>NC_092335.1:203972500-206915000 GCF_046630445.1 Rutidosis leptorrhynchoides | reverse complement strand
ATTCTTAACCGTTCGCGAAGAGAAGATAGTTGTTTTAGGCAAGGAAAAAAGCCAACCATAGCAGAACGTAATCAAAGCTTTCGTCCTTGGCCGCTTCTTCAACTGATTTCATTCATTCATAAACTCGCTTGAACGTGCCATCAAGAGCTCCAGCTGCAAGAGGATAAGATCTTTAGGCTGGGCACGAAAGCTGCATTAATTTGACTTCTTTGCTTCTGCTATTGAAGCGAAAAACCCCAAGAAAACTGTATCAATTCTCATTCTTCTTTGGCGACAAGGAAGGCTACCCCTGGGTAAAAGTACTAATCCGTCTATTTACTTACTACCTAACTAAGAGAATGGTATTTACTGAGAGAAGTAGTACGAGGAGCTAGATTGTTGCTGTCTTCTTTTTGGCAGTGGGATAGGGAAACTGTGAGGACTGAACTTTCACTTTCTTACTTGAACTCATAGCTCTTTCTCTTTTGATCTTTTGAGAGCTGTATGTAACTACAGTTCTTTATGGGCTGGGGAAATCTCCTAAATTACAAGAGAGGAAGATAGAGTTAGCATTGATTGGGAAGGAAGGAACTAGTAATCCATTGTTGAGGACTTTACCCTAGAAAAAGTAAAAGGGAGGGAAGGAACTGACTTTTTCTAACTCGGAATGAATTGGAAGTGCGAGATGCACTAATCGGAAAGAGACTCTCTCTTGACCTGACTTTCCCTATTGGCTTTGACTGCGGTAAGTAATTCACTCAAACCGATTCCATTTATGGATACTTGGAGGGTGGGAAAATGATTTCTTTTATCAGGATTAAAGGCTTAGCCGCCTGACTCACTCCGGATAGAAAGATTGAGGGGGTCAGACACGGCGGAGACTTTCATGGAATATGGGATTGAGACTACGACTGGAATGGAATTGCTCCGTTGATAGATACAGATTCGCATCCGCCCATCTAAGAGATTTCTTCGTGCCGGGTCGTGAGCTATGTGGAGCGATAAAAAAAATGGGATCTATTGGGCTTTCACCTGCACTGCCTTCGCCTAGGACATTAGAAAGGGCGAGAAAGGGCTTGCTGCTGGTTCGGAACTCCCCTATCTATTTGAATTGATTTACAGCGCCTATTTTCAAGCAACTAAAAGGAATTGCTTCTATTAACTTTAAAGAGTGTCTCTCCTGTCCGGCTCGATATGAACAAGGTAGGCTGGTAGGTGGGTAGGCTTCTATCCAACTAGTAGGACATGCAGTTCTCCCCTTAGCCTTAGGGCAGGCACGAAATCAATTAACAGCTTCTAAAGAAAAGAGGACCACTTAAGACAGCAAGAACGGCCAAAAGAAGTAAGTCACTTGCAAGCCCAGGAAGAATTCAAAGAAATCGATGAATGTGTCCCGACCAAGCAACGAAGAAGCGCTAGCAGATGAGATTGGATCTATATAGACTAGGAAACACAGGGAAAGACAGTCTTGGGGGTCTCCAAAACAGAGTGAGAACTAGCCCTTTGAGGAGCTCTCTAAGCTGTCTAACTCTCTATTACCATATGCAGAGGGAAACCAGGTTCAATAGCCGGATAGAGTAAGAAAACAACTAAATAGAAATGAGTACTTGCTACGGGTGAAGGAGTAAAGAGTTTCAAGAAAAAATCTCCTTAATGCGACTGTGGGAAGGCTGTTCCTGCTACATTTCGCTGGGGAAGAAAGAAGGAATTGAGTCCTTTCACATTATCACGGAAAAAGGGGATTGCCTATTAGTCAATTTTGACTGGAAAAAGACCCGGAACCCCATACCCTCTCATTCACTTACTATAGGCCGAGGAGCGTAGATTCATCTTACTTTTTATAAATGGAAAAAGAGACATAAGTCACGCATTCGAGCAAGAGCCTTTGCCTTTCTTCGCTATGTAAATAGAGGGCCGGAGGAAGAAGTGCCAGAACCTCAACAAAAGAATTAAGGTGATAGAGTCTTACAGGAGACGCTAGGCTTCGGAATTGAATGGAATGATTCCGGTTACCTTCACTGCCCTTGAATCCCTTCTCTTTTTCTATTCCAGTAGTCTTATGCGGTCTGGTCTGTCCATTAGTTGCTTAACTCATAGTATTTAGGAGGTTGTTGTCCTAATGAGTGTAGCGGAGTGCTCCCTATCCTATTACTCATCTATAGGGCTATCACCCTAGCTTTCCCTGTCTCTGTCTTTCTTTCCTAGTCCTGAGTTTTTCTTCTTGACTATTTCTTGGGATTGGGTTTGACACTATTCAATACTAAATATCTACTCGTGGAGGGAGGGGAGGCAATAGATTCATCTTAGGCGGTAAGCGAAGGAACTGTAGGGCTTAGGGCAGCGAGTGAGCCTCGGATTTTTCTTCAATAGGCTCTAGGGGAGGTGAGAAGAGAGCCAATAGCTATTATAGAAGGACTTAACAATTCATGGCATGAATTAGAGTTGAAGGAAGAAAGACATGAAATGCTAGAAAGATGGAATCTATGAATGAGCTCTTTCGTCTAAGCCTAGAACTAGGCAAGAGCAAGGAATGGACTTTAAGTGAGTTAAACCCAGAAGGAGGGGACAAAGGTCAGTTCTATAAGGCAAGAAAGCAAGATCAGGAGAAGGAGCAATGCAGAATAACTAAGCATGACAAGGAGAGGATAGCTAGACTTTCAAAGACAGTAGCAATGGCAAGGAGACTAATCCCGATATTCTTTCCCTAGCAATTGGAGGATTCTATTGATCCAAGACCCGTATGTAGACCTGGGCCTCCCCCGCTTTCAGTTAAGGCCAGAAAGAATTATCTTACCTTTCTCTTCTGTCAGTCTTTGAAGTTTCCTTTCTTTGAAAACCAAGGATGAAGCTAGAATGTGGAGTACGGACTTATCATGCTTCCCAATTCCACTAGCATAAAAGAGTTTATTCAACTCCTGAGAGATTCTATAGTTCCTGAGCTTGAGAGATTCTATAGTTCCCCCAATTTGATGAGAATGAGGGGAACAAAGGACGAAATACAATCGATTCCTCCATTTAAGTGGTTCTCGCTTCTCCTTGTTCCTGTTCCTAACTCCTCCCCGGGAATGGTTTCTTCTGGAAATGTTGGAATAGATCTGATAACGCTAAAAACGAACATATATTTCATATCATTATTCCTCAATAAAGACAAGTTTTTAGTTGCAATTGTTCTATTTACAAGTGATATTCGATTAAATAATAAAAGGTGAAGACAAAAGACAGATTCGACGAATTGAAGACGCAAACGACCAAAAAGCTCAAAAGTACAAAATACAATCAAAGAGGTTCCAATTATTGATAAGAAACGTCTCGAAATTACAAGAGTACAAGATTCAAAACGCAAAGTACAAGATATTAAATTGTACGCAAGGACGTTCGAAAATCCGGAACCGGGACCAGAGTCAACTCTCAACGCTCGACGCAACGGACTAAAAATTACAAGTCAACTATGCACATAAATATAATATAATATTTAAATAATTCTTATAATTATTTAATATATTATATTATTTATAAAACCGTCGGCAGAAGAAAACAACCAAAAATGAGCCTCCCCAGCTGGCCATGCGATCGCATGGACTGGAAGGCATAAATCCATGCGATCGCATGAGCCCCAGTTCCAGCCCACATGCCTATAAAAATCGAGCTTTGGTGCACCAAAAATATCCATCTATCTTTCTCTTCTCTCCATTCATACGTAAAATTTATATTTATAATTTATATTTTAATTTTAATTTTAATTATAATTCTAATAATAAGGGTATGTTAGCGAATATTGTAAGGGTGTAAGTCGAAATTCTGTCCGTGTAACGCTACGCTATTTTTAATCATTGTAAGTTATGTTCAACCTTTTTACATTAATGTCTCGTAGCTAAGTTATTATTATGCTTATTTAAAACGAAGTAATCATGATGTTGGGCTAATTACTAAAAATGGGTAATTGGGCTTTGTACCATAATTGGGGTTTGGACAAAAGAACGACACTTGTGGAAATTAGACTATGAGCTATTAATGGGCTTTATATTTGTTTAATTAAATGATAGTTTGTTAATGTTAATATAAAGATTTACAATTGGGCGTCCCTATAAATTACCATATACACTCAATCGGACACGATGGGCGGGGTATTTATATGTACGAATAATCGTTCATTTAACCGGACACGGGAATGGATTAATAGTCATTAGAATAATTAAAACATGGGTGAAATTATGTACAAGGACACTTGGTATAATTGATAACAAAATATTAAAACCTTGGGTTACACTCAGTCGACATCCTGGTGTAATTATTAAACAAAGTATTAAAATCTTGTTACAGTTTAAGTCCCCAATTAGTTGAAATATTTGACTTCGGGTATAAGGATAATTTGACGAGGACACTCGCACTTTAAATTTATGACCGATGGACTGTTATGGACAAAAACCAGACAGACATATTAAATAATCCAGGACAAAGGACAATTAACCCATGGGCAATAAAACTAAAATCAACACGTCAAACATCATGATTACGGAAGTTTAAATAAGCATAATTCTTTTATTTCATATTTAATTTCCTTTATTTTATATTTAATTGCACTTCTAATTATCGCATTTTTATTGTTATTGTATTTAATTGCACTTTTAATTATCGTACTTTTAATTATCGCAATTTTATTTTATCGCACTTTTATTATTCGCAATTTCATTATCGTTATTTACTTTACGCTTTAAATTAAGTCTTGTATTTATTATTTTACATTTGGTTTTAACTGCGACTAAAGTTTTAAAATCGACAAACCGGTCATTAAACGGTAAAAACCCCCCTTTATAATAATAATATTACTTATATATATATATATTTATATTTTTATAAAAGTAAACTAATATAGCGTTAAGCTTTGTTTAAAAAGATTCCCTGTGGAACGAACCGGACTTACTAAAAACTACACTACTGTACGATTAGGTACACTGCCTATAAGTGTTGTAGCAAGGTTTAAGTATATCCATTCTCTAAATAAATAAATATCTTGTGTAAAAATGTATCGTATTTAATAGTGTTTCCTGTAAAAATTAATAACTATTTTATATACACCTCGCGAAACATCAAGTTATTTTTGGCGCCGCTGCCGGGGAAAGTCTTAAAAGCCGGAAGCGCAACGCTATATATAAAAAAAAAAAGATTTTTACTTTTAGTACGCTTTTGTAAAAATACGTTTTAAATATTCAAAAATATTAAAAGAAAAACAAAAATATAAATATTTTTTTTAAGAGTTTGGTAAATATTTAAGTTTTATAAAGTTTCTTTATTTTTATTTTTTTTTAGTTTGTAAAAATATAAGTTTTATTTAATTTATAAATATATTTTATATTTTACAAAAAAAAAAAAAAATTATTAATTCGGCCTGTACTGTAGCAGCCCACTCTGTGGCCCGAAACCCTAGCCCATGTGATCGCATGGCTGGGCAACTGAGGACTCATGCGATCGCATGAGCCCATCTGACATGCCAGACTGCAGCCAGCAATCATTACGGAGTATAATTATTAATTATAATTAATTATAACCCTAATTAGGGTTTAGGTTATTTTATTATTTAGATTAGTTTTAATTAATTTGTATTTAAAATTTTAATTAGTTTTTATAAATTACAAAATTAATAGTTTAATAAAATAAATAATATAAAAATAATATTTTTATAAAAATTGTAATTTTTACAACTTTTTGTATATTTTTATATTTTGTCCCTTTTTAATCGTTTTAGCGTAATATTTGTATTTTTCGCTCATATTTAGTTTTAAACTTAGTTTTTGCCATAGTTATTTTTACTTCTAGATTTTTAGGCTTTGCCGTAGAATTCCTTAAGTGCTTTTTCTTTAGACTAAGATTTAAGTGCTTTAGAATTTTGCGACGCCTTTTTAAGTTTTAGTTTCTTTTTAAGTTATTTCCATTTGGGATATAGTTTTTCCTGTAAGCTTTAATATTTTTAGACGACTTTTACCTATGTATCAATTATCATTCCAATTAGTAATCTCAATTTGCGATTATAATTTTAAGTTAGTTGTAGTAATAAGGTTAGGTTAGTTAAGTATTTTTAAGTTTTATAAGTTTCTTTTATTTTTCCGTCACCTTTTATTTTTCAACCATTTTTCTTTTTCGACCTTTTTCCGACGAACTCTTTTTCTTTCTTATTTCTCGCTATTCTAGTTTTAGGACATAGATTTTTGTTCTACTCCTTATCTAAATTTCTTAAAATTACGAAAATTTATTTTAAGTGGTTAAATTGATAGACATCAAAATTTTCTGGTTCGTAGTAATAGTTGGATTTGTACGTGGACCGGGTTATTGGAGCCAAACAGTCCTCAATTATATTGAGACCAAACGAATCCTGCCCCTCTGCTGCATCTTTTGGCTATTCGAAACGTGGGCAAAATCAGAAAAGTCTATTGATTAGATAACTTATTATAATTTTTCTTTCCTTTTAAAAACTAATAGGATATTCAGTGAATGCACCGAGCAAGACGTTCACCACCTTTTGTACGTTCACCACCTGTAACTAGATCAAGACATTTAGCAAATATTACTGCCGTTGATTTCTCTTTAGAATCGTCATCCAGTCGACCAAGTACTTCTGTTCAAATTTCCGATAATCCATTTTTTGAACCCGACCTCACAATTGAGAATTCGGAGAATATTCAGGAACGATTCGTAGATCCTGAACCACTAAACTTTCCTCCGGAACCACCAATCATTCAAACAGAGACTATTGAGGAATGAACCATTAAATCAGAATCCTCTAGTGATTCTGATTCAACAAATTCAATTATGGAGAATCTGGAACCTTTAAGTATGGAAGACTGAATGAGAGCTAAACGCACTGGCCAAGGTCACGCAATTACTCATCCAGACATTAATGCGCCAGATTATGAAATCAAAGGACAAATTCTACACATGGTGACTAATCAATGCCAATTTAGTGGTGCGCCGAAGGAAGATCCAAATGAACATCTACGTACCTTTAATAGGATCTGCACACTATTTAAAATCTGAGAAGTGGAGGATGAACAGATATATCTCATGTTATTTCCCTGGACTTTAAAGGGAGAAGCCAAAGATTGGTTGGAATCGTTACCTGAAGGGGCGATTGATACATGGGATGTTTTAGTTGACAAATTTCTTAAACAATTCTTTCCTGCATCTAAAGCCGTAAGACTTCAAGCAGAAATTGTTACGTTTACACAGAAACCGAATGAAACTCTATATGAGGCATGGACTAGATATGGAAAGTTGTTAAGAGGATGTCCGCAACATGGTTTAGACACCTGTCAAATAGTACAAATATTCTACCAAGGATGCGACATCACTACAAGGAAAGACATAGATATAGCAGCTGGTGGTTCTATTATGAAGAAAACCGAAACTGATGCTTACAAAATTGTTGATAACACTGCTTCCCACTCACATGAGTGGCACCAAGAAAAAGATATCGTTAGATCATCTAAAGCAGCTAGAGCCGATTCTAGCCATGACTTAGATTCCATTTCCGCAAAGATAGATGCTGTGGAGAGACGAATGGAAAAGATGACTAAAGATATTCACTCAATACGAATTAGTTGTGAGCAATGTGGAGTACCACATTTGACAAAAGATTGTCTCAGTATTGAATTAACAATGGAACAAAGAGAGAATATTTCATACATAAACCAAAGGCCTGGAAATAATTATCAGAATAATTATCAACCGCCAAGACCAATTTACAATCAAAACCAGAATTATAACAGAAATATTCCATACAACAACCAACAAGGTCCTAGCAATCAACAAGTATCCAATAATAATTACAATCAGCAAAGACCTAATTTTCAAAAAAAACCACCACAACAAACCGATGATAAAAAGCCGAATTTAGAAGATATGATGACGAAGCTAGTTGAAACTCAAACGCAGTTTTTCACATCTCAAAAACAAACCAATGAACAAAATGCTCAAGCATTTAGAAATCAACAAGCTTCTATTCAAAATCTGGAACAAGAAGTAAGTAACCTAGCAAGGTTAATAGGTGAAAGAAAACCGGGAAGTCTACCTATTGATACAAATGCTAACCCCCGAATGAAACAGCTAAAGCCATTACCACAAGAAGTGGTACAACACTTAAACCACCTGAAATACCTGTAACTTCTGATGAAGCTATTCCTACTCCACAAGAACCACAACCTGATCAAGATAAGGAAAAAGAACCGGTAGTTGAAAAGGTTAATGAAGATAACACAGTTAAGGCTAAACCTTATGTTAAACCATACCAACCACCACTTCCTTACCCGAGTAAAATGAAGAAAGAGAAACTTGAAGCCGAGCAATCCAAAATCTTGGATATGTTTAAACAGATAAATGTAAATCTTCCTTTCATTGATGTGATTTCAGGAATGCCTAGATATGCTAAATTCTTGAAAGATCTAATCTCAAATAGAAAGAAAATGGAAGAACTCTCGGCTGTTACTATGAATGCTAATTGTTCAGCAGTGCTGTTGAATAAGATACCAGAAAAACTATCTGATCCAGGAAGTTTCAAAATTCCATGTTTTCTGGGTAGTCTTAGTTCAATAGAAGCATTGGCAGACTTAGGTGCTAGTATAAATCTAATGCCGTATTCACTATACGCTAAACTAGACCTTGGAGAATTGAAACCAACCAGAATAAGCATACAACTAGCCGATAGATCAATAAAATATCCTAGAGGGATAATGGAGAACATGCTAGTTAAAGTTGGTACTTTAGTATTTCCAGTAGATTTTGTTGTTTTGGACATGGAAGAAGATTCTCAAGTTCCTCTCATATTAGGAAGACCATTCTTAAACACGGCTAAAGCAATGATAGACGTGTTCGGTAAGAAACTGACCCTAAGTATAGAGGATGAGAGTGTTACCTTTTCAGTTGATAGAGCAATGCAACAACCACAATCTGCAGATGATACATGTTATTATATTCAAACTATAGATGCACATGCAGAATTATTAGAAGAATTTCCAGAATTACAAGGAACAGGAGAATGTTCTTCAGGAGAAGGTAATGAACCAATTGATGAAGCTGAAATGTTAGCTACACTAATAGCTAATGGATATAAACCAACAACAAAAGAAATTCAAATGCTAAAAGAAGAAGACAAATATCGATATAAATCATCGATAGAAGAACCTCCGAAATTAGAGTTAAAGCCACTTCTAAACCATTTGGAATACGCTTATTTACATGGTGAATCTGAATTACCTGTAATAATATCGTCTTCTCTTACTGAAAATGAGAAATCACAACTCATTTCTGTGTTGAAAGCTCATAAGCCAACCATTGCATGGAAGATTCATGATATTAAAGGAATAAGTCCTTCGTATTGCACACATAAAATCCTTATGGAAAAAGGTCATAAAACGTATGTGCAACGCCAACGAAGACTAAATCCTAATATGCAAGATGTAGTTAAGAAAGAGATTATTAAACTGCTAGATGCAGGTTTGATATATCTGATTTCTGATAGTCCATGGGTAAGCCCAGTTCAATGCGTGCCTAAGAAGGGTGGCATGACTGTCATTACAAATGAGAAAAATGAGCTTATTTCTACTAGGATTGTAACAGGATGGCATGTATGTATTGATTATAGAAAATTAAATGACACCACCAGAAAAGATCACTTTCCCTTACCTTTCATAGATCAAATGTTGGAAAGATTAGCCGGAAATAGTTACTATTGTTTTCTAGATGGATTTTCCGGATATTTTCAAATTCCAATAGCACCCGAGGACCAAGAGAAAACCACATTCACGTGCCCTAATGGTACTTTTGCTTACAAACGCATGCCATTTGGACTTTGTAATGCCCCTGCAACTTTTCAAAGGTGTATGATGGCGATTTTTCACGACATGATAGAAGAATGCATGGAAGTTTTCATGGATGACTTTTCAGTCTTCAGTGATACATTTGAATCATGTCTAGTTAATCTTGAACGAATGCTCATTAGATGCGAACAATCAAATCTAGTACTTAATTGGGAGAAATGCCATTTCATGGTTAAAGAAGGCATCGTTCTTGGACATAAAATTTCAAAAGAAGGAATTGAAGTGGATAGAGCTAAAGTAGATGTAATTGCTAAACTTCCACATCCCACCAATGTTAGAGGAGTTAGGAGTTTTCTAGGGCATGCCGGTTTTTACCGACGTTTCATAAAAGATTTTTCTAAAATTGCCACTCCTATGAATAAACTCCTAGAAAAGGATGCTCCATTCATCTTTTCAGATGAGTGTATCAAATCTTTTAATATTCTTAAAGAGAAATTAACTAATGCGCCAATCATGATAACACCAAATTGGAATCTACCATTTGAACTAATGTGCGATGCAAGTGATTTTGCAATGGGAGCCGTTTTAGGACAAAGGATTGAAAAACGATTTCAACCTATATATTATGCTAGTAAGACGTTACAAGGAGCACAAATGAACTATACAACTACTGAAAAAGAACTCCTTGCTATTGTCTTTGCTTTTGACAAATTTCGATCATATCTCGTTCTAGCAAAAACGGTGGTCTATACCGACCATTCTGCTCTTAGATACCTATTTTCAAAACAAGATGCTAAACCAAGATTAATCCGTTGGATCTTACTCTTACAAGAGTTTGATATTGAAATCCGAGATAAAAGAGGAGCAGAAAATCTCGCCGCTGATCATCTTTCTCGTCTTGAAAATCCCGAATTAGAAGTTCTAAATGAATCGGCCATACAAGACAACTTTCCTGATGAATATCTATTGAAGATAGATTATAATGAAATTCCATGGTTTGCAGACTATGCAAACTACTTAGTATGTGGATTCCTTGAAAAAGGATTATCGTACCAAAGACGAAAGAAATTCTTCAGTGATATAAAACACTATTTCTGGGAAGATCCACATCTGTTTAAAAGTTGTCCCGATGGAATAATACGCTGATGTGTATTTGGAGATGAAGCTATTAAAATATTAAACCATTGTCACACAGGACCAACAGGAGGGCATTATGGGCCTTAACTAACAGCAAGAAAAGTTTATGATGCTGGATTCTATTGGCCTACAATTTACAAAGACGCACACCTTCTTTGCAACTCCTGTGATGCTTGTCAAAGGGCTGGAAAAATAAGTCAACGTGATGAAATGCCACAAAATGTCATCCAAGTATGTGAAGTATTTGACATTTGGGGTATTGACTTTATGGGTCCATTTCCAAAATCTCATAATAATCTATATATACTAATAGCCATTGATTATGTATCTAAATGGGCGGAAGCACAAGCTCTCCCAACTAACGATGCACGAGTTGTAGTCAACTTTTTAAAACGTCTTTTTGCAAGGTTTGGAACACCGAAAGCTTTAATAAGTGATCGGGGTACTCATTTCTGTAATAATCAACTTGAGAAAGTTCTTAAAAGATATGGAGTAACTCATAAGATCTCCACCGCATATCATCCACAAACAAGTGGACAAGTTGAAAATACCAACCGAGCTTTAAAACGTATTCTAGAGAAAACCGTAGGATCAAATCCGAAGGAATGGTCCATTAAATTGGAGGATGCACTCTGGGCTTTTAGAACAGCCTACAAAACTCCAATTGGAACCACACCTTTTAGACTTGTTTATGGAAAAGCATGTCATCTTCCAGTAGAAATTGAACACAAAGCATTTTGGGCTTTGAAGACATGTAATCTTGATTTACATGAAGCTGGACGTCTACGATTAAGTCAACTAAACGAATTAGAAGAATTAAGACATGAAGCATACGAAAATTCGTTAATCTATAAAGAAAGAACGAAGAAATGGCATGATAAAAGAATCAGAAGTTCAAAAGAATTTAAAGAAGGAGACAGAGTTCTTCTTTTCAATTCACGATTCAAGCTATTTCCTGGAAAATTGAAATCAAGATGGTCTGGACCATTCATAGTCAAAAGAGTTTTCCCATACGAAACAGTAGAATTGATAAATTCAAATGAGATTGAATTTAAAGTTAATGGTCACAGAGTTAAACACTACATACATAGTCCGATGGAAGTCGACAATGAAGTTAATCACAATTTCGACACCACAGCTAACTAAGTGTGGGGAGAATCAAGTCTTTAAAGGATAATATGTATTTCTGTTAGAGTTAGATTGTCTGTTTTCGTGTAGTTCTCGAAAATGGAACCTGAATGGTCTTTCCCTAGCAGACCCTAAAGAACTAGTCTTCTCCCCCCATTCTGAATTTTTATTTTTTTTAGGTTTTTACAAAATGAAGACTGCCTGTGAACTAAACCATGGTCTAATGCTACACGCTTTGATCACTAAACGTAATAATGACACACCTCCGAGTGAATTAGTATCAGTAATCAGAGAAAGATTGGACGGAGTTAGAAAAGAATCCAGATGTGAAGATAATAAGTTACAATTTGGTAAAGGAAAATCAAAATCCGCAGCAAAAAGAAGAGCACGACACCTAGAAAGATGTCACAAATGCGGAAAATGGTCACATGGAGGTAAATGTTCAAATAATCAAACCTATTCAAACACCGAATTTGTTACTTTATGCAGAGACGGACCGTTCATATGTTTAGAAGAAAAGACACTGAATGCTAGAGGTTACGCCTATGTAGCTATGGAAAACCAATTAAACCGACTATCTTATGAATGGGATAGATCATATAACTAAGAAATCTATTTCACAGGTATGTTTGTACAGTTTTTATTTTTTTTATTTTTAACCTTTTGATAATAAACGCTAATTTGTTCGCTATAAAGTATTAAATTGGTATTGAATAAAATTAGGTTTGGCGACCGAAAATATTGATATCATTCAAAAATTTATTACATCACTGCGCAATTTAACGTTTATTCTTAAGGTATAAATATCTTTAATCAATCAACCCAAAATATTTCAAAAATTCGTCATGAGTTAAATTAGGTCATGGAACCGAAATTACTTTACCGAAAAGAGGGGCGCATATTTTTGATAATATTTGATTGATTAAAGTGGGATAAAAAGCCAAAAAGATTTTTAATTTTATTTTTACCATGTTTTTAAAATTAATATTTAAATCTTAAATTAATATTGTAAACTTTGTAAAAACAATATTTTTAAAATTGTAAATATTTGAATTTTTAAATTAAGTTTGGTGTGAATTTTTAATTTTTAAAATATGAATTTTTAATTTTATGCATTTCAAATTTTAAGTTTGGTGTGAATTTTTAATATTAATTTTGAATTTTATATTTAAGTTGTGTGAATTTAAAAACAAAAATTTACTTTATCTCATTAAGTTAAAAATATGATTTTTAAAATTCGTCGTAAGTTGAAGACTAGGTCTTTGAACCGAAATTGCTTTACCCGAGGGAGGGACGAGAACTTTTATTATCATTATTTTTAATCTTATTGAATTAAAGTATGCCAAAAACATTAAAAAACCCAAAAATCTTTACTTTTAAAAACCGCGCTTTGATTTGACAAATTTTAAAATTTTGTCGAGGGACAGACTAGGACAACGATCCGAAACGCCCTCGCTCCTAAAGGAAAACAAAATTTTTAAAATTTAATTAATTATAAGTTTTATAAAGCATAAGGTTTAAAAAAAAAAAAAAAAAAAGCTGAAAACACTGTACCCGGACCCCCATGCGATCGCATGGGTTTTACACTTCAACTCCATGCGATCGCATGGAGCTGAAATCCAGGCCAGATACAAGAAGTCCAGCGGGTCTGTTCTTCACACAAAACACACACATACACCCGAAAAAACTCTCAAATCTTCACCAAATTTTGCCAAAATTCACTGTAATTCATCAAATTTCTTGCTCTAATCATGCCTAGATTCTCATTCTTCAGCAAATTGGTAAAAATTACACCCCTAAACTCTATAAATTCCTAGTTTTTGTGATAATTACCAATTTTTTACCTAATGCAATTTTGTTAATTTCTAGTGTAATTAGTGTTAAATTGTTAGTATTTTATGCATGTATAACCTAGATTGATGCTATTTAACATGATTTGAAGCCAAAAACTTCAAAATTTTTAGAAATCTAGGGTTTGTGTTCTTGAGCAATTTGGGGCTTTTTGATATAAACAAGTTATGGCCGATTTTTGTCATGAATTATTGCTAAATTGAGTAGTGTAACATGTTTAGATAGTTAAATGATCCAAACAATGATCCTAAACATGATTTTTGGAGATTAAAGTGGACTTTTTAAGTCCAAAATTCATGAACTTGATTAATTTGATATATTTGCCATTTGAGACTTGTTTAATTATTAGTAATGAATATTTTGACATGTTATTTGAGTTAAATGCTTATGAATTTTGTATACATTTTATGTGCTTATTTGAAAAGTGTAGAATTGTGAAAAATTGTGAAAATGTGTATAAGTTTAATTTTGATTTAACATGTTATAGTGATTGTTTTAAGTTGTTATTTTGCTAACACTAATGCATATTTGGATGCACAAATTTTATGTTTAATGTGTTTTACAGAGAGCCGATACTGGAGGTTCAGGAGCATCATCATCTAGACGACCAGCACCAGCACCAGAACCAGAACCAGAAATGCAACACGAACAAGAACCACAACAAGAACAACAATAACAGCCTGATCAGCACATACCTTATTATGATCCGGTACAGTTTGTTGATGAATTCATAGTATTCCCAATGAGGCCGCCAGTAGAATTCCCAACGATTCCTGAGCACACTCTATATCCTAATCTGAGATTTGATAGAAGATGGAGAGATAACGAGACATATCAAAGAAACAAATTCAAATTGGTAACAAAAAATGTAGAGGTGCCAAGGGTAATCGATTGGGCCCCTTTGGAAACGGTCCATCTAGCTGACCGTGTTAGACAGCTTTTAGTTCAAAGGTATGGCAGTTCTTCTTTTACAGATTGGGAACGTCTTTTCACCATTCGTAGACCTGTATATAAGGAATGGTGTGTTGAGTTGATAAGTACTGTATCACTTGATACAAATATAGTTAGAATAGATGATAGAAGATTTCTTAGGTTTATCCTTGGCGGTAGGATGTACAGAATGTCCATGTTGGACATGGCCAGGGCTTTACAGATATATACTCCTAGTGAGTTGCTATTACCCGATTGTACAAACTTGATTCATTATGGTGAACGGGTAGATAGTAACTTTGACGCTGACGCCATTTGGAGGCGTATGTCACATTTTGATGTTTTTACACGAGCAGGAGGACACTCCTATACACATATTGACAGAGCCGAGCTTCATATTATTCATAGATTTTTGGCTAACTCGATTACACAAAGAGGTCATAATAAAGAAAAAATTACCTTATATGATTTATTCTACCTAAAGTGTATTCGGGATCCTAGAAGCTTTGTCAATATCCCTTACTGTGTTGCTTTTTATTTATCTAAAATGGTAGAGGGAATGCAGGACGGGAGTATAATAGGAGGAGGTATTTTTGTTACTCTCATTGGAGAGTATTTAGGTGTTGATAGGAACCAAGGGGGTCCATTACAGATTTGTAGAGAACAGGTTGAGCCCTTAGGATTGAAAGTTTATGTGGGTGCTAAGGTATTGAAAAGTAGACGTAACCAGGCAGTACCCTAGGAGGGATCTCATCCTCAGGTAGAGAGAGGCTCAGACGAGGAAATGGAGGAGGCGGAAGACATTAGGGATGTCTTTCGAGATGCTATTCTTGACGTCCACGTTCGTATAGATGAGGAAGCAATGACGAACGCGGCAAGACATAGTATGTATGAGCAGTGGAACTCCGAGCGAGTATACGAGGATTATAGGCGACGCCAACACGATAGCTGGTTAGTTCATCAGCACCAAATCATGAGCCAGCTATCATATCAGGTACCAAATAATTATGTACCTACTCGACCTGCTCATTTTCCGCCACATAGCCCCGATATCCGACCACCCTTTAACCGATATGACTATAACCAAGCCTATCAGAACACCTATAACCAACAATGGAACCCACCTGATGAGATGAACTGGAACACCTATCCAGACTTATTTAGTTCCATTTGGTTATTTTTATGATTTTTATGTTTTTATCTTTTGACTTTTTCATGTTTAAACTTATGTTATTGGATATATTTGTGTAATTTTTATTATTTTATTATTATTGTGTACTAATATTTCATATTTAGAATTTGAAAGTGGGATATTAAGTCCCATTTCAAATTGCCATGCATGATTATATTTGTATGTATGTATATTGTCGATTGTACAAAACATGGTAAAACAGCGCAATTTCAAAGACTGGCATTAAGTTTAGCAAAAGCTACTAATTTTGACGACAAGATGACAAATAAATGTGATGTAACAACAGACGAAATGAACAAATGCTATGCACCATTTATCATTCAGCAAACAAACGCCAATATGTTTGGAAACTTTGGTAAAATTTAATCATTTCTACGCTAATCACCCTCAATAATTTAAATTGTACTGATTTCTTGCAAATGAGGGCATTGCAAGATCTTAAGTGTGGGAAGGGGTTAAATTCTTGCGGATTTTTAAAAATTTTTATCTTTATACACTTGGTTACCATTAAAAATACTAGTAAAACAGTAGTTGTATTAGAATCTAGTGCTCTCTGATAATAAAGAACAGCCCTAGTCTTATATACTGACTACCCAATTCTAGTAAAAATTTTCAAAATTTTCAATTAAATGAACTCAAAATCATGTTTATACATATTTATGAACGATAAAACTAGGTGTTAACACCGAAATTATTGTTACCTCGGAAAGGACATAAATTGAGAAACAAACCAAAATGTTAAAATTCATTTAAAATGGAATAGAGAACAATAAAAAAGAAAATAAAATCCAAGTATGGGAAAAATTACCAAGTTATCTTAAACATATGTCACATATTTCTGTAACAAATAACTGAAAATACTTTTGCTTTGGACTAAACTAAACTATTTTACCCGATGAAAGAAAAGAAGAGATGGATCTACACGATGAATCAATTCCATCATTAAAAGGAAGTAAAGTCTTCTGAAAAAGAAACGCGCTTCTTGATTTAGGTCAGGAAGTTGTCGTCCAGACCAGCTGTAGGTTGACGAAAAATCTAGAAAAGTCATCACTAAAATCAGCAGGAAATCCACGGACCTCAGCATTAAACAGGGTCGCCAAGTGGTCAGATTTATCCTAACCATGAGAAGAATTTATCTCGTAAAATGGGGGGGCACCATGCAAATTAGCTGGATAAGACTAATGAATCAGATCCCCAGAAAGGATAATCTCCTTAAAAGATCAAAAATCAGGTTTTAAGCCTGATATTACTCAATCCTTGAGATTGACCTTAAAGATTGAGAATTACAAACTCATGGAATTCAATGATATCTAAACTCGAGCTTGAACGAGAAAATATTTTGATCAAAATTACAAACCGATTTGTTTTCTGAAAACCCTATTTTCAATACGTTCATTACCATTGAACGTAAAATCCTAGGAATTCACCTGGAATTCATTAGGTCACCTGAACTAAATCGGGTGTCAACCGTGAGAACGGTGGTTGCATAGCATGGTCAAAGACAGGACCTTGTGCCAGACCGAAAAATTATAAGGGTGAGCTTTACTATTGCTCCTACCAAGGATAGTAATTGCGTCCGACACGTTATAGACCATAATTAAAAGCATGTCAGGGGACACTGCCTTAACAGTTGCTTGTTCAACGCTTTCCTTTACAACCGGACGGTAGTTTACCGAAAGGTAATATACGGGACAAGTAAACTGGATGTGTTGCTTTCCAAATACAAGGTTAGCAAGTGGGTGACACAAAACCGCAAGTTTTGAGCTAAAATTTTCAAATCTGAAACCCACCAAAACCACAAAAATATTTTGCAAACACCGGTAAAGGGTTATTCCGGAAAACTTATCTAGGGTAAAAACTAGATTTAATTTTCAAAAGATCAAATGTTTTCATAAAGATCCAATTTCCTTAATGGATCTAAATTTTTATAGTCATGTGGGACTGTAAACCATATCGTTACTACCATTGTTTATACCGCCGTATAGAAATCACTGATGTACAAAGTGTGAAGAATAAAGAAGTGATTCTAGTATTTCAAGACGATATTACTTGAGGACAAGCAACGCTCAAGTGTGGGAATATTTGATAATGCTAAAAACGAACATATATTTCATAGCATTATTCCTCAAGAAAGACAAGCTTTTAGTTGCAATTGTTCTATTTACAAGTGATATTCGTTTAAATAATAAAAGGTGAAGACAAAAGACAGATTCGACGAATAGAAAACGCAAACGACCAAAAAGCTCAAAAGTACAAAATACAATCAAAGAGGTTCCAATTATTGATAAGAAATGTCTCGAAATTACAAGAGTACAAGATTCAAAACGCAAAGTACAAGATATTAAATTGTACGCATGGACGTTCGAAAATCCGGAATCGGGACCAGAGTCAACTCTCAACGCTCGACGCAACGGACTAAAAATTACAAGTCAACTATGCACATAAATATAATATAATATTTAAATAATTCTTATAATTATTTAATATATTATATTATTTATAAAACCGTCGGCAGAAGAAAACAACCAAAAATGAGCCTCCCCAGCAGGCCATGCGATCGCATGGCCTGGAAGGCATAAATCCATGCAATCGCATGAGCCCCAGTTCCAGCCCACATGCCTATAAAAATCGAGCTTTGGTGCACCAAAAATATCCATCTATCTTTCTCTTCTCTCCATTCATACGTAAAATTTATATTTATAATTTATATTTTAATTTTAATTTTAATTATAATTCTAATAATAAGGGTATGTTAGCGAATATTGTAAGGGTGTAAGTCGAAATTCTGTCCGTGTAACGCTACGCTATTTTTAATCATTGTAAGTTATGTTCAACCTTTTTACATTAATGTCTCGTAGCTAAGTTATTATTATGCTTATTTAAAACGAAGTAATCATGATGTTGGGCTAATTACTAAAAATGGGTAATTGGGCTTTGTACCATAATTGGGGTTTGGACAAAAGAACGACACTTGTGGAAATTAGACTATGAGCTATTAATGGGCTTTATATTTGTTTAACTAAATGATAGTTTGTTAATGTTAATATAAAGATTTACAATTGGGCGTCCCTATAAATTACCATATACACTCAATCGGACACGATGGGCGGGGTATTTATATGTACGAATAATCGTTCATTTAACCGGACACGGGAATGGATTAATAGTCACTAGAATAATTAAAACAGGGGTAAAATTATGTACAAGGACACTTGGTATAATTGATAACAAAATATTAAAACCTTGGGTTACACTCAGTCGACATCCTGGTGTAATTATTAAACAAAGTATTAAAATCTTGTTACAGTTTAAGTCCCCAATTAGTTGGAATATTTGACTTCGGGTATAAGGATAATTTGACGAGGACACTCGCACTTTAAATTTATGACCGATGGACTGTTATGGACAAAAACCAGACGGACTTATTAAATAATCCAGGACAAAGGACAATTAACCCATGGGCAATAAAACTAAAATCAACATGTTAAACATCATGATTACGGAAGTTTAAATAAGCATAATTCTTTTATTTCATATTTAATTTCCTTTATTTTATATTTAATTGCACTTCTAATTATCGCATTTTTATTGTTATTGTATTTAATTGCACTTTTAATTATCGTACTTTTAATTATCGCAAGTTTATTTTATCGCACTTTTATTATTCGCAATTTCATTATCGTTATTTACTTTACGCTTTAAATTAAGTCTTGTATTTATTATTTTACATTTGGTTTTAACTGCGACTAAAGTTTTAAAATCGACAAACCGGTCATTAAACGGTAAAAACACCCTTTATAATAATAATATTACTTATATATATATTTATATTTTTATAAAAGTAAACTAATATAGCGTTAAGCTTTGTTTAAAAAGATTCCCTGTGGAACGAACCGGACTTACTAAAAACTACACTACTGTACGATTAGGTACACTGCCTATAAGTGTTGTAGCAAGGTTTAAGTATATCCATTCTCTAAATAAATAAATATCTTGTGTAAAAATGTATCGTATTTAATAGTGTTTCCTGTAAAAATTAATAACTATTTTATATACACCTCGCGAAACATCAAGATCTCAGAGTAAAAAATTTGTACATTTTAGTAACGCAAACAATCCTTTTTTTGGAGCTGACGCTCTTTTTTTTGTTGGTTCATAGTCCACACGGGGTTCTGGTCTTGTTACTTTATGTTCCAGAGAAAATTGATTCCTCGATCAAGTCCTAACTAGAAATCTCTTAAGAAAAGACTATAAATTGGATTCGCCTGATTCGACATTGTTGTTTACTCTGATCCGGTCGAGGTGGTTCTCACCAGCGCGTAGGTGGTCTAAGTTCCTATGACCGAGTCTTTCTGGCCCCTGTGAACATCTTTTTTTAATGTATTAAAGAGGGCCTCTCTAACCGAGGTGGGTGTCCACTAACGGCCATTCCTAGCTCGGCTCCGATAACGCAATTCCGGGAGGAGTCGGTAGTTGGGCACTGGATCCCTTCGGACCTGGAGAACGTGTGACGCTGAGTCGGGGTTTGGTGAACCAACAGGTCGCTCCTCTAGTTGAAGTATCGGGCCCCTTTTTTGTTGCCTAGGTTACACCTTCGGAATACCCCATAAGGGAATTTTTCTCTACTCCCCCCAATCTTCACTTTACGCCACGCCGACTCCCCTTTCGTCGTAAGGCGTGGAATTAGACCAAGGGGAATCTCCATAGGAACAAGTCCCTTAGATTTCGCACATAGGAGATCGAGACACAGCCCCAGGGCTATGGGGAAAGATGTAGATCGATCACCCTAGATAGACAACTACATAGAGGGTCTCTACAAGTCAGTCTATATATTCTTTGATTTCGTTCCCCCCGTAAGATCAATATCACAACCAATGAGGTCCGCAAGTTTCACATCTAAGTAATACTCGATCCGATAGTTTACGATATAGATAGATATTTATTTAACAACAACATTCTAAGAAAAGATATTAATAGATATCGGTAGTTGTCCGGTCGTACCCAAACAATAAGATTCCTGAGGAAAATGCACCTAAGATCAAATATTTCGAGCCGGCTTCCATGGAAAATTTAGACTTTCTTTTTGATGCTGCGATCACATAAAAACATAGTCTTAAGTCCAAGAGCGGGTTGTATCCTCTTCAACATTTCTACTACTTCTTTGCCTCCCTCGTCTCTTTTTCAGAGATCTCCTTGTTCTCTTCCCATATTTTCCTCCATACCTTCGCCGCCTTCTTCATCATCTTGTTCCATCCTTCAGTGATAGACGCGATTATGTTATACTACTCTATTCCTACGAAACGAGCCAATATAGAGTGGGGGAAGGGACGGATTTTAGACTACCGACATCTCTAGCGCTGTTGAGCTAGGGTTTGTTTTTATTGTTTTGTGAACATTAACAGAACCATTACCTGATTCAGCTAGAGAAGGAATTCTCTGTGTTAAGGGAACTGTAATAGGGGTAGCCGTTCCTGTTGCAAGCCAAAAACTATGTGTTAGGGGATGCCGTTCCTATTGCAAGCCAAAAACAAGCAGCCCAAAGGACAAGAGTGACCGGCTTGACCCTAAGTGAAAGCACTACCCGTCGGTCGCAGATGAGAAAGAAAATCAAGGAAATGATGGGGATGGGAATGTAGCACCAAAAGTGAAAGGAAAGTATGTTACGGAAGTTACGAAGTATGGATATTATACAGGCCTGAACAATAAATAGCTAAGCCGGCAGGGAGCAGTCCTTCTAAGACCTGTTCTATCTTACGCGGATTCAATGTATGCTTGGATGCTAAAGAGGCGTTTTTACAGGCTTTCTTTAGATGGCCTTGAAAGATTGGGGCAGAAAGTCCTGTCCAAATGCTGACTAAGAGGAAGCGTAATATAGACCCGAAGAATAGGAAGACTTCCCATCAGCTGGAGCAGACGGTTAAACCGAGATCAAAGCCTTTAATTAAGTTGCGACCTTAGCCTTTTTAGTTTTCTCTTTCTTGGCTATGGAGTTCTAGGGAACCTTTCGAGCCGAACTAGCTACTGTCGATTAACGAGAAGGATCTCTAGTCCCACTAATGTAATAGGCGCTAACCCTTCTACTTCTCCCTATACCTGTGATGGTATTTCCACTACCAGTACCGGTTCAAGTCGGAATAGCAGAAAAAAGCGAATTGAATCCCCTTCTTAAAGATTGAAAACAGAATCGATCATTCATTGGACCTCGCTCCGGATGGATCGATCTTCCATTACATGAATTTGACGCACACCTGGTGAAAGGGAAAGCCCCCTTCTTCGATCTGAGATCTCACTGTAATCGCATGATAGAGAGACTAGCCTTCAAAAGTCCTTAAGAAATTCTCCCCGATGCGTGTAAAGAATCACTTTCTCTTCGGGAGGGTCCAAAGAAAGCGGGCTATTGCTAAATAAAAGAAGAATCATCTTAGCCCTTGTGCACCAAAAGAAAAAGACGGAGGACCTACCAAATAAGGAGTTCCGGAAAGCAAGCTCGGCTTGACTAAATAGGAGATTACATCCATTCGACCCTTCCTTCAGGATAGGAAATGCGTCGGTTCGCCCTAAACTACCCACAGAATGGTAATCCGAGGAAATGAGATTAGCTTTTCTCAAGAAGGTCCTTAGCGCCACCGGCTCGACCAACACTTATAACTCGCCCCGACGATTCACAGCTTTAATGAATGCACAGAAAAGGCCCTCATGTTAGCAGATTTTTACACCTTTGAGTGCACAAGCCCTTCTTCTTCTGCCTTTTCACTCTCTCTTGCCCCTTTAGGGAATTTCGGTGTGAATGAGTGCAACAGAACAAGGAAAGAAGGCTATAGCCTACATGGAATTCCTCTTCATGCACACCCCCCAGAAATAGTATATGGCGATAATCGGATGCTCTTTCCATGCTTCCTTTTAAATAGTAATAGTCATATGCCGCAAATCCTATGTTTAAAGCCAGGATGGATGGACAAGAAGTTTCAAGCTTGAAGGCTAGTTTCGTACGCACAACAGCCAAACTATTGGATTTTGTTCCCTACGTCACCTGGTCTTGGATTAAACCTCTGCTCTCCTAATAAAGTCTATAGGCTTTAGTTTAGGTTCAATCAACAATGTTTAGCTTAGGTCCATCAATCAATCTCTCATAAACCCCTAAGCTGAATCTATATGGGGCCTTGTGTTAGGCCTAGCTTGTATAGGCTATCTTTCACCTATGGTTTAACCCATACTTTAAACTCTTGTCATTAGGCCCAAAATTCCTTGTAACGCTCTAAGAGGGTAGTGAGGCTTAGATTCCATAGAGTTCAACCTGCATTGAGCTTTAGTTAAGCTACATCCATTTTAGAATAGGATCTTTTATGTAGCCCAACTCATAGAGAGTTCTGTCACTTGGTCTGAACCTATTTCTTCTATTCCTATGATTGTTCAGTGATGGGTTTTCTCCTTTTACGATTAGGTTTCTATCCCATATCGTGTTCTGCTAAGCTCATTTCTCTTATTCGGTCTTACCTTTTGTACTCTGTAGACGTTCTGCATACCATGCAAGTAATTCATTATCCACACATGTCATACATCTTTCATATATGATGATCTTAGAAAGCACCTAAGTGTTGGACATTTGCATGATACAGGTAAACTATAGCCTAGAAAGAAGCAGGCAAATCGCTCTAGGTTAAAATAAAACCTACCCGTCGCGGCGTTAGGAGACATTCATTAGGTAATTCCGCAGAAGACCACATAGGCCATAGGTAACGGCTCTTATGCCTTGCCAGCAGAAATCAATCCAGAGACCGGCCTCCCTATCGCCCGCCCAATGCTTACTATCGAGATTGGTTCGTCGGGCTTGACTCAAACAAAGAACTCAAGACACTCCCCGAGCTCTAAAATAAAGAAACTAACCTATGGAAAAAATTGTTGAAATTAGATTACGATTACAAAGGCTAAAAATAATCCAAGTTTCTACGTAATCAAAAAGAGCCGATTAACCGAAACTAAGCACATACTAAGCCCAATAAGACACATTGGCCTAGATATACATGAGGCCAACTGAAAAACAGGTGTACACATCAAATAAACTAGGATGAAACATAGGATTCGGTGGATGATTCGGCATCCTTTATTAATTGCATATATAACGGTAGCCCTTCCTAAATAGTTTTTGAGTAGGCTAGGAAAGAAAGAAGAAATGATAGAGCGAAATGGGTTGGTTGCCCAAAGGGCTATCTGATCTGATCATGGGGGGATAGCACAAGGGCTTAAGGCATTGGTTTGCTAAATCGACATACAAGAAGATTGCATCATGCATGGGTTCGAATCCCATTTCTTCCAGTCTTTTCCTACTGAACACTTTCCTGCTCAAGATAGGGTACTAGAAAGGGATCATACGAAGGCTATGTCCTTTTTTTAGATCTAGCCTGAATGACTCCTAAACTAAAGGCTTTCATTATATCTAAAGTGTGCAGTGAGGGATCTTTATATTATAGGTAGCCAGTCTTTACTTCACTCGACCCAAGCAATGCCCAAAGAGTCTCATGCCTTTCTTGGTCGGACCAAGCCAACTGGCGATTTCCGACAAGTCTTTCCTCATTTTTAGAGCAAGAAGCGGAACTACAAGAAAGCTTTCTTTATCTTTATGGATAACCAATTCATTTTCAAATATAGTTGGGAGACTTTACCCAAGAAATGGGTAAAAAAAAATGGAAAGATCGGAACATGGGAATAGCTTTGATACCAATACGGACTACCCATTTCAATTGTTGTGCTTTCTTAAATTGCATACCTATACAAGGGTTCAAGTTTCGATCGATATTTGCGGAGTTGATCATCCCTCTCGAAAACGAAGATTTGAAGTGGTCTATAACTTACTGAGTACTCGGTATAACTCACGCATTCGTGTACAAACCAGTGCAGACGAAGTAACACGAATATCCCCTACTCTAATCAAAAGACTAAAGGCCCCTACTGAAGATTCAAAGGGCGAGCACTGAAATGAGAAAGGCTTGTAGACTCGTGACGCTGAACGAGACATCCTGCTGTTCCTTTATCCCCCGCTCCGCAGCTGCTGGAGACTTAGTCATATTTTGAGCCTTTTGCGGTACTGATTGATGTTATGGGGGATTACTTGGGTTGGCCGAACTGTTTGTTTGCGAAGGCCGAAGGACTGAAAAATGAGGTTTTTGCTGTTATTGGACAGAATTGGTGCCGTTTTCCCATGCCTCATTTTCCATAATATGATTATGAGCTGCAGAACGCTTGAAGCTGGAATTTTAGCATTGACTTTGGAACACAGGCCAAACTACGCTCCTAGGCTCCCTTCTTCGTGGTTGATTCCCCCAGATCAAATGACAAGGAGCCAAAAGTGAAGATGGCAGCGGAGGAATCTGATGGCTAGGCGAATGGGGGTTGAATACTCCGAGTCAACAGGGTTGGTTGGAAAGCCTCAGAAGAGCCGTGATAAAGAACAGTCTCGGAATAAGGAGCCCGAAGGGAAATCAAAGCGGGATATGGATCAAATCCTCCTCCCCCAAAATGTACCAAACTCAACATAGATGGATCAGCTGCTATGGGAGAGAGTGCAGGTGGTGGTATCCTGAGAGAGAGTTAAGGTCAAATTTTTTTCCTTCTCTTCATTCTATCACAATGGTACTAACATGATGGCTGAGACTAGAGCTCTCAGAGATGGGTTCAAACTATGTTCTGATAAGGGCATCCAAGTAAATGACATCGAATCTGATTCCAAAGTTATGGTGGACTCCATCCTTGGTCTTATATCTACTCCACCCCTTGACATGTGCTTTACTTGATCAGAGAATGCATCAGCTTATTGTCTTCTGGCATGATGGTTTCTCACATCTATAGACAAGGCAACTCAATTGCAGACAGACTGGCTTCTCATGCTTACTCTCACAGGTCTGATTGCATCGTTGAAGCTGCTTCTTTTCTCTTGCAAACAAGCCTACTACAATGACAAGGAAGGCCTTTACTCTTATTCCTGTTCCCTGAATGCTTTCTTTCATCAAAGTCACGTAAGAAATAGAAAACGTACAACTCGTACAATTAAAGGCTTGTCAATTCTCTTTTTCCAAGAATTCATGCACTTCCCTTTACTCCATAGGGCCTTCTTTAATAGGTTCATAGCCCAAAGCCTTCCATTTCCGTCAAATGACCCGGCCTCCCCTGGCTCTTCCACCGTCCGGGCTCCCTTTCCTCCCTATGCTCCCCCGGCGCAGGCCTACCACACTTCGCGCCTGCGGCGTTTTCGCCAGACGGTCTTTGCCAGTAGTGCCATCCTCCCCGCTGGCTGTATGGGCGGGTTGTCCCTCGCTGTGCGTTCTGTTAGGCTATGGATTACAGGAATAAATGTAGTTGAATGGAACAGCAGGCGGGTTACACATTCCACTGTGCCGAGATTTTAGGTGCAGGTGGTGATGATCACCCCGGGGTATGCGCTAGCGCCCTTGACAGGCACTCCAGAACCCGCCAACGCTCGTGAAAACCCGGGTCGGTCGGTCCTCCATTCATCCGACCGGAGGTGTGGATAACGAGGCCACCTTCACAACCTTCTCCCTTCTGTCCTTATGTTGTAGTAAGGTAGGGCGGTTCGCTTGAGTGCTCAACTGCCCCTTAGCCTGGTACTCATGACGCGCTACGGAACCTCCACCGTGCCGGGGGACCAAGTAGGGCATAGCTAGCGGCATAGGAGCCGACTCGGCATCAGCGGTTTCGTGCCGCACTGGAGTGATCCAATATGTGGTTCCGCACGTTCCACCACTTCTCCGTTCATTTCCAATACTGATCGTGAAACACCATGAGCAGCAGGATGTTGAGGTCCGAAATTCGAAGTGAAATTTTTGATTTGCCCGTTCCTAGTCGTCATGGGAAAGAAAGGCAGAAAGAAGAAAGAAATTATTCCCTTTTTTCTTGTCCAATACCACCAGTACCTGAAATGCATCTCCTTCGCCCGCGCGAGAGACTTCTATGCCAGCCGGGAATAACGGCTCTGTTATGAAATCAAGCGGCAGACAGACTCGTCGGTATTCCCTAATGACTGGTTTTAGGAGATTAGGGTCCCTCTTATATTCTCTACCCATCTGCGGGGGGTTTCCGTATCCGTCTCCGCGAAGATCTCCAGATCGTAAGACATTATCGCCTTCACGGCACTGGACTAGATTTCCATCATTTTCAGAAAGTGCACGGACAACCGCCCTTTCCCCTTTTCACAATGTTCGTGCAGTTGCTCACGAATTCAAGTTTGAATGTCCCTTCGAAGTCCCGCGCACTCTTTTTGATCGGGAGCGGGGTGGGCAACTTCAGTCAGTGCTGGCGCCTGCGGCAGCGCCTCTGGAGCCGCCCCCCCCCCCCCCCCCCGTTCTGGAGCCAGCGGGTTCTGAATGACCTCCCTCTCACGGTTATTAAAAAGTGGTTAACCATCTCGAAGAAATCCATATCGTCCATCCGAATTGTCTCCATTATAGCCAACTCCCCTGTCTCTTTCCCTATCGAAAAACTAGCCTGACTCTCCGTCTCCATTTTTTCTAGAAATGCTAACCAAGTGACACACTGGGGCCATGGGTCATGAAAGAGGTTGGCCCCCATCCTCCTTAACTATGTATGGCCAATGAACTCTTCAATTTAGTCCGTTCGTTTTTTTCCTTCTTTGGGCTCGGGTCGATAGTCGCCGTGGTAGTAATGTCCCGGAGCCCGGCTACCGACCCGAGGCGCCGATCGGGAAAGTCATAAAGGGACGTTGAACGCAATTCGTCAAGGGCGTTACCACAAGAGGCTTGGCAATTCAAGTGAAAGTTTCTTAGACTAGTCCCAGCGGGGAAACTGACTTCCGAGAGAGCAGCTTTCGCCTCGGGAATTCCCTAACGAGAACGAGAGAGCGCCGATGCAAAAGTAGCCCTTGACGCGAGGGAACGCCAGACAGGCTGACCTCTGCTAATTACATTTTATATAGACTAGAATCTAGAGAGAGACTAAGGTATAGTGCCGCTACCAGAGAAGGCTCTTTCGTGCTAGGCGTACAGACCCACTACGCCCGAGCCGCCTCCCCGTCACACTTGCTATATCCACTAAGGCTTCATCCCACTTCATCCTACCAACTATACCTGATATAAAGCCGCTCTATGATAGCTCAAGACAACAAGAAAGCAAGAAAAGGATAGCGATCGATTTGGGAGCGTCACGGGGGAGGAAGATCGAAAGGTAACCTATGAGACCGGGGAGTTCTGCTTTTTCTCCCGCCTCAGCTTCGCGGATGGGAGGAGTGCGAGAGCTGAGCCCGCACGCTCTATGCTTTTCCCCAGCCTTCCCTCCAGTAAAAAATTAGTTCGTACCCCCTGTGTCTAGGGATTCCTGGGGCATGAGTTAAGCATATAGTGGATTTCTCTTTCTTTCGATTGTTCGGTCCCTCGCCCTTATCTCCTTCGCCGGAGACTGCAAATGATGGGAATCCTATCGATAAAGAAGAGGTATAAGCATCGTCTCTCGATCCAATCCGTCTTCCCTGGCCTCCCCAAAACACTCTTGATACGAAAGAGACCTCCTGCCATAGCGAAGAGATCTAAAGTCTGGGTCCCCTCGATCACCCTCCCTTGGACCTGAACTGGTCGAGAGAGATGAACCCGCACCACATTCTATAACCTTCGAGCCGAAAGCCCCAACTAGAGATGGAATTCTAGAACCTAAACCACTCCGTTGAGAGCTCCGTGACTCGTTCAAGGGAAGGTCCACCAATGATTGCCATTCTCCCCCTATCTGTCTCTTGATCCCTCATTCGACTAATCAGTGATCCCTGGGCCTACTTAACATAGATGTCCCTGAAATAGGGGATTGTTTGATCAGAAAGCTTGGGCAGGAGTAGGACATTCCATACAATTCCGATTCGCTAGCCTCTCCATTTTTTCATCGGGGTGAATTCTAAGGTTCCTTATTCCGGTTGTAAAGCGGAAGAAGAGGGAGAAGGGGCACAGCCCCACCAGCAGCCCACGTTTCTGACCCGAAAGGAATTGCAAATGAAAGAAGAATCTGTGTGCACTATCCATGGAGTGGAGTGACTATTCTGAATCTCCTCTTCTCTATCTCCCCCTTTTTTGCCTTCGGCTATTACCGGCTGGCAACGCTTGGCCCAACATTGGATTTGTTTGAAAACAATACAAGCAAGGTGGCGTTCATTCAATCAAAGATTTTATGCCCTAGCACTAATGACTCTCTTTGGAAAGAAAGGAATGCAGGGAACAAGTCTTTCCTTTCCACTGGTTCTTGAAAGCTCTCAATCCCCGCTTCTCCCATATTGATTCTCCTTCTCGCATTGGTTCTGCATCAGATAATGAGCCCATGCACAAACTTTCTCTTTTATTGTATTGGCGCCTGATAGGTAGGCTATTAGATTGAGTCGAAAGCCCACCCATAAAGGTTCCGATTCGAGCGAGAGCCCAAACGGGGGAGGCGAGAACATCTTGATCGAAAGCTCTACTGTTCTGGATAGTGAGAAAGACTTTTTCAAATTTGATCAAATCGATCGATCATTTTTGAATATCTTAGGTTGTCCAACCGACCGACCGAGTTGGGCTGGGCGTCCATGTCACAGAACCTTTCTCTAGCCAAGAATCCCATTATTGATCGAATCGAGGCGGATCCAATTCATTGGCAAATGAAAAATCTACCGTTTTCACACTCAGAAAAACCTAGAAAAGAGGAAGAGTCACTAAGACAAGAGCTAGGTAAGCAAGCAAGAAGGAGAGGCTAGAAAAGGCAGGGGCTCTCCATCTCTAGGAAGATTATGTCCAGGATCTGGTAATCTAAAGCCTTGCTTCTCCTGGTTGGCTCGTATTAGCCTGTGCTTTATTACAGGTAGTCATTCCCCCGTTCCTTTAGTCTTTTCAACGGTACTTGAATCTTAAGTCGCGGTCATGTCTCGCCCCCCCGGTATAGTGACCGGTTCCATGTTTTCCCCGAATTTCATCAGTTCCAGACTCAAGTGCCTGTTCATCCATCTTCATTCCAAAGGCGAGCATATCCATTTAGTGACTGTAACTGCTATCGTTTACAGTCAATAGTTCTTAACCAACCTAGAGCTTTATAAAGCTTTAAGAGAGAATAGGGAGTAAGGGGGACCTTCGCTTCATTAGAAATTAGACCCGGACCTTCTTTCTTCTCCTGCGGAGCCCTGATAAAGTAACCGGCCCCCTTCAACACGGGTCTGGTCAGCATATACTTAATCAGGTCCGTTCGAGCAATTACCAACACTGTTGTGGAAAGGAAGTAGTGTCGGAGCTTGGTTGCTGCAAAGTAGAGCGATAAGCACATCTTCTCGATCGGCGAATAATTATTCTTAGGCCCTGTAAGGCCCTGCTGAGATAATACACGGCCTGCTCCTGCCCTGAATCAGATCGAATTGGGGCATAGGGGATGATTGTAGATAGACTATCAGCATAATAAATTCTCGTAAACCAAGAACCATCAAGCAATTTCATGCTTTTGTTCCTAATTGGGTAAACCGGCTCATTCGCCTTTACCACTCCACTCTGTTTGTAGGAAGTTCCGGCCCTCCTCAAGGATACCCGCAATGATTGGGTCAAGATTTTTAGGTTGTGATGTAGGAATAACCATTTTCTCTATATCCCCATCTGTGTATAAGGGTCAGCAAGCTCCGAATCCCGTTCGTTCCTTTCTTGGGTCAAGGAGCAATTTCAAACATTTCCATTTTGATATTGGATTTCCCTTTTCAAGATGTCTCAGAGCAAGCAAAGTCTGACCTTATCTACTTATAAGCGCAGAGGGAAAGTAGCAACTTGATTTGGACCATAGGGGGATTCCTTCCGAACTATGGATAGGCTACCGGGCTTTGCACTTCGGCCCGTGAGAATACCGTGCTCTATCTCTTCTCTCACCCGACAGAGAACTATCGTCTCGCTTTCGCTATTTATTGCAAAAAAAGAAAATCAAAAGAAAAAGGGGGGGGAAGATGACTCTATGGCTGAGGGGAGGAGAGAAAGAACGCATGCATGGATATTATGTGGAGGTTCGAGAATCTATGAAAGGACATCTAAAGCTAAGGTTACGAAGTAAAGGAAGTCCGAGAGAAGTGGTGATCTCATCTTGCTTGCTGGGAGAGAGGAAGCTTCCGGACCACCTTTTCCAGCCAGATAGTGAGCGATCACTCAGCAATGCACACTAACTGAAAGCGGCCGGGAATGAGCCCCAGCAAGTGTTACGCGCTACGTCGAAAGGGAAGATCGCTCGAATCGCCCTATTCATCTCCTCTCCTGTTGGTCGAGTCACTTCGTCCCTTATCATCTTGATGCCTCTCCTGATGAGGGGGTGGATTCTGTAGCACCCCAGTCCCTGAAGAATTTCTCCTCCGGGGTCTGGAGCGCTTCTGCCCCTCATCCTCTACTCCTAAATAGGCTTTTGATACCGTATGGAGCCACCAGTCTTCGTCCGACAGCGCAGAATTCAAGATCCTTGAATTCCCTAGGGGGTCTTTCTCCCCCACGGTAAGCCCTCCGTGAACTTACGCGCGACCAGGCCGTATATGTCAGCTACGATCACCGTTCCTGGTCAATACCCGCCTTCTTGTACTTGGAGCTGTTTCCTCCCTTGTCGATTTTGCAACTAGTGATGATTTTTTCTTTTTTTGAGAGAAAAGAAGCCACGAGCTGAAAAATCGATTTGAATTTTTTATAATTAAGGGAACCGATCTCAAAGCTTTCACAACAATTGTCTACTCCTTCTCGAAGCTCATGTAGAGGCACCTACGGCAGGATCCGTCTTCTTGGCGGGAATTCTCTTAAAATTGGGAACCTACGGCTTTTTAAGATTTTCAATACCCATGTTTCCTGAAGCGACACTTTGCTTCACTCCTTTCATTTATACTTTAAGCGCGATTGCTATAACATATACTTCCTTGACCACTTTAAGACAGATCGATCTTAAGAAGATCATTGCTTACTCCTCAGTAGCTCATATGAATCTGGTGACTATTGGTATGTTTAGTCTGAACATACAGGGAATTGGAGGTAGCATTCTACTGATGTTAAGTCATGGACTGGTTTCTTCAGCCCTTTTTCTATGTATTGGTGTTCTATATGACCGACATAAGACTCGACTTGTTAGATATTACGGAGGTTTAGTGAGCACCATGCCGAATTTCTCTACCATTTTCTTCTTTTTCACTTTGGCCAATATGAGTTTACCTAGTACTAGCAGCTTTATCGGGGAATTTCTCATCTTAGTAGGAGCTTTCCAAAGAAATAGCTTAGTAGCCACATTAGCAGCGCTTGGGATGATTTTAGGCGCGGCGTATTCCCTTTGGCTATATAATCGTGTGGTTTCTGGGAATTTAAAACCGGATTTCCTCCATAAATTCTCCGATCTAAATGGTAGAGAAGTTTTCATATTTATACCTTTTCTTGTTGGAGTTGTTTGGATGGGTGTTTACCCCAAAGTGTTCCCGGACTGCATGCATACATCCGTAAGTAACTTAGTGCAACATGGAAAATTTCATTGAGAGGAATCAGCAAAGAAAAGAAAAAGGGTCAACATCTTAATGTGTATTTGAGAGATGATTGTCCCCGGGCTGAGGAGTGCCCACACCTAAATAAAGTATGAAAAAATAAGAAAAACAAGCGAGAACTTCTTTTTCATTTTGGCAAAAAAAAAGAAAGCTAAATATAGGAATTTTGGGGGGGGGGGGGTGGTCCACCGACAGGGGCAACTGCCAGCAATTGAAAGAAAGTTGCGAACAGACAAAATGAGGATGTTTGACACCTCGATTGTCCCGAAGCCCTCTCATGCGAATTAAATCAACTTAGTCAATGTTTTGTCCGGTTTTACTGAAGGCAAAAAGGGCCTGAAATTGTCCGGCACCTTCGCGCGCATATGTACATTCCGTCGTTAAAGTGCTCCTACCTTTACTTTTCAAGGAGAAGCAGTTGAGAGCAATCGAGAAGAGCTACTCGACTCAAAGACGAGAGGAAGCGAGTAAAAAGGAAGGATAGGGGGAGGAAGATGACTATCTAAAGCCGATAGTCCAGTAGGTCCTTGTAAGGCGAGTGGAAGGAAGTGACTCTACTGTTAAGTGGAGGAAATTGAATTCATAAGTCACACAAGAATTGCTCAAGGTTGGAGGCAGGGCTACGGGCGGCTAGAAGGGATCATCCCACACAAGGAATAGAGAGGAATCCCCTAAAGAGAAATGGGAAGACCTATGCTATTTCAGCTGTTGGTGCCAGTGATTAAGTTGAGTTTGGGAAGGCGGTCTCCTATATAGGAGAAAGACTGATTTTAGCGGAACCGAAAGCCCTTCAAGTTCCTCCCAGATACATGGCTTACATACCCGGCTCAACATTCTTGGAAAACAATCGAATCGAGGGTCCGGAGGAGAATTGGCCATTCAATCTTGTGAACTAATCGAGACCGAAATTGGAGAAAGAGATACGAACGGAAACGAATAACTAATCGATGAAAGAACATGAAACCGTTCTGTTTCAATAGAGGTACGAGAAAGGGTTGGGGGCAATGAAGTAGGTGAAGTGGTTGGATTTTGCGAGCTGTTCCCACCACTGCTGGATGTGATTCCAAGAGCCGAACGAGAATGAATACCACACAGAAAAGTCAAGACCAGGCTCCCTAATAGAATGTTTAACCGATCCATTCCGGATCGACTGAATTGGTACGGAAGTTGTAACATGGGAAAACCACGGAAAACACGACTTATTTGAATAACCCGGTGACCTACCAATTGTAGAAGTAGGATTTTTGGCAAGCAATAAGCACTTAAATAATACAATTCAAGTGTACCATCTTCTTTCTCATTTCGAGGAAAAGGTGCGGAAGGAAAAGGAAACAACGGAGGGATCCGAATCGGACCTAAATGGGAATGACATGAAAAGTCTTTTTCAAAACCTAGCATTAAGGGTGTTACGACGATATATGAGAGGAATGGAGAAAAACTCGTGATTGGTGTGGAGGTGAAGGTCTGTTTATAATATAGTTCAAGAAAGAGTCGTCTCATTTCCTTACTTCTTCGTTCTTTCTAATTCATTCACTTCAAGACTGGTTCTGAACGCCGCGTAACATCATCTTCAACCAACCTCCATCATACCGGTGCGACCACTAAAGAATTGCTTATACACTAAACAGCTGCTTATATACGCTTACTAAAAGACTGACTTTTATTCATATTCAATTCATTAGGCCAGCGTGAAACTAAGAAAGATAGATGTGCCTAAGGCGTAAGCAAACTGTGCACGCTAAGAGAAGAGGAGAGATGTTCGCAATGACTACCACAAGAAAGCCGCCCCCTATCTCTAAAAGGGCCCGTCACTTCGTTCGTACCTTCTTGGCTTAGGCTTGCAACTTCACTTACTTTATGGCCTTGCCGCCTTTTTTCTAGCAGAAGTTAAGCGCTTGAAAAGCGCGCTAAGAAAGGTTGCTTCTGTCAGCCTTTATGTGCAACAGTCCACCAGTAGCGGAAGATAGGGTTACCGTACATACAAGAGTCTTCCAGTTCTTACGGAAGCTCTTTCTTACCAGTCAAGTAGTACAACAGCTGTATCTTATCTTATAGCCCGGCGCGGTGGGTCGCCTTTTTAATTCAGTAGATAGAAGAAAGTATTAGATAAGGAGTAGGTGAGTGAGTCCTCGCTGACCTTAGCGATTTCGATCACCTAGCAGGCCTTTTATTTGGTAGGTAACATCGCCAAAGCGTATCATCAGATTTGACTACGAAGGAAGGAACTCGGCAGAAGATCGGTCTGCAAGAAAGGCCTACTTATCCACGGGTTCATTGACAAAACCGCCGTAGGAACGGAGACCTTTCAATAGAGCGGAGGCGAACTGATTAACGAGAAAGAGGCCCGACTCACTACAAAGGAATACACCACAAGATCGAACTGCACTCATGCCTCTCCCGCATCAAGTTGACCGCCAGACTGGAGCTTCGTAACATGTTGACGAAGACTTCCGAACTGAGGGTTCGGTCAGTACAAGAGACTACTTTGTCTCCTCGGAAGAAGAATAGCCCCGCTCTCTAGCCGACTGATCCCGTTGATCAAACTGGGAGGGAACGTGTCACATTAGAGGTGAACGATCAGAGGTGTCCTCTAATCACTACGATGAGCTGGTCCCTCTTTTAGTAGACTCAGCTATGAATATTCATGAAAAAATGAATGCCGGGCTCTTTCTTTCACAGCTAACCCCATTTTCTTAATGCCGAGACTTTCTCTTTCGTCGAGCCCCGAGCTTGTGGTCCTCCTTTGAGTTTGGGTTCAATTGGATGAATCTGTCAAGTCAAGGTCAACGTACGTAGCAGCAAGGATGGTGCATTGCCTATTTCTCGTTCTCGCTCGGGAGCCAAAACGAACACGCCTGCTACCTACTGTACTGGACCTTCGACCAGGCATTCTACCTTTGTCGAATCGGAACCAATACAACTGCATTGCGCTCGAACAGTTGAGCGGCCGCCGGCCCTTCTGTGCACAGATATAGATTCATTCTTCGTGCCTGGTCCAGCCTCACAACCCTTCACGGGTTGGTAAGAAGTCAGTCTTGTTTGGTAAGACGGAATTTTACAAAGAGAAGAGAGTGCTCGCCCCGGCCAACAAAGACCGTAATTACATAGATAACTGCTCCTCCCCTTCTTTAAGGCTTTAAGGCGAACCGTATGGCGAAATAAAGACGACCTCACCTTCTCGTAGATGGTGTCAGTGAGAGCCATTTTAGTACCCCCCCTTGACCTTTTTTTGTAGATAGAATGTTCAATGAGTGTAAACAAGCAACCTTACTAAGCTAAGAAAGGTGCTTGTTGAGTAAGGCCGGCTTTCTTCCAATGCTTGAGCGCTTCTTTCTCATATCGATCATTCAATATCCTTGACTTTTCAATAAGGGGCGCGTTAGCTAGGCCGTTTTCTTGCAGGAGTGCTAGCGCGCGCCCTTACATTTTCTTCGCTTGCTCTGCAGTACGAGCCTTTTGCGCACCGAAATTTGTTTTCAGATACCAGGATCTGCACTGGATTGCAACAGTTGTTAGAAAGGACCGGCCCATTTCATAAAATCATAGAGATTTTTACTATATATAAAGGAATGTACGGACACCTAATCCTTTTTGTTAGCTTGGGGGTTGGTTGTGCTGTCTGGTACACCTTTCTACCCGAAGGACCAGGTGGATCCGTACCTCAAGAAATCTTCATTCCTGGTTCTATTCCTTATGACTCATTTAAGAATGTCGATTTTCATTTAGCCCATTTTAAAAAAGCTAGTTATATCGAGTATAAATATATAACAGATCAAGTGTTATCTGCTTTAGAGAATGTCTATCCGTTCACTGAAATCAATATTCCTGCTAGTACTATAAACCCAGATGAAGCTAGCACTAGCAGTGTTCGTAATAATAATGCCAATTATAGGGTAGCGGTAGGTTTAGGGATTATAGTAGCCTTCTATTTCGCAATGGGGATGATGCCATATGAGAATCCTGACATAGGCCAATTAATATAATGAAAAATACAATGAACACAAACAATGCAATGATATTCTATTCTTCTTTCAAGTATCCATCTATTATTAGAAGATCTTATTCAGCTATTGACAGTTCTCTAGTTCAGCTATCTGAGGATATGGATTATATCTATCGGAATAACAAAGAAAGTTTCAACTATACTATGTCTACGAAAGAGTTATGTAATCTTCAACAGTTGTTACTATCAGGTTTTTACACTCTGTCTCCGCTAAGGTTAATGAGAATAAGTAGTGATGATTTAGGTTCCTTTTTAGAAAGAACACTACCTTCTTTTCCTGATATAACGTTATTTCCTTGTCCAGAAGATGGTTCATACACGATTGCTATTATACCATCTAAAATAGAGGATGGCTTGGTGTTCATGGCATTGAGTCTCTATTCATATCGCTTGACTTATGGTAGCGTTCCCAAGGAGAATTTTAGACTGTCTGGTAGAAAAGATCTCTTTTATTCTGGTGTTCAAAACATGGGCAAGGTGACTAGACTGTACCGGGTTAACATGGATATGTTTCGTAATCTTAATGACAGGCGGGTTTTAGAAGGTGTGAAGTCATTATTTGGGGTTGATTCGTATTGTTATAAGCTGGTTAGTAGCTTTCTCAATCTCGAGACCATAGATGAGAATGGTGGAAAGAAGAGCATCGGAAGTATACCTGTAGTTGGAGAAATCACTAGGGTCTTATACAACATTGCCGTAATGGAGTTTGACCAGCAGTTATGCCATAAATATCCAGGGATTGCATTTGAAAGATACATAGGTCAGGTCATTATAGCATGTAAAAATGACCTAAGAATCGAGGAGTCTCAAGTACGGGACATGATAGAAGATCTCGGGCTGATATGTGATATCGAGTATACAGAACCAGGGGGTAAGCCCATCGAGTGTTACCAGAGGATGGTTGTTCTGGACCATGATGGTAAGGTTCTCCTACTGGATAGATGACAGTGCCTTAGGGTGAAGAGGTGAGATCAACGACAGAGAGCTACTATTAGGAAATGGTAGGGTCAACTCTGGCATGAAGTATTGGGTGAGGCACTATTCTCATCAACAGTTCAAGGGTTTCCTTAGCATCAATTCTATTTACTATGGATCTTCCTGCTTTCATTCTAAGACCAGTGAGAGCTAAGGCATAACGTCATCTGAGACTGAAGCCATGCAACGATATATAAATATTGAATAAAACCGCCCCGTGCGTGGAATGACAAAGGATAGCAACCTGAGCTTAGAGCTCGAAACACGGTAGCCACAGGTTCTGGCAGGATTGAATCCCTCTCCGGAAGGGAGTTGTCTCTTTTACAGATTCCTGGGATGCAAGCGCCTTTCCTAAGGATGCCTTTAAGGAGGCTGGAGTTCTAGAACAAGAGATGACATACCGAGTTGGACTTCCGAGTCTGAGATAGAGAGATAGAAAACCTAGGCCGTCAAGGTCAATGAAGAGAAAAGCAGTAGCATGAACCAGTAGAAAGGAAAAGCAGTAGCATGACCAGTCTAAAGCAAATAAGATAGATTCATAGTAGTCAACTTCAGTAAGAAAGTGAATGAAAGGAGAGTGAGAAATCCATTCGAATCCAACTCGTGAGAGGGAATCCATGCACAAAGCAAAGGCATCAGGAAGAGGGGCGTAGTAAGAAATCCAGCAGCAAAGACTTCAGAATGGAAACCTTATCTTAATAGGAAGTGGACAAGAATCATCGCTCCAAGAGAAGCAGACAATAGCCACTATCCCTGATTCCATGCAAGTGCTATAATCCGATCTTCCTCCTCACGCTGCCAAGGAAAGAAATGACATAAAGGGAGGTCCTAACTGAATGAATTGAGGTTGAGTAAAAGCCATTCGCTTGAGAACAATTCTGCGATTGGAATTCGATCTGGGATTGGGATCTTAGGGCACTGAGAACCTACTGTATAATTCAAGAGTACTCCTCATAAAAAATGTACAGAATAAAAGCCCTATTCAAGGCCATGATGGTCACTCTCCCCGCGCTCTACTACAGGAATGCTAGCCTGGTTGATCCACTACACGCTAAGAAGCAAGTCTCTACTAACTAAGTAAATCCGGGTTAGACTGAAAGTGACCATAAATTGAAATCTTCTTTCCTTTCACAGACTAGCACTAGCGATAGTTAAAAAGAGCGAAGCATAGCCGTGTTTAAGCCGAAGTGATTCCCGTGTTTACTGAGCTATATCTCTATCTATTATTTAGCCGGCTTAAAGAGTGACGACTCACGATACCGAGAAAGCAAGCCGATCATAGACGGAGGTTTAAGCTTGAAGTTCAGTGTCCGACCTAAGGTGAATCAGATGTTCGAAGGAGACTGTTCATGAACAACTGTTGCAAATCCAGTGCAGATCCTGGTATCTGAAAACAAATTTCGGTGCGCAAAAGGTACCATAGATGATAAGTTGATAGATGAAAAGACATGCATCAACATTTTCTGAACTCTATGGGTTATTTTGAATTTATAGGGTTGGTAAGCACTAAGCTCAGGAAACACTCGTAAATAGAACTCAATCATCTCATCTCGACATTTCACAGAACCCTTGCTAACACTTTGTACTAGATTAGTCAAATGGGAACTAGACACAGGTACCACACATTCAGGTAGACGTTTCATTGGAAAATGTAGCAATTCCTTGATATCCTTTTTCGTCTTAGGAGGACTGTAAGTGAAAGATGGTAGAGGCTTAGGAACTGCATTTCTGAAATTACTACATCTCATATCAGAGATGACATCATTAGCTGTTAGACAAAAAGATTTCGGTACGGTACAAGATGATGATCTAATGAATGGCTGCATGGTCAATTTCCGATTTATGGTATTTATGGCTGGGCTTACAGCAGGATTTTCCCAAATCAGAGCGTTCGGTACCCAGTCCCAGGATGGGAGTATTGAAGCTCTTGAGCATTCGGTACCTACAGGCTGAAGTATTGAAGCTTTTTAGCGTTCGGTACCCACCCTCACCTCAGGTCAACATTGCGCAATTGGCCCAGTTAGAGTTCTGACTATAGCTGCAACCTATCTCATATTTGGCGAACCTCGATCACAAAGACGAAATTGCATAGATAAGAGAAGAAAGCGTAGAAAAGAAAGGTTTTGATTCGCCTTTACGAGTTGAGTAAACAAAGAAACTCTCTCTGGTTATAACAGTCTAATGAGCGTTCACGTTAGGGCTTGTACTTAACTTAGTATAGATTGGGTTGGTGTTCAGTGTACTCTAGTCTAGAAGAAAAAAACAAAAAAACAAATGCAAATGCTTTCTAGAAAACTAAGTTGTCTTGGTACCGTGGTAACAATAGCTTTTTCGTATTTTATAGGGGGGAGGGCCTCACTCAAGGTTCAAGCCCTTCTTTGTCTATTTTCTTATTTTTCCTAATACTCACTTTAATCCTTATTTATCGAATAAGAATTTCAAAGGGTAAAAAGAGTTCTCTTCTTTTATTCTTTATTCTTGTTCTAATTGCGGTGTTGGGTGCTTGTGGTCGAGCTTTTCTTTTTTCATGGGTCTCGGCGGGCTCCATTTTCCTCTTTTTGGGTAGCCAAGAAGGAAGTCTTTCTCTGCCGGGCCCTTCTTCCGGCCCATCGGGCTCTGAGAATTCGGAGGATTCCTTCGGCATCAATGTGTTGTTGGAAAGATGGCCAACAACAACGGGCAGCGGGTCAGCAGAAACGAGCGGCTCAGTGAACCAACCTGAATATGGGCGCACGGCATCTGCGACTCATGTTGCTCCCCGGGGGGACGAAGCGGTTCCATCGAATCAGCCCCCACAAGAGGTTTCCTACCCGTATTGTCCAGACGAAGTGATAGGAGGGGATTTGGTCCGCTCTATCCAGCTTCGTCTTTTGTCGGGCAACCCCACGCCTTCGCCGCTAGATATCTATCTAGCGCGAATCACTGCCGAAGACCTGTTCGAGGTCCAGGTTGAGATTGTCCAACTAATGTCCGAGCTTGACCCGACGGGAGATTGGCTCGGGCAGGGGGCTCACGCTCTCGACTCCCCCAATAGCGCTACAGGGGAGTCGTCCTTGAAAAGGCTCTCTAGCTTTTTAGATTCAAAGCCCCAACAGGCATGCCCATGGTACCTGTGGAATCAACTGTATGCGTTTGGGTGAAAGTTCGTGGGGGTCGGATATGAATACGATTTGCGGACATGAAACATAATAAAGGCAGATGCCAAGAAGTGGGCAAGGAACTTCCATAGGGACTTGTAGTCTTTACTTCCTTTGGAGGCTCTGCGGGGATAATTTTTGCGCGTTGTATCGAATTAAACCACATGCTCCACCGCTTGTGCAGGCCCCCGTCAATTCCTTTGAGTTTCGGTCTTGCGACCGTACTCCTCAGGCGGAGTGTTTCACGCGTTAGCTGGGCCCCTGCTCTTTGTGCTGTTCTTGCTGACCTCTTAGACTGAGAAGTAGACTGACTCGGAAGAGCTCATTGCATTGAGGTAGCTTCGGTAGAAGCGATTTTTCTATGTGCCAGCACCTATGTGATTCTACTGCGAACCAAACTCCTAAGAACAATCGGGCGGGGGATTCTTCTATCTCTCTATCTCAGACTCGGAAGTCCAACTCGGTATGTCATCTCTTGTTCTAGAACTCCAGCCTCCTTAAAGGCATCCTTAGGAAAGGCGCTTGCATCCCAGGAATCTGTAAAAGAGACAACTCCCTTCCGGAGAGAGATTCAATCCTGCCAGAACCTGTGGCTACCGTGTTTCGAGCTCTAAGCTCAGGTTGCTATCCTTTGTCATTCCACGCACGGGGCAGTTTTATTCAATATTTATATATCGTTGCATGGCTTCAGTCTCGGATGACGTTATGCCTTAGCTCTCACTGGTCTTAGAATGAAAGCAGGAAGATCCATAGTAAATAGAATTGATGCTAAGGAAACCCTTGAACTGTTGATGAGAATAGTGCCTCACCCAATACTTCATGCCAGAGTTGACCCTACCATTTCCTAATAGTAGCTCTCTGTCGTTGATCTCACCTCTTCACCCTAAGGCACTGTCATCTATCCAGTAGGAGAACCTTACCATCATGGTCCAGAACAACCATCCTCTGGTAACACTCGATGGGCTTACCCCCTGGTTCTGTATACTCGATATCACATATCAGCCCGAGATCTTCTATCATGTCCCGTACTTGAGACTCCTCGATTCTTAGGTCATTTTTACATGCTATAATGACCTGACCTATGTATCTTTCAAATGCAATCCCTGGATATTTATGGCATAACTGCTGGTCAAACTCCATTACGGCAATGTTGTATAAGACCCTAGTGATTTCTCCAACTACAGGTATACTTCCGATGCTCTTCTTTCCACCATTCTCATCTATGGTCTCGAGATTGAGAAAGCTACTAACCAGCTTATAACAATACGACGTCTATGATCGGCTTGCTTTCTCGGTATCGTGAGTCGTCACTCTTTAAGCCGGCTCCAGGGCTAGGAATAGAGGGTAGAGGCGGGGAAGCCCTTTCCTCAGCTGCGAAAAGCACAACATAGGGCGTGGCCTCCGTAGTGACGAGCGCTCGAAAAGCACAGCCAGTTACGAAGGCCAGAGTCGAAGAGCATCCCATCTTTAGCAAAATGCTAGAGAGGGCCTTCCCTCCTAAGAAGCCGGCTACTTTCGCCAGAAGAGAGACAAAAAAGGAGACCCCTACTGTTGAAATACAAATTATATATACAAACATGAGTACAGTTATTAATAAGAGAAATGGAATGAACGCCCGTTTAGTAATGCACCTGACGCGAAATAATGTTTTTCTCACTGACCGCACCATTGTATTTTGAATTCTCATTTCTTTTTCCATTATGATTTGCATTTCTTTTCCCCGACTATAGAATCCGGCATCCATCGAGCAGTGGCCTCTGTTGATTGTGTATGAACAAAATACGAGTCCAAAGGCAAGGTAAGAATAAGAAAGGGTTTAGCTAATGGAGATATTAACTCTTCCGGGAACCAGTAACGCGTAAACCATGTCAAACCAAGACCGATCAATATCCGAACGGAACGGATTCGATCAGGCTGAAGCTATTGTAGCATCTCAAGCTTATCTTTCTTTTGCACCCACCTACCCTGTACTGCCGAACCTACAATTATAATATTATATAATTATATAATAACTAATAAACCGATTCAAGTGATTGAAACACAGGACCCTTTTCCACAGTTACAGGACCGTTGCGACAGTTGTTGATACCGAGTTTCCCTCAGACATCTCGACCGGGAAGTAGCATATCTTTCAATAAAGAAGTTCGAAAAAAGGGGTATTCGCCCTAATTGAATAAAAGCTACCTTGAATAAAAGAAGGGAACCTTATTCGTGGACAGATGAGCGTTTGCGACCGTTTACAAGAGTGAATACCGAAACAGACAATTCCAGATGCCCTCAGACAGATCCACTATCGCCTCTTGGCTTTGCTTTAATAGATTCTATTCGACTGGAAGGAACGTTATACGACTTTTTTACTTTGAAGAGTAGTTTCATCGGTGGAAGGGAGGGAGAAGGTTGTTCGACTGTCCAACCAAAAAAGATATGGGATTTTTGGGCGTCAGTCTTCTCTTACTTACGAGATTTCGAGTTCCCTTGAAAAACAGACTGTATAATCAGCCAGTAGTGCTTTATTAATGGATTCACTTTCTTGCTAAGGAGATGAGTTGCCTTTTTTAGAAGAAAGATTATATAAAAGATTATATATATATGTCCAATCCCCTGTGGTGGCGGGACCAACCAAGATGTATGTCGTCCAACCCAACCTCAGACTCTTTCTTCCCGACCTATTTGACTCTCTGGCCGCTGTTATAGTTATTTAGGTGGTATCCCGAGATTGAAGAGATCGAATTCCTCCGGGGAACACACGAAACAAAGATATGAACTGGGTAAATAGAAATGGAAAAGAGATGTTTCCAATTCATCAAAATCACCTCCCCTAGAGCCTATTGAAGAAAAATCCGAGGCTCACTCGCTGCCCTAAGCCCTACGCTTTTTCGACCGCGGGGTGGTATGATTGTCGGGCCCTCTCCTCGTTCCGCCCGCTGGCCTATTGGGATAGCAGCCTTCGGGCTTTGCCTGCCCTTTCTAATAAAGAATTATGGCTCGGCCCGGGAAAGCGCTGGCAACAACAGAAAGGAAGGGGTCCATGTAGCTGCTGCGCCCGCCCCCCTCTTAGTCAATGGGGCAGCAGGTTCGGCATCTACTACAAAAGAGAGAATCCACTTCAGATAACCACGCCTCTGCTAGGCAGCGTGTGGAATGGCCGAGAGCGGACCTTATTGGATATATAATCCAAGTCGAGAGTAGAGTTACGGGAACAGCCGTCTGATGGAAAACGACTTTCACGTTCGGTTCAGAGAGCACTTTTTTCGTTGAGAATTCCTCGTTCCCTCTCGATAGACCAGCGGCGAATTCAAAACTTGTGGGGCCCTATCTCTCGAGCCCCGAAGAAAACCCCCCTCCCTTTCGGATTCCATATCTCTTTTGACTCTATATATGTGGGCACCTGATATCTATGAGGGCTCACCCACCCCGGTTACAGCATTCCTTTCTATTGCGCCTAAAAATCTTGGTTAAAATTGTTATCAAGAAAATTTTTTCACTTAAAGTTATGGTATAATTAAATGATTTCCACACGTTTTTTTCTTATGTTACAGTTATTCAGTGCACGAGGAGTAGTGACGTCCTAAAAGCGAAATTGTTATCTTGATTTACATTGTTATCACAAATCTTTTGAATCCATATATGTATTTATCTCTTCAATTCAACTCAAGATCTCTGACCAATAAATAAAAGTCAGAAGCTGTAAACCGTTCCAAGTAGATGTAAACTCATCCAATGTAATACACGTCCTAAAAAAATTTAGTTTTCGTCGTGACTGAAATCTCATCATCCATTTCGAAAGTCTAAGTTAATTTGTCAAGTTCTATTGATGATCAATCGTCGTGTACTGTAATGTTGGAGTCATTGCCAATACTTTTGGATCGTTTGGTGCTTGAGGTTTGGCATTGGATGTAACATGACGTTTTGATATTAATAATAGAGTTGTAATCACTTGCATCTATAAATTTGCTTGAAAACAAAGGGACCAATGAGATGGCGACATGTGGCGCGAAAATCACATGTGATTGGAAAAAAAAAATTCGAAAATTTTTTTTTTAATTTTTTTTTTCGAAACTTTTTTTTTTCAAATTTTTTTTCCGAATTTTTTTTTTTCGAAATTTTTTTAAAAAAAAAATCATATGTGATTATGCATGTCAATCACATGTGATTGTAAACCCAATCACATGTGATTGTAAACCCAATCACATGTGATTGTAAACCCAATCACATGTGATTATGAATGGCAAATTCAATCACATGTGATTGTACAATTCAATCACACGTGATTGTGCAGGTAAATCACATGTGATTGTAAAAAAAATAAAAAATTTAAAATTTTTTTTTTTTAAATTTTTTTTTCAAAAAAATTTAAGTTGAGATTTTTTTAAAATTTAAGTTGAGATTTTAAAATTTTTTTTTTTTTAAATTAAGTTGAGATTCAAGGGACTGATGAGAGCACAAATTTTTTTAAATTTTTTTCCAATCACATGTGATTTTCGCGACACGTGTCGTGCTCTCATCAGTCCCTTGAATCTCAACTTAATTTATGGACTCAAATGAATATTCCTCATTAATAATAATTACTTGCTTGCTTTAATAAAAAAAAAAAAAAAAAAAAAAAAATTTGTGGCAAGTGCAAGAGAGCATTGAAGGAGATATGATGCAAAGTTTTAATCCCTAAGTTGCACATTGTGCAACTAATCAAATCAATTTCTAAATTCGGTCTTAATAAATTTTAAACGACAAGAAAGTTTATCAATAACGTTACGCCATAGAAAAACATTAACTTCAAACTTCAGATATATTTTATTCGAATCAACCCCATATGATTTATTCCTTTAATCCTTTTAATTGGTCTTATAACGACTTTTTGTCTTTTTTACTTTTAAATATAGTAATTGTTATATGTTATAGTTGGTGAAGTTCGAATTAAACAAGAAGTGGAGTTCCTGACTGATTGAATATCGCGGTCACGAGAACTAAGGTCGCGAAGAGTGTCCGGAAAGAATTGGATTTGGATTAGGACTTCGTATTGTGTTCGTATTCGTCTTAGTTTAGCACTATAAAAACATACCCATTGTAACCTGTAATATGTGCACGAAAAATATAGTAAATAATCTCTGGTTTGCACTCATGGAGTAAACCCTTCTCCGTGTTGGAGTAGGGATATAACCATGTTAAATCTTGTGTCTTTACATGCTTTTATTTATCGTTTATATGCTTTAGCAATATCGTTTATCGTTTGTGGGTGAGTGATTGGCTAAAATAACTCATCTTGTTGAGTCCTACAATTCCTAACAAGTGGTATCAAAGCTATAGGCTACGAGTTCGGGCACGATGGCGATTTGAAAGCAAGGGTGTTCGATATTGTTAATGATTCATCTTTCATCAAGGTTATTAAACGAAGGGCTTAAGGATTTGTCTTGCAACATGTATCGAGGCCAGATGACTTAGTCGGTCGCGATGAAGTCATGAGGTATGTCGATGTATCCGGGAGAGTTGATCACATCGGGATTTAGGTGAAGGTTTCGTATATTTATGATGCAGTTGCTCGCGAAACTTGTATTATAATGGCAGTCTTTGTTCGCGAAAGGTTACGAACTCATGGGTCGTGTCGATGGGTTCATTTGTAACACCGACCAATTTTTTAGTCACAACGGAAGCAAATTAATATTAAATAACCATATCATTTATTATATAAAAAACTTAACTTCAACATAAGTTATTTCATACATTAGGGTACTAAACTGGTGTTCCTTAAAACAACTGATAATTAAACACAAAACGAATCAGAGTTCGTCTTTTGCCAAACATGTCTTTACCAGCCAACTCCCTGCTACCCAAGGTACAAACAACCCTAAACATGCAAGGGAAAAATGTGGGGGATTAGTATGAAGCTAAGTGAATTAGATTTGTCTAACAGACGAAACATAAGCATCGAATATGCAACAACCAACAAACAACCAAGACAATATGAGGATCGGCGGCTTATACAAACCTACAACCTGTAGTGACCCGAACTTTTCCATGATTATATATTATATGAGATTAATATTTACATGAATAAATGTTTTCAACATGTTAAGCAATCAAACTTGTTAAGAGTTGATTATTTGAAACAGTTTTTGTGTTAACGTTTGACCACCCAGTTTGTCCGATGATTCACGAACGTTATAACTTGTATATGACATGATATTATATATATGAACATATATATATGTTTAACATGATGAAATGATAATTAAAGTATCTCATTATGTATATTAACAATGAACCTTATACATAAAACAAGACTACTAACTTAAGAAATTCAAAACGATATCTACACGTAACGATTATCGTTGTAATAACGTCTTAATATTTATAAATCATATTAAGATATATTAGTACATCATGTTATCATTATAATGTAATAATTTAACATCTCATTAAATATAATAACAATGGGATTAATTACATTTAACGAAATCGTTAACTTAAAGGTTTCGAAACAACACTTACATTTTCAACTCTGTTTTAATCGAAACATAACATCATAATGATACGTTTAACAATCTATCATGACCCTTGGCACATAAATTACACTTTACAAAATCATTTGTAATAATGACCCGATCACAAGAAATACGGGTTAAGACTCAATAACCCAACCCAATACCAAGAGCATAATCTCGGGGACTACCAAATCCCCCATTCACGTCCAAAGATCCAAAAGTTACCCCATCGAGCCCAAGCGCACCTAAGCATCTAGTCTACAACTAGCTAGCTTCATAATCACAATACCTATAAAAAGGTAAACAACGAGAGGGGTAAGCTTAACGCTTAGTGAATGCAATAATTATACACATACATATATAATCTACTTACTTACAATCACTTACACAATTACCGCATACACGCTAGCAATATAATTAGCATACCATTGCAAAGTATAACGCTAAAATCTCCAATATACAAGCTAGCACAAACAATAGCATATAACACGAACAATATAATATGCTACACTACATCACACCAAAAATAGTGATGTTCACAACATCCATTAGTATCTAAGATTTCAAGGCTAGCCCCGCGAATGGTATCGTCAACATCGAACTTAAACCCCATTCGCCCCATTTAATGTGGTATCATCAACATCGAACTTAAAACCCACATATGAGGTATCTTCAACATCGAACTTTAACCCCTCATCAAAATCACTACAATAGTGGTATGGCATCGTCAACATCGAACTTTAACTCCATACATGAGGTATCGTCAACACCGAACTTTAAACCCTCATCCAACAAACAAGAAATGGTATGGCATCGTCAACATCGAACTTTAACTCCATACATTAAATAGCAACTCGCACGAGGATATGGTATCGTCAACATCGAACTTTAAACCCATACCCCACAAGTAAATAAATCATATATATACATATATAATTATTCCACTCACCTCGTGAACTCGAGCATTACAAATCATGCGCGAAATCTTCACCACACGCAACCGAGCAAGATTTTACCTATAATACGCATATAGGTATACACATAATCAACATACAACCCCATTTGGACTCTCGACCCGCCCAAATGATCAACAAGTGCAAAATACACCCTTTTGCACTTTTAACTCTACCCGAAGGTCCAAAACTAATTAGACTAGTTCTCGCGTTCCCGAAATACCCAAATATGTCAACTTTAACCTCTAAACGCATACTAGCTCGTATTTTACACAAAACCCATTCCATGGTTGACCAAGTTTGACTTTATTGCTAAAACACCAAATTTTAACCTAAAATCACTTCTCGCGAGTAATTACATCAAAAGCATCATTTAACACTTAACAATTGCGTTTCACATCCAATTAATCCAAATTAGTGTTATCCTCAATTTTGACCCAATTCAAATTGCTCATTTTGACCAAAGTCATAAAACGCCCCAAAATCATTAACGACTAGTGATTATATTTCCAAGACAACCACTAACACTTAAATCAAGTATTTATCTACTTGATTTACCAAAACTTGACTTAAAACCTAATTTGACACCGAATCAAGCTTACTTGTCCCGAAATACCCATTTGACCCGTTTTGACCTAAATTAGGGTTTATACCCAAAAACCAAGTCAACACAAGTGTTCTAACGTTTAACCAACACACGCAAGACCCAAACTCATAATTTCATCACTCGAAACCCATTTTGACACATAAACCCTAATCTTGACCCATTTCAAAATTAGTCAACTCAAATACACCCAAAAGGGTTCCAACGCTTCCAAAATCACTAAACTAAGTGATTACAACCAAAACCAAAACCTAATCATGGCCAAAACGTCAATCATCCCAAAACCTACCATGTAACAAAAATAACTAGTTTCCATAAACCCACTTCATCATCTAAATGGGTTTTACAACTAAAAAGCTTAAATCCCTAACTTGAATATCAAATCATAAAGATGAATTTCGGAGTTAGAACTTACCACTACAACCAAAACGTAGCCAACAACGAGGAGAACAACTTTAATACTCGGACCTTTGATCGATTCAAGCTTCTCCTTCCCCAAATCTCTAACTCTCTCACTAGAAATCTCCCTCTCTCTCTAAGATGAGATGAGAGAGTTGTGTGGATGTGAAAATGATCCAAAATTGGATCCCAAACTGATATTATGGCTACAAATCCGTCCACAAGTGAAAAGACACAAATACCCTTCATTAAAACTCAAAATATCAAGAAAATCACCAAAAATGCGTTTCCAGCCGCAATTTGCGCCTACTGGCCGCAAATTACGGCCAGCCGCAAAAGTGGCCGCAAGAATATGCCCATTTGGGTGCTGAAGAACCGCCGCCAGCCGCAAATTGCGCCCAGCAGCCGCAATTTGCGCCTGGGCCCTTTTTCGCATTTTTCTGACACTTGTTTTGGTCCTAACTTTCAAACCGTAACTCCGTTTTCGATGAATCAAATATCGTTGGAAACGTAATAAGATTTCCTTTCTAATGGTAAGGTTTTGAAACATCAACTCAAACTTTGTTTGGCGTCGAAAAGGTACGTACACACCTTGTAACCCAAACAACGTCCAGTTTTCTTCGACATTCGAACAAGCAACACGTACATGCTTGGTACCCTTCATACACGCTTCGTACAATCATATTTATACAATTATACAACCAAGTATGAACATTCTAAAGATCAATTACGTACCTCGGACATGTATGAAGAAAAACGGGATGTTACAACTCTCCCCCACTTATTTCGATCACGTCCTCGTGATCCTAATCACTTAACCAATCCGAACCTACACTCTATAGTCCTCCGACACACATCTAAACTTGATGTCCGCAACAATTCAAATAACGATTTCCATTAATCTGAAGTTTTCACCACACGCTAATAATCACTAGCGTGCATTATCGCAACAAGCGATATTTCACGCGTTCAACGTTCAAATTGCCCCCATTAAAACTCTGTACTTTAACAGTCCATAACGCACCACTCAAGTATGTTCTCTATTTCAAGAAGCAACTTCCCTCGTCTCCGCAACCGGATTATTCCTTCAATGAAGAAATTTCGGTATCACCAAAATAATCACTCTAGGGAACACAAACTTTCCCATCGATCGATCCGTACACGACCACCAGTCTTTGGATTAATCCAGGACGATAATAATATACCACGAACTAGGCAAAACATCAACACTCGACACAGGGTTTCTCCCTTAAACCCTACAACACATCATACACTACGGCTTCCTAGTAATAGCATGGAAACTATTCGTGTACTAGAATCCCGTCAACAGTGAATTATCATCATAACAACTCTCGATTTGCCACACGGACCTACAAATATATTCACCTATGCAGGGTGAATCCTCCTACCTAGACAGTCCATTAAGGATGGCCTCGACATTTCCATGCCACCAACGGGTCGCATCACTAGGGAACACACTCTCACAAACAAACAACAACCGCGTGTCTCTATGTGAGACAATCTGGACCGGCACTCCCCACCTCACAATCATCCACGAAGTGGAATAATCCACTGACAATTTCCACGATCACGTTTCCCGATAGGGAATAAATACAACAACTACCACGATATCGAACTCGTTCCCATTCAATAATACTGTCCGAGTTTCACGACAATCCATATTTTCACTACGAGAGCACCCGCAATGACAGCTAAACTCTCTCACTTCTATGATCTCAAACTTCACACTTGGTCTCATACCACACTTTGGTACTACACGACCACCTTACATAAGAAGTCTAACACTTCACTTGATCTAGTACCACGGGAGCTTCCTCGGGCGGTAGTAAAAACTCCCCCAATTTGGATTCAGCTCCACATTCTCACCGCCAAGATGATAACATCCCGCGGAATTTCCATTCCACAACACACAAGATCATTCTCATCACTGATCATAAACACCGAATCACTGCAAATTCACTTTAGGCTCTCAGAGCCATCATACAAAATTACCAGAGATGTCGTACACGCGATGACTTCGCACCTTCATACCACAAATCACAATCGACTGCCTTAATCGTTCGCAAAGCGAACTCCACCAAATTCCCACATACGTCTCTATGCTAAAGCATACGTCACTCTGATAAATCAGTCGTGCATCTCAGTTGAGATCACCCGACCTTCCACTCAACGAACCAGTATCAACAATTGCTCACTATCATGGAGAAGAGTGACCAATCCGACACGATAATTGCATTGACCGTAATATTTACAATTCATCGTAACCTTCGGCCTAACCGACCATTAAGTCCATCACCGGCTCACCGGTCATCTTTACTCGTCTAACACTTAAGAGCAGCAAGATTCGCTCATCCGTCACTTCATAAGAAGTATTGACCGCAATGCTCTTAAACTTCGACTTTCGCAACCGTCGAATTACTATCACCCATCGATCACTTTCGTAATCTCTGCTTCTTTCAAGGGTATCTCACGAGAACCCTAAGCACAAAGTGATCACACCACTACCGGAGTTGAACATTACACAAGCAGGTATAAAAAGACACTCGTCGCAGTGTCATGCAACTCCCACCGCAACCTATCGAGATTTAGAAACTCGATCTTTAGGTTCCATACACCCGATGTCACCAACTTCTCTACAATAATGACCCGAAGTCATACCTACCCGACAAACCTTACGGTTTATTGTCTTCTCAAAAGTTCCTAGCGATTACACGTCACCCGCAATTCCACAAGGCCAAACGATATAGCCTAATGAGGCCCTTCATCTAATACTAAAGAGATGCTCGGGAACACCAAGTCTTACACCCTTCTACATCTCGATAACACCACTACTACAAGGGATATTCCGTTAGGAATGTTACCCTATAATCCATAACACACTAACGCACTCATCATTATACGGGTCCCACTCCCATGAGTTTAACGACCCGAAGATTCCGCGATTCGCCAATTCCAAGGCGACTCACAACTAGAATCCTAACACGATTCTCTAACCACACACTCTACCGAGTGTAACTCAATTCTACAATCATTAAACTTGCTACGTCCCATTACGGAACTCAGATCCTCGTCGCACACACACACACTAACCGGTTATTCTAGTTACGATGGGTAACTTAAAACCAATAACAATCTCAATAGTGCACCCACTACTTACGGTGACTAAGCACGCATCAAACTCGTGAGTTGGCTCACTCACTTAACTAACTGAATCCACCGTAATACTTCCCGACTCACAGAGAACCCGATGTGACAACAAGTACATCACTCGAGACTACTATATTCTAGGAACAAATAAAAGATTCCTAATTCGTCCCGTTCTACCCTAACCATGCCACGTCTCCTCCCTTCGGTACTTGTCATGTCATGCTTGGTGTCAAGATACACATTCGTAATAATGGTGATCGGTCATTATTACAAATGCGTACCTTACCATTTTCACATGGTCACACAAAGTACTTTACCCGGACTGACGCAACATTCACACAAAATAAGACGCGATAATTCCTAGTACCCGAATGACCAAAGTCCTTACCACGAACTTGATCACTCAAACCGCCAAACATTCGAATCTCTCCAATAGATTCATCTCTAGGACACCGCACCAATAGATACCTGTATATATACACCTATATACAATATAATAATAAATATACACAAGTACACCGCAACAACAAGTCAACCTACAACCTAGGTGACTATCACTAAAGCAACGTCCAAGTTCGCCTACTTACATTAGGCACTAGCAATCTAAGGCACTAATTTACACACGAAATAAGGCCCCACATAATCACGCTTTGGACAATCACAAGTCCTAGTTAGTCACCTACTCTAAGGCACTAACAAATCTCAAACCGACCCGTATTCCTACAAGTCCCGCAAATAACGCACAACCGTCAATAAGTCTAAGACTAGGCACCTATTCCAAGGTCACCTAATTCCCTTAGACTATGCTCTGATACCACTTGTAACAACCCCAATCCGTTACACCAAAAACGGAGTACATTTTTTTTTATTAGTTAGGTCCCATTAATACAATACATTTTCAACTCTGTTTTAATCGAAACATAACATCATAATGATACGTTTAACAATCTATCATGACCCTTGGCACATAAATTACACTTTACAAAATCATTTGTAATAATGACCCGATCACAAGAAATAAGGGTTAAGACTCAATAACCCAACCCAATACCAAGAGCATAATCCCGGGGACTACCAAATCCCCCATCCACGTCCAAAGATCCAAAAGCTACCCCATCGAGCCCAAGCGCACCTAAGCATCTAGTCTACAACTAGCTAGCTTCATAATCACAATACCTATAAAAAGGTAAACAACGAGAGGGGTAAGCTTAATGCTTAGTGAATGCAATAATGATACACATACATATACAATCTACTTACTTACAATCACTTACACAATTACCGCATACACGCTAGCAATATAATTAGCATACCATTGCAAAGTATAACGCTAAAATCTCCAATATACAAGCTAGCACAAACAATAGCATATAAAACGAACAATATAATATGCTACGCTACATCACACCAAAAATAGTGATGTTCACAACATGCATTAGTATCCAAGATTTCAAGGCTAGCCTCGCGAATGGTATCGTCAACATCGAACTTAAACCCCATTCGCCCCATTTAATGTGGTATCGTCAACATCGAACTTAAAACCCACATATGAGGTATCGTCAACATCGAACTTTAACCCCTCATCAAAATCACTACAATAGTGGTATGGCATCGTCAACATCGAACTTTAACTCCATACATGAGGTATCGTCAACACCGAACTTTAAACCCTCATCCAACAAACAATAAATGGTATGGCATCGTCAACATCGAACTTTAACTCCATACATTAAATAGAAACTCGCACGAGGATATGGTATCGTCAACATCGAACTTTAAACCCATACCCCACAAGTAAATAAATCATATATATACATATATAATTATTCCACTCACCTCTGAACTCGAGCATTACAAACCATGCGCGAAATCTTCACCACACGCAACCGAGCAAGATTTTACCTATAATACGCATATAGGTATACACATAATCAACATACAACCCCATTTGGACTCTCGACCCGCCCAAATGAACAACAAGTGCAAAATACAACCTTTTGCACTTTTAACGCTACCCGAAGGTCCAAAACTAATTAGACTAGTTCCCGCATTCCCGAAATACCCAAATATGTCAACTTTAACCTCTAAACGCATACTAGCTCGTATTTTACACAAAACCCATTCCATGGTTGACCAAGTTTGACTTTATTGCTAAAACACCAAATTTTAACCTAAAATCACTTCTCGTGAGTAATTACATCAAAAGCATCATTTAACACTTAACAATTGCGTTTAACATCCAATTAATCCAAATTAGTGTCATCCTCAATTTTGACCCAATTCAAATTGCTCATTTTGACCAAAGTCATAAAACGCCCCAAAATCACTAACGACTAGTGATTATATTTCCAAGACAACCACTAACACTTAAATCAAGTATTTACCTACTTGATTTACCAAAACTTGACTTAAAACCTAATTTGACACCGAATCAAGCTTACTTGTCCCGAAATACCCATTTGACCCGTTTTGACCTAAATTAGGGTTTATACCCAAAAACCAAGTCAACACAAGTGTTCTAACATTTAACCAACACACGCAAGACCCAAACTCATAATTTCATCACTCGAAACCCATTTTGACACATAAACCCTAATCTTGACCCATTTCAAAATTAGTCAACTCAAATACACCCAAAAGAGTTCCAACGCTTCCAAAATCACTAAACTAAGTGATTACACCCAAAACCAAAACCTAATCATGGCCAAAACGTCAATCATCCCAAAACCCACCATGTAACAAAAATAACTAGTTTCCATAAATCCACTTCATCATCTAAATGGGTTTTACAACTAAAAAGCTTAAATCCCTAACTTGAATATCAAATCATAAAGATGAATTTCGGAGTTAGAACTTACCACTACAACCAAAACGTAGCCAAGAACGAGGCGAACAACTTTAATACTCGGACCTTTGATCGATTCAAGCTTCTCCTTCCCCAAATCTCTAACTCTCTCACTAGAAATCTCCCTCTCTCTCTAAGATGAGATGAGAGAGTTGTGTGGATGTGAAAATGATCCAAAATTGGATCCCAAATTGATATTATGGCTACAAATCCGTCCATAAGTGAAAAGACACAAATACCCTTCATTAAAACTCAAAATATCAAGAAAATCACCAAAAATGCGTTTCCAGCCGCAATTTGCGCATACTGGCCGCAAATTACGGCCAGCCGCAAAAGTGGCCGCAAGAATACGCCCATTTGGGTGCTGAAGAACCGCCGCCAGCCGCAATTTGCGCCTGGGCCTTTTTTCGCATTTTTCTGACACTTGTTTTGGTCGTAACTTTCAAACCGTAACTCCGTTTTCGATGAATCAAATATTGTTGGAAACGTAATAAGATTTCCTTTCTAATGGTAAGGTTTTGAAACATCAACTCAAACTTTATTTGGCGTCAAAAAGGTACGTACACACCTTGTAACCCAAACAACGTCCAGTTTTCTTCGACATTCGAACAAGCAACACGTACATGCTTGGTACCCTTCATACACGCTTCGTACAATCATATTTATACAATTATACAACCAAAGTATGAACATTCTAAAGATCAATTACATACCTCGGACATGTATAAAGAAAAACGGGATGTTACAAATTTTTTCATTTACAACAATCAAAACCACATTAAATGTTCATCATTAATGATATTCAAGCTCATAAATGCAACCAATGATTCGGAACCCAAATGCACACATATAATACGTCGTTTCGTAGGTAATTACGCATACAATATAACTAAACACTTACAATTAATATTTCAAAGCATTCAATGCATCAAAAAAATCCATTTTACTTCTATCAAACCCTAATTCAAAATCACAAATTTAGCAATTAAGTTTATAAAGCTAAACCATGCCAACCTACATACCAAATTGAAGCTAGTGATGCTAGGAACACATTTAATACATGCACTTTTAACATATAACAACATTTAAGAAACCAAATCTCAAAATCAAACACACCAACTTTCAAATTCATGCTAGTTACTTAAAATAACAAGATCGAGCATATAAATTACATATTTATGTTAGACTTGAGCCATAGACACTAATTAACACTTTTATAAGTCAAAATTATCAAGAACACAAAATCTAGTGTTTTTAGAAAGTTACCCAAATGCGATGAAATCGGTATGGAATCGAAGAGGAAGATGGAAGGATTCCAAATATATAATTTGTTTTGTGAAACGCTTGCTAGATCGGAAATAGATGATGATTCTTGTTGAGTGAGTTGAGAGAAAATGGAAGCATCAAAAGTTAGAAAGGGAGGTGAATGGATGAGTGGAGGAGAAGGGTTTGACTAGTTGATCTAGTCAAACCTTTTGTCCTTTGTCAAGTTTAGTCCCTCAAGTTTGAAGCGAGTGCGTGAATTACTAAACGAGATATTTTAAAAAAAACAAACGCGTATTAACGGAAGATGTTATAATTATGTAACGGACTTTAAAATAAAAAGGCGAAAGTAAACGGAAAAAGGCGGAATGTTACATTACCTACTCCTTAAAAGAAATTTCGTCCCGAAATTTAAGTAGGCGTAGTAGTCGTAGTTTCTTCCTCGGGATCTTGCGTTTCCAAATCCACAAATAAATGAGGGTATTTCTTTTGCATTTGATCTTGCCTTTCTCAAGTAAACTCGGGTCCTCTTTTGGCGTTCCAACAGACCTTGACAATTGGAATTCGGCTATGTTTTAGCGTTTTAATGGAGTGATCCACGATTTCAACCGGTTCCTCCACAAAATGAAGTTTGTCATCAATAGTAAGCTCCTCGAGAGGGATGACGACATCGGGTTCGGCAAGGCACTTCTTCAAGTTCGATACATGGAAAGTAGGATGAACGGAGCTTAATTGAGGTGGAAGATCTAAACGATAAGCAACGGTTCCAACACGTTCCAAAATTTCGAAAGGACCAATATACCGCGGATTTAGCTTCCCGCGTTTCCCGAAATAGATTACACCTTTCCATGGTGCGACTTTTAACATTACGCGATCACCGACTTGGAATTCGAGGTCGTTACGTCTTTTGTCGGTATAGCTCTTTTGATGACTACGGGCCGTCCTAAGCCTATCTCGGATTTGAACGATCTTCTCAGTTGTTTCATGAATGAGTTCGGGTCCGGTGATTTGTGTGTCGCCTACTTCGGCCCAACAAAGAGGAGAACGACATTTTTGGCCATATAAAGCTTCGAAAGGTGCGGCGTTGATACTCGCGTGGTAACTATTGTTGTAAGAGAATTCGGCAAGAGGCAAGTTCTTGTCTCAAGCTTTTCCAAAATCGATAACACAAGCTCGTAACATGTCTTCCAAAGTTTGAATTGTGCGTTTGCTTTGTCCGTCGATTTGTGGATGATATGCGGTGCTCATGTCTAAACGCGTTCCCAACGCTTCTTGTAAGGTACGCCAAAATCTAGAAACAAAACGGCCATCTCGATCCGAAATAATTGATATAGGTACACCGTGACGGGCTACGATCTCTTTAATGTAAAGTTGTGCAAGTTTTTCCATGTTGTTGGTTTCCTTCATGGCTAGGAAGTGCGCGGGTTTGGTGAGACGGTTAACAATAACCCAAATAGTATCGTAGCTGCCCACTTTCTTTGGTAGTTTGGTGATAAAATCCATCGTTATCCTTTCCCACTTCCATTGCGGGATTTCGGATTGTTGAAGTAGTTCGGACGGTCTTTGATGTTCGACTTTGACTTTGGAGCAAGTTAGCACCTTCCCACATAAGTAGCAACGTCCCTTTTAATGTTTTGATGCCACCAATATTGTTTCTTGAGGTCGTGGTACATCTTATTGGCACCGGGGTGAATCGAATATCTTGACTTATGGGCTTCTTCTAAAATAAGGCTTCGTAAGTCCCCATAACTAGGCGCCCAAATTATTTCGGCGAAATATCGAAGTTCGGTCTCCTTAACTTCGAATCGAGAGGTGAGGACGTTCAAGTGTTCGAGAGATATGTTTTCATCCTTGAGAGCCTCATCTTGAACTACCCGAATTTGACTATTGAGGTTGGTGTGAATGGTGATGTTTAAAGCTCGGACACAGGAAGAGGCACCGCTCTTTCTTTTTTACTTAAGGCATTGGCTACTACGTTTGCCTTCCAGGGATGGTAACGAAGCTCACAATCAAAATTGTTTAAAGTTTCAATCCACCGTCGTTGTCTCATGTTTAGTTGCTTTTGATCGAAGATGTGTTGTAGGCTTTTGTGATCGGTGTAGATAGTACTTTTGGTCCCAAAAAGATAATGTCTCCACATTTTGAGTACAAAGACAACGGCTTTCGATATCATGTGTCGTATAGTTTCGTTCATGAATTTTCAATTGTCGAGAGGCATAAGTAATGACTTTCTTTCGTTGCATCAATACACACCCAAAACCATGTTTCGAGGCATCGCAATATACAACAAAATCATCATTGCCTTCGGGAAGAGACAAGATAGGAGCGGTGGTTAGCTTTGTCTTCAAGATTTGAAACGCGGATTCTTGCTCGGTCGTCCAAATGAATTTCTTTCCCTTGTGAGTTAACGCGGTTAGAGGACGTGCAACCAAAGAGAAGTTTTCGATGAATCTACGATAGTACCCGGCGAGACCCAAGAATTGACGAATGTGGGTAGGAGTAGTAGGGGTCTCCCATTTGCTAATGGCTTCGATGTTTGCGGAATCGACTTTAATACCTTGATCACTTACAACATGACCAAGAAATTGAACTTCCTTCAACCAAAATTCACACTTGGAGAATTTGGCATAGAGTCGTTCTTGTCTCAGGAGTTTAAGCACAAGTCGAAGATGTTGTTCGTGCTCTTCTTCGCTTTTAGAATAGACCAAAATATCATCGATGAACACGATAACGAATTTGTCGAGGTATGGCTTGTACACGCGGTTCATAAGATCCATGAACACCGCTAGTACGTTAGTGAGACCAAATGGCATTACGAGAAATTCATAACTACCATAACGAGTTCGAAAAGCGGTTTAGGAGACATCTTCCCTGAAATGTCCCGTTCTTATTGATTAAAAACGTTCCATATTAATTGATTTCGTTGCGAGGTTTTGACCTCTATATGAGACGTTTTTCGAAGACTGCATTCATTTTAAAACAAACCATAACCTTTATTTCATCAATAAAGGTTTAAAAAGCTTTACGTAGATTATCAAATAATGATAATCTAAAATATCCTGTTTACACACGACCATTACATAATGGTTTACAATACAAATATGTTACAACAAAATAAGTTTCTTGAATGCAGTTTTTACACAATATCATACAAGCATGGACTCCAAATCTCGTCCTTATTTAAGTATGCGACAGCGGAAGCACTTAATAATCACCTGAGAATAAACATGCTTAAAACGTCAACAAAAATGTTGGTGAGTTATAGGTTTAACCTATATATATCAAATCATAATAATAGACCACAAGATTTCATATTTCAATACACATCCCATACATAGAGATAAAAATCATTCATATGGTGAACACCTGTTAACCGACATTAACAAGATGCATATATAAGAATATCCCCATCATTCCGGGACACCCTTCGGATATGATATAAATTTCGAAGTACTAAAACATCCGGTACTTTGGATGGGGCTTGTTGGGCCCGACAGATCTATCTTTAGGATTCGCGTCAATTAGGGTGTCTGTTCCCTAATTCTTAGATTACCAGACTTAATAAAAAGGGGCATATTCGATTTCGATAATTCAACCATAGAATGTAGTTTCACGTACTTGTGTCTATTTTGTAAATCTTTTATAAAACCTGTATGTATTCTCATCCCAAAAATATTAGATTTTAAAAGTGGGACTATAACTCACTTTCACAGATTTTTACTTCATCGGGAAGTAAGACTTGGCCACTGGTTGATTCACGAACCTATAACAATATATACATATATATCAAAGTATGTTCAAAATATATTTACAACACTTTTAATATATTTTGATGTTTTAAGTTTATTAAGTCAGCTGTCCTCGTTAGTAATCTACAACTAGTTGTCCACAGTTAGATGTACAGAAATAAATCGATAAATATTATCTTGAATCAATCCACGACCCAGTGTATACGTATCTCAGTATTGATCACAACTCAAACTATATATATTTTGGAATCAACCTCAACCCTGTATAGCTAACTCCAACATTCACATATAGAGTGTCTATGGTTGTTCCGAAATATATATAGATGTGTCGACATGATAGGTCGAAACATTGTATACGTGTCTATGGTATCTCAAGATTACATAATATACAATACGAGTTGATTAAGTTATGGTTGGAATAGATTTGTTACCAATTTTCACGTAGCTAAAATGAGAAAAATTATTCAATCTTGTTTTACCCATAACTTCTTCATTTTAAATCCGTTTTGAGTGAATCAAATTGCTATGGTTTCATATTGAACTCTATTTTATGAATCTAAACAGAAAAAGTATAGGTTTATAGTCGGAAAAATAAGTTACAAGTCGTTTTTGTAAAGGTAGTCATTTCAGTCGAAAGAACGACGTCTAGATGACCATTTTAGAAAACATACTTCCACTTTGAGTTTAACCATAATTTTGGATATAGTTTCATGTTCATAATAAAAATCATTTTCTCAAAATAACAACTTTTAAATCAAAGTTTATCATAGTTTTCAATTAACTTACCCAAAACAGCCCGCGGTGTTACTACGACGGCGTAAATCCGGTTTTACGGTGTTTTTCGTGTCTCCAGGTTTTAAATCATTAAGTTAGCATATCATATAGATATAGAACATGTGTTTAGTTGATTTTAAAAGTCAAGTTAGAAGGATTAACTTTTGTTTGCGAACAAGTTTAGAATTAACTAAACTATGTTCTAGTGATTACAAGTTTAAACCTTCGAATAAGATAGCTTTATATGTATGAATCGAATGATGTTATGAACATCATTACTACCTTAAGTTCCTTGGATAAACCTACTGGAAAAGAGAAAAATGGATCTAGCTTCAACGGATCCTTGGATGGCTCGAAGTTCTTGAAGCAGAATCATGACACGAAAACAAGTTCAAGTAAGATCATCACTTGAAATAAGATTGTTATAGTTATAGAAATTGAACCAAAGTTTGAATATGATTATTACCTTGTATTAGAATGATAACCTACTGTAAGAAACAAAGATTTCTTGAGGTTGGATGATCACCTTACAAGATTGGAAGTGAGCTAGCAAACTTGAAAGTATTCTTGATTTTATGTAACTAAAACTTGTAGAATATATGAAGAACACTTAGAACTTGAAGATAGAACTTGAGAGAGATCAATTAGATGAATCAAATTGAAGAATGAAAGTGTTTGTAGGTGTTTTTGGTCGTTGGTGTATGGATTAGATATAAAGGATATGTAATTTTGTTTTCATGTAAATAAGTCATGAATGATTACTCATATTTTTGTAATTTTATGAGATATTTCATGCTAGTTGCTAAATGATGGTTCCCACATGTGTTAGGTGACTCACATGGGCTGCTAAGAGCTGATCATTGGAGTGTATATACCAATAGTACATACATCTAAAAGCTGTGTATTGTACGAGTACGAATACGGGTGCATACGAGTAGAATTGTTGATGAAACTGAACGAGGATGTAATTGTAAGAATTTTTGTTAAGTAGAAGTATTTTGATAAGTGTATTGAAGTCTTTCAAAAGTGTATAAATACATATTAAAACACTACATGTATATACATTTTAACTGAGTCGTTAAGTCATCGTTAGTCGTTACATGTAAGTGTTTTTTTGAAACCTTTAGGTTAACGATCTTGTTAAATGTTGTTAACCCAATGTTTATAATATCAAATGAGATTTTAAATTATTATATTATCATGATATTATCATGTATGAATATCTCTTAATATGATATATATACATTAAATGTCTTTACAACGATAATCGTTACATATATGTCTCGTTTAAAAATCATTAAGTTAGTAGTCTTGTTTTTACATATGTAGTTCATTGTTAATATACTTAATGATATGTTTACTTATCATAGTATCATGTTAACTATATATATATATATATATCCATATATATGTCATCATATAGTTTTTACAAGTTTTAACGTTCGTGAATCACCGGTCAACTTGGGTGGTCAATTGTCTATATGAAACATATTTCAATTAATCAAGTCTTAACAAGTTTGATTGCTTAACATGTTGGAAACATTTAATCATGTAAATATCAATCTCAATTAATATATATAAACATGGAAAAGTTCGGGTCACTACAGTACCTACCCGTTAAATAAATTTCGTCCCGAAATTTTAAGCTGTTGAAGGTGTTGATGAATCTTCTGGAAATAGATGCGGGTATTTCTTCTTCATCTGATCTTCACGCTCCCAGGTGAACTCGGGTCCTCTACGAGCATTCCATCGAACCTTAACAATTGGTATCTTGTTTTGCTTAAGTCTTTTAACCTCACGATCCATTATTTCGACGGGTTCTTCGATGAATTGAAGTTTTTCGTTGATTTGGATTTCATCTAACGGAATAGTGAGATCTTCTTTAGCAAAACATTTCTTCAAATTCGAGACATGGAAAGTGTTATGTACAGCCGCGAGTTGTGGAGGTAACTCAAGTCGGTAAGCTACTGGTCCGACACGATCAATAATCTTGAATGGTCCAATATACCTTGGATTTAATTTCCCTCGTTTACCAAATCGAACAACGCCTTTCCAAGGTGCAACTTTAAGCATGACCATCTCTCCAATTTCAAATTCTGTATCTTTTCTTTTAATGTCAGCGTAGCTCTTTTGTCGACTTTGGGCGGTTTTCAACCGTTGTTGAATTTGGATGATCTTCTCGGTAGTTTCTTGTATAATCTCCGGACCCGTAATCTGTCTATCCCCCACTTCACTCCAACAAATTGGAGACCTGCACTTTCTACCATAAAGTGCTTCAAACGGCGCCATCTCAATGCTTGAATGGTAGCTGTTGTTGTAGAAAAATTCTGCTAACGGTAGATGTCGATCCCAATTGTTTCCGAAATCAATAACACATGCTCGTAGCATGTCCTCAAGCGTTTGTATCGTCCTTTCGCTCTGCCCATCAGTTTGTGGATGATAGGCAGTACTCATGTCTAGACGAGTTCCTAATGCTTGCTGTAATGTCTGCCAGAATCTTGAAATAAATCTACCATCCCTATCAGAGATAATAGAGATTGGTATTCCTTGTCTGGAGATGACTTCCTTCAAATACAGTCGTGCTAACTTCTCCATCTTGTCATCTTCTCTTATTGGCAGGAAGTGTGCTGATTTGGTGAGACGATCAATTATTACCCAAATAGTATCAAAACCACTTGCAGTCCTTGGTAATTTAGTGATGAAATCCATGGTAATGTTTTTCCATTTCCATTCTGGGATTTCGGGTTGTTGAAGTAGACCTGATGGTTTCTGATGCTCAGCTTTGACCTTAGAACATGTCAAACATTCTCCTACGTATTTAGCAACATCGGCTTTCATACCCGGCCACCAAAAATGTTTCTTGAGATCCTTGTACATCTTCCCCGTTCCAGGATGTATTGAGTATCTGGTTTTATGAGCTTCTCTAAGTACCATTTCTCTCATATCTCCAAATTTTGGTACCCAAATCCTTTCAGCCCTATACCGGGTTCCGTCTTCCCGAATATTAAGATGCTTCTCCGATCCTTTGGGTATTTCATCCTTTAAATTTCCCTCTTTTAAAACTCCTTGTTGCGCCTCCTTTATTTGAGTAGTAAGGTTATTATGAATCATTATATTCATAGATTTTACTCGAATGGGTTCTATGTCCTTCCTGTTCAAGGCATCGGCTACCACATTTGCCTTCCCCGGGTGGTAACGAATCTCAAAGTCGTAATCATTCAATAATTCAATCCACCTACGCTGCCTCATATTCAGTTGTTTCTGATTAAATATGTGTTGAAGACTTTTGTGGTCGGTATATATAATACTTTTGACCCCATATAAGTAGTGCCTCCAAGTCTTTAATGCAAAAACAACCGCGCCTAATTCCAAATCATACGTCGTATAATTTTGTTCGTGAATCTTCAATTGTCTAGACGCATAAGCAATCACCTTCGTTCGTTGCATTAATACACAACCGAGACCTTGCTTTGATGCGTCACAATAAATCACAAAATCATCATTCCCTTCAGGCAATGACAATATAGGTTCCGTAGTTAGCTTTTTCTTCAATAACTGAAACGCTTTCTCTTGTTCATCATTCCATTCAAATTTCTTCCCTTTATGCGTTAATGCAGTCAAGGGTTTTGCTATTCTGGAAAAGTCTTGGATGAACCTTCTATAGTAACCAGCTAGTCCTAAAAATTGGCGTATGTGTTTCAGAGTTTTCAGGGTTTCCCACTTTTCAACAGTTTCTATCTTTGCCGGATCCACCTTAATACTTTCTTTGTTCACTATGTGACCGAGGAATTGAACTTCTTCCAACCAAAATGCACACTTTGAAAATTTAGCGTACAATTCTTCCTTCCTCAATACTTCTAACACCTTTCTCAAATGTTCACCGTGTTCTTGGTCATTCTTTGAGTAAATAAGTATGTCATCAATGAAAACAATGACAAACTTGTCAAGGTATGGTCCACACACTCGGTTCATAAGGTCCATGAACACAGCTGGTGCATTAGTTAAACCAAACGGCATGACCATAAACTCGTAATGACCGTAATGTGTTCTGAAAGCAGTCTTTGGAATATCATCTTCTTTCACCCGCATTTGATGATACCCGGAACGTAAGTCAATCTTTGAATAAACAGACGAGCCTTGTAGTTGATCAAATAAGTCATCGATTCTCGGTAATGGGTAGTGGTTCTTGATGGTAAGTTTGTTCAACTCTCGGTAGTCGATACACAACCTGAATGTACCATCTTTCTTCTTGACAAACAAAACAGGAGCTCCCCACGGTGATGTGCTTGGTCGAATGAAACCACGCTCTAAAAGTTCTTGTAATTGGCTTTGCAGTTCTTTCATCTCGCTGGGTGCGAGTCTGTAAGGAGCACGAACTATTGGTGCAGCTCCTGGTACAAGATCTATTTGAAATTCAACGGATCGATGTGGGGGTAATCCCGGTAATTCTTTCGGAAATACATCGGGAAATTCTTTTGCGACAGGAACATCATTGATGCTCTTTTCTTTAGTTTGTACTTTCTCGACGTGTGCTAGAACAGCATAGCAACCTTTTCTTATTAGTTTTTGTGCCTTCAAATTACTAATAAGATGTAGCTTCGTGTTGCACTTTTCTCCGTACACCATTAAGGGTTTTCCTTTTTCTCGTATAATGCGAATTGCATTTTTGTAACAAACGATCTCTGCTTTCACTTCTTTCAACCAGTCCATACCGATTATCACATCAAAACTCCCTAACTCTACTGGTATCAAGTCAATCTTAAATGTTTCGCTAACCAGTTTAATTTCTCGATTCCGACATATATTATCTGCTGAAATTAATTTACCATTTGCTAATTCGAGTAAAAATTTACTATCCAAAGGCGTCAATGGACAACTTAATTTAGCACAAAAATCTCTACTCATATAGCTTCTATCCGCACCCGAATCAAATAAAACGTAAGCAGATTTATTGTCAATAAGAAACGTACCCGTAACAAGCTCCGGGTCTTCCTGTGCCTCTACCGCATTAATATTGAAAACTCTTCCGCGGCCTTGTCCATTCGTGTTCTCCTGGTTCGGGCAATTTCTAATAATGTGGCCCAGTTTTCCACATTTATAACAAACTACATTGGCATAACTTGCTCCGACACTACTTGCTCCGCCATTACTCGTTCCGACACCATTTGTTCCTTTCGTTCTATTAACCCCTGGTCCGTAGACCTCGCACTTCGCCGCGCTATGACTATTTCTTTTACACTTGTTGCAAAATTTGGTGCAGAACCCCGAGTGATACTTTTCACACCTTTGGCATAGCTGCTTCTGATTGTTGTTGTTGTTGTTGGGATGATTGTTGTAGTTGCTGTTGTTGTTGTTATTGTTGGGCCGTTTGTTGTAGTTGCGATTGATGCTGCGATTGTTGGGATAATTGTTGCGATTATTGTTGTAATTGCTGTTGTTGTTGTATTGGTGATTCTTATCACCGTTTTCCTCCCACTTTCTATTGACTTGCTTCACATTGGCCTCTTCAGCAGTCTGTTCTTTAATTCTTTCTTCAATCTGGTTCACTAGTTTGTGAGCCATTCTACATACCTGTTGTATGGAGGCGGGCTCGTGTGAACTTATATCTTCTTGGATTCTTTCCGGTAATCCTTTCACAAACGCGTCGATCTTCTCTTCCTCATCTTCGAATGCTCCCGGACACAATAGGCACAATTCTGTGAATCGTCTTTCGTACGTGGTAATATCAAATCCTTGGGTTCGTAACCCTCTAAGTTCTGTCTTGAGCTTATTGACCTCGGTTCTGGGACGGTACTTCCCGTTCATCAAGTGCTTGAATGCTGACCACGGTAGTGCGTACGCATCGTCTTGTCCCACTTGCTCTAGATAGGTATTCCACCATGTTAACGCAGAACCTGTGAAGGTATGCGTAGCGTACTTTACTTTGTCCTCTTCAGTACACTTACTTATGGCAAACACCGATTCGACCTTCTCGGTCCACCGTTTCAATCCGATCGGTCCTTCAGTTCCATCAAATTCCAAAGGTTTGCAGGCAGTGAATTCTTTGTAGGTGCATCCTACACGATTTCCTGTACTGCTAGATCCAAGGTTATTGTTGGTATGTAGCGCAGCCTGTACTGCGGCTATGTTTGAAGCTAGAAAAGTACGGAATTCCTCTTCATTCATATTCACGGTGTGTCGAGTAGTCGGTGCCATTTCCTTCAAAATAGTCAAATGGAGCAAGTTAATCATACAGAATATTAATAGTAGTTAATAGTATTTCGTAGCATAATATGAACTCATTTATAAAAGCTTTTTCTTCATATTAGCGTTTTATAAGTTTAAATTCGGGTAGTACCTACCCGTTAAGTTCATACTTAGTAGCTAATATACAATTCAACTACTACAATTCTATATGAAAAACTGATTATAATAATATTTCGCGTTCAAACTTTTACACAATATTTTACAAACTTACAATACCGCTTATTTTACATATAGCATGAAATATAGCACACAATAAATTTGATACAAGATGGTTGTGAAGATAATTCTAGCTAGTACACAAGTCGTTCAGCAAAGGCAATAAAGACACGTAATTCATACGTCCAGAAACAAGTCATGCATTCTGGTTTTATTAGGATTACTTCCCATCCTTGGTCTTGTGGAACATAACCGTTATGGCCTTTGATAAGACATCGTGTTGTAACGTCGTCAAAGGGACGAGGGTTACGTAATGTCCAACAGTCCCGTAACAATCTAAAAACCTCATTTCTTACCCCAATTACCGACTCCGTCACTTGTGGGAACGTTTTGTTTAATAGTTGTAGCCCGATGTTCTTGTTCTCACTTTGGTGAGAAGCGAACATTACTAATCCATAAGCATAACATGCTTCTTTATGTTGCATGTTAGCCGTTTTTTCTAAATCACGAAGTCCAATATTCGGATATATTGAGTCAAAATAATTTCTTAACCCATTGCGTAAAATAGCATTTGGGTTCCCCGCAATATATGCGTCAAAGTAAACATATCGTAACTTATGGATTTCCCAATGTGATATCCCCCATATTTCGAACGAAAGCCTTTTATAAACCATGGCATTCTTGGAACGTTCTTCGAATGTCTTACAAACTGATCTCTCCTTAAATAGTTGTGCCGAAGAATTCTGACCGACTCTAGACAAGATTTCATCAATCATGTCTCCGGGTAGGTCTCTTAAAATATTGGGTTGTCTATCCATTTTGTGTTTTTATACTGTAAAATAGACAAGAGTTAGATTCATAAAAAAAAATACTTATTAATACAAGCAATTTTTACATATATCTTAAAGCATAAGCACACTATATTACATATATTACACCACACGAATACAACTGTCTTATTCCGACTCGCTTGTTTCTTCTTTTTCGGTTTTGGTTCGTTTTGCCAAGTTTCTAGGGATATATGATGTTCCCCTAATACGAGCCGTCATTTTCCACGTTGGTTTAGAAAAACCTGGTGGTTTAGAGGTTCCCGGGTCATTGTTACAACTTAAGGACTTCGGGGGTTGACGATACATATAAAGTTCATCGGGGTTGGAATTAGATTTCTCTATTTTTATGTCCTTTCCCTTATTATTTTCTTTTGCCTTTTTAAATTCAGTTGGGGTAATTTCTATAACATCATCAGAATTCTCGTCGGAATCCGATTCATCGGAGAATTGGTAATCCTCCCAATATTTTGCTTCCTTGGCGGAAACACCATTGACCATAATTAACCTTGGTCGGTTGGTTGAGGATTTTCTTTTACTTAACCGTTTTATTATTTCCCCCACCGGTTCTATTTCTTCATCCGGTTCCGATTCTTCTTCCGGTTCCGACTCTTCTTCCGGTTCCGACTCTTCTTCCGGTTCCTCTTCGAGAACTTGTGAATCAGTCCACGAATCATTCCAATTTACATTTGACTCTTCATTATTATTAGGTGAGTCAATGGGACTTGTTCTAGAGGTAGACATCTATCACATAATATCAAACGCGTTAAGAGATTAATATATCACATAATATTCACATGTTAAAAATATATAGTTTCCAACAAAATTTGTTAAGCAATCATTTTTCAAGTAAACACGGTCGAAGTTCAGACTCACTAATGCATCCTAACAAACTCGATAAGACACACTAATGCAAAATTCTGGTTCTCTAAGACCAACGCTCTGATACCAACTGAAATGTCCCGTTCTTATTGATTAAAAACGTTCCATATTAATTGATTTCGTTGCGAGGTTTTGACCTGTATATGAGACGTTTTTCGAAGACTGCATTCATTTTAAAACAAACCATAACCTTTATTTCATCAATAAAGGTTTAAAAAGCTTTACGTAGATTATCAAATAATGATAATCTAAAATATCCTGTTTACACACGACGATTACATAATGGTTTACAATACAAATATGTTACAACAAAATAAGTTTCTTGAATGCAGTTTTTACACAATATCATACAAGCATGGACTCCAAATCTCGTCCTTATTTAAGTATGCGACAGCGGAAGCTCTTAATAATCACCTGAGAATAAACATGCTTAAAACGTCAACAAAAATGTTGGTGAGTTATAGGTTTAACCTATATATATCAAATCATAATAATAGACCACACGATTTCATATTTCAATACACATCCCATACATAGAGATAAAAATCATTCATATGGTGAACACCTGGTAACCGACAGTAACAAGATGCATATATAAGAATATCCCCATCATTTCGGGACACCCTTCGAATATGATATAAATTTCGAAGTACTAAAACATCCGGTACTTTGGATGGGGCTTGTTGGTCCCGATAGATCTATCTTTAGGATTCGCGTCAATTAGGGTGTCTGTTCCCTAATTCTTAGATTACCAGACTTAATAAAAAGGGGCATATTCGATTTCGATAATTCAACCATAGAATGTAGTTTCACGTACTTGTATCTATTTTGTAAATCTTTTATAAAACCTGCATGTATTCTCATCCCAAAAATATTAGATTTTCAAAGTGGGACTATAACTCACTTTCACAGATTTTTACTTCGTCGGGAAGTAAGACTTAGCCACTGGTTGATTCACGAACCTATAACAATATATACATATATATCAAAGTATGTTCAAAATATATTTACAACACTTTTAATATATTTTGATGTTTTAAGTTTATTAAGTCAGCTGTCCTCGTTAGTAATCTACAACTAGTTGTCCACAGTTAGATGTACAGAAATAAATCGATAAATATTATCTTGAATCAATCCACGACCCAGTGTATACGTATCTCAGTATTGATCACAACTCAAACTATATATATTTTGGAATCAACCTCAACCCTGTATAGCTAACTCCAACATTCACATATAGAGTGTCTATGGTTGTTCCGAAATATATATAGATGTGTCGACATGATAGGTCGAAACATTGTATACGTGTCTATGGTATCTCAAGATTACATAATATACAATACGAGTTGATTAAGTTATGTTTGGAATAGATTTGTTACCAATTTTCACGTAGCTAAAATGAGAAAAATTATCCAATCTTGTTTTACCCATAACTTCTTCATTTTAAATCCGTTTTGAGTGAATCAAATTGCTTTGGTTTCATATTGAACTCTATTTTATGAATATAAACAGAAAAAGTATAGGTTTATAGTCGGAAAAATAAGTTACAAGTCGTTTTTGTAAAGGTAGTCATTTCAGTCGAAAGAACGACGTCTAGATGACCATTTTAGAAAACATACTTCCACTTTGAGTTTAACCATAATTTTTGGATATAGTTTCATGTTCATAATAAAAATCATTTTCTCAGAATAACAACTTTTAAATCAAAGTTTATCATAGTTTTTAATTAACTAACCCAAAACAGCCCGCGGTGTTACTACGACGGCGTAAATCCGGTTTTACGGTGTTTTTCGTGTCTCCTGGTTTTAAATCATTAAGTTAGCATATCATATAGATATAGAACATGTGTTTAGTTGATTTTAAAAGTCAAGTTAGAAGGATTAACTTTTGTTTGCGAACAAGTTTAGAATTAACTAAACTATGTTCTAGTGATTACAAGTTTAAACCTTCGAATAAGATAGCTTTATATGTATGAATCGAATGATGTTATGAACATCATTACTACCTTAAGTTCCTTGGATAAACCTACTGGAAAAGAGAAAAATGGATCTAGCTTCAACGGATCCTTGGATGGCTCGAAGTTCTTGAAGCAGAATCATGACACGAAAACAAGTTCAAGTAAGATCATCACTTGAAATAAGATTGTTATAGTTATAGAAATTGAACCAAAGTTCGAATATGATTATTACCTTGTATTAGAATGATAACCTACTGTAAGAAACAAAGATTTCTTGAGGTTGGATGATCACCTTACAAGATTGGAAGTGAGCTAGCAAACTTGAAAGTATTCTTGATTTTATGTAACTAGAACTTGTAGAATATATGAAGAACACTTAGAACTTGAAGATAGAACTTGAGAGAGATCAATTAGATGAATAAAATTGAAGAATGAAAGTGTTTGTAGGTGTTTTTGGTCTTTGGTGTATGGATTAGATATAAAGGATATGTAATTTTGTTTTCATGTAAATAAGTCATGAATGATTACTCATATTTTTGTAATTTTATGAGATATTTCATGCTAGTTGCCAAATGATGGTTCCCACATGTGTTAGGTGACTCACATGGGCTGCTAAGAGCTGATCATTGGAGTGTATATACCAATAGTACATCATCTAAAAGCTGTGTATTGTACGAGTACGAATACGGGTGCATACGAGTAGAATTGTTGATGAAACTGAACGAGGATGTAATTATAAGAATTTTTGTTAAGTAGAAGTATTTTGATAAGTGTATTGAAGTCTTTCAAAAGTGTATAAATACATATTAAAACACTACATGTATATACATTTTAACTGAGTCGTTAAGTCATCGTTAGTCGTTACATGTAAGTGTTGTTTTGAAACCTTTAGGTTAACGATCTTGTTAAATGTTGTTAACCCAATGTTTATAATATCAAATGAGATTTTAAATTATTATATTATCATGATATTATCATGTATGAATATCTCTTAATATGATATATATACATTAAATGTCTTTACAACGATAATCGTTACATATATGTCTCGTTTAAAAATCATTAAGTTAGTAGTCTTGTTTTTACATATGAGGTTCATTGTTAATATACTTAATGATATGTTTACTTATCATAGTATCATGTTAACTATATATATATATCCATATATATGTCATCATATAGTTTTTACAAGTTTTAACGTTCGTGAATCACCGGTCAACTTGGGTGGTCAATTGTCTATATGAAACATATTTCAATTAATCAAGTCTTAACAAGTTTGATTGCGTAACATGTTGGAAACATTTAATCATGTAAATATCAATCTCAATTAATATATATAAACATGGAAAAGTTCGGGTCACTACATTCCCCCTTAACCCTTAATTGATGATAACCCGAGCGGAGATCGATTTTCGAATATACACAAGATCCTTGTAGTTGATCAAAGAGGTCATCGATGCGTGGAAGAGGATATCGATTCTTAACCATCAATTTGTTTAGTTCACAATAGTCGATACACATTCGTAGGGATCCATCTTTCTTCTTAATGAATAAAATCGGAGCGCCCCATGGTGAATGGCTAGGTTGGATAAAACCACAGTCAAGTAGTTCTTGGATTTGACTTTGCAATTCTTGCATTTCGGATGGAGCAAGTCTATACGGTGCACGTGCTATGGGTGCAGATCCCGGAATAAGATTGATTTAGAATTCTACCGGTCGATGAGGTGGAAGACCCGGCAATTCGTCGGGAATTACATCGGAAAAGTCACTAACAATTGGCACATCATCGATATGCTTCTCATCGGACTCAACTTTCTTAACGTGGGCAAGGATCGCAAAACAACCTTTACGAAGGTATTTTTCAACTTTAAGGAACGAGACGAGGTTGAGTCCGGTGCAACTCTTATCGCCATAGACAATCAAGGGTTCACCATTCTCGATAGGAATTTGAATCGCTTTAAGATCGCAAAGAATGTGGGATTTCATTTTGGCTAACCAATCCATACCAATGATTGCATTGAAGCTCCCTAGTTCTATAGGTATCAAGTCAATTTCAAACTCTTTACCCATTAAGTTTGACGTACACCCCCGATAAAATTTGTCGGCACTCAATAATTTCCCGTTGGCCACTTCAATGGTATAAGTAGTATATCGTGGAAGTGGTGGAGTGCTAAAAGAATGAGTCAAAGTCTTGGATACAAAACTCTTGTCGGCACCCGAATCGAATAAACAAGAGACATAAGAATTGTTGAGAAGAAACGTACCCGTGACTAGTTCATTGTCATCTCGGGCTTCCTCGGTGTTGATGTTGAAAGCTCGGCCACGTGCATTGGGATTAGCTTTCTTCTTTGGGCATGCGTTTCTAAAAAGACCCGGTTGGCCACATTCAAAACAAACACCCGCTTTTGGTGCATTGGGCCCCTTTTGAGCAACGGGGGCGGTATTTCTACAATCGTGGGCTAAATGACCACTTCTTTGGCACCGGTGGCAAAACGGCTTGTCACATTCACCATAGTGATGTTTGTGGCATTTGTTGCAAAAAGGTTTATTTCCGACATAACTTTTCTTGCCGTCGGAGGTGAAAAGTTTCTTGGCAAAGTTGTTGTTGCTTGATTGGGGGGCTTCCCATTTTCTTTTGTTGTTACCCGACTTATCCTCGGCTTTAGGTGTCGGTACTACGATTTCGTCCACCATTTCTATCAATTTGCTGGTCATATTCAAAGCTTCTTGATGATTAGTGGGTTTGGATGACATTACTCCGTGTTTGATGCTCTTTGGAAGACCATCCATGTAAAGTTCAACCCTTAAAGACTCGGGGTTCACAAGGTTTGGGCACATCAAGGCTAGTTCGGAAAATCGTTGATTATAGGCCTTGAGATCGTTTCCGACCACTTTTAAAGTTCTTAGCTCTTGTTCGAGCCTTCGGGTTTCTTCACGAGGGAAATATTCGATGATCATCTTTTCCTTTAAATCGGCCCAAGAGAGGGCGTGAGCTTCATCAGTACCCACCGATTGTACATAGGTGTTCCACCAAGTAAGAGCGACATCGGCAAAAGTGCGAGTGGAGTACTTGACCTTGTCTTGGTCCCGACACCCCGCTTATGCTAAAGACGGCTTCCGTTTGCTCAAACCATCGGGTGAGCACAACCGGTCCCCCGGTTCCATCGAAAGTGTGAGGTTTGCACCCCATGAAAGCTTTATAGGAGCATCCCTCGTTTGAGTTACCGGCTCCATTATTGTTGTTGTTGTGGTTGTTGTTATTGTTGTTGTTGTTGGATGAGTGGCCGGCCATGGCCATATCCACGGCGATGGCTATCATTCGTTGTAGAGCTTGTTCGGGTGTTTCATGACGTGGTACATGGCGAGGAGGCATCGTTTCTTCAAAACACAAGAATATCGTTGATTAGTATTCTCAATAATACTAACCGTGATATGGAAAGAGGATAAAGAGAAAATTTTCCTTGACTCGACTTAAATTCTTTATGTCATAATGTCGGAACGTTCATATGAGTCACCGTAATATAATCCCGGAAATTATATTACCCTAATTCATATGTGCATTCGACATTATTTCACTAAGTCAAGGTGGCGTGTCAATCAAATTAAACAACGCGAGATTAAGATGGAATAAAAGTTAGATATGAATAGAAGAGTTCGAGTACAAATGCACAAGTAGTCAAGTAATTCCTACTTCAAGTCTATATGTCGGTTGTAGTATAGACTCACTAATGTACCCTATGACCCGGGGTTGACACCAATGAACTCTAAATCCCTACAACCTACGCTCTGATACCATCTGTAGAGACTCGACAAAATCGTCATTGACAGCGACGTCTACTTAGGTCCCGTTACGTGGTCATAAGTCTTTAAAACAACGTTTGACCAAAATATGTCGCATTCATTTCAACTATAAAGATGTTTCAAAGTTTACAAAGTAGTTCAACGTCTAAACATGTTACAACGTTTTAAGTACAATTGAAACCTATGCGACACAAATTAAGTTAAGTCAAAAGACGCTCCACGTATGCATGTATACTCGACAACCAAGCAAGTATCAAAAATAATGTGCGGAAGCATGTATCACCTAGCGTTCAAGGACCTGAGAAAAACATATAGAAAACTGTCAACGAAAAACGTTGGTGAAATCATAGGTGTAATAGTAACGTTGTTTTTGAACCACAAGATTTAATATAGTTGATTATCAAAATCGTTTGTATTCCAAAAGTATGTTCGCGAGCACTCAATTATCAAGACTTAACTGTTTTGTACCCTGTTACGTAGTGTTAGAACATACACTATACTCGAAAATATATTTCATCCGCTAACGGTAGCGAACCGTCCGAATGAGGGCTCGTCAAGCCCAATGTGATCACATAACATAAGTTCACGTTTACACCCTGCAAGTGTAACTAATGATAATTGAATTGAGGCTTTTCGTTCTAACTCGCTGTGGAATGTTTGTTTTCGTACTTGTGTTCAAAGCATAAAAGTATGATACGTATATGTTTCTCATCCCATAGTTTAAAGTAAAAGTTGTTGAAAAGGCGGGACTATGATCTCACCTTGAGTGCACGAGTAATAAAGTACTTCACAAGTAAACGTGTGCAAGGACAATTACTAGTCTTGACCTAAACAAGTAGGTTGTATCAATAACGGTAAACACGATGGGTCAAAGTTGTTCAATTAGTCCTATGGCTCGTTACGACTCGATTACATATAGCATGTGAATCACGTTGCCAAGTTTCATGCATGATCCAAATGTAAATGCATGTTAGGATGATTGCATAAGTATTTGGTTAAGTTTGACTAAAGGTCAAACTTGGTCAAAGTCAAAGTCAACAGGGTCCGGTCGGGTCGAGTGTCCGACAATTTTCCCATGATGAGAAATCATATATGAGCATGTTGTCCAAAATTTCATGTTATTCGGAGTTGCGGCTAAGCGAGAAAAGAATTTATGAAAAATAAAACAAAAAGAAAGTTTGGCCAGGGAATGTGCGTGGCGCGTGCAGGTATGCGCGGCGCGCACTAAAGCGTGGAACCAGGTCAGGGATTATCTAAAGGAGGTAAGCATATGAAGCTTCACATTTGCGCGGCGCGCAAAAGGGTGCGCGGCGCGTATTCCTGGAAAAATGCTATTTGCAGTATTTTTGTTAAGTCTCGAACCAAAACTCATTTTAACATAACTCATGGACCAAAAACATTCAAAATGCATGTCATACATCGTTGGAAAGGTAATTTAACAAGGAGTACAACTAAAAACATTTCATCAATTAATTTTTGCATTTACAACAATCAAAACCACATTAAATGTTCATCATTAATGATATTCAAGCTCATAAATGCAACCAATGATTCGGAACCCAAATGCACACATATAATACGCCATTTCGTAGGTAATTACGCATATAATACAACTAAACACTTACAATTAACATTGCAAAGCATTCAATGCATCAAAAAAATCCATTTTACTTCTATCAAACCCTAATTCAAAATCACAAATTTAGCAATTAAGTTTATGAAGCTAAACCATGCCAACCTACATACCAAATTGAAGCTAGTGATGCTAGGAACACATTTAATATATGCACTTTTAACATCTAACAACATTTAAGCAACCAATTCTCAAAATCAAACACACCAACTTTTAAGTTCATGCTAGTTACTTAAAATAACAAGATCAAGCATATAAATCACATATTCATGTTAGACTTGAGCCATAGACACTAATTAACACTTTTATAAGTCAAAATTATCAAGAACACAAAATCTAGTGTTTTTAGAAAGTTACCCAAATGCGATGAAATCGGTATGGAATCGAAGAGGAAGATGCAATGATTCCAAATATGTAATTTGTTTTGTGAAACACTTGCTAGATCAGAAATAGATGATGATTCTTGTTGAGTGAGTTGAGAGAAAATGGAAGCATCAAAAGTTAGAAAGGGAGGTGAATGGATAAGTGGAGGAGAAGGGTTTGACTAGTTGATCTAGTCAAACCTTTTGTCCTTTGGCAAGTTTAGTCCCTCAAGTTTGAAGCGAGTGCGTGAATTACTAAACGAGATATTTTAAAAAAAAAAGCAAACGCGTATTAACGGAAGATGTTATAATTATATAACGGACTTTAAAATAAAAAGGCGAAAAGTAAACGAAAAAAGGCGGAATGTTACAACAACCGCAACTTTAACCGCAACAACAATAACAATTCCAACAACAACTACAACAACCATTCCAACAATAACAATAACCGCAACAATAACAATCCCAACAATAACAACCAGAGGCAGAAACCATGCCAGAGGTGTGAAGGATACCATCCGACTGGGATTTGTATGACATCGTGTACTAAGTGTAATAGAAAGGGTCATGGTACGACGAAGTGTGAAGTTTACGGACCAATGGCTAACAAGAATAAAGGAACAAATAATGTCGGAACAAATAATACCGCCATTATTTGTTATGGATGTGGGAAGCCGGGTGTAGTGACCCGAACTTTTCCATGTTTATATATATATTAAATGAAATTGTTATTTACATGATTAAGTGTTTCCAACATGTTAAGCAATCAAACTTGTTAAGACTTGATTAATTGAAATAGGTTTCATATAGACAATTGACCACCCAAGTTGACCGGTGATTCACGAACGTTAAAACTTGTAAAAACTATACGATGACATATATATGGTTATATATATAGTTAACATGATTTTATTATAAGTATGTATCTCATTAGGTATTTTAACAATGAGTTATATACATAAAAATGAGACTATTAATTTAAGAAACTCGAAAACGATATATATAACGATTATCGTTATAACAACGTCTTACTAGGTACATATAAATCATATTAAGATATTGATACACTTGGTTAATTATGTGAAATGATAAGTAAATATATTATTAAGTGTATTAACAATGAAATACATATGTAAAAATAAGACTACTAACTTAATGATTTCGAAACGAGACATATATGTAACGATTATCGTTGTGACGACATTTAACTGTATATATATCATACTAAGATATATTATATATCATAATATCATGATAATATAACAATTTAACATCTCATTTGTTATAATAAATAATGGGTTAACAACATTCAACAAGATCGTTAACCTAAAGGTTTCAAAACAACATTTACATGTAACGACTAACGATGACTTAACGACTCAGTTAAAATGTATATACATGTAGTGTTTTAATATGTATTCATAGACTTTTGAAGGAATTCAAGACACTTATCAAAATACTTCTACTTAATAAAAATGCTTACAATTACATCCTCATTCAGTTTCATCAACAATTCTACTCGTATGCACCCGTATTCGTACTCGTACAATACACAGCTTTTAGTTGTATGTACTATTGGTATATACACTCCAATGATCAGCTCTTAGCAGCCCATGTGAGTCACCTAACACATGTGGGAACCATCATTTGGCAACTAGCATGAAATATCTCATAAAATTACAAAAATATGAGTAATCATTCATGACTTATTTACATGAAAACAAAATTACATATCCTTTATATCTAATCCATACACCAACGACCAAAAACACCTACAAACACTTTCATTCTTCAATTTTCTTCATCTAATTGATCTCTCTTAAGTTCTATCTTCAAGTTCTAAGTATTCTTCATAAATTCCAAAAGTTCTAGTTTCATAAAATCAAGAATACTTCCAAGATTGCAAGTTTACTTCCAAGTTTTCTAAATCCATTCCAAGTAATCATCCAAGATCAAGAAACCTTTGTTACTTACAGTAGGTTATCTTTATAATACAAGGTAATAATCATATTCAAACTTTAATTCAATTTCTATAACTATAACAATCTTATTTCGAGTGGAAATCTTACTTGAAATTGTTTTCGTGTCATGATTCTGCTTCAAGAACTTTCAAGCCATCCAAGGATCCTTTGAAGCTAGATCTATTTTTCTCATTTCTAGTAGGTATATCCAAGGAACTTGAGATAGTAATGATGTTCATAACATCATTCGATTCATACATATAAAACTATCTTATTAGAAGTTTTAAACTTGTAATCACTAGAACATAGTTTAGTTAATTCTAAACTTGTTCGCAAATAAAAGTTAATCCTTATAACTTGAGTTTTAAAATCAACTAAACACATGTTCTATATCTATATGATATGCTAACTTAATGATTTAAAACCTGGAAACACGAAAAACACCGTAAAACCGGATTTACGCCGTCGTAGTAACACCGCGGGCTGTTTTGGGTTAGTTAATTAAAAACTATGATAAACTTTGATTTAAAAGTTGTTATTTTGGGAAAATTATTTTTATTTCGAACATGAAACTATATCCAAAAATTATGGTTAAACTCAAAGTGGAAGTATGTTTTCTAAAATGGTCATCTAGACGTCGTTCTTTCGACTGAAATGACTACCTTTACAAAAATGACTTGTAACTTATTTTTCCGACAATAAAACTATACTTTTTCTGTTTAGATTCATAAAATATAGTTCAATATGAAACCATAGCAATTTGATTCACTCAAAACGGATTTAAAATGAAGAAGTTATGGGTAAAACAAGATTGGATAATTTTTCTCATTTTAGCTACGTGAAAATTGGTAACAAATCTATTCCAACCATAACTTAATCAACTTGTATTGTATATTATGTAATCTTGAGATACCATAGACACGTATACAATGTTTCGACCTATCATGTCGATACATCTATATATATTTCGGAACAACCATAGACACTCTATATGTGAATGTTGGAGTTAGCTATACAGGGTTGAGGTTGATTCCAAAATATATATAGTTTGAGTTGTGATCAATACTGAGATACGTATACACTGGGTCGTGGATTGATTCAAGATAATATTTATCGATTTATTTCTGTACATCTAACTGTGGACAACTAGTTGTAGGTTACTAACGAGGACAACTGACTTAATAAACTTAAAACATCAAAATATATTAAAAGTGTTGTAAATATATTTTGAACATACTTTGATATATATGTATATATTGTTATAGGTTCATGAATCAACCAGTGGCCAAGTCTTACTTCCCGACGAAGTAAAAATCTGTGAAAGTGAGTTATAGTCCCACTTTTAAAATCTAATATTTTTGGGATGAGAATACATGCAGGTTTTATAAATGATTTACAAAATAGACACAAGTACGTGAAACTACATTCTATGGTTGAATTATCGAAATCGAATATGCCCCTTTTTATTAAGTCTGGTAATCTAAGAATTAGGGAACAGACACCCTAATTGACGCGAATCCTAAAGATAGATCTATTGGGCCTAACAAACCCGATCCAAAGTACCAGATGCTTTAGTACTTCGAAATTTATATCATATCCGAAGGGTGTCCCTGAATGATGGGGATATTCTTATATATGCATCTTGTTAATGTCGGTTACCAGGTGTTCACCATATGAATGATTTTTATCTCTATGTATGGGAAGTGTATTGAAATATGAAATCTTGTGGTCTATTGTTACGATTTGATATATATAGGTTAAACCTATAACTCACCAACATTTTTGTTGATGTTTAAAGTATGTTTATTCTCAGGTGAATACTAAGAGCTTCTGCTGTTGCATACTAAAATAAGGACAAGATTTGGAGTCCATGTTTGTATGATATTGTGTAAAAACTGCATTCAAGAAACTGATTTCGATGTAACATATTTGTATTGTAAACCATTATGTAATGGTCGTGTGTAAACAGGATATTTTAGATTATCATTATTTGATAATCTACGTAAAGCTTTTTAAACCTTTATTTATGAAATAAAGGTTATGGTTTGTTTTAAAAATGAATGCAGTCTTTGAAAAACGTCTCATATAGAGGTCAAAACCTCGCAACGAAATCAATTAATATGGAACGTTTTTAATCAATAAGAACGGGACATTTCAGTTGGTATCCGAGCGTTGGTCTTAGAGAACCAAAAAATTTGCTTTAGTGTGTCTTATCGAGTTTGTTAGGATGCATTAGTGAGTCTGGACTTCGACCATATTTTCTTTAAAAATGATTGCTTAACATTTTTGTTGGAAACTGTATATTATTAACATGTATATATTATGTGATATATTAATCTCTTAACATGTTTGATATTGTGTGATAGATGTCTACCTCTAGCACAAATCCCATTGACTCACCTAATAATAACGAAGAGTCGAATATATATTGGATTGATTCACAAGTTCCCGAAGAAGAACCGGAAGAAGAATCAGAACCGAAAGAAGAATCAGAACCGGAAGAGGAGGAACCGGAGGAGGAAATAGAACCGGTGGGGGAAATAATAAAATGGTTAAGTAAAAGAAAATCCTCAACCAACCGACCAAGGTTAATTATGGTCAATGGTGTTTCCGCCAAGGAAGCAAAATATTGGGAGGATTACCAATTCTCCGATGAATCGGATTCCGACGAGAATTCCGATGATGTTATAGAAATTACCCCAACTGAATTTAAAAAGGCAAAAGAAAATAATACGGGAAAGGGTATAAAAATAGAGAAATCTAATTCCAACCCAGATGAACTTTATATGTATCGTCAACCCCCGAAGCCCTTAAGTTGTAACAATGACCTGGGAACCTCTAAACCACCAGGTTTTCTAAACCGTTGTGGAAAATGACAGCTCGTATTAGGGGAACATCATATATCCCTAGAAACTTGGCAAAATGAACCAAAACCGAAGAAGAAGAAACGAGCGATTCGGAATAAGATAGTTGTATTCGTGTGGTGTAATATATGTAATATAGTGTGCTTATGCTTTATGATATATGTAAAAATTGCTTGTATTAATAAGTATATTTTTTTATGAATCTAACTCTTGTCTATTTTACAGTATAAAAACACAAAATGGATAGACAACCCAATATTTTAAGAGACCTACCTGGAGACATGATTGAGGAAATCTTGTCTAGAGTCGGTCAAAATTCTTCGGCACAACTATTTACGGCGAAATCAGTTTGTAAGACATTCGAAGAACGTTCCAAGAATGTCTTGGTTTATAAGAGACTTTCGTTTGAAAGATGGGGGATATCACATTGGGAAACCCATAAGTTACGATGTGTTTACTTTGACGCATATATTGCGGGGAACCCAAATGCTATTTTACGCAATGGGTTAAGAAATTATTTTGACTCAATGTATCCGAATATAGTACTTCATGATTTAGAAAAAGCGGCTAACATGCAACATAAAGAAGCATGCTATGCTTACGGGTTAGTAATGTTCGCTTCTCACCAAAGTGAGAAAAAGAACATCGGGCTACAACTATTAAACAAAACGTTCCCACAAGTGACGGAGTCGGTAATTGGGGTAAGAAATGAGGTTTTTAGGTTATTACGAGACTGTTGGTCATTACGTAACCCTCGTCCCTTTGACGACGTTACAACACGCTGTCTTATCAACGGCCATAACGGTTATGTTCCACAAGACCAAGGATGGGAAGTAGTCCTAGTAAAACCAGAATGCATGACTTGTTTCTGGACGTATGAATTACGTGTTTTTATTGCCTTTGCTGAACGACTTGTGTACTAGCTAGAATTATCTTCACAACTATCTTGTATCAAAGTTATTGTGTGCTATATTTCATGCTTTATGTAAAATAAGCGGTATTGTAAGTTTGTAAAATATTGTATAAAAGTTTGAACGCGAAATATTATTATAATCAGTTTTTCATATAGAATTGTAGTAGTTGAATTATATATTAGCTACTAAGTATGAACTTAACGGGTAGGTACTACTCGAATTTAAACTTATAAAACGCTAATATGAAGAAAAAGCTTTTATAAATGAGTTCATATTATGCTACGAAATACTATTAACTACTCTTAATATTCTGTATGATTAACTTGTTCCATTTGACTATTTTGAAGGAAATGGCACCGACTACTCAACACACCGTGAATACGAATGAAGAGGAATTCCGTACTTTTCTAGCTTCAAACATAGCCGCAGTACAGGCTGCGCTACATACCAACAATAACCTTGGATCTAGCAGTACAAGAAATCGTGTAGGATGCACCTACAAAGAATTCACTGCCTGCAAACCTTTGGAATTTGATGGAACCGAAGGACCGATCGGATTGAAACGGTGGACCGAGAAGGTCGAATCGGTGTTTGCCATAAGTAAGTGTACTGAAGAGGACAATGTGAAGTACGCTACGCATACCTTCACAGGTTCTGCGTTAACATGGTGGAATACCTATCTAGAGCAAGTGGGACAAGATGATGCCTACGCACTACCGTGGTCAGCATTCAAGCACTTGATGAACGAGAAGTACCGTCCCAGAACCGAGGTCAATAAGCTCAAGACAGAACTTAGAGGGTTACGAACCCAAGAATTTGATATTACCACGTACGAAAGACGATTCACAGAATTGTGCCTATTGTGTCCGGGAGCGTTCGAAGATGAGGAAGAGAAGATCGACGCGTTTGTGAAAGGATTACCGGAAAGAATCCAAGAAGATATAAGTTCACATGAGCCCGCCTCCATACAACATGCATGTAGAATGGCTCACAAACTAGTGAACCAGATTGAGGAAAGAATTAAAGAACAGACGGCTAAAGAGGCCAATGTGAAGCAAGTCAAAAGAAAGTGGGAGGAAAACGGTGATAAGAATCACCAATACAACAACAACAGCAATTACAATAATAATCGCAACAATTATCCCAACAATCGCAACATCAATCGCAACTACAACAAACGGCCCAACAACAACAACAACAACAACAACAACAACAACAACAACAACAGCAACTACAACAATCATCCCAACAACAATAACAACCGCAACAACAACAACAATCAGAAGCAGCTATGCCAAAGGTGTGAAAAGTATCACTCGGGGTTCTGTACCAAATTTTACAACAAGTGTAAAAGAAATGGTCATAGCGCGGCGAAGTGTGAGGTCTACGGACCAGGGTTTAATAGAACAAAAGGAACAAATGGTGTCAGAACGAGTAATGGCGGAGCAAGTAGTGTTAGAGCAAGTTATGCCAATGTGGTTTGTTATAAATGTGGAAAACCGGGCCACATTATTAGAAATTGACCGAACCAGGAGAACACGAATAGACAAGGCCGCGGAAGAGTTTTCAATATTAATGCGGCAGAGGCACAGGAAGACCCGGAGCTTGTTACAGGTACGTTTCTTATTGACAATAAATCTGCTTACGTTTTATTTGATTCGGGTGCTAATAGAAGCTATATGAGTAGAGATTTTTGTGCTAAATTAAGTTGTCCATTGACGCCATTGGATAGTAAATTTTTACTCGAATTAGCAAACGGTAAATTAATTTCAGCAGATAATATATGCCGGAATCGAGAAATTAAACTGGGTAGCGAAATATTTAAGATTGATTTGATACCAGTAGAGTTAGGGAGTTTTGATGTAATAGTTGGCATGGACTGGCTGAAGAAGGTGAAAGCAGAGATCGTATGTTATAAAAATGTAATTCGCATTGTACGAGAAGAAAGAGAACCCTTAATGGTGTACGGAGAAAAGGGCAACATGAAGCTACATCTTATTAGTAATTTGAAGGCACAAAAACTAATAAGAAAAGGTTGCTATGCTGTTCTAGCACACGTCGATAAAGTACAAACCGAAGAAAAGAGCATCAATGATGTTCCCGTCGCAAAAGAATTTCCCGATGTATTTCCGAAAGAATTACCGGGACTACCTCCACATCGATCTGTTGAATTTCAAATAGATCTTGTACCAGGAGCTGCACCAATAGCTCGTGCTCCTTATAGACTCGCACCCAGCGAGATGAAAGAACTGCAAAGCCAACTTCAAGAACTATTAGAACGTGGTTTCATTCGACCAAGCACATCACCATGGGGAGCTCCTGTTTTGTTTGTCAAGAAGAAGGATGGTACATTTAGGTTGTGTATTGACTACAGAGAGTTGAACAAACTTACCATCAAAAACCGTTATCCACTGCCGAGAATTGACGACTTATTTGATCAACTACAAGGCTCGTCGGTTTATTCGAAGATCGATTTACGTTCTGGATATCACCAAATGCGAGTAAAGGAGGATGATATTCCAAAAACTGCTTTTAGGACGCGTTATGGTCATTACGAGTTTATGGTTATACCGTTTGGATTGACTAACGCACCAGCTGTGTTCATGGACCTTATGAACCGAGTGTGTGGGCCATATCTTGACAAGTTTGTCATTGTTTTCATCGATGACATACTTATTTACTCAAAGAATGATCAAGAGCACGAAGAACATTTGAGAAAAGTGCTAGAAGTATTGAGGAAAGAAAAATTGTATGATAAGTTTTCAAAGTGTGCATTTTGGTTGGAAGAAGTTCAATTCCTCGGTCACATAGTGAACAAAGAAGGTATCCAGGTGGACCCGGCAAAGATCGAAACCGTTGAAAAGTGGGAAACCCCAAAAACTCCGAAGCATATACGTCAATTTTTAGGATTGGCTGGTTACTACAGAAGATTCATCCAAGATTTCTCCAAAATAGCAAAACCCTTGACTGCATTAACGCATAAAGGGAAGAAATTTGAATGGAAGGATGAACAAGAGAAGGCGTTTCAATTATTGAAGAAAAAGCTAACTACGGCACCTATATTGTCATTGCCTGAAGGGAATGATGATTTTGTGATTTATTGTGACGCATCAAAGCAAGGTCTCGGTTGTGTATTAATGCAACAGACGAAGGTGATTGCTTATGCGTCTAAACAATTGAAGATTCACGAGCAAAATTATACGACACATGATTTGGAATTAGGCGCGGTTGTTTTTGCATTAAAGACTTGGAGGCACTACTTATATGGGGTCAAAAGTATTATATATACCGACCACAAAAGTCTTCAACACATATTTAATCAGAAACAACTGAATATGAGGCAGCGTAGGTGGATTGAAATGTTGAATGATTATGACTTTGAGATTCGTTACCACCTGGGGAAGGCAAATGTGGTAGCCGACGCCTTGAGCAGAAAGGACAGAGAACCCATTCAAGTAAAATCTATGAATATAATGATTCACACTAACCTTACTACTCAAATAAAGGAGGCGCAAAAAGGAGTTTTAAAAGAGGGAAATTTAAAGGATGAAATACCCAAAGGATCGGAGAAGCATCTTAATATTCGGGAAGACGGAACCCGGTATAGGGCTGAAATAATTTGGGTACCAAAATTTGGAGATATGAGAGAAATGGTACTTAGAGAAGCTCATAAAACCAGATACTCAATACATCCTGGAACGGGGAAGATGTACAAGGATCTTAAGAAACATTTTTGGTGGCCAGGTATGAAAGCTGATATTGCTAAATATGTAGGAGAATGTTTGACGTGTTCTAAGGTCAAAGCTGAACATCAGAAACCATCAGGTCTACTACAACAACCTGAAATCCCGGAATGGAAATGGGAAAACATTACCATGGATTTCATTACTAAATTGCCAAGGACTACAAGTGGTTATGATACTATTTGGGTAATAGTTGATCGTCTCACCAAGTCAGCACACTTCCTGCCAATAAGAGAAGATGACAAGATGGAGAAGTTAGCACGACTGTATTTGAAGGAAGTCGTCTCCAGACATGGAATACCAATCTCTATTATCTCTGATAGGGATGGCAGATTTATTTCAAGATTCTGGCAGACATTACAGCAAGCATTGGGAACTCGTCTAGACATGATGTGACGACCCGTGAAATTCCGACCAAATTTAAACTCAATCTTTATATAATTTTGACAGGATAAGCAAAGTCTGTAATATTGAAATCCCAAAAACTTTGAACTATATTTATATATACATTTGACCTTGAACTATTCCCGATGATTCACGAACAATTGATTGTAAATAAAAATATAGATATAAATATAAACTTGATATATATAAATTGTTATAGTATTGTTATTAGTAATATTATTATTATCATTAATAATATTAATAAAATTAGTGATTATTATTAATATTAATACCGGTACTACTAAAATTATTATTTATTTGATATACATAATTAAGTATTAAAAGTAATGATGCTATTATTATCATTTTCTTATTAAACCTATTATTATTCTTATTAATATTAGTATTATTATTATAAGTGTAAATAATATTATTATCATTAATACATTAGTACTTATTAATATTAGTTAAAGTTAATAAACAGATAATGTAACTAATGATATATATATATATATATATATATATATATATATATATATAAATACATATCATACATAAATATACAGATTCTATAAATATATACAATTATAGATATATATATAGATAAATACAAATTAAGACATAAATAAATATAGATAATTACGCAATTTAAAAGTCATGGGATTAAAGATTTGTTAGTCAGCTCAATCAAAACTATACCTAATCTGTTTTTATATTTCAAAGATCGTACAAATCAGTGGAGATACTCCAAATTCTGTTAGTCACTTTATTTATTTTTTTCTTTGAATAATTCTGACAACATATTCTGTGTCGAGTGAATCAGACTACCAAACAAATGTTAATGAAGTCACATTAGCTGTAAACATGTCTATCAACATTTACCTAATACTCTGCAAATACAATTGGAGTTAAAAACAACAAAATCAAAATCATTTTCTAATCCCAAATCTTTAAACACCACAACCCATTACCATCATTAAACCGCCACCCCACCAACCACTTTCTACTCGATCACTAATGAATTACTATCACTTGTTTGTTACTTGTTCAATAATAACCCAAACATCTTTGTTGTTGATAATGAAGAGCACGCAAACCACCATCATTAGAACCTTGAAACTGTTGTTGTAACCGAAACCCATTTCAGTCTTTTCTTTTATTTCTGCAGCCACTGCTACCTTGTTCTTCTAATTAAAACCTTCGAACATCATCATAACCAAAGCAGCACCTTCCTTCATTTTTTTTTCTTTTCCTCTTGTTTCTGTTGACCAAAGCATGAACTACCATAACCATCAAACCACCTCATAATTTCTCTCTTCTCTTGTTCTCTCTACCTCTCTTGCATATTACTGCAAGAAGATTTCGATACAATGATGATAAAGTTGGAAATGGTGATTCAATATATTTATGGTGAACATGATAATGATATCGAGGTGCTAGTGATATTTTTTATAATGAACCAAGAGATCCCATTTGATTCTTTTCTTTTCAAGTGTGGTCGACACACACACTAACCAAACCTCACATAAAGTATAACTTTCCAACCTTTCTATTATGCTTGTGGGGCTGTGTAAAGTTGTTCGATGGGCCATGAAGTTATTTGGTTTGAGCCGATATACTAGCAGGTATGATTATGTAGGGTAATGGAAATATGACATGGTAGTAATAAACAAATCAAATAGCCCCACCGATTTCCTTTTACTCTTAAACCCATCTGTTAAACTCGAGTTCCTTTGCTTTTAATAAACAATCCAAACCACAATTCAATCACTTAGTGCATAGCTTTCTTTTGTTCCTAATTGTGGCCGATACTTGCTACACCAAGTGGACTTGATTAGTTAAATAATAACGATTATAATAAGGAGTGGTTGCATTACTTTTATTTGTTGTTCTACGGTTCGAGTATTCTATTGCCTAACCGAAACCCCGCACCCTTAATTCCTATATTGGTTTTCTCCCGCAATTATCATAATACAAACAGAGGGCCTTTTTTTATATATATTATCACATCTTGATAATGTATTGCAAGTGGAAAGTGTTAGGATTAGATGGCCGACAACCTTTATCATTTTACAATAGCATGCTGATCGATTATGAAGGAAACGTACGTGGCAATATTAAGTGTAGTGGTATTTCTTTATACAAAGCTTTAATAAGTCGAACGTGATTCATGTGGGACACTCGAGAATTTAGGTCAATACTTATGGAACCTCTTATTAGAATTTTTTTTTTTTTTTTTTTGAATAATGATGATGGTAATTTTTATAAACAAGTTGGGGACCTTTTTGGTGTTAGTGGATTCATGATGAGAATGATAGGATTATACATAATGATGAAGTTATGTTAATGATAAGGTTGATTATGGAACGAATTAGAATGGATGATGTTAGTGATGATGATGAAATATCGAGTGGTGTATGCATTTTCTTTATATTTACTTATGTTCCGCTAGTTGCAAATCAAGTTACCAGATCAAGAAGAAAAGCCACAAATTCTCTGCTGGGCCGAAACTTTATTGGGCCGTGATTGTTTATTCTGTTGGGCCAATTATGATTCAGTCTTTTTATGTTGGGCCGAACCGAAATACGAATTATATATTTTATAATCTGGGATTAATCAGAAAAGTATGGATCAGTTGAGTGGTCTGGGAGTGTTCACGAGGGAGCGGAAGGTCGCGAGTTCGAGTCCCGGCCTGGGCAGTTTACTTATTTTTTTATGAGCCATAAAAGGTAGTTCCACTCCCAATTCATTTATATTATTATTATTATTATTATTATTATTATTATTATTATTATTATTATTATTATTATTATTATTATTATTATTATTATTATTATTATTATTATTATTATTACAACAAATATTATTTATCTAAAATATAATTATTACATATCTATACTAATATTACATAGTTTGGTAAAAAATAATATTTTTATTAAGTAATACATAATATATAAATATATTATACAATATAGATAGTAATATGATTATATATGTAAAAATTAATCTTAAAACATTATAAACTTAGTTGATTAATATTATATGTGTTAATACATAATTGATATAGGTTCGTGAATCCGAGGCCAACCTTGCATTGTTTAGTTGTTCAATGTTGTTATATGTATTTTTACTACAAAATACAATAGGTGAGTTTCATTATTCCCTTTTTATATACATTTTTGGGCTGAGAATACATGCAAATGCTTTATTAACTATTTTACAATATTTATATGCGTGAGTTTCATTATTCCCTTTTTATATACATTTTTGGGCTGAGAATACATGCAAATGCTTTATTAACTATTTTACAATATTTATATGCGTGAGTTTCATTAATTCCTTTTTAAATGCCTTTGCAATATATATTTTTGGGACTGAGAATACATGCGATGTTTTTATAACTGTTTTACGAAATAGACACAAGTAATCGAAACTACACTCTATGGTTGAATGATCGAAATCGAATATGCCCCTTTTTATTAAGTCTGGTAATCTAAGAATTAGGGAACAGACACCCTAATTGACGCGAACTCTAAAGATAGATCTATCAGGCCCAATAAGCCCCATCCAAAGTACCGGATGCTTTAGTACTTCGAAATTTATATCATGTCCGAAGGAGGATCCCGGAATGATGGAGATATTCTTATATACATATTGTTAATGTCGATTACCAGGTGTTCAATCCATAGGAATGATCTTTGTCTCTATGCATGGGACGTATGTTTATGAGAAATGGAAATATGAAATCTTGTGGTCTATTAAAATTATGAAATGATTATTGATGTTAAACTAATGAACTCACCAACCTTTTGGTTGACACTTTAAAGCATGTTTATTCTCACGTACGAAAGAAATCTTCCGCTGTGCATTTGATCATTTAAAAGATATTACTTGGAGTCATTCATGACATATTTCAAAAGACGTTGCATTCGAGTCGTTGAGTTTATCAAGATCTTTATTAAGTCAATTATAGTTGAATATATTATGAAATGGTATGCATGTCTGTCAACTTTAGATGTAATGAAAGATTGTCTTTTCAAAACGAATGCAATGTTTGTAAAATGTATCATATAGAGGTCAAGTACCTCGTGATGTAATCAACTGTTGTGAATCGTTTATAATCGATATGGACTTCGTCCGGATGGATTAGGACGGGTCATTTCAGTTGGTATTAGAGCGGTGGTCTTAGCGAAACAGGTCTACATTATTGTGTCTAACTGATAAGTCGTTAGGATGCATTAGTGAGTCTGGACTTCGATCGTGTCTGCATGTCAAAAGTTTTGCTTATCATTTTTGTCGGAAATCATCTGTTTATCATCCTTAGGAAATTACCTGCTTATCATTCTTAGTCTAGACACATCTTACTGCAATGATTACATGAATAGTGTATAGACAAAATTCGTATCTTAGCATATCTGCTAACTCATAGCTTAGCATATCTGTTACTGTAGACTTTGCCTGACAGATTCCGTAGATTCCTCCGTAACTTATGGTATTTTAGTATTATTTATACATATGTAAATTATGTATTGCAGAATACTAATCTACATCCTATAATCTATTTCTTATCGAAAAATCCTTCATCTGATCGTACGAGATGAATCCCTCAACTAATTCGAGTCCCTCAGATTTCGATAGCTATTCTGATAGTTATTCCGACAATTATTCCGACATCGATGTTCACATAAGTTCCGGAAGCAGTGTGATCGGAATGGATCAACCAATTAGCCATCATTTATTCTGGATGAATTAGAGATGGGTTCGTAGTCGACTTAATCAATGGAGCCGCGAAGAAGGAGATCCTTTTCACCAACCGAATTTATCTCTTGGCGATGAACCTGAAGCACTTATCAGCGAACCATCCGAAACACCATATTTACCCTCAATTCCAGGATATCTCACAATGATTGTATGATATCCCAAAATTCCCAACCTTATTCATCCGCTTGTTCCAAACGACAATCATCCCGGAGTAATAGAAGAAGTCAACGAGCTTCGCGCTTGAGTAATCAATCTAGAAAATATGGTGCAAAACGTACCAGCTTCAGCAACATCACCAGCACCAACAATACCACCAGCAAACCAAGTTTCAACTTCACATACCTCAACATCTCATTATGTACCTCAAGTATAATCACCGTTCTACGAATCGTTCTACATCAGTCATCTTTGTTTGACATGGCGATTATGTAATCTCTAATGTTTTAGAGATTATATATTCTTATTCTAACGATAAATAAAATGAGTTTAATATCATATTAACTCATTAAATCCATGATTACATCTGAAGAAAATATATATGTAAGTATATTTTCATAAAGATTGTAATTAAAAATTCTTTCGTACAAGCTGTTAATGGTGAAAATATTTTAACGGGTAGGTAATACCAGAGGAATATTTAGATTTTACATTAATAAGTTACACTGTACATTCTTCGAATCTGTTTCAAAAGTCATTTACTATTCTACTTACATCCCCAGAGATACGAATCCGTTCACCACAGAATAAACATTTTCATTCAATCTCATATTTGGATTTTGACCTATCAGAATCCAACAAGTGGTATAATGAAGAAAACATTGGACAAAAAATAAAATTTGTTAGAAACAAACAAATTAACTATGAAAAATTTTGTTAAGAATCCACGCTAACAAAATCCTAGCTAACTGTTCCTAGCTAACTGAATACATTTTATTTAACGCAATTTAGTTATCGCAATTTAAATTCTCGCAATTTTATTTATCATCATTTATTTTCTGTTATTTATTTTACACACTTTAAATATCGGGACACGTATACAAGGTTTTGACATATCATATCGACGCATCTATATATATTATTTGGAATGACCATAGACACTCTATATGCAGTAATGATCGAGTTCTCTATACAGGGTTGAGGTTGATTATATAATAATATATATACTTTGAGTTGTGATCGAGTCTGAGACATGTACACGGGTCACGATACGTATTAATTAATTCGAATATTATATATTAAATTATATATGAATTATTGGACTGTCAACTATGGATTATCGACTGTGGACTAATAAAATTGGACAATTAAAATGAATTAAAATATTGATTATAACATATGAAACTAAACGATTCTTCAAGTTTGCCACTTGACTTCATCTTAAACCTCATTCGTATCTTGACGATTCCAATCCGTGTTCAAACCTTTCATGATTCTTGAAAACACCCCAATCGAGAGGGTGAACCAACCGCACTTCATCTGCGGAAGGAAAGATTTATGCATATAGTTATGCACCTGGAAAACTCCCAGAACCTAAGTAGAAGTTTAACACAAAACCGTGATCCATTGGCGTGTCATTACCGAAAATAACTTTACAATCCCTCTTCAAAATAGCCAATTTTGTCACAGCTCCAATAAATCAATTTCGATTTTTCTTTCGAAACAACCTTATTATAACCTCGGAATATATACATACTCATTTATTGTTACCAGAGAACTTTTATATTCCACCATATTACCATCAGCGTTTAATTATCTTAAAACATAATTCCCCTGAAACCACCTCGGATTGATAACCAACGATTCAGATATGGCTGCATTAAATGCAGAGGAAACAGTAAAATCGTAGATGGCCTAAATGGCCACGAGTTCGATGATAAAGAAGGGAGTATTAGGAACGCTCAATAGAAAATTTGGTACTGCAAATCGAATTGAGCACACCATGAAGGAACCCAAGGAGAAATACAAGTAACATCCCCTAAATTCATAGAACGCAGATAAATCTGAATCCGATGAAATCTTTAGAGAATATCCTTCTCCGAAGTCATGTTAAAATCTTGCAGAAAATTTTACTTCATCAACCATCGAACTTAGAAATCCCAAAATATCATCATAAATATCTTCGATATTTCTGAGGATATTTTCATAAATATTCTTGTCCAAAATTATCTACCTCTTCGTGTTTTCTGTATTCCATTATATTGGAAACTTCTGTAAAATCTAAGTATAAATTATGAATGAACTCTAGATAAGTGTTGGGAATTGAAGCATGGGTTAGTATAATATAATTACGCTTGGCCAACGTGATTATATTACAGTAAGTCATGCTGAGTTACTAAATGGAACGTGATGATTCACAGATCATAACGTCATCATGTGTCATGTTACATAACTCTTTCATTCAAATTAACCTATGAACATATCAAGAAAATATATTCTTGATAGTTCCATCCTCAAGGATTCTGGTAATTTGGCAAATCAAGTCGTGCTATTACGTTCCTTCCTGCTTAGAAGATTATAATCATTCAAAACTCTATAACTACAAATTCTGGACCATTATTCGCTTGCATTGAAGTCGGGAAGAGAAAACAAGAGCATGAAGCTCCGAAAAAAAAAAATTAAGGAAAACATAAAGTCGATCACAAACACAGGAATTACAAACCGTGTATATCAATGTTTATCACAACATAAAGACACGGGAGAATTAAAAACATTATAACCCAAGGGCAAAGTAGAAGAAAACAAATTCCTCCAGTGAAAGTTGAAAAAGGAGAATGATTGTTGTGATAGTGAGGATAAGAACAAGAATCAGAACTGGATTAAGCATTTTCACAATTGTTTAGATGTATGAACTAAGAAAGAAAGTATATGAATGATGAGAATAATGGAACAGAAGAGTTTAATTTATAATGGAAATGTCAGACAGAGCAATCAAGGCAGATCATCGCATTTAATTATAGAGATCTCAATTTCCTTATTCGCTGAAGAATCAAATCTTTTAGATTTCGAAGATTTTCTTTAAATCCTTTGAATTCCGGAATTCAAACCAGACTACGTCAAAAGTCAAGATTAATCTTTATTTCTCATTTCACTCTTTTGTAATAGCTTCACTCCTACGCTCCGCATAATCAGATCGTTTTATCTATATTAATCAATATTGATAAAACTTGAATTATCAACTTATATTTGTTAAGAAAACATTTTTATTGTTAGCTATGATAACCTCACTCAAATTTCGGGACGAAATTTCTTTGACGGGTAGGTACTGTGACGACCCGTGAAATTCCGACCAAATTTAAACTCAATCTTTATATAATTTTGACAGGATAAGTAAAGTCTGTAATATTGAAATCCCAAAAACTTTGAACTATATTTATATATACATTTGACCTTGAACTATTCCCGATGATTCACGAACAATTGATTGTAAATAAAAATATAGATATAAATATAAACTTGATATATATAAATTGTTATAGTATTGTTATTAGTAATATTATTATTATCATTAATAATATTAATAAAATTAGTGATTATTATTAATATTAATATCGGTACTACTAAAATTATTATTTATTTGATATACATAATTAAGTATTAAAAGTAATGATGCTATTATTATCATTTTCTTATTAAACCTATTATTATTCTTATTAATATTAGTATTATTATTATAAGTGTAAATAATATTATTATCATTAATACATTAGTACTTATTAATATTAGTTAAAGTTAATAAACAGATAATGTAACTAATGATATATATATATATATATATATATTATATATATATATATATATATATATATATATATATATATATATATATATATATATATATATATATATATATATATATATATATATATAAAATACATATCATACATAAATATACAGATTCTATAAATATATACAATTATAGATATATATAGATAAATACAAATTAAGACATAAATAAATATAGATAATTATGCAATTTAAAAGTCATGGGATTAAAGATTTGTTAGTCAGCTCAATCAAAACTATACCTAATCTGTTTTTATATTTCAAAGATCGTACAAATCAGTGGAGATACTCCAAATTCTGTTAGTCAATTTATTTATTTTTTTCTTTGAATAATTCTGACAACATATTCTGTGTCGAGTGAATCAAACTACTAAACAAATGTTAATGAAGTCACATTAGCTGTAAACATGTCTATCAACATTTACCTAATACTCTGCAAATACAATTGGAGTTAAAAACAACAAAATCAAAATCATTTTCTAATCCCAAATCTTTAAACACCACAACCCATTACCATCATTAAACCGCCACCCCACCAACCACTTTCTACTCGATCACTAATGAATTACTATCACTTGTTTGTTACTTGTTCAATAATAACCCAAACATCTTTGTTGTTGATAATGAAGAGCACGCAAACCACCATCATTAGAACCTTGAAACTGTTGTTGTAACCGAAACCCATTTCAGTCTTTTCTTTTATTTCTGCAGCCACTGCTACCTTGTTCTTCTAACTAAAACCTTCGAACATCATCATAACCAAAGCAGCACCTTCCTTCATTTTTTTTTCTTTTCCTCTTGTTTCTGTCGACCAAAGCATGAACTACCATAACCATCAAACCACCTCATAATTTCTCTCTTCTCTTGTTCTCTCTACCTCTCTTGCATATTACTGCAAGAAGATTTCGATACAATGATGATAAAGTTGGAAATGGCGATTCAATATATTTATGGTGAACATGATAATGATATCGAGGTGCTAGTGATATTTTTTATAATGAACCAAGAGATCCCATTTGATTCTTTTCTTTTCAAGTGTGGTCGACACACACACTAACCAAACCTCACATAAAGTATAACTTTCCAACCTTTCTATTATGCTTGTGGGGCTGTGTAAAGTTGTTCGATGGGCCATGAAGTTATTTGGTTTGAGCCGATATACTAGCAGGTATGATTATGTAGGGTAATGGAAATATGACATGGTAGTAATAAACAAATCAAATAGCCCCACCGATTTCCTTTTACTCTTAAACCCATCTGTTAAACTCGGGTTCCTTTGCTTTTAATAAACAATCCAAACCACAATTCAATCACTTAGTGCATAGCTTTCTTTTGTTCCTAATTGTGGTCGATACCTGCTACACCAAGTGGACTTGATTAGTTAAATAATAACGATTATAATAAGGAGTGGTTGCATTACTTTTATTTGTTGTTCTACGGTTCGAGTATTCTATTGCCTAACCGAAACCCCGCACCCTTAATTCCTATATTGGTTTTCTCCTGCAATTATCATAATACAAACAGAGGGCCTTTTTTTTATATATATTATCACATCTTGATAATGTATTGCAAGTGGAAAGTGTTAGGATTAGATGGCCGACAACCTTTATCATTTTACAATAGCATGCTGATCGATTATGAAGGAAACGTACGTGGCAATATTAAGTGTAGTGGTATTTCTTTATATAAAGCTTTAATAAGTCGAACGTGATTCGTGTGGGACACTCGAGAATTTCGGTCAATACTTATGGAACCTCTTATTAGAATTTTTTATTTTTATTTTTTTGAATAATGATGATGGTGATTTTTATAAACAAGTTGGGGACCTTTTTGGTGTTAGTGGATTCATGATGAGAATGATAGGATTATACATAATGATGAAGTTATGTTAATGATAAGGTTGATTATGGAACGAATTAGAATGGATGATGTTAGTGATGATGATGAAATATCGAGTGGTGTATGCATTTTCTTTATATTTACTTATGTTCCGCTAGTTGCAAATCAAGTTACCAGATCAAGAAGAAAAGCCACAAATTCTCTGCTGGGCCGAAACTTTATTGGGCCGTGATTGTTTATTCTGTTGGGCCAATTATGATTCAGTCTTTTTATGTTGGGCCGAACCGAAATACGAATTATATATTTTATAATCTGGGATTAATCAGAAAAGTATGGATCAGTTGAGTGGTCTGGGAGTGTTCACGAGGGAGCGGAAGGTCGCGAGTTCGAGTCCCGGCCTGGGCAGTTTACTTATTTTTTTATGAGCCATAAAAGGTAGTTCCACTCCCAATTCATTTATATTATTATTATTATTATTATTATTATTATTATTATTATTATTATTATTATTATTATTATTACAACAAATATTATTTATCTAAAATATAATTATTACATATCTATACTAATGTTACATAGTTTGGTAAAAAATAATATTTTTGTTAAGTAATACATAATATATAAATATATTATACAATATAGATAGTAATATGATTATATATGTAAAAATTAATCTTAAAACATTATAAACTTAGTTGATTAATATTATATGTGTTAATACATAATTGATATAGGTTCGTGAATCCGAGGCCAACCTTGCATTGTTTAGTTGTTCAATGTCGTTATATGTATTTTTACTACAAAATACAATAGGTGAGTTTCATTATTCCCTTTTTATATACATTTTTGGGCTGAGAATACATGCAAATGCTTTATTAACTATTTTACAATATTTATATGCGTGAGTTTCATTATTCCCTTTTTATATACATTTTTGGGCTGAGAATACATGCAAATGCTTTATTAACTATTTTACAATATTTATATGCGTGAGTTTCATTAATCCCTTTTTAAATGCCTTTGCAATATATATTTTTGGGACTGAGAATACATGCGATGTTTTTATAACTGTTTTACGAAATAGACACAAGTAATCGAAACTACACTCTATGGTTGAATGATTGAAATCGAATATGCCCCTTTTTATTAAGTCTGGTAATCTAAGAATTAGGGAACAGACACCCTAATTGACGCGAACTCTAAAGATAGATCTATCGGGCCCAACAAGCCCCATCCAAAGTACCGGATGCTTTAGTACTTCGAAATTTATATCATGTCCAAAGGAGGATCCCGGAATGATGGGGATATTCTTATATACATATTGTTAATGTCGATTACCAGGTGTTCAATCCATAGGAATGATCTTTGTCTCTATGCATGGGACGTATGTTTATGAGAAATGAAAATATGAAATCTTGTGGTCTATTAAAATTATGAAATGATTATTGATGTTAAACTAATGAACTCACCAACCTTTTGGTTGACACTTTAAAACATGTTTATTCTCAGGTACGAAAGAAATCTTCCGCTGTGCATTTGATCATTTAAAAGATATTACTTGGAGTCATTCATGACATATTTCAAAAGACGTTGCATTCGAGTCGTTGAGTTTATCAATATCTTTATTAAGTCAATTATAGTTGAATATATTATGAAATGGTATGCATGTCTGTCAACTTTAGATGTAATGAAAGATTGTCTTTTCAAAACGAATGCAATGTTTGTAAAATGTATCATATAGAGGTCAAGTACCTTGCGATGTAATCAACTGTTGTGAATCGTTTATAATCGATATGGACTTCGTCCGGATGGATTAGGACGGGTCATTTCACATGAGTACTTCCTATCATCCACAAAATGATGGGCAGAGCGAAAGGACGATACAAATGCTTGAAGACATGCTACGAGCTTGTGTTATTGATTTTGGAAACAGTTGGGATCGACATCTACCGTTTGCAGAATTTTCCTACAACAACAGCTACCATTCAAGCATTGAGATGGCGCCGTTTGAAGCACTTTATGGTAGAAAGTGCAGGTCTCCGATTTGTTGGAGTGAAGTGGGGGATAGACAGATTACGGGTCCGGAGATAATACAAGAAACTACCGAGAAAATCATCCAAATTCAACAAAGATTGAAAACCGCCCAGAGTCGACAAAAGAGCTACGCGGACAGTAAAAGAAAAGATATACAGTTTGAAATTGGAGAAATGGTCATGCTTAAGGTTTCACCTTGGAAAGGCGTTGTTCGATTTGGTAAACGGGGGAAACTAAATCCAAGGTACATTGGACCATTCAAGATTATAGATCGTGTCGGACCAGTAGCTTACCAACTGGAGCTACCTCAACAACTCACGGCTGTACATAACACTTTCCACGTCTCAAATTTGAAGAAATTTTTTGCTAAAGAAGATCTCACTATTCCGTTGGACGAAATCCAAATCAATGAAAAACTTCAATTCATTGAAGAACCCGTCGAAATAATGGATCGTGAGGTTAAGAGACTTAAACAAAACAAGATACCGATTGTTAAGGTTCGATGGAATGCTCGTAGAGGACCCGAGTTCACCTGGGAGCGTGAAGATCAGATGAAGAAGAAATACCCGCATTTATTTCCAGAAGATACGTCAACACCTCCAACTGCTTAAAATTTCAGGACGAAATTTATTTAACGGGTAGGTACTGTAGTGACCCGAACTTTTCCATGTCTATATATATATTAAATGAAATTGTTATTTATATGATTAAGTGTTTCCAACATGTTAAGCAATCAAACTTGTTAAGACTTGATTAATTGAAATAGGTTTCATATAGACAATTGACCACCCAAGTTGACCGGTGATTCACGAATGTTAAAACTTGTAAAAACTATACGATGACATATATATGGTTATATATATAGTTAACATGATTTTATTATAAGTATGTATCTCATTAGGTATTTTAACAATGAGTTATATACATAAAAATGAGACTATTAATTTAAGAAACTCGAAAACGATATATATAACGATTATCGTTATAACAACGTCTTACTAGGTACATATGAATCATATTAAGATATTGATACACTTGGTTAATTATGTTAAATGATAAGTAAATATATTATTAAGTGTATTAACAATGAAATACATATGTAAAAATAAGACTACTAACTTAATGATTTCGAAACGAGACATATATGTAACGATTATCGTTGTAACGACATTTAACTGTATATATATCGTACTAAGATATATTATATATCATAATATCATGATAATATAACAATTTAACATCTCATTTGTTATAATAAACAATGGGTTAACAACATTCAACAAGATCGTTAACCTAAAGGTTTCAAAACAACATTTACATGTAACGACTAACGATGACTTAACGACTCAGTTAAAATGTATATACATGTAGTGTTTTAATATGTATTCATACACTTTTGAAGGACTTTAAGACACTTATAAAAATACTTCTACTTAACAAAAATGCTTACAATTACATCCTCGTTCAGTTTCATCAACAATTCTACTCGCATGCACCCGTATTCGTACTCGTACAATACACAGCTTTTAGATGTATGTACTATTGGTATATACACTCCAATGATCAGCTCTTAGCAGCCCATGTGAGTCACCTAACACATGTGGGAACCATCATTTGGCAACTAGCATGAAATATCTCATAAAATTACAAAAATATGAGTAATCATTCATGACTTATTTACATGAAAACAAAATTACATATCCTTTATATTTAATCCATACATCAACTACCAAAAATACCTACAAACACTTTAATTCTTCAATTTTCTTCATCTAATTGATCTCTCTCAAGTTCTATCTTCAAGTTCTAAGTGTTCTTCATAAATTCCAAAAGTTCTAGTTTCATAAAATCAAGAATACTTCCAAGATTGCAAGTTTACTTCCAAGTTTTCTAAATCCATTCCAAGTAATCATCCAAGATCAAGAAACCTTTGTTACTTATAGTAGGTTATCTTTCTAATACAAGGTAATAATCATATTCAAACTTTAATTCAATTTCTATAACTATAACAATCTTATTTCGAGTGGAAATCTTACTTGAAATTGTTTTCGTGTCATGATTCTGCTTCAAGAACTTTCAAGCCATCCAAGGATCCTTTGAAGCTAGATATATTTTTCTCATTTCCAGTAGGTTTATCCAAGGAACATGAGGTAGTAATGATGTTCATAACATCATTCGATTCATACATATAAAGCTATCTTATTCGAAGGTTTAAACTTGTAATCACTAGAACATAGTTTAGTTAATTCTAAACTTGTTCGCAAATAAAAGTTAATCCTTCTAACTTGACTTTTAAAATCAACTAAACACATGTTCTATATCTATATGATATGCTAACTTAATGATTTAAAACCTGGAAACACGAAAAACACCGTAAAACCGGATTTACGCCGTCGTAGTAACACCGCGGGCTGTTTTGGGTTAGTTAATTAAAAACTATGATAAACTTTGATTTAAAAGTTGTTATTCTTGGAAAATGATTTTTATTTCGAACATGAAACTATATCCAAAAATTATGGTTAAACTCAAAGTGGAAGTATGTTTTCTAAAATGGTCATCTAGACGTCGTTCTTTCGACTGAAATGACTACCTTTACAAAAACGACTTGTAACTTATTTTTCCGACTATAAACCTATACTTTTTCTGTTTAGATTCATAAAATAGAGTTCAATATGAAACCATAGCAATTTGATTCACTCAAAACGGATTTAAAATGAAGAAGTTATGGGTAAAACAAGATTGGATAATTTTTCTCATTTTAGCTACGTGAAAATTGGTAACAAATCTATTCCAACCATAACTTAATCAACTTGTATTGTATATTATGTAATCTTGAGATACCATAGACACGTATACAATGTTTCGACCTATCATGTCGACACATCTATATATATTTCGGAACAACCATAGACACTCTATATGTGAATGTTGGAGTTAGCTATACAGGGTTGAGGTTGATTCCAAAATATATATAGTTTGAGTTGTGATCAATACTGAGATACGTATACACTGGGTCGTGGATTGATTCAAGATAATATTTATCGATTTATTTCTGTACATCTAACTGTGGACAACTAGTTGTAGGTTACTAACGAGGACAACTGACTTAATAAACTTAAAACATCAAAATATATTAAAAGTGTTGTAAATATATTTTGAACATACTTTGATATATATGTATATATTGTTATAGGTTCGTGAATCAACCAGTGGCCAAGTCTTACTTCCCGACGAAGTAAAAATCTGTGAAAGTGAGTTATAGTCCCACTTTTAAAATCTAATATTTTTGGGATGAGAATACATGCAGGTTTTATAAATGATTTACAAAATAGACACAAGTACGTGAAACTACATTCTATGGTTGAATTATCGAAATCGAATATGCCCCTTTTTATTAAGTCTGGTAATCTAAGAATTAGGGAACAGACACCCTAATTGACGCGAATCCTAAAGATAGATCTATTGGGCCTAACAAACCCCATCCAAAGTACCGGATGCTTTAGTACTTCGAAATTTATATCATATCCGAAGGGTGTCCCGGAATGATGGGGATATTCTTATATATGCATCTTGTTAATGTCGGTTACCAGGTGTTCACCATATGAATGATTTTTATCTCTATGTATGGGATGTGTATTGAAATATGAAATCTTGTGGTCTATTGTTACGATTTGATATATATAGGTTAAACCTATAACTCACCAACATTTTTGTTGACGTTTAAAGCATGTTTATTCTCAGGTGAATACTAAGAGCTTCCGTTGTTGTATACTAAAATAAGGACAAGATTTGGAGTCCATGTTTGTATGATATTGTGTAAAAACTGCATTCAAGAAACTGATTTCGATGTAACATATTTGTATTGTAAACCATTATGTAATGGTCGTGCGTAAACAGGATATTTTAGATTATCATTATTTGATAATCTACATAAAGCTTTTTAAACCTTTATTTATGAAATAAAGGTTATGGTTTGTTTTAAAAATGAACGCAGTCTTTGAAAAACGTCTCATATAGAGGTCAAAACCTCGCAACGAAATCAATTAATATGGAACGTTTTTAATCAATAAGAACGGGACATTTCACTGGGTCATATCAGAAACGAATGCCCAAATCAGGGGAATACTAATGGACAGGGCTGCGGAAGAGTTTTCAATATTAATACGGCAGAAGCGCAGGAAGACCCGGAGCATGTTACGGGTACGTTTCTTATTGACAATAAATCTGCTTATGTTTTATTTGATTCGGGTGCGAATAGAGGCTATATGAGTAAAGATTTTTATGCTAAATTAAGTTGTCCATTGACGCCGTTGGATAATTAATTTTTACTCGGATTAGAAAACGGTAAATTAATTAATATATGTCGAAATCAAGAAATTAAACTGGTTAGCGAAACGTTTAAGATTGATTTGATACCAGTAGAGTTAGGGAGTTTTGATGTGATAATTGGCATGAACTGGTTGAAAGAGGTGAAAGCAGAAATTGTTTGTTACAAAAATGCGATTCGCATTATGCGAGTAAAAGGAAAACCCTTAATGGTGTACGGAGAAAAGAGCAACGCGAAGCTAAATCTTATTAGTAATTTGAAGGCGCAAAAACTAATAAGAAAAGGTTGCTATGCTGTTCTAGCACATGTCGAGAAAGTACAAATCGAAGAAAAGATCTTCAATGATGTTCCCGTCGCAAAAGAATTTCCCGATGTATTTTCAAAAGAATTACCGGGACTACCTCCACACCGATCTGTTGAATTTCAAATAGATCTTGTACCGGGAGCTGCACCAATAGCTCATGCTCCATACAGACTCGCACCCAGCGAAATGAAGGAACTCCAGAGTCAATTACAAGAACTTTTAGAGCGTGGTTTCATTCGACCAAGCACAACACCGTGGGGAGCTCCTGTTTTGTTTGTCAAGAAGAAAGATGGTACATTCAGGTTATGTATAGACTACCGAGAGTTGAACAAACTTACCATCAAAAACCGTTATCAACTACCAAGAATCGATGACTTATTTGATCAACTACAAGGCTCGTCAGTTTATTCGAAGATAGATTTACGTTCTGGGTATCATCAAATGCGGGTGAAGGAGGATGATATTCCGAAGACTGCTTTCAGAATGCGTTACGGCCATTACGAGTTTATGGTTATGCCGTTTGGGTTGACTAACGCACCAGCTGTGTTCATGGACCTCATGAACCGAGTGTGTGGACCATACCTTGACAAGTTTGTCATTGTTTTCATCGATGATATACTTATTTACTCAAAGAATGATCAAGAGCACGAAGAACATTTGAGAAAAGTGCTAGAGTTGTTGAGGAAAGAAAAACTGTACGCTAAGTTTTCAAAGTGTGCATTTTGGTTGGAAGAAGTTCAATTCCTCGGTTACATAGTGAACAAAGAAGGTATTCAGGTGGATCCGGCAAAGATTGAAACCGTTGAAAAGTGGAAAACCCCGAAAACTCCGAAGCATATACGCCAATTTTTAGGATTGGCTGGTTACTACAGAAGATTCATTCAAGATTTTTCCAAAATAGCAAAACCCTTGACTGCAATAACGCATAAAGGACAGAAATTTGAATGGAAGGATGAGCAGGAGAAAGCGTTTCAATTGTTGAAGAAAAAGTTAACTACGGCACCTATATTGTCATTGTCTGAAGGGAATGATGATTTTGTGATATATTGTGATCCCTCAAAGCAAGGCCTCAGTTGTGTATTAATGCAACGAACGAAGGTAATTGCTTATGCGTCTAGACAATTGAAGATTCACGATCAGAATTATACGACACATTATTTGGAATTAGGCGCGGTTGTTTTTGCATTAAAGACTTGGATACACCACTTATATGGGGTCAAAAGTATCATATATACCGACCACAAAAGTCTCCAACATATATTTGATCAGAAACAGCTGAACATGAGGCAGCGTAGATGGATTGAACTGTTGAACGATTACGACTATGAGATTCGATACAACCCGGGGAAGGCGAATGTGGTAGCCGACGCTTTGAGTAGAAAGAATAGAGAACCTATGCGGGTAAAAGCTATGAATATAATTATTCGTACTAATCTTACTACTCAAATAAAGGAGGCGCAGCAGGGAGTTTTAAAAGAAGGAAATTTGAAGAATGAAATACCCAAAGGATCGGAAAAACATCTTTATATTCGGGAAGACGGAACCCGATATAGGGCTAAAAGAATTTGGGTACCAAAGTTTAGAGATGTGAGAGAAATGGTACTTAAGGAAGCACATAAAACCAGATATTCAATACATCCCGGAGCAGGGAAGATGTACAAAGACCTCAAGAAACACTTTTGGTGGCCGGGTATGAAAGCCGATATTGCTAAATACGTAGGAGAATGTTTGACGTGTTCTAAGGTCAAAGCTGAACATCAGAAACCATCAGGTCTACCTCAACAACCTGAAATCCCGGAATGGAAATGGGAAAACATTACCATGGATTTCATTACTAAATTGCCATGGACTGCAAGTGGTTATGATACTATTTGGGTAATAGTCGATCGTCTCACCAAATCAGCACACTTTTTGCCAATGAGAGAAGATGATAAAATGGAGAAGTTGACACGTTTATACTTGAAGGAAGTCGTCTCCAGACATGGAATACCAGTCTCTATTATCTCTGATAGGGATGGTAGATTTGTTTCAAGATTCTGGCAGACGTTGCAACAAGCATTGGGGACTCGTCTAGACATGAGTACTGCCTATCACCCACAAACTGATGGGCAAAGTGAAAGGATGATACAGACCCTTAAAGACATGCTACGAGCATGTTTCATTGATTTCAAAAACGGTTGGGATCGACATCTACCGTTAGCAAAATTTTCCTACAACAACAGTTACCATTCGAATATTGAGATGGTGCCGTTTGAGGCACTTTATGGTAGAAAGTGCAGGTCTCCGATTTTTTAGAGTGAATTGGGGGATAGATAGATTACAGGTCCAGAAATTCTCCAAGAAACTACAGGGAAAATCATTCAAATTCAACAACGGTTGAAAACCGCCCAGAGTCGACAAAAGAGCTACGCAGACAGTAAAAGAAAAGAAATAGAATTTAAAATTGGAGAGATGGTCATGCTTAAGGTTTCATCTTGGAAAGGCGTTGTTCGATTTGGTAAATGGGGGAAACTAAATCCAAGATACATTGGGCCATTCAAGATTATAGATCGTGTCGGACCAGTAGCTTACCGACTTGACTTATCTCAACAACTCGCTGACGTACATGATACTTTTCACGTATCGAATCTAAAGAAATGCTTAGCCAAAGAAGATCTCACTATTCCTTTAGACGAAATCCAAATCAATGAAAAACTTCAATTCATTGAAGAACCCGTCGAAATAATGGATCGTGAGGTTAAAAGACTTAAGTAAAATAAAATACCAATCGTTAGGGTTCGATGGAATACTCGTAGAGGACCCGAGTTCACCTGGGAATGTGAAGATTAGATGAAGAAGAAATACCCACACTTATTTCCAGATGATACGTCAACACCTCCAACTGCTTAAAATTTCGGGACGAAATTTATTTAACGGGTAGGTACTGTAGTGACCCGAACTTTTCCATGATTATATATTATATGAGATTAATATTTACATGAACAAATGTTTCCAACATGCTAAGCAATCAAACTTGTTAAGACTTGATTATTTGAAACGGTTTTTGTGTTAACGTTTGACCACCCAGTTTGTCCGATGATTCACGAACGTTATAACTTGTATATGACATGATATTATATATATGAACATATATATATGTTTAACATGATGAAATGATAATTAAAGTATCTCATTATGTATATTAACAATGAACCTTATACATAAAACAAGACTACTAACTTAAGAAATTCAAAACGATATCTATACGTAACGATTATCGTTGTAATAACGTCTTAATATTTATATATCATATTAAGATATATTAGTACATCATGTTATCATTATAATGTAATAATTTAACATCTCATTAAATATAATAACAATGGGATTAATTACATTTAACGAAATCGTTAACTTAAAGGTTTCGAAACAACACTTACATGTAACAACTAACGATGACTTAACGACTCAGTTAAAATGCATATACATATAGTGTATTAAGATGTATTAGTATACTTTTGAAAGACTTCATGACACATATCAAAGTACTTATACTTAACAAAAATGCTTACAATTACATTCTCATTCATTTTCATCAACAATTCTACTCGTATGCACCCGTATTCGTACTCGTACAATACACAACTCCTAGATGTACATACTATTGGTATATACACTTCAATGATCAGCTCTTAGCAGCCCTTAATGAGTCATCAAACATGTGGGAACCATTCTTTGTAATCTAGTATGAATTATTTAGCAAGATTACAAAAATATTATTAATCATTCATGACTTATTTACAAGAAAACAAACTTACATATCCTTTATATCTAATCCATATATCTCGACCTAAAACACATACAAACACCTTCATTCTTCAATTTTCTTCATCTAATTGAACTCTCTCAAGTTCTATCTTCAAGTTCTAAGTGTTCTTCATAAATTCTATAAGTTCTAGTTTCATAAAATCAAGAATACTTTCAAGTTTGCAAGTATACTTCCAAGCTTTCTAATCCATTCCAAGTAATCATCTAAGATCAAGAAACCTTTGTTACTTACAGTAGGTTATCATTCTAATTCAAGGTAATACTCATATTCAAACTTTGATTCAATTTCTATAACTATAACTATCTTAATTCGAGTAGAAAATCTTACTTGAACTTGTTTTTGTGTCATGATTATACTGCAAGAACTTCCAAGCCATCCAAGATCCTTTGAAGCTCTAGATCATTTCTTGTCATTTCTAGTAGGTTTACCTACTATACTCGAGGTAGTAATGATGTTCATAACATCATTCGATTCATATATATATAATTATCTTATTCGAAGATTTAAACTTGTAATCACTAGAACATAGTTTAGTTAATTCTAAACTTGTTCGCAAACAAAGTTAATCCTTCTAACTTAACTTTAAAATCAACTAAACACATGTTCTATATCTATATGATATGTTAACTTAATGATTTAAAACCTGAAAACGCGAAGAACACCGTAAAACCGGACATACGCCGTCGTAGTGAAACCGGGGGCTGTTTTGGGTTAGATAATTAAAAACTATGATAAACTTTGATTTAAAAGTTGTTCTTCTAGGAAAATTATTTTTCTTATGAACATGAAACTATATCCAAAAATCATGGTTAAACTCAAAGTGGAAGTATGTTTTTCAAAATGGTCATCAAGACGTCGTTCTTTCGACTGAAATGACTACCTCTTACAAAAATGACTTGTAACTTATATTTCCGACAATAAACCTATATTTTTTCTGTTTAGTTTCATAAAGTACAGTTCAATATGAAACCATAGCAAGTTGATTCACTCAAAACGGATTTAAAACGAAGAATTTATGGGTAAAACAAAATTGGAAAAATTTTACTTGTTGAAGCTACGTAAATTTTATAAAAAATCCCTACTAACCATAACTTAACTAACTTATATTGTATTATACATGTCTTGATAGACCATAGACACGTATACAATGTTTTAACATATCATATCGACGTCATATATATATATGATTTGGAACAACCATAGACACTCTATATGCGGTAATGATCAAGTTAGCTATACAGGGTTGAGGTTGATTCTAAAATAATATATATACTTTGAGTTGTGATCGAGTCTGAGACTTGTATGTACTGGGTCGTGGATTGATTCAAGAAATTATATTAATTTATTTCTGTACTACTAACTGTGGACAATTAATTGTGAACTACTAACGTTGGACTGCTAACTTAACAACTTAAATCGTTAAAAACGTAAATAAAATATGTTGTGAATATATTTCGATCATACTTTGATATATATGTATATATTTGTTATAGGTTCGTGAATCGACTAGTGGCCAAGTCTTATTTTCGGCAAAGTAAAAATCTGTGAAAGTGAGTTATAGTCCCACTTTTTAAATCTAATATTTTTGGGATGAGAATACATGCAGCTTTATAAATGTTTTACAAAATAAACAAAAGTACGTGAAACTACATTCTATGGTTGGATTATTAAACCGAATATTGCCCCTTCAAGTCTGGTAGCCTCAGAATTAGGGAAATGGCCCCTAATTGACGCGAATCCTAAAGATAGATCTATTGGTCCTAACAACCCCCATTCAAGTTATGAATGAATTTAGTACTTCGATTTATATGGTGATTGTGATTGCCAATTTATGACATACTTGCGAGTATGCGGGGAATATTCTATATGCATTAAAGTTAATGTCGGTTACCAGGTGTTCATCATATGAATGATTTTTATACACTTGCGAGTGTAAGATTATTGAATAAATGAAATCTTGTGGTCTATTATTACGATTTGATAAATATATAGGCTAAACATATAACTCACCAACATTTTTTGTTGACGTTTAAAGCATGTTTATTCTCAGGTGATTATTAAGAGCTTCCGCTGTTGCATGCTAATTTAAGGACAAGAATTGGAGTCAGCATACTTGTCATATATTGTTTAAAAACTGCATTCGGAGATTTAAATCGATGTGTAATATTATTGTAAACCATTATTTAATGGTCGTGTGTAAAACGTTATCTTTTAGATTATCATTACTTGATAATCTACGTTATGGTTTTTAAACCTTTATCGATAAAATAAAGGTTATGGTTTGTTTTAAAAACGAATGCAGTCTTTGATAAACGTCTCATATAGAGGTCAAAACCTCGCAACGAAATCAATTAATATGAAACGTTTATAATCGATATATGAACGGGACATTTCACAACCACTAGCCGATCGGGCTACAGTTTCTGATAGTTCTTCTTGCTGAATCCACTACATAACTCTCTAGACGCAACACATGCGTCCTTTTATGTTATACTGCCCAGGCAACAGTACCTGGACCCAACCTCCTCAAGCCCGGTTGACCTCATACGGACTTCAACCTCCTCAGGCCCAGCTGAGAGTCCCCAGCCTCCTCAGGCCCAGCTGGTGTGAAACACAGTGCGCACATACGTCATATAACATAATCTATGCATGACATCAATAACTAGCTAAGCATGGTAATTCAGAATAAACAAAAGAGCATGACTTGCTACTTAAACTCTAACCAGGGTTAGTCTCACTCGCCAATTACCAACTTCTAAGAAAATGCTCAGAGGGTCTTATGTCACTGAGCCTTCTCCTTATACTTATCACATCTAACCCCAGTTTTTGTATGTTACATCATTGCGGAGAGATTTTCTGTAGATCCGGTTGACGGGTCCGAGTTCTCATTCCTCCCTATTCGGTGTGAAGGAGCGATTGAGCAGAATTCGGATGTTCACCCGCAGATGAAAAAGAAAAATCACAGTAGGGTTGTTAACCGTTAGATCGACTTAAATTTTGGGCCGTAGGTAGCAGACACATCGGTCTACATGTGATAAATATTTGAGGGTGATCGAACCATTGTATTTTCAGATACGAATTTTAGAATTTGGACAGTTTCAGGATGAAATTTCCGGGTTTGATAACGCAAGTGCGAGACGGTTTTGTCTCGTGATACTTCGAGCGATATGAGCTGGGTTTTCAAGAATGTTGGTTTGTTACAAGAGCTCATTAAGGTAGTTTAGATTTGGGTGGTGTTCTAACGAATGAGGTGCATAGGTTTGGAAGTCGATGATGGGAGTTATCAAGGAATTTTTTTGCTTGCGTGTTTTTGAAACGGGGTGACCAAAGTGTATGGTTAAATATTTCAAGATGTTTGGAATATGAGCAGTACTTGAGCTTTCTAGGATTGTTGAGGGTGTCAGGAACTCGCTGCGAGTTTGGTAACCGATGAAAGTTATTGAGCTAGTGGGAGTTAGTCAACTAGTGGAGTTATGAAAATGGTTATGCGACGTTATTCTCCAATATTCTCAAGATTAGAGTGATAATTCCGGGTAACACTAGGCTTCGAATACTTGTTTACTCTCCAATGACTAAGTAATTTGCAACTGACCGGTGGTACGACCCAAGTTTCTTTTCAAGAAGTCGTGGTTTATTTCTTACTTGTACAGTGGGAACGTGCGTGGGAGAGAAGATGGGGTTTGTGAATAGCGCTATGAGGAGGTTAGTGTACCAACGAGAAAGCGAAAAGTTGAAAGGTGGTAGACTTCAAGATAGTGATTGCGTTCTCACTAGGGTATCTTGAAGAATAGTCTGAAGGTGTCTGTTGTGGTTTTCTTATAGTTGGTAAAGGAAGCTTAGATAGACGAGGATTATAATATTGTACGGGTGGTCGTTGACATGTAGGTTCGGGATTTGACGTGTCTAGATTGATGAGTGAGGCATTTTTGTCTCATGAAAGAATCACATAATTGAAGAGTCTCATACTTCAATTGACGAAAGAAACCGAGATGACCCAATCTAGTAACTATGAGATTGAATTATCGCTCAGCGACATTTTTTGGTGTCAAAAGACTTCACTTACTCGTAGGTTAACGAGTAAGGTGCGGCGTTATTCGGGTAGTTTATCCGGCGGTATCAAAAGAAGTTGGTAATCGGCTCTTCCAGAGTTATTTGGGGATTTGGATAAACATAGTTGATGGTTGGTGAAGGTTGTTTAATGTCTCCTTCAAGTGAAAAATTGTTATAGTTGGCAGCGGCGAGTTTACTATGTAAGGATGGGGTCCTATGACCCCACTAGTGTAATTATTTTTTTTATAGAATGTATACTTTAAATTGTGTGTGACACCACTAAATTTAAGGTTAGTACCCCATATATTTTGAAAATTTATGATTTGTATAAGTAAACAATCACTAAAGTATCCTTAAATGTAATTAGTTTTGAAAATATTTCATGAACACCGTTAGATTTTCATCATGGATTCATCTAAGGGATGTCTTTAAAAAATAATTTGTGCAAAAGAAAATGATATATGTGGTTTGAGTGATTATTTCAATTATAAAAACATAAAATGTATGTCCTATTATTTTTAATGAGAACCCTTATTCATTTCATCTCGTTATAAATCTCGGAACTCAGCTCGACTACACAAAAAGTCATTACTCTATCTTATTAATAACCTGATAAGAAATTATTAGACCAATAAGGCAATAATATGTATACTCATGAGAATTTATTTATTTATTTAAATTTTTTTTTTTTTTGAAAAACAAACATTTTATTAATATATTCTTCAAGTATTACACAATAAGGAGGCCACAATTTACATGCCTCCACCATCTCAGAATCAATTACATACACATTGTCATTTGTTGCTGATCATGCATATTTTAACCGTGGGGTTTAATATGCCTGCTCAATACATAAGGAGGGGTTTAAGGATCTTAGAACGTGGCTCTCCGGTCCGGCTACCGTGAATAACCCTGGCCGACATGATGATGTCGGCGGGGTGGCCAAGTGATTAAGTCCACCTCTGATAACGGTCGTTGATCAAGAGGCCCCAAATAAGGTCGTAGGTACTAGCTTACGAAAGACTAACCTGTTAACCTTGAAGAGATGCTGAATGATGCTGTTTTGCGTAATGTATCTTGTGTGTGATAGTTACGTAATATGCCGTGTCTGGTAAATGATGATTAGGGTTGTATTTATAGGCAAACCCTAATTCTAGAACCGTCCCAGATCACGTTAATCTCATCCATAACTGACTCCCCCGAATCACGGATATAATTATGGAAAAGATATTTACTTGACAGCTAAGCAACCGCCGTACCGGGAACAAAGGAATCAAATACAATCCGCATACCGCATAGCGCACACAAGCACACGCATACGCACACTATTAAGCGCCCGCATGCATATGAGGTGCGCATGCGGGTTGCGGTATCATTATGTCCCCCCAGTTTGATGTTATATGACGCAAGACACATGACATCAAAGTATTAAGCGGAAAAAACAAGAAAACGGCTAGCAGTTAATATTCCGCGTTCGCCTCGATGCCATTAAATGCCTGTCACAATCGCAGAAGCCCATTCGGCGGACATGACATAAAGTGGCAGTGTGTCAGGCGCGTGCCAACCACGCGCGTACATGTAACCATACCCAACTGGCATCCACGCGCATCAATAAAGTGCCGGCCGTCGATCGCGTAACACGTGTACAGCCACGATCACACCACTCCATCCCATGACTCCCAATCTTCCATATAAATACCTCATTTTGCAGCTCATTTCCACTTTCCCGCTTCAAGCTTCCTCGTTACGCTGCCAATTTGAATTCTGATCAAAAATCAAACATTCCGGCCACCATTTAAAGGTTAGTATTCATCCGATTACTCCTAGAAAATGACTAAAGCTAACGAGACGTATGTAGATAGCGTAGAGTCTGTTATAGAGCAGAAGCACATAGATTACTTAGTGAAACAGTATCCTCCCTTAGCCAAGTACAATCCGGTGCCACCCCTACCCCATCAGCGTGCTCACGAGCCACCGGAGAAGAAAGTGGCCATCTATGAACATGCGTTCAAGCATGGTAACATTAGGGTTCCTCCCTCTGACTTCTTCTTAGGCGTATTAGATCACTTCAGAGTGGGATTAGGGCAACTACACCCGTATGCCATAGGCAAAATAGTTCTGTTTGAAATGTGGTGTGCCGCAATCGACAGGGTACCGTTGGTTAAAGTTTTCTGTCATCTATACCGCCTAGCCAATCACCACAAATCCTGGTTCACCTTCTTCGCCCGACAAAATTTCACCAAAACCCCAAAGTCGAATGCGGGTAACTGGAAAGAATCTTTCTTTTTCATTGACCAAACTGTAGTTGGTACCGCTTTTCCGCAAACGCATATATGGTGCGAGAAGGTGGAAAAGGATGTGAACAAAACCCCGGTCCTTGATGACGAGGAAACAAAGCTGTTAGCGGAGTGCGCTAACGCACAGCTGGTGCACCGGTCATGCGGGAACGTGATGTTGCAGCTAGGGAAGATATCCGCACACTGGCCATGGGAGGAAGTGCGTCCAGCCATAGTCGGACCGGATGGAAAGGGTAGGAATAGCATAATCACGTACAACAGTTTGCTATTTATGTGTTCTAATGCATGCGTGCATGTTTGCAGAGATGAAGATGAAGAGAGTACTGACTGCGGAGGAGATTGCGGGCATCGCCTTCCGCAAACAGAATGTGAACCAGCCGTTAGAGCAGGAGAAGACTGGCGAGAATGCACCTGCCACTTCCGGCAATAAGCGCAAGGCCGCCGAAGCCTCCCAATCCCAACAGAAGAAGAAGAAACTCACTCCCAAACAGAGGGAGGACAAGCGGAACGATAACTTCGTTCCCATCGAACCCCGTTCTACGGATCTACCTCCCCCATCTGGTAAGAGTTCAGCTTTCGCGCATACCGCACATTTAAGTTTGCATTTATATAACCACTTATTAACACGCAGGGCATGCGGAAGAAACTCATCACACCCCACCGCGGGTCAATCCGGACCTCGAAGCTACTGCCGAGTCAAAGGATAAGACGATACACCTGGACTCCGAGTCCACACCAACCCCGCCACACGGTAGCTTCCGATTGGCAAACCTGGCGCAGCTCACCCAGTCATCGGCGGAAAACGTCGCAGAGCAGTCCGCCTTCCTCCAACAAATCTTCCCGGCTGAGTTCCGCAGCCAACTAGCCGCACTGCCTTTTAATCAGGCGCTCAACGCCTTCGTCCAAAACGGCCTTGTCTTTTTTGGCATGGTTGCAGATCAAGCCCGCCGTTCGACTAACTTGCATCAAGTGGCCTTGCGAAAAGAAACAGAGCTAGGGCTGCTGCAAGCGGGGGTTGATCAGGTGAAGAAAGACAGGGACGCCGCAGAAGAAGCGCGCAAGGCGGTGGAGTTAACCGCGGCGGAAACCAAAACTGCACTGATTGAAGAGAGAAAGAAAAACCGCGAGCTGGTTGGTGCGGTTGACCAGTCCAAGGGGGAGGCGGAGCATCTGCGGGTGGAGCTGGAAAGGGTGACGAGGGAAAGGGATGACGCGGTAACCAACCGCGAGCTGGCAGAGGCGGATCTGGCGAAGCTGCGCACTGCACTCCCCACCATTGGGCAAAAGGTGATGGATTCTGGGCCAGTTACCGATAAGTTCAATGCCTATGTTGACGCGGTGAAAGACCACGAAGTCAACAAGGCAGTCTTAGAGGTGATTCAAGCCTGCAGCCTCACACCACCGTACCCTGACGCTGTGCAGAAGAAATTGAAGGAGGGTACGGCTGCGGCATTGCTGGAAGCGGAGAATGCTACCACCACCATTCCTATCCCTCTAATAGATGCATTTGCGGCGGACCCAAACATGCCAATTGATGGGTTTATCAAGGAGGATTTTTAGTTTGTGATGGTTTGCGCCGTAAGTCCTATGCTTAGGCAGGCAATTGTAAATATATTTTCGAGCCCTAAGTCCCGTGTCGGGCAGGCATTTGAAACAATTACCACTTATGTAATAACTTAATTCAATGTATATGTATCTTACTGTTATGCATGCGTAGTTTGTTTGTTTGTTTATATATCGCGAATCAAAACAAAAGGTGAACCGCATGCCCATGCGCATAGTTAACCAAAACTCATGCGTATGCGGGTATTACTGCGTAAAATAAACCAATACTTTAACAATTACCCTTTAATAATTTAGACTCGAAAGCTACTGCGTTATCGCTTTGTCATGTACTAGAGGTGCACTATAGCTGTATGGTAAGCAACGCAACTAAAAACAAGCCAATGTTTTTATGCTTTGAGTTCCTCAAGCAAACCAATGCGAGAGTAATTACGCACAAGAAAACCAATGCTTGTAATTTTTTAAGTCGACTTTACAGCCATCTAGTCTGCGTGGCGCTTGGCTAGGGGAAAACCAATTCCCTTTGCCTGCCGTTAGCGTCTAGCCTTGTAACCAAACAGGCTTCTGCCACACGGGGGCTAGAGGACACCCCTTAAGTAGGCAGGAACCGCATACAAAAAAGATTTAAACAACAAAAGTATGAACGAGTAAATATTTAATTGGCATTAATCACAATTACAACCGCGACACATCCAAACGGACTGAAAATACATAGAAAAAATAATGTGCTACAATAAACTGGAGTGATCAGGTCCACCTAGCTACATATAACATTTTTTCAATAACGTCGCATGCCAAGTGCGTTTCACAGGTTTTCCATCTAATGTCTCGAGATGGTACGCCCCGGTATTGTTTGCCTTCGCTACCCTGTATGGACCTTCCCAACGGGGGCCCAGTTTCCCAGTATCCTCCGCATGACTTGCGTCGTTCTGACGCCAAACCAAGTCACCGCACTTGTAAGAGCGCGAACGCACACGCTGATTATAGTACTTTGCAATTTTTTGCTTGTTATTTGCTTCGTTGACAGCCGCAGAGAGTCTGCGCTCTTCCAGCAAATTAAGATTTTCCCGCAAAGCTTCAGAGTTATTTTGCTCATCAAAATTTTGTATGCAGAACGTTGGTACCCCAATTTCTGCGGGTACAACAGCTTCTGATCCATAGAACAAACTGAACGGGGTCTCACCAGTGCTTGCTTTGGGTGTTGTTCTATGCGCCCATAAAACCTTCGGTAGTTCATCCACCCAACCAACGCGACCATGACCCAACCTAGCTTTGATTCCAGCTACTATATCCCGGTTGGTGACTTCGCACTGGCCATTCGCATGCGGATGCGCAACAGATGTAAAAGTTTGCTTAATATTAAGCTCCGCGCACCAGCTGCGAAAAGGGTCACCCGCGAACTGCGTACCGTTATCGCTAACAATTTCGTTTGGTATACCAAATCGACAGACGATGTCTTCCCATACAAAATTTTGCACCCTTTTTCCTGAGATTGCTGCCAGCGGTCTCGCTTCGACCCACTTTGTGAAATAGTCGATTGCAACAATCAAGAATTTGATGTTTCCTGCGTGTGCAGAATGTGCGTAAGGTACTGATGTGAGTAACATGTTAAGAAAATAAATGATAAAATTACCTCGGCCTTTTGGGAATGGTCCGACTATGTCGATTGCCCATTTGCAGAATGGCCACGGTGAGGAGACTGGTATCATTGGATGAGCAGGTGCTCTGCTAATAGGTGCATGTATTTGGCATGATTTACATTGCTTAACTATGCGCGCAGTATCCGCGTACATGGTGGGCCAATAATATCCTAGCCGCATTATTTTTGACACAATGGACCTGTGCCCCGAATGGAGTGCGCATGCACCCTCATGCACCTTGCGTACAACTTCCTCCGCCTCTTTCGGGCCAATGCACCTTAAGTGCGGTCCCAAATAATTCTTTCGATATAGGACGTTACCCTCAAGGGCATACAGCGGTGCCTTAACGCGGACTTTTTTTGCGTCAGCGGAATCTGCAGGAGAAGTGCCATCCCGCAGAAAAGCCACGATGGGCGTCATCCATGTTGAGCTTGATTCCTCAACTGGTGCCACTAAAGGCATCATAACAATGGATTTCGCATTGAGTTATTCTATTAGAACTTTCTTCCCCATATGATCAAAAGCCAAGGCAGCCAGTTTGCTTAGCGCATCCGCTTTCTTATTTTGCCCCCGCATTACGTGGGAGATTTGAAAAGCTTCAAATTGGTCAGCGAGGTTGTGAACAAGCGATAGATATTGCTGCATGGCTATGTCATGCGCTTCGAAATCTCCGCTGACTTGACTGCATACTAGCTTTGAATCCACATAAGCGTGCAAAATTTTAACATTTAACTTATGCGCAATGCGCATACCTGCTAACAGAGCCTCATACTCTGCTTCGTTGTTTGTAACAGCAAAATTAAACCGCAGTGCGTATGTATGCTCTTCGCCATCCGGGCCTGTTAAAATTACACCCGCACCTGCACCAGATGCGCTGCACGCACCATCGGTGTACAATTCCCATGGTGACAAAGTTGGTGCAGGTAGATCCTGATGTTCTGCTGATGCCTCGACATCCGCAGGTAATTCTGCTAGGTAATCAGCAAGTATTTGACCCTTAACCGCACTGCGCGAAGAAAAATTTATTTCATGTTCACCTAATTCAACTGCCCACTTAGCCATTCGGCCAGAAATCTCAGGCTTGTATAACACCTGTTTGATTGGTTGATCAGTTAGAACCACGATTAGATGTGCTTGAAAATATCGGCGCAAACGCCGCGCCGTATGGACCAGTGCATATACAAGCTTTTCTATCGGTGAGTAGTTTAGTTCGCTTGATGTCAGCGTCTTGCTTACGAAGTAGACCGGCATTTGCGTCTGAGAAAAATCTCAGTCGTTAAGTTTCTGCGATATAAATAAAGCATGTAAATTAATGAATTACCTTTCCGCGATCCGCGATGAGGACTGAGCTGACAGCTTCCTTCGATGCCGCGAGGTACAGTGTTAGCGTTTCTCCTGATGCTGGCGCAGTAAGTGTTGGTAATTCTGCAAGCACCTTTTTCATCTCCTGAAAGGCTGATTCTGCTTCCTGAGTCCATACGAAGTCTTTTTTCTTCAAACAATTTTTCAAAGTATTGAAGAATGGTAACTGTCGTTCTGCGGCTTTCGACAGAAACCGCGTGATAGCCACAAGCTTCCCCGTTAGACTCTGCACATCTTTCTTTATCTTCGGAGATGGCAAATTATCAATGGCTTCAATCTTTTTGGGATTGGCCTTGATACCCCGCGCTGTCACTACATGACCTAAAAACTTGCCTTCCTCTTCCCCAAAACTACATTTAAGCGGGTTAAGCTTCATGTTGATCCTGCGCAGAGATGCAAACGTTTCTAGGGTGTCCGTGAGCATGTCTTCTTCAGTGTTACTTTTAATTACCAAGTCGTCGACGTACGCTTCAAGATTTCTACCGATTTGGTGCTTGAATGCTGCGTCAATTACACGCTGATAGGTCGCGCCAGCATTCTTTAAACCGAAAGGCATCTTCGTGTAACAATAAATACCCTGCGGCGTATGAAAAGCAGTCTTGTCCTCATCTTCAGCAGCCATTAAGATTTGGTGATAACCCTTGTATGCGTCCAGAAAACACTTGTACCTAAATCCCGATAGTGATTCTACCTTCCAGTCTATCTCCGGGAGAGGGTAATTGTCCTTGGGACATGCCTTATTAATATCTTTGAAATCAACGCACATCCTCCAGTTACCGTCAGCCTTTTTTACCAATACAGGATTTGCAACCCATGTCTGATAACGCACTTCCCGCAGAATGCCTGCTTTGACAAGGTTGTCCACCTCTGCGCACAACCAATCACTGCGGTCTAGAGCCATATGCCGCTTCTTTTACCTAACGGGTGTCAATGATGGATTAACATTTAACTTATGTTCCGCAATATCACGCGGAACCCCAGTCATGTCTGACTCACGCCACGCAAAAACATCTGCGTTTGCGGACAAAATTCCATGCAATTTGGCCTTTGTTTCGGCTGACAAGCCTGCGCCGATTTTAATTCGCTTATCCGGATGCAAGCGATTTGCTATGACTGCACAATTTGCCAGTTGTTCTCCCACGCTAGGAGTGCTTATAGGCACAACTGAGCCACACAACTCGGTTGTGTGATGTGACGCAACCGTGGCAACGCCTCCTACTGTGGGAAACTTGATCAAACCATGCACTACCGATGGTTTGATGTTGAAACGCTGTATGAAGTTTCTCCCTAGCAGTGCGTTATATCGTGAAGTTGAACGAACCACATAAAAATCGACCAATTCATGCCTGATCATCTGCGGGTTCCTGTCATCCGCAAGCTCTACCATTAATTCTATTCGGCCTAGCGGCCACGAGTTTTCTCCGGAAAACCCTGATAGCGTAATATCAGGCTGGCGTAACTGCGCTTTGACTTCTGCCGGAAGGAAACGATAACAATGCTCATACATAATATCGACACCGCTGCCAGTGTCAACATGCATGCGCTTAACCTGGATTCCGCAATCAGGGATGCGACACTTGATGATAATGGGCTCATTAATAGAATCAATTGACATTACAGGAGGGAAAGTGATTGGGAGAAGCTCCCAATCTTGGTGATCATTGTACTTTCTCCGCTGGCTGATTTTCTCTGCGTCAACCATGTTAATGGTTAAGTCAGCATTTTTCGCTTTGTCAACTTTCTGCCTTGAAACAACCCAACCCGTATTAAAACCGGCCCATAAAAATTTTTTCCTTTTAATACGCGTTAAATAATACTTTAGGTCCCGTTACACATATTCCAAAACGTATTTGTTATCAAAGTAAGTTCATCGAACTTAAAACATACATTAATGATTTAAACTCCTTAATACAATGGTTCATTAATTAAATCGTAAACCGGTTATAATCATTATGACCCGACTAGTTACGTTTACACAAAACCGAGCATGGTGATTTGGGACTACGCTACCCAAATCCTAATCGAGTCCAAAAGCAAGATCTTCTAAAGCAACCTAGTCGAGATCTCTAATTCCCAAGCTTACCCGAGCCGCCAAGCATGCGAACCTATAAAATATCAACAACGTGAGGGTAAGCTAACGCTTAGTGAGTGAGAATATACTACATACATATATATGCATAAAATGGACACGCCACAAAATAGCAAATACCGCATACCGGAGCATCCAAACATAAAGGCAAGCTAGTCTAAGCATACCGTAAGATCACTAAGCAATGAGCTAAAGATACATTAACAAAATATAAGTTTGCCAACAACGATGTGAACAATGCCAATAAGCTACACCCGGAGGGTTAGCTACAACACGACAATACAACATTATATGTATACAATATATATGTATATATATGTATATATCTCTCGAATAACATAATTTGCTTACGCTTACAACACAATAACCATGGTTAACCAATCGTACAATAGAACGATACTCGTAAGAGACCGTCGGAGTTCGTAACATCCATTAGCGTTACTTAAACACCGCGTAATCACTAATCCCCCGGGTGATGTCTTAAACACCGCGACTAATTCACCCCCATGACAATGTGGTGTCTTAAACACCGCGACGAATCCACACGTCAATCAAAATAATGAGTGGTGTCTTGAACACCGCGACAATTCCACTCCCATGACAATGTGGTGTCTTAACCCCCACGACAATACCACATGCCAATCAAACAATGAGTAGTGTCTTAAACACCGCGACACTACTACTCGTTACTTAGAATGTGGTGTCTTGAACACCGCGACAATACCACATTCATACTACACAAATAAATACATTATATACGTACACGCATAATTATTCCACTCACAATATTAACCCTTCGCCATTGGGGTTATATAATCCACATCACACGCCCATGTGATAGAGTACATGCAAGGTGTGCACCTCGTCAAAGATGGTCAACCAAAACGCACAACCGTGCCAATTGGACCTACACACAAGTCCATCAATCCACCTATATGTGAAGTGAGCTCTATAACCGAGAACCACTTCACCCGACCCGCACCCATCCTACACATACATATGCATATAGGATATTAACACTCACCTTAAGCCTTGATGAATGCAACCAAGTAATCCGCAACTCGTCAATGGAAAGTACCTATTCCATTATCACAAATTCAACAACGCACTTAGATTGGATTTACAAACCAACCCAATTTGACACTTAGTGCAAATTCGACCCAAATGTAATTCCAAGTACAAACTGCGCCCAAACTAACCAATAATTACTAACACGGGTGAAAATGGTCCTAATATGCCAAGTAAACCCAAACGCAAGTGTTAAACACATGTCTCACCCATTTTGACACCAAAACCCTAATTTTGACCCATTAAGTCAAAATCTCACCGTTTACAAGTCTTGACACCAAAACACATTTAACTCGGTTTAATACTTCAACTTAATCCATTTTAAGTTTATAAACCTTAATAAATCAACAATCGGGTCAAAATCATCACCAAACCCTAATTTTGGCTCTAGTCAAAATTAGTCAACTCCAAGAACCCTAAATGTCCCCAAAACCTCAATAATCACTAATACTAGTGATTATACACCATTTACAAGTCTTACAAGCATGAACTTGCACACCAAACCCAAAAACCGACATTAACAACAATAAACCCGAATCTTGGTGTTAACCTTCAATTAACAACTAAATGGGTTTCACCTATGAATCATACAATCAAAAGCCCTAAACTTGAATGATGAATACGAAAATGAATTTCAGAGTTAGAGCTTACCACTAGTATCACCGTGTAGCTAAGAACGAGGAGAACACACTTGTCAACTACGCCAAGGATCAACTCCCGATCCTTCCTTTCCAAAAATCCTTTTGAAATCAAATGGGTGTTTGAGTTTGAGAGGAAAAATGAAAAGAAAAGGGAAATTAAAATGAGAAATGAAATGAATGGATGAGGTTAAATCCTCAAATCTGGCTCAAACGCGAAAAGACCAAATTGCCCTTGAACTTCATTTAAATTTACAAGAATCTGGTGCCAGTTCGCACCATTCGCCGCGCCGCGGCCTAATTCGTCGCGCCGCGATGATTGCCTCGAACTGGTGACTTTGTTAACAAGCTTTCTGATCTGGATTTATTCGAAACGCCGCGCCGCGGCTCCCTTTGTCGCGCCGCGACACCCAACGTGGCCTGACACATTTTCTCGCATACAAGACTTTAACACCCAAACATGTATCGAACCCTTCATACGCCTGTCGTACATACACAATACACCTATAAATCATGTACGGGGAAAAACGGGGTGTTACAACTCTCCCCCACTTAGAATCGATCACGTCCTCGTGATCCTTGTCATTTAACCAAACGGACCACACTTCACGGTCCTCAAACATAAGTCCAAACCGACTTTCCTAAGCAATTCTTCCCACTGAATTGCCTTTAACAACTAAATCGTCACCCGCGATTTATCAAATCCATAATCCGAGCACTAAAACCATGCTCATTCCCTAACATCGGGAAAACTCAACCAATCTCGTACAGAGATATCAACCCCTTAGCGTACCCTTACCGAGTACAACGCTAAAAGCAACCAAGTCTCAACCTAAGGTCAACAATCCGAAACGATGAAGACCGAACCAACGAATCCTGACGGATAACACCAATCACTAAACATCCCTTGTAGTGCGCAATACGATCAATACGCAACTACCGTAACATCATAATCAAAAGGCTAAAACCGATAGCGCCCAAAACGACTATGAAAACGCCAAATCCAAAGGTGTACAAAATCGACTATCGTCACACCCGTAACAACACGTGAGCGAAACACGGCTATCGCATCACTAATCATACCACATGGTCCTCGCGACCCCACCATCGGCGTATAAAAACACCCGATCGATCACACAACACGGTCCTTACGACCCCACCATTGGTGTATAAAACAACCAACATATCAACATCACGGTCCTTACGACCCCACCATCGGTGTATAAAACAACCGACAGATCACACAACACGAAGGCTGGCCGAAAACACACGCGCCTTAGTGAATCCGAACTACACGCGATTCACTAACATGATGAAGTCAGCGAACCCGAATATCATGCTTCACCAATCAATAATCCCATGATGAAGTCAGCGGACCCCGAAGGTCATGCTTCACCAATCTCAACACCGGATGAAGTCAGCGGACTCCGAAAGTCATGCTTCACCAATATAACACCTCGCTCATGATGAAGTCAGCGGACCCCGAAGGTCATGCTCCACCAATCGCATACTCCCATGATGAAGTCAGCGGACCCTAAAGGTCATGCTTCTTCAATCACCAATACCATGATGAAGTCAGCGGACCCGAAAGTCATGCTTCATCAATCAACGCCCTTTTGGCCTCGAACGACGAGTAGCGTAACATCGCGCTCTGCTACGCCATAGTGAATCCTAACGGATACCACTAACCATTTACATACACGAGCAAGAACCACCTATATCAAACATAGGCACAAAACAATTATTCTCTAGAAGAGAATCCGACACACACCTCCCTTAACCGAAGGATTTCACCTTGCTCGCCAAACACGTCCATTATCTCTCAATCGAGATTTACCACATTACCACCTCGGTGATAATTCAAATCCAAACCATAAGTACAATTTATCCGAAATTGTAATCTACCACAAATCGACCAAAATCAGGTCTCGACAACATTTTCCGGATCTACCAAAAGCATCATCCGAAATCTCACACTAAAACTTCCTCGTGCGGGAGTGTAACTCCCCCATTTAGAACTACGTCCCATATCCACAACTCGTACAACCATACAATGCTACCTAAGGTAGACTTTACAAAGATTGGGCTCACACGACCCGTCACCATATCTTGCTACAGCCTTGAGCACACAAAGGATTTCAATCAATCCTTAAACACTTCGAGCAAAAAGTGTACCACGATTACACAAACCATACCTTCGCAATCATCCAATTGCTTTAGTTTGTCAAATTCCACCTAGTCACTCATGTACCTAAGGATTTCACTTCGGTACCCTAAGTACAATGTAACCGCAACATAATCGGAGTCGAACACCACGCTAGTAGGTATAAAAGAGGCACCTAATGTCGCGTCATAAAGACTCCATTACCAACATACATCGAGATTCAAAACACTCGATCTCAAGGGTTTCAGCCCACCCGTCGAACCTCACGGTTCATCGACCTCAACACAAAAGCGAACACGCGCTTAACAACCGAACACCAACCCATTTCCATGGCTTGGTAGAAACATTTTACAAATATCAAGGAATGCTTGGTTACACCAAGTCTTACGCCCTTCGCCCGTCAATCAAAACGTCGTCATAGGGTACTTCCATTAGGAACGTCACCCATATCAATAACATGCACAACACAATGCATTTAATAAACTCAACTTCAAACGGCACTTAATAAATAATCAAAAGACATATTTATTAAAACGAAACGTACCTTAACGTCTCCTTGCCGCCCCCGTCCCCGCTAACTTGGGACATTCCGACTTACGATGTCCTTCTTCTTGGCAATTGAAGCACACCATGCCATCGCCTTTTGGTACCGAACATTCCCACGACTTGTGACCCCTTATGCCACAATTGTAACATCTAGACGCACTAGAATCCAATATACCCGTCCGTGTACCACCCGTGCTCACACTCGGACCCTTAGTCCTCTTACTCGGAGCACCATGCGAAACAACCCTTCTCTCGCTCGAAGGTTCACCCTTCTTTGATCATGAATACGACTCGAAACCTCTAGCCACGGCGAATAATTCCGCAAACGATTTCGCGTGACCCCGGCTAATCTTATTCTTCAAGTCATCATTCAAGGTTCGATAGAAATCCTCCATCAACAACCGATCATTCCCTAAATACTCCGGGCAAAAACGAGTCTTCGCCATAAAGGTCGTCTTGAGAGTATTCAAATCCATAGATCCCTGTTGCAAGTTTCGCAACTCATCACGCAATTCCGACAAGTCGGCCGAAGTCCGGAACTCCTCGAAGAATTCCTTCTTAAAATCGTCCCACGATAATGCCATAAACGGCTCACCACTGACAAGATCAATCTTACCATCCAACCAATCCTTCGCCCTACCCTGCAATAAACTAGTAGCGAGTCTTGTCTTTTTCTCGGGAGGGCATTCAATAGTACGAAAACACCCTTCAACATCCGAGATCCAAGTTGTGCTTACTAAAGGATCCGGTTTCCCGTCATACATCGGAGGTTTAGTCCTCATGAAGCTCTTAAGACAATTCTCCATTTCTCCACCATTTCGAAATTCGGAATACTTCCTATCCATTTCTTCTCGAAACGCACTCATTTGCTCCGCAACGGCGGCCGCAACTCTAGCGTTAAACTCAGCGTCGTTCGTCTCGATCCCATTTCCCGTCGCCATTCTAAGGAATGCAAAGCGGTTAGACCACGAACGTGTAAATCACACGCACAACACCGCCCCATCTTGCTAAACATTTGTCGTACATCACTTGCTAGACACGATTTGCACCCGTAATAAGGTTTGCAAGTCCTTATTACGCATACACGCTGTATCGGCTCGTTAGTACAACAAACGTCTCGCTCGATGATATATGCAAACACAAACAAAATTCTACGCGATATAAACACACGCGAGAATTATCATCACATCACAATAGCATATTAATAATATTCGCATTACTAATATAAACGTTAGTCAACCTATAAACAAGGCACTAGCTAGAACCCATTCCGACCCGTACTCCTACAAGTCCCGCAACAAATTAAGCACACACAAAAGTATAAGTCTAGGCACCTATCTCAAGTCACCTAAATCCCTTAGACCATGCTCTGATACCACTTGAAACAACCCAACCCGTATTAAAACCGGCCCATAAATTTTTTTTCCTTTTAATACGCGTTAAATAATACTTTAGGTCCCGTTACACATATTTCAAAACGTATTTGTTATCAAAGTAAGTTCATCGAACTTAAAACATACATTAATGATTTAAACTCCTTAATACAATGGTTCATTAATTAAATCGTAAACCGGTTATAATCATTATGACCCGACTAGTTACGTTTACACAAAACCGAGCATGGTGATTTGGGACTACGCTACCCAAATCCTAATCGAGTCTAAAAGCAAGATCTTCTAAAGCAACCTAGTCGAGATCTCTAATTCCCAAGCTTACCCGAGCCGCCAAGCATGCGAACCTATAAAATATCAACAACGAGAGGGTAAGCTAACGCTTAGTGAGTGAGAATATACTACATACATATATATGCATAAAATGGACACGCTACAAAATAGCAAATACCGCATACCGGAGCATCCAAACATAAAGGCAAGCTAGTCTAAGCATACCGTAAGATCACTAAGCAATGAGCTAAAGATACATCAACAAAATATAAGTTTGCCAACAACGATGTGAACAATGCCAATAAGCTACACCCGGAGGGTTAGCTACAACACGACAATATAACATTATATGTATACAATATATATGTATATATATGTATATATCTCTCGAATAACATAATTTGCTTACGCTTACAACACAATAACCATGGTTAACCAATCGTACAAGGGAACGATACTTGTAAGAGACCGTCGGAGTTCGTAACATCCATTAGCGTTACTTAAACACCGCGTAATCACTAATCCCCCGGGTGATGTCTTAAACACCGCGACTAATTCACCCCCATGACAATGTGGCGTCTTAAACACCGCGACGAATCCACACGTCAATCAAAATAATGAGTGGTGTCTTGAACACCGCGATAATTCCACTCCCATGACAATGTGGTGTCTTAACCACCGCGACAATACCACATGCCAATCAAACAATGAGTAGTGTCTTAAACACCGCGACACTACTACTCGTTACTTAGAATATGGTGTCTTGAACACCGCGACAATACCACATTCATACTACACAAATAAATACATTATATACGTACACGCATAATTATTCCACTCACAATATTAACCCTTCGCCATTGGGGTTATATAATCCACATCACACGCCCATGTGATAGAGTACACGCAAGGTGTGCACCTCGTCAAAGATGGTCAACCAAAACGCACAACCTTGCCAATTGGACCTACACACAAGTCCATCAATCCACCTATATGTGAAGTGAGCTCTATAACCGAGAACCACTTCACCCGACCCGCACCCATCCTACACATACATATGCATATAGGATATTAACACTCACCTTAAGCCTTGATGAATGCAACCAAGTAATCCGCAACTCGTCAATGGAAAGTACCTATTCCATTATCACAAATTCAACAACGCACTTAGATTGGATTTACAAACCAACCCAATTTGACACTTAGTGCAAATTCGACCCAAATGTAATTCCAAGTACAAACCGCGCCCAAACTAACCAATAATTACTAACACGGGTGAAAATGGTCCTAATATGCCAAGTAAACCCAAACGCAAGTGTTAAACACATGTCTCACCCATTTTGACACCAAAACCCTAATTTTGACCCATTAAGTCAAAATCTCACCGTTTACAAGTCTTGACACCAAAACACATTTAACTCGGTTTAATACTTCAACTTAATCCATTTTAAGTTTATAAACCTTAATAAATCAACAATCGGGTCAAAATCATCACCAAACCCTAATTTTGGCTCTAGTCAAAATTAGTCAACTCCAAGAACCCTAAATGTCCCCAAAACCTCAATAATCACTAATACTAGTGATTATACACCATTTACAAGTCTTACAAGCATGAACTTGCACACCAAACCCAAAACCCGACATTAACAACAATAAACCCGAATCTTGGTGTTAACCTTCAATTAACAACTAAATGGGTTTCACCTATGAATCATACAATCAAAAGCCCTAAACTTGAATGATGAACACGAAAATGAATTTCGGAGTTAGAGCTTACCACTAGTATCACCGTGTAGCTAAGAACGAGGAGAACACACTTGTCAACTACGCCAAGGATCAACTCCCGATCCTTCCTTTCCAAAAATCCTTTTGAAATCAAATGGGTGTTTGAGTTTGAGAGGAAAAATGAAAAGAAAAGGGAAATTAAAATGAGAAATGAAATGAATGGATGAGGTTAAATCCTCAAATCTGGCTCAAACGCGAAAAGACCAAATTGCCCTTGAACTTCATTTAAATTTACAAGAATCTGGTGCCAGTTCGCACCATTCGCCGCGCCGCGGCCTAATTCGTCGCGCCGCGACGATTGCCTCGAACTGGTGACTTTGTTAACAAGCTTTCTGATCTGGATTTATTCGAAACGCCGCGCCGCGGCTCCCTTTGTCGCGCCGCGACACCCAACGTGGCCTGACACATTTTCTCGCATACAAGACTTTAACACCCAAACATTTATCGAACCCTTCATACGCCTGTCGTACATACACAATACACCTATAAATCATGTACGGGGAAAAACGGGGTGTTACATGCCACGCGAAAGTCTTAGAATTCGAAGCCTCTTCTGCGGCCTTTCCCTTGTCCTTTTTAGGTGGTTTTAGATGATCCAATTTGCCCGCGCGAAGCGCCTCCAGAACCCGTTCCATCAAGTTTTTACACCGATTGGTGTCGTGACCATAATCGTCATGAAATTCACAATACTTTGTTTTGTCCCGCTTACCAAATTCCGTAAGCGGAGTTGGGACCGCAAAGGTCGCGCACACCGGTTCGGTTGCCAAAATTTCTTTTGGCGTTTTGGACAAACTTTTAAGCAGCGCATAGTTCTGATTATTGATGCCGCGCTGATTATTGTTTCGATAATTGCCACTTGATTTCCCTTTATCATTCCTGATGGGACCACCGCTAGGATACCTTCCACGAGAGTTGTTACCAAGATTTTGATCGCGCGAACGATCATCATCGTCCTTCCTCTCGTTGCGTGAGCTAGCTGTTGGAATGTCATTATCTTCGCCACTCCGCATATAATCGTGGCATTCATTAAGCGCCTCAGCATAAGTTGTTGGGACTGTATGGCGCAGACGCCTTACCAGTGTTGGATGACGTTCTGAGTTTATACCATGTATGAGACCGGAAATCTGTTGCTCTAGTTTGAGATCTGGTATACGCAGGCACTCATTAGTATACCTTGTGAGAAATTCACCCAAAGATTCCTTGGACTTCTGCACGATGTCATGGCATTCAATGTGAGTGCGCTTGCGTGGTCTCTGATTCTGATATTGCAGCAAAAACTTTGTCCGTAGATCCATAAACCCGGCAATACTACCCGCCGGCAACTTATTAAACCACTCACGAGCAATACCCTGTAGTGTCATAGGAAATATCTGACACGCAACCGGATCCACCCAGCCTTGAGTGCGCATTGCGCCTTTGAAACGCTGTAAAAAATCATCTGGATCGGTCAGGCTATTGTAAGTACCCAACGTGCTAGGTATCTTTGGTGCTGATGGAAACGGGTATGCGGATATATGCGGAGGAAACTTGTCAAAGGTAGTCGGTAGCTCGAAGGGTGGTTTAACAGGATCCCCTTTCAAGTTTGCAAAGAAACGCTTCATCATGTCCTGAACAAAGTCAGGTTGTGAAAATAAGTGAACCATATCAGGAGGTGCGGCTTGCATGAATTGACTTGCAAGATTTGCCTGCCCTTGAACATTTTGCCAAGGTTGACCCTGCGTCTGCGGATATAACGAAGGCTGCTGCGTTGGAAAAGAGGGATAACTTGAAGACGCAGAGTACACAGGTGGCTGTAAAGGAAGCGAAACCTGTGGCGCAGATATCTGCGAAACTTGAGGATACACACTTAAAAGCCCAACTGTATGCGTTGTGCTTTGCTGCTGCGCTGTTATCGGCGCCCAATGAGAGTTTGCATCTGGGATGACACCAAATCCCCAACTATTAAGTAACGCCTGCGCATCCGCAGGAGTTAAAAATTGTGAAACAGGGCGCGGTGGTTGCCAGGGTTGCAACGGTGTAAATGACGAATTCTGCTGAATGCTCTGCGTATGCAGAGGTATTGAAACAGTGGTACTGTAAATAGGTACCTGGCCGCAGCAAACCACATGCGGCCCCGTTGTTCCACCGCTAGTGCCTGCAAAGATGACCCTTGGATCCACTGACGAAAAGTCCAGCCGCGTGGTTGTGACTGGTGAGTTTGCTCTTGGCGGTGTAACCCCGTCTGAATATATCGGCTTGTACCTCTGAAAGGGTTCGCCGGATATAGGTGGAGGGTATATCGTGTACCCCGCCTGAATAGCGGCCCCCGTAGTCATAACCGGTGTATGTTGACTACCAGACGGTGCGTTCTGAACATCTGTTTGGGTATGTTCCGATGATTCCTCAAAAGTCATGATACTGTCAAAGAAAAAATTCAAAAATTTTGTAAATAACGAGTCATACAATTCAAAACCTTAAAAGAAAAAGCAATTAAACAGTCTTGAATTAATTCGACTCTCAATGAAAGCACCACTTGATCATGCATATTTTAACCGAGGGGTTTAATATGCCTGCTCAATACATAAGGAGGGGTTTAAGGATCTTAGAACGTGGCTCTCCGGTCCGGCTACCGTGAATAACCCTGGCCGACATGATGATGTCGGCGGGGTGGCCAAGTGATTAAGTCCACCTCTGATAACGGTCGTCTATCAAGAGGCCCCAAATAAGGTCGTAGGTACTAGCTTACGAAAGACTAACCTGTTAACCTTGAAGAGATGCTGAATGATGCTGTTTTGCGTAATGTATCTTGTGTGTGATAGTTACGTAATATGCCGTGTCTGGTAAATGATGATTAGGGTTGTATTTATAGGCAAACCCTAATTCTAGAACCGTCCCAGATCACGTTAATCTCATCCATAACTGACTCCCCCGAATCACGGATATAATTATGGAAAAGATATTTACTTGACAGCTAAGCAACCGCTGTACCGGGAACAAAGGAATCAGATACAATCCGCATACCGCATAGCGCACACAAGCACACGCATACGCACACTATTAAGCGCCCGCATGCATATGAGGTGCGCATGCGGGTTGCGGTATCATTAGTTGCTAAAGTAGTAACTATTTGACACTATTACACAAGAAAACTAGACGGGTTAAAGATTATGCAATTAAGTATGCCAATGTATCACTTGTATCTCGCTTAGTGCCACTGAACTCGTCCAACATATATTTTCAAAAACCTTGTGATTGAGATATAAAAACTTAAAATAACGAATACATAGATACGAAAACTATGATTGGATGTGACTTTTTAAAGATGGTAAAAAATTCGATAGAAGGTTGTGGGCTTCCTTGAAATTGAAGGCATTTCTTTTTTGACTTTTTTTGTTGTTAAGTACTCCTATCAAACTTGGATGCTCCTAATTTGTTGTTAAAAAGCCTCCACCACCTCTACAAGGATCAAAAGTAAAACCACCTCCATAACTTTTCAAAATTTCCAATCATTCCGTTTTTTGCTTTATCAAAATTCATTGGACTATAAGAGTGATAATAATAATATAATAATGATAATTATAATAATTAATAATTCAGTTAATAGTAAAATCTCAATCAAGCAATTGGATAAGAGATTAAGAGATATGAACAAATTGGACACGATTGTTTAACCCAAAATCATCTGAAATTGCTTATTTCAGTGTATATCCGTTAATATTGTTAGTATATTATTATTATTATTATTATTATTATTATTATTATTATTATTATTATTATTATTATTATTATTATTATTATTATTATTATTATTATATTTTTAAATAAATAAATTCAAACAACTCTTTAGAGAAATACTCCAACACTTAAAATTAGTTACTTCTTAAAACAGATAAATGAGTATAAATAATTAAATTTACAATTTTAAACACCCTTATTTAGTGTGGAATACGTACAAAATTTAGATACTTGTGTAAACTTAAAAGCACAAAAAAATCAAATTACAACCTACTTTAATAATTATGCAAAACAAAAACAATGATCAATCATCATGAAGATCCAACAACCACTTCTAAATTTCAAAACAAAATTCCCTCCATTTGATTTTGTGCTTGTTACAATAATCAGTATATTGTGTTATTCTTAATCACATGTTAACATAAAAAAAGTTTTGTTAATTGCATATGTATGTACTATGTAGTAATATTTGCAAGTTGTTAAGATTTAGTAGTTTATAACTACCTTTAGTGGCTTAATCTTTCTACAAACTTCTTTAAATACAAGATTAGAAACATGAGTGGAGATAAAGAATAGAAACACTAGTATAAGTGTAAGAGATGGTGCAAATTCAATGCTTGCATTCATGCTCTATTTATAACAAAAATTTCACCATCTTAGAGTGATAGAATAGTACAAGTGGTTGGCATGAAAATTGATCATCCATACAATATCTCTATACTATTTCTTTTGTTGACTATATTATAACACTCCTCCTTGGATGACAATTTTGTTTCATTAAATGTCAACTTTTACTGCCCCGTTAAAAACTTTGCTAAAGAAAACCCAGTGGAAAAAACTTTAGCTAAGGAAAAAAGAGTGCAGCATAGAATTAACTCCCCCTCAAGTAGACATCGCTGAGCTGTTACATCTTTTGAACATGCCTCATGCCAATATCGTGAATGTGTTTTCGAAAAGTAGCAGTTGGGAGTGATTTGGTGAAAAGGTCGGCAGAGTTGTTACTAGATTGAACATATTCCATTTCAATATGCTTGTCTTTAATGAGATTTTGAGTATATGAGAAGAATCTATGAGGTATGTGTTTTGTTCGATCACTTTTTATATACCCTTCTTTCATCTGTGCCATGCAAGCTGCATTATCTTCATAGATAGTTGTTGGACTTTTATCACGTTCTAATCCACAAGAATCAGTAATGAGTTGTGTCATTGATCTCAACCAAAAACATTCCCGAGTAGCTTCATGTAATGCAATCACTTGATGATGTTGCAACAAGTGTTTGTTTTTTAGAACGCCATGATATTGCGGTACCTCCATTTGGGAATACATATCCAGTTTGAGATTTGGCTTTATGTGGATCAGATAAATAACTTGCATCTGCATAACCGACCAAATCTTGTTTTGAATCGTTAGAATAAAATAATCCTAAATCTGTAGTTCCTCGAAGGTATCGAAATATGTGTTTGATCCCATTTCAGTGTCTTTTGGTAGGAGCTAAGCTGAACCTTGCCAACAAATTAACTGCAAAAAAAAATGTCAGGTCTTGTACAATTTGTAAGATACATAAGAGCTCCAATTGCACTAAGATATGGTACTTCTGGTCCAAGAATATCTTCATGATCTTCACAGGGACGAAATGGATCAGTGTCAACATTGAGTGATCTAACAACCATAGGAGTACTTAATGGTTTTGCCTTGTCCATATTGAAACATTTTAAAATCTTTTCGGTATAAGTTGTTTGATGTACAAGTAAACCATTAGGCATATGCTCAATATGTAAACCAAGGCAATACTTGGTTTTTCCGAGATCTTTCATTTCAAATTCTTTCTTTAGAAGTTGAATGACTTCATGGATCTCTTTATTCGTACCTATGATGTTAAAATCATCGACATAAACAGCTATGATCACATATCCGAATGTTGTTTTCTTAATGAAAACACATGGAAAAATAAGATTATTTGTATACCCTTTGCTTATCAAGTAATCACTTAATCGATTATACCACCTGATTGTTTCAACCCATATAAGGATCTTTGTAATTTAATTGAGTACATTTCCTTGGGTTTTGTGCTATATGTTTTAGGTATCTTAAATCCTTCAGGAACCTTCATATATATATATATATATATATATATATATATATATATATATATATATATATATATATATATATATATATATATATATATATATATATATATATATATATCAAGTGATCTATATAGACTAGCAGTAACAACATCCATGAGACGCATTTCTAAGTTCTTAGAAACTGCCAGACTGATTAAGTATCTAAAAATAATTGCATCCATAACAAGAGAATAAGTTTTCTCATAATCAATTCCTGGTCTTTGAGAAAAACCTTGAGCTACAAGTCTAGCTTTATACCTTGTGACTTCATTTTTCTCATTTCTTTTTCGGACAAAAATCCATCTGTATCCCACAGATTTAACATCTTTAGGTGTGAGAATGATAGATCCGAAAACTTTTCTTTTATTGAGTGATTCTAATTCAGCTCGTATTGCTTCTTTCCATTGAGCCCAATCTTGTCTCTTTTGACATTCAATGACAGATTTTGGTTCTGGATCATCATCATCATCATCATCATTCATGATGTCATATGCAACATTATATGAATATATCTCGTCAAGATTTTTCATTTTATTTCGGTTCCATAATATTTTTGAATGTGCATAATTTGTTGCAATTTCTATATTGACATCATTAATATCCTCTTCAGTAGGAGTATTGATTTGTGGTTCTTCTTGAACACTTTCTTTTATCTCATTATCAGTTGCTTTTCTTTATCGAGGATTTTTATCTTTAGAACCAATTGGTCTCCCACATTTCAGACATGGCAAAGATTCTTGAGTGAGTATATTATCAGCTTTCTGATTTGGAATTTCAACTCGAGCTGGAGCATTTATTACTGGTATATATGATTTAGTCACCCTTTTTGTATCTGTAAATGCATCAGGCAATTGATTTGCAAGTTCTTGTATATGCATTATCTTTTGAACTTCTGTTTCGCATTCTTTCGTGCGAGGATCAAGGTACATTAATTGAGGTTCACACCATGAAACATCATTTTCTTTATTTTTCATTTCTCCCCCTAATCTAAAGAACAATGTTTCATTAAAATGACAATCAGTAAAACGTGCTGTAAAAACATCACCCGTCATGGGTTCAATATACCTTATGATTGAATGCATTTCATACCCAACATATATTCCCAACCTCCTTTGAGGTCCCATTTTTGTACGTTGTGGTGCTGCAATTGGAACATACACTGCAATACCAAATGTTCTAAGGTGGAAAATATTTGGCTCTTGACCAAAAGCAAGTTGTAGCGGTGAAAATTTATGACTTGCACTTGGTCTAATACGAATCAATGCGGCAGCATGTAAAGTTGCATGACCCCATATAGATACAGGGAGTTTTGTTCTCATTATCAATGGTCTAGCTATTAACTGTAGGCGTTTAATCAATGATTCGGCTAAACCATTTTGTGTATGTACATAAGCAACACAATGTTTAACAACAATCCCTATATATAACACCCCGTCAAATTCCCATCTGACGGCGTGTTAATGAAAGGTCCCACAGTTAATAGTTACGCCCTCTATATGAGAGGTTTCAAAGCAATCGCATTTAATTTTATTAAAAACTTGACTTTCAAAACATAAGTCAATAAATCCAAAATAAGTAGCACTATTGTGATCGTAACCACAAGCCAATAGTATTAAACATATACAAAAGTTTTAAATGCGAAAGTAATAATAATGCTCTTTATTGAAAACACGCTGACTCCTCGGCCAGACCATAACATCAAACACAACGGAAGCATATACCTCTTAAGGACCTGAGAATACAAACACGCAAAAACAGGTCAACAATAACATTGTTGAATCTACAGGTTTAATAGCTTAACAATGTCTGAAAAACAGTTATCAGAAAATAGTTTAATTCCATTGACCACAAGATTTTAATATGCACAACCCGAAGTTGTAAAATGCTACATAATTCCTGAGCACCTGAATACTAACAATGACCAGAGTATAAAAATCACTACACTCCCTTTACCCCATAAGAATGTTATACACTTGTTCGAATGTATTTAATGTTCAAAGTAAATGCGCCACAATTAATATTGTTTGGGCGAAGTTTGTCTAACCTAACGGATCCGTCCATCTAAATTGTGCTTACCCGAAGGTAATAAAAGTATTCAAGCTAGGGGCTTTTTGAACAATAACTCAATATGTATAATAAGTACTCGTGTCAATCATAAAAAACATTTATAAAAATGTAAGTAATAAGCGTGTATTCTCATTCCAAAAATAGTAAGTAAAAATAGGACTGTAGACTCACCTTTGGATAGCTCTTGAACAAACGTAAGCAAATAACTTGTATAATTTATATCCGAGTAATGCAACCTAAGTATACGTATATAGGTTGGTCATTATTTATGTCTTATAATATAGTAGTTTCATAGTGTAAGTTGTCTTATTGTTCGACTCGACTCGTTTCAAAGTAAAAGTCAATTAATTCATACAAGTCAACAAAAGTCAACCCAAGTCAAACTAAAAGTCAAACTTGGTCAAAATGGTCAACTAAAGTCAACATCAGTAGGTTCATGTCAAATGTTGGTCAACATGTCAACCGTAAGTCAACTAACACGTTTTAGATCATAATTAGTCAATTACGCGATCACAGTTTATCGTCTATCATTGCGTTCATGTAAAAGTTGCAAACAATGTACAATACCTCATAGCACATAATACATGGTAGTATGACAAGCCCCAAATCTTAACTAGACATATAAACATTTCCAAAAAGCAATAGCAGGGTCTCATACAATGCATATAAGTCGGGTTTCAGAATGGACGCATTCATGGTTCATTAAATTAGTTTCTGACTGCGCACCAATCTCGTATTGGCTATAACCGGAGCTAAGGACATGAAAATCAAGATAGGTCAGTGGCCATGGTTCAAGGATAAATCAAATTACCACATATCCAAAATTTAGCCATTTTTGTTTAGCCAATTAGTACAGTTAATTCAATCAAGTTGGACATTCTGTTTCAGCTCAAATCAGAAGTCACCGAAACTATGGCCTTAGTGTGCACAATAGATCAGTTTTCACGACTTGACATAAACTAAACATAAGTCATATAACATACAAAGTTTCATTATCCAAAAGGGAAAGGTCTCAAAAGGTCCAAAACGCATGCTATAAGACTATAGGTGCATATGTTACAGATTTGGACTGAATTCAGGTTACCATTTAGATTCGCATATTACTCAAGTTTCACAAATCCAAATAATGCAGGGCATAGATGAAAAGTTAACTAAAACATATGAATTTTACATAAATGCAAATACCTAAATCACTAACTCATGGCAATTGAATTAAAAAGTCAATTTAAAGATAACGAGCAAATCAGTTTTTCAAGAACGTTCAAACAAACATAACGTGAGCTATACAAATCCAAATCGCATGATATCCTAGTCTAACTTGAGTGTTTTGAAGTCATCTATACAATGTTTAACATGTTATGGCATAATTCACAAAGCAAACAAATCAGAAAATTCGGATTCATGGCAAGATCACAACAAAACTTTGATTTAACATATCTAGAGCATACGATAACGAAATCAATTGATTCTTGAGCCTAACGTTATTAATTTTTCGACCTCTTTCCATCTAGATAATAATAATTTACAGAAAACATGTCCATAATATCCGTATCAACAATAAACAATTCGGTTTTCACTTGAAACAATCAATACGATCAAATCAACGATTAGTAATACATATAAACGCGATGAATCGAGCAATTGACCAACGTAATCTATAAAACCTTATTAAATCAGAATTTTTAGAGTTAGGGTTAGTAAAATTATACCTTAGATCTCTAAATTGATTACACCAATGCGTAGCTAACTGATGTGTGCGAGGTGGCGTACGAAATACTATTAATTTTATTACGAAATACTATTAATTACGATACAATTTACACAAGTTATTTATTTATTTATAGAATGAATATACCTAAACCTTGCTACAAAACTTATAGGCAGTGTACCTAATCGTAGAGTAGTGTAGTTTTTAGTAAGTCCGGTTCGTTCCACAGGGATCCACTTATTGCGTACACTATATTTTTACAATTATTTATATATATATATATATATATATATATATATATATATATATATATATATATATATATATATATATATATATATATATATTAGTAATATAGTAGTATTATTATTATTAAAGGGGGGGAGGGGGGGGGGGGGTTTACCGTTTAATGATGAATTTGTCGATTTTAAGTCTTATATCATAGTTAAAACCTAATGCAAAATATTAAATATAAATATAACTTAATTTAAAGCGTAAAGTAAATGACGATAATTAAAAGTGCGATAATTTAAAGTACGATAATTAAAAGTATGATAAATAAAATGACAGTAAATAAAAGTACGATGAGATATAAATTAAAAGAATTCTGCTTATTTAAACTTCCGTAATCAAGATGTTTGACGTTTTGATTTTAATTTATTACCATGGGTTAATTGTCCTTTATCCTGGATTATTTGATATGTCCATCTGGTTTTGTCCATAATAGTCCATCGGTCATAATTATAAAGTGCGAGAGTCTTCGCCAAATTAACCTTATGCCCGAAGTCAAATATTCCAACTAATTGGGGATTTAAACTGTAACAAGGTCTTAATACTTTGTTAATGATTACAGCAGGTTATCGACTGCGTGTAATCCAAGATTTTAATACTTTGTTAACAATTACACCAATTACCCTTGAATGTAATCCACCCCTGTTTTAATGAGTCCATTGACTATTAATCCATCCTCGTGTCCGGTCAAATGAACAATTATTTGTATTTATAAATATCCCGCCCACCGTACCCAGTCAAGCGTATGTGGGTATATATAAATACGTCAAATTATAAATCTCTATATTAAATTAACAAGATATCATTTAGTTAATCAAATATAAAGCCCATTAATAGCCCATAGTCCAATTTCCACAAGTGTCGGTCTTTTGTTCAAACCCCAATTATGGTCCAAAGCCCAATAACCCCGTCTTAATATTTAGTCCAACATCACGATTACTTCCTCTTAAATAAGCATAATAATAACTTAGCTACGAGACATTAATTTAAAAAGGTTGAACATAACTTACAATGAGTATTAATCGCGTAGTGTTACACTAACAGAGTTTCAACTTACAAACCTTAAAATATTCGCTACAATAACCTTATTATTATTAACTTAATATTAAAATTATAATTATAAAATATAAATATAAATATATTGAGAGAGAGTGAAGATATCAGTTGATTGAGGTGTGTACAACTCGTCGAATTTCGCTGCTATTTATAGAACCTGGCCACACTATTGGGCTCATGCGATCGCATGAGTTTAAGGCATCCAGGCCATGCGATCGCATGGCCGCCTTCTCCTGCTCACATATCATTTAAAACGTGGGCTGCTCGGTTTTATTTAATATATAATATAATATATATAATTTTATATAATTATATATATATATTATATTATATTCTTGTGCAATGTTGACTTGTAATTTTAGGTCCGTTGACTCGGGCATTGATTGTTGGTTCATGTCTTGGTTTCGGATTTTCGAACGCCTTTTCGTACGCTTAGATATCTTGTACTTTGCGTTTCGCGACTTGTACTCTTGTAATTTTTAGACGTTTCTCATCAATAAATTGAGCTACTTGAATTGTATCTTATACATTTGAGCTTTTTGGTCATTTGCGTCTTCAAATCGTCGATTATGTCTTTTGTCTTCACGTTTTATTATTTAAACGAATATCACTTGTAAATAAAACAATTGCAACTAAAAGCTTGTCTTTCTGGAAGGATAATGCTATGAAATATATGTTCGTTTTTAGCATTATCAAATATTCCCACACTTGAGCGTTGCTTGTCCTCAAGCAATATAGAACTTGAAATAAAAACATACTTGAATCACTTCTTTATTCTTCACACTTTGTACATCAGTGATTTTGATACGGTGGTATGAACAATGATAGTAACGATGTGGTTTACAGTCCCACATGACTATGAAAATTTAGATCCTTTAAGAAATTGGATCTTTATGAAAACATTTGATCTTTTGAAAATTCATTCTAGCTTTTACCCTAGATACGTTTTCCGAAATAATCCTTAACTGGTGTTTGCAAAATATTTTTGTGGGTTTCAGATTTGAAAATTTTAGCTCAAAACTTGTGGTTTTGTGTCACCCCTTTCTAACCTTGTATTAGGAAAGCACACGTCCAGTATACTTGCTCCGTATATTACCTTTCGATAAACTACCGTCCGGTTGTAAAGGAAAGCGTTGAACAAGCAACTGTTAAGGCAATGTCTAATGACATGCAGATGATCATGGTCCAAAAACGTGTCGGATGCAATTACTATCCTTTGTAGGAGAAATAGTAAAGATCGCCCTATAATTTTTCGGTCTGGTACAAGGTCCTGTCTTCGACCATGCTATGCAACCACCGTTCTTACGGTTGACACCCGATCTAGTTCAGGTGACCTATGAATTCCAATGAATTATTAGGATTTTACGTTCAATGGTAATGAACGCATTGAAAATAGGTTTTCTGAAAACAAATCGGTTTTAATTTGATCAAAATATTTTCTCGTTCAAGCTCGAGTTTAGATATCATTGAATTCCATGAGTTTGTAATTCTCAATCTTTAAAGTCAATCTCAAGGATTGAGTAATATCAGTCTTAAATGCTGATTTTTAATCTTTAAGGAGATTATCCTTTCTGGGGGTCTGATTCATTAGTCTTATTAAGCTAATTTGCACGGTGCCCTCCCCATTTTACGATACAGATCATCTCATAGTTAGGATATATCTGACCACTTGGCGACCCTGTTTGATGCTGAGGTCCGTAGATTTCCAGCTGATTTTCGACAAAACTTTTCAAGGTTTTTCGTAGACTCTACAACTGGTCTGGACGTCAACTTCCTGACCTAAATCAAGAAGCGCGTGTCTTTTTTGAAAGACTTTACTTCCGTCATTTCTTTTTTCGGAAGACTTTACTTCCTTTTAAATCAAGTGGCACATTTCTTTCAAATATATTATAAGAAATCGGGTAAAACTGATTAAAATCGTCCAAAACAAAAGTACCTTCAATTATTTGTACAAAAATATGTGATATGTGATATAAATAACTTGGTAAATTTTTCCCACATTTGGCTTTTATATTCCGTTCTTTGCCTTTTTATTCCCTTCTATTCCATTTTAGATGAATTCAAGCGTTTTGGGTTGTTTCTCAATTTATGTCCTCTCTAAGGTAACAATAATTTCGGTGTTAACACCTAGTTTTATTGTTCATAAATATGTATAAACATGATTTTGAGTTCATTTAGTTGAAATTTTTTTTAAAAATTTTACTAGAAGTGAGTAGTCAGTATATAAGACTAGGGCTGTTCTTTATTATCAGAGAGCACTAGATTCTAATACAACTACTGCTTTACTAGTAAAATTTAACGGTGGCTATTAAACCAAGTGTATAAGTCAAATGTTTAAAACCCGAAAGAATTTAATCGCTTACCACACTTAAGATCTTGCAATGCCCTCATTTGTAAGAAATCAGTAAAAATTTAAATTCATGAGGGCGATTAGTGTAAAAAGATGATTAAGATTTACCAAAGTTTCCAAACATATTGTTGTTTGTTTGAATGATAAATGGTGCACATCATTTGTTCATTCCTGCAGTTGTTATATCACATTTGTTTTTCGTCTTGTCGTCAAAATTAATAGCTTTTGCTGAACTTAATGTCAGTCTTTGAAAGTTCGCTGTTTTACCCTGTTTTGTACATAACATAAAATACAAACATATATATACATATTTTTGAAGTTTGGTATATAACCCCACGTTCATATAATATTTTTGGCATACTTTAGATCAATAATATTAAAATAATGATAACAAAATTTTTCGCCCCGTCCTTGGGTAAAGCAATTTCGGTTTTACGACCCAGTGTTTAACTCACGATGAATTTTAGAAATCATTTTTTTAAACTTAATGAAATAAAGTAAATTTTATTTTTAAATTCACACAAAAATTAAATTTAAAAAGCGTATTAATTTCATACAAAACCTACAAAACAAAAAAAATTCAGAATGGGGGGAGAAAACTAGTTCTTTAGTGTCTGCTAGTGGAAAAGACCAATCGGATTCTATTCTCGGAAACTACACGAGAACATAACAACTAACTCTAGACAACATTTTTTTCTTAGAACATTTGAATCTCCCCACACTTAGGTAGTTGTGGTGTCGAATTTGTGATTAACTTCATCGTCAATTTCTCTTGGACCATAATCAACTTGCATATCTGTGACTTTTGCTTTAAGCCATTGGTCGATTTCCTCTGTAACATTCACAAATTCAACTAACATCGTCTTTTCTTTAGGCGATAATTTGGATACTAATCGGTTACAAAACTTAAAGTTCCCCTTAATCCTAGCATCTTGAATCCGTTTATAAAGTTTCTTCATTGAACTGTTAATAACGGGGTCATTTAATTTCGTATCAACAACGGGGTTCTTTGTTATCAAGTCATCATTAAGAGTGACTTCATCTTCCTCACACTTAGGCATTTTTATTGGTTCAACAGTTTTGGTTGGTGGAGATTTAGACTTTCGATTCACAAAGGTGACTGATTTGTCACAATCACTAAGTGTCATTTTACCCTCTCTTACATCAAAGAACGCCTCGGTGGACGCTAAAAATGGGCGACCTAATTAGAGGAATATCAAGGTCTTCCTCCATATTAATAACTATGAAATCTGCAACAAAGATCAAACTTCCAACTTTAACAAGTAAATTGTTGGCTATTCCAACCAGGTGTTTAATGGTTTGGTCAAATGATTGAACACCTATGCTGGTTGGTCTTAATTTACCCACACATAATCTTTTGTACAAGGAAAGAGGGATAACATTCGCACTTGCTCCTAAATCTGTGAGTCCATTATACATAACACCATCATTAAGCAAGCAAGAAATGATAAATTCACCTGGGTCTCCTAATTTAGGAGGTGGAGTTGGTTTGTTAATCTTTTCCGGGTGATCTTTTCTTGGTTCTTCCACTTCTACTTGGATTTCTTGTTCATATTTTTCTTTGTTTCTTGGAATGGGAGGTTTATATAGAAATTCTTCTTCATCACTCCAATTTAAAACCTCCCCGTCTTCTAATTTTGACTTTTCATATGTCGTTGAAAACATATTTATGTTTTCATTATGAGGGTTTTCTTTGGTGGTGAAATTATGATTAACTTCATTGTCAACTTTCATCGGACCATGTATGTAATGTTTGACTCTGTGACCATTAACTTTAAATTCAATCCCATTTGAATTTATTAACTCTATTGTTCCGTATGGGAAAACTCTTTTGACTATGAATGGTCCAGACCATCTTGATTTCAATTTTCCAGGAAATAGCTTGAATCGTGAATTGAAAAGAAGAACTCTGTCTCCTTCTTTAAATTCTTTTGAACTTCTGATTCTTTTATCATGTCATTTCTTCGTTCTTTCCTTATAGATTAACGAATTTTCATATGCATCATGTCTTAATTCTTCTAATTTGTTTAGTTGACTTAACCGTAGGCGTCCAGATTCATGCAAATCAAGGTTACATGTCTTCAAAGCCCAGAATGCTTTGTGCTCAATTTCTACTAGAAGGTGACATGCTTTTCCGTAAACGAGTTAAAAGGTGTAGTGCCAATTGGAGTTTTGTAGGCTGTTCTAAAAGCCCAGAGTGCATCCTCCAATTTCATGGACCATTCCTTTGGATTTGATCCTACAGTTTTCTCTAGAATGTGTTTTAATGCTCGATTAGTATTTTCAACTTGTTCACTTGTTTGTGGATGATAAGTGGTTGAGATTTTATGAGTTACTCCATATCTTTTGAGAACTTTCTCAAGTTGATTATTACAGAAATGAGTACCCCGTTCACTTATTAAAGCTTTCACTGTTCCGAACCTTGCAAAAAGACGTTTTAAGAAGTTGACTACAACTCGTGCATCGTTAGTTGGGAGAGCTTGTGCTTTCGCCCATTTAGATACATAATCAATGGCAACGAGAATGTAGAGATTATTATGAGATTTTGGAAACGGACCCATAAAGTCAATACCCCAAATGTCAAAAACTTCACATACTTGAATGACATTTTGTGGCATTTAATCACGTTGACTTATTTTTCCGGCCCTTTGACATGCATCACAGGATTTACAAAGAAGGTGTGCATCTTTGAAAATTGTAGGCCAATAGAATCCAGCGTCGTAGACTTTCCTTGCTGTGAGTTGTGGCCCATAATGCCCTCCTGTTGGTCCTGTGTGACAATAGTTTAAGATTTGACTAGCTTCATCCCCGAATACACATCGGCGTATTATTCTATCGGGACAACTTTTAAACAAATGTGGATCTTCTCAAAAATAGTATTTTATATCACTAAAGAATTTCTTTCGTTTTTGGTACGACAACCCTTTTTCAAGGAATCCACATACTAAGTAGTTTGCAAAGTCTGCAAACCATGGAATTTCACTATAATCGATTTGCAAGAGATATTCATCAGGAAAGTTATCTTGTATAGCCGATTCATTTAGAACTTCTAATTCAGGATTTTCAAGGCGAGAAAGATGATCAGCTGCGAGATTTTCTGCTCCCTTTTTGTCTCGGATTTCAATATCGAATTCTTTTAATAGTAAGATCCAACGGATTAATCGTAGTTTGGCATCTTGTTTTGAAAATAGGTATCTAAGAGCAGAATGATCAGTATAGACCACCGTTTTAGCTAGAACGAGATATGAATGAAATTTGTCAAAAGCAAAGACAATAGCAAGGAGTTCTTTTTCAGTAGTTGTGTAATTTGTTTGTGCTCCTTGTAACGTTTTACTAGCGTAATAGATAGGTTGTAATCGTTTTTCAATTCTTTGACCTAAAACGGCTCCCATTGCAAAATCACTTGCATCGCACATGAGTTCAAATGGTAGATTCCAATTTGGAGTTATCATGATCGGCGCTTTAGTGAGTTTTTCTTTAAGAATATTAAAAAATTTTATGCATTCATCTTAAAAGATGAATGAAGCATCTTGTTCAAGGAGTTTGTTCATTGGAGTGGCAATTTTAGAAAAATCTTTTATGAAACGTCGGTAAAAATCGGCATGCCCTAGAAAACTCCTAACTCCTCTAACATTGGTGGGATGTGAAAGTTTAGCAATTACATCTACTTTAGCTCTATCTACTTCAATTCCTTTACTTGAAATTTTATGACCAAGAACGATGCCTTCTCTAACCATGAAATGGCATTTCTCCCAATTAAGTAGTAGATTTGATTGCTCACATCTAATAAGCATTCGTTCAATATTAACTAAACATGATTCAAAAGTATCACCGAACACTGAAAAGTCATCCATGAAAACTTCCATGCATTCTTCTATCATGTCATGAAAAATCGCCATCATGCACCTTTGAAAGGTTGCAGGGGCGTTGCAAAGTCCAAATGGCATGCGTTTGTAAGCAAAAGTACCATAAGGGCACGTGAAGGTAGTTTTCTCTTGGTCCTCGGGTGCTATTGGAATTTGAAAGCATCCAGAGAAACCGTTAAGAAAACAATAGTAACTGTTTCCAGCTAACCTTTCCAACATTTGATCAATGAAAGGTAAGGGAAAGTGATCTTTTCTGGTGACGTCATTTAATTTTCTATAATCAATATAGACACGTCATCCTGTTACAGTCCTAGTAGGAATAAGCTCCTCTTTTTCATTTGTGATGACAGTGATGCCACCCTTCTTAGATACGCATTGAACTGGGCTTACCTGTGGACTATCAGAGATTGGATAAATTAAACCTGCATCGAGCAGTTTAATAATTTCTTTCTTAACAACATCTTGCATATTAGGATTTAGTCTTCGTTGGCGTTGCACATATGTTTTATGATCTTCTTCCATAAGGATTTTATGTGTGCAATACGAAGGACTTATACCTTTAATGTCATAAATCTTCCATGCAATAGCTGGTTTATGAGCTTTTAGCACAGAAATGAGTTGAGATTTTTCATTTTCCGTAAGTGAAGACGAGGTTATTACAGGTAATTCAGATTCAACATGTAAATAAGCGTATTCCAAATGGGTTTGAATTGGCTTTAACTCTAATGTCGGTGGTTCTTCTATCGATGATTTGTATCGATATCTGTCTTCCTCTTTCAGTATTTGAAGTTCTTCTATTGTTGGTTCGTATTCATTAGCCATTAGTGTAGCTAACATTTCAGCTTCATCAATTGGTTCAGTTCCTTCTCCTGAAGAACATTCTCCTGTTCCTTGTAATTCTGGAAATTCTTGTAACAATTCTGCATGTGAATCTGTAGTTTGAACATAATAACATGTATCATCTGCAGATTGTGGTTGTTGCATGGCTCTATCAACTAGAAAGGTAACACTCTCGTCCTCTATACTTAGGGTCAGTTTCTTACCAAACACGTCTATTATTGCTTTAGCAGTGTTTAAGAATGGTCTTCCTAATATGAGAGGAACTCGAGAATCTTCTTCCATGTCTAGAATAACAAAATCTACTGGAAATACTAAAGTACCAACTTTAACAACCATGTTCTCCATTATCCCTCTAGGATATTTTATTGATCGATCGGCTAGTTGTATGCTTATTCGTGTTGGTTTCAATTCTCCAGGAACTAGTTTAGTATATAATGAATACGACATTAAATTTATACTAGCACCTAAGTCTGCCAATGCTTCTATTGAATTAAGACTACCCAGAAAACATGGAATTGTGAAACTTCCTGGATCTGATAATTTTTCTGGTATCTTATTCAACAACACTGCAGAACAATTAGCATTCATTGTAACAGCCGAGAGTTCTTTCATTTTTCTTCTATTTTTGATTAGATCTTTCAGGAATTTAGCATATCTTGGCATTCCTGAAATCACATCAATGAAAGGAAGATTGACATTTATTTGTTTAAACATATCCAAGAATTTAGATTGCTCGGCTTCAAGTCTTTTTATTTCTCATTTTACTCGAGTAAGGAAGAGGTGGTTGGTATGGTTTAACATAAGGCTTAGCCTTAACTGTGTTATCTTCATTAACCTTTTTAATTACCGGTTCTTTTTCCTTTTCTTGCTCAGATTGTGGTTCTTGTGGAGTAGGAATAGAGTCATCAGAAATTACAGGCATTTCAGGTGGTTTGAGTGTAATACCACTTCTTGTGGTAATGGCTTTAGCTGTTTCATTTTGGGGTTATCATTTGTATTGCTAGGTAGACTCCCTGGTTTTCTTTCACCAATTAACCTTGCTAGGTTACTTACTTCTTGTTCCAAATTTTGGATTGAAGCTTGTTGATTTCTAAATGCTTGAGCATTTTGTTCATTAGTTTGTTTCTGAGATGTGAAAAATTGAGTTTGAGATTTAACTAGCTTTGACATCATATCTTCTAAATTTGGCTTTTTATCATCGGTTTGTGGTGGTTTATTAAAATAACCAGGTCTTTGCTGATTGTAAGTATTGTTAGATATTTATTGATTGCTAGGACCTTGTTAGTTGTTGTGTTGAGCATTTGGATTGTACGGAACGTTTCGATTATAGTTTGTCCTTGGCGGTTGATAATTATTTTGATAATTATTTCTCGGCCTTTGGTTCATGTATGAAACATTCTCTCGTTGTTCTATTGTTTGTTCAAAACTGAGACAATCTTTTGTCAAATGTTGTCCTCCACACTGCTCACAACTAATTCGTATTGCGTGGATATCTTTAGTCATCTTTTCCATTCGTCTCTCGAAAGCATCTAGCTTTGCGGAAATGGAATCGAAGTCATGGCTAGAATCGGCTCTAGCCGCTTTAGATGAACGAAAGATATCTTTTTCTTGATACCACTCATGTGAGTGGGAGGCTGTGTTATCAATAATTTTGTGAGCTTCAGTTGCGGTTTTCTTCATAATGGAACCACCAGCTGCTGTGTCGATGTCTTTTCATGTAGCAACATCGACACCTTGGTAGAATATTTGTACTATTTGATAAGTGTCTAAACCGTGTTGAGGACATCCTCTCAACAACTTTTCGAATCTTGTCCACGACTCATATAATGTTTCATTTGGCTTTTGCACGAACGTAACAATTTCTCCTTGAAGTCTCACGGCTTTAGATGCCGGAAAGAATCTTTTAAGAAATTTCTCAACTAACACATCCCATGTATCAATCGCTCCTTCAGGTAACGATTCTAACCAATCTTTGGCTTCTCCCTTTAAAGTCCAGGGAAACAACATGAGATAGATCTGTTCATCCTCAACTTCTCTGATTTTAAATAGAGTACATATCCAATTAAATGTTCGAAGATGTTCGTTTGGATCTTCTTTTGGTGTACCACTAAATTTGCATTGATTAGTTACCATGTGTAGGATCTGTCCTTTGATTTCATAATCTGGCGCATTAATGTCTGGTTGAGTAATGGCATGTCCTTGGCCCGTGCGTGTAACTCTCATTCGATCTTTCATACTTTGAGGTCCCGTTTCTGCCATACCATGAATAGTTAAATATGAATCACTAGAAGATTCTGATTTAACGGTTTCTTCCTCGACAATCTCTGGATGAATAATTTGTGTTTCAGGAGGAATGATTAGTGGTTCAGGATCTCTGAATTGTCCTTGAATATCCTCCAGGTTCTCAATTGTGAAGTCGGGTTCAAAAAATAGATTATCGAAAATTTGAATTGGAGTACTTGTTCGACTAGATGATGATTCTAAAGAAAAATCAATGGCGACAATATTGGCTAGATGTCTTGACCGAGTTACAGGTGGTGAACGTATGAAAGGTGGTGAACGTTTTGCTCGGTGCATTCACTAAATATCTTATTAGAAATTATATAAGTTATCAAATTAATAGACTTTTCTGCTTTTGCCCACGTTTCGAATAGCCAAAAGATGCAGCAGGGAGCCAGGATCCTTTAAATCGAAAAATCCACAACTCAGCCACTAACAAATCCAACTATTACTACAAAGCAGAAAATTTTGGATGTGTATCAATTTAATCGCTTAAAATAATTTTTTCGTCGAAATTTAAAGAAATTAAATCAAATTCTATGTCCTAAAAACTAGAGCGTAGAAAAGAAAAAGAAAAAGAAAAAGCGCGTCGAAAAATATGAAGTCGAAAAATAAGAGGTCGAAAAATAAAAAGTCGAAAATTAAAGAAAATAAAGAAAGTAAATCGTCGAAACTTAAAAATCTTAAAACTAAAAATTAAAGATTGCGTCTAAAGGTATTAAAGCTTAAAAGAAATTATATATCCAAAACGGCAATAACTTAATTAGGCACTAAAATCTATTAAAAACTAAAGCGATAAGCGATGTCGTAATTTCTAAGACGCCTAAATCTTAATCTAAAGAAAAGCACTTAAGGGATTTTACGGCAAAGCCTAAAAATCTAGAAATATAAAATAACTACGGCAAAAATACTAAACTTAAAAATATATATTACGAACGACAAATTATAAAAGTTACGAATTAAACGATAAAAAAATACAAAATACAAAAAGAAACTAAGTTGATAAAAATACAATTTTATAAAAATATTATTTTTATATTATTTATTAAAAAGGTACTAATTTAAAAAAAAACTGATTAAAGATTAAAATACAAAATTAATTAAAACTAAAACTAATTATTATTAAATTAAAACCCTAATTTTAATTAATTAATAATAATAATTAATTAACAACCCTAATTCGACGGATCTAAGGATCAGGACCAGTCACATCACCCCATGCGTTCGCATGGGGTTACAACTTTCAATCCATGCGATCGCATGGCTTATAAGTCCAGTTCACAATTGGGCTTCGATAAGGCCTCGGCCCAATTTAATATGTTTTTTTCTGATTTATAATTATAGAAAATATTTATAGAATATAAAATATAAAAAAAATCTTAAAAATAAAGTACTTATTAGTTTTATGAATTATAAACTAAAAAAATAGAAAATTAAAATGTATAAACTTTTTATACACTTATATATATATATATATATATATATATATATATATATATATATATATATATTATATTTTTCTATTATATATATTTAAAAATTATAAAAAAATTATATTTTTACAAAAATAGATTAAAACTTAAATTTATTTTTTTTAGAATATAGCGTTTCGCTTCGATGTTGTCCCCGGCAGCGACGCTAAAAACTTGATGTGTGCGAGGTGGCGTACGAAATACTATTAATTTTATTACGAAATACTATTAAATTACACAAGTTATTTATTTATTTATTTATTTATTTATAGAATGGATATACCTAAACCTTGCTACAACACTTATAGGCAGTGTACCAAATCGTAGAGTAGTGTAGTTTTTAGTAAGTCCGATTCGTTCTATAGGGATCCACTTATTGCGTACACTATATTTTTAAACAATTATATTTATATAAATATATATATATATATATATATATATATATATATATATATATATATATATATATATATATATATATATATATATATATATATATATATATATTAGTAATATAGTATTATTATTATTATTATTATTATTATTAAAGGGGAATTTTACCGTTTAATGACCGGTTTATGGATTTTAAGTCTTATATCACAGTTAAAACCTAATGCAAAATATTAAATATAAATATAACTTAATTTAAAGCGTAAAGTAAATGACGATAATTAAAAGTGCGATAATTTAAAGTACGATAATTAAAAGTACGATAAATAAAATGACAGTAAATAAAAGTACGATGAGATATAAATTAAAAGAATTATCCTTATTTAACTTCCGTAATCATGATGTTTGACGTTTTGATTTTAATTTATTACCATGGGTTAATTGTCCTTTGTCCTGGATTATTTGATATGTCCATCTGGTTTTGTCCATAATAGTCCATCGGTCATAATTATAAAGTGCGAGAGTCTTCGCCAAATTAACCTTATACCCGAAGTCAAATATTTCAACTAATTGGGGATTTAAACTGTAACAAGGTCTTAATACTTTGTTAATGATTACACCAGGTTATCGACTGCGTGTAATCCAAGGTTTTAATACTTTGTTAACAATTACACCAATTACCCTTGAATGTAATCCACCCATGTTTTAATGAGTCCATTGACTATTAATCCATCCCCGTGTCCGATCAAATGAACAATTATTCGTATTTATAAATATCCCGCCCACCGTACCCAGTCAAGCGTATGTGGTTATATATAAATACGTCAAATTATAAATCTCTATATTAAATTAACAAGATATCATTTAGTTAATCAAATATAAAGCCCATTAATAGCCCATAGTCCAATTTCCACAAGTGTCGGTCTTTTGTTCAAACCCCAATTATGGTCCAAAGCCCAATAACTCCGTCTTAACATTTAGTCCAACATCACGATTACTTCGGCTTAAATAAGCATAATAATAACTTAGCTACAAGACATTAATTTAAAAAGGTTGAACATAACTTACAATGAGTATTAATCGCGTAGTGTTACACTGACAGAGTTTCGACTTACAAACCTTAAAACATTCTCTACAATAACCTTATTATTATTAACTTAATATTAAAATTATAATTATAAAATATAAATATAAATATATTGAGAGAGAGTGAAGATATCAGTTGATTGAGGTGTGTACAACTCGTCGAATTTCGCTACTATTTATAGAACCTGGCCACACTGTTGGGCTCATGTGATCGCATGAGTTTAAGGCATCCAGGCCATGCGATCGCATGGCCGCCTTCTCCTGCTCACATATCATTTAAAACGTGGGCTGCTCGGTTTTATTTAATATATAATATAATATATATAATTTTATATAATTATATATATATTATATTATATTCTTGTGCAATGTTGACTTGTAATTTTAGGTCCGTTGACTAGGGCGTTGATAGTTGGTTCAGTCTTGGTTCCGGCTTTTCGAACGCCTTTTCGTACGCTTAGATATCTTGTACTTTGCGTTTTGGACTTGTACTCTTGTAATTTTTAGACGTTTCTCATTAATAAATTGAACCACTTGAATTGTATCTTGTACATTTGAGCTTTTTGGTCATTTGCGTCTTCAAATCGTCGATTATGTCTTTTGTCTTCACATTTTATTATTTAAACGAATATCACTTGTAAATAGAACAATTGCATCTAAAAGCTTGTCTTTCTGGAAGGATAATGCTATGAATTATATGTTCGTTTTTAGCATTATTACTAACGAAGAGAATTACACGATTCGTGTTCGAGACTTGATCAAAAAATCAAAATTGAAGGAATGGAGATGATGATGATGATGGTCGACGGTTTTGGGGAGGGAGAGGGGATCGATGTAGCCTTTTTTGTGAGGGTTATGTTTAGTTTGGGTTAAATAAGTATTATATACTAGGGTTAAACTATCTCAAATTGCAAATAGGTCCCTTAATTAATTAAAAATCAAAGTTTAAGGGGGTAAGAGGAGAGGGGTCAACCGAATGGGGCCTACATGGGTTCCCGAGCTCGTGTTGTCCATTAACGTGTAATCGTGGTTCGTTTCAAGTGCTGTTTAAAATGTACCGAAGTCCCGGAACGCTAAACCGATAGTTAAAACGCAACCAAACGTTTAATTTATTAAAAACCCAATAAATTAAATGTTTTTTTATAAGTTAGTAATTAATAAATTAATTATTAAAATAAACCCGAGCGTTTCGTTGCTCGAAAAACAGTTTTTGTCATTATTCAAACCGTAACGTTTTTATCGTATTTCTTTACCCGAAATATTTTCTATCGATCAATATTAACCCATATTAATTCAAATAGCCCTCCAAGGATCACGTATGCATTTAATACACTTAAACACATAAAAAGTCAAATAATCACCGTTAAATCAACTAACGGACAGTTAATAGAAGTGACGAAAAAAGCAGGGTTGTTACATTACCAACCTGTTATTGAAATTTCGTCCCGAAATTTTAGTGAATGTCCTCTGAAGTAGTTTCTTCTGGAAACAGTTGTGGGTATTTCAATCTCATTTGATCTTCACGCTCCCACGTGAACTCTGGTCCTCTTCTCGCGTTCCACCGAACCTTATCGATAGAAATTCTTCTTTACTTCAACTGTTGGACCTCACGGCCCATAATTTCAGCATGTTCCTCAATGAAATGAAGTTTGTCATCAATACGTAGTTCCTCTAAAGGAATCACCAAGTCCTCGTCGGCTAGACATTTCTTCAGGTTGGACACTTGGAAAGTATCGTGTATTCCACTGAGTGCTTGTGGCAGTTTCAGTCTGTAAGCTACTGGTCCAATTCTTTCTGTTATCTCAAAGGGTCCAACATATCTCGGACTCAATTTTCCCTGTTTCTCGAATCGTACCACACCTTTCCAGGGTGATACCTTAAGTATGACTTTGTCGCCAACTTGAAATTCTAAATCCTTCCGCCTAACATCAGCATAACTCTTTTGGCGACTACGAGCCGTTTTCAATCGCTCTTGAATCTGTATGACTTTCTCCGTTGTCTCCTGAATAATCTCAGGACCCGTCGACTGACTATCTCCCAATTCGCTCCAACACACGGGAGATCTACACTTCCTTCTGTACAACGCTTCGAAAGGTGCAGCTTTAATGCTCGTATGATAGCTGTTGTTGTATGAAAATTCAGCTAATGGCAAGTACTTATCCCAACCATTTCCGAAATCAATGACACATGCTCGCAACATGTCCTCAATAGTTTGAATAGTTCGCTCGCTTTGGACATCCGTCTCGGGATGATATGCTGTACTCATATCTAGACGAGTCCCCATAGCCTTCTGTAATGTCTGCCAGAATCTAGAAGTAAACCTACTGTCACGATTGGATACAATAGATATAGGCACTCCATGCCTAGAGACGACTTCCTTAATGTAAACTTGAGCCAACGTTTCCATCTTATCGGTTTCTCTTATTGGTAAGAAGTGTGCTGACTTAGTGAGACGATCCACGACAACCCGAATTGTGTCATAACCTCCCATGGTCCTTGGCAATTTCGTAATGAAGTCCATTGTAATGCATTCCCACTTCCACTGGGGAATCTCTGGTTGTGTTAGTAGCCCTGATGGCTTCTGGTGTTCCGCCTTGACCTTAGTGCAAGTCAAACACTTTCCAACATAAGTAGCAATATCAGCTTTCAAATTTGGCCACCAATAAAACGCCTTCAAATCTTGGTACATTTTATCTGATCCCGGATGAATTGAGTACCTTGACTTGTGTGCTTCCTCCAACACTAGTTCTCTCAATCCACCAAACTTTGGTACCCAGATTCGGTTAGCAAAATATCGTGTTCTGTCCTCCTTAATGTCAAATTTCTTATCCATCCCTTTGATAAATTCAACATCGACATTCTCTTGCTTCACGGCCTCCTGTTGTGCTTCACGAATTCGTGCTGTAAGGTTTGTACATACGAGTATGTTAAGAGCTTTAACTCTGAGAGGTTGCTCTCTCTCTTTTCTGCTCAAAGCATCCACCACAACATTCGCTTTTCCAGGATGGTATTGAAGTTCACAATTATAATCGTTAAGTAGTTCCATCTAACGTCGTTGTCTCATATTGAGCTGTTTCTGATCAAATATGTGCTGTAAACTCTTATGGTCAGTGAAGATAGTAAACTTGGTTCCATATAGGTAGTGTCTCCACATTTTGAGTGTGAAGACTACTTCTCCTAGTTCGAGGTCGTGCGTATTGTAGTTCTGCTCGTGAATCTTTAACGGACGCGATCCATAAGCAATAACCTTGTTTCGTTGCATAAGCACGCAACTCATCCCTTGACGCGAGGCATTACAATAAACAACAAAATAATCACTTCCCTCGGGTAGAGACAATATCGGTGCAGTTGTTAACTTCTCATTCAACAACTGAAATGCAGATTCCTGCGATTCTAACCACTCATATTTCTTGCCTTTATGAGTCAACGCAGTTAATGGTCGGGCAATCTTAGAGAATCCTTCAATGAATCTCTTATAGTAACCAGCTAAACCCAGAAATTGTTGGATTTGAGTTGGTGTCTTTGGAGTTTCCCAATTCTTAACTGACTCAGAGTTTGCTGGATCGACTTGTATTCCATTGGCCCCTACTACATGACCAAGGAATTGTACCTCTGGTAGCCAAAAGTCACACTTAGAGAACTTTGCATACAATTGCTCTTTTCTAAGCGTAGTCAGTAGCGAACATAAATGCTGCTCGTGCTCTTCTTTGTTCTTGGAGTACACCAATATATCGTCAATAAACACAATGACGAATTTGTCTAGGTATGGTTTACACACACGGTTCATGAGATCCATGAACACTGCTGGTGTGATCATCAAACCAAACGGCATCACTGTAAACTCATAATGTCCATAGTGTGTTCTAAACGTCGTCTTCAGGACATCAGCTTCTTTGACTCTCAACTGGTGATATCTGGATCTCAAATCGATCTTCGAGTAGCAAATAGATCCCTGTAATTGATCGAATAAGTCATCAATCCTCGGTAGCGGATACCGATTCTTGATTGTCAACACTGTTCAAATCTCTGTAGTCGATACATAATCTCATCAACCCATCCTTCTTAACGAACAAGACTGGAGCTCCCCAAGGTGAAGAGCTCGGTCGTATAAATACCTTGTCTAACAATTCTTGCAATTGGCTAGACAACTCTTGTAGCTCTGGTGGTGCAAGTCAATATAGTGCTCGTGCTACAGGTGCCGCCCTTGGCACTAAATCGATCTGAAATTCAACTTTCCGGTGCGGTGGGAGACTAGGTAGTTCCTTAGGAAAAACTTCGAAAAAATCCTTAACTATAGGAACATCTTCGGGTCTCTTTTCTTCGGATACAACTTGGCTTACGTGAGTCATAAACGCGATACATCCCTTTCTCACATACTTTTGAACCTTCAAGAAGTTAATGAGATGTAGCTGTGAGCTGCTCCTTTCTCCATATATCATCATAGGTTCATCTTTGGCAATAGGAATATGAATAGCCTTTAGGTCACAGACCACTTCGGCTTTGTTATCGGTTAACCAGTCCATTCCGACCACAAGGTCAAAACTTCCTAGTTTAATAGGTATCACGTCAATATCAACAGGTTTACCCTCCAACTTCAAAGTACAACCTCGGTAAATCTTATCGGCTCTCATCAAGTTACCATTTCCTACTTCTACATAATACACATTATCTAAGGGAGAAACATGATTCTTAATGTTGTGACAAATTTCCTTAGATATAAAACTTCTATCAGCACCAGTGTCAAACAAAACATAAACATGTTGATCATTGAGTAAGAACGTACCCGTGACTAGCTTCGGATCATCACGAGCTTCTGCGGAGTTGATGTTGAATGCGCGGCCTCGGGCAGTTCCATTGTTATTCTTGGGACAATCCTTCTTGAAATGACCCAATTTTCTGCAACCATAGCAATTCTTAGTGTTACCAGCATTATTTGTATTGCTTGTAGTGTTGTTGTTGGTGTTGTTGTTGCGATTCACTTTATAGTCCTTAGACAAATGCACAAACTTGTTACATCGATCACAGATTACAGCAGTACATGTGCCAGTGTGATGTCCGCCACACTTTTGACACTGTGGCTTTTTACCCTTATACCCAGAATTAGCTCCTGTGACCTTAGTGTCGTTACTGTAAGAATCTTGCTTTTTGAACAGTTGCTGATTATAACTCTTTTCTTGTCCACTGTTCCATTTCCTCTTACCATCATTAGACTTAACCTCATTCACAGTAGTACCTTTTTCTCACTGGGTAATCTGGTTCAGTAACAGGCTCGCCATATCAATAGCTTCTTGCACAGTAGTAGGTTTGGAAGTAGTAACTCCACCTTGAATAATCTCACTCAGCCCATCAATATACTGCTCGATCTTACGAGCCTCAGGAGTGACCATTTCAGGAGACATCAAAGCCAGCTCAAAAAATCGCTTTTTATAACTAGTAAGATCAGTACCAACCAACTTCAGCCCACGGAACTCACGTTCCATCTTCTTAATCTCATTACGCGAACAATACTCTTCTATCATTCGCTGTTTCAGACTTTCCCAAGGTAAGGCATAAGCTTGATCATGACCTAAGGATTGTGCATAGTTATCCCACCAAGTGAGCGCATTGTCAGCCAGTGTGCCCGTAGCAAAACCCACTCGATCGGCATCATTACACCCACTGATGCGGAAAACAGACTCCAATTTCTCAAACCAGTGGTTGAGACCAACTGGTCCTCAGTTGCATTAAAAGTGTGCGGGTTACAGCTAGTAAATGTCTTGTAAGAACATCCACCACGACCCTGATAGTTGTTGTTGCTCGGCCCGCCTTGGTCACGATTTTTGTTTGGAGCTCCATTGGTGTTGCGCATATTGTTGAACTCGCAGAGTAAGTCAGCTCTCTCAGCCGCAATACCTTCAGCGACCATTCTACGGATCTGAGCAGCTGTTGATTTCTTCAGAGGCATCTTCAACACAGAAATACACTAGGTCAGTGTCAAAACAACGCTATATGAAAATATACTAGTAACGAATGTTGAAGACTAGTAAATAATAATAGTACGAAGAGATTTGTTAATAGTGGGAAGTCGCGTTAAGTAACACCAGTAGTAATAAGTAGTGATAGTAATATTAGTTGTAACGGTGTACATGTTCACATAATGTAGAATAAAATAATCATCATGTATTGCAGTTACATATATACAAAGGTCAACATGCAATATAGAGGTAATTAGTTATTCAAATATAATAAAATAATCCACCATTATTATAAAAAAATATATCCCAAAGTAAAACCATCAGAGTAAACACCAAGTATTAGTAGCCCGGTTTAGAACCCCCGGTAAGTCGTATGTAATATAAAATAGTGGAAAGAGTGGTGAAGAAGGAAGAAAAAAAGCTCCAAGTCAAATGACCCTTTACTTCCTCTTCTGTCGGGTGTGGAAAGTAGGTCCATCACTCTTAGACTTAGCTAGTTACGCCTCGAGCGCAGCGATCCTCGTAGCCCGTTCTTCCGTTCGTCCCTCTAAGTCAGAGAACCTCGCCTCAATCTCATACAAATAGTCTTTCATAGACCTAACTCTTTCTCGCAGCCTATCAATCACGTCCGGATGTGGATAAGTTCGCATAGCATCACTGAGAGCATTAACTCGATCACGTACGTGCAGGTTTCTCTTGGTGTGGATCAGGTCCATGGCAAGAAGATTGACAGAGTGATTGGGTATCTGATGAGGTGCAAGATTAACAGATTCCAGAGCACGTGTCGGTACGGGAGTTACACTCTAGTCGCTTGCGTTTCCTGAAGCCTGCGACATCTTTCTCGACAGTACCAGAACAGATAGTAAAACAGATTAGTTAACCGCAAAACGTTAGTCACAAAATAATTATGTAATGACTAAGTCCCGGTCATAGTTTAGACTCGCTAAATTATTCCAACGACTCAATTAGACACTCTAATGCAAATCCTAGTTCCCTACAAACCATTAGCTCTGATACCATCTATAACACCCTGCGAAATTCCCATCTGACGGCGTGTTAATTAAAGGTCCCATAGTTAATAGTTACGCCCTCTATATGAGACGTTTCAAAGCAATCACATTTAATTTTATTAAAAACTTGCCTTTCAAAACATAAGTAGATAAATCCAAAATAAGTAACACTATTGTGATTGTAATCACAAGCCAATAGTATTAAACATATGCAAAATTTTAAATGCGAAAGTAATAATAATGGTCTTTATTGAAAACATGCTGACTCCTCGGTCAGACCATAACATCAAACACAACGGAAGAATATACCTCTTAAGGACATGTGTAACGACCCAACCCGTTATCCAACCGAATACGCAAAATATTTTTTTATTTACAGAAGGGTGCGCGGCGCGCACAGAGCCCAACAGCTTCTGTCCGGATTTTCCATTTTTCGTTTAATGATCTCCCACTTCCCGACACTTTTAGACAAAACGGTTTTCACAACACATTATAATAAGTAAAACTAACACGTTCCTATAATAAAATGAGTTTTACGACACCGGGCCCACATCGACCATTTTACGACTTTCGTACAAAATACAAGTTTATGACCACATGATTTTTAACACAAAATAAAGACCGAGCATGGTGATTGGGGATACGCTACCCAATCCTAATCAATCCAAAAGCACATCTTCTAAGCAACTACGCAAGTCCACTAGTTCCCACGCTTACCCGAGCCACCGCATCCATGCATATCTATAAAAATCTAAACAACGAGAGGGTAAGCTAATGCTTAGTGAGTGAGAATACTACATACATATATATGCATAAAATGGACACGCCACACGAATAATCAAATAACACATACCGGAGCATCCAAGTATAAGACTAACAATCTAAGCATACCGTTCAACCGCTATACACAAGCTAATAACCAACAAGTAAGTTCACCAATGACGCTATGAACAACACCAACAAGCTACACCCGGAGGGTTAGCTACATCACAACAATACGACGACATATATACAACAATAAAGCGTAAAACGTCCAAGGTTAACCCTTAACCCAATACCAAAAGAAGATTTGGCTGAACTACACGAGCCTTAGTAAATCCGCATCCATACGAGACTACTATCTTCAATACCACAACAACATCGAGGTTGGCCGAACTACACGAGCCTTAGTGAATCCGCAACAACACGAGATCACTACCTCAATAAGATGACCGAACTACACGTGTCATTGTGAATCCGCATCCACACGTGATTCACTTTACAAATCAAAACCCACGGTTACGGGATTATAAAATCCACCACATCGGGGTTATCCACATCACAACTCAATACCAACCCTTCGCCATTTGGGTTATATAATCCACATCACAAGGACATGTGATAACGTACACACAAAGTGTGCACCTCGCCAAAGGTGGTCAACCAAAATGCACAACCGTGCTAGTTGGACCCATATAAAAGTCCATCAAATCCACCTATATGTGAAGTGAGCTCTATAGCCGAGAATCACTTCACCCGACCCGCACCCATCCTACACATACATATGCACATAGGATATTAACACTCACCTTGTCGTCTTTGATGAATGCAACCGAAATTCGCAACTCGCCAATGGAAAGTACCTATTCTATTATCACAATACAACAACACACTTAGAGTGGATTTACAAACCAACTCAAATCGACACTTAGTGCAAATTTTGACCCATTGCTCTTTCAAGCACCAAACCGCGCCCAAACTAACTAATAATCACTAACACAAGTGAAAATGGTCCTAATATGCCAATTAAATCCAAACACAAGTGTTAAACACTTATCATTCTCAAAATCATCCATAAATCCTAATTTTGAGTCAATTCAAAATTAGTCTTTCAAATACACTAAAATGGGTTCCAACACTTCCATAATCACAAAACCTAATGATTAAACCCAATTCCAAGTCCTAAATCATGGCCAAGCCGGTTTCCAACCCAAAACCCACCACCAACAACAATAAACCCGATTACTAGCATCAATGAACTCACTTCAAGAGTTTAAATGGGTTTCTCTACAATTCAAGTTCAAACCCTAACTTGAATATCAAAATCAAACAATGAAATTCGGAGTTAGAACTTACCACAACAACTAAAACGTAGCAAGGAATGAGGTGAACAACTTTAACACTCGAGCTTTTGATCAATTTGAGCTTCTTCTTCTCCAAAACCCCAATTCTCTCTCTAGAACTCTCTCTCTCTCTCTCTCTCTTTCTAAGAATGGATGAGAATGTTGAATGGATGTGAAAGTGATCCAAAATTGGATCCAAACTAGCTGATAAGCTCTCAGATCCGTCCTCAAGTGAAAAGACCAAAAAGCCCCTCATTAAACTCTAATTAAAAACAAAACAGGAAAACTGTCCCAGGTAGGGTGCGCGGTGCGCACCCTTGACCTTGCGCGGAGCGCACAGAGGTCAGAACAACCCACCAGTTTAATAATTCGTTCCACGCTTCACCCACTTAAGTACACCATAAATACTCTATGTACAATCAATATTAGGGTCTTACAACTCTCCCCCACTTAGAATTGATCACGTCCTCGTGATCCTCGTCACTTAACCAATCGGACCCACACTCGATGGTCCTCAAACATACGTTCCAAACCGGCTCCTACCACAATTATCATAAACTCGAAGATTATTCCATTTACCAATTACACACATGCACGCATTCCGGAACATGCAATGCACACAACATCCGAAATCTATAACGTTCACTTAGAATACACGGAATCGCCACGTATTCTTTGAACTCCTCTAGGCAATTCTTCTCAAAGAGTCACCTTTAACAACTAAATCGTCACTCGCTATTTATTAAAATCTACAAATCCGAGCACTAAAACTTGCTCAATCCCTCGCATCGGGAAAAAAACTCAACCAATCTCGTACCGAGATATCAACCCTTTAGTGTACCCTTACCAAGTACAATGCTAATAGCAACCAAGTTTCAACCTAAGGTCAACAACCCGAAACGATGAAGACCGAACAAAAACGAATCCTTACGGATACGCTTACCACTTACATCCCTTGTAGTACGCCACACGACCAATACGCAACTATCATAAAGTCATAAGCAAACGACTAAATCCGCTAGCGTCCAAAACGACTATGGCAACGCAAATCCCAAGGTGTACAAAATCGACTATTGTCACACCCGTAACAACATGTGAGCGAAACACAGCTATCGCATCACTAATCACGCAACATGGTCCTCACAACCCCACCATTGGTGTATAAAACAACCAATAGTTCACAACGCAAACCACATGAAGGCTAGCCGAAAATACACGCGCCTTAGTGAATCCGCACCACACGCGACTCACCACCTCCACCGCAATGACAATCAGGATTGGCCGAACTACACGCGCCTTAGTGAATCCGAACTACACGAGAGTCACTATCCCAATAGAATGACCACATCCACACGTATCATTGTAAATCCGAACTACACGAGACTCACTTCCTCAATATAATGACCGCATCCACACGTGTCATTGTGAATCCGAACTACACGAGACTCACTTCAATAATAAGATGACCGAAACACACTTGTCATCATGAATTCGCATCCACACGTGATCCACCTCCCAAATCTCAACACAGGAATGGTACTCCCATTCCCCATCGGTACTCGCATTTCTCGATAACGTTATACCATACCGATATAACACTACTCCCAAGGTGAAGTTAGCGGACCACGTCAACGGTCATAACCCACCAATCACACACTCTCTTTTGGCCTCATACAACGAGTAGTGTAACATCGCGCACTGTTACACCATAGTGAATCCTAACGGAATACACTAACCATCAACACACGCTCTTTTTGCCTCGATCACAACGAGTAGTGTAACATCGCGCACTGCTACACCATAGTGAATTCTAAAAAAATACACTAACCATCAACACACGCTCTTTTGGCCCCGATCACAACGAGTAGTGTTACATCGCTCACTGCTACACCATAGCGAATCCTAACGGATTACACTAACCATCTACATAAACCAAAAATCCATTAGTGTACTTAACACCGCGTAACACTAACCACCAGGTGGTGTCTTAACACCGCGACTCACCCACCCAAGTAAATCCATCATATACATACACGCATCATACGTATGCGTACACAACGCCAACACAATCGAGCAAGAACCGCCCATATCGCACATAGGCACAAAACAATAATTTCTCTAGAATAGAATCCGTCACGCACATCCCTTAACCGAGGGATCTCACTTGCTCGTCCAACACGTCCATTATCTCTAAATGAGATTCACCATATTACTACCTCGGTGGTAATTCAAATCCAAAACCATAAGTACAATTTATTCCAAATCGTACTTTTACCACAATCGACCAACATAGGTCTCAACGCTAGCTCCGAATCCATACGAGCATCGTCCAATATCAATACACTAGAACATCTTTATGTGAGAGTTCATACACCCACTTAGAACTCCGTTCCATAACCACATCACAATACCTTGCTCCAACCTTGAGCACACGAAGGATTTTAACCTATCCTTAAATACTTCGAATGAAGAGTTCACCACAAATTGCACAAACTTTATTATTGCAACCCCCTGATTGCCATAGCTTATCACATTTCCACCTTGTCACTCATGTACCTAAGGGTTTCTCTCTGGTACCCTAAGTACAATGTAACCACAACACCATCGGAGTCGAATACCACGCTAGTAGGTATGAAAGAGGCACCTAACATCGCGTCACGTAGACTCCATCACCAACAGGCATCGAGATCAAACAATCGATCTTTAGGGTTTTATCCACCCGTCAAATCTCATGGTTCATCAACTTCAATCACGAAAGCAAACACGCGGTTAACGAACGAACACCAAAGCCCATACCCATGGCTTGGTAGAAACATTTCTCAACACTAAGGAATGCTTAGTTGCACCAAGTCTTACACCCTTCGCCCATTAATCAAAACGTCACCGTAGGGTGATTCCATTAGGAACGTTACCCATAACAATACTATGCACAACACAAGGCATTTAACAAACCCGAACTCATCGGCACATAATAATACTCAAAGGACATATTTATTAAAACGAAACGTACCTTAACGTCTCCTTTCCGCACCCGTCCCCGCTAACTCGGGACACTCTGACTTACGATGTCCTTCCTCTTGGCAATTGAAGCACACCGTGCCATCACCCTTTGGCACTGAACATTCCCAAGACTTGTGACCCCACACGCCACAATTGTAACATCTAGACACACTAGAATCCGATATACTCGTCCGTGTACCACCCGTGCTCACACTTGCACCCTTAGTTCTCTTACTTGGAGCACCATACGAAACCACCCTTCTCTCACTTGAAGGTTCACCAATCTTCGATCGCGAATACGACTCGAAACCCCTAGCCACGCGAATAATTCCGCAAACGATTTCGCCTGACCTCTGCTAATTTTGCTCTTCAAGTCATCATTCAAAGTCCGATAGAAATCTTCCATCAACAAACGATCATTCCCCATATACTCCGAGCATAAACGAGCCTTCGCCATAAAGGTCGTCTTGAGAGTATTCAAATCCATAGAACCCTGTTGCAAATTTCACAACTCATTACGTAATTTCGACAAATCGGCTGAAGTCCGGAACTCCTCGAAGAATTCCTTCTTAAAATCGTCCCACGATAACCCCATAAACGCTTCTCCACCGACAAGATCAATCTTACCATCTAACCAATCCTTCGCCCTACCCTGTAACAAGCTAGTAGCGAGTCTTGTCATCTTCTCAGGAGGGCATTCAATAGTGCGAAAATACCCTTCGACATCCGAGATCCATGTTGTGCTTACCAAAGGATCAGGTTTCCCGTCATACATCGGGGGTTTAGTCCTCATGAAGCTCTTAAGACAACGCTCCATTTCACTACAACTCCGAAATTCGGAATACTTCCTATCCATTTCTTCTCGAAACCCACCCATTTGCTCCGCAACAGTGGCCGCAACTCTAGCGTTAAACTCCTCGTCATTCGTCTCGATCTCGTTTCGCGTCGTCATTCTAAAGAATTCAAAAACGATTAGTCCACGAACGTATAAATCCACACGCACAACACCGCCCCATCTTGCTAAACACTCATCGTACATCACTTGTTAGACACAATTTGCACCCGTAATAAGGTTTGCAAGTCCTTATTACGCACACACGCCGTATCAACTTGTTAGTACAACGACCGCCTCACTCGATGATATAAACAACACTACTAAATATTCTACGCGACATAAACACACGCAAGAATAATGTCACAACACAAGCCAATACCCTAGTTAGTTCACCTACACGCTAAGGCACTAACAAAGTTCCCATTCTGACCCGTACTCCTACAAGTCCCGCAACAAATAAGCACAAACAAAAGTCTAAGTCTAGGCACCTATCTCAAGTCACCTAAATCCCTTAGACCATGCTCTGATACCACTTGTAATGACCCAACCCGTTATCCAACCGAATACGCAAATTTTTTTTTATTTACAGAAGGGTGCGCGGCGCGCACAGAGCCTAACACCTTCTGTCCGGATTTTCCATTTTTCGTTTAATGATCTCCCACTTCCCGACACTTTTAGACGAAACGGTTTTCACAACACATTATAATAAGTAAAACTAACACGTTCCAATAATAAAATGAGTTTTACAACACCGGGCCCACATCAGCCATTTTACGACTTTCGTACAAAATACAAGTTTATGACCACAAGATTTTTAACACAAAATAAAGACCGAGCATGGCGATTGGGGATACGCTACCCAATCCTAATCAATCTAAAAGCACGTCTTCTAAGAAACTACGTAAGTCCACTAGTTCCCATGCTTACCCGAGCCACCGCATCCATGCATATCTCTAAAAATGTAAACAACGAGAGGGTAAGCTACTGCTTAGTGAGTGAGAATATACTACATACATATATATGCATAAAATGGACACACCACACGAATAATGAAATAACACATACCGGAGCATCCAAGTATAAGACTAGCAATTTAAGCATACCGTTCAACCGCTATACACAAGCTAATAATCAACAAGTTTACCAACGACGCTATGAACAACACCAACAAGTTACACCCGGAGGGATAGCTACATCACAACAATACGACGACATATATATAACAATAAAGCGTAAAACGCCCAATGTTAACCCCTTAACCCAATACCAAAAGAAGATTTAGCCGAACTACACGAGTCTTAGTAAATCCGTATCCACACGAGACTACTATCTTCAATACCACAACAACATCGAGGTTGGTCGAACTACACGAGCCTTAGTGAATCCGCAACCACACGAGATCACTTCCTCAATAAGATGACCGAACTACACGCGTCATTGTGAATCCGCATCCACACGTGATTCACTTCCCAAATCAAAACCCACGGTCACGGGATTATAAAATCCACCACATCAGGGTTATCCACATCACAACTCAATACCAACCCTTCGCCATTGGGGTTATATAATCCACATCACAAGCACATGTGATAACGTACACATAAAGTGTGCACCTCACCAAAGGTGGTCAACCAAAATGCACAACCATGCTAATTGGACCCATACACATGTCCATCAAATCCACCTATATGTGAAGTGAGCTCTATAGCCGAGAATCACTTCACTCGAACCGAACCCATCCTACACATACATATGCACATAGGATATTAACACTCACCTTGTCATCTTTGATGAATGCAATCAAAATCCGTAACTCGCCAATGAAAAGTACCTATTCCATTATCACAATACAACAACACACTTAGAGTGGATTTACAAACCAACTCAAATCGACACTTAGTGCAAATTTCGACCCATTGCACTTCCAAGCACCAAACCGCGCCCAAACTAACCAATAATCATTAACACAAGTGAAAATGGTCCTAATATGCCAATTAAATCCAAACACAAGTGTAAAACACTTATCATTCTCAAAATCACCCATAAACCCTAATTTTGACTCAATTCAAAATTAGTCTTTCAAATACACTAAAATGGGTTCCAACACTTCCATAATCACCAAACCAAGTGATTAAACCCAATTTCAAGTCCTAAATCATTGCCAAGTCGGTTTTCAACCCAAAACCCACCACCAACAACAAAAAACCCGATTACTAGCATCAATGAACTCACTTCAAGAGTTTAAATGGGTTTCTCTACAATTCAAGTTCAAACCCTAACTTGACTATCAAAATCAAACAATGAAATTCGGAGTTAGAAGTTACCACAATAACCGAAACGTAGCTAGAAACGAGGTGAACAACTTTAACACTCGAGCTTTTGATCAATTTGAGCTTCTTCTTCTCCAAAACCCCAATTCTCTCTGTAGAACTCTCTCTCTCTCTAAGAATGGATGAGAGTGTTGAATGGATGTGAAAGTGATCCAAAATTGGATCCAAACCAGCTGATAAGCTCTTAGATCCGTCCTTAAGTGAAAAGACCAAAAAGCCCCTCATTAAACTTTAATTAAAAACAAAACAGGAAAACTGTCCCAGGTGGGGTGCGCGACGCGCACCCTTGACCTTGCGCGACACACACAGAGGTCAGAACAGCCCACCAGTTTAATAATTCGTTCCACGCTTCACCCACTTAAGTACACCATAAATACTCTATGTACAATCAATATTAGGGTCTTACAACATGAGAATATAAACACGCAAAAACATGTCAACATTAATGTTGGTGAATCTACGGGTTTAATAGCTTAACAATGTCTGTAAAACAGTTATCAAAAAATAGTTTAATTCCATTGACCACAAGATTTTAATATGCACAACCCGAAGTTGTAAAATGCTACATAATTCCTGAGCACCTGAATACTAATAATGACGAGAGTATAGAAACCACTACACTCCTTTTAGCCCATAAGAATGTTATACACTTGTTCGAATGTATTTAATATTCAAAGTAAATGTGCCACGGTTAATATTGTTTGGGCGAGGTTTGTCTAACCTAACGGATCCGTCCATCTAAATTGTGCTTACCCGATGGTAATAAAAGTATTCAAGCTAGGGGCTTTTTGAACAATAACTCAATATGTATAATAAGTACTCGTGTCAATCATAAAAAGCATTTATAAAAATGTAAGTAATAAGCATGTATTCTCATTCCAAAAATAGTAAGTAAAAATAGAACTGTAGACTCACCTTTGGATAGCTCTTGAACAAACGTAAGCAAATAACTTGTATAATTTATATCTGAGTAACGCAACCTAAGTATACGTATATAGGTTGGTCATTATTTATGTCTTATAATATAGTAGTTTCATAGTGTAAGTTGTCTTATTGCTCGACTCGACTCGTTTCATAGTAAAAGTCAATTAATTCATACAAGTCAACAAAAGCCAACCCAAGTCAAACTAAAAGTCAAACTTGGTCAAAATGGTCAACTAAAGTCAACATCAGTAGGTTCATGTCAAATTTTGGTCAACATGTCAACCCTAAGTCAACTAACACGTTTTAGATCATAATTAGTCAATTACGTGATCACAGTTTATCGTCTATCATTTCGTTCATGTACAAGTTGCAAACAATGCACAATACCTCATAGTACATAATACATGGTAGTATGACAAGCTCCAGATCTGAACTTGACATATAAAAGTTTCTAAAAAGTAATAGCAGGGTCTCATACAATGCATATAAGTCGGGTTTCAGAATGGACGCATTCATGGTTCACTAAATCAGTTTCTGACTGCACACCAATCTCGTATTAGCTATAACCGGAGCTAAGGACATGAAAATCAAGCTAGGTTAGTGGCCATGGTTTAAGGACAAATCAAATTACCACATATCCAAAATTTAGCCATTTTTGTTTAGCCAATTAGTACATTTAATTCAATCAAGTTGGACATTCTGTTTCAGCTCAAATCAGAAGTCACCGAAACTATGGCCTTAGTGTGCACAATAGATTAGTTTTCACAACTTGACATAAACTAGACATAAGTCACATAACATACAAAGTTTCATTATCCAAAAGGGCAATAGGATACTAGGTCACTCATGTCTCAATTCCTATGTTCCTTGTCCTAAAAGCGCATTGAATGCCTCTCGGGAACTCCGGCCATACCGAGTTCATAGAATCTTCAGATACAGTATAACTAGGGGTCTTAATCTTATGAAGTAGCTAATTTCATATAGGTGGACAATTTCTGATCACAACCTAGGTTGGTCAATCCTTAAGATGCTAGCATACAAATCCATCAGACTTTCTAGTTCAGTACTATGACAATAATCGAACTAAATTAACATAATTACGCTAACCCAAACTTCTATCATGGCAACACATAGATTAATTAAGCTATCATGGTAATATCAGAATGCATTTTTTTCATAAAAAGTAAGAACACGTTTTTAATACAAAAGACAAGCGTTTCAGATAAAAACCTGAAAAAGCTGAAGAAATCTGCCCGAGATAGCACGGACTCTCCGGGATATCCTCCGGAAAATAAAAGCTAAGCTAACTACTACTGAAAACTAACTAAAAGCTTGAAAATATAAAGTGAATTACAAATTGAGTGTGTGTTGAAATGGATGGAGAGAGTCCTTTAAATAGACTTGAAATTTGCTTACAAACGGCTGGCAGGCCGTTTGACAAGCCGTTTGGTGGCCGTTTGCAGGGTCAAGTTGTTTGTTGGGGCCGTTTAACTTGGGCTTGTGGCAAGCCGTTTGTGAGCCAGGCAGGCCGTTTGGCAGGTTGTTTGGCTGCCTGGTCAGCTGAAATTCTCTGGATCGTAACTTGATTTCTTGTCTTTCACCGTTTTCGCTCTAGAATCTCCGTTTTAGCTCCATTTTACCTGATTCTTTTTGCATCGCCTTCGTAATTACTTAATCACAAAATCAACCGAAAAAGCGATAATTTTGCCAAAAAAGTTTGAATCTGTATTGTTTTAGGGCTTAATATTGGGGTAAAAATGTGACTTTTTGGCCGATATCAAATACCTCACACTTAGCTTTGCTTGTCCTCAAGCAAAAAGCGGGAATATAAGGTTCTTTCTAATAGATTCTCCCTTGCCCACCCGCAAATCTTTTTACTATGCCTTCATCAGAAGTCGTCACATCTTTCGAAAGTATTAGAAAAAGTTTCGAGCTTGATGATTTGGTCACTAGATTTCAATTGCGTCCATAGTGAAAAAGACATACTTTCCAACTCTCAGATGTAGAGTATACATGACCAGGCTCCTCACTAGCGGGTCACTCATATCACTCAAGTGTTTAAGGTGCCCTAAACTAATTGTATTGTCACTCAGAAGCTAGTCTTGTAACAGTTCTCATCATAGACTTGGTAAAGCATCGATATCTCCACCGGTTAAGTAAGGACAACACTGATCTTCTTCCTAGGCATTCTTTCAAGAGAAAGACGGGTCGTAGTATTTGATTGGGAAAATTTTTATGGATTGGTGAAAGGTATCTAGATCTTTTGATTTAGAGAGAATTGATAGATTTCGATTCTTCAGAGTATCCATTTTTGGATAGAGAGTGGCTTGGAATCCGTAAAAAGTTTCTTCGGAAGAGGCGGATTTTGCTAAGACGTTGTCTAGAATTTTCTTTGGCTCCTCCGGTATTCTTCTTTGGGGCAACTTCTCGGGTTTTTCTTTGCCTTTATTTCTAGAGACTTTGCTATATATATATATATATATATATATATATATATATATATATATATATATATATATATATAATTTTGGCATATCCTTTCTTCATAACTTTTGTCTTTCATTCCTAGTGCCCAGAGAGGAAGTGATAATCCACTGAAAATAGGTTTTTGACCTATCAAAAACAATCAGGGGTTCAGAATCTTTTAACAAGTGCTTTTGAAGCGAATTTGATCGATCTATCTCTTCATTAATCTCTGGATCTTTTGATAAATAAAGGGGAATGGAGGTGAATGGGTAGTGTATTTTTGGAAGTGAATTTGGGGTGAATTTTTCTGATTCATCAACTCTTTATGTGAGTTGGTCAGTTTAAATTGCGTGTAGTGGAAACAAAAACGGAGGGCTTTATTCTTCTCTATTCAGAATGATTTCGGAAGGAGTATCGCACATGAACCATATGGCGCTTACTAACCATTGGTCTTGAAACGTATGTCAGAACCAAGTTCTGACTTGAACCGTACACCGGCACGCTCATCAATTGAAATGAGAAAGTACTGTAGATTTGATGGGTCGTACAAATACTTTGGGTCCAAGAGTCCTCACTTTTTGGGAGTAGGGGTCGTGCTTGGTCATGCGTAGTCTTTTACATATTTTCTTAAAAGAAATCTTTTGACACAAAACATAAGTTTCTGCTTAATCGTTCCGTTCTAATGAATGTTCCGAAAACCGATTTCTAGCAATTTTATTAGATCTTTTGGGCAAAACAAGGTAAGAATTTTTCGAAATCACCCAACATCCATTGCTAATTACTTTTTATATAAAAGAATTTTTCAAAACTTGGCGTTTATGGTTACTCGTCCTTTAAACCTTTACCCAATACCCCACACTTAGAAGAACATTGTCCCTAATGTTCTCTGAAAAAGAATATTTTAATACTTTATAAATTAAGGACATTGTTTTCTAAAATTTCTAAGTTGGCTGGAGGGTGACCCCACACTTAGAGATTTTAGTGAAATAGGTTTGAGGAAGGATTACTTCCCTATGGTTAGGTTACTTTCCTAGTGCTGGGCCTTCCTACGGTCGGTCTCCTAATTGCTGGAAAGGAACAGTCTCTTTTGATAAAATTTCTGCATGAAGAAGAAAAAGAGAAAGATGGCATTTTCGCTATATATAACTTTTTAATACAATGCTTTGAAAAGATAAAACTAAAAGTAAATAAAGTAAAGTAGTCGACAGAATACTATCATGGCCAATGTGCTGAGCGGTGTCTGCGAAGTATCCATGAAGTCTGAAGGGATCATCATCATCATTCTCTAGTCTCGACAAATACTCAAGTGGTTGCCCTACATCCAATGCAGGGCCTAATAGTGAATCCAGACAAAGGTCAGACGGCAACTCCAGGTGTGACAAGTTTGGGAAAGGATCCTCATCAGCGATGTTCTCGGTAATCTCAAAGGCCTGGGCTATGGGTGGCTCAACTGATATGGGAACTGTGACTAGGTGACAACCCTCAGGTAGCTCAGTGACTGGGACTGTCTCGGTGACTGGAGCAGGTGAAACGGCTAAGACAGGTGGCGTGATGGGAGCGTTAGTGGCATGTGCTGGGATGGCAGCTGAAGCGACTGAGTGAACTGAGACTGGAGTGGAACGCCTGGGGGTAGCTTGTCGTGTCGGCTGAACACGACTCGCTAGCCTGAATGATGACAGGCCCAGAGTACTGCATGGCATCCCCTCACATTGAAGGTATGCTCTAAAAGCTCGATAAAGTCTCTGCTGGTCTCTGAGTAATGCCCATGCAACATCTGGGTCATTTAAGGCGGCTCTATAGTGTATCACCGTCTGTGACTCATGTGTCTCTAGTGGCTGTGTATGCTCGGCAGGTCTCCTAGCTAAACGTCTGGAGCATCGAACATGATGAGCTAGCAGTGCTATACCAATATCCTCCTCAACACTCTCCAATATCAATCGCCTTGGGCCTAATTGCCCTGTTGATGGCCTATTCTGATCAGCGCTGCTTTCTGATGAGTAAATTCCCGGAGTTCTCCTCCAACGAACTGGGATGTAAACTGAAGCTCCTGAACTTGGCATTCTTGCCTGAACACATTCAACAAACTCGTAAGTACTAAGCGCAAGTATGGCGCTTAGTTGTTAGTACACAGAGATAATATTTTTGTAGACTGAAAATAATTGAAATAAAAATAAAGAAAATAAAATAAAAAGGATAAGCAAGGGGTGCCTCCGAAGAGCGATTTGTTTATCAAGTCATTACAGCTCGACTTTTCTTTGTCAGATCTTCAGAATGGATCAAAGGAGAAGAGGTGCTCCTCTTTATCATTGTCTTCTAGATAAGCTTTTAGCCGGTGGCTGTTGACTTTGAAGTTGCTAGTAGGTCCTTCTAGTTCCACGGCTCCATGTGGAAAAGCATGTATAACTTTGTATGACCCACTCCATCTTGATCTAAATTTTCCAGCAAACTTCTTGAATCGAGAATTAAAGAGCAGAACTTTATCTCCAGGGGCGAACTTTGTAGGAATCAATTTTGAATCATGTGTCAGCTTCGTTCGTTCCTTGAATATGTATGACGTTTCGTACGCTTGGTCTCTTAATTCAGCGAGTTCATTCATCTCCACGGTAACTGAGGGATCGATGTTGCAGGTCTTCAGTGCCTAGAGAGCTTTATATTCTAATTACAGCGGAATGTGACAGGCTTTTCCATGGATCATGCGATATGGTGTAGTTCCTAGAGGATTCTTGTAAGCAGTCCGGAATGCCTACAGAGCATCGTCTAGTTTCTCGTCCCATTTATTTCCATGATGGCCGACGGTTCGTTCTAGGATTCTCTTGAGTGCTCTGTTGGTGACCTCTGCTTGTCCGTTAGTCTGCGGATGATAGGCAGTGGACATTTTATGGGTAACTCTGTATTGTTGCATCACCTTCATAAATTGGGTATTGCAGAAGTGTGTGCCTCTATCACTTATTATAGCGCGGGGAGCTCCATATCGGTAGAAGAGTCTCTTCAGGAAGTTGGTGACGACCTTGGCATCATTGGTTGGAAATGCTTGGGCTTCGACCCATCTAGAGATGTAATCTACTGCTACGAGGACATATTCTTTCCCATTAGACTTTGGGAATGGCCCCATGATGTCTAACCCCATATATCGAAGATCTCGCAAGCTTGGATATTAGTTCGAGGCATCTCATTCTTCATAGAGATAATACCTTGACTTTGGCATGCGTCGCAACGCTTTACAAGCTCTTGCGCATCTCGGAATATAGACGGCCAATAAAATCCTAATTCGTAGACTTTTCTTGCAGTTAAGTTTGCTCCATGATGACCTCCAGTTGGTCCATGGTGACATTGGTGAAGAATCCCTGCTGCTTGTTTTTCATCTACGCACTTCCTGATTATCTGATCATGGCAAATTCTAAACAAGTAAGGGTCTTTCGAGTAGTAGTACTTAGCGTCCCTGAAGAACTTCCTTCTTAGGGATGTTCTCATTCCCTTTTGTACTACTCCAGCTACTATGTAGTTAGCTATGTCAGCATACCAAGGAGTATCAGTGAACTGTGATCCTAAGTGAGCTTGTCCTAAATCATAAGCTATTCTTCCAGAAATTTATCTCTGATATCTTGTTCAGCAAGTTGTTCCATTGCTGGGTTCTCCAAACGACTAAGATGGTCTGCTACGATGTTCTCTGCTCTTTTCTTATCTTTAATTTCAATATCGAATTCCTGAAGGAGTAAGATCCATCGTAGGTGTCTTGGTTTAGCATCTTGCTTAGTGAATAGATATTTAAGGGCTGAATGATCTGCATAGACTGTAGTTTTAGATAGGAACAGAATTTGTCAAAGGCGCATACTACAACTAGCAGCACCTTTTTCGTAGTAGTGTAATTCTCTTGAGCTCCGGTTAAGGTTTTGCTGGCGTAATAGATTGGATGAAAGTGCGTATCTGTCCGTTGTCCGAGTACAGCTCCAACTGTGAAGTCACTCGCATCACACATGATTTCGAATGGTAAACTCCAATCAGGAGCTATCATGATGGGTGCATGTGTTAGCTGTTCCTTCAGATAGTTGAATGCTTTAATACATTCTTCATTGAAGACAAACGAAACTTCCTTTCTGAGGATATGAGTGAGAGGTCGTGTGAACTTTGAGAAATCTTTGATGAAGTGTCGGTAAAAACCAACATGTCCAAGGAAACTCCTTACCGCTTTTGCTGTGGTAGGCTCTGGAAGTTTAGTTATGGTCTCAATCTTAGCCTTATCAACTTCTACTCCTGCTTTTCAAATCTTATGTCCTAAAACTATCCATTCTTTAACCATGAGGTGACATTTTTCCCAATTCAGAACTAAATTTGAATCTTTACTCTGAGTGAGCATCTTGTCAAGGTTAGAAAGGCACGGATCAAAGGTACTACCAAAGACTGAGAAGTCGTCCATGAAGACTTCCATACAACGTTCAATCATATCGTGGAATATTGCTACCATGCGTAGCTGGAATATAGCTGGTGCATTGCATAACCCAAAGGGCATGTGTCGATAGGCAAATGTTCCATAAGGGCAGGTGAAGGTTGTCTTTTCTTGGTCCTTTGGATCGAGGGGAATCTGAAAGTAGCCGGAAAAACCGTCAAGGAAACAATAGTACTAATTTCCTGATAGACGTTCCAACATTTGATCGATGAAAGGTAATGGAAAATGATCTTTTCGGTTTGCATCGTTTAGTTTACGATAATCTATGCAAACCCACCAACCGGTGACCTCCCGTGTTGGAATAAGCTCATTATTCTCATTTTGAATTACAGTCGTCCCTCCCTTTTTAGGTACCACTTGAACAGGACTGACCCATGGTGAATCAAAAATGGGATAGATCAGACCAGCCTCCAAAAGTTTGATTACTTCTTTCTTAACGACTTCTTGAATCATAGGGTTGACCCTTCTTTGCCTCTGAACTGATGGTTTGATATCATCTTCCATGAAGATCTCGTGGATGCAATAGTTGGGGCTGATTCCTTTTATGTCGGAGATTTTCCAAGTAAATGCCTTCTTATGTGATTTCAAAACTTGAATCAATTTTGCCTTCTCTTATGGCATGAGGTCTTTCGAGATAATTACAGGGAGTTGTTATTCTCCTTCTAGGAATGCATACTCCAGATTATCGGGTAACTTCTTTAATTCCAATTTCGGAGTTCCTCGATAGATGGCTTCATTCTAGCTCTCTCCTTTCGGTCTAACGAGTCATATTTCTCCTGGAATTCTGATTCTTTAGTAACGGTCACTGATGCTATCTGTTCTTCATTTTTGGAAATTGTCCTCCTTAATGCTTCCTCTTCATAAACGTCTTCCTTAGTTTCAAAGATTGGTTCTGGAATTTCCACACAGTCCTCTTTTGACTGGGGTTCCTGAAATACCGGAATGAAATATGTTTCTTCATTCGGTCTTCTCCTTAACAGAGGTAGGGAATGCCTTGTCCTAGCGGTGCTATTCGGATAGTCTTGCCAAGAAAATTACTTTCAGAGAGGGGAGATTTGTGTTGACTAAGGTTTATGGCTGAATGAATGTCGAGATTTTCTTCGGGAGGTGTAAAGAACAGATCCTTAGAAATTTGATCTTGACTACATATAGCCATGGTTTCTTCTAGGTATTCGTTGACGAGTTCTTGAAAAGAATCAGAGAGATTCACATCTTCTTCGCGAGGATGGTTCATGAGACGATCAACATTGAATGTGATTTCTTCTCCTCCAACCCTTAATTTCAATGATTTCTCGTGTACATAGATTATGGCCTTGGCAGTATTTTGGAATGGTCTGCCAAGAATGAGTGGGACCTTCGTGTCTTCCTCAATATCCATAATGACAAAATCAACGGGAAATACATATCCACTCTGACTAGGACATCTTCGGCTATTCCTCGAAGAATCTTAACTGATCTGTCCGCGAGTTGGATAGTTATTTTGGTAGGCCTTAAGTCATTTAATCCTAGCTTTTTGAATAATAAATACGACATTAAGTTTACACTGGCTCCTAAGTCTGCTAATGCATTGCTAATTTGGACATCTTGCAGGAAGCAAGGTACTATAAATCTTCCTGTATCTCCTTAGGGGGAATACCATGTTGTATTACTAATGAGCATTCTTCACTTAAGGGCAAGCTAAATATCTCTCTTAATCTCTCTTTGTTTGAAAGTAGTTCTTTGAAAAATTTAGCACAGTTTGGCATTTCTACTAAAGCATCTACTAGTCGTACATTCAAATGCAAATTCTTGATAATATCCCAATACTTAGCGAATTATGCTTCTTGTTTTTCCTTCCTAAGCCTACCCGAGAAAAGTATGCGGGCACGCGGAATAATTTCCGGTGCCTTAGGAGAGATAGGTTCCGGTGGATTGACCATTGGGTCAATTGACACAGGTTCCTTATCGAAAAAAATCTTGTATGGGTACATTAACAGTTGTTTCTTTCCCTTCTCTAGTGAATACTAGGGCATCAAACTCACTACACTCTATATCAACTTTAGTGGTTAAACGTTTAAGCGTAAGCTGAAAATTGGTTATTAATTCTTAAAAAGTCTTTATCAAAGTGTAGAACTTATTTTGACATTTTATGACTTGAAGGTTTATCATGTATTGCTTTTTCATAAATTCAACTAAAATTTCCTTAGAGGGGAGAGTAGATTTGTGTAACGGGAAGATTATATTACGATCTGAAATATTTTGCTGTTTATGTGCCCATCTAGGGTAAGGATACCTAAGATTGGTTCTAGTAGCATCGGAGTTTTTAGGAATCGATAAACTTTGAAGAATGAGGGTGAGATCTTGTATTCTGGTTTTTAGCATTTTTACCGTATGCGCGAAGACGTCATCCTTCTCAACAGCTTCAACGAACTGGGATGTAAACTGAAGCTCCTGAACTTGGCATTCTTGCCTGAACACATTCAACAAACTCGTAAGTACTAAGCGCAAGTATGGCGCTTAGTTGTTAGTACACAGAGATAATATTTTTGTAGACTGAAAATAATTGAAATAAAAATAAAGAAAATAAAATAAAAGGGATAAGCAAGGGGTGCCCCCAAAGAGCGCTTTGTTTATCAAGTCATTACAGCTCGACTTTTCTTTGTCAGATCTTCAGAATGGATCAAAGGAGAAGAGGTGCTCCTCCTTATCGTGGTCTTCTAGATAAGCTTTTAGCCGGTGGCTGTTGACTTTGAAGTTGCTAGTAGGTCCTTTTAGTTCCACGGCTCCGTGTGGAAAAGCATGTATAACTTTGTATGGCCCACTCCATCTTGATCTAAATTTTCCAGCGAACTTCTTGAATCGAGAATTAAAGAGCAGAACTTTATCTCCAGGAGCGAACTTTGTAGGAATCAATTTTTAATCATGTGTCAGCTTCGTTCGTTCCTTGTATATGTATGACGTTTCGTACGCTTGGTCTCTTAATTCAGCGAGTTCATTCATCTCCATCTTCCAATGCTTAACGGTAACTGAGGGATCGATGTTGCAGGTCTTCAGTGCCTAGAGAGCTTTATATTCTAATTAAAGCAGAATGTGACAGGCTTTTCCATGGATCATGCGATATGGTGTAGTTCCTAGAGGATTCTTGTAATCAGTCTGGAATGCCTACAGAGCATCGTCTAGTTTCTCGGCCCATTTATTTCCATGATGGCCGACGGTTCATTCTAGGATTCTCTTGAGTGCTCTGTTGGTGACCTCTGCTTGTCCGTTAGTCCGCGGATGATAGGCAGTGGACATTTTATGGGTAACTCCGTATTGTTGCATCACCTTCATAAATTGGGTATTGCAGAAGTGTGTGCCTCTATCACTTATTATAGCGCGGGGAGCTCCATATCGGCAGAAGAGTCTCTTCAGGAAGTTGGTGACGACCTTGGCATCATTGGTTGGAAATACTTGGGCTTCGACCCATCTAGAGATGTAATCTACTGATACGAGGACATATTCTTTCCAATTAGACTTTGGGAATGGCCCCATGATGTCTAACCCCATATATCGAAGATCTCGCAAGATTGGATATTAGTTCGACGCATCTCATTCTTCATAGAGATAATACCTTGCCTTTGGCATGCATCGCAACGCTTTACAAGCTCTTGTGCATCTCGGAATATAGACGGCCAATAAAATCCTGATTCGTAGACTTTTCTTGCAGTTAAGTTTGCTCCATGATGACCTCCAGTTGGTCCATGGTGACATTGGTGAAGAATCCCTGCTGCTTGTTTTTCATCTACGCACCTCCTGATTATCTGATCATGGCAAATTCTAAACAAGTACGGGTCTTTCGAGTAGTAGTACTTAGCATCCCTGAAGAACTTCCTTCTTCGGGATGTGCTCATTCCCTTTTGTACTACTCCAACTACTATGTAGTTGGCTATGTCAGCATACCAAGGAGTATCAGTGAACTGTGATCCTAAGTGAGCTTATCCTAAATCATAAGCTGTTCTTCCAGAAATTTATCTCTGATATCTTGTTCAGCAAGTTGTTCCGTTGTTGGGTTCTCCAAACGACTAAGATGGTCTGCTGCAAAGTTCTCTGCTCCTTTCTTATCTTTAATTTCAATATCGAATTCCTGAAGGAGTAAGATCCATCATAGGTGTCTTGGTTTAGCATCTTGCTTAGTGAATAGATATTTAAGGGTTGAATGATCTGTATAAACTGTAGTTTTGGATAGGATGAGATAGGAACGGAATTTGTCGAAGGTGAATACTACAGCTAGCAGCACCTTTTCCGTGGTAATGCAATTCTCTTGAGCTCCGATTAAGGTTTTGCTGGCATAATAGATTGGATGAAAGTGCTTATCTGTCCGTTGTCCGAGTACAGCTCCAACTGCGAAGTCACTCGCATCACACATGATTTCGAATGGTAAACTCCAATCAGGAGCTATCATGATGGGTGCATGTGTTAGCTGTTCCTTTAGATAGTTGAATGCTTTAATACATTCTTCATCGAAGACAAACGGAACTTCCTTTCTGAGGATATGAGTGAGAGGTCGTGTGACCTTTGAGAAATCTTTGATGAAGTGTCGGTAAAAACCAGCGTGTCCAAGGAAACTCCTTACCGCTTTTGCTGTGGCAGGTTCTGGAAGTTTAGTTATGGTCTCAATCTTAGCCTTATCAACTTCTATTCCTGCTTTTGAAATCTTATGTCCTAAAACTATCCATTCTTTAACCATGAAGTGACATTTTTCCCAATTCAGAACTAAATTCAAATCTTTACATCGAGTGAGCATCTTATCAAGGTTAGAAAGGCACGAATCAAAGGTACTACCAAAGACTGAGAAGTCGTCCATGAAGACTTCCATACAACATTAAATCATATCGTGAAATATTGCTACCATGCATCGCTGGAATGTAGCTGGTGCATTGCATAACCCAAAGGGCATGTGTGGATAGGCAATTGTTCCTTAAGGGTAAGTGAAGGTTGTCTTCTCTTGGTCCTTAGGATTGAGGGGAATCTGAAAGTAGCCGGAAAAACCGTCAAGGAAATAATATTACTCATTTCCTGATAGACGTTCCAACATTTGATCGATGAAAGGTAACGGAAAATGATCTTTTCGGGTTACATCATTTAGTTTACGATAATCTATGCAAACCCACCAACCGGTGACCTCCCGTGTTAGAATAAGCTCATTATTCTCATTTTGAATTACAGTCGTCCCTCCCTTTTTAGGTACCACTTGAACAGGACTGACCCATGGTGAATCAGAAATGGGATAGATCAGACCGGCCTCCAGAAGTTTGATTACTTCTTTCTTAACGACTTCTTGAATCATAGGGTTGACCCTTCTTTGCCTCTGAACTGATGGTTTGAAATAATCTTCCATGAAGATCTTGTGGGTGCAATAGTTGGGGCTGATTCCTTTTATATCGGAGATTTTCCAAGTAATTGCCTTCTTATGTGATTTCAAAACTTGAATCAATTTTTCCTTCTCTTGTGGCGTGAGGTCTTTCGAAATAATTACAGGGAGTTGTTATTCTCCTTCTAGGAATGCATACTCCAGATTATCGGGTAACTTCTTTAATTCCAATTTCGAAGTTCCTCGATAGATGGCTTCATTCTAGCTATCTCCTTTCGATCTAACGAGTCATATTTCTCCTAAAATTCTGATTCTTTAGTAACGGTCACTGATGCTATCTGTTCTTCATTTTTGGAAATTGTCCTCCTTAATGCTTCCTCTTCATAAACGTCTTCCTTAGTTTCAAAGATTAGTTCAGGAATTTCCTCACAGTCCTCTTTTGACTGGGGTTCCTGAAATACCGGAATGAAATATGTTTCTTCATTAGGTCTTCTCCTTAACAGAGGTAGGGGAATGCCTTGTCCTAGCGGTGCTATTCGGATAGTCTTGCCAAGAAAATTACTTTCAGAGAGGGGAGATTTGTGTTGACTAAGGTTTATGGGTGAATGGATGTCGAGATTTTCTTCGGGAGGTGTAAAGAACAGATCCATAGAAATTTGATCTTGACTACATATAGCCATGGTTTCTTCTAGGTATTCGTTGATGAGTTCTTGAAAAGAATCAGAGAGATTCACATCTTCTTCGCGATGATGGTTCATGAGACGATCAACATTGAATGTGATTTCTTCTCCTCCAACCTTTAATTTCAATGATTTCTCATGTACATAGATTACGGCCTTGGCAGTATTTAGGAATGGTCTGCCAAGAATGAGTGGGACCTTCGTGTCTTCCTCAATATCCATAATGACGAAATCAACGGGAAATACTTATCCACTCTAACTAGGACATCTTCGGCTATTCCTCGAGGAATCTTAACTGATCTGTCCGCGAGTTGGATAGTCATTTTGGTAGGCCTTAAGTCATTTAATCCTAGCTTTTTAAATAATGAATACGACATTAAGTTTACACTGGCTCCTAAGTCTGCTAACGCATTGCTAATTTGGATATCTTGCAGGAAGCAAGGTACCGTAAATCTTCCTGTATCTCCTAACTTAGGGGGAATACCATGTTGTATTACTAATGAGCATTCTTCACTTAAGGGCAAGCTAACTATCTCTCTTAATCTCTCTTTGTTTGAAAGTAGTTCTTTGAAAAATTTAGCGCAGTTTGGCATTTCTACCAAAGCATCTACTAGTCGTACATTCAAATGCAAATTCTTGATAATATCCCAATACTTAGCGAATTGCGCTTCTTGTTTTTCCTTCCTAAGCCTACCCGAGAAAAGTATGCGGGCACGCGGAATAATTTCTGGCGGCTTAGGAGAGATAGGTTCTGGTGGATTGACCATTGGGTCAATTGACACAGGTTCCTTATCGAAAAAATCTTGTTTGGGTACATTAACAGTTGTTTGCTTCCCTTCTCTAGTGAATACTAGGGCATCAAACTCAATACACTCTATATCAACTTTAGTGGTTAAACGTTTAAGCGTAAGCTGAAACTTGGTTATTAATTCTTAAAAAGTCTTTATCAAAGTGTAGAACTTATTTTGACATTTTATGACTTGAAGGTTTATCATGTATTGCTTTTTCATAAATTCAACTAAAATTTCCTTAGAGTGAAGAGTAGGTTTGTGTAACGGGAAGATTATATTATGATATGAAATATTTTGCTGTTTATGTGCCCATCTAGGGTAAGGATACCTAAGATTGGTTCTAGTAGCATCGGATTTTTTAGGAATCGATAAACTTTGAAGAGTGAGGGTGAGATCTTGTAATCTGGTTTTCAGCATTTTTACCGTATGCACGAAGATGTCATCCTTCTCAGCAGCTTCATTGCTCTAGTCTTTCTGTTGTGCAGCTATTATATCCAAGAGATTCCATGCTTCGTTTGCTGTTTGGAACATGAAATTGCCTTGCGAGGCCATGTCTAGGAGAGACTTTTAATCCTTGGTCAAACCATTTTAAAGCGTACATATTATGTCTGCCCGACTTAATGAAGGATTCAGACATCTTTTAAGCATCATCTTTATTCTATTCCATGCTAGACACAATGACTCGTTTTCGTTTTGAGATATGTTTGTGATGTCATTTCTTAAACAGGTTTGTAGGTAGGGTGGATAAAATTTGTTTAGAAATTTGGTGGCTAGTTCCTCCCATGAATGTATTGAAATCGGGTTAAGTTCGTCAAAGCATGCCAAAGCGTGTGTAGAAAGTGAATATTGAAAAAGATGAAGTTTCAAAATATTTTTCTCGTTTTCTTCCTTCTTAAAAGAGTCAACCAGACTGATAAATCTGTTTAAGTGAAAGTTTGGATCGTCAGTAGGTAATCCTTGAAATTTACAGATCATACTGACTAGTTTAATCATGTGTGAACTGATTTCATGAATTCCTTCGGTTCCTAAGGTGATTGGTCCTCCTCTTCCCTCCAAGCATGACTTATGCATAGAAGCAAAGGTATTTTGTTGTTCCATTTTTTAGATTTTTCTATTTAAAAAGACTTAAAAGTAACTTTCAGAAAATATTAATTTACAAAAAAGATCGATAATTTAATAAAAACAATTATTCTTGAAAATCGATCGCTAACCTTATCGGATATTTCAACTGATAGGATTTCTTACAGATTACTTGTATATAGGTGGCCAGGCCAACTACGGAGAGGCAGGATCCTTTTGGTTCCAATATAATTGGAGACTATTCGGAAAATCCAACAACCAAGTCCGTGTATAATTGTCTTTCTTAGACACCACCAAACAATACTTTTGTCTGTTTAAAATCTTTCTCAATCAAAATATTCGATTCCCAGGCAGCGGCACCAGAAAACTTGTTTTCTACTATGATATGGCATAAATGGATGGTTTTATTTGTGCGGTGTCGTTAGGTTGCAGGATGTCAAATTCAGTTGATCACGGTGGTAAACAGTGGTTTTATTTATATTGTGCGGGGCCTAAATTTACTTTTACTTTCTAAGGTGTAGAAGGTGTAAGTTAACCTAGTGTCGTATTTTTGAATAGATTAACGAATTGAAAATCAAGTGGATAATTGTCTTTAATTTAAATTACCTAGATAAAGGATAGTAGTTGGTTTAAGCTAAAAGTCCCAAGTGCGGAAAAGTAAATAAGTGGAAGGATATCCGGAGTATGCAGATCAGGGAAATGTTGACCAAGATGTTGGTATTGGGTTAGGGAAAGGAAATTATGCTTATGTTAAGGCTATGCATGGAATGATGTAGATCTGGTTGGATGAGCCAATTACACAGACCTACTTGTCTCTGAACTCTCGGAGTTCTCTTTGAGCAGTGAGAAGTATGTCACTTGGTTGTATAATTGAAAGGTAGCTATACCTTGGAGGTTATCCTCAGTAAAGTACTAGGTTTATTAGTGAGTTGAGCTCTAATCTTAACCCTCGTTATCAGTTTGGTTAACTGAATAACAACGTGTCGTGTTGATTAAACACTGATCACAAACGGAAGGAGTCCGTCGGTTTAAGTTGGCAAAACCTTAAATGAAAACTAACAACCATTTCATCATACTAATGAGATCATATCAGTTCAAGCATTATACAACCTTACAGTTGAGATACTGAAAGTAAAGCAGATAGAAACCTAATAGATACCTAAACAGTTGATATGACTTAATCCTAAGGCAACAATCAAACAAGAACATGCAATAGGTTTGGGTCACACAGTGAAGGCACTAACTAGATCTTAACATCTCCTAAGAAGTCTCTTCGGAATAGTCAATAGGCATACTAGGTCATTCATGTCTCAATTCCTAAGTTCCGTGTCCTAAAAGCGCATTAAATGCCTCTCGGGAACTCCGGCCATACCGAGTTCATAGAATCTTCAGATACAGTATAACCAGGGGACTTAATCCTATGAAATAGCTAATTTCATACAGGTGAACAAGTCCTGATCACAACCTAGGTTGGTTAATCCTTAAGATGCTAGCATACAAATCTATCAGACTTCCTAGTTCAGTACTACGAATAATCGTACTAAATTAACATAATTACGCTAACCCAAACTTCTATCATGTCAACATACAGAGTAATTAAGCTAAAATGGTAATATCAGAACACATTATTAAACATAAAAAGTACGAACACATGTTTAATACAAAAGACAAACGTTTCGGATAAAAACCTGCAAAAGCTGAAGAAATCTGCCCGAGATCGCAGGGACTCGCCGGGATATCCTCCGAAAAATAAAAGCTAAGCTAACTAATACTAAAAACTAACTAAAAGCTTGAAAATATAAAGTGAATTACAAATTGCGTGTGTGTTGAAATGGATGGAGAGAGCCCTTTAAATAGACTTGAATTTTTGCCTGCAAACGGCTGGCAGGCCGTTTGGCAAGCCGTTTGGCTGGCCGTTTGAAGGGGCCATTTGCCAGATCAAGCCGTTTGTAGGGGACGTTTAACTTGGGCATGTGGCAAACCATTTATGAGCCAGGCAGGCCATTTGACAGGCCGTTTGGCTGCCTGGTCAGCTGAAATTCTCTGGATCATAACTTGATTTCTTGTCTTTCACCGTTTTCGCGCTAGAATCTTCGTTTTAGCTCCGTTTTACTTGATTCTTTTTACATCGCCTTAGTAATTACTTAATCTACAAAATCAGCCGAAAAAACGATAATTTTGCCAACAAAGTTTGAATTTTTATTGTTTTAGGGCTTAATATTGGGTAAAAATGTGACTTTTTGGCCGATATCAATATTCTAGTCTAACTTGAGTGTTTTTAAGTCATCTATACAATGGTTAACATGTTATGGCATAATTCACAAAGCAAACAACTCAGAAAATTCGGATTTATGGCAAGATCACAACAAAACTTTGATTTAACATATCTAGAGCATACGATAATGAAATCAATTGATTCTTGAGCCTAACGTTATTAATTTTTCGACCTCTTTCCATCTAGATAATAATAATTTACAGAAAACATGTCCATAATATCAGTATCAACAATAAACAATTCGGTTTTCACTTGAAACAATCAATACGATCAAACCAACGATTAATAATACATACAAACGCGATGAATCGAGCAATTGACCAACATAATCTATAAAACTTTATTAAATCATAATTTTTAGAGTTAGGGTTAGTAAAATTATACCTTAGATCACTAAATTGATTACACCAATGCGTAGCTAACGAAGAGAATTACAAGATTCGTGTTCGAGACTTGATCTAAAAATCAAAATTGAAGGTATGGAGATGATGATGATGGTCGCTGGTTTTGGGGAGGGAGAGGGGATTGATGCAGTCTTTTTTGTGAGGGTTATGTTTAGTTTAGGTTAAATAAGTATTATATACTAGGGTTAAACTATCTTAAATTGCAAATAGGTCCCTTAATTAATTAAAAATCTAAGTTTAAGGGGGTAAGAGGGGAGGGGTCGGCCGAATGGGGCCCACATGGGTTCCCGAGCTCGTGTTGTCCATTAATGTGTAACCGTGATTCGTTTCAAGTGCCGTTTATAACGTACCGAAGTCCCGAAACGCTAAACCGAACGTTAAAACGCAACCAAACGTTTAATTTATTATAAACTCAATAAATTAAATATTTTTTTATAAGTTAATAATTAATAAATTAATTATTAAAATAAACCCGAGCATTTCGTTGCTCGAAAAACAGTTTTTGTCGTTATTTAAACCGTAACGTTTTTATCGTATTTCTTTATCCGAAATATTTTATATCGATTAATATTAACCCATATTAATTCAAATAGCCCTCCAAGGATCACGTATACATTTAATACACTCAAACACACAAAAAGTCAAATAATCACCGTTAAATCAACTAACGGACAGTTAACAGAAGCGACAAAAAAGCAGGGTTGTTACACTATAGACATGCTTTAGTCATTAAAAGCTTGAGATGTAAACTCACCAACATTATCAAGTCTCACCTTTTTAATGGTGTAATCAGGAAAATGTGCTCTCAATTTAATATTCTCTGCAAGAAAATTTGCAAATGCCACATTACGGCTTGATAACAGACAAACATGAGACCATCTGCTTCATGCATCTATTAGGACCATAAAATATCCAAATGGTCCACATGGTGGATGAATTAGTCCACATATGTCACCTTGAATTCATTCAAGAAACATTGGTGATTGTTTCTTAACCTTAAGTGGTGATAGTCTAGTTATCAATTTGCCAAGAGAGCAAGATGTACATGGGATAATTGCATCATGATGGATCTTCTATCCTTCAATGGATGCACATGTGTACATTCAATAATTGTAACGACCCTGGATTTTCCAACGTTTAATTATTAATAATTTATTATTAATGCTTGTGTTTTAATAAACGTGTTCTTATACGTGTTACTTGTTACCGTATTTAACTTTACATGCCCGATTTGTCTTTGTGACACACGTACTTCACACGAATAATATTTTTGAATATTATTTACATTCATGATTGTTTATTATTAATCATTTTTAATTAACTAAGGTTACTAGTTAATTACTTGGGCTTTAATTGATTAATTGCATACTTACTTGGACTTGGGCTTTTATTATTGGAAATGGACTTGGAAGGCCACCCTACTTCCTTGATTGACTAATTAGCCAATCTTTTATGCAAGTATTACATCAAGTGTAAACTTAGATTAATTAGTGAATGAAAGACTAGTTACTTGTATCCTTACACCTTGTTCCCATGCCAATTTGCTTTATTACCATTTTGAGCTCACACATTCATCCATGCATGAAAGAAACTTGCAAACATTTCCCCTTTTGGCACTCCCTTTGGCCGTCGGTTTTGGGATGGGTAAAGGGGGTTCCAAACTTTTTTTTGAGTTACTTATTACTTGTATTATCTTCATTTTTACACACACTACCTACTTGCACTTTCATTTACTCTTCATTCTCTCTCAAACTTGTAAGTTACAAGGCTTCATTTCCTCTTCTTTTTCTTGTTAAAACCGAAACCATAAACCTTCATCATCATCATTCTTACTTGTTTAAGTTACTTGTTCTTTGTTGTAGTTTACTTACTTGTTGTTTGTAGTTGTTTACTTAATAGTTGTAAGAGTCAAACTTCCTAGTTTATTCTTCATATTATCTTATATTACAAGAACAAACAAGAACCTAAACTTTCTAGTTTATGGTTCTACATTTAATGTTTTAAAAGAATTAAAGTTCATGAGTTCTAAAATCATACTTGTGTTCATGTTTGTAAACTTAAGGTTTACTTTCTTAAAGATCAAAGTCCTGGCTTGAATCTTTAAAGTATGAACAACCATGAACTTGTCACTTGTAAATTTAACTTAATTCTTACTTTGTACATGCTTTAAATTCATGAATCTTGTTGTTATTGGTCAAGTATTACTAGTTAATCTTGATCTCATTTATCTTGAACTAAAAGTTAACTTTATAAGTTCAAGAACATGGAGGTTTAACTTTCTAGTTACAACTTCATATACTTATGTTGGGTCTAAGTTTATATAACTGATGGTCTTCTAATTTTGTTGTAAATAAGAGCTTACAAGCTTACATACATTTTTCAAGTTGAAAATCTAAGTTTCATAACTTATGGTTTCATTAAAGTGTAGATCCAAGTTTTGTAACTTAGGATCTAACTTAGGAACACTAGATCTAGACTTTCTAGTCTAGGATCTTTAAGATCTAGCTAAGATCTAAGTTCTACAGCTTATGATCTTGATTATTTAGTTTACTTTCAATTTTGTAGCTTAATATTACTTTTGTAACTCATGTATGTGTCAGATCTAAGATCTTGATGTAACTTTGGTTCATCAAACTACATACAACTCTTAAATGAGTTGTGCTACTTATCTTAGACTTGCACTAGTGTTATGATGGTCAAAACTTGGTAAAGATGATCTAAACACATCAACAATTTGTACACTTGAAGCTATATGCATCAAGGATGAGAACCGTGATGAACATCAAGAACCAAGAACCCACCGAAGCACTCTGTTTACTGTTTTGGAGGTCTGATCAGTAACCTGGGCTACTGTAAAGTTGATTTTCAGTTAGTTCGGTTCGAGTAAATAATCTTCCATTTAGGCCTCATCTTAATCCGAGTTACGGGTTAGGATTTATGGCTCTCCGAAAGTCACTACACCCTATTAACGTTGTGCTGAAATTTCTGACCTACTCTCACTTAAACCGTCACCACGGTCAAATGAAGACGAGTTTGGTTCTGGAAATTGGTAAGTACCTAGGGAACTAATATACGGAGCCATAGCCACTGGTCTCACCTTATCTCAGTTTGTATAGAGGTCGTGGCGACTGAACGAAGTCAGCCTTTATTTCAAACCCTAGTATTGACTTGAAACTTACTTTACACTTTTTGTTTAACGATGAATGATGATGGTACTTAAGACCTAATTTACATACTTTTAAACCTCTGGGAACGATTTACTGATATAGTAGCTTTTGACTTAGGTTGAGGACCTTCCGGACCAACTACTTGCTTACTATTCCCGCGCATCACATTTGGTATCAGAGCATTGGTTGTAGGGAATTAGGTTGCATTAGTGAGTCTAGACCGGACCGAGTAGGATTCACTAATAGGACTAATCTACAACTTGCTAGTTTACTTGTTTCTGCGGAACTTGCTGCATGCTGCTGCTTACTTTTACTGCTATATGCCGTATGCTACTACATGATTTCGCTACTGCATGCTAGTATCTGCTTTCGATTGCATGATACTTATCGTTATTGCCATGCTACTTACTACTATAGATGATCTAGACTGTCGTAGTTACTTTTCCTAATACGTGCTTGCTTTATGACTTACTGACATGAAAAAAGTTATTTTTCCTTGTTCGGATGTCGGATATTCCACCTGTCATCATTTTGGAGAGCAGTTCAGAGTCGTCCGCCACTTCGCCTGCCATTGTTGCCGATTCTCATATCCCGTCGTCGACACCCTCCAGTGACTCAGGTGCTTCGTCCTCCGGAGCTAGTAGCCATGCACCCGGCCCAGTGATTACCTCAGACGGAGCCGAGGACCCACCGGAGATTCCAGCTCCACTTGCCCCATGTAGTGACCCGAACTTTTCCATGTTTATATATATTAATTGAGATTGATGTTTACATGATTAAATGTTTCCAACATGTTAAGCAATCAAACTTGTTAAGACTTGATTAATTGAAATAGGTTTCATATAGACAATTGACCACCCAAGTTGACCGGTGATTCACGAACGTTAAAACTTGTAAAAAAAAACTATATGATGACATATATATGGTTATATATATAGTTAACATGATATTATGATAAGTAAACATATCATTAATTATATTAACAATGAACTACATATGTAAAAACAAGACTACTAACTTAATGATTTTGAAACGAGACATATATGTAACGTTTATCGTTGTAACGACATTTAATGTATATATATCATATTAAGAGATATTCGTACATCATAATATCATGATAATATAATAATTTAAAATCTCTTTTGATATTATAAACATTGGGTTAACAACATTTAACAAGATCGTTAACCTAAAGGTTTCAAAACAACACTTACATGTAACGACTAACGATGACTTAACGACTCAGTTAAAATGTATATACATGTAGTGTTTTAATATGTATTTATACACTTTTGAAAGACTTCAATACACTTATCAAAATACTTCTACTTAACAAAAATGCTTACAATTACATTCTCGTTCAGTTTCATCAACAATTCTACTCGTATGCACCCGTATTCGTACTCGTACAATACACAGCTTTTAGATGTATGTACTATTGGTATATACACTCCAATGATCAGCTCTTAGCAGCCCATGTGAGTCACCTAACACATGTGGGAACCATCATTTGGCAACTAGCATGAAATATCTCATAAGATTACAAAAATATGAGTAATCATTCATGACTTATTTACATGAAAACAAAATTACATATCCTTTATATCTAATCCATACACCAACGACCAAAAACACCTACAAACACTTTAATTCTTCAATTTTCTTCATCTAATTGAACTCTCTCAAGTTCTATCTTCAAGTTCTAAGTGTTCTTCATAAATTCCAAAAGTTCTAGTTTCATAAAATCAAGAATACTTTCAAGTTTGCTAGCTCACTTCTAATCTTGTAAGGTGATCATCCAACCTCAAGAAATCTTTGTTTCTTACAGTAGGTTATCATTCTAATACAAGGTAATAATCATATTCAAACTTTGGTTCAATTTCTATAACTATAACAATCTTATTTCAAGTGATGATCTTACTTGAACTTGTTTTCGTGTCATGATTTTGCTTCAAGAACTTTGAGCCATCCAAGGATCCATTGAAGCTAGATCCATTTTTCTCTTTTCCAGTAGGTTCATCCAAGGAACTTAAGGTAGTAATGATGTTCATAACATCATTCGATTCATACATATAAAGCTATCTTATTCGAAGGTTTAAACTTGTAATCACTAGAACATAGTTTAGTTAATTCTAAACTTGTTCGCAAACAAAAGTTAATCCTTCTAACTTGACTTTTAAAATCAACTAAACACATGTTCTATATCTATATGATATGCTAACTTAATGATTTAAAACCTGGAAACACGAAAAACACCGTAAAACCGGATTTACGCCGTCGTAGTAACACCGCGGGCTGTTTTGGGTTAGTTAATTAAAAACTATGATAAACTTTGATTTAAAAGTTGTTATTCTGAGAAAATGATTTTTATTATGAACATGAAACTATATCCAAAAATTATGGTTAAACTCAAAGTGGAAGTATGTTTTCTAAAATGGTCATCTAGACGTCGTTCTTTCGACTGAAATGACTACCTTTACAAAAACGACTTGTAACTTATTTTTCCGACTAGAAACCTATACTTTTTTGGTTTAGATTCATAAAATAGAGTTCAATATGAAACCATAGCAATTTGATTCACTTAAAACGGATTTAAAATGAAGAAGTTATGGGTAAAACAAGATTGGATAATTTTTCTCATTTTAGCTACGTGAAAATTGGTAACAAATCTATTCCAACCATAACTTAATCAACTTGTATTATATATTATGTAATCTTGAGATACCATAGACACGTATACAATGTTTCGACCTATCATGTCGACACATCTATATATATTTCGGAACAACCATAGACACTCTATATGTGAATGTTGGAGTTAGCTATACAGGGTTGAGGTTGATTCCAAAATATATATAGTTTGAGTTGTGATCAATACTGAGATACGTATACACTGGGTCGTGGATTGATTCAAGATAATATTTATCGATTTATTTCTGTACATCTAACTGTGGACAACTAGTTGTAGGTTACTAACGAGGACAGCTGACTTAATAAACTTAAAACATCAAAATATATTAAAAGTGTTGTAAATATATTTTGAACATACTTTGATATATATGTATATATTGTTATAGGTTCGTGAATCAACCAGTGGCCAAGTCTTACTTCCCGACGAAGTAAAAATCTGTGAAAGTGAGTTATAGTCCCACTTTTAAAATCTAATATTTTTGGGATGAGAATACATGCAGGTTTTATAAATGATTTACAAAATAGACACGAGTACGTGAAACTACATTCTATGGTTGAATTATCGAAATCGAATATGCCCCTTTTTATTAAGTCTGGTAATCTAAGAATTAGGGAACAGACACCCTAATTGACGCGAATCCTAAAGATAGATCTATCGGGCCCAACAAGCCCCATCCAAAGTACCGGATGCTTTAGTACTTCGAAATTTATATCATATCCGAAGGGTGTCCCGGAATGATGGGGATATTCTTATATATGCATCTTGTTAATGTCGGTTACCAGGTGTTCACCATATGAATGATTTTTATCTCTATGTATGGGATGTGTATTGAAATATGAAATCTTGTGGTCTATTATTTTGATTTGATATATATAGGTTAAACCTATAACTCACCAACATTTTTGTTGACGTTTTAAGCATGTTTATTCTCAGGTGATTATTAAGAGCTTCCGCTGTCGCATACTTAAATAAGGACGAGATTTGGAGTCCATGCTTGTATGATATTGTGTAAAAACTGCATTCAAGAAACTTATTTTGTTGTAACATATTTGTATTGTAAACCATTATGTAATGGTCGTGTGTAAACAGGATATTTTAGATTATCATTATTTGATAATCTACGTAAAGCTTTTTAAACCTTTATTGATGAAATAAAGGTTATGGTTTGTTTTAAAATGAATGCAGTCTTTGAAAAACGTCTCATATAGAGGTCAAAACCTCGCAACGAAATCAATTAATATGGAACGTTTTTAATCAATAAGAACGGGACATTTCACCCCAGGACCTCCAGAGCCACAGCACCATCCCGGTGGTGCGGTGATTCCCGCGGAACTTGGGGAAGGTCAGGTCCGTAATGAGCATAACCATTGGTGCCGACGCCTTCCTGATGGACGTTTAGTGCCGATCCCGCCTTTTAGATACCGACTGATGATGGCTGATAATGCTAAAAACTAACATATATTTCATAGCATTATCCTTCAAGAAAGACAAGCTTTTGGTTGAAATTGTTCTATTTATAAGTGATATTCATTTAAATAATAAAAGGTGAAGACAAGACAGATTCGACGAATTGAAGACACAAATGACCAAAAAGCTAAAAAGTACAAAGTACAATCCAAGTGGTTCAAATTATTGATGAGAAACGTCTAAAAATTACAAGAGTACAAGCCGTGAAACATAAAGTACAAGATATTAAATCGTACAAAAAGGCGTTCGAAAATCCAGAACCGAGACATGAACCAACTATCAACGCGCGATGCAACGGACCTAAAATTACAAATTAACTATGCATATAAATATAATATAATATATAATTAATTCTATAAAATTATATATATATATATATATATATATATATATATATATATATATATATATTAAAAACCGTCGGCAGGCTAGGATCCAAATTGTGTGAGCTGGAAATCGAACCTCCGCACTCGCGGAGCTGTGAAGCACAAAAGCTCCGCACTCGCGGAGCTGTACAGTGAAACGTGGGCCTATAAAAGGCAGCGAATTATGCTCGATGAACATCACCTTTTATCTATCTTTCTCTCAATTTATATATATATATATATATATATATATATATATATATATATATATATATATATATATTTATAATTTTAATTTTAATTTAAGATTAATAATAATAAGGTTATAGTGGCTAATGTTGTAAGTATGTAAGTCGAAATTCTGTCCGTGTAATGCTACGCTATTATTAATCATTGTAAGTTATGTTCAACCTTTTTAAATTAATGTCTCGTAGCTAAGTTATTATTATGCTTATTTAAATCGAAGTAATCATGATGTTGGGCTAAAAATTAAAGACGGGGTAATTGGGCTTTGGACCATAATTGGGGTTTGGACAAAAGAACGACACTTGTAGAAATTGGACTATGGGCTATTAATAGGCTTTATATTTGTTTAACTGAATGATAGTTCGTTAATTTAATATAAAGATTTACAATTGGACGTAATTATAAATAACCACATATACTCGATCGGACACGATGGGCGGGATATTTATAAGTACTAATAATCGTTCATTTGACCGGACACGGGAATGGATTAATAGTTAATGGACTCATTAAAACATGGGTGGATTACATGCAAGGACACTTGGTGTAATTGATAATAAAGTATTAAAACCTTATTACAGTTTAAGTCCCCAATTAGTTGGAATATTTGACTTCGGATATAAGGATAATTTGACGAGGACACTCGCACTTTATATTTATGAATGATGGACTGTTATGGACAAAAACCAGATGGATATATCGAATAATTCAGGACAAAGGACAATTAACCCATGGTAATAAACTAAAATCAACACGTCAAACATCATGATTACGGAAGTTTAAATAAGAATAATTTCTTTATTTCATATTTCATCGCACTTTTATTTACTATCATTTTATTTATCGCACTTTTAATTATCGTACTTTTTAATTATCGCAACTTTTATTTACTGTCATTTTATTTATCGCACTTTTAATTATCACAATTTTATTATCGTCGTTTAATTACGCTTTAAATTAAGTCATTTGTATATTTAATATTTTACATTAGGTTTTAATTGCAACTTAAGACATAAAATCGACAAACCGGTCATTAAACGGTAAAAACCCCCTTTTATAATAATAATACTACTTATATATATATATATATATATATATATATATATATATATATATATATATATATATATATATATATATATATATATATATATATATAAGTAGTATTATTATTATAAAAGTCGGTTATATATATATATATATATATATATATATATATATATATATACAAATATAGTTTTAAAAATATAGCGTTAAACTTGGATAGTTCCCTGTGGACGAACCGGACTCACTAAAAACTACACTACTGTACGATTAGGTACACTGCCTATAAGTGTTGTAGCAAGGTTTAGGTATATCCACCCTATAAATAAATAAATAACTTGTGTAAAATTGTATCGTATTTAATAGTATTTCGCAACAAAAATATAACTATTTCGTATACACCTCGCATAACATCAATGGCCGCCCGAGGAGAGCCACCCATGCAGCCACCCCCAGCAGATTTAGATGACCCATCATCCGCTGACTCTTCATCTGATGACCCATCCTCTGACGAGGATTCCGATGAGGACCCGGATGAGGCACCTGTGCAGCCACCCTCCACCCCGCCGAAGAAGCGGTACCGTTTCGATGGTACCATTATTCCAGAGATTAATGGAGGTCGACCTTTCGTTAACGCACATGGACTGAGCTCTAGGGTCACCGCCCGTAAGCGGGTTGTGCCTTACCCTGCTGATCCTTTTATGCGTAAGCCTTACTGCTTTGCAGCCTCTACTTCTGGAGCCGGACCGTCTGCACCACCAGCTCCACCAGCACCACCCGTACCGACTGCACCGCCTGCCCCACCATCTCCCTCTGTCAAGGAACTGACAAGGGAAGTGGAGACCCTCTGCGCTCGGGTAGCTGAGCTCGAGGACCAGATGTCCCACATAATGGACATCCTTCACCCACTATCACCTTATGGATTTTGTAGTAGATTTCATTATGTAATCTCATTTGTAGTTTTATGTTTCACTTATGCATTGTACGAACCTATGCGGATGTATGCAACTTATTATTAATGAATGGAACTTTGTGTTGTTTAATTTTTTGCACGATGTTCTATTTACGTTACTGTATGATGATTCTATAGTATTTGTACCTAGTTGCATTACTGAATAAATATGTGATGTGTTGATTCCATGTTGGTTACCATATATTGTATTATTATTTATTGAATGCTGGATTTTGACTCGAGTCAAAAAAATTTTTTAGAACATCAATGGCCAACAGAAGATCAACACCCACCGCAGCCCAAATCGAGGAAATGATCAATGAATGAGTCGTCGTAGCTTTAGCGGAAATGAACCCCCATGCTCCACCACCACCGGTTATCCAGCCCATTCGTAATGGGTGTACATACAAAGAGTTTCAAAGCTGCAAGCCCCACAACTTTAGTGGAACTGAGGGGCCAGTTCGTCTCACTAGGTGGTTTGAGAAATTAGAATTTGTGTTTCGAGTTAGTAACTGCTCAGAGGCGAACAAAACCAAGTATGCTTCATGTACGCTGTCAGACGGCGCACTAACTTGGTGGAACACTCTGGCTCAAGCAAAGGGTATTGATGAGGCGTATGCCACTCCATGGGAAGAGTTTAAGGGGGCCATGATTGAGGAATATTGCCCTAGGACAGAGATTCAGAAAATGGAGATTGAGTTTATGCAGTTGAAGGTTGTGGGAAACGATATCGATGGTTACAACCGTAGGTATCTAGAATTAGCCCTGATGTGTCCTACCATGGTTACCCCGGAGTTTAAGCGTATGGAAAGGTACTTGTGGGGACTTCCTAAGTCTATTAAGGGAAATGTCACCTCATCTAAGCCACCAAATGTCCCGGAAGCAATGCGCATGACGCACACCTTAATGAACCAAATTATCAGCGATGAACCGGAGAAGGCAAAATCCGAAGCGGGTAGTAGTGATAAGCGTAAGTGGGACAACAACAAGGGGAGAGCCTATGATCAAACCCCCGCTAAGAGGCACAACAACGGTGGAAATCCCAATCCGAATACCAACTCGAACCCCAACTACGTAGTCTGCCACAGTGCAAGAGGTGCTACAAGCACCATACCGGGTACTGTAACGTTGTTTGTGAAAAATGCAAAAAGACCGGGCATATTGGCAGAGACTGCAAGATCACCACCATGACTGGGAAGCCGAACCCCAATGGATCGAGAATGTGCTATGAATGCGGACAAACGGGCCACTTCAGAAATGAGTGTCCCAACAGGCGAAAGGACGGCGGACCACCGCGTGGATGAGGTTTCAATGTAAATGTAAGGGATGCTCGTGAAAACCCTGACTTGGTCACAGGTATATTCTCTATCAACAATCTATTAGCTTCTGTCCTATTTAATACTGGTGCCGATAGAAGTTATGTATGTAGACACTTTTGCTCTAAGATAAATTGGTCGTTAGTTCCTTTAAAGGAGAGTATGCTTGTAGAAGTAGCCAATGGAAAACTTGAGAAAGTTGACCAAATTAGTCAAGGAGCTATTATCAACATAGCTGGTGTGGATTTTGAGATTGACTTAATACCCATTAAATTGGGAAGCTTTGACGTTATTGTTGGTATGGACTGGTTAACCAAGATAAGGGCCGACATTATCTGCGGAGATAAAGCTCTTCGTATACCGTACGGAAATGGTGAACCACTGATTATTTATGGAGAGAGATGTAGCTCGAAATTGAATCTCGTTAGTTGCATGAAAGCACAAAAGATCATGAAGAAAGGACGTCTTGCTGTTCTGGCACATGTGAAAACGTTAGAAACTGAGGTGAAGAGCGTGGATGACGTACAAATTGTGAACTAATTTTCTGATGTCTTCCCAGAAGAATTGCCTGGATTACCGCCGCCGAGAACAGTAGAGTTTCAGATCGATTTAGTGCCAGGAGCTGCACCTATAGCTCGCGCACCTTATCGACTCGCGCCTTCCGAAATGCAAGAGTTGCAGAGCCAATTATAAGAACTGCTAGACCGCGGATTTATCCAACCAAGTTTCTCGCCTTGGGGCGCACCTGTTTTATTTGTGAAGAAGAAGGACGGATCATTCCGCATGTGTATCGACTACCGCAAACTCAACAAATTGACGATCAAGAATCGGTATCCTCTTCCCTGAATTGACGATCTTTTTGATCAACTACAAGGATCGAGCATTTACTCTAAGATCAATTTGCGATCCGGTTATCACCAGTTGAGGGTGAAAGAGAGCGACATGATGAAGACTGCATTCCGAATCCGTTATGGTTATTATGAGTTTCGCGTGATGCCATTCGGTTTAACCAACGCACCTGCCGTGTTTATGGATCTCATGAATCGTGTCTGCAAGCCATACCTGGATAATTTCGTTATCGTCTTCATAGATTATATCCTCATCTACTCCAAAAGCGAAGAAGAACATGAGAAACATCTTCGTCTAGTGCTTGAACTCTTGAGACAAGAGCAACGTTATGCAAAATTCTCCAAGTGTGAGTTTTGGTTGAAGGAAGTCCAATTTCTGGGTCACGTTGTGAGCGATCAAGGTATCAAAGTTGATCCTGCAAAGATCGAAGCCATCAGCAAGTGGGAAACCCCCACTACTCCAACTCACATCCGCCAATTTTTAGGCCTCGCCGGTTACTACTGAAGATTTATTGAAGGTTTCTCTCTGATTGTGCGTCCTTTGATGGCGCTGACTCACAAAGGGAAGAAGTTCATTTGGGAACCCGAACGTGAATCTGCATTTCAAACTTTGAAAAAGAAGTTAACCACCGCACCTATCTTATCACTTCCTGAAGGCAGTGACGATTTCGTCATTTATTGCGATGCTTCGAAAAGTGGTTTTGGATGTGTACTGATGCAACGCACAAAGGTTATTGTTTACGCCTCTCGTCAACTGAAGATTCACGAGCGAAATTACACAACGCACAATCTCGAGCTTGGAGCCGTTGTCTTTGAATTAAAACTGTGGAGACACTATCTTTATGGAACAAAGAGCAATATTTTCACCGATCATAAAAGCCTCCAACACATTTTCGATTAGAAGCAACAAAATATGAGACAGCGTCGATGGATCGAGACGCTGAACGACTATGATTGTGAACTTCGTTATCATCCTGGCAAGGCCAATGTTGTAGCCGACGCTTTGAGCCGAAAGGAGAGGATGTCACCTCTTCATGTTTGGGCACTGAACATCACCATTCATTCGAACCTCAATAGCCAGATCCGAGTAGCCCAAGATAAGGATCTCAAGGAGGAGAATATATCTCATGAATACTTGAACATTCTCGTCTCTCGATTCGAAGTTAAGGAGACTGGACTCCGATGCTATGCCGAAAGAATTTGGGTACCCCGTTATGGAGATCTATGGAACCTTATACTAGATGAAGCCCACAAGTCGAGATATTCGATTCATCCAGGAGCTGGTAAAATGTACCACGATCTTAAGGAACAGTACTGGTGGCCTAATCTTAAGAAGGACGTTGCAACTTATGTTGGTAAGTGTTTGACTTGCTCAAAAGTTAAGGCCAAACATCAGAGGCCTTCTGGGTTACTTCAACAACTGGAAATCCTGTAATGGAAGTGGGAAAGGATAACAATGGATTTCATTATGAAGTTACCAAAGACGGTGGGCGGATACGATACCATCTGGGTTATTGTTGACCGACTCACTAAATCTGCACACTTCTTAGCCATGAAGGAAACATATACGATGGAAAGACTAGCTCAACTATACATGAAAGAGGTTGTATCTCATCATGGTGTACCTCTATCGATCATTTCAGATCACGATCCCCGCTTTGCTTCTAGATTTTGGCGTTCTTTGCAAGAAGCCTTGGGAACCCGTCTCGACATGAGCACTGCGTATCACCCACAGACCGACGGACAAAGAGAATGCACGATTCAGACTTTGGAGGACATGTTGCATGCTTGTGTTATTGATTTTGGAAAGGCTTGGGAAAGGCATTTACCGTTAGCCAAATTATCTTACAACAACAGTTATCATTCGAGTATTAATGCCGCACCTTTTGAAGCGTTGTATGGCCGCAAGTGCCGATCTCCTATTTGTTGGGACGAAGTAGGCGAAATGTAAATCACCGGACCCAATATAGTCCATGAAACAACTGAGAAGATCGTTCAGATTCAAGCGAGGCTTAATACGGCCCGTGATCGCCAAAAGAGTTATGCAGACCTTAAACGTAAAGACTTTGAATTCAACGTAGGTGACCGTGTAAGGTTGAAGGTCGCACCTTGGAAAGGTGTGATCCGTTTTGGAAAACGTGGAAAGTTAAGCCCGTGATACATTGGTCCTTTCGAAATTTTGGAGCGTGTTGGACCCGTTACTTACCGTTTAGATCTTCCAACTCAGTTGATCTCAGTTCATCCTACTTTTCATGTATCGAATTTGAAGAAGTGTCTTGCTGAATCGGAACATGTCATACCATTGGAGGAACTTACAATTGATGACAAACTCCACTTCGTGGAAGAGCCTGTCGAAATTATGGACCGTGAGGTCAAAACTTTGAAACACAACAAGATTCTGATTGTCCGAGTATGATGGAATGCCAAACTAGGACCTGAGTTTACCTGGGAACGAGAGGATCAAATGACGCAGAAGTATCCTCACCTTTTCCCAACTCCTCCATCTACCTCAGCTTAAAATTTCGGGACGAAATTTTCTTTAACAGGTGGGTAATGTAACGACCCTGGATTTTCCAACGTTTAATTATTAATAATTTATTATTAATGCTTGCGTTTTAATAAACGTGTTCTTATACGTGTTACTTGTTAACGTATTTAACTTTACATGCCCGATTTGTCTTTGTGACACACGTACTTTACACGAATAATATTTTTGAATATTATTTACATTCATGATTGTTTATTATTAATCATTTTTAATTAATTAAGGTTACTTGTTAATTACTTGGGCTTTAATTGATTAATTGCATACTTACTTGGACTTGGGCTTTTATTATTGGAAATGGACTTGGAAGCCCACCCTACTTCCTTGATGAACTAATTAGCCCATCTTTTATGCAAGTATTACATCAAGTGTAAACTTAGATTAATTAGTGAATGAAAGACTAGTTACTTGTATCCTTACACCTTGTTCCCATGCCGATTTGCTTTATTACCATTTTGAGCTCACACATTCATCCATGCATGAAAGAATCTAGCAAACATTTCCCCTTTTGGCACTCCCTTGGGCCGTCGGTTTTGGGGGTGGTAAAGGGGGGTTCAAAACTTTTTTTTGAATTACTTATTACTTGTATTATCTTCATTTTTACACACACTACCTACTTGCACTTTTATTTACTCTTCATTCTCTCTCAAACTTTTAAGTTACAAGGCTTCATTTCCTCTTCTTTTTCTTGTGAAAACCAAAACCATAAACCTTCATCACCATCATTCTTACTTGTTTAAGTTACTTGTTCTTTGTTGTAGTTTACTTACTTGTTGTTTGTAGTTGTTTACTTAATAGTTGTAAGAATCAAACTTCCTAGTTTTTTCTTCATATTATCTTGTATTACAAGAACAAACAAGAACCTAAACTTTCTAGTTTATGGTTCTACATTTAATGTTTTAAAAGAATTAAAGTTCATGAGTTCTAAAATCATACTTGTGTTCATGTTTGTAAACTTAAGGTTTACTTTCTTAAAGATCAAAGCCTTGGCTTAAATCTTTAAAGTATGAACAACCATGAACTTGTCACTTGTAAATTTAACTTAATTCTTACTTTGTACATGCTTTAAATTCGTGAATCTTGTTGTTATTGGTCAAGTATTACTAGTTAATCTTGATCTCATTTATCTTGAACTAAAAGTTAACTTTATAAGTTCAAGAACATGGAGGTTTAACTTTCTAGTTACAACTTCATATACTTATGTTGGATCTAAGTTTATATAACTTATGGTCTTCTAATTTTGTTGTAAATAAGAACTTACAAGCTTACATACGTTTTTCAAGTTGAAAATGTAAGTTTCATAACTTATGGTTTCATTAAAGTGTAGATCCAAGTTTTGTAACTTAGGATCTAAGTTAGGAACACTAGATCTAGACTTTCTAGTCTAGGATCTTTAAGAACTAGCTAACATCTAAGTTCTACAACTTATGATCTTGATTATTTACTTTACTTTCAAGTTTGTAGCTTAATATTACTTTTGTAACTCATGTTTGTGTCGAATCTAAGATCTTGATGTAACTTTGGTTCATCTAACAGCATACAACTCTTAAATGAGTTGTGCTACTTATCTTAGACTTGCACTAGTGTTATGATGGTCAAAACTTGGTAAAGATGATGTAAACACATCAACGAGTTGTACACTTGAAGCTATATGCATCAAGGATGAGAACCGTGATGAACATCAAGCACCAAGAACCCACCGAAGCACTCTTTTTACTGTTTTAGAGGTCTGATAAGTAACCTGGGCTACTATAAAGTTTATTTTCAGTTAGTTTGGTTCAATTAGATGATCTTCCATTTAGGCCTCATCTTAATCCGAGTTACGGGTTAGGATTTATGGCTCTCCGAAAGTCACTACACCCTATTAACGTTGTGCTGAAATTTCTGACCTACTCGCACTTAAACCGTCTCCACTGTCAAAGAAAGACGAGTTTGGTTCTGGAAATTGGTCAGTACCTAGGGGACTCATATACGGAGCCATTGCCACTGGTCTCACCTTATTTCAGTTTGTATAGAGGTCGTGGCGACTGAACGAAGTCATCCTTTATTTCAAACCCTAGTCTTGACTTGAAACTTACTTTACACTTTTTGTTTAATGATGAATGATGATGGTACTTAAGACCTAATTTACATACTTTTAAATTTTTGGGAACGATTTACTGACTTAGTAACTTTTGACTTAGGTTGAGGACCTTCCGGACCAACTACTTGCTTACTATTCCCGCGTATCGACTTTTACTACTTTCCACAGTGAGTTATAGCATCCATTTTTACTTTAACTATTTTGGGAACTGAGAATACATGTGCATTTTACATTTTACATACTAGGCACGAGTACTTAAAATTTATATATGTGTGTGTTATACAACGGCATAAACTTTCCCCTTAGCTCGGTAACATTTAGTCATTGGTCTTTGAACCGGTGAACGCGAATCTTAGATACGGATCCATAGGGTTTGACATCTCCACTCGGGCTAGTAGCGCTAGCATTTAACGGGTGTTTAATACTTCGTAAACATACGCACTCGCCAAGTGTACTTTTAGGGGATGGTAAACGTTAAGTTAGTTACCAAGTGCCCACGGTTATACATATACTTTCCATACTGTTTTGAAACGCTGTTGAAGCACTGAAATCTCGTGGCCTACCTTACATTACTGTTATACTTAAACTATAGCTCACCAACCTTTGTGTTGACGTTTTTAAGTATGTTTTTCTCAGGTGCTTAAGGTTTGCTTGCTTCCGCTCTACTAGTCATGCTTTGTAGACACCCGCTGCGCCTATTAGAGATGTCACCGCATGAAACCTTTAATTTGCATTCAAACTATATTACTTTTGAAACGATGTAATTGTAACAACCTACGGTTCACGTACTATTATTTTTGCTTGCTATTCGTTGAAGCATACTTTCGGATGTTAAACATTTGACGTTGGTTAAAACGTCACCTTTTATCATGAATGCAAACTCTTTTTGAAACAGCATATAATATTTGACCTTGTAATGATCCTGTTGTTGATGATTCGTACACGATGGTTTTGTACGGGGCATCACAATAATCCTTTTCATCATTGTTGATCCTAGATGGCCTAATCTGTTATGCCATAAATTTAATATACCAGGATCTGTATATTTTTCATTAACTACCATATGTGCTTCTGGTACATTTATATGTGTATAATGTAATCCAGAACTAAGTCTTGGTAGTTTTTCAACCACATGGTTCTTATCAGTGATACTTAAATATTTATCATTTATTATTGTCACTGACTGATAATCATACCCGTTAAGGTATATGTCAGAGAAACTCAATAAATTTCTGCTTGATTTAGGAGAGAATAAAGCATCATTAATCAAAAATTTTGTACCATTTGGTAATACGAATTTTTCCTTTCCCATTCCTTTTATCAAGTTAGCAGGTCCTGATATTGTATGTATAGTTCATTCCATTGGTTTTAAATCAATGAAATATTTCTCTGATTTAAGTATAGTGTGTGTGGTACCACTGTCTGCTATACATAGATTTGCACCACTTGATTGATGTTGTATTCCAGCAGGATTCATATTGAACTTCAAATATAAGAAACAAGTAATGAGTACATATATATTACACAAGATTTTTATTGAATACATGCGAATAGATATTAATAAAACATTTAGCACACATAATAACGAAAGATCGACGATATTGAGTAGTTTATTTAGGAAAAACACATAGCAAGTTAAACATTCAAGAAATCTTCGTAAAGGTCAGATGATTGTTCAGTGACTGTTGGATCGAGGTTATCTATAAAGTTTACTTCCTTTTCTTTTCCTCTCAGCAAATCCTGATACATCTTAACAAGATGTTTGGACATTCGACAAGTATTAGCCCAGTGACCCATTTTACCACATCTGTAACAAGATTCTTCAGAATTCTTAGAAGTATTTTCTTCAACATCTCGTTTGGTGGGCTTGTTTGGTGGTTGGTATTTATTATTTTGTGGATTGTTGTTTCTTTGACCACCATAGCCACAACCACGACCATGTCCACGCCCACGCCCCATACCATAAGGATGATTTCTACCATAGTTATGATTTTTGACATGATGATGGTATTGGTTATTATAGCCACGGACTTTCCCACGTCCTTGTCCCGATTTATAATTTTCTGTTGCATTTGCTTCAGGAAGTGCAAGTGCAACAGCAGGACGGGATTGCTGATTTGTCATTAATAGTTCATTATTCTGTTCTGCAACTAAGAGAAATGCTTAAGTTCAGCATATTTTTGAAACTTTTGCAATCTCAAATTTGTTTGCAAAGTGATGTTTGCAGCATTCATTGTGGAGAAAGTTTTCTCCAACATGTCAGCTTCGCTGGTTTCATGTTCACAAAATTTAAGTTGTGAACATGTATTATACAGAGCTGAGCTGTATTCATTTACTTTCTTAAAATCCTGGAACCTTTAGGTTCTCCATTGATCCATAGCAGCTGGAAGTAAAACTTCTCTTTGATTATTAAATCTGCTTTTGAGTCCTTCCCATCGAACTTGTGGATTTTCTTCAGTCACATAATTATTCTGTAAACAATCATCAATATGTTGATGAATAAAGCAACATGACGTTGCTTGTTCTTTTTCAGAACAAGTGTTATTTTCTTTTATGGCATCTATAATGCCCATTGATTTAAGATGCATTTTCACTTTGATAACCCATGGCATGTAGTTCTTTCCAGTTGATTCTAAAGGAGCAAATTTAAGCTTTTCTAGTTTTGACATTTTCTATTATCAAAAATTAAAATAAACAACATGATAAAGTAGAATCAATTTATATTCATTAGTAGCAAACAACAGAATAACGGCAGAATTACAAATAATAAAACAGCAAGGGAATGGTAGAATAAATAAACTTCATCTCGTCGTATACTGAAAATAAGGATGATACATATCATGATCAATACAATAGGGAAAATCATCCTTGGGTGAATCATCGTTACAAAAAAAACTTTTGAGAGTAGTAATCTGGGAAATTGAAGAGTGATTTGTCAAAATGTGAAAACGGAGATGTTTAATTTATATTTGAAAAAATAGTCATTGTAACGTCGTCAGTTGACGTTAACAACTGTTATGTATATATGACCTTTATAACGTCGTTAGTTGACGTTAACGACTGTTATGTATCCGTTGTATTAAAAATAATTTTAATAAAAGAATTTATTAGTATAAATACTATAAATACGTTTAGTATGTATACATTTAGTATAAATACGAAGATTAAGAGAATAAATGTTTTATACATAAATAATAAACTTAAGAATAAACATTAGCATGCGTGAAATAAATAATGATTAGTTGCATAAGTAATCATAAATAAATGTTAGATTTCATAAATATAAATGTTAGTGAAGTTAATAAAAGTTAGAATACAGGATTATAATGTTAGTAAACATAAATAATACTTAGGCGATAGTGTCGACCATATATCATTCAGGCGGTATAACCGATCATATATCACTTAGGTGGCAGAGCCAACCATATTTAGTATAAATGTTAAAATTATCGTGCTGATAACGTGTTAAGATTTAGTAGTTTATAACTACCTTTAGTGGCTTAATCTTTCTACAAACTTCTTTAAATACAAGATTAGAAATATGAGTGGAGATAAAGAATAGAAACAGTAGTATAAGTGTAAGAGATGGTGCAAGTTCAATGTTTGCATTCATGCTCTATTTATAGCAAAAATTTCACCATCTTAGGGTGACAGAATAGTACAAGTGATTGGCATGAAAATTGATCATCCATACAATATCTCTATACTATTTCTTTTGTTGACTATATTATAACACAAGTAAATATAATCATAAACAAATTATAATAATTATAATATCTGAATTTGAACTTAAATATGATGCATATCCATTTGATCTAGGTGGTCTAGCCCAACAAGTAATAGTTACTGTTTATTTTATTTATGAGTTAAAATATTTAGACGTTGATGTAAGTGGGCTTGAAGAGAAAAGTGGTCAAGAGTAGTTTAAACACATGTGGGTTACATATTGGGCCATAACAAGTGGAAGTAACAATCTAAAAGTGGCGTACGTACAAAGCAAGTTACCAGATTACCATTACCATATTAACTATTAGACAAAAATGAAGAATAGTACCAGGGGTATTTTCGTCATTTCACCTTTTATTTATTTTTTTACCCAACTTCCACTTTGCCAAAAAAACCCCACACTTTGTTCAAATATTAAAACCGGCCCCCCAAACAGGGTGTAACACCCTCAGACTGGGCCTAGCTGGAATTGACTATTTTGCCCTTATGTGTTATTAAATGTTATTTTAATAATTATATGTTTATAATTATTTAATTATATAGTTGACCAGTTTGTGACAAGGGTCACGGAACAGGTTTGTTTATTTAAATTGGACCTCATTTAGAACACTTAATGAGGTGTTTCGTATTTTAGATAACTGGTAAATACCCGTGAATGACACAGTGTAGGTTTCCCTCACATGAAGGAAACCCACCAGCCTTATATGGTTCTATTTCTTTCTTATTTTCCATTTTGAGAAAATTAACATCACACACATACGTACCATAACTTCACAAACCCTAATCTTCCAAAATCGTACTTGATCTCGTTTTGTAACTGAAAATCGTGTCTAGTGATTTCAATAACTCCACAAGGTAGTTTTAAACTGATTTCATGTGTTAATTTGAGTTAAAATTAGTGATTTCATGAGTTTTTGGGTTAAAGTGGGTTTTAAATCAAATCTTGTATTTGAAGTGTTGTTTATGTCAAATTAATGTTAGAAAACGTTTGTATATGAGTTATATATGTTTTCTAAGTGATTTGTAGTGTTAAAATAGTGCAAAAATGAGATTTGGGGCTCAAAATGAAGAAAACAGTGACCTGGTACTGATGAACAGCTCCCGTACGGATGCAGGAAGCATCCGTACGAATACAGGGTGTATCCGAACCATTTTGGGTGCAACCAGGCGGTTGCAGGTGCTTCCGCGCGGTTGCAGTCTGTCAGCTTTTTAGAAAACTTGTTTTAGCCGTAACTTTCAAACCGTAACGATGAATCAAATATCGTTGGAAACGCAATGAAGTGTACTTTCCAATGGTAAGATTTTAAAGTAATAAATCAGACTTTAGTTTTGGTCAAAAAGACACGATAACTTGTATGTGTAGTGACCCGAACTTTTCCATGTTTATATATTAAATGAAAACTATATTTACTTGATTAAATGTTTCCAACATGTTAAGCAATCAAACTTGTTAAGACATGATTAATTGAAATGAGTTTATGTAGACAATTGACCACCCCGTTTGCCTGATGATTCACGAACGTCATAACTTGTGATGATTATATAATCATTTTATTTTTTTATGATGTAAGTTTCTATTATATATATATATATATATATATATATATATATATATATATATATATATATATATATATATATATATATATATATATATATATATATATATATATATATATATATATAGAAATACAATTAGATCAAAGATGTACAAGTAAAACACTATTTGCTACAGTAAAACACTATTTGCTACAGTAAATTTTCGCTTTGCTACAGTAAAATACTATTTGCTACAGTATATACACTCAATGATATATACACTCAATGATCAGCTCCTTAGCAGTCTTAATGAGTCATTAAATATGTGGGAACCATCATTTGGCAACTAGCATGAATGATTACACTAAAAATCAAACTAATGGAGCCTATATCTTGACTCCATATTCACGTTTTCTTTCACCCACCACAAACACATTTTTATTCCAACTTTTTTGCATCAAACACATCTCTCTAAAATTCTCTCTTGATGTTCTAAGTGTTCATCATCATCTTCATCAGAATTTACATCAATCTAGCTCATAAATCCATACATAAACCAACTTACAAAACAACAACTCAAGAACACATAAAGAACACTTCAAGAAACTTTTCAAGATTGCAAGATTACTTTCAATCTTTCTAATCCATTCAAAGTAATCATCTAAGATCAAGAAACCTTTGTTATTTACAGTAGGTTATCTCTCTAATTCAAGGTAAAACTCATATTCAAACTTTGATTCAATTTCCATAACTATAACAATCTTAATTCGAGTAGTAAACTCACTTGAACTTGTTTTCGTGTCATGGTTCTACTTTAAGAACTTTCAAGCCATCCAAGAATCCTTTGAAGCTATATCAATTTTTGTCACTTCCAGTAGGTTTACCTACTAAATTTAAGGTAGTAATGATGTTCATAACATCATTCGATTCATATATATATAACTATCTTATTCGAAGATTTGAACATGTAATCACTAGAACATAGTTTAGTTAATTCTAAACTTGTTCGCAAACAAAGTTAATCCTTCTAACTTGACTTTTAAAATCAACTAAACACATGTTCTATATCTATATTATATGATAACTTAATGATTTAAAACCTGGAAACACGAAGAACACCGTAAAATCGGACATACGCCGTCATAGTAAAACCGGGGGCTGTTTTGGGTTAGATAATTAAAAACTATGATAAACTTTGATTTAAAAGTTGTTCTTCTGGGAAAATGATTTTTATTATGAACATGAAACTATATCCAAAAATCATGGTTAAACTCAAAGTGGAAGTATGTTTTCCAAAACAGTCATCAAGACGTCGTTCTTTCAACTGAAATGACTATCTCTTACAATATTGACTTGTAACCTGTATTTCTGACTATAAACTTATACTTCTTCTGTTTAGTTTCATAAATTTCAGTTCATAATGAAACCATAGCAACTTGAATCACTCAAAACGGATTTAAAACGAAGAAGTTATGGGTAAAACAAGATTGGATAATTTTGCTTGTTGTAGCTACGTGAAATTAGTAACAAATCTATACAAATCATAACTTAACTAACTTATATTGTATTATACATGTATTCTAACATATATTATGTAATCTTGGGATACCATAGACACGTATACAATGTTTTGACATATCATATCGACCAATCTATATATATTATTTGGGAACAACCATAGACATTCTATATGCAATAATGCTTGAGTTAGCTATACAGGGTTGAGGTTGATGCCAAAATAATATATATACTTTGAGTTGTGATCTAGCCTGAGACTTGTATACACTGGGTCGTGGATTGATTCGAGATAATATATATTGATTTATTTCTGTATATCTAACTGTGGACAACTAGTTATAGATTACTAACGTTGGACTGCTAACTTAACAAACTTAAATCGTTAAAACATATTGTAAATATATTTCGATCATACTTTAATATATATGTATATATTTGTTATAGGTTCGTGAATCGACCCGTAGCCAAGTCTTATTTCCGACGAAGGAAAAATCTGTGAAAGTGAGTTATAGTCCCACTTTTAAAATCTAATATATTTGGGATGAGAATACATGCAGTTTTATAAATGTTTTATAAAATAGACACAAGTACTTAAAATTATATTCTATGATTGAATCATTATACCGGATATCACCCTTTCAGCTTGGTAGCCTAAGAATTTGGGAACAGACCCCCAAATTGACGCGAATCCTGAAGATAGATCTATGGGCCTAACGAACCCCATCCATGTTATGGATGCTTTAGTACTTCGATTTTATATATAGATGAGTGTACCTGTATACTGGGGATATTCTAGATGCATTTGTTAATGTCGGTTACCAGGTGTTCATCATATGAATAATTTTTATGCAGATTGCATGTTGTTTATGAGAAATGGAAATATGAAATCTTGTGGTCTATTATTACGAATTGATAAATATATAGGTTAAACCTATAACTCACCAACATTTTTATTGACATTTAAAGCATGTTTATTCTCAGGTGATTATTAAGAGCTTTCGCTGTGGCATGCTAATTTATGGGTAAGAGTTGGAGTCAGCATGCTTATATAATATTGTTTAAAAACTGCATTCGAAGACATATATTGTTGTGTAATATTATTGTAAACTATTATGTAATGGTCGTGTGAAAATGCTATATTTTAGATTATCATTATTTGATAATCGTCGTAATATTTTAAAGGTTATGGTTTGTTTTAAAATCGAATGCAGTCTTTGAAAAACGTCTCATATAGAGGTCAAAACCTCGCAACGAAATCAATTAATATGGAAAGTTTATAATCTATATGAACGGGACATTTAAGTTGGTATCCGAGCATTGGTCTTAGAGAACCATAAATTTGCATTAGTGTGTCTAACCGATTTTATTAGGATACATTAGTGAGTCTGGACTTCGACCGTGTTTACTTGAAAAACGATTGCTAAACACTTATTGTTGGAAACTATATATTGTAAACATGTAAATATTATGTGATATATTAATCTCTTAACGTGTTTGATATTGTGTGATAGATGTCTACCCCTAGTACAAATTCCATCGACTCACCTAATAATAGTGAAGAGTCGAATATATTTTGGGAAGATTCACAAATTCTCGAAGAGGAACCGGAAGAAGAGGAACATGAAGAAGAGGTTCCGGAGGAGCAAATATTAGAAACCACAGAAAAACCGATAAATAAAAGAAAATCCTCAACCAATGGACCAAAGTTAAAAATGGTCAATGGTGTTTCCGCCGAGGAAGCAAAATATTGGGAAAATTAACAATTTTCTGATGAATTGGATTTCGATGAGGATTCCGATGATGTTATAGAAATTACCCCGACCCAATTTGAAAAAAGCAAAAGAAAACAATAAGGGAAATGGTATCAAAATAGAGATATCTAATCCAACCCCGATGAACTTTATGTTAACATGAAATATCCCGATGGGAAATACCGTCAACACCCGTATTTCTTAAGTTTTAACTATAACCCGGGGACATCTAAGCCACCAGGTTTTTCTAAACCATTTGTGAAAACAACAGGTCGCATTTGAGGAGCACCATATATCCCTAGGAAGTTAGCAAAACGAACCAAGTCCGAGGAGGAAGAAACGAGTGAGTCGGAATAAAGAGTTGTAATCATGTTGTGTAATATATTGTGATGACCCGGAAATTTCTGACCAAATTTAAACTTAATCTTTGTATGATTAACATTTCTGACACGATAAGCAAAGTCTGTAAAACTAAATCTCAAAATTTTTGAACTACTTTCATATATTCAAATACCTTTCGGTTGTTCTTGAAGATTCACGAACAATTATATGTATATGTATATATATATATATATATATATATATATATATATATATATATATATATATATATATATATATATATATACTATAACTTGAAAATGTAACAATGTATTAATTGTTTGATACCGTACATTAAACTTATTGGTTTAAATATTTATTTGAATATATATGAAAAGTTGGAATATTAATTGTATGAATAACTTGCGACGTATATTTAAAACGTGTTTATGAATGTTGAAAATATATATTAACTTGGTCATAAAATGATTTGTTATTATATATATATATATTAACAAATAGCGAGACAATGATTTATAGAAGTAAATGACCAAAACACTCGAAATTTTAAGATACACTTAGAATGATATAGTTTATTGATAATTTAAGACTATATTTTGACAAAGGTACGAGTCACAAAACGTAAATTACGAGTTTTCTAAGCATACAAAAATGCGTTCGAGAAACCGGAACCGGGACATAAGTCGAGTGACAACGTACGAGTCATCGCAACGAAAATTACAAGTCAACTATGCACATGAATTTAATATAATATATAATTAATTATTTAAATTATATATATTATATTTAATTATGTCGACAAACAAGAAAACAAAAAATATGTGAGCTGGATCTGACGGCCATGCGATCGCATGAGAAATAGGCATAAAACCCATGCAATCGCATGGGCATCAGAATCAGGAATTATGGCTATAAATATCAGGTTTCTGCTCGAGTTTTTTTACACTTATATTACTCCTTAAGTATTTATTTATTATAATCATTATTATTATTATTATTATTATTATTATTATTATTATTATTATTATTATTATTATTATTATTATTATTATTATTATTATATTTTTAAGATTATTATTATTATTAATCTTAATATTTTTTAGTAATATTATACATAAAATATTACGACGAGGTCATGAGCGTGTCACTTTCAAAACAGGCTTCAAACGGGATAGAACTAAGGAAATTATGGGTTATAGCTATGGAGGTTATGGGTAATGTTCATGGGTATTGTTCGCAAGTCAAACCTAGTATTTATCATCTCTGTTGCGTCTACGTAGTTTCCTGCAATATTGAATCTCAATATTGATACGTGAGCATTCATATCTTATCTTTTATATATTAATAGTGTATACATGTCTAGTGCTCGAGTATATATTTATACATGCTTGTATGCTAAATTTTGTCGTTAAATAGTTTATAATGAATCACGAATTAAATACATATATTACTGGTAAAAGGTATATGATATACATGTTTTTGGAAAGCTGGCGAAAAATCAATAACTTTTCTTAGAAATCGCGTAATTTCGATGAACGAATCAAAATATATGGTCAACTGAATTATAATTGACGTTAATTGGAATTGCTTTTGAATCTGCAATTAATATTTAAACAACCTGTTTATGAGATTGATAAAATACTACTAGTCAAGTAAATGAATCCTTATATAAGGCACGTCTCGTTTTGTTGAACAATTGTCAAAATTGACTTTTTAAAATGACTTTTGATAACTTTTGTATGTCGATCTCGAGCATTAGGATTGTGATACACTATAACCCAACCTAGTTTATTAGACATGTATTGACCAACATATGTTCTCTAGGTTGAGATCTACGGTTAATCTTGCATTCCGAGTTACGGTCACTTTTTGATGAATGACCTTATGTGCTGCTAAGGTGAGTTTCATTTGCTTCCTTTTTAATTGCTTTTGCAATATATATTTTTGGGCTGAGAATACATGCACTTTATTTTAAACAATGGACACAAGTACATACTTAATTCTACACTGAGTTTGAACCGAAAATCCCTTAGCTTTGGTAACTAGTAACTGCCGGTTATAAGAACTGGTGGGCGCGAGTAGTAGTATATGGATCCATAGGGCTTGACATCCCCGTCTGTTCCAGGTTTAGAAACCCTAGCCTGAACTATAAAACAGATGTATGCTATTTGAGTTTAGTACATGTTGGTTTGCGTGTATTGTACATGTTGGTTGCATGTATGTTAAAACAGGGGTATTTATTATAACGTTAAAGCTTAGTTACCAGGGTGCTCAATCTTGTAGAATATTTTGATAAACGTTTCTGGATGAAACAACTGAAAACTTGTGATTCACCTTTATATACAGATTATGCGCAAAATTAAAACTATGAACTCACCAACCTTTGTGTTGACACTTTTAAGCATGTTTATTCTCAGGTTTCTAGAAGTCTTCCGCTTTTTGCTTATATGTGATACAAGCTATGTGCATGGAGTCATACATGCTTTATTCAAGAAAACTTTGCATTCACAAAATCATCACCGTGTATCTTATTTTAACTTCATTGTCAACGGATGTATTATGGTAAACTATTATTTATGGTGATTGGCTATATGTAGAAATCATCAAACGTTGAAAATCTTAGAAATTGATATTCATTTATTGTGTACCTTTTGAAAAGAATGCAATGTTTACAAAACGTATCATATAGAGGTCAAATACCTCGCAATGAAATCAATGAATGACGTGTTCGTCCATATGGATTTGGAGCGATCGTCACAGTTGGTATCAGAGCGTTGGTCCTAGTGAACCAGGTCTTGCATAAGTGTGTCTAACTGATAGTTGTTAGAATGCATTAGTAAGTCTGGACTTCGACTGTGTCTGCATGTCAAAAGTTTTGCTTATCATTTCTTGTCAGAAATTACCTGTCTATCATCTTAAGTCTAAACGCGTCTTATTGCATTGATTGCATAGATAGTGTATAGACAAAATTCATATCTTGGCATATCTATTACAGTAAACTTTGACTGCCATCTTTCAAAAATTTCTCCGTAATTTAGTGGATTTTGGTATTATATATACATATGTAAATTATGTATTGAAGAGTACCAATCTAAATTCTATAATCTATTTCATATCAAAAATCATCTCTCTAATTATACAAGATGGATCCCGTATCTAGTTCAAATTCCTTAAATTTCGACAGCTATTCCGATATGGATATTCACCTGAACTCTGAAGAAAGTGTAACCGGAATGGATCAACCAATCAGCCATCACCTATTCTGGATGAATTGGGGATGGGTTCATAGCCTACTTAATCATTGGAGATAAGAAGAAGGTGATCCCTTCCATCCACCACATTCACCTCTTGGTGAAGAACCTGAAGCACTTACCGGCGAACCTATTCGTAATACTATTTTCTCTCTCATTTCCAGAGTATATCATCATGATTATATACTATCCCATATTATATATCTTATTTATCCGATCATTCGAACCACCGATCATCCCGGTATAATAGAAGAAGTCAACGAGCTTCGTGCTCGGGTAGTGGCTTTGGAGAATATGGTGCAAGGGTTACGAACACCAGCAGCAGCACCCGCAGTATAATCGGTACCACCATCATCCACACCAACAGGATCATTACCACCACCAACAACCACATCCACATCACACGCCTCAACATCACAATCTGTACCTCGGATATCAACATCATACGCACCATAGGTACCAAGAAGTACCAGCAATGACAAATGATGAAGTATGGATTCATAACTTCATCGGAGAAACATTCTACGGTGATTATGTAATTTCTAAAGTTTAGAGATTATCTATTCTAGCCTTAACCCTAAATCAGATAGAGTAGAAACCCTTATCCGAATGGTGTAAGATACAAGCTAGACTTGTTTTACCAACAGCATCAACAGTACCCTTAGCCTCACCAGCACAGTCAGTGCTGTCAACATCGTCAGAATCAGCAGCACCTCTAACATCACAAGCTCCGTCAGTTCAAGAAAGCACCGTGGACATTATTACGAGTCAACAATGAGTATATTGTATCAATGAGTTATGAAGTAATAACTCTATTCATCTAAAGAATTTATATGTATATCTTATATAAATAAATTTTAAAACCATCATGAATCTTTTCGTACTAAGCTATTACGTGTGAATTTTAAGGGGTAGATACTACTCGGTTAATTCATATTACTAATACGCTATGATGTACATCCTTCGTTAACAACTTAACCATCGTTAACTACAAATATCTGTTTCAACTCAATGAATTCCATTTCATAATGAACTTAGTGTATTAATCAATTACATGTTTGATTTTACACTTTTATCTTCGATGTACTCGAAACTTTCTAGAAAACATCATTTATATCTTATGAAGTTCATAAGAATTCCACGAGCATCAACATCCTTCACCGAGAAATAAGAATAAATAATGAAGTATTGATTTCATTAGTGAAATACTCCGCGAAGATTATGTAATCCTTAATGTTTTAGAGATTATTCATTCAATTCAAAAATCAAATGCGCTTAATATGATATTAAATCATCAAATCTGTATTACATCTGAAGAAGATATACATACATATATTTTCATAAAGACAGTAATAAAAAAAAAATTCTTTTGTACAAAGTATTAATTGTGAAATCTTTAACGGGTAGGTAATACTCGGGAAATATATAAGTTCACAATTAATATATTATACTGTACATTCTTCAACTTTGATTCAAAAATTATTAACTATGCTCACAGCGATATACAATCATTTCCATACAAATTCAATTACATATTCTGATTTTGAAAAATCAGAATCCAAGCCAAGATTTAATAGAAAACATCACTCTTAGATTCTTACATCTTTCAAATGCTATACTTTGACTTCAAAACTGTGCTAGAACATCACTTCTATTCATAAATCCAAAAAAAAAAAAATTGTATTGTTCAAAATTCTAGAACATCATATGTATCTTGACAATTACAATCTTCATGCAAACCCTTCAAACTTTTGAAAACACCTCGGATTGATAACCAACGATTCGGTTATGATAACTTTGAATGCTGATAAAGCAGCAAAAACTGTAAATGACCTTAACAGTCAAAAGTTTGATGATAAAGAATAGTGTGTTGGCAAAGCTCAGAAAAAGAGAAGGTTTGAAACTGGAAAACGGATTGAGCAAAGTATGAAGGAGGCTGTGGATAAATCACAAAGACTAAACCCGCCTTCAAAGAATCCAAATTATTCAGTATCTGCTGAAGCCATTAACGAATACCTTGCTTCCGAATCTAAACCCTTGCGGACAATATTCTTCATCATCCTCTGATACTAGAAATTCTAAGATATCATCATATCTTTCATTATAAATATCCTCCATATTTCTGGAGATAATTCCATAATCATTCTTATCGGAAATCAATTTTCTCCTTGCGATATCTGTGTAACATCATAAAAGAAACTATTTTAGTCTCTAAATTCTGAAACCTTCGAGTTTAAAATATGAATATTTTTGAAGAGGTGTTGGGAACTGAAGCATGAGTTAGTATAATATAATGACACTTGATCAACGTGATTATATTACAGTAAGTCATGCTGAGTTTCTAATGGAACGTGATAAAGGTTCACAGATCATACCCTCATTATAAACCATGTTACATAACTCTTTCATTCTATTTAACCTCTAAACTATCAAGAAAATATTTTCTTAATGATTCGGTCTTTTTTGAGGTATTCTGGTAATTTGACAAGTCAGATTGTGCTATTACCGTTTTTTTAGAAAATTAGTTATGTTCATTCCGAAATTCATACCTACGAATTCTGGATCATTATTCGCTTGATTTAAAGTCGGGAAGATAAAACAAAAGCATGAAGCTTCAAAATATCAATGGGAGTATATATAAATCACAGTAAATTGGAGAGAGTATTAACTGTGGATGTCAATGATTATGGAAAGACAGAAGCAGAGACATCAAAATATAAGGGAAGATATAAAACCCAACAACCACCCAGAAATTACAGACCGTGTATATCAATGTGTATAGCAATATAAAGACACGGGAGAATAAAAAACACTATAACCCCAAGGTAATGGTAAAAGAAAATAACTTCCTCCGGTGGTAGATGAGAAAGAAGAATGACAGATATGAAAGTTAGGAGTATATCAAGAATCAGAACTGGATGAAGCATTTTTTTTACAATCTTTTGAAAATAGGAAATGAGGAAGAAGATGTAAGAGTGATGAAAATAATGAAACGGAAGAGGTCAATTTATAGCGAAATATCAAACATAGCAATCGAGGTAAATTACGCATTTAATCAAAAGAAATCTTAATTTCCTTAAATTCTGAAGAATTAAATCTTATTTAGATTATGAAGATTTTCTATTCCTTAAATTACGGAAATCAATCGTTAATATGTCAAGAGTTAAGACGAATCTCTATTCTTCATTTCACTCTTTTACGATAACTTCTCTCATACGCTTCGAATAATCAGATTGTTTTATCCATATTATTCAATGGTGATAAAACTCTATTTATCAACACATATACGTCATGAAAACATTTTTATTGTTAGTCATGATGACCTCACTCAAATTTCGGGACGAAATTTCTTTAACGGGTAGGTACTGTGATGACCCGGAAATTTCTGACCAAATTTAAACTTAATCTTTGTATGATTAACATTTCTGACACGATAAGCAAAGTCTGTAAAACTGAATCTCAAAATTTTTGAACTACTTTCATATATTCAAATACCTTTCGGTTGTTCTTGACGATTCGCGAACAATTATATGTATATAGATACATACATATATATATATATATATATATATATATATATATATATATATATATATATATATATATATATATATATATACACTATAACTTGAAAATGTAACAATGTATTAATTGTTTGATACCGTACATTAAACTTATTGGTTTAAATATTTATTTGAATATATATGAAAAGTTAGAATATTAATTGTATGAATAACTTGCGACGTATATTTAAAACGTGTTTATGAATGTTGAAAATATATATTAACTTGGTCATAAAATGATTTGTTATTATATATATATATTAACAAATAGCGAGACAATGATTTATAGAAGTAAATGACCAAAACACTCAAAAGTTTAAGATACACTTAGAATGATATAGTTTATTGATAATTTAAGACTATAATTTGACAAAGGTACGAGTCACAAAACGTAAATTGCTAGTTTTCTAAGCGTACGAAAATGCGTTCGAGAAACGGAACCGGGACATAAGTTGAGTGACAACGTACGAGTCATCGCAACGAAAATTACAAGTCAACTATGCACATGAATTTAATATAATATATAATTAATTATTTAAATTATATATATTATATATATTATATTTAATTATGTCGACAAACAAGGTAACAAAAAATATGTGAGCTGGATCTGACGGCCGTGCGATGGCATGAGAAATAGGCATAAAACCCATGCGATCGCATGAGCATCAGAATCAGGAATTATGGCTATAAATATCAGGTTTCTGCTCGAGTTTTTTTACACTTATATTACTCCTTAAGTATTTATTTATTATAATCATTATTATTATTATTATTATTATTATTATTATTATTATTATTATTATTATTATTATTATTATTATTATTATTTATATTATTATTATTATTATTATTATTATTATTATATTATTAAGATTATTATTATTATTATTAATCTTAATATTTTTAGTAATATTATACATAAAATATTACGACGAGGTCATGAGCGTGTCACTTTTAAAACAAGCTTCAAACGGGATAGAACTAAGGAAATTATGGGTTATAGCTATGGAGGTTATGGGTAATGTTCATGGGTATTGTTCGCAAGTCAAACCTAGTATTTATCATCTCTGTTGCGTCTACGTACTTTCCTGCAATATTGAATCTCAATATTGATACGTGAGCATTCATATCTTATCTTTTATATATTAATAGTGTATACATGTCTAGTGCTCGAGTATATATTTATACATGCTTGTATGCTAAATTTCGTCGTTAAACAGTTTATAATGAATCACTAATTAAATACATATATTACTGGTAAAAGGTATATGATATACATGTTTTTGGAAAGCTGGCGAAAAATCAATAACTTTTCATTTAGAAATCGCGTAATTTCGATGAACGAATCAAAATATATGGTCAACTGATTTATAATTGACGTTAATTGGAATTTCTTTTGAATCTGCAATTAATATTTAAACAACCTGTTTATGAGATTGATAAAATACTTATAGTCAAGTAAATGAATCCTTATATAAGGCACGTCTCGTTTTGTTGAACAATTGTCAAAATTGACTTTTTAAAATGACTTTTGATAACTTTTGTATGTCGATCTCGAGCATTAGGATTGTGATACACTATAACCCAACCTAGTTTATTAGACATGTATTGACCAACATATGTTCTCTAGGTTGAGATCTACGGTTAATCTTGCATTCCGAGTTACGGTCACTTTTTGATGAATGACCTTATGTGCTGCTAAGGTGAGTTTCATTTGCTTCCTTTTTAATTGCTTTTGCAATATATATTTTTGGGCTGAGAATACATGCACTTTATTTTAAACAATGGACATAAGTACATACTTAATTCTACACTGAGTTTCAACCGAAAATCCCTTAGCTTTGGTAACTAGTAACTGCCGGTTATAAGAACTGGTGGGCACGAGTAGTAGTATATGGATCCATAGGGCTTGACATCCCCGTCTGTTCCAGGTTTAGAAACCCTAGCCTGAACTATAAAACAGACGTGTGCTATTTGAGTTTAGTACACGTTGGTTTACTCGTATTGTACATGTTGGTTGCATGTATGTTAAACAGGGGTATTTATTATAACGTTAAATCTTAGTTACCAGGGTGCTCAATCTTGTAGAATATTTTGATAAACGTTTCTGGATGAAACAACTGAAAACTTGTGATTCACCTTTATATACAGATTATGCGCAACATTAAAACTATGAACTCACCAACCTTTGTGTTGACACTTTTAAGCATGTTTATTCTCAGGTTTCTAGAAGTCTACCGCTTTTTGCTTATATGTGATACAAGCTATGTGCATGGAGTCATACATGCTTTATTCAAGAAAACTTTGCATTCACAAAATCATCACCGTGTATCTTATTTTGACTTCATTGTCAACGGATGTATTATGGTAAACTATTATTTATGGTGATTGTCTATATGTAGAAATCATCAAACGTTGAAAATCTTAGAAATTGATATTCATTTATTGTGTACCTTTTGAAAAGAATGCAATGTTTACAAAACGTATCATATAGAGGTCAAATACCTCGCAATGAAATCAATGAATGACGTGTTCGTCCATATGGATTTGGAGCGATCGTCACATATATGTATTGTAGCTTGCTTGTATTTTTATGTTATATGTAAAAATTGCTTGTATTGTTTGTTAATTATCTTTTACGAATCGAATCCTTGCCTATTTTACAGTATAAAACACACAATGGACGTTAAGGATAGATAACCAAAAATTTTAGAAGACCTACCAGGGGATATGATTGATGAAATCTTGTCTAGAGTCGGTCAGAATTCATCAGCACAATTATTTATGGTGAAATTAGTTTGTCGAACATTTGAAAGACGTTCGAAGCATGCCTTAGTTTATAAGAGGCTTTCTTTTAAAAGATGGGGTATATCACATTGGGGAGACTTTAAATTATGCCGTGTTTTCTTTAAGGCATTAAATTCGGGAAACCGAGATGAAATTTTACGCTACGGGTTAAGAACCTATTTTGACTCCACATATCCCAACATGGGACTTCGTTCTTTAGAAAGAGCTTCAAACATGCAACATAAAGAAGCATGTTATGTTTACGGGTTAGTGATGTTTGCTTCTCACCAAATTGATAAAAAGAACATCGGATTGCAACTGTTAAATAAAACATTCCCACAAGTGACGGATTCAGTAGTTGGGGTGAGAAATAAGGTTTTTAGATTGTTACTGGGCTGTTGGGCATTACGTAACCCTCGTTTTTTTAACGACGTTACAACATGCTGTCTTGCCAACGACCACAACGATTATTTTCCACAAGACCAAGGATGAGAAATAATACTAGTAAAACCCGAATGCATGACTTGTTTCTGGACTTATGAATTACGTGCCTTAATTGATTTTGCTGAACGACTTGCGTATTAAATAGATTTGTCTTCACAATTGCCTTGCATCAAAGTTATTGTGTGCTATATTTTATGTTATATGTAAAATAGCGGTATTGTAAGTTTGTAAAATATTGTATAAGTTTGAACGCGAAATATTATTGTATTTAGTTTTTCATATTGAATAGTAGTAGTTGAATTGTATAGTAGCTACTAAGTATGAACTTGACGGGTAGGTACTACCCGAATTAAAACTATAAAATGCTAATATGAAGAAAAAGCTTTTATATATAAGTTCATATTATGCTACGAAATACTATTGACTACTCTTGAATTCTATATGATTAACTCAATTCTTTTGGCTATTTTTGAAGAAAATGGCACCGACGACTCGTCAAAACTTGAACATGAGTGAGGAAGACTTCCGTGTTTTCCTTGCAGCAAACATAGACGCAGTGCAGGCCGCAATGAAAAATTACAAGAATAACTCTGTTTCTAGCAGTGGATCTAATTCCACAAGAAATCGTGTATGATGCTCCTACAAAGAATTCACTGCCTGTAAACCTTTGGAATTCGATGGAACCGAGGGTCCAATCGGATTAAAAAGGTGGACTGAAAAGGTTGAATCGGTGTTTTCCATAAGTAAATGTACTGAAGAAGACAAAGTAAAGTACGCTACGCATACCTTCACAGGTACTGCGTTAACATGGTGGAATACCTATCTCGAGCAGGTGGGACAAGATGCTGCTTACGCATTACCGTGGTCATCATTCAAGCACTTGATGAATGAGCAGTACCGTCCCATAAACGAGATCAATAAACTCAAGGCAGAAGTTAGAGGATTATGAACGCAAGGTTTTGACATTACCATGTACGAATGACGATTCACAGAGTTGTGCCTATTATGTCCAGGAACGTTCGAAGATGAAGAAGAGAAAATCGACACATTTGTAAAAGGGTTACCGGAAAGGATTCAAGAAGATGTGAGTTCACACGAGCCCGCCTCTATACAAAATGCAATTCGAATGGCTCACAAACTCATAAATCAAATTGAGGGAAGGATTAAAGAACAGGCGGCCGAAGAAGCCAACACGAAACAAGTCATGAGAAAGTGGGAGGAAAATAATGACAAGGGTCACCAATACAACAACAACAACAATTACAACCACAATCGACTATCCCAACAACCGCAACATCAATCGCAACAACAACCGTCCCAGCAACAACAACAACCGTCCCAGCAACAACAACAACCGTCCCAACAACAACAACAATCGTCCCAACAACAACAATAATGACAACATGAGACAGAAAACCAGGTGCTTAAGGTGTGAGAAATACCATAAGGATAATTACTGTAGAGATTTATGCACAAAATGCAAAAGAACGGGTCACAGTGCTGCAAAGTGTGGAATCTATGGACCGAAGATTAACATGAGTAAAGGAATAAATAATGTCAGAACATTTAATGCCGCCATTACTTATTTTAGGTGCGGAAAGACGGGCCATTACAAAACTGCATGCCCGGACGAAGTAAATAATAATGGCCAAAACCGTGGAAGAGTCTTCAACATTAATGCGGTTGAAGCGTAGGAAGACCCGGAGCTTGTTACGGGTACGTTTCTTATTGACGATAAACCTGCTTATGTTTTATTTGATTCGGGTGTGGATAGAAGCTATATGAGTAGAGATTTTTGTGCTAAATTAAGTTGCCCATTAACGCCATTGGAGAATAAATTTTTACTCGAATTAGCAAACGGTAAATTAATTACAGCAGATAAAATATGTCAGAATCGAGAAATTAAACTGGTTAGCAAAATGTTTAAGATTGATTTGATACCAGTAGAGTTAGGGAGTTTTGATGTGATAATTGGCATGGACTGGTTGAAAGAGGTGAAAGCAGAGATCGTCTGTTACAAAAATGCAATTCGCATTGTACGAGAAAAAGGGAAACCCTTAATGGTGTACGGAGAAAAGAGCAACGCGAAGCTAAATCTTATTAGTAATTTGAAGGTGCAAAAACTAATAAGAAAAGGTTGCTATGCCGTTCTAGCACACGTCAAGAAAGTACAAACTGAAGAAAAGAACATCAATGATGTTCCCATCGCAAAAGAATTTCCCGATGTATTTTCGAAAGAATTATCGGGACTACCTCCACACCGATCTGTTGAATTTCAAATAGATCTTGTACCAGGAGCTGCACCAATAGCTCGTGCTCCATACAGACTCACACCCAGTGAAATGAAGGAACTTCAAAGTCAATTACAAGAACTTTTAGAGCGTGGTTTCATTCGACCAAGCACATCACCATGGGGAGCTCCTATTTTGTTTGTCAAAAAGAAGGATGGTACATTCAGGTTATGTATCGACTACCGAGAGCTGAACAAACTTACCATTAAGAACCATTATCCACTACCGAGAATCGATGACTTATTTGATCAACTACAAAGTTCATCGGTTTATTCGAAGATTGATTTACGTTTCGGGTATCATCAAATGCGGGTAAAGGAGGATGATATTCCGAAGACTGCCTTTAGAACTCGTTACGATCATTATGAGTTTATTGTTATGCTGTTTGGATTAACTAATGCACCAGCTGTGTTCATGGACCTCATGAACCGAGTGTGTGGACCATATCTTGACAAGTTTGTCATTGTTTTCATTGATTACATACTTATTTACTCAAAAAATGATCAAGAGCACGAAGAACATTTGAGAAAAGTGTTAGAATTGTACGCTAAATTTTCAAAGTGTGCATTTTGGTTGAAAGAAGTTCAATTCCTCGGTCATATAGTGAGCAAAGAAGGTATTCAAGATGATCCGGCAAAGTTTGAAACTGTTGAGAAGTGGGAAACACCGAAAACTCCTACGCAGATACGCTAATTTTTAGGATTGGCTGGTTACTACAGAAGATTCACCAAGATTTTTCCAAAATAGCAAAACCCTTGACTGTATTAACGTATAAAGGGAAGAAATTTGAATGGAAGGATGAGCATGAGAAAGCATTTCAATTGCTAAAGAAAAAGTTAACTGCGGCACCTATATTGTCACTGCCTGAAGGGAATGATGATTTTGTGATATATTGTGACACCTCAAAGCAAGGCCTCGGTTGTGTATTAATGCAACGAATGAAGGTAATTGCTTATGCGTCTAGACAATTGAAGATTCACTAGCAAAATTATACGACACACGATTTGGAATTAGGCGTTGTTGTTTTTGCATTAAAGACTTGGAGGAACTACTTATATGGGGTCAAAAGTATTATATATACCGACCACAAAAGTCTTCAACACATATTTAATCAGAAATAACTGAACATGAGGCAGCGTAGGTGGATTGAGTTATTGAATGATTACGATTTCGAGATTCGTTACCACCCGGGGAAGGCGAATGTGGTAGCTGACGCTTTGAGTAGAAAGGATAGAGAACCTATACGGGTAAAAGCTATGAATATAATTATTCGTACTAATCTTATTACTCAAATAAAAGAGGCACAACAGGGTGTTGTAAAAGAAGGGAATTTGAAGAATGAAATACCCAAAGGATCGGAGAAACACCTTATTATTAAAGAGAACGGAACCCGGTATAGAGATGAAAGAATTTGGGTACCAAAGTTTGGAGATGTGAGAGAAATGGTACTTGGGGAAGCACATAAAATCAGATACTCAATACATCCCAGAGCGGGAATGATGTACAAGGACCTCAAGAAATATTTTTGATGGCCGGGTATGAAAGCCGATATTACGAGATATGTAGGAGAATGTTTGACGTGTTCTAAGGTCAAAGCTAAACATCAGAAACTACCATGTCTACTTCAACAACCTGAAATCCCGGAATGGAAATGGGAAAACATTACCGTGGATTTCATTACCAAATTGCCAAGGACTGTAAGTGGTTATGATACTATTTGGGTAATAGTCGATCGTCTCACCAAATCAGCACACTTTTTGCCAATGAGAGAAGATGATAAGATGGAAAAGTTGGCACGTTTGTACTTGATACAGGGTGTATCAGTACGGATACAGGGTGTATCCGAACCATTTTGGGTGCAACCGGGCGGTTGCAGATGCAACCAGGCGGTTGTAGGTGCAACCGGGCGGTTGCAGGTGCTTCCGCGCGGTTGCAGGTGCTTCCGCGCGGTTGCAGGTGCTTCCGCGCGGTTGCAGGTGCTTCCGCGCGGTTGCAGTCTGTCAGCTTTTTGGAAAACTTGTTTTAGCCGTAACTTTCAAACCGTAACGATGAATCAAATATCGGTGGAAACGTAATGAAGTGTACTTTCCAATGGTAAGATTTTAAACTAATAAATCAGAATTTAGTTTGGGTTAAAAAGACATGATAACTTGTATGGGTAGTGACCCGAACTTTTCCATGTTTATATATTAAATGAAAACTATATTTACTTGATTAAATGTTTCCAACATGTTAAGCAATCAAACTTGTTAAGACTTGATTAATTGAAATGAGTTTATGTAGACAATTGACCAACCCGTTTGCCTGATGATTCATGAACGTCATAACTTGTGATGATTATATAATCATTTTATTTTTTTATGATGTAAGTTTTTATTATATATATATATATATATATATATATATATATATATATATATATATATATATATATATATAAGAAGAAATACAATTAAATCAAAGATGTACAAGTAAAACACTATTTGCTACAGTAAAACACTATTTGCTACAGTAAATTTTTGCTTTGCTACAGTAAACTACTATTTACTACAGTAAAATACTATTTACTATAGTAAAAACTATTTGCTACAGTAAAAACTATTTGCTACAGTGACATTATTTACTACAGTAAACACTATTTACTCGTATTCAATCCGTATTCGTACTCGTACAATAGCCAGCCTCTAGATGTATATACTATTGGTATATACACTCAATGATCAGCTCTTTAGCAGCCTTAATGAGTCATCAAACATGTGGGAACCATCATTTGGCTTCTAGCATGAATGATTACATTAAAAATTAAACTAATGGAGCCTATATCTTGACTCCATATTCACGTTTTCTTTCACCCACCACAAACATATTTTCATTCTAACTTTTCTGCATCAAACACATCTCTCTCAAATTTTCTCTTGATGTTCTAAGTGTTCATCATCATCTTCATTAGAATCTACATCAATCTAGCTCATAAATCCATACATAAACCAACTTACAATACAACAACTCAAGAACACATCAAGAACACTTCAAGAAACCTTTCAAGATTGCAAGATTACTTTCAATCTTTCTAATCCATTCAAAGTAATCGTATAAGATCAAGAAACCTTTGTTATTTATAGTAGGTTATCTCTATAATTCAAGGTAAAACTCATATTCAAACTTTGATTCAATTTCTATAACTATAACAATCTTAATTCGAGTAGTAAACTCACTTGAACTTGTATTCGTGTCATGATTCTACTTCAAGAACTTTCAAGCCATCTAAGAATCATTTGAAGCTAGATCAATTTTTGTCACTTCCAGTAGGTTTACCTACTAAACTTAAGGTAGTAATGATGTTCATAACATCATTCGATTCATATATATAACTATCTTATTCGAAGATTTTAACATGTAATCACTAGAACATAGTTTAGTTAATTCTAAACTTGTTCGCAAACAAATTTAATCCTTCTAACTTGACTTTTAAAATCAACTAAACACATGTTCTATATCTATATAATATGCTACCTTAATGATTTAAAACCTCGAAACACGAAGAACACCGTAAAACCGGACATACGCCGTCATAGTAAAATCGGGGGCTGTTTTGGGTTAGATAATTAAAAACTATGATAACCTTTGATTTAAAAGTTATTCTTCTGGAAAAATGATTTTTATTGTGAACATGAAACTATATCTAAAAATCATGGTTAAACTCAAAGTGGAAGTATGTTTTCCAAAACAGTCATCAAGACGTCGTTCCTTTGACTGAAATGACTACCTCTTATAATATTGACTTGTAACCTGTATTTATGACTATAAACTTATACTTCTTCTGTTTATTTTCGTAAATATCAGTTCATTATGAAACCATAACAACTTGAATCACTCAAAACGGATTTAAAACGAAGAAGTTATGGGTAAAACAAGATTGGATAATTTTGCTTGTTGTAGCTACGTGAAATTTGTAATAAATCTATACAAATCATAACTTAGCTAACTTATATTGTATTATACATGTATTCTAACATATATTATGTAATCTTGGGATACCATAGACACGTATACAATGTTTTGACATATCATATCGACCCATATATATATATATATTATTTGGGAACAACCATAGACATTCTATATGCAGTAATGCTTGAGTTAGCTATACAGGGTTGAGGTTGATTCCAAAATAATATATATACTTTGATTTGTGATCTAGCCTGAGACTTGTATACACTGGGTCGTGGATTGATTCGAGATAATATATATTAATTTATTTCTGTACATCTAACTGTGGACAACTAGTTGTAGATTACTAACGTTGGATTGCTAACTTAACAAACTTAAATCGTTAAAACATAATAAAACATATTGTAAATATATTTCAATCAAACTTTAATATATATGTATATATTTGTTATAGGTTCGTGAATCGACCCGTGGCCAAGTCTTATTTCCGACGAAGAAAAAATCTGTGAAAGTGAGTTATAGTCCCACTTTTAAAATATAATATTTTTGGGATGAGAATACATGCAGTTTTATAAATGTTTTACAAAATAGACACAAGTACTTGAAACTATATTCTATGATTGAATCATTATACCGGATATCACCCTTTCAGCTTGGTAGCCTAAGAATTTGGGAACAGACCCCCCAAATTGACGCGAATCTTGAAGATAGATCTATGGGCCTAACGAACCCCATCCATGTTATGGATGCTTTAGTACTTCGATTTTGTATACAGATGAGTGTACCTGTATATTGGGGATATTCTAGATGCATTTGTTAATGTCGGTTACCAGGTGTTCATCATATGAATAATTTTTATGCAGATTGCATGTTGTTTATGAGAAATGGAAATATGAAATCTTGTGGTCTATTATTACGAATTGATAAATATATAGGCTAAACCTATAACTCACCAAAATTTTTGTTGACGTTTAAAGCATGTTTATTCTCAGGTGATTATTAAGAGCTTCCGCTATTGCATGCTAAATTATGGGCAAGAGTTGGAGTCAGTATGCTTGTATAATATTGTTTAAAAACTGCATTCGAAGACATATATTGTTGTATAATATTATTGTAAACAATTATGTAATGGTCGTGTGAAAATGCTATATTTTAGATTATCATTATTTGATAATCGTCGCAATATTTTTAAGGTTATGGTTTGTTTTAAAATCGAATGCAGTCTTTGAAAAATGTCTCATATAGAGGTCAAAACCTCGCAACAAAATCATTAATATGGAACGTTTATAATCTATATGAACGGAACATTTCAGTATGCTTCATTTTACACGCGTATAAGGGCTGTTTTCGCATGGACACTTATGTAACTTTGTCAAATAATGAATGTAGAGTTATATAATGTGGTTTATAGTATTAATTGATGATTATCATTGAGTGGAAAAGTATAGTAACTCAGCATATGATGTTCTCAGGATATAAAGGAATGGAGAAGACTCAGTAACATTAGACCACTGAGTTCTTGCTGGTAATCGGTGAGTGGGACTATCCTTATGGATATTGGTATTTAGTAACAAGTGTAGTTACTACCCGCTGTTATGCTATTAAAGATTATGATAATCTATATATGCATGTTGATTACTGTTTTAATTATAAGTAGTCTGTGATACTTATAACAACCCTCATTTTTCCATTCTGAATTTACCAGATTGCCCTTAGGGTTTCATTTCCTGCTCCTGTGTATTGTCATTAGGGTTGTTAACCACATAATTAATTAAAAACCCTAATATTATAAACCCTAACCCTGATATTAAATTAATAATATAAACTATATGTATAAATAAATTATGACCTTATATAAATTAAACTAATAAGAACTAGGAAATGATTAATAAAAGATATGGCTAATAATTAAATGATTAAATAAAATGTATCTAAAATAAATGAAACTTTGATAAATAAATAAAAAAAATAAATAAATATATATATATATATATAAACTAAAATTCCGAAAAAAATATATATATATAAGTGAATACATGCTAATAATAAATTGACTAGGAGTTATGAAAAAGGAAAATACTTGATCTTCAAGTTAACAACAAATCCTAATTAGCTTCAAACTCTATTCATCCTAATCTAATCCTAATACTTCTACATTAATCCTTGATCACCAAGTAATTTCCTAGAATCCTAGTGTAAATACAATTTTCTAAACTCGTCTATAAAAGGCATCATGTTTTCCCATTATTGGCACCACTCATTAAACTCCAAAATCCTCCCTATTTTTGCTGCAAATCAACAAGCTACAGCCTTCAACAATGCAGCCTGCATTCGACCCCATTCAACCCTCCAAGTCGCCACCTTCTGCAATCCATCATAGCCACTTTTCAATCAACCAAAACAGCCCCCTTTTTCCTTCTTTTCAGTCGACTAAATAACCACCTCCACAAGCCTCCTGCATTCGACATTCACCCCCTCAAAACAGCCTTCTTAGTCGACACCCAAGCAGCCCCAAGTTCGACTTAATTGCTGCTGTGTTTCTGCTGTATTTTGTGACCCAACAGCCCACAAAAGTGGACTGTGTTGCTTCTGTTTCTGCTGTACTTTTCGACATCAAAACAACCTTTTTCCTGCTGCAAATTGTGATAAAAATAGCCCTAAAGTCAACTGGTTTTGTTGTGTTTTCTGCTGTTGCTATCGTGACCAAGGAGACCCAAAAACAGCCCGTTTTGCCACCTTTTTAATCGTGATTGTTGCTGCGTTTTTCTGCTGTAAATCCGTATCTGTTTCGGTTCATATTCATCACTTTTCTTGTTCTTAATCTCCTAAGGTATACCTAAACCCTAAAGCTAATCATATTTATAAAATATGTTTTAGTTATTGTGTTTAATTATGATCTTGAAGTATTATAAATATGAATATAGTATGAATTAATAATGATTGTGAATTATAATCTTGATCATGGTGTTAGTAATATGAATTGATTATGAAACTAGTTAATAAAGTTAAAAGTTCATGGATAAATAATATGATTAATAAGATTAAGTATGTTATAAGTATTATGAATGATGTATGAATAATAAAAAAAAAAAAGGGGTACGAACTAGTTAGTATGATCAAGTATGAATAAATTATGATCATGATTTTTGCTATGAAGATAAAGGTTTATGGATAATAATTATGGTTAATAAAGATAAGGATTAAGGGTAGAAGATTATGTAATGTGATTATAACTTGAATATGTTTAGTAATATTTGAAAGTGGTTTCGAAAATAATAATGATAATGATATACATGCATGCATGCATACGTACGTATGTACATGTATACATTGTAGATATATGTATGAGTGTGTATATGTATCATGTATATATTATAAGAGGTTACAAAGATGATAAGTAGTATTATGTATATATATGTACCATCTTTATACTAACATATATGTAACACATATATATATAATATATACATATATATCAAATAGTTATAAACACATATATGTATAATAATAATAAAGAATATATATGTATGTATCATATAGGTGTATTTATATATATAGAATACATGTATTAACGAGATTACTTAATAGTTGATTAATTAAAGAATAATACTACTATTATTATTATAACTTATAAACTTATCTATATAGTAACACTTAATTACACTAAGTATATTATCACCTATATATATAATTAATAAGTACATTAATAATTCGTTATGTGTATATACCTATAACGTGAAGGTTATAATCAAAGATAACGTACAAAAACTACAAACATCACCGTTACATGTGGCCTATGGTGGTCCTTGTTGCCTTATGGGAACCGCTTGTGAATTTTGAATGCCATGACTTAGATTCTGGTCAAGAATCTTGGGCGCCGGTAACAACAGATCATTCGAGTGACTTCCATGATAGCAACGAAGTTTGGGTGAGATTGTACAACATATTCGTTAAGAATTATAACCCAAAATTCTTAAACTAGAAGCTTACTATAAGTGGAAGCTTTTCATAAATAGTAGGTTTCCAAAAATAGAAGCTTTTGAGAAATAGGAATTTTTCTCGAAAACCTTCACTGTTAATATAGTTTTGATATTAATAAACAAACTTTATGTCTATTAGACATTAACTAATCAAACGTTATAACTCTAGGTTGAGATCTCCGGTTACATACTCTGTTCATACTTCTTGCGTGGAATATCTTACTTGCTACTAAGGTGAACTTCATAGCCCCGCTTTTTAACTATCTTTATATACTTATTTTGAACTTTTGGGGTGAGACACATGCTTGCTTTTAAATGATTTACAATTTAAACACAAGTGCCTAAACTTTTTGATATGCAACCTCGTGAGACATTTGTAAAACATGTATTTATTGTTACATGCAAATCCCCGCCATAATATCGTTAATTGATGGAATTGGAATTTTGCAAGCTTAATTATTGTGAGTAGGCCTATTGAGAGTGACATCTCTACCCATTGGCGTGATCGTCAAGGGGGTACATAATAATGATTACCGACACCCGTACAGTGTCAGGGGTTAATGTTTAGCTCGATATTATAACTCATGGCATATTGAATATTTTGACGTTTTGAACTAAATCTTGTGGTCTAAAACTAATTATGATTGTTAAACCTATGATGTTCACTCAACCATTGTGTTGACATTTTAAGCATGTTTATCTCAGGTGAAGATTAGCTTGTGTGCTGTCCTATGATGCTTAGTTAGCTGTTGCATTAGAGTCCACATATTAGACTTATCATTTGTTATTTACATATGAATTTCATTATGTAAAATATTATTATGTTTCCGCTGCAAATCAATTTTGTTAAAACATCTCATTTAGAGTCGTTCTCGTTTATACATACTTGTGTTGTGATATTGTGAAGTCATATTTCACCGGCCCTATTTGGGAGTATGACAGAGTGGTATCAGAGCGAGGTTGTTCTAGAGAACCAGGATTGCATTTTATGTGTGCCTTATGTAGTGACCCGAACTTTTTCATGTTTATATATTAAATGAAAACTATGTTTACATGATTAAATGTTTCCAACATGTTAAGCAATCAAACTTGTTAAGACTTGATTAATTGAAATAGGTTTCATGTAGACAATTGACCACCCAAGTTGACCGGCGATTCACCAACGTTAAAAACTTGTAACAACTACATGATGATATATATATATATATATATATATATATATATATATATATATATATATATATATATATATATATATATATATATATATATATATATATATATATATATATATATATGGATATATATATAGTTAACATGAGATTATTATAAGTAAATATCTCACTAAGTATATTAACAATGAGTTATATACATAAAAATGAGACTAGCAAATTCAGAAACTTGAAACGATATATATAACGATTATCGTTATAACAACGTCTTACTAAATACATATGTATCATATTAAGATATTAATATACTATTTTTAACATGATAAAATGATAATTAAATATATCTTTAAGTGGGTAACAATAAACTACATATGTAAAAATAAGACTACTAACTTAAGAGTTTCGAAACGAGTTATATATATAACGATTATCGTTGTAACGACATTTTAATATATATATATATATATATATATATATATATATATATATATATATATATATATATATCATATTAAGATATATTCATACACCATGTTATCATGATAATATGATAATTTAACATCTCCCTAAATATAATAAACAATGGGTTAACTACATTAAATAAGATCGTTATCTTAAAGGTTTCAAAAACAACACTTACATGTAACGACTAACGATGACTTAACGACTCAGTTAAAATGTATATACATGTAGTGTATTAAGATTTATTAATACACTTTTGGAAGACTTCAAGACACATATCAAAACACTCATACTTATCAAAGTTGGTCACAATTACACTCTCATTCGTTTTCATCAACAATTCTACTCTTATGCACCCGTATTCGTACTCGTACAATACACAGCTTCTAGATGTATTTACTATTGGTATATACACTCCAATGATCAGCTCTTAGCAGCCCTTATAAGTCACCAAGACATGTGGGAACCATCATTTGGCAACTAGCATGACTTATGAGCAAGGAAACAATACAAGAACTCCTTTTAACCCCACTCACCCTTCACCACTCACCACCCACTCCATTTCACTTCCAATTCTCTTTCTAAATCTCTCTCAACACCTACACACACTTATGAACGAATTTTTTCAGTAAACTAATCATTATCTTCATCAAAAATTACTTCAAGAATCAAGCTATAATCATCATAGGAAGAACACTTCAAGAACACTTCAAAAATCCTTTCAAGTTTACTAGTTTACTTCCAAGCTTTCTAATCCATTCCAAGTAATCATCTAAGATCAAGAAACCTTTGTTATTTATAGTAGGTTATCTTTCTTATTCAAAGTAATATTTATATTCAAACTTTGATTCAATTTCTATAACTATAAACTATCTTAATTTGAGTAAAAATCTTACTTGAACTTGTTTTTGTGTCATGATCCTACTTCAAGAACTTTCAAGCCATCCAAGATCCTTTGAAGCTAGATTATTTCTTATCACTTCTAGTAGCTTTACCTACTAAACTTGAGGTAGTAATGATGTCCATAACATCATTTGATTCATATATATATAACTATCTTATTCGAAGATTTGAACTTGTAATCACTAGAACATAGTTTAGTATATTCTAAACTTGTTCGCAAACAAAGTTAATCCTTCTAAATTAACTTTTAAAATCAACTAAACACATGTTCTATATCTATATGATATGCTAACTTAATGATTTAAAACCTGGAAACACGAAGAACACCGTAAAACCGGATATACGCCGTCGTAGTAAAATCGGGTGCTGTTTTGGTTTGGATAATTAAAAACTATGATAAACTTTGATTTAAAAGCTATTCTTCTGGGAAAATTATTTTTCTTATGAACATGAAACTATATCCAAAAATCATGGTTAAACTCAAAGTGGAAGTATGTTTTCCAAAATGGTCATCTAGACGTCATTCTTTCGACTGAAATGACTACCTTTACAAAAATGACTTGTAACCTATATTTCTGACAAATAACTTATACTTTTTCTATTTATATTCATAAACTTAAGTTCAATATGAAACCATAGCAACTTGGATCACTCAAAACGGATTTAAAACGAAGAAGTTATGGGTAAAACAAGATTGGATAATTTTGCTTATTGTAGCTACGTGAAATTTGTAACAAATCTATACAAATCATAACTTAACCAACTTATATTGTATTATACATATATTCTAACATATATTATGTAATCTTGGAATACCATAGACACATATACAATGTTTTGACATATCATATCGACCCATCTATATATATTATTTGGAACAACCATAGACACTCTATATGGAGTAATGTTTGACTTAGCTATACAGGGTTGAGGTTGATTCAAAAATAATATATATATACTTTGAGTTGTGATCGATTCTGAGACTTGTAGACACTGGGTCGTGGATTGATTCGAGATAATATATATATTGATTTATTTCTGTACATCTAACTGTGAACAACTAGTTGTATGTTACTAACGGGGACTGCTGACTTAATAAACTTAAATCGTTAAAACGTAATAAAAATGTTGTGAATGTATTTTGATGATACTTTGATATATATGTACATATTTGTTATAGGTTTGTGAATCGACCAGTGGCCACGTCTTATTTCCGGCAAAGTAAAAATCTGTGAAAGTGAGTTATAGTCTCACTTTTAAAATCAAATATTTTTGGGATGAGAATACATGCAGTTTTATAATTGTTTTATGAAATAGACACAAGTAATCGAAACTACATTCTATGGGTGAATGATCGAAGCCGAATATACTCCTTTTTTGCTTGGTAGCCTAAGAATTAGTAAATCGATCTACTAATTGACGCGAATCCTAAAGATAGATTTATTGGGCCTAACAAACCCCATCTATGGTTGCGGATGCTTTAGTACTTCGATGTTGTTTTATCATGTCCAATGGATGTCCCAGAATGATAGGGGATATTCTTATATGCATCTTGTTAATGTCGTTTACCAGGTGTTCAATCCATATGAATGATTTTTATGCATGCATGTTGTTTACAAGAAATGGAAATATGAAATCTTGTGGTCTATTATTACGAATTGATAAATATATAGGTTAAACATATAACTCACCAACATTTTTGTTGACGTTTAAAGCATGTTTATTCTCAGGTGATTATTAAGAGCTTCCCCTGTTCTATGCTAATTTATGGACAAGAGTTGGAGTCAGCATGCTTGTATAATATTATTTAAAAACTACATTCGAAGATTTAAATTGATGTGTAATATTATTGTAAACCATCATGTAATAATCGTGTGAAAATGCTATATTTTAGATTATCATTATTTGATAATCGTCGTAATATTTTTAAACCTTTATCGATAAAATAAAGGTTATTGTTTGTTTAAAAATAGAATGCAGTCTTTGAAAAACATCTCATATAGAGGTCAAAATCTCGCAACGAAATCATTTAATATTGAACGTTTATAATCGATATGAATGGGACATTTTAGTTGGTATCCGAGCGTTGGTCTTAGAGAACCAGAAATTTGCATTAGTGTGTCTTACCTAGTTTGTTAGGATGCATTAGTGAGTCTGGACTTCGATCGTGTTTTCTTTAAAAAAAAACGATTGCTTAACACTTTTTGTTGGAAACTATATATTATTAACATGTAAATATTATGTGATATATTAATCTATTAACGTGTTTGATATTGTGTGATACATGTCTACCTCTAGCACAAATCCCGTCGAATCACCTAATAATAATGAAGAGTCGAATATATTTTGGGAAGATTCACAAATATCCGAGGAAGAACCGGAAGAGGAGGAACCGGAAGAGGAGGAACCGGAAGAGGAGGAACCGGAAGAGGAGGAACCGAAAGAAGAGGAACCGGAAGAAGAAGAGGTTCCGGACTAAGAAATATTAATAACTACAGAAAAACGGTTAAATAAAAGAAAATCCTCAACCAATGGACCAAAGTTAAAAATGGTCAATGGTGTTTCCGCCAAGGAAACAAAATATTTGGAAAATTACCAGTTTTCTGATGAATCGGATCCCGATGAGGATTCCGATGATGTTATAGAAATTACCTCGACCCAATTTGAAAAAGCAAAAGAAAACAATAAGAGAAAAGGCATTAAAATAGAAAAACCCGAGCCCAAAACCGATGAACTTTATGTTAACATGAAGTACCCTGATGGGGTGTACCGTAAACACCCGTATTTCTTAAACTTTCACTATAACCCGGGAACATCTAAGCCACCAGGTTTTTCTAGACCATTTGAGAAAAGAACGGCTCGTATTAGGGGAGCACCATATATCCCTAGGAAATTAGCGAAATGAACCAAGTCCGAAGAGGAAGAAATGAGTGAGTCGGAATAAAGAGTTGTAATCATGTTGTGTAATATATGTATTGTAGTGTGCTTGTATTTTCATGTTATTTAAAAATTTCTTGTATTGTTTGTTAATTATCTTTTACGAATCTAATCCTCGTCTATTTTTACAGTATAAAAAAACACACAATGGACGTTAAGGATAGACAACCGAATATTTTAGAAGACCTACCCGGGGACATGATTCATGAAATCTTGTCTAGAGTCGGTCAGAGTTCATCGGCACAATTATTTATGGCGAAATTAGTTTGTCAAACATTTGAAAGACGTTCCAGGAATGCCTTAGTATATAAAAGGCTTTCCTTTAATAGATGGGGTATATCACATTGGGGAGACCATAAGTTACGCCGTGTTTTCTTTAAAGCATTGAATGCGGGGAACCCAAATGCAATTTTACGCTACGGGTTGAGAGCCTATTTTGACTCTACCTATCCCAACATAGGACTTCGTTCTTTAGAAAGAGCTTCAAACATGCAACATAAAGAAGCATGTTATGTCTACGGGTTAGTAATGTTTGCTTCTCACCAAATCGAGAAAAAGAACATAGGATTGCAACTACTAAATAAAACATTCCCACAAGTGATAGATTCAGTAGTTGGGGTGAGAAATAAGATTTTTAGATTATTGCGGGGCTGTTGGGCATTACGTAACCCCCGTCCTTTTGAAAACATTACAACATGCTGCCTAGCCAACGGTCACAACGGTTATTTTCCACAAGATCAAGGATGGAAAATAGTACTACTAAAACCCGAATGCATGACTTGTTTCTGGACTTATGAATTACGTGTCTTTATTGCCTTTGCTGAACGACTTGCGTATTAACTAGAATTGGCTGCACAATTGCCTTGTATTAAAGTTACTGTGTGCTATATTTCATACTATATGTAGAATAGCGGTATTGTAAGTTTGTAAAATATTGTATAAAAGTTTGAACGCAAAATATTATTGTAATCAGTTTTTCATATAGAATTGTAGTAGTTGAATTGTATATTAGCTACTAAGTATGAACTTAACGGGTAGGTACTACCCGAATGAAAAATTATAAAACGCTAATATGAAGAAAAATCTTTTATAAATAAGTTCATATTATGCTACGAAATACTATTGACTACACTTAATAGTCTATATGATTAACTTAATTCTTTTGGCTATTTTTTGAAGGGAATGGCACCGACTACTCGTCAGAACTTGAACATGAGCGAGGAAGACTTCCGTGTTTTCCTTGCAGGAAACATAACCTCAGTACATGCTGCGATGAAAAATAACAATAACTCTGGATCTAGTAGTGGAACTTATTCCACAAGAAATCGTGTAGGATGCTCCTACAAAGAATTCACTGCCTGCAAACCTCTGGAATTCGATGGAACCGAGGGTCCAATTGGATTAAAACGGTGGACCGAGAAGGTCGAATCGATGTTTACCATAAGTAAGTGCACTGAAGAAGATAAATTAAAGTACGCTATGCATACCTTCACAGGCACTGCGTTAACATGGTAGAATACCTATCTCGAGCAGGTGGGACAAGATACTGCCTACGCGCTACCGTGGTCGGCATTCAAACACCTGATGAATGAATAATATCGCCCCAGAAACGAGGTCAATAAGCTCAAAGTAGAGATTAGAGGATTACAAACGCAAGGATTCGACATTACCACGTATGAACGACGATTCACAGAGTTGTGCCTATTATGTCCAAGAGTGTTCGAAGATGAAGAAGAGAAGATTGACGCATTTGTTAAAGGGTTACCAGGAAGGATTCAAGAAGATGTGAGTTCACACTAGCCCGCCTCCATACAAAAGGCAAGCCGTACGGCTCACAAACCAGAAATCCAGATTGAGGGAAGGATTAAGGAGCAGGCGGCCGAAGAGGCCAACATGAAACATGTCAAGAGAAAGTGGGAAGAAACCAGTGACAAGGGTCACCAATACAACAACAACAACAACAACAATCACAACCACAATCACAAAAACTATCATAACAACCGCAACAGCAATCGCAACAATAACCGCAATATTAACAATAACTACAACAAACATCCCAACAACAACAACTACTACGACAATTGTTTCAACAACAATAAAAATCCCAACAACAATCTCAACAACAACAATAGCAACAAAAACTAAAAACAGCCATGCCAAAGGTGTGAAGAGCATCACCCGGGATTCTGCATGACATTTTGCAACAGGTGTAAAAGAAATGGTCATAGCATGATGAAGTGTGAGGTCTACGAACCAATGTATAACAGAATTAAAAGAACAAATAATGTCGAAACAAATAATGCTGCCATAGTTTGTTTTGGATGTGGAAAACCGGGCAACATTAATAGAGATTGTCCGAATAAGGGGAATACTAATGGGCAAGGCCGCGGAAGAGTTTCCAATATTAATACGGCAGAAGCACAGGAAGACCCGGAGCTTGTTACGGGTAGGTTTCTTACTGACAATAAATCTGCTTATGTTTTATTTGATTCGGGTACGGATAGAAGCTATATGAGTAGAGATTTTTGTGCTAAACTAAGTTGTCCACCGAAGCCCTTGGATAATAAATTTTTACTTGAATTAGCAAACGGTAAATTAATTACATCAGATAATATATGTCGGAATCGAGAAATTAAACTGGTTAGCGAAACGTTTAAGATTGATTTGATACTAGTAGAGTTAGGGAGTTTTGATATGATAATCGGCATGGACTAGTTGAAAAAGGAGAGAGCAGAAATCTTATGTTACAAAAATGCAATTTGCATTGTACGAGAAAAAGGAAAACCCTTAATGGTGTACGGAGAAAAGAGCAACGCGAAGTTAAATCTTATTAGTAATCTGAAGGCGCGAAAACTAATAAGAAAAGGTTTTTATGCCGTTCTAGCACACGTCGAGAAAGTCAATATCGAAGAAAAGAACATCAATGATGTTCCCGTCGAAAAAGAATTTCCCGATGTATTTCCGAAAGAATTACCGGGACTACCTCCACACCGATCTGTTGAATTTCAAATAGATCTCGTGCTCCATACAGACTCGCACCCAACGAAATGAAGGAACTCCCAAGCCAATTACAAGAACTTTTAAAGCGTGGTTTTATACGACCAAGTACATCACCATGGGGAGCTCCTGTTTTGTTTGTCAAAAAGAAGGATGGTACATTCAGGTTGTGTATCGACTACCGAGAGTTGAACAAACTTACCATCAAGAACCGTTACCCACTACCGAGAATCGACGACTTATTTGATCAACTACAAGGCATGTCGGTTTATTCGAAGATCGATTTATGTTCCGGGTATCATCAAATGCGGGTCAAGGAGGATGATATTCCGAAGACTGCTTTCAGGATGCGTTACGGTCATTACGAGTTTATGGTTATGCCGTTTGGTTTGACTAATGCACCAGCTGTGTTCATGGACCTCATGTACCGTGTGTGTGGGCCATATCTCGACAAGTTTGTCATTGTTTTCATCGATGACTGATGTGTGCGAGGTGTACTAGGAAATAGTATTATTTTTACAACGAAATACTATTAAATACGATACATTTTTACACAAGATATTTATTTATTTATAGAATGGATATACCTAAACCGTGCTACAACACTTATAGGCAGTGTACCTAATCGTACAGTAATGTAGTTTTTAGTAAGTCCGGTTCGTTCCACAGGGAAAATTAAACAAGCTTAACGCTATATTAGTTTTAACTTATAAAAATACAAAAATATATATAAGTAGTATTATTATTATTATTATAAAAGGGGGTTTTTACCGTTTAAGGACCGGTTTGTCGATTTTAAAACTTTAGTCGCAGTTAAAACCTAATGTAAAATATTAAATAAATAAAAAGACTTAATTTAATGCTTAAAGTAAATAACGATAATGAAATTGTGATAAATAAAAGTGCGACAAAATAAAATTGCGATAATTAAAAAGTACGAAAATTAAAAGTGCAATTAAATACAATAACAATAAATAAAAGTGCGATAATTAAAAGTTCAATTAAATATGAAATAAAGGAAATTAAATATGAAATAAAGGAATTATGCTTATTTAAACTTCCGTAATCATGATGTTTGACGTGTTGATTTTTAGTTTATTCCCATGGGTTAATTGTTCTTTGTCCTGGATTATTTAATATGTCCAAACGGATTTGTCCATAATAGTCCATCAGTCATAAATATAAAGTGCGAAAGCCTTCGTCAAATTATTCTTATTTCCGAAGACAAATATTCTAACTAATTGGGGATTCGAATTGTAACAAGGTCTTAATACTTTGTTTAATGAATACACCAGGTTATCGAATTCGTGTAAACCAAGGTTTTACTACTTTGTTAACAATTACACCAATTACCCTTGAATGTAATCCACCCCTGTTTCAACAAGTCTATTAACTATTAATCCAATTCCGTGTCCGGTAAAATGAACAATTATTGGTATTTATAGATATCCCGCCCACCGTACCCAGTCAAGCATATGTGGTTATATATAAATACGTCAAATTATAAGTCTATATATTAAATTAACGAGGTATCATTTAGTTAATATAAAGCCCATTAATAGCCCATAGTTTAATTTTCACAAGTGTCGTTCTTTTGTCCAAACCTCAATTATGGTACAAAGCCCAATTACCCAATTTTAATATTTAGCCCAACATCATGATTACTTCGGCATTAAATAAGCATAATAATAACTTAGCTACGAGACATTAAATTAAAAATAACATTAACCATAACTTACAGTGATTAAAAATAGCGTAGCGTTACACGGACAGAAATTCGACTTACACCCTTACAACATTCGCTAACATACCCTTATTATTAGAATTAAAATTAAAATTATAATATAAATATAAATATATTTACGTATGAATGAGAAGAGAAAAAGATGGAAAAAGTGTGTAAAATTCGTGTAGAATTTGATGGCTTTTATAGGCCCACGTTGTACTGTAGAGTTCCGCGAGTGCGGTGGTTTCCTTCACAAAAGTACCGCGAGTGTGGATCTGTGGATTCCAGCTCACTCTTTGGATCCTAGCTTTGCCGACGGTTTTTTAAAATATAAATATAATATATATATAATTTTAAGAATTATTTATATATTATATTATATTTATGTTCATAGTTGACTTGTAATTTTTAGTCCGTTGCGTCGAGCGTTGAGAGTTGACTTTGGTCCCGGTTTCGGATTTTCGAACGTCCTTGCGTACAATTTAATATCTTGTATTTTGCGTTTCGCGTCTTATACTCTTGTAATTTTGAGACGTTTCTCTTCAATAATTGGAACCACTTTGATTGTATTTTTGTACTTTTGAGCTTTTTTTGTCGTTTGCGTCTTCAATTCGTCGAATCTATCTTTTGTCTTCACCTTTTATTATTTAAACGAATATCACTTATAAATAGAACAGTTGCAACTAAAAGCTTGTCTTTCTTGAGGGATAATGCTATTAAATATATGTTCGTTTTTAGCATTATCAAATATTCCCACACTTGAGCGTTGCTTGTCCTCAAGCAATATAGTCTTGAAATAAAAATACTAGAATCACTTCTTTATTCTTCACACTTTGTACATCAGTGATTTCTATACGGCGGTATAAACAATGGTAGTAACGATGTGGTTTACAGTCCCACATGACTATAAAAATTTAGATCCTTTAAGGAAATTGGATCTTTATGAAAATATTTGATCTTTTGAAAATTAAATCTAGCTTTTACCCTAGATAAGTTTTCTGAAATAACCCTTCACCGGTGTTTGCAAAATGTTTTTGTGGGCTTGGTGGGTTTCAGATTTGAAAATTTTAGCTCAAAACTTATGGTTTTGTGTCACCCACTTTCTAACCTTGTATTGGGAAAGCAACACGTCCAGTATACTTGCTCTGTATATTACCTTTCGATAAACTACCGTCCGGTTGTAAAGGAAAGCGTTGAACAAGCAACTGTTAAGGCAATGTCCCCTGACATGCTTTTAATTATGGTCTATAACGTGTCGGATGCAATTACTATCCTTGGTAGGAGCAATAGTAAAGCTCACCCTTATAATTTTTCGGTTTGGCACAAGGTCCTGTCTTCGACCATACTATGCAACCACCGTTCTTACGGTTGACACCCGATTTGGTTCAGGTGACCTAATGAATTTCAGGTGAATTCCTAGGATTTTACGTTCAATGGTAATGAACGCATTGAAAATGGATTTTCAAAAAACAAATCGGTTTGTAATTTTGATCAAAACATTTTCTCGTTCAAGCTCGAGTTTAGATATCATTGAATTCCATGAGTTTGTAATTCTCAATCTTTAAGGTCAATCTCAAGCATTGAGTAATATCAGTCTTAAAAGCTGATTTTTGATCTTTTAAGGAGATTATCCTTTCTGGGGGTCTGATTCATTAGTCTTATCAAGCTAATTTGCACGGCGTCCTCCCCATTTTACAAGACAGATCCTCTCATGGTTAGGATAAGTCTGACCACTTGGCAACCCTGTTTGATGCTGAGGTCCGTGGATTTCCTGCTGATTTTAGTGATGACTTTTCTAGATTTTTCGTCAACCTACAGCTGGTCTGGACGACAACTTCATGACCTAAATCAAGAAGCGCGTGTATTTTTCGGAAGGCTTTACTTCCTTTTAACGATGGAATTGATTCATCGTGTAGCTCCATCTTTCTTTCAAATATATTACAGTAAATCGGGTGAAACTGATTAGTTTAGTCTAAAGCAAAAGCATCTTCAGTTATTTGTACAAAAATATGTGATATATGTTTTAAATAACTTGGTAAATTTTTCCCACACTTGGCTTTTATTTTCCTTTCTTTGCCTTTTTATTGTTCTCTATTCCATTTTAAATGAATTCTAACATTTTGGTTTGTTTCTCAATTTATGTCCTTTCCGAGGTAACAATAATTTCGGTGTTAACACCTAGTTTTATCATTCATAAATATGTATAAACATGATTTTGAGTTCATTTAATTGAAAATTTTGAAAAATTTTACTAGAATTGGGTAGTCAGTATATAAGACTAGGGTTGTTCTTTATTATCAGAGAGCACTAGATTCTAATACAACTACTGCGTTACTAGTATTTCTAATGGTAACCAAGTGTATAAGTGGAAATTTTTTAAAATCCGAAAGAATTTAACCCCTTCCCATACTTAAGATCTTGCAATGCCCTCATTTGCAAGAAATCAGTAACAATTTAAATTATTGAGGGTGATTAGCGTAGAAAAATGATTAAATTTTACCAAAGTTTCCAAACATATTGGCGTTTGTTTGCTGAATGATAAATGGTGCACATCATTTGTTCATTCCTGCAGTTGTTATTTTACATATATTTTGCTTCTTGTCGTCAAAATTAGTTGCTTTTGCTGAACTTACTGCCAGTCTTTGAAAATGCGCTGTTTAACCCTGTTTTGTACACGAGATAAACTACAAACATATATATAAATATTTTTGAAGTTGGGTATATCACCCCACATTCAAGAATTATTAAAAATCTAATAAGAAAAGTTAGAAAATTATAAAAACTATTAAAGTATCAAAAGAAACATTAAAAGTATAAAATTACAAGTTACCAAATAAATAAAAATAAAAGTAAAAGAAAATCAAGGTTGATAAGGATGGTGCCAGTAGGGATCCCATTCATAGCCGTATGTACTGTAGAATGCTTGAGCTGGGTCATATGTAGGGTACGGTGGTCGGGTCTGTATAGTCCAGGGAGGAAATACGGGCATTGGAGTAGCAATGTAAGTTGCATTTATGTGTGCACGATGACTCATGATTTGGTTTTGATGATACTGCCAATCTTGAAATGCTCGTTGTCTAGCCATTTCATACTCATGATGAGCCATAAAAAGTTGCATTTCTGTCATCTCATTCCCCCCTCCCACGTTACCTTGCTGCTGATCTCTTTCGACCTGTGGGTGCGAGCCATCATATGGTGCTGCAGCGTTATGTTTTTTTCTTTAAAACCTTAGCACCATGATATACTTTCAAACCAATTGTATCACGGGGTTCCGGTGCTGCAATTATTAATCCCCCCCAATTTCTATCGACACCAAGATACTCAACAATTAGGGTAACAAAGATACCACCTCCTATTATACCATTAGGCCGTATACTCTTAACTATAGCTGATAAATAATAACCCACACAATAAGGTATACTCACAGCGCTCTGTGGGTCTCGAATACACATGAGATAATATAAATCATTCTCATTTACTTTCTCTTTGTTCTTACCTCGCTGTGTAATCGAATTTGCTAAGAACCTATGGATTACTCTTAGCTCAGCTCTATCAATATCAGTATAAGAGTTATTCCCCCCACGAAATCGGGTATGCCTAGTCATTCTACTCCATACACCATTCATATCAAAATTCTCATCAACCCTCCTACCCTCAACTATCAACCTTTGACAATCAGTAGATGCTAGTTCCTCAGGCGTATATATACACAAAGCCTGAGCCATGTCTAGTAGAGACATATGGCGCATCACACCTCCTAATAAAAATCTAATAAAACTACGATCGGTTAAGGTAGAAACCCGATCATTTATTTCAATACTACACAATAACTCCACACACCATTCTCTATATACACGCCTACGTATATTAAACAAACATTCCCAATCAGTAAAAGTAGAATTACCATACCTTTGTGTAAGTAATTCTCTGATTGAACCGGCCAATCCAACTTTTTCTAATGGTTCCCAATCTATGACTCTAGGTACTTCAACAACATTAGACTTAAGGGTGTGCAAGTTCCTCTGGTATTTTGGATAATCTATCCAATGTCGATCAAACCTTAAATTAGGATGTAAATCTGCCAATTCTATATTTGAATATGGTATTTATTGATATGGTAGATCTTGTCTATATAGGTTATTAATCTCCTGTTCTGCTGCATTCTCAGGAGGAGCATTGTGAGCCTGAGATGCGGATGAAGATTCACCCCTTTCAGTCTGCAAAACACATTAAACACAATTTTTGTGCATCCAAATATGCATTAGTGTTAGCAAAATCATAAATCAAAACAATTACAATGACATGTTTAATCTATATTAAACTTTATACACATTTTCATAATATTAACAATTCTACACTTTTACAAATGAACATATATGAGAATGTATACAATGTTCTTTACATTTTATCTCAAATAACATGTCAAAATAATCATTACTAGCAATTAAACAAGTTCCAATTGGCATTCATATCAATTAAATTGAGTTCATGCATTTTTGACTCAAAAAGTCCACTTTAATTCTTGAAAATCATGTTTAGGATCAAAGTTTTGATCATTTAGCAACCTAAACATGTTACACTACTCAATTTAGTATAAACAAACAACAAAATTCGGCCATAACCCTTTTATATCAAAAAGCCCCAATTTTGCTCAAGAACACAAACCCTAGATTACTCAAAATTTGAAGTTTAAGGCTTCTAATCATGTTAAATAGCAACAATCTAGGTTATATAAGCACAATATACAATCAATTTAAACACAATTACACTAGAAATCATCAAAATCAAATTATGAATATTTTTGTTCATGAACACTAATAATCCGAATTAAAGGGTGTTTAGATGTAGAAATTACCGATTTTCTTGAGTAACTTCTTGGTAGTATCCTTCTCAACATGATTTTAGCAAAAAATTTGATGTTTATTGGTGAAAAATCGCGAATGTTAGCGAATGTTGTAAGGGTGTAAGTCGAAATTACAAGCGAATGTTAGTGGTTTTTGTGGGTTTTTCGCAGAAAAAAAAATATGGGTGTGTGGAAACGGGTCTGTTCGACCAGTTTATTTGGTCTGGGATTCCAGACCTCCGCGAGTGCGGTAGTGGGTACCCACAAAGTACCGCGAGTGCTGAATTTTCCTTTTTTTTTTTTAAAATAACATTAAATTTAATAAAACATATAATTAATTAGAAATTTAAATTTTGTTTCTTTTTAGGATGAGGGCGTTTCGGATCGTTGTCCTAGTCCATCCCTCGACAAAATTTTAAAATTTTGTCATTTTAAAGCGTTGTTTTAAAAGCAAAGATTTTTGGGTTTTTTAATATTTTTGGCATACTTTAAATCAATAAGGCTAAATATAATGATAATAAAAGTTCTCGTCCCTCCCTTGGGTAGAGCAATTTCGGTTCAACGACCTAGTTTTCAACTCACGACGAATTTTTAAAAATCATATTTTTAACTTAACGAAATAAAGTAAATTTTTGTTTTTAAATTCACACCAAACCTAAATTTAAAATGCATAAAATTAAAAATTCATATTAAAAATTCACACCAAACTTAAATTATATTTTTGTTTTTATACATACAAACTTATATTAAAAATATTAATTTTTCAAATATTTACAAATTTAAATATATTGATTTTAAAAAATTTAAAATAATAATTTAATATTTAAATATTAATTTTAAAAACATGGTAAAAATAAAATTAAAAATCTTTTTGGTCTTTTATCCCACTTTAATCAATCAAATATTATCAAAAATATATGCTCCTCTTTTCGGTAAAGTAATTTCGGCTATTTTACCTAGTTTTACTCCTGACGAATTTCTGAAATATTTTGGTTTGATTGATTAAAGATATTTATACCTTAAGAATAAACGATAAATTTCGCAGTGATGTAATAAATTTTTGTATGACATCAATAATTTCGGTCGCAAAACCTAATTTTATTGAATATCAATTTAATACTTTATAGCGAACAATTTAGCGTTTATTATCAAAAGGTTCAAAGCAATAAAAATAAAAATAAAAATTGTACATACTTACCTGTGAAATAGAATTCTTAGTGACTTTAGCCCACTCATAAGATAGTCGGACTAATTGGTTTTCCATAGCTACATAGGCGTAACCTCGTGCATTCAACGTTTTTTCTTAGAAACATATGAACGGTCCATCTCTGCATAAAGTAACGAATTCGGTATTGGAATATGTCTGATTCGTCGAACATTTTCCTTCGTGTGACCATTTTTCGCATTTGTGACATCTTTCAAGGTGTCGTTCTCTTCTTTTCGCTGCGGATTTCGATTTTCCTTTACCAAACTGTAACTTATTATTTTCGTTCCAGGATTCTTTTCTTACTCCGTCCAATTTACCTCTGATTAATGATACCAATTCACTTAGAAGGGTGTAATTATTACGTTTAGTGATCAAAGCGTGTAGCATTAGACCATGGTTTAGTTCACAGGAAGTCTTCATCTCGTAAAACCTAAAAAAATAAAAATTTAGAATGGGGGGAGAAGACTAGTTCTTTAGGGTCTGCTAGGGAAAGACCATTCAGATTCCATTCTCGAGAACTACACTAAAACAGAATATCTAACTCTAACAGAAATACATATTATCCTAAAAAGATTCGAACCTCCCCACACTTAGTTAGATGTGGTGTTGAAATTGTGATTAACGTTATTTTCAATTGGATCATCAACAACTTGTATATCTCTGACTTTTGCTTCAATTCATTTGTTGATTTCCTCCGTAACTTTCACAAATTCAACTAACATTGCCTTTTCTTTTGGTGATAAATTGGATACTAATTGGTTACATAACTTAAAGTTTTCCTTAATCTTAGCATCGTGAATCCGTTTATAAAGTTTCTTCATTGAACTGTTAAAAATGGGTTCATCTAATTTCTTATCATCAACGGGGTTCTTTGTGATCGGACCATCATTATGTGTTTCTTCATCTTCCCCACACTTATGCGTTTTTATTGGTTTAACAGTTTTGGTTGGTGGAGATCTATACTTTCGGTTCACAAAGGTGATCGATGTATCACCATCCCTAAGTGTCATTCTACCTTCTCTTACATCAATGAATGCCTCGGTGGTTGCTAAAAATGGACGACCTAAGATTAGAGGAATATCAAGGTTTTTCCTCCATATTAATCACTATGAAGTTTGCAACAAAGGTCAAACTTCCCACGTTAACAAGTAAATTATTTGCTATTCCAACCGGGTGTTTAATGGTTAGGTCAAATGATTGAACACCTATTTTGGTTGGTTTTAATTTACCCATACCTAATCTTTTGTATAAGGAAAGGGGCATAATATTTGCACTTGCTCCTAAATCTGCGAGTCCATTATATACAGCACCATCATTAAGCAAGCAAGAAATGATAAATTCACCCGGGTCTCCTGCTTTAGTAAGTCGAGTTGGTTTGTAAACCTTTTTCGGGTGTTCTTTTCTTGGTTCTTTCACTTCTATTTGAACTTCTTGTTCACATTTTTCTTCGTTTCTTGGAATGGAAGGTTTGTATAAGAATTCTTCTTCATCACTCCAATTTGAATCCTCCCTATTTTCCAATTTTGATTTTTTACATGTTGTTGATAACATATTTATGTTTTCATTTTGAGGGTTTTCTTGGGTGGTGAAATTATGATTGACTTCATTGTCAACTTCCACCGGACCATGTATGTAATGTTTAACTCTGTGACCATTAACCTTAAATTCAATCTCATTTGAATTTATTAACTCTATTGTTCTGTATGGGAAAACTCTTTTGATTATGAATGGTCCAGACCATCTTGATTTCAATTTTCCAGGAAATAGCTTGAATCGTGAATTGAAAAAAAGAACTCTGTCTCCTTCTTTAAATTCTTTTGAACTTCTGATTCTTTTATCATGCCATTTCTTCGTTCTTTCTTTATAGATTAACAAATTTTCGTATGCTTCATGTCTCAATTCTTCTAATTCGTTTAGTTGACTTAACCGTAGACGTCCGGCTTCATGTAAATCAAGATTACATGTCTTCAAAGCTCAAAATGCTTTATGTTTAATTTCTACTGGAAGATGACATGCTTTTCCGTAAACGAGTTTAAAAGGTGTGGTTCCAATTGGAGTTTTGTAGGCTGTTCTAAAAGCCCAGAGTGCATCCTCCAATTTAATGGACCATTCCTTCGGATTTGATCCTACGGTTTTCTCTAGAATACGTTTTAAAGCTCGGTTGGTATTTTCAACTTGTCCACTTGTTTGTGGATGATAAGCAGTGGAGATTTTATGAGTTACTCCATATCTTTTGAGAACTTTCTCAAGTTGATTGTTACAAAAATGAGTACCCCGATCACTTATTAAAGCTTTCGGTGTTCCGAACCTTGAAAAAATATGTTTTAAAAAGTTGACTACAACTCGTACATAGTTAGTTGGGAGAGCTTGTGCTTCCGCCCATTTAGATACATAATCAATGGCAACGAGAATGTAGAGATTATTATGAGATTTTGGAAATGGACCCATAAAGTCAATACCCCAAATGTCATATACTTCACATACTTGAATGACATTTTGTGGCATTTCATCACGTTGACTTATTTTTCCGGCCCTTTGACAAGCATCACAGGATTTGCAAAGAAGGTGTGCGTCTTTGAAAATTGTAGGCCAATAGAATCCAGCATCGTAAACTTTTCTTGCTGTGAGTTGAGGCCCATAATGCCCTCCTGTTGGTCCTGTGTGACAATGGTTTAAGATTTGACTAGCTTCATCCCCGAATACACATCAGCGTATTATTCCATCGGGACAACTTTTAAACAATTGTGGATCTTCCCAGAAATAGTGTTTTATATCACTAAAGAATTTCTTTCATTTTTGGTACGATAATCCTTTTTCAAGGAATCCACATACTAAATAGTTTGCATAGTCTGCAAACCATGGAATTTCATTATAATCTATCTTCAATAGATATTCATCAGGAAAGTTATCTTGTATGGCCGATTCATTTAGAACTTCTAATTCGGGATTTTCAAGACGAGAAAGATGATCAGCGGTGAGATTTTCTGCTCCCTTTTTATCTCAGATTTCAATATCGAACTCTTGTAAGAGTAAGATCCAACGGATTAATCTTGGTTTAGCATCTTGTTTTGAAAATAGGTATCTAAGAGCAGAATGGTCGGTATAGACCACCGTTTTTGCTAGAACGAGATATGAACGAAATTTGTCAAAAGCAAAGACAATAGCAAGGAGTTCTTTTTCAGTAGTTGTGTAATTCGTTTGTGCTCCTTGTAACATCTTACTAGCATAATATATAGGTTGAAATCGTTTTTCAATCCTTTGTCCTAAAACGGCTCCCATTGCAAAATCACTTGCATTGCACATAAGTTCAAACGGTAGATTCCAATTTGGAGTTATCATGATCGGTGCATTAGTGAGTTTTTATTTAAGTATATTAAAAGATTTGATGCATTCATCTGAAAAGATGAATGGAGCATCCTTTTCTAGGAGTTTATTCATAGGAGTGGCAATTTTAGAAAAATCTTTTATGAAACGTCGGTAAAAACCGGCATGCCCTAGAAAACTCCTAACTCCTCTAACATTGGTGAGATGTGGAAGTTTAGCAATTACATCTACTTTAGCTCTATCCACTTCAATTCCTTCCTTTGAGATTTTATGTCCAAGAACTATGCCTTCTTTGACCATGAAATGGCATTTCTCCCAATTAAGAACTAGATTTGATTGTTCGCATCTAATAAGCATTCGTTCAAGATTAACTAGACATGTTTCAAAAGTATCACCGAAGACTGAAAAGTCATCCATGAAAACTTCCATGCATTCTTCTATCATGTCGTGAAAGATCGCCATCATGCACCTTTGAAAGGTTGCAGGGGCATTGCAAAGTCCAAATGGCATACGTTTGTAAGCAAAAGTACCATAAGGGCACGTGAATGTGGTTTTCTCTTGGTCCTCGGGTGCTATTGGAATTTGAAAATATCCGGAAAAACCATCAAGAAAACAATAGTAACTATTTCCGGCTAATCTTTCCAACATTTGATCAATAAAAGGTAAGGAAAAGTGATCTTTTCTGGTGGCGTCATTTAATTTTCTATAATCAATACAAACACGCCATCCTGTTACAGTCCTAGTAGGAATAAGCTCAGTTTTCTCATTTGTGATGACAGTCATGCCACCCTTCTTAGGTACGCATTGAACTGGGCTTACCCATGGACTATCAGAAATTGGATAAATTAAACCTGCATCAAGCAGTTTAATAATTTCTTTCTTAACAACATCTTGAATATTAGGATTTAGTCTTCGTTGGCGTTGCACATATGTTTTATGACCTTCTTCCATAAGGATTTTATGTGTGAAATACGAAGGACTTATTCCTTTAATATCATGAATTTTCCATGCAATGGCTGGTTTATGAGCTTTTAGCACAGAAATGAGTTGAGATTTTTCATTTTCAGTAAGAGAAGACGATATTATTACAGGTAATTCAGATTCACCATGTAAATAAGCATATTCCAAATGGTTTGGAAGTGGCTTTAACTCTAATGTCGGCGGTTCTTCTATCGATGATTTATATCGATATCTGTCTTCTTCTTTTAGCATTTGAATTTCTTCTGTTGTTGGTTCATATCCATTAGCCATAAGTGTAGCTAACATTTCAGTTTCATCAACTGGTTCAGTTCCTTCTCCTAAAGAACATTCTCCTGTTCCTTGCAATTCTGGAAATTCTTCTAACAATTCTACATGTGAATCTATGGTTTGAATATAATAACATGTATCATCTGCAGATTGCGGTTGTTGCATAGCTCTATCCACAAAAAAAGTAACACTCTCGTCCTCTATACTTAGGGTCAGTTTCTTACCAAACACGTCTATTATTGCTTTGGCCGTGTTTAAGAATGGTCTTCCTAATATGAGAGGTACTCGAGAATCTTCTTCCATGTCCAGAATAACAAAATCTACTGGAAATACTAAAGTTCCAACTTTAACTAGCATATTCTCCATTATCCCTCTAGGATATTTTACTGATCGATCGGCTAGTTGCATGCTTATTCGTGTTGGTTTCAATTCTCCAAGGTCTAGTTTAGCGTATAGTGAATACGGCATTTAATTTATACTAGCACCTAAGTCTGCCAATGCTTCTATTGAACTAAGACTACCCAGAAAACATGGAATCGTGAAACTTCCTGGATATGATAATTTTTCTGGTATCTTATTCAAAAGCACTGCAGAACAATTAGCATTCATAGTAACAGCCGAGAGTTCTTCCATTTTCTTTCTATTTGTGATTAGATCTTTCAAAAATTTAGCATATCTAGGCATTCCTGAAATCACATCAATGAAAGGAAGATTTACATTTATCTGTTTAAACATATCCAAGAATTTGGATTGCTCGGCTTCAAGTCTCTCTTTTCTCATTTTACTCGGGTAAGGAAGTGGTGGTTGGTATGGTTTAACATAAGGTTTAGCCTTAACTGTGTTATCTTCATTAACCTTTTCAACTACCGGTTCTTTTTCCTTATCTTGTTTAGATTGTGGTTCTTGTGGAGTAGGAATAGCTTCATCAGAAATTACAGGTATTTCAGGTGGTTTAAGTGTAATACCACTTCTTGTGGCAATGGCTTTAGCTGTTTCATTCCGGGGGTTAGCATTTGTATCACTAGGTAGACTTCCCGGTTTTCTTTCACCTATCAACCTTGCTAGGTTGCTCACTTCTTGTTCCAGATTTTGAATAGAAGCTTGTTGATTTCTAAATGCTTGAGCATTTTGTTCATTGGTTTGTTTCTGAGATGTGAAAAATTGAGTTTGAGATTCAACTAGCTTCGACATCATGTCTTCTAAATTTGGCTTTTTATTATTGGTTTGTGGTAGTTTGTTTTGAAAAGTAGGTCTTTGCTAATTGTAAGTATTATTGGATACTTGTTGATTGTTAGGACCTTTTTGGTTGTTGTATGGAACATTTCGGTTATAATTCTGGTTTTGATTGTAGATTGGTCTTGGCGGTTAATAATTATTCTGATAATTATTTCCAGGCCTTTGGTTTATGTATGAAACATTCTCTCTTTGTTCCATTGTTAGTTCAATACTGAGACAATCTTTTGTCAAATGTGATCCTCCACACTGCTCACAACTAATTATTATTGAGTGAATATCCTTAGTCATCTTTTCCATTCGTCTCTCGACAGCATCTATCTTTGCGGAAATGGAATCTAAGTCATGGCTAGAATCAGCTCTAGCTGCTTTAGATGATCTAATGATATCTTTTTCTTGGTGCCACTCATGTGAGTGGGAAGCAGTGTTATCAATAATTTTGTAAGCATCAGTTACTGTTTTCTTCATAATGGAACCACCAGCTGCTATATCGATGTCTTTCCTTGTAGTGATGTCGCATCCTTGGTAGAATATTTGTACTATTTGACAAGTGTCTAAACCATGTTGCGGACATCCTCTTAATAACTTTCCAAATCTTGTCCACGCCTCATATAGAGTTTCATTTGGCTTTTGTGTGAACGTAACAATTTCTCCTTGAAGTCTTACGGCTTTAGATATAGGAAAGAATTATTTAAGAAATTTTTCAACTAAAATGTCCCATGTATCAATTGCCCCTTCAGGTAACGATTCCAACTAATCTTTGGCTTCTCCCTTTAAAGTCCAGGGAAATAACATGAGATATATCTGTTCATCCTCCACTTCTCTTATTTTAAATAGAGTGCAGATCTTATTAAAGGTACGAAGATGTTCATTTGGATCTTCCTTCGGCGCACCACTAAATTGGCATTGATTAGTCACCATGTGTAGGATTTGTCCCTTGATTTCATAATCTGGCGCATAAATGTCAGGTTGAGTAATTGCATGACCTTGGCCAGTGCGTTTAGCTCGCATTCGGTCTTCCATACTTAGAGGTTCCAGATTCTCCATAATTGAATTTGTTGAATCTGAATCACTATAGGATTCTGATTTAATGGTTGGTTCCTCAACAATCTCTGTTTGAATGATTGGTGGTTCCGGAGGAAAGATTAATGGTTCAGGATCTATGAATTGTCCCTGAATATTCTCCGGATTCTCAATTGTGAGGTCGGGTTCAAAAAATGGATTATCGGAAATTTGAATTGGAGTACTTGTTCGACTTGATGACGATTCTAAAGAAAAATCAACGGCGACAATATTTGCTAGATGTCTTGATCGAATTACAGGCGGTGAACGTACAAAAGGTGGTGAACGTTTTGCTCGGTGCATTCACTGAATATCCTATTAGTTTTTAAAAATAAGAAAAATTATATAAGTTATCAAATTAATTGACTTTTCTGCTTTTGCCCACGTTTCGAATAGCCAAAAGATGCAGCAGAGGGGCAGGATTCGTTTGGTCTCAATATAATTGAGTACTGTTTGGCTCAAATAACCCGGTCCACGTACAAATCCAACTATTACTACAAACCAGAAAATGGATGTCTATCAATTTAACCACTTAAAATAATTTTTCGTTTTGAAATTTTAGAGAAGAAATAGAAAAAAATTCTATGTCCTATAAACTAGAGCGTCGAGAAATAAGAAAGAAAAAGATTGCGCGTCAAAAAATGTCGAAAAATAAAAGGTCAAAAATAAAAAGAAAGTAGCGCGTCGAAACTTAAAAAGGAACTAAAACTAAGAATTAAAGTTGCGTCTAAAAATATTAAAGCTTAGAGAAATACTATATCCCAAAACGGCAATAACTTAAAAAGGTACTAAAATATAAAAATGGCGTCGCAAAATTCTAAAGCACCTAAATCTTAGTTTAAAGAAAAAGCACTTAAGGGATTTTATGGCAAAGCCTAAAAATCTAGAAATAAAAATAACTATGGCAAAAACTATAACTTAGAACTAAATACGAGCGAAAAATACAAATATTACGCTAAAACGAATAAAAAGATACAAAATATAAAAATATACTTAAAGTTGTAAAAAGTACAATTTTTATAAAAATATTATTTTTATATTATTTATTTTATAAAAGTATTAAGTTTTATAAATTAATTAAACTAATTAAACTTAAAAATACAAATTAATTAAAACTAAAACTAATTATTAATTTAAGCAAACCCTAATAATATTAATAATAAATAAATTAACCCTAATTTCGTAATAAATGCATACCAGGTTTGACCTGTCAGAGTACCTCCGCGAGTGCGGATAAACCTAGTTCAAATACTCTGCGAGTGCTGAGGGTCCAAATTCAGCTGAGAATCAGGTCGATTTCTATGCAGGTTCAGTTATAATTTTAATAATAATTTTTTTTTCTTCAATATATATAAAAATATAGATATAACTTAAATAAAAATTTAATTTTAAAATTAAAATAAAAATACTTATTCACTTTATAAATATTATAAACTCTTAAAAATATAAATGTATTTTTCTTTCTTTTTGTATTTTATATTTTTATTATTTTTTAAAACTTATGTAAATATATTTTTACAAAAATAACGTAAAAATTAAATTTTTTTTAATAGCGTCTCGCTTCGGCGTTAAGTGTTGTTCCCCGGCAGCGGCGCCAAAAATACTTGATGTGTGCGAGGTGTACTAGGAAATAGTATTATTTTTACAACGAAATACTATTAAATACGATACATTTTTACACAAGATATTTATTTATTTATAGAATGGATATACCTAAACCTTGCTACAACACTTATAGGTAGTGTACCTAATCGTACAGTAGCGTAGTTTTTAGTAAGTCCGGTTCGTTTCACATAGAAAATTAAACAAGCTTAACGCTATATTAGTTTTAACTTATAAAAATACAAAAATATATATAAGTAGTATTATTATTATTATTATAAAAGGGGGTTTTTACCGTTTAATGACCGGTTTGTCGATTTTAAAACTTTAGTCGCAGTTAAAACCTAATGTAAAATATTAAATAAATAAAAAGACTTAATTTAAAGCGTAAAGTAAATAACGATAATGAAATTGCGATAAATAAAAGTGCGATAAAATAAAATTGCGATAATTAAAAAGTACGAAAATTAAAAGTGCAATTAAATACAATAACAATAAATAAAAGTGCGATAATTAAAAGTTCAATAAATATGAAATAAAGGAAATTAAATATGAAATAAAGGAATTATGCTTATTTAAACTTCCGTAATCATGATGTTTGACGTGTTGATTTTTAGTTTATTCCCATGGGTTAATTGTTCTTTGTCCTGGATTATTTAATATGTCCATACGGATTTGTCCATAATAGTCCATCAGTCATAAATATAAAGTACGAAAGCCTTCGTCAAATTATTCTTATTTCCGAAGTCAAATATTCCAACTAATTGGGGATTCGAATTGTAACAAGGTCTTAATACTTTGTTTAATGAATACACCAGGTTATCGACTGAGTGTAAACCAAGGTTTTACTACTTTGTTAACAATTACACCAATTACCCTTTAATGTAATCCACCCATGTTTCAACAAGTCTATTAACTATTAATCCAATTTTGTGTCCGGTAAAATGAACAATTATTGGTATTTATAGATATCCCGCCCACCGTACCCAGTCAAGCGTATGTGGTTATATATAAATACGTCAAATTATAAGTCTATATATTAAATTAACGAGGTATCATTTAGTTAATATAAAGCCCATTAATAGCCCATAGTCTAATTTCCACAAGTGTCGTTCTTTTGTCCAAACCCCAATTATGGTACAAAGCCCAATTACCCAATTTTAATATTTAGCCCAAATCATGATTACTTCGGTATTAAATAAGCATAATAATAACTTAGCTACGAGACATTAAATTAAAAATAACATTAACCATAACTTACAGTGATTAAAAATAGCGTAGCGTTACACGGACAGAAATTCGACTTACACCCTTACAACATTCGCTAACATACCCTTATTATTAGAATTAAAATTAAAATTAAAATTATAATATAAATATAAATATATTTACGTATGAATGAGAAGAGAAAAAGATGGAAAAAGTGTGTAAAATTCGTGCAGAATTCGATGGCTTTTATAGGCCCACGTTGTACTGTAGAGTTCCGCGAGTGCGGTGGTTTCCTTCACAAAAGTACCACGAGTGCGGATCTGTGGATTCCAGCTCACTCTTTGGATCCTAGCTTTGCCGACGGTTTTTTAAAATATAAATATAATATATATATATATATATATAATTTTAAGAATTATTTATATATTATATTATATTTATGAGCAAAGTTGACTTGTAATTTTTAGTCCGTTGCGTCGAGCGTTGAGAGTTGACTTTGGTCCCGGTTCCGGATTTTCGAACGTCCTTGCGTACAATTTAATATCTTGTATTTTGCGTTTCGCGTCTTGTACTCTTGTAATTTCGAGACGTTTCTCATCAATAATTGGAACCACTTTGATTGTATTTTGTACTTTTGAGCTTTTTTTGTCGTTTGCGTCTTCAATTCGTCGAATCTATCTTTTGTCTTCACCTTTTATTATTTAAACTAATATCACTTATAAATAGAACAGTTGCAACTAAAAGCTTGTCTTTCTTGAGGGATAATGCTATTAAATATATGTTCGTTTTTAGCATTATCAATGACATACTTATTTACTCAAAGAATGATCAAGAGCACGAAGAACATTTGAGAAAATTATTAGCATTGTTGAGGAAAGAAAAACTGTACGCTAAGTTTTCAAAGTGTGCATTTTGGTTGGAAGAAGTTCAATTCCTCGGTCACATAGTGAACAAGAAAGGTATTCAGATGGATCCGGCAGAGATTGAAACCGTTGAAAAGTAAGAAACCCCTAAAACTCCGAAGCATATACGCCAATTTTTAGGACTGGCTGGTTACTACAGAAGATTCATCCAAGATTTTTCCAAAATAGCAAAACCCTTGACTGCATTAACGCATAAAGAGAAGAAATTTGAATGGAAGGATGAACAAGAGAAAGCGTTTCAATTGTTGAAGAAAAAGTTAACTAGGGCACCTATATTGTCATTGCCTGAAGGGAATGATGATTTTGTGATATATTGTAACGCCTCAAAGCAAGGCCTTGGTTGTGTATTAATGCAACGAACGAAGGTAATTTCTTTTGCGTCTACACAATTGAAGGTTCACGAGCAAAATTATACGACACACGATTTGGAATTAGGCGCTGTTGTTTTTGCATTAAAGACTTGGAGGCACTATTTATATGGAGTCAAAAGTATTATATATACCGACCACAAAAGTCTCCAACACATATTTAATCAGAAACAACTGAACATGAGGCAGCGTAGGTGGATTGAGTTATTGAATGATTACGATTTCGAGATTCGTTACCACCCGGGAAAGGCGAATGTGGTAGCCGACACTTTGAGTAGAAAGGACAGAGAACCTATATGAGTAAAATCTATGAATATAATTATTCGTACTAACCTTACTACTCAAATAAAGGAGGCGCAATAGGGAGTTGTAAAAGAAGGGAATTTGAAGAATGAAATACCCAAAGGATCAGAGAAACACCTTAATATTCGAGAAGATGGAACTCGGTATAGAGCTGAAAGAATTTGGGTACCAAAGTTTGGAGATGTAAGAGAAATGGTACTTGGGGAAGCACATAAAACCAGATACTCAATACATCCCGGAGCGAGAAAGATGTACAAGGACCTCAAGAAATATTTTTGGTGGCCGGGTATACAAGCCGATATTGCTAAATATGTAGGAGAATGTTTGACGTGTTCTAAGGTCATAGCTGAACATCAGAAACCATCAGGTCTACTTCAACAACCCAAAATCCCGGAATGGAAATGGGAAAACATTACCATGGATTTCATCACTAAATTGCCAAGGACTGCAAGTGGTTTTGATACTATTTGGGTAATAGTCGATCGTCTCACCAAGTTAGCACACTTTCTGCCAATGAGAGAAGATGATAAAATGGAGAAGTTGGCGTGATTGTATTTGAAGGAAGTTATCTCCAGACTTGGAATACCAATCTCTATTATCTCTGATAGGGATGGCAGATTTGTTTCAAGATTTTGGCAGACATTACAGCAAGCATTGGGAACTCGTCTAGACATGAGCACTTCTTATCATCCACAAACTGATGGGCAGAGCAAAAGGACGATACAAACGCTTAAAGACATGCTACGATCATGTGTTATTGATTTTGGAAACTGTTGGGATCGACATCTACCGTTAGCTGAATTTTCCTACAACAACAGTTACCACTCTAGTATTGAGATGGCACTGTTTGAGGCACTTTATGGTAGAAAGTGTAGCTCTCCAATTTGTTGAGTGAAGTGGGATAATCCAAGAAACTACCGAGAAAATCATCCAAATTCAACAACGGTTGAAAACCGCCCAGAGTCGACAAAAGAGCTACGCTGACCTTAAAAGGAAAGATATAGAATTTGAAATTAGAGAGATGGTCATGCTTAAGGTTTCACCTTGGAAAGGCGTTGTTCGATTTGGTAAATGGGAGAAACTAAATCCAAGGTACATTGGGCCATTCAAGATTATAGATCGTGTCGGACCAGTAGCTTACCAACTTGACTTACCTCAACAACTCGCCAATGTACATAATACCTTTCACGTCTCGAATCTGAAGAAGTGCTTAGCTAAGGAAGATCTCACTATTCCTCTAGACGAAATTCAAATCAACAATAAACTACAATTCGTTGAAGAACCTGTCGAAATAATGGATCGTGAAGTTAAAAGACTCAAGCAAAACAAAATACCGATCGTTAAAGTTCAATGGAATGATCGTAGAGGACCCGAGTTCACCTGGGAGCGTGAAGATCAAATGAAGTTGAAATACCCGCAATTATTTCCAGAAGATGCGTCAACACCTTCAACAGCTTAAAATTTCGGGACGAAATTTATTTAACGGGTAGGTACTGTAGTGACCCGAACTTTTCCATGTTTATATATTAAATGAAAAATATGTTTACATGATTAAATGTTTCCAACATGGTAAGCAATCAAAATTGTTAAGACTTGATTAATTGAAATAGGTTTCATGTAGACAATTGACCACCCAAGTTGACCGGCGATTCACGAACGTTAAAAAATTGTAACAACTACATGATGATATATATATATGGATATATATATAGTTAACATGAGATTATTATAAGTAAATATCTCACTAAGTATATTAATGTAACGACCCTGGATTTTCCAACGTATAATTATTAATATTTATTATTAATGCTTGCATTTTAATAAATGTATTCTTATACATTTACTTGTTACCGTATTTGACTTTCCATGTCCCGACTTGTCTTTGTGACACATGCTTTTCACGAATAATATTTAGAATATTATTTACGTTCATGATTAATTATTATTAATTATTTTTAATTAACTAATGCAAGTAGTTAATTACTTGGGCTTGTTATTTATTTGTTGCATACTTGAACTTGGGCTTATATTGTTGGACTTGGAAGCCCACCCTACAATACTTAATGGACTACTAGTAAGCCCACTTTTATGCTAATGATTCTTTAAGACTAAACACGGATTAATTAAGCTAAGTGAGGAGACAAATGCTTCAAGCATGCATGACCTCTTTCCCATACATTTAACCTTATTACTCTTCCAAGCATACACCATACTCTCACACTTGAAAGCACAAAGTTGACCTCCCTTTTTGGCCACCAAAACCGTCGGCCACATGCATGGAGGGAGGAGAGTTCCATTTTTTTTAGTTACTTATTTGCTAGCATACACTTCATTTTACACATACCTTCTTTCACCACTTCTCTTTCTCTCATCTTTCTCTCTAAAATTGTAAGTACATAAACTTTATTTTCTTTCTTTTTTTTTCTTTAAAGATCACCAAGTATCATCATCCATTTACTAGTTTGTTGTATGTTGTTCAAGATCAAACTTTATAGTTTGTATCTTCATGAATCTTGCTTCTTCCATCCTTTGTTTGATGAGAAGTCAAGAACAAGAATCTAAGCTTGTTAGCTTATGGTTCTACACTTAAAGTTCATCTTTTCTCTCTTTTAAATTCGTGATTTACATATATTGGTCAAGTATTACTAGTTAATCTTGATCTCATTTTTCTTGAAACTAAAGTTAAACTTTGTAAGTTCAAGAACATGGAAGTTAAACTTTCTAGTTATAACTTCATACACTTATGTTAGATCTAAGTTTCTATAGCTTATGGTCTTCCAATTTTGTTGTAAACAAAAGCTTATGAGCTAAAATACATTTTCAAGATGAAAATCTAAGTTTCATAACTTATGGTTTCATTAAAGTAAAGATCCAAGTTCTATAACTTATGGTTTAACTTAAGAACACTAGATCTAGACTTTTTAGTCTAGGATCTTTAAGATCTAACTAAGATCTAAGTTCTACAACTTAAGATCTTATTTATTTAGTTTACTTTCAAGTTTATAGCTTAATATTATTATTTGAACTCATGTATGTGTCGGATCTAAGATCTTGATGTAACTTTGGTTCATCAACCTACTTACAACCCTTAAATGAGTTGTGCTACATATCTTAGACATACAATAGTGTTATGATGGTCAAAACTTGGTTAAGATGATGCAAACACATCAACGAGTTGTACACTTTGTAGTGACCCGAACTTTTCCATGTTTATATATATTAATTGAGATTGATATTTACATGATTAAATGTTTCCAACATGTTAGGCAATCAAACTTGTTAAGACTTGATTAATTGAAATATGTTTCATATAGACAATTGACCACCCAAGTTGACCGGTGATTCACGAACGTTAAAACTTGTAAAAACTATATGATGACATATATATGGTTATATATATATAGTTAACATGATATTATGATAAGTAAACATATCATTAAGTATATTAACAATGAACTACATATGTAAAAACAAGACTACTAACTTAATGATTTTGAAACGAGACATATATGTAACGATTATCGTTGTAAAGACATTTAATGTATATATATCATATTAAGAGATATTCATACATGATAATATCATGATAATATAATAATTTAAAATCTCATTTGATATTATAAACATTGGGTTAACAACATTTAACAAGATCGTTAACCTAAAGGTTTCAAAACAACACTTACATGTAACGACTAACGATGACTTAACGACTCAGTTAAAATGTATATACATGTAGTGTTTTAATATGTATTTATACACTTTTGAAAGACTTCAATACACTTATCAAAATACTTCTACTTAACAAAAATGCTTACAATTACATCCTCGTTCAGTTTCATCAACAATTCTACTCGTATGCACCCGTATTCGTACTCGTATAATACACAGCTTTTAGATGTATGTACTATTGGTATATACACTCCAATGATCAGATCTTAGCAGCCCATGTGAGTCACCTAACACATGTGGGAACCATCATTTGGCAACTAGCATGAAATATCTCATAAAATTACAAAAATATGAGTAATCATTCATGACTTATTTACATGAAAACAAAATTACATATCCTTTATATCTAATCCATATACCAACGACCAAAAACACCTACAAACACTTCCATTCTTCAATTTTCTTCATCTAATTGATATCTCTCAAGTTCTATCTTCAAGTTCTAAGTGTTCTTCATAAATTCCAAAAGTTCTAGTTTCATAAAATCAAGAATACTTTCAAGTTTGCTAGCTCACTTCCAATCTTGTAAGGTGATCATCCAACCTCAAGAAATCTTTGTTTCTTACAGTAGGTTATCATTCTAATACAAGGTAATAATCATATTCAAACTTTGGTTCAATTTCTATAACTATAACAATCTTATTTCAAGTGATGATCTTACTTGAACTTGTTTTCGTGTCATGATTCTGCTTCAAGAACTTCGAGCCATCCAAGGATCCGTTGAAGCTAGATCCATTTTTCTATTTTCCAGTAGGTTTATCCAAGGAAATTAAGGTAGTAATGATGTTCATAACATCATTCGATTCATACGTATAAAGCTATCTTATTCGAAGGTTTAAACTTGTAATCACTAGAACATAGTTTAGTTAATTCTAAACTTGTTCGCAAACAAAAGTTAATCCTTCTAACTTGACTTTTAAAATCAACTAAACACATGTTCTATATCTATATGATATGCTAACTTAATGATTTAAAACCTGAAAACACGAAAAACACCGTAAAACCGGATTTACGCCGTCGTAGTAACACTGCGGGCTGTTTTGGGTTAGTTAATTAAAAACTATGATAAACTTTGATTTAAAAGTTGTTATTCTGAGAAAATGATTTTTATTATGAACATGAAACTATATCCAAAAATTATGGTTAAACTCAAAGTGGAAGTATGTTTTCTAAAATGGTCATCTAGACGTCGTTCTTTCGACTGAAATGACTACCTTTACAAAAACGACTTGTAACTTATTTTTCCGACTATAAACCTATACTTTTTCTGTTTAGATTCATAAAATAGAGTTCAATATGAAACCATAGCAATTTGATTCACTCAAAACGGATTTAAAATGAAGAAGTTATGGGTAAAACAAGATTGGATAATTTTTCTCATTTTAGCTACGTGAAAATTGGTAACAAATCTATTCCAACCATAACTTAATCAACTTGTATTGTATATTATGTAATCTTGAGATACCATAGACACGTATACAATGTTTCGACCTATCATGTCGACACATCTATATATATTTCGGAACAACCATAGACACTCTATATGTGAATGTTGGAGTTAGCTATACAGGGTTGAGGTTGATTCCAAAATATATATAGTTTGAGTTGTGATCAATACTGAGATACGTATACACTGGGTCGTGGATTGATTCAAGATAATATTTATCGATTTATTTCTGTACATCTAACTGTGGACAACTAGTTGTAGGTTACTAACGAGGACAGCTGACTTAAGAAACTTAAAACATCAAAATATATTAAAAGTGTTGTAAATATATTTTGAACATACTTTGATATATATGTATATATTGTTATAGGTTCGTGAATCAACCAGTGGCCAAGTCTTACTTCCCGACGAAGTAAAAATCTGTGAAAGTGAGTTATAGTCCCACTTTTAAAATCTAATATTTTTGGGATGAGAATACATGCAGGTTTTATAATTGATTTACAAAATAGACACAAGTACGTGAAACTACATTCTATGGTTGAATTATCGAAATCGAATATGCCCCTTTTTATTAAGTCTGGTAATCTAAGAATTAGGGAACAGACACCCTAATTGACGCGAATCCTAAAGATAGATCTATTGGGCCTAACAAACCCCATCCAAAGTACCGGATGCTTTAGTACTTCGAAATTTATATCATATCCGAAGGGTGTCCCGGAATGATGGGGATATTCTTATATATGCATCTTGTTAATGTCGGTTACCAGGTGTTCACCATATGAATGATTTTTATCTCTATGTATGGGATGTGTATTGAAATATGAAATCTTGTGGTCTATTATTATGATTTGATATATATAGGTTAAACCTATAACTCACCAACATTTTTGTTGACGTTTTAAGCATGTTTATTCTCAGGTGATTATTAAGAGCTTCCGCTGTCGCATACTTAAATAAGGACGAGATTTGGAGTCCATGCATGTATGATATTGTGTAAAAACTGCATTCAAGAAACTTATTTTGTTGTAACATATTTGTATTGTAAACCATTATGTAATGGTAGTGTGTAAACAGGATATTTTAGATTATCATTATTTGATAATCTACGTAAAGCTTTTTAAACCTTTATTGATGAAATAAAGGTTATGGTTTGTTTTAAAATGAATGCAGTCTTTGAAAAACGTCTCATATAGAGGTCAAAACCTCGTAACGAAATCAATTAATATGGAACGTTATTAATCAATAAGAACGGGACATTTCAGTTGGTATCCGAGCGTTGGTCTTAGAGAACCAGAATTTTGCATTAGTGTGTCTTATCGAGTTTGTTAGGATGCATTAGTGAGTCTGGACTTCGACCGTGTTTACTTGAAAAATGATTTCTTAACAAATTTTGTTGGAAACTATATATTTTTTAACATGTGAATATTATGTGATATATTAATCTCTTAACGTGTTTGATATTATGTGATAGATGTCTACCTCTAGAACAAGTCCCATTGACTCACCTAATAATAATGAAGAGTCAAATGTAAATTGGAATGATTCGTGGACTGATTCACAAGTTCCCGAAGAGGAACCGGAAGAAGAGTCGGAACCGGAAGAAGAATCGGAACCGGAAGAAGAATTGGAACCGGATGAAGAAATAGAACCGGTGGGGGAAATAATAAAACGGTTAAGTAAAAGAAAATCCTCAACCAACCGACCAAGGTTAATTATGGTCAATGGTGTTTCCGCCAAGGAAGCAAAATATTGGGAGGATTACCAATTCTCCGATGAATCGGATTCCGACGAGAATTCCGATGATGTTATAGAAATTACCCCAACTGAATTTAAAAAGGCAAAAGAAAATAATAAGTGAAAGGGCATAAAAATAGAGAAATCTAATTCCAACCCCGATGAACTTTATATGTATCGTCAACCCCCGAAGTCCTTAAGTTGTAACAATGACCCGGGAACCTCTAAACCACCAGGTTTTTCTAAACCAATGTGGATAACGACGGCTCGTATTAGGGGAAAATCATATATCCCTAGAAACTTGGCAAAACGAACCAAAACCGAAGAAGAAGAAACAAGCGAGTCGGAATAAGATAGTTGTATTCATGTGGTGTAATATATGTAATATAGTGTGCTTATGCTTTATGATATATGTAAAAATTGCTTGTATTAATAAGTATTTTTTTTATGAATCTAACTCTTGTCTATTTTACAGTATAAAAACGCAAAATAGATAGACAACCCAATATTTTAAGAGACCTACCCGGAGACATGATTGATGAAATCTTGTCTAGAGTCGGTCAGAATTCCTCGGCACAACTATTTAAGGCGAGATCAGTTTGTAAGACATTTGAAGAACGTTCCAAGAATGTCTTGGTTTATAAGAGACTTTCGTTTGAAAGATGGGGGATATCACATTGGGAAACCCATAAGTTACGATGTGTTTACTTTGACGCATATATTGCGGGGAACCCAAATGCTATTTTACGCAATGGGTTAAGAAATTATTTTGACTCAATGTATCCGAATATAGGACTTCATGATTTAGAAAAAGCGGCTAACATGCAACATAAAGAAGCATGCTATGCTTATGGGTTAGTAATGTTCGCTTCTCACCAAAGTGAGAAAAAGAACATCGGGCTACAGCTATTAAACAAAACGTTCCCACAAGTGACGGAGTCGGTAATTGGGGTAAGAAATGAGGTTTTTAGATTGTTACGGGACTGTTGGACATTACGTAACCCTCGTCCCTTTGACGATGTTACAACACGCTGTCTTATCAACGGCCATAACGGTTATGTTGCACAAGACCAAGGATGGGAAGTAGTCCTAGTAAAACCAGAATGCATGACTTGTTTCTGGACGTATGAATTACGTGTCTTTATTGCCTTTGCTGAACGACTTGTGTACTAGCTAGAATTATCTTCACAACTATCTTGTATCAAAGTTATTGTGTGCTATATTTCATGCTTTATGTAAAATAAGCGGTATTGTAAGTTTGTAAAATATTGTATAAAAGTTTGAACGCGAAATATTATTATAATCAGTTTTTCATATAGAATTGTAGTAGTTGAATTGTATATTAGCTACTAAGTATGAACTTAACGGGTAGGTACTACCCGAATTTAAACTTATAAAATGCTAATATGAAGAAAAAGCTTTTATAAATGAGTTCATATTATGCTACGAAATACTATTAACTACTCTTAATATTCTGTATGATTAACTTGTTCCATTTAACTATTTTGAAGGAAATGGCACCGACTACTCGACACACCGTGAATATGAATGAAGAGGAATTCCGTACTTTTCTAGCTTCGAACATAGCCGCGGTACAGGCTGCGCTACATACCAACAATAACCTTGGATCCAGCAGTACAGGAAATCGTGTAGGATGCACCTACAAAGAATTCACTGCCTGCAAACCTTTGGAATTTGATGGAACCGAAGGACCGATCGGATTGAAACGGTGGACCGAGAAGGTCGAATCGGTGTTTGCCATAAGTAAGTGTACTGAAGAGGACAAAGTGAAGTACGCTACGCATACCTTCACAGGTTCTGCGTTAACATGGTGGAATACCTATCTAGAGCAAGTGGGACAAGACGATGCGTACGCACTACCGTGGTCAGCATTCAAGCACTTGATGAACGAGAAGTACCGTCCCAGAACCGAGGTCAATAAGCTCAAGACAGAACTTAGAGGGTTACGAACCCAAGGATTTGATATTACCACGTACGAAAGACGATTCACAGAATTGTGCCTATTGTGTCCGGGAGCATTTGAAGATGAGGAAGAGAAGATCGACGCATTTGTGAAAGGATTACCGGAAAGAATCCAAGAAGATATAAGTTCACACGAGCCCGCCTCCATACAACAGGCATGTAGAATGGCTCACAAACTAGTGAACCAGATTGAAGAAAGAATTAAAGAACAGACTGCTGAAGAGGCCAATGTGAAGCAAGTCAAAAGAAAGTGGGAGGAAAACAGTGATAAGAATCACCAATACAACAACAACAGCAATTATAACAATAATCGCAACAACTATCCTAACAATCGCAACATCAATCGCAACTACAACAAATGGCCCAACAACAACAACAACAACAACAACAACAACAGCAACTACAACAATCATCCCAACAACAATAATAACCGCAACAACAACAACAATCAGAAGCAGCTATGCCAAAGGTGTGAAAAGTATCACTCGGGGTTCTGTACCAAATTTTGCAACAAGTGTAAAAGAAATGGTCATAGCGCGGCGACGTGTGATGTCTACGGACCAGGGGTTAACAGAACGAAAGGAACAAATGGTGTCGGAACGAGTAATGGCGGAGCAAGTAGTGTCGGAGCAAGTTATGCCAATGTAGTTTGTTATAAATGTGGAAAACCGGGCCACATTATTAGAAATTTCCCGAACCAGGAGAACACGAATGGACAAGGCCGCGGAAGAGTTTTCAATATTAATGTGGCAGAGGCACAGGAAGACCCGGAGCTTGTTACGGGTACGTTTCTTATTGACAATAAATCTGCTTACGTTTTATTTGATTCGGGTGCGGATAGAAGCTATATGAGTAGAGATTTTTGTGCTAAATTAAGTTGTCCATTGACGCCTTTGGATAGTAAAGTTTTACTCGAATTAGCAAATGGTAAATTAATTTCAGCAGATAATATATGTCGGAATCGAGAAATTAAACTGGTTAGCGAAACATTTAAGATTGATTTGATACCAGTAGAGTTAGGGAGTTTTGATGTGATAATCGGTATGGACTGGTTGAAAGAAGTGAAAGCAGAGATCGTTTGTTACAAAAATGCAATTCGCATTATACGAGAAAAAGGAAAACCCTTAATGGTGTACGGAGAAAAGGGCAACACGAACCTACATCTTATTAGTAATTTGAAGGCACAAAAACTAATAAGAAAAGGTTGCTATGCTGTTCTAGCACACGTCGAGAAAGTACAAACTGAAGAAAAGAGCATCAATGATGTTCCCATCTCAAAATAATTTCCCGATGTATTTCCGAAAGAATTACCGGGATTACCCCCACATCGATCCGTTGAATTTCAAATAGATCTTGTACCAGGAGCTGCACCAATAGCTCGTGCTCCTTACAGACTAACACCCAGCGAGATGAAAGAACTGCAAAGCCAATTACAAGAACTTTTAGAGCGTGGTTTCAGTCGACCAAGCACATCACCGTGGGGAGCTCCTGTTTTGTTTATCAAGAAGAAAGATGGTACATTCAGGTTGTGTATCGACTACCGAGAGTTGAACAAACTTACCATCAAGAACCGCTACCCACTACCGAGAATCGACGACTTATTTGATCAACTACAAGGCTCGTCTGTTTATTCAAAGATTGACTTACGTTCCGGGTATCATCAAATGCGGGTGAAAGAAGATGATATTCCAAAGACTGCTTTCAGAACACGTTACGGTCATTACGAGTTTATGGTCATGCCGTTTGGTTTAACTAATGCACCAGCTGTGTTCATGGACCTTATGAACCGAGTGTGTGGACCATACCTTGACAAGTTTGTCATTGTTTTCATTGATGACATACTTATTTACTCAAAGAATGACCAAGAACACGGTGAACATTTGAGAAAGGTGTTAGAAGTATTGAGGAAGGAAGAATTGTACGCTAAGTTTTCAAAGTGTGCATTTTGGTTGGAAGAAGTTCAATTCCTCGGTCACATAGTGAACAAAGAAGGTATTAAGGTGGATTCGGCAAAGATAGACACTGTTGAAAAGTGGGAAACCCCAAAAACTCCAAAACACATACGCCAGTTTTTAGGACTAGCTGGTTACTACAGAAGGTTCATCCAAGACTTTTCCAGAATAGCAAAACCCTTGACTGCATTAACGCATAAAGGGAAGAAATTTGAATGGAATGATGAACAAGAGAAAGCGTTTCAGTTATTGAAGAAAAAGCTAACTACGGCACCTATATTGTCATTGCCTGAAGGGAATGATGATTTTGTGATTTATTGTGACGCATCAAAGCAAGGTCTCGGTTGTGTATTAATGCAACGAACGAAGGTGATTGCTTATGCGTCTAGACAATTGAAGATTCACGAACAAAATTATACGACGCATGATTTGGAATTAGGCGCGGTTGTTTTTGCATTAAAGACTTGGAGGCACTACTTATATGGGGTCAAAAGTATTATATATACCGACCACAAAAGTCTTCAACACATATTTAATCAGAAACAACTGAATATGAGGCATCGTAGGTGGATTGAAGTATTGAATGATTACGACTTTGAGATTCGTTACCACCCGGGGAAGGCAAATGTGGTAGCCGATGCCTTGAGCAGGAAGGACAGAGAACCCATTCGAGTAAAATCTATGAATATAATGATTCATAATAACCTTACTACTCAAATAAAGGAGGCGCAACAAGGAGTTTTAAAAGAGGGAAATTTAAAGGATGAAATACCCAAAGGATCGGAGCAGCATCTTAATATTCGAGAAGACGGAACCCGGTATAGGGCTGAAAGGATTTGGGTACCAAAATTTGGAGATATGAGAGAAATGGTACTTAGAGAAGCTCATAAAACCAGATACTCAATACATCCTGGAACGGGGAAGATGTACAAGGATCTCAAGAAACATTTTTGGTGGCCGGGTATGAAAGCCGATGTTGCTAAATACGTAGGAGAATATTTGACGTGTTCTAAGGTCAAAGCTGAGCATCAAAAACCATCAGGTCTACTTCAACAACTCGAAATCCCAGAATGGAAATGGGAAAACATTACCATGGATTTCATCACTAAATTGCCAAGGACTGCAAGTGGTTTTGATACTATTTGGGTAATAGTTGATCGTCTCACCAAATCAGCACACTTCCTGCCAATAAGAGAAGATGACAAGATGGAGAAGTTAGCACGACTGTATTTGAAGGAAGTCGTCTCCAGACATGGAATACCAATCTCTATTATCTCTGATAGGGATGGCAGATTTATTTCAAGATTCTGGCAGACATTACAGCAAGCATTAGGAACTCGTCTAGACATGAGTACTGCCTATCATCCACAAACTGATGGGCAGAGTGAAAGGACGATACAAACGCTTGAAGACATGCTACGAGCATGTGTTATTGATTTCGGAAACAGTTGGGATCGACATCTACCATTAGCAGAATTTTCCTACAACAACAGCTACCATTCAAGCATTGAGATGGCGCCGTTTGAAGCACTTTCTGGTAGAAAGTGCAGGTCTCCGATTTGTTGGAGTGAAGTGGGGGATAGACAGATTACGGGTCCGAAGATTATACAAGAAACTACCGAGAAGATCATCCAAATTCAACAACGGTTGAAAACCGCCCAAAGTCGGCAAAAGAGCTACGCTGACATTAAAAGAAAAGATATAGAATTTGAAATTGGAGAGATGGTCATGCTTAAAGTTGCACCTTGGAAAGGCGTTGTTCGATTTGGTAAACGAGGGAAATTAAATCCAAGGTATATTGGACCATTCAAGATTATTGATCGTGTCGGACCAGTAGCTTACCGACTTGAGTTACCTCAACAACTCGCGGCTGTACATAACACTTTTCACGTCTCGAATTTGAAGAAATGTTTTGCTAAAGAAGATCTCACTATTCCGTTAGATGAAATCCAAATCAACGAAAAACTTCAATTCATCGAAGAACCAGTCGAAATAATGGATCGTGAGGTTAAAAGACTTAAGCAAAACAAGATACCAATTGTTAAGGTTCGATGGAATGCTTGTAGAGGACCCGAGTTCACCTGGGAGCGTGAAGATCAGATGAAGAAGAAATACCCGCATCTATTTCCAGAAGATTCGTCAACACCTTCAACAGCTTAAAATTTCGGGACGAAATTTATTTAACGGGTAGGTACTGTAGTGACCCAAACTTTTCCATGTTTATATATATTAATTGAGATTGATATTTACATGATTAAATGTTTCCAACATGTTAGGCAATCAAACTTGTTAAGACTTGATTAATTGAAATATGTTTCATATAGACAATTGACCACCCAAGTTGACCGGTGATTCACGAACGTTAAAACTTGTAAAAACTATATGATGACATATATATGGTTATATATATAGTTAACATGATATTATGATAAGTAAACATATCATTAAGTATATTAACAATGAACTACATATGTAAAAACAAGACTACTAACTTAATGATTTTGAAAAGAGACATATATGTAACGATTATCGTTGTAAAGACATTTAATGTATATATATCATATTAAGAGATATTCATACATGATAATATCATGATAATATAATAATTTAAAATCTCATTTGATATTATAAACATTGGGTTAACAACATTTAACAAGATCGTTAACCTAAAGGTTTCAAAACAACACTTACATGTAACGACTAACGATGACTTAACGACTCAGTTAAAATGTATATACATGTAGTGTTTTAATATGTATTTATACACTTTTGAAAGACTTCAATACACTTATCAAAATACTTCTACTTAACAAAAATGCTTACAATTACATCCTCGTTCAGTTTCATCAACAATTCTACTCGTATGCACCCGTATTCGTACTCGTATAATACACAGCTTTTAGATGTATGTACTATTGGTATATACACTCCAATGACCAGCTCTTAGCAGCCCATGTGAGTCACCTAACACATGTGGGAACCATCATTTGGCAACTAGCATGAAATATCTCATAAAATTACAAAAATATGAGTAATCATTCATGACTTATTTACATGAAAACAAAATTACATATCCTTTATATCTAATCCATACACCAACGACCAAAAACACCTACAAACACTTTCATTCTTCAATTTTCTTCATCTAATTGATCTCTCTCAAGTTCTATCTTCAAGTTCTAAGTGTTCTTCATAAATTTCAAAAGTTCTAGTTTCATAAAATCAAGAATACTTTCAAGTTTGCTAGCTCACTTCCAATCTTGTAAGGTGATCATCCAACCTCAAGAAATCTTTGTTTCTTACAGTAGGTTATCATTCTAATACAAGGTAATAATCATATTCAAACTTTGGTTCAATTTCTATAACTATAACAATCTTATTTCAAGTGATGATCTTACTTGAACTTGTTTTCGTGTCATGATTCTGCTTCAAGAACTTCGAGCCATCCAAGGATCCGTTGAAGCTAGATCCATTTTTCTCTTTTCCAGTAGGTTTATCCAAGGAAATTAAGGAATTAATGATGTTCATAACATCATTCGATTCATACGTATAAAGCTATCTTATTCGAAGGTTTAAACTTGTAATCACTAGAACATAGTTTAGTTAATTCTAAACTTGTTCGCAAACAAAAGTTAATCCTTCTAACTTGACTTTTAAAATCAACTAAACACATGTTCTATATCTATATGATATGCTAACTTAATGATTTAAAACCTGAAAACACGAAAAACACCGTAAATCCGGATTTACGCCGTCGTAGTAACACCGCGGGCTGTTTTGGGTTAGTTAATTAAAAACTATGATAAACTTTGATTTAAAAGTTGTTATTCTGAGAAAATGATTTTTATTATGAACATGAAACTATATCTAAAAATTATGGTTAAACTCAAAGTGGAAGTATGTTTTCTAAAATGGTCATCTAGACGTCGTTCTTTCGACTGAAATGACTACCTTTACAAAAACGACTTGTAACTTATTTTTCCGACTATAAACCTATACTTTTTCTGTTTAGATTCATAAAATAGAGTTCAATATGAAACCATAGCAATTTGATTCACTCAAAACGGATTTAAAATGAAGAAGTTATGGGTAAAACAAGATTGGATAATTTTTCTCATTTTAGCTACGTGAAAATTGGTAACAAATCTATTCCAACCATAACTTAATCAACTTGTATTGTATATTATGTAATCTTGAGATACCATAGACACGTATACAATGTTTCGACCTATCATGTCGACACATCTATATATATTTCGGAACAACCATAGACACTCTATATGTGAATGTTGGAGTTAGCTATACAGGGTTGAGGTTGATTCCAAAATATATATAGTTTGAGTTGTGATCAATACTGAGATACGTATACACTGGGTCGTGGATTGATTCAAGATAATATTTATCGATTTATTTCTGTACATCTAACTGTGGACAACTAGTTGTAGGTTACTAACGAGGACAGCTGACTTAAGAAACTTAAAACATCAAAATATATTAAAAGTGTTGTAAATATATTTTGAACATACTTTGATATATATGTATATATTGTTATAGGTTCGTGAATCAACCAGTGGCCAAGTCTTACTTCCCGACGAAGTAAAAATCTGTGAAAGTGAGTTATAGTCCCACTTTTAAAATCTAATATTTTTGGGATGAGAATACATGCAGGTTTTATAAATGATTTACAAAATAGACACAAGTACGTGAAACTACATTCTATGGTTGAATTATCGAAATCGAATATGCCCCTTTTTATTAAGTCTGGTAATCTAAGAATTAGGGAACAGACACCCTAATTGACGCGAATCCTAAAGATAGATCTATTGGGCCTAACATACCCCATCCAAAGTACCGGATGCTTTAGTACTTCGAAATTTATATCATATCCGAAGGGTGTCCCGGAATGATGGGGATATTCTTATATATGCATCTTGTTAATGTCAGTTACCAGGTGTTCACCATATGAATGATTTTTATCTCTATGTATGGGATGTGTATTGAAATATGAAATCTTGTGGTCTATTATTATGATTTGATATATATAGGTTAAACCTATAACTCACCAACATTTTTGTTGACGTTTTAAGCATGTTTATTCTCAGGTGATTATTAAGAGCTTCCGCTGTCGCATACTTAAATAAGGACTAGATTTGGAGTCCATGCATGTATGATATTGTGTAAAAACTGCATTCAAGAAACTTATTTTGTTGTAACATATTTGTATTGTAAACCATTATGTAATGGTCGTGTGTAAACAGGATATTTTAGATTATCATTATTTGATAATCTACGTAAAGCTTTTTAAACCTTTATTGATGAAATAAAGGTTATGGGTTGTTTTAAAATGAATGCAGTCTTTGAAAAACGTCTCATATAGAGGTCAAAACCTCGCAACGAAATCAATTAATATGGAACGTTATTAATCAATAAGAACGGGACATTTCAGTTGGTATCCGAGCGTTGGTCTTAGAGAACCAGAATTTTGCATTAGTGTGTCTTATCGAGTTTGTTAGGATGCATTAGTGAGTCTGGACTTCGACCGTGTTTACTTGAAAAATGATTTCTTAACAAATTTTGTTGGAAACTATATATTTTTTAACATGTGAATATTATGTGATATATTAATCTCTTAACGTGTTTGATATTATGTGATAGATGTCTACCTCTAGAACAAGTCCCATTGACTCACCTAATAATAATGAAGAGTCAAATGTAAATTGGAATGATTCGTGGACTGATTCACAAGTTCCCGAAGAGGAACCGGAAGAAGAGTCGGAACCGGAAGAAGAATCGGAACCGGAAGAAGAATCGGAACCGGATGAAGAAATAGAACCGGTGGGGGAAATAATAAAACGGTTAAGTAAAAGAAAATCCTTAACCAACCGACCAAGGTTAATTATGGTCAATGGTGTTTCCGCCAAGGAAGCAAAATATTGGGAGGATTACCAATTCTCCGATGAATCGGATTCCGACGAGAATTCCGATGATGTTATAGAAATTACCCCAACTGAATTTAAAAAGGCAAAAGAAAATAATAAGGGAAAGGGCATAAAAATAGAGAAATCTAATTCCAACCCCGATGAACTTTATATGTATCGTCAACCCCCGAAGTCCTTAAGTTGTAACAATGACCCGGGAACCTCTAAACCACCAGGTTTTTCTAAACCAATGTGGATAACGACGGCTCGTATTAGGGGAAAATCATATATCCCTAGAAACTTGGCAAAACGAACCAAAACCAAAGAAGAAGAAACAAGCGAGTCGGAATAAGATAGTTGTATTCATGTGGTGTAATATATGTAATATAGTGTGCTTATGCTTTATGATATATGTAAAAATTGCTTGTATTAATAAGTATTTTTTTTATGAATCTAACTCTTGTCTATTTTACAGTATAAAAACGCAAAATAGATAGACAACCCAATATTTTAAGAGACCTACCCGGAGACATGATTGATGAAATCTTGTCTAGAGTCGGTCAGAATTCCTTGGCACAACTATTTAAGGCGAGATCAGTTTGTAAGACATTTGAAGAACGTTCCAAGAATGTCTTGGTTTATAAGAGACTTTCGTTTGAAAGATGGGGGATATCACATTGGGAAACCCATAAGTTACGATGTGTTTACTTTGACGCATATATTGCGGGGAACCCAAATGCTATTTTACGCAACGGGTTAAGAAATTATTTTGACTCAATGTATCCGAATATAGGACTTCATGATTTAGAAAAAGCGGCTAACATGCAACATAAAGAAGCATGCTATGCTTATGGGTTAGTAATGTTCGCTTCTCACCAAAGTGAGAAAAAGAACATCGGGCTACAGCTATTAAACAAAACGTTCCCACAAGTGACGGAGTCGGTAATTGGGGTAAGAAATGAGGTTTTTAGATTGTTACGGGACTGTTGGACATTACGTAACCCTCGTCCCTTTGACGATGTTACAACACGCTGTCTTATCAACGGCCATAACGGTTATGTTGCACAAGACCAAGGATGGGAAGTAGTCCTAGTAAAACCAGAATGCATGACTTGTTTCTGGACGTATGAATTACGTGTCTTTATTGCCTTTGCTGAACGACTTGTGTACTAGCTAGAATTATCTTCACAACTATCTTGTATCAAAGTTATTGTGTGCTATATTTCATGCTTTATGTAAAATAAGCGGTATTGTAAGTTTGTAAAATATTGTATAAAAGTTTGAACGCGAAATATTATTATAATCAGTTTTTCATATAGAATTGTAGTAGTTGAATTGTATATTAGCTACTAAGTATGAACTTAACGGGTAGGTACTACCCGAATTTAAACTTATAAAATGCTAATATGAAGAAAAAGCTTTTATAAATGAGTTCATATTATGCTACGAAATACTATTAACTACTCTTAATATTCTGTATGATTAACTTGTTCCATTTAACTATTTTGAAGGAAATTGCACCGACTACTCGACACACCGTGAATATGAATGAAGAGGAATTCCGTACTTTTCTAGCTTCGAACATAGCCGCAGTACAGGCTGCGCTACATACCAACAATAACCTTGGATCCAGCAGTACAGGAAATCGTGTAGGATGCACCTACAAAGAATTCACTGCCTGCAAACCTTTGGAATTTGATGGAACCGAAGGACCGATCGGATTGAAACGGTGGACCGAGAAGGTCGAATCGGTGTTTGCCATAAGTAAGTGTACTGAAGAGGACAAAGTGAAGTACGCTACGCATACCTTCACAGGTTCTGCGTTAACATGGTGGAATACCTATCTAGAGCAAGTGGGACAAGACGATGCGTACGCACTACCGTGGTCAGCATTCAAGCACTTGATGAACGAGAAGTACCGTCCCAGAACCGAGGTCAATAAGCTCAAGACAGAACTTAGAGGGTTACGAACCCAAGGATTTGATATTACCACGTATGAAAGACGATTCACAGAATTGTGCCTATTGTGTCCGGGAGCATTTGAAGATGAGGAAGAGAAGATCGACGCATTTGTGAAAGGATTACCGGAAAGAATCCAAGAAGATATAAGTTCACACGAGCCCGCCTCCATACAACAGGCATGTAGAATGGCTCACAAACTAGTGAACCAGATTGAAGAAAGAATTAAAGAACAGACTGCTGAAGAGGCCAATGTGAAGCAAGTCAAAAGAAAGTGGGAGGAAAACAGTGATAAGAATCACCAATACAACAACAACAGCAATTATAACAATAATCGCAACAACTATCCTAACAATCGCAACATCAATCGCAACTACAACAAACGGCCCAACAACAACAACAACAACAACAACAACAACAGCAACTACAACAATCATCCCAACAACAATAATAACCGCAACAACAACAACAATCAGAAGCAGCTATGCCAAAGGTGTGAAAAGTATCACTCGGGGTTCTGCACCAAATTTTGCAACAAGTGTAAAAGAAATGGTCATAGCGCGGCGAAGTGTGATGTCTACGGACCAGGGGTTAACAGAACGAAAGGAACAAATGGTGTCGGAACGAGTAATGGCGGAGCAAGTAGTGTCGGAGAAAGTTATGCCAATGTAGTTTGTTATAAATGTGGAAAACCGGGCCACATTATTAGAAATTTCCCGAACCAGGAGAACACGAATGGACAAGGCCACGGAAGAGTTTTCAATATTAATGTGGCAGAGGCACAGGAAGACCCGGAGCTTGTTACGGGTACGTTTCTTATTGACAATAAATCTGCTTACGTTTTATTTGATTCGGGTGCGGATAGAAGCTATATGAGTAGAGATTTTTGTGCTAAATTAAGTTGTCCATTGACGCCTTTGGATAGTAAATTTTTACTCGAATTAGCAAATGGTAAATTAATTTCAGCAGATAATATATGTCGGAATCGAGAAATTAAACTGGTTAGCGAAACATTTAAGATTGATTTGATACCAGTAGAGTTAGGGAGTTTTGATGTGATAATCGGTATGGACTGGTTGAAAGAAGTGAAAGCAGAGATCGTTTGTTACAAAAATGCAATTCGCATTATACGAGAAAAAGGAAAACCCTTAATGGTGTACGGAGAAAAGGGCAACACGAACCTACATCTTATTAGTAATTTGAAGGCACAAAAACTAATAAGAAAAGGTTGCTATGCTGTTCTAGCACACGTCGAGAAAGTACAAACTGAAGAAAAGAGCATCAATGATGTTCCCATCGCAAAATAATTTCCCGATGTATTTCCGAAAGAATTACCGGGATTACCCCCACATCGATCCGTTGAATTTCAAATAGATCTTGTACCAGGAGCTGCACCAATAGCTCGTGCTCCTTACAGACTAGCACCCAGCGAGATGAAAGAACTGCAAAGCCAATTACAAGAACTTTTAGAGCGTGGTTTCATTCGACCAAGCACATCACCGTGGGGAGCTCCTGTTTTGTTTGTCAAGAAGAAAGATGGTACATTCAGGTTGTGTATTGACTACCGAGAGTTGAACAAACTTACCATCAGGAACCGCTACCCACTACCGAGAATCGACGACTTATTTGATCAACTACAAGGCTCGTCTGTTTATTCAAAGATTGACTTACGTTCCGGGTATCATCAAATGCGGGTGAAAGAAGATGATATTCCAAAGACTGCTTTCAGAACACGTTACGGTCATTACGAGTTTATGGTCATGCCGTTTGGTTTAACTAATGCACCAGCTGTGTTCATGGACCTTATGAACCGAGTGTGTGGACCATACCTTGACAAGTTTGTCATTGTTTTCATTGATGACATACTTATTTACTCAAAGAATGACCAAGAACACGGTGAACATTTGAGAAAGGTGTTAGAAGTATTGAGGAAGGAAGAATTGTACGCTAAGTTTTCAAAGTGTGCATTTTGGTTGGAAGAAGTTCAATTCCTCGGTCACATAGTGAACAAAGAAGGTATTAAGGTGGATTCGGCAAAGATAGACACTGTTGAAAAGTGGGAAACCCCGAAAACTCCAAAACACATACGCCAGTTTTTAGGACTAGCTGGTTACTACAGAAGGTTCATCCAAGACTTTTCCAGAATAGCAAAACCCTTGACTGCATTAACGCATAAAGGGAAGAAATTTGAATGGAATGATGAACAAGAGAAAGCGTTTCAGTTATTGAAGAAAAAGCTAACTACGGCACCTATATTGTCATTGCCTGAAGGGAATGATGATTTTGTGATTTATTGTGACGCATCAAAGCAAGGTCTCGGTTGTGTATTAATGCAACGAACGAAGGTGATTGCTTATGCGTCTAGACAATTGAAGATTCACGAACAAAATTATACGATGCATGATTTGGAATTAGGCGCGGTTGTTTTTGCATTAAAGACTTGGAGGCACTACTTATATGGGGTCAAAAGTATTATATATACCGACCACAAAAGTCTTCAACACATATTTAATCAGAAACAACTGAATATGAGGCAGCGTAGGTGGATTGAATTATTGAATGATTACGACTTTGAGATTCGTTACCACCCGGGGAAGGCAAATGTGGTAGCCGATGCCTTGAGCAGGAAGGACAGAGAACCCATTCGAGTAAAATCTATGAATATAATGATTCATAATAACCTTACTACTCAAATAAAGGAGGCGCAACAAGGAGTTTTAAAAGAGGGAAATTTAAAGGATGAAATACCCAAAGGATCGGAGCAGCATCTTAATATTCGAGAAGACAGAACCCGGTATAGGGCTGAAAGGATTTGGGTACCAAAATTTGGAGATATGAGAGAAATGGTACTTAGAGAAGCTCATAAAACTAGATACTCAATACATCCTGGAACGGGGAAGATGTACAAGGATCTCAAGAAACATTTTTGGTGGCCGGGTATGAAAGCCGATGTTGCTAAATACGTAGGAGAATGTTTGACGTGTTCTAAGGTCAAAGCTGAGCATCAAAACCATCAGGTCTACTTCAACAACCCGAAATCCCAGAATGGAAATGGGAAAACATTACCATGGATTTCATCACTAAATTGCCAAGGACTGCAAGTGGTTTTGATACTATTTGGGTAATAGTTGATCGTCTCACCAAATCAGCACACTTCCTGCCAATAAGAGAAGATGACAAGATGGAGAAGTTAGCACGACTGTATTTGAAGGAAGTCGTCTCCAGACATGGAATACCAATCTCTATTATCTCTGATAGGGATGGCAGATTTATTTCAAGATTCTGGCAGACATTACAGCAAGCATTAGGAACTCGTCTAGACATGAGTACTGCCTATCATCCACAAACTGATGGGCAGAGTGAAAGGACGATACAAACGCTTGAAGACATGCTACGAGCATGTGTTATTGATTTCGGAAACAGTTGGGATCGACATCTACCATTAGCAGAATTTTCCTACAACAACAGCTACCATTCAAGCATTGAGATGGCGCCGTTTGAAGCACTTTATGGTAGAAAGTGCAGGTCTCCGATTTGTTGGAGTAAAGTGGGGGATAGACAGATTACGGGTCCGAAGATTATACAAGAAACTACCGAGAAGATCATCCAAATTCAACAACGGTTGAAAACCGCCCAAAGTCGGCAAAAAAGCTACGCTGACATTAAAAGAAAAGATATAGAATTTGAAATTGGAGAGATGGTCATGCTTAAAGTTGCACCTTGGAAAGGCGTTGTTCGATTTGGTAAACGAGGGAAATTAAATCCAAGGTATATTGGACCATTCAAGATTATTGATCGTGTCGGACCAGTAGCTTACCGACTTGAGTTACCTCAACAACTCGCGGCTGTACATAACACTTTTCACGTCTCGAATTTGAAGAAATGTTTTGCTAAATAAGATCTCACTATTCCGTTAGATGAAATCCAAATCAACGAAAAACTTCAATTCATCGAAGAACCAGTCGAAATAATGGATCGTGAGGTTAAAAGACTTAAGCAAAACAAGATACCAATTGTTAAGGTTCGATGGAATGCTTATAGAGGACCCGAGTTCACCTGGGAGCGTGTAGATCAGATGAAGAAGAAATACCCGCATCTATTTCCAGAAGATTCGTCAACACCTTCAACAGCTTAAAATTTCGGGACGAAATTTATTTAACGGGTAGGTACTGTAGTGACCCGAACTTTTCCATGTTTATATATATTAATTGAGATTGATATTTACATGATTAAATGTTTCCAACATGTTAGGCAATCAAACTTGTTAAGACTTGATTAATTGAAATATGTTTCATATAGACAATTGACCACCCAAGTTGACCGGTGATTCACGAACGTTAAAACTTGTAAAAACTATATGATGACATATATATGGTTATATATATAGTTAACATGATATTATGATAAGTAAACATATCATTAAGTATATTAACAATGAACTACATATGTAAAAACAAGACTACTAACTTAATGATTTTGAAACGAGACATATATGTAACGATTATCGTTGTAAAGACATTTAATGTATATATATCATATTAAGAGATATTCATATATGATAATATCATGATAATATAATAATTTAAAATCTCATTTGATATTATAAACATTGGTTTAACAACATTTAACAAGATCGTTAACCTAAAGGTTTCAAAACAACACTTACATGTAACGACTAACGATGACTTAACGACTCAGTTAAAATGTATATATATGTAGTGTTTTAATATGTATTTATACACTTTTGAAAGACTTCAATACACTTATCAAAATACTTCTACTTAACTAAAATGCTTACAATTACATCCACGTTCAGTTTCATCAACAATTCTACTCGTATGCACCCGTATTCGTACTCGTATAATACACAGCTTTTAGATGTATGTACTATTGGTATATACACTCCAATGATCAGCTCTTAGCAGCCCATGTGAGTCACCTAACACATGTGGGAACCATCATTTGGAAACTAGCATGAAATATCTCATAAAATTACAAAAATATGAGTAATCATTCATGACTTATTTACATGAAAACAAAATTACATATCCTTTATATCTAATCCATACACCAACGACCAAAAACACCTACAAACACTTTCATTCTTCAAATTTCTTCATCTAATTGATCTCTCTCAAGTTCTATCTTCAAGTTCTAAGTGTTCTTCATAAATTCCAAAAGTTCTAGTTTCATAAAATCAAGAATACTTTCAAGTTTGCTAGCTCACTTCCAATCTTGTAAGGTGATCATCCAACCTCAAGAAATCTTTGTTTCTTACAGTAGGTTATCATTCTAATACAAGGTAATAATCATATTCAAACTTTGGTTCAATTTCTATAACTATAACAATCTTATTTCAAGTGATGATCTTACTTGAACTTGTTTTGGTGTCATGATTCTGCTTCAAGAACTTCGAGCCATCCAAGGATCCGTTGAAGCTAGAACCATTTTTCTCTTTTCCAGTAGGTTTATCCAAGGAAATTAAGTAAGTAATGATGTTCATAACATCATTCGATTCATACGTATAAAGCTATCTTATTCGAAGGTTTAAACTTGTAATCACTAGAACATAGTTTAGTTAATTCTAAACTTGTTCGCAAACAAAAGTTAATCCTTCTAACTTGAATTTTAAAATCAACTAAACACATGTTCTATATCTATATGATATGCTAACTTAATGATTTAAAACCTGAAAACACGAAAAACACCGTAAAACCGGATTTACGCCGTCGTAGTAACACCGCGGGCTGTTTTGGGTTAGTTAATTAAAAACTATGATAAACTTTGATTTAAAAGTTGTTATTCTGAGAAAATGATTTTTATTATGAACATGAAACTATATCCAAAAATTATGGTTAAACTTAAAGTGGAAGTATGTTTTCTAAAATGGTCATCTAGACGTCGTTCTTTCGACTGAAATGACTACCTTTACAAAAACGACTTGTAACTTATTTTTCCGACTATAAACCTATACTTTTTCTGTTTAGATTCATAAAATAGAGTTCAATATGAAACCATAGCAATTTGATTCACTCAAAACGGATTTAAAATGAAGAAGTTATGGGTAAAACAAGATTGGATAATTTTTCTCATTTTAGCTACGTGAAAATTGGTAACAAATCTATTCCAACCATAACTTAATCAACTTGTATTGTATATTATGTAATCTTGAGATACCATAGACATGTATACAATGTTTCGACCTATCATGTCGACACATCTATATATATTTCGGAACAACCATAGACACTCTATATGTGAATGTTGGAGTTAGCTATACAGGGTTGAGGTTGATTCCAAAATATATATAGTTTGAGTTGTGATCAATACTGAGATACGTATACACTGGGTCGTGGATTGATTCAAGATAATATTTATCGATTTATTTCTGTACATCTAACTGTGGACAACTAGTTGTAGGTTACTAACGAGGACAGCTGACTTAAGAAACTTAAAACATCAAAATATATTAAAAGTGTTGTAAATATATTTTGGACATACTTTGATATATATGTATATATTGTTATAGGTTCGTGAATCAACCAGTGGCCAAGTCTTACTTCCCGACGAAGTAAAAATCTGTGAAAGTGAGTTATAGTCCCACTTTTAAAATCTAATATTTTTGGGATGAGAATACATGCAGGTTTTATAAATGATTTACAAAATAGACACAAGTACGTGAAACTACATTCTATGGTTGAATTATCGAAATCGAATATGCCCCTTTTTATTAAGTCTGGTAATCTAAGAATTAGGGAACAGACACCCTAATTGACGCGAATCCTAAAGATAGATCTATTGGGCCTAACAAACCCCATCCAAAGTACCGGATGCTTTAGTACTTCGAAATTTATATCATATCCGAAGGGTGTCCCGGAATGATGGGGATATTCTTATATATGCATCTTGTTAATGTCGGTTACCAGGTGTTCACCATATGAATGATTTTTATCTCTATGTATGGGATGTGTATTGAAATATGAAATCTTGTGGTCTATTATTATGATTTGATATATATAGGTTAAACCTATAACTCACCAACATTTTTGTTGACGTTTTAAGCATGTTTATTCTCAGGTGATTATTAAGAGCTTCCGCTGTCGCATACTTAAATAAGGACGAGATTTGGAGTCCATGCATGTATGATATTGTGTAAAAACTGCATTCAAGAAACTTATTTTGTTGTAACATATTTGTATTGTAAACCATTATGTAATGGTCGTGTGTAAACAGGATATTTTAGATTATCATTATTTGATAATCTACGTAAAGCTTTTTAAACCTTTATTGATGAAATAAAGGTTATGGTTTGTTTTAAAATGAATGCAGTCTTTGAAAAACGTCTCATATAGAGGTTAAAACCTCGCAACGAAATCAATTAATATGGAACGTTATTAATCAATAAGAACGGGACATTTCACACTTGAAGCTATAGGCATCAAGGATGAGAACCGTGATGAGCATCAAGCACCAAGAACCCACTGGAGCACATCGTTTACTATTTTATGGGTCTGAGCAGGCTACCTTGGCTACTGTAAGGTTTATTTCCAGTTAGTTCGGTTCGAGTAGATGATTTTCCGTTTAGGCTCGTCTTAATCCGAGTTACGGTTTAGGATTTATAGCCTTTCGAAAGTCACTACACCCTTTTAACGTTGTGCTGAAATTTCTAACCTACTCGCACTTAAACTGTAGCCACGGTCAAACGAAGACGAGTTTGGTTCTAGAAATTGGTCAGACTAGGGGACTCATATACGGAGCCTTGGCCACTGGTCTCACCTCATTTCAGTTTGTATAGAGGTCGTGGCGACTGATCGAACTCAGCCTTTGTTTCAAACTCTATTCTTGATTGAAACTTACTTTACACTTTTTGACTTGATGAATGATGATGATACTTAAGACCTAATTTACATACTTTTAAACCTTTGGGAACACTTTACTGACTTAGTAACTTTTGACTTAGGTTGAGGACCTTTCAGACCAACTACTTGCTTACTTATCTCGTACCGACTTTACTACTTTTCACTGTGAGTTACAGCATCCCTTTTTTACTTTAACTATTTTGGGAACTGAGAATACATGCACGTTTTACGTTTCACATACTAGGCACGAGTACTTAAACTTTATATATGTGTGGGTTATACAACGGCATAAACTTTCCCCTTAGCTCGGTAACGTTTAGTCATTGGTCTTTGAACCGGTGAACGCGAATCTTAGATATGTATCCATAGGGTCTGACATCCCCACTCGAGCTAGTAGCGCTAGCACTTAACGGGTGTTTAATACTTCGTAAACATACGCACTCGCCAAGTGTACTTTTAGGGGGTGATATTACGTTAAGTTAGTTACCAAGTGCCCACGGTTGAACATATACTTTTCATACTATTTTGAAACACTGAAATCTCGTGGCCTACCTTACATTACTGTTATACTTAAACTATAGCTCACCAACATTCATTTTGACATTTTTAAGCATGTTTTCTCAGGTGCTTAGAGGTTTGATTGCTTCCGCTATTGTAGTATTGCTGTGTAGACACCCGCTGCTTCTGTTAGAGATGTCTCCGCATGAAACATTTATTTTGCATTCAAACTATGTTACTTTTGAAACAATGAATTTGTAATTACCATTGGGTCACGTACTATTATTATTGCCTTCTATTCGTAGAAGCACACTATCGTATGTTAAACATTTGACGTTGGTTATGACGTCACCTTTTCTTATGAATGCAAACATATTTTAAAGCAGCATATAGTGTTTGACCTTGTAATGATCCTGTTGTTGATGATCCGTACACGTTAATTTTATACAGGGCATCACAATTAACAATGAGTTATATACATAAAAATGAGACTAGTGAATTCAGAAACTTGAAACGATATATATAACGATTATCGTTATAACAACGTCTTACTAAATACATATGTATCATATTTAGATATTAATATACTATGTTTAACATGATAAAATGATAATTAAATGTATCCTTAAGTGAGTAACAATAAACTACATATGTAAAAACAAGACTACTAAGTTAAGAGTTTCGAAACGAGTTATATATATAATGATTATCGTTGTAACGGCATTTTAATATATATATCGTATTAAGATATATTCATACACCATGTTATCATGATAATATGATAATTTAACATCTCACTAAATATAATAAACAATGGGTTAACTACATTAAATAAGATCGTTATCTTAAAGGTTTCAAAAACAACACTTACATGTAACGACTAACGATGACTTAACGACTCAGTTAAAATGTATATACATGTAGTGTATTAAGATGTATTAATACACTTTTGGAAGACTTCAAGACACATATCAAAACACTCATACTTATCAAAGTTGGTCACAATTACACTCTCATTCATTTTCATCAACAATTCTACTCTTATGCACTCGTATTCGTACTCGTACAATACACAGCTTCAAGATGTATTTACTATTGGTATATACACTCCAACTGTAGTGACCCGAACTTTTCCATGTTTATATATATTAATTGAGATTGATATTTACATGACTAAATATTTCCAAGATGTTAAGCAATCAAACTTGTCAAGACTTGATTAAATGAAATAAGTTTCATATAGACAATTGATCACCCAGGTTGACCGGCGATTCACGAACGTTACAAATTTGTAAAAACTACATGCTGTGGTATATATAGACATATATATATATGGTTGGCATGAGATTATGATGAGTAAGTATCTCACTAAGTATATTAACAATGTGTGATATACATAAGAAATGAGATTACTAAGTTAAGAAACTCGAAATGATATATATAACGATTATCGTTATGATAACGTCTACTAAATACATATGTATCATATTAAGATATTGATACACTATATTTAACATGATAAAATGATAATTAAATATATCATTAAGTGTGTTAACAATGAACTACATATGTAAAAATAAGACTACTAACTCAAGAATTACGAAACGAGACTTATATGTAACGATTATCGTTGTAACGATATTTTAATGTATATATCATATTAAGAGATATTCATACATCATAATATCATGATAACATAATAATTTAACATCTCATTTGATATAATAAATATTGGGTTAACAACATTAATTGAGATCGTTAACTTAAAGGTTTCAAAACAACACTTACATGTAACGACTAACGAAGACTTAACGACTCCATTAGAATGTATATACATGTTGTGTTTTGATATGTATTCTTACACTTTTTAAAGACTTCATGACACATATCAAAGTACTTCTACTTAACAAAAATGCTTACAATTACATCCTCGTTCAGTTTCATCAACAATTCTACTCGTATGCACCCGTATTCGTACTCGTACAATACACAACTTTTAGATGTATGTACTATTGGTATATACACTCCAATTATCAGCTTTTAGCAGCCCATGTGAGTCACCTAACACATGTAGGAACCATAATTTGGCAACTAGCATGAAATATCTCATAAAATAACAAAAATATTAGTAATCATTCATGACTTATTTACATGAAAATAAAATTACATATCCTTTATATCTAATCCATATACCAACAAACAAAAACACCTACAAACACTTTCATTCTTCAATTTTCTTCATCTAATTGATCTCTCTCAAGTTCCATCTTCAAGTTCTAAGTGTTCTTCATAAATTCCATAAGTATAGTTTCATAAAAATCAAGAATACTTCCAAGTTTGCAAGTCTACTTCCAAGCTTTCTAATCCATTCCAAGTAATCATCTAAGATCAAGGAACCTTTGTTATTTACAGTAGGTTATCTTTCTAATTCAAGGTAATATTCATATTCAAACTTTGATTCAATTTCTACAACTATAGCAATCTTATTTCGAGTGAAAATCTTACTTGAACTGTTTTCGTGTCATGATTCTGCTTCAAGAACTTTCAAGCCATCCAAGGATCCTTTGAAGCTAGATCCATTTTTTTTCATTTCCAGTAGTTTTATCCAGAAAACTTGAGGTAGTAATGATGTTCATAACATCATTCGATTCATACATATAAAGCTATCTTATTCGAAGGTTTAAACTTGTAATCACTACAACATAGTTTAGTTAATTCTAAACTTATTCGCAAACAAAAGTTAATCCTTCTAATTTGACTTTTAAAATCAACTAAACACATGTTCTATATATATATATGATATGCTAACTTAATGATTTAAAACCTGGAAACACGATGAACACCATAAAATCGGATATACGCCGTCGTAGTGAAACCGGAGGCTGTTTTGGTTTGGATAATTAAAAACTATGATAAACTTTGATTTAAAAGTTGTTCTTCTGGGAAAATGATTTTTCATATGAACATGAAACTATATCCGAAAATCTTGGTTAAACTCAAAGTGAAAATATATTTTTCAAAATGGTCATTAAGATGTCGTTCTTTCGACGGAAATGACTACCTCTTTAGTAATTGACATGTAACTTAAATTTTCAACTAAAAACCTATACTTTTTCTATTTGGATTCTTAAATTAGAGTTCAATATGAAACCATAGCAATTTGATTCACTCAAAACGGATTTAAAATGAAGAAGTTATGGGTAAAACAAGATTGGATATTTTTGATCTTTTTAGCTACGGGAAATGTTTAACAAATCTATAAAAATCATATCCTAGCTAACTTATATTGTATTATATATGTATTCTAATATATTATGTAATCTTGAGATACTATAGATACTTATGCAAATGTTTTGACATATCATATCGACCCATGTATATATATTATTTGGAACAACCATAGACACTCTATATGCAGTAATGTTGGAGTTAGCTATACAGGGTTGAGGTTGATTCCAAATATATATATACTTTGAGTTGTGATCTAGCCTGAGACGTGTATACACTGGGTCGTGGATTGATTCAAGATAATATATATCGATTTATTTCTGTACATCTAACTGTGGACAACTAGTTGTAGGTTATTAACGAGGACAGCTGACTTAATACACTCAAATCTTTAAAACATAATAAAAATGGTTGTAATTATATTTTGATCATACTTTGATATATATGTACATATTTGTATAGGTTCGTGAATCGATCCGTGGCCAAGTCTTATTTCCGAGGAAGGAAATATCTGTGAAAGTGAGTTATAGTCCCACTTTTAAAATCTAATATTTTTGGGATGAGAATACATGCAGGTTTTATAAATGATTTACAAAATAGACGTAAGTACGTGAAACTACATTCTATGGTCGAATTATCAAAATCGAATATGACCCTTTTTATTAAGTCTGGTAATCTAAGAATTAGGGAACAGACACCCTAATTGACGCGAATCCTAAAGATAGATCTATTGGGCCTAACAAACCCCATCCAAAGTACCGGATGCTTTAGTACTTCGAAATTTATATCATATCTGAAGGGTGTCCCGGAATGATGGGTATATTCTTATATATGCATCTTGTTAATGTCGGTTACCAGGTGTTCACCATATGAATGATTTTTATCTTTATGTATGGGATGTGTATTGAAATATGAAATCTTGTGGTCTATTATTACGATTTTATATATATATAGGTTAAACCTATAACTCACCAACATTTTTGTTGACGTTTAAAGCATGTTTATTTTAATGTGAATACTAAGAGCTTCCGCTGTTGCATACTAAAATAAGGACAAGATTTGGAGTCCATGTTTGTATGATATTGTGTAAAAACTGCATTCAAGAAACATATGTCGATGTAATATATTTCTATTGTAAACCATTATGCAATGATCGTGTATAAACAGTATATTTTAGATTATCATTATTTGATAATCTACGTAATGTTTTTGAAACCTTTATTGATAAAATAAAGGTTATGGTTGTTTTAAAAATGAATGCAGTCTTTGAAAAATGTCTCATATAGAGGTCAAAACCTCGCAACAAAATCAATTAATATGGCACGTTTATAATCAAAATGAACGGGACATTTCACCAATGATCAGCTCTTAGTAGCCCTTGTGAGTCACCAACACATGTGGAAACCATCATTTGGTAACTAGCATGACTTATGAGCAAGGAAACATTACAAGAACTCATTTTAACCCCACTCACCCTTCACCACTCACCACCCACTCCATTTCACTTCCAATTCTCTTTCTAATTCTCTCTCAACACCTACACACACTTATGAATGAATTTTTCCAGTAAACTAATCATCATCTTCATCAAAAATTACTTCAAGAATCAAGCTATAATCATCGTAGGAAGAACACTTCAAGAACACTTCAAAAATCCTTTCAAGTTTACTAGTTTACTTCCAAGCTTTCTAATCCATTCCAAGTAATCATCTAAGATCAAGAAACCTTTGTTATTTATAGTAGATTATCTTTCTTATTCAAGGTAATATTCATATTCAAACTTTGATTCAATTTCTATAACTACAAACTATCTTAATTCGAGTAAAAATCTTACTTGAACTTGTTTTTGTGTCATGATCCTACTTCAAGAACTTTCAGGCCATCCAAGATCCTATGAAGCTAGATCATTTCTTGTCACTTCCAGTAGGTTTACCTACTAAACTTGAGTTAGTAATGATGTTCATAACATCATTCGATTCATATATATATAACTATCTTATTCGAAGATTTAAACTTGTAATCACTAGAACATAGTTTAGTATATTCTAAACTTGTTCGAAAACAAAGTTAATCTTTCTAACTTAACTTTTAAAATCAACTAAACACATGTTCTATATCTATATTATATGCTAACTTAATGATTTAAAACCTAGAAACACGAAGAGCACCGTAAAACCGGATATACGTCGTCGTAGTAAAACCGGGGGCTGTTTTGGTTTGGATAATTAAAAACTATGATAAACTTTGATTTAAAAGCTATTCTTCTGGGAAAATGATTTTTCTTTTGAACATGAAACTATTTCCAAAAATCATGGTTAAACTCAAAGTGGAAGTATGTTTTCCAAAATGGTCATCTAGACGTCGTTCTTTCGACTTAAATGACTACCTTTACAAAAATGACTTGTAACCTGTATTTCCGACTATAAACTTATACCTTTTCGATTTAGATTCATAAACTTAAGTTCAATATGAAACCATAACAACTTGAATCACTCAAAACAGATTTAAAACGAAGAAGTTATGGGTAAAACAAGATTGGATAATTTTGCTTGTTGTAGCTATGTGAAATTTGTAACAAATCTATACAAATTATAACTTAACCAAATTATATTGTATTATACATGTATTCTAACATATATTATGTAATCTTGGGATACCATAGACACGTATACAATGTTTTGACATATCATATCGACCCATATATATATATTATTTGGAACAATCATAGACACTCTATATGCAGTAATGTTTGAGTTAGCTATACATGGTTGAGGTTGATTCCAAAATAATATATATACTTTGAGTTGTGATCGAGTCTGAGACTTGTAGACACTGGGTCATGGATTGATTCGAGATAATATATATATATTGATTTATTTCTGTACATCTAACTGTAGACAACTAGTTGTAGGTTACTAACGGGGACTGCTGACTTAATAAAGTTAAATCGTTAAAACGTAATAAAAATATTGTGAATGTATTTTGATCATACTTTGATATATATGTACATATTTGTTATAGGTTCATGAATTGACCAGTGGCCAAGTCTTATTTCCGGCAAAGTAAAAATCTGTGAAAGTGAGTTATAGTCCCACTTTTAAAATCTAATATTTTTGGGATGAGAATACATGCAGTTTTATAAATGTTTTATGAAATAGACGCAAGTAATCGAAACTACATTCTATGGGTGAATGATCGAAGCTTCGAATATGCCCCTTTTTTGCTTGGTAGCCTAAGAATTAGTAAACCGATCTACTAATTAACGCGAATCCTAAAGATAGATCTATTGGGCCTAACAAACCCCATCCATGGTTGCGAATGCTTTAGTACTTCGATGTTGTTTTATCATATCCGATGGATGTCCCAGAATGATAGGCGATATTCTTATATGCATCTTGTTAATGTCGGTTACCAGGTGTTCAATCCATATGAATGATTTTGATGCATGCATGTTGTTTACAAGAAATGGAAATATGAAATCTTGTGGTCTATTATTACGAATTGATAAATATATAGGTTAAACCTATAACTCACCAACATTTTTGTTGAAGTTTAAAGCATGTTTATTCTCAGGTGATTATTAAGAGCTTCCGCTGTTGCATGCTAATTTATGGACAAGAGTTGGAGTCAGCATGCTTGTATAATATTGTTTAAAAACTACATTCGAAGATTTAAATTGATGTGTAATATTATTGTAAACCATTATATAATAATCGTGTGAAAATGCTATATTTTAGATTATCATTATTTAATAATCGTCGTAATATTTTTAAACCTTTATCGATAAAATAAAGGTTATGGTTTGTTTAAAAATCGAATGCATTCTTTGAAAAACGTCTAATATAGAGGTCAAAACCTCGCAACGAAATCAAATAATATGGAACGTTTATAATCGATATGAACGGGACATTTCACCTTATGTGTTCGCTAGGGTGCCTTAGCAATTTTTAGGACTATACCCTTTCCTGCCTTAGTTTAAGCACTTTTCCTTTGATCTTGATACTGTTATTTCATCTTACTTCCTACTTTTACCTCTGTTGATATTATGTATCCTTTTCTAAGGATATCAAGCCAAAACCCTATTATCTTGCATGATCCCGACTCAGTTAGTATGTGATTGTTATCATACCCATACGTATCTTATGACCTGACTTCTCCATTGTGATTTAAAGTATTCTTTGACTCACGCGAAGGGATGTCACTCATGACTCAACATTCCCACGTCAACTATTTAAGTTTGATCACGTGTCCTGACCTTATGGGGTGATATTGAAGTGGAAGTATGAATTAGTGAAATATAATGACGCTTGGCCAACGTGATTATATTACAGTAATTCATGTAGAAATTCCAATACCATGACATATGGAATAGAAAGTGAATCAAAGAAAAATTTCCAAACCATTCATTCGAAAATTTCAATTGTAACAACCCAACCCGTTATACAATCGAACACGCGAAATAAATTTTTTTATATATATATATAGTACAGTGCGCGGCACGCACAAGCTAATTCAGCTTCTGTCCGGTTTTGTAAATTTTCAAATAAAGATCTCCCACTTCCCGACATATTTAGGCGAAATGCTTTTCACAACAAGTTATAAAATGAAGAACTCACACGATTCAATAATAAAATAAATTTTACGAAACGGGGCCCACATCGACCCGAACTACGAGTTTCATACAAAACATGAGTTTTAACCACATTAGTTTAAATTCCAAAAGACACTATGAGCATGGTGTTTGGGGGTTAAACTACCCAAATCTCGATCAAACTCCAAAAGCTAACACTTCCAAAAAGCGTCCCCTATCAAAACAAAGCGGGATCTCTAATCTAAACGAACGCCCTTACCCTTGTCCATGCCAGAGCCTATAAAAAGGTAAACAACGAGAGGGTAAACAAAGCTTAGTGAGTGCAACAATTATACATACACATATATAACCCATCTATTTGCAATCGCACCCACCATATACCTCATACGAAAATATAACTCGAATAGAATGCTGTCATACTCAAAATGCTAACAACTCGTACACTAACACAACACCACATTAGCATATACTCAACACAATATATATATATATATATATATATATATATATATATATATATATATATATATATATATATATATATATATATATATATATATATATATATATATATATATATAGCATGCTAAACAATATCCCACAACATAATATGGTTAACCATAAATGCTATGGTGCTACCGGCTCGTGGTTCACACCATACGTAATGCTATGACGTTACCGGCTCGTGGTTCACGCCACTACGCATTTGAGTCTCACTCTTTTATAGTGCTACCGGCTCATGGTTCACACTTTGGCGCTACCGGCTCGTGGTTCACGCCTCATTTTATAGTGCTACCGGCTCGTGGTTCACACTTTATTTTATAGTGCTACCGGCTCGTGGTTCACACTTTGTTTTATAGTACTACCGGCTCGTGGTTCACACTTTGTTTTATAGTGCTACCGGCTCGTGGTTCACACTTGATGCTACCGGCTCGTGGTTCACATCATGACACTCGTCACATACATGCTATGGTACTACCGGCTCGTGGTTCATACCATAACATTACAAATAAATACGCCATATACACATACGCATAATTATTTCACTCACCTTAACGATTCGGTGACGGTTTTATACTTCCGCGGGCTTCAAAGCAAAGTACCTAATACAATAAGTACTCGATCAACACACAAACTAGTTGGACTAAACACCAACACTTCACTCATGTGCATTTAATGACTTAAATGCATTAAATGCCCCACTTACACCAAAACCGTTCATTTAAGGTCAAGACCATCATAAACCACTAAAAGCTAGTGATTAAGGTCCAACAACACTAACTAAAACACAATTAGGGTATTTCATACCCATCTTTCCCAACTAGGTTAATTGTTACCCATTTGACCATTTTAAAGTCAACACACCCATTTCGGGTCATCCACTAACCCGTATAACACCCAATTACTTAACAACTAGATGTGCTAGTAATTAACTAACCAATTATGACTCATAAGCCCATTTATCAATTCAAAACCCTAGGTTAGTCATCTTTGAGTCCTCATGACCCAATCTTACCCAAGAACACCCAAAATCACCAAATATGGGTTTTTTGTTCATCACTAACTCAAACCCTAACCCTTAAACAAATTAAAATAAGGAAATCAAGATTAGAGCATACCACTGTAGTGACCCGAACTTTTCCATGTTTATATATATTAAATAAAATTGATATTTACATGATTAAGTGTTTCCAACATGTTAAGCAATCAAACTTGTTAAGACTTGATTAATTGAAATAGGTTTCATATAGACAATTAACCACCCAAGTTGACCGGTGATTCACGAACGCTAAAACTTGTAAAAACTATATGATGACATATATATGATTATATATATAATTAACATGATATTATGATAAGTAAGTATCTCATTAGGTATTTTAAAAATGAGTTATATACATAAAATTATGTTTATTGAATTAAGAAACTCGAAACGATATATATAACGATTATCGTTATAACGTCTTACTAATTACATATGAATCATATTAAGATATTGTTACACTATGTTTAATCATGATAAATGATAAGTAAACATGTCATTATGTATATTAACAATAAACTACATATGTAAAAACAAGACTACTAACTTAAGGATTTCGAAACGAGACATATATGTAACGATTATCATTGTAATGACATTTAAATGTATATATATAATATTAAGATATATTAATATATCATAATATCATGATAATATAATAATTTAACATCTCATTAGATATAATAAACATTGGGTTAACAACATTTAACAAGATCGTTAACTTAAAGGTTTCAAATCAACATTTACATGTAATGACTAACGATGACTTAACGATTCGGTTAAAATGTATATACATGTAGTGTTTTAATATGTATTCATACACTTTTGAAAGACTTCAAGATACTTATCAAAATACTTTTATTTAACAAAAATGCTTACAATTACATCCTCGTTCAGTTTCATCAACAATTCTACTCGTATGCACCAGTATTCGTACTCGTACAATACACAGCTTTTAGATGTATGTACTAATGGTATATACACTCCAATGATCAGCTCTTAGCAGCCCATGTGAGTTATCTAACACATGTAGGAACCATCATTTGGCAACTAGCATGAAATATCTCATAAAATTACAAAAATATTAGTAATCATTCATGACTTATTTACATGAAAACAAAATTACATATCCTTTATATCTAATCCATATACCAACGACCAAAAACACCTACAAACACTTTTATTCTTCAATTTTCTTCATCTAATTGATCTCTCTCAAGTTCCATCTTCAAGTTCTAAGTGTTCTTCATAAATTCTACAAGTTCTAGTTTCATAAAATCAAGAATACTTCCAAGTTTACTAGCTCACTTCCAATCTTGTAAAGTGATCATCCAACCTCAAGAAATCCTTGTTGTTTACAATAAGATATCATTCCAAATCAAGGTAATACTCATATACAAACTTTGATTCAATTGCTATAACTATAACTATCTTAATTCGAGTGATAATCTTACTTGAACTTGTTTTCGTGTCATGATTCTACTTCAAGAACTTTCAAGCCATCCAAGATCCTTTGAAGCTAGATCATTTCTTGTCACTTCTAGTAGTTTTACCTACTAAAATTGAGGTAGTAATGATGTTCATAACATCATTCGATTCATGCATATAAAACTATCTTATTCGAAGATTTGAACATGTAATCACTAGAACATAGTTTAGTTAATTCTAAACTTGTTAGTAAACAAAAGTTAATCCTTCTAACTTAACTTTTAAAATCAACTAAACACATGTTCTATATCTATATGATATGCTAACTTAATGATTTAAAACCGGAAAACACGAAAAACACCGTAAAACCGGATATACGCCGTCTTAGTAACACCGCGGGCTGTTTTGGGTTAGTTAATTAAAAATTATGATAAAATTTGATTTAAAAGTTGTTCTTCTGGGAAAATGATTTTTCTTATGAACATGAAACTATATCCAAAAATCATGGTTAAAGTCAAAGTGGAAGTATGTTTTCCAAAATGGTCATCTAGACGTCGTTCTTTCGACTGAAATGACTACCTTTACAAAAACGACTTGTAACTTATTTTTACGACTATAAACATATACTTTTTATGTTTAGATTCATAAAATATAGTTCAATATGAAACCATAGCAATTTGATTCACTCAAATCGGATTTAAAACGAAGAAGTTATGGGTAAAACAAGATTGGATATTTTTTGATTGTTGTAGCTACGGGAAATATTGTAACAATTCTATACAAATCATATCCTAGCTAACTTATATTGTATTATACATGTATTCTAATGTAATCTTGGGATACCATAGACACGTATGCAAATGTTTTGACATATCATATCGACCCATGTATATATATTATTTGGAATAACCATAGACACTCTATATGCAGTAATGTTGGAGTTAGCTATACAGGGTTGAGGTTGATTCCAAAAATATATATACTTTGAGTTGTGATCTAGCCTGAGATGTGTATATACTGGGTCGTGGATTGATTCAAGATAATATATATCGATTTATTTCTGTACATCTAATTGTGGACAACTAGTTGTAGGTTACTAATGAGGACAGCTGACTTAATAAACTTAAAACATCAAAACGTATTAAAAGTGTTGTAAATATATTTTGAATATACTTTGATATATATGTACATATTTATTATAGGTTCGTGAATCGACCAGTGGCCAAGTCTTACTTCCCGATGAAGTAAAAATCTGTGAAAGTGAGTTATAGTCCCACTTTTAAAATCGAATATTTTGGGATGAGAATACATGCAGTTTTATAAATGTTTTACGAAATAGACACAAGTAATTGAAACTACATAATATGGGTGAATGATCGAAGCCGAATATGCCCCTTTTGCTTGGTAACCTAAGAATTAGTAAACCGATCTACTAATTGACGCGAATCCTAAAGATAGATCTATTGGGCCTAACGAACCCCATCCAAAGTTCCGGATGCTTTAGTACTTCGAATTCGTTTTTATCATGTCCGAAGGATTTCCCGGAATGATAGGGGATATTCTTATATGCATCTTGTTAATGTCGGTTGCCAGGTGTTCACCATATGAATGAATTTTATCTCTATGTATGGGATGTATATTGAAATATGAAATCTTGTGGTCTATTATTATGATTTGATAATATATAGGTTAAACCTATAACTCACCAACATTTTTGTTGACGTTTTAAGCATGTTTATTCTCAGGTGATTATTAAGAGCTTCCGCTGTTGCATACTAAAATAAGGACAAGATTTAGAGTCCATTCTTGTATGATATTATGTAAAAACTGCATTCAAGAAACTTATTTTTGATGTAATATATTCTTATTGTAAACCATTATGTAATGGTCGTGTGTAAACGGTATATTTTAGATTATCATTATTTGATAATCTACGTAATGCTTTTTAAACCTTTATCAATAAAATAAAGGTTATGGTTGTTTTAAAAATGAATGCAGTCTTTGAAAAACGTCTCATATAGAGGTCAAAACCTCGCGATGAAATCAATTAATATGGAACGTTTATAATCAATATGAACGGGACATTTCAGTTGGTATCCGAGCGTTGGTCTTAGAGAACCAGAAAATTGCATTAGTGTATCTTACCGAGTTTGTTAGGATGCATTAGTGAGTCTGGACTTCGACCGTGTTTTTCTTCAAAATCGATTGCTTAACATTTTTTTTGTTGGAAACTATATATTATTAACATGTAAATATTATGTGATATATTAATCTCTTAACGTGTTTGATATTGTGTGATAGATGTCTACCTCTAGTACAAATCCCATTGATTCACCTAATAATAATGAAGAGTCGAATATATTTTGGGAAGATTCACAAATTCCCGAAGAGGAACCGGAAGAGGAGGAACCGGAAGAGGAGGAACCGGAAGAGGAGGAACCGAAAGAAGAGGAACCAGAAGAGGAGGAACCAGAAGAAGAAGAGGTTCTGGAGGAAGAAATATTGATACTTATAGTAAATCGATTAAATAAAAGAAAATCCTCAACCAAAGGACCAAAGTTAATAATGGTCAATGGTGTTTCCGCCGAGGAAGCAAAATATTTGGAAGATTACCAATTTTCCGATGAATCGGATCCCGATGAGGATTCTGATGATGTTATAGAAATTACCTCGACCCAATTTAATAAAGCGAAAGAAAATAATAAGGGAAAAGGTATAAAAATAGAGAAACCCGATTCCAACCCCGTTGAACTTTATATGTATCGGCAACATCCATATTTCCTAAAATGTAACAATGACCCGGGAACCTCTAAACCACCAGGTTTTTCTAAACCATTATGGAAAACGATGGCTCGTATTAGAGGAACACCATATATTCCTAGAAAATTAGGAAAATAAACCAAGTTCGAAGAAGAAGAAACCAGTGATTTAGATTAGAGGGTTGTAATCATGTTGTGTATTATATGTATTGTAGTGTGCTTGTACTTTTATGTTCTATGTAAAAATTGCTTGTATTGTTTGTTATTATGAATCTAATCCTTGTCTATTTTACAGTATAAAAACAAAATGGACGTTAAGGGTACACAACCGAATATTTTAGAAACCTACGAGAGGATATGATTAAGGAAATCTTGTCTAGAGTCGGTCAGAATTCATCAGCACATTTAGTTATGGCAAAATTAACTTGTCAAACATTTGAAAGACTTTCTAGGAATACCTTAGTTTATAAAAGGCTTTTCATTGATAGGTGGGGTATATCACATTGGGGAGACCGTAAGTTACGCCGTGTTTTCTTTAAAGCATTAAATGCGGGGAATCCAAATGCAATTTTACGCTACGGGTTAAGAACCTATTTTGACTCAACATATCCCAACATAGGATTTCGTAAATTAGAAAGAGCTTCTAACATGCAACATAAAGAAGCATGTTATGCTTACGGGTTAGTGATGTTCGCTTCTTACCAAAGTGAGAAAAAGAACATCGGATTGCAACTTTTAAATAAAACCTTCCCACAAATGACGGATTCAGTAGTTGGGGTGAGAAACAAGGTTTTTAGATTATTACGGGGCTGTTGGACATTACGAAACCCTCATCCTTTTGACGACATTACAACATGCTGCCTAGCCAATGGTCATAACGGTTATTTTCCACAAGACCAAGGATGGGAAGTCATCTTAGTAAAACCAGAATGCATGACTTGTTTCTGGACTTATGAATTACGTGTCTTTATTTCCTTTGATGAACAACTTGCTTATTAACTAGATTTATCTTCAAAACTGTCATGTATCATAGTGTACTATATTTCTTGTTATATGTAATATAGCGAAGTTGTAAGTTTGAAGAATATTTGTATGTGATATATTATTATAATCATTTTTTCATATGGAATTGTATTAGTTGAATTGTATATTAGCTACTAAGTATGAACTTAACGGGTAGGTAGTACCCGAATTTAAACTTATAAAACGCTAATATGAAGAAAAAGCTTTTATAAATGAGTTCATATTATACTACGAAATACTATTGACTACTCTTAATATTCTGTATGATTAACTCGATTCAGTTGGCTATTTTGAAGGAAATGGCACCGACTACCCGACACACCATGAATATGAGCGAAGAGGAATTTCGTACCTTTCTTGCTGCAAACATAGCCGCAGTACAGGCTGCGCTACATACCAACAATAACTCTGAATCTAGCAATGCAGCTAACGGCGCAAGAAATTGTGTAGGATGCTCCTACAAAGAATTCACTGCCTGCAAACCTTTGGAATTTGATGGAATCGAAGGAGCAATTGGATTGAAACGGTGGACCGGGAAAGTCGAATCGGTGTTTGCCATAAGTAAGTGTACTGAAGAGGACAAAGTTAAGTACGCTACGCATACCTTCACAGGTACTGCGTTAACATAGTGGAACACCTATTTTGAACAGGTAGGACAAAATGCTGCTTACGCACTACCGTGGTCAGCATTCAAGCAATTGATGAACGAGCAGTACCGTCCTAGAAACGAAGTCAATAAACTCAAGGCAGAACTTAGAGAGTTACGAACACAAGGGTTCGACGTTACCACATATGAATGACGATTCACAGAGTTGTGCCTATTGTGTCCGGGAGCATTCAAAGATGAAGAAGAGAAGATCGACGCGTTTGTAAAAGGGTTACCAGTAAGGATTCAAGAAGATGTGAGTTCACACGAGCCCGCTTCTATACAGAAGGCAAGTCGAATGGCTCATAAACTCATAAATTAGATTGAGGGAAGAATTAAAGAGCAGGCAGCCGAAGAAGCCAACACGAAACAACTCAAGAGGAAGTGGGAGGAAAACGGTGACAAGAGTCACCAGTACAACAACAACAACAATTACAACCACAATCGCAAAAACTATCCCAACAACCGCAACAACAATCGCAACAATAACCGCAATCCTAACAATAACTACAACAAACATCCCAACAACAACAACAACTACAACAACTGTTTCAACAACAATAACAATCCTAACAACAACCTCAATAACAACAACGGCAATAAAAACCAAAAACAGCCATGTCATAGGTGTGAAGAAAATCATCAGGGGTTTTGCACGACATTTTGCAACAGGTGTAAAAGAAATGGTCATAGCGCGAGAAAGTGTGAGGTCTACGGACCAAAGTTTAACAGAACTAAAGGAACAAATAATGTCGGAACAAGTAATGCCGAAACGAATAGTGTCAGAGCAAGTAATACCAACGCTGTTTGTTATAAATGTGGAAAACCGGGCCACATTATTAGAAATTGCCCGAATCAGGGGAATACTAATGGGCAGGGCCGTGGAAGAGTTTTCAATATTAATGCGGCAGAAGCACAGGAAGACTCGGAGCTTGTTACGGGTACGTTTCTTAGTGACGATAAATCTGCTTATGTTTTATTTGATTCGGGTGCGGATAGAAGCTATATGAGTAGAGAATTTTGTGCTAAATTAAGTTGCCCATTGACGCCTGATAATGCTAAAAACGAACATATATTTCATAGCATTATCCCTCAAGAAAGACAAGCTTTTAGTTGCAATTATTCTATTTACAAGTGATATTCGTTTAAATAATAAAAGGTGAAGACAAAAGACAGATTCGATGAATTGAAGACGCAAATGACCAAAAAGCTAAAAAGTAGAAAGTACAATCAAAGTGGTTCAAATTATTAATGAAAAACGTCTCAAAATTACAAGAGTACAAGACGCAAAACGTAAAATACAAGATATTAAATTGTACGCAAGGACGTTCGAAAATCCGGAACCGGGACCAAAGTTAACTCTCAACGCTCAACGCAACGGACTAAAAATTACAAGTCAACTATGCACATGAATATAATATAATATATAAATAATTCTTAAAAATTATATATATATATTATATATATTTATAAACCGTCGGCAAACAAGAAAACAAAAGAACATGAGCTGGAATTCCTAGCCATGCGATCGCATGGCATTATAACCTCAAGCCCATGCGATCGCATGGGCTACTGTACATGGCCACATTCCTATAAAAGCAGGCTCTGGTCGACTGAATACATACACCATCCATCTATCTCTCTATCTCACGTAATATATATATATATATATATATATATATATATATATATATATATATATATATATATATATATTATTTTAATTTTAATTTTAATTTTAATTTTAATAATAAGGGTATGTTAGCGAATGTTGTAAGGGTGTAAGTCAAAATTCTGTCCGTGTAACGCTACGCTATTATTAATCATTGTAAGTTATGTTCAACCTTTTCAAATTAATGTCTCGTAGCTAAGTTATTATTATGCTTATTTAAGCCGAAGTAATCGTGATGTTGGGCTAAAATATTAAGACGGGGTAATTGGGCTTTGTACCATAATTGGGGTTTGGACAAAAGAACGACACTTGTGGAAATTAGACTATGGGCTATTAATGGGCTTTATATTTGTTTAATTAAATGATAGTACCTATAAATAACCACATACACTCGATCGGACACGATGAGCGGGATATTTATAAGTACTAATAATCGTTCATTTAACCGGACACGGGAATGGATTAATAGTTAATGGACTTATTAAAACAAGGGTGAATTATGTACAAGGACACTTGGCGTAATTGTTAACAAAGTATTAAAATCTTGGGTTACACGCAGTCGATATCCTGGTGTAATTATTAAACAAAATATTAAGACCTTGTTACAGTTTAAGTCCCCAATTAGTTGGAAAATTTGACTTCGGATATAAGGATAAATTGACGAGGACACTCGCACTTTATATTTATGACTGATGGACTGTTATGGACAAAAACTAGACGGACATATTGAATAATCTAGGACAAAGGACAATTAACCCATGATAATAAACTAAAATCAACACGTCAAACATCATGATTACGGAAGTTTAAATAAGCATAATTTCTTTATTTCATATTTAATTGCACTTTTAATTATCACACTTTTATTTACAGTCATTTTATTTTAATTGGACTTTTAATTATCGTACTTTTTAATTATCGCAATTTTATTTATCGCACTTTTATTTATCGCAATTTCATTATCGTTATTTACTTTACGCTTTAAATTAAGTCTTTTATATTTAATATTTTACATTAGGTTTTAACTGCGACTAAAATTTTAAAATCGACAAACCGGTCATTAAACGGTAAAAACCCCCTTTTATAATAATAATACTACTTATATATATATATATATATATATATATATATATATATATATATATATATATATATATATATATATAATATATATATATATATATATATATATATATATATATATATATATATATATATATATATATTTATATTTTTTCAAATATAGTTTTTAAAAATATAGCGTTAAACTTGGCTAAGATCCCTGTGGAACGAACCGGACTTACTAAAAACTACACTACTGTACGATTAGGTACACTGCCTATAAGTGTTGTAGTAAGGTTTAGGTATATCCACTCTATAAATAAATAAATAACTTGTGTAAAATTGTATCGTATTTAATAGTATTTCCTAGTAAAATATAACTATTTTGCCGCTACCGGGAAAAGTTAAACGCCGAAAGCGCAACGCTATATATATAAAAAAGATTTTTATTAAGTCTTAGTTTACTTTTGTAAAAATACGCTTTTGTAAAAATACGTTTTAATTATTAAAAACACAAAAATATAAAAAGAAAAACAAAATATATATTTTTAAGAGTTGTTCAAAATATATAAAATTATAAAGTATTTTCATTTCTATTTTTTAAATATAAGTTTAATTAAGTTATATAAATATTTTATATAAATTTAAAAACAGAAAAAAAGTATATATATAAAAGTTTACAGGCCGATCACTGTTGAAGCCCATAATCTGGCCTGGAAATTTAATCCATGCGACTGCATGGAGTTTTAACTCCAATCTCATGCGATCACATGACTGGATCTGACACGCCGAAGTTGACCTAGTTCTACATTAATTACGGGTATAATTTAATTATTATAATTAAAAACCCTAATTAGGGTTATTTATTTAATTATTAAGTTTTAGTTTTATTTAATTTGTATTTTTAGTTTTAATTTGTTTTAATAAATTATTAAATTAATACTTTTATAAAATAATAAAATAAAAATAACATTTATATAAAAATTGTAAGTTTATCATTTTTTTTATAATTTGTATATTTTAAACATTTGTATATTTATCGTTCGTAATTAGTTTTAAACTTAGTTTTTGCCGTAGTTATTTTTATTTCTAGATTTTTAGGCTTTGCCGTAAAATTCCTTAAGTGCTTTTTCTTTAGACTAAGATTTAAGTGCTTTAGAATTTTGCGACGCCATTTTAAAATTTTAGTACCTTTTAAGTTATTACCGTTTTGGATATAGAATTCCTTTTAAGCTTTAATATCTTTAAACGCAACTTTTAATTATTAGTTTTTTTAGAATTTTAAGTTATGACGCACTACGTTCTTTTTTTTATTTTTCGACCATTTATTTTTCGACGTTTTTCCGACGCGCTCTTTTTCTTTCTTATTTCTCGACACTCTAGTTTTTAGGACATAGAATTTTCTATTTCTTCTCTAAAATTTCTTTAAATTTCAACGAAAAATTATTTTAAGTGGTTAAATTGATAGACATCCAAAATATTCTGCTTCGTAGTAATAGTTGGATTTGTTAGTGGTTGAGTTGTGAGCTTCCGATTTTAAAGGTTCTGGCTCCCTGCTACTTTTTTTGGCTATTCGAAACGTGGACAAAAGCAGAAAAGTCTATTAATTTGATAACTTATATAATTTTTATATTTTATAACTAATAGGATATTCAGTGAATGCACCGAGCAAAACGTTCACCACCTTTCATACGTTCACCACCTGTAACTTGATCAAGACATCTAGCCAATATTGTCGCCGTTGATTTTTCTTTAGAATCGTCATCTAGTCGACCAAGTACTCCAATTCAAATTTCCGATAATCTATTTTTTAAACCCGACCTCACAATTGAGAATTCGGAGGATATTCAGGGACAATTCAGAGATCCTGAACCACTAATCTTTCCTCCGGAACCACCAATCATTCAAACAGAGATTGTAGACGAACAACCCATTAAATCAGAATCCTCTAGTGATTCAGATTTAACAAATTCAATCATGGAAAATTTGAAACCTCTAAGTATGGAAGACCGAATGAGAGCTAAACGCACTGGTCAAGGTCACGCAATTACTCAACCAGACATTAATGCGCCAGATTATAAAATCAAAGGATAAATCCTACACATGGTGACCAATCAATGCCAATTTAGTGGTGCACTGAAGAAAGATCCAAATGAACATCTTCGTACCTTTAATAGGATTTGTACTTTATTCAAAATAAGAGAAGTGGAGGATGAACAGATATATCTCATGTTATTTCCCTGCACTTTAAAGGGAGAAGCCAAAGATTGGTTAGAATCGTTACCTGAAGGGGCGATTGATACATGGGATGTTTTAGTTGAAAATTTTCTTAAACAATTCTTTCCGGCATCTAAAGCCGTAAGACTTCAAGCAGAAATTGTTACATTCACGCAAAAGCCAAATGAAACTCTATATGAGGCGTGGACAAGATTTAGAAAGTTATTGAGAGGATGTCCGCAACATGGTTCAGACACTTGTCAAATAGTACAAATATTCTACCAAGGATGCGACATCACTACACGAAAAGACATCGATATAGCAGCTGGTGGTTCCAATATGAAGAAAACAGCAACTGACGCTTACAAAATTATTGATAACACTGCTTCCCACTCACATGAGTGGCACTAAGAAAAAGATATCATTAGATCATCTAAAGCGGCTAGCGCCGATTCTAACCATGACTTTGATTCCATTTTCGCAAAGATAGATGCTGTTGAGAGATGAATGGAAAAGATGACTAAAGATATTCACTCAATACGAATTAGTTGTGAGCAGTGTGGAGGACCACATTTGACAAAAGATTGTCTCAGTATTGAACAAACAATGGAACAAAGAGAGAATGTTTCATACATGAACCAAAGGCCTAGAAATAATTATCAGAATAATTATCAACCGCCAAGACCAATCTACAATCAAAATTAGAATTATAACCGAAATGTTCCATACAACAACCAACAAGGTCCTAGTAATCAACAAGTATATAATAATACTTACAATCAGCAAAGACCTATTTTTCAAAATAAACCACCACAAATCGATGATAAAAAGCCAAATTTAGAAGATATGATGTCGAAGCTAGTTGAATCTCAAACGCAGTTTTTCACATCTCAGAAACAAACCAATGAACAAAATGCTCAAGCATTTAGAAATCAACAAGCTTTTATTCAAAATTTGGAACAAGAAGTAAGTAACCTAGCTAGGTTAATAGGTGTAAGAAAATCGGGAAGTCTACCTAGTGATACAAATGCTAACCCCCGGAATGAAACAGCTAAAGCCATAACCACAAGAAGTGGTATTACACTTAAACCACCTGAAATGCCTATAATTTCTGATGACTCTATTCCTACTTCACAAGAACCACAGCCTGAGCAAGATAAGGAAACAGAACCGATAGTTGAAAAGGTTAATGAAGATAACACAGTTAAGGCAAAACCTTATGTTAAACCATACCAACCACCGCTTCCTTACCCGAGTAAAATGAGAAAAGAGAGACTTGAAGCAGAGCAATCCAAATTCTTAGATATGTTTAAACAGATAAATGTAAATCTTCCTTTCATTGATGTGATTTCAGGAATGCCTAGATATGCTAAATTTTTGAAAGATCTAATCACAAATAGAAAGAAAATGGAAGAACTCTCGGTTGTTACTATGAATGCTAATTGTTCTGCAGTGCTATTGAATAAGATACCAAAAAAATTATCTGATCCAGGAAGTTTCACAATTCCATGTTTTCTGGGTAGCCTTTGTTCAATAGAAGCATTGGCAGATTTAGGTGCTAGTATAAATTTAATGCCATATTTACTATACGCTAAACTAGACCTTGGAGAATTGAAACCAACAAGAATAAGCATACAACTACCCAATCGATCAGTAAAATATCCTAGAGGGATAATAGAAAACATGCTAGTTAAAGTTGGTACTTTAGTATTTCCAGTAGATTTTGTTATTCTGGATATGGAAGAAGCTTCTCGAGTTCCTCTCATATTAGGAAGACCATTCTTAAACACGGCTAAAGCAATAATATACGTGTTTGGTAAGAAACTAACCCTAAGTATACAGGACGAGAGTGTCACCTTTTCTGTTGATAGAGCCATGCAACAACCGCAATCTGTAGATGATACATGTTATTAAATTCAAACTATAGATTCACATGCAGAATTGTTAGAAGAATTTCCAGAATTACAAGGAACTGGAGAATGTTCTTTAGGAGAAGGAACTGAACCAATTGATGAAACTGAAATGTTAGCTACACTTATTGCTAATGGATATGAACCAACAACAGAAGAAGTTCAAATGCTAAAAGAGGAAGACAGATATCGATATAAATCATCGATAGAAGAACCACCGACATTAGAGTTAAAGCCACTTCCAAACCATTTGGAATATGCTTATTTACATGGTGAATCTGAATTACCTGTAATAATATCGTCTTCTCTTACGAAAAATGAAAAATCTCAACTAATTTCTGTGCTAAAAGCTCATAAACCAGCTATTGCATGGAGGATTCATGATGTTAAAGGAATAAGTCCTTCGTATTGCACACATAAAATCCTTATGGAAGAAGGTCATAAAATGTATGTGCAACGCCAACGAAGACTAAATCCAAATATGCAAGATGTTGTTAAAAAAGAAATTATTAAACTGCTAGATGCAGGTTTAATTTATCCAATTTTTGATAGTCCATGGGTAAGCCCAGTTCAATGTGTACCTAAGAAGGGTGGCATGACTGTCATCACAAATAAGAAAAATGAGCTTATTCCTACAAGGACTGTAACAGGATGGCGTGTTTGTATTGATTATAGAAAATTAAATGACGCCACCAGAAAAGATCACTTTCCCTTACCTTTCGTTGATCAAATGTTGGAAAGATTAGCCGGAAATAGTTACTATTATTTTCTTGATGGTTTTTCCGGATATTTTCAAATTTCAATAGCACCCGGGGACCAAGAGAAAACCACGTTCACGTGCCCTTATGGTACTTTTGCTTACAAACGCATGCCATTTGGACTTTGCAACGCCCCTGCAACCTTTCAAAGGTGCATGATGGCGATTTTTCACGACATGATAGAAGAATGCATGGAAGTTTTCATGGATGACTTTTCAGTCTTTGGTGATACTTTTGAATCATGTCTAGTTAATCTTGAACGAATGCTTATTAGATGCGAGCAATCAAATCTAGTACTGAATTGGGAGAAATGCCATTTCATGGTTAAAGAAGGCATCGTTCTTGGTCATAAAATTTCAAAGGAAGGAATTGAAGTGGATAGAGCTAAAGTAGATGTAATTGCTAAACTTCCACATCCCACCAATGTTAGAGGAGTTAGGAGTTTTCTAGGGCATGCTGGTTTTTACCGACGTTTGATAAAAGATTTTTCTAAAATTACCACTCCTATGAATAAACTCCTAGAAAAGGATGCTCCATTCATCTTTTCAGATGAATGCATCAAATCTTTTAATATTCTTAAAGAAAAACTCACTAATGCGCCGATCATGATAACTCCAAATTAGAATCTACCATTTGAACTTATGTGCGATGCAAGTGATTTTGCAATGGGAGCCGTTTTAGGACAAAGGATTGAAAAACGATTTCAACCTATTTATTATGCTAGTAAGACGTTACAAGGAGCACAAATGAACTACACAACTACTGTAAAAGAACTCCTTGCTATTGTCTTTGATTTTGACAAATTTCGTTCATATCTCGTTCTAGCTAAAACGGTGGTCTATACTGACCATTTTGCTCTTAAATACTTATTTTCAAAACAAGATGCCAAACCACAATTAATCCGTTGGATCTTACTCTTACAAGATTTCGATATTGAAATCCGAGATAAAAAGGGAGCAGAAAATCTCGTCGCTGATCATCTTTCTCGTCTTGAAAATCCCGAATTAGAAGTTCTAAATAAATCGGCCATACAAGATAACTTTCCTGATGAATATCTATTAAAGATAGATTATAGTGAAATTCCATTGTTTGCACACTATGCAAACTACTTAGTATGTGGATTCCTTGAAAAAGGGTTGTCGTACCAAAAACGAAAGAAATTCTTTAGTGATATAAAACACTATTTCTGGGAAGATCCACATTTGTTTAAAAGTTATCCCGATGGAATAATACGCCGATGTGTATTCGGGGATGAAGCTAGTCAAATCTTAAACCATTGTCACACAGGACCAACAGGAGGGCATTATGGGCCTCAACTTACAGCAAGAAAAGTTTACGATGCTGAATTCTATTGGCCTACCATTTTCAAAGACGCACACCTTCTTTGCAAATCCTGTGATGCTTGTCAAAGGGCCAGAAAATAAGTCAACTAGATGAAATGCCACAAAATATCATTCAAGTATGTGAAGTATTTGACATTTGGGGTATTGACTTTATGGGTCCATTTCCAAAATCTCATAATAATCTCTACATTCTCGTTGCCATTGATTATGTATCTAAATGGGCGGAAGCACAAGCTCTCCCAACTAATGATGCACGAGTTGTAGTTAACTTTTTAAAATGTCTTTTGCTAGGTTTAGAACACCAAAAGCTTTAATAAGTGATCGGGGTACTCATTTTTGTAATAATCAACTAGAGAAAGTTCTCAAAAGATATGGAGTAACTCATAAAATCTCAACCGCTTATCATCCACAAACAAGTGGACAAGTTGAAAATACCAACCGAGCTTTAAAACGTATTCTAGAGAAAACTGTGATGACCCGGGAATTTCCGACCAAATTTAAACTTGAATCTTATTTGATTTCGATACGATAAGCAAAATCAATAATGTTGAGTCTCGAAAGTTTTGAAATCTTTATTCATGAAATCAAATACCCTTTGACCATGTTCGACGATTCACGAACAATTGTTTGTAAATAAATATGTGAACAATATATATATATATATATATATATATATATATATATATATATATATATATATATATATATACATACTAGTGAAATGACCCGTGGAAACACGGGTTTGTTTAAACGAAACAGTTTAATGATATGTTTTAGATATTAAGTGAATGTAAATATTAAAGTCATTTAGTTTATTTTACAAACATAAAGTTCGCTCAAAGTTGAATATTTATATTTATATTTTATATTTTTAATAATAATAATAATAATAATAATAATAATAATAATAATAATTATTATTATTATTATTATTATTATTATTATTATTATTATTATTATTATTATTATTATTATTATTATTATTAATAAATGCCTTTTAAATTTTTTTAGAAAAATAAAATTACAATTTAGGAGATATTAATATTTCCTTTTTAATTAAATTAATATATAATTATGACATCATCATTATAAAAAATAAAGGGTAATTTAGCCTAATGATGATGTCATCATTTTAGAGGTTTATTAGACTACTAGTGAAATGACCCGTGGAATCACGGTTTGTTTAAATGAAACAGTTTAATGATGTATTTTATGTATTAAGTGAACATAAATACTAAAAATATTTAGTTTAATGACCCGTGGAACCACATATTCCGACTAAGAAACTTGTCATTGTTTTTACAAAACATAATGATATACTTAACTTAGTCAGAATAAATGAACTACTTTTATTCTCACACCACTTACTTTCAATTTTGATCACAATTATTATTTTTCTTATCATAAAATTTACATTACAACATTTTATTGAGACATATATTTCGTATACATATGTAACGTAATTAATCCCGTAAAGAAAACCTATATTTGAATGATAATAATAATAATAATAATAATAATAATAATAATAATAATAATAATAATATAATAATACTCCCTTCTTCCGACTACAAGTTCCAGTTATTTTTTGCACAAAGTTTTAGAAAATTCCACTAACTTCATTCTCCACCAATCAGAAATTTTTTCTCTCCAGAATAACCTCTTCTGATTGATTGAAATATCAATTAGATACTTGAAATGAGATAGCCCAAAATAGAAAGGTAGATCATTATCATTTTCATTATTGAAGTAATATCGTTGTATATGTATGTAAATCAGTATTGTTATCTCATCATATTGTTGGTCAAAACAATAACTGAAGTGCTACTGGTGATGTGAGCAAAAAAAGTAAACAATTGTAATTAGTTAGATATACATATCAATTTTTTGACGAAACGTGATTTATAGTATCCGTAGCCTATCAATTAAGAGAAATTAACAACAATTAAAAAAATTTCAATCAGCTAAAGATATATATAAAGATAACTAATAGTGATCACATTATGTATTCTCACCTTAATATAGTTTTATACCGTTGAGGATTAGATGATTAGCATGTATTGATTATGGTAGTTAATATCATAGTATATAGCTCGGAGAAGTAAAAAAAGCAAGTATGAATTTTGCCGCTAAAAAAGTTATGGCATAAAGACGTATCACATTAAGATTGAATAAATGAGTAAATATGATGAGTTTATATGTATAAAATGGGCTCATATGATATAATCATATTTAAGTGGGTAAATATGTTATTATTAAAGTTAAGAAGAGTATATATGATAAAACCCTAAATAAATGATAAAATATTTAATTAATGTTAATGACATCATCAAGATGGCTTAGATTTTTTTTCTTTTTCTTTTTGATTTTTCCTTAATAAATGAAATAGCCTAATAATGACATCATCATTATAGGATTTTAATAGAAACTATATATATATATATATATATATATATATATATATATATATATATATATATATATATATATATAAGATTTTTCCACATAACTAAAATACTATGTTTATTGAAATAAATATTCGAATATGTTATATGAATGTTACATAATTATTAATATGTAATGTTAATATATTGTATGTAATTACAAGTTAAGATTTTAATTGCTATGTTAGTATTAGTATCATTATTTTATCATAATATTCTTATCATTATAATTATTATATAAAGTATTTATATATATATGAAATTCGATAAGTATAAGTTGATATGTTATTAGTATTATTACTATCATTAATAAAAATAATAAATTTATAACTAATAATATAAATGGTACCAATGATAATATTAATATTGTTATTATTATTATTATTATCTATACTAAAAATCAGTGTTAAAAATATTATTATTATCAGTAGATAATATATTGATATGAAAGTTATGGTATACAAATTGATATAGTTTTATTATTATTAGTATTATTGTTATCATTAAAAATATTAGTACTAGTATAATTAGTTTTATTGTTATTAATAATATTATTATTATATATTTTATAGTAGTATTATCAATATCATTAGTAATAATAATAATATTATTATTATTATATTATAAATTTGTATTACTATAATATTAAGTGTATATATTAATATTAATTATAATTTATAATAATAGTATTATAAATAAATGAGATTATTAAAATTATTATAAGTATTGGTATTTTTTTATCATTAATAATAATATTAACATTATTATTAAAAAAAAAAACATTATTTTCGTTATTTACATTAATATTATTTTTATTAATAATATTAAAAGTATTATTATTATTAATATAATTATATTTATAATAATTATATAATAAAAAGTGATACTGTAACACCCCAGCTTAACATGACCACAATATTGTCCGCTTTGCCCTAAGGCGCACGGCTTTTTCTTGGCGACCACACACGAGAAGCACTTTCCCAGGAGGTCACCCATCCTGGTTGTGCTCTCGCCCGAGCACGCTTAACCATAATGTACTCGCACACCCGCTCTGCCTGTGGTCCCAAAACGCGTTGTGTCATTTAAGAGTGAGTATTACCTTATAATCCCATGATCACTCATGTCTGTGGGCGATGTGGGATTTGCCTAGGGTGTTACATTCACCCCCCTCAGGGACTCATCGTCCTCGATGAGGTTTGCCCCACCACCCCCAACAGCACATGAGTGGCTCTGATACCATTCTGTAACACCCCAGCTTAACATGACCACAATATTGTCCGCTTTGCCCTAAGGCGCACGGCTTTTTCTTGGCGACCACACACGAGAAGCACTTTCCCAGGAGGTCACCCATCCTGGTAGTGCTCTCGCCCGAGCACGCTTAACCACAACGTACTCGCACACCCGCTCTGCCTGTGGTCCCAAAACGCGTTGTGTCATTTAAGAGTGAGTATTACCTTATAATCCCATGATCACTCATGTCCGTGGGCGATGTGGGATTTTCCTAGGGTGTTACAGATACAAGTCAATCTCAATTCTGTTTCCCATCACATTCATACTGTGATTAATTTTGTTTGTTGTCTTTAGACTGATTACCTATCGAATTTTAGCTTGGAAACACAACAAAATCGGTTAGCCATCGATATCTATTTTATTTTATTTTTATTAGTTTCTGTCCTTGAAACTTATTTTCTGTCGATTCATCTATGTATATAATAGTCAAATTAGTCGATGATATGGTTAAAAATCTTTCAGTTCATCATCATATTTATCAGGAGTCAATTACAAATAAATCAAATTGTTGAATTCAAAACAGAAATATAAACTGCACGACTTATATCTCTGTTCTTTGTCATTTGAGTCAAAATTTGAATTCGAGCTATTTTTAAAAATCTAGAAATGTAGTAGTGCTTAAAATCATCTTAACAAACTATCTATAAAGTCTTATCTTCCAATTTGTCGAATTGAGTTTGAATTTGCGAGTCAAACTTTTATTTTCAAAAAGTCAACAATTGTTCATCAGCAAAATTTGAATTTGTTTTTACGTTTTAGGATCAATTGAGGATCCAGGTAGTTTCTAATGGTCATTTAAAAATTCTTTCATGTTATAACTATTATCTAAAACAACCTGGATTATCGAAACAGAAATTGAGTTCATAACCGTCAAAAACGGGTCTGTTAATGATTTTTAAATTTTCTTTCGGTGTTAACAAATCAAATGTATTATAATCAGTCATTTCTGTCTCATTTAACAAATGTATTTTAATTAGAAATCGATTGTGGTAATGGCTAAAGTGTCTGTTCGATTTTTAAATGGGGAAGAAGATGAAGGATTCGAATAATGGGTTATATAATTTAGGACAGAGATTTAAAACAGAAAATAGCAAGTAGAGCAGATGGTTTATGTGTGTGTCGGGATAGCGGGTGGTCACAGGTTCGAATCTGGGCAGGAACATTAATTTTTTTTTTTAGCCTAATTCTTGAAGGTAGTTTTCTTTTATCTATTATTTATTATTATTATTATTAATGTTATTAATCATTAATATTATTGTTGTTAGTATTATTATTATTATGTGTTATGTTCATTATTATTATTATTATTGATATTGTTATTATTATTACTATTATTATTATTATTATTATTATTATTATTATTATTATTATTGTTGTTGTTGTTGTTATAAGATGTGTTATTAATGCTATTATTATTATTTTCATAAATATTAACATTAACATCAATTTATAAGTATAAGTATTATTATTATGTATTATTAATATTATCATTAAAATTAGTATTATCAGATTATTATAAGTATTATTATCAATATTAAGAGTATCATTATTATTACTATTAAAACTAGTATCCAAACTATTATTAACAGTAAAATTACCATAATTATTATTGTTATCAATATTGTTATTTTTTTTATTATTATTATAATCAAATACAACTTTTAATTACCATTATTAATACTATTTTACTAAATAAATATTATGTATATAAAAATATATTTATAGGAGATATTTTATAAAAGTATGTATTAATCATATTAACGAAATTTATACGAATATACATATATAACAAATCAGGTACTTTTAATATAAAATTAATTGAATATATATATATATATATATATATATATATATATATATATATATATATATATATATATATATATATATATATATATATATATATATATATATATATATATATATATATATATATAACTATCTAAACACTAATCATTTTCGTATACACAAATTAAAAATATATAATATATAACATAAGTTATAATATATGAATTTGTTCAATTGCGATTATATATATATTAATAATTATACAAATGATATAGGTTCGTGAATCCGAGGTCAACCCTGCATTGTTCATTATCGTTATATGTATTTTTACTACAAAGTACATTAGGTGAGTTCATTTGATTCCCTTTTACTCTTTACATTTTTAAGACTGAGAATACATGCGCTGCTTTTACAAATACTTTATTAAATGCTTTTAAAATACATTTTGAACTGCGAATACATGCAAATGCTTTATTAGATGTTTTACAATATTTATATGCGTGAGTTATAGTCTCACTTTTAAAATCTAATATTTTTGGGATGAGAATACATGCAGGTTTTATAAATGATTTACAAAATAGACACAAGTACGTGAAACTACATTCTATGGTTGAATTATCGAAATCGAATATGCCCCTTTTTATTAAGTCTGGTAATCTAAGAATTAGGGTACAGACACCCTAATTGATGTGAATTCTAAAGATAGATCTATCGGGCCCAACAAGTCCCATCCAAAGTACCGGATGCTTTAGTACTTCGAAATTTATATCATGTCCGAAGGAGGATCCCGGAATGATGGGGATATTCTTATATGTATATTGTGAATGTCGGTTACCAGGTGTTCAATCCATATGAATGATATTTTTATCTCTATGCATGGGACGTATGTTTATGAGAAATGTAAATATGAAATCTTGTGGTCAATTAAAATTATGAAATGATTATTTATGATAAACTAATGAACTCACCAACCTTTTGGTTGACACTTGAAAGCATGTTTATTCTCAGGTATGAAAGAAATCTTCCACTGTGCATTTGCTCATCTTGGAGATATTACTTGGAGTCATTCATGACATATTTCAAAAGACGTTGCATTCGAGTCGTTGAGTTCATCAAGATTATTATTAAGTCAATGATAGTTAGATATATTATGAAATGGTATACATGCCGTCAACTTTCAATGTATTGAAAGATTGTCTTTTCAAAAATGAATGCAATGTTTGTAAAATGTATCATATAGAGGTCAAGTACCTCGCGATGAAATCAACTGTTGTGAATCGTTTATAATCGATATGGACTTCTTCCGGATGGATTAGGATGGGTCTCTACAGTTGGTATCAGAGCGGTGATCTTAGCGAACCCGGTCTTGTATTAGTGAGTCTAACTGATAGTCGTTAGGATGCATTAGTGAGTCTAGACTTCGACCGTGTCTGCATGTCAAAGTTTTGCTTATCATTTCTAGTCGGAAATTATCTGCTTATCATCCTTAGAAAATTTCCTGCTTATCATTATTAGTCTAGACATGTTTTACTGCATTGACTGCGTGAATAGTGTATAGACAAAATTCATATCTTAGCGTATCTGCTACTTCATATCTTAGCGTATCTGTTACTGTAACTTTGCCTGACAACTTCTGTAGATTCCTCCGTAACTTATGGGAGTTTAGTATTATATATGCATATATAAATTGTGTATTGCAGGGTACTAATCTACATCCTATAATCTATTTCTTATCGAAAATCCTTCATCTGATCGTACGAAATGAATCCTACAACCAGTTCGAGTCCCTCAGATTCCGATAGCTATTCCGATAGTTATTCCGACAGCTATTCCGACATAGATGTTCACCTAAGCTCCGAAAACAGCGTCACCGGCATGAATCAACCAATCAGCCATTATCAATTCACCTGATGAGTTCGTAGTCGACTTAATTAATGGAAACGTGCAGAATGCAATCCCTTCCACCAACCAAATTCACCTATTGACAATGAACCTGAAGCGTTTACCGGCGAACCTATTCGAGACACCATTTTCAGTCTCATTTCCAGGGTAACTCGACAAGATTATATTCTATCCACAATTCTGAACCTTATTCATCCGCTCGTTTCGACCGACAATCATCCTGGAGTAATAAGTCAACGAACTTCGCGCTCGAATAATTAATTCGGAGAATATGGTGCAAAATGTACCAGCTTCAGCAACATCACTAGCACCAACAGTACCATCAGTAACAGCACAAGTACCATCAACAATCCATGCTTCAATATCACTATCTGTACTTTGAATATGATCTTCGTTCTACGTATCGTTCTACCTCATTTATCTTGGTTCGACATGGCGAATATGTAATCTCTAAAGTTTTAGAGATTATTTATTCTAGTTCCAACCGAAAACTAAATGAGTTTAATATTATATTAACTCATTAAATCCATGATTACATCTGAATAAAATATATATGTATATATGTTTTCATAAATATTGTAATTAAAAATTCTTTTGTACAAACTGTTAATGGTGAAAATATTTTAACGGGTAGGTAATACCCGAGGAATATTTAGATTTAACATTAATAAGTTACATTGTACGTTCTTCGAATCTGATTCAACAGTCATTTACTATCCTACTTACATCCACATATATATGTATCCGTTCACCGCAGAATAACCATTTTCATTCAATTTTATATTTGGATTTTGATCTATAAGAATCTAACAAGTGGCATAATGAAGAAAAACATTAGACAAAATAAAAATTTGTTAGAAACAAACAAATTAACTATAAGAAATTCTGTTAAGAAATCACGCTAACAAAATCCTAGCTAATTGTTCCTAGCTAACTGTTAATTCCTTATTACATTTTATTTATCGCAGTTTATTTATCGCAATTTAATTATCGCAATTTTATTTATCGTCATTTAATTTCTGTTATTTACTTTATGCACTTTATTTATCGTCATTTATTTTCTGTTATTTATTTTACGCACTTTAAATATCGGGACACGTATACAAGGTTTTGACATATCATATCGACGCATCTATATATATTATTTGGAATAACCATAGACACTCTATATGCAGTAATGCGGGAGTTAGCTATACAGGGTTGAGGTTGATTCTACAATAATATATATAGTTTGAGTTGTGATCGAGTCTGAGACGTATACGGGTCACGACAAGTATTAATTAATTCGTATATTATATATTAAACTATATATAAATTATTGGACTGTTATTGTGGACTATAGACTGTGGACTAATAACATTGGACAAAAATGAATTAAAATATTGATTATAACATATGAAACTAAATATACTTCAAGTTTGCCACTTGATTTCATCTTAAACCTCATTTGTATTTTGACGATTACAATCTGCGTTCAAACCTTTCATAATTCTTGAAAATACCTCAACTGAGAGGATGAACCAGCCGCACGTCATCTACGGAAGAAGAGATTGACGCATTTAGTTATGCATCTGAAAAACTCTCGAAAACTGAGTAAACGTTTAACACATAGTTGTGTTAATTCCTTTAGTTTTATATTTACCCAAAATAACTTGGTAATTCCTTTCAAATTAGCCAATTTTGTCACAGCTCCAGCAAGTTAACTTCGACTTTTCGTACGAAACAACCTTATTATAACTTTGATACATATGCGTGCTCTTTATTATTACCGGAGAACCTTTTATATTCCACCATATTACCATCAGTGTTTAATCATCTAAAACACAATTTTTTTGAAATCACCTTGAATTGATAACCGACGATTCAGATATGGCTACATTAAATGCAGGAGAAACAGTAAAATTGTAGATGGCCTAAATGGCCAAGAGTTTGATGATAAAAAATGGAGTATTGGAAATATTCAATAGAAAATTTAGTACCGAAAAGCGGATTATGCGAAACTATGAAGGAAGTCGTGGACAAACCACAAAGAATAAGTTTGACTTTAAAGAATCCAAATGATTCAATGCCTGTTAAAGTCCTTAGCGAATATCTTGCTCCTTACTCTAAACCCTTGCGGACAATAGTTTCTATCATTCTCTTATCTTAGATATTCTGAGGTATTATCGTATCTTTCATTATAAATATCCTCGATATTTCTGAATATATTTTCATAACCAATCTTATCTGAAATCATTAATCTCTTCGTGCTATCAGCGTTACATCATATAGAAACTGTTAGTTTCTATATTCTGTAAACTTTCGAACTTAAAATATGAATGTTATTGAAGTAATATTGGGAACTGATGCATGAGTTATTATAATATAATGACACTTGATCAACGTGATTATATTACAGTAAGTCATGCTGAGTTTCTAATGAAACGTGATGATTCACAGATCATAACGTCATCATGTGCCATGTTACATAACTCTTTCATTCTGCTTAATTTCTGAACATATCAAAAACATATTATCTTGATAGTTCTATCTTTTCTCTTGAACTCTGGTAATTTAACCAATTAAGATTGTGCTATTACAATTTCTCTCTTAGAACATTAGTCATGTTCATTTGAAACTTCATAACCTACGAATTCTGGACCATTATTCGCTTGATTAAAATCGAGAAGAGAAAACAAGAGCATGAAACTCCGATATATAAGGAAGAATATAAAGCCCGATAACAACACCGAAATTACAAACTGTGGATATCAGTGCGTATAGCAATATAAAGACACGGGAGGATTATAAATACAATAATCCCTAGAGCATAGTAGAAATAAACAGATTCTTCCGGTAGGATTTGGAAAAGAAGAACGATCATTGTGATAGTCAGAATAAGAACAAGGATTAGAACCGGATTAAGCATTATTATAATCTTTTGGATATATGAACTGAGAAAGAAGGTATAGAAGTGGTGGAAACTAATGGAACGGGAAAGGTAAATTTATAATGGAAATATCAGACAGAGTAATCAAGGCAGATCACCGTATTTAATTATAGAGATCTTAATTTCCTTACTCGTCGAAGAATCAAATCTTTTAGATTTCGAAGATTTTCTTTATATCCCCTTAATTCCGGAATTCAACCAAGACAACGTCAAAAGTTAAAACGAAACTTCATTTATTCATTTCACTCTTTTGCGATAACTTCATTCGTGCTCTTCGAATAATCGAATTATTTTATCTGTATTATTCAATAATGATAAAACTCTATTTATCAGCTCATATTCGTCAGGAAAACATATTTATTGTTAGCCATGACGACCTCACTCAAATTTCGGGACGAAATTTCTTTAACGGGTAGGTACTGTGATGACCCGGGAATTTCTGACCAAATTTAAACTTGAATCTTATTTGATTTCGATACAATAAGCAAAATCTGTAATGTTGAGTCTCGAAAGTTTTGAAATCTTTATTCATGAAATCAAATACCCTTTGACCATGTTCGACGATTCACGAACAATTGTTTGTAAATAAATATGTGAACAATATATATATATATATATATATATATATATATATATATATATATATATATATATATATATATATATATATATATATATATATATATATATATATATATATATATATATATATATATATATATATATATATATATATATATATATATATATATATATATATATATATATATATATATATATATATATATGATTTTTGCACATAACTAGAATACTATGTTTATTGAAATAAATATTCGAATATGTTATATGAATGTTACATGATTATTAATATGTAATGTTAATATATTGTATGTAATTACTAGTTAAGATTTTAATTGCTATGTTAGTATTAGTATCATTATTTGATCATAATATTCTTATCATTATAATTATTATATAAAGTATTTATATATATATGAAATTCGATAAGTATAAGTTGATATGTTATTAGTATTATTACTATGATTAATAAAAATAATAAATTTATAACTAATAATATAAATGGTATCAATGATAATATTAATATTGTTATTATTATTATTATCTATACTAAAAATCAGTGTTAAAAATATTATTATTATTAGTAGATAATATATTGATATGAAAGTTATTGTATACAAATTGATATAGTTTTATTATTATTAGTATTATTGTTATCATTAAAAATATTAGTACTAGTATAATTAGTTTTATTGTTATTAATAATATTATTATTATATATTTTATAGTAGTATTATCAATATCATTAGTAATAATAATAATATTATTATTATTATATTATAAATTTGTATTACTATAATATTAAGTGTATATATTAATATTAATTATAATTTATAATAATGGTATTATAAATAAATGAGATTATTAAAATTATTATAAGTATTGGTATTTTTTATCATTAATAATAATATTAACATTATTATTAAAAAAATAATAATAAAAACATTATTTTCGTTATTTACATTAATATTATTTTTATTAATAATATTAAAAGTATTATTATTATTATTATAATTATATTTATAATAATTATATAATAAAAAGTGATACAAGTCAATCTCAATTCTGTTTCCCATCACATTCATACTGTGATTAATTTTGTTTGTTGTCTTTAGACTGATTACCTATCGAATTTTAGCTTGGAAACACAACAAAATCGGTTATCTATCGATATCTATTTTATTTTATTTTTATTAGTTTTTGTCCTTGAAACTTATTTTCTGTCGATTCATCTATGTATATATAATAGTCAAATTAGTCAATGATATGGTTAAAAATCTTTCAGTTCATCATCATATTTATCAGGTGTCAATTACAAATAAATCAAATTGTTGAATTTAAACAGAAATATAAACTGCACGACTTATATCTCTGTTCTTTGTCATTTAAGTCAAAATTTGAATTCGAGCTATTTTTAAAAATCTAGAAATGCAGTAGTGCTTAAAATCATCTTAACAAACTATCTGTAAAGTCTTATCTTCCAATTTGTCGAATTGAGTTTGAATTTGCGAGTCAAACTTTTATTTTCAAAAAGTCAACAATTGTTCATCAGCAAAATTTGAATTTGTTTTTACGTTTTAGGATCAATTGAGGATCCAGGTAGTTTCTAATGGTCATTTAAAACTTCTTTCATGTTATAACTATTATCTAAAATAGCCTGGATTATTGACACAGAAATTGAGTTCATAACCGTCAAAAACGGGTCTGTTAATGATTTTTAAATTTTCTTTCGGTGTTAACAAATCAAATGTATTATAATCAGTCGTTTCTGTCTCATTGAACAAATGTAATTTAATTAGAAATCGATTGTGGTAATGGCTAAAGTGTCTATTCAATTTTTAAATGGGGAAGAAGATGAAGGATTCGAATAATGGGTTATATAATTTAGGACGGGGATATAAAATAGAAAAGAGCAAGTAGAGCAGATGGTTTATGTGTGTGTCGGGATAGCGGGTGGTCACAGGTTCGAATCCGGGCAGGAACATTAAATTTTTTTTTGAGCCTAATTCTTGAAGGTAGTTTTCTTTTATCTATTTATTATTATTATTATTAATGTTATTAATCATTAATATTATTGTTGTTAGTATTATTATTATTATGTGTTATGTTCATTATTATTATTATTATTGATATTGTTATTATTATTATTATTATTATTATTATTATTATTATTATTATTATTATTATTATTATTATTATTATTATTATTATTATTATTATTATTATTATTATTATTGTTATAAGATGTGTTATTAATGCTATTATTATTATTTTCATAAATATTAACATTAACATCAATTTATAAGTATAAGTATTATTATTATGTATTATTAATATTATCATTAATATTAGTATTATCAGATTATTATAAGTATTATTATCAATATCATGAGTATCATTATTATTACTATTAAAACTACTATCCTAACTATTATTAACAGTAAAATTACCATAATTATTATTGTTATCAATATTGTTATTTTTTTTATTATTATTATAATCAAATACAACTTTTAATTACCATTATTAATACTATTTAACTAAATAAATATTATGTATATAAAAATATATTTATAGGAGATATTTTATAAAAGTACGTATTAATCATATTAACGAAATTTATACGAATATACATATATAACAAATCAGGTACTTTTAATATAAAATTAACTGAATATATATATATATATATATATATATATATATATATATATATATATATATATATATATATATATATATATATATATATATATATATATATATATATATATATATATATATATATATATATATAACTATCTAAACACTAATCATTTTTGTATACACAAATTAAAAATATATAATATATAGCATAAGTTATAATATATGAATTTGTTCAATTGCGATTATATATATATATATATATATATATATATATATATATATTAATAATTATACAAATGATATAGGTTCATGAATCCGAGGTTAACCCTGCATTGTTCATTATCGTTATATTTATTTTTACTACAAAGTACATTAGGTGAGTTCATTTGATTCCCTTTTACTCTTTACATTTTTGAGACTGAGAATACATGCGCTGCTTTTACAACTACTTTATTAAATGCTTTTAAAATACATTTTGAACTGCGAATACATGCAAATGCTTTATTAACTATTTTACAATATTTATATGCGTGAGTTATAGTCCCACTTTTAAAATCTAATATTTTTGAGATGAGAATACATGCAGGTTTTATAAATGATTTACAAAATAGACACAAGTACATGAAACTACATTCTATGGTTGAATTATCGAAATCGAATATGCCCCTTTTTATTAAGTCTGGTAATCTAAGAATTAGGGAACAGACACCCTAATTGACGCGAATCCTAAAGATAGATCTATCAGGCCCAACAAGTCCCATCCAAAGTACCGGATGCTTTAGTACTTTGAAATTTATATCATGTCCGAAGGAGGATCCCGGAATGATGGGGATATTCTTATATGTATATTGTGAATGTCGGTTACCAGGTGTTCAATCCATATGAATGATATTTTTGTCTCTATGCATGGGACGTATGTTTATGAGAAATGTAAATATGAAATCTTGTGGTCTATTAAAATTATGAAATGATTATTTATGATAAACTAATGAACTCACCAACCTTTTGGTTGACACTTGAAAGCATGTTTATTTTCAGGTATGAAAGAAATCTTCCGCTGTGCATTTGCTCATCTTAGAGATATTACTTGGAGTCATTCATGACATATTTCAAAAGACGTTGCTTTCGAGTCGTTGAGTTCATCAAGATTATTATTAATTCAATGATAGTTAGATATATTATGAAATGGTATACATGCCGTCAACTTTCGATGTATTGAAAGATTGTCTTTTCAAAAATGAATGCAATGTTTGTAAAATGTATCATATAGAGGTCAAGTACCTCGTGATGAAATCAACTGTTGTGAATCATTTATATTCGATATGGACTTCGTCTGGATGGATTAGGACGGGTCTCTACAAAAACCGTAGGATCAAATCCGAAGGAATGGTCCATGAAATTGGAGGATGCACTCTGGGCTTTTAGAACAGCCTACAAAACTCCAATTGGAACCACACCTTTTAGACTCGTTTACGGAAAAGCATGTCACCTTCTAGTAGAAATTGAAGACAAAGCATTTTGGGCTTTGAAGACATGTAATCTTGATTTACATGAAGCCAGACGTCTACGGTTAAGTCAACTAAACGAATTAGAAGAATTAAGACATGAAGCATATGAAAATTCGTTAATCTATAAAGAAAGAACGAAGAAATGGCATGATAAAAGAATCAGAAGTTCAAAAGAATTTAAAGAATTAGACAGAGTTCTTCTTTTCAATTCACGATTCAAGCTATTTCCTGGAAAATTGAAATCAAGATGGTCTGGACCATTCATAGTCAAAAGAGTTTTCCCATACGGAACAGTAGAATTAATAAATTCAAATGGGATTGAATTTAAAGTTAATGGTCACAGAGTTAAACATTACATAGATAATCCAATGGAAATTGAAGATGAAGTTAATCATAATTTCGACACCATAGCTAACTAAGTGTGGGAAGGTTCGAATCTTTTTAGGGTAATATATATTTCTGTTAGAGTTAGTTATTCTGTTTTCGTATAGTTTTCGAGAATGGAATCCGAATGGTCTTTCCCTAGCAGACCCTAAAGAACTAGTCTTCTCCCCCCATTCTGAATTCTTAATTTTTTTTAGGTTTTACGAGATGAAGAATTCCTTTGATCTGAACCATGGTCTAATGCTACACGCTTTGATTACTAAACGTAATAATGATACACTCCCGAGTGACCTGGTGTCAGTAATAAGAAGCAGATGTGACGAAGTAAGAAAAGAACTCAGAAAAGATCATCATAAGATACATTTTGGTAAAGGAAAATCAAAATTTGCAACAAAAAGAAGAACACGACACCTTGAAAGTTGTTAGAAATGCGGAAAATGGTCACACGAAGGTAAATATTCAAATAATCAAACATATTCAAATACCGAATTTGTTACTCTATGCAGAGAAGGACCGTTTATATGTTTAGAAGAAAAGATATTGAAGATTCGAGGTTATGCTTACGTAGCTATGGAGAACCAAATCACACGACTCTCCTATGAGTCGGCTAAAGCAGGTCTCTGAGAATTCTTTCTCACAGGTAAGTATGTACAGTTTTTATTTTTATTTTTATTGCTTTTAACCTTTTGATAATAAACGCTGAATCGTTCGCTATAAAGTATTAAATTGGTATTCGATAAAATTAGGTATGCGTAACCGAAATTATTGATATCATACAAAAATTTATTACATCACTGCGAAATTTACCGTTTATTCTTAAGGTATAAATATCTTTAATCAATCAACCTAAAATATTTCAGAAATTCGTCAGGAGTAAAACTAGGTTATATAACCGAAATTACTTTACCGAAAAGAGGGGCGTATATTTTTGATAAAATTTGATTGATTAAAGTGGGATAAAAGACCAAAAAGATTTTTAATTTTTATTATTACTTTGTTTTTAAAATTAATATTAAATTATTATTGTAAACTTTTTAAAATAAATATATTTAAGTTTGTAAATATTTGAAAAATTAATATTTTTAATATAAGTTTGTATGTATAAAAACAAAAATATAATATAAATTTGGTGTAAATTTTTTAAAATATAAATAATATGAATTTTTAATTTTATGCATTTTAAATTAAAGTTTGTCGTGAATTTAAAAACAAAAATTTACTTTATTTTACTAAGTTAAAAATATGATTTTTAAAATTCGTCGTAAGTTGAAAACTAGGTCGTTGAACCGAAATTGCTTTACCCGAGGGAGGGACGAGAACTTTTATTATCATTATTTTTAATCTTATTGAATTAAAGTATGCCAAAAATATTAAAAAAAACCCAAAAATCTTTACTTTTAAAACAACGTTTAAAAAGTGACAAATTTTAAAATTTTGTCGAGGGACGGACTAGGACAACGATCCGAAACGCCCTCATCCTAAAAAGAAACAAAATTTTTAAAATTTAATTAATTATTTGTTTTATTAGTTAAAAGGTTTTTATATATATAAAAAAAAAAAAAAACACACCAGACCCCCATGCTCGCATGGGGTTTGGCCTTCAAATCCATGCGATCGCATGAAGGCTAATATCTGGCCAGGATTAAAACTCTCAGCGAGTTCTGTCTTCTCCACACAACACACACATATACGAAAACACACACACATACACTCCTCAAATCACCATTTTTTTCACCAAATTCAACCAAATTTCGTCCTACAATCCGCTCTAATCATGCCTAGGTTCGGATTTTTCAACAAGAAGGTAAAAATTACACCCCTAAACTCTTAAATTTCCTAGTTTTTGTGATATTTACCAATATTTTACCTAATTTGATTTTGTTAATTTCTAGTGTAATTAGAGTTAAATTGTTAGTATATTATGCATGTATAACCTAGATTGATGCTATTTAACATGATTTGAAGCCAAAAACTTCAAAAAATTTAGGAATCTAGGGTTTGTGTTCTTGAGCAATTTGGGGCTTTTTGATATAAACAGGTTATGGCCGATTTTTGTCATGAATTATTGCTAAATTAAGTAGTGTAACATGTTTAGGTATCTAAATGATCCAAAATTTGATCCTAAACATGATTTTTGAGAATTAAAGTGGACTTTTTAGGTATAAAATTCATGAACTTGATTAAATTGATGTAAATGCCATTTGAAACTTGTTTAATTGATAGTAATGGTTGTTTTAACATGTTATTTGAGTTGAATGCTTTTGAACTTTGTAAACATTTTCATATATGCTTATTTGAAAAAGTGTAGAATTGTTAAAATTGTGAAAATGTGTATAAGTTTAATTTTGATTAAACATGTTATTGTAATTGTTTCAAGTTGTTATTTTGCTAACACTAATGCATATTTGGATGTACAAATCTTGTATTTAATGTGTTTTGCAGATAAATACCGATACTGATGGTGCTTCATCATCATCTAGACAACTTGCTCCAGAACCTGAACCAGAAATGCAATATGAACCTGAAGCAGAGCAACAACAGGAACAACAACAACAACAACCTGATCAACACGTTCCATATTATGATCCGCAACTAGAATATATTGATGCCTACGTAGTATTTCTGATGCATCCGATAGTACAACACCCAACGATTCATGAAGAACAGTTGCATCCCAATCTAAGATTTGATCGGAGTTGGAAAGATTACCCAACATATCAAAGTAACAAATTCAAACTGGTACCATAAAATGTAGAAGTGCCAAGGGTAATCGATTGGGAGCCTTTGGAAAGGGTCTAACTTGCTAACTCAGTTAGACAGCATCTGATCCAAAGGTATGGCAGCTCTTCTTTTCCCGATTGGGAACATTTATTCACCATTCGTAGGCCTGTATATAAGGAATGGTGCGCTGAGCTTATGAGTACTATTTCACATAATGCGGATGTAGATAGGATAGATGATAGAAGTTTTCTTAGATTTATACTTGGCCGTAGGATGTACAGGATGTCCATGCTGGACATGGCCAGGGCTTTACAGATATATACGCCCGCTGAATTACTACTACCCGATTGTATGAATTTGATTTATCATGGTGAAAGGGTAGATAGGAATTTTGATGCTAACGCCATCTGGAGGCGTATGTCAGATTATAATGTTCTTGGGCGGGCAGGAACACATGCCTACTTACATATTCACAGAGCCGAGCTTCGTATAATTCATAGATTTCTGGCTAACTCGATTACACAAAGAGGTCATAACAAGGAGAAAATGACCTTACATGATTTATTCTACCTTAAGTGTATTCAGACCCAAGAGGCTTTGTTAATATCCCCTACTGTGTTGGTTTTTATTTTTCTATGATAGTGGAAGGAATACAGGAAGGGGGAATAATAGGAGGAGGTATTTTTGTTACTCTCATTGGAGAGTATTTGGGTGTAGATAGGGATCAATGGGGTCCACTCTTGGTTTGTAGGGAACAGGATGATACTTTAGGATTGAAGGTCTATCAGGGTGCTAAGGTATTGAAGAGCAGACGCAATCAGGCAGTACCCTATGTTGGTCGTCATCCACAGGTAGAGAGAGGTTCAGATGAGGAAATGGAGGAAGAGGATGACATTAGGGATGTCATTAGGGAGGCTATGACTGACGTTTACCAGCGTATAGATGAGGTAGAAATGACAAACCAGGATAGACATAATCGATACGAGCAGTGGCAAGCCCGGAATGAGTACGAGCATTCTAGGCAACGACAGCATGATAGATGGGACTATCATCAGCGTCAGATCATGAGTCGGCTATCACCTCAGGATCACTACGTACCGACCTGACCCCTTACTATCCTCCACACCAGCCCGAGGTGAGACCACCATATACTCTCTACGACCCTAACCAGGCCTATCAGTACACCTATCACCAACCATGGAACCCGACCGACGACATGAACTGGAACCCCTATCCAGATTGATATAGTTCTCGTTGGTAATTTCTATGATTTTTATTATTTTTTTATTTCTATTTATTTATGTTCAAACATATAATATTTTGATACTTTTATTGTAATGTTTAATATTTTTATTATGTTGTACTAATATTTCATATTTGATTTGAAAGTGGGATTTTAAGTCACATTTCAAATTACCATGCATGTTTATATTTGTATTGTATTTATTTTATTTCATATACACAACAGGGTAAAACAGCGCATTTTCAAAGACTAGCATTAAGTTCAGCAAAAGCTATTAATTTTGACGACAAAACGAAAAACAAATGTGATATAACAACAAGACGGAATGAACAAATGATGTGCACCATTTATCATTCAACAAACAAACGCCAATATGTTTGGATACTTTGGTAAAATTTAATCATTCTTCTACGCTAATCACCCTCAATAATTTAAATTGTTACTGATTTCTTGCAAATGAGGGCATTGCAAGATCTTAACTGTGGGAAGGGATTAAATTCTTTCGGATTTTTAAAATTTTAACTTATACACTTGGTTACCATTAAAAATACTAGTAACGCAGTAGTTGTATTAGAATCTAGTGCTCTCTGATAATAAAGAATAGCCCTAGTCTTATATACTGACTACCCAATTCTAGTAAAATTTTCAAAATTTTCAATTAAATGAATTCAAAATCATGTTTATACATATTTATGAACGATAAAACTAGGTGTTAACACCAAAATTATTGTTACCTCGGAAAGGACATAAATTGAGAAACAACCCAAAATGTTAGAATTCATTTAAAATGGAATAGAGGACAATAAAAAGGCAAAGAAAGGAAAATTTACCAAGTTATTTAAAACATATATCACATATATTTGTACAAATAACTGAAGATACTTTTGTTTTCGACAATTTTATCAGTTTTACCCAATTTCTTATAATATATTTGAAAGAAAAGATGGATCTACACGATGAATCAATTCCATCATTAAAAGGAAGTAAAGTCTTCCGAAAAAGAAACGCGCTTCTTGATTTAGGTCAGGAAGTTGTCGTCCAGACCAGTTGTAGAGTCTACGAAAAACCTTGAAAATTTTTCTCGAAAATCAGCTGGAAATCCACGGACCTCAGCATCAAACAGGGTCGCCAAGTGGTCAGACTTATCCTAACCATGAGAGGATCTGTCTCGTAAAATAGGGAGGGCGCCATGCAAATTAGCTTGATAAGACTAATGAATCAGATCCCCAGAAAGGATAATCTCCTTAAAGATTAAAAATCAGCTTTTAAGCCTGATATTACTCAATCCTTGAGATTGACTTTAAAGATTGAGAATTACAAACTCATGGAATTCGATGATATCTAAACTCGAGCTTGAACGAGAAAATATTTTGATCAAAATTACAAACCGATTTGTTTTCTGAAAAACCCATTTTTAATGCGTTCATTACCATTGAACGTAAAATCCTAGGAATTCACCTGGAATTCATTAGGTCACCTGAACCACATCGGGTGTCAACCGTAAGAACGATGGTTGCATAGCATGGTCAAAGACAGGACCTTGTGCCAGAACGAAAAATTATAGGGTGAGCTTTACTATTGCTCCTACCAAGGATAGTAATTGCATCCGGCACATTATAGACCATAATCAAAAGCATGTCACGGGACATTGCCTTAACAGTTGCTTGTTCAACGCTTTCCTTTACAACCGGACGGTAGTTTACTGAAAGGTAATATACGGAGCAAGTATACTGGACGTGTTGCTTTCCTAATACAAGGTTAGCAAGTGGGTGACACAAAACCGCAAGTTTTGAGCTAAAAATTTCAAATCTGAAACCCACAAAACCCACAAAAACAATTTTTCAAACACCGGTGAAGGGTTATTCCGGAAAACTTATCTAGGGTAAAAGCTAGATTGAATTTACAAAAGATCAAATGTTTTCATAAGGATCCAATTTCCTAAAGGATCTAAATTTTCATAGTCATGTGGGACTGTAAACCACATCGTTACTACCATTATTCATACCGCCGTATAGAAATCACTGATGTACAAAGTGTGAAGAATAAAGAAGTGATTCTAGTATTTGTATTTCAAGACTATATTGCTTGAGGACAAGCAACGCTCAAGTTTGGGAATATTTGATAATGCTAAAAACGAACATATATTTCATAGCATTATCCCTCAAGAAAGACAAGCTTTTAGTTGCAATTGTTCTATTTACAAGTGATATTCGTTTAAATAATAAAAGGTGAAGACAAAAGACAGATTCGACGAATTGAAGACGCAAATGACCAAAAAGATAAAAAGTACAAAGTACAATCAAAGTGGTTCAAATTATTAATGAGAAACGTCTCAAAATTACAAGAGTAGAAGACGCAAAACGCAAAATATAAGATATTAAATTGTACGCAAGGACGTTCGAAAATCCAGAACCGGGACCAAAGTCAACTCTCAACGCTCGACACAACGGACTAAAAATTACAAGTCAACTATGCACATGAATATAATATAATATATAAATAATTCTTAAAAATTATATATATATTATATATATTTATAAACCGTCGGCAAACAAGAAAACAAAAGAATATGAGCTAGAATTCCCAGCCATGCGATCCATGGCATTATAACCTCAAGCCCATGCGATCGCATGGGCTACCGTACATGGCCACATTCCTATAAAAGCAGGTTCTGGTCGACTGAATCCATACACCATCCATCTATCTCTCTATCTCACGTAATATATATATATATATATATATATATATATATATATATATATATATATATATATATATATATATATATATATATATATATATATATATATATTATTTTAATTTTAATTTTAATTTTAATAATAAGGGTATGTTAGCGAATGTTGTAAGGGTGTAAGTCGAAATTCTGTCTGTGTAACGCTACGCTATTATTAATCATTGTAAGTTATGTTCAACCTTTTTAAATTAATATCTCGTAGCTAAGTTATTATTATGCTTATTTAAGCCGAAGTAATCGTGATGTTAGGCTAAAATATTAAGACGGGGAAATTGGACTTTGTACCATAATTGGGGTTTGGACAAAAGAACGACACTTGTGGAAATTAGACTATGGGCTATTAATGAGCTTTATATTTGTTTAATTAAATGATAGTTTGTTAATTTAATATAAAGATTTACAATTGGACGTACCTATAAATAACCACATACACTCGATCAGACACAATGGGCGAGATATTTATAAGTACTAATAATCATTCATTTAACCGGACACGGGAATGGATTAATAGTTAATGGACTTATTAAAACAAGGGTGAATTATGTACAAGGACACTTGTCATAATTGTTAACAAAGTATTAAAATCTTGGGTTACACGCAGTCGATATCCTGGTGTAATTATTAAACAAAATATTAAGACCTTGTTACAGTTTAAGTCCCCAATTAGTTGGAATATTTGACTTCGGATATAAGGATAATTTGATGAGGACACTCGCACTTTATATTTATGACTGATGGACTGTTATGGACAAAAACCAGACGGACATATTGAATAATCCAGGACAAAGGACAATTAATCCATGATAATAAACTAAAATCAACACGTCAAACATCATGATTATGGAAGTTTAAATAAGCATAATTCCTTTATTTCATATTTAATTGCACTTTTAATTATCGCACTTTTATTTACTGTCATTTTATTTTAATTGGACTTTTAATTATCGTACTTTTTAATTATCGCAATTTTATTTATCGCACTTTTATTTATCGCAATTTCATTATCGTTATTTACTTTACGCTTTAAATTAATTCTTTTATATATTTAATATTTTACATTAGGTTTTAACTGCGACTAAAATTTTAAAATCGACAAACCGGTCATTAAACGGTAAAAATCCCCCTTTTTATAATAATAATACTACTTATATATATTTATATTTTTACAAATATAGTTTTTAAAAATATAGCGTTAAACTTGGCTAAGATCCCTGTGGAATGAACCGGACTTAGTAAAAACTACACTACTGTACGATTAAGTACACTGCCTATAAGTGTTGTAGCAAGGTTTAGATATATCCACTCTATAAATAAATAAATAAATAACTTGTGTAAAATTTTATCGTATTTAATAGTATTTCCTAGTAAAAATATAACTATTTCGTATACACCTCACATAACATCAACGCCTTTGGATAGTAAATTTTTACTCGACTTAGCAAACGGTAAATTAATTTCAGCAGATAATATATGTCGGGAGAGAGAAATTAAACTGGGGGATGAAACTTTTAAAATTGATTTAATACCAGTCGAGTTAGGGAGTTTTGACGTAATAATTGGCATGGACTGGTTGAAAAAGGTGAGAGCAGAGGTCGTTTGTTACAAAAATGCGATTCGCATTATGCGTGAAAAAGGAAAACCTTTAATGGTGTACGGAGAAAAGAACAACGCGAAATTAAATCTTATTAGTAGTTTGAAGGCGCAAAAACTAATAAGAAAAGGTTGTTACGTCATTCTAGCACACATCGAGGAAGTTAAACCTGAAGAAAAGAACATCAGTGATGTTCCCGTCGCAAAAGAATTTCCCGATGTATTTCCGAAAGAATTACCGGGATTACCCCCACATCGATCCGTTGAATTTCAAATAGACCTTGTACCAGGAGCTGCACCAATAGCTCGTGCTCCATACAGACTCGCACCCAGCGAAATAAAAGAATTACAAAGTCAGTTACAGGAACTTTTAGAGCGTGGTTTCATTCGACCAAGCACATCACCATGGGGAGCTCCTGTTTTGTTTGTCAAGAAGAAAGATGGTACATTCAAGTTGTGTATCGACTACCGAGAGTTGAACAAACTTACCATCAAGAACCGCTACCCATTAACGAGAATAGACGACTTATTTGATCAAATACAAGGCTCGTCTGTTTATTCGAAGATCGATTTACATTCTGGATATCATTAAATGCGGGTGAAGGAGGATGATATTCCAAAGACTGCTTTTAGGATGCGTTACGGTCATTACGAGTTTATGGTTATGCCGTTTGGATTGACTAACGCACCAGCTATGTTCATGGACCTCATAAACCGAGTGTGTGGGCCATATCTTGACAAGTTTGTTATTGTTTTTATCGATGACATACTTATTTACTCGAAGAATGATCAAGAGCATGAAGAACATTTGACAAAAGTGCTAGAGTTGCTGAGAAAAGAAAAACTGTACGCTAAGTTTTCAAAGTGTGCATTTTGGTTAGAAGAAGTTCAATTCCTCGGTCACATAGTGAACAAAGAAGGTATTCAGGTGGATCCAGCAAAGATTGAAACCGTTGAAAAGTGGGAAACCCCGAAAACTCTGAAACACATACGTCAGTTTTTAGGACTAGCTGGTTACTACAGAAGGTTCATCCAAGACTTTTCCAGAATAGCAAAACCCTTGACTGCATTAACGCATAAAGAGAAGAAATTTGAATGGAAAGATGAACAAGAGAAAGCGTTTAAATTCTTAAAGAAAAAGTTAACTACGGCACCTATATTGTCATTACCTGAAGGGAATGATGATTTTGTGATATATTGTGACACCTCAAAGCAAAGTCTCGGTTGTGTATTAATGCAATGAACTAAAGTAATTGCTTATGTGTCTAGATAATTGAAGATTCACGAGCAGAATTATACGACGCATGATTTGGAATTAGGCGCGGTTGTTTTTGCATTAAAGATTTGGAGGCACTACTTATATAGGGTTAAAAGTATTATATATACCGACCACAAAAGTCTTCAACACATATTTAATCAGAAACAACTGAACATGAGACAGCACAGATGGATTGAATTATTGAATGATTACGACTTCGAGATTCGTTATCACCCGGGGAAGGCAAATGTGGTAGCTGACGCCTTGAGCAGAAAGGACAGAGAACCCATTCGAGTAAAAGCTATGAATATAATGATTCACACTAACCTTACTACTCAAATAAAGGAGGCGCAACAAGGAGTTTTAAAAGAGAAAAATTTAAAGGATGAAATACCCAAAGGATCGGAGAAGCATCTTAATATTCGGGAACATGGAACCCGGTATAGGGATGAAAGGATTTGGGTACCAAAATTTGGAGATATGAGAGAAATGGTACTTAGAGAAGCTCATAAAACCAGATACTCAATACATCCTGGAACGGGGAAGATGTACAAGGATCTCAAGAAACATTTTTGGTGGCCAGGTATGAAAGTCAATGTTGCTAAATACGTAGGGGAATGTTTGACGTGTTCTAAGGTCAAAGCGGAGCATCAGAAACCATCAGGTCTACTTCAACAACCCGAAATCCCGAAATGGAAATGGGAAAACATTACCATGGATTTCATCACTAAATTGTCAAGGACTGCAAGTGGTTTTGATACTATTTGGGTAATAGTTGATCGTCTCACCAAATCAGCACACTTCCTGTCAATAAGAGAAGATGACAAGATGGAGAATTTAGCACTACTGTATTTGAAGGAAGTCATCTCCAGACATGGAATAGCAATCTCTATTATCTCTGATAGGGATGGCAGATTTATTTCAAGATTCTGGCAGACATTACGGCAAGCATTAGGAACTCGTCTAGACATGAGTACTGCCTATCATCTACAAACTAATGGACAGAGCGAAAGGACGATACAAATGCTTAAAGACATGCTACGAGCATGTGTTATTGATTTCGGAAACAGTTGGGATCGACGTCTACCGTTAGCAGAATTTTCCTACAACAAAAGCTACCATTCAAGCATTGAGATGGCGCCATTTGAAGCACTTTATGGTAGAAAGTGCAGGTCTCCGATTTGTTGGAGTGAAGTGTGGGATAAATAGATTACGGTTTTAGAGATAATACAAGAAACTACCGAGAAGATCATCCAAATTCAACAACGGTTGAAAATCGCCCAAAGTCGACAAAAGAGCTACGCCGACATTAAAAGAAAAGATATAGAATTTGAAATTGGAGAGATGGTCATGCTTAAGGTTGCACCTTGGAAAGGCATTATTCGATTTGGTAAACGAGGGAAATTAAATCCAAGGTATATTGGACCATACAAGATTATTGATCGTGTCGGACCAGTAGCTTACCGACTTGAGTTACCTCAACAACTCGCGGCTATACATAACACTTTCCACGTCTCGAATTTGAAGAAATGTTTTGCTAAAGAAGATCTCACTATTCCGTTAGACGAAATCCAAATCAACGAAAAACTTCAATTCATCGAAGAACCCGTCGAAATAATGGATCGTGAGGTTAAAAGACTTAAACAAAACAAGATACCAATTGTTAAGGTTCGATGAAATGCTCGTAGAGGACCCGAGTTCACCTGGGAAAGAGAAGATCAGATGAAGAATAAATACCCGCACTTATTTCCAGAAGATACGTCAACACCTCCAACTGCTTAAAATTTCGGGACGAAATTTATTTAACGGGTAGGTACTGTAGTGACCCAAACTTTTCCATGTTTATATATATTAAATGAAATTGATATTTACATGATTAAGTGTTTCCAACATGTTTAGCAATCAAACTTGTTAAGACTTGATTAATTGAAATAGGTTTCATATAGACAATTGATCACCCATGTTGACCGGTGATTCACGAACGTTAAAACTTGTAAAAATTATATGATGACATATATATGATTATATATATAATTAACATGATATTATGATAAGTAAGTATCTCATTAGGTATTTTAACAATGAGTTATATACATAAAATTGTGTTTATTGAATTAAGAAACTCGAAACGATATATATAACGATTATCGTTATAACGTCTTACTAATTACATATGAATCATATTAAGATATTGTTACACTATGTTTAATCATGATAAATGATAAGTAAACATGTCATTATGTATATTAACAATAAACTACATATGTAAAAACAGGACTACTAACTTAAGGATTTCGAAACGAGACATATATGTAACGATTATCGTTGTAACTACATTTAAATGTATATATATCATAATAAGATATATTAATATATCATAATATCATGATAATATAATAATTTAATATCTCATTAGATATAATAAACATTGGGTTAACAACATTTAACAAGATCGTTAACTTAAAGGTTTCAAATCAACATTTACATATAACGACTAACGATGACTTAACGACTCAGTTAAAATGTATATACATGTAGTGTTTTAATATATATTCATACACTTTTGAAAGACTTCAATACAATTATTAAAATACTTTTACTTAACAAAAATTCTTACAATTACATCCTCGTTCAGTTTCATCAACAATTCTACTTGTATGCACCCGTATTCGTACTCGTACAATACACAGCTTTTAGATGTATGTACTATTGGTATATATACTCCAATGATCAGCTTTTAGCAGCCCATGTGAGTCACCTAATACATGTGGGAACTATCATTTGGCAACTAGCATGAAATATCTCATAAAATTGCAAAAATATTAGTAATCATTCATGACTTATTTACATGAAAACAAAATTACATATCCTTTATATCTAATCCATATACCAACGACCAAAAACACCTACAAACACTTTTATTCTTTAATTTTCTTCATCTAATTGATCTCTCTCAAGTTCCATCTTCAATTTCTAAGTGTTCTTCATAAATTTTACAAGTTCTAGTTTCATAAAATCAAGAATACTTTCAAGTTTACTAGCTCACTTCCAATCTTGTAAAGTGATCATCCAACCTCAAGAAATCCTTGTTGTTTATAGTAAGATATCTTTTCAAATCAAGGTAATACTCATATACAAACTTTTATTCAATTCCTATAACTATAACTATCTTAATTCGAGTGATAATCTTACATGAACTTGTTTTCGTGTCATGATTCTACTTCAAGAACTTTCAAGCCATCCAAGATCCTTTGAAGCTAGATCATTTCTTGTCAGTTCTAGTAGGTTTACCTACTAAATTTGAGATAGTAATGATGTTCATAACATCATTCGATTCATACATATAAAACTATCTTATTCGAAGATTTGAACATGTAATCACTAGAACATAGTTTAGTTAATTCTAAACTTGTTTGCAAAAAAAAGTTAATCCTTCTAACTTGACTTTTAAAATCAACTAAATACATGTTCTATATCTATATGATATGCTAACTTAATGATTTAAAACCGGAAAATACGAAAAACACCATAAAACCAGATATACGCCGTCGTAGTAACACCGCAGGCTGTTTTGGATTAGTTAATTAAAAACTATGATAAACTTTGATTTAAAAGTTGTTCTTCTGGGAAAATGATTTTTCTTATGAACATGAAACTTTATCCAAAAATCATGGTTAAACTCAAAGTGGAAGTATGTTTTCCAAAATGGTCATCTAGACGTCGTTCTTTCGACTGAAATGACTACCTTTGCAAAAACGAATTGTAACTTATTTTTCCGACTATAAACCTATAATTTTTATGTTTAGATTCATAAAATAGAGTTCAATATGAAACCATAGCAATTTGATTCACTCAAATCGGAATTAAAATGAAGAAGTTATGGGTAAAACAAGATTGGATATTTTTTGATTGTTGTAGCAACGAGAAATATTGTAACAATTCTATACAAATCATATCCTAGCTAACTTATATTGTATTATACATGTATTCTAATGTAATCTTGGGATACCATAGACACGTATGCAAATGTTTTGACATATCATATCGACCCATGTATATATGTTATTTGGAACAACCATAGACACTCTATATGCAGTAATGTTGGAGTTAGCTATACAGGGTTGAGGTTGATTCCAAAAATGTATATACTTTGAGTTGTGATCTAGCCAGAGATGTGTATACACTAGGTCGTGGATTGATTCAAGATAATATATATCGATTTATTTCTGTACATCTAATTGTGGACAACTAGTTGTAGGTTACTAACGAGGACAGCTGACTTAATAAACTTAAAACATTAAAACGTATTAAAAATGGTGTAAATATATTTTGAACATACTTTGATATATATGTACATATTTGTTATAGGTTCGTGAATCGACCAGTGGCTAAGTCTTACTTCCCGACGAAGTAAAAATCTGTGAAAGTGAGTTATAGTCCCACTTTTAAAATCTAATATTTTGGGATGAGAATACTTGCAGTTTTATAAATGTTTTACAAAATAGACACAAGTAATTGAAACTACATTATATGGGTGAATGATCGAAGCCGAATATGCCCCTTTTGCTTGGTAACCTAAGAATTAGTAAACCGATCTACTAATAAACGCGAATCCTAATGATAGATCTATTGGGCCTAACGAACCCCATCCAAAGTACCGGATGCTTTAGTACTTCGAATTCGTTTATATCATGTCCGAAGGATTTCCCAGAATGATAGGGGATATTCTTATATGCATCTTGTTAATGTCGGTTACCAGGTGTTCACCATATGAATGAATTTTATCTCTATGTATGGGATGTATATTGAAATATGAAATCTTGTGGTCTATTATTATGATTTGATAATATATAGGTTAAACCTATAACTCACCAACATTTTTGTTGACGTTTTAAGCATGTTTATTCTCAGGTGATTATTAAGAGCTTCCGCTGTTGCATACTAAAATTATTAAGACCTCACCATTCCTCTTGAAGAAATCCAAGTCGACGAGAAACTACAATTCATAGAAGAACCAATCGAAATCATGGACCGTGACGTTAAACAACTCAAGCAGAGCAACATACCAATCGTTAAGGTTTGTTGGAATGCTCGAAGGGGTCCTGAGTTTACTTGGGAACGAGAGGATTAGATGAAACAAAAGTACCCACATTTGTTTCCCGAGAACGCAAAATAGGTACAACTTTAAAATTTCGGGACGAAATTTATTTAACGGGTAGGTACTGTAATGACCCGGATTTTTCCGATCATTCTATACTTATAAGACTAATATTTACATAAATTAAACCTTACCAACATGATAAGCAATCCCAATTTGTTGAGACTTATGTTTTTTTTTAAAAGAGTTTTACACAACGTTTGACCGTCCAATTTGACCGATGATATCACGAACTATATAACACACGATAATTATACGATTATGTATATATACATATCTATACATATTTAACTTGATTTAAGGATGGTTTAACATTTCATTGTGAACTAACAACAATGTGTTATAAGTATACTTTGAGACCACTAACTTAAGTTTTCAAAACGATAACTATATGTAACGTTCTTTGACATATATACTTACAATCTATAATTTGTTGGTGATTTATGTCACCAATATGATTTAAGTGTGATGGGATAAATTTGTAACCAAAATAATCTTGATAAATATCGAACAAGTTTGGGGAAGTGTGGAGTGCACACTTGTTTGAACTTATCTTGATTATGATGGGGGTTCGAGGGCAGCGCCCCCGATAAGCGGGGTCCAAGGGGTGGCAACCCCTGGCGGGGTCCAAGGGGTACCCGGTTTGACCCAAAATAAAAGCCCGGTTTTGGGTTTTTTTACCGTATCATACCCAACATCTATACGTATTTACTATCGGTAAATACACATCAAATCCACATCCTTATCAGCCTTAGATCTGCCCTAGATAAGAGGGAATCTTATTTGTAAGCTAGCATACATTATTACTCAAAAATTCAACACAAAAATTTGTCCTTGTTCCCTCAACAACCAGACTGTCCTATAAGTATCACCATCACCTTGGTTTTTTATTTCATTTTTACAACCATTTTTCTCTAACCAAAAACACACTCTTAGGAACTCTAAGTATTCTTCACAATCTCAGCAAATACTCATGAAGAACTAGCTTCAAGAACAACCTATAATCATTATAAGAAAGTTTAATCAAGATTATTTCCTATCTTTTCCAGTAGCCTTATCCAAGTAACTCGAGGTAGTAACCTATTTCATAATCTTATTCGATTCATATTTATATAGCTATCTTATTTTGTGTTATAAAATTTTTAACAACAAGAACATAGTTTGAATGATTTCAAACCTGTTCGCAAACTAAATAGATCCTTCTAACTTAACTTTTAAAACAAAATCGGGTATCCGAAGCTAGTTTAGCTACGAAATTAATTAGAGTAAAACTAAACTAATCATATCTTTGCTAATTAATATGATATTTTATATATATTTACTTATGATTTGATTTTATATATTTCAGGACCACCCGTAAACAACACGAGAAGATTAATCATAAGACCTCACGATTGTACGCAACACGTCATTTGACAACACGGTACTTTATGTACGCAACACGTCATTTGATAACATGGTACCATGGGTCGAGATTAATTCTGATCAATACGAATACGATGGGGTCTTTATTTATTTTATTGAGCAACTAATTGTGGACCATTAAAAACAAACTGCTAACTACGGACTAAGAAAATATTAAAAGTGTTATAAGTATATATATATATATATATATATATATATATATATATATATATATATATATATATATATATATATATATATATATATATATATATATATATATATATATATATATATATATATATGTAACGATTACTTGAAAAGAAAATATGTTGATATATTATATATATGGTTAGGTTCGTGATATCAATCGGAGACCAAGTTGTGTTATATATCTTCAAGGCAAAAGTGAGTTATAGTCCCACTTTTAAACTCTAAATATTTCGGGATGAGAATACATGCATTTTATGATTTACGTTATGGACACAAGTGATTAAAAATATATATTCTACGTTGAGTTGTACCACTGGTATACTTCCCTGTAACTTGGTAACTACTATTTACATGAGGTATTGTAAACGCGAATCCTGTTGATAGATCTATCGGGCCTGATAACCCCAACCGGACTGGACGACCAGTATTCAACGGTTGCACAGTACTTTATTTCGGTGACTACACTTGGTACGGTGTAGTAAGATTTCATAATAAAGGGAATATGAGACGTTGATTAAATGTTAAGTATCGTTATCAAGTGCTCAACAACTTAGAATATTTTTTATTAAAACGTTTATATATGAAATCTTGTGGTCTATATTTATAACGCTGTCGGCATTAAACCTATATCTCACCAACTTTATGTTGATGTTTTAAGCATGTTTATTCTCAGGTGATAACTAAAAGCTTCCGCTGTAACATGTTGAATTTAAGCAAGATCTTGAGTATGCATATTTGTGTCAAAAATAAAACTGAATATCGGAGAATTTGTAATGTAAAATACGTTGGAAATCGTATTGTTATCATTACATGTAAAATTTGTAAGGCTAAGATTATCGCTAAATGATAATCATTATTATGTTGTTTAAACCTTGTATTTGTAATAAAAGCTATGGTTTGTATTGTAAAAACGAATGCAGTTTTTGAAAAACATCGCATATAGAGGTCAATACCTCGCGATGAAATCATATGTTATTGTATTCGTCCTTATGGTTAAGGTCAGGTTATGACATGTGGTATCAGTGCGTTGGTCTTAGAGAATCAGAAAATTTGCGTTAGTGTGTCTTATCGAGTTTGTTAGGATGCATTAGTGAGTCTGGACTTTGACCGTGTTTGATTTCGAAAACTATTGCTTATTCTTGTTGGTTAAAAAAAAATTTAATATGTAAATATTATGTGGTACTAACGTGCTAGTTGTTATGTGATAGATGTCTGGCTTAGAACTTGTTATCACATTCAGCGACTCCGAACCAGAATCTTCAGATGGTGTTCCAGTCATTAACCTGTCCGATGACGTAAATGATACCTTCGGAGAAGACTCACAATTTTCGGATGAATCAATTGAAGAGGAACCGGAAAGTGATCCTGAGGAGGAAGAAATACAGGAAATTACGAAAGACAAGTTCGAAAGAGGAAAGAAACGAAAGGCTACTGAATTGGAAAATCCAAATCCCGAGTTTAGTAAGGATGTTGTGGCACCAACTCCACCAGACACTTCCACCCCTATTCCCGCTATTCCTATTAGTTCTATCCTGGCATCCAGTTCTTCAGCCCCTCAGCCAAAACGCAGGGAGACAGTCAAGATAACCTATAAGCGATTTCTTTGAACACAAACGTTTTGGGTTAAATGATGCGTTGTTGTTTTAAACCATGGGATCATATAATATTTTGTATAATATTACTAGTGTGGTTTGCTTAATGTTTGATGTAAGATAAGCATATGTAAAATAGTGAAGTGTGAAATGCAATAATTTTCCATGGTTGGGTATTATTTGGGTGATAGTAATTGATTTCTGTACTAAGCTATTAAGTATGAACTTTAACGGGTAGGTACTACCCTAGATATAATTATAAAACGCTAATAAGAAGAAAAGGCTTTTATAATAATAACTGGTTCATATTATTAATAAGCTACGATGTACTGTAAATACATACTACATCTATAATATTCCATGCGAATAATTATTTTTTTTCATTCTTATTAAAGATTATGGCGCGATTGAACCGAATGACGGAACAAGAAATCGAAGAACTCAACAATCAGCGAGTGGACGACAGAATGTTATGGGTCGAGGCTGCAAGAGGTGCTGCAGTTAACCCAAATCCTCGTGTGGGATGTACTTACAAAACTTTTCAAGGTTGCAAGCCCTCATCATTTAGTGGAACAGAAGGACCGGTCGGTTTAACCCGGTGGATCGAAAAGATTGAGTATGTGTTTAAAATCAGTGGTTTTATTGAGAAGGACATGACCAAGTATGCATCGTGCACCTTACAAGATAGTGCACTCATGTGGTGGAAAAACTATGTGAAGGCCGTAGGAGGAGATGTAGCTTATGATACTCCCTGGGAAGAATTCAAAACAATGCTAATCAATGAGTATTGTCTAAGGAACGAGGTTAGGAAGTTGGAAGCTGAATTATGAAGCCTGAAAGTTGTTGGTACTGAACTCACCAACTACAATCAGCGATTCATGGAATTAGCTTTGCTATCTCCCGAATTGGTACCAACCGAAGAATGGAAGATAGAACTATACAAAAATGGTTTACCTAAAAATGTCAAGGCAAATGTTACAGCATCGAAACCCAAGACTATTCATGAAGCCATCACCATGGCAAACGAGTTGATGGACCAGATTATTCTGGATAAGAACACCGATGTCAAGACATCAGAAACAAAAGAAAGTGGGAAGGTAATCAACAATCCAACAAGAAACAAGAAACCACGCAAGGTGTGGGTAGTGGTTCAAGCTTAGGTTACAAAGGACGAAATCCTTTATGTAACAGATGCCACAAACATCACTCTGGTTATTGTAATGTGGTGTGCGATAATTGTAATCGAAAGGGTCATCTTGCTGAAGATTGTAGGATTCCTGTTAAAAATACCAATGGCACCAAGACTCCTGCCACCAATGCAAATAGAACTGCCTTGGCCACTGTTACTTGTTATGGGTGTGGGAAACAGGGTCATTATAAGAGCCAGTGCCCGAATCTAGAGAAGAATAACGGATCTGCACGTGGAAGAGCATTTATTATTAATGCTAGAGAGGCGTATGAAGACCCGGAGCTGGTTACGGGTACATTTATCATTAATAACTTATCAGCATCTATTATATTTGATACTGGTGCCGATAGAAGTTACGTGTGTAGAGACTTTTACGCTAAATTGAATTGTTCATCATTACCTCTAGATGCTAAGTACATGATTGAGTTAGCTAATGGTAGACTAATTAAAGCCGATAAAATTTGCCGTGATTGTAAAATAAGTTTAGCCGAAGAAACATTTAAGATTGATTTGATACCCATAGAATTAGGAAGTTTTGACGTAATTATCGGCATGGACTGGATGTCCAAAGTAGGAGTCGAAGTGGTGTGTGCTGAAAAGGCAATTCGTATTCCTCGAAAGGATAAATCAATGATAATGATATACGGAGATAAAGGTAACCCAAACCTAAATCTCATTAGCTATTTGAAAGCTCGAAAGTGCTTAAAAAGGGATGTTATGCCATACTAGCACATGTAAAGAAAGTTGAAGAAAAGGAGAAGAATATTAACGATGTAAATGTAGTAAGAGACTTTCCCGATGTATTTTGGGAAGAATTACCGGGACTACTTCCTTTCAGGTCTGTAGAATTTCAAGTAGATCTTGTACCAGGAGCTGCACCGGTTGCTCGTGCTCCATATAGACTTGTACCGTCCGAGTTAAAAGAACTTCAGAGTTAGTTAAAAGAATTACTAGACCGAGGATTCATACGACCAAGTACTTCACCGTGGGGAGCTCCAATATTATTTGTTAAAAAGAAAGATGGATCTTTTAGGATGTGTATAGATTATCGTGAATTAAATAAGTTAACTATCAAGAATCGGTATCCACTACCGAGAATTGATGACTTATTTGATCAACTGCAAGGATCATGTGTTTACTCGAAAATCGACCTAAGATCGGGCTATCATCAACTACGTGTCAAAGAAGAAGACATTCCGAAAACTGCTTTTCGGACACGTTATGGTCATTACGAATTTTTGGTCATGCCGTTTGGATTGACGAATGCTCCAGCTGTATTCATGGATCTCATGAATCGAGTTTGTAGTCCATATTTAGATAAGTTTGTTATCGTTTTCATTGACGATATTCTTATCTATTCCAAAAATGAGCAAGAGCATGAGCAGCATTTAAGGTTGGTATTAGAATTATTAAGAAAAGAACTGTTATACGCCAAATTTTCTAAGTGTGCGTTTTGGTTGAAAGAAGTGCAATTTCTTGGCCACGTTGTTAGTAGCAAAGGAATTCAAGTTGATCCAGCTAAAATTGAGGCCATTGAAAAATGGGAGACTCCTCAGACACCAACGCAGATACGCCAATTTTTGGGTTTAGCCGGTTATTATAGAAGGTTTATTCAAGATTTTTCCCGAATAGCTAAACCATTAACAGCGTTAACGCAAAAAGGGAAGAAGTACGAATGGACCTCTGAGCAGGAGAGTGCATTTCAATTACTGAAGAAGAAGTTGACTACGGTGCCTATTTTATCGTTACCTGAAGGGAACGATGATTTTGAGATATATTGTGACGCTTCGCGACAAGGTTTTGGTTACGTCCTTATGCAACGAAAGAAAGTTATTGCATACGCATCTCGACAATTGAAGATTCACGAGCAGAATTACACGACGCATGATCTAGAATTGGGGGCAGTAGTGTTTGCATTGAAGATATGGAGACACTATTTATATGGAGTTAAATGCACTGTGTTTACTGATCATAAAAGCCTTCAACATATTTTCGATCAGAAACAGCTGAACATGAGGCAACGTAGGTGGGTCGAGCTAATAAACGACTACGATTGTGAGATTCGCTATCATCCCGGGAAAGCGAATGTAGTGGCCGACACTCTAAGCAGAAAGGAACGAGAACCAATTCGAGTACGAGCGATGAACATAAAAATTCGCATGAATCTCAACTCACAAATCAAAGAGGCTCAACGGGAAGCTCTTACTAAAGAAAACATAGGAAATGAAATAATGAAGAAGTATGATAAGCAACTCGTTATACGGGAAGACGGAATTCGATATTTTGCAAACCGTATTTGGGTACCGAATTTGGGTGGATTAAGGAAGTTGATATTGAATGAGGCGCACAAGACAAGATACTCAATACATCCTGGAGTTGGAAAGATGTACCAAGATCTTAAGATGCATTATTGGTGGCCTAATTTAAAGACAGACGTTGTAACATATGTTGGGGAATGTTTAACTTGTTCCAAAGTTAAAGCAGAACACCAGAAGCCGTCAGGGTTACTTCAACAACCAGAAATCCCAGAATGGAAATGGGATGGTATTACCATGGATTTCATCACAAAGTTACCTAAGACTGCCTGGGGTTATGACACCATTTGGGTAATAGTTGATCGTCTCACTAAATCTGCACATTTCTTGCCTATAAAAGAAACGGATAGGATGGAGAAACTATTACGACTGTACATAAAGGAAATTGTTTCAAGGCATGGAATACCTATTTCCATTATATCCGATCGTGATAGTAGATTTACATCAAAGTTCTGGCAATCACTACAGGAAGCCCTGGGAACTCGTTTGGGTATGAGCACCGCATATCATCCACAAACCGATGGGCAGAGTGAAAGAACGATTCAGACTCTTGAAGACATGCTCAGAGCATGTGTGATCGATTTTGGAAACGGATGGGATAAATATCTACCATTAGCAGAATTCTCGTATAATAATAGTTATCATGCGAGCATTAAAGCTGCACCATTCGAAGCACTGTATGGAAGGAAGTGTAGATCCCCTATCTGTTGAAACGAAGTAGGAGATCGACAATTAACTGGTCCCGAGATCATCCATGAAACTACTGAGAAGATAGTGCAAATCAAGGAGAGATTGAAAACAGCCCGTAGTCGCCAAAAGAGCTACGCCGATGTCCGAAGGAAACCATTAGAGTTTCAGATCGGTGACATGGTTATGTTAAAGGTGTCACCTTAGAAAGGTGTAATATGTTTTGGAAAAAGAGGTAAACTGAACCCAAGGTATGTAGGCCTGTTCAAGATCATCGAATGCATTGGACCGGTAGCTTATCGACTCGAATTACCACAACAACTCGCCGGAGTACATAATACATTTCACGTTTCAAACCTTAAGAAGTGTCTTGCAAAGGAAGACCTCACCATTCCTCTTGAAGAAATCCAAGTCGACGAGAAACTACAATTCATAGAAGAACCAATCGAAATCATGGACCTTGAAGTTAAACAACTCAAGCAGAGCAACATACCAATCGTTAAGGTTCGTTGGAATGCTCGAAGGGGTCCTGAGTTTACTTGGGAACGAGAGGATCAGATGAAACAAAAGTACCCACATTTGTTTCCCGAGAATGCAAAATAGGTACAACTTTAAAATTTCGGGACGAAATTTATTTAACGGGTAGGTACTGGAATGACCCGGATTTTTTCGATCGTTCTATACTTATAAGACTAATATTTACATAAATTAAACCTTACGAACATGATAAGTAATCCCAATTTGTTGAGAGTTATGTTTTTTTTTTAAAGAGTTTTACACAACGTTTGACCGTCCAATTTGACCAATGATATCACGAACTATATAACACACGATAATTATACGATTATGTATATATACATATCTATACATATTTAACTTGATTTAAGGATGGTTTAACATTTCATTGTGAACTAACAACAATGAGTTATAAGTATACTTTGAGACCACTAACTTAAGTTTTCAAAACGATAACTATATGTAACGTTCTTTGACATATATACTTACAATCTATAATGTGTTGGTGATTTATGTCACCAATATGATTTAAGTGTAATGGGATAAATTTGTAACCAAAATAATCTTGATAAATATCGAACAAGTTTGGGGCAGTGTGGAGTGCACACTTGTTTGAACTTATCTTGATTATGATGGGGGTTCAGGGGCAGCGCCCCCGATAAGCGGGGTTCAAGGGGTGGCAACCCCTGGCGGGGTCCAAGGGGCACCCGGTTTCACCCAAAATAAAAGCCCGGTTTTGGGTTTTTTTTACCGAATCATACCCAGCATCTATACGTATTTACTATTGGTAAATACACATCAAATCCACATCCTTATCAGCCTTAGATCTGCCCTAGATAAGAGGGAATCTTATTTGTAAGCTAGCATACATTATTACTCAAAAATTCAACACAAAAATTTGTCCTTGTTCCCTCAACAACCAGACTGTCCTATAAGTATCACCATCACCTTGGTTTTTTATTTCATTTTTACAACCATTATTCTCTAACCAAAAACACACTCTTAGGAACTCTAAGTGTTCTTCACAATCTCAGCAAATACTCATGAAGAACTAGCTTCAAGAATAACCTATAATCATCATAAGAAAGTTTAATCAAGACTATTTCCTATCTTTTCCAGTAGCCTTATCCAAGTAACTTGAGGTAGTAACCTTATTCATAATCTTATTCGATTCATATTTATATAGCTATCTTATTTTGTGTTATAAAATTTTTAACAACAAGAACATAGTTTGAATGATTTCAAACCTGTTCGCAAACTAAATAGATCCTTCTAACTTAAATTTTAAAACAAAATCGGGTATCCGAAGCTAGTTTAGCTACGAAATTAATTAGAGTAAAACTAAACTAATCATATCTTTGCTAATTAATATGATATTTTATATATATTTACTTATGATTTGATTTTATATATTTCAGGACCACCCGTAAACAACACGAGAAGATTAATCATAAGACCTCATGATTGTACGCAACACGTCATTTGACAACACGGTACTTTATGTACACAACACATCATTTGACAACATGGTACCATGGGTCGAGATTAATTCTGATCAATACGAATACGATGGGGTCTTTATTTATTTTGTTGAGCAACTAATTGTGGACCATTAACAACAGACTGCTAACTACGGACTAAGAAAATATTAAAAGTATTATAAGTATATATATATGTAACGATTACTTGAAAAGAAAATATGTTGATATATTATATATATGGTTAGGTTCGTAATATCAATCGGAGACCAAGTCGTGTTATATATCTTCAAGGCAAAAGTGAGTATATAGTCCCACTTTTAAACTCTAAATATTTCGGGATGAGAATACATGCATTTTATGATTTACGTTATGGACACAAGTGATTAAAAATATATATTCTACGTTGAGTTGTACCACTGGCATACTTCCCTGTAACTTGGTAACTACTATTTACATGAGGTATTGTAAACGCGAATCCTGTTGATAGATATATCGGGCCTGACAACCCCAACCGGACTGGACAACTGGTATTCAACGGTTGCACAGTACTTCGTTTCGGTGACTACACTTGGTACGGTGTAGTAAGATTTCATAATAAAGGGAATATGCGACGTTGATTAAATGTTAAGTATGGTTATCAAGTGCTCAACAACTTAGAATATTTTTTATTAAAACGTTTATATATGAAATCTTGTGGTCTATATTTATAACGCAGCTGGCATTAAACCTATATCTCACCAACTTTATGTTGACGTTTTAAGTATGTTTATTCTCAGGTGATAACTAAAAGCTTCCGCTGCAACATGTTGAATTTAAGCAAGATCTTGAGTATGCATATTTGTGTCAAAAATAAAATTGCATATCGGAGAATTTGTAATGTAAAATACGTTGGAAATCGTGTTGTTATCATTACATGTAAAATTTGTAAGGTTAAGATTATCGCTAAACGATAATCATTATTATGTTGTTTAAACCTTGTATTTGTAATAAAAGCTATGGTTTGTATTGTAAAAACGAATGCAGTTTTTGAAAAACGTCGCATATAGAGGTCAATACCTCGCGATGAAATCATATGTTATTGTATTCGTCCTTATGGTTAAGGTCGGGTTATGACATATCACGTCTACTAGATATTGATTTTTTTCCGCATTCTCCGGTACTTAACTCCCCCCATTTAGGATTTTAACCCCATACTTTCACCGTCAAGATGATAACACCCACTGGAATTTCGACATTCCACAACACACATTACATTTTCCGGCGTTGGTCATACTCAATAGTCCTTCCAAGGACTCACTATAAGATATTAGAACCTCGATCTTTCAAATCAGTTAAAACGCCCGCTAAACACCACAATAAACCACAATTGTATCTTCGGGTCTCTCACCGGTACCCAAAATCAAAGTAATCACACCATCGGAGCCAAAAGTTACACTAGCAGGTATAAGGAGGCACCTGACGTTGTGTTATCCAACTCCAATTACTAACACCGAGTCTCAAAAACTCGACCCTTACGAGGTCTACTCTCGATGTCACACGTCACCTGACTACTCGAGGTCACACATATTCTAACGAACCTTACGGCTCAATGCCCATGACTTTTTATTTTTTTAGCGACACCCGCTAGTCACTATCCACCTAGGCCGCATAACTAGCCTATTTACCTTTCAACTCATCACTAAGGAGACGCTTGGAACACCATGGCTTATGAAATGTCCCGTTCATATTGATTATAAACGTTCCATATTAATTGATTTCGTCGCGAGGTTTTGACCTCTATATGAGACGTTTTTCAAAGACTGCATTCATTTTTAAAACAACCATAACCTTTATTTTATCGAAAAAGGTTTAAAAAAAACATTACGTAGATTATCAAATAATGATAATCTAAAATATACCGTTTACACACGACCATTACATAATGGTTTACAATAAGAATATATTACATCAAAAATAAGTTTCTTGATTGCAGTATTTACATAATATCATACAAGCATGGACTCCAAATTTTGTCCTTATTTTAGTATGCAACAGCGGAAGCTCTTAATAATCACCTGAGAATAAACATGCTTAAAACGTCAACAAAAATGTTGGTGAATTATAGGTTTAACCTATATATTATCAAATCATAATAATAGACCACAAGATTTCATATTTCAATATACATCCCATACATAGAGATAAAATTCATTCATATGGTGAACACCTGGTAACCGACATTAACAAGATGCATATAAGAATATCCCCTATCATTCCGGGAAATCCTTCGGACATGATAAAAATGAATTCGAAGTACTAAAGCATCCGGTACTTTGGATGGGGTTCGTTAGGCCCAATAGATCTATCTTTAGGATTAGCGTCAATTAGTAGATCGGTTTACTAATTCTTAGGTTACCAAGCAAAAGGGGCATATTCGGCTACGATCATTCACCCATATAATGTAGTTTCAATTACTTGTGTCTATTTTGTAAAACATTTATAAAACTGCATGTATTCTCATCCCAAAATATTAGATTTTAAAAGTGGGACTATAACTCACTTTCACTGATTTTTACTTCGTCGGGAAGTAAGACTTGGCCACTGGTCGATTCATGAACCTATAACAAATATGTACATATATATCAAGTATATTCAAAATATATTTACAATACTTTTAATACATTTTGATGTTTTAAGTTTATTAAGTCAGCTGTCCGCGTTAGTAACCTACAACTAGTTGTCCAAAGTTAGATGTACAGAAAAAAATTGATATATATATTATCTTGAATCAATCCACGACCCAGTGTATACACGTCTCAGGCTAGATCACAACTCAAAGTATATATATTTTTGGAATCAACCTCACCCTGTATAGCTAACTCCCACATTACTGCATATAGATTGTCTATGGTTGTTCCAAATAATATATATACATGGTTCGATATGATATGTCAAAACATTTGCATACGTGTCTATGGTATCCGAAGATTACATAATATATTAGAATACATGTATAATACAATATAAGTTAGCTAGGATATGATCGATATAGATTTGTTACCAATTTCATGTAGCTACAACAAGAAAAATTATCCAATCTTGTTTTACCCATAACTTCTTCGTTTTAAATCCGTTTTGAGTGAATCAAATTGCTATGGTTTCATATTGAACTCTATTTTATGAATCTAAACAGAAAATGTATAGGTTTATAGTCAGAAATATAATTTACAAGTCGTTTTTGTAAGAGGTAGTCATTTTAGTCGAAAGAACGACGTCTTGATGACCATTTTGAAAAACATACTTCCACTTTGAGTTTAACCATGATTTTTGGATATAGTTTCATGTTCATAAGAAAAATCATTTTCCCAGAAGAAAAACCTTTAAATCAAAGTTTATCATAGTTTTTAATTAACTAATCCAAAACAGCCAGCGGTGTTACTACGACGGCGTATGTCCGGTTTTACGGTGTTCTTCGTGTTTCCAGGTTTTAAATCATTAAGTTAGCATATCATATAGATATATAACATGTGTTTAGTTGATTTTAAAAGTCAATTTAGAAGGATTAACTTTTGTTTGCGAACAAGTTTAGAATTAACTAAACTATGTTCTAGTGATTACAAATTTAAACCTTCGAATAAGATAGCTATATATGTATGAATCGAATGATGTTATGAACATCATTACTACCTCAAGTTTTCTAGATAAAGCTACTGGAAATGAGAAAAAATAGATCTAGCTTCAAAGGATCCTTGGATGGCTTGAAAGTTTTTGAAGCAGAATCATGACACGAAAACAAGTTCAAGTAAGATTTCCACTCGAAATAAGATTATTATAGTTATAGAAATTGAATCAAAGTTTGAATATGAGTATTACCTTGTATTAGAAAGATATCTTACTGTAAATAAGAAAGATTTCTTGAGGTTGGATGATCACTCTACAAGATTGGAAGTAAGCTAGCAAACTTGGAAGTATTCTTGATTTTATGAAACTAGAACTTGTAAAATTTATGAAGAACACTTAGAACTTGAAGATAGAACTTGAGAGAGATCAATTAGATGAATAAAATTAAAGAATGAAAGTGTTTTTAGGTGTTTTTGGTCGTTGGTATATGGATTAGATATAAAGGATGTGTAATTTTGTTTACATGTAAATAAGTCATGAATGATTACTCATATTTTTGTAATTTTATGAGATATTTCATACTAGTTGCCAAATGATGGTTCCCACATATGTTAGGTGACTCACATGGGCTGCTAAGAGCTGATTATTGGAGTGTATATACCAATAGTACATACATCTAAAAGCTGTGTATTGTACGAGTACGAATACGGGTGCATACGAGTAGAATTGTTGATGAAACTGAACGAGGGTGTAATTGTAAGCATTTTTGTTAAGTAGAAGTATTTTGATAAGTGTCTTGAAGTCTTTCAAAAGTGTATGAATACATATTAAAACACTACATGAAAATACATTTTAACTGAGTCGTTAAGTCATCGTTAGTCGTTACATGTATATGTTGTTTTGAAACCTTTAGGTTAACGGTCTTGTTAAATGTTATTAACCTATTGTTTATTATATATAAAGAGATGTTAAATTGTTACATTATCATGATATTATGATATATAATATAACTTAGTATGATATATATACAGTTAAATGTCGTTACAACGATAATCGTTACATATATGTCTCGTTTCGAAATCATTAAGTTAGTAGTCTTATTTTTACATATGTAGTTCATTGTTAATACACTTAATGATATATTTACTTATCATTTAACATAATTAACCAAGTGTGTCAATATCTTAATATGATTCACAAGTACTTAGTAAGACGTTGTTATAACGATAATCGTTATATATATCGTTTTCGAGTTTCTTAATTTAATAGTCTCATTTTTATGTATATAACTCCTTGTTAAAATACCTAATGAGATATTTACTTATCATAATATCATGTTAACTTTATATATAATCATATATATGTCATCATATAGTTTTTAAAAGTTTTAACGTTCGTGAATCACCGGTCAACTTGGGTGGTCAAATGTCTATATGAAACCTATTTCAATTAATCAAGTCTTAACAAGTTTGATTGCTTAAAATGTTGGAAATACTTAATCATGTAAATAACAATTTCATTTAATATATAAATAAACATGGAAAAGTTCAGGTCACTACAGTACCTACCCGTTAAATAAATTTCGTCCCGAAATTTTAAGCAGTTGGAGGTGTTGACGTATCTTCTGGAAATAAGTGCGGGTATTTCTTCTTCATTTGATCTTCTCATTCCCAGGTGAACTCGGGTCCTCTACGAGCATTCCATCGAACCTTAACAATTGGTATCTTGTTTTGTTTAAGTCTTTTAACCTCACGATCCATTATTTCGACGGGTTCTTCGATGAATTGAAGTTTTTCGTTGATTTGGATTTCGTCTAACGGAATAGTGAGATCTTCTTTAGCAAAACATTTCTTCAAATTCGAGACGTGGAAAGTGTTATGTACAGCTGCTAGTTGTTGAGGTAACTCAAGTCGGTAAGCTACTGGTCCGACACGATCAATAATCTTGAATGGTCCAATATACCTTGGATTTAATTTCCCTCTTTTACCAAATCGAACAACGTCTTTCCAAGGTGCAACCTTAAGCATGATCATCTCTCCAATTTCAAATTATATATCTTTTCTTTTAATGTTGGCGGTTTTCAACCGTTGTTGAATTTGGATGATCTTCTCTGTAGTTTCTTATATTATCTCCGGACCCATAATCTGTCTATCCCCCACTTCACTCCAACAAATCGGAGACCTGCACTTTCTACCATAAAGTGCTTCAAACGGCGCCATCTCAATGCTTGAATGGTAGCTGTTGTTGTAGGAAAATTCTACTAACGGTAGATGTCGATCCCAACTGTTTCCGAAATCAATAACACATGCTCGTAGCATGTCTTCAAGCATTTGTATCGTCCTTTCGCTCTGCCCATCAGTTTGTGGATGATAGGCAGTACTCATGTCTAGACGAGTTCCTAATGCTTGCTGTAATGTCTGCCAGAATCTTGAAATAAATCTGCCATCCCTATCAGAGATAATAGAGATTGGTATTCCTTGTCTGGAGACGAGTTCATTCAAATACAGTCGTGCTAACTTCTCCATCTTATCATCTTTTCTTATTGGTAGGAAGTGTGCTGATTTGGTGAGACGATCAACTATTACCCAAATAATATCAAAACCACTTGCAGTCCTTGGCAATTTAGTGATGAAATCCATGGTAATGTTTTCCCATTTCCATTTCGGGATTTCGGGTTGTTGAAGTAGACCTGATGGTTTCTGATGCTCCACTTTGACCTTAGAACACGTCAAACATTCCCCTACGTATTTAGCAACATCGGCTTTCATACCCGGCCACCAAAAATGTTTCTTGAGATCCTTTTACATCTTTCCCGTTCCAGGATGTATTGAGTATCTGGTTTTATGAGCTTCTCTAAGTACCATTTCTCTCATATCTCCAAATTTTGGTACCCAAATCCTTTCAGCCTTATACCGGGTTCCGTCTTCCCGAATATTAAGATGCTTCTCCGATCCTTTGGGTATTTCATACTTTAAATTTCCCTCTTTTAAAACTCCTTGTTGCGCCTCCTTTATTTGAGTAGTAAGGTTAGTGTGAATCATTATATTCATAGCTTTTACTCGAATAGGTTCTCTGTCCTTTCTGCTCAAGGCATCGGCTACCACATTTGCCTTTCCTGGGTGGTAACGAATCTCAAAGTCGTAATCATTCAGCAATTCAATCCACCTGCGCTGCCTCATATTCAGTTGTTTCTGATTAAATATGTGTTGAAGACTTTTATGGTCGGTATATATAATACTTTTGACCCCATATAAGTAGTGCCTCCAAGTCTTTAATGCAAAAACAACCGCGCCTAATTCCAAATCATGCGTCGTATGATTCTGCTAGTGAATCTTCAATTGTCTAGACGCATAAGCAATTACCTTCGTTCGTTACATTAATACACAACTGAGACCTTGCTTTGAGGCGTCACAATATATCACAAAATCATCATTCCCTTCAGGTAATAACAATATAGGTGCCGTAGTTAACTTTTTCTTCAACAATTGAAACGCTTTTTCTTGTTCATCCTTCCATTCAAATTTCCTCCCTTTATACGTTAATGCAGTCAAGGGTTTTGCTATTTTGGAAAAATCTTGGATGAATCTCCTGTAATAACTAGGTAGCCCTAAAAATTGGCGTATGTGTTTCGGAGTTTTCGGGGTTTCCCACTTTTCAACGGTTTCAATCTTTGCTGGATCCACCTGAATACCTTCTTTGTTCACTATGTCACTAGGGAATTGAACTTCTTTCAACCAAAATGCACACTTTGAAAACTTAGCGTACAGTTTTTCTTTCCTTAACAACTCTAGCACTTTTCTCAAGTGTTCTTCGTGCTCTTGATCATTCTTCGACTAAATAAGTATGTCATCGATGAAAACAATGACAAACTTGTCAAGATATGGACCACACACTCGGTTCATAAGGTCCATGAACACAGCTGGTGCATTAGTCAATCCAAATGGCATAACCATAAACTCGTAATGACCGTAACGCGTCCTAAAAGCAGTCTTTGGAATATCATCCTCCTTCACCCGCATTTGATGATATCGAGAACGTAAATCGATCTTCGAATAAACAGACGAGCCTTGTAGTTGATCAAATAAGTCATCAATTCTCAGTAGTGGGTAGCGGTTCTTGATGGTAAGTTTGTTCAACTCTCTGTAGTCGATGCACAACCTGAATGTACCATCTTTCTTCTTGACAAACAAAACAGGAGCTCCCCACGGTGATGTGCTTGGTCGAATGAAACCACGCTCTAAAAGTTCTTGTAATTGGCTCTGAAGTTCCTTCATTTCGCTAGGTGCGAGTCTGTATAGAGCACGAGCTATTGGTGCAGTTCCTGGTACAAGGTTTATTTGAAATTCAACGGATCGGTGTGGAGGTAGTCCCGGTAATTCTTTCGGAAATACATCGGGAAATTCTTTTGCGATGGGAATATCATTGATGTTCTTTTCTTCAGAATTGACTTTCTCGACGTGTGCTAGCATAGCATAGCAACCTTTTCTTATTAGTTTTTGTGCCTTCAGGTTACTAATAAGATTTAACTTCGCGTTGCTCTTTTCTCCGTACACCATTAAGGGTTTTCCTTTTTCTCGTATAATGCGAATTGCATTTTTGTAACAAACGATCTCTGCTTTCACTTTTTTCAACCAGTCCATACCAATTATCACATCAAAACTCCCTAACTCTACTGGTATCAAGTCAATCTTAAATGTTTCGCTAACCATTTTAATTTCTCGATTCCGACATATATTATCTGCTGAAAATAATTTACCATTTGCTAATTCGAGTAAAAATTTACTATCCAAAGGCGTCAATGGGTAACTTAATTTAGTATAAAATTCTCTACTCATATAGCTTCTATCCGCACCCGAATCAAATAAAACATAAGCATATTTGTCGTCAATAAGAAACGTACCCGTAACAAGCTCCGGGACTTCCTGTGCTTCTGCCGCATTAATATTGAAAACTCTTTCACAGCCCTGCCCATTAGTATTCCCCTGATTCGAGCAATTTCTAATAATGTGGCCCAGTTTTCCACATTTATAACAAACAGCGTTGGTATTACTTGCTCCGACACTATTCATTTCGGCATTACTTGTTCCGACATTATTTGCTCCCTTAGTTCTGTTAAACTTTGGTCCGTAGACCTCACACTTTTTTGCGCTATGACCATTTCTTTTACACCTGTTGCAAAATGTCGTGTAAAACCCCTGGTGATTTTCTTCACACCTATGACATGGCTGTTTTTGGTTTTTGTTGCCGTTGTTGTTATTGAGGTTGTTGTTGGAATTGTTATTGTTGTTGAAACGGTTGTTGTTGTTGTTGGAATGTTTGTTGTAGTTATTGGTAGGATTGCGGTTATTGTTGCGATTATTGTTGCGGTTGTTGTAATAGTTGTTGCGATTGTGGTTGTAATTGTTGTTGTTGTACTGGTGACTCTTGTCACCGTTTTCCTCCCACTTCCTCTTGAGTTGTTTTGTGTTGGCTTCTTCGGCCGCCTGCTCTTTAATTCTTCCCTCAATCTGATTTTTGAGTTTATGAGCCATTCAACTTGCCTTCTGTATAGAAGCGGGCTCGTGTGAACTCACATCTTCTTGAATCCTTACTGGTAACCCTTTTACAAACGCGTCGATTTTCTCTTCTTCATCTTCGAATGGTCCCGGATACAATAGGCACGACTCTGTGAATCGTCGTTCATATGTGGTAACGTCGAACCCTTGTGTTCGTAACTCTCTAAGTTCTGCCTTGAGTTTATTGACTTCGTTTCTAGGACGGTACTGCTCGTTCATCAATTGCTTGAATGCCGACCACGGTAGTGCGTAAGCAGCATTTTGTCCTACCTGTTCAAGATAGGTGTTCCACTACGTTAATGCAGTACCTGTGAAGGTATGCATAGCGTACTTAACTTTTTCCTCTTCAGTACACTTACTTATGGCAAACACCGATTCGACTTTCTCGGTCCACCGTTTCAATCCAATTGGTCCTTCGGTTCCATCAAATTCTAAAGGTTTGCAGGCAGTGAATTCTTTGTAGGTGCATCCTACACGATTTCTTGCGCCGTTAGCTGCATTGCTAGATTCAGAGTTATTGTTGGTATGTAGCGCAGCCTGTACTGCCGCTATGTTTGCAGCAAGAAAGGTACGGAATTCCACTTCGCTCATATTCGTGGTTTGTCGAGTCGTCGGTGCCATTTCCTTCAAAATAGCCAACTGAATCGAGTTAATCATACAGAATATTAAGAGTAGTCAATAGTATTTCGTAGCATAATATGAACTCATTTATAAAAGCTTTTTCTTCATAATAGCGTTTTATAAGTTTAAATTCGGGTACTACCTACCCGATAAGTTCATACTTAGTAGCTAATATACAATTCAACTACTACAATTCCATATGAAAAACTGATTATAATAATATATCACATACAAATATTCTTCAAACTTACAACTTCGCTATATTACACATAACATGAAATATAGTACACTTTGATACATGACAGTTTTGAAGATAAACCTAGTTAATACGCAAGTTGTTCAACAAAGGAAATAAAGACACGTAATTCATAAGTCCAGAAACAAGTCATGCATTCTGGTTTTACTAAGACGACTTCCCATCCTTGGTCTTGTGGAAAATAACCGTTATGACCATTGGCTAAGCAGCATGTTGTAATGTCTTCAAAAGAACGAGGGTTTCGTAATGTCCAACAGCCCCGTAATAATCTAAAAACCTTGTTTCTCACCCCAACTGCTGAATTCGTCACTTGTGGGAAGGTTTTATTAAAAAGTTACAATCCGATGTTCTTTTTCTCACTTTGGTAAGAAGCGAACATCACTAACCCGTAAGCATAACATGCTTCTTTATGTTGCATGTTAGAAGCTCTTTCTAATTCACGAAATCCTATGTTGGGATATGCTAAGTCAAAATAGGTTCTTAACCCATAGCGTAAAATTGCATTTGGGTTCCCCGCATTTAATGCTTTAAAGAAAACACGGCGTAACTTACGGTCTTCCCAATGTGATATACCCCACCTATCAAAGGAAAGCCTTTTATAAACTAAGGCATTTCCGGAAAGTCTTTCAAATGTTTGACAATTTAATTTCGCCATAACTAAATGTGCTGATGAATTCTGACCGACTCTAGATAAGATTTCCTCAATCATATCCACTGGTAGGTCTTCTAAAATATTCGGTTGTCTACCCTTAACGTCCATTTTGTTTTTATACTATAAAATAGACAAGGATTAGATTCGTAAAAGATAATTAACAAACAATACAAGCAATTTTTACATAGAACATAAAAGTACAAGCACAGTACAATACATATAATACACAACATGATTACAACCCTCTAATCTGAATCACTGGTTTCTTCTCCTTCGGACTTGGTTCGTTTTCCTAATTTTCTAGGAATATATGAAGTTCCTCTAATGCGAGTCATCGTTTTCCATAATGGTTTAGAAAAACCTGGTGCTTTAGAGGTTCCCGGGTCATTGTTACATTTTAGGAAATACGGATGTTGTCGATATATATAAAGTTCATCGGGGTTGGAATCGGGTTTCACTATTTTTATACCTTTTCCCTTATTATTTTCTTTCACTTTATTAAATTGGGTTGAGGTAATTTCTATAACATCATCGGAATCCTCATCGGGATTCGATTCATCAGAAAATTGGAAATCCTCCAAATATTTTGCTTCCTCGGCGGAAACACCATTGACCATTATTAACTTTGGTCCGTTGGTTGAGGATTTTCTTTTATTTAATCGATTTACTATAGGTATCAATATTTCTTCCTCCGGAACCTCTTCTTCTTCTGGTTCCTCCTCTTCCGATTCCTCCTCTTCTGGTTCCTCTTCTTCCGGTTCCTCCTCTTCCGGTTCCTCCTCTTCCGGTTCCTCTTCGGGAATTTGTGAATCTTCCCAAAATATATTTGATTCTTCATTATTATTAGGTGAATCAATGGGATTTGTATTAGAGGTAGACATCTATCACACAATATCAAATACGTTAAGAGATTAATATATCACATAATATTTACATGTTAATAATATATAGTTTTCAACAAAAAAAAATGTTAAGCAATCGTTTTTGAAGAAAAACACGGTCGAAGTCCAGACTCACTAATGCATCTTAACAAACTCGGTAAGACACACTAATGCAATTTTCTGGTTCTCTAAGACCAACGCTCTGACACCAACTGAAATGTCCCGTTCATATTGATTATAAACGTTCCATATTAATTGATTTCGTCGCGAGGTTTTGACCTCTATATGAGATGTTTTTTAAAGACTGCATTCATTTTTAAAACAACCATAACCTTTATTTTATCGATAAAGGTTTAAAAAAAAATATTACGTAGATTATCAAATAATGATAATCTAAAATATACCGTTTACACACGACCATTACATAATGGTTTACAATAAGAATATATTACATCAAAAATAAGTTTCTTGAATGCAGTTTTTACATAATATCATACAAGCATGGACTCCAAATTTTGTCCTTATTTTAGTATGCAATAGCGAAAGCTCTTAATAATCACCTGAGAATAAACATGCTTAAAACCTCAACAAAAATGTTGTTGAATTATAGGTTTAACCTATATATTATCAAATCATAATAATAAACCACAAGATTTCATATTTCAATATACATCCCATACATAGAGATAAAATTCATTCATATGGTGAACACCTGATAACCGACATTAACAAGATGCATATAAGAATATCCCCTAACAAAAATAAGTTTCTTGAATGCAGTTTTTACATAATATCATACAAGCATGGACTCTAAATCTTGTCCTTATTTTAGTATGCAACAGCGAAAGCTCTTAATAATCACCTGAGAATAAACATGCTTAAAACCTCAACAAAAATGTTGGTGAATTATAGGTTTAACCTATATATTATCAAATCATAATAATAGACCACAAGATTTCATATTTCAATATACATCCCATACATAGAGATAAAATTCATTCATATGGTGAACACCTGGTAACCGACATTAACAAGATGCATATAAGAATATCCCTTATCATTCCGGGAAATCCTTCGGACATGATAAAAACGAATTCGAAGTACTAAAGCATCTGGTACTTTGGATGGGGTTCGTTAGGCCCAATAGATCTATCTTTAGGATTCGCGTCAATTAGTAGATCGGTTTACTAATTCTTAGGTTACCAAGCAAAAGGGGCATATTCGGATTCGATCATTCACCCATATAATGTAGTTTCAATTACGTGTGTCTATTTCGTAAAACATTTATAAAACTGCATGTATTCTCATCTCAAAATATTAGATTTTAAAAGTGGGACTATAACTCACTTTCACAGATTTTTACCTCGTCGGGAAGTAAGACTTGGCCACTGGTCGATTCACGAACCTATAACAAATATGTACATATATATCAAAGTATATTCAAAATATATTTACAACACTTTTAATACATTTTGATGTTTTAAGTTTATTAAGTCAGCTGTCCTCGTTAGTAACCTACAACTAGTTGTCCAAAGTTAGATGTACAGAAAAAAATTGATATATATTATCTTGAATCAATCCACGACCCAGTGTATACACGTCTCAAGCTAGATCACAACTCAAAGTATATATATTTTTGGAATCAACCTCAACCCTATATAGCTAACTCCCACATTACTGCATATAGAGTGTCTATAGTTGTTCCAAATAATATATACACATGGGTCGATATGATATGTCAAAACATTTGCATAAGTGTCTATGGTATCCCAAGATTATATAATATATTAGAATACATGTATAATACAATATAAGTTAGCTAGGATATGATCAATATAGATTTGTTACCAATTTCACGTAGCTACAACAAGAAAAATTAACCAATCTTGTTTTACCCATAACTTCTTCGTTTTAAATCCGTTTTGAGTGAATCAAATTGCTATGGTTTCATATTGAACTCTATTTTATGAATCTAAACATAAAAAGTATAGGTTTATAGTCAGAAATATAAGTTACAAGTCATTTTTGTAGGAGGTACCCATTTCAGTCGAAAGAACGACGTCTTGTTGAACATTTTGAAAAACATACTTCCACTTTGAGTTTAACCATGATTTTTGGATATAGTTTCATGTTCATAAGAAAAATCATTTTCCCATAAGAAAAACTTTTAAATCAGTTTATCATAGTTTTTAATTAACTAACCCAAAACAGCCCGCGGTGTTACTACGAATACGTATGTCCGGTTTTACGGTGTTCTTCGTGTTTTCAGGTTTTAAATCATTAAGTTAGCATATCATATAGATATAGAACATGTGTTTAGTTGATTTTAAAAGTCAAGTTAGAAGGATTAACTTTTGTTTGCGAACAAGTTTAGAATTAACTAAACTATGTTCTAGTGATTACAAGTTTAAACCTTCGAATAAGATAGCTATATATGTATGAATCGAATGATGTTATGAACATCATTACTACCTCAAGTTTTCTGGATAAAGCTACTGGAAATGCGAAAAAATGGATCTAGCTTCAAAGGATCCTTGGATGGCTTGAAAGTTTTTGAAGCAGAATCATGACACGAAAACAAGTTCAAGTAAGATTTCCACTCGAAATAAGATTGTTATAGTTATAGAAATTGAATCAAAGTTTGAATATGAGTATTACATTGTATTAGAAATATATCTTACTGTAAATAAGAAAGATTTCTTGAGGTTGGATGATCACTCTACAAGATTGGAAGTAAGCTAGCAAACTTGGAAGTATTCTTGATTTTATGAAACTAGAACTTGTAGAATTTATGAAGAACACTTAGAACTTGAAGATAGAACTTGAGAGAGATCAATTAGATGAAGAAAATTGAAGAATGAAAGTTTTTGTAGGTGTTTTTGGTCGTTGGTATATGGATTAGATATAAAGGATGTGTAATTTTGTTTACATGTAAATAAGTCATGAATGATTACTCATATTTTTGTAATTTTATGAGATATTTCATGCTAGTTGCCAAATGATGGTTCTCACATGTGTTAGGTGACTCACATGGGCTGCTAAGAGCTGATTATTGGAGTGTATATACCAATAGTACATAAATCTAAAAGCTGTGTATTGTACGAGTACGAATACGGGTGCATGCGAGTAGAATTGTTGATGAAACTGAACGAGGATGTAATTGTAAGCATTTTTGTTAAGTAGAAGTATTTTGATAAGTTTCTTGAAGTCTTTCAAAAGTGTATGAATACATATTAAAACACTACATGAAAATACATTTTAACTGAGTCGTTAAGTCATCGTTAGTCGTTACATGTATATGTTGTTTTGAAACCTTTAGGTTAGCGGTCTTGTTAAATGTTATTAACCTATTGTTTATTATATATAAAGAGATGTTAAATTGTTACATTATCATGATATTATGATATATAATATATATTAGTATGATATATATACAGTTAAATGTCGTTACAACGATAATCGTTACATATATGTCTCGTTTCGAAATCATTAAGTTAGTAGTCTTATTTTTACATATGTAGTTCATTGTTAATACACTTAATGATATATTTACTTATCATTTAACATAATTAACCAAGTGTATCAATATCTTAATATGATTCACATGTACTTAGTAAGACGTTGTTATAACGATAATCGTTATATATATCGTTTTCGAGTTTCTTAATTTAATAGTCTCATTTTTATGTATATAACTCATTGTTAAAATACCTAATGAGATACTTACTTATCATAATATCATGTTAACTATATATATAATCATATATATGTCATCATATAGTTTTTACATGTTTTAACGTTCGTGAATCACCGGTCAACTTGGGTGGTCAAATGTCTATATGAAACCTATTTCAATTAATAAAGTCTTAACAAGTTTGATTGCTTAATATGTTGGAAACACTTAATCATGTAAATAACAATTTCATTTAATATATATATATAAACATGGAAAAGTTCGGGTCACTACAGCTTACACCCTTCTAACTTCGTCATAACCATTAAACCGGTTACCTACATACATAAGGATAGTTAACCACCATGACTCTACTTGCACACGAACGTGGTTAACGGAGATGCCTCTCAAACGGCATACCGCATACACACCCAAAATCATAAAAGAAAAGACTGGCCGTCAAGAGCGTACAACACTCGCCACACAATCACAAAACCGCCATCGAAATCGAACCGCCAATTAACATGTATATACACCATAGTATGTTAGCATCATCAAACGTACTACTACACTCTGGCTAAGCTCTCACGGCTACACCAAATCAAAACACAACACTCTCGATAAGGCGATTACACGTTACGTACTTTCATATGGTGATATAATGCACGGTACATACTAACCCAAAACACGAGCAACAATACACACACATTCAACAAATCCTACGGGTCTCACTCGAACGAGCTTAACGACCCAAAACCACAACTCAATAAGCCTAGACAACAGAAGACTCAAATAACAAAGTCAAGGCACAACACACCAACCTATACGACCAATCTCATCATCGATCATAGCCCACGGACTCTCGCGAATTCAATTCACCATAAAACCGACGCTCACTTTCCTCCATTGGCATCAATTAAGCAACGGTCTAATGCCAATATAACTCATACCTCATATATCAAAACATCGCTACCCGCAGGGTAGACTTTTTCAATCTGTAGGTTCACTCGACCCATTGTTCCTGAATTTATCCGACCGACAATACACATATGCTCAGCCTTTTTAAAAAGAGTGAACAACGTCATCATAACAAATGCGTCACCCGCATTCTCGCCATCAAACACCGTGCTTGCTTTAATCAGCCATCAAGGTCGTGTCCGCATCCCCGAAAATCTTGCATCACCATCTCGTTAAGGGAGATGAGATTCGCCAGTCCTACGACTAAATGACTTCTAATCATAACTTACGGACGAACCCTATGGTTCTTCGACTCCCGACACAAAAGAGAACATGCGCCATCAACCGAGCACCTAAGCCCATTCATATAGGTTGGTAAAACCAGACCCCTTACTCAATACTAAGAAATGATTTGAGATATTATGTCTTACTCCCTTCGTCCGTCAATCTAAGCATCAACGTAGGGGAATTCCATTAGGAATGCTACTCATAATAATACTACATATTAACACAATGCATTAAACCCAGGTCAACCCTCACGAATCAATGACTCAAGCATCACCTCGGTGCACCGTCATAATAAATAAATAAAAAATCAAATCGTCACCGAGTTCACTCAAGACTAACTAGATCTCGAGACTAGATTTAAGTCTCTAACACATACTTGAATCCATCGGCACACAACAAATAATCCTAAGGCATATATGTATCGAAACGAAAGTACATGAAGGAGTATCATTGGACTTCTGTGCTTCACTACCTATCAAGTAGTCGTGCTCTAACCTCTTAACCCGATCGGCAAATGATTCGGAACACTCCGACCTTCGGTGTCCCTCCTTCTGGCAAATAAAGCACCTGATCGTGCTTAAAGGTATACCCGTACAATCCCGTGCCAAATGACCTCGTTGTAGAAAATTATGACACGTAGGCACGAAACCTTCCAACTTTTTAGCCTGTTTAGAAACCCAAGCGGGACACTCCGACTTTCGATGCCCTTAATTTTGACAATAGAAGCATTTTGACATTTTGACATTTTGCCCACAATTGTAACATTTTGACATACTAGAGCCCGACACTCCCTTCCTCTTGCTACCCGCACTCTCCATTACACTTTTACCTTGATCATTAAATGACTCGGGACACTCTGACTTGCGGTGTCCCTCTTTCCGACACTTAAAACATGTGTCGTTGCTTGAAGGCGCATTTGTGCAATCACGCGACAAATGACCCCGTTGTGCACAATTATAGCACGAAGGTACGTAACCTCCCTTACTCCTCTTTTTCATGTTTCTGACGCCTTCAGACGCATTCCTCGTCCTCTTACCAGGAGCACGTGACTCTATCCTTGCAAGTACTTCTTCATCACAACTACCTCGAGGTTCAAAAAACCTCTTCTCCAACTGTTCCCTTACGATCTTAGTCACCTGGTTTCGGACCAATTCGGTTACTCGTCCTTCGATTGACTCCTTGACAACTTGTATAACCTCGTTGGCCAAACCCGAGACATATTGTCCGAGTACAGCCTCAACCCTCACCGTTAACTCATCCTTCCTTTCATGAGCAGGCGCATTAGTTCCGATTCCATCTTTCATCTTCATTCTAAAGAATGCACACCGATTAAACAACGAAACGTAAAAGAAACGACATACATATACCACACCGCCCCATCTTGCTTGACATTCGTTGTACATCAGTTGTTTGACACGATTTGAACCCGTAACAATGGTAGATAATCATTATTACGCGAGCACGTCGCGTTAACTTGCTAGTACAACATCTATCTCGCTTGATGATTGCAAACACAACACAAAACAATTAGCGCAAGGTTAGTTCACATAAACCTAGACACTAACCAATCCCGGTCCGACCCGTCTTCTACAAGTCCCGCATAACACCCGTACACAATAAAGTCTAAGTCTAGGCACCTATCTCAAGTCGCCTAAATCCCTTAGACCATGCTCTGATACCACTTGTAACAACCCAACCCGTTATACAATTGAACACGCGAAATAAATTTTTTATTTTTTTTATATATATAGTACAGTGCGCGGCGCGCACAAGCCAATTCAGCTTCTGTTCGGTTTTGTAAATTTTCAAATAAACATCTCCCACTTCCCGATATATTTAGGTGAAACGCTTTTCACAACAAGTTATAAAATGAAGAACTCACACGATTCAATAATAAAATAAGTTTTACGAAATGGGGCCCACATCGACCCGAACTACGAGTTTCATACAAAACATGAGTTTTAACCACATTAGTTTAAATTCTAAACGAGACTATGAGCATGGTGTTTGGGGGTTAAACTACCCAAATCTCGGTCAAACTCCAAAAGCTAACACTTCCAAAAAGCGTCCCCTATCAAAACAAAGCGGGATCTCTAATCCAAACGAACGCCCTTACCCTTGTCCACGCCAGAGCCTATAAAAAGGTAAACAATGAGAGGGTAAGCAAAGCTTAGTGAGTACAACAATTATACATACACATATATAACCCATCTATTTGCAATCGCACCCACCATATACCTCATACGAAAATATAACTCGAATAGCATGCCGTCATACTCAAAATGCTAATAACTCGTACACTAACACAACACCACATTAGCATATACTCAACACAATATATATATACATATATATATATATATATATATATATATATATATATATATATATATATATATATATATATATATATATATATATATATATATATATATATATATATATATATATATATATATATAGCATGCTAAACAATATCCCACAACATAATATGGTTAACCATAAATGCTATGGTGCTACCAGCTCGTGGTTGTGACGACCCAGAAATTTCTGACCAAATTTAAACTTAATCTTTATATGTTTCCGACACGATAAGCAAAGTCTGTAATGTTAAGTCTCAAAATTTTTGAACTGTTCATATATTCAATTGACCTTCGACCATTCCCGACGATTCACGAACAACTATTTGTAAATAGATATGAACATATTTAATTATATATATACATATTAATTTAAAATGTTATATGATTCAATTATTAGAATTTACCATGTAAAATAAAATAAAATATGATATTATAATAATAATTATTTTAAACATAACTATACATAAATAAAGTATATTAAAAATAAATATTAAATGATTGTAATACTCGTTGGACGTTTCAGTTATTATTTAGAGAAGTTTAATTCGAAATTATATGATTTTGAAATAAACGGTGATCCAAAAATGAGTTCTATAAATTTTAGGCTTACTAAAAATGTATTTAGAATTTAGTTATTAAATTATAACACTTTTTATATATTACCCAGAATTGAGAGGGACAGTTGATGTAACTTTTATTTAATAAATCAATAATCGAATTTTATACCATAATGACTGAAATAAATAAAGATAATTATTATAAAAATATGGAATTTTTCTGAAGACTTTTTATTCGCCACTAAGTGAACAACGGGGCACGATATATTAGCCCGTGAAAACTGTCGGTAGATATTTTTCATTGAAGGATGCTAAATGTTCCTTTTCCCATGTTTTTATTACTTTATTATTATTATACAGTAAATTATAGATATTTTATTACTGTTTTTGATTTCAATTCATATTCATATTCTTATATCTATATATACATACGTAGATAGATGCATAGAGGAATTGAGATATATATCCAACCACCACCACTTCTTGTAACCATCAATCACCTATATTAAACCCTCACAAGATGATACTCGTCTCTTCTGTTGTTTTAGTTTAACAATACCATCTGTAGTGACCCGAACTTTTCCATGTTTATATATATTAAATGAAATTGATATTTACATGATTAAGTGTTTTCAACATGTTAAGCAATCAAACTTGTTAAGACTTGATTAATTAAAATAGGTTTCATATAAACAATTGACCACCCAAGTTGACCGGTGATTCACCAACGTTAAAACTTGTAAAAACTATATGATCAAATATATATGATTATATATATAGTTAACATGATATTATGATAATTAAGTATCTCATTAGGTATTTTAACAATGAGTTATATACATAAAATTAAGTTTATTGAATTAAGAAACTCGAAACGATATATATAACGATTATCGATATAACAACGTCTTACTAAATACATATGAATCATATTAAGATATTTATACACTATGTTTAATCATGATAAATTATAAGTAAACATGTCATTAAGTGTATTAACAATGAACTGCATATGTAAAAACAAGACTACTAACTTAATGATTTCGAAACGAGACATATATGTAACGATTATCGTTGTAACAACATTTAACTGTATATATATATATATCATACTAAGATATATTAATATATCATAATATCATGATAATGTAATAATTTAACATCTCTTTAGATATAATAAACAATGGGTTAACAGCATTTAACAAGATCGTTAACCTAAAGGTTTCAAAACAACATTTACATGTAACGACTAACGATGATTTAACGACTCAGTTAAAATGTATATACATGTAGTGTTTTAATATGTATGCATACATTTTTGAAAGACTTCAAGACATTTATCAAAATACTTCTACTTAACAAAAATGCTTACAATTACATCCTCGTTCAGTTTCATCAACAATTCTACTCGTATGCACCCGTATTCGTACTCGTACAATACACAGCTTTTAGATGTATGTACTATTGGTATATACACTCTAATGATCAGCTCTTAGTAGCCCATGTGAGTAACCTAACATATGTGGGAACTATCATTTGGCAACTAGCATGAAATATCTCATAAAATTACAAAAATATTAGTAATCATTCATGACTTATTTACAAGTAAACAAAATTACACATCCTTTATATCTAATCCATATACCAACGACTAAAAACACCTACAAATACTTTCATTCTTTAATTTTCTTCATCTAATTGATCTCTCTCAAGTTCTATCTTCAAGTTCTAAATGTTCTTCATAAATTCTATAAGTTATAGTTTCATAAAATCAAGAATACTTCCAAGTTTGCTTGTAAAGTGATCATCCAACCTCAAGAAATCTTTCTTATTTACAGTAAGATATCTTTCTAATACAAGGTAATACTCATATTCAAACTTTGATTCAATTTCTATAACTATAACAATCTTATTTTGAGTGGAAATCTTACTTGAACTTGTTTTCGTGTCATGATTCTGCTTCAAGAACTTTCAAGCCATCCAAGGATCCTTTGAAGCTAGATCTATTTTTCTCATTTCCAGTAGGTTTACCTACTAAAATTAAGGTAGTAATGATGTTCATAACATCATTCGATTCATACATATAAAACTATCTTATTCGAAGATTTAAACTTGTAATCACTAGAACATAGTTTAGTTAATTCTAAACATGCTCGCAAATAAAGTTAATCCTTCTAAATTGACTTTTAAAATCAACTAAACACAGGTTCTATATCTATATGATATGCTAACTTAATGATTTAAAACCTGGAAACACAAAAAACACCGTAAAACCGGACATACGCCGTCGTAGTAACACCGCGGGCTGTTTTGGGTTTGATAATTAAAAACTATGTTAAAATTTGATTTAAAAGTTGTTCTTCTAGGAAAATTATTTTTCTTATGAACATGAAACTATATCCAAAAATCATGGTTAAACTCAAAGTGGAAGTATGTTTTCCAAAATGGTCATCTAGACGTCGTTCTTTCGACTGAAATGACTATCTTTACAAAAATGACTTCTAACCTGTATTTCCGACTATAAACTTATACCTTTTCTATTTAGATTCATAAACTTAAGTTCAATATGAAACCATAGCAATGTGAAACACTCAAAACGGATTTAAAACGAAGAAGTTATGGATAAAACAAGATTGGATAATTTTTCTTGTTGTAGCTACGTGAAAATTGGTAACAAATCTATATTAATCATATCTTAGCTAACTTATATTGTATTATACATGTATTCTAATATATTATGTAATCTTGGGATACCATAGACACGTATGCAAATGTTTTGACATATCATATCGACCCATCTATATATATTATTTGGAACAACCATAGACACTCTATATGCAGTAATGTTGGAGTTAGCTATACAGGGTTGAGGTTGATTCCAAAAATATATATACTTTGAGTTGTGATCTAGCCTGAGACATGTATACACTGGGTCGTGGATTGATTCAAGATAATATATATCGATTTATTTCTGTACATCTAACTATGGACAACTAGTTGTAGGTTACTAATGAGGACAGCTGACTTAATAAACTTAAAACAGTAAAACATATTAAAAATGTTGTAAATATATTTCGATTATACTTTGATGTATATGTACATATTGTTATAGGTTCGTGAATCGACCAGTGGCCAAGTCTTATTTTCCGACGAAGGAAAAATCTGTGAAAGTGAGTTATAGTCCCACTTTTAAATCTAATATTTTTGGGATGAGAATACATGCAGTTTTATAAAGGTTTTACAAAATACACACAAGTACTTAAAATTACATTCTATGTTGGATTATGAATACCGAATATCACCATTTTTGCTTGGTAGCCTAAGAATTAGTAAACCGATCTACTAATTGACGTGAATCCTAAAGATAGATCTATTGGGCCTAACAAACCCCATCCGTTGTAGCGGATGCTTTAGTACTTCGATGGTGTTTTATCATGTCCGATGGATGTCCCAGAATGATAGGGGATATTCTTATATGCATCTTGTTAATGTCGGTTACCAGGTGTTCAATCCATATGAATGATTTTTGTCTCTATGCATTGGACGTATGTTTATGCGAAATGGAAATACGAAATCTTGTGGTCTATTAAAAATTATGAAATGATTATTTATGATAAACTAATGAACTCACCAACCTTTTGGTTGACACTTGAAAGCATGTTTATTCTCAGGTACGAAAGAAATCTTCCGCTGTGCATTTGCTCATTTTAGAGATATTACTTGGAGTCATTCATGACATATTTCAAAAGACGTTGTATTCGAGTCGTTGAGTTCATCAAGATTATTATTAAGTCAATTATAGTTGGATATATTATGAAATGGTATGCATGCCATCAACTTTTGATGTAATGAAAGTTTGCCTTTTAAAAACGAATGCAATGTTTGTAAAATGTATCATATAGAGGTCAAGTACCTCGCGATGTAACCAAATGTAATGTATTCGTCCAGATGGATTAGGATGTGTCTTTACACCATCGAACCATCACACATCATCAACTTGGTTCTGTGTTCTAATTAGATTAGACAATACACACAAACAACCTCCATCGAAACCAAACCACACCACCTCCGGTTGATTTGAGCCGAAGAACCACCACAACTACCATGATCAACCACCTTCTCCACCACAAATTTTTTTTCGCTTTGTTTCTGTAACACGTCAAACTACACGGCCACTTCTATCTCCATCGTGAGTTAACCACTCCCATCCTTCACCGTCACTTTCTCCCTCAACCATCACACATCGCTACCATGTAACCACCATCATTTAAAATTTCTATTGCTACCATTTTTACAGCTTACAATGGCCATCATCATCAACAAGTTGTTGCATTTTGCAGTCACCCAACACCACCACGACAGCATTACTGAAACCACCTTCTTCTTCACACAAAACCACCTTCCCTCTCTCTTGTTTCTCCTCTCTCTCTCCCCTAATTCTCATCGTGAATTACCTTTCCTTCACTTTTCTCTCTTTGTTCGTGGAACCATTACACAGGCTGCTAAACCTGTTTTCTAATCTACTATAGCAGCCGTAAAATTCATAGCAGCTGCTGCGTCTGTTTCTGTTTTGGTTCAAACACTGTATACCGCTATCCTTGCTACAAGCCCCATCCGTTGTTGCGGATGCTTTAGTACTTCGAAATTTATCATGTTCGAAGGGAGTCCCGGAATGATGGGGATATTCTATATGCATCTTGTTAATGTCGATTATCAGGTGTTCAATCCATATGAATGATTTTTATGCAGATGCATGATGTTTATGAGAAATAGAAATGAAAATCTTGTGGTCTATTAAAATGATGGAAATGATTGATTATGATAAACTAATGAACTCACCAACCTTTTAGTTGACACTTTTAAGCATGTTTATTCTCAGGTATGAAAGAAATCTTTCGCTGTGCATTTGCTCATTTTAGAGATATTACTTGGAGTCATTCATGGCATATTTCAAAAGACGTTGCATTCCAGTCGTTGAGTTCAATAGAGATTATTATTAAGTAAATGACAGATTAGGTCATTTATAGGTTGGATATTATGAAATGGTATGCATGCCTGTCAGCTTTTGATGAAAGGAAAGTTTATCTTTAAAAACGAATGCAATGTTTGTAAAATGTATCATATAGAGGTCAAATACCTCGTAATGTAACCATATGTTATTGTATTCGTCCTTATGGATTAGGACGGGTCATCTGATGTGGTATCAGAGCGGTGGTTGTAGCGAACCATGTCTTGCATTAGTGTGTCTAACTAGTAGTTGTTAGGATGCATTAATGAGTCTGGACTTCGGCCTAGTAGTTGTTAGGATACATTAATAAGTCTGGACTTGAACTTGGTCTGCATGTCAAAAGGTTTTGCTTATCATTTTCTTGTCAGAAATTACACGCTTATCATTCTTAGTCTAGACACATCTTACTGCATTGATTGCATGAATAGTGTATAGACAAATTTCATATCTTATCGTATCTGCTAAATCATATCTTAGCGTAATCGTTACTGTAAACCTTGCCTTACATATTCTGTAAATTTCTCCGTAATCTACGAAATCTTTTATTCTATATATATAGATATTCTATGTAATTAGAATACCATCCGATAGCCGGAAATCATTTCATATCGAAAAATCCTTTATTCAATCGTACGAAATGGAATTCGCTACTAGTTCAAGTCCCTCAGATTCCGATATAGAGTTTCACTCAAGCTCCGAAAGCAGTGTGACCGGAATGGATCAACCAATCAGTCATCACCAAATCTGGAGAAATTGGGGATGGGTTCGTAGTCGACTTAATCAATGGAGACAAGAAGAAGGAGATTCCTTCCACCAAGCGAATTCACCTCTTAGCTAAGATCCTGAAGCACTTACCGGTGAACCCATTCGAAACACCATTTTCACACTCATTTCCAGAGTATCTCGCCACGATTATATTCTATCTAAAATTCTAAACCTTATTCATTAGCTCGTTCCGACCGACAATCATCCCGGAATAATATAAGAAGTCAACGAACTTCGCGCTCAAATAATCAATTTGCAGAATATGGTGCAAAATTTACCAGCTTCGGCAACATCACCAGCACCAACAATATTGAAACGACCCGTTCATATTACTATAAATTCAGTACGTTATTCATTGGTCCCATAGCGAGGTAATTGACCTCTATATGATATGTTTTAGAAAATATTGCATTTATTTCATAAAAAGCACACCATTATTATACATAATACGAGTTTTAAACATATGGGCGATTATTTACAAAATAATCCCCATGATATATCGATTTTTAAATATTACAAAGGTGACATAACAGTCGAATATAATACATGACCAAAGTTTTATTGAATGCAACCCTCTTTTAAACAAAAGCATGAGACTCCATGTAAAGCTTGCTCAGATAATGCGATAGCAGAAGACTTTCTTAAGGACCTGAGAATAAACATGCTTAAACAGTCAACACAAAGGTTGGTGAGATATATAGGTTTAAAGCTAGCATCGATATAAATATAGACCACAAGATTTCATAGTTACAAACATTTCAATAAAGATATTCTATAAGTTTTTGAGCGCTTCGGTAACCATACTTAACCATTAATGTGGCATATTCCCTTTATTGTGAAATCTCCCTACACTGTACCAAGTGTAGTAAAAATGAAGTACTATGCAACCGTTTATGATACTAGAGCGACTAGCCCGGTTAGGGTTGTCAAACCCGATAGATCTATCAATAGGATTCGCGCTTACATGTTCTTACAACATGTAAATATTAGTTACCAAGCTATTAGGGAAGATATGCAAGGTGGTACAACTCAACGTAGAATATAGTTTAAGTACTTGTGTCCATGGCGTAAAACATAAAATGCATGTATTCTCATCCCAAAATATTTTAGAGTTTAAAAATGGAACTATATACTCACAGTAGTAAAAGTATATTAATAATAAGTTTTCAACTTATTAAAAATATGATCGTCGTCCTTGGATTCACGAACCTATAACAATAATAACGATTCAGATAATAATACGACATATAAAATAAAGCAAGTTCATAGAATACTTATATAATAATTTTTAACATTTTATGTTGGTAGTCCAAAATAGTTCAAAAAGTCCATTAATAGATATATATATATATATATAATCTTAGAATTATCCCATGGCGTATTGTGTAAGTATTGTCTTGCATCAATCCAGAGACGTATTGTATACGTATTGTCTTAGAATTAACTAAGACGTATTGTGTACGTATTGTCTTAGGATTTATCAAAACGTATTGTTTACGTATTGTCATGGAACGTACCAAGATTATTATATATATACAATCTCGGTTAACCAAGATTATAATATTTTGTTATACTAATGATAACATGTCCAAATATATATAGGATATAGGAAAAGTTAGCAAGGATATGGTTAATATATTTTTTGTAATATAAATTTCATCCATACAACGTTAATTTTAGCAGATTTTGTTTTACTCGCCAAATATTCATTACAACTCCGTTTAAAGTGAATCAAATTGCTATGGATTTCTTAAGAAGTAAATTTAACAAAACCAATTCGAAAATATCAGCCCAAGTAGTAATTTTTAGAGCTTTACCCTCTTTTTGTGTCGGTGGACAGATTTGGGAAAATCCCGGCATCCACCCAATATATGATTTTTGATAAAAATACTTCCACTTTGTCTAAAATCATGAAAAAAATACTGGAAGTCTTATTTACATATATTAACATATTTCCAAAGTCTTAGCCTCGAACTCAAAGTCTAAGATAGGTTTTTAATTCCCAACCCAAAACAGCCCGCTTTTTACCGAATGGAGATTAAAGGATATATGTTAAGTTTCAAGGTGTTCTTCATATGTACAAGTTATAAGTTATTATATTAACTTAATATAACATTATAATACATATAAATAAGTGTTATTAGAGTTAAGTTAGAAAGATTAGATTAGTTTTTCAAACAAGTTTAAAATCAACTAAACTATGTTCTAGTTTATAAACTCTTATATAGATAGCTATAAACATATGAATTGAACAAGAGTTGAAGTAGAGTTTTTACCTCAAGTTTAGAATGTAAAGTTTCTGGAAAGAAGTAGTAGAACAAAAATTGAGATAGTTCTTACAAGTGTGTGTAAAAATGAGTTAGAAATGGTGCTTATTAATAGGCTTGAAAATTTAGTTTTTAGTGAAAATATCTAAGATAAGTTAAAATGTATTAAGTCATGGATGACATATTAAATTGATTAGGTCATGGATGACATATTACACAAATAATTGCAGATTTCTATTGGTATATACCAATAGTAAATACTTCTAGAAGCTGTGTATAATACGGGTAAAAATACCGTATGAATGAGAGTAGAATTCTTGAGGAAATTGAACGGAAATACGAGTATAGCTATCCTTTATATGTATTGGTATATTATAAAATGTATTCAATAATTTTAAGGATGTATTTACACTCGTAATACATTGTATGTACATACATTTTAATTTAAGTTAATTACGTCGTTTAAATAGTAACATATATATTGTTCAAAAACTCTTTAAATTAGTAGTATGAAAATATATATATAATACTTTGTTAATATACTTAATGAGATATTTAATTATCATATTTTCAAGTTAAATATATGTATATATACAAAAAATATAATTAATACAAGTTATGACGTTCGTGAATCGTAGGAATAAAAGGGTGGTCAACTGCTTATATAAAATTCTTTCCGGAGGTTCAAGACTTATTAAAATTCATTGCTTATCATGTCGAAATTATTAAATCATATAAATAGTATAATCAAGTAGTCGGAAAAATCCGGGTCATCACAGTACCTACCCGTTAAAGAAATTTCGTCCGAAAATTTGAAGTAGTACCTATTTAATGGGCGGTGTTTGTAAACAGATGTGGATACTTCTGTTTCATCTGGTCCTCTCTTTCCCAAGTGAACTTGGGACCTCTTCAAGCATTCCAACGAACCCTAACTATAGGTATGTTGCTTTGCTTGAGCTGTTTGACTTCACAGTCCATGATTTCGACAGGCTCTTCATTAAAATGCAGTTTCTCGTCTATTTGGATTTCTTCAAGAGGAACAGTCAGGTCTTCTTTTGCAAGGCATTTCCTTAGGTTCGAGACGTGAAAGGTATTGTGTACTCCAGCAAGTTGTTGTGGTAGCTTAAGTCGATAAGCCACCGGTCCAATACGTTCGATGATCTTGAATGGTCCTACGTATCTTGGGTTCAATTTACCCCTCTTACCAAAGTGTATCACACATTTCCAAGGTGACACCTTTAACATAACCATGTCATCAACCTGAAATTCTAACGGCTTCCTTCGAACATCAGCATAGCTCTTTTGACGACTTTTGACGGTCTTCAATCTCTCCTTGATTTGCACAATCTTATCAGTAGTCTCCTGTATGATCTGAAATGTCCCGTTCATATTGATTATAAACGTTCCATATTAATTGATTTCGTTGCGAGGTTTTGACCTATATATGAGACGTTTTTCAAAGACTGCATTCGATTTTAGAACAAACCATAACCTTTAAAATATTACGACGATTATCAAATAATGATAATCTAAAATATAGCGTTTTTCACACGACCATTACATAATGGTTTATAATAATATTACACATCAACATAAGTCTTCGAATGCAGTTTTTAAACAATATTATACAAGCATGGACTCCAAATCTTGTCCTTAATTTAGTATGCAACAACGGAAGCTCTTAATAATCACCTGCGAATAAACATGCTTAAAACGTCAACAAAATTGTTGGTGAGTTATAGGTTTAACCTACATATTATCAAATCATAATAATAGACCACAAGATTTCATTTTTATAACACATCTCATATCAGGCATTTCGCAAACTGCATAGAGATAAAAATCATTCATATGTTGAACACCTGGTAACCGACCTTAACAAGATGCATATAGAATATCCCTATCATTCCGGGACTCTCATCGGATATGATAAATCGAAGTACTAAAGCATCCGTAACTCGGATGAGGCTTGTTGGGCCAAATAGATCTATCTTTAGTATTCGCGTCAATTAGGGGCCATTTCCCTAATTCTTAGGCTACCAAGCTAAAAAGGGACATATTCGGTTCGATAATCCAACATAGAACGTATTTTCGATTACTTGTGTCTATTTTGTAAAACATTTATAAAATCGCATGTATTCTCATCCCAAAAAAATAATAGATTTTAAAAGTGGGACTATAACTCACTTTCACAGATTTTTACTTCGTCGGGAAGTAAGACTCTGCCACTGGTCGATTCACGAACCTATAACAATATATATATATATATATATATATATATATATATATATATATATATATATATATATATATATATATATATATATATATATATATATATATATATATATATATATATATATATATCAAAGTATGTTCAAAATATATTTACAACATTTTTAATACGTTTTAATGTTTTAAGTTTATTAAGTCAGCTATCCTCGTTAGTAACCTACAACTAGTTGTTTCATAGTTAGATGTACAGAAATAAATCGATATATATTATCTTGGATCAATCCACGACCCAATGTATACACGTCTCAGGCTAGATCACAACTCAAAGTATATATATTTTTGGAATCAACCTCAACCCTGTATAGATAACTCCAACATTACTGCATATAGAGTTTCTATGGTTGTTCCAAATAATATATATACATAGGTCGATACGATATGTCAAAACATTTGCATACGTGTCTATGGTATCCCAAGATTATATTAGAATACATGTAATACAATATAAGTTAGCTAGGATATGATTAATATAGATTTGTTACCAATTTTCACGTAGCTACAACAAGAAAAATTATCCAATCTTGTTTTACCCATAACTTCTTCGTTTTAAATCCGTTTTGAGTGTTTCCAGTTGCTATAGTTTCATATTGAACTTAAGTTTATGAATCTAAACAGAAAAGGTATAAGTTTATAGTCATAAATACAGGTTACAAGTCATTTTTGTAAAGGTAGTCATTTCAGTCGAAAGAACGACGTCTAGATGACCATTTTGGAAAACATACTTCTACTTTGAGTTTAACCATGATTTTTGGATATAGTTTCATGTTCATAAGAAAAATTATTTTCCCAGAAGAAAAACTTTTAAATCAAAGTTTATCATAGTTTTTAATTAACTAACCCAAAATAGCCCGCGGTGTTAATAAGAGGGCGTATATCCGGTTTTACGGTGTTTTTCGTGTTTCCCGATTTTAAATCATTAAGTTAGCATATCATATAGATATAGAATATGTGTTTAGTTTATTTTAAAAGTCAAGTTAGAAAGATTAACTTTTGTTTGTGAACAAATTTAGAATTAACTAAACTATGTTCTAGTGATTTCAAGTTTAAACCTTCGAATAAGGTAGTTTTATATATATGAATCGAATGATGTTATGAACATCATTACTACATCAAGTTTAGTAGGTAAACCTACTGGAAGTGACAAGAAATGATCTAGCTTCAAAGGATCTTGGATGGCTTGAAAGTTCTTGAAGCAGTATCATGACACGAAAACAAGTTCAAGTAAGATTATCACTCGAATTAAGATAGTTATAGTTATAGGAATTGAATCAAAGTTTGTATATGAGTATTACCTTGATTTAGAATGATATCTTACTGTAAACAACAAGGATTTCTTGAGGTTGGATGATCACTTTACAAGATTGGAAGTGAGCTAGTAAACTTGGAAGTATTCTTGATTTTATGAAACTAGAACTTGTAGAATTTATGAAGAACACTTAGAACTTGAAGATAGAACTTGAGAGAGATCACTTAGATGAAGAAAATTGAAGAATGAAAGTGTTTGTGGGTGTTTTTGGTCATTGGTATATGGATTAGATATAAAGGATGTGTAATTTTGTTTACATGTAAATAAGTCATGAATGATTACTAATATTTTTGTAATTTTATGAGATATTTAATGCTAGTTTCCAAATGATGGTTCCCACATGTGTTAGGTGACTCACATGGGCTGCTAAGAGCTGATCATTGGAGTATATATATCAATAGTAGATACATCTAAAAGCTGTGTATTGTACGAGTACGAATACGGGTGCATACGAGTAGAATTGTTGATGAAACTGAACGAGGATGTAATTGTAAGCATTTTTATTAAGTGGAAGTATTTTGATAAGTTTCTTGAAGTCTTCCAAAAGTGTATGAATACATATTAAAACACTACATGTATATACATTTTAACTGAGTCGTTAAGTCATCGTTAGTCGTTACATGTAAATGTTGTTTTGAAACCTTTAGGTTAACGATCTTGTTAAATGTTGTTAACCCATTGTTTATTATATCTAAAGAGATGTTAAGTTATTACATTATCATAATATTATGATATATTAATATATCTTAGTATGATATATATACAGTTAAATGTTGTTACAACGATAATCGTTACATATATGCCTCGTTTCGAAATTCTTAAGTTAGTAGTCTTGTTTTACATATGTAGTTCATTGTTAACACACTTAATGATATACTTAATTATCATTTTATCATGTTAAACATATTGTATCAATATCTTAATATGATTCATATGTATTTAGTAAGATGTTGTTATAACGATAATCGTTATATATATCGTTTCGAGTTTCTTAATTCAATAAACTCATTTTTATGTATATCACTCATTGTTAATAGACTTAGTGAGATACTTACTTATCATAATCTCATGTTAACCATATATATATATATATATATCCATATATATATCATCATGTAGTTTTTACAAATTTTTAACGTTCGTGAATCGCCGGTCAACTTGGGTGGTCAATTGTCTATATGAAGCACATTTCAAATCATCAAGTCTTAACAAGTTTGATTGCTTAACATGTTGAAAACATTTAATCATGTAAATATACCAATTTCATTTAATATATATAAACATGGAAAAGTTCGGGTCACTACATGATCTCGGGACCAGTCAGTTGTCTGTCACCTACTTCGTTCCAACAGATAGGGGATCTACACTTTCTTCCATAAAGTGCTTCGAATGGTGCAGCATTAATACTCGTATGATAACTGTTGTTATACGAGAATTCTGCCAATGGTAAATATTTATCTCATCCGTTTCCGAAATCGATCACACATGCTCTAAGCATTTCTTCAAGATTTTGAATAGTCCTTTCACTTTGCCCATCGGTTTGAGGATGATATGCAGTGCTCATATCCAGACGAGTCCCTAGAGCTTCATGTAGTGATTGCCAAAACCTTGACATAAACCGACTGTCGCGATCGGATATAATGGAGATAGGTACTCCATGTCTTGAAACAACTTCCTTCATGTATAATTGTACCAATTTCTCCATCTTATCCATTTCCTTCATAGGTAGGAAATGTGCAGATTTGGTGAGACGATTGACAATTACCCAAATGGTGTCGTAACCTCATGTAGTCTTTGGTAGCTTCATAATGAAATCCATAGTAATACATTCCCATTTCCATTCCGGGATTTCTGGTTGTTGAAGCAGACCTGACGGTTTCTGATGTTCTGCCTTGACTTTGGAGCAAGTCAAACATTCTCCGATGTACGTTACAATATCAGCTTTCAAATTTGGCCACCAAAAGTGTGCTTTAAGATCTTGATACATCTTTCCAGCTCCGGGATGTATCGAGTATCTCGTCTTATGTGCCTCATCCAAAACCAATTTTCTTAAACCTTTAAACTTCAGTACCCAAATGCATCCAGCGAACTATCGGGTTCCGTCCTCCCGTGTAACAAGCTACTTATCTAACCCTTTAAGCATCTCATTTCCAAAGTTTTCTTCAGAAAGAGCTCCTTGTTGAGCCTCCTTAATTTGGGTAGTAAGGTTCGTATGAATCTTCATATTCATTGCTCGTACTCGAATCGGCTCTCTTTCCTTCCTACTTAAAGTATCTGCTACTACATTTGCTTTCCCGAGATGATATCGAATTTCACAATCATAGTCATTTATCAGCTCGACCCACCTACGTTGCCTCATGTTCAGTTGTTTTTGGTTGAAGATATGTTGAAGGCTTTTATGATCGGTATACACAGTACATTTAACCCCGTACAAGTAGTGTCTCCAAATCTTTAATGCAAACACCACTGCTCCCAATTCTAGATCATGAGTCATATAATTTTGCTCATGAATCTTCAGTTGTCGGGATGCATATGTAATAACCTTCTTTCGTTGCATGAGGACACAACCAAAACCTTGTCGCGAAGTGTCACAATAAATTACAAAATCATCGTTCCCTTCAGGTAATGATAGAATAGGCGATGTAGTCAACTTCTTCTTCAATAATTGAAATGCGGCTTCCTGCTCAGAAGTCCATTCATACTTCTTCCCTTTGTGTGTTAATGTTGTTAATGGTTTGGCTATCCGGGAAAAATCTTGAATAAACCTTCTGTAATAGCCAGCAAGATCCAAAAATTGGCGTATTTGCATTGGAGTCTTTGGGGTCCCCCACTTTTCAATGGCTTCAATCTTGGCTGGATCAACCTGAATTCCTTCACTACTGACAATGTGACCAAGGAACTATACTTCCTTCAGCCAAAAGGTGTACTTGGAAAACTTTGCGTATAACTGTTCTTTCTTTAACAGTTCCAGCACCAACCTTAAATGTTGTTCATGTTCTGCTTCATTCTTAGAATAAATAAGAATGTCATCAATAAAGACAATAACAAACTTATCCAAATACGGACTGCATACCCGATTCATGAGGTCCATGAATACAGCTGTGCATTTTGTCAGCCTGAAAGGCATGACTAAAAATTCATAATGACCGTAGCGTGTCCGAAATGCGGTTTTCGGAATATCTTCTTCTTTGACACGCAACTGATGATAACCCGATCTTAGATCAATTTTGGAGTAAACACGTGATCCTTGCAGCTGATCAAACAAGTCATCAATTCTCGGTAATGGGTACCGATTCTTGATAGTTAACTTGTTTAATTCGCGATAATTTATACACATTCGAATGGATCCATCTTTCTTCTTGACGAATAAAATCGGAGCTCCCCATGGTGAAGTACTCGGTGGAATGAATCCACTGTCCAGTAATTCTTGTAACTGGCTTTGTAACTCTTTCATCTCAGACGGTGCAAGTCTGTATGGAGCACGAGCCACTAGTGCAGCTCCTGGTACTAGATCTATTTAAAATTCTACAGATCTAAATGGAGGTAATCCCGACAACTCTTTTGGAAAGACTTCAGGAAATTCTCTTACCACAGGCACGTCATTGATGCTCTTCTCTTTCTCCTTCGTTTCAACTTTATTAACATGTGCTAGGATAGCATAGCACCCTTTCTTCAAGCACTTTTGGACTTTCAAGCAGCTAATGAGTTTTAGCTTTGAGTTACCCTTCTCTCCATAAATCATTACTTCCGTTTTATCCTTACGGGGAATGCGAATTGCCTTCTTGGCACACACAACTTCAGCTCCTATTTTGGACATCCAGTCCATGCCGACTATTACATCAAAACTTCCTAATTCTACGGGTATCAAATCAATTTTAAACGTTTCTCCGGCTAAATTTATTTTACAATCACGGCAAATTTTATCGGCTTTAATTAGTTTATCATTAGCTAACTCAATCATGTACTTAGCATCTAGAGGTAATGATGAATAATTCAATTTAGCGTAAAAGTCTCTACACATGTAACTTCTATCGGTACCAATATCAAATATAATAGATGCAGATAAGTCATTAATGGTAAACGTACCCGTAACAAGCTCCGGGTCTTCACACGCCTCGCTAGCATTAATAACAAATGCTCTTCCCCATGCAGGTCCGTTATTATTCTCTGGATTTGGGCACTGGCTCTTAATATGACCTTGTTTCCCACACCCGTAATAAGTAACAGTAGCCAAGGAAGTTCTATTTGCATTGGTGGCAGGAGTCTTGGTGCCATTTGTATTTGTAACGGGAACCCAACAATCTTCAGCAAGATGACCCCTTCGATTACATTTGTTACACACCACATTACAAAAACCAGTGTGATGTTTGTGCCATCTGTTACATAAGGGATTATGCCCTTTGTAACCCGAGCTTGAACCACTACCCGCACCTTGTGTGGTTTCCCGTTTATTAAGAGATTGTTGATGGTGACCTCGATCACGGCTTTCATCCCACTTTCTTTTGTTATCCGATACCTTAGCATCGGTATTTGATGCGTTCTTATCCAGGATGATTTGATCCATTAGCTCGTTTGCCATGGTTATAGCTTCATGAATTGTCTTGGGTTTGGATGCTGTAACATTAGCCTTGATGTTCTTTGGCTGACCATCTTTGTACAATTTAATCTTTCGCTCTTCCGTTGGTACTAATTTAGGACATAACAAGGCTAATTCCATGAATCGCCTGTTATAGTTGGTAAGTTCGGTTCCGACAACTTTCAGATTTCGTAACTCGGCTTCCATTTTTCTAACCTCGTTCCTTGGGCAGTATTCATTTATTAGCATATTTTTCAACTCCTCCCAAGGAGTATCATATGCTTCATCGCCCCCTACAGCTTTTACATAGTTTTTCCACCATGTAAGTGCACCATCCTGTAATGTGCATGAAGCATACTCTATCCTATCCCCTTCCGCACAACCACTGTTTTTAAATACGGACTCGAGCTTTTCGAACCATTAGGTTAAACCGACTGGTCCTTCTGTTCCGCTGAATGATGAAGGTTTGCAACCTCTAAATGCTTTATATATGCATCCAACAAGAGGGTTGGTGTTATTTGCTGATGCTCTTGCCGCTTCGACCCAAAGCATACGGTCGTTTACGCGTTGGTTGATAAGCTCCTCAATTTCTTGTTCCGTCATTTGGTTTAATCGAGCCATGTTTCTTCAATAAACATATAAGATAATTAATCACATAGAATATTATAGATGTAGTGAGTAATTAATGGTACATCATGGCATATTAATAATATGAACCAATTATTATAAAAGCATTTTCTTCTTATTAGCATTTTATAATTATTTCTAGGGTATTACCTACCAGTTAAAGTTCATACTTAATAGCTTAGTACAAAAATTAACTACTACAATCTAGGTAATATTCTATTATGAAAAATTTAAAGTAAAATCACATAATCATTTCACGCTTATTCATGATATAACAATACAATACCAGTATTTCACATAGGTTTATTTTACATAATACATATGTAGGATAAAATAAAGCACACTACATAATATTATACATGGCGTGAAATGTTATCATAACGGGAGGTGATTCAAAAACGACGGGGCCTTTTAGTTGTTGGTGAATCAATTTGTTTAGGTGGAATGAGGGATAGACGCACAGTGTATTTTGTTGTTGGTCGTGGGTTGGAGGTACTTGGTATCTTGGTGGGATTATCAGGGAGATTTATATGGTAAGGGTGGTTTGGTGGTAAAAGGTGTCGGTTCTCAAGCCCTACTACAATAGGAAGTTTAACATCCCTTGTTACGTTATTCCAATCTTGTTTAGAAATTTCTTTGACTTCCTCCTCCGCCTCAGGATCGTTTTCAGGTTCTTTCACTTCTGGTTCTTCTGAAATTTGTGAATCTTCCCAAAATGCATCCCACTCTAGGTCGTATCGTCATCAGTTATATAGATGATTGATACATCTTTCTTCGAGTCATCGTGGTTATCAGATAAGTCAATGATTGGTACTTTTGCTGGAGATTCCTCTTCGGAGTCGCTGAATGTGATAATGAGGTTGGTGCTAGAAGTAGACATCTATCACACATTAACTACCACATTAGTAATATACCACATAATATTTACATGTTATAGTATTTAATTTCCGACCAAAAATGATAAGCAATGGTTTTCAAAAACAAGTTCAGTCAAAGTTCAGACTCACTAATGCATCCTAACAAATACCGGTCAGACACACTAATGCAATTTCTGGTTCACTAAGACCTCTGTTCTGATACCAACTGAAACGACCCGTTCATATTACTATAAACGCAGTACGTTATTCATTGGTCCCATAGCGAGGTAATTGACCTCTATATGATACGTTTTAGAAAATATTGCATTCGTTTCATAAAAAGCACACCATTATTATACATAATACGAGTTTTAAATATATGGGCGATTATTTACAAAATAATCCCCATGATACATCGATTTTCAAATATTACAAAGGTGACATAACAGTCGAATATAATACATGACCAAAGTTTATTGAATGCAACCTTCTTTTAAACAAAAGCATGGGACTCCATGCAAAGCTTGCTCAGATAATGTGACAGCGGAAGACTTTCTTAAGGACCTGAGAATAAACATGCTTAAACAGTCAACACAAAGGTCGATGAGATATATAGGTTTAAAGCTAGCATCGATATAAATATAGACCACAAGATTTCATAGTTACAAACATTTCAATAAAGATATTCTATAAGTTGTTGAGCGCTTCGGTAACCATACTTAACCATTAATGTGGCATATTCCCTTTATTATAAAATCTCCCTACACTGTACCAAGTGTAGTAAAAATGAAGTACTATGCAACCGTTTACGATACTAGAGCGACTAGCCCGGTTGGGGTTGTCAAACCCGATAGATCTATCAATAGGATTCGCGCTTACATGTTCTTACAACATGTAAATATTAGTTACCAAGCTATTAGGGAAGATATGCAAGGTTGTACAACTCAACGTAGAATATATTTTAAGTACTTGTGTCCATGGCGTAAAACATAAAATGCATGTATTCTCATCCCAAAATATTTTAGAGTTTAAAAATGGGACTATATACTCACAGTAGTAAAAGTATATTAATAATAAGTTTTCAACTTATTAAAAATATGATCGTCGTCCTTGGATTCACGAACCTATAACAATAATAACGATTCAGATAATAATACGAAATATAAAATAAAGCAAGTTCATAGAATACTTATATAATAATTTTTAACATTTTATGTTGGTAGTCCAAAATAGTTCGAAAAGTCCATTAATCGGTATATATATATAATCTTAGAATTACCCCACGGCGTATTGTGTACGTATTGTCTTGCATCAATCTAGAGACGTATTGTATACTTATTGTCTTATAATTAACTAAGATGTATTGTGTACGTATTGTCTTAGGATTTATCAAAATGTATTGTGCACGTATTGTCATGGAACGTACCAAGATTATTATATATATACAATCTCGGAATTAATCAAGATTATAATATTTTGTTATACTAATGATAACATGTCCAAATATATATAGGATATCGGAAAAGTTAGCAAGGATATGGTTAATATAGTTTTTATAATATAAATTTCATCCATACAAAGTTAATTTTAGCAGATTTTGTTTTACTCGCCAAATATTCATTACAACTCCGTTTAAAGTGAATTAAATTGCTATGGATTCCTTAAGAAGTAAATTTAACAAAACCAATTCAAAAAGATCAGCCCAAGTAGTAATTTTTAGAGCTTTACCCTCTTTTTGTGTAGGTGGACAGATTTGGGAAAATCCCGGCATCCACCCAATATATGATTTTTGATTAAAAAAAAATACTTCCACTTTGTCTAAAATCATGAAAAAAATACTCGAAGTCTTATTTACATATATTAACATATTTCCAAAGTCTTAGCCTCGAACTCAAAGTCTAAGATAGGTTTTTAATTCCCAACCCATAACAGCCCGCTTTTTACCGAATGGAGATTAAAGGATATATGTTAAGTTTCAAGGTGTTCTTCATATGTACAAGTTATAAGTTCTTATATTAACTTAATATAACATCATAATACATATAAATAAGTGTTATTAGAGTTTAGTTAGAAAGATTAGATTAGTTTTTCAAACAAGTTTAAAATCAACTAAACTATGTTCTAGTTTATAAACTCTTATATAGATAGCTATAAACATATGAATTGAACAAGAGTTGAAGTAGAGTTTTTATCTCAAGTTTAGAATGTAAAGTTGCTGGAAAGAAGTAGTAGAACAAAACTTGAGAGAGTTCTTACAAGTGTGTGTAAAAATAAATTAGAAATGGTGCTTATATATAGGCTTGAAAATTTGGTTTTTAGTGAAAATATCTAAGATAAGTTAAAATGTATTAAGTCATGGATAACATATTAAATTGATTAGGTCATGGATGACATATTACACAAATAATTTCAGATTTCTATTGGTATATACTAATAGTAAATACTTCTAGAAGCTATGTATAATACGGGTAAAAATAACGTATGAATGCGAGTAGAATTCTTGAGGAAATTGAACGGAAATACGAGTATAGCTATCCTTTATATGTATTGGTATATTATAAAGTGTATTCAATACTTGTAAGGATGTATTTACACTCGTAATACATTGTATGTACATACATTTTAATTTAAGTTAATTACGTCGTTTAAATAGTAACATATATATTGTTCAAAAACTCTTTAAATTAGTAGTATGAAAAAATATATATAATACTTTGTTAATATACTTAATGAGATATTTAATTATCATATTTTTAAGTTAAATATATGTATATATACACATATATATAATTAATACAAGTTATGATGTTCGTGAATCGTAGGAATAAAAGGGTGGTCAACTGCTTATATAAAATTCTTTCCGGAGGTTCAAGACTTATTAAAATTCATTGCTTATCATGTCAAAATTATTAAATCATATAAATAGTATAATCAAGTAGTCGAAAAAATCCGGGTCATTACAAGTACCATCACTAACAGCACCAGTACCATCAACAATCCATGCCTCAACATCTCGTTCTGTACCTCGAGTATAATCATCGTTCTACGTATCGTTCTACATCAATTATCTTCGTTTTTCATGGCGATAATGTAATCTCTAATGTTTTAGAGATTATGTATTGTAGTTCTAACGATATAATGAGATTAATATTATTTTAACTCATTAAATCCATGATTACATCTGAAGAAAGTATATATGTATATATGTTTTCATAAAGATTGTAATTATAAATTCTTTTGTACAAACTGTTAATGGTGAAAATATTTTAACAGGTAGGTAATACCCGAGGAATATTTAGATTTCGCATTAATAAGTTACACTGTACATTCTTCGAATCTGATTCAACAGTCATTTACTATCCTACTTACATCCACAGATATACGAATCCGTTCACCACAGAATAACCATTTTCATTCAATTTCGTATTTGGATTTTCACTTATCAGAATCCAACAAGTGGCATAATGAGGAAAAACATTTGACAAAATAAAATTTGTTAGAAACAAACAAATTAAATATGATAAATTTTATTAAGAATCCACGCTAACAAAATTCTAGCTAACTGTTCCTAGCTAACTGTTAATTCCCTATTACATTATCGCAATTTTAATTATCGCAATTTATTGGTCGCAATTTTAATTTTCGCAATTTTATTTATCGTCATTTAATTTCTGTTATTTATTTTACGCACTTTATTTATCGTCATTTAAATATTGTTATTTACGCATTTTAAATATCGGGACACATATATAATGTTTTGACATATCATATCGACGTCATCTATACACATTATTTAGAATAACCATAGACACTCTATATGCGGTAATGATCGAGTTAGCTATACAGGATTGAGATTGATTCTAAAATAATATATATACTTTGAGTTGTGATCGAGTCTGAGACATGTATACAATGGTTCACGATACGTATTAATTAATTCGAATATTACATATTAAACTATATATGAATTATTGAATTACTAATTGTGGACTACTAACTGTGGACTACTAACTGTGGACTATTAAAATGAATTAAAATATTGATTATAACATATGAAACTAAACATTTCTTCAAGTTTGCCACTTGATTTCATCTTAAACCTTATTTGTATCTTGACGATTACAATCTGCGTTCAATCCTTTCATGATTTTTGAAAACACCTCAATCGAGAGGATGAACCAATCGCACTTCATCTACGAAAGAAAAGATTGATGCATATAGTTATGCACCTAAAAACACTCGGAACCTGAGTAAACGTTTAACATGTATCTGTGCTAGCTCCTTTGGCGTTGTTATTACCGAAAATAACTTTGCAATCCCTTTCCAAAGTAGCCAATTTTGTCACAGCTTTAGTAAATCAATTTCTACTTTTCATTCAAATAAACTCTACTATAACCTTGATATATAAGTTTACCTTTCATCATCGTTACCGGAGAACCGTTTATATTCCACCACATTAGCAGTAAACTTACCAGCAACTTCATTACTCATTGGCTTAAGTCTCTCCGAAGAACCATTATATTTGTTCATTAAAATCCTATCATATACTCATCCGCATCTTGTAACAAGAATTACCATACCAATTATCGGGAATCATCAAATCTGTATTTTGAATCTCGCAACGTTTCTACATCAACAATTATATGTATACATATGACATTTATCTTTTAGAATTATGATCTTCCATTCTGAAATTCTGAAAAGCACTTTAGCCTACGATTCAGTTCTTTGAGATTTGAAAAAGTTGAATAAAGTAGCAAAAACTGTAAACAACCTTAATAGTCAAAAGTTTGATGACAAAGAATAGCATGTTAGCAAAGCTAAGAGAAGATTTGTAACTCGAAAACGATTTGAGAAAACCATGAAGGAGGCTGTAGATAAATCACAAGGACTAAACCTGCCTTCAAAGAATCCAGACGATTCAGTATCTACTGAAGTCATTAACGAATACCTTACTCCTGACTCTAAACTTTTGCGGACAAATTTTTCTTCATCATTCATCGATATTAGAAATTCTAAGATATCATCGTATCTTTCATTATAAATATCCTTGATATTTCTGAAGATATTTACATAACTATTCTTATCTGAAATCATTTATCTCTTCGCGATATCAGTGTTACATCAGAAAGGAAACTAATTTAGTTTCTAAATTTTGAAAAAATCGAATTTAAAATATGAATGTTTTTGAAGTAGTGTTGGGAACTGTAGCATGAGTTAGTATAATATAATGACACTTGATCAACGTGATTATATTACAGTAAGTCATGCTGAGTTTCTGATGGAACGTGATGATTCACAGATCATAACCAAACATTCTATCTAATCTCCAAACATATCGAGAACATGTCTTCCTTATAGCTCTATCTTTTCTCTTGAATTCAGGTAATTTAACCAATCAAGATTGTGCTATTACAATTTCTCTCTTAGAACATTAGTCATGTTCAGTCAAAACTCCATATCTACGAATTCTGGACCATTACTGAACATTAGTCATTTCTCTCGAGAAGAGAATAAAAAGGAAAAGAGCTCCAAAATATAAGAGAAAATATAAAGTCCAATAACAACACAGAGGTTACAAATCGTGGATATTAATACGAATAGCAATATAAAGACACGGTAGGATTAAGAATAGTATCACTCCAAGGTAATAGTAGAAGTAAACAGATTTTTCTGGTGAAAGATTGAAAAGAATGATGACAAAAATGATAATTAGGAAAATATCAAGGATTAGAACTGGATTAAGCATTTTCACAATCTTTTGAATGTATGAACTAAGAAAGAAAGTATAGGAATGGTGAGAATAATGGAACGGAAGAATTTAATTTATAGTTGAAATATCTGACAGAACAATCGAGGCAAATGATCATATTTAATTAAAGAGATCTTAATTTCCTTATTTACCAAAGAATCAGATCTTATTTAGATCACGAAGATATTCTTTTAAATCCCTTAAATTCCGGAAATCAACCGTGACTACGTCACCGGTTAAGATGAACCTTCATTTACTCATTTCACTCTTTTGTGATAACTTCACTCGTACTCTTCACATAATTGAGTTGTGTTATCCATATTATTCAATGACGATAAAACTCTAATTTCAAGTTCGTATGCGTCATGAGAACATATTTATTGTCAGCCATGACCATTCCAATCAAATTTCGGGACGAAATTTCTTTAACGGGTAGGTACTGTGACGACCCAGAAGTTTCTGACCAAATTTAAACTTAATTTTTATATGTTTCCGACACGATAAGCAAAGTCTGTACTGTTAAGTCTCAAAAATTTTGAACTGTTCATATATTCAATTGACTTTCGACCATTCCCGACGATTCACGAACAACTATTTGTAAATAGATATGTACATATTTAATTATATATATACATATTAATTTAAAATGTTATATGATTCAATTATTAGAATTTACTATGTAAAATAAAATAAAATATGATATTATAATAATTATAATTTAAAAATAACTATATATAAATAAAGTATATTGAAAATAAATATTAAATGATTGTAATACTCATTGGATGTTTCAGTTATTATTTAGAGAAGTTTAATTCGAACTTATATGATTTTGAAATAAACGGTGATCCAAAAATGAGTTCTATAAATTTTAGACTTACTAAAAATGTATTTAGGATTTAGTTATTAAATTTTAACACTTTTTATATTTTACGCAGAATTGAGAGGGACAGTTGATGTAATTTTTATTTAATAAATTAATAATCAAATTTTATACCATAATGACTGAAATAAATAAAGATAATTATTATAAAAATATGGAATTTTTCTGAAGACTTTTTATTAGCCATTAAGTGAACAACGGGGCACGATATATTAGCCCGTGAAAACTGTCGGTAGATATTTTTCATTGAAGGATGCTAAATGTTCCTTTTCCCACGTTTTTATTACTTTATTATTATTATATAGTAAATTATAGATATGTTATTACTGTTTTTGATTTCAATTCATATTCATATTCTTATATCTATATATACATACGTAGATAGATGCATAGAGGAATTGAGATATATATGTGCTCCTGGATGAACTAACTCCTACATACAAACCTCTATAGATCATTACTTGTTACAACCTTAAATCTACCATATTTCTCCTGCTCCTACTATATTCGATCTCCAACCACCACCACTTCTTGTAACCATCAATCACCTATATTAAACCCTCACAAGATGATACTCGTCTCTTCTGTTGTTTTAGTTTAACAATACCATCGAACCATCACACATCATCAACTTGGTTCTGTGTTCTAATTACATTAGACAATACACACAAACAACCTCCATCGAAACCAAACCACACCACCTTCGGTTGATTTGAGCCGAAGAACGACCACAACTACCATGATCAACCACCTTCTCCACCATAAATTTTTTTTTTAGCTTTGTTTCTGAAACACGTCAAACTACACGGCCACTTCCATCTCCATCGTGAGTTAACCACTCTCATACTTCACCGTCACTTTCTCCCTCAACCATCACACATCACTACCATGTAACCACCATCATTTAAAATTTCTGTTGCTACCATTTTTACAACTTACAATCGCCATCATCATCAACAAATGGTTGCGTTTTGCAGTCACCCAACACCACCACGACACCATTACCGAAACCACCTTCTTCTTCACACAAAACCACCTTCCCTCTCTCTCTCTCTCTCTCTCTCTCTCTCTCTCTCTCCCCTAATTCTCATCGTGAACTACCTTTCCTTCACTTTTCTCTCTTTGTTCGTGAAACCATTACAAATGCTGCTAAACCTATTTTCTAATCTACTATAGCAGCTGTAAAATTCATAGCAGCTGCTGCGTTGTTTCTGTTTTGATTCAAACGTTGTATACCGCTATCCTTGCTACAAGCCCCATCCGTTGTTGCGGATGCTTTAGTACTTTGAAATTTATCATGTCCGAAGGGAGTCCCGGAATGATGGGGATATTCTATATGCATCTTGTTAATGTCGATTATCAGGTGTTCAATCCATATGAATGATTTTTATGCAGATGCATGATGTTTATGAGAAATAGAAATGAAAATCTTGTGGTCGATTAAAATGATGGAAATGATTGATTATGATAAACTAATGAACTCACTAACCTTTTGGTTGACACTTTTAAGCAAGTTTATTCTCATGTATGAAAGAAATCTTCCGCTGTACATTTGCTCATTTTAGAGATATTACTTGGAGTCATTCATGGCATATTTCAAAAGATGTTGGATTCCAGTCGTTGAGTTCAATAGAGATTATTATTAAGTAAATGATGGATTAGGTCATTTAAAGGTTGGATATTATGAAATGGTATGCATGCCTGTCAGCTTTCGATGAAAGGAAAGTTTGTCTTTAAAAACGAATGCAATGTTTGAAAAATGTATCATATAGAGGTCAAATACCTCGCAATGTAACCATATGTTATTGTATTCGTCCTTATGGATTAGGACGGGTCGTCTCAGTGGTTCACACCATACGTAATGCTATGACATTACCGGCTCGTGGTTCACGCCACTACGCATTTGAGTCTCACTCTTTTATAGTGCTACCGACTCATGGTTCACACTTTGGCGCTACTGGCTTGTGGTTCACGCCTCATTTTATAGTGCTACCGGCTCGTGGTTCACACTTTGTTTTATAGTGCTACCGGCTCGTGGTTCACACTTTGTTTTATAGTGCTACCGGCTCGTGGTTCACACTTGATGCTACCGGCTCATGGTTCACATCATGACACTCGTCACATACATGTTATGGTACTACCGGCTCGTGGTTCATACCATAACATTACAAATAAATATGCCATATACACATACGCATAATTATTCCACTCACCTTAACGATTCGGTAATGGTTTTATACTTCCGCGAGCTTCAAAGCAAAGTACCTAATACAATAAGTACTCGATCAACATACAAACTAGTTGGACTAAACACCAACACTTCACTCATGTGCATTTAATGACTTAAATGCATTAAATACCCCACTTACACCAAAACCGTCCATTTAAGGTCAAGACCATCATAAACCACTAAAAGCTAGTGATTAAGGTCCAACAACACTAACTAAAACACAATTAGGGTATTTCATACCCATCTTTCCCAACTAGGTCAATTGTTACCCATTTGACCATTTTAAAGTCAACACACCCATTTCGGGTCATCCACTAACCCACATAACACCCAATTACTTAACAACTAGGTGTGCTAGTAATTAACTAACCAATTATGACTCATAAGCCCATTTATCAATTCAAAACCCTAGGTTAGTCATCTTTAAGTCCTCATGACCCAATCTTACCCTATAACACCCAAAATCACCAAATATGGGTTTTATGTTCATCACTAACCCAAACCCTAGCCCTTAAACAAATTAAAATAAGGAAATCAAGATTAGAGCATACCACCACAATTACAACATAGCTAGTGATTAGATGAACAACTTTAACAAACGCACTTTGACCCGAAATAAACTTCTTCCTTCTCGATTCGAGCTTTCTTTCTCTTAAATGGGTTTCTCACTCTAGGAATTGAACTTGGAGAGAAGAGGTGTTTGGTGGAGTGTTGAATGTGTTTTTCAACCACACACAACTGGCTACTAATGCCCTAAATCTACCTCAAGTAAAAAGACTAAAATGCCCCATCATTTAACTTAATTTAAAAAGCTGGAAAAATTGTGCCCATGTGTAGTGCGCCACGCGCACCCTTAAGTATGTGCTGAGCGCACCATGGTCTGGACAGCCCCAGACCTCTGTTTAATTACACCAAGTTACCCACACTTCATGTACCCTATTTATACTTCTGTACAATAAATAATCGGGTCTTACATCAATGTTATTACATGAAGGGTAATCATTATCTGATTTGTAGATACGAAGAGCTCGTCTCAACCAAACTATCTACCTCATACCCATTAGTAGATTAACAATCCCTCCTATACCATAAAGGTTGTAAAACCTTACATCCTTTCTTTCTTACTCAACCTATCTCTATATCCTTGACGCTTAATCATCACCTGTTGTGTCCGACTTCACTCTATTGCACTATGACGAATAGAATGTTAGTAGTTACCACCACATCCTCGCTGGAAGGCAGGATACATATTCTTAAGTGACCTGTAGTGACACCCCCGAAATTTCCTTGAAGTATGCCTCCTGTTATCCATAATTACGCTCATGGTTTTTATAAACCCATTAAGAAACCCGTTGAAGATAAGCGACAATCACTCGCAAGGTTTTCATTTAAACAAGGATATTATAAACACCACATTCACTATTACGTTCTCTGTGCCGAGACGGTCGATATCTCACAAGCATAATCTCATGAAGAATAGGACCTTCCAATAAGTATCTTTCGATTACCATAACCAAGGAAAACTTTTTGTGCTCATGCATTTATTACTTTACGTCATACAATAATCGATCACTGTCAATTCAAAATCTAGGGTTAGATACACCACCTGAAGTTTTTCCATTTTCTCGCGAGCATGCGGCTTGAGCTAAACCCCCTAATCACATCTGAAAACTACTATAGCAATTAAAAGAACCCCATCATACTCTAGTGGATAGTATCCACATTCTTGGCCAGTTAAGGCTGAAGTATACATATATTTCCATCACCATATTGAAAAGCACTTGATCCCTCACACGATCCATATAATCAAAGGTAGCATTGATATGATTTTCGTTACGTTACTTATGGTTAAACATCACGTGATTTGTCACGACCTTTGAACCGTTAACCATTTTTCTAAAAATCTTACGATTTTGCCTCGGTGTTAAAAGCATGTTAGATGTATCATTAAATGATTATATATTAATGGTTCTAATAATAGGCCAGTGACACCATGTCCTTGCATCGCCCTTACTCATTGGGGTAATTCATACTATCCTGGCAATAATCACAGCATATCTCACTTGACAGCAATAGCTTCACACAAGAACATTTTGAATTCCAAGAACTTATATTAGTCATCAACCACACTAAAATTCAATAGTTATCATTACCTCGTATCATTTTTGCTCAAATATCACCAGGAATTTTCAAGGTCCTTCACTCGATTTTTCTTAGTCTTTCTCTAACTCGTAACCTCGGAAATATGAAAATTTTGTTTACCAAAATTTTACACACACTATTTTACTGTGCGATCCTCTCGAAATTTTATAAAATAAATTTATTTACTGCCATTCGTGCAAATTTTATAAATTGTATATATTTATATAATAAAGTAAATAAAATTTTCCTTTATTTATTTTGACTAGTACATATAAAATTATACTCTCACTTTTTCAAATCAATTCTTTTACTCAAAAGATATTTTATGTAAAGAAAAGTACATGTTGTACATAACTCTAGTTTTACTAAGAACTTCGTTCCTTTCTACATTGTCACCTTAAATGACTCGAACTTCTATAAAATTTACATTAATTGTTTATATAAAATTTTTCGTATTATTCTACACCGCGTAGTAATCAAAATTCCTCTTGCCCTTAGAAACTTACCATTGAGTTCATCATTCAAAACTCTATGTTCTCAGTAACTTTTCCCTTATAAGGTTGACCGTTGAGAAGATTATACTTCTGATATCTCACGACTAAACCACAGCAACCTCGTAAAATGTCAATTCTATGAGTTAATATCTTTTAGGCACAAGAAAGCATTTCTCAGATATTTCCTCACTCGGTGTAAACTATTCTTTGTAGCCAATGATTCATATTTCTTTTCATCCGCACTTAAACTCATAAGTGAATGATAGATCGGCTCACCATAGGTGCGAGAACGTCTTTCTCATCAAGAGATCACACCTTTCGTGCGGTTTTCTATCAGAAATATAATTTATGATCCTCGCTATCCTCTCTAAAGGAGTTACCTTAAATGATTATGGTGTTTATGTATTTACAATAAGCATTTCTTCCTCACTAGTTACAACTAGATGTTATCCTAGTCAAGTTTCGACCTCTGTTTCAACATATAGCTATAGATACATTCTGCAAAAGTGTTTTCAAAAACTTTTTCCAAGGATAAGTTCGCATGTATTTGATGATGTAGCGTGAGGGTACGAAATAGTATTATTTTTAATACAAAATACTACAAAATATGACACAAGTTTTATTAATTTACGGATGGGATATACCTAAACCTTGCTACAACACTATAGGCAGTGTACCTAATCGTAGAGTAGTGTAGTTTTTAGTAAGTTCAGTTCATTCCACAGGGAGCTAGTGATTACGTACTATATTTTTATAAAACTATATTTATATAAATATATATATATAAGTAGTAATATTATTATAAAAGGGGGTTTTTTACCGTTTAATGACCGGTTTGTCGATTTTATATTTTTCAGCGTAAAGATAAATGACAATAATTAAAGTGCGTAAAATATATAAATGACGATAAATAAAATAACAATAAATAAAATTGCGATAGAATATGAAATAAAAGGATTATGCTTATTTAAACTTCCGTAATCATGATGTTTAACGTTTTGATTTTAATTAATTGTTACTCGGGTTAATTGTCCTTTGTCATGGTTTATTTGATACCTATCTGGTTTTTATCCATAATAGTCCATCGGTCATAAATATAAAGTGCGAGTGTCCTCGTCAAATTACCCTTATACCCGAAGTCAAATATTCCAACTAATTAAGGATTTAAACTGTAACGCAGTTATCACTTCTGTCAACAATTACACCAGTTATCACTGTATGTAATCCACCCCTGTTTTGATTAGATATGAATATTAATTTACCCACTTGATCATTTTGAATAATCAATTACCCAACCCGAATAATTAATTAAATGATTATAATAGATTCCATATGAACGTCACTAAATAGGACAACCATAATCATTATTAATTATTAGGATAATTAATTTGAAGATAGGTTCGACAGACTCCAATGAGTTGTCACTCAATTGGACAATACCCCCCATCTATTAATAGTCAATAGTCCAATTTCCACAAGTGTCGGTCTTTTGCCCAAACCTTAATTATGGTACAAAATCCAATAACCCCGTCTTAATATTTAGTCAAACATCACGATTACTTCGGATTAAATAAGCATAATAATAACTTAGTTACGAGATATTAATTTAAAAAGGAAGAACATAACTTACAGTGATTATTAATCGTGTAGCGTTACACGGACAGAGTTTCGACTTTAAAACCCGTAAAACATTCCTTACAATAACCCAATTATTATTAAACTTAAACTAAAATTAAAATTATAATTATATATATATTACATGTAAAGAGAAAGAAAGAAGAAAAGGTGTTCTTTTCATTACACCGTGAATTTCATTTTATAGACAATTGGTGATTTGAAATTTTCACTTATGACCCCTTAACTATGCTCAATTAACAACTTTTTATTATTTATTATTATTCTTATTATGAATTATTTAAATATTATATTATATTCTTGAGCATAGTTAATTTGTAATTTTAGCTCCGTTGCGTCGAGCGTTGAAAGTTGATTCATGTCTCGGTTCTGAATTTTCGAACGTCCTTGCGTACAATTTAATATCTTGTACTTTGCATTTTGTAACTTGTACTCTTGTCATTTTTAGACGTTTCTCATCAATAATTTGAACCACTTGGATTGTATCTTGTACATTTGAGCTTTTTGGACGTTTGCGTCTTCAAATCTTCGTTTTCGCCTTTTGTCTTCGCACTTATTTATTTAAACAATTACAATGAAAATATAATACAATTACATATGAAAACCTATTATTTAGGAGGGATATTGCTATGAAATATATGTTCTTTTTTAGCCTTATCAAATATCCCCACACTTGAGCGTTGCTTGTCCTCAAGCAATACAGAACTTGAAATAAAAACATACATGAATCACTTTTTTATTCATCACACTTTGTACATCAGTGATTTTGATATGGTGGTATAAACAATGATAGTAACGATAGAACCATGGTTAAAGGTGGGTGTGTCATCCACAGTTTCCTCGGGTTTAGGTCAACGACACTTGCAATCAAATAGCCGATTTACTTTCGGTTTCCAAAGCAAAGTGCACATTTGAAAGGCGGTTTACAGTTCCACATGACTATGAAAATTTAGATCCGTTAGGAAATTGGATCTTTATGAAAACATTTGATCTTTTGAAAATTCAATCTAGCTTTTACACTAGACAAGTTTTCCGGAATAACCCTTCACCGGTGTTTGCAAAATATTTTTGTGGGTTGTGTGGGTTTCAGATTTGAAAATTTTAGCTCAACACTTGTGGTTTTGTGTTACCCACTTGCTAACCTTGTATTGGGAAAGCAACATGTCCAGTTTACTTGTCCAGTATATTACCTTTCTGCAAACTACCGTCCGGTTGTAAAGGAAAGCGATGAACAAGAAACTGTTAAGGCAATGTCCCGTGACATGCTTTTAATTATGGTCCAAAAACGTGTCGGATACTTTTACTATCCTTTGTAGGAGCAATAGTAAAGCTCACCCTTATAATTTGTCGGTTTAGCACAAGGTCCTGTCTCCGACCATGCTATGCAACCACCGTTCTTACGGTTGACACCCGATTTAGTTCAGGTGACCTAATGAATTCCAATGAATTCTCAGGATTTTACGTTCAATGGTAATGAACGCATTGAAAATAGGTTTTCAGAAAACAAATCGGTTTGTATTTTGATCAAAATATTTTCTCGTTCAAGCTCGAGTTTAGATATCATCGAATTCCATGAGTTTGAATTCTCAATCTTTAAGGTCAATCTCAAGGATTGAGTAATATCAGTCTTAAAAGCTGATTTTTAATCTTTAAGGAGATTATCCTTTCTGGGGATCTGATTCATTAGTCTTATCAAGCTAATTTGCACGGTGCCCCCCCATTGTATCAGATAAATCATTCTCATGGTTAGGATAAATCTGACCACTTGGCGACCCTGTTTGATGCTGAGGTCCGTGGATTTCCTGCTGATTTTAGAGATGACTTTTCTAGATTTTTTGTCAACCTACAGCTGGTCTGGACGACAACTTCTTGACCTAAATCAAGAAGCGCGTGTCTTTTTCGGAAGACTTTACTTCCTTTTAATGATGAAATTAATTCATCGTGTAGATCCATCTTTCTTTAAAATATATTACAGTAAACCGGGTAAAACTGATTAGTATCGTCCAAAGCAAAAGTACCTGCAATAATTCTTATACAAAAATGTGATAGATAGTTTTTAATTGAATAACTTGGTACATTCTCCCCACACTTAGCTTTTATTTATTCTTTTCTTTGCCTTTTTATTCTCTTCTATCCCATTTTAAATGAATTCAAGCGTTTTGGATTGTTTCTCAATTTATGTCCTCGAGGTAACAATAATTTCGGCATTAACACCTAGTTTTATCGTTCATAAATATGTATAAACATGATTTTGAATTCATTTAGTTGAAATTTTTTCAAATTTTCACAAAATTTGGCAATTAAAACAAGTGTAAACCCGAAAGAATTTATAACCCTTCCCCACACTTGAGATCTTGCAATTCCCTCATTTGCAAGAAATCAGTAAAAATTTAAATTCATGAGGGTGATTAGTGTAGAAAAATGATTAAAAATACCGAGTTTGCAAACATATTGTTGTTATTTCACATTTGATATTTTGTTTCTTGTCGTCAAAATTAGTACCTTTTTCTGAACTTAATGACAGTCTTTGAAAGTGCGTTGTTTTATCCTGTTTTGTATATAACATAAAATACAAACATACATAATTTTGAAGTTGGGTATATTACCCCACGTTCAAAAATTTATAAAATCTAATATTTTTTTGGCATACTTTAAATCAATTAAATTAAAAATAATGATAACAAACTTTCTCGTCCCGCCCTCGGTTAAAGTAATTTCGGTTCAACTACCTAATCTTCAACTCACGACGAATTTTAGAAATCATTTTTTTACTTAATGAAATAAAGTAAATTTTGTTTTTAAATTCACACAAAACTTAAATTTAAAAAGCATATTAATTTCATATAAAACCTACAAAATAAAAAAAATCAGAATGGGGGGAGAAAACTAGTTCTTTAGTGTCTGCTAGCGGAAAAGACCAATCGGATTCCATTCTCGGAACTACACGAGAACAGAACAACTAACTCTAGAGAGCATTTTCTTTTTAGAACACTTGAATCTCCCCACACTTAGGTAGCTGTGGTGTCGAAATTGTGAATAACTTCATCGTCAATTTCTCTTAGACCATAATCAACTTGCATATCTATGACTTTTTTTTTAAGCCATTGGTCGGATTCCTATGTAATATCCACAATTTCAACTAGTTTCGCCTTTTCTTTAGGCGATAGATTGGATACTAACCGGTTACATAACTTAGAGTTCCCCTTGGTTCTAGCATCGCGAATCCGTTTAATAAGTTTCTTCATTGAACTATTAATAACGGGATCATTTAATTTCGTATCAACAACGGGGTTCTTTGTTATCAGGTCATCATTAGGTGTTACTTCATTTTCCCCACACTTAGGCGTTTTATTATTGTTAAGCACTACCGTTGGAGTTGGTAAAACAACATGGTTCTTACCAATCGTTTCCGCTGGTTCAACGGTTTTGGTTGGTGGAGATTTAGACTTTCGAATCATAAAGGTGATCGATTTCTCATCATTACTAAGTGTCATTCTACCCTTTCTTACATCAATAACGCCCCGGTGGACGCTAAGAATGGTCGACCTAAAATTAGAGGAACGTTTGTGTCCTCTTCTATGTCAATGACAATGAATTCGACTAGAAAGGTTAAATTACCTACTTGAACAGGTAGGTTGTCAGCAATTCCAACTGGGTGCTTAATGGTTTAATCAAGGAGTCGAACACTCATATCCGTTGGACTTAACTCACCTACACCTAATCTCTTATATAATGAAAGAGGCATAATACTTACACTCGCACCTAAATCTGCTAGTGCATCATACATGACACAATCACTAAGTAGACAAGGAACAATAAATTCACCTGGATCACCTATCCTAGGTAGAGGATTTAGTGGAACTGTCTTCACCGGGTTTACTTCTACTGTTTTTGTTTCTTGCACTTTTTTATTCTTCTTCTTCTTCTTTCCAGAGGTATCACAAACTTTATTACCTATTACTTGCTCATACTCAACTCCTTTTCTTGGAAACGGGATGGGTGGTCTGTATGGTGCCACCACTGGCTTTACATACTCGGGTGGTGGTGGTGGTGTAACTTCTTCATTGTTACTTACATCTAAAACTTTCAGAATTTGTTGATATCATTTTAACATTTTCATTCCGAGGATTTACTTCATTATTACTCTGTAGCTTTCCTTGTTCCCTTTCACTCATCAATCTCTACTTGTTTTTCTAGATTCAAAATGGAAGCTTGTTGAGTTCTAAATGACTGATCAAACCTCTCATTCGTTTGGGTTTGAGTTTCAATAAATTGTGTTTGAGATTCAACTAGCTTAAATACCACTTCTTCCAGATTTGACTTCTTCTCGTCGGTTTGTTGTGGTGGTTTATATAAGCCAGGTCTTTGTTGATTGAAAGTGTTGTTTTGAGTTGGTTGGTTATTCGTACCTTGTTGGTTGTACGAGTTATTGTTGGTTCCATTTGGATTGTAAAGAATGTTTTGATTTCGATTGAAGTTTAGCCTTGGCGGTTGATAATTATTTCCCGACCTTTGGTTCATGTAGGAAACATTCTCACGTTGTTCCATCGTTTGTTCAACATTACAATCTTTCGTTAAGTGTGGTCCACCGCATTGCTCACAACTGATTCGTATTGCGTGAATGTCTTTAGTCATCTTTTCCATTCGTCTCTCGAAAGCATCTATTTTTGCGGAAATGGAATCAAAGTTATGGCTAGAATCGGCTCTAGCTGCTTTAGATGATCTAACGATATCTTTTTCTTGGTGCCACTCATGTGAGTGGGAAGCAGTGTTATCAATAATTTTATAAGCATCAGTTTCGGTTTTCTTCATAATAGAACCACTAGCTGATGTGTCTATATCTTTTCGTGTAGCGATGTTTATGCCTTTATAGAAGATTTGCACTATTTGAAAAGTATCTAATCCGTGTTGAGGACATCCTCTCAACATCCTTCCGAATCTTGTCCACGCCTCATATAATGTTTCATTTGGTTTTTGCACGAACGTGGCAATTTCTCCTTGAAGTCTCACGGCTTTAGATGCCGGAAAGAATCTTTGAAGAAATTTCTCAACTAAAACATCCCATATGTCAATCGTTCCTTCAGGTAATGATTCTAACCAATCTTTGGCTTCTCCCTTTAAAGTCCATGGGAACAACATAAGATAAATAGTTTCATCCTCAACTTCTCGGATTTTAAAGAGATTACAAATCCGATTAAAAGTTCGAAGATGTTCGTTTGGATCTTCTTTTGTTGTACCACCAAATTGGCACTGATTGGTGATCATGTGTAGGATTTGTCCTTTGATTTCAAAATCTGATGCTCTAACATCTGGCTGAATAATGGCGTGACCTTGGCCCGTGCGTGTGGCTCTCATTCGGTCTTCCATACTTAGAGGTTCCAGATTTTTCATAATTGAATTTGTTGAATACGAATCACTAGAAGATTCTGATTTAATGGTTTGTGGTTCAGGAGGAATGATTAGTGGTTCTGGATCTTGGAATTGTCCCTGAATATTCTCCGGATTCTCAATTGTGAGGTCGGGTTCAAAAGATGGATTATCGAAAATTTGAGTTGAAGTTCTTGGTCGACTAGTGATGATTCTAAAGAAAAATCAACGGCGACAATATTGGCTAGATGTCTTGATCGAGTTATAGGTGGTGAACGTTTTACTCGGTGTATTCACTGAATATCCTATTAGTTTTTAAAAGGAAAGAAAAATTATATAAGTTATCCAATTAATAGACTTTTCTGATTTTGCCCACGTTTCGAATAGCCAAAAGATGCAGCAGAGGGGCAGGATTCGTTTGGTCTCAATATAATTGAGTACTGTTTGGCTCCAATAAACCGGTCCACGTACAAATCCAACTATTACTACGAACCAGAAAATTTTGATGTCTATCAATTTAACCACTTAAAATAAATTTTCGTAATTTTAAGAAATTTAGATAAGAAGTAGAATAAAAATCTTATCCTAAAACTAGAATAGCGAGAAATAAGAAAGAAAAAAAAAACGCGTCGAAAAAGGTCGAAAAATAAAAGGTCGAAAAATAGGCGTCGAAAAATAAAAATAAGAAAGTAGCGCGAAAAACGGCGTCGCAAAATTCTAAAGCACATAAATCTTAGTCTAAGGAATAAACACTTAAGGGATTTTACGGCAAACCTAAAAATTCTAGAAATAAAAATAACTATGGCAAAACTAAACTTAATACTAAAAATTGTAACTAGAGTTTAAAAATCTAAAGGTAATAAAAAAAACTTTTTTTTAATTTTTTTTTATATTTCGTTTTTTAAGTATTTTAAAAAAAAAATTTAAAAAAAAAATTTTTTTTATATTTTTTTTTTTTAAATTTTTTTTTTAAAAAAAAAATTTCTTTAAAAAAATGATTTTTTTTTAAAACGAATTTTTTTTCTTTAAAAAAACGAATTTTTTTTACACAATTTTTTTTTTAAAGGAATTAATAATTTTTTTATTATTATTATTTTTTTTCAAAACTTTTTTTTAACTCATTTACTATTCATGAATAGTAAATGAAAAGAAATTAATTAATTTACTATTCACATGAAAGCGACATGATAGAAATTATTAATTGCAAGTTACATAATATACCCCTGAAATATTTAATAAATACGACTTTTTAAAACTTTTAAAACTTTTACGATTCAAAATAGTAAATGAAAGAAATTAATTAATTTACTATTCACATGAAAGCGACATTATAGAAATTATTAATTATAAGTTACATAATATACCCCTGAAATATTTAATAAATACGAATTTTTAAAACTTTTAAAACTTTTACGTATCAAATTTGATTCTAAAATATTATTATTATATTATATTTTATTTCAATATTATTATATTTATTAAATTATTATATTTAAATTAATATATCTTTAATCAATCAAAAAAAAAAACTTAAATACCCCGTGAAAACACAAAAAGTGTCCCCGAAATTACTTTTTTTTATAACTATATTTTTACAGATATAAATTAAAAATATAGCGTTTTAGCGCTCCCCGGCAGCGGCGTCAAAAACTTGATGATGTAGTGTGAGGGTACGAAATAGTATTATTTTTACTACAAAATATGACACAAGTTTTATTAATTTACGGATGGGATATACCTAAACCTTGCTACAACACTATAGGCAGTGTACCTAATCGTAGAGTAGTGTAGTTTTTAGTAAGTTCGGTTCGTTCCACAGGGAGCTAGTGATTGCGTACTATATTTTTATAAAACTATATTTATATAAATATATATATATATAAGTAGTAATATTATTATAAAAGGGGGTTTTTTACCGTTTAATGACCGGTTTTTCGATTTTATATTTTTCAGCGTAAAGATAAATGACAATAATTAAAGTGCGTAAAATATATAAATGACGATAAATAAAATAACAATAAATAAAATTGCGATAGAATATGAAATAAAAGGATTATGCTTATTTAAACTTCCGCAATCATGATGTTTAACGTTTTGATTTTAATTAATTGTTACTCGGGTTAATTGTCCTTTGTCATGGTTTATTTGATACCTATCTGGTTTTTATCTATAATAGTCCATCGGTCATAAATATAAAGTGCGGGTGTCCTCGTCAAATTACCCTTATACCCGAAGTCAAATATTCCAACTAATTAAGGATTTAAACTGTGACGCAGTTATCACTTCTGTCAACAATTACACCAGTTATCACTGTATGTAATCCACCCCTATTTTGATTAGATATGAATATTAATTTACCCACTTGATCAGTTTGAATAATCAATTACCCAACCCGAATAATTAATTAAATGATTATAATAGATTCCATATGAACGTCACTAAATAGGACAACTATAATCATTATTAATTATTAGGATAATTAATTTGAAGATAGGTTCGACAGACTCCAATGAGTTGTCACTCAATTGGACAATACCCCCCATCTATTAATAGTAAATAGTTCAATTTCCACAAGTGTCGGTCTTTTGCCCAAACCTTAATTATGGTACAAAATCCAATAACCCCGTCTTAATATTTAGTCAAACATCACGATTACTTCGGCTTAAATAAGCATAATAATAACTTAGTTACGAGACATTAATTTAAAAAGGAAGAACATAACTTACAGTGATTATTAATCGTGTAGCGTTACACGGACAGAGTTTCGACTTTAAAACCAGTAAAACATTCCTTACAATAACCCAATTATTATTAAACTTAAACTAAAATTATAATTATAATTATATATATATTACATGTAAAGAGAAAGAAAGAAGAAAAGGTGTTCTTTTCATTACACCGTGAATTTCATTTTATAGACAATTGGTGATTTGAAATTTTCACTTATGACCCCTTAACTATGCTCAATTAACAACTTTTTATTATTTATTATTATTCTTATTATGAATTATTTAAATATTATATTATATTCTTGAGCATAGTTAACTTGTAATTTTAGCTCCGTTGCGTCGAGCGTTGAAAGTTGATTCATGTCTCGGTTCCGAATTTTCGAACGTCCTTGCGTACAATTTAATATCTTGTACTTTGCGTTTTGTAACTTGTACTCTTGTCATTTTTAGACGTTTCTCATCAATAATTTGAACCACTTGGATTGTATCTTGTACATTTGAGCTTTTTGGACGTTTGCGTCTTCAAATCTTCGTTTTCGCCTTTTGTCTTCGCACTTATTTATTTAAACAATTACAATAAAAATATAATACAATTACATATGAAAACCTATTATTTAGGAGGGATATTGCTATGAAATATATGTTCCTTTTTAGCCTTATCAGTATTATAATCTTTCGTAAATCTTTCATACCATTCTAAGGGCATCTTAGTAATTATGGCTTGCTTTGCATATAAGCCTGATTAGCGACTTCTCAGCTGGAATCTCGTTTCGTTTATCCACATTAGACATTTCTTGAAAACCAAAGGTATCATGTCTATGGTTACCTTCTGGAATTTGAACTTGGTACCATCTCTAATAAACACAAGTCATGCATCAAACTACATGGCTGTGATCTCCAAGTACTTCTCTCTGATTGTCTGCCATAATGGCGACATAAACTCTCAAGGTTTCAAATAAACTTAGTAATGTTCGTTGCACATTTCAGGTGTCCAACTTACTGAAATGCTTGTACGACTAAAATATCACAATCCCTTTTAAGGAAACCTAGTCAGATGACACTCATGTTATCCATTTGAAATTACCTCCGCATTGATAATAAAATGCACTTCATAGAAGAACCTGTAGAAGTTATGGATCGTGAGATCAAATGCTTGAAACCGGACAACATGTCCTATCGTTAAGATCCATTGGAATTCACGAAGAGGCCCCAAGTATACCTGGGAACATGAAGACCAGATGAAGCGGAAATATCCACATCTATTCTCAACCGATGATGCATCCGAGAAGTTTTCCTGAAACTTCGGGACGAAGTTTAAATTAACGGGGAGGTACTATAACAACCCTCACTTTTCCATTCTGAATTTACCAGATTACCCTTAGGGTTTCATTTCCTACTCATGTGTATTGTCATTAGGGTTGTTAACCGGATAATTGAATGCTCTATAATTAATGCATGTCATTAATAACTTGAAACGCTAACCTCAAATATTAATTAAAAACCCTAATATTATAAACCCTAACCCTAATATTAAATTAATAATATAAACTATATGTATTAAATATATTATGACATTATATAAATTAAACTAATAAGAACTAGGAAATGATTGATAAAAGATATGGCTAATAATTAAATGATTAAATAAAATGTATCTAAAATAAATGTAACTTTGATAAATAAAAATAAAAAATAAATATATATATATATATAAAAACTAAAATGCCGAAAATATATATATATAAATGAATTCATGCTAATAATAAATTGACTAGGAGTTATGAAAAAGGAAAATACTTGATCTTCAAGTTAACAACAAATCCTAATTAGCTTCAAACTCTATTCATCCTAATCTAATCATAATACTTCTACATTAATCCTTGATCACCAGGTAATTTCCTAGAATCCTAGTGTAAATACAATTTGCTAAACTCATCTATAAAAGGCATCATGTTTTCCCATTATTGGCACCGCTCATTAAACTCCAAAATCCTCCCTATTGTTGCTGTAAGTCGACAGGCTACAGCCTTCAACAAAGCAGCCTGCATTCGACCCCATTCAACCCTCCAAGTCGCCACCTTCTGCAATCCATCATAGCCTCTTTTCAATCAACCAAAATAGCCCCTTTTTTCCTTCTTTTCAGTCGACTAAACAGCCCCCTCCACAAGCCTGCTGCAGTTAACATTCACCCCCTCAAAACAGCCTTCTTAGTCAACACCCAAGCAGCCCCAAGGTTGACTTAATTGCTGCTGTGTTTCTGCTGTATTTTGTGACCCAACAGCCCACAAAAGTGGACTGTGTTGCTCCTGTTTCTGCTGTACTTTTTGACATTAAAACAACCTTTTTCCTTCTACAAATTGTGATAAAAACAGCCCTAAAGTCGACTGGTTTTGTTGTGTTTTCTGCTGTTGCTATCGTGACCAAAGAGACCCAAAAACAACCTGTTTTACCACCTTTTTAATCGTGATTGTTGCTGCATTTTTCTGCTGTAAATCTGTATCTGTTTTGGTTCATATTCATCACTTTTCTTGTTCTTAATCTCCTAAGGTATACCTAAACCCTAAAGTTAATCACATTTATAAAATATGTTTTAGTTATTGTCTTTAATTATGATCTTGAAGTATTATAAATATGAATGTAGTATGAATTAATAATGATTATGAATTATAATCTTGATCATGGTGTTAGTAATATGAATTGATTATGAAACTAGTTAATAAAGTTAAAAGTTCATGGATAAATAATATGATTAATAAGATTAAGTATGTTATAAGTATTATGAATGATGTATTAAGTATGTTATAAGTATTATGAATGATGTATGAATAAAAAAAAAAGGGGTATGAACTAGTTAGTATGATCAAGTATGAATAAATTATGATCATGATTTTTGTTATGAAGATAAAGGTTTATGGATAATAATTATGGTTAATAAGGATAAGGATTAAGGGTAGAAGATTATGTAATGTGATTATAACTTGAATATGTTTAGTAATATTTGAAAGTGGTTTCGAAAATAATAATGATAATGATATACATGCATGCATGTATACGTACGTATGTACATGTATACATTGTAGATATATGTATGAATGTGTATATGTATCATGTATATATTATAAGAGGTCACAAAGATGATAAGTAGTATTATGTATCTATATATATGTACCATCTTTATACTAATATATATGTAACACATACATATAATATATATATATCAAATAGCTATAAACACATATATGTATAATAATAATAATAATAATAAAGAATATATATGTATGTATCATATAGGTGTATTTATATATATAGAACACATGTATTAATGAGATTACTTAATAGTTGATTAATTAAAGAATAATACTACTATTATTATTATAACTTATAAACTTATCTATATAGTAACACTTAATTACACTAAGTATATTATCATCTATATATATATAATTAATAAGTACATTAATAATTCGTTATGTGTATATACTTATAACGTGAAGGTTATAATCAAAGATAACGTACAAAAACTACAAACATCACCATTACATGTGGCCTAGGTTGGTCCTTGTTGCCTTATGGGATCCGCTTGTGGATTTCGAATGCCATGACTTAGATTCTGGTCAAGAATCCTGGGCGCCCAGTAACAACAGATCATTCGAGTGACTTGCATGATAGCAACGAAGTTTGGGCAAGATTGTACAACATCTTCGTTAAGAATTATAACCCGAACTTCTTAAACTAGAAGCTTACTATAAGTGAAAGCTTTCCATAAATAGTAGGTTTCCAAAAATATAAACTTTTGAGAAATAGGAATTTTTCTCGAAAACCGTCACTGTTAATATAGTTTTTATATTAATAAACAAACTTTATGTCTATTAGACATTAACTAATCAAACGTTATAACTCTAGGTTGAGATCTCCGGTTACATACTCTGTTCATATTTCTTGCGTGGAATATCTTACTTGCTACTAAGGTGAACTTCATAGCCCCGCTTTTTAACTATATTTTGAACTTTTAGGGTGAGATACATGCTTGTTTTTAAATGATTTACAATTTAGACACAAGTGCCTAAACTTTTTGTTATGCAACCTCGTGAGACTTTTGTTAAACATGTATTTATTGTTACATGCAAATCCCCGCCATAATATCGTTAATTGCTGGAATTGGAATTTTGCAAGCTTAATTATTGTAAGTAGGCCTATTGAGAGTGACATCTCTACCCTTGACGATCAGTACATAATAATGATTGCCGACACCCATACAGTGTCAGGGGTTAATGTTTAGCTTGATATTATAACTCATGGCATATTGAATATTTTGATGTTTTGAACTAAATATTGTGGTCTAAAACTTATTACGATTGTTAAACCTATGATGTTCACTCAACCATTGTGTTGACATTTTAAGCATGTTTGTCTCGGGTGAAGATTAGCTTGTGTGCTGCCCTATGATGCTTAGTTAGTTGTTGCATTGGAGTCCACATATTAGACTTATCATTTGTTATTTACATATAAATTTCATTATGTAAAACATTATTATGTTTCCGCTGCAAATCAATTTTGTTAAAACGTCTCATTTAGAGTCTTTCTTGTTTATACATACTTGTGTTGTGATATTGTGAAGTCATATTTCCCCGGCCCTATTTGGGGGTATGACAATACTGCTGTGATCAGGTTGCCCGATTAGATTGAATCTATAGCATGCCTGATTAGGGTACCCTGTGGTTATTAGTGATGTTACCTACCATGAGGTTGTAGGTGGTTTATGTGCACATGTGAGAACTGTCCGTGTATAGAAGGGACAGAAGAGGTCAATTGTGTATAGAAGGGTTGGGCTCGTTGGTTATTGTAATGACAGTATATTGTAATTGACGTATGTAAACGTCAGGAGAGGTATACTGTGTGACAATAACGAGGGCTATCGGTACAGCTCTAGCTTGATCAGCTAGTAGTTGTAGACCTGGCAGGCTCAATGATGTGTGAAATCTAGTATATAAATTATCTCTGGAAATATGCCTGGTTAAAGATTACTACACACTTACGGGCAGTGTACCCGATCGTGTAATAGTATAAAAATGGTAATTCCAAGTATCGTTCCAAGGACAGTATTAACGTGAGAATTAAGTTTGAAACTAATAAAAGTAAACTAAGTTAAACTATGAAAATTGAAATTACGAGATAGTTTGTTTTGCGGCTATTTAACGATTAGCCAAATCAAGATAGCTTTGAAAATAAAAGACAATATTTTTGGTTTTTAAGTTTAAATAAAAGAAATGCAGACTCGACAGTAAAATAAAGATATTTGAATTCAATGGATAAAAGAATGTTCGCCTAGATATCCTATTCGCAGTGTTGGATGATTTGTTATTAAGCACTAGTTCTATTAATCAATGCACGCAATTACAGAGTCGGTTTACCCAGAGTTCTCTTTTAGCAAACACGTCAAACTAGGATTAATTGGCTTAGGGTTCCCTTTTACCAAATACCATCTTTCGTTTGTGACTTAGTAACTAGCTAATTATAAGATTAAGATTCAATTGGTTACGCGTTCGCTCCACACAATTCACCCCTATTTTGGTTAATTACGTTACCCGGTTTACCCCCTTGGTCCAGTAAGCACCCAATCGGTTAAGACAAATCAATTGGGAATTAGATCACTAAATTGAAACAGGGTTCCCTTTGTTCAAACAAGATTCACTAATCAACCTAGTAACAATAATTAACACCCACAAGAATGGTTCTTTAATCAAAACTCATAATTAATCATGCATCAATCAATAAAACATTAAAGTATCATCCAAACACTTGCAAATATTCAATCTAGACAAACATATAAAGGTTTTAGCCTACAATCATGGCTGAAATCAAAATAGCAATCAAAAACATAGAATAATTCATTGTTGATAACAAAAGAATAAAACTAATTAAAGATTAAAATCTGAATGATACACGAATCGAGACTTGTTCCCGGAATAATTAATACCTTAGAATGACCTTGAAGATCTCCAAAAATCACCTAAGTTCGTCAAAAAGTGGCTGGAATTCGTCAGGATACGATTATCATAAGTTAGGGTATAATTCGGGCTTTTATAGGAGGGAATTCTGAACCCGGACACAACCCCGCGCGGCGCGCCAATATACCGCGCGGCGCGCCGATCATCTGGAAACTCACATTTGGTTTTCTGACATGCTCGAACTGTTTTTGTAGTTAAATGGCGCGGCGCGCGCCCTTTTGGAGCGGCGCTCCATGTAACAAATGCTGAAACGAAGCTGAAAACTCAATATTAACACCCAAACTCGAACCGAATCAAACCTTTTCACTTGTAAACAACGAAACACGTCCAAAACCATCAAATAACATCAAATTTAACCTTCTTGGTCTTGGAACTCAAACTTTCACAACTTTAACCGAAATAACTCCAAATCGTATCCATAAGGACCAAAATGTAACCGATATCGCTAAGGAAAATGCATATGAAATATGCGATATCAAACAACCCCACACTAGAGTTTTGCTTGTCCTCAAGCAATGAACTCGATAATAATCTTCTATAATAAAATAACGTCTTCAAGCAAATATGTAGAATCAAACGAACAAGAACCAAACAAGCAACTAGCGTGGGCACGATTTGGAGTAAATAACAACTATGGTTCCCACTTGCATCCCCCCGATGTAACTTCCCAAACCGCAATCAAAATGAATCATTATAATAACCAAAAGTAATCTCGATAACGTACCATAATGATGAAATAGAGAATCTCGAACCATAATAAAAGTCTTCAAAGAAACCGGGAATCAAGTAGGAACCAAGCACCAAAGATGTAACAATCGAACCATGTGTGCCAAGAGAACGTACGGGCTACCCCGCAATTGGTCAAGCCAAGCCTCCCACAGTACCTAACATCGCGAGATGTCGGTAGAAAATAATGTGCTTAGGAGGATACACATTACGTCCAGATATCATCGATGGTTATGAGGTAACCGTCTAATCTGTTAAATCAATCATGAAGATTGAGGTTCATCAGGCTTAAAAGCTGATATCTTACCTTTCCGGAGGTTATCCACTGGGAATCTGATCAATCACTGACATTTTGTGTATCATGGTACGCTTCCCATTTGGCTAGCAAATCTCCCTCATTGAGATAAGCTTCGACTACCAGTTTCCCTGTTTGATGTTGAGGCCTGGTAGATTTCCAGTCGATTTTAGCAATGACTTTTCAAGGTTTTTCGTCACCCTACGACTGGTCTGGACTACAACTTCTGAAATAAATCAGCAAGTGTGTCGTTCGGGAGACTTGACTCCCTTTAGGATGGAGTGGATACATCCTGTATGGTCATAAAAGGTGGTCGAGCGCATACATTGTCCTTGTTAGGTGAAACAATGAAGACCGCCCTATAAAGTTTTCGATCTAGCGTGTGGCCCGGCTTCGACCACACGATCCAATCACCGTTCATACGGTTGACACCCGTTTTGTACAAGTGACCTACTATTGAATTCCGAAGAATTAGTAGGATTTCACATTCAAAATAATGAACGTGTTTTGAAAGTTCAAGACTTTCTCCTCTAACAGTACCTCATCGTGAAATGATGGGTAATGAAATGGCACGCTTAAGAGGTATACGAACCAAGTAGGACGATCGGAAGACTTTACTTCCTTATGAGTGGATCTGAATCACTCGGAAGTGCCAATCTGTTTCAATTGACACCGGTTTTGAAAAATCCCGAAAACCTTCGGGTTCCATAGCTTTTGGCTATGGGTTGTGTTGTCTAAGCAAACACAAGCACGTAGCTATTGCTCCCGAAAAGGACAGCACTGGTGAAGCTCAAGGCTCCTCTTCCCACAGTATCACATCATTAAATGATGCAATAATAAAATGATATAGTTTCGGAAGTATGCTATACCAAGTAACCAAAAGTTTTTGATCTGGCACGTGATTCGGTCACAATCACGCTATGCAATCACCGCTCTCTCACGGTTTACACCCGTTTTGGTACAGGTGACCTACTATTGAGTTCTTCGAACTCGTAGGATTTCATGTTCAATGGTAATGAACATGTAAAACAACTTTGGCTTCTTTAAACATCATGAAATATAAATTCCAAGCCATACTTAAACAAAGGTTTTGGTCGAATTTTTAACTACATTTTATATATTTTTTTTTCTTTTTTTTAACTAACTAATTTTTTCATTTTTTTTTTATATTTTCCCCTAATTTTTCAATTTTTTTTTACGACCAAAACCCCGTGAAACGTTAAGTCTTTTAAATGTCAAAACCAAAATAATGATGATTCTATTAATAACCAACCCGAGAGATTTTACATCCCCCACCCCACACTTGAGATCAAGTAATGTCCCCATCACTTGAGATCAAAAATGGATTAAAATCAAAAGGGTAAGAAAAATAAAAACTTATCGAGCTTAACCACAGATCGTGGAATGACAGTGACAGATGGCGCTGAACTGACTGCCAGCATAAGAACATCGTCCATTCCCGATCCTCACACCAATACCATCATTAAAGTAGTTTTGCTGAACTTAATGCCAGACTTGAAAAACCGTTTCACCAACACACCTAACAAAAAGAAAACACACCAAATACATAAATGGGCAAGGTGGTACCATCCGGTACCGAAACGCCTTGCCCCAAATAGGTCTCAAAGTACATCATACGAAAAATAAAAATAGTCTAGTACAACCAAATCGAAAAGAAAATAGTTTAAACAAATACAACAATAATACGTGCAACACATCTGATGTCAAAGCAGAGGGGTATAAAATACTATTAAATTTTAGAGGAAAACACTATTAATTACGACACAATTTTACACAAGATATTTATTTATTTATAGAATGGATATACTTAAACCTTGCTACAACACTTATAGGCAGTGTACCTAATCGTACAGTAGTGTAGTTTTTAGTAAGTCCGGTTCGTTCCACAGGGAAATCTTTAAGCAAAGCTCAACGCTATATTAGTTTACTTTTATAAGTAATATTATTATTATAAAGGGGGGTTTTTACCGTTTAATGACCGGTTTGTCGATTTTAAAACTTTAGTCGCAGTTAAAACCTAATGTAAAATATAAAATAAATACAAGACTTTAAATTAAAGCGTAAAGTAAATAACGATAATGAAATTGCGAATAATAAAAATGCGATAAAATTAAATTGCGATAATTAAAAAGTACGATAAATAAAAGTGCGATAAAATAAAATAACAATAAATAAAAGTGCGATAATTAGAAGTGCAATTAAATATAAAATAAAGGAAATTAAATATGAAATAAAAGAATTATGCTTATTTAAACTTCCGTAATCATGATGTTTGACGTGTTGGTTTTAGTTTTATGCCCATGGGTTAATTGTCCTTTGTCCTGGATTATTCAATATGTCCGTCTGGTTTTTGTCCATAACAGTCCATCAGTCATAAATATAAATTGCAAGTGTCCTTGTCAAATTATTATTATACCCGAAGATAAATATTCCAACTAATTGGGGATTCGAATTGTAACAAGGTTTTAATACTTTGTTTAATGAATACACCAGGTTATCGACTGCGTGTAAACCAAGGTTTTACTACTTTGTTAACAATTACACCAATTACCCTTGAATGTAATTTCACCCCTGTTTTAATTATTCTAGTGGCTATTAATCCATTCCCGTGTCCGGTTAAATGAACGATTATTCGTACATATAAATACCCCGCCCATCGTGTCCGATCGAGTGTATATGGTAATTTATAGGGACGCCCAATTGTAAATCTTTATATTAACATTAACAAACTTTCATTTAGTTAAACAAATATAAAGCCCATTAATAGCCCATAGTCTAGTTTCCACAAGTGTCGTTCTTTTATCCAAACCCCAATTATGGTACAAAGCCCAATTACCCAATTTTAGTAATTAGCCCAACATCATGATTACTTCGTTTTAAATAAGCATAATAATAACTTAGCTACGAGACATTAATATAAAAAGGTTGAACATAACTTACAATGATTAAAAATAGCGTAGCGTTACACGGACAGAATTTCGACTTACACCCTTACAACATTCGCTAACATACCCTTATTATTAGAATTATAATTAAAATTAAAATATAAATTATAAATATAAATATATTTACGTTGAAGAGGAAGAGAAAAAGGATGATTAAAACTCGTCAGAAAACTGGCTATTTATAGGACCTGACCAGCAATCTCACACCATGCGACTCGCATGGTTTTGTGCTTCTGGCCATGCGAGTCGCATGGCCACCCTGGATTCAGCCAACTACTTTTGTTTTCTTCTTGCCGACGTAATATAATAATAATAATATATATAATATATAATTATATATAATTATATATATATTATATTATATTCTTGTGCATAGTAGACTAGATATTTTTGGTCCGTTGCGTCGGGCGTTTCTTCTTGGCTCAGGTCCCGGTTCCGGATTTTCGGACGTCCTCGCGTATAATTTAATATCTTGTACTTTGCGTTTTGAATCTTGTACTCTTGTGATTTCGAGACGTTTCTTATCAATAATTGGAACCTTTTTGATTGTCTTTTGTTCTTTTGAGCTTTTTGGTCGTTTGCGTCTTCAAATCGTCGAATCTGTCTTTTGTCTTCACCTTTTATTATTTAAACGAATATCACTTGTAAATAGAACAATTGCAACTAAAAGCTTGTCTTTCTTGAGGAATAATGCTATGAAATATATGTTCGTTTTTAGCATTATCAAATATTCCCACACTTGAGCGTTGCTTGTCCTCAAGCAATATCGTTTTGAAATACTAGAATCACTTTTTTATTCTTCACACTTTGTACATCAGTGATTTCTATACGGCGGTATAAACAATGGTAGTAACGATATGGTTTACAGTCCCACATGACTATAAAAATTTAGATCCATTAAGGAAATTGGATCTTTATGAAAACATTTGATCTTTTGAAAATTAAATCTAGTTTTTACCCTAGATAAGTTTTCCGGAATAACCCTTTACCGGTGTTTGCAAAATATTTTTGTGGGTTTGGTGGGTTTCAGATTTGAAAATTTTAGCTCAAATCTTGCGGTTTTGTGTCACCCACTTGCTAACCTTGTATTTGGAAAGCAACACGTCCAGTTTACTTGTCCCGTATATTACCTTTCGGCAAACTACCGTCCGGTTGTAAAGGAAAGCGTTGAACAAGCAACTGTTAAGGCAATGTCCCGTGACATGCTTTTGATTATGGTCTATAACGTGTCGGACGCAATTACTATCCTTGGTAGGAGCGATAGTAAAGATCATCCTATGATTTTTCGGTCTGGCACAAGGTCCTGTCTCCGACCATGCTATGCAACCACCGTTCTTACGGTTGACACCCGATTTGGTTCAGGTGACCTAATGAATTCCAGGTGAATTCCTAGGATTTTACGTTCAATGGTAATGAACGCATTGAAAATGGGGTTTTCAGAAAACAAATCGGTTTGTATTTTTGATCAAAATATTTTCTCGTTTCAGCTCGAGTTTTAGATATCATTGAATTCCATGAGTTTGAATTCTCAATCTTTACGGTCAATCTCTAGGATTGAGTAATATCAGTCTTAAAAGCTGATTTTTAATCTTTAAGGAGATTATCCTTTCTGGGGATCTGATTCATTAGTCTTATCCAGCTAATTTGCACGGTGCCTCCCCATTGTACGAGATAAATCCTTCTCATGGTTAGGATAAATCTGACCACTTGGCGACCCTGTTTGATGCTGAGGTCCGTGGATTTCCTGCTGATTTTAGTGATGACTTTTCTAGATTTTTCGTCAACCTACAGCTGGTCTGGACGACAACTTCATGACCTAAATCAAGAAGCGCGTGTCTTTTTCGGAAGACTTTACTTCCTTTTAATGATGGAATTGATTCATCGTGTGGATCCATCTCTTCTTTTCTTTCATTGGGTAAAACAGTTTAGTTTAGTCCAAAGCAAAAGTATTTTTAGTTATTTGTTACAGATATATGTGACATATGTTTAAAATAACTTGGTAAATTTTCCCACACTTGGCTTTTTATTTTTCTTTTTATCGTCCTCTATTCCATTTTAAATGAATTTTAACATTTTAGTTTGTTTCTCAATTTATGTCCTTTCCGAGGTAACAATAATTTCGGTGTTAAAACCTAGTTTTATCGTTCATAAATATGTATAAACATGATTTTGAATTCATTTAATTGAAAATTTTGAAAAATTTACTAGAATTGGGTAGTTAGTATATAAGACTAGGGCTGTTCTTTTTTTATCAGAGAGCACTAGATTCTAATACAACTACTGCTTTACTAGTATTTTTAATGGTAACCAAGTGTTTAATATAAAAATTTTAAAATCCGAAAGAATTTAACCCCTTCCCACACTTAAGATCTTGCAATGCCCTCATTTGCAAGAAATCAGTAACAATTTAAATTATTGAGGGTGATTTGTGTGAAAATGATTAAATTTTTACCAAAGTTTCCAAATATATTGGCGTTTGTTTGCTGAATGATAAATGGTGCACGTCATTTGTTCATTCCGTCTTGTTGTTATTTCACATACATTTTGCATCATTGTCGTCAAAAATACTTGATTTTGCTGAACTTAATGCCAGTCTTTGAAAACGCGTTGTTTTACCCTGTTTTGTGCATAAAAGAGAATACATACAATACAAATATAATCATACATGCAATTTGAAATGGAACTTTGGCATCCCACTTTCGAACTATAAGAAAAATATTAGTACACAATAATAATAAAATATCAAACATTACATAAATATAATAAAATGTTAAGTGTTTAAAATAAAAATAGAAATTACCACTTATATCTACTGATCAGGAGGTGGGTTAGGAGGGAAATTAGGATATGGATCCCAATTCATGTTCGCGTCCGGGTTCCATGGCTGATTATAGGTGTACTGGTATGCTGCGTCATAATCATATGAATCATAGGGTGGTCTCATCTCTGGCTGATGTGCGGGATAGTATGCGGGTCGGGTCGGATAATACATCTCGCCAGGCTGCAACTGGCTTATAATTTGGCGCTGATGATAATCCCATCGGTCATGCTCTCGTTGCCGGGAATGCTCGTAGTCATTCCGGCGTTGCCATGCCTCGTACTGCATATGCCTATCATAGTTCGTCATGTATTCATCCTCCATACGAATACCTAAATCAAGAGCAGTCTCCCGAACAACTCCTATAATGTTGTTCGCCTCCTCCATCTCGTCATCCGAACCTCTCTCTACCTGTCGCTGAGGTCCCTCGTATCGATATACCCGACCACGTCTCATCAATAATACCCTTGCACCGTGATAAAGGTTTGAACTTATAGTTTCACCTCCGTCCTCTATTTCGTTCATTGGACCCCCTTGGTGCTTATCTACACCTAAATACTCTCCAATGAGAGTAATGAAAATACCACCACCTATAATACTCCCCGATTTCATCCCCGAAACTACATTAGCGAGATAATAACCAACACAATAGGGAATGTTAACGAAACTCCTCGGGTCTCTAATACACTTGAGGTAGAACAAATCGTTTACGGTCAATTTCTCCTTATTCCTACCCCTTTGTGTAATTGTGTTTGCTAAGAATCTATGAATCACCCGGAGTTCAGCTCTGTCTATATCTAAGTATGTATGATTTCCACTGGCGTGAAATTCATTAAAGTGGGACATACGCCTCCAGACAGCGTTAACATCAAATTCCCTATCTACCCTTTCTCCTTGGGCAATCAGGCTATTACAGTCGGGGCTCAAAAGTTCAGCAGGGGTGTAAATCTGTAAGGCCCTGGCTAAATCTATCATGGACATTCTGTACATGCGTCCACCTAACAGAAATCTAATAAAGCTTCTATCATCTATCCTCCTAACATCACTGTTTAACTTAATAGTACTAAGTAATTCTATACACCATTCCCTATATATGGTTCTACGAATGGAAAATAGGCGCATCCAATCGTTAAACTGAGAATTACCATACCTTTGCACCAATAATCCCCGAATCGGTTCGGCAAGGTCAACTGTTTCCAAAGGTACCCAGTCAATTGCCCTTGGCATTTCAACAACCTTATTGTAGAGAATGTGCATGTTCTTTTGATAATCTGGATACTCTATCCAACATCGATCAAATCTCAGATTTGGGTGTAACTGATCTTCATTAATGTCTAAGCTCAGAATCCTTTGATGTGGAGCGAATTGACGAAACTGATTCACGAATAATTGATCTTGATCGTGATAAGGAATATGTTGCTCCTCCTGTTCTTCTTCTTCTTGTTGCATATGTTGTTCTTGTTCATGAAACATTTGCGGTTCGGGCTCTGGTTGCCTGGACGATGATGCTCCTGATCCTCCAGTATCGGCTTTCTGCAAAACACATTAAACACAAAATTTGTGCATCCAAATATGCATTAGTGTTAGCAAAATAATAACTTGAAACAATTATGATGACCTGTTCAATTCATAACACATTTTATACACATTTTCTTAACGATAACAATTCTACACTTTTACATACGAAAATGTGTACAATGTTTTATCACATTTAAACTCTTAAACATGTCAACAATAATTATTATAACAATTAAACACTTGTTACATGGCATTCAAATCAAACTAGTGCTCATTTTCATATTTTTGTCAAGTCTACACTTTGTCAAATAAGTATATACGAAAAATGTACATCAAGTTCATAAGCATTTATCTCAAATAACATGCCAAAATAATCACTACTAGCAATGAAACAAGTTTCAAATGGCCTTTATATCAAATTATCCAAGTTCATGAATTTTTAGGCTTAAAAAGTCTACTTTAATTCTTAAAAACATGTTTAGGCTCAAAGTTTGGATCAATTAACTACCTAAACATGTTACACTACTTAATTTAGCAACAATTCATGACAAAAATCGGCCATAACCTGTTTATATCAAAAAGCCCCAAATTGCTCAAGAACACAAACCCTAGATTCTTAAAAATTTGAAGTTTTTAGCTTCAATTCATGTTAAATAGCTTCTATCTAGGATATACATGCATAATATAACAACAATTTAGCTCTAATTACACCTAAATTTAACAAAATCAAAATATAAATTTTCTAGCTCAAGAACACAAAAATTCGAATTTAAAGAGATTAGGGGTGAAATCTTTACCTTTCTCCTGAAGGGGTTGAGACTACTGAATCTAGGCATGATTATTGTGAAGTTTTGCAAGAAATTTGGTGAAAAATGGCGGATTTTTGAGAGAGTTTGGGAGAGTTTTCGTGTATATGTGTGTGTATTGTGAGAAAGAAGCAGAACTCGCTGAGCTTTTGATCCTGTCCAGTTTTTTACATCCATGCGAGTCGCATGGCTTAAGCCTTTCCCCCATGCGACTCGCATGGGGTGTAATTCCAGGGTTTTTTTTTTTTTTTTTTTTTTTTTTTTTTTTTTTTTTTTTTTTTTTTTTATAAAACCTTATACTTTTAAAACATAGAATTAATAAAATTTTAAAAATTTTGTTTCTTTTTAAGACGAGGTCGTTTCGGGACGATGCCCTAGTCCGTCCCTCGACAAAATTTTAAAATTTGTCTTTTTGTAGCGATTGTTTTAAAAGCTTAGATTTTTGGATTTTTTAATTTTTTTTGGCATACTTTAAATCAATAAGATTAAAAATAATGATAATAAAAGTTCTCGTCCCTCCCTCGGGTAAAGCAATTTCGGTTCAAAGACCTAGTCTTCAACTTACGACGAATTTTAAAAATCATATTTTTAACTTAATGAGATAAAGTAAATTTTTGTTTTTAAATTCACACAACTTAAATATAAAATTCAAAATTAATAAAAAATAATCACACCAAACTTAAAATTTAAAATGCATAAAATTAAAAATTCATATTTTAAAAATTAAAAATTCACACCAAACTTAATTTAAAAATTCATATTATAAATTCATACCAAACTTATATTAATTTTTCAAATATTTACAATTTTAAAAATATTGTTTTTATAAAGTTTACAATATTAATTTAAGGTTTAAATATTAAGATTAAAAACATACTAAAATTAAAAATCTTTTTGTCTTTTTATCCCACTTTAATCAATCAAATATTATCAAAAATATGCGCCCCTCTTTTCGGTAAAGTAATTTCGGTTCCAAGACCTAATTTAACTCATGACGAATTTTTGAAATATTTTGGTTTGATTGTTTAAAGATATTTATACCTTAAGAATAAACGTTAAATTTCGCAGTGATGTAATAAATTTTCGAACGATATCAATAATTTCGGTCGCCAAACCTAATTTTATTTAATACCAATTTAATACTTTTTAGCGAACAAATTAGCGTTTATTATCAAAAGGTTAAAAATAAAAATAAAAATAAAAACTATACAGACATACCTGTGAAATAGATTTCTTAGTTATATGATCTATTATATTCATAAGATAGTCGGTTTAATTGGTCTTCCATGGCTGCATAGGCGTAACCTCGAGCATTCATTGTCTTTTCTTCTAAACATATGAACGGTCCGTCTCTGCATAAAGTAACAAATTCGGTATTTGAATAGGTTTGATTATTTGAACATTTACCTCCATGTGACCATTTTCCGCATTTGTGACATTTTTCTAGGTGTCGTGCTCTTCTTTTCGCTGCGGATTTTGATTTTCCTTTACCAAATTGTAACTTATTATCTTCGCATCTGGATCCTTTTCTAACCCCGTCCATTCTTTCTCTGATTACTGATACTAATTCACTCGGTAGTATGTCATTATTTCTTTTAGTGATCAAAGCGTGTAGCATTAGACCATGGTTTAGTTCACAGGCAGTCTTCATTTCGTAAAAACCTAAAAAAAAATAAAAATTCAGAATGGGGGAAGAAGACTAGTTCTTTAGGGTCTGCTAGGGAAAGACCATACGTGTTCCATTTTCGAGAACTACACGAAAATAGACAATCTAACTCTAACAGAAATACATATTATCCTTTAAAGACTTGATTCTCCCCACACTTAGTTATCTGTGGTGTCGAAATTGTGATTAACTTCGTTGTCGACTTCCATCGGACCATGTATGTAATGTTTAACTCTGTGACCATTAACTTTAAATTCAATCCCATTTGAATTTATTAATTCTATCGTTCCGTATGGGAAAACTCTTTTGACTATGAATGGTCCAGACCATCTTGATTTCAATTTTCCAGGAAATAGCTTGAATCGTGAATTGAAAAGAAGAACTCTGTCTCCTTCTTTAAATTCTTTTGAACTTCTGATTCTTTTATCATGCCATTTCTTCGTTCTTTCTTTATAGATTAACGAATTTTCGTATGCTTCATGTCTTAATTCTTCTAATTCGTTTAGTTGACTTAATCGTAGACGTCCGGCTTCATGTAAATCAAGACTACATGTCTTCAAAGCCCAAAATGCTTTGTGTTCAATTTCTACTGGAAGATGACATGCTTTTCCATACACAAGTCTAAAAGGTGTGGTTCCAATTGGAGTTTTGTAGGCTGTTCTAAAAGCCCAGAGTGCATCCTCCAATTTAATGGACCATTCCTTCGGATTTGATCCTACGGTTTTCTCTAGAATACGTTTTAAGGCTCGGTTGGTATTTTCAACTTGTCCACTTGTTTGTGGATGATATGCGGTGGAGATTTTATGAGTTACTCCATATCTTTTAAGAACTTTCTCAAGTTGATTATTACAGAAATGAGTACCCCGATCACTTATTAAAGCTTTCGGTGTTCCAAACCTTGCAAAAAGACGTTTTAAAAAGTTGACTACAACTCGTGCATCGTTAGTTGGGAGAGCTTGTGCTTCCGCCCATTTAGATACATAATCAATGGCTACGAGTATATATAGATTATTATGAGATTTTGGAAATGGACCCATAAAGTCAATACCCCAAATGTCAAATACTTCACATACTTGGATGACATTTTGTGGCATTTCATCACGTTGACTTATTTTTCCGGCCCTTTGACATGCATCACAGGATTTGCAAAGAAGGTGTGCGTCTTTGTAAATTGTAGGCCAATAGAATCCAGCTTCATAAACTTTTCTTGCTGTTAGTTGAGGCCCATAATGCCCTCCTGTTGGTCCTGTGTGACAATGGTTTAAAATTTTACTAGCTTCATCTCCAAATACACATCGGCGTATTATTCCATCGGGACAACTTTTAAACAGATGTGGATCTTCCCAGAAATAGTGTTTTATATCACTGAAGAATTTCTTTCGTCTTTGGTACGATAATCCTTTTTCAAGGAATCCACAAACTAAGTAGTTTGCATAGTCTGCAAACCATGGGATTTCTTTATAATCTATCTTCAATAGATATTCATCAGGAAAGTTGTCTTGTATGGCCGATTCATTCAGAACTTCTAATTCGGGATTTTCAAGACGAGAAAGATGATCAGCGGCGAGATTTTCTGCTCCTTTTTTATCTCGGATTTCAATATCAAACTCTTGTAAGAGTAAGATCCAACGGATTAATCTTGGTTTAGCATCTTGTTTTGAAAATAGGTATCTAAGAGCAGAATGGTCGGTATAGACCACCGTTTTTGCTAGAACGAGATATGATCGAAATTTGTCAAAAGCAAAGACAATAGCAAGGAGTTCTTTTTCAGTAGTTGTATAGTTCGTTTGTGCTCCTTGTAATGTCTTACTAGCATAATATATAGGTTGAAATCGTTTTTCAATCCTTTGTCCTAAAACGGCTCCCATTGCAAAATCACTTGCATCGCACATTAGTTCAAATGGTAGATTCCAATTTGGTGTTATCATGATCGGTGCATTAGTGAGTTTTTCTTTAAGAATATTAAAAGATTTGATACACTCATCTGTAAAGATGAATGGCGCATCCTTTTCTAGGAGTTTATTCATAGGAGTGGCAATTTTAGAAAAATCTTTTATGAAACGTCGGTAAAAACCGGCATGCCCTAGAAAACTCCTAACTCCTCTAACATTGGTGGGATGTGGAAGTTTAGCAATTACATCTACTTTAGCTCTATCCACTTCAATTCCTTCTTTTGAAATTTTATGTCCAAGAACGATGCCTTCTTTAACCATGAAATGGCATTTCTCCCAATTAAGTACTAGATTTGATTTTTCGCATCTAATTAGCATTCGTTCCAGATTAACTAGACATGATTTAAATGTATTACCGAAAACTGAAAAGTCATCCATGAATACTTCCATGCATTCTTCTATCATGTCATGAAAAATCGCCATCATACACCTTTGAAAGGTTGCAGGGGCGTTACAAAGTCCAAATGGCATGCGTTTGTAAGCAAAAGTACCATAAGGGCACGTGAATGTGGTTTTCTCTTGGTCTTCGGGTGCTATTGGAATTTGAAAATATCCGGAAAATCCATCTAGAAAACAATAGTAACTATTTCCGGCTAATCTTTCCAACATTTGATCTATGAAAGGTAATGGAAAGTGATCTTTTCTGGTGGCGTCATTTAATTTTCTATAATCAATACATACACGCCATCCTGTTACAGTCCTAGTAGGAATAAGCTCATTTTTCTCATTTGTGATGACAGTCATGCCACCCTTCTTAGGCACGCATTGAACTGGGCTTACCCATGGACTATCAGAGATTGGATATATTAAACCTGCATCTAGCAGTTTAATAATCTCTTTCTTAACTACATCTTGCATATTAGGATTTAGTCTTCGTTGGCGTTGCACATACGTTTTATGACCTTCTTCCATAAGGATTTTATGTGTGCAATACGAAGGACTTATTCCTTTAATATCATGAATCTTCCATGCAATGGCTGGTTTATGAGCTTTCAACACAGAAATGAGTTGTGATTTCTCATTTTCAGTAAGAGAAGACGATATTATTACAGGTAATTCAGATTCACCATGTAAATAAGCGTATTCCAAATGGTTTGGAAGTGGCTTTAACTCTAATTTCGGAGGTTCTTCTATCGATGATTTATATCGATATCTGTCTTCTTCTTTTAGCATTTGAATTTCTTCTGTTGTTGGTTCATATCCATTAGCTATAAGTGTAGCTAACATTTCAGCTTCATCAATTGGTTCATTTCCTTCTCCTAAAGAACATTCTCCTGTTCCTTGTAATTCTGGAAATTCTTCTAATAATTCTGCATGTGTATCTATAGTTTTAATATAATAACATGTATCATCTGCAGATTGTGGTTGTTGCATTGCTCTATCAACTGAAAAGGTAACACTCTCATCCTCTATACTTAGGGTCAGTTTCTTACCGAACACGTCTATCATTGCTTTAGCCGTGTTTAAGAATGGTCTTCCTAATATGAGAGGAACTTGAGAATCTTCTTCCATGTCCAAAACAACAAAATCTACTGGAAATACTAAAGTACCAACTTTAACTAGCATGTTCTCCATTATCCCTCTAGGATATTTTATTGATCTATCGGCTAGTTGTATGCTTATTCTGGTTGGTTTCAATTCTCCAAGGTCTAGTTTAGCGTATAGTGAATACGGCATTAAATTTATACTAGCACCTAAATCAGCCAATGCTTCTATTGAACTAAGACTACCCAGAAAACATGGAATTGTGAAACTTCCTGGATCAGATAGTTTTTCTGGTATCTTATTCAACAGCACTGCTGAACAATTAGCATTCATAGTAACAGCCGAGAGTTCTTCCATTTTCTTTCTATTCGTGATTAGATCTTTCAAGAATTTTGCATACCTTGGCATTCCTGAAATCACATCAATGAAAGGAAGATTTACATTTATCTGTTTAAATATATCCAAAAATTTGGATTGCTCGGCTTCAAGTTTCTCTTTCTTCATTTTACTCGGATAAGGAAGTGGTGGTTGGTATGGTTTAACATAAGGTTTATCCTTAACTGTGTTATCTTCATTAACCTTTTCAACTACCGGTTCTTTTTCCTTATCCTGATCAGGTTGTGGTTCTTGTGGAGTAGGAATAGTTTCATCAGAAGTTACCGGTATTTCAGGTGGTTTAAGTGTTGTACCACTTCTTGTGGTAATAGCTTTAGCTGTTTCATTCCGGGGGTTAGCATTTGTATCACTAGGTAAACTTCCCGGTTTTCTTTCACCTATTAACCTTGCTAGGTTACTTACTTCTTGTTCCAGATTTTGAATAGAAGCTTGTTGATTTCTAAATGCTTGAGCATTTTGTTCATTGGTTTGTTTTTGAGATGTGAAAAACTGCGTTTGAGTTTCAACTAGCTTCGTCATCATATCTTCTAAATTCGGCTTTTTATCATCGGTTTGTTGTGGTGGTTTGTTTTGAAAATTCGGTCTTTGCTGATTGTAAGTATTATTGGATACTTGTTGATTGCTAGGACCTTGTTGGTTATTGTATGGAATATTTCGGTTATAATTCTGGTTTTGATTGTAAATCGGTCTTGGCGGTTGATAATTATTCTGATAATTATTTCCAGGCCTTTGGTTTATGTATGAAATATTCTCTCTTTGTTCCATTGTTAATTCAATACTTAGACAGTCTTTTGTCAAATGTGGTCCTCCACACTGCTCACAACTAATTCGTATAGCATGAATATCCTTAGTCATCTTTTCCATTCGTCTCTCGAAAGCATCTATCTTTGCGGAAATGGAATCTAAGTCATGGCTAGAATCGGCTCTAGCTGCTTTAGATGATCTAATGATATCTTTTTCTTGGTGCCACTCATGTGAGTGGGAAGCAGTATTATCAATAATTTTGTAAGCATCAGTTTCGGTTTTCTTCATAATCGAACCACCAGCTGCTATATCTATGTCTTTTCTTGTAGTGATGTCGCATCCTCGGTAGAATATTTGTACTATTTGACAGGTGTCTAAACCATGTTGCGGACATCCTCTTAGTAACTTTCCATATCTTGTCCATGCCTCATATAGAGTTTCATTTGGCTTTTGTGTGAACGTAACAATTTCTGCTTGAAGTCTTACGGCTTTAGATGCAGGAAAGAATTGTTTAAGAAATTTGTCAATTAAAACATCCCATGTATCAATCGCCCCTTCAGGTAACGATTCCAACCAATCTTTGGCTTCTCCCTTTAAAGTCCAGGGAAATAACATGAGATATATTTGTTCATCCTCCACTTCTCGTATTTTAAATAGTGTGCAGATCCTATTAAAGGTACGTAGATGTTCATTTGGATCTTCCTTCGGCGCACCACTAAATTGGCATTGATTAGTTACCATGTGTAGAATTTGTCCTTTGATTTCATAATCTGGCGCATTAATGTCTGGATGAGTAATTGCGTGACCTTGGCCAGTGCGTTTAGCTCTCATTCGGTCTTCCATACTTAAAGGTTCCAGATTCTCCATATTTGAATTTGTTGACTCGGTATCACTAGATGGTTCTGATTTAATAGTTCGTTCCTCAACAATCTCTGTTTGAATGATTGTTGGTTCCGGAGGAAAGTTTAATGGTTCAGGATCTATGAACCGTTCCTGAATATTTTCTGGATTCTCAATTGTGAGGTCGGGTTCAAAAAATGGATTATCGGTATTTTGAACTGAAGTACTTGGTCGACTGGATGACGATTCTAAAGAAAAATCAACGGCGGTTATATTTGTTAAACGATGTCTTGATCGAGTTACAGGTGGTGAACGTACAAAAGGTGATGAACGTCTTGCTCGGTGCATTCACAGAATATCCTATTAGTTTTAAAAAGGAAAGAAAAATTATAATAAGTTATCCAATCAATAGACTTTTCTGATTTTGCCCACGTTTCGAATAGCCAAAAGATGCAGCAGAGGGGCAGGATTCGTTTGGTCTCAATATAATTGAGGACTGTTTGGCTCCAATAACCCGGTCCACGTACAAATCCAACTATTACTACGAACCAGAAAATTTTGATGTCTATCAATTTAATTACTTAAAATAAGTTTTCGTAATTTTTAAGAAATTTAGATAAGAAGTAGAATAAAAATCTATGTCCTAAAAACTAGAATGGCGAGAAATAAGAAAGAAAAAGAGTTCGTCGAAAAAGGTGGAAAAAGGAAAAATGGTTGAAAAATAAAAGGTGACGGAAAAATAAAAGAAACTTATAAAAACTTAAAAATAGTTAACTAACCTAACCTTATTACTACAACTAACTTAAAATTATAATCGCAAATTGAAATTACTAATTGGAATGATAATTGATACATAGTAAAAGGTCTAAAAATATTAAAGCTTACAGGAAAAACTAAATCCCAAATGGAAATAACTTAAAAAGAAACTAAAACTTAAAAAGGCGTCGCAAAATTCTAAAGCACCTAAATCTTAGTCTAAAGAAAAAGCACTTAAGGAATTCTACGGCAAAGCCTAAAAATCTAGGAGTAAAAATAACTATAGCAAAAACTAATTTTAAAATTAATTATGAGCTAAAAATACAAATATTATGCTACAACGATTAAAAAGGGACAAAATATAAAAAGTTATTAAAAGTTATAAAAATATTAGATTTTATAAAAATATTATTTTTATATTTTATAATTTAAAGTATTAAGTATTATATAATTAAAACTAGTTAAAAGTAATAATTAATTTAAATAACTAAAACTTAATTAATAATAATAAATAAAACTAGGGTTTAAATAATAATAATAAATTAATACGCATTAAATGCGAAATTAGGGTTTGAATGTGGCCCTGTCAGACCCTTCATGCGACTCGCATGGGGTTTAGTTGAAATGCCATGCGACTCGCATGGTGTTCGGATCCAGGCCAAAAGTTGGGCTGCTACAGTACCTTGGCCCGATTATTATTATTATATTTTTTTTTTTTTAAACAAAAATATAAATTTTACAAAAACTAATTATAACTTAAAAATTAAAAATATGGCGTTTCGCTTCGAGCGTTCCCCGGCAGCGGCGCCAAAAATACTTGATGTCAAAGCAGAGGGGTATAAAATACTATTAAATTTTAGAGGAAAACACTATTAATTACGACACAATTTTACACAAGATATTTATTTATTTATAGAATGGATATACTTAAACCTTGCTACAACACTTATAGGCAGTGTACCTAATCGTACAGTAGTGTAGTTTTTAGTAAGTCCGGTTCGTTCCACAGGGAAATCTTTAAGCAAAGCTCAACGCTATATTAGTTTACTTTTATAAGTAATATTATTATTATAAAGGGGGGTTTTTACCGTTTAATGACCGGTTTGTCGATTTTAAAACTTTAGTCGCAGTTAAAACCTAATGTAAAATATAAAATAAATACAAGACTTTAAATTAAAGCGTAAAGTAAATAACGATAATGAAATTGCGAATAATAAAAATGCGATAAAATTAAATTGCGATAATTAAAAAGTACGATAAATAAAAGTGCGATAAAATAAAATAACAATAAATAAAAGTGCGATAATTAGAAGTGCAATTAAATATAAAATAAAGGAAATTAAATATGAAATAAAAGAATTATGCTTATTTAAACTTCCGTAATCATGATGTTTGACGTGTTGGTTTTAGTTTTATGCCCATGGGTTAATTGTCCTTTGTCCTGGATTATTCAATATGTCCGTCTGGTTTTTGTCCATAACAGTCCATCAGTCATAAATATAAATTGCAAGTGTCCTTGTCAAATTATTATTATACCCGAAGATAAATATTCCAACTAATTGGGGATTCGAATTGTAACAAGGTTTTAATACTTTGTTTAATGAATACACCAGGTTATCGACTGCGTGTAAACCAAGGTTTTACTACTTTGTTAACAATTACACCAATTACCCTTGAATGTAATTTCACCCCTGTTTTAATTATTCTAGTGGCTATTAATCCATTCCCGTGTCCGGTTAAATGAACGATTATTCGTACATATAAATACCCCGCCCATCGTGTCCGATCGAGTGTATATGGTAATTTATAGGGACGCCCAATTGTAAATCTTTATATTAACATTAACAAACTTTCATTTAGTTAAACAAATATAAAGCCCATTAATAGCCCATAGTCTAGTTTCCACAAGTGTCGTTCTTTTATCCAAACCCCAATTATGGTACAAAGCCCAATTACCCAATTTTAGTAATTAGCCCAACATCATGATTACTTCGTTTTAAATAAGCATAATAATAACTTAGCTACGAGACATTAATATAAAAAGGTTGAACATAACTTACAATGATTAAAAATAGCGTAGCGTTACACGGACAGAATTTCGACTTACACCCTTACAACATTCGCTAACATACCCTTATTATTAGAATTATAATTAAAATTAAAATATAAATTATAAATATAAATATATTTACGTTGAAGAGGAAGAGAAAAAGGATGATTAAAACTCGTCAGAAAACTGGCTATTTATAGGACCTGACCAGCAAGTCGCATGGTTTTGTGCTTCTGGCCATGCGAGTCGCATGGCCACCCTGGATTCAGCCAACTACTTTTGTTTTCTTCTTGCCGACGTAATATAATAATAATAATATATATAATATATAATTATATATAATTATATATATATTATATTATATTCTTGTGCATAGTAGACTAGATATTTTTGGTCCGTTGCGTCGGGCGTTTCTTCTTGGCTCAGGTCCCGGTTCCGGATTTTCGGACGTCCTCGCGTATAATTTAATATCTTGTACTTTGCGTTTTGAATCTTGTACTCTTGTGATTTCGAGACGTTTCTTATCAATAATTGGAACCTTTTTGATTGTCTTTTGTTCTTTTGAGCTTTTTGGTCGTTTGCGTCTTCAAATCGTCGAATCTGTCTTTTGTCTTCACCTTTTATTATTTAAACGAATATCACTTGTAAATAGAACAATTGCAACTAAAAGCTTGTCTTTCTTGAGGAATAATGCTATGAAATATATGTTCGTTTTTAGCATTATCAACATCAATCGCTTCCCGGCCAAAAATCTCTCAACGGGTCCCAAGTCACGCCATAAGTATCTTGGCACGCTTGATACGGGTCATAATACGGATCCGGTCTCGGAGGCGTCACGGCGGTGTAGTCCGGAATAGTGGTTTGCGTAGGAATGTACGCATCCGGCACATGACGCATCTGCCGTTGGAGCTGCCTCTGATGAATTTCCCACTGATTGTGGGCCCGAATCCCTCGAACATCATACTCTATCCTGTCAACACGGTCGCCCAAATTACCAACCTCTGTCCGAACCTGACCCAAACTCGTGTTAAGCGACCCATAGTTACCCTGGTGCCACGTCATCAACTCCTCATTATGACGGCGCTGCTCGTCATACATACGCTGATTATGCGCAACCTGATCATTATAAAATGTACGACTATCTTGGAACTCGAGATGCAGCCCGTCAACACTATTCACCAACCCATTAAAAGCTTCCTCATCGGGAGCCCATCCTCCCCGAACATTACCACTAGAACTCCCTGCTTCATACGTGGACCCAATACCACGTCCTCTACCTTGACCTCGACCTTGCTCTTGCTGTTGTTGTTGACCTTGACCCTGTTGTTGCTCTTCATCCTCTACCAAAACCCAACCGTTCGGTCCTCGCCTAATAAAATCGGCTTTAGCGAAAAACAAAATGTTTGTTACCATTGCTTCGACCCCCGCGATAGTACACCTATCAGTAGGCACAGAAAATGCCTCAGCTATACGTGTCACAAAATGGCCCCCTAACAACGGGCGCTCGGGACGATTATCTTCACCGATTTCCTGAAACCAGGACCCCAACATAGTCGGCACATCAATTGCCTCTCTCGCTTTTATCTGCTGGAGGATCCAAAGATCCTTTCTTTTGATTTTGTTTGCATTCCTCCGGGCCATGAACATAGTAGCAATCATTTTAAAAAGAATACGGTCCACCGGACGTCGAAGATTAGACTGAATGCTTCTACTAGAACTGAAAGCCCTAACCCCCGGATTAATGATCGTCGGCCAATACTCACTTTCACTAAACTCGCCGTCACCGAATACCCTGCACCCCAACAAATGGTACCCTAAATCGATGTCATCATTTAACTCGGGGTACAAACCCAACGCCCGAGCTAACTCAACTTTACTCATTTGACGGTCCGCCCCGCCAAGCCTAAATATCAAAAAGTCCGAATCACGAGGAGCAACTCGGGGCCGACAACTTACAGTCGAAAAGAACTCGACAGTCAATTGCTCATACACATCTTCGTTAATCTGAAACAAACGCTCATACGGTCTCAACTCATTACCGCTATACGTAACCCATAAGTATCCGCGCAATTCTCGATAAGCTTGAACACATTCATTTCGAAGTGGCGTCCAATCCAAGTAGTAGGTTTGCTCAATCGGACGAGCAAGATTGATGTTAAACCTTTGTTCCAAACCCTCAATATTACCAACTTGGGTCAACCACAATTCAGGGTTGTTCGGTGGTTGTTGTGGTGGGTTACCTCTTGTTCTCTGCATTCATGAAACAAGTAAAGAAAACAAACACAAAACTCAAAAGTTAGTGTTAGTCATCATAATAAGCACCAAACACCTTTACAATCAATCCTTGTTTCATGCTAAATCACTCTCAAATACAATAACCATTTAAACCAATAACTCTTTTGAAAACGTTTCAAAAACTAACTCTCAACCAAATCACATTATCCATAAACAAATAATTCATAACCAAAACACGACCAACATGATTACTTATAACTCCTTTAAATTCCAAAAATCCAATCAACTTCATCATGTTAGCAACTTTTACAAATTCAACAACCATTAAACAAAAGCTTCATCTCAATACAAAATCATATACTTAATCATCACTAGCATGGCATATCACATAATTCGAACAATAAAGCATAAGTCATTCAAAACAAAGTGACCCGCCCATATGGACACTACCCCACACTAGTTCAAAAACATATGAACAATTCAAAGAACATCACACTTTCAAGCAATAAACCCCTTTTTACTTACAAAATTCGGACCTTTAACCCTACAAACCCTAGGTTCATGTTAAACTTCTAAAAACACCAACTTTAGCATAAAATCAAAGCATATAAACAATATCTAACAAAAACCCATGACTAATTGAATCATATAACCCAAATTAAAGCAACCCACACTAATTCATCATGACAATTAAGAATTAAACAAGCAATTAACATATAATAAGATGAAATTAGTAAAGAAAGGAACAAATTCGGACCTTCTTAGGTGCCATTCTTGAAAGATTAAGGTTACTTGAAACAAGAAATTAAACTTTGTAGAATTAGGGTTTTGAAAGATCAAAGGATTTGTAGGTGTTTAAGAGATGTAAGAATGAAAATAATTGAAGTGAAAGGGTATAAAAACAGCTGGTCACCCGTTTCTAAATTGTGGGGATGTAAAAATTCGGATTGACTTTAAATAAAAACCCAAAAACAGCTGGCTGACAGGGTGGCGCGGCGCTCCAGGATATCGCGCGGCGCGCAGTGTTTTCGCGCGGCGCGCCAAAGTCTCGCGCGGCGCGCAGAATAACTAAAAATTGATGCCGAGCTGTTTTCAAATACTGGTACTTCAGAGATACTCAAGTGGCGCGGCGCGCCCCCTATTGGAGCGGCGCTCCATGTACTGTAACTTCAAAAATTCGCATTTATAAGCAATAAAACCCAGTTTTCTCGCCATAAAACAACCAAACCATCCCCAATAAAAACTAAACATGATCGTAATGCACATATTATCAAACTAGCACCAAAAATATACAAACTTTACAACAACGTGAACCTTATTTAACGAGTCGTTCACACGACTCGTCCCCAACTTCAAGTGGCGTTGGGATCGGGTTCAACGTGAACCTCGTCATCAATCCCTAACGGACCATCAACATACTTCTTCACACGATGTCCGTTAACCTTAAAGGTAATACCATTCGCATTTTTTAACTCAATCGTACCGTATGGGTACACCTTAACAACCTCAAATGGTCCCGTCCACCGGGACTTAAGTTTTCCCGGTAAAAGCTTCAATCTAGAGTTAAACAAAAGCACTCGATCGCCTTCGTTAAACTCTTTTGGACCCTTTAACTTCCTATCATGCCATTGCTTGGTCTTTTCTTTATAAATCAATGAATTCTCGTACGCATCAAGGCGTAATTCACCAAGCTCATTCAATTGCCCCGCCCTTAGGCGTCCGGCTTCCTTCAAATCTAAATTGCACTTTTGAAGTGCCCACATAGCTTTATGCTCAATCTCCAACGGGAGATGGCACGCTTTCCCATAAACCAACCGATAAGGAGTGGTTCCAAGTGGCGTTTTGAAGGCGGTTCTAAACGCCCACAAAGCTTCATCGAGCTTATTTGCCCACTCCTTCGGATTCGAACCCACAGTTTTCTCAAGAATACTTTTAAGAGCTCGATTGGTATTCTCAACTTGTCCGCTCGTTTGGGGATGGTATGAAGTAGAAACTTTATGGACAACTCCATATCGCTTCAATACCTTCTCCATTTGAGCGTTACAAAAATGAGTACCCCTATCGCTAATTAAAGCTTTAGGAGTTCCAAATCGAGAGAATAAACGCTTAAGGAACGAAATCACAACTCGTGCATCATTTGTGGGTAAAGCTTGCGCTTCGGCCCATTTAGACACGTAGTCAATGGCAACGAGTATGTAACTATAATTCTGAGATTTCGGAAATGGCCCCATAAAGTCAATTCCCCAAACGTCAAATACTTCACAAACTTGGATGCTTTGTTGAGGCATCTCATCACGTTTGGTGACTTTACCGGCCCTTTGGCACGAATCACATGACTTACAAACCAAGTGGGCATCTTTGAAGATTGTCGGCCAATAAAAGCCGGCATCATAAACTTTACGCCCCGTAATTTGGGGTCCAAAATGCCCACCGGTAGGCCCACTATGGCACTCGGTCAAAATACGCATACACTCATCACCGGAAACACACCGGCGGATAATACCATCGGGACAACAACGAAAAAGATAGGGATCCTCCCAGAAATAGTACTTAAGGTCACTGAAGAATTTCTTCCTCTTTTGATGTGACCACCCTTTCTCCAAGAATCTCCCAACGAGATAATTAGCAATGTCCACGTACCACGGCTCATCAACCTTATCCACCTTCATGAGATATTCGCCGGGAAAATCATCACGAATGGTCGTCTCATCGAGAACCTCACGGGAGGGGTTCTCAAGACGTGAAAGGTGATCGGCCGCCAAGTTTTCAGCACCCTTTTTATCCCGGATCTCCACATCAAATTCTTGCAAAAGCAAGATCCATCTAAGAAGTCGTGGTTTTGCATCCGGTTTAGCAAAAAGGTACTTTAGAGCAGAATGGTCCGTAAAGACAATAGTCTTAGATAAGACTAAGTAGGACCGGAACTTATCAAACGAAAAGACCACCGCAAGGAGCTCTTTTTCAGTGGTAGTATAATTTAATTGTGCTCCTTGCAAGGTCTTGCTTGCATAGTAGATGGGTCGGAAATGCTTCTCGACCCTTTGACCCAAAACTGAGCCAACAGCGAAATCAGATGCATCGCACATAAGCTCGAACGGAAGGGACCAATTCGGAGCAATTATGATTGGCGCATTGATGAGTTTCTCCTTCAAAAGCTCGAATGCCTTTTGGCATTCGTCGGAGAATTTCCACGGGGTGTCCTTTTCAAGGAGTTTATTCATCGGGTTTGCGATCTTAGAAAAATCTTTAATGAATCGCCGGTAAAAACCGGCGTGCCCGAGAAAACTCCTAACACCCTTAACATCGGTAGGAGGTGGAAGGTTCTTAATAGCGGTAACCTTTGCGGGATCCACCTCTATACCGTTCTTAGAAATCTTGTGCCCGAGAACTATGCCCCCTTGAACCATGAAATGGCACTTCTCCCAGTTGAGCACAAGATTAGATTTTTCGCACCTGACCAACATCCGTTCTAAATTAAGAAGGCATGAATCGAAAGTGTCACCGAAGACCGAGAAGTCATCCATGAACACCTCCATGCAATCTTCGATCATGTCATGGAATATGGCCATCATGCACCTTTGAAAAGTGGCCGGAGCATTGCAAAGGCCAAAGGGCATGCGTCGATAAGAGAACGTGCCATACGGGCACGTGAAAGTAGTCTTCTCTTGGTCCTCGGGCGAGATAGGAATTTGAAAATACCCCGAGAAACCATCGAGAAAGCAATAGAAACTGTTTCCCGCCAACCTCTCTAGCATTTGATCCATGAAAGGTAGCGGGAAGTGGTCTTTACGTGTGGCGTCGTTCAACTTACGGTAGTCGATACAAACACGCCACCCCGTGACAGTCCGGGTGGAAATTAACTCATTTTTATCATTGGTGGTAACAGTCATACCACCTTTCTTAGGTACACAGTGTACCGGGCTAATCCATGGACTGTCAGAAATCGGGTAAATCAGACCTGCATCAAGGAGCTTTATGATCTCTTTCTTCACGACATCTTGCATGTGCGGGTTCAACCTCCTTTGGCGTTGCACCACAGGTTTGGAGTTATCCTCCATTAGGATTTTGTGGGTGCAATAGGAGGGACTAATACCCTTAATGTCGTGAATCTTCCATGCAATGGCCGGTTTATGGGCCTTTAGCATGGTTACAAGCTCAGTTCTCTGACCTGCTGAAAGAGAAGAAGAAATAATTACCGGAAGCTTAGATTCCTCATGCAAGTAAGCGTATTCCAAATGATCTGGAAGTGGCTTCAATTCAAGCTCGGGAGGTTCTTCAATTGAAGACTTGCTCCGGTAATTTGAATCACGTTCAAGTTCTTTGAACTCCTCTTCAGTCGGCTCATAGCCGTTTTCCATCAAGGTGGTTAAAATATCCACCTCCTCAACCTGCACATCCTCATCAATCTCAACCAAAGAGCACTCTCCTGAACCCTGTAACTCTGGGAATTCCTGCAAAAACTCAGACTGGACATTCACAGTGTTAAGAAAATAACATGTATCATCAGTGTAACCAGGGTATTTCAAAGCATGGTCGATTGAGAATGTTGCACTCAAATCGTCTATCCGAAGGGTCAACTTTTGGCCATAAACATCAATCATACATCTAGCAGTATTTAAGAATGGCCGACCCAAAATTAGTGGAATCCTTTCATCCACTTCCATATCCAAAACCACAAAATCCGCCGGAAAAACTAACGACCCGGTCTTTACTAGCATATTCTCTATGATTCCACGAGGGAATTTAATAGAGCGGTCGGCTAGCTGCACAGCCATACGCGTGGGTTTTAACTCCCCGGGGTCTAGCTTTAAGTAAATAGAATAAGGCATTAAATTAATGCTAGCCCCCAAATCCGCCAAAGCCCTCATACAGTCCAAATTACCAAGTAAACAAGGAATGGTAAAACTTCCAGGATCTTCAAGCTTCTCGGGAAGCTTGTTTGCAACAACCGCTGAGCATGCGGCATTCAACCTGACTGAAGACACGTTCTCCAGTTTCCGCCTGTTAGTCAGCAAATCCTTAAGAAACCTCGCATACTTAGGTATACCTGCAATAACATCAACAAAAGGCATATTTATGTTAACTTTTTTAATCAAGTCCATGAACTTGGACTTTTCGGCCTCTAGCTTCTCCAATCGCTGTTTCCTCGGGAATGGGAGCGGTGGTTGATACTCTCTAACTACCGGTTTAGCAGCAACAGTAACCGGCTCCTTAACAACTTTTTCAGCCACCTGTTCCGGCTCCTTTTCCCTTTCTGGTTCACTTTCAACAACCGGCTCACTATCATTAACTAACGGTACCCTCAAATCATACTCGTCGGGCTTCCTCGGTGGATGATACGCTAAACCACTTCGGGTGGTGATAGCATTAACATGCCCGTTTTTCGGGTTAGTATCCGTCTTGCTCGGTAACTCCCCCGGTTTCCTTTCACTACTCTTATTAGCAAGTTGACCAATCTGCTGTTCAAGATTATGAATAGCTGCTTGTTGATTTCGAAACATTTGGTCATTCTTTTCATTATTCTGAGTAACGGTAGTGACAAGTTGAGTCTGAGATATCACTAACTTCTCGATCATAGCCTCAAGGTTGGACTTTTTCTCTTCGACCTGTGGTTTCTGAAAATAACCGGGAGCTTGCTGCTGAAAACCTCCACTAGAACCCGGTTGGAACCTCGAACCCTGATTACCTTGCGGATTATAAGGATTATTGAAATTCCTATTAAACTGAGCACGTCCCTGAAACTGATTGTTATTCTGCTGACTAATATAGTTGACCTCTTCTTTCTGATTCATAGTCAAACCCGCATCACAATCTTTGCCCAGATGCAAACCTCCACAGTATTCACAACCAACCTTCATACCATGAATATCCTTGTTCATCTTCTCCAAATTCCTACCAAACGAATCCAACTTAGCACTGATAGACCCAAAATCATCATAAGCACCTGTACCTGTAGTCTCTGTTCTCTTAACTGAAGCTGAAGGGTAAGATTCATGATCCTGATGCCACTCATGAGAATAAGCAGCTTGCTTTTCAATGATCTCTAACGCCTCTTCTTCAGTCTTATCCATTAACGTACCACCTGCAGCTTGATCAATAGTCTGACGCGTAGGAATATCACAACCTTTGTAGAAAATCTGAACCTTCTGTAAATCATTCAACCCGTGTTGCGGGCACGAGCGTAACAAAGTGGCAAAACGGTCCCAAGCATCAAACAATGTCTCACTGCTCTTTTGTCTAAATTGAGAAATATCTGCTTGAAGTCGAGCAGCTCGAGATGCAGGGAAAAACTTCGACAAAAACTTATCTTCCAAAGTCTCCCAAGATGTAATCGTACCCTCAGGTTGCTTATCTAACCATCTCTTAGCTTCTCCCTTAAGAGTCCAAGGGAAAAGTCTTGTCTTAATTGAAGTGTCGGCAACCTCATGTAGCTTAAACAAGTTACAAACATCATTAAAATTACGAAGATGCTCGTTAGCATCCTCGGTATCTTTGCCATAGAATCGGCAATCAGAAGAAATCAAATTCAGGATCGGCCCTGTAATTTGAAAAGGCTGAGTAATATTCGGTTGAGTAATCGAATTGCCTTGGCCTCCTCGGGTGGCCTTTAGCTTTTCAGCCATAGTCTGAGGACGGGGTGCTTCTCCTTCGGCCATTTCTTCAGTTTCTGTAGTATCAGACGAAGCGTAAGAGTCTTCTTCGTTAAAAATTTCAGGTGGTGTCTCGGGCACCACAGTCTCAGAAGTACTTCCCAAATTAACGTAAGTATCACCCGATGAAACTGATGAATCCACTGTTAACTTTTGCTTCTGACTTAAAGCTTTAAACAACTCTCTTTCAGGCTCGTCAAATGGTTTAACAATTGGAGAATCTGAAGAACGCGTATGTTGCATGCACTACCTGTAACTGCAAGAACACAGCTAACAAACCGATTAAACGCACCGACTCAATTAGAATTAAATTAAACTAAACAGTTAAAATTAACTAAGAACAAACTTAATTATCAAACTTAATTTTCAACACAACTGTCCCCGGCAGCGGCGCCAAAAACTTGATGTGTGAAATCTAGTATATAAATTATCTCTGGAAATATGCCTGGTTAAAGATTACTACACACTTACGGGCAGTGTACCCGATCGTGTAATAGTATAAAAATGGTAATTCCAAGTATCGTTCCAAGGACAGTATTAACGTGAGAATTAAGTTTGAAACTAATAAAAGTAAACTAAGTTAAACTATGAAAATTGAAATTACGAGATAGTTTGTTTTGCGGCTATTTAACGATTAGCCAAATCAAGATAGCTTTGAAAATAAAAGACAATATTTTTGGTTTTTAAGTTTAAATAAAAGAAATGCAGACTCGACAGTAAAATAAAGATATTTGAATTCAATGGATAAAAGAATGTTCGCCTAGATATCCTATTCGCAGTGTTGGATGATTTGTTATTAAGCACTAGTTCTATTAATCAATGCACGCAATTACAGAGTCGGTTTACCCAGAGTTCTCTTTTAGCAAACACGTCAAACTAGGATTAATTGGCTTAGGGTTCCCTTTTACCAAATACCATCTTTCGTTTGTGACTTAGTAACTAGCTAATTATAAGATTAAGATTCAATTGGTTACGCGTTCGCTCCACACAATTCACCCCTATTTTGGTTAATTACGTTACCCGGTTTACCCCCTTGGTCCAGTAAGCACCCAATCGGTTAAGACAAATCAATTGGGAATTAGATCACTAAATTGAAACAGGGTTCCCTTTGTTCAAACAAGATTCACTAATCAACCTAGTAACAATAATTAACACCCACAAGAATGGTTCTTTAATCAAAACTCATAATTAATCATGCATCAATCAATAAAACATTAAAGTATCATCCAAACACTTGCAAATATTCAATCTAGACAAACATATAAAGGTTTTAGCCTACAATCATGGCTGAAATCAAAATAGCAATCAAAAACATAGAATAATTCATTGTTGATAACAAAAGAATAAAACTAATTAAAGATTGAAATCTGAATGATACACGAATCGAGACTTGTTCCCGGAATAATTAATACCTTAGAATGACCTTGAAGATCTCCAAAAATCACCTAAGTTCGTCAAAAAGTGGCTGGAATTCGTCAGGATACGATTATCATAAGTTAGGGTATAATTCGGGCTTTTATAGGAGGGAATTCTGAACCCGGACACAACCCCGCGCGGCGCGCCAATATACCGCGCGGCGCGCCGATCATCTGGAAACTCACATTTGGTTTTCTGACATGCTCGAACTGTTTTTGTAGTTAAATGGCGCGGCGCGCGCCCTTTTGGAGCGGCGCTCCATGTAACAAATGCTGAAACGAAGCTGAAAACTCAATATTAACACCCAAACTCGAACCGAATCAAACCTTTTCACTTGTAAACAACGAAACACGTCCAAAACCATCAAATAACATCAAATTTAACCTTCTTGGTCTTGGAACTCAAACTTTCACAACTTTAACCGAAATAACTCCAAATCGTATCCATAAGGACCAAAATGTAACCGATATCGCTAAGGAAAATGCATATGAAATATGCGATATCACTCAACAATCCTCTTGTTCTTATAGCCGTTAGTGCTATGTATAGCCGTTAGTGCTATGAGAGTGAATAGCCGTGTACAACTATTGATACATAGTGAATAGCCGTGTAGAGCTATTAATACTTAGTGAATAGCTGTGTAGAGCTATTGATAACCTTATTGTATAGCTATGTAAGGCTATGTTAGGGTAGTGCCTTTGGTGCCTTTAATGAACAGCTTGTTGATGCTATTGCTGCTCTATTAGCTGATTGTTTGCCTAGCTCTGTATGTTACAGATGTTTAATGCTATATTATATGATAGCTATGTAAAGCTATGTTCACATGCCCATGACTAGATGCATGATCCCTAAAGGCTAGGCTTGGTACTCGATAGTAATATCTGTTGGGATATCTCATTCACTTAGCGTTATGATAATCCCCCACATTATTTCCCCTGCAGGTTATATTGTTTTGCATGCTAGGAACGGGAGAAGATAATCATGCTTGGGTTATGTTTGACATACTGAAGAACTCTGATGTTTAATATAACTATGTATAAATGTTTTGAAAAGTAACACCAGTTTTATTGTAATATATGAATGTTATATGCTTTAAATACTTCCGCTGTGATTTAAAAAAAAACGGTGTTACACAGGGGGCTAAAGTACCAAAATAACATTTTCATAAAAAATCTTAAATAAACTCCACCAAAATATTCAACTGATCATATCTTCTCGCTCTCAAAGAGTTAAATTTTTTCGGCATCATCGTTAAACTCGAAATAATTTTACGTACATAATGTCACTAACTATACTCAAAACGGATTCTTTTTAAAAAACGCTAAATGTTTTGGGTACTTTTCATACACATTGATTTTACGTTAAATTTTTAAAAATCGACAATTTCATAGGTAAACGCGGAGATGCACGTATATTGTTAATTTAAAATAACATTTAAATCTTTCACGGGTTATACCTTTTAGTTCGACTTGAGTTGCACTTCAACGATATCATCGTTAGTCACGAAATAATTTTACAAACTAAACGCAATAAAATACATTGAAAACCGAACCCCCGGCGCGAAGCGAGGGTTCAAAAACTAGTTGAAGCTAGATTGAAGTTAGAGTTTAAATTTATATTTATCCTTATCTTTTAAGTATTGTTTATCCTTATCATTTAGTTTATCCTTTATTTAGCATATATAGTACGATGAACTAGTTTTAAAACTCAGTCGATTGATGTTATTATTTTGAGTGAAATAAATTAAACATGAAGGTTTTGTTTTCCCAACCGAGAAGGTTGTTTACAGTAAAGCCGGGAAGGTTTTGCTATTTATCCTTTCTATTGTTTTAGCCACAATCCTTTCAATACACTATTTGGTATCAGATTCCTGGAATGGCTAAACAAGATGAGATCGAGAGACTGAATCGTAAGATTCAAGATTTGGAAGACATGAAAAATCTCTTGCGTCATATAGAGATGAAGCTTGAACATCCTATATTTTCAAGAGAGGCTCAATCGGATGATTTAGTTTATTCGGTTGATCAAGTTTTTAACATGGAGTACGTCCTCAAACCTTGTGTGGTTGATAACCCCGTACCTATTTATGATACTTACGGTGAGGAAGATAATGATGATTTTTTTGAAAAAATTGTTCACGTTGAAGAAGATGGTGGTTCTTCTATCTTCATCAAGGATCTCCCAATGAGTGTTACACCTGCTATATTGGACGATGAGTTTAAAACGTTTAGTTTCATCAAGTCCAATGACATTCAAGTTCAAAACACCATGCAACATGGATTTTGTTTTGGCTTTGTTAATTTTGTGGCTAATGTCGTCGTAGAAGAAAAGCAAAAGCCACGGGTTCGTGTTTTAGGAAAAATCGACAATGCGCGCAAGGTTAAATTTCCGGATAGTTACAACTATTTGTCACTTTTAAAGTTTTTTATTTGTCCATCGATGACGTAGATTCGAGAACAAGTCTTTTTGAAGAAGGAGAAAATGGTGCATATCCATTTGATCCGGGTTGTCTAGCCCAACAATTAATAGTTAATGTCTATTTTATTTATGGGTTAAAATATTTAGATGTTGGTGTAAGTGGGCTTGAAGAGAAAAGTGGTCAAGAGTAGTTTGAACACATGTGGGTTACATATTGGGCCATAATAAGTGGAAGTAACAATCTGAAAGTGGCGTACGTACAAAGCAAGTTACCAGATTGAAGCTAGATTGAATTTAGAGTTTAGATTTATATTTACCCTTATCTTTTAAGTATTGTTTATCCTTATCATTTAGTTTATCCTTTATTTAGCATATATAGTATGATGAACTAGTTTTAAAACTCAGTCGATTGATGTTATTATTTTGAGTGAAATAAACTAAACCGTCACTACTACACAAAAAGGAATAGAAACCCCCATAAGAAACCGGTTTTTAGAGGAGGGTAAAAAAACAGGTTTCTCAATTGAATAGAGACCGGTTTTTTAAAAGACGGAAATTAGGAACCGGTTTTTAAAAAAAAATGGGTCTCTATTTTAGACAATAGAAACTGGTTTTCTAAAGAAATCGGTTCCAAACAATAGAAACCGGTTTTTTAAAAAAACTGGTCTCTATTTTCCATAATAGAAACCCCTTTTTTCAAAAAACCGATCTGGATGCGTTTTCAGTTCGGAGCGGGTAATGAAAAAGTTAAACATGCTACAAACATCTCTACCTTTCATCTTTATCTTACCTACCATCTATCATCTTTATCTTTACCATCTATCAAAACCTTCACCTACCATCTCTATCTTTCATTTTTCCTTCATTTTATCCTTCTTGGTTGTTTTACTTATTTGTTATTTTTTCAATTTCGTTTTTTCTTTCAAATACTCTATGGTTGTTACTATTTGTTATTGTTTTTTCGTCAATTTCGTTTTTTCCTTCATGGTTATTGTTTTGCAGAACAGATTACAAGTGACTAGTTGGTTTATCTTTCAAACTCTATGTAAACGAGCAAGTTGATAGAACATAATAAAGTGACTATTTGGTAAGTGTTTTGATTTCTTCGCTTTTATATTTGATGTTTACTAGTCAAAGTGCAGATTATATATGAAGAACTCGTCACTTGCCTTCTTTGGTATAATTTATTGTTTTATAAATTGCTGATGAATTGTTTAATATATGATGTTTCGTGTATGGTATTGTTTGTATTAGCGAAGTATGAAGATGAAGATTAGCGAAATTATGAAGATTAGCTGTGGATGATGTTCAGTTGTGCAAGATTAGTCGATGAAGATGCTGCAATTTAAAAAAAAAAAAGAAAAAAGAGAATAGAACCTGTTTTTTTTTCCATAATAGAAACCTGTTTTTATTAAAAAAAAACCCGTTTGAAAAGTCAATTTTCGAAACCGGTTGTAAAACCGGTCTTTACTTTAGAAACCCCGTAGATACAAACCGGTTTTAAAACCGGTTTCAAAAGTCTCAAAAACCGGTTTCAAAAGTCCTTTTTTGTAGTAGTGCGTGAAGGTTTTGTTTTCCCAACCGAGAAGGTTGTTTATAGTAAAGTCGAGAATGTTTTGCTATTTATCCTTTATATTGTTTTAGCCACGATCCTTTCAATACACTAAAATAGCTTACAACATCATAAGAAATGTGGATCTTAATAAGAAACATGAAAATATATTGATTTCATTGTTTACTCATATATATTCAAAACGATATAAAACATTGCTTTCATTTTTAGTAAGTTTTAAGTTGTATATTTCGTCCATTTTTTAAAGATTGGAGTCGTCCATCATACTTGTTAGACTAACGAGTTACAAGTAGAGTCAATAATTAAAAAAATAATTAAAAATAACGATTAAAAAATAATTAGAAAAGGCAACTCATGCGTCGATTATTTAATAATATTAAGTTTTACGAGTCATTTAACAACTATTATGAGTCGATGGGTCAAGGTGACTCGTGAGTCGTGACTATTACTAGTCAAAAAAGTAAGCAAACTTATAGAGCAATATTGAAAGAAACATAAAAAAATTAATAAGGTTTGTTTTAAACAGTGGTCGTTACTCATTGTTGTCAGTAGACGAATCTACCAACGATCCTCGTCATGCTTTACTCTTGAGAACATAAATCGTATATGTTGATTTTCACCTTAAAGGTTTCAATGATATCTAGAGATTATGTAAAAATGTAATCAAATAAAAGATTAGGGGGTTAATGGTTGATCCATCAATTATGTGTTTACAATAAATTGTCAAATGTCAAGTATTCAATTATCGCACTTAATTACATTTTCAACTTTGTAATATATGCATATGATCAACATCGCCTAATAGTTTCTTTTTCATGTGAAACTTGAAAAAGATATTTTGTTATTATTACTCCGTATTTTGTAAGTTACAATATTCCTTTTAATAAATAATTCAAACTATAACTACCAAGGTTAATACTTTAAAAAAGTTTACAAAGAGATGTAATAGTAATTTTTGTACTGTTTCAAGAACCATCAAATTTCTAGTTAGTTTCATGTTTGCTTTTTAATTAATTAATATAGAATAAATAAATATCAACTCAATCTATATATTTAGGACCACATTTGCACCCAATAAGACTTATAACTTTGAACATTTTTCGACCACGTGAAACGTACATTTCACATGTAACAAAATGGTTAGAACAACTCATAATTATCTACAGACAAATAATATTGCTTGTAAAATAGACTTAAACGAAAATGGTCCACTATTTCTAACCTCATAAATGTATAGCTTGCTTGAGTTCACGCCAAAGTAGTAGACATGAAAGTGAACACACTTAAACAAAATCTTTCGGCAATGAAACATGGTGTCTTAGGTGGCGAATCTAGTATTTACTCCGTGAGGTTACGAGACACCAATAGTTTAAAATTTTTTAATAGAAAATATCATTTAAATTGTATAGGACACCACTAAATTTAATTGCATGGCCCCATATATTTTTCAAATTTATAGTTTTTCGTTTAAATTGTATAGGACAACACTAAATTTAACTATTCAGACCACATATATTTTTCAAATTTGTAAATTTTTTGAAAGTCTACTAAAACTAAAATAGCTTTGAAAATATAACTAGTATTGGAAAATAATCCGGGACCTCATTGAATTATAATTCTAGAATCGTCACTGGGTCTATGTTACAGAAGTAGCGCCTTAGCTTATTAATAGCTAAAAGAGTGTTTTGTCCGTGGCGAGCCCAAGTTTATAGCTATGGGGTCCTATGACCCCACATGTGTAATTTTTTTTTTAATAATCTACTCTCCAATTTGTATAGGACGCCACTAAGTTTAAGTATAGGACCCCATAAATATTCAGGATTTATAGATTTTTAAAGGTAAATGATCACTAAAATACCCTTGAAATATAATTTGTATTGAAAAAAAAATTTCGGGACCCCATTGGATTTTGATCCTAGATTCGCCACTGGTTTTGTCCACTGAAAATCTGTAAAGAATGATCATAATTATATGTAATATCTAAAAACCATATCCAATGTAATATTATTCTGTCATTAACAGTTGAGCTCTGTACGTAATGTAAACTACTTATAGATATGAGAATCGATACATCAAACTTATACAACTGAGATAAAGACACCAAAAGAATCAAATCGATTATATAACTATCAAAAATGTTAATGGTACCAACGGGATTAGAAGCTTCGACTTCTATTCAAAATAGATATATTTTGTGTTGGTGTAAGATCCGGTTGTAAGTTAAGCCAGCAGCCAAATAAGGAGATGAAACTGTACTCAAAACAAGCTTTACTCCTTCAAACAAGTCAAATATGTATGAGTGTCCTGCATGATTCAAAATCCGATTTTTTTTTTTTAAGACCATCTTTATTCCTGAAGGGGATAATGGGCGTGTTGCTGGGTGGGGTGGGGTGCTTGATGAGCGTGCTGCCATACCGGTGTGTAATGAGGTGGAGTGTTAAGTGGCGTGTTGAGTGATGTGTTAAAATCTGATTGGAAGTTGGGTGAAAAGGGGGATAAAAATTAATTAAAAAATGGGGAAAAATGCAACACGCGTACAAAATGTTCGGTGCTCACTTGAAGCACGCCGCTAGCACATGAAGCAGCACACCATGGTTATAGGAGTGTTGGTCAACACATGACCCAACACGCCAGGGTTAAAGAGGGTCTAAATAGTAATTTTAATCAAATTTCTTGCAAAAATAGAAAAACGTATTTTTTTTTACAGAAATGGTAAAACTGAAGTTTGAAACTTCGGTTTTGCCATATCCGAAGTTTCAAACTTCGGTTTTGCCATATCCGAAGTTTCAAACTTCGAATTTTCTTGCTGTGTCAGTGGGAACCCTAAACCGAAGTTTGGAACTTCGGTTTTGCAGATAAACAGTAAAACCGAAGTTTCAAACTTCGGTTTTACAGTCTGCTTCACCAGTCTCAATTATGGACTGAAACCTGCAACCATATTGTAGTGACCCGAACTTTTCCATGTTTATATATATTAATTGAGATTGATATTTACATGACTAAATGTTTCCAATGTGTTAAGCAATCAAACTTGTTAAGACTTGATTAAATGAAATAAGTTTCATATAGACAATTGATCACCCAAGTTGACCGGCGATTCACGAACGTTACAAATTTGTAAAAACTACATGTTGTGGTACATATAGACATATATATATGGTTGACATGAGATTATGATGAGTAAGTATCTCACTAAGTATATTAACAATGTGTGATATACATAAGAAATGAGATTACTAAGTTAAGAAACTCGAAATGATATATATAACGATTATCGTTATGATAACGTCTACTAAATACATATGTATCATATTAAGATATTGATACACTATATTTAATATGATAAAATGATATTTAAATATATCATTAAGTGTGTTAACAATGAACTACATATGTAAAAACAAGACTACTAACTCAAGAATTACGAAACGAGACTTATATGTAACGATTATCGTTGTAATGATATTTTAATGTATATATCATATTAAGAGATATTCATACATCATAACTGTGAAGACCCGTCCTAATCCATCCGGACGAAATCCATATCGATTATAAACGATTCACAACAGTTGATTACATCGCGAGGTACTTGACCCCTATATGATACATTTTACAAATATTGCGTTCGTTTTTGAAAAGATAAACTTTCATTTCATCGAAAGTTGACAGCAGGCATACCATTTCATAATAATTCCAACTATAATTGACTTAATAATAATATTGATGAACTCAACGACTTGTGAAATGTCCCGTTCTTAATGATTAAAAACGTTCCATATTAATTGATTTCGTTGCGAGGTTTTGACCTCTATATGAGACGTTTTTCAAAGACTGCATTCATTTTAAAACAAACCATAACCTTTATTTCATCAATAAAGGTTTAAAAAGCTTTACGTAGATTATCAAATAATGATAATCTAAAATATCCTGTTTACACACGACCATTACATAATGGTTTACAATACAAATATGTTACAACAAAATAAGTTTCTTGAATGCAGTTTTTACACAATATCATACAAGCATGGACTCCAAATCTCGTCCTTATTTAAGTATGCGACATCGGAAGCTCTTAATAATCACCTGAGAATAAACATGCTTAAAACGTCAACAAAAATGTTAGTGAGTTATAGGTTTAACCTATATATATCAAATTATAATAATAGACCACAAGATTTCATATTTCAATACACACCCCATACATAGAGATAAAAATCATTCATATGGTGAACACCTGGTAACCGACATTAACAAGATGCATATATAAGAATATCCCCATCATTCCGGGACACCCTTCGGATATGATATAAATTTCGAAGTACTAAAGCATCCGGTACTTTGGATGGGGTTTGTTAGGCCCAATAGATCTATCTTTAGGATTCGCGTCAATTAGGGTGTCTGTTCCCTAATTCTTAGATTACTAGACTTAATAAAAAGGGGCATATTCGATTTCGATAATTCAACCATAGAATGTAGTTTCACGTACTTGTGTCTATTTTGTAAATCATTTATAAAACCTGCATATATTCTCATCCCAAAAATATTAGATTTTAAAAGTGGGACTATAACTCACTTTCACAGATTTTTACTTCGTCGGGAAGTAAGACTTGGCCACTGGTTGATTCACGAACCTATAACAATATATACATATATATCAAAGTATGTTCAAAATATATTTACAACACTTTTAATATATTTTGATGTTTTAAGTTTATTAAGTCAGCTGTCCTCGTTAGTAACCTACAACTAGTTGTCCACAGTTAGATGTACAGAAATAAATCGATAAATATTATCTTGAATCAATCCACGACCCAGTGTATACGTATCTCAGTATTGATCACAACTCAAACTATATATAATTTGGAATCAACCTCAACCCTGTATAGCTAACTCCAACATTCACATATAGAGTATCTATGGTTGTTCCGAAATATATATAGATGTGTCGACATGATAGGTCGAAACATTGTATACGTGTCTATGGTATCTCAAGATTACATAATATACAATACAAGTTGATTAAGTTATGGTTGGAATAGATTTGTTACCAATTTTCACGTAGCTAAAATGTGAAAAATTATCCAATCTTGTTTTACCCATAACTTCTTCATTTTAAATCCGTTTTGAGTGAATCAAATTGCTATGGTTTCATATTGAACTCTATTTTATGAATCTAAACATAAAAAGTATAGGTTTATAGTCGGAAAAATAAGTTACAAGTCGTTTTTGTAAAGGTAGTCATTTCAGTCGAAAGAACGACGCCTAGATGACCATTTTAGAAAACATACTTCCACTTTGAGTTTAACCATAATTTTTGGATATAGTTTCATGTTCATAATAAAAATCATTTTCTCAGAATAACAACTTTTAAATCAAAGTTTATCATAGTTTTTAATTAACTAACCCAAAACAGCCCGCGGTGTTACTACGACGGCGTAAATCCGGTTTTACGGTGTTTTTCGTGTCTCCAGGTTTTAAATCATTAAGTTAGCATATCATATAGATATAGAACATGTGTTTAGTTGATTTTAAAAGTCAAGTTAGAAGAATTAACTTTTGTTTGCGAACAAGTTTAGAATTAACTAAACTATGTTCTAGTGATTACAAGTTTAAACCTTCGAATAAGATAGCTTTATATGTATGAATTGAATGATGTTATGAACATCATTACTACATTAAGTTCCTTGTATAAACCTACTGGAAAAGTGAAAAATGGATCTAGCTTCAACGGATTCTTGGATGGCTCGAAGTTCTTGAAGCAGAATCATGACACGAAAACAAGTTCAAGTAAGATCATCACTTGAAATAAGATTGTTATAGTTATAGAAATTGAACCAAAGTTTGAATATGATTATTACCTTGTATTAGAATGATAACCTACTGTAAGAAATAAAGATTTCTTGAGGTTGGATGATCACCTTACAAGATTGGAAGTGAGCTAGCAAACTTGAAAGTATTCTTGATTTTATGTAACTAGAACTTGTAGAATATATGAAGAACACTTAGAACTTGAAGATAGAACTTGAGAGAGATCAATAGATGAAGAAAATTGAAGAATGAAAGTGTTTGTAGGTGTTTTTGGTCGTTGGTGTATGGATTAGATATAAAGGATATGTAATTTTGTTTTCATGTAAATAAGTCATGAATGATTACTCATATTTTTGTAATTTTATGAGATATTTCATGCTAGTTGCCAAATGATGGTTCCCACATATGTTAGGTGACTCACATGGGCTGCTAAGAGCTGATCATTGGAGTGTATATACCAATAGTACATACATCTAAAAGCTGTGTATTGTACGAGTACGAATACGGGTGCATACGAGTAGAATTGTTGATGAAACTGAACGAGGATGTAATTGTAAGCATTTTTGTTAAGTAGAAGTATTTTGATAAGTGTATTGAAGTCTTTCAAAAGTGTATAAATACATATTAAAACACTACATGTATATACATTTTAACTGAGTCGTTAAGTCATCGTTAGTCGTTACATGTAAGTGTTGTTTTGAAACCTTTAGGTTAACGATCTTGTTAAATGTTGTTAACCCAATGTTTATAATATCAAATGAGATTTTAAATTATTATATTATCATGATATTATCATGTATGAATATCTCTTAATATGATATATATACATTAAATGTCTTTACAACGATAATCGTTACATATATGTCTCGTTTAAAAATCATTAAGTTAGTAGTCTTGTTTTTACATATGTAGTTCATTGTTAATATACTTAATGATATGTTTACTTATCATAGTATCATGTTAACTATATATATATCCATATATATGTCATCATATAGTTTTTACAAGTTTTAACGTTCGTGAATCACCGGTCAACTTGGGTGGTCAATTATCTATATGAAACATATTTCAATTAATCAAGTCTTAACAAGTTTGATTGCTTAACATGTTGGAAACATTTAATCATGTAAATATCAATCTCAATTAATATATATAAACATGGAAAAGTTCGGGTCACTACAGTACCTACCCGTTAAATAAATTTCGTCCCGAAATTTTAAACAGTTGAAGGTGTTGACGAATCTTCTAGAAATAGATGCGGGTATTTCTTCTTCATCTGATCTTCACGCTCCCAGGTGAACTCGGGTCCTCTACGAGCATTCCATCGAACCTTAACAATTGGTATCTTGTTTGGCTTAAGTCTTTTAACCTCACGATCCATTATTTCGACGGGTTCTTCGATGAATTGAAGTTTTTCGTTGATTTGGATTTCATCTAACGGAATAGTGAGATCTTCTTTAGCAAAATATTTCTTCAAATTCGAGACGTGGAAAGTGTTATGTACAGCCGCGAGTTGTTGAGGTAACTCAAGTCGGTAAGCTACTGGTCCGACACGATCAATAATCTTGAATGGTCCAATATACCTTGGATTTAATTTCCCTCGTTTACCAAATCGAACAACGCCTTTCCAAGGTGCAACTTTAAGCATGACCATCTCTCCAATTTCAAATTCTATATCTTTTCTTTTAATGTCAGCGTAGCTCTTTTGTCGACTTTGGGCGGTTTTCAACCGTTGTTGAATTTGGATGATCTTCTCGGTAGTTTCTTGTATAATCTCCGGACCCGTAATCTGTCTATCCCCCACTTCACTCCAACAAATCGGAGACCTGCACTTTCTACCATAAAGTGCTTCAAACGGCGCCATCTCAATGCTTGAATGGTAGCTGTTGTTGTAGGAAAATTCTGCTAACGGTAGATGTCGATCCCAACTGTTTCCGAAATCAATAACACATGCTCGTAGCATGTCTTCAAGCGTTTGTATCGTCCTTTCGCTCTGTCCATCAGTTTGTGGATGATAGGCAGTACTCATGTCTAGACGAGTTCCTAATGCTTGCTGTAATGTCTGCCAGAATCTTGAAATAAATCTACCATCCCTATCAGAGATAATAGAGATTGGTATTCCATGTCTGGAGACGACTTCCTTCAAATACAGTCGTGCTAACTTCTCCATCTTGTCATCTTCTCTTATTGGCAGGAAGTGTGCTGATTTGGTGAGACGATCAACTATTACCCAAATAGTATCAAAACCACTTGCAGTCCTTGGCAATTTAGTGATGAAATCCATGGTAATGTTTTCCCATTTCCATTCCGGGATTTCGGGTTGTTGAAGTAGACCTGATGGTTTCTGATGCTCAGCTTTAACCTTAGAACACGTCAAACGTTCTCCTACATATTTAGCAACATCGGCTTTCATACCCGGCCATCAAAAATGTTTCTTGAGATCCTTGTACATCTTCCCCGTTCCAGGATGTATTGAGTATCTGGTTTTATGAGCTTCTCTAAGTACCATTTCTCTCATATCTCCAAATTTTGGTACCCAAATCCTTTCAGCCCTATACCGGGTTCCGTCTTCCCGAATATTAAGATGCTTCTCCGATCCCTTGGGTATTTCATCCTTTAAATTTCCCTTTTTTAAAACTCCTTGTTGCGCCTCCTTTATTTGAGTAGTAAGATTATTATGAATCATTATATTCATAGATTTTACTCGAATGGGTTCTCTGTCCTTCCTGCTCAAGGCATCGGCTACCACATTTGCCTTCCCCGGGTGGTAACGAATCTCAAAGTCGTAATCATTCAACAATTCAATCCACCTACGCTGCCTCATATTCAGTTGTTTCTGATTAAATATGTGTTGAAGACTTTTGTGGTCGGTATATATAATACTTTTGACCCCATATAAGTAGTGCCTCCAAGTCTTTAATGCAAAAACAACCGCGCCTAATTCCAAATCATGCGTCATATAATTTTGTTCGTGAATCTTCAATTGTCTAGACGCATAAGCAATCACCTTCGTTCGTTGCATTAATACACAACCGAGACCTTGCTTTGATGCGTCACAATAAATCACAAAATCATCATTCCCTTCAGGCAATGACAATATAGGTGCCGTAGTTAGCTTTTTCTTCAATAACTGAAACGCTTTCTCTTGTTCATCATTCCATTCAAATTTCTTCCCTTTATGCGTTAATGCAGTCAAGGGTTTTGCTATTCTGGAAAAGTCTTGGATGAACCTTCTGTAGTAACCAGCTAGTCCTAAAAACTGACGTATGTGTTTCGGAGTTTTCGGGGTTTCCCACTTTTCAACAGTTTCTATCTTTGCCGGATCCACCTTAATACCTTCTTTGTTCACTATGTGACCGAGAAATTGAACTTCTTCCAACCAAAATGCACACTTTGAAAACTTAGCGTACAATTCTTCCTTCCTCAATACTTCTAACACCTTTCTCAAATGTTCACCGTGTTCTTGGTCATTCTTTGAGTAAATAAGTATGTCATCAATGAAAACAATGACAAACTTGTCAAGGTATGGTCCACACACTCGGTTCATAAGGTCCATGAACACAGCTGGTGCATTAGTTAAACCAAACGGCATGACCATAAACTCGTAATGACCGTAACGTGTTCTGAAAGCAGTCTTTGGAATATCATCTTCTTTCACCCGCATTTGATGATACCCGGAACGTAAGTCAATCTTTGAATAAACAGACGAGCCTTGTAGTTGATCAAATAAGTCATCGATTCGCGGTAGTGGGTAGCGGTTCTTGATGGTAAGTTTGTTCAACTCTCGGTAGTCGATACACAACCTGAATGTACCATCTTTCTTCTTGACAAACAAAACAGGAGCTCCCCACGGTGATGTGCTTGGTCGAATGAAACCACGCTCTAAAAGTTCTTGTAATTGGCTTTGCAGTTCTTTCATCTCGCTGGGTGCGAGTCTGTAAGGAGCACGAGCTATTGGTGCAGCTCCTGGTACAAGATCTATTTGAAATTCAACGGATCGATGTGGGGGTAATCCCGGTAATTCTTTCGGAAATACATCGGGAAATTCTTTTGCAATGGGAACATCATTGATGCTCTTTTCTTCAGTTTGTACTTTCTCGACGTGTGCTAGAACAGCATAGCAACCTTTTCTTATTAGTTTTTGTGCCTTCAAATTACTAATAAGATGTAGCTTCGTGTTGCCCTTTTCTCCGTACACCATTAAGGGTTTTCCTTTTTCTCGTATAATGCGAATTGCATTTTTGTAACAAACGATCTCTGCTTTCACTTCTTTCAACCAGTCCATACCGATTATCACATCAAAACTCCCTAACTCTACTGGTATCAAATCAATCTTAAATGTTTCGCTAACCAGTTTAATTTCTCGATTCCGACATATATTATCTGCTGAAATTAATTTACCATTTGCTAATTCGAGTAAAAATTTACTATCCAAAGGCGTCAATGGACAACTTAATTTAGCACAAAAATCTCTACTCATATAGCTTCTATCCGCACCCGAATCAAATAAAACGTAAGCAGATTTATTGTCAATAAGAAACGTACCCGTAACAAGCTCCGGGTCTTCCTGTGCCTCTGCCGCATTAATATTGAAAACTCTTCCGCGGCCTTGTCCATTCGTGTTCTCCTGGTTCGGGCAATTTCTAATAATATGGCCCGGTTTTCCACATTTATAACAAACTACATTGGCATAACTTGCTCCGACACTACTTGCTCCACCATTACTCGTTCCGACACCATTTGTTCCTTTCGTTCTATTAACCCCTGGTCCGTAGACCTCACACTTCGCCGCGCTATGACCATTTCTTTTACACTTATTGCAAAATTTGGTGCAGAACCCCGAGTGATACTTTTCACACCTTTGGCATAGCTGCTTCTGATTGTTGTTGTTGTTGCGGTTATTATTGTTGTTGGGATGATTATTGTAGTTGCTGTTGTTGTTGTTGTTGTTGTTGGGCCGTTTGTTGTAGTTGCGATTGATGTTGCGATTGTTGGGATAATTGTTGCGATTATTGTTGTAATTGCTGTTGTTGTTATATTGGTGATTCTTATCACCGTTTTCCTCCCACTTTCTTTTGACTTGCTTCACATTGGCCTCTTCAGCAGTATGTTCTTTAATTCTTTCTTCAATCTGGTTCACTAGTTTGTGAGCCATTCTACATGCCTGTTGTATGGAGGCGGGCTCGTGTGAACTTATATCTTCTTGGATTCTTTCCGGTAATCCTTTCACAAACGCGTCGATCTTCTCTTCCTCATCTTCGAACGCTCCCGGACACAATAGGCACAATTCTGTGAATCGTCTTTCATACGTGGTAATATCAAATCCTTGGGTTCGTAACCCTCTAAGTTCTGTCTTGAGCTTATTGACCTCGGTTCTGGGACGGTACTTCTCGTTCATCAAGTGCTTGAATGCTGACCACGGTAGTGCGTACGCATCGTCTTATCCCACTTGCTCTAGATAGGTATTCCACCATGTTAACGCAGAACCTGTGAAGGTATGCGTAGCGTACTTCACTTTGTCCTCTTCAGTACACTTACTTATGGCAAACACCGATTCGACCTTCTCGGTCCACCGTTTCAATCCGATCGGTCCTTCGGTTCCATCAAATTCCAAAGGTTTGCAGGCAGTGAATTCTTTGTAGGTGCATCCTACACGATTTCCTGTACTGCTAGATCCAAGGTTATTGTTGGTATGTAGCGCAGCCTGTACTGCGGCTATGTTTGAAGCTAGAAAAGTACGGAATTCCTCTTCATTCATATTCACGGTGTGTCGAGTAGTCGGTGCCATTTCCTTCAAAATAGTCAAATGGAACAAGTTAATCATACAGAATATTAAGAGTAGTTAATAGTATTTCGTAGCATAATATGAACTCATTTATAAAAGCTTTTTCTTCATATTAGCGTTTTATAAGTTTAAATTCGGGTAGTACCTACCCGTTAAGTTCATACTTAGTAGCTAATATACAATTCAACTACTACAATTCTATATGAAAAACTGATTATAATAATATTTCGCGTTCAAACTTTTACACAATATTTTACAAACTTACAATACCGCTTATTTTACATATAGCATGAAATACAGCACACAATAAATTTGATACAAGATGGTTGTGAAGATAATTCTAGCTAGTACACAAGTCGTTCAGCAAAGGCAATAAAGACACGTAATTCATACGTCCAGAAACAAGTCATGCATTCTGGTTTTACTAGGATTACTTCCCATCCTTGGTCTTGTGGAACATAACCGTTATGGCCGTTGATAAGACAGCGTGTTGTAACGTCGTCAAAGGGACGAGGGTTACGTAATGTCCAACAGTCCCGTAACAATCTAAAAACCTCATTTCTTACCCCAATTACTGACTCCGTCACTTGTGGAAACGTTTTGTTTAATAGTTGTAGCCCGATGTTCTTGTTCTCACTTTGGTGAGAAGCGAACATTACTAATCCGTAAGCATAACATGCTTCTTTATGTTGCATGTTAGCCGCTTTTTCTAAATCACGAATTCCAATATTCGGATATATTGAGTCAAAATAATTTCTTAACCCATTGCGTAAAATAGCATTTGGGTTCCCCGCAATATATGCGTCAAAGTAAACACATCGTAACTTATGGATTTCCCAATGTGATATCCCCCATCTTTCGAACGAAAGCCTTTTATAAACCAAGGCATTCTTGGAATGTTCTTCGAATGTCTTACAAACTGATCTCGCCTTAAATAGTTGTGCCGAAGAATTCTGACCGACTCTAGACAAGATTTCATCAATCATGTCTCCGGGTAGGTCTCTTAAAATATTGGGTTGTCTATCCATTTTGTGTTTTATACTGTAAAATAGACAAGAGTTAGATTCATAAAAAAAAATACTTATTAATACAAGCAATTTTTACATATATCATAAAGCATAAGCACACTATATTACATATATTACACCACACGAATACAACTATCTTAGTCCGACTCGCTTGTTTCTTCTTCTTCGGTTTTGGTTCGTTTTGCCAAGTTTCTAGGGATATATGATGTTCCCCTAATACGAGCCGTCGTTATCCACATTGGTTTAGAAAAACCTGGTGGTTTAGAGGTTCCCGGGTCATTGTTACAACTTAAGGACTTCGGGGGTTGACGATACATATAAAGTTCATCGGGGTTGGAATTAGATTTCTCTATTTTTATGCCCTTTCCCTTATTATTTTCTTTTGCCTTTTTAAATTCAGTTGGGGTAATTTCTATAACATCATCGGAATTCTCGTCGGAATCCGATTCATCGGAGAATTGGTAATCCTCCCAATATTTTGCTTCCTTGGCGGAAACACCATTGACCATAATTAACCTTGGTCGGTTGGTTGAGGATTTTCTTTTACTTAATCGTTTTATTATTTCCCCCACCGGTTCTATTTCTTCATCCGGTTCCGATTCTTCTTCCGGTTCCGATTCTTCTTCCGGTTCTGACTCTTCTTCCGGTTCCTCTTCGGGAACTTGTGAATCAGTCCACGAATCATTCCAATTTACATTTGACTCTTCATTATTATTAGGTGAGTCAATGGGACTTGTTCTAGAGGTAGACATCTATCACATAATATCAAACGCGTTAAGAGATTAATATATCACATAATATTCACATGTTAAAAATATATAGTTTCCAACAAAATTTGTTAAGCAATCATTTTTCAAGTAAACACAGTCGAAGTCTAGACTCACTAATGCATCCTAACAAACTCGATAAGACACACTAATGCAAAATTCTGGTTCTCTAAGACCAACGCTCGGATACCAACTGAAATGTCCCGTTCTTAATGATTAAAAACGTTCCATATTAATTGATTTCGTTGCGAGGTTTTGACCTCTATATGAGACGTTTTTCAAAGACTGCATTCATTTTAAAACAAACCATAACCTTTATTTCATCAATAAAGGTTTAAAAAGCTTTACGTAGATTATCAAATAATGATAATCTAAAATATCCTGTTTACACACGACCATTACATAATGGTTTACAATACAAATATGTTACAACAAAATAAGTTTCTTGAATGCAGTTTTTACACAATATCATACAAGCATGGACTCCAAATCTCGTCCTTATTTAAGTATGCGACAGCGGAAGCTCTTAATAATCACCTGAGAATAAACATGCTTAAAACGTCAACAAAAATGTTGGTGAGTTATAGGTTTAACCTATATATATCAAATTATAATAATAGACCACAAGATTTCATATTTCAATACACACCCCATACATAGAGATAAAAATCATTCATATGGTGAACACCTGGTAACCGACATTAACAAGATGCATATATAAGAATATCCCCATCATTCCGGGACACCCTTCGGATATGATATAAATTTCGAAGTACTAAAGCATCCGGTACTTTGGATGGGGTTTGTTAGGCCCAATAGATCTATCTTTAGGATTCGCGTCAATTAGGGTGTCTGTTCCCTAATTCTTAGATTACCAGACTTAATAAAAAGGGGCATATTCGATTTCGATAATTCAACCATAGAATGTAGTTTCACGTACTTGTGTCTATTTTGTAAATCATTTATAAAACCTGCATATATTCTCATCCCAAAAATATTAGATTTTAAAAGTGGGACTATAACTCACTTTCACAGATTTTTACTTCGTCGGGAAGTAAGACTTGGCCACTGGTTGATTCACGAACCTATAACAATATATACATATATATCAAAGTATGTTCAAAATATATTTACAACACTTTTAATATATTTTGATGTTTTAAGTTTATTAAGTCAGCTGTCCTCGTTAGTAACCTACAACTAGTTGTCCACAGTTAGATGTACAGAAATAAATCGATAAATATTATCTTGAATCAATCCACGACCCAGTGTATACGTATCTCAGTATTGATCACAACTCAAACTATATATAATTTGGAATCAACCTCAACCCTGTATAGCTAACTCCAACATTCACATATAGAGTGTCTATGGTTGTTCCGAAATATATATAGATGTGTCGACATGATAGGTCGAAACATTGTATACGTGTCTATGGTATCTCAAGATTACATAATATACAATACAAGTTGATTAAGTTATGGTTGGAATAGATTTGTTACCAATTTTCACGTAGCTAAAATGAGAAAAATTATCCAATCTTGTTTTACCCATAACTTCTTCATTTTAAATCCGTTTTGAGTGAATTAAATTGCTATGGTTTCATATTGAACTCTATTTTATGAATCTAAACAGAAAAAGTATAGGTTTATAGTCGGAAAAATAAGTTACAAGTCATTTTTGTAAAGGTAGTCATTTCAGTCGAAAGAACGACGTCTAGATGACCATTTTAGAAAACATACTTCCACTTTGAGTTTAACCATAATTTTTGGATATAGTTTCATGTTCATAATAAAAATCATTTTTTCAGAATAAAAACTTTTAAATCAAAGTTTATCATAGTTTTTAATTAACTAACCCAAAACAGCCCGCGGTGTTACTACGACGGCGTAAATCCGGTTTTACGGTGTTTTTCGTGTCTCCAGGTTTTAAATCATTAAGTTAGCATATCATATAGATATAGAACATGTGTTTAGTTGATTTTAAAAGTCAAGTTAGAAGGATTAACTTTTGTTTGCGAACAAGTTTAGAATTAACTAAACTATGTTCTAGTGATTACAAGTTTAAACCTTCGAATAAGATAGCTTTATATGTATGAATTGAATGATGTTATGAACATCATTACTACCTTAAGTTCCTTGGATAAACCTACTGGAAAAGTGAAAAATGGATCTAGCTTCAACGGATCCTTGGATGGCTCGAAGTTCTTGAAGCAGAATCATGACACGAAAACAAGTTCAAGTAAGATCATCACTTGAAATAAGATTGTTATAGTTATAGAAATTGAACCAAAGTTTGAATATGATTATTACCTTGTATTAGAATGATAACCTACTGTAAGAAACAAAGATTTCTTGAGGTTGGATGATCACCTTACAAGATTGGAAGTGAGCTAGCAAACTTGAAAGTATTCTTGATTTTATGTAACTAGAACTTGTAGAATATATGAAGAACACTTAGAACTTGAAGATAGAACTTGAGAGAGATCAATTAGATGAAGAAAATTGAAGAATGAAAGTGTTTGTAGGTGTTTTTGGTCGTTGGTGTATGGATTAGATATAAAGGATATGTAATTTTGTTTTCATGTAAATAAGTCATGAATGATTACTCATATTTTTGTAATTTTATGAGATATTTCATGCTAGTTGCCAAATTATGGTTCCCACATATGTTAGGTGACTCACATGGGCTGCTAAGAGCTGATCATTGGAGTGTATATACCAATAGTACATACATCTAAAAGCTGTGTATTGTACGAGTACGAATACGGGTGCATACGAGTAGAATTGTTGATGAAACTGAACGAGGATGTAATTGTAAGCATTTTTGTTAAGTAGAAGTATTTTGATAAGTGTATTGAAGTCTTTCAAAAGTGTATAAATATATATTAAAACACTACATGTATATACATTTTAACTGAGTCGTTAAGTCATCGTTAGTCGTTACATGTAAGTGTTGTTTTGAAACCTTTAGGTTAACGATCTTGTTAAATGTTGTTAACCCAATGTTTATAATATCAAATGAGATTTTAAATTATTATATTATCATGATATTATCATGTATGAATATCTCTTAATATGATATATATACATTAAATGTCTTTACAACGATAATCGTTACATATATGTCTCGTTTAAAAATCATTAAGTTAGTAGTCTTGTTTTTACATATGTAGTTCATTGTTAATATACTTAATGATATGTTTACTTATCATAGTATCATGTTAACTATATATATATCCATATATATGTCATCATATAGTTTTTACAAGTTTTAACGTTCGTGAATCACCGGTCAACTTGGGTGGTCAATTATCTATATGAAACATATTTCAATTAATCAAGTCTTAACAAGTTTGATTGCTTAACATGTTGGAAACATTTAATCATGTAAATATCAATCTCAATTAATATATATAAACATGGAAAAGTTCGGGTCACTACAACTTGAATGTAACGTCTTTTGAAATATGCCATGAATGACTCCAAGTAATGTCTCTAATATGAGTTAATGCACAGCGGAAGATTTCTTTCATACCTGAGAATAAACATGCTTTCAAGTGTCAACCAAAAGGTTGGTGAGTTCATTAGTTTAACATAAATAATCATTTCATAATTTTAATAGACCACAAGATTTCATATCTCCATTTCTCATAAACATACGTCCCGTGCATAGAGACAAAAATATCATTCATATGGATTGAACATCTGGTAACCGACATTCACATTATGCATATAAGAATATCCCCATCATTCCAGGATCCTCCTTCGGACATGATATAAATTTCGAAGTACTAAAGCATCCGGTACTTTGGATGGGGCTTGTTGGGCCCGATAGATCTATCTTTAGAGTTCGCGCCAATTAGGGTTTCTGTTCCCAAATTCTTAGATTGCCAGACTATATAGGGTGATATTCGATTTGATAATCCAACCATAGAATGTAGTTTCGATTACTTGTGTCTATTTCGTAAAACATTTATAAAAGCAGTGCATGTATTCTCAGTCCCAAAAATATATATAAAAAGGGAGTAATGAAAACTCACCTATTGTATTTTGTCGTAAAAATACATATGACTATATTGAACAACCGAACAATGCAGGGTTGGCCTCAGATTCACGAACCTATATCATTTGTATATTTATTAATATACATAATTGTAATCGATCAAATATATATAATTATTAATAATACACTTGTCATATTATATGTTATATAGATATAGATAATTTAATATATTTAATTCATATAGCTTATATAATTATTATTTATCATTCTTTACTATGTTAAAAATAAAAATCTAAATTAGTTTTTATATAAGATATCAATATATATTTATGTATTAATTGGTACATTATATATATATATATATATATATATATATATATATATATATATATATATATATATATATATATATATATATATATATATATATATATATAATTTAGTTAATATCATCATTTTTTTTGTACTAAAATATAGTGATTTGTAATATTAATATTATTGTAGTGTATCTTTATAATAAATATTTACTTGTAAAAATACTAAAAATGATAAGAGTTTTAGTCATAATATTGATAGTAATATTATTAATAAAAATTTTAGTTTTAATAATGATAATCTTAAAAATATCAATTCTAATAATAATATTAATTTTAGTAAGAATAATGGTTTTAATAAAAGTGATATATTCCTTTAGTAATATAATGATAATAATAATAATAGTAGTGTTAATAATAGTAATAATCAGATTTATCATAAATTTCATATTTAGTTTCTAAACCTATATTTAGAGTTTCTATAACTTACAATTATCCATATTCATAATTTTACCATATCAACTTTTATTATAAATCTTATAATATAAATGTTCAATATATTCACAATCCTGTTATTAATAATAGCAATACTAATAATGATAATGTTAGTAATAATACTGTAGTTTTTTTTAAATGATAATGCTAGTACCAATGATAACGCTAATAACAATAGTAATAGTCTTATTAATCACATTACTATGAATTATTATACTAATATTAATAATAATAATAATAATAATAATATTTATAATACTTATTCTTGTGATATTAATAATAATTGTAACACTAATAATAACAATCCTAACAATAACAATAACAATAATAATAAAAACAATATCAATAACAATAACAATAACAAACCAACAACAACAATAATAATAATAATAATAATAATAATAATAATAATAATAATAATAATAATAATAATAATAATAATAATAATAACAATAACCATAACAATAATAATAATAATAAGTAAAAAAAATGAACTACCTTTAAATGCGCAAAAAAAATAGTAAACTGCTCAAGCCGTGACTCGAACCCGAGACCTCCCACTCAGTCGCACAAACACCCAGCCATCACTCTAAGTCTGTTTTTATGAATGATTATGAGACTTAATTATATTTATAATAAATATCATAATAATAATAAGATATAGATAATATATAAAAAAAAATATCTTCTTTATACCTAATAAAAAAAAACGCGTGGGGTTTCAAAAAGGGGCATATACAGCTCGATCCCCACTAATCATCATCATCATTCATTATCGTTCATCATCATACGTTCATCATCATACGTTTATCATCATCCTAGTATTCTCCTTGTTTAATCGCCACTTTCTTTTAAACACAAAAGGATACATATTGCTGTTGTGGCAGCAGTCGAATAGTTTGAGACAGGAAAAAATAAACACCCGTACAGTAGCAGTTCCACTAAATTCGATGGTGTCCATACAGTGGCGGTGTTGATGGTGATCATAAACAGTTGCAGCATGTAGCAATCGAATATAGCAATTGTATATATCAAATGGGTTTTGGTTTGTTGTGAATAACTTGAATGGTTGTCGAGATAAAATAGAAAACAGAAATACCGATGGTTTACGGCCAGAGCAGAAGGAGAAAAATAGTGAGAGAGTAGAGAGAGAGGTGGTTTTGTTGAAGGTGGCGGTTCATGGTCATGGTTTATTGCAGAACACAGAAACGAAAACAGCGACTACCGCTGTGGTTCGATCAGAATAAAAGGGATGTCAGTTTAAATGGGTTTTTGACTATGGTTATTTATTGTGGTGTAGGTCTTTGAAAATTTTGTAGCGAAGACCGAAACAGCACTCGTAGCAGCATAAATGAGGTTCAATTGTAGCAGGTGATGGTGTTTGTTGTTGGTCTTCGAAGATTGGTCGAGGTGGTGGAGGTTCACGGTGGTCGCAAGGTGGTGGTCGATAAGCTCGGTGGAGAAGAGGTGAAGTGGTTGTGGATGATGAGGATTGAATCAAGAAGATGTAGTAATATGAGAAACATGATGATGGATATGCTAAGTACATCATAACACACCCATATTTTTATATAAGTGTAATAGCAAAAAAAAAAAATGAACGGTAATGAGTGATTGAATGTGCAACCACATGTAATATAATAGTATATCTCATAATTAAAAGGAATTAAGAAAAGCAGAAAGAAAAAACGTGCTACATCTCAATTTGATAGATATTTCTGCCGACAATTTCTTAAAATAGTATATCGTGCCCCGTTGTTAATCAGTAGCGAATAAAAGTCTCTAGAATAATCCCAAATTATTAAATTAATTATCTTTATTTATTTTGGTCATTATGGTATAAAATTTGATCATTAACTATTAAATAAAAATTACATTAATTATTCACTCCCAACCCCAAGTAAAATATAAAAAGTTTTAAAATTCAACAAATAGTTCCTAAATACATTTTTAGTAAGTCTATAATTTGAAAAACTCATTTTCGAATCACAGTTTATTTTAAAATAATATAAGTTTGATTTTAACTTACTTATTATCGATCGAATGACAATTGAGCGTTATTGTTGCTTACAAAATAAATTCAAAACTATATATATATATATATATATATATATATATATATATATATATATATTCATTATACATTATTTACATATATATTTATATTTTAAATAATAGTTATTATATGTTATTTTATTTTACATTATTAATTCTAACAATTACGTCATATAATATTTCAATTTATAATTCAAATTCATATATTTTAAATATATATGTATCTATTTGCAAATAGTGGTTCGTGAATCGTCGAAAGCAGTCGAAGGGTAAATGTATACATGAAAACAGTTCAAAATTTTTGAGACTTAATCTAACAGACTTTGCTCATCGTGTCAAAAATATTAAATCGTATCGAGAGTTTGGTTTATAATTAGTCGAAAATTTCCGGGTCGTCACAGTACCTACCCGTTAAAGAAATTTCGTCCCGAAATTTGAGTGAGGTCGTCATGACTAACACAAAAATTGTTTTCATGACGAATATGAGTTGATAAATAGAGTTTTGTCATTATTGAGTAATACAGATAAAATAATTCGATTACTCAAATAGTATGAATGAAGCTATCACTAAATAGTGAAATGAGAAAGACATGTTTCATCATAACTTTTGGCTAGTCATGGTTGAATTCCGGAATTCAAGGGGATTTCAAAGAAAATCTTCGTTATCTATATAAGATTTGATTCGTCAGTGATTAAGGAAACTGAGATATCTTTTAATTAAATACGGTGATCGGCCGCGATTACTCTATCTGATATTTCCATTATAAATTAAACTCTTCCGTTCCATTACCTCACTATTCCTATACTTTCTTTCTTAGTTCATACATCCAAAACATCGTGAAAATGCTTAATCCAGTTCTGATTCTTGTCCTTATCCTTACTATCACAACAATCATTCTCCTTTTCCAACTCCCACCGGAGGAATCTATTTTCTTCTACTTCGCCCTTGGGGTTATAGTGTTTTTAATTCTCCCGTGTCTTTATGTTGCGATAAACATTGATATACACGGTTTGTAGTTTATGTGTTGTTATCGGGCTTTATATATTCCCTTACACTTCAAAGTCCTTGCTCATGTTTTCTATAATCATTGTCATCCCCAGTTAATACTCTCCCCTATTTGTTGCGATTTATACTCCAATTTCTATTTCATAGCTTTGTCCTTTCATTTCTTTTTCTTACTATTGGGCATCTCTTGTAATGGTCCAGAATTCGCAGATATAAGTTTCAGAATGAACATTGTTAATGTCCTAAGAAAGAAATGGTAATAGCACAATTTGACTTGTCAAATTACCAGAATTCAAGGAAAGATAGGACTATTAAGAAAAATAGGTTCTTGATATGTTTATAATTTAGACAGAACGTAAGAGTCGTGTAACATGACACATGATGACGTTATGATCTGTGAATCATCACGTAACATTAGAAACTCAGCATGAATTACTGTAATATAATCACGTTGATCAAGTGTCATTATATTATACTAACTCATGCATCAGTTCCCAACACTACTTCAAAAACATTCATATTTTAAATTCGAAAGTTTACAGAATATAGAAACTAACAGTTTCTATATGATGTAACACTGATAGCACGAAGAGATTAATGATTTCAGATAAGATTAGTTATGAAAATATATTCAGAAATATCAAGGATATTTATAATGAAAGATACGATAATATCTCGGAATATCTAAGATCAGAGGATGATAGAAACTATTGTCCGCAAGGGTTTAGAGTAAGGAGCATGATATTCACTAAAGACTTTAGCAGACATTGAATCATTTGGATTCTTTGAAGTCAAACTTATTCTTTGTGATTTTTCCACGGCTTTCTTCATAGTTTCGCATAATCTGCTTTTCGGTACTAAATTTTTCTATTGAATGTTTCCAATATAATGACACACAGGAAGCACGAAGAGGTATATAATTTCGGACGAGAATATTTATGAAAATATCCTCAGAAATATCGAAGATATTGATGATGATATTTTGGAATTTCTAAGTTCGATGGTTGATGGAGAAAGATTTTCCGCAAGATTTTAACATGACTCCGGAGCAAGATATTCTCTAAAGATTTCAACGGATCCAGAATTACCTGAATCCTTTGAATATAGGGTTTGGTCCTTGTATTTGTCCTTGGTCTCCTTCATGGGTAGCTCAATCTGTTTTTCAATACCCAATTTCGAGCGTTCCTAACACTCCTTTCTTTATCATCAAACTTTTGGCCGTTTAGACCATCTACCATTATTCTGTTTCTTCTGCATTTAATTCTATGATATCTGAATCATCGGTTATTAATCCGAGGTGGTTTCAGGAAAATTATGTTTTTAGATGATTAAACGCTGATGGTAATATGATGGAATATGAAAGGTTCCCTGGTAACAATAAAAGAGCACGCGTATATATCAACGTTATAATAAAGTTGTTTCGTACGAAAAGTCGAAGTTGTCTTGCTGGAGCTGTGACAAAATTTGGCTATTTTGAAGAAGAACTGGAAAGTTATTTTGGGTAATAATAACACTAAAGAAATTAGCACAGTTATGTATTGAACGTTTACTCAGTTTCCGAGAGTCTTTCAAGTGCATTACTATATGCATCAATCTTTTCTTCCGTAAATGAAGTGCGGTTGGTTCATCCTCTCGATTGAGGTGTTTTCAAGAATCATGAAAGGTTTGAACACAGAATGTAATCGTGAAGATACAAATTTTGTTTAAGACGAAATCAAGTGGCAACTTGAAGAATTGTTTAGTTTCATATGTTATAATCAATATTTTAATTCATTTTAATTGTCCAATGTTATTAGTCCACAGTCGATAGTCCACAGTTGACAGTCCAATAATTCATATATAGTTTAATATATAATATTCGTATTAATTAATACGTGTCGTGACTCGTATACGTCTCAGACTCGATCATAACTCAAACTATATATATTATTGTAGAATCAACCTCAACCCTGTATAGAGAACTCGATCATTACTGCATATAGAGTGTCTATGGTGATTCCAAATAATATATATAGATGCGTCGATATGATATGTCAAAACCTTGTATACGTGTCCCGATATTTAAAGTGCGTAAAATATATAACATAAAATTAAATAACGATAAATAAAGTGCGTAAAGTAAATAACATAAATTTAATGACGATAAATAAAATTGCGATAAAATAAATTGCGATAAATAAAATGTAATCAGTTAGCTAGGATTTTGTTAGCGTGGATTCTTAACAAAATTTCTCATAGTTAATTTGTTTGTTTCTAACAAATTTTATTTTGTCCAATATTTTCTTCATTATGCCCCTTGTCGGATTCTGATAGGTCAAAATCCAAATATGAAATTGAATGAAACTGGTTATTCTGTGATGAACGGATTCGTATAGCTGTGGTTGCAAGTAGGATAGTAAATGACTGTTGAATCAGATTCGAAGAATGTACAGTGTAACTTATTAATGCGAAATCTAAATATTCCTCGGGTATTACCTACCCGTTAAAATATTTTCACTATTAACAGTTTGTACAATAAAAATTTTAATTACAATCTTTATGAAAACATATATACATATATATTTTCTTCAGACGTAATTATGGATTTAATGAGTCAATATGATATTAAACTCATTTGATTTACCGTTAGAATAAGAATATATAATCTCTAAAACATTAGAGATTACCTAATCGCCATGTCGAACGAAGATAAATGATGTAGAACGATTCGTAGAACGATGATTATACTCGAGGTACAGAATGAGATGTTGAGGCATGGATTGTTGAAACTTGGGTTGTTGGTTGTACTGGTCCCATTGGTGCTGAGGCTGGTGATGTTACCGGTGTTGGTGATACAGCTGGTGCTTGCAAATTGTATATCGTGCTCTCTAAAGTTAACACTCGAGCTCGGAGTTTTCTAACTTCTTCTACTAACCCTGGTTGATTATCAGTGTGAGGTAGTGGTCGGATATCTTCTCTAGTTCCGTTAATGGTAGATTCAAGACGAAAAATTCTTGCAAATAGGGTATAAACGGTGTCGCGAACGGGTTCGCCGGTGAGTGGGTCAAGTACTCTGATAAGGCTAAAAAGGAACATATATTTCATTGCAATATCCCTCCTAAATAATAGGTTTTCATATGTAATTGTATTATATTTTCATTGTAATTGTTTAAATAAATAAGTGCGAAGACAAAAGGCGAAAACGAAGATTTGAAGACACAAACGTCCAAAAAGCTCAAATGTTCAAGATACAATTCAAAAGGTTCAATTTATTGATGAAAAACGTCTAAAAATGACAAGAGTACAAGTTACAAAACACAAAGTACAAGATATTAAATTGTACGCAAGGACGTTCGAAAATCCGGAACCGGGACATGAGTCAACTATCAACGCCCGACGCAACGGACCAAAAATTACAAGTCAACTATGCACAAGAATATAATATAATATTTAAATAATTATATAAATTATTTATATATTATATATATTTAAAAATTATGTCGACAAGCTATGAGACAAATGATCCTGAGATGGATTTTCAAACTCCACGACTCGCGGAGTTTGAAGGCTAAAAACTCCACGACTCGCGAAGCTGTCAGAAATCAAAACTCCTATAAAAGGTCACGAATTCTGCGAGTAAAAATAACATAATAATAATAATACTCCCTAGTATAATATAAATAAATATATAATATATATATATATATATATATATATATATATATATATATATATATATATATATATATATATATATATATATATATATATATATAAAAAATATAGATTAGTGTTATATTAGATTAGTTTGGGTTATGTAAAGGTTATTTTACGGGTTTTAAAGTCGGAGCTCTGTCCGTGTAACACTACGCGATAAATACTCAATGTAAGCTATGTTCTCCTTTTTAAATTAATGTCTCGTACTTAAGTTATTATTATGCTTATTTAAGACGAAATAATCATGATGTTGGGCTAAAAATATTAAAATTGGGTAATTGGGCTTTGTACCATAATTGGGGTTTGGACAAAAGAACGACGATTGTGGAAATTAGACTATGGGCTATTAATGGGCTTTATATTTGTTTAACTAAATGATAGTTTGTTAATGTTAATATAAAGATTTACAATTGGATGTACCTATAAATAACCATATACACTCGATCGGACACGATGGGCGGGGTATTTATATGTACGAATAATCGTTCATTTAACCGGACACGGGAATGGATTAATAGTCTATGGAATTATTAAAATAGGGGTGAAATTATGTACAAGGACACTTGGCATAATTGATAACAAAGTATTAAAACCTTGGGTTACACGCAGTCGATAACCTGGTGTAATTATTAAACAAAGTATTAAAACCTTGTTACAGTTTAAGTCCCCAATTAGTTGGAATATTTGACTTCGGGTATAAGGATAATTTGACGAGGACACTCGCACTTTATATTTATGACTGATGGACTGTTATGGACAAAAACCAGACGGGCATATTAAATAATCCAGGACAAAGGACAATTAACCCATGGGCATAAAACCAAAATCAACACGTCAAACATCATGATTACGGAAGTTTAAATAAGCATAATTTTTTTTATTGTATTTTTCATCGTACTTTTATATATTGTCATTTTAATTATTGTTATTTATTTTATATTGTTAGTTAAATATCGTCATTTACTTTACGCTTCGCTTAAAATATAAAATCGACAAACCGGTCATTAAACGGTAAAACCCCCTTTTATATATTATTATATATAATTATATATATTTTGTACAAATATAGTTGTTTAAAAATATAGTGTGCAATAAGCCCGCTCCCTGTGGAACGAATCGGACTTACTAAAAACTATACTACTCTACGATTAGGTACACTGCCTATAGTGTTGTAGCAAGGTTTAGGTATATCCCATTTGTAAATAAATAATTAAAACTTGTCATATTTTGTGTAAAATTGTATCGTATTTAATAGTTTTTCCTAGTAAAATATAAACTATTTCGTACCCCCACGCTACGACATCAAGTTTTTGGCGCCGCTGCCGGGGAAGCTCTTAAACGCCGGAAGCGCAACGCTAATATAAAAAAAAAAGATTTTTAGTTTACTTTTATTAAAATTCGTTTTTATAAAAATACGTTTAAAATATTCGAAAATATAAAAAGAAAAACAAAAATATAAATATTTTTAGGATTTTGTTAAATATTTAAGTTTTATAAAGTTTCTTTAGTTTGTAAAAATATAAGTTTTATTTAATTTATTTTATAAATATATTTTATAAATATAAAAACCGAAAAAAATAAAATATATATATAAATCTAGTTTTACGATTTTTATTTATAAAATTATAAAGTAATTCTATTTTTATTTTAGTATTTAAATATAAGTTTTTATTATATATAACTTTTAGATTATAAAACAGAAAATTATAAAACATAAAAATAAAAAAAAAATAAAAAGAAAAACGCGTCGAATTTTAAATATCCTGTCAGTTGAAAACTGGAACCCCGCGACTCGCGGGGTTTAATGCCTCGATTACCGCAACTCGCGGAGTAACTCTGACACGCGACAGAACCCTAATTCAGTATTAATTACGAATTATTATTATAATTATTATTATAAAACCCTAATTAAGGTTTTAATTAAATATTTATTTTAGTTTTTATTATTATTTTGTATATTTTGTTTAAATTAGTTTAATTAAATTATAAAATTAATAGTTTTAATAAATAAATAATATAAAAATAATATTTTTATAAAAATTGTAATTTTTACAACTTTTTGTATATTTTTATATTTTGTCCCTTTTTAATTGTTTTAGCGTAACTTTTGTATTTTTCGCTCATATTTAGTTTTAAACTTAGTTTTTGCCATAGTTATTTTTACTTCTAGATTTTTAGGCTTTGCCGTAGAATTCCTTAAGTGCTTTTTCTTTAGACTAAGATTTAGGTGCTTTAGAATTTTGCGACACCTTTTTAAGTTTTAGCTTCTTTTTAAGTTATTTCCATTTGGGATTTAGTTTTTCCTGTAAGCTTTAATATTTTTAGACGACTTTTACCTATGTATCAATTATCATTCCAATTAGTAATCTCAATTTGCGATTATAATTTTAAGTTAGTGGTAGTAATAAGGTTAGGTTAGTCAAGTATTTTTAAGTTTTATAAGTTTCTTTTATTTTTCCGTCACCTTTTATTTTTCAACCATTTTTCTTTTTCGACCTTTTTCCGACGAACTCTTTTTCTTTCTTATTTCTCGCTATTCTAGTTTTAGGACATAGATTTTTTTTTCTACTTCTTATCTAAATTTCTTAAAATTACGAAAATTTATTTTAAGTGGTTAAATTGATAGACATCAAAATTTTCCGGTTCGTAGTAATAGTTGGATTTGTACGTGGACCGGGTTATTGGAGCCAAACAGTCCTCAATTATATTGAGACCAAACGAATCCTGCCCCTCTGCTGCATCTTTTGGCTATTCGAAACGTGGGCAAAATCAGAAAAGTCTATTGATTGGATAACTTATTATAATTTTTCTTTCCTTTTAAAAACTAATAGGATATTCAGTGAATGCACCGAGCAAGACATTCACCACCTTTTGTACGTTCACCACCTGTAACTAGATCAAGACATTTAGCAAATATTACTGCTGTTGATTTTTCTTTAGAATCGTCATCCAGTCGACCAAGTACTTCAGTTCAAATTTCCGATAATCCATTTTTTGAACCCGACCTCACAATTGAGAATCCGGAGAATATTCAGGAACGATTCGTAGATCCTGAACCACTAAACTTTCCTCCGGAACCACCAATCATTCAAACAGAGATTGTTGAGGAACGAACCATTAAATCAGAATCCTCTAGTGATTCCGATTCAACAAATTCAATTATGGAGAATCTGGAACCTTTAAGTATGGAAGACCGAATGAGAGCTAAACGCACTGGCCAAGGTCACGCAATTACTCATCCAGACATTAATGCGCCAGATTATGAAATCAAAGGACAAATTCTACACATGGTGACTAATCAATGCCAATTTAGTGGTGCGCCGAAGGAAGATCCAAATGAACATCTACGTACCTTTAATAGGATCTGCACACTATTTAAAATCCGAGAAGTGGAGGATGAACAGATATATCTCATGTTATTTCCCTGGACTTTAAAGGGAGAAGCCAAAGATTGGTTGGAATCGTTACCTGAAGGGGCGATTGAGACATGGGATGTTTTAGTTGAAAAATTTCTTAAACAATTCTTTCCTGCATCTAAAGCCGTAAGACTTCAAGCAGAAATTGTTACGTTCACACAGAAACCAAATGAAACTCTATATGAGGCGTGGACAAGATATGGAAAGTTGTTAAGAGGATGTCCGCAACATGGTTTAGACACCTGTCAAATAGTACAAATATTCTACCAAGGATGTGACATCACTACAAGGAAAGACATAGATATAGCAGCTGGTGGTTCTATTATTAAGAAAACCGAAACTGATGCTTACAAAATTATTGATAACACTGCTTCCCACTCACATGAGTGGCACCAAGAAAAAGATATCGTTAGATCATCTAAAGCAGCTAGAGCCGATTCTAGCCATGACTTAGATTCCATTTTCGCAAAGATAGATGCTGTGGAGAGACGAATGGAAAAGATGACTAAAGATATTCACTCAATAGGAATTAGTTGTGAGCAGTGTGGAGGACCACATTTGACAAAAGATTGTCTCAGTATTGAATTAACAATGGAACAAAGAGAGAATATTTCATACATAAACCAAAGGCCTGGAAATAATTATCAGAATAATTATCAACCGCCAAGACCGATTTACAATCAAAACCAGAATTATAACCGAAATATTCCATACAACAACCAACAAGGTCCTAGCAATCAACAAGTATCCAATAATACTTACAATCAGCAAAGACCTAATTTTCAAAACAAACCACCACAACAAACCGATGATAAAAAGCCGAATTTAGAAGATATGATGACGAAGCTAGTTGAAACTCAAACGCAGTTTTTCACATCTCAGAAACAAACTAATGAACAAAATGCTCAAGCATTTAGAAATCAACAAGCTTCTATTCAAAATCTGGAACAAGAAGTAAGTAACCTAGCAAGGTTAATAGGTGAAAGAAAACCGGGAAGTCTACCTAGTGATACAAATGCTAACCCCCGGAATGAAACAGCTAAAGCCATTACCACAAGAAGTGGTACAACACTTAAACCACCTGAAATACCTGTAACTTCTGATGAAGCTATTCCTACTCCACAAGAACCACAACCTGATCAAGATAAGGAAAAAGAACCGGTAGTTGAAAAGGTTAATGAAGATAACACAGTTAAGGCTAAACCTTATGTTAAACCATACCAACCACCACTTCCTTACCCGAGTAAAATGAAGAAAGAGAAACTTGAAGCCGAGCAATCCAAATTCTTGGATATGTTTAAACAGATAAATGTAAATCTTCCTTTCATTGATGTGATTTCAGGAATGCCTAGATATGCTAAATTCTTGAAAGATCTAATCTCAAATAGAAAGAAAATGGAAGAACTCTCGGCTGTTACCATGAATGCTAATTGTTCAGCAGTGCTGTTGAATAAGATACCAGAAAAACTATCTGATCCAGGAAGTTTCACAATTCCATGTTTTCTGGGTAGTCTTAGTTCAATAGAAGAATTGGCAGACTTAGGTGCTAGTATAAATCTAATGCCGTATTCACTATACGCTAAACTAGACCTTGGAGAATTGAAACCAACCAGAATAAGCATACAACTAGCCGATAGATCAATAAAATATCCTAGAGGGATAATGGAGAACATGCTAGTTAAAGTTGATACTTTAGTATTTCCAGTAGATTTTGTTGTTCTGGACATGGAAGAAGATTCTCAAGTTCCTCTCATATTAGGAAGACCATTCTTAAACACGGCTAAAGCAATGATAGACGTGTTCGGTAAAAAATTGACCCTAAGTATAGAGGATGAGAGTGTTACCTTTTCAGTTGATAGAGCAATGCAACAACCACAATCTGCAGATGATACATGTTATTATATTCAAACTATAGATGCACATGCAGAATTATTAGAAGAATTTCCAGAATTACAAGGAACAGGAGAATGTTCTTTAGGAGAAGGTAATGAACCAATTGATGAAGCTGAAATGTTAGCTACACTTATAGCTAATGGATATGAACCAACAACAGAAGAAATTCAAATGCTAAAAGAAGAAGACAGATATCGATATAAATCATCGATAGAAGAACCACCGAAATTAGAGTTAAAGCCACTTCCAAACCATTTGGAATACGCTTATTTACATGGTGAATCTGAATTACCTGTAATAATATCGTCTTCTCTTACTGAAAATGAGAAATCACAACTCATTTCTGTGTTGAAAGCTCATAAACCAGCCATTGCATGGAAGATTCATGATATTAAAGGAATAAGTCCTTCGTATTGCACACATAAAATCCTTATGGAAGAAGGTCATAAAACGTATGTGCAACGCCAACGAAGACTAAATCCTAATATGCAAGATGTAGTTAAGAAAGAGATTATTAAACTGCTAGACGCAGGTCTAATTTATCCAATCTCTGATAGTCCATGGGTAAGCCCAGTTCAATGCGTACCAAAGAAGGGTGGCATGACTGTCATTACAAATGAGAAAAATGAGCTTATTCCTACTAGGACTGTAACAGGATGGCGTGTATGTATTGATTATAGAAAATTAAATGACGCCACTAGAAAAGATCACTTTCCCTTACCTTTCATAGATCAAATGTTGGAAAGATTAGCCGGAAATAGTTACTATTGTTTTCTAGATGGATTTTTCGGATATTTTCAAATTCCAATAGCACCCGAGGACCAAGAGAAAACCACATTCACGTGCCCTTATGGTACTTTTGCTTACAAACGCATGCCATTTGGACTTTGCAACGCCCCTGCAACCTTTCAAAGGTGTATGATGGCGATTTTTCATGACATGATAGAAGAATGCATGGAAGTATTCATGGATGACTTTTCAGTCTTCGGTGATACATTTGAATCATGTCTAGTTAATCTGGAACGAATTCTTATTAGATGCGAACAATCAAATCTAGTACTTAATTGGGAGAAATGCCATTTCATGGTTAAAGAAGGCATCGTTCTTGGACATAAAATTTCAAAAGAAGGAATTGAAGTGGATAAAGCTAAAGTAGATGTAATTGCTAAACTTCCACATCCTACCAATGTTAGAGGAGTTAGGAGTTTTCTAGGGCATGCCGGTTTTTACCGACGTTTCATAAAAGATTTTTCAAAAATAGCCACTCCTATGAATAAACTCCTAGAAAAAGATGCTCCATTCATCTTTTCAGATGAATGTATCAAATCTTTTAATATTCTTAAAGAGAAACTCACTAATGCGCCGATCATGATAACACCAAATTGGAATCTACCATTTGAATTAATTTGCGATGCAAGTGATTTTGCAATGGGAGCCGTTTTAGGACAAAGGATTGAAAAACGATTTCAACCTATATATTATGCTAGTAAGACGTTACAAGGAGCACAAACGAACTATACAACTACTGAAAAAGAACTCCTTGCTATTGTCTTTGCTTTTGAAAAATTTCGATCATATCTCGTTCTAGCAAAAACGGTGGTCTATACCGACCATTCTGCTCTTAGATACCTATTTTTAAAACAAGATGCTAAACCAAGATTAATCCGTTGGATCTTACTCATACAAGAATTTGATATTGAAATCCGAGATAAAAGAGGAGCAGAAAATCTCGCCGCTGATCATCTTTCTCGTCTTGAAAATCCCGAATTAGAAGTTCTAAATGAATCGGCCATACAAGACAACTTTCCTGATGAATATCTATTGAAGATAGATTATAATGAAATTCCATGGTTTGCAGACTATGCAAACTACTTAGTATGTGGATTCCTTGAAAAAGGATTATCGTACCAAAGACGAAAGAAATTCTTCAGTGATATAAAACACTATTTCTGGGAAGATCCACATCTGTTTAAAAGTTGTCTCGATGGAATAATACGCCGATGTGTATTTGGAGATGAAGCTATTAAAATATTAAACCATTGTCACACAGGACCAACAGGAGGGCATTATGGGCCTCAACTAACAGCAAGAAAAGTTTATGATGCTGGATTCTATTGGCCTACAATTTACAAAGACGCACACCTTCTTTGCAAATCCTGTGATGCATGTCAAAGGGCCGGAAAAATAAGTCAACGTGATGAAATGCCACAAAATGTCATCCAAGTATGTGAAGTATTTGACATTTGGGGTATTGACTTTATGGGTCCGTTTCCAAAATCTCATAATAATCTATATATACTCGTAGCCATTGATTATGTATCTAAATGGGCGGAAGCACAAGCTCTCCCAACTAACGATGCACGAGTTGTAGTCAACTTTTTAAAACGTCTTTTTGCAAGGTTTGGAACACCGAAAGCTTTAATAAGTGATCGGGGTACTCATTTTTGTAATAATCAACTTGAGAAAGTTCTTAAAAGATATGGAGTAACTCATAAAATCTCCACCGCATATCATCCACAAACAAGTGGACAAGTTGAAAATACCAACCGAGCTTTAAAACGTATTCTAAAGAAAACTGTAGGATCAAATCCAAAGGAATGGTCCATTAAATTGGAGGATGCACTCTGGGCTTTTAGAACAGCCTACAAAACTCCAATTGGAACCACACCTTTTAGACTTGTTTATGGAAAAGCATGTCATCTTCCAGTAGAAATTGAACACAAAGCATTTTGGGCTTTGAAGACATGTAATCTTGATTTACATGAAGCCGGACGTCTACGATTAAGTCAACTAAACGAATTAGAAGAATTAAGACATGAAGCATACGAAAATTCGTTAATCTATAAAGAAAGAACGAAGATATGGCATGATAAAAGAATCAGAAGTTCAAAAGAATTTAAAGAAGGAGACAGAGTTCTTCTTTTCAATTCACGATTCAAGCTATTTCCTTGAAAATTGAAATCAAGATGGTCTGGACCATTCATAGTCAAAAGAGTTTTCCCATACGGAACGATAGAATTAATAAATTCATGGGATTGAATTTAAAGTTAATGGTCACAGAGTTAAACACTACATACATGGTCCGATGGAAGTTGACAATGAAGTTAATCACAATTTCGATACCACAGCTAACTAAGTGTGGGGAGAATCAAGTCTTTAAAGGATAATATGTATTTCTGTTAGAGTTAGATTATCTGTTTTCGTGTAGTTCTCGAAAATGGAACCCGAATGGTCTTTCCCTAGCAGACCCTAAAGAACTAGTCTTCTCCCCCCATTCTGAATTTTTATTTTTTTTAGGTTTTTACAAAATGAAGACTGCCTGTGAACTAAACCATGGTCTAATGCTACATGCTTTGATCACTAAACGTAATAATGACATACTACTAAGTGAAATAGTATCAGTAATCAGAGAAAGAATGGACGGAGTTAGAAAAGAATCCAGATGCGAAGATAATAAGTTACAATTTGGTAAAGGAAAATCAAAATCCGCAGCTAAAAAAAGAGCACGACACCTAGAAAGATGTCACAAATGCGGAAAATGGTCACATGGAGGTAAATGTTCAAATAATCAAACCTATTCAAACACCGAATTTGTTACTCTATGCAGAGACGGACCGTTCATATGTTTAGAAGAAAAGACACTGAATGCTCGAGGTTACGCCTATGTAGCCATGGAAAACCAATTAAACCGACTATCTTATGAATGGGATAGATCATATAACTAAGAAATCTATTTCACAGGTATGTCTGTACAGTTTTTATTTTTATTTTTTTATTTTTAACCTTTTGATAATAAACGTTAATTTGTTCGCTATAAAGTATTAAATTGGTATTGAATAAAATTAGGTTTGGCGACCGAAATTATTGATATCATTAAAAAAAAAAAATTTATTACATGACTGCGCAATTTAACGTTTATTCTTAAGGTATAAATATCTTTAATCAATCAACCCAAAATATTTCAAAAATTCGTCATGAGTTAAATTAGGTCTTGGAACCAAAATTACTTTACCGAAAAGAGGGGCGCATATTTTTGATAATATTTGATTGATTAAAGTGGGATAAAAAGCCAAAAAGATTTTTAATTTTATTTTTACCATGTTTTTAAAATTAATATTTAAATCTTAAATTAATATTGTAAACTTTGTAAAAACAATATATTTAAAATTGTAAATATTTGAAAAATTAATATAAGTTTGGTGTGAATTTATAATATGAATTTTTAAATTAAGTTTGGTGTGAATTTTTAATTATTAAAATATGAATTTTTAATTTTATGCATTTTAAATTTTAAGTTTGGTGTGAATTTTTAATTTTGAATTTCATATTTAAATTGTGTGAATTTAAAAACAAAAATTTACTTAATCTCATTAAGTTAAAAATATGATTTTTAAAATTCGTCGTAAGTTGAAGACTAGGTCTTTAAACCGAAATTGCTTTACCCAAGGGAGGGACGAGAACTTTTATTATCATTATTTTTAATCTTATTGAATTAAAGTATGCCAAAAACATTAAAAAAACCCAAAAATCTTAGCTTTTAAAACAATCACTACCAAAAAGACAAATTTTAAAATTTTGTCGAGGGACGGAGTAGGACATCGATCCGAAACGACCTCGTCCTAAATAACAAGGGAAACAAAATTTTAAAATTAATTACTTAATTGTTTTAATTAATATAAGATGTTAAAAAAAAAAAAAAAAAAAAGCAAACTCCGCGACTCGCGGAGTTTGAAGGCTTAAATGCCGCGAGTCGCGGGAGGACAAAAATACAGAAAAAAATATAACTGATCAAACTGATCAGCTTCAACACAGGGAAAAAAAAACAGAGAAAAACCTGCGCGAAAAACCCGAAAAATACACCCCAAAATCACAATTTTTAACCGTTAATCATCAAATCTTTTACTAAAATCATGTTGAGAAGGATGCTATCAAGGAATTACTCAAGAAAAACGGTAAATTTCTACACCTAAACACCATTTAATCCTAAAATTAGTGTTCTTGAGCAATTTTTTTTTCCCAATTTGATTTTGATGCTTTTTAGTGTAATTAAGCTTAAATTGTTTATGTATTATGCTTGTATAACCTAGATTGATGCTGTTTAACATGATTAGAAGCCTTAAACTTCAAATTTTGAGTAATCTAGGGTTTGTGTTCTTGAGCAAATTTGGGGCTTTTTGATATAAACAGGTTATGGCCGATTTTTGTCATGAATTGTTGCTAAATTAAGTAGTGTAACATGTTTAGTTAGTTAATTGATCCAAACTTTGAGCCTAAACATGATTTTGAGAATTAAAGTGGACTTTTTCAAGTCTAAAAATTCATGAACTTGATTTTTGAGAGATAATGCCATTTGAAACTTGTTTAATTGCTAGTGATGATTATTTTGACATGTTATTTGAGTTAAATGCTTATGAACTTGACGAACATTTTCGTATATGCTTTTTTGAAAAAGTGTAGATTTGATAAAAATGTGAAAATAAGCTTAAGTTTGATATAAATTGATCATGTCATTTTAATTATTTTGATTGATGATTTTGCTGACACTAATGCATATTTGGAGGCACAAAAATTGTGTTTGATGTGTTTTGCAGACTGAAAGGGGTGAATCTTCATCCCAAGCTCGCAATGCTCCTGCTGAGAATGCGGAACAACAGGAGGTGGATAACTACTACAAGCAGGATATACCTCATCCAGTCATGACATTTTCTGATATGCACTTGGAAGATTTGCATCCGAACATGAGATTTGACAGACTTTGGATAGATTATCCAAAGTATCAAAGGGGGTTGCATACGCTTCATTATAAAGTTGTTGAGGTACCTAGGGTCATAGAATGGGGACCCTTAGAAGCTGTAGAATTGGCCGGGCCAATTAGAGAATTACTTGTACAGAGGTATGGTAATTCTACTTTTAATGACTGGGTACGTTTATTCACCATGCGTAGACCTGTATATAAAGTATGGTGTGAAGAATTGTTGTGTAGTATAGAGTTGAATGATCGGGTAGCTAGTTTAACCGATCGTTCTTTTATTAGATTTTTGTTAGGCGGTTCGATGCGCCACATGTCTTTACTAGACATGGCTCAGGCTTTACGTATATATACGCATGAGGAGTTAGCATCTGCCGATTGTAGAGGGTTGATACTAAATGGTAGAAAGATAGATGAAAATTTTGATACACACGGTGTGTGGAGTCAAATGACAAGCCATCACCGTTTCAAAGGGGGAAATTACTCTTATTTGGATATAGATAGAGCTGAATTAAGAGTAATTCATAGGTTTTTAGCTAATTCGATTACACAAAGGGGTAAGAACAAGGAAAAGGTAAATGAACAGGATTTGTTTTACCATATGTGTATTCGAGACCCACAAAGCGCTGTAAGTATACCGTATTGTGTGGGTTATTATTTATCAGCTATGGTTCGGGGGATGAGACCGCATAGCATAATAGGAGGTGGTATTTTTATTACTTTGATTGCTGAATATCTCGGTGTGGATATAAGTCGGGGGGATTATTAGTCGAAGAACCAGAACCCCGCGATACTATAGGTTTAAATGCATACCATGGTGCGCAAGTTTTGAAGAGGCGAAATAACGCCGCAGTACCATACCATGGTAGACATCCACAGGTTGAGAGAAACCAACAGCAAGGTAATGTAGGAGGGGGAAATGAGATGCAAGAAATGCAAAGGTTTATAGCTTCACATGAGTACGAAAATGCTAGACAGAGAGCATTTGAAGATTGGCAAGTTCATCAGAACCAAATCATAGCTCATTGCCAACATATAGGTAGAAACTATATTCCTACACCGAAACCCATCTTCCCTCCCTGGTCTATAGAGATGCAACCACCGTATCCTACGTATAACCCTGCCGAAGCATTCTATAGCACCTATGGTTATGCTTGGAACCCCTATTGGTACCAGTATCATCCCTAGTCTACTTAGTTTTATTTATTTTGTAATTTGTAATATTGATACGTTTAATACTTATGTTAATATTGTAATAGTTTTTAAAATGTTCTAACTTTTATTCTTAGATTTTAATAATTTTTGAATGTGGGGTAATATACCAAACTTCAGAAATATGTATATATGTTTGCAGTTTATCTTATGTACACAACAGGGTAAAACAACGCATTTTCAAAGACTGGCATTAAGTTCAGCAAAAGCAACTAATTTTGACGACAAGATGCAAAATATATGTGAAATAACAACAAGAAGGAATGAACAAATGATGTGCACCATTTATCATTCAGCAAACAAACGCCAATATGTTTGGAAACTTTGGTAAAATTTAATCATTTTCACACAAATCACCCTCAATAATTTAAATTGTTACTGATTTCTTGCAAATGAGGGCATTGCAAGATCTTAAGTGTGGGAAGGGGTTAAATTCTTTCGAATTTTAAAATTTTTACTTTATACACTTGGTTATCATTAAAAATACTAGTAAAGCAGTAGTTGTATTAGAATCTAGTGCTCTCTGATAATAAAGAACAGCCCTAGTCTTATATACTGACTACCCAATTCTAGTAAAATTTTTCAAAATTTTCAATTAAATGAACTCAAAATCATGTTTATACATATTTATGAACGATAAAACTAGGTTTTAACACCGAAATTATTGTTACCTCGGAAAGGACATAAATTGAGAAACAAACCAAAATGTTAAAATTCATTTAAAATGGAATAGAGGACGATAAAAAGGAAAATAAAAGCCAAGTGTGAGAAAATTCTCCAAGTTATTCAAAACATATATCACATATTTTTGTACAAATAACTGAAAATACTTTTGCTTTGGACTAAACTAAAAAGTTTTACCTGATTTACTGTAAGAAAGATGGATCTACACGATGAATCAATTCCATCATTAAAAGGAAGTAAAGTCTTCCGAAAAAGACACGCGCTTCTTGATTTAGGTCAAGAAGTTGTCATCCAGACCAGCTGTAGGTTGACGAAAAATCTAGAAAAGTCATCACTAAAATCAGCAGGAAATCCACGGACCTCAGCATTAAACAGGGTCGCCAAGTGGTCAGATTTATCCTAACCGTGAGAAGGATTTATCTCGTAAAATGGGGGGGCACCATGCAAATTAGCTGGATAAGACTAATGAATCAGATCCCCAGAAAGGATAATCTCCTTAAAAGATCAAAAATCAGCTTCTAAGACTGATATTACTCAATCCTTGAGATTGACCTTAAAGATTGAGAATTACAAACTCATGGAATTCGATGATATCTAAACTCGAGCTTAAACGAGAAAATATTTTGATCAAAATTACAAACCGATTTGTTTTCTGAAAACCCTATTTTCAATGCGTTCATTACCATTGAACGTAAAATCCTAGGAATTCACCTAGAATTCATTAGGTCACCTGAACCAAATCGGGTGTCAACCGTAAGAATGGTGGTTGCATAGCATGGTCGAAGACAGGACCTTGTGCCAGACCGAAAAATTATAAGGGTGAGATTTACTATTGCTCCTACAAAGGATAGTAATTGCTTCTGACACGTTATAGACCATAATCAAAAGCATGTCACGGGACATTGCCTTAACAGTTGCTTGTTCATCGCTTTCCTTTACAACCGGACGGTAGTTTACCGAAAGGTAATATATGGGACAAGTAAACTGGACGTGCTGCTTTCCTAATACAAGGTTAGCAAGTGGGTAACACAAAACCATAAGTGTTGAGCTAAAATTTTCAAATCTGAAACCCACAAAACCCACAAAAATATTTTGCAACACCGGTGAAGGGTTATTCCGGAAAACTTGTCTAGGGTAAAAGCTAGATTGAATTTTCAAAAGATCAAATGTTTTCATAAAGATCCAATTTCCTAACGGATCTAAATTTTCATAGTCATGTGGGACTGTAAACCGCCTTTCAAATGTGCACTTTGCTTTGGAAACCGAAAGTAAATCGGCTATTTGAATGCAAGTGTCGTTGACCTAAACCCGAGGCAACTGTGGATGACACACCCACCTTTAACCATGGTTCTATCGTTACTATCATTGTTTATACCACCATATCAAAATCACTGATGTACAAAGTGTGATGAATAAAAAAGTGATTCATGTATGTTTTTATTTCAAGTTCTGTATTGCTTGAGGACAAGCAACGCTCAAGTGTGGGGATGTTTGATAAGGCTAAAAAGGAACATATATTTCATAGCAATATCCCTCCTAAATAATAGGTTTTCATATGTAATTGTATTATATTTTCATTGTAATTGTTTAAATAAATAAGTGCGAAGACAAAAGGTGAAAACGAAGATTTGAAGACACAAACGTCCAAAAAGCTCAAATGTTCAAGATACAATTCAAAAGGTTCAATTTATTGATGAAAAACATCTAAAAATGACAAGAGTACAAGTTACAAAACACAAAGTACAAGATATTAAATTGTACGCAAGGACGTTCGAAAATCCAGAACTGGGACAGGAGTCAACTATCAATGCCCGACGCAACGGACCAAAAATTACAAGTCAACTATGCACAAGAATATAATATAATATTTAAATAATTATATAAATTGTTTATATATTATATATATTTAAAAATTATGTCGACAAGCTATGAGACAAATGATCCTGAGCTGGATTTTCAAACTCCACGACTCGCGGAGTTTGAAGGCTAAAAACTCCACGACTCGCGGAGCTGTCAGAAATCAAAACTCCTATAAAAGGTCACGAATTCTGCTAGTAAAAATAACATAATAATAATAATACTCCCTAGTATAATATAAATAAATATATATAATATATATATATATATATATAATATAGATTAGTGTTATATTAGATTAGTTCGGGTTATGTAAAGGTTATTTTACGGGTTTTAAAGTCGGAGCTCTGTCCGTGTAACACTACGCGATAAATACTCAATGTAAGCTATGTTCTCCTTTTTAAATTAATGTCTCGTACTTAAGTTATTATTATGCTTATTTAAGACGAAGTAATCATGATATTGGGCTAAAAATATTAAAATTGGGTAATTGGGCTTTGTACCATAATTGGGGTTTGGACAAAAGAACGACGATTGTGGAAATTAGACTATGGGCTATTAATGGGCTTTATATTTGTTTAACTAAATGATAGTTTGTTAATTTTAATATAAAGATTTACAATTGGATGTACCTATAAATAACCATATACACTCGATCGGACACGATGGGCGGGGTATTTATATGTACGAATAATCGTTCATTTAACCGGACACGGGAATGGATTAATAGTCTATGGAATTATTAAAATAGGGGTGAAATTATGTACAAGGACACTTGGCATAATTGATAACAAAGTATTAAAACCTTGGGTTACACGCAGTCGATAACCTGGTGTAATTATTAAACAAAGTATTAAAACCTTGTTACAGTTTAAGTCCCCAATTAGTTGGAATATTTGACTTCGGGTATAAGGATAATTTGACGAGGACACTCGCACTTTATATTTATGACTGATGGACTGTTATGGACAAAAACCAGACGGGCATATTAAATAATCCAGGACAAAGGATAATTAACCCATGGGCATAAAACCAAAATCAACACGTCAAACATCATGATTACGGAAGTTTAAATAAGCATAATTTTTTTTATTGTATTTTTCATCGTACTTTTATTTATTGTCATTTTAATTATTGTTATTTATTTTATATAGTTAGTTAAATATCGTCATTTACTTTACGCTTCACTTAAAATATAAAATCGACAAACCGGTCATTAAACGGTAAAACCCCCTTTTATATATTATTATAAATAATTATTTATATTTTGTACAAATATAGTTGTTTAAAAATATAGTGTGCAATAAGCCCGCTCCCTGTGGAACGAACCGGACTTACTAAAAACTATACTACTCTACGATTAGTTACACTGCCTATAGTGTTGTAGCAAGGTTTAGGTATATCCCATTTGTAAATAAATAATTAAAACTTGTCATATTTTGTGTAAAATTGTATCGTATTTAATAGTTTTTCCTAGTAAAATATAAACTATTTCGTACCCCCACGCTACGACATCAAGTTTTTGGTGCTGCTGCCGGGGACTTCGGCGAAACGCTATATTTTTAATTTATTTTTTTATAAATATATTTATATATCATTTTAGAAAAACAATATAAAATTAAAAAAAAAAAAACGTCTTGCAAACTCCGCGACTTGCGGAGATTTTCTGCTCCGTGGCACCGAGACTCGCGGAGCCACCCTGACAGACGCACCCAGGAACCCTACTTCGCATTTATTACGGAATATTATTATTATTAATTATTATTATTTTAAAACCCTAATTAGGTTTAATTAATTTAATATTAATTTTTAGTTTTAATTAAATTTGTAATAATTACTTTTAATTAGTTTTATTATATATAAAAATTAATACTTTTATAAAATAAAAATATAAAAATAATATTTTTATAAAAATTTTACGTTTTACAACTTTAAGTTTATTTTTATTTTTTTTGTTTATTTTTATTTATTTTTAGCATAATATTTGTATTTTTATTGTTCGTAGCTAGTTTTAAATTTAGTATTTTGCCGTAGCTTATTTTTATTTCTATATTTTTAGGCTTTGCCGTAAAATCCCTTAAGTGCTTTTTCTTTAGATTAAGATTTAGGCGCTTTAGAATTTTACGACGCCGTTTTAAATTTTAGTGCCTTTTAAGTTATTGCCGTTTTGGATATAGAATTCCTGTAAGCTTTAATACCTTTAGGCGTAACTTTTAGATTTAATTTTTAGACTTTTAAGTTTCGACGTTTTTCTTTCTTATTTTTATTTTTCGACGTTTTTCGACGCGCACTCTTTTTCTTTCTTATTTCTCGCCACGCTAGTTTTAGGACTTAGAAATTTTCTCTACTTCTTCTCTAATAATTCAAAACGAAAAATTATTTTAAGCTGTTAAATTGATAGACATCCAAATTTTCTACTTCGTAGTAATAGTTGGATTTGTTAGTGGCTGAGTTGTGAGCTTCCGATTTAAAGGGTTCTGGCTCCCTGCTACATCTTTTGGCTATTCGAAACGTGGGCAAAAGCAGAAAAGTCTATTAATTTGATAACTTTAAATAATTTTTATCTTTTTATAACTAATAGGATAATTAGTGAATGTATCACATTGTAGCTAAAATTTGACCATCGCAATAAAATGGAAAATTTTGAAAACAAGGCCTTGGAAACTCTTTATGACATCCGAAATCAATTTAATCAATACTCTCAAATGGGCGTTGATGATAATTCGTTCGGTCAATCTTGGATCACGAATGATGAAACAATAACTGGTTGTGAAATCTGTGGAGATTATCACTCAACATGGGAATGTTATTATTACGTTCCTATGGAAAATTATGCACCCATGGAACCTGAATGGAACGATTATGAGGAATACAATTCTAATTGGGATTATTTCCAAAAATATATCCAAACTCAACAACCAGAAGAGGAGGAAAATTATGTGCCTGAAAATTCTTTAGATTATATGAAAATCAAACTCGAAGAACTTGATGCTCAAAATGAACAAATGAGAGAGTTTGTAAATCAGCAAGCTGAAACTCTATCAGATTACACACCTGTTGATCTGAGGAGTCGTGTGCAAGAAAATCTCATATCATCGAATTTTGATGAATTCGAGAGCTCCGAAATCACCAATTATCCCGATGATACTTTTTATTCAGCTTTAGCAATTTCACAACATATCGACACATTAGCCTCAACCGACGAAATCATCGATCCATCTATGGATGAAGAAGAAGTAAGGATGACAAATTGGTACTCTTGGAAAAACGATAACATTGAAAATTTTACCCCCGAGACCAAAATGGTGGGACCGATAAGTACCGTTAATGAAGAAGAATTTGCTTCAATCCAGCCACAACCTTCCAACCCAATATTCTCAATAGACGAGTCATCTACCAAAGATGAACTACAAGCTGTAATAGATATTGGCACCTCGAATTTCACCCAATTGGGTAATAGAGGTGAAAACTTTGATTCCGAGAATGAACGAAAGGAAGTGTTAGGAATTGTCCACCCTATAGAAATATGTATGTCGGTGTATATCGATCCATTTGACCAAGAACCAGAAAAGAGACATATCCATTTACTAAAAGCTACACTTAAAAAAGAATTAAGTAGTGATATTCGGGTGGGTCTAAACTTTAAACCCATTGATATATTTTATACCACCCGAGATGTAAATAACTGGCTCACTATTTTAATTCATGGAACTTATTCTACCGACTTCACATGTCGTCAGCTAAGTGTGGGGAAGTCTAACCCCACTTAACGTTAAATTAGGGGTTCGGGTTAGTGCATAACTCGTTAATAAAAATGCATGATGAGTTAGGGTAAAAGAAGTATTTTCAAAACTTAGATAACAGTTCAGAAAAGCAACCGTTTTTGAAAAAAACATGTGTGATAAAACAAGAAGGAATGAACGATGAGGTGAACCATCTATCATTCGACGAGCTTTGTAATTACAAACTGGGTATTTTCAATCACTTTTCTACACTAATCACCCTCATGAATTTATAATTAGAGTCAAATTTCATGTAAATGAGGGCATTGCATGATCTTAAGTGTGGGGATACCGAAAGGATAGGATTATAAATTTTCTCGGGTTTACACTTGGTTTTATTTGCCAAATTTTGTGAAAATTTGAAAAATTTTAAACTAAATGAATTCAAAATCATGTTTATACATATTTATGAACGATAAAAATTAGGTGTTAATACCGAAATTATCGTTACCTCGGAAATGACATAAATGGAGAAACACCCTAAAACGCTTGAATTCATTTAAAATGGAATAAAGGAGAATAAAAAGGAAAAGAAAGAAACTAAGTGTGGGGAGAATGTACCTAGTTATTCAATTAAAAACTATCTAGCACATGTTTCTGTAAAGTTTATTGCAGGTGCTTTTGTTTTGGACTAAATTAACTATTTTACCCGATGAAAGAAAAGAAAAGATGGATCTACACGATGAATCAATTCCATCATTAAAAGGAAGTAAAGTCTTCCGAAAAAGACAAGCGCTTCTTGATTCAGGTCAAGAAGTTGTCGTCCAGACCAGCTGTAGGTTGACGAAAAATCTAGAAAAGTCATCTCTAAAATCAACAGGAAATCCACGGACCTCAGCATCAAACAGGGTCGCCATGTGGTCAGACTTATCCTAACCATGAGAGGATCTGTCTCGTAAAATGGGGAGGACGCCGTGCAAATTAGCTAGATAAGACTAATGAATCAGATCTCCAGAAAGGATAATCTCCTTAAAGATTAAAAATCAGCTTTTAAGCCTGATATTACTCAATCCTTGAGATTGACCTTAAAGATTGAGAATTACAAACTCATGGAATTCAATGATATCTAAACTCGAGCTTGAATGAGAAAATATTTTGATCAAAATTAAAACCGATTTGTTTTTTGAAAATCTATTTTCAATGCGTTCATTACCATTGAACGTAAAATCCTAGGAATTCACCTAGAATTCATTAGGTCACCTGAACCAAATCGGGTGTCAACCGTAAGAACGGTGGTTGCATAGCATGGTCGAAGACAGGACCTTGTGCCAGACCGAAAAATTATAAGGGTGAGCTTTACTATTGCTCCTACAAAGGATAGTAATTGCGTCTGACACGTTATAGACCATAATCAAAAGCATGTCACGGGACATTGCCTTAACAGTTGCTTGTTCATCGCTTTCCTTTACAACCGGACGGTAGTTTGCCGAAAGGTAATATACGGGACAAGTAAACTGGACGTGTTGCTTTCCTAATACAAGGTTAGCAAGTGGGTAACACAAAACCACAAGTGTTGAGCTAAAATTTTCAAATCTGAAACCCACAAAACCCACAAAAATATTTTGCAACACCGGTGAAGGGTTATTCCGGAAAACTTGTCTAGGGTAAAAGCTAGATTGAATTTTCAAAAGATCAAATGTTTTCATAAAGATCCAATTTCCTAACGGATCTAAATTTTCATAGTCATGTGGGACTGTAAACCGCCTTTCAAATGTGCACTTTGCTTTGGAAACCGAAAGTAAATCGGCTATTTGATTGCAAGTGTCGTTGACCTAAACCCGAGGCAACTGTGGATGACACACCCACCTTTAACCATAGTTCTATCGTTACTATCATTGTTTATACCACCATATCAAAATCACTGATGTACAAAGTGTGATGAATAAAAAAGTGATTCATGTATGTTTTTATTTCAAGTTCTGTATTGCTTGAGGACAAGCAACGCTCAAGTGTGGGGATGTTTGATAAGGCTAAAAAGGAACATATATTTCATAGCAATATCCCTCCTAAATAATAGGTTTTCATATGTAATTGTATTATATTTTCATTGTAATTGTTTAAATAAATAAGTGCGAAGACAAAAGGCGAAAACGAAGATTTGAAGACACAAACGTCCAAAAAGCTCAAATGTTCAAGATACAATTCAAAAGGTTCAATTTATTGATGAAAAACGTCTAAAAATGACAAGAGTAGAAGTTACAAAACACAAAGTACAAGATATTAAATTGTACGCAAGGACGTTCGAAAATCCGGAACCGGGACATGAGTCAACTATCAACGCCCGACGCAACGGACCAAAAATTACAAGTCAACTATGCACAAGAATATAATATAATATTTAAATAATTATATAAATTATTTATATATTATATATATTTAAAAATTATGTCGACAAGCTATGAGACAAATGATCCTGAGCTGGATTTTCAAACTCCACGACTCGCGGAGTTTGAAGGCTAAAAACTCCACGACTCGCGGAGCTGTCAGAAATCAAAACTCCTATAAAAGGTCACGAATTCTGCGAGTAAAAATAACATAATAATAATAATAATACTTCCTAGTATAATATAAATAAATATATAATATATATATATATATATATATATATATATATATAAATAATATAGATTAGTGTTATATTAGATTAGTTCGGGTTATGTAAAGGTTATTTTACGGGTTTTAAAGTCGGAGCTCTGTCCGTGTAACACTACGCGATAAATACTCAATGTAAGCTATGTTCTCCTTTTTAAATTAATGTCTCGTACTTAAGTTATTATTATGCTTATTTAAGACGAAGTAATCATGATGTTGGGCTAAAAATATTAAAATTGGGTAATTGGGCTTTGTACCATAATTGGGGTTTGGACAAAAGAACGAAGATTGTGGAAATTAGACTATGGGCTATTAATGGGCTTTATATTTGTTTAACTAAACCTTGCTATGTTTTTGGACATCAAGTTTAGTTCAAGATACAATTCAAAAGGTTCAATTTATTGATGAAAAACGTCTAAAAATGACAAGAGTACAAGTTACAAAACATAAAGTACAAGATATTAAATTGTACGCAAGGACGTTCGAAAATCCGGAACCGGGACATGAGTCAACTATCAACGCCCGACGCAACGGACCAAAAATTACAAGTCAACTATGCACAAGAATATAATATAATATTTAAATAATTATATAAATTATTTATATATTATATATATTTAAAAATTATGTCGATAAGCTATGAGATAAATGATCCTGAGCTGGATTTTCAAACTCCACGACTCGCGGAGTTTGAAGGCTAAAAACTCCACGACTCGCAGAGCTGTCAGAAATCAAAACTCCTATAAAAGGTCACGAATTCTGCGAGTAAAAATAACATAATAATAATAATACTCCCTAGTATAATATAAATAAATATATAATATATATATATATATATATATATATATATATATATATATATATATATATATATATATATATATATATATATATATATATATATATATATATATATATATATATATATATATATATATATATATATATATATATATATATATATATAATATAGATTAGTGTTATATTAGATTAGTTCGGGTTATGTAAAGGTTATTTTACGGGTTTTAAAGTCGGAGCTCTGTCCGTGTAACACTACGTGATAAATACTCAATGTAAGCTATGTTCTCCTTTTTAAATTAATGTCTCGTACTTAATTTATTATTATGCTTATTTAAGACGAAATAATCATGATGTTGGACTAAAAATATTAAAATTGGGTAATTGGGCTTTGTACCATAATTGGGGTTTGGACAAAAGAACGACGATTGTGGAAATTAGACTATGGGCTATTAATGGGCTTTATATTTGTTTAACTAAATGATAGTTTGTTAATTTTAATATAAAGATTTACAATTGGATGTACCTATAAATAACCATATACACTCGATCGGACACGATGGGCGGGGTATTTATATGTACGAATAATCGTTCATTTAACCGGACACGGGAATGGATTAATAGTCTATGGAATTATTAAAATAGGGGTGAAATTATGTACAAGGACACTTGGCATAATTGATAACAAAGTATTAAAACCTTGGGTTACACGCAGTCGATAACCTGGTGTAATTATTAAACAAAGTATTAAAACCTTGTTACAGTTTAAGTCCCCAATTAGTTGGAATATTTGACTTCGGGTATAAGGATAATTTGACGAGGACACTCGCACTTTATATTTATGACTGATGGACTGTTATGGACAAAAACCAGACGGGCATATTAAATAATCCAGGACAAAGGACAATTAACCCATGGGCATAAAACCAAAATCAACACGTCAAACATCATGATTACGGTAGTTTAAATAAGCATAATTTTTTTATTGTATTTTTCATCGTACTTTTATTTATTGTCATTTTAATTATTGTTATTTATTTTATATTGTTAGTTAAATATCGTCATTTACTTTACGCTTCGCTTAAAATATAAAATCGACAAACCGGTCATTAAACGGTAAAACCCCCTTTTATATATTATTATATATAATTATATATATTTTGTACAAATATAGTTGTTTAAAAATATAGTGTGCAATAAGCCCGCTCCTTGTGGAACGAACCGAACTTACTAAAAACTATACTACTCTACGATTAGGTACACTACCTATAGTGTTGTAGCAAGGTTTAGGTATATCCCATTTGTAAATAAATAATTAAAACTTGTCATATTTTATGTAAAATTGTATCGTATTTAATAGTTTTTCCTAGTAAAATATAAACTATTTCGTACCCCCACGCTACGACATCAAGTTTTTGGCGCCGCTGCCGGGGACTTCGGCGAAACGCTATATTTTTAATTTATTTTTTTATAAATATATTTATATATCATTTTAGAAAAACAATATAAAATTTAAAAAAAAAAAACGTCTTGCAAACTCTGCGACTTGCGGATATTTTCTGCTCCGTGGCACCGCGACTCGCGGAGCCACCCTGACAGGTGCACCCAGGAACCCTACTTCGCATTTATTACGGAATATTATTATTATTAATTATTATTATTTTAAAACCCTAATTAGGTTTAATTAATTTAATATTTAATTTTTAGTTTTAATTAAATTTGTAATAATTACTTTTAATTAGTTTTATTATATATAAAAATTAATACTTTTATAAAATAAAAATATAAAAATAATATTTTTATAAAAATTTTACGTTTTACAACTTTAAGTTTATTTTTATTTTTTTTGTTTATTTTTATTTGTTTTTAGCATAATATTTGTATTTTTATTGTTCGAAGCTAGTTTTAAATTTAGTATTTTGCCGTAGCTTATTTTTATTTCTAGATTTTCAGGCTTTGCCGTAAAATCCCTTAAGTGCTTTTTCTTTAGATTAAGATTTAGGTGCTTTAGAATTTTACGACGCCGTTTTAAATTTTAGTGCCTTTTAAGTTATTGCCGTTTTGGATATAGAATTCCTGTAAGCTTTAATACCTTTAGGCGTAACTTTTAGATTTAATTTTTAGACTTTTAAGTTTCGACGTTTTTCTTTCTTATTTTTATTTTTCGACGTTTTTCGACGCGCACTCTTTTTCTTTCTTATTTCTCGCCACGCTAGTTTTAGGACGTAGAAATTTTCTCTACTTCTTCTCTAATAATTCAAAACGAAAAATTATTTTAAGCTGTTAAATTGATAGACATCCAAATTTTCTGCTTCGTAGTAATAGTTGGATTTGTTAGTGGCTGAGTTGTGAGCTTCCGATTTAAAGGGTTCTGGCTCCCTGCTACATCTTTTGGCTATTAGAAACGTGGGCAAAAGCAGAAAAGTCTATTAATTTGATAACTTTAAATAATTTTTATCTTTTTATAACTAATAGGATAATTAGTGAATGCATCACATTGTAGCTAAAATTTGACCATCGCAATAAAATGGAAAATTTTGAAAACAAAGCCTTGGAAACTCTTTATGACATCCGAAATCAATTTAATCAATACTCTCAAATGGGCGTTGATGACAATTCGTTCGGTCAATCTTGGATCATGAATGATGAAACAATAACTGGTTGTGAAATCTGTGGAGATTATCACTCAACATGGGAATGTTATTATTACGTTCCTATGGAAAATTATGCACCCATGGAACCTGAATGGAACGATTATGAGGAATACAATTCTAATTGGGATTATTTCCAAAAATATATCCAAACTCAACAACCAGAAGACGAGGAAAATTATGTGCCTGAAAATTCTTTAGATTATATGAAAATCAAACTCGAAGAACTTGATGCTCAAAATGAACAAATGAGAGAGTTTGTAAATCGGCAAGCTGAAACTCTATCAGATTACACACCTGTTGATCTGAGGAGTCGTGTGCAAGAAAATCTCATATCATCGAATTTTGATGAATTCGAGAGCTCCGAAATCACCAATTATCCCGATGATACTTTTTATTCAGCTTTAGCAATTTCACAACATATCGACACATTAGCCTCAACCGACGAAATCATCGATCCATCTATGGATGAAGAAGAAGTAAGGATGACAAATTGGTACTCTTGGAAAAACGATAACATTGAAAATTTTACCCCCGAGACCAAAATGGTGGGACCGATAAGTACCGTTAATGAAGAAGAATTTGCTTCAATCCAGCCACAACCTTCCAACCCAATATTCTCAATAGACGAGTCATCTACCAAAGATGAACTACAAGCTGTAATAGATATTGACACCTCGAATTTCACCCAATTGGGTAATAGAGGTGAAAACTTTGATTCCGAGAATGAACGAAAGGAAGTGTTAGGAATTGTCCACCCTATAGAAATATGTATGTCGGTGTATATCGATCCATTTGACCAAGAACCAGAAAAGAGACATATCCATTTACTAAAAGCTACACTTAAAAAAGAATTAAGTAGTGATATTCGGGTGGGTCTAAACTTTAAACCCATTGATATATTTTATACCACCCGAGATGTAAATAACTGGCTCACTATTTTAATTCATGGAACTTATTCTACCGACTTCACATGTCGTCAGCTAAGTGTGGGGAAGTCTAACCCCACTTAACGTTAAATTAGGGGTTCGGGTTAGTGCATAACTCGTTAATAAAAATGCATGATGAGTTAGGGTAAAAGAAGTATTTTCAAAACTTAGATAACAGTTCAGAAAAGCAACCGTTTTTGAAAAAAACATGTGTGATAAAACAAGAAGGAATGAACGATGAGGCGAACCATCTATCATTCGACGAGCTTTGTAATTACAAACTGGGTATTTTCAATCACTTTTCTACACTAATCACCCTCATGAATTTATAATTAGAGTCTAATTTCATGTAAATGAGGGCATTGCATGATCTTAAGTGTGGGGATACCGAAAGGATAGGATTATAAATTCTCTCGGGTTTACACTTGGTTTTATTTGCAAAATTTTGTGAAAATTTGAAAAATTTTAAACTAAATGAATTCTAAATCATGTTTATACATATTTATGAACGATAAAAATTAGGTGTTAATACCGAAATTATCGTTACCTCGGAAATGACATAAATGGAGAAACACCCTAAAACGCTTGAATTCATTTAAAATGGAATGAAGGAGAATAAAAAGGCAAAGAACGAAACTAAGTGTGGGGAGAATGTACCTAGTTATTCAATTAAAAACTATCTAGCACATGTTTCTGTAAAGTTTATTGCAGGTGCTTTTGTTTTGGACTAAATTAACTATTTTACCCGATGAAAGAAAAGAAAAGATGGATCTACACGATGAATCAATTCCATCATTAAAAGGAAGTAAAGTCTTCCGAAAAAGACAAGCGCTTCTTGATTTAGGTCAAGAAGTTGTCGTCCAGACCAGCTGTAGGTTGACGAAAAATCTAGAAAAGTCATCTCTAAAATCAGCAGGAAATCCACGGACCTCAGCATCAAACAGGGTCGCCATGTGGTCAGACTTATCCTAACCATGAGAGGATCTGTCTCGTAAAATGGGGAGGACGCCGTGCAAATTAGCTGGATAAGACTAATGAATCAGATCTCCAGAAAGGATAATCTCCTTAAAGATTAAAAATCAGCTTTTAAGCCTGATATTACTCAATCCTTGAGATTGACCTTAAAGATTGAGAATTACAAACTCATGGAATTCAATGATATCTAAACTCGAGCTTGAATGAGAAAATATTTTGATCAAAATTAAAACCGATTTGTTTTCTGAAAACCTATTTTCAATGCGTTCATTACCATTGAACGTAAAATCCTAGGAATTCACCTAGAATTCATTAGGTCACCTGAACCAAATCGGGTGTCAACCGTAAGAACGGTGGTTGCATAGCATGGTCGAAGACAGGACCTTGTGCCAGACCGAAAAATTATAAGGGTGAGCTTTACTATTGCTCCTACAAAGGATAGTAATTGCGTCTGACACGTTATAGACCATAATCAAAAGCATGTCACGGGACATTGCCTTAATAGTTGCTTGTTCATCGCTTTCCTTTACAACCGGACGGTAGTTTGCCGAAAGGTAATATACGGGACAAGTAAACTGGACGTGTTGCTTTCATAATACAAGGTTAGCAAGTGGGTGACACAAAACCACAAGTGTTGAGCTAAAATTTTCAAATCTGAAACCCACAAAACCCACAAAAATATTTTGCAACACCGGTGAAGGGTTATTCCGGAAAACTTGTCTAGGGTAAAAGCTAGATTGAATTTTCAAAAGATCAAATGTTTTCATAAAGATCCAATTTCCTAACGGATCTAAATTTTCATAGTCATGTGGGACTGTAAACCGCCTTTCAAATGTGCACTTTGCTTTGGAAACCGAAAGTAAATCGGCTATTTGATTGCAAGTGTCGTTGACCTAAACCCGAGGCAACTATGGATGACACACCCACCTTTAACCATGGTTCTATCATTACTATCATTGTTTATACCACCATATCAAAATCACTGATGTACAAAGTGTGATGAATAAAAAAGTGATTCATGTATGTTTTTATTTCAAGTTCTGTATTGCTTGAGGACAAGCAACGCTCAAGTGTGGGGATGTTTGATAAGGCTAAAAAGGAACATATATTTCATAGCAATATCCCTCCTAAATAATAGGTTTTCATATGTAATTGTATTATATTTTCATTGTAATTGTTTAAATAAATAAGTGCGAAGACAAAAGGCGAAAACGAAGATTTGAAGACACAAACGTCCAAAAAGCTCAAATGTTCAAGATACAATTCAAAAGGTTCAATTTATTGATGAAAAACGTCTAAAAATGACAAGAGTACAAGTTACAAAACACAAAGTACAAGATATTAAATTGTACGCAAGGACGTTCGAAAATTCGGAACCGGGACATGAGTCAACTATCAACGCCCGACGCAACGGACCAAAAATTACAAGTCAACTATGCACAAGAATATAATATAATATTTAAATAATTATATAAATTATTTATATATTATATATATTTAAAAATTATGTCGACAAGCTATGAGACAAATGATCCTGAGCTGGATTTTCAAACTCCACGACTCGCGGAGTTTGAAGGCTAAAAACTCCACGACTCGCGGAGCTGTCAGAAATCAAAACTCCTATAAAAGGTCACGAATTCTGCGAGTAAAAATAACATAATAATAATAATACTCCCTAGTATAATATAAATATATATATATATATATATATATATATATATATATATATATATATATATATATATATATATATATATATATATATATATATATATAATATAGATTAGTGTTATATTAGATTAGTTCGGGTTATGTAAAGGTTATTTTACGGGTTTTAAAGTCGGAGCTCTGTCCGTGTAACACTACGCGATAAATACTCAATGTAAGCTATGTTCTCCTTTTTAAATTAATGTCTCATACTTAAGTTATTATTATGCTTATTTAAGACGAAGTAATCATGATGTTGGGCTAAAAATATTAAAATTGGGTAATTGGGCTTTGTACCTCAATTGGGGTTTGGACAAAAGAACGACGATTGTGGAAATTAGACTATGGGCTATTAATGGGCTTTATATTTGTTTAACTAAATGATAGTTTGTTAATTTTAATATAAAGATTTACAATTAGATGTACCTATAAATAACCATATACACTCGATCGGACACGATGGGCGGGGTATTTATATGTACGAATAATCGTTCATTTAACCGGACACGGGAATGGATTAATAGTCTATGGAATTATTAAAATAGGGGTGAAATTATGTACAAGGACACTTGGCATAATTGATAACAAAGTATTAAAACCTTGGGTTACACGCAGTCGATAACCTGGTGTAATTATTAAACAAAGTATTAAAACCTTGTTACAGTTTAAGTCCCCAATTAGTTGGAATATTTGACTTCGGGTATAAGGATAATTTGACGAGGACACTCGCACTTTATATTTATGACTGATGGACTGTTATGGACAAAAACCAGACGGGCATATTAAATAATCCAGGACAAAGGATAATTAACCCATGGGCATAAAACCAAAATCAACACGTCAAACATCATGATTACGGAAGTTTAAATAAGCATAATTTTTTTATTGTATTTTTCATCGTACTTTTATTTATTGTCATTTAAATTATTGTTATTTATTTTATATTGTTAGTTAAATATTGTCATTTACTTTACGCTTCGCTTAAAATATAAAATCGACAAACCGGTCATTAAACGGTAAAACCCCCTTTTATATATTATTATATATAATTATATATATTTTGTACAAATATAGTTGTTTAAAAATATAGTGTGCAATAAGCCCGCTCCCTGTGGAACGAACCGGACTTACTAAAAACTATACTACTCTACGATTAGGTACACTGCCTATAGTGTTGTAGCAAGGATTAGGTATATCCCATTTGTAAATAAATAATTAAAACTTGTCATATTTTGTGTAAAATTGTATCGTATTTAATAGTTTTTCCTAGTAAAATATAAACTATTTCGTACCCCCACGCTACGACGTCATACTCCAAGGTTAGGTGGTAGATTCGATTCATGATATGGAGTACCTTCTTCCTTTCTCCATAGGGTGAGTATGTCGCGAACCCACCCCCATTTTATCCAGTAATCACGGTAGTTGATTGGTTGGTGTGCTCCTGTCACGCTGTCTTCGGAGTCAGAGGAACTTGGTTGATTCGTAGAGGCCATCTTACGCGATCTCAGGAAAGATTTTTGGTATGAAGAGTTTAGTGACAGCAATTTATAGTTGGATGGTATTCTCAATGCATAATTTGCATAGATATATATAGTACCAGGATCCCTTAAATTAAGGAGAAATTTACGAGAGATATCAGGCAAGGTCTACAGTAACAGATACGCTAAGATATGAATTGTCAGATACGCTAAGATATGAATTTTGTCTATAAACTATTCATGCAGTCAATGCAGCAAGACGTGTCTAGACTAAGAATGATAAGCAGATAATTTTCGACACAAAATGATAAGCAAAACTTTTTGACATGCAGACACGGTCGAAGTCCAGACTTACTAATGCATCCTAACGACTTATCAGTTAGACACACTAATGCAGACCTGGTTCGCTAAGACCTCTGCTCTGATACCAACTGTGAAGACCCGTCCTAATCCATCCGGACGAAATCCATATCGATTATAAATGATTCACAACAGTTGATTACATCGCGAGGTACTTGACCCCTATATGATACATTTTACAAATATTGCATTCGTTTTTGAAAAGACAAACTTTCATTTCATCGAAAGTTGACAGCAGGCATACCATTTCATAATAATTCCAACTATAATTGACTTAATAATAATATTGATGAACTCAACGACTTGAATGTAACGTCTTTTGAAATATGCCATGAATGACTCCAAGTAATGTCTCTAATATGAGTTAATGCACAACGGAAGATTTCTTTCATACATGAGAATAAACATGCTTTCAAGTGTCAACCAAAAGGTTGGTGAGTTCATTAGTTTAACATAAATAATCATTTCATAATTTTAATAGACCACAAGATTTCATATCTCCATTTCTCATAAACATACGTCCCGTGCATAGAGACAAAAATATCATTCATATGGATTGAACACCCGGTAACCGACATTCACATTATGCATATAAGAATATCCCCATCATTCCGGGATCCTCCTTCGGACATGATATAAATTTCAAAGTACTAAAGCATCTGGTACTTTGGATGGGGCTTGTTGGGCCCGATAGATCTATCTTTAGAGTTCGCGCCAATTAGGGTTTCTGTTCCCAAATTCTTAGATTACCAGACTATATAGGGTGATATTTGATTTAAAAATCCAACCATAGAATGTAGTTTCGATTACTTGTGTCTATTTCATAAAACATTTATAAAAGCAGTGCATGTATTCTCAGTCCCAAAAATATATATAAAAAGGGAGTAATGAAAACTCACCTATTGTATTTTGTCGTAAAAATACATATGACTATATTGAACAACCGAACAATGCAGGGTTGGCCTCAGATTCATGAACCTATATCATTTGTATATTTATTAATATACATAATTGTAATCGATCAAATATATATAATTATTAATAATATACTTGTCATATTATATGTTATATAGATATAGATAATTTAATATATTTAATTCATATAGCTTATATAATTATTATTTATCATTCTTTACTATGTTAAAAATAAAAATCTAAATTAGGGTTTATATAAGATATCAATATATATTTATGTATTAATTGGTACATTATATATATATATATATATATATATATATATATATATATATATATATATATATATATATATATATATATATATATATATATATATATATATATATATATATATATATATATATATATATATATATATATATATATATATATATATATAATTTAGTTAATATCATCATTTTTTTTTTGTAATAAAATATAGTGATTTGTAATATTAATATTATTGTAGTGTATCTTTATAATAAATATTTACTTGTAAAAATACTAAAAATGATAAGAGTTTTAGTCTTAATATTGATAGTAATATTATTAATAAAAATTTTAGTTTTAATAATGATAATCTTAAAATTATCAATTCTAATAATAATATTAATTTTAGTAAGAATAATGGTTTTAATAAAAGTGATATATTCCTTTAGTAATATAATGATAATAATAATAATAGTAGTGTTAATAATAGTAATAATCAGATTTATCATAAATTTCATATTTAGTTTCTAAACCTATATTTAGAGTTTCTATAACTTACAATTATCCATATTCATAATTTTGCCATATCAACTTTTATTATAAATCTTATAATATAAATGTTCAATATATTCACAATCCTGTTATTAATAATAGCAATACTAATAATGATAATGTTAGTAATAATACTGTAGTTTTTTTTAAATGATAATGCTAGTACCAATGATAACGCTAATAACAATAGTAATAGTCTTATTAATCACATTACTATGAATTATTATACTAATATTATTAATAATAATAATAATATTAATATTTATAATACTTATTCTTGTGATATTAATAATAATTGTAACACTAATAATAACAATCCTAACAATAACAATAACAATAATAATAATAACAATATCAATAACAATAACAATAACAAACCAACAACAACAACAACAACAACAACAACAACAACAACAACAATAATAATAATAATAATAATAATAATAATAATAATAATAATAATAATAATAATAATAATAATAATAATAATAACAATAACCATAACAATAATAATAATAATAAGTAAAAAAAAAAATGAACTACCTTTAAATGCGCAAAAAAAATAGTAAACTGCTCAAGCCGTGACTCGAACCCGAGACCTCCCACTCAGTCGCACAAACACCCAGCCATCACTCTAAGTCTGTTTTTCTGAATGATTATGAGACTTAATTATATTTATAATAAATATCATAATAATAATAAGATATAGATAATATATAAAAAAAAATATCTTCTTTATACCTAATAAAAAAAAACGCGTGGGGTTTCAAAAAGGGGCATATACAGCTCGATCCCCACTAATCATCATCATCATTCATTATTGTTCATCATCATACGTTCATCATCATACGTTTATCATCATCCTAGTATTCTCCTTGTTTAATGGCCACTTTCTTTTAAACACAAAAGGATACATATTGCTGTTGTGGCAGCAGTCGAATAGTTTGAGACAGGAAAAAATAAACACCCGTACAGTAGCAGTTCCACTAAATTCGATGGTGTCCATACAGTGGCGGTGTTGATGGTGATCATAAACAGTTGCAGCATGTAGCAATCGAATATAGCAATTGTATATATCAAATGGGTTTTGGTTTGTTGTGAATAACTTGAATGGTTGTCGAGATAAAATAGAAAACAGAAATACCGATGGTTTACGGCTAGAGCAGAAGGAGAAAAATAGTGAGAGAGTAGAGAGAGAGGTGGTTTTGTTGAAGGTGGCGGTTCATGGTCATGGTTTATAGCAGAACACAGAAACGAAAACAGCGACTACCGCTGTGGTTCGATCAGAATAAAAGGGATGTCAGTTTAAATGGGTTTTCGACTATGGTTATTTATTGTGGTGTAGGTCTTTGAAAATTTTGTAGCGTAGACCGAAACAGCACTCGTAGCAGCATAAATGAGGTTCAATTGTAGCAGGTGATGGTGTTTGTTGTTGGTCTTCGAAGATTGGTCGAGGTGGTGGAGGTTCACGGTGGTCGCAAGGTGGTGGTCGATAAGCTCGGTGGAGAAGAAGTGAAGTGGTTGTGGATGATGAGGATTAAATCAAGAAGATGTAGTAATATGAGAAACATGATGATGGATATGCTAAGTACATCATAACACACCCATATTTTTATATAAGTGTAATAGAAAAAAAAAAAATGAACGGTAATGAGTGATTGAATGTGCAACCACATGTAATATAATAGTATATCTCATAATTAAAAGGAATTAAGAAAAGCAGAAAGAAAAAACGTGCTACATCTCAATTTGATAGATATTTCTGCCGACAATTTCTTAGAATAGTATATCGTGCCCCGTTGTTAATCAGTAGCGAATAAAAGTCTCTAGAATAATCCCAAATTATTAAATTAATTATCTTTATTTATTTTGGTCATTATGGTATAAAATTCGATCATTAACTATTAAATAAAAATTACATTAATTATTCACTCCCAACCCCAAGTAAAATATAAAAAGTTTTAAAATTCAACAAATAGTTCCTAAATACATTTTTAGTAAGTCTATAATTTGAAAAACTCATTTTCGAATCACAGTTTATTTTAAAATAATATAAGTTTGATTTTAACTTACTTATTATCGATCGAATGACAATTGAGCGTTATTGTTGCTTACAAAATAAATTCAAAACTATATATATATATATATATATATATATATATATATATATATATATATATATATATATATATATATATATATATATATATATATATATATATATATATATATATATATATATTCATTATACATTATTTACATATATATTTATATTTTAAATAATAGTTATTATATGTTATTTTATTTTACATTATTAATTCTAACAATTACGTCATATAATATTTCAATTTATAATTCAAATTCATATATTTTAAATATATATGTATCTATTTGCAAATAGTGGTTCGTGAATCGTCGAAAGCAGTCGAAGGGTAAATGTATACATGAAAACAGTTCAAAATTTTTGAGACTTAATCTAACAGACTTTGCTCATCGTGTCAAAAATATTAAATCGTATCGAGAGTTTGGTTTATAATTAGTCGAAAATTTCCGGGTCGTCACAATAATATCATGATAACATAATAATTTAACATCTCATTTGATATAATAAACATTGGGTTAACAACATTAATGGAGATCGTTAACTTAAAGGTTTCAAAACAACACTTACATGTAACGACTAACGAAGACTTAACGACTCCATTAGAATGTATATACATGTTGTGTTTTGATATGTATTCTTACACTTTTGAAAGACTTCAAGACACATATCAAAGTACTTCTACTTAACAAAAATGCTTACAATTACATCCTCGTTCAGTTTCATCAACAATTCTACTCGTATGCACCCGTATTCGTACTCGTACAATACACAGCTTTTAGATGTATGTACTATTGGTATATACACTCCAATGATTAGCTCTTAGAAACCCATGTGAGTCACCTAACACATGTGGGAACCATCATTTGGCAACTAGCATGAAATATCTCATAAAATTACAAAAATATTAGTAATCATTCATGACTTATTTACATGAAAACAAAATTACATATCCTTTATATCTAAACCATATACCAACGACCAAAAACACCTACAAACACTTTCATTCTTCAATTTTCTTCATCTAATTGATCTCTCTCAAGTTCCATCTTCAAGTTCTAAGTGTTCTTCATAAATTCCATAAGTATAGTTTCATAAAAATCAAGAATACTTCCAAGTTTGCAAGTCTACTTCCAAGCTTTCTAATCCATTCCAAGTAATCATCTAAGATCAAGGAACCTTTGTTATTTACAGTAGGTTATCTTTCTAATTCAAGGTAATATTCATATTCAAACTTTGATTCAATTTCTACAACTATAACAATCTTATTTCGAGTTAAAATCTTACTTGAACTGTTTTCGTGTCATGATTCTGCTTCAAGAACTTTCAAGCCATCCAAGGATCCTTTGAAGCTAGATCCATTTTTCTCATTTCAAGTAGTTTTATCCAGAAAACTTGAGTTAGTAATGATGTTCATAACATCATTCGATTCATACATATAAAGCTATCTTATTCGAAGGTTTAAACTTATAATCACTAGAACATAGTTTAGTTAATTCTAAACTTGTTCGCAAACAAAAATTAATCCTTCTAACTTGACTTTTAAAATCAACTAAACACATGTTCTATATCTATATGATATGCTAACTTAATGATTTAAAACCTGGAAACACGATGAACACCATAAAATCGGATATACGCCGTCGTAGTGAAACCGGGGGCTGTTTTGGTTTGGATAATTAAAAACTATGATAAACTTTGATTTAAAAGTTGTTCTTCTGGGAAAATGATTTTTCATATGAACATGAAACTATATCCAAAAATCTTAGTTAAACTCAAAGTGAAAGTATGTTTTTCAAAATGGTCATCAAGATGTCGTTCTTTCGACGGAAATGACTACCTCTTTAGTAATTGACATGTAACTTAAATTTCTGACTATAAACCTATACTTTTTCTGTTTGGATTCTTAAATTAGAGTTCAATATAAAACCAAAGCAATTTGATTCACTTAAAACGGATTTAAAATGAAGAAGTTATGGGTAAAACAAGATTGGATATTTTTGATCTTTTTAGCTACGGGAAATGTTTAACAAATCTATACAAATCATATCCTAGCTAACTTATATTGTATTATATATGTATTCTAATATATTATGTAATCTTGGGATACCATAGACACGTATGCAAATGTTTTGACATATCATATCGACCCATGTATATATATTATTTGGAACAACCATAGACACTCTATATGCAGTAATGTTGGAGTTAGCTATACAGGGTTGAGGTTGATTCCAAAAATATATATACTTTGAGTTGTGATCTAGCCAGAGACGTGTATACACTGGGTCGTGGATTGATTCAAGATAATATATATCGATTTATTTTCTGTACATCTAACTGTGGACAACTAGTTGTAGGTTACTAACGAGGACAACTGACTTAATACACTCAAATCTTTAAAACATAAAAAAATGGTTGTAATTATATTTTGTTCATACTTTGATATATATGTACATATTTGTATAGGTTCGTGAATCGATCCGTTGCCAAGTCTTATTTCTGAGGAAGGAAATATCTGTGAAAGTGAGTTATAGTCCCACTTTTAAAATCTAATATTTTTTGGATGAGAATACATGCAGGTTTTATAAATGATTTACAAAATAGACACAAGTACGTGAAACTACATTCTATGGTTGAATTATCGAAATCGAATATGCCCCTTTTTATTAAGTCTGGTAATCTAAGAATTAGGGAACAGACACCATAATTGACGCGAATCCTAAAGATAGATCTATTGGGCGTAACAAACCCCATCCAAAGTACCGGATGCTTTAGTACTTCGAAATTTATATCATATCCGAAGGGTGTCCCGGAATGGTGGGGATATTCTTATATATGCATCTTGTTAATGTCGGTTACCAGGTGTTCACCATATGAATGATTTTTATCTCTATGTATGGGATGTGTATTGAAATATGAAATCTTGTGGTCTATTGTTACGATTTGATATATATAGGTTAAACCTATAACTCACCAACATTTTTGTTGACGTTTAAAGCATATTTATTCTCAGGTGAATACTAAGAGCTTCCGCTGTTGCATACTAAAATAAGGACAAGATTTGGAGTCCATGTTTGTATGATATTGTGTAAAAACTGCATTCAAGAAACATATGTCGATGTAATATATTTCTATTGTAAACCATTATGTAATGGTCATGTGTAAACAGTATATTTTAGATTATCATTATTTGATAATCTATGTAATGCTTTTAAAACCTTTATGGATAAAATAAAGGTTATGGTTGTTTTAAAAATGAATGCAGTCTTTGAAAAACGTCTCATATAGAGGTCAAAACCTCGCAACGAAATCAATTAATATGGAACGTTTATAATCAATATGAATGGGACATTTCAGTTGGTATCCGAGTGTTGGTCTTAGAGAACCAGAAAATTTGCATTAGTGTGTCTTATCGAGTTTGTTAGGATGCGTTAGTGAGTCTGGACTTCGACTGTGTTTTCTTTAAAAACGATTGCTTAACATTTTTGTTGGAAACTATATATTATTAACATGTAAATATTATGTGATATATTAATCTCTTAACATGTTTGATATTGTGTGATAGATGTCTACCTCTAGCACAAATCCCATTGACTCACCTAATAATAACGAAGAGTCGAATATATATTGGCAAGATTCACAAGTTCTCGAAGAACCGGAAGAAGAGGAAACGGAACCGGAAGAAGAGGAACCGGAAGAAGAGGAACCAGAAGAAGAGGAACCGGAAGAAGAAGAGGTTCCGGAGGGGGGAATAGTAGGAACCACAGAAAACCGGTCAAATAAAAGAAAATCCTCAACCAATGAACCAAAGTTAATAATGGTCAATGGTGTTTCTGCTAAGGAAGCAAAATATTGGGAAAATAACCAATTTTCTGATGAATCGGATCCTGATGAGGATTCCAATGATGTTATAGAAATTACCCGGACCTAATTTAATGAGGCAAAAGAAAATAATAAGGGAAAAGGCATCAAAATAGAGAAATCTGATTCCGACCCCGATGAACTTTATTTGTACCGTCAACACCCGTATTTTCAATATCGTGACAATAACCCGGGAACCTCTAAACCACCAGGTTTTTCTAAACCAATGTGAAAAATGACGGCTCGTATTAGAGGAACATCATATATCCCTAGAAAATTAGGAAAAAGAACCAAGTCCGAAGAAGAAGAAACTAGTGATTCAGATTAGAGGGGTGTGAGCATGTTGTGTAATAAATGTATTGTAGTGTGCTTGTACTTTTATGTTCTATGTAAAAATTGCTTGTATTGTTTGTTATTACGAATCTAATCCTTGTCTATTTTACAGTATAAAAACAAAATGGACGTTAAGGGTAGACAACAGAATATTTTAGAAGACCTACCAGAGGATATGATTGAGGAAATCTTGTCTAGAGTCGGTCAGAATTCATCAGAACATTTAGTTATGGCAAAATTAACTTGTCAAACATTTGAAAGACTTTCCGGAAATGCCTTAGTTTATAAAAGGCTTTCCTTTGATAGGTGGGGTATATCACATTGGGGAGACCGTAAGTTATGCCGTGTTTTCTTTAAAGCATTAAATGCGGGCAACCCAAATGCAATTTTACGCTATGGGTTAAGAACCTATTTTGACTCAGCATATCCCAACATAGGATTTCGTGAATTAGAAAGAGCTTCTAACATGCAACATAAAGAAGCATGTTATGCTTACGGGTTAGTGATGTTCGCTTCTTACCAAAGTGAGAAAAAGAACATCGGATTGCAGCTTTTAAATAAAACTTTTCCACAAGTGACGGATTCAGTAGTTGGGGTGAGAAACAAGTTTTTAGATTATTACGGGGCTGTTGGACATTATGAAACCCTCGTCCTTTTGACGACATTACAACATGCTGCCTAACCAATGGTCATAACGGTTATTTTCCACAAGACCAAGGATGGGAAGTCGTCATAGTAAAACCAGAATGCATGACTTGTTTCTGGACTTATGAATTACGTGTCTTTATTTCCTTTGCTGAACAACTTGCGTATTAACTAGATTTATCTTCAAAACTGTCCTGTATCATAGTGTACTATATTTCATGTTATATGTAATATAACGAAGTTGTAAGTTTGAAGAATATTTGTATGTGATATATTATTATAATCAGTTTTTCATATGGAATTGTAGTAGTTGAATTGTATATTAGCTACTAAGTATGAACTTAACGGGTAGGTAGTACCCGAATTTAAACTTATAAAACGCTAATATGAAGAAAAAGCTTTTATAAATGAGTTCATATTATGCTACGAGATACTATTGACTACTCATAATATTCTGTATGATTAACTTGTTTCATTTGACTATTTTGAAGGAAATGGCACCGACTACTCGACACACCTTGAATATGAGCGAAGAGGAATTTTGTGCCTTTCTTGCTTCAAACATAGCCGCAGTACAGGCCGCGCTACATACCAACAATAACTCTGAATCTAGCAATACAGCTAACGGCACAAGAAATCGTGTAGGATGCTCCTACAAGGAATTCACTGCCTGCAAACCTTCAGAATTTGATGGGACCGAAGGACCAATCGGATTGAAATGGTGGACCTAGAAAGTTGAATCAGTGTTTGCCATAAGTAAGTGTGCTAAAGGAGACAAAGTGAAGTACGCTACGCATACCTTCATAGGTATTGCGTTAACATGGTGGAATACCTATCTAGAGCAAGTGGGACAAGATGCTGCTTATGCGCTACCGTGGTCAGCATTCAAGCACTTGATGAACGAGAAGTACCGTCCCAGAACCGAGGTCAATAAGCTCAAGTCAGAACTTAGAGGGTTACAAACACAGGGATTCGATATTACTTCGTACGAAAGATGATTCACAGAATTGTACCTATTGTGTCTGAGAGCGTTCGAAGATGAGGAAGAGAAGATCGACGCGTTTGTCAAAGGGTTACCGGAGAGAATCCAATAAGATATAAGTTCACACGAGTCTGCCTCCATACAAAAGGCATGTAGAATGGCTCACAAACTAGTGAACCAGATTGAGGGAAGAATTAAAGAACAGGCAGCCGAAGAGGCCAACGTGAAGCTAGTCAAAAGAAAGTGGGAGGAAAACGGTGATAAGAGTCACCAATACAACAAAAATTATCCCAACAATCGCAACATCAATCGCAACTACAACAAACGGCACAACAACAACAACAACGACTACAACAATCATCCCAACAACAATAACAACCGCAACAACAACAATCAGAAGTAGCTATGCCAAAGGTGTGAAAAGTATCACTCGGGGTTCTGCACCAAATTTTGCAACAAGTGTAAAAGAAATGGTCATAGTGCGGCGAAGTGTGAGGTCTACGGACCAGGGGTTAATAGAACGAAATGAACAAATGGTGCCAGAACGAGTAATGCAGAGCAAGTAGTGTTGGAGCAAGTTATGCCAATATAGTTTGTTATAAATGTGGAAAACCGGGCCACATTATTAGAAATTTCCCAAACCAGGAGAACACGAAGGGACAAGGCCGCGGAAGAGTTTTCAATATTAATGCGGCAGAGGCACAGGAAGACCTGGAACTTGTTACGGGTACGTTTCTTATTGACAATAAATCTGCTTACGTTTTATTTGATTCGGGTGCGGATAGAAGCTATATGAGTAGAGATTTTTGTGCTAAATTAAGTTGTCCATTGACGCCGTTGGATAGTAAATTTTTACTCGAATTAGCAAACGGTAAATTAATTTTAGCAGATTATATATGCCGGAATCGAGAAATTAAACTGGGTAGCGAAATATTTAAGATTGATTTGATACCAGTAGAGTTAGGGAGTTTTGATGTAATAGTTGGCATGGACTGGCTGAAGGAGATGAAAGCAGAGATCGTATGTTACAAAAATGCAATTTGCATTGTACGAGAAGAAGGAGAACCCTTAATGGTGTACGGAGAAAAGGGCAACACGAAGCTACATCTTATTAGTAATTTGAAGGCACAAAAACTAATAAGAAAAGGTTGCTATGCTGTTCTAGCACACGTCGAGAAAGTACAAACTGAAGAAAAGAGCATCAAAGATGTTCCTGTCGCAAAAGAATTTCCCGATGTATTTTCGAAAGAATTACCGGGACTACCTCCACATCGATCTGTTGAATTTCAAATAGATCTTGTTCCAGGAGCTACACCAATAGCTCGTGCTCCTTACAGACTCGCACCCAGTGAGAAGAAAGAACTGAAAAGCCAACTGCAGGAACTATTAGAACGTGGTTTCATTCGACCAAGCACATCACCATGGGGAGCTCCTGTTTTTTTTGTCAAGAAGAAGGATGGTACATTTAGGTTGTGTATTGACTACAGAGAGTTGAATAAACTTACCATCAAAAACCGTTATCCACTGCCGAGAATTGATGACTTATTTGATCAACTACAAGGCTCGTCAGTTTATTCGAAAATCGATTTACATTCTGGATATCATCAAATGCGAGTAAAGGAGGATGATATTCCAAAAACTGCTTTTACGACGCGTTATGGTCATTACGAGTTTATGGTTATGCCGTTTGGATTGACTAACGCACCAGCTGTGTTTATGGACCTTATGAACCGGGTGTGTGGGCCATATCTTGAGAAGTTTGTCATTATTTTCATCAATGACATACTTATTTACTCAAAGAATGATCAAGAGCACGAAGAACATTTGAGAAAAGTGCTAGAAGTATTGAGGAAAGAAAAACTGTACGCTAAGTTTTCAAAGTGTGCATTTTGGTTGGAAGAAGTTCAATTCCTCGGTCACATAGTGAACAAAGAAGGTATCCAGGTGGACCCGGCAAAGATCGAAACCGTTGAAAAGTGGAAAACCCCAAAAACTCCGAAGCATATACGTCAATTTTTAGGATTGGCTGGTTACTACAGAAGATTCATCCAAGATTTCTCCAAAATAGCAAAACCGTTGACTGCATTAATGCATAAAGGGAAGAAATTTGAATGGAAGGATGAACAAGAGAAGGCGTTTCAGTTATTGAAGAAAAAGCTAACTACGGCACCTATATTGTCATTGCCTGAAGGGAATGATGATTTTGTGATTTATTGTGACGCATCAAAGCAAGGTCTCGGTTGTGTATTAATGCAACGGACGAAGGTGATTGCTTATGCGTCTAGACAATTGAAGATTCACGAGCAAAATTATATGACTCACGATATGGAATTGGGTGCTGTTGTTTTTGCATTAAAGACTTGGAGGCATTATTTATATGGGGTCAAAAGTATTATATATACCGACCACAAAAGTCTCCAACATATATTTAATCAGAAGCAACTGAATATGAGACAACGCAGGTGGATTGAACTGTTGAATGATTATGATTTTGAGATTCGATACCACCCGGGGAAGGCAAATGTGGTAGCTGACGCTTTGAGTAGAAAGGACAGAGAACCTATACGGGTAAAAGCTATGAATATAATTATTCGTACTAACCTTATTACTCAAATAAAGGAGGCGCAACGGGGGGTTGTAAAAGAAGGAAAGTTGAAGAATGAGATACCCAAAGGATCAGAGAAACATCTTAATATTCGGGAAGACGAAACCCGATATAGGGCTGATAGAATTTGGGTACCAAGGTTTGGAGATGTGATAGAAATGGTACTTAAGGAAGCACATAAAACCAGATATTCAATACATCCCGGAGCGGGGAAGATGTATAAAGATCTCAAGAAACACTTTTGGTGGCCGGGTATGAAAGCCGATATTGCTAAATATGTAGGAGAATGTTTGACGTGTTCTAAGGTCAAAGCTGAACATCAGAAATCATCAGGTCTACTACAATAACCTGAAATCCCGAAATGGAAATGGAAAAACATTACCATGGATTTCATTACTAAATTGCCAAGGACTGCAAGTGGTTATGATACTATTTGGGTAATAGTTGATCGTCTCACCAAGTCAGCACACTTTCTGCCAATGAGAGATGATGACAAAATGGAGAAGTTGGCGTGATTGTATTTGAAGGAGGTTGTCTCCAGACATGGAATACCCGTCTCTATTATCTCTGATAGGGATGGTAGATTTGTTTCAAGGTTCTGGCAGACGTTGCAACAAGCATTAGGGACTCGTCTAAACATGAGTACTGCCTATCATCCACAAACTGATGGGCAGAGCGAAAGGATGATACAAACGCTTGAAGACATGCTATGAGCATGTGTTATTGATTTCGGAAACAGTTGGGATCGACACTACCGTTAGCAGAATTTTCCTACAACAACAGTTATCATTCTAGTATTGAGATGGCGCCTTTTGAGGCACTTTATGGTAGAAAGTGCAGGTCTCCGATTTGTTGGAATGAAGTGGGGGATAGATAGATTACGGGTCCGGAGATAATACAAGAAACTGCCGAGAAAATCATCCAAATTCAACAACGATTGAAAACCGCCCAGAGTCGACAAAAGAGCTACGCGGACAGTAAAAGAAAAGATATAGAGTTTGAAATTGGAGAAATGGTCATGCTTAAGGTTTCACCTTGGAAAGGCGTTGTTCGATTTGGTAAATGGGGGAAACTAAATCCAAGGTACATTGGACCATTCAAGATTATAGATCGTGTCGGACCAGTAGCTTACCAACTGGAGCTACCTCAACAACTCGTGGCTGTACATAACACTTTTCACGTATCGAATTTGAAGAAATGTTTTGCTTAATCAGATCTCACTATTCCGTTGGACGAAATCCAAATCAATGAAAAACTTCAATTCATTGAAGAACCCGTCGAAATAATGGATCGTGAGGTTAAGAGACTTAAGCAAAACAAGATACCGATTGTTAAGGTTCGATGGAATGCTCGTAGAGGACCCGAGTTCACCTGGGAGCATGAAGATCAGATGAAGAAGAAATACCCGCATCTATTTCTAGAAGATTCGTCAACACCTTCAACAGCTTAAAATTTTGGGACGAAATTTATTTAACGGGTAGGTACTGTAGTGACCCGAACTTTTCCATGTTTATATATATTAATTGAGATTGATATTTACATGAATAAATGTTTCCAATGTGTTAAGCAATCAAACTTGTTAAGACTTGATTAAATGAAATAAGTTTCATATAGACAATTGATCACCCAAGTTGACCGGCGATTCACGAACATTACAAATTTGTAAAAACTACATGTTGTGGTATATATAGACATATATATTTGGTTTACATGAGATTATGATGAGTAATTATCTCACTAAGTATATTAACAATGTGTGATATACATAAGAAATGAGATTACTAAGTTAAGAAACTCGAAATGATATATATAACGATTATCGTTATGATAACGTCTACTAAATACATATGTATCATATTAAGATATTGATACACTATATTTAATATGATAAAATGATATTTAAATATATCATTAAGTGTGTTAACAATGAACTACATATGTAAAAATAAGACTACTAACTCAAGAATTACGAAACGAGACTTATATGTAACGATTTTCGTTGTAATGATATTTTAATGTATATATCATATTAAGAGATATTCATACATCATAATATCATGATAACATAATAATTTAACATCTCATTTGATATAATAAACATTGGGTTAACAACATTAATGGAGATCGTTAACTTAAAGGTTTCAAAACAACACTTACATGTAACGACTAACGAAGACTTAACGACTCCATTAGAATGTATATACATGTTGTGTTTTGATATGTATTCTTACACTTTTTAAAGACTTCAAAACACATATCAAAGTACTTATACTTAACAAAAATGCTTACAATTACATCCTCGTTCAGTTTCATCAACAATTCTACTCGTATGCACCCGTATTCGTACTCGTACAATACATAGCTTTTAGATGTATGTACTATTGGTATATACACTCCAATGATCAGCTCTTAGCAACCCATGTGAGTCACCTAACACATGTGGGAACCATCATTTGGCAACTAGCATGAAATATCTCATAAAATTACAAAAATATTAGTAATCATTCATGACTTATTTACATGAAAACAAAATTACATATCCTTTATATCTAATCCATATACCAACGACCAAAAACACCTGTAAATACTTTAATTCTTCAATTTTCTTCATCTAATTGATCTCTCTCAAGTTCCATCTTCAAGTTCTAAGTGTTCTTCATAAATTCCATAAGTATAGTTTCATAAAAATCAAGAATACTTCCAAGTTTGCAAGTCTACTTCCAGCTTTCTAATCCATTCCAAGTAATCATCTAAGATCAAGGAACCTTTGTTATTTACAATAGGTTATCTTTCTAATTCAGGTAATATTCATATTCAAACTTTGATTCAATTTCTACAACTATAACAATCTTATTTCGAGTGAAAATCTTACTTGAACTGTTTTCGTGTCATGATTCTGCTTCACGAACTTTCAAGCCATCCAAGGATCCTTTGAAGCTAGATCTATTTTTCTCATTTCCAGTAGTTTTATCCAGAAAACTTGAGGTAGTAATGATGTTCATAACATCATTCGATTCATACATATAAAGCTATCTTATTCGAAGATTTAAACTTGTAATCACTAGAACATAGTTTAGTTAATTCTAAACTTGTTCGCAAACAAAAGTTAATCCTTCTAACTTGACTTTTAAAATCAACTAAACACATGTTCTATATCTATATGATAAGCTAACTTAATGATTTAAAACCTGGAAACACGATGAACACCATAAAATCGGATATACGCCGTCGTAGTGAAACCGAGGGCTCTTTTGGTTTGGATAATTAAAAACTATGATAAACTTTGATTTAAAAGTTGTTCTTCTGGGAAAATGATTTTTCATATGAACATGAAACTATATCCAAAAATATTGGTTAAACTCAAAGTGAAAGTATGTTTTTCAAAATGGTCATCAAGATGTCGTTCTTTCGACGGAAATGACTACCTCTTTAGTAATTGACATGTAACTTAAATTTCTGACTATAAACCTATACTTTTTCTATTTGGATTCTTAAATTAGAGTTCAATATGAAACCATAGCAATTTGATTCACTCAAAATGGATTTAAAATGAAGAAGTTATGGGTAAAACAAGATTGAATATTTTTGATCTTTTTAGCTACGGGAAATGTTTAACAAATCTATAAAAATCATATCCTAGCTAACTTATATTGTATTATACATGTATTCTAATATATTATGTAATTTTGGGATACCATAGACACGTATGCAAATGTTTTGACATATCCTATCAGCCCATGTATATATATTATTTGGAACAACCATAGATACTCTATATGCAGTAATGTTGGAGTTAACTATACAGGGTTGAGGTTGATTCCAAAAATATATATACTTTGAGTTGTGATCTAGCCTGAGACGTGTATACACTGGGTCGTGGATTGATTCAAGATAATATATATCGATTTATTTTCTGTACATCTAACTGTGGACAACTAGTTGTAGGTTACTAACGAGGACAGCTGACTTAATACACTCAAATCTTTAAAACATAAAAAAATGGTTGTAATTACATTTTGATCATACTTTGATATATATGTACATATTTGTATAGGTTCGTGAATCGATCCGTGGCCAAGTCTTATTTCCGAGGAAGGAAATATCTGTGAAAGTGAGTTATAGTCCCACTTTTAAAATCTAATATTTTTAGGATGAGAATACATGCAGGTTTTATAAATTTTTTACAAAATATGTAGTGACCCAAACTTTTCCATGTTTATATATATTAATTGAGATTGATATTTACATGATTAAGTGTTTCCAATATGTTAAGCAATCAAACTTGTTAAGACTTGATTAATTGAAATATGTTTCATATAGACAATTGACCACCCAAGTTGACCGGTAATTCACGAACGTTAAAACTTGTAAAAACTATATGATGACATATATATGGATATATATATAGTTAACATGATACAATGATAAGTAAACATATCATTAAGTATATTAACAATGAACTATATATGTAAAAACAAGACTACTAACTTAATGATTTTTAAACGAGACATATATGTAACGATTATCGTTGTAAAGACATTTAATGTATATATATCATATTAAGAGATATTCATACATGATAATATCATGATAATATAATAATTTAGAATCTCATTTGATATTATAAACATTGGGTTAACAACATTTAACAAGATCGTTAACCTAAAGGTTTCAAAACAACACTTACATGTAACGACTAACGATGACTTAACGACTCAGTTAAAATGTATATACATGTAGTGTTTTAATATGTATTTATACACTTTTGAAAGACTTCAATACACTTATCAAAATACTTCTACTTAACAAAAATGCTTACAATTACATCCTCGTTCAGTTTCATCAACAATTCTACTCGTATGCACCCGTATTCGTACTCGTACAATACACAGCTTTTAGATGTATGTACTATTGGTATATACACTCCAATGATCAGCTCTTAGCAGCCCATGTGAGTCACCTAACACATATGGGAACCATCATTTGGCAACTAGCATGAAATATCTCATAAAATTACAAAAATATGAGTAATCATTCATGACTTATTTACATGAAAACAAAATTACATATCCTTTATATCTAATCCATACACCAACGACCAAAAACACCTACAAACACTTTCATTCTTCAATTTTCTTCATCTAATTGATCTCTCTCAAGTTCTATCTTCATGTTCTAAGTGTTCTTCATAAATTCTACAAATTCTAGTTACATAAAATCAAGAATACTTTCAAGTTTGCTAGCTCACTTCCAATCTTGTAAGGTGATCATCCAACCTCAAGAAATCTTTGTTTCTTACAGTAGGTTATCATTCTAATACAAGGTAATAATCATATTCAAACTTTGGTTCAATTTCTATAACTATAACAATCTTATTTCAAGTGATGATCTTACTTGAACTTGTTTTCGTGTCATGATTCTGCTTCAAGAACTTCGAGCCATCCAAGGATCCGTTGAAGCTAGATCCATTTTTTTCTTTTCCAGTAGGTTTATCCAAGGAACTTAAAGTATTAATGATGTTCATAATGTAGTGACCCGAACTTTTCCATGTTTATATATATTAATTGAGATTTATATTTACATGATTAAATGTTTCCAACATGTTAAGCAATCAAACTTGTTAAGACTTGATTAATTGAAATATGTTTCATATAGACAATTGACCACCCAAGTTGACCGGCGATTCACGAACGTTAAAACTTGTAAAAACGACTTGACGATATATATATGGATATACATATGGTTAACATGAGATTATGATAAGTAAGTATCTCCATAAGTATATTAACAATGAGTTATATACATATAAACAAGACTACTAACTTAAGGATTTCGAAACGAGACATATATGTAACGATTATCGTTGTAACGACATTTGAATGTATATATATCATATTAAGATATATTAATATATCATAATATCATGATAATATAATAATTTAACATCTCATTAGATATAATAAACAATGGGTTAACAACATTAATTGAGATCGTTAACTTAAAGGTTTCAAAACAACACTTACATGTAACGACTAACGATGACTTAACGACTCCGTTAAAATGTATATACATGTAGTGTATTTAGATGTATTAAAATACTTTTGGAAGACTTCAAGACATATATCAAAACACTCATACTTAACGAAAATGGTTACAGTTACTTTCCCATTCTTTTCTTTCATCAAGAATTCTAGTCGTATTCTTACCCGTATTATACACAGCTTCAAAACGTACTTACTATGGGTATATACCAATAGGAACTAGCATGGGATTCCACTCTTGATTATGTCATGTATGACTAATCAATTTTAACTTCTACCATGAGCTAGTCAACTAACTAGAACTCCTTTTAACCCCACTCACCACTCACCAATTAACACTCATCATTCACTCCATTTCACTTCCAAATCTCTTTCTAATTCTCTCTCAACACACCCACACTTTTATGAACGTATTTTTCCAGTAGTTAATCATCATCTTCATCAAAAATCACTTCAAGAATCAAGCTATAATCATCATAGGAAGAACACTTCAAGAATACTTCAAAAATCCCTTCAAGTTTACTAATTTACTTCCAAGCTTTCTAATCCATTCCAAGTAATCATCTAAGATCAAGAAACCTTTGTTATATACAGTAGGTTATCTTTCTTATTCAAGGTAATATTCATATTCAAACTTTGATTCAATTTCTATAACTATAAACTATCTTAATTCGAGCAAAAATCTTACTTGAACTTGTTTTTGTGTCATGATCCTACTTCAAGAACTTTCAAGCCATCCAAGATCCTTTGAAGCTAGATCATTTCTTGTCACTTCCAGTAGGTTTACCTACTAAACTTGAGGTAGTAATGATGTTCATAACATCATTCGATTCATATATATAAAACTATCTTATTCGAAGGTTTAAACTTGTAATCACTAGAACATAGTTTAGTTAATTCTAAACTTGTTCGCAAACAAAAATTAATCCTTCTAACTTGACTTTTAAAATCAACTAAACACATGTTCTATATCTATATGATATGCTAACTTAATGATTTAAAACCTGGAAACACGAAAAACACCGTAAAACCGGATTTACGCCGTCGTAGTAACACCGCGGGCTGTTTTGGGTTAGTTAATTAAAAACTATGATAAACTTTGATTTAAAAGTTGTTATTCTGAGAAAATGATTTTTATTATGAACATGAAACTATATCCAAAAATTATGATTAAACTCAAAGTGGAAGTATGTTTTCTAAAATGGTCATCTAGACGTCGTTCTTTCGACTGAAATGACTACCTTTACAAAAACGACTTGTAACTTATTTTTCCGACTATAAACCTATACTTTTTCTTTTTAGATTCATAAAATACAGTTCAATATGAAACCATAGCAATTTGATTCATTCAAAACGGATTTAAAATGAAGAAGTTATGGGTAAAACAAGATTGGATAATTTTTCTCATTTTAGCTACGTGAAAATTGGTAACAAATCTATTCCAACCATAACTTAATCAACTTGTATTGTATATTATGTAATCTTGAGATACCATAGACACGTATACAATGTTTCGACCTATCATGTCGACACATCTATATATATTTCGGAACAACCATAGACACTCTATATGTGAATGTTGGAGTTAGCTATACAGGGTTGAGGTTGATTCCAAAATATATATAGTTTGAGTTGTGATCGATACTGAGATACGTATACACTGGGTCGTGGATTGATTCAAGATAATATTTATTGATTTATTTCTGTACATCTAACTGTGGACAACTAGTTGTAGGTTACTAACGAGGACAGCTGACTTAATAAACTTAAAACATCAAAATATATTAAAAGTGTTGTAAATATATTTTGAACATACTTTGATATATATATGTATATATTGTTATAGGTTCGTGAATCAACCAGTGGCCAAGTCTTACTTCCCGACGAAGTAAAAATCTGTGAAAGTGAGTTATAGTCCCACTTTTAAAATCTAATATTTTTGGGATGAGAATACATGCAGGTTTTATAAATGATTTACAAAATAGACACAAGTACGTGAAACTACATTCTATGGTTGAATTATCGAAATCGAATATGCCCCTTTTTATTAAGTCTGGTAATCTAAGAATTAGGGAACAGACACCCTAATTGACGCGAATCCTAAAGATAGATCTATTGGGTCTAACAAACCTCATCCAAAGTACCGGATGCTTTAGTACTTCGAAATTTATATCATATCCGAAGGGTGTCCCGGAATGATGGGGATATTCTTATATATGCATCTTGTTAATGTCGGTTACCAGGTGTTCACCATATGAATGATTTTTATCTCTATGTATGGAATGTGTATTGAAATATAAAATCTTGTGGTCTATTATTATGATTTGATATCTATAGGTTAAACCTATAACTCACCAACATTTTTGTTGACGTTTTAAAGCATGTTTATTCTCAGGTGATTATTAAGAGCTTCCGCTGTCGCATACTTAAATAAGGACGAGATTTGGAGTCCATGCTTGTATGATATTGTGTAAAAACTGCATTCAAGAAACTTATTTTGTTGTAACATATTTGTATTGTAAACCATTATGTAATGGTCGTGTGTAAACAGGATATTTTAGATTATCATTATTTGATAATCTACGTAAAACTTTTAAACCTTTATTGATGAAATAAAGGTTATGGTTTGTTTTAAAATGAATGCAGTCTTTGAAAAACGTCTCATATAGAGGTCAAAACCTCGCAACGAAATCAATTAATATGGAACGTTTTTAATCAATAAGAACGGGACATTTCAGTTGGTATCAGAGCGTTGGTCTTAGAGAACCAGAATTTTGCATTAGTGTGTCTTATGTAGTTTGTTAGGATGCATTAGTGAGTCTGGACTTCGACCGTGTTTACTTGAAAAATGATTGCTTAACAAATTTTGTTGGAAACTATATATTTTTAACATGTGAATATTATGTGATATATTAATCTCTTAACGCGTTTGATATTATGTGATAGATGTCTACCTCTAGAACAAGTCCCATTGACTCACCTAATAATAATGAAGAGTCAAATGTAAATTGGAATGATTCGTGGACTGATTCACAAGTTCCCGAAGAGGAACCGGAAGAAGAGTCGGAACCGGAAGAAGAATCGGAACCGGAAGAAGAATCGGAGCCGGATGAAGAAATAGAACCGGTGGGGGAAATAATAAAACGGTTAAGTAAAAGAAAATCCTCAACCAACCGACCAAGGTTAATTATGGTCAATGGTGTTTCCGCCAAGGAAGCAAAATATTGGGAGGATTACCAATTCTCCGATGAATCAGATTCCGACGAGAATTCCGATGAAGTTATAGAAATTACCCCAGCTGAATTTAAAAAGGCAAAAGAAAATAATAAGGGAAAGGGCATAAAAATAGAGAAATCTAATTCCAACCCCGATGAACTTTATATGTATCGTCAACCCCCGAAGTCCTTAAGTTGTAACAATGACCCGGGAACCTCTAAACCACCAGGTTTTTCTAAACCAATGTGGAAAATAACGGCTCGTATTAGGGGAACATCATATATCCCTAGAAACTTGGGAAAACGAACCAAAACCAAAGAAGAAGAAACAAGCGAGTCGGAATAAGATAGTTGTATTCGTGTAGTGTAATATATGTAATATAGTGTGCTTATGCTTTATGATATATGTAAAAATTGCTTGTATTAATAAGTATTTTTTTATGAATCTAACTCTTGTCTATTTTACAGTATAAAAACACAAAATGGATAGACAACCCAATATTTTAAGAGACCTACCCGGAGACATGATTGATGAAATCTTGTCTAGAGTCGGTCAGAATTCCTCGGCACAACTATTTAAGGCGAGATCAGTTTGTAAGACATTCGAAGAACGTTCCAAGAATGATTTGGTTTATAAAAGGCTTTCGTTCGGAAGATGGGGGATATCACATTGGGAAATCCATAAGTTACGATGTGTTTACTTTGACGCATATATTGCGGGGAATCCAAATGCTATTTTACGCAACGGGTTAAGAAATTATTTTGACTCAGTATATCCAAATATAGGACTTCGTGATTTAGAAAAAGCGGCTAACATGCAACATAAAGAAGCATGTTATGCTTACGGGTTAGTAATGTTCGCTTCTCACCAAAGTGAGAACAAGAACATCGGGCTACAACTATTAAACAAAACGTTCCCTCAAGTGACGGAGTCGGTAATTGGGGTAAGAAATGAGGTTTTTAGGTTATTACGAGACTGTTGGTCATTACGTAACCCTCGTCCCTTTGACGACGTTACAACACGCTGTCTTATCAACGGCCATAACGGTTATGTTCCACAAGACCAAGGATGGGAAGTAATCCTAGTAAAACCAGAATGCATGACTTGTTTCTGGACGTATGAATTACGTGTCTTTATTGCCTTTGCTGAACGACTTGTGTACTAGCTAGAATTATCTTCACAACCATCTTGTATCAAATTTATTGTGTGCTATATTTCATGCTATATGTAAAATAAGCGGTATTGTAAGTTTGTAAAATATTGTGTAAAAGTTTGAACGCGAAATATTATTACAATCAGTTTTTCATATAGAATTGTAGTAGTTGAATTGTATATTAGCTACTAAGTATGAACTTAACGGGTAGGTACTACCCGAATTTAAACTTATAAAACGCTAATATGAAGAAAAAGCTTTTATAAATGAGTTCATATTATGCTACGAAATACTATTAACTACTCTTAATATTCTGTATGATTAACTTGTTCCATTTAACTATTTTGAAGGAAATGGCACCGACTACTCGACACACCGTGAATATGAATGAAGAGGAATTCCGTACTTTTCTAGCTTCAAACATAGCCGCAGTACAGGCTGCGCTATATACCAACAATAACCTTGGATCTAGCAGTACAGGAAATCGTGTAGGATGCACCTACAAAGAATTCACTGCCTGCAAACCTTTGGAATTTGATGGAACTGAAGGACCGATCGGATTGAAACGGTGGACCGAGAAGGTCGAATCGGTGTTTGCCATAAGTAAGTGTACTGAAGAGGACAAAGTGAAGTACGCTACGCATACCTTCACAGGTTCTGCGTTAACATGGTGGAATACCTATCTAGAGCAAGTGGGACAAGACGATGCGTACGCACTACCGTGGTCAGCATTCAAGCACTTGATGAACGAGAAGTACCGTCCCAGAACCGAGGTCAATAAGCTCAAGACAGAACTTAGAGGGTTACGAACCCAAGGATTTGATATTACCACGTATGAAAGACGATTCACAGAATTGTGCCTATTGTGTCCGGGAGCATTCGAAGATGAGGAAGAGAAGATCGACGCGTTTGTGAAAGGATTACCGGAAAGAATCCAAGAAGATATAAGTTCACACGAGCCCGCCTCCATACAACAGGCATGTAGAATGGCTCACAAACTGGTGAACCAGATTGAAGAAAGAATTAAAGAACAGACTGCTGAAGAGGCCAATGTGAAGCAAGTCAAAAGAAAGTGGGAGGAAAACGGTGATAAGAATCACCAATACAACAACAACAGCAATTACAACAATAATCGCAACAATTATCCCAACAATCGCAACATCAATCGCAACTACAACAAACGGCCCAACAACAACAACAACAACAACAACAACAACAACAACAACAGCAACTACAACAATCATCCCAACAACAATAATAACCGCAACAACAACAACAATCAGAAGCAGCTATGCCAAAGGTGTGAAAAGTATCACTCGGGGTTCTGCACCAAATTTTGCAACAAGTGTAAAAGAAATGGTCATAGCGCGGCGAAGTGTGAGGTCTACGGACCAGGGGTTAATAGAACGAAAGGAACAAATGGTGTCGGAACGAGTAATGGCGGAGCAAGTAGTGTCGGAGCAAGTTATGCCAATGTAGTTTGTTATAAATGTGGAAAACCGGGCCACATTATTAGAAATTGCCCGAACCAGGAGAACACGAATGGACAAGGCCGCGGAAGAGTTTTCAATATTAATGCGGCAGAGGCACAGGAAGACCCGGAGCTTGTTACGGGTACGTTTCTTATTGACAATAAATCTGCTTACGTTTTATTTGATTCGGGTGCGGATAGAAGCTATATGAGTAGAGATTTTTGTGCTAAATTAAGTTGTCCATTGACGCCTTTGGATAGTAAATTTTTACTCGAATTAGCAAATGGTAAATTAATTTCAGCAGATAATATATGTCGGAATCTAGAAATTAAACTGGTTAGCGAAACATTTAAGATTGATTTGATACCAGTAGAGTTAGGGAGTTTTGATGTGATAATCGGTATGGACTGGTTGAAAGAAGTGAAAGCAGAGATCGTTTGTTACAAAAATGCAATTCACATTATACGAGAAAAAGGAAAACCCTTAATGGTGTACGGAGAAAAGGGCAACACGAAGCTACATCTTATTAGTAATTTGAAGGCACAAAAACTAATAAGAAAAGGTTGCTATGCTGTTCTAGCACACGTCGAGAAAGTACAAACTGAAGAAAAGAGCATCAATGATGTTCCCATTGCAAAAGAATTTCCCGATGTATTTCCGAAAGAATTACCGGGATTACCCCCACAGCGATCCGTTGAATTTCAAATAGATCTTGTACCAGGAGCTGCACCAATAGCTCGTGCTCCTTACAGACTCGCACCCAGCGAGATGAAAGAACTGCAAAGCCAATTACAAGAACTTTTAGAGCGTGGTTTCATTCGACCAAGCACATCACCGTGGGGAGCTCCTGTTTTGTTTGTCAAGAAGAAAGATGGTACATTCAGGTTGTGTATCGACTACCGAGAGTTGAACAAACTTACCATCAAGAACCGCTACCCGCTACCGAGAATCGACGACTTATTTGATCAACTACAAGGCTCGTCTGTTTATTCAAAGATTGACTTACGTTCCGGGTATCATCAAATGCGGGTGAAAGAAGATGATATTCCAAAGACTGCTTTCAGAACACGTTACGGTCATTACGAGTTTATGGTCATGCCGTTTGGTTTAACTAATGCACCAGCTGTGTTCATGGACCTTATGAACCGAGTGTGTGGACCATACCTTGACAAGTTTGTCATTGTTTTCATTGATGACATACTTATTTACTCAAAGAATGACCAAGAACACGGTGAACATTTGAGAAAGGTGTTAGAAGTATTGAGGAAGGAAGAATTGTACGCTAAGTTTTCAAAGTGTGCATTTTGGTTGGAAGAAGTTCAATTCCTCGGTCACATAGTGAACAAAGAAGGTATTAAGGTGGATCCGGCAAAGATAGAAACTGTTGAAAAGTGGGAAACCCCGAAAACTCCGAAACACATACGCCAGTTTTTAGGACTAGCTGGTTACTACAGAAGGTTCATCCAAGACTTTTCCAGAATAGCAAAACCCTTGACTGCATTAACGCATAAAGGGAAGAAATTTGAATGGAATGATGAACAAGAGAAAGCGTTTCAGTTATTGAAGAAAAAGCTAACTACGGCACCTATATTGTCATTGCCTGAAGGGAATGATGATTTTGTGATTTATTGTGACGCATCAAAGCAAGGTCTCGGTTGTGTATTAATGCAACGAACGAAGGTGATTGCTTATGCGTCTAGACAATTGAAGATTCACGAACAAAATTATACGACGCATGATTTGGAATTAGGCGCGGTTGTTTTTGCATTAAAGACTTGGAGGCACTACTTATATGGGGTCAAAAGTATTATATATACCGACCACAAAAGTCTTCAACACATATTTAATCAGAAACAACTGAATATGAGGCAGCGTAGGTGGATTGAATTATTGAATGATTACGACTTTGAGATTCGTTACCACCCGGGGAAGGCAAATGTGGTAGCCGATGCCTTGAGCAGGAAGGACAGAGAACCCATTCGGGTAAAATCTATGAATATAATGATTCATAATAACCTTACTACTCAAATAAAGGAGGCGCAACAAGGAGTTTTAAAAGAGGGAAATTTAAAGGATGAAATACCCAAAGGATCGGAGAAGCATCTTAATATTCGGGAAGACGGAACCCGGTATAGGGCTGAAAGGATTTGGGTACCAAAATTTGGAGATATGAGAGAAATGGTACTTAGAGAAGCTCATAAAACCAGATACTCAATACATCCTGGAACGGGGAAGATGTACAAGGATCTCAAGAAACATTTTTGGTGGCCGGGTATGAAAGCCGATGTTGCTAAATACGTAGGAGAATGTTTGACGTGTTCTAAGGTCAAAGCTGAGCATCAGAAACCATCAGGTCTACTTCAACAACCCGAAATCCCGGAATGGAAATGGGAAAACATTACCATGGATTTCATCACTAAATTGCCAAGGACTGCAAGTGGTTTTGATACTATTTGGGTAATAGTTGATCGTCTCACCAAATCAGCACACTTCTTGCCAATAAGAGAAGATGACAAGATGGAGAAGTTAGCACGACTGTATTTGAAGGAAGTCATCTCCAGACATGGAATACCAATCTCTATTATCTCTGATAGGGATGGCAGATTTATTTCAAGATTCTGGCAGACATTACAGCAAGCATTAGGAACTCGTCTAGACATGAGTACTGCCTATCATCCACAAACTGATGGGCAGAGTGAAAGGACGATACAAACGCTTGAAGACATGCTACGAGCATGTGTTATTGATTTTGGAAATAGTTGGGATCGACATCTACCGTTAGCAGAATTTTCCTACAACAACAGCTACCATTCAAGCATTGAGATGGCGCCGTTTGAAGCACTTTATGGTAGAAAGTGCAGGTCACCGATTTGTTGGAGTGAAGTGGGGGATAGACAGATTACGGGTCCAGAGATTATACAAGAAACTACCGAGAAGATCATCCAAATTCAACAACGGTTGAAAACCGCCCAAAGTCGACAAAAGAGCTACGCTGACATTAAAAGAAAAGATATAGAATTTGAAATTGGAGAGATGGTCATGCTTAAAGTTGCACCTTGGAAAGGCGTTGTTCGATTTGGTAAACGAGGGAAATTAAATCCAAGGTATATTGGACCATTCAAGATTATTGATCGTGTCGGACCAGTAGCTTACCGACTTGAGTTACCTCAACAACTCGCGGCTGTACATAACACTTTCCACGTCTCGAATTTGAAGAAATGTTTTGCTAAAGAAGATCTCACTATTCCGTTAGATGAAATCCAAATCAACGAAAAACTCCAATTCATCGAAGAACCCGTCGAAATAATGGATCGTGAGGTTAAAAGACTTAAGCAAAACAAGATACCAATTGTTAAGGTTCGATGGAATGCTCGTAGAGGACCCGAGTTCACCTGGGAGCGTGAAGATCAGATGAAGAAGAAATACCCGCATCTATTTCCAGAAGATTCGTCAACACCTTCAACAGCTTAAAATTTCGGGACGAAATTTATTTAACGGGTAGGTACAGTAGTGACCCGAACTTTTCCATGTTTATATATATTAATTGAGATTTATATTTACATGATTAAATGTTTCCAACATGTTAAGCAATCAAACTTGTTAAGACTTGATTAATTGAAATATGTTTCATATAGACAATTGACCACCCAAGTTGACCGGCGATTCACGAACGTTAAAACTTGTAAAAACGACTTGACGATATATATATGGATATACATATGGTTAACATGAGATTATGATAAGTAAGTATCTCCATAAGTATATTAACAATGAGTTATATACATATAAACAAGACTACTAACTTAAGGATTTCGAAACGAGACATATATGTAACGATTATCGTTGTAACGACATTTGAATGTATATATATCATATTAAGATATATTAATATATCATAATATCATGATAATATAATAATTTAACATCTCATTAGATATAATAAACAATGGGTTAACAACATTAATTGAGATCGTTAACTTAAAGGTTTCAAAACAACACTTACATGTAACGACTAACGATGACTTAACGACTCCGTTAAAATGTATATACATGTAGTGTATTTAGATGTATTAAAATACTTTTGGAAGACTTCAAGACATATATCAAAACACTCATACTTAACGAAAATGGTTACAGTTACTTTCCCATTCTTTTCTTTCATCAAGAATTCTAGTCGTATTCTTACCCGTATTATACACAGCTTCAAAACGTACTTACTATGGGTATATACCAATAGGAACTAGCATGGGATTCCACTCTTGATTATGTCATGTATGACTAATCAATTTTAACTTCTACCATGAGCTAGTCAACTAACTAGAACTCCTTTTAACCCCACTCACCACTCACCAATTAACACTCATCATTCACTCCATTTCACTTCCAAATCTCTTTCTAATTCTCTCTCAACACACCCACACTTTTATGAACGTATTTTTCCAGTAGTTAATCATCATCTTCATCAAAAATCACTTCAAGAATCAAGCTATAATCATCATAGGAAGAACACTTCAAGAATACTTCAAAAATCCCTTCAAGTTTACTAATTTACTTCCAAGCTTTCTAATCCATTCCAAGTAATCATCTAAGGTCAAGAAACCTTTGTTATATACAGTAGGTTATCTTTCTTATTCAAGGTAATATTCATATTCAAACTTTGATTCAATTTCTATAACTATAAACTATCTTAATTCGAGCAAAAATCTTACTTGAACTTGTTTTTGTGTCATGATCCTACTTCAAGAACTTTCAAGCCATCCAAGATCCTTTGAAGCTAGATCATTTCTTGTCACTTCCAGTAGGTTTACCTACTAAACTTGAGGTAGTAATGATGTTCATAACATCATTCGATTCATATATATAAAACTATCTTATTCGAAGGTTTAAACTTGTAATCACTAGAACATAGTTTAGTTAATTCTAAACTTGTTCGCAAACAAAAATTAATCCTTCTAACTTGACTTTTAAAATCAACTAAACACATGTTCTATATCTATATGATATGCTAACTTAATGATTTAAAACCTGGAAACACGAAAAACACCGTAAAACCGGATTTACGCCGTCGTAGTAACACCGCGGGCTGTTTTGGGTTAGTTAATTAAAAACTATGATAAACTTTGATTTAAAAGTTGTTATTCTGAGAAAATGATTTTTATTATGAACATGAAACTATATCCAAAAATTATGGTTAAACTCAAAGTGGAAGTATGTTTTCTAAAATGGTCATCTAGACGTCGTTCTTTCGACTGAAATGACTACCTTTACAAAAATGACTTGTAACTTATTTTTCCGACTATAAACCTATACTTTTTCTTTTTAGATTCATAAAATACAGTTCAATATGAAACCATAGCAATTTGATTCATTCAAAACGGATTTAAAATGAAGAAGTTATGGGTAAAACAAGATTGGATAATTTTTCTCATTTTAGCTACGTGAAAATTGGTAACAAATCTATTCCAACCATAACTTAATCAACTTGTATTGTATATTATGTAATCTTGAGATACCATAGACACGTATACAATGTTTCGACCTATCATGTCGACACATCTATATATATTTCGGAACAACCATAGACACTCTATATGTGAATGTTGGAGTTAGCTATACAGGGTTGAGGTTGATTCCAAAATATATATAGTTTGAGTTGTGATCGATACTGAGATACGTATACACTGGGTCGTGGATTGATTCAAGATAATATTTATTGATTTATTTCTGTACATCTAACTGTGGACAACTAGTTGTAGGTTACTAACGAGGACAGCTGACTTAATAAACTTAAAACATCAAAATATATTAAAAGTGTTGTAAATATATTTTGAACATACTTTGATATATATATGTATATATTGTTATAGGTTCGTGAATCAACCAGTGGCCAAGTCTTACTTCCCGACGAAGTAAAAATCTGTGAAAGTGAGTTATAGTCCCACTTTTAAAATCTAATATTTTTGGGATGAGAATACATGCAGGTTTTATAAATGATTTACAAAATAGACACAAGTACGTGAAACTACATTCTATGGTTGAATTATCGAAATCGAATATGCCCCTTTTTATTAAGTCTGGTAATCTAAGAATTAGGGAACAGACACCCTAATTGACGCGAATCCTAAAGATAGATCTATTGGGTCTAACAAACCTCATCCAAAGTACCGGATGCTTTAGTACTTCGAAATTTATATCATATCCGAAGGGTGTCCCGGAATGATGGGGATATTCTTATATATGCATCTTGTTAATGTCGGTTACCAGGTGTTCACCATATGAATGATTTTTATCTCTATGTATGGAATGTGTATTGAAATATAAAATCTTGTGGTCTATTATTATGATTTGATATCTATAGGTTAAACCTATAACTCACCAACATTTTTGTTGACGTTTTAAAGCATGTTTATTCTCAGGTGATTATTAAGAGCTTCCGCTGTCGCATACTTAAATAAGGACGAGATTTGGAGTCCATGCTTGTATGATATTGTGTAAAAACTGCATTCAAGAAACTTATTTTGTTGTAACATATTTGTATTGTAAACCATTATGTAATGGTCGTGTGTAAACAGGATATTTTAGATTATCATTATTTGATAATCTACGTAAAACTTTTAAACCTTTATTGATGAAATAAAGGTTATGGTTTGTTTTAAAATGAATGCAGTCTTTGAAAAACGTCTCATATAGAGGTCAAAACCTCGCAACGAAATCAATTAATATGGAACGTTTTTAATCAATAAGAACGGGACATTTCACATAACATCATTCGATTCATACATATAAAGCTATCTTATTCGAAGGTTTAAACTTGTAATCACTAGAACATAGTTTAGTTAATTCTAAACTTGTTCGCAAACAAAAGTTAATCCTTCTAACTTGACTTTTAAAATCAACTAAACACATGTTCTATATCTATATGATATGCTAACTTAATGATTTAAAACCTGGAAACACGAAAAACACCGTAAAACCGGATTTACGCCGTCGTAGTAACACCGCGGGCTGTTTTGGATTAGTTAATTAAAAACTATGATAAACTTTTGATTTAAAAATTGTTATTCTGAGAAAATGATTTTTATTATGAACATGAAACTATATCCAAAAATTATGGTTAAACTCAAAGTGGAAGTATGTTTTCTAAAATGGTCATCTAGACGTCGTTCTTTCGACTGAAATGACTACCTTTACAAAAACGACTTGTAACTTATTTTTCCGACTATAAACCTATACTTTTTCTGTTTAGATTCATAAAATAGAGTTCAATATGAAACCATAGCAATTTGATTCACTCAAAACGGATTTAAAATGAAGAAGTTATGGGTAAAACAAGATTGGATAATTTTTCTCATTTTAGCTACGTGAAAATTGGTAACAAATCTATTCCAACCATAACTTAATCAACTTGTATTGTATATTATGTAATCTTGAGATACCATAGACACGTATACAATGTTTCGACCTATCATGTCGACACATCTATATATATTTCGGAACAACCATAGACACTCTATATGTGAATGTTGGAGTTAGCTATACAGGGTTGAGGTTGATTCCAAAATATATATAGTTTGAGTTGTGATCAATACTGAGATACGTATACACTGGGTCGTGGATTGATTCAAGATAATATTTATCGATTTATTTCTGTACATCTAACTGTGGACAGCTAGTTGTAGGTTACTAACGAGGACAGCTGACTTAATAAACTTAAAACATCAAAATATATTAAAAGTGTTGTAAATATATTTTGAACATACTTTGATATATATGTATATATTGTTATAGGTTCGTGAATCAACCAGTGGCCAAGTCTTACTTCCCGACGAAGTAAAAATCTGTGAAAGTGAGTTATAGTCCCACTTTTAAAATCTAATATTTTTGGGATGAGAATACATGCAGGTTTTATAAATGATTTACAAAATAGACACAAGTACGTGAAACTACATTCTATGGTTGAATTATCGAAATCGAATATGCCCCTTTTTATTAAGTCTGGTAATCTAAGAATTAGGGAACAGACACCCTAATTGACGCGAATCCTAAAGATAGATCTATTTGGCTTAACAAACCCCATCCAAAGTACCGGATGCTTTAGTACTTCGAAATTTATATCATATCCGAAGGGTGTCCCGGAATGATGGGGATATTCTTATATATGCATCTTGTTAATGTCGGTTACCAGGTGTTCACCATATGAATGACTTTTATCTCTATGTATGGGATGTGTATTGAAATATGAAATCTTGTGGTCTATTATTATGATTTGATATATATAGGTTAAACCTATAACTCACCAACATTTTTGTTGACGTTTTAAGCATGTTTATTCTCAGGTGATTATTAAGAGCTTCCACTGTCGCATACTTAAATAAGGACGAGATTTGGAGTCCATGCTTGTATGATATTGTGTAAAAACTGCATTCAAGAAACTTATTTTGTTGTAACATATTTGTATTGTAAACCATTATGTAATGGTTGTGTGTAAACAGGATATTTTAGATTATCATTATTTGATAATCTACGTAAAGCTTTTTAAACCTTTATTGATGAAATAAAGGTTATGGTTTGTTTTAAAATGAATGCAGTCTTTGAAAAACGTCTCATATAGAGGTCAAAACCTCGCAACGAAATCAATTAATATGGAACGTTTTTAATCAATAAGAACGGGACATTTCAGTTGGTATCAGAGCGTTGGTCTTAGAGAACCAGAATTTTGCATTAGTGTGTCTTATCGAGTTTGTTAGGATGCATTAGTGAGTCTGGACTTCGACCGTGTTTACTTGAAAAATGATTGCTTAACAAATTTTGTTGGAAACTATATATTTTTAACATGTGAATATTATGTGATATATTAATATCTTAACGCGTTTGATATTATGTGATAGATGTCTACCTCTAGAACAAGTCCCATTGACTCACCTAATAATAATGAAGAGTCAAATGTAAATTGGAATGATTCGTGGACTGATTCACAAGTTCCCGAAGAGGAACCGGAAGAAGAGTCAGAACCAGAAGAAGAATCGGAACCGGAAGAAGAATCAGAACCGGATGAAGAAATAGAACCGGTGGGGGAAATAATAAAACGGTTGAGTAAAAGAAAATCCTCAACCAACCGACCAAGGTTAATTATGGTCAATGGTGTTTCCGCTAAGGAAGCAAAATATTGGGAGGATTATCAATTCTCCGATGAATCGGATTCCGACGAGAATTCCGATGATGTTATAGAAATTACCCCAACTGAATTTAAAAAGGCAAAAGAAAATAATAAGGGAAAGGGCATAAAAATAGAGAAATCTAATTCCAACCCCGATGAACTTTATATGTATCGTCAACCCCCGAAGTCCTTAAGTTGTAACAATGACCCAGGAACCTCTAAACCACCAGGTTTTTCTAAACCGTTGTGGAAAATAACATCTAGTATTAGGGGAACATCATATATCCCTAGAAACTTGGCAAAACGAACCAAAACCGAAGAAGAAGAAACAAGCGAGTCGGAATAAGATAGTTGTATTCGTGTGGTGTAATATATGTAATATAGTGTGCTTATGCTTTATGATATATGTAAAAATTGCTTGTATTAATAAGTATTTTTTTTTATGAATCTAACTCTTGTCTATTTTACAGTATAAAAACACAAAATGGATAGACAACCCAATATTTTAAGAGACCTACCCGGAGACATGATTGATGAAATCTTGTCTAGAGTCGATCAGAATTCTTCGGCACAACTATTTAAGGCGAGATCAGTTTGTAAGACATTCGAAGAACGTTCCAAGAATGCCTTGGTTTATAAAAGGCTTTCGTTCGAAAGATGGGGGATATCACATTGGGAAATCCATAAGTTACGATGTGTTTACTTTGACGCATATATTGCGGGGAACCCAAATGCTATTTTTCGCAATGGGTTAAGAAATTATTTTGACTCAATATATCCGAATATTGGACTTCGTGATTTAGAAAAAGCGGCTAACATGCAACATAAAGAAGCATGTTATGCTTACGGATTAGTAATGTTCGCTTCTCACCAAAGTGAGAACAAGAACATCGGGCTACAACTATTAAACAAAACGTTCCCACAAGTGACGGAGTCGGTAATTGGGGTAAGAAATGAGGTTTTTAGATTGTTACGGGACTGTTGGACATTACGTAACCCTCGTCCCTTTGACGACGTTACAACACGCTGTCTTATCAACGGCCATAACGGTTATGTTCCACAAGACCAAGGATGGGAAGTAGTCCTAGTAAAACCAGAATGCATGACTTGTTTCTGGACGTATGAATTACGTGTCTTTATTGCCTTTGCTGAACGACTTGTGTACTAGCTAGAATTATTTTCACAACTATCTTGTATCAAAGTTATTGTGTGCTATATTTCATGCTTTATGTAAAATAAGCGGTATTGTAAGTTTGTAAAATATTGTATAAAAGTTTGAACGCGAAATATTATTATAATCAGTTTTTCATATAGAATTGTAGTAGTTGAATTGTATATTAGCTACTAAGTATGAACTTAACGGGTAGGTACTACCCGAATTTAAACTTATAAAATGCTAATATGAAGAAAAAGCTTTTATAAATGAGTTCATATTATGCTACGAAATACTATTAACTACTCTTAATATTCTGTATGATTAACTTGTTCCATTTGACTATTTTGAAGGAAATGGCACCGACTACTCGACACACCGTGAATATGAATGAAGAGGAATTCCGTACTTTTCCAGCTTTAAACATAGCCGCAGTACAGGCTGCACTACATACCAACAATAACCTTGGATCTAGCAGTACAGGAAATCGGGTAGGATGCACCTACAAAGAATTCACTGCCTGCAAACCTTTAAAATTTGATGGAACCGAAGGACCGATCGGATTGAAATGGTGGACCGAGAAGGTCGAATCGGTGTTTGCCATAAGTAAGTGTACTGAAGAGGACAAAGTAAAGTACGCTACGCATACCTTCACAGGTTCTGCGTTAACATGGTGGAATACCTATCTAGAGCAAGTGGGACAAGACGATGCGTACGCACTACCGTGGTCAGCATTCAAGCACTTGATGAACGAGAAGTACCGTCCCAGAACCGAGGTCAATAAGCTCAAGACAGAACTTAGAGGGTTACGAACCCAAGGATTTGATATTACCACGTACGAAAGACGATTCACAGAATTGTGCCTATTGTGTCCGGGAGCATTCGAAGATGAGGAAGAGAAGATCGACGCGTTTGTGAAAGGATTACCGGAAAGAATCCAAGAAAATATAGGTTCACACGAGCCCGCCTCCATACAACAGGCATGTAGAATGGCTCACAAACTAGTGAACCAGATTGAAGAAAGAATTAAAGAACAGACTGCTGAAGAGGCCAATGTGAAGCAAGTCAAAAGAAAGTGGGAGGAAAACGATGATAAGAATCACCAATACAACAACAACAGAATTACAACAATAATCTCAACAATTATCCCAACAATCGCAACATCAATCGCAACTACAACAAACAGCCCAACAACAACAACAATAACAACAACAACAACAACAACAACAACAACAACAACCACAGCAACTACAACAATCATCCCAACAATAATAATAACCGCAACAACAACAACAATCAGAAGCAGCTATGCCAAAGGTGTGAAAAGTATCACTCGGGGTTCTGCACCAAATTTTGCAACAAGTGTAAAAGAAATGGTCATAGCGCGGCGAAGTGTGAGGTCTACGGACCAGGGGTTAATAGAACGAAAGGAACAAATGGTGTCGGAACGAGTAATGGCGGAGCAAGTAGTGTCGGAGCAAGTTATGCCAATGTAGTTTGTTATAAATGTGGAAAACCGGGCCACATTATTAGAAATTACCCGAACCAGGAGAACACGAATGGACAAGGCCGCGGAAGAGTTTTCAATATTAATGCGGCAGAGGCACAGGAAGACCCGGAGCTTGTTACGGGTACGTTTCTTATTGACAATAAACCTGCTTACGTTTTATTTGATTTGGGTGCGGATAGAAGCTATATGAGTAGAGATTTTTGTGCTAAATTAAGTTGTCCATTGACGCCTTTGGATAGTAAATTTTTACTCGAATTAGCAAATGGTAAATTAATTTCAGCAGATAATATATGTCGGAATCGAGAAATTAAACTGCTTAGCGAAACATTTAAGATTGATTTGATACCAGTAGAGTTAGGGAGTTTTGATGTGATAATCGGTATGGACTGGTTGAAAGAAGTGAAAGCAGAGATCGTTTGTTACAAAAATGCAATTCGCATTATACGAGAAAAAGGAAAACCCTTAATGGTGTACGGAGAAAAGGGCAACACGAAGCTACATCTTATTAGTAATTTGAAGGCACAAAAACTAATAAGAAAAGGTTGCTATGCTGTTCTAGCACACGTCGAGAAAGTACAAACTGAAGAAAAGAGCATCAATGATGTTCCCATTGCAAAAGAATTTCCCGATGTATTTCCGAAAGAATTACCGGGATTACCCCCACATCGATCCGTTGAATTTCAAATAGATCTTGTACCAGGAGCTGCACCAATAGCTCGTGCTCCTTACAGACTCGCACCCAGCGAGATGAAAGAACTGCAAAGCCAATTACAAGAACTTTTAGAGCGTGGTTTCATTCGACCAAGCACATCACCGTGGGGAGCTCCTGTTTTGTTTGTCAAGAAGAAAGATGGTACATTCAGGTTGTGTATCGACTACCGAGAGTTGAACAAACTTATCATCAAGAACCGCTACCCACTACCGAGAATTGATGACTTATTTGATCAACTACAAGGCTCGTCTGTTTATTCAAAGATTGACTTACGTTCCGGGTATCATCAAATGCGGGTGAAAGAAGATGATATTCCAAAGACTGCTTTCAGAACACGTTACGGTCATTACGAGTTTATGGTCATGCCATTTGGTTTAACTAATGCGCCAGCTGTGTTCATGGACCTTATGAACCGAGTGTGTGGACCATACCTTGACAAGTTTGTCATTGTTTTCATTGATGACATACTTATTTACTCAAAGAATGACCAAGAACACGGTGAACATTTGAGAAAAGTGTTAGAAGTATTGAGGAAGGAAGAATTGTACGCTAAGTTTTCAAAGTGTGCATTTTGGTTGGAAGAAGTTCAATTCCTCGGTCACATAGTGAACAAAGAAGGTATTAAGGTGGATCCAGCAAAGATAGAAACTGTTGAAAAGTGGGAAACCCCGAAAACTTCGAAACACATACGCCAGTTTTTAGGACTAGCTGGTTACTACAGAAGGTTCATCCAAGACTTTTCCAGAATAGCAAAACCCTTGACTGCATTAACGCATAAAGGGAAGAAATTTGAATGGAATGATGAACAAGAGAAAGCGTTTCAGTTATTGAAGAAAAAGCTAACTACGGCACCTATATTGTCATTGCCTGAAGGGAATGATGATTTTGTGATTTATTGTGACGCATCAAAGCAAGGTCTCGGTTGTGTATTAATGCAACGAACGAAGGTGATTGCTTATGCGTCTAGACAATTGAAGATTCACGAACAAAATTATACGACGCATGATTTGGAATTAGGCGAGGTTGTTTTTGCATTAAAGACTTGGAGGCACTACTTATATGGGGTTAAAAGTATTATATATACCGACCACAAAAGTCTTTAACACATATTTAATCAAAAACAACTGAATATGAGGCAGCGTAGGTGGATTGAATTATTGAATGATTACGACTTTGAGATTCGTTACCACCCGGGGAAGGCAAATGTGGTAGCCGATGCCTTGAGCAGGAAGGACAGAGAACCCATTCGAGTAAAATCTATGAATATAATGATTCATAATAACCTTACTACTCAAATAAAGGAGGCGCAACAAGGAGTTTTAAAAGAAGGAAATTTAAAGGATGAAATACCCAAAGGATCGGAGCAGCATCTTAATATTCGGGAAGACGGAACCCGGTATAGGGCTGAAAGGATTTGGGTACCAAAATTTGGAGATATGAGAGAAATGGTACTTAGAGAAGCTCATAAAACCAGATACTCAATACATCCTGGAACGGGAAAGATGTACAAGGATCTCAAGAAACATTTTTGGTGGCCGGGTATGAAAGCCGATGTTGCTAAATACGTAGGAGAATGTTTGACGTGTTCTAAGGTCAAAGCTGAGCATCAGAAACCATCAGGTCTACTTCAACAACCCGAAATCCCAGAATGGAAATGGGAAAACATTACCATGGATTTCATCACTAAATTGCCAAGGACTGCAAGTGATTTTGATACTATTTGGGTAATAGTTGATCGTCTCACCAAATCAGTACACTTCCTGCCAATAAGAGAAGATGACAAGATGGAGAAGTTAGCACGACTGTATTTGAAGGAAGTCGTCTCCAGACATGGAATACCAATCTCTATTATCTCTGATAGGGATGGCAGATTTATTTCAAGATTCTGGCAGACATTACAGCAAGCATTAGGAACTCGTCTAGACATGAGTACTGCCTATCATCCACAAACTGATGGGCAGAGCGAAAGGACGATACAAACGCTTGAAGACATGCTACGAGCATGTGTTATTGATTTCGGAAACAGTTGGGATCGACATCTACCGTTAGCAGAATTTTCCTACAATAACAGCTACCATTCAAGCATTGAGATGGCGCCGTTTAAAGCACTTTATGGTAGAAAGTGCAGGTCTCCGATTTGTTGGAGTGAAGTGGGGGATAGACAGATTACGGGTCCGGAGATTATACAAGAAACTACCGAGAAGATCATCCAAATTCAACAACGGTTGAAAACCGCCCAAAGTCGACAAAAGAGCTACGCTGACATTAAAAGAAAAGATATAGAATTTAAAATTGGAGAGATGGTCATGCTTAAAGTTGCACCTTGGAAAGGCGTGGTTCGATTTGGTAAACGAGGGAAATTAAATCCAAGGTATATTGGACCATTCAAGATTATTGATCGTGTCGGACCAGTAGCTTACCGACTTGAGTTACCTCAACAACTCGCGGCTGTACATAACACTTTCCACGTCTCGAATTTGAAGAAATGTTTTGCTAAAGAAGATCTCACTATTCCGTTAGATGAAATCCAAATCAACGAAAAACTTCAATTCATCGAAGAACCCGTCGAAATAATGGATCGTGAGGTTAAAAGACTTAAGCAAAACAAAATACCAATTGTTAAGGTTCGATGGAATACTCGTAGAGGACCCGAGTTCACCTGGGAGCGTGAAGATCAGATGAAGAAGAAATACCCGCATCTATTTCCAGAAGATTCGTCAACACCTTCAACAGCTTAAAATTTCGGGACGAAATTTATTTAACGGGTAGGTACTGTAGTGACCCAAACTTTTCCATGTTTATATATATTAATTGAGATTGATATTTACATGATTAAGTGTTTCCAACATGTTAAGCAATCAAACTTGTTAAGACTTGGTTAATTGAAATATGTTTCATATAGACAATTGACCACCCAAGTTGACCGGTAATTCACGAACGTTAAAACTTGTAAAAACTATATGATGACATATATATGGATATATATATAGTTAACATGATACAATGATAAGTAAACATATCATTAAGTATATTAACAATGAACTATATATGTAAAAACAAGACTACTAACTTAATGATTTTTAAACGAGACATATATGTAACGATTATCGTTGTAAAGACATTTAATGTATATATATCATATTAAGAGATATTCATACATGATAATATCATGATAATATAATAATTTAAAATCTCATTTGATATTATAAACATTGGGTTAACAACATTTAACAAGATCGTTAACCTAAAGGTTTCAAAACAACACTTACATGTAACGACTAACGATGACTTAACGACTCAGTTAAAATGTATATACATGTAGTGTTTTAATATGTATTTATACACTTTTGAAAGACTTCAATACACTTATCAAAATACTTCTACTTAACAAAAATGCTTACAATTACATCCTCGTTCAGTTTCATCAACAATTCTACTCGTATGCACCCGTATTCGTACTCGTACAATACACAGCTTTTAGATGTATGTACTATTGGTATATACACTCCAATGATCAGCTCTTAGCAGCCCATGTGAGTCACCTAACACATGTTGGAACCATCATTTGGCAACTAGCATGAAATATCTCATAAAATTACAAAAATATGAGTAATCATTCATGACTTATTTACATGAAAACAAAATTACATATATATCTAATCCATACACCAACGACCAAAAACACCTACAAACACTTTCATTCTTCAATTTTCTTCATCTAATTGATCTCTCTCAAGTTCTATCTTCATGTTCTAAGTGTTCTTCATAAATTCTACAAATTCTGGTTACATAAAATCAAGAATACTTTCAAGTTTGCTAGCTCACTTCCAATCTTGTAAGGTGATCATCCAACCTCAAGAAATCTTTGTTTCTTACAGTAGGTTATCATTCTAATACAAGGTAATAATCATATTCAAACTTTGGTTCAATTTCTATAACTATAACAATCTTATTTCAAGTGATGATCTTACTTGAACTTGTTTTCGTGTCATGATTCTGCTTCACGAACTTCGAGCCATCCAAGGATGCGTTGAAGCTCGATCCATTTTTCTCTTTTCCAGTAGGTTTATCCAAGGAACTTAAGGTAGTAATGATGTTCATAACATCATTCGATTCATACATATAAAGCTATCTTATTCGAAGGTTTAAACTTGTAATCACTAGAACATAGTTTAGTTAATTCTAAACTTGTTCGCAAACAAAAGTTAATCCTTCTAAATTGACTTTTAAAATCAACTAAACACATGTTCTATATCTATATGATATGCTAACTTAATGATTTAAAACCTGGAAACACGAAAAACACCGTAAAACCGGATTTACGCCGTCGTAGTAACACCGCGGGCTGTTTTGGATTAGTTAATTAAAAACTATGATAAACTTTGATTTAAAAATTGTTATTCTGAGAAAATGATTTTTATTATGAACATGAAACTATATCCAAAAATTATGGTTAAACTCAAAGTGGAAGTATGTTTTCTAAAATGGTCATCTAGACGTCGTTCTTTCGACTGAAATGACTACCTTTACAAAAACGACTTGTAACTTATTTTTCCGACTATAAACCTATACTTTTTCTGTTTATATTCATAAAATAGAGTTCAATATGAAACCATAGCAATTTGATTCACTCAAAACGGATTTAAAATGAAGAAGTTATGGGTAAAACAAGATTGGATAATTTTTTTCATTTTAGCTACGTGAAAATTGGTAACAAATCTATTCCAACCATAACTTAATCAACTTGTATTGTATATTATGTAATCTTGAGATACCATAGACACGTATACAATGTTTCGACCTATCATGTCGACACATCTATATATATTTCGGAACAACCATAGACACTCTATATGTGAATGTTGGAGTTAGCTATACAGGGTTGAGGTTGATTCCAAAATATATATAGTTTGAGTTGTGATCAATACTGAGATACGTATACACTGGGTCATGGATTGATTCAAGATAATATTTATCGATTTATTTCTGTACATCTAACTGTGGACAGCTAGTTGTAGGTTACTAACGAGGACAGCTGACTTAATAAACTTAAAACATCAAAATATATTAAAAGTGTTGTAAATATATTTTGAACATACTTTGATATATATGTATATATTGTTATAGGTTCGTGAATCAACCAGTGGCCAAGTCTTACTTCCTGACGAAGTAAAAATCTGTGAAAGTGAGTTATAGTCCCACTTTTAAAATCTAATATTTTTGGGATGAGAATACATGCAGGTTTTATAAATGATTTACAAAATAGACACAAGTACGTGAAACTACATTCTATGGTTGAATTATCGAAATCGAATATGCCCCTTTTTATTAAGTCTGGTAATCTAAGAATTAGGGAACAGACACCCTAATTGACGCGAATCCTAAAGATAGATCTATTGGGCTTAACAAACCCCATCCAAAGTACCGGATGCTTTAGTACTTCGAAATTTATATCATATGCGAAGGGTGTCCCGGAATGATGGGGATATTCTTATATATGCATCTTGTTAATGTCGGTTACCAGGTGTTCACCATATGAATGACTTTTATCTCTATGTATGGGATGTGTATTGAAATATGAAATCTTGTGGTCTATTATTATGATTTGATATATATAGGTTAAACCTATAACTCACCAACATTTTTGTTGACGTTTTAAGCATGTTTATTCTCAGGTGATTATTAAGAGCTTCCGCTGTCGCATACTTAAATAAGGACGAGATTTGGAGTCCATGCTTGTATGATATTGTGTAAAAACTGCATTCAAGAAACTTATTTTGTTGTAACATATTTGTATTGTAAACCATTATGTAATGGTTGTGTGTAAACAGGATATTTTAGATTATCATTATTTGATAATCTACGTAAAGCTTTTTAAACCTTTATTGATGAAATAAAGGTTATGGTTTGTTTTAAAATGAATGCAGTCTTTGAAAAACGTCTCATATAGAGGTCAAAACCTCGCAACGAAATCAATTAATATGGAACGTTTTTAATCAATAAGAACGGGACATTTCAAAATAGACACAAGTACGTGAAACTACATTCTATGGTTGAATTATCGAAATCGAATATGCCCCTTTTTATTAAGTCTGGTAATCTAAGAATTAGGGAACAGACACCCTAATTGACGCGAATCCTAAAGATAGATCTATTCGGCCTAACAAACCCTATCCAAAGTACCGGATACTTTAGTACTTCGAAATTTATATCATATCCAAAGGGTGTCCCGGAATGATGGGGATATTCTTATATATGCATCTTGTTAATGTCGGTTACCTGGTTTTCACCATATGAATGATTTTTATCTCTATGTATGGGATGTGTATTGAAATATGAAATCTTGTGGTCTATTGTTACGATTTGATATATATAGGTTAAACCTATAACTCACCAACATTTTTGTTGACATTTAAAGCATGTTTATTCTCAGGTGAATACTAAGAGCTTCCGCTGTTGCATACTAAAATAAGGACAAGATTTGGAGTTCATGTTTGTATGATATTGTGTAAAAACTGCATTCAAGAAACATATGTCGATATAATATATTTCTATTGTAAACCATTATGTAATGGTCATGTGTAAACAGTATATTTTAGATTATCATTATTTGATAATCTACGTAATGCTTTTAAAACCTTTATGGATAAAATAAAGGTTATGGTTGTTTTAAAAATGAATGCAGTCTTTGAAAAACGTCTCATATAGAGGTCAAAACTTCGCAACGAAATCAATTAATATGGACCGTTTATAATCAATATGAACGAGACATTTCACATATCATGTCAAAATCTGATTTATCATATTTTTACATTTATTTATATCACCATTATCATCAACTCAAACACAAACATCACCAAGAACACAATTCAAACATATTAAAGTCAGTTTCAAACACAAACATCACCAACAACACAATTCAAACAAATCAAAATCAGTTTCATATATCAACAATTACAAAAATATCTATAATTCGTCCATTTATGGTTCATTTTGTTTGGGGAGGCCAAATTTCATTTCAAAATGGTTGGCTTACTGGTGATAACACAACAATTAGAAGAAGTTTTGTGTTGAACATCAAGGTTAACTGTATGCATTTAAACCAAATGGCGTATAATTATGTAGGGGCAAATCAAAGATCACACACGTTGAAAATGTTCTTGCGAGTTCTTTTTAATGGAAATGAATGGAAAAATGTAACTTACTGACGATAACACTTTGAAAACTATATATTTTTAATCTCGGAATGATCCAAGTTACGAGGCCCAAATTGAAATACAGTTTGAGGAAGTTTTTCCAACCACACAAACTTCGATTTTATGGATCTTATTCAAACTTTGGAAGGTGGTCCATCAACATCTCACTACCATTCAACAGTTGTTAAAGATGAACAAGAACGAAGAGATGAAGAACAAAATGTAGTAGACTCAGATGATGGTATGTCAACTGCAAACGACTCTACAATTTCTGATTATAGCGTTGAAGAGAATGTTTCTGGTGATGAAGGTAGAGAAGAGGAAGTGGAACCAATTCCGGAGCCTCCCCCAGTTTCACGTTTCGGGTTTGTTAATCAAGGTGAGGCTAGTAATACTTTTCCATTCGATGATGACCAAGAAGCTTCATGGATTTTTTATGATAAGGAGATCGGTATTATTTCAAAAGGAATGGTGTTCCAGAACAAAGCCGAACTTATATATGCTGTTCGGAAATGTAATATACACAATAATAGAGAAATAGTTGTTACACAAAGCAACCCGGGTTATTGGCAAGCACATTGTAGAACAACTAGCTCAAATTACAAGGTCCACAAGAAAGATACCATTGTTGATGGAGTGTAAGTGGTTCGTGTCACAATCGATCAAAGGTATGGAAAATTACAAAATGGAAAGATGAACATACGTGTTATGGACACGTATCGGAAAACAACAACCATTGTTTAACCTCTAGCTTAATTGCTAGTGAAATTTCTCATCAAGTATGTTTAAACGTTGCTTTTCCTGTTGCCAACATCCAAGCACAAATAAAAAATACATGGCATGTGGGTGTCCGTTACGCTAAAGCATGGAATGCTAGGCGTATCGCAATCTAACGATTATTTGGAACTTGGAAAAATAATTTTATTCAACTATCAAATTATTTGAATGAATTAGTTTCTACCAATCCAGACACGATTGTTGTGTTTGAAAATGGACCTGAAATTGAAGTGTAACATCCCGAGTTTTTCCGTTAAATTTATTTTTAACACCGTTTTTTTTTGATAATATCTTCCGTTATCTAAATTCGTACCTTTCGTTAACGAACGTTCTTAATTTTTATGTTATTTGATTATAACATCTCCCGTTTACTCTCGCGTGTTTAAATATTTCGTTCGGTTAATTCACGCACCCGCTATCAAACTCGAGGGACCGAAGTTGCCAAGGGGCCAAACTAGTTGACTAGGTCAACTAGTCAACCCCATCTCATTCACTCATTCATACTTCCACCGCCTTTTTCCTCTCTAGCTCAAGAACACACTCTTTTTAACATCTTCAAAGAATCATCATCTAAATCAATTCAAGCAAGCAAACATCAAAACAAATTACATATTCGTGATCCTATCATCATCCTCTACATTTTGGTACCAATTTCATCTCGTTTGGGTAACATTTATAAAACTCTAGATTTCTCTAATTCGTGTTTTTGACTTGAAATGGTGTTAGTTAGTGTCTATGGCTCAAGTCTAACATGAATATGTGTTTAGTTTGCTCGATTTATTGTTTTGAGTAACTAGCATGAACACTTGAAATGGGTGTGCTTAATCTTGAATTTTGGATGATTAAATGTTGTTTTAATGTTAAAGTTCATGCATTAAATGTGTTACTAGCATCATTAGCTTCATTTTGATGTATAGGTTGATTTAGAAAAGCTTCATTTGTAAAATGGTTGAATTCATGATTTTGGTTAGGGTTTGATGAACTTTGAAATGAACTTTTGATGCATTGAATGCCATGAAATGTTATTAGTAAGTGTTTAGTTGCATTTTATGTTTAATTACCTTCGAAACGGCATATCGTATGTGTAGATTGGATTTCCGAGTCAAGAAATGCATATTATAAACTTGAAACTTTGATTTTGAAAGTTTAACGATCATTCGACGAGGTTTTTGTTTTTGTAAATGATGAACTTGATTGATGAAAAGTTGGATTCGTCTAAGTGTTCAAACTTCCCAGAATTTGCTGAAACAGACACAGATGTGGCGCATCACCTCTGGATGAGGCGCATCAGTGACAGATGCGGCGCATCTGCCTTGGATGCGGCGCATCTGAGGCAGACTGCCCAAAAATGTCCGTTTTCGTTTAATTCTAGTTATGCTATGCACCTCCGATTGATATGAAACTTGGCCAACATGCTCATATATGACTTCTAAGCTTAGAAAAATAGTTCGGGACCCAACCCGAACGTGTTGACTTTTTCGTTGACTTTGACCAAAGTTTGACTTTTAGTCAAACTTAACCAAATACTTTTGCAATCGTCCTAACATACTTTTATACTTGAATCTTGCATGAAACTTGACAACGTGATTCACATGCTATATAATCGAGTCGTAACGAGCCATAGGACTAATTGAACACATTTCGCCTGACCTTGTGTCGTAACCGGTAATTGATATAACTTACTTGTTTAGGTCAAGGCTAAGCAACTTTCATGCACACGTTTACTTTGTGAAGTACATTTGTACTCGTGCACTCGAGGTGAGATCATAGTCCCATTGAAATGCCCCGTTCATATACAATATAAACTATTCACAATAGTTGGTTACATTGCGAGGTAATTGACCTCTATATGATACATTTTACAAACATTGCATTCGTTTTTAAAAGACAAACTTTCTTTACATCGAAAGTTGATGGCAAGCATACTATTTCATAATACCTCCAACTATAATTGACTTAATAATAATCTTGATGAACTCGACGACTCGAATGCAACGTCTTTTGAAATATGTCATGAATGATTCCAAGTAATATCTCTAATATGAGCAAATGCACAGCGGAAGATTTCTTTCATACCTGAGAATAAACATGCTTTCAAATATCAACCAAAAGGTTGGTGAGTTCATAGGTTTATCATAAAACAATAAAATTCATCATTTTGATAGACCACAAGATTTAAATGCTGCATGGTACAAATGGGCCCGAATCCTATACCCACCTGTAATGTACATGCTATATCTTTTAAATACAGTACACCTTTCTCGTGTACGAAATCCTTTTTTATAAATCTTAGTAACCGTACACATATCTTGTGCACAAAAATAACGTACACATAACCTGTGTATAAAATCATTCTCTCGATACATAACATTCACTTTTCATTGCTTTCATAGCTTGGCTTGGTAACCGACCTTAACATATAATGCGCATAATAATATCCCCAAAACAGAACATATCGTCTGTATAATAATCATATAAACTTCGAAGTACTAAACACCACGCCCACTACCCCTTCCGTCTAGTGAACATTCTGGGTGGGGTGTTAAACCCGGTAGCTACCTTTAGGATTCGCGTCAATTAGGCGTGCACTAATTCTCAAAATTAGTGATGTTCCCTAATTCTTAGGTTACCAAGCAATAATAATCAGGGGGAAAATATTCATATCAATTGTGGCAATTATCACCTCCACATAATTCAATGCTGGCAATTATCACGTCCACATAATTCATTCGAGGAATGTTTTGCTTGTGTCTATCTCATCAAACATTTATAAAAGCATTTCATGTATTTGCAGTTCAAAAATGTATTTCAAAAGCATTTAATAAAGCAGTTGTAAAAGTAGCGCATGTATTCTCAGTCCCAAAAATGTAAAGAGTAAAAGGGAATAAAATGAACTCACATATTGTATTTTGTAGTAAAAATACATATGACTATATTGAACAATGCAGGGTTGGCCTTGGATTCACGAACCTATATCATTTGTATATATATATATATATATATATATATATATATATATATATATATATATATATATATATATATATATATATATATATATATATATATATATATATATATATATATATATATTAAAACATATAATCGTAACTGAACAATTTATTCATTATAACTTAATTTATATATTATATATCTAATTTGTGTATATATTCAAAATAATTAATAATTATATAGTTATATTAATATATCCATATTTATATACATTATTGTTTAGTGTTATATTTAAAAATCATTAGTTTGTTGTATGTACGTATTTAAATAAATATTATTAATAAGTTTGATATATATAGGGTTATGTGAAATATTAATATAATTATAGTATATGTAATAAGTATATTTCATGTACAAAATATTTATTCGCTTAAAATGATAGTTTTTGATAATAATAATGATTTACTAATAATAGTAATAATAACTTTATTAATAATAATACTAATAATGATATTGTTAATACTGATACTTATAATAATAATAATAATAGAAATTTTATTAATAATGATAATATTAATAATCATGTTATTTAATAACAAAATGATAATAATATTAGTCATAGTATTTACGTTTACATAATAATCACGATAATACTTATATTAGTCGTTAATAAATATAATATTAACAATAATAATAGTTATAATACTAACAATATTCTTAATTATAACTATAATCATAATAATAATAATGTTAACAATGATAATCATGTTAATAATAATAATGATAATATTTATAATAATACATATATTAATAATAATAATAATAATAATACTATCAATCCTAAAGTGATACTAATACTAATATTAATGAAAATAATAATAAATCTCATTATTTTTATAATAATTATAATAATAATAATCATAATCTTAAAAAGGATAAAATTTCTAAGATGATAAAATCAATAATAATAATTTTATAACTAATACTTATTCTAATGTTAATGATAATATTGATTCTAATACTTGTAAGTATGGCAATAATAATAATTTTAAGTATAGTAATAATAACAATAATAATAAATATCATAATAATAATAATAATAATAATAATAATAATAATAATAATAATAATAATAATAATAAAAATAATAATAATAATAATAATAATAATAATAATAATAACAATAATAATTAATAATAATAATAATTAGTGAGAAAAACTACCTTACAAGATTTCAAAAAAACAATTACCCATGCCCGGGCTCGAACCCGAGACCTCCCGCTCGTCCAACCTCACTCTAAACCATTACTCCAAGTCTGTCTTTAATAATGCTAAAAATGAACATATATTTCATAGCATTATCCTTCAAGAAAGATAAGCTTTTAGTTGCAATTGTTCTATTTACAAGTGATATTCGTTTAAATAATAAAAGGTGAAGACAAAAGACAGATTCGACGAATTGAAGACGCAAACGACCAAAAAGCTCAAAAGTACAAAGTACAATCCAAGAGGTTCAATTTATTGATAAGAAACGTCTAAAAGTTACAAGAGTACGAGCCGCGAAACGCAAAGTACAAGATATTAAATAGTACGCAAGGACGATCGAAAATCCGAAACCGGGACATGAACCAACTTTCAACGCGCGACGCAACGGAGCTAAAATTACAAGTCAACGGAGTACAAGAATATAATATAATATATAATTAATTATATAAAATTATATATATTATATCATATATAAAATTAAGAAAAAATTACGTCATTGGTACCTGTGGTTTGTTTATATTATCATGACAACACCTAAACTTTTTTTCTTGCGTAGTTGATACCTAAATTTTGTGTAACTTGCGTAGTTGGTACCCCTAGCTAACTATAGTTAAACTTTAATGGTTAACCCCTCACATGTGCCACACATGTGAGGGTATATTCGTCCGTTAACAGATATTGCACTCTCTAAGATTTTTAGAATATCAGTTTACAGAAACCTGATACTCTTCTCTTCATCTCCTCCATTTACTCCTTCAAAAACCCCCTAGCTTTAGACATTTTCAACGAATTAAAACCCTAATTCTAGTATTTCAAAAGATGAATTCTTTCACTAATACATTAAATCTTGATAACCTATTTGTTCAACCCCTTATGGGAAGACTTCAAATTCGTCCTTCAAATCCCTTACAACCCCAAATTTCACCCCTTTTTAATCAACCCCTATAAGACATTTTGCTGGATAAAGTCAACAACATCTCTACTGATACATGATGATAACGATGAAACCATTATAAACAACAAAACCCAATTGGCAAAAGAAGAATCAAAGCTTGAAAAAGAAATAATTAAAATCATTCTTAGTGGAAAAAGTGAGGAAACACTCAAACCTATTTCTGGTCAAGAGGTTTCGATTAGGGAACATTATGTATGTATTGGGTATCATGTTGAATCCGAGTCGGAGTATCGGGTTTGGGAGCAGCAGCGGTAGTCATCAAATCCGGGTCGGAGTATTCGGCCACCCTCGTCAATCGCCACCTCTGAAAATTGCGGCCTCCACCTTTTTATAGGTATATGCTATTTTAACTTCAATTTCTATATTTCTCATCAATTGACTATATCAATCATCATGATGCTATATTTAATTTATCATTTCCAACAAATTTGTAAACTCCTCATCAATTGAATATCAATTGAAGAAGTCAGGTCACTTGGGCTATTGACTTGTAGATAATATGTTAAATAAAGGGTTTGTACAGAATTCATTAACTTATATGATTGTTTTGAATAGTTTGTGTAGGAAGAAGAAATTTAGGAAAGGGTATAAGCTTTTATGCAGGATGAAAGTTAAGGATGTAACTCATATATTGTACATTGTAAACTGATATTCTGAAAGAGTGAAATTTTTGTGAACGGGCGAATATACCCTCATAACCGTTAAAGTTTGACTATAGTTAGTCAGGGGTACCAACTACGTAAGTTACACAAAATTTAGGTACCAACTATGCAAAAATAAAAGTTTGGGTGTTGTCATAATAATTTAAACAAACTACAGGTACCAACGGCGTAATTTTTTCTAAAATTAATCATAGCAGCCCACGTTTTGGAAGCTTTGTGACCAGGAAAAGGTGGTCGTGCGATCGCATGGCCTGGAAGCTTTAAATCCATGCGATCGCATGGATGACAGTAGCAGGTCTGGTCCTATAAATTTCGCGAGTTCTGGCCGAAAATATACACTCCTTTATCAATCTCTCTCTCACAATATATATATATATATATATATATATATATATATATATATATATATATATATATATATATATATATATATATATATATAATTTTAATTTTAATTTAAGATTAATAATAATAAGGTTATGCTAGCGAATGTTGTAAGTGTGTAAGTCGAAATTCTGTCCGTGTAACGCTACGCTATTATTAATCATTGTAAGTTATGTTCAACCTTTTCAAATTAATGTCTCGTAGCTAAGTTATTATTATGCTTATTTAAATCGAAGTAATCATGATGTTGGGATAATATTAAAGACTGGATAATTGGGCTTTGGACCATAATTGGGGTTTGGACAAAAGAACGACACTTGTAGAAAATTGGACTATGGGCTATTAATGGACTTTATATTTGTTTAACTGAATGATAGTTCGTTAATTTAATATAGAGATTTACAATTTGACGTATATATAAATAACCATATACACTCGATAGGACATGATGGGCGGGATATTTATAAATACTAATAATCGTTCATTTAACCGGACACGGGGATGGAATAATAGTCAATGGACTCATTAAAATAGGGGTGAATTATGTACAAGGACACTTGGCGTAATTGTTAACAAAGTATTAAAACTTTGGGTTACACGCAGTCGATATTCTGGTGTAATTATTAAACAAAGTATTAAGACCTTGTTACAGTTTAAGTCCCCAATTAGTTGGAATATTTGACTTCGGGTATAAGGATAATTTGACGAGGACACTCGCACTTTATATTTATGACTGATGGACTGTTATGGACAAAAACCAGATGGACATATCGAATAATCCAGGACAAAGGACAATTAACCCATTGTAATAAATTAAAATCAACATGTCAAATATCATGATTACAGAAGTTTAAATAAGCATAATTCATTTATTTCATATTTCATCGCACTTTTATTTACTGTCATTTTATTTATTGCACTTTTAATTATAGTACTTTTTAATTATCGCAATTTTATTTATCGTCATTTTATTTATCGTACTTTAAATTATCGCACTTTAATTATCGTTATTTACTTTACGCTTTAAATTAAGTTATATTTATTTTTAATATTTTACATTAGGTTTTAATTGTGACTTAAGTTTTAAAATCGACAAACCGGTCATTAAATGGTAAAAACCCTCCTTTTATAATAATAATAATAATACTACTTATATATATATATATATATATATATATATATATATATATATTCGGGTCCGACACTATAGCAGCCCAACATATCAGGCCTGGTAGCCGAAGTCATGTGATCGCATGATTATATAACCTGCACTCCATGCGATCGCATGGAGTGAGGTGACAGGTCTGAAACCTTTGACTATCGATTAGGGTTAGAGTTTAATTATTATTATTATTATTAATTAATTAAGATTAGGGTTTAATTTAATAATAGTTAGTTTTAGTTTTTAATTAATTTATAATTTAAGTGTTAATTAGTTTTATTAATATATAAAAAAATGATACTTTTATAAAATAAATAATATAAAAATAATATTTTTATAAAATTGTATTTTTATAACTTTAAGCATATTTTATATTTTGTATCTTTTTATTAGTTTAATTCATAATTTTTAATTTATCGTTCGTAATTAGTTTTAAGACTAGTATTTTGCCGTAGTTCATTTTTATTTCTAGATTTTTAGGCTTTGCCGTAAAATCCCTTAAGTGCTTTTTCTTTAGACTAAAATTTAGGTGCTTTAGAATTTTGCGACGCCGTTTTAAACTTTAGTGCCTTTTTAAGTAATTGCCGTTTTGGATATAGAATTCCTTTAAGCTTTAATACCTTTAGACATAAGTTTTAATTTTTAGTTTTTAGACTTTTAAGTTTCGACGCTTATTTTCTTATTTTTATTTTTCGATTGTTTGTTTTTCGACATTTATTTTTCGACCTTTTATTTTTCGACGTTTTACGACGCGCTCTTTTTCTTTCTTATTTCTCGACGCTCTAGTTTTTAGGACATAGAATTTTCTATTTCTTCTTTAAATTTCAACGAAAAATTATTTTAAGCGGTTAAATTGATAGACATCCAAAATTTTCTGGTTCGTAGTAATAGTTGGATTTGTTAGTGGCGAGTTGTGGGCTTCCGATTTAAAGGGTCCTGGCTACCTGCTGTATCTATTGGCTATTCGAAACGTGGGCAAAATCAGAAAAGTATATTAATTTGATAACTTATATAATTTTTATCTTTTATAACTAATAGGATATTCAGTGAATGCACCGAGCAAAACGTTCACCACCTTTTATACGTTCACCACCTGTAACTCGATCAAGACATCTAGCCAACATTGTCGCCGTTGATTTTTCTTTAGAATCGTCATCTAGTCGACCAAGTACTCCAACTCAAATTTCCGATAATCCATTTTTTGAACCCGACCTCATAATTGAGAATTCGGAGGATATTCAGGGACAATTCAGAGATCCTGAACCACTAATCATTCCTCCTGAACCACAAATCACTCATCCAGAGATTGTCGAGGAAGAAACCATTAAATTAGAATCCTCTAGTGATTCAGATTCAACAAACTCAATCATGGAAAATCTGGAACCTCTAAGTATGGAAGACCGAATGAGAGCTAAACGCACTAGCCAAGGTCATGCTCAACCAGACATTAATGCGCCAGATTATAAAATCAAAGGATAAATCCTACACATGGTTACTAATCAATGCTAATTTAGTGGTGCGCCGAAGGAAGATCCAAACGAACATCTGCTTACCTTTAATAGGATCTGTACTCTATTTAAAATCAGAGAAGTTGAGGATGAACAGATCTATCTCATGTTATTTCCCTGGACTTTAAAGGGAGAAGCTAAAGATTGGTTAGAATCGTTACCTGAAGGGGCGATTGATACATGGGATGTCTTAGTTGAAAAATTTCTTAAACAATTCTTTCCGGGATCTAAAGCCGTGAGACTTCAAGGAGAAATAGTTACGTTCACACAAAAGCCAAATGAAACTCTATATGAGGCGTGGACAAGATTTGGAAAGTTTTTAAGAGGATGTTCGCAACATGGTTTAGACACTTATCAAATAGTACAAATATTCTACCAAGGATGCGACATCACTACAAGAAAAGACATCAATATAGCAGCTGGTGGTTCCATTATGAAGAAAACCGCAACCGAAGCTTACAAAATTATTGATAACACTGCTTCCCACTCACATGAGTGGCACCAAGAAAAAGTTATCGTTAGATCATCTAAAGCGGCTAGAGCCGATTCTAGCCATGACTTTGATTCCATTTCCGCAAAGATAGATGCTGTCGAGAGACGAATGGAAAAGATGACTAAAGATATTCACTCAATACGAATTAGTTGTGAACAGTGTGGAGGACCACATTTGACAAAAGATTGTCTCAGTATTGAACAAACAATAGAACAAAGAGAGAATGTTTCATACATAAACCAAAGGCCTGGAAATAATTATCAAAATAATTATCAACCGCCAAGACCAAACTACAATCAAAACCAGAATTATAACCGAAATGTTCCATACAACAACCAACAAGGTCCTAGCAATCAACAAGTATCTAATAATACTTACAATCAGCAAAGACCTATTTTTCAAAATAAACCACCACAAATCGATGATAAAAAGCCAAATTTAGAAGACATGATGTCGAAGCTAGTTGAATCTCAAACGCAGTTTTTCACATCTCAGAAACAAATGAATGAACAAAATGCTCAAGCATTTAGAAATCAACAAGCTTCTATTCAAAATTTGAAACAAGAAGTAAGCAACCTAGCAAGGTTGATAGGTGAAAGAAAACCGGAAAGTCTACCTAGTGATACAAATGCTAACCCCTGGAATGAAACAGCTAAAGCCATTACCACAAGAAGTGGTATTACACTTAAACCACCTGAAATGCCTGTAAATTCTGATGACTCTATTCCTACTCCACAAAAACTACAATCTGATCAAGAAAAGGAAAAAGAACCGGTAGTTGAAAAGGTTAATGAAGATAACACAGTTAAAGCTAAACCTTATGTTAAACCATACCAACCACCACTTCCTTACTCGAGTAAAATGAGAAAAGAAATACTTGAAGCCGAGCAATCCAAATTCTTGGATATGTTTAAACAAATAAATGTCAATCTTCCTTTCATTGATGTGATTTCAGGAATGCCTATATATGCTAAATTTCTGAAAGATCTAATCACAAATAGAAAGAAAATGGAAGAACTCTCGGCTGTTACAATGAATGCTAATTATTCTGCAGTGTTGTTAAATAAGATACCAGAAAAATTATCAGATCCAGAAAGTTTCACAATTCCATGTTTTCTGAGTAGTCTTAGTTCAATAGAAGCATTGGCAGACTTAGGTGCTAGTATAAATTTAATGCCATATTCACTATACACTAAACTAGACCTTGGAGAATTGAAACCAACACGAATAAGTATACAACTAGCAGATCGATCAGTAAAATATCCTAGAGGAATAATGGAGAACATGCTAGTTAAAGTTGGTACTTTAGTATTTCCAGTAGATTTTGTTATTCTGGACATGGAAGAATATTCTCGAGTTCCTCTCATATTACGAAGACCATTCTTAAACACGGCTAAAGCAATAATAGACGTGTTTGGTAAGAAACTGACCCTAAGTATAGAGGATGAGAGTGTTACCTTTTCTGTTGATAGAGCCATGCAACAACCGCAATCTGCAGATGATACATGTTATTATATTCAAACTATAGATTCATATGCAGAATTGTTAGAAGAATTTCCAGAATTACAAGGAACAGGAGAATGTTCTTTAGGAGAAGGAACTGAACCAATTGATGAAGCTGAAATGTTAACTACACTCATGGCTAATGGATATGAACCAACAACAGAAGAACTTCAAATGCTAAAAGAAGAAGACAGATATCGATACAAATCATCGATAGAAGAACCACCGACATTAGAGTTAAAGCCACTTCTAACCCATTTGGAATACGCTTATTTACATGATGAATCTGAATTACCTGTAATAATATCATCTTCTCTTATAGAGAATGAAAAATCTCAACTCATTTCTGTGCTAAAAGCTCATAAACCAGCTATTGCATGGAAGATTCATGACATTAAAGGCATAAGTCCTTCGTATTGCACACATAAAATCCTTATGGAAGAAGGTCATAAAACGTATGTGCAACGCCAACGAAGACTAAATCCTAATATGCAAGATGTTGCTAAGAAAGAAATTATTAAACTGCTAGATGCAGGTTTAATTTATCCAATTTCTGATAGTCCATGGGTAAGCCCAGTTCAATGCGTACCTAAGAAGGGTGGCATTGCTGTCATCACAAATGAAAAAAATGAGCTTATTCCTACTAGAACTGTAACAGGATGGCGTGTCGGTATTGATTATAGAAAATTAAATGACGTCACCAGAAAAGATCACTTTCCCTTACCTTTCATTGATCAAATGTTGGAAAGATTAGCCGGGAATAGTTACTATTGTTTTCTTGATGGTTTTTCCGGATATTTTCAAATTCCAATAGCACCCGAGGACCACGTGCCCTTATGGTACTTTTGCTTATAAAAGCATGTCATTTGGACTTTGCAACGCCCCTGCAACCTTTCAAAGGTGTATGATGACGATTTTTCACGACATGATAAAAGAATGCATGGAAGTTTTCATGGATAACTTTTCAGTCTTCGGTGATACTTTTGAAACATGTCTAGTTAATCTTGAACGAATGCTTATTAGATGCGAACAATCAAATCTAGTAATTAATTGGGAGAAATGCCATTTCATGGTTAAAGAAGGCATCATTCTTGGTCATAAAATTTCAAAGGAAGAAATTGAAGTAGATAGAGCTAAAGTAGATGTAACTGCTAAACTTACACATCTCACCAATGTTAGAGGAGTTAGGAGTTTCTAGGGCATGCCGGTTTTTACCGGCGTTTCATAAAATATTTTTCTAAAATTGCCACTCCTATGAATAAACTCCTAGAAAAGGATGCTCCATTCATCTTTTCAGATGAATGCATCAAATCTTTTAATATTCTTAAAGAAAAACTCACTAATGCGCCGATCATGATAACTCCAAATTGGAATCTACCATTTGAACTCATGTGCGATGCAAGTGATTTTGCAATGGGAGCCGTTTTAGGACAAAAGATTGAAAAATGATTTCAACCTATTTATTACCCTAGTTAGACGTTACAAGGAGCACAAACGAATTACACAACTACTGAAAAAAAACTCCGTGCTATTGTCTTTGCTTTTGACAAATTTTATTCATATCTCGTCTAGCAAAAACGGTGGTCTATACCTACCATTCTGCTCTTAGATACCTATTTTCGAAACAAGATGCCAAACCACGATTAATCCGTTGGATCTTACTCTTATAAGAGTTCGATATTGAAATTCGAGACAAAAAAGGAGCAGAAAATCTCGCAGCTGCTCATCTTTCTCGTCTTGAAAATCCTGAATTAGAAGTTCTAAATGAATCGGCCATACAAGATAACTTTCCCGATAAATATCTATTGAAGATAGATTATAATGAAATTCCATGGTTTGCAGACTATGCAAACTACTTAGTATGTGGATTCCTTGAAAAAGGGTTGTCGTACCAAAAAGGAAAGAAATTCTTTAGTGATATAAAACACTATTTCTGGGAAGATCCACATTTGTTTAAAAGTTGTCCCGATGGAATAATCCGCCGATGCTTATTCGGGGATGAAGCCAGTTAAATCTTAAACCAATGTCACACAGGACCAACAGGAGGGCATTATGGGCCTCAACTCACAGCAAGAAAAGTTTACGACGCTGGATTCTATTGGCCTACAATTTTCAAAGACGCACACCTTCTTTGTAAATCCTGTGATGCTTGTCAAAGGGCCGGAAAAATAAGTCAACGTGATGAAATGCCACAAAATGTCATTCAAGTATGTAAAGTATTTGACGTGTGGGGTATTGACTTTATGGGTCCATTTCCAAAATCTCATAATAATCTCTACATTCTCGTTGCTATTGATTATGTATCTAAATGGGCGGAAGCACAAGCTCTCTCAACTAACGATGCACGAGTTGTAGTCAACTTTTTAAAATGTATTTTTGCTAGGTTCGGAACACCAAAAGCTTTAATAAGTGATCGGGGTACTCATTTTTGTAATAATCAACTTGAGAAAGTTCTCAAAAGATATGGAGTAACTCATAAAATCTCAACAGCTTATCATCCACAAACAAGTGGACAAGTTGAAAATACCAACCGAGCTTTAAAACGTATTCTAGAGAAAACCGTAGGATCAAATCCGAAGGAATGGTCCATGAAATTGGAGGATGCACTCTGGGCTTTTAGAACAGCCTACAAAACTCCAATTGGTACCACACCTTTTAAACTCGTTTACGGAAAAGCATGTCACCTTCTAGTAGAAATTGAGCACAAAGCATTTTGGGATTTGAAGACATGTAATCTTGATTTACATGAAGCCGGACGTCTACGGTTAAGTCAACTAAACAAATTAGAAGAATTAAGACATGAAGCATACGAAAATTCGTTAATCTATAAAAAAAGAACGAAGAAATGGCATGATAAAAGAATCAGAAGTTCAAAAGAATTTAAAGAAGGAGACAGAGTTCTTCTTTTCAATTCACGATTCAAGTTATTTCATGGAAAATTGAAATCAAGATGGTCTGGACCATTCATAGTCAAAAGAGTTTTCCCATACGAAACAATAGAGTTGATAAATTCAAATGGGATTGAATTTAAAGTTAATGGTCACAGAGTTAAACATTACATACATGGTCCAATGGAAGTTGACAATGAAGTTAATCACAATTTCGACACCACAGCTAACTAATTGTGGGGAGAATCAAGTATTTTTAAGGATAATATGTATTTCTGTTAGAGTTAGATTTTCTGTTGTCGTGTAGTTCTCGAGAATGGAATCCAAATGGTCTTTCCCTAGCAGACCCTAAAGAACTAGTCTTCTCCCTCCATTCTGAATTTTTATTTTTTTAGGTTTTATGAGATGAAGAATTCCTTTGATCTGAATCATGGTCTACTACTACATGCATTGATTACTAAACGTAATAATAACATCTTCCCGAGTGAACTGGTATCATTCATAAGAGGAAAAATGGACGAAGTGAGGAAAGAACTCAGAAAAGATCATCATAAGACATATTTTGGTAAAAGAAAATCAAAATCCGCAACAAAAAGAAGAGCACGACACCTTGAAAGATGTCATAAAAGCGGAAAATGGTCACACGAAGGTAAATGTTCAAACAATCAAACATATTCAAATACCGAATTTGTTACTCTGTGCAGAGAAGGACCGTTCATATGTTTAGAAGAAAAGTTATTGAAGAATTGAGGTTACGCTTACGTAGCTATGGAAAATCAAATCACACGACTCTCCTATGAGTCGGCTAAAGCAGGTCCCTGAGAATTCTATCTCACAGGTAAGTATGTACAGTTTTTATTTTTATTTATTGCTTTTAACCTTTTGATAATAAACGTTGAATCGTTCGTTATAAAGTATTAAATTGATATTCAATAAAATTAGGTATACGAAACCGAAATTATTGATATCATACAAAAATTTATTACATCACTGCGAAATTTACCGTTTATTCTTAAGGTATAAATATCTTTAATCAATCAATCCAAAATATTTCAAAAATTCGTCAGGAGTAAAACTAGGTAATATAGCCGAAATTAATTTACCCAAAAGAGGGGCGTATATTTTTGATAATATTTGATTGATTAAAGTGGGATAAAAGACCAAAAAGATTTTTCATTTTGATTTTTACCTTGTTTTTAAAATTAATATATAAATATTAAATTATTATTGTAAATTTTTAAAACCAATATATTTAAGTTTTTAAATATTTTAAAAAAATTAATATTTTTAATATAAGTTTGTAAAATTAATGTATAAAATATTAATGATATTTATATGAATTTTTAATTTTATGCATTTTAAATTTAAGTTTGGTGTGAATTTAAAAACAAAAATTTACTTTATTTCATTAAGTTAAAATTTTGATATTTAAAATTCGTCGTGAGTTGAAGACTAGGTCGTTGAACCGAAATTGCTTTACCCAAAGGAGGGACGAGAAATTTTATTATCATTATTTTTAATCTTATTGATTTAAAGTATGCCAAAAATATTAAAAAATCCAAAAATCTTTGCTTTTAAAACGACCTTAAAAAGTGACAAATTTTAAAATTTTGTCGAGAGACGGACTAGGACAACGATCCGAAACGCCCTCATCCTAAAAAAAAAGAAACAAAATTTTTAAAATTTAATTAAATATTTGTTTTAATAAGTATAAGGTTTTTATAAAAAAATAAAAATATACAGGGACCCCCATGCGATCGCATGGGGTTTACCCTTCCAAACCATGCGATCGCATAGAGCCTAAATACTGGGCAGAAACAAAAGAGCAGCTCTTCTGTTCTGTCTCACACAACCACACACATAAATACACGAACACACACACACATTATCACCAAAAATCACTAATTTTCAACCAAAATCAACGAAATTCGTCACAATAATCCGCTACAATCATGCCTTTTCTCAGATGGGGAAGCAAAAAGATAAAGATTTCACCCCTAAAACTCTTAAAAATTGAATTTTAGTGTTCTTGAGCTAAATTTTACCTAATTTAATTTTGTTAATTTCTAGTGTAATTAGAGTTAAATTGTTAGTATATTATGCATGTATAACCTAGATTGATGCTATTTAACATGATTTGAAGCCAAAAACTTCAAAAATTTTAGAAATAAAGGGTTTGTGTTCTTGAGCAATTTGGGGCTTTTTGATATAAACGGGTTATGGCCGATTTTTGTCATGAATTATTGCTAAATTAAGTAGTGTAACATGTTTAGGTAGCTAAATAATCCAAACTTTGATCCTAAACATGATTTTTGAGAATTAAAGTGGACTTTTTAAGTCTAAAATTCATGAACTTGATTAATTTGATATAAATGCCATTTGAAACTTGTTAAATTGCTAGTAATGATTATTTTGACATATTATTTGAGTTGAATGCTTATGAACTTTGTAAACATTTTCATATATACTTATTTGAAAAAGTGTAGAATTGATAAAAATATGAAAATGAGCATGAGGTTAATATGGATTAAACATGTCATTGTAATTGTTTCAAGTTGTTATTTTGCTAACACTAATGCATATTTGGATGCACAAATTTTGTGTTTAATGTGTTTTGCAGAAATATACCGAATCTGGCGGTGCATCATCATCCAGACAACCTGAAAATGAACCACAGCCAGAAATGCAATATGAACCAGAACCTGAACAAGAACAACCACAGGAACAACAATAACAACATGATGATCAACATGTACCATACTATGAGCCGGATCCACAATTTTTTATTACCTACGTAGTATTTCTCACTCACTATATAGTATAACACCCAACAATTCATGAAGAATAGTTGCATCCCAATTTAAGGATTGATAGAAGTTGGAGAGATTACCCGACGTACCAAAGTAACAAATTTAAACTGGTAACGAAAAATGTAGAAGTACCGAGGGTAATCGATTGGGAGCCTTTGGAAAGGGTCCAACTAGCTAACCCAGTTAGACTGCTACTGATCCAAAGGTATGGCAGCTCTTCTTTTCCCAATTGGGAACGTTTATTTACTACTCGTAGGCCTGTATATAAAGAGTGGTGTATTGAGCTTATGAATACTATCGCCTTTAATAAGGATGTAGATAGGTTAGATGATAAGAGTTTTCTTAGATTTTTACTTGGCCGTAGGATGTACAGAATGTCCATGCTGGACATGGCCAGGGCTTTACATATTTACACTCCCGCTGAATTACTACTACCTGATCGTACAAATTTGATTTATCATGGTTAGAGGGTAGATAGGAATTTTGACGCGCACGCCGTCTGGAGGCGTATGTCAAATTATAATGTTTTTTCACGGGGAGGAAGACACTCCTATTTAGATATTAACAAAGCATAGCTTCGTATTATACATTGATTTTTAGCTAATTCGATTACACAAAGAGGTAACAACAAGGAGAAAATGACCTTACACGATTTATTTTACCTTAAGTGTATTTGAAACACTAGAAGCTTTGTTAATATTCCCTACTGTATTGATTTTTATCTGTCTAAAATGGTGGAAGGAATACAGGATGGGGGAATAATAGGAGGAGGTATTTTTGTTACTCTCATTGGAGAGTATTTAGGTGTAGATAGGGATCAAGGAGGTCCACTGATGGTGTGTAGGGAACAGGATGAAACTTTAGGATTGCGGGTCTATCAAGGTGCAAAGGTATTAAAGAGCAGATGCAATCAGGTAGTACCATAACAGGGCTCTCATCCACAGGTAGAGAGAGGTTCAGATGAGGAAATGGAGGAAGTGGATGACATTAGGGATGTCATTAGGGAGGCTGTTACTGACATTTACCAACGTATAGATGAGGTAGAAATGACAAACGAGGCTAGACATAGTCAGTACGAGCAGTGGCACGCCGAGAATGTGTACGAGCATTCCAGGAAACGACAGCATGATAGATGGCACTATCATCAGCATCAGATCATGAGCCAGTTATCACCTCAGGTACCAAATAACTACGTACCGACCCGACCTGCTTACTATCCGTCACACCAGCCCGATATGCGACCACCATTTACTCTCTACGACCCCAACCAAGCCTATCAGCACACCTATAACCAACCGTGGAACCCGACCGACGACATGAACTGGAACCCCTATCCAGATTGATACAGTTTCCGTTGGTGATTTTTATCTTTTATTATTTTTATTTACTTATGTTTAAAACATATAATATTGTGATACTTTTATGTAATTTTTAACATTTTTTTTATTTTGTTACTAATATTTCGTATTTATAATTTGAAAGTGGGATGTTAAGTCCCATTTCAAATTACCATGCATGTTTATATTTGTATTGTATGTATTTTATTTCATGTACACAACAGGGTAAAACAGCGCAGTTTCAAAGACTGACATTAAGTTCAGCAAAAGCTACTAATTTTGACGACAAAACGAAAAACAAGTGTGATGTAACAACAGACGGAATGAACAAATGATGTGCACCATTTATCATTCAACAATAACAACAATATGTTTGGAAACTATGGTAAAATTTAATCATTTCTCTACGCTACTCACCCTCAATAATTTAAATTGCTACTGATTTCTTGCAAATGAGGGCATTGCAAGATCTTAAGTGTGGGAAGGGATTAAATTCTTTCAGTTTTAAAACTTTTTGACTTATACACTTGGTTACCATTAAAAATACTAGTAACGCAGTAGTTGTATTAGAATCTAGTGCTCTCTGATAATAAAGAACAGCCCTAGTCTTATATACTGACTACCCAATTCTAGTAAAATTTTTCAAAATTTTCAAATAAATGAATTCAAAATCATGTTTATACATATTTATGAACGATAAAACTAGGTGTTAACACCGAAATTATTGTTACCTCGGAAAGGACATAAATTGAGAAACAACTCAAAATGCTTGAATTCATTTAAAATGGAATAGAGGAAAATAAAAAGGCAAAGAAAGGAAAACAAAAGCCAAGTGTGGGAAAAATTTACCAAGTTATTTAGAACATATATCACAAATTTTTGTACAAATAATTGAAGATACTTTTATTTTGGACTATTTTAATCAGTTTTACCTAATTTACTATAATATATTTGAAAGAATAGATGGATCTACACGATGAATCAATTCCATAATTAAAAAGAAGTAAAGTCTTCTGAAAAAGAGACGCGCTTCTTGATTTAGGTCAGGAAGTTGTCGTCCAGACCAGTTGTAGAGTCTACGAAAAACCTTGAAAAGTTTTCTCGAAAATCAGTTGGAAATCCACGGACCTCAGCATAAAACAGGGTCGCCAAGTGGTCAGACTTATCCTAACCATGAGAGGATCTGTCTCGTATAATGGGGGGCACCGTGCAAATTAGCTTATAAGACTAATGAATCAGATCCACAAAAAGGATAATCTCCTTAAAGATCAAAAATCAGCTTTTAAGACGGATATTACTCTATCCTTGAGATTGACCTTAAAGATTGAGAATTCAAACTCATGGAATTCAATGATATCTAAACTCGAGCTTGACCGAGAAAATATTTTGATCAAAATTACAAACCGATTTGTTTTCTGAAAACCCATTTTCAATGCGTTCATTACCATTGAACGTAAAATCCTAAGAATTCACCGGAATTCATTAGGTCACCTGAACCAAATCAGGTGTCAACCGTAAGAACGGTGGTTGCATAGAATGGTCGAAGACAGGACCTTGTGCTAGACCGAAAAACTATAGGGTGATCTTTACTATTGCTCCTACAAAGATTAGTAATTGCATCCGATACGATATAGACCAGAATTATCAGCATGTCACGGGACATTGCCTTAACAGTTGCTTGTTCAACGCTTTCCTTTACAACCGGATGGTAGTTTAGCGAAAGGTAATATACGGAGAAAATATACTGGATGTGTTGCTTTCCTAATACAAGGTTAGCAAGTGGGTGACACAAAACCATAAGTTTTGAGCTAAAATTTTCAAATCTGAAACCCACGAAACCCACAAAAATAATTTGCAAACACCGGTGAAGGGTTATTCCGGAAAACTTATCTAGAGTAAAAGCTAGATTGAAATTTTCAAAAGATCAAATGTTTTCATAAAGATCCAAATTCCTAAAGGATCTAAATTTTTATAGTCATGTGAGACTGTAAACCACAACGTTACTATCATTGTTCATACCGCCGTATTAAAATCACTGATGTACAAAGTGTGAAGAATAAAGAAGTGATTCAAGTATTTTTATTTCAAGACTATATTGCTTGAGGTCAAGCAATGCTCAAGTGTGGGAATATTTGATAATGCTAAAAACGAACATATATTTCATAGCATTATCCTTCAAGAAAGACAAGCTTTTAGTTGCAATTGTTCTATTTACAAGTGATATTCGTTTAAATAATAAAAGGTGAAGACAAAAGACAGATTCGACGAATTGAAGACGCAAACGACTAAAAAGCTCAAAAGTACAAAGTACAATCCAAGAGGTTCAATTTATTGATAAGAAACGTCTAAAAGTTACAAGAGTACGAGCCGCGAAAAGAAAAGTACAAGATATTAAATAGTACGCAAGGACGTTCGAAAATCCGGAACCGGGACATGAACCAACTTTCAACGCGCTACGCAACGGAGCTAAAATTACAAGTCAACGGAGTACAAGAATATAATATAATATATAATTAATTATATAAAATTATATATATTAAATTAATCATAGCAGTCCATGTTTTGGAAGCTTTGTGACCAGGAAAAGGTGGCCATGCGATCGCATGGCCTGGAAGCTTTAAATCCATGCAATCGCATGGATGACTGTAGCAGGTCTGGTCCTATAAATTTCGCGAGTTATGGCCGAAAATATACACTCCTTTATCAATCTCTCTCTCACAAATATATATATATATATATATATATATATATATATATATATATATATATATATATATATATATATATATATATATATATATATATATATATTTTTATATTTATAATTTTAATTTTAATTTAAGATTCATAATAATAAGGTTATGTTAGCGAATGTTGTAAGTGTGTTAACGCTACGCTATTATTAATCATTGTAAGTTATGTTCAACCTTTTTAAATTAATGTCTCGTAGCTAAGTTATTATTATGCTTATTTAAATCGAAGTAATCATGATGTTGGGCTAAATATTAAAGACGGGATAATTTGGCTTTGGGCCATAACTGGGGTTTGGACAAAAGAACGACACTTGTGGAATTTGGACTATGGACTATTAATGGACTTTATATTTGTTTAACTGAATGATAGTTCGTTAATTTAATATAGAGATTTACAATTTGACTTATATATAAATAACCATATACACTCGATCGGACACGATGGGCGGGATATTTATAAATACTAATAATCGTTCATTTAACCGGACACGGGGATGGATTAATAGTCAATGAAATCATTAAAACAGGGGTGAATTATGTACAAGGACACTTGGCATAATTGTTAACAAAGTATTAAAACCTTGAGTTACACGCAGTCGATATCCTGGTGTAATTATTAAACAAAGTATTAAGACCTTGTTACAATTTAAGCCCCCAATTAGTTGGAATATTTGACTTCGGGTATAAGGATAATTTGACGAGGACACTCGCACTTTATATTTATGACTGATGGACTGTTATGGACAAAAACCAGATGGACATATCGAATAATCCAGGACAAAGGACAATTAACCCATTGTAATAAATTAAAATCAACTTGTCAAACATCATGATTACGGAAGTTTAAATAAGCATAATTCCTTTATTTCATATTTCATCGCACTTTTATTTACTGTCATTTTATTTATTGCACTTTTAATTATCGTACTTTTTAATTATCGCAATTTTATTTATCGTCATTTTATTTATCATTGATAATGCTAAAAACGAACATATATTTCATAGCATTATCCTTCAAGAAAGATAAGCTTTTAGTTGCAATTGTTCTAATTTCAAGTAATTATCGTTTAAATAATAAAAGGTGAAGACAAAAGACAGATTCGACGATTTGAAGACGCAAATGACCAAAAAGCTAAAAAGTACAAAGTACAATTCAAGTGGTTCAATTTATTGATAAGAAACGTCTCAAAATTACAAAAGTGCAAGCTGCAAAAAGCAAAGTACAAGATATTAAAATCCTAGGAATTCACCTGGAATTCATTAGGTCACCTGAACCAAATCGGGTGTCAACCGTAAGAACGATGGTTGCATAGCATGGTCAAAGACAGGACCTTATGCCAGACCGAAAAACTATAGGGTGATCTTTACTATTGCTCCTACAAAGGATAGTAATTGCATCCGACACGAAAAAGACCATAATCAAAAGCATGTCACGGGACATTGCCTTAACAATTGCTTGTTCAACACTTTCCTTTACAACCGGACAGTAGTTTACTGAAAGGTAATATACGGAGCAAGTATACTGAACGTGTTGCTTTCCCAATACAAGGTTAGCAAGTGGGTGACACAAAACCGCAAGTTTTGAGCTAAAATTTTCAAATCTGAAACCCACAAAACCCACAAAAATAATTTGCAAACACCGGTGAAGGGACAAATCAGAAAACTTATCTAGGGTAAAAGATAGATTGAATTTTCAAAAGATCAAATATTTTCATAAAGATCCGATTTCCTTAAAGGATCTAAATTTTCATAGTCATGTGGGACTGTAAACCACATCGTTACTATCATTGTTCATACCACCGTATTGAAATCACTGATGTACAAAGTGCGAAGAATAAAGAAGTGATTCTGGTAAAGTTATATTCAAGTTCTATATTGCTCGAGGACAAGCAACGCTCAAGTGTGGGAATATTTGATAATGCTAAAAACGAACATATATTCATAGCATTATCCTTCAAGAAAGACAAGCTTTTAAGCCGAAGTAACTAAGTTAATTGTGACGACCCGGAAATTTCCGACTAAATTTAAACTTAAATCTTTATATGATATCGACAGGATAAGCAAAGTCTATAATATTGAGTCACAAAATTTTTGAACTATTGCAATATATTCATTTAACCTCAGACTGTTCCCGACGATTCACGAAAAATTATGTGTAAAGAAATATGTAAATATATATATAAGTATAAGTGTGTGTATATACCTTGAATAAATAAAATACACTTTAGTTATTTGAAAATAGAAAAATGTAAAATAAAAATGGAAATAGGTAATCTGTTATATTTTAAAAATAGACATTATTAATAACAATTATTATTATTATTATAGTTATCTTGTTTATTATAATATAATAAAATTTATTATTATCATTAGTAATAATATTAATATTATACTTGTATTACTACTAGATAAAATATTAAGGATATTATTATTATTATTATTATTGTTATTGTTATTGTTATATCTACTAAAAGATTAATCATGATCTTTAAATATAAATACACAAATATATAAAATACAAATTAAGGTATAGGTATAGATTTAAATTCGGATATACAATCAGATATACAATATATATGCAGATACATAAGGGATTCAGTTTGCAATCGTTTTCAAAACTGAAGGTAAATTATTTTCCTGTCTGAGTTCAATACCATTTGATTCCAAGCTAATCACAAGATAACAAATTCATTAAAGGAGATCGTACGCCTTTTAATTTTTTTATTTTTTTATTATCTACCTGCTCTAATTCTATCCTTCTGATTAGAACATTATTAGCTACTTTTTAGATTTCTTCTTCTGATTGAATCTTCTTGTCTTCCACTAAATCACCTTGACAGCTATTTTCAGAGACTTGTGCAATTACAACAAATCACCCTTCCCTTTCTACGTTTGGTACATTTTGTTATGCTATCTGTTCCTATTAATCTTTACCAAATTTTTATCTATCTATCTATCTATCTATCTATATTATGAAAATATACTTATACATATCCATTACACACATAAAACACAAACCATCACCTTAATTGAAACCATCGATAACCCCTTCTATTACTCACTGCAACTGCTATATTTCTTCTGATTAGGTGAGACCAGAAACACCATCGTGCTCATGCTTATCCCTTTTGAGCACCAAATGATTTTCACCATCGAACTCCACTCATAATCATTAGGAACAGACCATCCACAATCACAATGACTATTGTTACTGCTGTACATACCCATGAACAACACCATTATTGTTATTTCATTTTGCTATATCATCACAACTCTAATCCATCAACCACCTTGTATTTTTTTTCGTGAGAACTAAACCAAACCCCAAAAAGGGTCTCCACTCTACTTCATAATCTCATTTATTACATACCTTTCAACCTCATAATTTCGTCATAAACAAACACTTTTTGTGTCACCAATAACTCAAGATGATTCATCTCAACTCTACACCATATCCACTTCGATCACCAACCATTACGACCCCAAGTCATCTCCACGTTATTGCTACTACTACCATGCTACCTGGTATTCTATTCAGTCAACAAACAAGATCACCAGGTTGTTGCTATTCTACCACTATTTTATGCTACTATTTGGTTGCTGTTAGAAGGCCACTCCAAAACCCAAGTTACTGCTCGATAAAAACCCTCACTATATTCTGTGTTTCTTATATGATCGACACCACCATAACTCACATCACATTATGAACCACCTGCAAACCTGCTATTTTATATCTTCTGTTTCGAACCCGGGAACAAACCACACACCTACAAAACCGCTGCAACTATTTTCAGTTTGAATTGCAATTCAGTTTTCAATTGGCATTAGTTTTATAATTGCACGTACCTCTCGCCTTTCTTTTGGGTCGACAACCTTTAATCAATCAACACCCCACTCACAATAAATTACTCATTAGTGGAGAAGGTTACAATTAAGTATCATTTATATTTATGATCTGGACAAAAGAAATCCTTTCAACTATGTTTGTTGGCCGACACATAATAAAGTATATAACCCCACTTAGTGATTTATAATTGTTAAAGTCGATGATTTATGGCTGCTTCCTTATTTTTTTTATTGGAAACCAAACCCCACCCACTAAGTCCTCGTTCAATTTTTTTTTCTGATTGCTACCGACTGCTTTTGTTTGTATTCCCACTTCCAACCTCGATCGTGAATATGTTGTGTTTTCTTTCCTTTGACCATAACATAGATAATGATATATAAAGAACAATGATAGATTATGGGATACATAATGATGGAAATAAAGATAATTAGATGGGACGGCTTCTACCTGCTGTTTCGAATCCAAAGCTCAACAACGGGACCATTTTTCTCTCCACTAGCTAGTAACCGTGAATCATCCAGGGTTTGATAATCTAAATTGTAATGGATTATTATTATATGTGGGCCGATCACCATTAACCTATTTTACATAAGCCTGCTAGTGGAATGGTATATTATATGTGGGCCGTTAACCAAAACCCATTACTAATTAAGATTGATCTCTATCATTGTACGAGGTTCTGTACAACCGTTAAGGATGCTGTGACAATAAGGTATGTCGTTGATGATAATAGATGATACAAAGTGATGATAAGTATGATGATGACGTGATGATGAGGATACAGAGATATATCAAGGAGAATGATGATGATTATTATAATCATGATATGATTATGATTATGATTATGAATAAATTTGATGTTAGTTGTTGGTGTTAAGAATGATGATGATCACGAAATTGATGATGAGAATATGATGAACTGTGATAAAGATTATATTGAGAGTGATGAGGATGAAAATGTTTGGGTTTTGTATGTAGAAGGAAATATCATTTATGGTTTAGATAAATTAAGTTGTAATCTAGATCAGGAAAGACAGAATAGAGCACTTGGCTGGGTGCTTGTTAAGTGAACATGAGGTCTTGAGTTCGAGCCTTGTCTGGGGCAATTCTTTTTAAAGAAGCTTTTAAAGGGTATACTCTTTTATTTTTATTATTAGTATTATTATTATTATTGTCATTATTATTATTATTATTAAGTATTATTAAGTACTATTATTATTATTATTATTATTACTATTAGTATTAGTATTAGTATTATTATTATTGTTATTATTATTATCATTAAAATTATCATTCTTATAAAAATTATCATTTTTAAATTATTATTATTATTAATAAAAGTATTTTTATTAAAATTATCATTTTTATTATAATAAGTATTATCATTAAAAAATATTATTTTTAATATTATTATCATTACTATCTTTATTTTTAACATTATTATTATTATTATTATGGTCATTATTATTATAATTATTATTACTAGTATTATTATTATCATAAAAAGATACAACTCTTAATTATTATTTATTAATATTATTTTATCAAATAACTATTAGATATATAAAATTATACTTAATACATAAAACATAACTATATTTTTATTTATAATACATAAAGTGAATATATTTATGAAACATATAAGTTATTAAGATAAAGATGATATGACTAATAAAATATATATATATATATTTGTTCAATTTCAATTATATGTGTTAATATATATATATATATATATATATATATATATATATATATATATATATATATATATATATATATATATATATATATATATATATATATATATATATATATATGAATGATATAGGTTCGTGAATCCGAGGCCAACCCTACATTTGTTTAATGTCGTCATAAGTATTTTTACTACAAAATACAGTATGGTGAGTTCATTTGATTCCCTTTTACTCTTTACATTTTCGAGACTGAGAATACATGCGCTACTTTTACAACTGCTTTATTAAATGCTTTTGAAATACATTTTGAACTGCGAATACATGAAATGCTTTTATAAATGTTTGACGAGATAGACACAAGCAAAACATTCCTCGAATGAATTATGTGGACGCGATAATTGCCACCATTGAATTATGTGGACGTGATAATTGCCACAATTGATATGAATATTTTTTTCCCTGATTATTATTGGTTGGTAACCTAAGAATTAGGGAACCTCACTAATTTTGAGAATTAGTGCACGCCTAATTGACGTGAATCCTAAAGGTAGCTACCGGGTTTAACACCCCCACCCAGAATGTTCACTAAACGGAAGGGCTAGTGGGCGTGGTGTTTAGTACTTCGAAGTTTATATGATTATTATACAGACGAGATGTTCTGTTTTGGGGATATTATTATGCGTATTATATGTTAAGGTCGGTTACCAAGCCAAGCTATGAAAGCAAAGTGAATTTTATGTATCGAGAGAATGATTTTATACAGAGGTTATGTGTATGTTATTTTTGTGCACGAGATATGTGTACGGTTACTAAGATTTATGAAAGATGATTTCGTATACGAGAAAGGTGTACTGTATTTAAAAGATATCGCATATACATTACAGGTGGGTATAGGATTAGGGCCCATTTGTACCATGCAGCATTTAAATCTTGTGGTCTATCAAAATGATGAATTTTATTGTTTTATGATAAACTTATGAACTCACCAACCTTTTGGTTGACACTTTAAAGCATGTTTATTCTCAGGTATGAAAGAAATCTTCCGCTGTGCATTTGCTCATATTACATGGAGTCGTTCATGGCATATAGAGGTCAGAACCTCGCAATGGGACCAACTGTTGAAGAATTCGTCCAGATGGATTAGGACGGGTCGATACATGTGGTATCAGAGCGGTGGTCTTACCGAACCAGGTCTTGCATTAGTGTGTCTAACTGATAGTTGTTTAGATGCATAGTGAGTCTGGACTTCGACCGTGTCTGCATGTCAAAAGTTTTGCATATCATTTCTAGTCGGAAATCATTTGCTTATCATCCTTAGAAAATTATCTACTTATCATTTTTAGTCTAGACACGTCTTACTGCAGTTAGTGCATTGATACTGTATAGACAAAATTCATATCTTAGCGTATCTGTCACTATAGACATTACCTAACAGCTTCCGTAGATTCATCTGTAACTTATGGGATTTTAGTATTATATATGCATATGTAAATTATGTATTGCAGGGTACTAATCTACATCCTCTAATCTATTTCTTATCGAAAATCCTTCATCTGATCGTACGAGATGAATCCCTCAACCAGTTCGAATTCCTCGGATTCCGACAGCTATTCCGATATGGAGTTTCACCTAAGCTCCGAAAGCAGTGTCACCAGAATGAATCAACCAATCATCCATCCCCAATTCAAATGCTGAGTTCGTAGTCGACTTAATCAATGGAGATGCGAAGAAGGCAATTCCTTTCCATCCATCAATTTTCCCTCTTCGTGAAGAACCTGAAGCACTTACCAGCAAACCTGTTCGAAATACCATTTTCTCTCTCATTTTCAGAGTATCTTTTCATGATTATATACTATCTCAAATTCTAGATCTTATACATCCGCTCGTTTCGACCGACCATCATCCCGGAGTAATAGCAGAAGCCAACGAGCTTTGCGCCCGAGTTGTAGCTTTGGAAAATATGGTGCAAAACGTACCAGCTTCAGCAACGTCACCAGCATTAACAGTACCATTACCACCAACAACAACATCCGCATCCCAAGCCTCAATTTCATAATCTGTCCCACGAACATCAATGTTATACGCACCATAGATACCAAGGAGTACCAACAACAATGAACGATGAAGTATTGATCCATAACTTCATTAATATTCTGTGAAGAATATGTGGTTCCTAATAGTTTAAGAGATTACTTATTTTATCTCAACCCAAAAAGCAAATGAGAGTAATATCATATTAACTCATTAAATCCATGAATTACATCTGAAGAAAATATATATGTATATATGTTTTCATAAAGATTGTAATTAAAAGTTCTTTTGTACAAAATGTTAATGGTGAAAATATTTTAACGGGTAGGTAATACCCGAGGAATATTTAGATTTCACATTAATAAGTTACACTGTACATTCTTCAAATCCGATTCAACAATCATTTACTATCCTACTTACAACTACAGATATACGTATCCGTTCACCAAAGAATAACCATTTTCATTCAAATTTAATTTCATATTCGGATTTTGACCGATCAAAATCCAAGTCAAGATTGAACAGAAGATATCACTTTTAGATTCCTACATCTTTCAAAGCCATACTTTGAATCCAAAACTATGCCAGATCCATTGGTGTGTTATTACCGAAAATAACTTTACAATACCTTTCCAAAATTAGCCAATTTTGTCACAGCTCCAGCAAATCAACTTCGACTTTCATTCGGATTAGCCTTATTATAATTTTGATATAAAAGTTTGCCACTTGATTTCGTTCTAAACAATCATTCGTATCTTGACGATTACCATCAGCGTTTAATCATCTAAAAACACAATTCTCTTGAAATCACCTCGGATTGATAACCGATGATTCATATATGGTAGCATTAAATGCAGAGGAAACAGCAAAATTATGGATAGTCAAAATGGCCAAAAGTTTGATGATAAAGAATTGAGTGTTGGAAACGCTCGATAGAAAATTTGATACTGAAAAACGAATTGAGCTAACCATGAAAGAGACCAAGGACAAATACAAGGATCAAACCATATATTCAAATAATCCAGGTAATTCTGGATCCGATGAAATCTTTAGAGAAAATCTTGCTCCTAAGTCATGTTAAAATCTTGCGGAAAATTTTTCTTCATCAACTTTCGAACTTAGAAATTCCAAAATATCATCATAAATATCTTCAATATTTCTGAAGATATTTTCATAAATATTCTCATCCGAAATTATATATCTCTTCGTACTATCTATGTTACATCAAAAAAAGAAACTGTTTTAGTTTCTATCCTTCTATAAAATTTGAGCTTAAATTATGAATGCTTTTGGAGAAGTGTTGGGAATTGAAGCATGAGTTAGTATAATATAATTACACTTGGCCAACGTAATTATATTACAGTAAGTCATGCTGAATTTCTAATGGAATGTGATGATGGTTCACAGATCATACCGTCATCATGTGACATGTTACATAACTCTTTCATTCTAATTAACCTCTGAACATATCAAGAAAATATATTCTTGATAGTTCTATTCTCAGTGATTCTGGTAATTTGACAAATCAAATCGTGCTATTACATTCTTCCTTGATTAGAACATTAAGTTTTTTCGAAACTCCATACTTATGAATTCTGGACCGTTACTTGCTTTACTAGAGATTGAGAAGAGAAGAAAAAGGCAAAGAGCTCCGAAACATAAGGGAAGATATAAAACCACACAACAACACAGAAATCACAAACCATGTACATTAATACGAATAGCAATATAAAGACACGGGAGTATGATAAACACAATAACCCCAAGGTAATAGTAGAAGTGAATAGATTCCTCCGACGGTAAATGGAAAAGAAGAATGACAGATGCGATAGTTGGAAAAATATCAAGAATCAGAACAGGATGGAGTATTTCCACAATATTTTGGAAGTAGGAATAGAGGAAGAAAAGTATAAGAATGGTGAAAATAATGGAATGGAAGAGTTTAATTTATAATGGAAATATCAGACATAGCAATCGAGGCAGATCATCGCATTTAATTGAAGAGATCTTAATCTCCTTATTCACCGAAGAATCAGATCTCACTCAGATTTCAAAGATTTCTTTAAATCCCTTCAATTCCAGAATTCAACCATGACTGGTCAAAAGTATGATGAAACTTGTCTCTCTCATTTCACTATTTTGTGATAACTTCACTCGTACTCTTCACATAATCGAGTTGTATTATCCATACCATTCAATGACAATAAAACTCTATTTATCAACTCATATTCGTCATGAAAATATTTTTATTGTTAGCCATAACCACCTCACTCAAATTTCGGGACGAAATTTCTTAAACGGGTAGGTACTGTGACGACCCGGAAATTTTCGACTAAATTTAAACTTAAATCTTTATATGATATCGACAGGATAAGCAAAGTCTATAATATTGAGTCACAAAATTTTTGAACTATTGCAATATATTCATTTAACCTCAGACTGTTCCCGACGATTCACGAAAAATTGTGTGTAAAGAAATATGTAAATATATATATATATAAGTATAAGTGTGTGTATATACCTTGAATAAATAAAATACACTTTAGTTATTTGAAAAATAGAAAAATGTAAAATAAAAATGGAAATAGGTAATCTGTTATATTTTAAAAATAGACATTATTAATAATAATTATTATTATTATAGTTATCTTGATTATTATAAAATAATACAATTTATTATTATCATTAGTAATAATATTAATATTATAATTGTATTACTACTATATAAAATATTAAGGATATTATTATTATTATTATTATTATTATTGTTATATCTACTAAAAGATTAATCATGATCTTTAAATATAAATACACAAATATATAAAATACAAATTAAGGTATAGGTATAGATTTAAATACGGATATACAATTAGATATACAATATATATGCAGATACATAAGGGATTCAGTTTGCAATCGTTTTCAAAACTGAAGGTAAATTATTTTCCTGTCTGAGTTCAATACCATTTGATTCCAAGCTAATCACAAGATAACAAATTCATTAAAGGAGATCGTACGCCTTTTAATTTTTTTATTATCTACCTGCTCTAATTCTATCCTTCTGATTAGAACATTATTAGCTACTTTTTAGATTTCTTCTTCTGATTGAATCTTCTTGTCTTCCACTAAATCACCTTGACAGCTATTTTCAGAGACTTGTGCGATTACAACAAATCACCCTTCCCTTTCTACGTTTGGTACATTTTGTTATGCTATCTGTTCCTATCAATCTTTAACAAATTATTATCTATCTATCTATCTATATTATGAAAATATACTATACATATCCATTACACACACAAAACACAAACCATCACCTTAATTGAAACCATCGACAACCCCTTCTATTACTCACTGCAACTGCTATATTTCTTCTGATTAGGTGAGACCCGAAACACCATCGTGCTCATGCTTATCCCTTTTGAGCACCAAATGATTTTCACCATCGAACTCCACTCATAATCATCAGGAACAGACCATCCACAATCACAATGACTATTGTTACTGCTGTACATACCCATGAACAACACCATTATTGTTATTTCGTTTTACTATATCATCACAACTCTAATCCATCAACCACCTTGTATTTGTTTTTCGTGAGAACTAAACCAAACCCCAAAAAGGGTCTCCACTCTACTTCATAATCTCATTTATTACATACCTTTCAACCTCATAATTTCTTCATAAACAAACACTTTTTGTGTCACCAATAACTCAAGATGATTCATCTAAACTCTACACCATATCCACTTCGATCACCAACCATTACGACCCCAAGTCATCTCCACGTTATTGCTACTACTACCATGCTACCTGGTATTCTATTCAGTCAACAAACAAGATCACCAGGTTGTTGCTATTCTATCACTATTTTATGCTATTACTTGGTTGCTATTAGAAGGCCACTCCAATACCCAAGTTACTGCTCGATAAAAACCCTCACTATATTCTGTTTTTCTTATATGATCTTATATCTTCTTTTTCGAACCCGGGAACAAACCACACACCTACAAAACCACTGCAGCTATTTTCGGTTTGAATTGCAATTCAGTTTTCAATTGGCATTAGTTTTATAATTGCATGTACCTCTCTCCTTTCTTTTGGGTTGACAACCTTTAATCAATCAACACCCCAATCACAATAAATTACTCATTAGTGGAGAAGGTTACAATTAAGTATCATTTATATTTATGATCTGGACAAAAGAAATCCTTTCAACTATGTTTGTTGGCCAACACATAATAAAGTATATAACCCCACTTAGTGATTTATAATTGTTAAAGTCGATGATTTATGGCTGCTTCCTTATTTTTTCGATTGGAAACCAAACCCCACCCACTAAGTCCTCATTCACTTTTTTTCTGATTGCTACCGACTGATTTTGTTTGTATTCCCACTTCCAACCTCGATCGTGAATATGCTGTGTTTTCTTTCCTTTGACCATAACATAGATAATGATATATAAAGAATAATGATAGATTATGGGATACATAATGATGGAAATAAAGATAATTAGATGGGACGGATTCTACCTTCTGTTTCGAATCCAAAGCTCAACAACGGGACCCTTTTTCTCTCCACTACTAGTAACCGTGAATCATCCAGGGTTTGATAATCTAAATTGTAATGGATTATTATTATATGTGGGCCGATCACCATTAACCTATTTTAGATAAGCCTGCTAGTGGAATGGTATATTATATGTGGGCCGTTAACCAAAACCCATTACTAATTAAGATTGATCTCTATCATTGTACGAGGTTCTGTATAACCATTAAGGATGTTGTGACAATAAGGTATGTCGTTGATGATAATAGATGATACAAAGTGATGATAAGTATGATGATGACGTGATGATGAGGATATAGAGATATATCAAGGAGAATGATGATGATTATTATAATCATGATATGATTATGATTATGATTATGATTATGAATAAATTTGATGTTAGTTGTTGGTGTTAAGAATGATGATGATCACGAAATTGATGATGAGAATATGATGAACTGTGATAAAGATTATATTGAGAGTTATGAGGATGAAAATGTTTGGGTTTTGTATGTAGAAGGCAATATCATTTATGGGTTAGATAAATTAAGTTGTAATCTAGATCAGGAAAGAGAGAATAGAGCACTTGGCTGGGTGCTTGTTAAGTGAACATGAGCTCTTGAGTTCGAGCCTTGTCTGGGGCAATTCTTTTTAAAGAAGCTTTTAAAGGGTATACTCTTTTATTTTTATTATTAGTATTATTATTATTATTGTCATTATTATTATTATTAAGTATTATTAAGTACTATTATTATTATTATTATTATTACTATTAGTATTAGTATTACTATTATTATTATTGTTATTATTATGTTTATTAAAATTAACATTTTTATTATAATAAGTATTATCATTAAAAAATATTATTTTTAATATTATTATCATTACTATCTTTATTTTTAACATTATTATTATTATTATGGTCATTATTATTATAATTATTATTACTAGTATTATTATTATCATAAAAAGAGACAACTCTTACTTATTATTTATTAATATTATTTTATCAAATAACTATTAGATATATAAAATTATACTTAATACATAAAACATAACTATATTTTTATTTATAATACATAAAGTGAATATATTTATGAAACATATAAGTTATTAAGATAAAGATGATATGACTAATAAAATATATATATATATTTGTTCAATTTCAATTATTTGTGTTAATATATATATGAATGATATAGGTTCGTGAATCCGAGGCCAACCCTACACTTGTTTAATGTCGTCATAAGTATTTTTACTACAAAATACAGTATGGTGAGTTCATTTGATTCCCTTTTACTCTTTACATTTTTGAGACTGAGAATACATGCGCTACTTTTATAACTGCTTTATTAAATGCTTTTGAAATACATTTTAAACTGTGAATACATGAAATGCTTTTATAAATGTTTGATGAGATTGACACAAGCAAAACATTTCTCGAATGAATTATGTGGACGTGATAATTGCCACCATTGAATTATGTGGACGTGATAATTGCCACAATTGATATGAATATTTTTTTCCTTGATTATTATTGCTTGGTAACCTAAGAATTAGGGAACATCACTAATTTTGAGAATTAGTGCACGCCTAATTGACGCGAATCCTAAAGGTAGCTACCGGGTTTAACACCCCCACCCAGAATGTTCACTAGACGGAAGGGCTAGTGGGCGTGGTGTTTAGTACTTCGAAGTTTATATGATTATTATACAGACGAGATGTTCTGTTTTGGGGATATTATTATGCGCATTATATGTTAATGTCGGTTACCAAGCCAAGCTATGAAAGCAAAGTGAATTTTATGTATCGAGAGAATGATTTTATACACAGGTTATGTGTATGTTATTTTTGTGCACGAGATATGTGTACGGTTACTAAGATTTATGAAAGATGATTTCGTATACGAGAAAGGTGTACTGTATTTAAAAGATATCGCATATACATTACAGGTGGGTATAGGATTCGGGCCCATTTGTACCATGCAGCATTTAAATCTTGTGGTCTATCAAAATGATGAATTTTATTGTTTTATGATAAACTTATGAACTCACCAACCTTTTGGTTGACACTTTAAAGCATGTTTATTCTCAGGTATGAAATAAATCTTCCGCTGTGCATTTGCTCATATTACATGGAGTCGTTCATGGCATATAGAGGTCAGAACCTCGCAATGAGACCAACTATTGAAGACTCCGTCCAGATGGATTAGGACGGGTCGATACATTAATGTCTCGTAACTAAGTTATTATTATGCTTATTTAAGCCGAAGTAATCGTGATGTTGGGCTAAATATTAAGATTGGGTAATTGGGCTTTGGACCATAATTGGGGTTTGAACAAAAGACCGACACATGTGGAAATTAGACTATGGGCTATTAATGGGCTTTATATTTTTTTAACTGAATGATAGTTCGTTAATTTAATATAAAGATTTACAATTTGACGTATCTATAAATAACCACATACACTCGATCGGATACGATGGGCGGGATATTTATAAGTACTAATAATTGTTCATTTGACCAGACACGGGGATGGATTAATAGTCAATGGACTCATTAAAACAGGGTGGATTACATACAAGGAAAATTGGTGTAATTGTTAACAAAGTATTAAAACCTTTTTACAGTTTAAGTCCTCAATTAGTTGGAATATTTGACTTCGGGTAGAAGGGTAATTTGACGAGGATACTCGCACTTTATAATTATGGCTGATGGACTGTTATGGACAAAAACCAGATAGACGTATCGAATAATTAGGACAAAGGACAATTAACCCATGGTAATAAATTAAAATCAAAACGTCAAACATCATGATTACGGAAGTTTAAATAAGCATAATTCCTTTATTTTATATCTCATCGTACTTTCATTTATCGTCATTTTATTTATCGTATTTTAAATTACCGCACTTTTATTTTTACGCTTTATTTATATTTTTAATTATTGCACTTTTTTGTTTTCATTTACTTTACTCTTTAAAATAAGTTATATTTATATTTAATATTTTGCATTAGGTTTTAACTGTTATATAAGTCTCAAAATCGACAAACCGGTCATTAAACGGTAAATCACCCCAAAATTACCTTTAATTACTATATATTACTAAATCTAGTTTAACTACTTAATTAACTAATTTGACCTAGTAAGACACCCAATAATAGTATCCACGGATCAACCTCCTGGACTTTACCTTAGCTATATTATTACACGATAGGCATACTTGCCTTTTGTGTTTTAGTTTAATTTAGGTGATTTCCTGTAGTAAATAAATATAAAACTGATAGCCATTTCATACACACCCTCTAGAACACATCAAGTTTTGGGCGCCGTTGTCGGGGACACTTTTTGTGTCTTCACGGGGTATTTAAGGATTTTTTTAATTTTTGACTAATTAAAGATATATTAATTTAAATATAATAATTTAATAAATATAATAATATAATAATATTGAAATAAAATATAATAATATAATAATAATTTTGAATCAAATTTGAATCGTAAAGTTTTAAAAAGTCGTATTTATTAAATACTTCAGGGGTATATTATGTAATTTATAATTAATAATTTCTATCATGTCGCTTTTATGTGAATAGTAAATTAATAAATTTCGTTTCATTTACTATTCAATGAATAGTAAATGAATTAAAAAAACAATTAAATAGTTTTTGCTTTTCTATATTTTTTAAGTTAAAAAAAAAATTTTTAAAAAATAAAATAAAATAAAATTTAAAAATAATAATAAAAAAATTCTCATTTTTTAAAAATAAAAATAAAATAAAAAATTTTAAAAAAAAATATTTAAAAAAATATTAAAAAAAATAAAACGTAAAAAAAATAAAATAAAATAATAATTTTAAAAAAATTATTAATTTCGTAAAAAAAATTAAAAAAATTATTTAAAAAAATATATTTTTAAGATTTTGTCTTTAAAATTAAAAAAAAAAAATTTAAGTTTTATTACCTTTAGATTTTTAGACTCTAGTCACAACTTTTAGTATTAAGTTTAGTTTTGCCATAGTTATTTTTATATTTTTAGATTTTTAGGCTTTGCCGTAAAATCCCTTAAGTGCTTTTTCTTTAGACTAAGATTTATGTGCCTTAAAATTTTGTGACACCGTGTTAAAATTTTAGTATCCTTTTAAGTAATTCCCGTTTTTCGTTTAGAATCCCTTTTTAATTTTCGACGAACTACAATTTTCTTATTTTTCGACCTTTTATTTTTTGACATTTTTCGACGCGCTCTTTTTCTTTCTTATTTCTCGACGCTCTAGTTTTTAGGACATAGATTTTTATTTTAAAATTTTGACGAAAAATTGTTTTAAGTGGTTAAATTGATAGACATCCAAAATTTTCTGGTTCGTAGTAATAGTTGGATTTTTTAGTGGCGAGTTGTGGGCTTCCGATTTAAAGGGTCCTGGCTACCTGCTGCATCTATTGGCTATTCGAAACGTGGGCAAAATCAGAAAAGTCTATTAATTTGATAACTTATATAATTTTTATCTTTTATAACTAATAGGATATTCAGTGAATGCACCGAGCAAAACGTTCACCACCTTTCATACGTTCACCACCTGTAAGTCGATCAAGACATCTAGCCAATATTGTCACCGTTGATTTTTCTTTAGAATCGTCATCTAGTCGACCAAGTACTCCAGTTCAAATTTCTGATAATCTATTTTTTGAACCCGATTTCACTATCGAGAACCCGGAGGATATTCAAGGACAATTCCAAGATCCAGAACCACTAATCATTCCTCCGGAACCACAAATTACTCATCCAGATATTGTCGAGGAAGAAACCGTTAAATCAGAATCCTCTAGTGATTCGTATTCAACAAATTCAATTATGAGAGTAACGGAACCTCTAAGTATGGAAGACCGAATGAGAGCCACACGCACTGGCCAAGGTCACGCCATTATTAAGCCAGACATTAATGCGCCAGATTATGAAATTAAAGGACAAATTCTACACATGATAACTAATCAATGCCAATTTAGTGGTGCGCCGAAGGAAGATCCAAATGAACATCTTCGAACCTTTAATAAGATCTGTACTCTATTCAAAATCAGAGAAGTTGAGGATGAACAGATCTATCTCATGTTATTTCCCTGGACTTTAAAGGGAGAAGCCAAAGATTGGTTAGAATCGTTACCTGAAGGGGCGATTGACACATGGGATGTCTTAGTTGAAAATTTTCTTAAACAATTCTTTCCGGCATCTAAAGCCGTGAGACTTCAAGGAGAAATTGTTACGTTCGCGCAAAAGCCAAATGAAACATTATATGAGGCGTGGACAAGATTTGGAAAGTTGTTGAGAGGATGTCCTCGACACGGTTTAGATACTTATCAAATAGTACAAATATTCTACCAAGGTGTTGACGTTGCTACACGAAAATACATCGACATAACAGATGGTGGTTCCATTATGAAGAAAACCGCAACTGAAGCTTACAAAATCATTGATAACACAGCCTCCCACTCGCATGAGTGGCACCAGGAAAAAGATATTTTTCGTTCATCTAAAGTGGCTAGAGCCGATTCTAGCCATGACTTTGATTCCGTTTCCGCAAAAATAGATGCTTTCGAGAGACAAATGGAAAAAATGAATAAAGATATTCATGCAATACGAATCAGTTGTGAGCAATGCGGTGGACCACACTTAACGAAAGATTGTAACATCGAGCAAATGATGGAACAACGTGAGAATGTTTCCTACATGAACCAAAGGCCGGGAAATAATTATCAAAATAATTATCAACCGCCAAGGACAAACTTTAATCGAAATCAAAATATTCTTTACAATCCAAATTGTCACGACCCTACTTTTTCCGTTATTTTCTTTCGTTAACTATTTAACGACCGTTAACTGTTAGTGTGCCACGTCATTTCCATGACCTATATTATTATTTTTTTTGTAATAATAATATATATATATAATAATTATTATGTGTTATGTGGATATATGTATTCATATTTTAAATTATACGTTTCTACGTTCCGCGGATTTCCATCCGGCGAATCTTTTCGGTTTTTAAACCAACGGTCGAGTTTTCTGGATTTTTAAATCCTAAATATTTTAAATATGATATTTTAAGGTCATATTATTATTAGGTGTATTTATATTTATTTTTCGTCGCGCGTTTGTTATCTTTCCGGATTTTTAATCGCGTAAGTGCGTTTTCGCGTTTCGGGTTTCGTTCGGGCTTTCGGGCCATCAGGAAATCCACATTTAACAAAGATGGGCCAAGTGGGACCCACCCCACTCAACCCATCGGCCGAATCAATGGGAGGGAGTAATACTCCCTTGATTTTTCATTTTGTAATTATTTTGCAATTCACCAAAAATACCAAAAACCTAAATTCTATTTTTTTTCTCTCAAACCCTCTCCTCCCTCTCCCTTTGTGCCGCCACCATCCACCACCATCATCACCATCATCATCTAAAATTGTAACTTGGATCAAGGAGTAATTAGTACCAACGTGTTCTCCTCTTCGTTCTCTACGCGATCATATACTTTGATTCTCGATTAGGGTATAAACCCTAACCCTAGCTTTTTGATTTTTCATATATATTACTGATTTTATATGTTATATGATTAGTATGATATGTATAAGTTGTTGTAATGTTGTTTGAATGCGTAGAATTACTCGTTTGTACATGTTTTCGGTTTGTAAATTTTGGACAGCAGCATAAAACGTATATTCTGACTTTGTAACTGTTATGAATGTTAAAATAAAGTACATAAATGAGTTCCTCTCATCAAGACATTAATTTTAGACTCCGGATTCATGTCGTTTCGATTCCCGGAGCCCTAGATATGCTTAATTTGGTTTTTGTTAAAGATTGAAAGGTGTTCTTGGCATGAACAAGGTTGGGTCCGACTTTGTGACCATCCTTGGTGTCTTTAGGGTGCCTCATTTGGTTAGGACTGATGGTGAGACGAATATTCATGTTCGGGTCACCTAAATCCGAGCCACGGTTCACCCGTTTTGCCCGAATTACTGTTTTGAGTAAAATGATTTTCCCAATTGATGTCATGGCTGATATCCACGACCTAGGGACTGTTCTTGGAGTGTTCTTGAGTTCATAAATGTGTCGGGTGGTTTGAGTAGGTGAAGTTACATATGTGGCTTGCCCGAAACCGACGCCCGGGGCTCAAGATACGACCCGGCGAACTTTTAAACTTAAAACTTATGGTTAATGATTAAACTTATGATAAAATTTATGGAATTCATTATTAATTAATTACTTAAGATAAAAGAAGTAATTATTATTATTTAAAACTTATGATATAAATATTTATTATATCATTTAATTATTAATTATAATTTCATTAACATTTTAATTAGACTTATGATTAATAATACTTTTATTATTAAAGGAAAATACTTATGATAAGTATTAAATTTGTTTTTGAGAAATTATTAAAAGACTTATAATAAATATTAAATAATTATTTAATTATTATAAGACTTAATTATTATTTAATTATGACTTAATTATTAAATACTTATGATTTAATAATTTTAATTAGAAACTTATGATATGATTAATAAATCATTATTAATTAATAATACTTATGATATGATTTAAAATTTATTATAAATTAATAATATTTATATTATGATTGATATTTAATTAATTAATTAAATACTTATGTTATACTAATTATAACATTTCAACTTATATTAACTTTAATAATTCATTTTATTTAATTGAACTTATGTTAAGACATTATTATACACTTTTGACTTTAAATAACATTATAACCTATGTTATTATTATAACTTACACTTTTAAAATTAATGTTGACTATGTTTGACCAAGGTTGACTTTTGAGTTGACTTTCGGTTGACTTTGACTTTCAGTTGACTTCTGTTGACTTTCTAAATAAGGAAACTTTCCTAACTTCAAAACTTTCTAAAAATAGAACTTTCTAAATTTGGAAACTTTCCAAAAATAGAAACTTTCCAAAAATAGAAACTTTCCAAAAATAGAAACTTTCCAAAAATAGAAACTTTCCTAAAATAGAAAACTTTCCAAAAATGGAAACCTGCTAAAAATAGAAACTTTCTAAAAATAGAAAGTGTGTGTCCTTATGCTGTTCCAATCAAACCGATGCTTGCTGAGTAATGTTCTATGCCTACTTGCAACATGTACAATAGCTATCATACTAAGACTTGGCCTAAGTTAGTTATTTATTTCGACCTGCTTTATTTATAGGTCGGCGTTGTGATCTTTCTTGATCACTTTACTTTACGTGCTGTTCGCTTGTTTGTGAGATTTCTTCAGTTGCTATTTAAGGTGAGTTATAGTCCCGTTTTTACATACTTTTCAAAGTATATTTTTTGGGATGTGATTACATGCAGATTTTTATTTACGTTTAGACACAAGTAACAGTTAAATTTAATTATTCATTGTGAGTTGGACAAAAATATTCCCTAGTCTGGTAACTGTAATCATTGGTTTCTACCGGTGAACGCGAATCCTACGGATAGATCTATCGGGTTTGACAACCCCATTTCGAGCTAGTCGCGCTAGCAATTTATAATCGGAATGTTTAGTACTTCGTAATTTGTTGTAGATACACTGTCCAAGTGTATATTTTTATTGTGTTTGGCAAGGGTAAATAAAGGGTTAAGTGGTTACCAGGTGGCTCATTGATAATGGAATAATGTTTAATGTTTTCTAACATTTTTAAATCTTGTGGTCTAAAGTTTACTTATTTATTTAAACCTATAATTCACTCAACCTTTGTGTTGATAGTTTTACTTGCATGTTTTCACAGGTACTTGAGTTATTTGATGCTTCCGCTGTCGTTAGAAGAGTCTGCATGCATTTGGGCAGATTTTATGAAACAATTTATGAAACTTAAGTTTGCATTCTATTTTGGATAATTTAAATTGTGGGATTGTTGGCAATGTTTTGTGTCAACTTTTGGTTTCATATTATGGTTGGTTGGTTTTCAAACTACTTAATTTGGTTTGTTTCCTTTTTGGGGAACATTTTGAAATAAAAGAATGCAACTTTGTTTATTTAATTCATTTAAGTCCGATCAAGCTATGGGACCAACTGACGGATCCGTTAAGTGTTTTGACGGGGTCGTCACATGTGGTATCAGAGCTCTGGTTGTAGGGAACTAGGCGGTCTTAATGTGGTCAACCCGTGGTTATTAGGGTGCATTAGAGTCTAGTCTACAGCCCGACCATTTTGCTATAGCATTATTATGCATTTCATTTCGTATAAGTTATATTATTAGCTTTCATATCTTTTGGTATATGGTTTGCGGTTTTGCTGTTTGCAGATGTCGACTTCGAGCGATAACTCTGTTGCTGCTCCTGCTCCACCGTCTCCTGCTAGACGTTGTGCTAATCAACCGGAGATCGATGATCCTGTTCATTACTATTTTTCTACCATTACTCATATGAACCGGGCTTATAATGAGGTGACACGTATTAACGCCCTTAGTGATTGTTTGCGCACCTTGCCACATAATGAAGTTATGGACGAGATCCGTGCCGACATGGGTAACTTTATCACTTTCAAGCATAGGGTTGAGGATGCGAACCGCAAGCGTGATCGAGAAGTTAATGCTAAGTTCGAGGCTCTCGAGAGCACTGTTCGTGTGTTGAAGGAAGAGTTGGATGTTGTGAAAGGGAAGTTGCGTAAGTATGAGGATCCTGCTGAGACTCATGCTGGACCAGCTTATCACACCCGCTCTAAGCGAATGTGATGTGATTATTCATATTGATTATCTATTTCATCAGACTTAATGTCCTTTTTATACATACATTTTGGGTTATGTACGGCGTTTTGCCGAGGATTTTATTAAGATTTTGTTATGGGATATTTTTCATTATGTATGGATGGTTATTTTTATGACATCTATTATCATTATCATGTTTTATTTCTGATGTTGAGGCTCTTGGCATGTTATATTATGCGTAATATATGTTCATGTATGTTAGGTGCTATGTATGTTGTATGATGTTATCATAAAATATGTATGCATGTGATGGTTATTTCTATAACAATCATAACTGTCATGTTATTACTCATAGTGTTAGTTGACTAATATCTTAATGGTTAGTCTTTTCGTGTTTTGATCTATTCCTTTATGACACTAGTATTATTCTTGGTACTAACGGATGTGTTATTCTATTTTGAAGATCATGCCTCCAAGAGAGTCCACTGAAGCGCGTATGCAACGCCTGATCAATGAAGGAATTGCTGCTGCTATGGCAGCAAATGCTAATGTTAACGCCAATGCGAACAACAACGTGGGATGCTCCCACAAAACTTTTATGGCTGGTCGACCTCAAGAATTCAGTGGTACGGAAGGACCAATAGGGCTTACTCGTTGGTTCGAGAAAATCGAATCTATTTTCAGGGTCAGTCGAGTTCGTGAAGAGGACAAAGTTAGTTTCGCTAGTTGCACTCTCAAGGATAGTGCCTTGACATGGTGGAACAATCTGGTTAGTAGTTTGGGAAGCGATGTAGCTTATGGTTTGGCCTAGAATGATTTTAAGGAAAGATTGATCACCCGCTATAGACCTCGGGGTGAGCTTAAGAAGCTAGAGGTTGAGCTCAAGAATTTGAAAATGCATGGCACCGAGTTAGATGCCTATGAACGAAGGTTTTTCGAGTTAACTTTGCTGTGTCCTAGGGTTTATGCGGATGAGGACCGCAAAATTGAGGCTTACATTGATGGTTTGTCCGAGAAGATTGAACACGGGGTTGAGTCCAGTGAACCCCAGACTATTGAGGCCGCTATGTCTATGGCCCACAAACTTAATGACAAGGTGTTGAGAAGAAGCAAGACTACAGTTGTTGAAAGCAGTGAGGAGGTTGTCAAGAAGGCTGATAATGGGAAACGAAAGTGGGATAACAACCGCAATCAAAACCAAAATCAGCAGAAGAAACAGGATACCTCAGGTGCTAACAACAGAAATCAGCGTGTGTGTCCTCGTTGCTATAAAGTTCATGATGGTTACTGCACAGTTACTTGTAAGAGGTGCTCTAAGCAAGGGCACATTGCTAAAGATTGTACAGTGCTTTTGCCGGGGTCTGCTACTCCCGCGACTGGTGGTAATAATAATAATGTTGGTAATAGAGGTGGTAACGGTAACGGTAATGGGAAATCGAATAATGGAGGTAATCCAAGGGTTTGTTATGAGTGTGGGAAGCCGGGGCATTTCCGAGATGCTTGTCCCAACAAGAAGACTGCAGAGACTGCACGCGGCCGAGCGTTCAACATTAATGCTAAGGATGCGGAGGAAGATCCTAAGCTTGTTACTGGTACGTTCTCAGTCAACGATTTATCAGTTTATGTTCTATTTGATTCAGGGGCTGATTTAAGTTTCGTGTCGAGTAAATTAAGTCCGAGAATCAAAACGCCGTTAACTCTCTTAGACAATACTTATGTTATTGAAGTAGCTAATGGTAAGGAACTTACTGCTAAGACTGTACATCGTAAGTGTAACATTAATCTGGGTGGTAGGGATTTCGAGATAGATTTGATACCGATTGAACTTGGTAGTTTTGATATTGTTATTGGTATGGATTGGTTGTCCGCGAACCGTGCCGAGATCGTCTGTTATGATAAGGCTATTCGTATTACTGATGTGATTGGAGAGCCACTGATGGTCTTTGGAGATAAGAAATGCACACAGTTAAACCTTATTAGCTGTATGAAAGTTCGAAAACATCTTCGCAAAGGCTGTCATGCTATTCTTGCTCATGTTGTTGATCCTAGTAAGGAAGTAAAGAACGTTGATGACGTTCATATTGTCAGGGATTTTCCCGAGGTGTTTCCCGATGACTTACCTGGCCTTCCGCCGCAACGCGCGGTAGAATTTCAAATTGATCTTGTTCCCGGTGCTGCTCCTGTAGCACGTGCTCCTTATCGTCTTGCGCCTTCTGAACTTCAAGAATTGTCAAGTCAACTCCGTGAGTTGATAGACAAAGGTTTTATTCGTCCTAGTTCGTCCCCTTGGGGAGCTCCTGTTCTGTTTGTTAAGAAGAAGGATGGTTCTTTTCGTTTATGCATTGATTATCGTGAACTGAATAAGCTCACTGTTAAAAATCGTTATCCTCTTCCGAGAATTGATGATCTGTTCGATCAGCTTCAGGGTTCTTCTGTTTATTCAAAAATTGATCTTCGTTCTGGCTATCATCAGTTGCGTGTTAAAGAATCTGATGTTTCAAAAACTGCTTTTCGCACCCGTTACGGTCACTTTGAATTTCTTGTTATGCCGTTCGGATTGACAAATGCACCTGCTGTGTTCATGGACCTCATGAACCGTGTGTGTAGACCCTATCTGGACAAGTTCGTTATTGTTTTCATCGACGACATTCTTATCTATTCTAGGAATGATGAAGAGCACGAAGAACACTTGAGGTTAGTGCTTGATTTGTTAAAGAAAGAAGAGTTGTACGCTAAGTTCTCTAAGTGTGCTTTTTGGTTAAGAGAAGTTCAGTTCCTTGGTCACATTGTTAGCAAACAAGGAATACAAGTTGATCCTGCTAAAATTGAGGCGATTGAAAAGTGGGAAACCCCGAAAACTCCTACTCAAATTCGTCAGTTCTTAGGATTGGCAGGTTACTATCGAAGGTTCATCCAGGATTTCTCTCGTATAGCGAAACCTCTGACTGCTTTAACGCATAAGGGGAAAAAGTATGAGTGGAAGGATGAACAGGAGAATGCTTTTCAGATTTTGAAGAAGAAACTGACTACCGCTCCGATATTGTCTCTACCGGAGGGTAATGATGATTTTGTTGTTTATTGTGACGCATCACGACAAGGCTATGGTCGCGTTTTGATGCAACGAAAGAAGGTTATTGCGTACGCATCACGTCAGTTGAAGATTCACGAGCAGAACTATACAACTCATGATTTAGAGTTGGGGGCCGTTGTTTTTGCACTTAAGATTTGGAGACATTATTTGTATGGGGTCAAGAGTACTGTGTACACAGATCACAAAAGTCTTCAACATATCCTCGATCAGAAATAGTTGAACATGAGACAACGAAGATGGATTGAGACGTTGAATGATTACGATTGTGACCTTTTGTATCACCCGGGTAAGGCCAATGTTGTGGCTGATGCATTGAGTCGTAAAGAAAGGACTGAACCTCGCAGGGTTAGGGCCTTGAATATGACAGTTAGATCAAACCTCGCAAGGCAGATTCTTGAGGCACAACAAGAAGCCTTAAAGGAAGAGAATTTTGTGAAAGAAAACGTAAGAGGTATGGCTAAGAAATTCGAGATTCGAGCAGATGGTACTAGGTACTTTGTAGGACGTCTTTGGGTTCCGAAGTTTGGTGAACTGCGACAACTTGTTTTGGATGAGGCTCACAAGTCTAGGTACTCTATTCATCCTGGTTCAGGGAAGATGTACCATGATCTTAAGGAGCTGTATTGGTGGCCAAATTTGAAAGGTGATGTGGCTACGTATGTGGCTAAGTGTTTGACCTGTTCTAAGGTCAAAGCTGAACATCAAAAACCGTCCGGATTGTTGGTACAACCAGAAATTCCCGAGTGGAAGTGGGAAGGTATCACTATGGATTTTATCACTAAGTTACCAAGAGTTTCGGGTGGCTACGATGCGATTTGGGTGATTGTAGATTGACTCACTAAGTCGGCTCACTTTTTGCCGATTAGGGAAACCGATTCCATGGAGAAACTCACCCGTTTGTATTTGAAAGAGATTGTTTCGAGGCATGGTGTTCCCGTTTCTATAATTTCCGACAGAGATAGTCGATTTGTATCGAGATTTTGGCAATCGTTGCAAGAAGCCTTGGGCACTAGATTGGATATGAGCACCGCTTATCATCCTCAAACGGATGGTCAAAGTGAGAGGACCATTCAGACATTAGAAGATATGTTGCGAGCTTGTGTGATTGATTTTGGAAATGGGTGGGATAAGTATTTGCCGTTAGCTGAGTTTTCTTATAACAACAGCTACCACGCAAGTATTAAAGCCGCACCGTTTGAAGCTTTGTACGGTAGGAAATGTAGATCTCCTATTTGTTGGAATGAGGTTGGGGATGCTCAACTTACAGGTCCAGAGATTATTCACGAGACTACTGAGAAGATTGTTCAAATTAAAGAAAGGTTGAGAACTGCTAGAAGTCGGCAAAAGAGTTATGCCGACAAAGGAAGGAAAGATGTTGAATTTCAAGTTGGTGATCGTGTTATGTTAAAAGTTTCGCCTTGGAAGGGTGTTATTCGTTTTGGTAAAAGAGGGAAGTTAAGTCCTCTTTTCGTGGGACCGTTTGAGATCATTGAAAGAGTTGGACCGGTGGCTTATCGTTTGAAGTTGCCACAAGAACTCAGTGCTGTTCACGATGTTTTCCATATTTCGAACTTAAAGAAGTGTTTGGCTGAATTTGATCAGACTATTCCTTTGGAGGAACTTCAAGTTGACAAGCAATTGCATTTTATTGAGGAGCCAGTTGAGATCATGGACCGAGAGGTTAAGACTCTTAAACAGAGCAGAATTCCTATTGTTCGGGTCCGATGGAACGCTAGACGCGGTCCCGAGTTCACTTGGGAGCGTGAAGACCAAATGAAGCAGAAGTATCCGCATTTGTTCTCAGATGCCGAGTCAACCCCTGCGCCTGCTTAAATTTCGGGACGAAATTTCCGTAACGGGGAGGTACTGTCACGACCCTACTTTTTCCGTTATTTTCTTTCGTTAACTATTTAACGACCGTTAACTGTTAGTGTGCCACGTCATTTCCATGACCTATATTATTATTTTTTTTGTAATAATAATATATATATAATAATTATTATGTGTTATGTGGATATATGTATTCATATTTTAAATTATACGTTTCTACGTTCCGCGGATTTCCATCCGGCGAATCTTTTCGGTTTTTAAACCAACGGTCGAGTTTTCTGGATTTTTAAATCCTAAATATTTTAAATATGATATTTTAAGGTCATATTATTATTAGGTGTATTTATATTTATTTTTCGTCGCGCGTTTGTTATCTTTCCGGATTTTTAATCGCGTAAGTGCGTTTTCGCGTTTCGGGTTTCGTTCGGGCTTTCGGGCCATCAGGAAATCCACATTTAACAAAGATGGGCCAAGTGGGACCCACCCCACTCAACCCATCGGCCGAATCAATGGGAGGGAGTAATACTCCCTTGATTTTTCATTTTGTAATTATTTTGCAATTCACCAAAAATACCAAAAACCTAAATTCTATTTTTTTTCTCTCAAACCCTCTCCTCCCTCTCCCTTTGTGCCGCCACCATCCACCACCATCATCACCATCATCATCTAAAATTGTAACTTGGATCAAGGAGTAATTAGTACCAACGTGTTCTCCTCTTCGTTCTCTACGCGATCATATACTTTGATTCTCGATTAGGGTATAAACCCTAACCCTAGCTTTTTGATTTTTCATATATATTACTGATTTTATATGTTATATGATTAGTATGATATGTATAAGTTGTTGTAATGTTGTTTGAATGCGTAGAATTACTCGTTTGTACATGTTTTCGGTTTGTAAATTTTGGACAGCAGCATAAAACGTATATTCTGACTTTGTAACTGTTATGAATGTTAAAATAAAGTACATAAATGAGTTCCTCTCATCAAGACATTAATTTTAGACTCCGGATTCATGTCGTTTCGATTCCCGGAGCCCTAGATATGCTTAATTTGGTTTTTGTTAAAGATTGAAAGGTGTTCTTGGCATGAACAAGGTTGGGTCCGACTTTGTGACCATCCTTGGTGTCTTTAGGGTGCCTCATTTGGTTAGGACTGATGGTGAGACGAATATTCATGTTCGGGTCACCTAAATCCGAGCCACGGTTCACCCGTTTTGCCCGAATTACTGTTTTGAGTAAAATGATTTTCCCAATTGATGTCATGGCTGATATCCACGACCTAGGGACTGTTCTTGGAGTGTTCTTGAGTTCATAAATGTGTCGGGTGGTTTGAGTAGGTGAAGTTACATATGTGGCTTGCCCGAAACCGACGCCCGGGGCTCAAGATACGACCCGGCGAACTTTTAAACTTAAAACTTATGGTTAATGATTAAACTTATGATAAAATTTATGGAATTCATTATTAATTAATTACTTAAGATAAAAGAAGTAATTATTATTATTTAAAACTTATGATATAAATATTTATTATATCATTTAATTATTAATTATAATTTCATTAACATTTTAATTAGACTTATGATTAATAATACTTTTATTATTAAAGGAAAATACTTATGATAAGTATTAAATTTGTTTTTGAGAAATTATTAAAAGACTTATAATAAATATTAAATAATTATTTAATTATTATAAGACTTAATTATTATTTAATTATGACTTAATTATTAAATACTTATGATTTAATAATTTTAATTAGAAACTTATGATATGATTAATAAATCATTATTAATTAATAATACTTATGATATGATTTAAAATTTATTATAAATTAATAATATTTATATTATGATTGATATTTAATTAATTAATTAAATACTTATGTTATACTAATTATAACATTTCAACTTATATTAACTTTAATAATTCATTTTATTTAATTGAACTTATGTTAAGACATTATTATACACTTTTGACTTTAAATAACATTATAACCTATGTTATTATTATAACTTACACTTTTAAAATTAATGTTGACTATGTTTGACCAAGGTTGACTTTTGAGTTGACTTTCGGTTGACTTTGACTTTCAGTTGACTTCTGTTGACTTTCTAAATAAGGAAACTTTCCTAACTTCAAAACTTTCTAAAAATAGAACTTTCTAAATTTGGAAACTTTCCAAAAATAGAAACTTTCCAAAAATAGAAACTTTCCAAAAATAGAAACTTTCCAAAAATAGAAACTTTCCTAAAATAGAAAACTTTCCAAAAATGGAAACCTGCTAAAAATAGAAACTTTCTAAAAATAGAAAGTGTGTGTCCTTATGCTGTTCCAATCAAACCGATGCTTGCTGAGTAATGTTCTATGCCTACTTGCAACATGTACAATAGCTATCATACTAAGACTTGGCCTAAGTTAGTTATTTATTTCGACCTGCTTTATTTATAGGTCGGCGTTGTGATCTTTCTTGATCACTTTACTTTACGTGCTGTTCGCTTGTTTGTGAGATTTCTTCAGTTGCTATTTAAGGTGAGTTATAGTCCCGTTTTTACATACTTTTCAAAGTATATTTTTTGGGATGTGATTACATGCAGATTTTTATTTACGTTTAGACACAAGTAACAGTTAAATTTAATTATTCATTGTGAGTTGGACAAAAATATTCCCTAGTCTGGTAACTGTAATCATTGGTTTCTACCGGTGAACGCGAATCCTACAGATAGATCTATCGGGTTTGACAACCCCATTTCGAGCTAGTCGCGCTAGCAATTTATAATCGGAATGTTTAGTACTTCGTAATTTGTTGTAGATACACTGTCCAAGTGTATATTTTTATTGTGTTTGGCAAGGGTAAATAAAGGGTTAAGTGGTTACCAGGTGGCTCATTGATAATGGAATAATGTTTAATGTTTTCTAACATTTTTAAATCTTGTGGTCTAAAGTTTACTTATTTATTTAAACCTATAATTCACTCAACCTTTGTGTTGACAGTTTTACTTGCATGTTTTCACAGGTACTTGAGTTATTTGATGCTTCCGCTGTCGTTAGAAGAGTCTGCATGCATTTGGGCAGATTTTATGAAACAATTTATGAAACTTAAGTTTGCATTCTATTTTGGATAATTTAAATTGTGGGATTGTTGGCAATGTTTTGTGTCAACTTTTGGTTTCATATTATGGTTGGTTGGTTTTCAAACTACTTAATTTGGTTTGTTTCCTTTTTGGGGAACATTTTGAAATAAAAGAATGCAACTTTGTTTATTTAATTCATTTAAGTCCGATCAAGCTATGGGACCAACTGACGGATCCGTTAAGTGTTTTGACGGGGTCGTCACACAAATAGACCTAACAATAACTCGTACAACCAATAAGGTCCGAATAACCAACCAACCCAAAATAACACTTTCAATCAACAAAAATCTAGCTTATATAAACCACCACAACAAACCGAAGAAAAAAAGTAAAATCTGGAAGAAATGATGGCAATGCTAATGGAATCTCAAAAACAATTTATTACATCTCAAACCCAAACAAATGAGAGGTTTGATCAGTCATTAAGAACTCAACAAGCTTCCATTTTGAATCTAGAAAAATACGTAGGTACTCTTGCTAGCTTGATGAGTGAGAGGGAACAAGGAAAGCTACCGAGTAATACTGAAGTAAATCCTCAGAATGAGAATGTTAATATGGTGTCAACAAATTCTGAAAAACCATCATCAGAAGATGGAAAGGTTTTCGATGTGAGTAACAATGAAGAAGTTACAACACCACCACCACCACCACCCGAGTATGTAAAGCCAGTGGTGGCACCATACAGACCACCCATCTAGTTTCTAAGAAAAGGAGTTGAGTATGAGTAAGTAATAGGTAATAAAGTTTGTGATACCTCTGGAAAGAAGAAGAATAATAAGAAAGTACAAGAAACAAAAACCATAAAGATAAATCCGGTGAAGACAGTTCCACCAAAACCTCCACCCAGGTTGGGTGATCCGGGTGAATTTATTGTTCCTTGTCTACTTAGTAATTGTGTCATGTATGATGCACTAGCAGATTTAGGTGCGAGTGTGAGTGTTATGCCTCTTTCATTATATAAGAGATTAGGAGTAGGTGAGTTAAGTCCAACGGAAATGAGTGTTCGACTCTTTGACCAAACCATTAAGCACCCAGTTGGAATTGCTGACAACCTACCCGTTCAAGTAGGTAATTTAACCTTTCTAGTCGAATTTATTGTCATTGACATAGAAGAGGACTCAAACATTCCTCTAATTTTAGGTCGACCATTCTTAGCGTCTACCGGGGCGTTATTTGATATAAGAGAGGGTAGAATGACACTTAGTAATGATAAAAAATCGATCACCTTTGTGAGTCGAAAGTCTAAATCTCCACCAACCAAAACCGTTGAACCAATAAAAATGATTGGTAAGAAACATATTGTTTTACCAACTCCAACGGTAGTGCTTAACAATAATAAAACGCCTAAGTGTAGGGAAAATGAAGTAACACCTAATGATGACCTGATAACAAAGAACCCCATAGTTGATACGAAATTAAATGATCCCGTTATTAATAGTTCAATGAAGAAACTTATTAAACGGACTCGCGATGCTAGAACCAAGGGGAACTTTAAGTTATGTAACCGGTTAGTATCCAATCTATCGCCTAAAGAAAAGGCAAAACTAGTTGAATTTGTGGATATTACACAGGAATCCGACCAATGGCTTAAAGCAAAAGTCACGGATATGCAAATTGATTATGGTCCAAAAGAAATTGACGATGAAGTTAATCACAATTTCGACACCACGGCTACCTAAGTGTGGGGAGATTTAAATGTTCTAAGAAATAATGCGGTCTAAAGTTATTTGTTCTGTTCTCGTGTAGTTCCGAGAATGGAATCCGATTAGTCTTTTCCACTAGCAGACACTAAAGAACTAGTTTTCTCCCCCCATTCTGAATTTTTATTTTTTAGGTTTTATATGAAATTAATATGCTTTTTAAATTTAAGTTTTGTGTGAATTTAAAAACAAAATTTACTTTATTTCATTAAGTTTGAAAAAATGATTTCTAAAATTCGTCGTGAGTTAAACACTAGGTCGTTGAACCGAAATTGCTTTACCCGAGGGCGGGACGACAAATTTTGTTATCATTATTTTTAATATTATTGATCTAAAGTATGCTAAAAAAAATATTATATGAACGTGGGGTAATATACCCAACTTCAAAAATATGTATATATGTTTGTATTTTATCATGTACACAACAGGGTAAAACAGCGCACTTTCAAAGACTAACATTAAGTTGAGCAAAAGCTACTGATTTTGATGACAAGACGCAAAATATCAAATGTGATATAACAACTGCAGGAATGAGCAAATGATATGCACCATTTATCATTCGAACAAACAATATGTTGGCAAATTCGGTAATTTTAATCATTTTTCTACACTAATCACCCTCATGAATTTAAATTTTTACTGATTTCTTGCAAATGAGGGCATTGCATGATCTCAAGTGTGGGGAAGGGTTATAAATTCTCTTGGGTTTACACTTGGTTTAATTGCCAAATTTTGTGAAAATTTGAAAATTTTTCAACTAAATGAATTCAAAATCATGTTTATACATATTTATGAACGATGAAAACTAAGTGTTAATACCGAAATTATCGTTACCTCGGAAAGGACATAAATTGAGAAACACCCTAAAACGCTTGAATTCATTGAAAATGGAATAAAGGAGAATAAAAAGGCAAAGAAAAAAACTAAGTGTGGGGAGAATGTACCAAGTTATTCAATAAAACTATCTATCACATGTTTCTGTAAAGTTTATTGCAGGTGCTTTTGTTTTGGACTAAATTAACTGTTTTACCTGTAATATTATAATAAAGATAAAAGAAAAGATGGATCTACACAATGAATCAATTCCATCATTAAAAGGAAGTAAAGTCTTCCAAAAAAAAATGCGCTTCTTGATTTAGGTCAGGAAGTTGTCGTCCAGACCAGCTGTAGGTTGACGAAAAATCAAGAAAAGTCATCTCTAAAATTAGCAGGAAATCCACGGACCTCAGCATCAAACATGGTCGCCATGTGGTCAGACTTATCCTAACCATGAGATAATCTGTCTCGTAAAATGGGAAGGGCGCCGTGCAAATTAGCTTATAAGACTAATGAATCAGATCCCCAGAAAGGATAATCTCCTTAAAGATCAAAAATCAGCTTTTAAGCCTGATATTACTCAATCCTTGAGATTGACTTTAAAGATTGAGAATTACAAACTCATGGAATTCGATGATATCTAAACTCGAGCTTGAACGAGAAAATATTTTGATCAAAATTACAAACCGATTTATTTTCTGAAAACCCATTTTTAATGCGTTCATTACCATTGAACGTAAAATCCTAGGAATTCACCTGGAATTCATTAGGTCACCTGAACCAAATCGGGTGTCAACCGTAAGAACGATGGTTGCATAGCATGGTCAAAGACAGGACCTTGTGCCAGACCGAAAAACTATAGGGTGATCTTTACTATTGCTCCTACAAAGGATAGTAATTGCATCCGACACGATATAGACCATAATCAAAAGCATGTCACGAGACATTGCCTTAACAATTGCTTGTTCAACGCTTTCCTTTACAACCGGACAGTAGTTTACTGAAAGGTAATATACGGAGCAAGTATACTGAACGTGTTGCTTTCCCAATACAAGGTTAGCAAGTGGGTGACACAAAACCGCAAGTTTTGAGCTAAAATTTTCAAATCTGAAACCCACAAAACCCACAAAAATAATTTGCAAACACCGGTGAAGGGTCAAATCAGAAAGCTTATCTAGGGTAAAAGCTAGATTGAATTTTCAAAAGATCAAATATTTTCATAAAGATCCGATTTCCTTAAAGGATCTAAATTTTCATAGTCATGTGGGACTGTAAACCACATCGTTACTATCATTGTTCATACCGCCGTATTGAAATCACTGATGTACAAAGTGTGAAGAATAAAGAAGTGATTCTGGTAAAGTTATATTCAAGTTCTATATTGCTTGAGGACAAGCAACGCTCAAGTGTGGAAATATTTGATAATGCTAAAAACGAACATATATTTCATAGCATTATCCTTTAAGAAAGACAAGCTTTTAGTTGCAATTGTTCTAATTTCAAGTAATTATCGTTTAAATAATAAAAGGTGATGACAAAAGACAGATTCGACGATTTGAAGACGCAAATGACCAAAAAGCTAAAAAATACAAAGTACAATTCAAGTGGTTCAATTTATTGATAAGAAACGTCTCAAAATTACAAAAGTACAAGCCGCAAAATGCAAAGTACAAGATATTAAATTATACGAAAAGGCGTTCAAAAATTCGGAACCGAGACATGAACCAACTTTCAACGCTTGACGCAACGGAGCTGAAAGTACAAGTCAACTATGCACAAGAATATAATATAATATTTAAATAATTCATAATAAGAATAATAATAAATAATAAAAAGTTGTTAATTGAGCATAGTTAAAGGGTCATAAGTGAAAATTTCAAATCAATAATTCGCAACGAGATATTATTGATTCAACTTTGAATGGTAGCCAGCTAACATTCCACCTACAACAGTATCAATCATTTGCCTATAAAAGCAAGGCACAGAGTAATGAAGAAACTACACCTTTTTCTTTTCCTTTCTCATATCATATATGATATATATATATTTATATTTTATAATTATAATTTTAAGTTTAGTTTAATAATAATTGGGTTATTGTAAGAATGTTTTACGGGTTTTAAATCGAAACTCTGTCCGTGTAACGCTACGCTATAAATAATCATTGTAAGTTATGTTCTTCCTTTTTAAATTAATGTCTCGTAACTAAGTTATTATTATGCTTATTTAAGCCGAAGTAATCGTGATGTTGGGCTAAATATTAAGATTGGGTAATTGGGCTTTGGACCATAATTGGGGTTTGAACAAAAGACCGACACATGTGGAAATTAGACTATGGGCTATTAATGGGCTTTATATTTGTTTAACTGAATGATAGTTCGTTAATTTAATATAAAGATTTACAATTTGACGTATCTATAAATAACCACATACACTCGATCGGATACGATGGGCGGGATATTTATAAGTACTAATAATTGTTCATTTGACCGGACACGGGGATGGATTAATAGTCAATGGACTCATTAAAACATGGTGGATTACATACAAGGAAAATTGGTGTAATTGTTAACAAAGTATTAAAACCTTTTTACAGTTTAAGTCCTCAATTAGTTGGAATATTTGACTTCGGGTAGAAGGGTAATTTGACGAGGATACTCGCACTTTATAATTATGGCCGATGGACTGTTATGGACAAAAACCAGATAGACGTATCGAATAATTAGGACAAAGGACAATTAACCCATGGTAATAAATTAAAATCAAAACGTCAAACATCATGATTACGGAAGTTTAAATAAGCATAATTCCTTTATTTTATATCTCATCGTACTTTCATTTATCGTCATTTTATTTATCGTATTTTAAATTACCGCACTTTTATTTTTACGCTTTATTTATATTTTTAATTATTGCACTTTTTTTGTTTTCATTTACTTTACTCTTTAAAATAAGTTATATTTATATTTAATATTTTGCATTAGGTTTTAACTGTTATATAAGTCTCAAAATCGACAAACCGGTCATTAAACGGTAAATCACCCCAAAATTACCTTTAATTACTATATATTACTAAATCTAGTTTAACTACTTAATTAACTAATTTGACCTAGTAAGACACCCAATAATAGTATCCACGGATCAACCTCCTGGACTTTACCTTAGCTATATTATTACACGATAGGCATACTTGCCTTTTGTGTTTTAGTTTAATTTAGGTGATTTCCTGTAGTAAATAAATATAAAACTGATAGCCGTTTCATACACACCCTCTAGAACACATCAATCGTACTTTAAATTATCGCACTTTAATTATCGTTATTTACTTTACGCTTTAAATTAAGTTATATTTATTTTAATATTTTACATTAGGTTTTAATTGTGACTTAAGTTTTAAAATCGACAAACCGGTCATTAAACGATAAAAAACCCCCCTTTTATAATAATAATAATAATAATACTACTTATATATATATATATATATATATATATATATATATATATATATATATATATATATATATATATACAAATATAGTTTTAAAAATATAGCGTTAAACTTGGCTAGTTCCCTGTGAACGAACCGGACTTACTAAAAACTACACTACTGTACGATTAGGTACACTGCCTATAGTGTTGTAGCAAGGTTTAGGTATATCCACTCTAATAATAAATAAATAACTTGTGTAAAATTGTATCGTATTTAATAGTATTTCGTAATAAAAATATAACTATTTTGTATACGCTGCTGCACACATCAGTCTTTCTATTTATAATTATACCCCGTTTATTCTTAACCCGACAACTCAGTTTCATCTCCTTCATGTATAAATGAACTAGAATCAAACAACCATTACATCAAATAAATCGTTCAGGGACCAATCCAATTTAACAGAGGTTTAAATGTTTAATTTAAAACTTGTAATTGTATCATAGTCGACCCAGAACGTAATTGAATTAATTTACTTAATAAAAAAATTATTGAACCTTCTATTTGACGAGGAAAAAAATATGAACACATAATTAAATTTCGATATTCCAGATGTTTTTAGACCAAGCTCCCAACATGAAATTCCTTGTAAATCACATCTAGAAACTTCCTAAATCCTTAATGGAACCAGAAACTTTAAAACGAATTTGAATTTCGTGAAGAACAATATTTTGACTTTTTAATGTTTAAACTTTGACTCGATATTTTAAATTCGTTAAAAGAAATTGGAACCTTATATCTTGCAGATAGTTTCACTAAATGAATCATAACTGATCTGCATTTTTTAGATTGTAAAAGTTTATTCGAATTGGGGTAGTTGCTTATCACAGATAAAAGCACTATGAACTCAATACGTGATTTTTAATTCAAGACTGTTATAGCTCAAGGTTCCTACATGAATTACGTTCTAAATCATTAACCTAAACTTATGATATCATCAATTTTTCCCAGAAATTACGTCCATTCCACGAATTTAAATTATGAACAAATAGTTGACTTTTTGGTTTTCAACTTTGACTTAGAAATTTGAAATCAATTGAGTAAGTTAGACTCTGAAAACTTACAGATTGTTCAAATGCTTTATTCCTAACAGATTTGCAATTTCAGATTCTTAAATCGTGTTTGAATTTGAAATTTGAGTAAAAAGATATCAAGAACATGGTACGGTTTATTTTCTTAATTCCTGTTTCCAAAATCAGTTATAAACAAACACCAAACATTGTAATTGATGATAAGGATAGATAGTTGAATGACTTATTAACACGAGATAGTTGTTTTATAGCTGAAGAAGGTCAACAGAAGGAATCGAATGATAAGAAAAAAATGAAAAAGAGATGGGGACGTAAAACAGATTCCTTCAATCTGTGATTTAATCTCAACAACTAAATATAGAACGTACCAATCTAATACAGTTTGAAAAGGATTTGAACAGATATCCTTTTATAAATCTTTCGTTTGAATTTTAAATAAAGATTAATAATAATCAGTTTATTAATATTAATAATAATATTAAATGATAATAATAATAGTATTAATAATTATTAATATAATAATGTTGATATTATATAAATAATAATAATAATAATATTTATAAAGATAATAATATCATGTTAATAATCATAAAGATTATGATAAAAAAAATTAAATAAAGCTAGTAAAATTTTTATAATAATAAATAATAATTATAATGCTAATAATATTAATGATATTTATAATAATGATTAATAATATAAATAGTAAAACATGTTATATGTTTCAATTGTTATATATGTTATATAATATAATTAATACAAATATTAGTATTAATTTTACTGTTAGCAATAATAATGAATGTAATAATAATAATATTGATATAACACTATATTTAAACTTGTAATTACACTTAATATATTAATATTATATATATTTATGTATTTTCATTTTTAATAGTAACTTAGACATTCCATTTATTATTTTACATCTTTAATTCATTTTGATTAAAGTATACCATATTAATTTAAAATTTTATATATACACTTATATTTATATATATATATATATATATATATATATATATATATATATAAATACATGTACATACATAATTATTTACACATAATTGTTCGTGAATCGTCGAGAATAGTCAAAGGTAATTGAATATATGAACATAGTTCCAAAATGTTCGAGACTCAACATTACAGACTTTGCTTATAGTGTCGAAATCATATAAAGATTAAGTTTAAATTTTTGGTCGGAAATTTCCGGGTCGTCACACCCATCTTTCAACAACTTTTATACTTTAAATTATGGGATGAGAAACATATACAGTTTTATACTACATACTTTTATTCTTTGAACACAAGTACGAAGAAACAAACATTCCACAGTGAGTTTGAACAAAAATCCTCAATTCGATTATCATTAGTTACACTTGCAGGGTGTAAGCGAGAACTTATGTTGTATGGCCATATGAGTTTGACAAACCCTCATTCGGACGGTTCGCTACCGTTATTCGGATGAAATATATTTTTGAGAAACAGTGTATGTTCTAACACTATTGTGATGGGGTTCTTGGTACGTTAAGTCTTGATAATTGGGTGCTCGCGAACATACTTTTGGAATGCAAACGATTTGGATAATCAACAATATGGAATTACTAAATCTTGTGGTTCAAAAACCACGTTTACAAATACACCTATGATTTCACCAACGTTTTTCGTTGACAGTTTTCTATATGTTTCTCAGGTTCATGAATGGCTATTTGATACATGATTCCGCGTACGCTCATACTTGCTTGGGGTCAAGCATACATGCATACACTCTGATCACTTGCTTGGAGTCAAGCATACATACATACTTACGCTATTTATAGCAACCATAATTTTAAACTTATTATGTCGCAAGCTATTTCATTTATACTTTATAACTTTTGCAAACTTTAAACTTGTTGTCGAACCTTTTGGTAAACTAAACTTTGTAAGTCTTGTACGTTTCAAATGAATGCGACATAATTTTGGTCAAACGTGTCTCATTTAGGGACTACGACCACGTTACGGGACCTAAGTTAACGGCGCCGTCAATGACGATTTTGTCGGGTCGTTACAGATGGTATCAGAGCGTTGGTTGTAGGGAACTAGGATGTGCATTAGTGTGTCTGACAGAGTCGTCAGGACGCATTAGTGAATCTAGACTATAACCGGATAGTTAGCCATTGCATTCTGACATACGTATGCTATAAATAGCAGTTACTTAACTACTTGTGCATTATACTTGAATCATTCTTAGGCAAACCTTTTAATGGTACCAAACTTTCATCATACGAATCCGTATTCTGCCACTTTCTAGTAACACACGTGAATTCATGATTCATACGCGTAAGGATAACAACGACTTCATTAGTCACACTTGTTTGGGAACTCTGTCTCCCAGATTGTCATTCGCCACCGTTTCAACTTACTATCGGTGTCACACCAGTGTTTCTTACTATCTACCACTTCTTGTTACTACCATCACTACTCTAGGTGAGTATCGTCGTTACTACTTATCACTATGGTTGCGTACTACTCGTTATCATAATTCGTTACTCTCTTCATACCTAAAAGACATTATTGTTTGACTTGAACTGCATTGACGTGAACAATCATTTATACACTTCCCTCGGGGAACGCTTCTTTAGAGTTTCACTAATTCTTTCGATTCAATACAAGTCACATTAGAGACGTCGTTACACTTTGTTCATTTTAAATTTTCACGATTACACGAACTTGAATCTACGGAGTGATGTGGGAATGGAGGTATGAGTTAGCGTAATATAACGACACTCGATTAATGTGGTTATATTATGGTAAGTCATACCAAAGTTCTAATGACTCGTGATGGTGATTGGACTCGATCAACCTAATCACCACCATGTGCCATGTACATGACTTCATTTTTCTTGTTTGAACATCCGAAAACTCCGAGAATACTGATAACAATCATACCCGGGACACATCTTCGATTATTGTCGAACCATATTTATGCTTCCAAATGAATGGCAAATTCTTTCAACCCCAAACGTATGTTACACGTGTATACTATCTCGTTTTCGCACAGTTTTATCGACGAACTACAACATGCTTGATATGCTCACATCGAGGGGGAAAATTTTCACGCATTACACTCGTACTTCCGTATAAGGAAATCTTTTAGCTAAATTCTCAATGGAGAGAGAGACTCTTCACATTATACTAGTATTCACCACGAGGGAGAATAGTCCTAACGAACGTTTTCGGAAACCGATAAATCTCCCACGGCGCGAATTTCTTGAGAAACAAAAACTTGTTCAAATATATCTTAAAGAAATGTACCTCGTTTCGGATCAAGATCCTCGTTTCACTTCTAGATTTCGGAGTGCCTTACAAAAAGCCTCGGGACCACGTTTAGATATGAGTACCGCGTATCATCCGCAAACCGGCGAACAAAGCAAACATACGATTCTAACCTTGGAAACCATAATACGAATTTGTGTTATCAATTTCAAATTTACTTGGGAGAAGCCTTTGCCTTTAACTGAATTCTCTTACAACGATAGTTATCACACGAGTATTAACGCCACACCTTTCGAAAACTCATATAACCGCAATTGTCGTTTTCTAAATCGTTGAGCCGAAGTAGGTGACAAGCAAATCACCAGATCCGAACTCATTCAAGAAATAACCGTTAAGATCATTCAAATCAAAGAAAGACTCAAGACGGCCCGTAGTCGCCAAAAGAGCTATGTCGATGTTAGACGTAAACCTCTCAAATTCCAAGTGAGTGACCGCGTAATGTTAAAAGTCACACCTTGAAAAGGTGCAATCCGTTTCGGGAAACGTAGAAAGCTAAATCCACGATATTTTGATCCCTTTAAAATCTTGGGGCGTTATGGACCCGTTGCTAGCCGTTTAGACTTTCCGACTCAATTGAGTCTCCGTTCATCCTACATTCCATGTATCAAACTTAAAGAAGTGTCTTGCAGAACAAGAACTTGTTATTTCTTTCAATAAGCTTACTATCGATGACAAACTCCACTTCATGGGAAAACCGGTTGAAATTATGAATCGTGAAACCGAACTTTAAAACAAGGTAAAACCCCGATTTTCGAAGTTCATTGGAATGCCCAAGGAAGTACCTTCATTCATTCGTAGATTTGACAATGCAAGGTTTCGAAGGAGAAACAACAACTACTACTTCCAACTAAATTTCGGGACGAAATTTCTTTTAAGGTGTAGGTAATGTAACATCCCGCGTATTTCCGTTAAATTTATTTTTAACACCGTTTTTTTTTTGATAATATCTTCCGTTATCTAAATTCGTACCTTTCGTTAACGAACGTTCTTAATTTTTCCGTTATTTGATTATAACATCTCCCGTTTACTCTTGCGTGTTTAAATATTCCGTTCGGTTAATTCATGCACCCACTATCAAACTCGAGGGACCGAAGTTGCCAAGGGGCCAAACTAGTTGACTAGGTCAACTAGTCAACCCCATCTCATCCACTCATTCATACTTCCACCTCCTTTTTCCTCTCTAGCTCAAGAACACACTCTTTTTAACATCTTCAAAGAATCATCATCTAAATCAATTCAAGCAAGCAAACATTAAAACAAATTACATATTCGTGATCCTCTCATTATCCTCTACATTTTGGTACCAATTTCATCTCGTTTGGGTAACATTTCTACAACTCTAGATTTCTCTAATTCGTGTTTTTGACTTGAAATGGTGTTAGTTAGTGTCTATGGCTCAAGTCTAACATGAATATGTGTTTAGTTTGCTCGATTTGTTGTTTTGAGTAACTAGCATGAACACTTGAAATGGGTGTGCTTAATCTTGAATTTTAGATGATTAAATGTTGTTTTAATGTTAAAATTCATGCATTAAATGTGTTACTAGCATCATTAGCTTCATTTTAATGTGTAGGTTGATTTAGAAAAGCTTCATTTGCAAAATGGTTGAATTTATGATTTTGGTTAGGGTTTGATGAACTTTGAAATGAACTTTTGATGCATTGAATGCCATGAAATGTTATTAGTAAGTGTTTAGTTGTATTGTATGTTTAATTACCTTCGAAACAGCATATCGTATGTGTAGATTGGATTCCCGAGTCAAGGATTGCATATTATGAACTTGAAACTTTGATTTTGAACGTTTAACGATCATTCGATGAGGTTTTTGTTTTTGTAAATGATGAACTTGATTGATGAAAAGTGTTTAGTTGTATTCCTTGTCAAAATACCTTTCCAACGATATAAGATACGTGTTTTGAATGTTTACGGTTCATAAGTTATGGTTGTTTGAAGTTGGATTCGTCTAAGTGTTCAAACTGTCCAGAATTTGCTGAAACAGACACAGATGCGGTGCATCACCTCTGGATGTGGCGCATTAGTGACAGATGCGGTGCATCTGCCCTGGATGTGGCGCATCTGAGGCAGACTGCCCAAAAATATCCGTTTTCGTTTAATTCTAGTTATGCTATGCACCTCCGATTGATATGAAACTTGGCCAACATGCTCATATATGACTTCTAATCTTAGAAAAATAGTTCAGGACCCGACCCGAACATGTTGACTTTTTCATTGACTTTGACTTTGACCAAAGTTTGACTTTTAGTCAAACTTAACCAAATACTTTTGCAATCGTTCTAACATGCTTTTATACTTGAATCTTGCATGGAACTTGACAACGTGATTCACATGCTATATAATCGAGTCGTAACAAGCCATATGACTAATTGAACACATTTCGCCTGACCTTGTGTCATAACCGGTATTTGATATAACTTACTTGTTTAGGTCAAGGCTAAGCAACTTTCATGCACACGTTTACTTTGTGAAGTACATTTATACTCGTGCACTCGAGGTGAGATCATAGTCCCATCTTGCAACAACTTTTATACTTTAAATCATGGGATGAGAAACATATACAGTTTTACACTACATACTTTTATGCTTTGAACACAAGTATGAAGAAACAAACATTCCACAGCGAGTTTGAACAAAAATCCTCAATTCGATTATCATTAGTTACACTTACCGGGTGTAAGCGAGAACTTATATTGTATGGCCATATGAGTTTGACAAACCCTCATTCGGACGGTTCGCTACCGTTATTCGGATGAAATATATTTTCGAGAAATAGTGTATGTTCTAACACTATTGTGATGGGGTTCTTGGTACGTTAAGTCTTGATAATTGGGTGCTCGCGAACATACTTTTGGAATGCAAACGATTTGGATAATCAACAATATGGAAATACTAAATCTTGTGGTTCAAAAACAACGTTTACAAATACACCTATGATTTCACCAACGTTTTTTGTTGACAATTTTCTATATGTTTCTCAGGTTCATGAATGGCTATTTGATACATGCTTTCGCGTTCACTCATACTTGCTTGGGGTCAAGCATACATGCATACAATCTGATTACTTGCTTGGAGTCAAGCATACATACATACTTATGCTATTTATAGCAACCATGATTTTAAATTTATTATGTCGCAAGTTATTTCATTTATACTTTATAACTTTTGTAAACTTTAAACTTGTTGTCGAACCTTTTGGTAAACTAAACTTTGTAAGTCTTGTACGTTTCAAATGAATGCGACATAATTTTGGTCAAGCGTGTCTCATTTAGGGACTATGACCACGTTACGGGACCTAAGTTAACGGCGCCGTCAATGACGAATTTGTTGGGTCGTTACATGAAGAAGGTTTCAACACATTCAAATTTGTATTTTGGGCATTCGGTCCAGCCATTAAAGCATATAAATTGTGTATTCCGATCATTTGCCTCGATGGCACCCATTTGAAAGGTAGTTATAGGGGTAAGCTGTTAACAGAGGTTGGGAAAAATGCTAACAATCAAATTATACTCGTTTCCTTTGCACTAGTTGATGAAGAAAGTAACGAAAGTTGAGTTTGGTTTTTAAAAATGCTCCAAGAAAATGTTTTTGGAAACGGAAAGTTGTGTGTCATCTCTGATCGACACCTAGGTATCCTACATGCAATGGGTGCTCAAACGTACGGTGTGGAACATAGGTACTATTTGCGCCAAATTCATAGCAACTTATTGAGAAAATATACTAAAGTAAAATCACTCAAACACTTGTGTTGGACAGTCGGTTCGACAACCAATCAAATACTCTACAAGAATTCCCTCAGATCCATCAAACAAGCTAGTATAGAGGCTTGGCAATATTTGCATGATGCTGATTTAGGCAAGTGGACTGTGTATAGGGACAAAGAGAGGAGTCATTGGGGTAACACAACTACAAATATTGCTGAGTCCCTCAACAATGTGTTACGTCATGCCCGTATGATGCCGATCAAAGCGTGTACTTATACATTTGATTACACTAGACAACACTTCTACGATCAAAGTCGAGAAGCAAGGCAATGTAATTCACCACTGTCCAAGATCATGTTTAACATCCTTAACGAACGGGTAAAAAGAGCTCAAAGATACAAAACAACATGTTATAACGAACAACAAGGTGTGTTCAAGGTTCAATCAACTTATCAAAGAAGTGGTGAAGGTGACACCGATTACACTATGGAGTTTAAACAGAAAAAGTGTTCATGTGAAAATTGGCAACACCAAAGATTACCTAGCTCTTATGTCATTTCCGTGTGTAGCCATCTAAACGAGGATATAAATAACTGCATTAGTAAAAAGTACACAAGTACTAGATGGAGAGAGCAATACAGCCATCATTTTAATCTACTAAGAGACGCGAGCTACTGGGCACATATAGAATGGGACATTATGGCCGATCCATCAAGAATGATTAAGCACAGGGGGAAGAAGAAATCAAAACGTATTAAGAACCAAATGGATGAACGTGAAAAGCAAAAACCGGTATATGCAGGGGCTGAAGGTCACATATTAAATACCTGTCCAACTACTAGATTGTCATAGGTTTTTAGTAATAATTTGTTGTACTATGTTTGTTGTAATCGTTTTTTATGTTTATGAATAAAAATTGTAATCGGTTTTTATGTTTATGAATAAAAAGTATTGTTGAAATAATGAAATTGCACTTTAGTAATCTACTACAAGTAACTTTAATTTATAAAAGGTTTAGGTGCATAATAGTATTCACCATGACTATCATACATCGTATCGAACTCAAGTGCGTCTTCAAAAACTCCAAATAAAATATACAAGTCAATATTTTCTGAAAGTATACACGCTTTCCCTACTAAGTATACCATTCTTCATCATAGCACATTGCTTCGGATTCAGCAACTCCTGGTTTGTAATAGTAAATGTCCATTGATGTTGGATTCTCTGGTAGCTTTTCTTGAAGGAACTCTATCAACTTCTCCATATTAAAATCGTGAACATCTACGTTATCAAACGTCATTTTATGCCCTTTAGAGAGTTCCATTTTTTCATCATTCCATTCAAAATCACAACCATGATACACGCCAATTGAAACGTATTTCGGATCCATTTTTTGTTATGAGTTTATGAACAATCAAAATTCATTTTTATAAGCGTACATGTACAATTAATCCGAAGTTTTAGAGTTCAGTTTCAGACCTATCAGAAAAAGCATGCAAAACCGGTGTTTGAAACTTCGGTTTGTCAGGTACTAGACAAGTCATAAAAAGCAATTAAAGATATGTTACTGTTACCTTTTACTGAAACCCGATTTTGAAATTCCGGTTTTTCAATTTTAAACTACTCTATATAAACCGACATCTATTAGAAGGAACGGATGTATCACTCTCTTCTCCAAACATCAATTTTAAATTCGTAAACATGTCACCAATTCTTGTTCAGATCAATGTCTATTGGAATGGTAAGTTTTCACGACAATTCAAGTTTTACTCTGGGTACAAATATAAGTACTTTCAAAATGTGGATGTTAGTCAGATGACAATTTCGAAGGTGTTTGAGTGGCTCAAAGAAAACACTACGGTAGAACACTCGGGCGTGATGTTTTGGAATGAAGCTAAAGGAAAATTCGAACATCTTTGCGAGGAAGATGAATGGAATTTAATCAAAAACAAAGCAATTGTGAAAAATCAACCTCTTTCCTTGCATCTAATTTAATTATGTGTTAAATTTCTATGTGATGTTTTTAGTTATGTATTTTTATTTTCAAAAAAATGTAACCGTGTGATGGTTATTAATAAAAGTGTTGTTCAAAAAATTTGTATTTGCATATTACTACTATTAATATTTTATTGTTTGTAATGTTATTATTGAATTTAATTTAATGTAATAGTAGCGTAAATAACTGTAAAATAAGTATCAAATCTAAGCGTTAATAAGTATATTAGGGTTTAAATACTGCATACACAAAACTGAAGTTTGAAACTTTAGATTTGGCCAAAACCGAAGTTCCAAACTTCGGTTTAGGGTTTCCACTGACACAGCAGGCAAATCCGAAGATTGACCGAAGTTTCAAACTTCGGTTTTACCATTTCTGTAAAAAAAAAAAAAAAACGTTTTTCTATTTTTGCAAGAAATTTGATTAAAATTAATATTTTAAAAAAAAAATCTTCAAAATCCACACAGAAAGTATACATTGATTTTTAGATATATATCATTCAAATAATTCCACAAATAAAGCCTTTTTTACACTACATATCAGTTTCGTAAAATCATAACATAAGTTTTGCTCAAACTAACATAATCGGTCTATTTCAAAACAAGTACGATTTAATCACATAATCGCCTCCATTTAAACTCTAAGTCAATATATAGTATGCTGATACTCAATTCCTACACTTAACACATTGATAAATAGCAAGTCTTAATGTCAACCTCGAAAGTCAGTTTTGTAGCCCTAAAAGAGATTTGACCAAATCTGACGGATGTGTGACAAGATCCGTGACAACCAACAATACTTTCGTTTGTTCCCCATTAACAAACAAGTCCAATATGAATAAGGTTAATGGGCCAGAAAAGGATAAGGAGCCCACGGCTAATGTGATGAGAAGCAAAAGCCCAGCCTTTGATGTAGAGCGACCTGATGCCCCCAACTTTTTTCACGCTGCGCTAGATTGTAGATCTACACAGATGTCCAACACTAGATTGTAGATCATCATGTGCTTGGTATAAAGAAAAATTCACTGGAATCCAAGGCTTTAGCAAAAAATGGAGTAGCTTATACTCCTCATCGAAGTCCTGCAAAAGCTAACAAGAAAAAGAAAGCAAAGGCAAGGGATGTTAATGATGAAGAGGAGTCTGGGTCAGCAGACCTTGAGTTAGAGGAACAACATGACACCGAACAGGAGGAACAATCACTAGAGTTCGCAAGAAAACCGATTAAAGTCTATGGTAAGATTTTAAACCCTAAGAAAAATTATAAAGAAATTGAGGTTCGGGAAGTTCCTTGAGGGTACGTTCGATGGTACCGAACGCCCGACTAAATCTAAACAATGAACATCTCCACTTGGAACATTAGGGGACTTGGGAATAGAGATAAAGGAAGATGTATGGGTTCTCTTTTTTTAATAAGTTCTAAACATTCAAGAGAATATGGTAGAGAACACGTCTCATAGTTTACTTAGAGGAATATGGAGAGGTGTAAAATTTAATGGGATCTAGTTTCCTCTCAGGATCGATCGGGTGGTATGATTTCGTGTTAGAGGGAAGATTTCTTCATTCTTAAGGAGCATTAGCAATCTCAAAATTGTGCGATTGGAGCAACGAGATGGGTTTTAAAGCTTCAAAGTCTTGGACTTTAATTAGTGTTGGAACATACAAGTTCCTTCTTGCTAATGTTTCATAACAAATGTAGAAACACACCCAAAATACACTCAAATATATTGAATATAAAATGGGAGAACAAAACCACACATGACTACATTTTGCTATTCTCTGCTACGTTAATTAATTGAGTACAATACATTTCTTAAATACTACAAATTAAGTAAACTGACCCACTAACAAACTACCTAAAAACTTGGTCAACATGAGACCCACTCTTGCACTATACCAACGTATCCTTCATGCAATTTAAACTCCCCTAGACTAATTATATTCTATCAAATATAAACTAACTACATACATGCATACATGCCCACGTTCCATCCTAATAACATAACTATCAATTTATCACTACCTAAAGAATCGGCACTCTATATGCACCACTCTCTTTTTATTTCTTGAAACTCTACGGTATTGATTACTCCTATTTGACTTCAACATGGACCTACTAACCGACTGCAACTTGGACTTTTTTTTATCAATAACGGGCCAGACTTCGGGCTTCAAGATTACCCAACATTCACCCCCGTAATCTTGAAACGAGCCTCTTTCGACTTGCTAACTACTTTCTCGCTACTTGCTATGCGAATTTAATGACTGCAAAAATTTTCTACTTCCAACCTAATATTTTATGCTGACTGTCATTCTACTGCTGACATGCTAACTTCTTGATCAAAAATTTGATCAATCCTGTTGCAAGCTACATGCTGCTTGCTTTTGATCACCGATTGTGATCACCTGCTGCATCGATGCGTTAACTGCTGCTACCATTATCTGCTGATAATCTGCTCTGCTTATGCTTGCTGATTTTTTTTACAAATCACTGACACTGCTACTGCTGCTTCATCTGATCTTCCTGCTTTGATCAGATTGTTGTCTGCTTTTCTGATGATCAAATAAATGGTGATCATCCCTGCTAAACTGCTGCTTCTTTTCTGCTTTTACATGCTTTCTTGCTTTGATTGCATATGATTGCAATCAATCATTTCTTTCTTGCTATCTTCTTTCTTGCTAGGAATCAGAACTTACTCCCTGCTCTAGATACCAATTGTTGGAACATACAAGTTCCTTCTTGCTAATGTTTCATAACAAATGTAGAAACACACCCAAAATACACTCAAATATATTGAATATAAAATGGGAGAACAAAACCACACATGACTACATTTTGCTATTCTCTGCTACGTTAATTAATTGAGTACAATACATTTCTTAAATACTACAAATTAAGTAAACTGACCCACTAACAAACTACCTAAAAACTTGGTCAACATGAGACCCACTCTTGCACTATACCAACGTACCCTCATGCAATTTAAACTCCCCTAGACTAATTATATTCTATCAAATATAAACTAACTACATACATGCATACATGCCCACGTTCCATCCTAATAACATACCTATCAATTTATCACTACCTAAAGAATCGGCACTCTATATGCACCACTCTCTTTTTATTTCTTGAAACTCTACGGTATTGATTACTCCTATTTGACTTCAACATGGACCTACTAACCGACTGCAACTTGGACTTTTTTTTATCAATAACGGGCCAGACTTCGGGGTTCAAGATTACCCAACAATTAGAACGTCTTCTATATGGATGAGGTATTGTTTGTCTGTTCGTATCCGTGTTAAGCCGGAGTATTGTCGCGCATTTATTAAAAGGTGATCCAGTGGCTTATCATTGCAAAGTTGTGTGAAAATTTTCAATTTCATATTTAGATGGTTCAACCATGGTTACTGTTATTGTGAAGTGGTTGTAGGGTGGCCGCTATGCAAATTCATATTATGCACTTCAATCTCTACTGAAGCCTTTTTCTGATTTCCTTTTTTTGCTTATTGTAAATTGTAATAGAGGCTAGCAAGTATAAGCGTTGGGCTTTTTATTTCTTTTTGATATATGTATCTGGACATGTCAATTTGTAATCCAGCTTCTGGTCCCCTTGTATTTGCAATTTTCATTGTTTGTGAAAATTGACTTTATATTTAATTTCAAGTTTTTTGCCCCCAAAAAAAATAATAAAAGAATAATCTTCGTATTATCACATCAACATTTAAATATAAAAATAATAAAGAATAAATAAGTCAAAGGAATCAAGTCTTAATAGTAACTTACCAAAAGTAGGAAAACTGAATAGTTTCTAAGAAAGGCATAGGCTCCTATACCTTATTTTGATTGAAAGGTCATACTCAAACACTAATTTTCGATCCATACACACTTTTACTATAAAATTTATAATTATATCCTAAAAGTTATTTAGGGAATTGAACTACTATTATTGTAACTAAGGATATATTAGTAAATTAGGTATGTATAGATCAAAAATTAGTGTGTGAGTATCGCCTCCCATTTTGATTAGTTGTGAGCTTATATGTATATGTATGTGGGAAACAACAGATGAGGGATAAATCAGTTTATAATTATACGAGTAGTATTTTGATTTTCCTGTACCTTTTTCATCCCTTCTTATTCTTCCCCAAGACACGGCTTCGCCTACTTATTTTTTCAGATCTACTAAAAATAGTCTCAATTTCTTCAGATTACAATCACATATTTGAAAAGATCGTTCTCCGATCTACAATCTGAACATGATTTCATTTTATTTCTTCTATTCTTTCCCCAGCTATCGTTTTCCTCATCGGAATCAATATTCCTCTTTACCGTTTGATATCGATGGGGTCGTGTTTCGGGTTCATCTATATTGAACACACGTATCAGACATACACGATGTTTTTTTGTTTTTTTTTTTTTGACGATGATTGATCGAAGAGGCTTAACGTTGCAAAAGTTGGATAATCGATCGTGTAAGTTGTAACAACCCAACCCGTATTAAAACCGGCCCATAAAATTTTTCCTTTTAATACGCGTTAAATAATACTTTAGGTCCCAATTGTGTTTCCATAAACATCTTTAATACCATAATAAGTTTAATAACTTTAAAACATTTAATACATTAGTTAATTGTTCAAACGGACATACACGACCCGACTAGTTTAGTTTCCAACGAAAACCGAGAATGGTGATTTGGAACTACGCTACCCAAATCCTAATCGAATACAAAAGCAAGATCTTCTAAGCAACCTAGCCAAGATCTCTAATCCCCAAGCTTACCCGAGCCGCCAAGCATGCGAACCTATAAAAATAGCAACAACGAGAGGGTAAGCTAACGCTTAGTGAATGATAATATACTACATACATATATATGTATAAAATGGACACGCCACACAAATATCAAATACCGCATACCGAAGCATCCATGTATAAGGCAACTACACTAAGCATACCGTACTATCTCTAAGCAACAAGCTAAAGATATCAACAAAGTGTAAGTTCACCAACGACGATGTGAACAACGCCAATAAGTTACACCCGGAGGGTTAGCTACAACACAACATTACATTAATATATATAACAATATAAAACGAATAAGGTTAACCCCTTAACCCATTACCGAATACCAAACGCCACAATGAAGATTGGCCGAACTACACGAGCCTTAGTAATCCAAACCCACACGAGATTACTATCTTCACAACATCAAGGTTGGCCGAACTACACGAGCCTTAGTAATCCGAAACCACACGAGATTACTACCTCAATAAGATGACCGAACTACACGAGTCATCGTGAATCCGAACTACACGCGATTTACTTCTCAACATCAAAACCCACGGTCACGGGATTATAAAATCTACCACATCGGGGTCATCCACTTCACAACAATATCAACCCTTCGCCATTGGGGTTATAACATCCAAATCACAACCACATGTGATAACGTACACACAAGCGTGTACCTCGCCAAAGGTGGTCAACCAAAACGCACAAACGTGCCAATTGGACCTATACACAAGTCCATCAATCCACCTATATGTGAAGTGAGCTCTATGACCGAGAACCACTTCACCCGACCCGCACCCATCCTACACATACATATGCATATAGGATATTAACACTCACCTTGTCGCCTTGAAGAAATGCTTCCAAGTAATCCGGAACTCTTCAATGGAAAGTACCTAATCCATTATCACAAATTTAACAACACACTTAGATTGGATCTACAAACCAACCCAATTCGACACTTAGTGCAATTTCGACCCAAATGCACTTCCCAGGACAAACCGCGCCCAAACTACCCAATAATCACTAACACAAGTGATAATGGTCCTAATATGCCAATTAAACCCGAACACAAGTGTTAAACACTTATCGTTCTCAAAATCGCCCATAAACCCCAATTTTGACCCATAAGGTCAAAATCTCACCATTTACAAGTTTTGACACCAAAACATGTTTAACTCGGTTTCATACATCAACTTAATCCATTTTAAGTTTATAAACCTCAACGAATCGACATTCGGGTTATAATCCTCAACAAACCCTAATTTTGACTCTAGTCAAAATTAGTCAACCACGAAAACCCTAAAAGTCTCCAAAACACCAATAATCTCTAATGCTAGTGATTGTACACCATTTACAAGTCTTAAACATGGTTAAATCATTAACCAACCCAAAACCCGCATTTAACACTTATAAACCCGAATCTTGGTGTTAATCTTCAATTAACAACTAAATGGGTTCCATCCATGAATCATACAATCAAAATCCCCAAATTTGAATGATGAACACGAAAATGAAATTCGGAGTTAGAGCTTACCACTAATATCACCGTGTAGCTAGGAACGAGGAGAACAAACTTGTCAACTACGCCAAAGATCAAAACCCGCTTCTTCCTTTCCAAAATCCCACTTGAATCACTTGAGGATTTTAAGTTTTGAGAGGAAAATAGGAAAGAAAAGGAAAAAGAAAATAAAGAAGATGAATGAGTGGATGAGGTTAAAGCCTCAAATCTGGCTCAAACGTGAAAAGACCAAAATGCCCTTGAACTTCATTTAAAATTACAAGAATCTGGTGCCAGTTCGTGCAGTATGCCGCGCCGCGGCATTAATGGGCGCGCCGCGACCTTTGCCTGAGTCTGGTGCCTTCTTTACCACACTTTCTGATCTGAATTCTAGTTGATTGCCGCGCCGTGACCTTATTTGTCGCGCCGCGACACACGGCGTGATCTGAGTCATTTTCTTGCATACAATACCTCAACACCCGAACATGTCCAGAACCCTTCATACGCCTATCGTACATACACAATACACCTATAAATCATATACGGGGAAAACGGGGTGTTACAACTCTCCCCCACTTAGATTCGATCACGTCCTCGTGATCCTAGTCACGAACCCAAACGGACCCACACTCAATGGTCGTTGAATCATGCATTTCAAACCGACTTCTACCACAAATTCGCTAACTCGAAGGTTAATCCAATGACAAGTCACACACTTGCTCGCATCCTGAGACGTACAATACACGCAACAACCGAAGTCTACAATGATCCTTTAGACAATTCTTCTCAAAGAGTTACCCTTAACAGCTAAATCGTCACCCGCGATTGATCAAATTCCATAATCCGAGCACTAAAACTTGCTCAATCCCTCACATCGGGAAACTCTCAACCAATCTCGAACCGAGATACCAACCCTCTAGCGTGCCATTACCAAGTACAATGCTAAAAGCAACCAAGTCTCAACCTAAGGTCAACAATCCGAAACGATGAAGACCGAACCAAACGAATCCTTACGGATAACACCAATCACTATACATCCCTTGTAGTGCGCAATACGACCAATACGCAACTACCGTAACATCATAATCCAACGGCTAAAACCGATAGCGCCCAAAACGACTATGGAAACGCAAATCTCAAGGTGTACAAAATCGACTATTGTCACACCCGTAGCAACATGTGAGCGAAGCACGGCTATCGCATCACTAATCATACAACATGGTCCTCACGACCCCACCATCGGCGTATAAAACAACCGATAGTTCCCACAACATGGTCCTTACGACCCCACCATCGGTGTATAAAACAACCGACAGATCACACAACACGAAGGCTGGCCGAAAACACACGCGCCTTAGTGAATCCGAACTACACGCGACTCACTACCTTCACCACAACAACAATCGGGATTGGCCGAACTACACGTGCCTTAGTGAATCCGAACTACACGAGAGTCACTATCCCGGAGGAATGACCGAACTATACGAGTCATTTGTGAATCCGAACTACACGAGACTCACTCCTCAATACAATGACCAAAACCACACGAGTCATTTGTGAATCCGAACTACACGCGACTCACTTCCACAATAAGATGACCGAAACCACACGCGTCATCGTGAATCCGAAACCACACGCGATCCACTACCATGATGAAGTCAGCGGACCCGAAGATCATGCTTCACCAATCTTAACACCGGATGAAGTCAGCGGACCCCGTCAACGGTCATGCTTCACCGATATAACACCTCGCTCATGATGAAGTCAGCGGACCCCGAAGGTCATGCTCCACCAATCGCATACTCCCATGACGAAGTCAGCGGACCCTAAAGGTCATGCTTCATCAATCACCAATACCATGATGAAGTCAGCGGACTCCGAAAGTCATGCTTCATCAATCAACGCCCTTTTGGCCTCGAACGACGAGTAGCGTAACATCGCGCTCTGCTACGCCATAGTGAATCCTAACAGATACCACTAACCATTCACACACTCGAGCAAGAACCACCTATATCAAACATAGGCACAAAACAATAATTCTCTAGAAGAGAATCCGACACACACCTCCCTTAACCGAAGGATTTCACCTTGCTCACCAAACACGTCCATTATCTCTCAACGAGATTTACCACATTACCACCTCGGTGATAATTCAAATCCAAACCATAAGTACAATTTATCCGAAATTGTAATCTACCAAAAGCATCATCCGAAATCTCGCACTAAAACTTCCTCGTGCGGGAGTGTAACTCCCCCACTTGGAACTACATCCCATATCCATAACTCGTACAACCGTACAATGCTACCAAAGGTAGACTTTACAAATGATTGGGCTCACACGACCCATCACCATATCTTGCTCCAGCCTTGATCACACGAAGGATTTCAATCAATCCTTAAACACTTCGAACAAAAAGTGTACCACGATTACACAAACCACACCCTCGCAATCATCCAATTGCTCTAGTTTGTCAATTTCCACCTAGTCACTCATGTACCTAAGGGTTTCACTCCGGTACCCTATGTACAATGTAACCACAACACAATCGGAGTCGAACACCATGCTAGTAGGTATAAAAGAGGCACCTAATGTCGCGTTACGTAGACTCCTTTACCAACATGCATCGAGATCAACACTCGATTTCTCGGGTTTCATCCCACACGTCGAACCTCATGGTTCATCGACCTCCACCCAAAAGCGAACACGCGCTTAACAACAAAACACCAAAACCCATTTCCATGGCTTGGTAGAAACATTACCCAGATACTAAGGAATGCTTGGTGGCACCAAGTCTTACGCCCTTCGCCCGACAATCAACGTCACCATTGGGTACTTCCATTAGTAACGTCACCCGTAACAACAACATGCACAACACAATGCATTTAATAAACTCAAACTCAACGGCGCATAATAAATAATCAAAGGACATATTTATTAAAACGAAACGTACCTTAACGTCTCCTTGAAGCACTCGTCCCCGCTAACTTGGGACATTCCGACTTACGATGTCCTTCTTCTTGGCAATTGAAACACACCATACCATCACTCTTTGGTACCGAACATTCCCAAGACTTGTGACCCCTCATGCCACAATTGTAACATCTAGATGCACTAGAATCCGGTATACCCGTCCGCGTACCACCCGTGCTCACACTCGGACCCTTAGTCCTCTTACTCGGAGCACCATACGAAACAACCCTTCTCTCACTTGAAGGTTCACCAATCTTTGATCGCGTATACGACTCGAAACCTCTAGCCACGGTGAATAATTCCGCAAACGATTTTGCGTGACCCCGGCTAATCTTATTTTTCAAGTCATCATTCAAGGTTCGATAGAAATCTTGCATCAACAAATTATCATTCCCCAAATACTACGGGCAAAAATGAGCCTTCGCCATAAAGGTCATCTTGAGAGTATTCAAATCCATAGAACCCTGTTGCAAATTTCGCAACTCATTACGCATTTCCGACAAATCGGCTGAAGTCCGGAACTCCTCGAAGAATTCCTTCTTAAACCCGTCCCACGATAACGCCATAAATGGTTCACCACCGACAAGATCAATCTTACCATCCAACCAATCCTTTGCCCTACCCCGCAACAAACTAGTAGCGAGTCTCGTCTTCTTCTCAGGAGGGCATTCAATAGTACGAAAACACCCTTCGACATCCGAGATCCAAGTTGTGCTTACCAAAGGATCCAGTTTCCCATCATACATCGGGGGTTTAGTCCTCATGAAGCTCTTAAGACAACGCTCCATTTCACTACTACCCCGAAATTCGGAATACTTCCTATCCATTTCTTCTCGAAAAGCACTCATTTGCTCTGCAACGGCGGCCGCAACTCTAGTGTTAAACTCAGCATTGTTCGTCTCGATCCCACTTCCCGTCGCCATTCTAAGGAATGCAAAGAGATTAGATCACGAACGTATAAAACAACACGCATAACACCTCCCCATCTTGCTCAACACTCGTCGTACATCACTTTTTAGACACGATTTGCACCCGTAATAAGGTTTGCAAGTCCTTATTACGCCCACACGTCGTCTCAACTCGTTAGTACAATGACCACCTCGCTCGATGATATAACCAACACAACGACGATTCCACGCGATATAAACACACGCAAGAATTACATCACAACGCAAGCCAAAAATCCGAGTTAGTCCACCTACAAACAAGGCACTAACTATAACCCGTTTCGACCCGTTCCCCTACAAGTCCCGCAACAAATAAGCACACACAAAAGTCTAAGTCTAGGCACCTATCTCAAGTCGCGTAAATCCCTTAGACCATGCTCTGATACCACTTGTAACAACCCAACCCGTATTAAAACCGGCCCATAAAAATTTTTCCTTTTAATACGCGTTAAATAATACTTTAGGTCCCAATTGTGTTTCCATAAACATCTTTAATACCATAATAAGTTTAATAACTTTAAAACATTTAATACATTAGTTAATTGTCCAAACGGACATACACGACCCGACTAGTTTAGTTTCCAACGAAAACCGAGCAAGGTGATTTGGGACTACGCTACCCAAATCCTAATCGAATACAAAAGCAAGATCTTCTAAGCAACCTATCCAAGATCTCTAATCCCCAAGCTTACCCGAGCCGTCAAGCATGCGAACCTATAAAAATAGCAACAACGAGAGGGTAAGCTAACGCTTAGTGAATGAAAATATACTACATACATATATATGTATAAAATGGACACGCCACACAAATATCAAATACCGCATACCGAAGCATCCATGTATAAGGCAAATACACTAAGCATACCGTACTATCTCTAAGCAACAAGCTAAAGATATCAACAAAGTGTAAGTTCACCAACGACGATGTGAACAACGCCAATAAGCTACACTCGGAGGGTTAGCTACAACACAACATTACATTAATATATATAACAATATAAAATGAATAAGGTTAACCCCTTAACCCATTACCGAATACCAAACGCCACAATGAAGATTGGCCGAACTACACGAGCCTTAGTAATCCGAACCCACACGAGATTGCTATCTTCACAACATCGAGGTTGGCCGAACTACACGAGCCTTAGTAATCCGAAACCACACGAGATTACTACCTCAATAAGATGACCGAACTACACGAGTCATCATGAATCCGAACTACACGCGATTCACTTCTCAACATCAAAACCCACGGTCACGGGATTATAAAATCAACCACATCGGGGTCATCCACTTCGAAACAATATCAACCCTTCGCCATTGGGGTTATAACATCCAAATCACAACCACGTGTGATAACGTACACACAAGCGTGTACCTCGCCAAAGGTGGTCAACCAAAACGCACAAACGTGCCAATTGGACCTATACAAAAGTCCATCAATCCACCTATATGTGAAGTGAGCTCTATGACCGAGAACCACTTCACCCGACCCGCACCCATCCTACACATACATATGCATATAGGATATTAACACTCACCTTGTCGCCTTGAAGAAATGCTTCCAAGTAATCCGCAACTCGTCAATGGAAAGTACCTAATCCATTATCACAAATTCAACAACACACTTAGATTGGATCTACAAACCAACCCAATTCGACACTTAGTGCAATTTCGACCCAAATGCACTTCCAAGGACAAACCGCGCCCAAACTACCCAATAATCACTAACACAAGTGATAATGGTCCTAATATGCCAATTAAACCCGAACACAAGTGTTAAACACTTATCGTTCTCAAAATCACCCATAAACCCTAATTTTGACCCATAAGGTCAAAATCTCACCATTTACAAGTTTTGACACCAAAACATGTTTAACTCGGTTTCATACATCAACTTAATCCATTTTAAGTTTATAAACCTCAACGAATCGACATTCGGGTTATAATTCTCAACAAACCCTAATTTTGACTCTAGTCAAAATTAGTCAACCACGAAAACCCTAAAAGTCTCCAAAACACCAATAATCACTAATGCTAGTGATTGTACACCATTTACAAGTCTTAAACATGGTTAAATCATTAACCAACCCAAAACCCGCCTTTAACACTTATAAACTCGAATCTTGGTGTTAATCTCCAATTAACAACTAAATGGGTTCCATCCATGAGTCATACAATCAAAAGCCCCAAATTTGAATGATGAACACGAAAATGAAATTTGGAGTTAGAGCTTACAACTAGTATCACCGTGTAGCTAGGAACAAGGAGAACAAACTTGTCAACTACGCCAAAGATAAAAACCTGCTTCTTCCTTTCCAAAATCCCACTTGAATCACTTGAGGATTTTAAGTTTTGAGAGGAAAATAGGAAAGAAAAGGAAAAAGAAAATAAAGAAGATGAATGAGTGGATGAGGTTAAAGCCTCAAATCTGGCTCAAACGTGAAAAGACCAAAATGCCCTTGAACTTCATTTAAAATTACAAGAATCTGGTGCCAGTTCGTGCAGTATGCCGCGCCGCGGCATTAATGGGCGCGCCGCGACCTTTGCCTGAGTCTGGTGCCTTATTTACCACACTTCCTGATCTGAATTCTAGTTGATTGCCGCGCCGCGACCTTATTTGTCGCGCCGCGACACACGGCGTGATCTGAGTCATTTTCTTGCATACAAGACCTCAACACCCGAACATGTCCCGAACCCTTCATACGCCTATCGTACATACACAATACACCTATAAATCATATACGGGAAAAACGGGGTGTTACATACGTAATTCATAAGGAAGATGATTGTGTAAAGAAAAGAAAGGAAGAAACCAAGGTTGCAAAAGACGTGAGACGAGGTCGAGACAGTCGGGCCTTAAAAGGTCGAGACGTTCGAGACGAGGTCGAGTACTCATAATCGACTTTAATACGTGATGTGTGAAGATTACCTCCCAACTTTTTATCTTATAAATACTATAATAAATAAATAATAATATGATAATAATAATTATTATTGTATAATAAATAAACAATAATAATATTATTACTATACGAAGTAATAATTTTTTTTTAGTAAAGAGATCACCCGAAGAATATAAGAAGTAATAATTAATAACTAATTATAAATAATATAATAAAATTTTTATTAATATCTAATTATAAATACATTTGTGAACCTTCACCGTTTTAATCATATTTTCTTCATAAGAAATCTCCGATTTAATTTATTCAAAAACTAAAACCTTCGTAATTCAAATGGATAGAAATCCTATTTCTTATTCAAAATTTTGAGGGCAATAACCTATCCTACCTTAAATAAGACCCGCCTATAACTAGAAAATTGAATGCACTAGGGAATTTAGATTTGAAATTTATGATAGTTGTCGAATCTTTGTGATGATCTTTCTTTTTACCAAATGATGATGATTTATTGTGCTAAAAATATATCAAATTACATTGTAGTGTAATCCTGTTGTCTTTTTAATTTTATTCAAGTAGCTAAATTTTGTACATATTAACATAATTTTCCGAAAGGGGTAAGGTTGATTTTAAGCATATATATATATATATATATATATATATATATATATATATATATATATATATATATATATATATATATATATATATATATATATATATATATACACACACTAGATTTTTGATCCCGTACGTTGCACGTGTGTGTAAAAAATCGTGTAAAAAATTATTTTGTGGTTCATATTGGTATGTATATAGCGACACTAAAAATAGAAAGAATATAAGAATTATATAAGAGCCTGTAGTGTTGACAATTTTAAAAATTATTTAAAGTTTAAGAGCCCGTGATAATGTAATTTTAAAAGTTCTTTTGAGTTTAAGAACCCGTGGTATTGACAAATTAATATTTTTTTAATTATATATAAATTATATACTACGTAATATTTGAAGAAAATATGAGTCTATTGAAAATTTATCATAGAACGTGTCTCATAAAAACACTTTAGTAAAGTTTAAGTTATATTATTTTACAATTATTATATACAATTATCTTTTGAATAAAAGTGTAACTTGCGAGTTTAATTGTAGAAAGGTTATTAGTCATTTCATCAAAATAAATGTACTCGGGGGACTCGTCATGTATATATATAATCAATATTATAATAGTTATATTTTAAGGACTTAAACTTTCTCTCTTGATCTTCAATATATATATATATATATATATATATATATATATATATATATATATATATATATATTTCAAACAATTATTCTTTTGAGTTTAAGAGTCTGCGATGTTGGTGAATTTTAAAATGTTTAAGAACTCATTGTGTTGACAAATTTTAAAAGTGGTTCTCATTATAACTAATTAATATAATCAACATATAATAATAATAATAATAATAATAATAATAATAATAATAATAATAATAATAATAATAATAATAATAATAATAATAATAATAATAATTATTATTATTATTATTATTATTATTATTATTATTATTATTATTATTATTATTATTATTATTATTATTATTATTATTATTATTATTAATAGTAATAAAAATAATAATAGTAGATTTATATATGTAATTTCTAATTCATACATCCATATACAATTCATACACAATAAATATGAACGACTACTCATGGATGCTTAAAGCATTTTTTCAATTGGAGTAATGATGCATTTTTCTAATCTGATTTATCTAATCGTAGTGGACACTTTTTATGGGTTTTTATATTTTAGCAAAATCGATTATAAAAGTGACAGTTCCTATATTTTTGGAGCGGTTCCCATTTATAATATTTTCATTCTTAATAAAATGTATATTATATTATATATATAATATTTTATATATATACTAGTGAAATGACCCGTGAAACCACGAGTTTGTTTAAATGAAACAATTAAATAATATGTTTTAGGTATGCGATTTTACGGGTACTTTTGTATGGGCGTTATCAAAATTGGGATGCTTCCAGTAATATAGCTTTATATATATTAATATGTTCGTTTGATTACAAAGCAAAAGAAAAGAAAATATAATAATAATCTATTAATGTCATTTAGTTTGTAGTACTAACAGTTATTAGATATTACTGGAGTTAAATTTGTACAGAAATATAATTTTTCACACATTGATAACCATCACAAAGATAATTAGCTCTTTTGGAAACAATTTACATGAATCACACATTCGTCTTTGTATTTGTTAGTTGTCAAATTTTAATTATGAAATACTATTGAGAATACTATATCTGCATCTGCATCACCTATTCTTAAACTTCCTCAGGTATATCAAACCTCTTCTTAACCCCTTTTAGTTTTGGCACAACTGGTTTACAAAAATATATTATAGGGATTAAAAATAATATATGCAACTCAAGATTAGCCATTTGATCCATAATAAGTATCTTACCATTTTTGGATTAAACATGAACTTTGCTTCCCTCATAGCAATATATTTTCACTTGAGCGACTCTCAATGTAGGTTTCCCACGCCATAAACATCTGCACAACAATAAAAAATTTCTGGTTACATTATATATAAAAAAAAAATTCAACGTGGCGAGTTCATAAAAAGTAGTAAACACCATTAGAGTTTAGTGATACAACATATGGTTTAAAAAACAAAGCCATCAATAGCTATAGTTTGTAAGTCCAACTTTATGCTCATGTTGAGGCATAACACATATTAACAAACACATTCGGCCAGACGAACATACCAAGTAATCGTTCAACAAATTATTTAATCGTATCATGTAATCATAGATAAAAACTAAAGATCATTGAATCACTGCAATTATTAATATAAAATAATAGATTTAAATGTGATCAAGTAAGTACGTTACCACCATCCGTATTTCTAAATACAGTGTATGTTATATATGCAAATATAATATAATACTCATTGAGAACTTGTATTATAAACATGGATACAGCCTTAGAATACGTACTTGAGATACAAATCCAATAACCATATATATTATTAGTACTAATCCATTAATCACATTTATTTTCTCAATTAGGAATATGATGTAGTATTACAATTAGCATTCTGTAATCATACTCCAGAAAGAGAATTATTAAACTTTATCTAAACTATAATTATAAGTTGTGACTCGAATCTTGGATCTAATAATTTGTTTTAACTTAAATGTAACTCATGTCTTTAAACATGCTCACCTGATTTTAAGAACTTCTCTCAATTTGAAATCCTTTAACTGAAGAGATTCAATGATCCAAGGATATAAAAGTTGATGCTCTACCCAATTACCCTCAAGAGTTCTTTCACTCATATATGGCTCTAGAGCATCCTGAATAAACATAAACATTGACAATAAATTAGTAGCTAATAAATATGATTCACTGTCAGTTTATCAGCAATTCAAATTTATTCTGCTTGTTGGCACACAACAAACAATCCACAACCACGTAAGCCCTCACGGACGGTTCAACATATAAACTTGAATTTATATTTATACATAATATATCAGTATCTCCAATGTTCTTGGTCTCGGTCATGAGCCTGTATTTGTCTAAAGTGTATTCAAGTACTTACAAACCAACTTGAATTACATAAGGCTCGAGTATCTAAAAATCTAATAATGAATGACAATTTAAGAGCAAACCAAAAACTTGGTCCGGTCATTTTGTGACGCTAACGAACTAAAGTTTAAATAAGTTGTAGAACTGATAATAAAATAAACAGACAGTGCACATACATGTAAATGCACACATCTCGACCTTTAAGGTTGTCAAGTGATTTTACTTCAATGACCATGCTGCTACATTATTTCTTAGACTGTTTCTAACCCTGCCTGTGATATCACAGACAGATTTGTACTTTTTGGCTCAAAAAGTGCATCTGTCTGTGACATGGCAGTGTCAAATTTTGTCCCCCAATAACCCCAAGTGTCAAATGCCAGTGTCAAATTTAGTAGGGTCCACCAGTTTTTATTTTTATTTTTTCAAATGATTTAAAATGGTAAATAAATACAACAAAATAAAATAAATTACATTAAAATGGTAAATAAATACAACAAAATAAAATAAATAACATTAATAAAAAAATACATAATTAATTTTTGATAAGAATTTAAAAGTGCATAGATTGATGATTACATAGATTAAAAAAAAAAAACTAATTCGCATTGCAAAAAGTCGGTGGAAGGTTCCAAATACGCTCGACTAAATCCTCGGTGAGTTGGTTGTGCAAATCTCGATCCCTTATTTCTCTTGCGATGATATCTTGATCCCGTCCTCTGTTTCGTATACGTTCCATACCATTTTCCATTTCTTCGGTAGTGAATCTTTCTTCCCATTTAGAAAGTACGAAGCCGTTATCTTCAAGTATCATGTTATGTAATATGAGACAACATTCCATCACTCTTCGCATCCTGTTAACGCTCATACTTCGTAAAGCTATGCGTATAATATGAAAATGACCTTGAAGAACCCCAAATGCCCTCTCTACATCCTTTCGGGCACTAGCTATAAATCTTGTAAACTTAATCGTTGGTTCTTCAGTAGGACATGAATATCCTTTAACTAAAGTTGCCCAATCGGGATATATACCATCCGCAAGGTAATATCCTTTGCTATATTCATGCCCATTTACCTCAAATGGTGCGGATGGAAATGTTCCATTCTTAAGTTTATTAAATATAGGTGATTGGTTCAAAACGTTGATATCATTGTTGGAACCCGCCATCCCAAAAAAAACATGCCAAATCTACAAGTCATAAGAAGCAACAGCTTCAAGCATAAGGGTCGGTTTCTTGTGATCACCCCTAGTGTATTGTCCTTTTAAAGCAACAGGACAATTCCTCCACTCCCAGTGCATAAAATCTATACTCCCGAGCATACCCCTAAACCCATGTCTCTCCTCGTGAGCACTATACAATCTAGCAACATCGTGTGCATTCGGAGATTGCATGTATTCTTTTTTTGTACAATGTAATAATGCACATACAAAAGTAATCTAGACATAGTATTGATGTTTGCTCACTCATTTGCAAATATTCATCCCACATATCGGGAGCGGTGCCATACGCCAATTGACGTATAGCCGAAGTACATTTTTGTAAAGTAGTAAATGTAGGCCTACCGATAGCATCAAATCGTTGAGAAAAGTAAGTAAAATATTCTGACATATTATCACTTTGGAAAGTAGTAACACCTTGCCCTATCCGGAGAAATAATTGTATGCGCATGTGAAAACGGCATTTAAATTTTCTTTGTGGATATTTTGACGTCTCACAAAAATAATCATCCCACAAATGTTGTGCAGCAACCTCCCGTTCCCTAGGGATGTAACCTCTAACTCTCGGAATAGATGGTGCCGATTTGACTTCTGAATCATCATCTTCTATTTCTTGAATTAATTGAACAATTCGCAAATCTTCGGAGTCAGAATTAGACCCCCGTAACCTCGAACCCATTTATAAACTAATAGACCTTTGTAAAAAAAATAATAAGTAGAAAGAAATAGAGTAAAATAAGTAAAAGAATGAATTGTATGAAAAATGATATGATTGTTGGGGTTTAAATAGGAGTAAAATGGAGTAAAAATTGAATTTTTTTTTTTTTATAAAAAAAACCCAAAAAACGGGTATATATCCGTTGGGTAACGGATATATTACCCCACCCAATCAGATCAAGCCACCACACCATTTGAAGCCCCTTTTTTCAGTCAAAACCTCGACTGACGCCCCCAAGCGTCAAAAACTGATGCCCCGTTAATGGCGTCAGGGGCGTCACCTTCTGCCAGCACGTCTGACGCTGGCCCATCTGACGCCGCATTGGACACAGTCATCATGGGTACCGACCTACAGAATAGTAGTTGTATTATAAAATATTATTGACTTACATACTCAATAACAAATGCTACATCAAGACAACTAAGGACATTACTTTTTGATAATGCTAAGCTACTTCTTTGAGTTGACTCGGTTATCATAAAAATCAAACCACAGAAGCTCATTTAACACGTTTGGAATAATATTAATGACCGCCTATTTAGCCCAGTTGCTGAAGGTGCTATGTCAGCCCATTTAGCCACCTCTGTAAATAAGAAAAATGCAAAAGATTATTTTGTAAAGCCAGCAAAACGGATAAGAAAACTATGTTAAACAATAACCATTCTACTAACCTTTCAACCTAGCGGCATTCACCATTAACAGTCAAAAGTTGGTGAACTGCACTGACTACCTGTTCAATGTATATTTGGAAGCTATAACGTATTGATGTGAAATCTTACCTTAAAGAGTTAGGTTCAAAAACCTTGTTGGTGTTAAAATTGAGTTTCTCAGGCATGTAATATCGATTTAACCCATAATACCCATCTTGAAGGGAACCCATTTTAATTTTAACCATCCTGTACAGTTTGCCACCTCCACTATCAATCAAATGCTCATAAAAATTCAACCCACAAAGTGGGAGGTTCTTTAATATTTGAGAATTACCTTTCTCGAAACTGATACAATCATCTGCAATGCCACATTTTGTATATATAAGGGTAGACTAAAATCAAGATAATTTTTTATTAATTCGTTATATATGCATTAGTTCACAGATGTAATGTGAATTGTGCTTCAAAGTATAAATCGAAATCGATATTGTTCAAAAACATTTCAGTAGATTTGAAACTATCAGATGAAATTGCAGTTAAATTGAAATATATTAATATGTAACCTCGTATTCTTATAAGTGATGCCAAATTCACGAAAACCTCATTTTCTTATAAGTGATTCCAAATTCACCGACATTGAAAACTGGCATAGACTGTAATAAAATTTATCAGATTGAAATTGAAAACAATTTGAAACAAATTCAATTTAGATTTTGATAAAATTCAACTTATAACATATCGTCAAACTCTTTCCCATAATAGTCGATTTGAAATCGTAATATCCCAGTCAAGCTCTTTTCCTTAATGGTAGATGAAATCGAAATATCCCAGTCAAAATCTTTTGCAACCTAACAAAAAAAACCCAAAAATCAAGCAAATAAATCAATCAGACGTGCAGATAATGATTTTTTGGATTGAATGAAGATTCAATTGTCTGGATTGAAAGCAGAGGTGAAGAGGTAGAGGGAGGCGTGTTTTTTTTGTAGGGTTTGCTATTTTATTCATCAGATACTCCGTATAATACAATACAATTATTAATTTATTTTAATTGTAAAATAAATAGATTTATGACATCAGCTTAAGGGTTTAGATTTTTTCTTTTTCTTTTTGATTTTTTCTTAATAAAAGAATTAGCACATCATCATTATAGGATTTTAATAGAAACTATAGATATATATATATATATATATATATATATATATATAGATATATATATATATATATATTAAATATGATATGTGCATATATATATAGGTAAATCTATATCTATAGGTATATATTAAATTATAATGAATAATTAATTCAAATTAACCACAAAATTACACCTAAGCAAATACCTTTTTGTTTTACATATATATATATATATATATATATATATATATATATATATATATATATATATATATATATATATATATATATATATATATATATATATATATATATATATATATATATATATTGGGGCAGGTTATATATATATTGGGGCAGGTTCAAACGATAACCACATAAAAGGCGAGTACTACGAGAACTTTTTAATTTTATAGTTTTTATGCATTTAAATGTAACAAATTACATGCAAATATTAACTAATGTTCATATCATTAACAAACATATGTTCATTACCATAAATTACATGCAAATGTTAACTAATGTTCATATCATTAACAAACATATGTTCATTACCACAAATTACATGTTAAATTGTTAATTATATGAATTTGTACATATGTTCACAACAAATATGCACATGTGAACGAGAAACTATATATTTGATTATATAGGTAAAATATAAGTTTTTTCAAATTATTTTATGCTAATTCTTACTCTCCATCAACACTTATGAGTGATTCAATTTACTCATATGTAAAAATCTTTTTAAATTAAAGGTTCTCGTAGTTCTCGCTTTTTTATGATTCTCGTTTGAACTTTTGGCGCATATATATATATATATATATATATATATATATATATATATATATATATATATATATATATATATATATATATATATGTCAAGGTACGAACAACTAATTAAAGTGAAATTGATTACCTTGAGGAGTCATTTCTTGCTTCCAACGATGGCCACAACTTAGTGGCGATTCACGATACTGCAGATAAGCTCCATTTGTACACGCCATTGCAGGAGAAAAAAGTGAGAAACTAAAATATGCATGTGATATACTTAACCTTGCGATTAAAACTCGCAACTATTCTATATCGATGCCATTTGAGAATGCTAGAAATCTTTTAATATATGCAATGAAAAAAAACAGTAGACGGCTAGATGCATGTCAAAATACTATTCAACAGTGGACACATGAAAAAAGGGTCGTGTAATCGTTAATTAAGGTTGTTAAATCCATAAAAGCTTTGCTAGTGGTCGGGGGACGGTTCTGTAACTGCCATGAAAATTGTAGGTGCTACGATGCATGTGGCTCAAGCTAGTGAGATTGTAGAGAGTGTGTCTTTCCGTATGAACATGCATTTGTTGCTTCCAATCATGGCCAAAATTTAATGGCAGTTCATGATACGGAGAGTGAGCTCGATAAATCTGTACACGTTGTTGTATGAGAAAGAGGTAGAAAACTATAATCTGCACCGAGAGTACTTCATAATGTGATTAATACACGTGCTAGTTCTCCTTCCATGCCTCTTAAAAGTGTTGGGAATCTTATGATTTATGCAATGAGAAACATTAGTAAAGGCATGTCAGAACACTGCTGAAGAGCCACTGAAGATAGTGAAAAGGCCATTGATGTGTCAATTGAACCTGTTGAATCCATAATAAGTTTTTCCCATGGATACGGAGACGGTAATGTAGCTGCTACGAAAACCTTAGGTGTTGCTGTGAGGGTGGCTCAAATTGGTGAAAGAATCGTGAATGTGCCTTTCGTATGTTGATCCTTGGTATCTGAAGCTATAAACACACTTCTTGTGATGAGGCGTCAACCTTATTAGCCTTCTTGGTTACCAAGGCAACAATTCAAAATGCTACTGTTGGGCACGACAAGACTCGCAACAGCTGTAAATGCATTTAGGGAGCACATTGTGACACTCGTGAAAAATGGCAATGTTGTGGCCATAGAACTTTTCAATCAAGTTTGCGTGATGTAGCACCCACCACTTAGGTCCTACATACGCCAACTTCATTGAGAAGTTCTCCGACCACATCATTTCCTTTTTCCTCGATTTTCTCAACGTAATCTCTAAATGCATTTGCAGCCGTTGCGAGCGACGTGTCGCTCCTGGCGACAACTTTAAGAATTGCTGTCACGGCAGCCAAGAGGGTTATCAAGGTAAAACCCTCGTCATTTTTAACAAAAGTACTAATCGTTCCAGAGACCAAAGGTTTCAACATCCTCAGAGGCACATTCTCGAGTTTCTCATTAGTTTGAGCAAACTACAATCCAAAATCTAAGGCTTTCACGGCCAATACGCTACCTTCCCCTTTCCACGTGTAAAACTGATTAATGATTCATAAGCTTCAATTGACGCGTCGATGGCTTTTTCACAATCATTAATTGTTTCTTGCACGGTGTTATGGCGTGCCTTCACTCATTTTATCATTTCGTAAATCATAAGATTTCTCGCATCGTTAAGAGGCATCGAAGGAGTACTAGCGCGAATATTAATCACATTACGAAGTACTTTCTTTATAGGCTTTAATTCATCTGTAATGGACTGAAACGTGGACTAGATGTAAGATGACAATTTTACCATTAGATGTATGTATGTATGTATGTATGTATGTATATGTGTGTGTGTGTGTATATATATATATATATATATATATATATATATATATATATATATATATATATATATATATATATATATATATATGCTTGGTGTTATTTGATTAATTAGTTAAGACTAGTTTGTGATAGGGGTAACAGAACATGTTTGTTTATTTAAATTAGACTCTGCTAGGGTCGCCTAATGAAGTACGCAAAATATCAGATAACTGGTAAATACCCGTGTGATGTGATGTATGGAATTTTAACCCTTTTTAGTGTATTTAGCTGCTTTTTCCTTCATTTCCTTTCCAAACTATTCACAAACACACTTGCTCACTGAACTGAACCTAACCCTTGAAACCCTAAATCATTGATCTCGTTTTTGTGCTTATTGGTGTTGGGAAATCATTTAGTAGTGATTTAAGTGTGTAAAGCAAGGTATTAACAGGTCAATTTAGTGTCTTAAATTCGTGAGTTTTAGGGTCTTGAGCTAGGTTTTGAAATAATGTGATATAGTGTCAAATTTGTGTTAAATCAATGTTGTTTTTGTGTAAATCTTGTGGGTTTAAGTCCCAAAATGATTTGTAAACAAATTGTGGTTGGTTTTGAGGTCAAAAACAGGTCCTATAACGAGATTTGGTGATGGTGATTTGTACTCGAAACCCGTTATGAATCTGCTGCTGCTAAAGATGAACTGCATCCATACGGATGCAGATTGCATCTGCACAGATAGGTATTGTATCTGTACGGATGAAGTGAAAATGTACGGATGTGATCCTAGTGTATCCGTACGAATGAGAGTCATAGTCGTACAGATGGGCAGTGGATCCGTACGGATATAATTGTATCTGTACATATGTGCAATAGTTGTGTGTAGTTCATTTTAAGTGCTGTTTTCTAACAGTTATGTTGTCCGCGTGTCTAATTTTGATTAGATCACTATACTGACTTTGTTTATATTGTTCTTAGGCGTAAAAACAACAAAGAAGCTCATAAGTTAGATAACTGAGCAGTTGATGGTAATTGGTGCATAGGTCTATCTACGAATAGAGTTTAAGTAGCATATCGTGCTACTGTGTTGTACCGTATTTCCATGTTTTAGTGTATTTATTGTCATGTTTAAATAATGGTTGCTATACTAGTTAGATATGCATGCTTGTTGTTGTAATGTCATCTTATGTACGCACTGTGCATGACACTAGTCGGGCATGTGGAGGTTAGAGTCCGTTTGAGGTCAACCGGGCCCATGGAGGTTGGGTTTATGTCCTGTTGTCTGTGTACTGATACAGCAGGAAGGACTATTAGTAGACACTAGCATGATCAACAAAGGTTGTGTGCCTGACGATCCTCGTATTGCCTTTAATTGTATGCTATATGGTTGGTAGCATTATTGTATTGTGGACTGAATGTATGGTGCTTAAGCTCGTTTTGTAGATAGATTTCATACATTCACTTAGCCTAGTACTAATCCCCCGCATTCCACCTTGTATGTTTAGGTACTGCTAGTTGTCTGGGTTTTGTTGCTGAAGGCATGTTTGACTAGTGAACTCTGATGTTGCCATTTGATACTGATATTTTGAAATAACGTAACACCGGTTGTGTATTTATAAACTTAATTATGTGATTTTCTGTAATTAATATTAGTGAGGTTGTGCTTTTTAAATAATAGTCTTCCGATGTGTTTTAAAAAAATAAAATAAAAATAAATGGTCGGTGATATGGCCAAAACGGACGGTTTTATTTGTACGGTGTCATTAGGTCGCAAAACGTCAGAATCAGTTACCAAGAGGGAGTAATGGTTTTATTATTTATATTTAGTTGGGTTTCCTAGCTATATCACTGACTTGTCTTCCTTTAAACGAGTAAGTGGTAAGTATAACTTAGGTTCGTATTTTTGTATGTTTGCTCAGTAATGTGGGATAAAAGTGCCTAAATAGCTTACCTTAGTGACAAGTGGTGATAGATTAAGATTAACTAAAGGTAATACAAAGTATAAAGATAAAAAGTGAGAGGTATGAGGAATAGAATACTGACGGGGAACTATTACAAGAGTTCAACTTCCTAGAATGAACACTAAACCTCAATCAAATAGGTTATGAACCTAATCAATTTATCACTAAGAGTTTAGGCTTTGAAGATTCTGGCTAAGAAGAATATCTCTACTCCCATTGTTAACCTTAGAGGGTTTAAACGACCTTATGGATAGAATCCTATGTACATGAATAAAGTGGTATATCCCTAAAGGAAAGTCTCAGCTTTTCTTGATCCTAGTTAGTTTAACTATAATAACGTTCCTCCACTTAATACTAAGCTATGCCTTAACATTAACAGATGTGCAATCTTAGATATTCTAAGGTACTTCTAATTGGATTAGAGGTCTCTCCTTTGCGATCACTTACTCAACCCCGGATCATCTTACAACATCTCAAGAACGTTGTTTCTGACGTGAATCATGCTTTTGAGCAAGCCAGTGTTCACTGAACTCTATATTACCTACTTTAATCACAACCTAAATGGGCAGCTCTTCTTTGATGGATAAATGATTAACCGTACGTATGTACTATATCCCTATTGTGACGTTAAGCACACATAACTACTTACCTCGTATCCTAGGGTTGATCAAGTCCTAATACTTGGTTATAGCTACGTGAATAAGTAGAATGGGTGATCCGTAGATTAGACATCTAAACCGTCAAGGTTTCAGCATAACAATAACATAAGTTTCAGATAAGATATTCAACATGTAATAAACATTTGCAACGGATAGATAAGCATGCAAGATGAAATCAACTTAAAGTAAAAAGTTAACTTTATTAAATTAAGAAAGGCGTTCACCGTTTACAGACGAGATATGGACCTTTACAAGTGCTAACATCCTCTAAACCACTCCTAGTACAATCTTCGGCATTCGCCTCCGGGTACTTAATTTCCCGCTCAGAGGTGAGAATGCCTTGAAAGCTCTAGTGAGAGAAAGTGTATTGTAGTGAAAGATTGAAAAGAGGTGTGTGTAAAATGGATGACAAAAGCCCTTTAAATAGACTTAAAAATTGCCTGGATACAGCTGGTAAGCCGTATGGCAGGCTGTATGAAAGGCCGTTTGACCAGGACGTTTGGTTTGGTAAGTCGGATTGCATGCCCGTTTACAATCGTCGTATGGCAGGCCATTTTTCACACTGGCAGGTCGGATGGCAAGCCGTAGGGCCTGCCCCGGTTTGCTGTTTTTCACTGGATCATAACTTGATTTCCTTGATCGTAGCTTGGTTTCTTGTCTTTCACCGTTTTCACTCTAGAATCTTCGTTTTAGCTCCGATTCTCTTGATTCTTTTTGCATCGTCTTCGTAATCACTTAATCTACAATATTAACCGAAAAAGCGATTATTTTGCCGACAAATTTTGGAACTTTATGGTTTTAGGGCTCAATATCGAGGGTAAAAACGTGACTTTTTAGCCGATATCAGTCGGTGTTACTATTTGGTATCAGAGAATAGGTTTGGCAGCAAGTGCATGAGTGTATCTAGTTCCCAAACCTTGTGTGATAAGTCCAACATGTCTGTGGGTGATGTTAAGTGAATGCAGGGATAATTATGTGTTAGTAGTGACTGGCTAACTGGTTATCCACTAAACCTTTGTGTGAGCTATTTTGTAGCACGGGTATGGACGACAGGGATGCGAACGCTACTGGCCTGTCAAACCCCGGAACGTATAGAGCACCTGCTGAAGGTTATGAGTCTGATGACGATCATCAGAATTATATTTATGAACTGGAGAGTAAGCTAAAAGAGGCTCAGGATAGAGTGGTTGAGCTTGAGTTAGCTCAATCTACAGGAAATGATGATACACCACCAGGATTTCCAGCTGCGAAATCCCAAACAATACCTAATGTGAACCCTAATTATCTGATGCAGTACCAAATGCCATCTCATTATTATATGCAGCCACAAAATTCTTTCCCTTACCAAAACCCATTAATGATGAACCCGTACCAAATGCCGATGTTCCTCAACAGTTTATCGAACCTCAAAAGAAATGCACTTATAAGAATTTCCGAGATTGCAAACCCCCAAAATTTTCAGGAAGTACTAATCCTGCAGTAACTCTTCACTGGGTGCGGGAAGTTGAGCGGGTATTTGAAGCCTGTCAGTATGAGCCCGAGTTGAGTTACTATGATGACCCGTCCAAATCCATTTGGACGAATACATCATTCATCGATTTCACAGTGAGGTACTGACCTCTACATGATACGTTTTGTAAACATTGCATTCTTTTGAAAAGGCACACCATAAATATCTAATTCCAAGGTTTTTGACGTCTGATGATTTCTACATATAGACAATCACCGTAAATAATAGTTTACAATACTACATCCGTTGACAATGCAGTCAAAATATGATACATGGTGATGAATTTGTGAATGCAACGTTTTCTCGAATAAAGCATGTATGACTCCATGCACATAGCTTGTAATACGTATAAGCAAACAGTAGAAGACTTCTAGGGACATGAGAATAAACATGCTTAAAAGTGTCAACACAAAGGTTGGTGAGTTCATAGTTTTAATGTTGCACATAATCTGTATATAAAGGTGGACCACAAGATTTCAGTTGTTTCATCCAGAAACGTTTATCAAAATATTCTACAAAATTGAGCACCCTGGTAACTAAACTTAACGTATATATATTAAGTACCCCTGTTTTAACATACATGCAACCAACATGTACAATACACGCAAACTAACGTGTACTAAAATCAAATAGCATACGTCCGCTTTATAGTTTAGGCTAGGGTCTCTATGCCTGGAACAGACAGGGATGTCAAGCCCTATGGATTCATATATAACTATTCGCGCCCACCAGTTCTTATAACCGGCAGCTACTAGTTACCAAAGATAAGGGATTTTCGGTTCAAACTCAGTGTAGAATTAAGTATGTAAATACTTGTATCCATTGCATATAAAATAAAGTGCATGTATTCTCTGCCCAAAAATATTTAAAACATTTAAAAAGGGAATCTATAAACTCACCTTAGCAGCACATAAATTTATTCATCGAAATGTGACCGAAACTCGGAATGTAAAGTAACTGTAGATCTCAACCTAGAGAATATACGTTGGTCAATAAATGTCTAACAAGCTGGGTCGGGTCATAGTGTATCACAATCCTAATGCTCAAGACCGACATGCAAAAGTTAACAAAAGTCATCTCAAAAAGTCAACTTTGACAATTGTTTAACAAAACGAGACATGTCTTATATAAGAATTCATTTACTCGACTAGTAGTATCCAAAAATCCAATTTATTAATCTTATAAATAAGTTGTTTAAATATTAATTGTAGATTCAAACACAAATTCAATTAATGTCAAACATAATTCAGTTGACCATATCTTTTAATCCGTTCGTCGAAATCATGCGACTTCTAAATGAAAAGTTATTAATTTTTCGATAGCTTTCCAACGACATGCATATCATATACTTTATATCAGTAGCATATGTATCAAATTCGTGATTCATCATAAACTATCTAACGACAAAATTATAGCATACAAGCATGCATAAACATATATACTCGAGCACTAGACATGGATACACTATTAATATTAAAAGATAAGATATGAATACTCACGTATCAATATTGTGATTCAATATTGCAGAAAAGTACGTAGACGTAAAGATAGTGGATGACTGTATGGTTGGTCTTGGATTCACGAACAATACCCCGAATAATACTCAATATTTCCTTATTTTAAAACGGTTTGAAACCCGAATTAAAACACCCTCATATATACTTTATTATTATTAAACTTAAATTAAAATTAAAATTAAAATTATAAATATAAATATATTGAGACAGATTGAAAATAGATTCAGAAAAAGATGTGTTGAATTCGGCAGAAGGCTCGTGCCTTTTATATGCATATTCTGATTTTTACAGCTCCGCGATCGTGCAGTTTTTGTGCCTTACAGCCCCGCGATCGTGCGCATTTCCAGCTCACACATTTTTGTTCACTAGCTTGTCGACATAATTAATTAATTATATATAATTTATATAATTTATATAATTATATATATTATGTTATATTCTTGTGCATAGTTGACTTGTAATTTTAGCTCCGTTGTCTCGTATATTTAAGCCCGGTTTATGTCTCGGTTTCGGTTTCTCGAACGTCTTTCTGTACGCTTTAATATCTTGTATTTTACAGTTCGCGATAAGTACCTTTATCAATAATTAGACTTATTTGCCAATAAATTATCTTATTTGAAATGTAACTTATACATTTTAATATTTTGGTCATTTGCTTCTTTAAATCATCTTCTTATTATTTACTACAATATAATTAATAGTATTTTTACATATAATTTTTCGTGAATCGTCGACCATAGTCAAAGGGTAATTGATTACATGAATATAGTTCCAAAACTTTTTGAGACTCAACATTACAGACTTTGCTTATCGTGTCGAAATCTGTAACAACCCAACCCGTTAACCAACCAAAAACGCAATACAAAAAAAAAATTTAAAACTGGGCTGACCAGATGGGGTACGCGGCGCGCACACCCACCTGTGCGAGGCGCGCACAGGGCCTGGCAGCCCGCTGTCCAAATATTTCGTTTTACGCAAAAAGATCTTTGACTTCTCGACACATTTAGACCAAATGCTTTTCACAATACATTAATATAGTTAAAACTAACACGTTCCATTAATAAAAAGGTTTTTATGACAACGGGCCCACATCAGCCATTTTACGACTTTCGTACAAAATACAAGTTTTCAACCACATGATTTATAACACAAAAATAAAGACCGAGCATGGCGATTGGGGATACGCTACCCAATCCTAATCAATCCAAAAGCAAGATCTTCTAAAGCAACTATGCGAGTCCACTAGCCCCCACGCTTACCCTAGCCACCGTCTCCAAGCAAATCTATAAAAAAGTGTAAACAACGAGAGGGTAAGCTAACGCTTAGTGAGTGAAAATATACTACATACATATATATGCATAAAATGGACACGCCACACAAATAATCAAATACCGCATACCGGAGCATCCAAGCATAAGGGCAAGCTAATCTAAGCATACCGGAGCATCCAAGCATAAGGGCAAGCTAATCTAAGCATACCGTACGATCGCTAAGCAACAAGCTAAAATACATCAACAAACATAAGTTCACCAACGATGATGTGAACAACGCCAAGAAGCTACACCCGGAGGGTTAACTACATCACGACAATACAACAATATATATATAACGATATAAACGAATAAGGTTAACCCCTTAACCCATTACCGAAATACCAGACACCACAATGAAGATTGGTCGAACAACCCGAGCCTTAGTGAATTCGCACAACCCGATATTCACTTCTTCACCAATTCAACAACCGAGGTTGGCCGAACTACCCGAGCCTTAGTGAATTCGCACAACCCGAGATTCACTACCTCATCAATAAGATGACCGAACAACCCGAGTCATCATGAATCCGCACTACCCGAGATTCACTACCGAAAATATTATGAATACGAGCAAACTGATATTCATTTCCCACTCCATAACCCACGCAGTCGGGGTTATAACTCCAAATCACAATCCATGTGATATCGTACACACAAGTGTGCAACTCGCCAATGGTGGTCAACCAAAATGCACAACCGTGCCAATTGGACCTATTACACAAGTCCATAAAATCCACCTATATGTGAAGTGAGCTCTATAACCGAGAACCACTTCACCCGACCCGCACCCATCCTACACATACATATGCACATAGGATATTAACACTCACCTTATCGACTTGATGAATGCTTCCAAGTAATCTGCAACTCGTCAATGAAAAGTACCTATTCCTTTATCACAATTACAACAACACACTTAGAGTGGATTTACAACCAACTCAATTCGACACTTAGTGCAAATTCGACCAATTGCACTCATAAACACAAAACGCGTCCAAACTAACCAATAATCACTAATCACAAGTGAACATGGTTCTAATATGCCAATGAACCCAATCTTAAGTGTTAAACACTTATCAATCTCAAAATCACCCAAAAACCCTAATTTTGACTCAATTCCAAAATTAGTCTTTCAAACACACAAAAAGGGTTCCAATACTTCCATAATCACTAAACCTAGTGATTAAGCCCAATTATAAGTCCAAATCATAACCAATTTGTTCACCAACCCAAAATCCACCAACAATAACAATAAACCCGATTACAAGCAACACTAAACTCACTTCATGAGTTTAAATGGGTTTATCAACAATTTATGTTCAAACCCTAACTTGAATATCAAAATCAAACAATGAAATTCGGAGTTAGAACTTACCACAACAACCAAAACGAAGCTAGGAATGAGGTGAACAACTTTAAAACCCGAGACTTTGATCAATTCAAGCTCCTTCCTCTCCAAAACCCCAATTCTCTCACTAGAATTCTCCCTCTATCTCTAAGATACTTGAGAGTGATGAATGGATGCAAAAATGATCCAAAAGTGGATAAAAAACCAGCTGATAAGGCCTGAGATCTAGCCTCAAGTGAAAAGACCAAAAAGCCCTTCATTAAACTTAAAATAGAAAAAGGTAGAATTCTGTCGCTGGGCATGTGCGCGGCGTGCACACCTTATGGTGTGCGGCGCGCACCCATGTCTGGGCAGATTCTGACCTTTTAACTTTTACACTAAGCTTCATCCACTATACGTACATCATTTAAAACTCCGTGTGCCATAAATATTGGGGTCTTACAAAATCATATAAAGATTAAGTTTAAATTTGGTCGAAATTTCCGGATCATCACAGTACCTACCCGTTAAAGAAATTTCGTCTCGAAATTTGAGTGGAATCGTCATGGCCGACAATAAGTATGTTTTCATGACTCATATGAGTTGAAAAGTAGAGTTTTATCACCATTGAGTAATATAGATAAAACAATTTAATCATGCGAAGAGTACGAATGAAGCTATCACAAAAGATTAAGATGAGTAAATGCAGATTCGTCTTAATCGGTGACGTAATCACGGTTGGTTTCCGAAATTCAAGGAAATTAAAGAAAATCTTCGAAATATAAATAAGATTTGATTCTTCGGTAATTAAGGAAATTAGGATCCTATTTGATTAAATGCGGTCATCTGTCTCGATTGATTTGTCTGATATTTCACTATAAATTAACCTCTTCCGTTCCATTATTTTCACCACTTCTTTACTTCCTTCTTCAATTCATACTTCCAAAGATTGTGAAAAATGCTCAATCCAGTTCTGATTCTTGATATTATCCTAACTATCACATCTGTAATTCTTCTTTTCCATTTACCACCAGAAGAATTTATTCACTTCTACTATTACCTTGGGGTTATAGTATTTCTAATTCTCTCGTGTCTTTATCTTGCTATTCGCATAGATATACACGGTTTGTAACTTCTGTGTTGTTATTGGGCTTTATATTTTTCCTTCTATTTCGTAGTTCCATGATTTTGTTTCTTCTTCCCGACTTCAAGTCAAGCGAATAATGGTCCAGAATTCGTAGGTATGGAGTTTAGAATGATCATAATATACAAAGTAGAAAGGAAAGGTAATAGCACGATTTGATTTGTCAAATTACCAGAATATCCGTAAAAGACCGAATTATCAAGAAAATATTTTCTTGATAGTTTAGAGGTTAAATAGAATGAAAGAGTTATGTAACATGGTTCATGATGAGGGTATAATCTGTGAACCTTTATCACATTTCATTAGAAACTCAGCATGACTTACTGTAATATAATCACGTTGATCAAGTGTCATTATATTATACTAACTCATGCTTCAATTCCCAACACTACTTCAAAAACATTCATAATTTAAACTCGAAGGTTTACAGAATATAGAAACTAAACAGTTTCCTTTATAATGTAATACAGATAACGCGAGGATATAAATAATTTCGGATAATAATAGTTATGAAGATATCTTCAGAAATATCGAAGATATTTATGATGAAAGGTACTATGATATCTTAGAATTTCTAATATCGAATGATGATAAAGAAGATTTGTTCGTAAAGGTTTAGAGTCAGGAGCAAGGTATTCATTAATGACTTCAGCAGATACTGAATCATTTGGATTCTTTGAAGGCAGGTTTAGTCTTTGTGATTTGTCAACAGTCTCCTTCATAGTTTGCTCAATTAATTTTTCAATTCCAAATCTGAGCTTTTTCAACACACCACTCTTTATTATCAAACTTTTGGCCATTAAGACCATTTACAGTTTTGCTGATTCATCAGCATTCAAAGTTATCATAACTGAATCGTCAGTTATCAATCCGAGGTGTTTTCACGAGTTTGAAGGGTTTGAATGAAGATTGTAATTGTCAAGATATATATGATATTCTAGAATTTTGAATGATACAAATATTTTTCTGGGTTTTTTTGAATAGAAGTGGTGTTCTAGCACAGTTTTGAAGTCAAAGTATAGCTTTGAAAGATATAGGGATCTAAGAGTGATGATATTGGTTATATCTCGACTTGGATTCTGATCTGTTAGAATCAGAATATGTAATTGAATTTGAGTGAGAATGGTTGCTCAAGTTTCTATGAATAAATGTATATCGTTGTGAGAGTAGTGGGTATAGTTAATGATTTTTGAATCAAAATTGAAGAATGTACAGTGTAACATATTAATTGTGAACTTAAATATTTCTCGGGTATTACATACCCGTTAAAGATTTCACAAGTAATACTTTGTATATAAGAATTTTCATTACAGTCTTTATGAAAATATATATATGTATATTTTCTTCAGATGTAATACAGATTTAATGAGTTAATATCATATTAAGCTCATTTGATTTTCGACTGGAATTAGAAATGAATAATCTATAAAACATTAGAGATTACATAATCTTCGCGGAGTATTTCACTAATGTAGTCAATACTTTATTATTTATTCTTATTGATATTCCTCGGTGAATGATATTAGTGTTCGTGGAATTCTTGTGAACTTCGCCAGGTACGAATGATGTTTTCTCAGAAAGTTTCGAGTATATCGAAGATGAAAGTGTAAAATAATTTATTATGAAACGGAATTCATTGAGTTGAAACAGAGATTGCAGTTAACGATGGTTAAATCGTTAATCGGAGGATTATAGCATATTAGTAATATGAATTTAACCGAGTAGTATCTACCCTTTTTCAATTCATACATAATAGCTTAGTACAAAAAAATATATATATTATGGTTTCAAAATTTATATATATAATATTTACATATAAATTCTTCAGTAGAAATGAGTTAATACTTCATAACTCATTATTTCAATATTCTCATTGGTGATTGTGGTGTCGACATCGTTGATGGTTATGGAGCTGGTGTTGTTGATACTGACGGTGATGCTGGTGGTACTATTGGTGGAGCTTGTATAAAAAATCTAGCTTGTAATTCATGCACCATTCCTGTCAGGGTTCTTTTCTTCCCTCTATCATCTCTATTCATTCACTCATTTGATTTACGGTTAGAACTAGAATAAGTAATCTCTAAAACATTTAGAAACTACATATTCTCTGAAGAATATTTCTTCAATGAAGTGATGAATCGATAGTTCATCGTTTATTGTTGTTGGTACTCCTTGGTACCTATGGTGCGTATGATGTTGATGTTCGAAGTACAGATTTTAGAAGTGATATTGAGGTGTGGGTTGCGGATGTGGTTGTTGGTGGTGGTAATGATACTGTTGGTATTGATGATGGTGGTACTGTTGATGTCAGTGATGCTGCTGGTGCTTGTGGTGTTGAGGTTTGCGATGTGGATGTTGTTGGTGGTACTGGTGTTGTTGCTGTAGACGTAAGTCTATCTTCCAAATTGCGTAGTGTACTTTCCAGAAACTCCATTCTTTCTTCAAGCCTAGCACGAAGCTCTCTAACTTCTTCCACTAATCCTACTTGATTAGTTGTTGGGAGTAGAGGCTGAATTACTAACATAATTCTATGAATGCGTTCTTCGAGGTGGAATATTCGGACAAAGTGATAATGCTAAAAACGAACATATATTTCATATCATTATTCCTCAAGAAAGACAAGCTTTTAGTTGCAATTGTTCTATTTACAAGTGATATTCGTTTCAATAATAAAAGGTGTAGACAAAAGACAGATTCGACGAATTAAAGATGCAAACGACCAAAAAGCTCAAAAGTACAAAATACAATCAAAGAGGTTCCAATTATTGATAAGAAACGTCTCAGAATTACAAGAGTACAAGTTACAAAACGCAAAGTACAAGATATTAAATTGTACGCAAGGACGTTCGAAAATTCGGAACCGGGACCAGAGTCAACTCTCAACACTCGACGCAACGGACTAAAAATTTCAAGTCAACTATGCACATGAATATAATATAATATATAATTAATTCTTAAAATTAATATATATATTATATTATATTTAAAAACCGTCGGCAAGAAAGGATCCAAAATGGAGTGAGCTGTAAAATCAAACTCCGCGACTCGCGGAGTTTGAAGGGGAAAAATGCCGCGAGTCGCGGAGCCCCAAATTCTGAAACTGCCTATAAAGCTCGCGCATTCTGATCGTAAAAAAATATCCATAAAATCAATCTCTCTCTATATATGTATACGTAAATATTTATATTTATATTTATATTTTAATTTTAATTTTAATTTTAAATCCTAATAATAAGGGTATGTTAGCGAATGTTGTAAGGGTGTATGTGATGACCCGGAAATTTCTGACCAAATTTAAACTTAATCTTTGTATGATTAACATTTCCGACACGATAAGCAAAGTCTGTAAAACTGAATCTCAAAATTTTTGAACTACTTTCATATATTCAAATACCTTTCGGTTATTCTTGACGATTCGCGAACAATTATATGTATATAGATACATATATATATATATATATACTATAACTTGAAAACGTAATAATGTATTAATTGTTTGATACAGTACATTAAACTTATTGGTTTAAATATTTATTTGAATATATATGATAAGTTGGATTATTAATTATATGAATAACTTGCGACGTATATTTAAAACGTGTTTATGAATGTTGAAAATATATATTAACTTGGTCATAAAACGATTTGTTATTATATATATATTAACAAATAGAGAGACAACGATTTATAGAAGTAAACGACCAAAACACTCGAAAGTTTAAGATACACTTTGAATGATATAGTTTATTGATAATTTAAGACTATATTTTGACAAAGGTACGAGTCACAAAACGTAAATTGCAAGTTTTCTAAGCGTACAAAAATGCGTTAGAGAAACCGGAACCGGGACATAAGTCGAGTGACGACGTACGAGTCATCGGAACGAAAATTACAAGTCAACTATGCACATGAATTTAATATAATATATAATTAATTATTTAAATTATATATATTATATATATTATAAAATTTTATGTCGACAAACAAGAAGTTAAAAATTTGTGAGCTGTCCCAGGGTGCCATGCGATCGCATGGCCTTGAAGCACAAATCCCATGTGATTGCATGGGGTACTTTTTCAGAAAAGGTTCTATAAATTCAAACGATTTCATTACAATCCCACACATATTTATTTATGTTACTTCCTCCGTATTTAAATTATTATTATTATTATTATTATTATTATTATTATTATTATTATTATTATTATTATTATTATTATTATTATTATTATTATTATTATTAAGATTAATATCATTATTAATCTTATTAATTATTAGTATTATTAATTATTAATTAGTAATATACATAAAATACTACGACGAGGTTATGAGCGTGTCACTTTCAAAAATGGGTTTTTGAGCGGGATAAAGTTAAGGAAATTATGGGTTATAGCTATGGAGGTTATGGGTAATGTTCATGGGTATTATTTACAAGTCAAACCTACTGTTATCATCTATGTTGTGTCTACGTACTTTTCTGCAATATTGAATCACAATATTGATACGTAAGCATTTATATTTTAACTTTTATACATTAATTGTGTATCCATGTCTAGTGCTCGAGTATATATATTTATACATGTTTGTATGCTAAATTTCGTCGTTAAACAGTTTATAATGAATCACGAATTAAAAACACATATTACTGGTAAAAGGTATATGATATACATGTTTTCGGAAAGCTGGCGAAAAATTAATAACTTTTCATTTAGACACCGAATAGTTTCGATGAACGGATTAAAAGATATGATCAACTGAATTATGATTGACGTTAATTGAAATTGCTTTTGAATCTGCAATTAAGATTTAAACAACTTGTTTACGAGATTGATAAAGTGAACTTTTAAATATTACCAACCGAGTAAATGGCTCCTTATATAAGGTATGTCTCGTTTTGTTGAACTATTGTTAAAATTGACTTTTTGAAACGACTTTGGATAACTTTTGTATGTCGATCTCGAGCATTAGGATTATGATACACTATGACCTGACCTAGCTTGATAGACATTTATTGACCAACATATGTTCTCTAGGTTGAGATCTACGGTTATTTGGTAATCCGAGTTTCAGTCACATTTTGGTGAACGACTTTATATGCTGCTAAGGTGAGTTTCATTGATCCCTTTTTAATTGCTTTTGCAATCTATATTTTTGGGCTGAGAATACATGCACTTTATTTTAAACGCAATGGATACAAGTACCTACTAAATTCTACACCGAGTTTGAACCGAAAATCCCTTAGCTTTGGTAACTATTAACTGCCAGTTATAAGAACTGGTGGGCGCGAGTAGTAGTATATGGATCCATAGGGCTTGATATCCCCGTCCGAGCTAGAGCACTAGCCTTTTAACGGACGTATGCTATTTGAGAAGCGTACACGTTGGTTTGCGTGTATTTATTAAGATGATTATACAAAGGGTACAAATTATATATACGTTAAGTTTAGTTACCAGGGTGCTCAATTTCGTAGAATATTTTGATAAACGTTTCTGGATGAAACAACTGAAATCTTGTGATCCACCTTTATGTATAGAGTATGCAAAACATTAAAACTATGAACTCACCAACCTTTGTGTTGACACTTGTTAGCATGTTCTCAGGTTCCCTAGAAGTCTTCCGCTGTTTGCTTACATGTTATACAAGCTATGTGCATGGAGTCTTGCATGCTTTATTCAAGAAAACGTTGCATTCTCAAAACCATCATCATGTATCTATTTTGACTGCATTGTCAATGGAAGTATTATTGTAAACTATTATTTACGTGATTGTCTATATGTAGAAATCATCAGATGTCGAAAACCTTGGAATTAAATATTCATTTATGGTATGCCTTTTCAAAAGAATGCAATGTTTACAAAACGTATCATATATAGGTCAAATACCTCGCAATGAAATCAATGAATGACGTGTTCGTCCATATGGATTTGGAGCGATCGTCACAGTTGGTATCATAGCATTGGTCCTAGCGAACTAGGTGTCATAACCCGTCCTTAACCATAAGAACGTGTTAGATAACGTATGATTTCATTGCGAGGTATTGACCTCTATATGCGACATTTTTAAAAAGGAAAACTGCATATATTATACATTACAAACCAAACCATTATTTTTGTTACAAGCTTTAGACAATAAAAAGATGATTATCGTTTAACGATAATCTTCGACTTACAAACTTTACAAATGATAATAACAACACGATTTCTAGCATATTTTACAACACACGTCCTCGGATATGCAGTTTTATTTTTGACACAAATATGAGTACGCATGATCCTGCTTAGATTCAACATAATGCAGCGGAAGCTTTAATTATCACCTGAGAATAAACATGTTTAAAAACGTCAACATAAAGTTGGTGAGATATAGGTTTAGTGCGCAGCAATATATATATATAGACCACAAGATTTCGTATATAAACATTTCAATAAAAATATTCTAAGTGGTTGAGCACTTGGTAACCATACTTAACATTTTCACGTCGCATATTCCCTTTAATATGAAATCTTACTACACCGTACCAAGTGTAGTCACAAAACGAAGTACTGTGCAACCGTTGAATACTGGTCGTCCAGTCCGATTGGGGTTGTCAGGCCCGATAGATCTATCAACAGGATTCGCGTTTACAATACCGCTGTAAATATTAGTTACCAAGCTACAGGGAAGTATGCCAGTGGTACAACTCAACGTAGAACATATTTTTCAGTTACTTGTGTCCATATCGTAAAACATAAAATACATGTATTCTCATCCCGAAATATTTAGAGTTTAAAAGTGGGACTATATACTCACTCTTGTCTTGATGATATAAATAATTTGACTCGGTCTTCCGGTTGATATCACGAACCTATCCATATATAATATATCAATATGTTTTCATTTTAAAACAAACGTTATATATATATATACTTGTTATACTTTTAATATTTTGAATATTTCCTTAGTCCGTAGTTAGCATTCCGATGTTAGTAATTCAATTTTTAATGGTTCATTTTTAGATGTTTAATATACCCGCAATAAACAAAACCCCCAACGAAATAAATAAAACCCCATCGTATATGTATTGGTCGAGATTAATCTTGACCCATGGTACCGGTGTTGTCAAATGACGTGTTGCGTACATAAAGTACCGGTGTTGTCAAATGACGTGTTGCGTACAAACACGGGATCTTATGATTAATCTTCTCGTATTGTTTACGGGTGATCCTGAACCATATAAAATTGAATTATAAGTACATATATATAAAATATCATGTTATCTTAGAAATATGTGATTTATATCATTTTTTCCAATTGATCCCGTAGTTGAAATGATCTAGGATAACCAATTTTGTTTCGGTCATAGTTTCTTCGTTACAAATCCGTTTTCGTTGATTCAAATTGCCATCTTCTTGGATCGAGTTCTTCTTTAAGACTATGAACTGTAAATACCTTGGTTTGTATTCAAAATCATACGGCATAAGTGAAACATTAGTGAAACATATGAAGTTAAACATTTTTGTTACAACAAAATCATTTAATGACCATTTTTCTAAAAATACTTATACTTTGAAAAACCAAGTTTTACCTTGTTAAATTAGTATATACATAAGTTATATTACAGGTCTTGAAGTATTTTAAAAGTTAAGTTAGAAGGATCTATTTAGTTTGCAAACAAGTTTGAAAACATTCAAACTATGTTCTTGTTGTTAAACTTTTGTACCACAAAATAAGATAGCTATATATATATGAATCGAATAAGGTTATGAACATAGATTCTACCTCAAGTTCCTTGGATAAGTTTGCTGTAAAAGAGAAGTAAGAAGCTAGAATCAAAAGGGTGATGGAAGTGGATGAAAGATTGGAAGTAAGTTGGTGTTCTTGGAAGGTTTTCTTGAAGTGTTTTTGTATGGTTTTCTTATGGTGTTTTAGTATGGTTTTTGAAGCTAGATCTTTATGGAACTTTGCTGGATTGTTATGGAGTTTAGAGAGTAATAAAGAGTGTGTGTTTTTAGTTAAGAGATTGAAGTAAAAATGAATCAAAAATGATGATACATATATACTCCTAAAAATGTGATCTTTAAGGATAACATGACAAAATTCTAGTTTGTATTTTTGTAATTAGTCTTGCAATGATTCAAAAGTAATTACCTAGCTCTAAGGGCATGAATAATGGCTGGTTAGGTGGTGATTTTGATGTGTATTTACTATTAGTAAATACGTATAGGAGCTAGGTATGATACGAGTACAAATACTCTAAATATACGTATAGAAATTTTGTGAAAAATGGAATGAGGATTCAAATATAGCTATCTTTTGTGAATACACTTATATGATTTTATGTATTTAAGTTCTTAAAAGTGATTAAATACATTACTTATACAATATATGTATAAACATTATAGTCTTAAGTATTTAAGTCAAATAACGTTACGTATTGTTATCGTTTTGAAAACTTAAGTTAGTAGTTTCAAAATACACATATAACTTGTTGTTATTAATACAAAATGAGATATTAAAACATTTATTAATCATGTTAAATATGTATATATACATTTATATACACAAACGTATAATTATCATATATTGTATAGTTCGTGATATCATCGGTCAAACTAGACGGTCAAACGTTGTGTAAAACTCTTTTCGGAAATATAAATCTCGACAATTTGGATTGCTTATCATGTTGGCAAGGTTTAATTTATGTAAATATTAATCTTATAAGTATAGTATGATCGAAAAAGTGCGGGTCGTTACATTACCTCCCCGTTAAATAAATTTCGTCCCGAAATTTTAAAATTGTACCTATTTTGCGTCATCGAGAAACAAGTGTGGATACTTTTGCTTCATCTGATCCTCTCGTTCCCAAGTAAACTCGGGACCTCTTCTAGCATTCCAACGAACCTTAACAATCGGTATATTGCTCTGTTTGAGCTGTTTAACTTCACGGTCCATGATTTCGATTGGTTCTTCGACGAATTGTAGTTTCTCGTCGACATGGATTTCTTCAAGAGGAATGGTGAGGTCTTCCTTTGCAAGACACTTCTTCAGGTTTGAGACGTGAAAGGTATTATGTATTCCAGCGAGTTGTTGCGGTAACTCGAGTCGATAAGCTACCGATCCAATGCGTTCGATGATCTTGAACGGGCCTACGTACCTTGGGTTCAGTTTACCCCTTTTGCCGAAACGTATTACACCTTTCCAAGGTGACACCTTTAGCATAACCATGTCCCCGTCCTGAAACTCTAATGGTTTCCTTCGAACATCGGCGTAGCTCTTTTGGCGACTACGGGCTGTTTTCAATCTCTCCTTGATTTGCACTATCTTCTCAGTCGTTTCATGTATGATCTCGGGACCAGTTAAATGTCGATCTCCTACTTCATTCCAACAGATAGGAGATCTACACTTCCTTCCGTACAATGCTTCGAATGGCGCAGCTCCAATGCTCGCATGATAACTATTATTATACGAGAATTCTGCTAACGGTAGGTATTTATCCCATCCGTTTCCAAAATCGATCACACATGCCCTGAGCATGTCTTCGAGAGTCTGAATCGTTCTTTCACTCTGTCCATCGGTTTGTGGATGATATGCGGTACTCATATCCAACCGAGTTCCTAGTGCCTCCTGTAGTGATTGCCAAAACTTTGAGGTAAATCTACTATCACGATCGGATATAATGGAAATAGGTATTCCATGCCTTGAAACAACTTCCTTTATATACAATCGTAATAGTTTCTCCATTCTATCTGTTTCCTTTATAGGCAAGAAATGTGCAGACTTGGTGAGACGATCAACAATCACCCAAATGGTGTCGTATCCCCAGGCAGTCTTTGGTAACTTCGTGATGAAATCCATGGTAATACCATCCCATTTCCATTCTGGGATTTCTGGTTGTTGAAGTAACCCTGACGGCTTTTGATGTTCTGCTTTGACTTTGGAACAAGTTAAACATTCCCCAACATATGTTGCAACGTCTGTCTTCAAATTAGGCCACCAATAATGCGTCTTAAGATCTTGGTACATCTTTCCAACTCCAGGATGTATCGAATATCTTGTCTTATGTGCCTCGTTCAATATCAACTTCCTTAATCCACCCAACTTCGGTACCCAAATACGATTTGCAAAATATCGAATTCCATCTTCCCGCATAACGAGTTGCTTCTCATACTTCTTCATTATTTCATTTCCTATATTTTCTTTAGTAAGTGCTTCTCGTTGAACTTCTTTGATTTGTGAGTTGAGATTCATGCGAATTTTTATGTTCATCGCTCGTACTCGAATTGGTTCTCGTTCCTTTCTGCTTAGTGCGTCAGCCACCACATTCGCTTTCCCGGGATGATAACGAATTTCACAATCATAGTCGTTTATTAACTCGACCCACCTACGTTGCCTCATGTTCAATTGTTTCTGATCAAAAATATGTTGAAGGCTTTTATGATCAGTAAACACAGTGAATTTAACCCCATACAAGTAGTGTCTCCACATCTTCAATGCAAACACGACTGCTCCCAATTCTAGATCATGCGTCGTATAATTTCGCTCGTGAATCTTCAATTGTCGGGATGCGAATGCAATAACTTTCTTCCGTTGCATAAGAACACAACCAAAACCTTGTCGCGAAGCGTCACAATATATTTCAAAATCATCGTTCCCTTCTGGTAACGATAAAATAGGCGCCGTAGTTAACTTCTTCTTCAGTAATTGAAATGCGTTCTCCTGCTCCGAGGTCCATTCATATTTCTTCCCTTTTTGCGTTAACGCTGTCAACGGTTTAGCTATTCGAGAAAAATCTTGAATAAACCTTCTATAATAACCGGCTAAACCCAAAAATTGGCGTATCTGCATTGGTGTCTTAGGAGTCTCCCATTTTTCAATGGCTTCAGTTTTTGCTGGATCAACCTGAATTCCTTTGCTACTAACAACGTGGCCAAGAAATTGTACTTCTTTCAACCAGAAAGCACACTTAGAAAATTTAGCATATAGCTGTTCTTTTCTCAACAACTCTAATATCAACCTTAAATGCTGCTCATGCTCTTGCTCACTCTTGGAATAGATAAGAATATCATCAATGAAAACGATAACAAACTTATCTAAATACGGACTACAAACTCGATTCATGAGGTCCATGAATACAGCTGGCGCATTCGTCAATCCAAACGGCATAACCAAAAATTCGTAATGACCATAACGTGTCCGAAAAGCAGTTTTCGGAATATCCTCTTCTTTGACGCGTAGTTGATGATAGCCCGATCTTAAGTCGATTTTTGAATAAACACATGATCCTTGCAATTGATCAAATAAGTCATCAATTCTCGGTAGTGGATACCGATTCTTGATAGTTAACTTATTTAATTCACGATAGTCTATACACATCCTAAAAGATCCATCTTTCTTCTTAACAAACAAAATTGGAGCTCCCCACGGTGAAGTACTCGGTCGTATGAATCCACGGTCCAGTAATTCTTTTAACTGACTTTGAAGTTCTTTTAACTCGGACGGTGCAAGTCTATATGGAGCACGAGCCACTGGTGCAGCTCCTGGTACTAAATCTATTTGAAATTCTACCGATCTAAATGGAGGTAATCCCGGCAATTCTTCCGGAAAAACTTCAGGAAAATCTCTTGCCACAGGCACGTCGTTGATGCACTTTTCTTTCTTTTCGACTTTATTAACATGTGCTAAAATAGCGTAACATCCCTTTTCTAAACACTTCTTGGCTTTCAAACAGCTAATGAGTTTTAGCTTTGAATTACCCTTCTCTCCATAAATCATCACCGGTATTTTATCCTTACCAGGAATACGAATTGCCTTCTTAGCACAAACAACTTCCGCTCCTATTTTGGACATCCAGTCCATGCCGACTATTACATCAAAACCTCCCAATTCTACGGGTATTAAGTCGATTTTAAACGTTTCTCCGGCTAAATTTATTTCACAATCACGACAAATTTTATCGGCTTCAATTAGTTTACCATTAGCTAACTCAATCAAGTACTTAGCATCTAAAGGTAATGATGAACAATTCAATTTAGTGTAAAAATTTATACACACGTAGCTTCTATCGGCGCCAGTATCAAATAAAATAGATGCTGATAAGTTATTAATGGTAAACGTACCCGTAACAAGCTCCGGGTCTTCTCGTGCCTCTCTAGCATTAATAACAAACGCTCTTCCACGTGCAGGTCCGCCATTCTGATTCGGGCACTGACTCTTATAGTGACCTTGTTTTCCACAACCAAAACAAGTAATGGTAGCCAAAGCAGTTCTATTTGCGTTGGTGGCAGGAGTCTTGTTGCCATTTGTAACGAGAGCCTTACAATCTTCCGCAAGATGACCTTGTCGATTACACTTGGTGCATAACACACTACAGTAACCAAAGTGATGTTTGTGGCAACGGTTGCATAAAGGACTTTGTCCTTTGTAACCAAAGCCTGAACCGCTACCCGCACCTTTCGTGGTTTCTTGTTTCTTATAAGGTTGTTGTTGGTTACCTTGATCATAACCTCCATTCCACTTTTTCTTGTTCCCCAATACCTTCACCTCAGTATTGAATGCTTTCTTGTCCAAAATGACCTGATCCATTAGCTCGTTTGCCATGGTTACAGCTTCATGAATTGTCTTAGGTTTCGATGCTGTAACATTTGCCTTGACCTTTTTGGGCAAACCACCTTTGTACATTTCAATCTTCCGTGCTTCGGTTGGAACCAATTCAGGACATAGCAAAACTAATTCCATGAATCGCTGGTTGTAGTTGGTGATTTCAGTACCAACCACCTTCAAACTTCGTAACTCATCTTCTAACTTAATAACCTCATTCCTTGGACAATACTCGGTGATTATCATTGCTTTGAATTCTTCCCATGGAGTATCATAAGCTACATCTCCTCCTACCGCCTTCACATAATTCTTCCACCATGTGAGTGCACTATCTTGTAAAGTGCACGATGCAAACTTGGTCATGTCTTTTTCATCACAACCACTGATTTTAAACACCGTCTCCATCTTTTCTATCCATCGGGTTAAACCGATCGGCCCTTCCGTTCCACTGAATGATGAAGGCTTGCAAGCTTGGAACGTCTTGTAGGAGCATCCTACACGAGGATTTGGATTAACTGCAGCAGCTCTTGCAGCCTCAACCCATAACATTCTGTCGTTCACTCGCTGGTTGATGAGTTCCTCGAGTTCTTGTTCCGTCATTCGATTCAATCGCGCCATTTCCTAATGAAAGAAAATAATTATTCACATGGATTATTATAGATGTAGTGTGTATTTATAGTACATTACAGCTTATTAATAATATGAACTAGGTATTATTATAAAAGCCTTTTCTTCTTATTAGCGTTTTATAATTATATCTTGGGTAGTACCTACCCGTTAATGTTCATACTTAATAGCTTAGTACAGAATCAATTACTACAATCTAAATAATACTTAACCATGGAAAATTATTGCATTTCATACTTCAATATTTTACATATGCTTATCTTACATCGAACATTAAGCAAACCACACTATTAATATTATACAAAACATTATTCGGTTCCATGGTTTGACACAGCAGCGCATCGTTTGATCTATTTTCTAGGACGTTTAGACACAAAGATTTGCTTAACGCTTATCCTAACTGTCTGCCTATATTTTGGCTGTGGGACTGAAGAACTGGATGCCGGGACAGCACGAATAGGAATAGCGGGAATAGGGGTGGTAGTGTCTAGTGGAATTGGTGCCACATCATTCTCATTAAACTCGGGATTTGGATTTTCTAATTCATTAGCCTTTCGTTTCTTTCCTAGTTCGAACTCGTCTTTTGTAATTTCCTGTATTTCTTCCTCGGGTTCACTTTCCTCCTCGGGTTCACTTTCCTCCTCGGGTTCACTTTCCTCCTCGGGTTCACTTTCCGGGTTCTCTATAGTTGGTTCATCCGGAATTTGTGAGTCTTCCCCAAGGATATCATTTTCGTCATCGGACAGGTTAATGACTGGAACGCCATCTGAAGATTCTGATTCGGAGTCGTTGATTGTGATAACAATTTTTGAGCTCGACATCTATCACACAACAACTAACCCATTAGTACTTATATAATATTTACATATAAATTTTAACCAACAGTGATAAGCAATGGTTTTTTTTTTTTTTTTTTTTTTTTAAATCAGACCCGGTCAAAGTCCAGACTTACTAATGTATCCTAACGGCTTCTCGGTTAGACACACTAATGCAGACCTGGTTCGCTAAGACCAACGCTCTGATACCACATGTCATAACCCGTCCTTAACCATAAGAACGTGTTAGATAACGTATGATTTCATTGCGAGGTATTGACCTCTATATGCGACATTTTTAAAAAGGAAAACTGCATATATTATACATTACAAACCAAACCATTATTTTTGTTACAAGCTTTAGACAATAAAAAGATGATTATCGTTTAACGATAATCTTCGACTTACAAACTTTACAAATGATAATAACAACACGATTTCTAGCATATTTTACAACACACGTCCTCGGATATGCAGTTTTATTTTTGACACAAATATGAGTACGCATGATCCTGCTTAGATTCAACATAATGCAGCGGAAGCTTTAATTATCACCTGAGAATAAACATGTTTAAAAACGTCAACATAAAGTTGGTGAGATATAGGTTTAGTGCGCAGCAATATATATATATAGACCACAAGATTTCGTATATAAACATTTCAATAAAAATATTCTAAGTGGTTGAGCACTTGGTAACCATACTTAACATTTTCACGTCGCATATTCCCTTTAATATGAAATCTTACTACACCGTACCAAGTGTAGTCACAAAACGAAGTACTGTGCAACCGTTGAATACTGGTCGTCCAGTCCGATTGGGGTTGTCAGGCCCGATAGATCTATCAACAGGATTCGCGTTTACAATACCGCTGTAAATATTAGTTACCAAGCTACAGGGAAGTATGCCAGTGGTACAACTCAACGTAGAACATATTTTTCAGTTACTTGTGTCCATATCGTAAAACATAAAATACATGTATTCTCATCCCGAAATATTTAGAGTTTAAAAGTGGGACTATATACTCACTCTTGTCTTGATGATATAAATAATTTGACTCGGTCTTCCGGTTGATATCACGAACCTATCCATATATAATATATCAATATGTTTTCATTTTAAAACAAACGTTATATATATATATACTTGTTATACTTTTAATATTTTGAATATTTCCTTAGTCCGTAGTTAGCATTCCGATGTTAGTAATTCAATTTTTAATGGTTCATTTTTAGATGTTTAATATACCCGCAATAAACAAAACCCCCAACGAAATAAATAAAACCCCATCGTATATGTATTGGTCGAGATTAATCTTGACCCATGGTACCGGTGTTGTCAAATGACGTGTTGCGTACATAAAGTACCGGTGTTGTCAAATGACGTGTTGCGTACAAACACGGGATCTTATGATTAATCTTCTCGTATTGTTTACGGGTGATCCTGAACCATATAAAATTGAATTATAAGTACATATATATAAAATATCATGTTATCTTAGAAATATGTGATTTATATCATTTTTTCCAATTGATCCCGTAGTTGAAATGATCTAGGATAACCAATTTTGTTTCGGTCATAGTTTCTTCGTTACAAATCCGTTTTCGTTGATTCAAATTGCCATCTTCTTGGATCGAGTTCTTCTTTAAGACTATGAACTGTAAATACCTTGGTTTGTATTCAAAATCATACGGCATAAGTGAAACATTAGTGAAACATATGAAGTTAAACATTTTTGTTACAACAAAATCATTTAATGACCATTTTTCTAAAAATACTTATACTTTGAAAAACCAAGTTTTACCTTGTTAAATTAGTATATACATAAGTTATATTACAGGTCTTGAAGTATTTTAAAAGTTAAGTTAGAAGGATCTATTTAGTTTGCAAACAAGTTTGAAAACATTCAAACTATGTTCTTGTTGTTAAACTTTTGTACCACAAAATAAGATAGCTATATATATATGAATCGAATAAGGTTATGAACATAGATTCTACCTCAAGTTCCTTGGATAAGTTTGCTGTAAAAGAGAAGTAAGAAGCTAGAATCAAAAGGGTGATGGAAGTGGATGAAAGATTGGAAGTAAGTTGGTGTTCTTGGAAGGTTTTCTTGAAGTGTTTTTGTATGGTTTTCTTATGGTGTTTTAGTATGGTTTTTGAAGCTAGATCTTTATGGAACTTTGCTGGATTGTTATGGAGTTTAGAGAGTAATAAAGAGTGTGTGTTTTTAGTTAAGAGATTGAAGTAAAAATGAATCAAAAATGATGATACATATATACTCCTAAAAATGTGATCTTTAAGGATAACATGACAAAATTCTAGTTTGTATTTTTGTAATTAGTCTTGCAATGATTCAAAAGTAATTACCTAGCTCTAAGGGCATGAATAATGGCTGGTTAGGTGGTGATTTTGATGTGTATTTACTATTAGTAAATACGTATAGGAGCTAGGTATGATACGAGTACAAATACTCTAAATATACGTATAGAAATTTTGTGAAAAATGGAATGAGGATTCAAATATAGCTATCTTTTGTGAATACACTTATATGATTTTATGTATTTAAGTTCTTAAAAGTGATTAAATACATTACTTATACAATATATGTATAAACATTATAGTCTTAAGTATTTAAGTCAAATAACGTTACGTATTGTTATCGTTTTGAAAACTTAAGTTAGTAGTTTCAAAATACACATATAACTTGTTGTTATTAATACAAAATGAGATATTAAAACATTTATTAATCATGTTAAATATGTATATATACATTTATATACACAAACGTATAATTATCATATATTGTATAGTTCGTGATATCATCGGTCAAACTAGACGGTCAAACGTTGTGTAAAACTCTTTTCGGAAATATAAATCTCGACAATTTGGATTGCTTATCATGTTGGCAAGGTTTAATTTATGTAAATATTAATCTTATAAGTATAGTATGATCGAAAAAGTGCGGGTCGTTACACTAGGCTTGCATGAGTGTGTCTAACTGATAGTTGTTAGGATGCATTAGTAAGTCTGGACTTCGACCGTGTCTGCATGTCAAAAGTTTTGCTTATCATTTTTTTGTCGGAAATTACCTGCTTATCATTCTTAGTCTAGATACGTTTTACTGCATTGATTGCATGAATAGTGTATAGACAAAATTCATATCTTAGCTTATCAGTTACTGTAAACTTTTCCTGACATCTTCCGAAAAATTTCTCCGTAATTTATGAAATTTGGTATTATATATACATATGTAAATTATGTATTGAAGAATACCAAACTAAATTCTATAATCTATTTCATATCAAAAATCATCCCTCTAATTATACAAGATGGATCACGTATCCAGTTCAAATTTCTTAAACTCCGACAACTATTCCGATATGGATATTCACCTAAATTCCAAAGACAGTGTAACCGGAATGGATCAACCAATCAGCCATCACCTATTCTGGATGAATTGGGGATGGGTTCGTATCCTACTTAGTCATTGGAGACAAGAAGAAGGTGATCCCTTCCATCCACCACATTGCCCTCTTGGCGAAGAACCTGAAGCACTTACCGGCGAACCTGTTCGAGACACCATTTTCTCTCTCATTTCCAGAGTGTCTCGTCACGATTATATATTATCTCAAATTCTAGATCTTATTCATCCACCCGTCCGAACCGACAATCACCCTGGTGTAATAGAAGAAGTCAACGAGCTTCGCGCTCTGGTAGTGGCTTTGGAGAATGTGGTGTAAAGGTTACAAGCACCAGCAGCAGCACCGACAGCAACAGTACCACCATCAGCAACACCAACAGTACCATCACTACCACCAACAACAACATCTGCATCCCACACCTCAACATCACAATCTGTACCTCGAACATCAACGTCATACGCACCATAGATACCAAGGAATACCAACAACAACAAACGATGAAGTATTGATTCATAACTTCATCGAAGAAATATTCTGCAGAGAATATGTAGTTTCTAAAAGTTTTAGAGATTATATATTCTAGTCCTAGTCGAAAACCAGATGAGAATAATATTATGTTAACTCATTTAAATCATGATTACATCTACAGAAAATATATATGTAGGTGTATTTTCATAAAGAATGTAATTAAGAAAACTCTTTTGTACAAACTGTTAATGGTGAGAATATTTTAACGGGTAGGTAATACCCGAGAGATATATAAATTCACTATTAATATGTTACATTCTTCGATTCTGATTCAACAAATCATCAACTATACTCACTACTTTCACAACAATATATATTCTTTTATAAAAATCAAAACAACCATCCTCATCCAAATTTGATTACATATTTTGATTTTGACAAATCAAAATCCAAAGTCAAGATTTAACAAAAGACATCATTCTTAGATTCCTACATCTTTCGAAGCTATACTTTGACTTCAAAATTGTGCAAGATCCTTTAGCGTTGTTTTTACCGAAAATAACCTTGCAATCCCTTTTCAAAGTATCCAGTATTATCAACCATTCAACCAGTCAACGATAACCTTTCAGACTTGAAACTTTGGTATATACGTTTTTGTTACTGGGGAACCTTTTATGTTCCACCACATTAGCAGTAAATTTACCAACAACTTCATTGATCTTTGACCTTTCGAAAAATCCTTATACTCATTGAAACTGTATCATGTACTCATTCGCATCTTGTAACAATAATTACCATATCAACTATCGAGAATTAGCAATCAGTATTTCGAATATCGCAGCAATTCTAAGTCAACAGTTATATATACATATAATGTCTATCTTCTAGACTTACATACTTCGAATGTGAAGTTTCTAAAAAACATCCCAAACTATGAACTAGTTCTCTGAAATTGGAACAATGCTGATGAAGCAGCAAAAACTGTAAACGACCTTAACAGTCAAAAGTTTAATGATAAAGAATTGTATGGTGGTAAAGCTGAGAAAAAGAGAAGGTTTGGAACTGGAAAACGGATTGAGCAAAGTATGAAGGAGGCTGTGGATAAATCACAAAGACTGAACCTGCCTTCAAAGAATCCAAATGATTCAGTGTCTGCTGAAATCCTTAGCAAATACCTTTCTCTTTACTCTAAAACCTTTGCGGACAATATTCTTCATCATCATCATTATCTTAAATATTCTAAGATATCATCGTACCTTTCATTATAAATATCCTCGATAATTCTTGCGGTATCTTCATAACTATTCTTATCTGAAATCATTCATCTCTTCGCGCTATATGTGTTACATCATAAAAGAAACTATTTTAGTTTCTAAATTCTGAAACCTTCAAGTTTAAAATATGAATGTTTTGAAGTAGTGTTGGGAACTGAAGCATGAATTAGTATAATATAATGACACTTGATCAACGTGATTACATTACAGTAAGTCATGCTAAGTTTCTAAAGGAACGTGACAAAGGTTCACAGATCCCACCCTCATCATGAACCATGTTACATAACTCTTTCATTCTATTTAACCTCTAAACATATCAAGAAAATATTTTTCTTGATGATTCGGTTTTTTCGAGGTATTCTGGTAATTTGACAAGTCAGATTGTTCCATTACCATTTCTTTCTTCGAATATTAATTATGTTCATTCCGAAATTCATACCTACGAATTCTGGACCATTATTCGCTTGACTTAAAGTCGAGAAGAGAAAATGAAAGCATGAAGCTCCGAAATATAATGGAAAATATAAAGCCCGAAAACAACCCCGAAATTACAAATCGTGTATATCAATGCGTATAGCAATATAAAGACAAGGGAGAATGAAAAACAATATAACCCCAAGGTAATAGTAGAAGAAAATAACCTCCTCTGGTGGCAGATGAAAAAGAAGAATGAATGATATGATAGCCAAGAAAATATCAAGAATCAGAACTGGATGAAGCATTTTCACAAATCTTTTGTAAGTATGAAATAAGGAAGAAGATTATAGGAGTGGTGAAAATAAATGAAACGAAAAAGGTCAATTTATAGCAAAATATCAGACATAGCAATCGAGGCAGATTACGCATTTAATCAAAGGAAATCCTAATTTCCTTAAATTCCGAAGAATCAAATCTTATTTAAATTATGAAGATTTTATATTCCTTAAATTCCGGAAATCAATCGTTACTACGTCAAGAGATAAGACGAATCTCTATTCTCCATTTCACTCTATTACGATAACTTCCCTCATACGCTTCGAGTAATTGGATTTATTTTATCCATATTATTCAACGGTGATAAAAATTCTATTTATCAACACATGATTGTCATGAAAACATTTTTATTGTTAGCCATGACGACCTCACTCAAATTTCGGGACGAAATTTCTTTAACGGGTAGGTACTGTGATGACCCGGAAATTTCTGACCAAATTTAAACTTAATCTTTGTATGATTAACATTTCCGACACGATAAGCAAAGTCTGTAAAACTGAATCTCAAAATTTTTGAACTACTTTCATATATTCAAATACCTTTCGGTTATTCTTGACGATTCGCGAACAATTATATGTATATAGATACATATATATATATACTATAACTTGAAAACGTAATAATGTATTAATTGTTTGATACTGTACATTAAACTTATTGGTTTAAATATTTATTTGAATATATATGATAAGTTGGATTATTAATTATATGAATAACTTGCGACGTATATTTAAAACGTGTTTATGAATGTTGAAAATATATATTAACTTGGTCATAAAACGATTTGTTATTATATATATATTAACAAATAGCGAGACAACGATTTATAGAAGTAAACGACCAAAATACTCGAAAGTTTAAGATACACTTTGAATGATATAGTTTATTGATAATTTAAGACTATATTTTGACAAAGGTACGAGTCACAAAACGTAAATTGCAAGTTTTCTAAGCGTACAAAAATGCGTTAGAGAAACCGGAACCGGGACATAAGTCGAGTGACAACGTACGAGTCATCGGAACAAAAATTACAAGTCAACTATGCACATGAATTTAATATAATATATAATTAATTATTTAAATTATATATATTATATATATTATAAAATATTATGTCGACAAACAAGAAGTTAAAAATTTGTGAGCTGTCCCAGGGTGCCATGCGATCGCATGGCCTTGAAGCACAAATCCCATGCGATCGCATGGTGTACTTTTTCAGAAAAGGTTCTATAAATTCAAACGATTTCATTACAATCCCACACATATTTATTTATGTTACTTCCTCCGTATTTAAATTATTATTATTATTATTATTATTATTATTATTATTATTATTATTATTATTATTATTATTATTATTATTATTATTATTAAGATTAATATCATTATTAATCTTATTAATTATTAGTATTATTAATTATTAATTAGTAGTATACATAAAATACTACGATGAGGTTATGAGCGTGTCACTTTCAAAAATGGGTTTTTGAGCGGGATAAAGTTAAGAAAATTATGGGTTATAGCTATGGAGGTTATGGGTAATGTTCATGGGTATTATTTACAAGTCAAACCTACTGTTATCATCTATGTTGTGTCTACGTACTTTTCTGCAATATTGAATCACAATATTGATACGTAAGCATTTATATTTTAACTTTTATACATTAATTGTGTATCCATGTCTAGTGCTCGAGTATATATATTTATACATGTTTGTATGCTAAATTTCGTCGTTAAACAGTTTATAATGAATCACGAATTAAATACATATATTACTGGTAAAAGGTATATGATATACATGTTTTCGGAAAGCTGGCGAAAAATCAATAACTTTTCATTTAGACACCGAATAGTTTCGATGAACGGATTAAAAGATATGATCAACTGAATTATGATTGACGTTAATTGAAATTGCTTTTGAATCTGCAATTAAGATTTAAACAACTTGTTTACGAGATTGATAAAGTGAACTTTTAAATATTACCAACCGAGTAAATGGCTCCTTATATAAGGTATGTCTCGTTTTGTTGAACTATTGTTAAAATTGACTTTTTGAAACGACTTTGGATAACTTTTGTATGTCGATCTCGAGCATTAGGATTATGATACACTATGACCTGACCTAGCTTGATAGACATTTATTGACCAACATATGTTCTCTAGGTTGAGATCTACGGTTATTTGGTAATTCGAGTTTCAGTCACATTTTGGTGAACGACTTTATATGCTGCTAAGGTGAGTTTCATTGATCCCTTTTTAATTGCTTTTGCAATCTATATTTTTGGGCTGAGAATACATGCACTTTATTTTAAACGCAATGGATACAAGTACATACTAAATTCTACACCGAGTTTGAACCGAAAATCCCTTAGCTTTGGTAACTAGTAACTGCCAGTTATAAGAACTGGTGGGCGCGAGTAGTAGTATATGGATCCATAGGGCTTGATATCCCCGTCCGAGCTAGAGCACTAGCCTTTTAACGGACGTATGCTATTTGAGAAGCGTACACGTTGGTTTGCATGTATTTATTAAAATGATTATACAAAGGGTACAAATTATATATACGTTAAGTTTAGTTACCAGGGTGCTCAATTTCGTAGAATATTTTGATAAACGTTTCTGGATGAAACAACTGAAATCTTGTGATCCACCTTTATGTATAGAGTATGCAAAACATTAAAACTATGAACTCACCAACCTTTGTGTTGACACTTGTTAGCATGTTTATTCTTAGGTTCCCTAGAAGTCTTCCGCTGTTTGCTTACATGTTATACAAGCTATGTGCATGGAGTCTTGCATGCTTTATTCAAGAAAAGGTTGCATTCACAAAACCATCATCATGTATCTATTTTGACTGCATTGTCAATGGAAGTATTATTGTAAACTATTATTTACGTGATTGTCTATATGTAGAAATCATCAGATGTCGAAAACCTTGGAATTAAATATTCATTTATGGTATGCCTTTTCAAAAGAATGCAATGTTTACAAAACGTATCATATAGAGGTCAAATACCTCGCAATGAAATCAATGAATGACGTGTTCGTCCATATGGATTTGGGGCGATCGTCACAGTGTAAGTCGAAATTCTGTCCGTGTAACGCTACGCTATTTTTAATCATTGTAAGTTATGTTCAACCATTTTAATTTAATGTCTTGTAGCTAAGCCGTTATTATGCTTATTTAAATCGAAGTAATCATGATGTTGGGCTAAAAATATTAAAATTGGGTAATTGGGCTTTGTACCATAATTGGGATTTGGATAAAAGAACGACACTTGTGGAAATTAGACTATGGGCTATTAATAGGTTTTATATTAACTAAACAATACCTTGTTAATTTAATATACAAACTTATAATTTGACGTATTTATATATAACCACATACGCTTGACTGGGTACAGTGGGCGGGATATCTATAAATACCAATAATTATTCATTTTACCGGACATGGAACTGGATTAATAGTTAATAGACTTGTTGAAACAGGGGTGAATTACATTCAAGGGTAATTGGTGTAATTGTTAACAAAGTAGTAAAACCTTGGTTTACACGCAGTCGATAACCTGGTGTATTCATTAAACAAAGTATTAAAACCTTGTTACAATTCGAATCCCCAATTAGTTGGAATATTTGACTTCGGGAATAAGAATAATTTGTCGAAGACTTTCGCTCTTTATATTTATGACTGATGGACTATTATGGACAAATCCGTATGGACATATTAAATAATCCAGGACAAAGAACAATTAACCCATGGGAATAAACTAAAATCAACACGTCAAACATCATGATTACGGAAGTTTAAATAAGCATAATTCTTTTATTTCATATTTAATTTCCTTTATTTTATATTTAATTGCACTTCTAATTATCGTACTTTTTATTTATTGTTATTTAATTGCACTTTTAATTATCGTACTTTTATCGTAATTTTATTTTATCGCACTTTTATTTATCGCAATTTCATTATCGTTATTTACTTTACGCTTTAAATTAAGTCTTTTATTTATTTAATATTTTACATTAGGTTTTAACTGCAACTAAAGTTTTAAAAATCGACAAACCGGTCATTAAACGGTAAAAACCCCCTTTATAATAATAATATTACTTATATATATTTGTATTTTTATAAAATTAAACTAATATAGCGTTAAGCTTTATTTAAAGATTCCCTATGGAACGAACCGGACTTACTAAAAACTACACTACTGTACGATTAGGTACACTGCCTATAAGTGTTGTAGCAAGGTTTAAGTATATCCATTCTATAAATAAATAAATATCTTGTGTAAAATTGTATCGTATTTAATAGTTTTTCCTGCTAAAATTTAATAGTATTTTATACCCCTTAGCTTTAACTATCAATTATTTTTGGCGCCGCTGCCGGGGAATGCCAAAGCGAAACGCCACATAAAAAAAAGATTTTATTAAGTTTTATTTAGTTTTTGTAAAAATACATTTTAAATATTAAAAAAAAAGTAAACCGAAACGAAAAAAAATATATATATAAATCTATTTTTAAGATTTTTATAAAATTATAAAGTATTTCTATTTTTATTTTAGTTTTTAAAACATAAGTTTTTATTTAATTTATATAAATATTTTAGTTAATTATTAAAACAGAAAATTTAAAAAACAGAAAAATATAAAAAAAATATAATAAAAACTGAACCTGTCGAAACTTGACCTGTCTCTTTTGAACCTGCAACCTCCGTGACTTGCGGGGCTTTTGAACTGGGTTCACCGCGACTCGCGGAGCCGCCCAAACTGGTTCGACAGGAAATCCTAACCAGCATTTAATACGGAGTTTATTATTATTATTATTATTATTATTATTATTATTATTATTATTATTATTATTATTATTATTATTTAAAACCCTAATTAAGTTTTTAGTTTTTAATTAGTTAATTTAAGTTATTATTTTGTTTAATTAGTTTAATTAGTTTATAAAATTAATAGTTTTATAAAATAAATAATATAAAAATAATATTTTTATAAAAATTGTAATTTTTACAACTTTTAGTTTATTTTTATATTTTGTCCCTTTTTAATTGTTTTAGCGTAATTTTTTGTATTTTTCGCTCATATTTAGTTTTAATCCATAGTTTTTGCCATAATTATTTTTACTTCTAGATTTTTAGGCCTTGCCGTAAAATCCCTTAAGTGCTTTTTCTTTAGACTAAGATTTAGGTGCTCTAGAATTTTGCGACGCCTTTTTAAGTTTTAATACCTTTTTAAGATATTGCCATTTGGGATATAGTTTTACTTGTAAGCTTTAATATTTTTAGACGCAACTTTTAATTTTTAGTTTTTAGTTCCTTTTTAAGTTTCAACGCGCTACTTTCTTATTTTTATTTTTTTTCAACGCCTTTTTCCTATGTATCAATTATCACTCCAATTAGTAATCTCAATTTGCAATTTTAATTTTAAGTTAGTAATAGTAATAAGGTTGGTTTAGTCGAGTGTTTTAAAGTTTCATAAGTCAATTTTTTTTTTCTCTTTCTTATTTTTCGACGCCTTTTATTTTTCAACCCTTTTCTTTTTCGACCTTTTTCGACGCGCTCTTTTTCTTTCTTATTTCTCGCCATTCTTGTTTTAGGACATACAATTTTCTCTATTTCTTATCTAAAATTTCTTAAAATTACGAAAATTTATTTTAAGTGATTAAATTGATAGACATCAAAATTTTCTGGTTCGTAGTAATAGTTGGATTTGTACGTGGACCGGGTTATTGGAGCCAAACAGTACTCAATTATATTGAGACCAAACGAATCCTGCCCCTCTGCTGCATCTTTTGGCTATTCGAAACGTGGGCAAAATCAGAAAAGTCTATTAATTGGATAACTTATATAATTTTTCTTTCCTTTTAAAAACTAATAGGATATTCAGTGAATGCACCGAGCAAGACGTTCACCATCTTTTGTACGTTCACCACCTGTAACCAGATTAAGACATCTAACAAATATTGCCGCCGTTGATTTTTCTTTAGAATCGTCATCCAGTCGACCAAGTACTCCAATTCAAATTTCCGATAATCCATTTTTTGAACCCGACCTCACAATTGAGAATCCAGAGAATATTCAGGGACGATTCATAGATCCTGAACCATTAATTTTTCCTCCGGAACCACCAATCATTCAAACAGAGATTGTTGAGGAACGAACCATTAAATCAGAATCCTCTAGTGATTCAGATTCAATAAATTCAATCATGGAGAATCTGGAACCTTTAAGTATGGAAGACCGAATGCGAGCTAAACACACTGGCCAAGGTCACGCAATTACTCATCCAGACATTAATGCGTCAGATTATGAAATCAAAGGACAAATTCTACATATGGTGACTAATCAATGCCAATTTAGTGGTGCGTGTAAGACCCAAATATTTATTGTACATAATGTATTTATGTTGTACGATGCGTGTATGAAGTGTACGTGTTGCTTGCTCGAACGCCGAAGGAAACTGAACGTTGTCTGAAGTGACAAGGTGTGTACGTATCTTTTCAACCCCAAATAAAGTTTGTGTTGATGTTTCAAATCTTTACTATTGGAAAGGAAATCTTATTACGTTTCCAACGATATTTGATTCATCGAAAACGGAGCTACGGTCAAAAAGTTATGGCCAGAACAAGAAACTGAAAACTGACCTGTAGGTTGGAGCGGCGCTCCACCATTTGGCGCGGCGTGCCGAACCCGTCTGATGCAATTTTCAACCTTTTTAAAAGGTCTAAATGAGGAGTACTTTGGTCTTTTCATTTAGGGTCGGTTTAGGGTCACCAAAACTGATCTAGAACTCCATTGGAGCTCATTTCTCACCCACACAAACACTCTCATCCATATTTAGAGAGAGCGGAAGAGTTCTAGAGTGAGAGAGCTTGATTTGGAAAAGAAGGAGTAGAATTCTAGCCAAAGCTCGGGTTTTAAAGTTGTTCATCTCGCTCCTAGCTACGTTTTGGTAGTATTGGTAAGTTCTAACTCCGAATTTCATTTGTTAGATTTGATATTCAAGTTAGGGTTGGAGTTTGATTTGTAGTGAAACCCTCTTAGATGATGAAATGGGTTTATGGTGACTAGTTATTCTTGTCACTTGGCGGGTTTTGGGTTGGTTGACGATTTGGCCTTGATTAGGCTTTAATTTTGAGTTTAATCACTAGGTTTAGTGATTATGGAAGTGTTGGAATCACTTTAGGTGAATTTGGGTTGACTAATTTTGACTTGAGTCAAAATTAGGGTTTGGTGATGATTATGACCCAGTTGTCGATTTAATAAGGTTTATAAACTTAAAATGGATTAAGTTGAAGTATAAAACCGAGTTAAACATGTTTTGGTGTCAAAACTCGCTAATGGCGCGATGTTGACTCATTTGGGTCAAAAATTAGGGTTTAAGTGTCATTATGGGCAAGATAGGTGTTTAACACCTATAATTGGGTTTAATTGGCGTATTAGGACCATTCTCACTTGTGTTAGTGATTATTGGTTAATTTGGGCGCGATTTGTACTTGGAAGTGCAATCGGGTCGATATTACACTAGGTGTCAATATGGGTTGGTTTGTAATCCACCCTAATTGTGTTGTTTATTATTATGATAATGGATTAGGTACGTTCATTGACGGATCAACGGATTTGGCTTGTTTTCTTCAAGACTTCAAGGTGAGTGGAATAATTATACATGTATGTATATAATTTATTTTCTTGTGCGCGATGTGCACAATAGCCGGGTTTTGGGGCACATCGATGCGACGATAGCCGTTTGGACACCTTTGGGAATAGTGACACAATAGCCGGATTTTGTGCGCTACATGTGACTTAAGATTTGGGGACCCGATATATTTATTGTAATGCTATTATTTGACGATGAGTCACATAGCCGTTTTTGTGACCATTGAGGTGTTGCATAGCCGTTTTTGCACACATTAATTAACGGTGTCACATAGCCGTTTTTGTGACCATAGTTGTGGGACATAGCCATTTTGTCCAATTGATAATTATGCACATAGCCGTGTTTGTGCATATAGTGGCGAGTAATAGCCGTGTTTTACTCCCACGTTATTATCCGAGTTATTGTGCACATAGCCGTGTTTGTGTACATGATTGTGAGTAATAGCCGTGTTTTACTCACACGTTGATCAAGAGATGCCATAGCCGTTTTTGGGAACACTTGGGGGTAATGCCATAGCCGTTTTTGGAACACCTCGGGGGTTAGCATACCATAGCCGTTTTTGGGAGCTAAAGGTTGTTATGAACATCGATGACTTTTTCGCGAAGTCATTCCCTTGCGAAGAGTTGGTTAACCATGGATTATAGTTGTTGTGTAGCATTTAATTATTATTATGACTATTATGCTAATGGTGTTGCTAGTTGTACGATTATGATGCTACTAGCTTTATTACGATATGATATGCGAGATTATGCTAAGGTTCATGCTAGTTGTACGTTTGATTTTACTAGCTTTTACGCTTGTTAAACGAGTTCATTGTGGTAAGATTGATTATGCTAGTTTCTTATGCTTTGACATGCGGGATTAATGTGTAGTTTGGGTAAGGGAGTGCAAGTAGGTAAATTATATATGTACGTGTGTAACTATTGCACTCACTAAGCTTTAGCTTACCCTCTCGTTGTTTACCTTTTTATAGATTTGCATGGATGCGGTGGCTCGAGTAAGCGTGGGACTAGTGGACTCGCTTAGTTGCTTTAGAAGGCTTGCTTTTGGATTGATTAGGATTGGGTAGCGTATCCCCAATCGCCATGCTCGGCTTATTTTGTGTTAATAGTCGTGTGATTGAAACCTTGTATTTTTGTATGAAAGTCGTAAAACGGCCGATGTGGGCCCGGTCTCGTAAAACTTATTTTATGAATGGAACGTGTTAGTTTTTCATATATGAATAGGTTGTGAAAAGCGTTTTGTCTAAATACGCCGGGAAGTGGTCAAACATTTTCGCATTTCATGACTTTTTGGACAGGCCAGTTTGGCGCGCCGCGAGGCCATATGGCGCGCCGCGCCATATGCTGTTCCAGCAAAAAAAAAATTATTTCGCATTATTGGTTGGTTAACGGGTTGGGTTGTTACAAGTGGTATCAGAGCATGGTCTAAGGGATTTAGGTGACTTGAGATAGGTGCCTAGACTTAGACTTTTTGTGTGTGCTTAATTGTTGCTGGACTTGTAGGATTACGGGTCGGAATGGGTTATAGTTAGTGCCTTGTTTGTAAGTGGACTAACGTTTATATTAGTAATGCGGATATTATTAATATACTTTTGTGTTGTGATAATAATTCTCGCGTGTGTTTATATCGCGTAGAATTTTATTTGTGTTTGTTTATATCATCGAGCGAGGCGGTCGTTGTACTAACAAGTTGATACAGCGTGTATGCGTAATAAGGACTTGCAAACCTTATTACGGGTGCAAATCATGTCTAACAAGTGATGTACGACGAGTGTTTAGCAAGATGGGACGGTGTTGTACGTGTGGTCTATACGTTCGTGATCTAATCGTTTGCATCCCTTAGAATGAAAACGGAAGATGGATGCGGAACGAGTGAGCCTATTCACGAAGGGAAGGATGAGTTAACGTTAAAGATTGAGGCCGTGTTTGAACAATATGTCTCGGTTTTCACCGGCAAAGTTAGATAAGTAATCAAGGAGTTGGTCGAAGGACAAATGACGGAAATGGTCCGAGACCAAGTGACTAAAGTTGTAAAGGGAGAGTTTGAAAAGAGGTTTCCCAAACCTCGAGGTAGCGATGATGAAGATGTACTTGCAAGGTTAGGATTACATGGTGCTCATGGTAAGAGGGCACGAAGTACGCCTGAAGGCGTCGGGAATGTGAAGAAGAAGAGTAAGAAGGGTTACATGCTCACGTGCTTTAAGTGTGGGGAACGGGGTCATTTGGCACAAGATTGTACGGTGGTGCCTTTAGGCTCAATCAGGTGTTTCATTTGCCGGATGGAGGGACACCGGAAGTCAGAGTGTTCCGAATCGCATGACGATCGGGTTAGGAGGTTGGAGCGCGAATACATGATGGGTAGTGGAGCACGGAAGCCCAACAGCGCTACATCAGGTACCTTTAGTACGAAATTATATGTTGTTCGTTTGTAATAACATGCGGTATGTGCGTAAGTCTTAGCTAAACTCTATTCTCCATTGGAGATAATTCGTAGCAAGCGGGCGGTTTATGTTTATGGCTCTGGTTTGCTCTCAGTAGAGCGTATAAGTGGTGTGTTGTGCCTTGACTCTATGGTGCGAATCCTTGGGCGCTTAGGCATTTTGGTTGGTACCGGGTCGTTAAGCTCGTTCGAGTGAGACCCTTAAGGTCTCAATTGTGTTGTGCATGTTATTGATATGGGTGACGTTCCTAATGGAAGTACTCTATGGTGACTTTGGATTGTTGGGCGAAGGGCGTAAGACTTGGTGCAACCAAGCATCCCTTAGTATTTGGGAACTGTTTCTACCAAACCATGGAAATGGGTTTTGGTGTTCGGTCGTTAAGCGCGTGTTCGCTTTCGCGTAGAAGTTGATAAACCATGAGGTTCGTCAGGTGGATTGAAATTCTTGAAATCGAGTGTTGATCTCGATGCATGTTGGTAAAGGAGTCTACGTGACGCGACATTAGGTGCCTTTTTATACCTACTAGCGTGGTGTTTGACTCCGATTGTGTTGCGGTTACATTGTACTTAGGGTACCGAAGTGAAACCCTTAGGTTCATGAGTGATCGGGTGAAATTCGACAAACTAAAACAATTGGATGATTGTGAGTGTATAGTTCGTGTAATTTGTGGTACACTTTTCGTTCGAAGTGTTTAAGGATAGGTTAGGATCCTTGGTATGCTCAAAGTTGGAGCAAGACATGGTGATGGGCCGTGTGAACCCAATTATTGGTAAAGTCTACCTTTGGTAGCATTGTACGGGTGTACGAGATGCGGTTATGAAATGTAATTCCAAGTGGGGGGAGGGGGTTACACTCCCGCACGAGGAGGTTTTAGTGTGAGATTTTGGACAATGCTTATGGTAGATCCGAAATTTGTGTCGGGACCTAGATTTGGTTGATTTGTGGTGGAGTACAATTTCGGTAAAATTGTACCTACGATTTTGGATTTGAGTTATCACCAAGGTAGTAATGTGGTAAATCTCGTTGAGAGATAATGGACGGGTATGGTGAGCAAGGTGAAATCCCTCGGTTAAGGGATGTGCGTATCGGATCCTTTTTTAGAGAATTATTGTTTTATGCCTATGTTTGATACAGACGATTCTTGCCCGACTGTGTGAATGGTTAGTGGTATCCGTTAGGATTCACTATGGAGTAGCAGAGCGCGATGTTACACTACTCGTTGTTCGAGGCCAAAAGGGCGTTGATTGATGAAGCATGACCTTCGGGGTCCGCTGACTTCATCATGGTATTGGTGATTGATGAAGCATGACCTTCAGGGTCCGCTGACTTCATCATGAGATCGTTGATTGGTGAAGCATGACCTTCGGGGTCCGCTGACTTCATCATGGGTGTAGTGTTATATCGGTGAAGCATGACCGTTGACGGGGTCCGCTGACTTCATCCGGTGTTGAGATTTGAGAAGTGGGTCACGTGTAGTTTTCTGCCAGCCTTCATGTTGTTAGATATGTGATCTATTGGTTGTTTTATACGCCAATGGTGGGGTCGTAAGGACCACTTTGTGTGAACTAACGGTGGTTTTATACGCCGATGGTGGGGTCGTGGGGACCATGTCGTGGGATTAGTGAGGCGATAGCCGTGTTTCGCTCACATGTTGTTACAGGTGTGACAATAGTCGATTTTGTACACCTTAGGTTTAGCGTTGCCATAGTCGTTTTGGGCACTTTTGGTTTTAGCCGTTGCTTATGATGTTAGGATAGTGGCGTATTGGTTGTATTGCGCACTACAAAGGATGTTTAGTGGTAAGTGTAATCCGTAAGGATTCATGTGGTTCAATCTTCAACGTTCGGATTGTTGACTTTAGGTTGAGACTTGGTCACATTTAGTGTTGTCCTTGGTAAAGGTACGCTAAGGAATTGATATCACGGTACGAGATTGGTTGCGTTTTTCCCGATATGGGGAATTGAGCGGGTTTTGGTGCTCGGATTGTGGTTTTGATATCGCGGGTGACAATTTTAGTTGTTAAAGGTGATTCATTGGGAAGAATTGTCTAGGAAAGTTCGGATTGGAACTTATGATTGAGGGCCGTTGAGTAGTTTCGGATTGGTTAAGTGGAGAAGATCACGAGGACGTGATCGAGTTTAAGTGGGGAAGAGTTTTAAGACCCAAATATTTATTGTACATAATGTATTTATGGTGTACGATGCGTGTATGAGGTGTACGTGTTGCTTGCTCGAACGCCGAAGGAAACTGGACGTTGTCTGAAGTTACAAGGTGTGTACGTATCTTTTCAACCCCAAATAAAGTTTGTGTTGATGTTTCAAAGCCTTACCATTGGAAATGAAATCTTATTACATTTTCAAAGAGATTTGATTCATCGAAAACGAAGCTACGGTCAAAAAGTTATGGCCAAAACAAGAAACTGAAAACTGACCTGTAGGTTGGAGCGGCGCTCCACCATTTGGAGCGGCGCGCCGAACCCGTCTGATGCAATTTTCAGCCTTTTTAAAAGGTCTAAATGAGGGATACTTTGGTCTTTTCATTTAGGGTCGGTTTAGGGTCACCAAAACTGATCTAGAACTCCATTGAAGCTCATTTCTCACCCACACAAACACTCTCATCCATATTTAGAGAGAGAGGAAGAGTTCTAGAGTGAGAGAGCTTAATTTGGAGAAGAAGGAGTCGAATTCTAGCCAAAGCTCGGGTTTTAAAGTTGTTCATCTCGCTCCTAGCTACGTTTTGGTAGTATTGGTAAGTTCTAACTCCGAATTTCATTTGTTAGATTTGATATTCAAGTTAGGGTTGGAGTTTGATTTGTAGTGAAACCCTCTTAGATGATGAAATGGGTTTATGGTGACTAGTTATTCTTGTCACTTGGCGGGTTTTGGGTTGGTTGACGATTTGGCCTTGATTAGGCTTTAATCTTGAGTTTAATCACTAGGTTTAGTGATTATGGAAGTGTTAGATTCACTTTAGGTGAATTTGGGTTGACTAATTTTGACTTGAGTCAAAATTAGGGTTTGGTGATGATTATGACCCAATTTTCGATTTAATAAGGTTTATAAACTTAAAATGGATTAAGTTGAAGTATAAAACCGAGTTAAACATGTTTTGGTGTCAAAACTCGCTAATGGCGCGATGTTGACTCCTTTGGGTCAAAAATTAGGGTTTAGGTGTCATTATGGGCAAGATAGGTGTTTAACACCTATAATTGGGTTTAATTGGCGTATCAGGACCATTCTCACTTGTGTTAGTGATTATTGGTTAATTTGGGCGCGATTTGTACTTGGAAGTGCAATCGGGTCGATATTGCACTAGGTGTCAATATGGGTTGGTTTGTAATCCACCCTAATTGTGTTGTTTATTATTATGATAATGGATTAGGTACGTTCATTGACGGATCAACGGATTTGGCTTGTTTTCTTCAAGACTTCAAGGTGAGTGGAATAATTATACATGTATGTATATAATTTATTTGCTTGTGCGCGATGTGCACAATAGCCGGGTTTTAGGGCACATCGATGCGACGATAGCCGTTTGGACACCTTTGGGAATAGTGACACAATAGCCGAATTTTGTGCGCTACATGTGACTTAAGATTTTGGGGACCCGATATATTTATTGTAATGCTATTATTTGACGATGAGTCACATAGCCGTTTTTGTGACCATTGAGGTGTTGCATAGCCCTTTTTGCACACATTAATTAGCGGTGTCACATAGCCGTTTTTGTGACCATAGTTGTGGGACATAGCCGTTTTGTCCAATTGATAATTATGCACATAGCCGTGTTTGTGCATATACTGGCGAGTAATAGCTGTGTTTTACTCCCACGTTATTATCCGAGTTATTGTGCACATAGCCGTGTTTGTGTACATGATTGTGAGTAATAGCCGTGTTTTACTCACACGTTGATCAAGTGATGCCATAGCCCTTTTTGGGAACACTTGGGGGTGATGCCATAGCCGTTTTTGGAACACCTCGGGGGTTAGCATACCATAGCCGTTTTTGGGAGCTAACGGTTGTTATGAACATCGATGACTTGTTTCGCGAAGTCATTCCCTTGCGAAGAGTTGGTTAACCATGGATTATAGTTGTTGTGTAGCATTTAATTATTATTATGACTATTATGCTAATGGTGTTGCTAGTTGTACGATTATGATGCTACTAGCTTTATTACGATATGATATGCGAGATTATACTAAGGTTCATGCTAGTTGTACGTTTGATGTTACTAGCTTTTACGCTTGTTAAACGAGTTCATTGTGGTAAGATTGATTATGCTAGTTTCTTATGCTTTGACATGCGGGATTAATGTGTGGTTTGGGTAAGGGAGTGCAAGTAGGTAAATTATATATGTACGTGTGTAACTATTGCACTCACTAAGCTTTAGCTTACCCTCTCATTGTTTACCTTTTTATAGATTTGCATGGATGCGGTGGCTCGGGTAAGCGTGGGACTAGTGGACTCGCGTAGTTGCTTTAGAAGGCTTGCTTTTGGATTGATTAGGATTGGGTAGCGTATCCCCAATCGCCATGCTCGGCTTTATTTTGTGTTAATAGTCGTGTGATTGAAACCTTGTATTTTTGTATGAAAGTCGTAAAACGGCCGATGTGGGCCCGGCCTCGTAAAACTTATTTTATGAATGGAACGTGTTAGTTTTTCATATATGAATAGGTTGTGAAAAGCGTTTTGTCTAAATACGTCGGGAAGTGGTCAAACATTTTCGCATTTCATGACTTTTTGGACAGGCCTGTTTGGCGCGCCGCGCGGCCATATGGCGCGCCGCGCCATATGCTGTTCCAGCAAAAAAAAAATTATTTCGCATTATTGGTTGGTTAACGGGTTGGGTTGTTACAGTGCGCCGAAGGAAGATCCAAATGAACATCTTCGTACCTTTAATAGGATCTGCACACTATTTAAAATCCGAGAAGTTGAAGATGAACAGATATATCTCATGTTATTTCCCTGGACTTTAAAGGGAGAAGCCAAAGATTGGTTGGAATCGTTACCTGAAGGGGCGATTGATACATGGGATGTTTTAGTTGAAAAATTTCTTAAACAATTCTTTCCGGCATCTAAAGCCGTAAGACTTCAAGGAGAAATTGTTACGTTTACACAGAAGCCAAATGAAACTCTATATGAGGCTTGGACCAGATTTGGAAAGTTATTAAGAGGATGTCCGCAACATGGTTTAGACACTTGTCAAATAGTACAAATATTCTACCAAGGATGCGACATCACTACAAGAAAAGACATCGACATAGCAGCTGGTGGTTCTATTATGAAGAAAACAGAAACTGATGCTTATATAATTATTGATAACACTGCTTCCCACTCACATGAGTGGCACCAAGAAAAAGATATCGTTAGATCATCTAAAGTAGCTAGAGCCGATTCTAGCCATGACTTAGATTCCATTTTCGCAAAGATAGACGTTGTCGAGAGACGAATAGAAAAGATGACTAAAGATATTCACTCAATACGAATTAGTTGTGAGCAGTGTGGAGGACCACATTTGACAAAAGATTGTCTCAGTATTGAACTAACAATGGAACAAAGAGAGAATGTTTCATATCTAAACCAAAGGCCTGGAAATAATTATCAGAATAATTATCAACCGCCAAGACCAATTTACAATCAAAACCAGAATTACAACCGAAATATTCCATACAACAACCAACAAGGTCCTAGTAATCAACAAGTATCCAATAATACTTACAATCAGCAAAGACCTAATTTTCAAAACAAACCACCACAACCCGATGATAAAAAGCCAAATTTAGAAGATATGATGACAAAGCTAGTTGAAACTCAAACGCAGTTTTTCACATCTCAGAAACAAACCAATGAACAAAATGCTCAAGCATTTAGAAATCAACAAGCTTCTATTCAAAACTTGGAACAAGAAGTAAGTAACCTAGCAAGGTTAATAGGTGAAAGAAAACCGGGAAGTCTACCTAGTGATACAAATGCTAACCCCCGGAATGAAACAGCTAAAGCCATTACCACAAGAAGTGGTACAACACTTAAACCACCTGAAATACCTGTAATTTCTGAGGACGCTATTCCTACTCCACAAGAACCATAACCTGAGCAAGATAAGGAAACAGAACCGGTAGTTGAAAAGGTTAATGAAGATAACACAGTTAAGGCTAAACCTTATGTTAAACCATACCAACCACCACTTCCTTACCCGAGTAAAATGAAAAAAGAGAAACTTGAAGCCGAGCAATCCAAATTTTTGGATATGTTTAAACAGATAAATGTAAATCTTCCTTTCATTGACGTGATTTCAGGAATGCCTAGATATGCTAAATTTCTGAAAGATCTAATCTCAAATAGAAAGAAAATGGAAGAACTCTCGGCTGTTACTATGAATGCTAATTGTTCAGTAGTGCTGTTGAATAAGATACCAGAAAAACTATCTGATCCAGGAAGTTTCACAATTCCATGTTTTCTGGGTAGTCGTAGTTCAATAGAAGCATTGGCAGACTTAGGTGCTAGTATAAATTTAATGTTGTATTCACTATACACTAAACTAGACCTTGGAGAATTGAAACCAACACGAATAAGCATACAACTAGCCGATCGATCAATAAAATATCCTAGAGGGATAATGGAGAACATGCTAGTTAAAGTTGGTACTTTAGTATTTCCAGTAGATTTTGTTGTTCTGGACATGGAAGAAGATTCTCAAGTTCCTCTCATATTAGGAAGACCATTCTTAAACACGGCTAAAGCAATGATAGACGTGTTCGGTAAGAAACTGACCCTAAGTATAGAGGACGAGAGTGTTACCTTTTCAGTTGATAGAGCAATGCAACAACCGCAATCTGCAGATGATACATGCTATTATATTCAAACTATAGATTCACATGCAGAATTGTTAGAAAAATTTCCAGAATTACAAGGAACAGGAGAATGTTCTTTAGGAGAAGGAACTGAACCAATTGATGAAACCGAAATGTTAGCTACACTAATAGCTAATGGATATGAACCAACAACAGAAGAAATTCAAATGCTAAAAGAAGAAGACAGATATCAATATAAATCATCGATAGAAGAACCTCCGACATTAGAGTTAAAGCCACTTCCAAACCATTTGGAATACGCTTATTTACATGGTGAATCTGAATTACCTGTAATAACATCGTCTTCTCTTACTGAAAATGAGAAATCACAACTCATTTATGTGTTGAAAGCTCATAAACCAGCCATTGTGTGGAAGATTCATGATATTAAAGGAATAAGTCCTTCGTTTTGCACACATAAAATCCTTATGAAAGAAGGTCATAAAACGTATGTGCAACGCCAATGAAGACTAAATCCTAATATGCAAGATGTTGTTAAGAAAGAAATTATTAAACTGCTAGATGCAGGTTTAATTTATCCAATTTCTGATAGTCCATGGGTAAGCCCAGTTCAATGCGTACCTAAGAAGGGTGGCATGACTGTCATTACAAATGAGAAAAATGAGCTTATTCCTACTAGGACTGTAACATGATGGCGTGTATGTATTGATTATAGAAAATTAAATGACGCAACCAGAAAAGATCACTTTCCCTTACCTTTTATTGATCAAATGTTGGAAAGATTAGCCGGAAATAGTTACTATTGTTTTCTTGATGGTTTTTCCGGATATTTTCAAATTCCAATAGCACCCGAAGATCAAGAGAAAACCACATTCACGTGCCCTTATGGTACTTTTGCTTACAAACACATGCCATTTGGACTTTGCAACGCCCCTGCAACCTTTCAAAGGTGCATGATGGCGATTTTTCACGACATGATAGAAGAATGCATGGAAGTTTTCATGGATGACTTTTCAGTCTTCGGTGATACATTTGAAACATGTCTAGTTAATCTTGAACGAATGCTTATTAGATGCGAACAATCAAATCTAGTACTTAATTGGGAGAAATGCCATTTCATGGTTAAAGAAGGCATCGTTCTTGGACATAAAATTTCAAAGGAATGAATTGAAGTGGATAGAGCTAAAGTAGATGTAATTGCTAAACTTTCACATCCCACCAATGTTAAAGGAGTTAGGAGTTTTCTAGGGCATGCCGGTTTTTACCGACGTTTCATAAAAGATTTTTCTAAAATTGCCACTCCTATGAATAAACTCCTAGAAAAGGATGCTCCATTCATCTTTTCAGATGAATGTATCAAATCTTTTAATATTCTTAAAGATAAACTCACTAATGCCCCGATCATGATAACACCAAATTGGAATCTACCGTTTGAACTAATGTGCGATGCAAGTGATTTTGCAATGGGAGCCGTTTTAGGACAAAGGATTGAAAGACGATTTCAACCTATATATTATGCTAGTAAGACGTTACAAGGAGCACAAACGAGTTACACAACTACTGAAAAAGAACTCCTTGCTATTGTCTTTGCTTTTGACAAATTTCGTTCATATCTCGTTCTAGCTAAAACGGTGGTCTATACCGACCATTCTGCTCTTAGATACCTATTTTTGAAACAAGATGCCAAACCACGATTAATCCATTGGATCTTACTCTTACAAGAATTCGATATTGAAATCCGAGATAAAAGAGGAGCAGAAAATCTCGCCGCTGATCATCTTTCCCGTCTTGAAAATCCCGAATTAGAAGTTCTAAATGAATCGGCCATACAAGACAACTTTCCTGATGAATATCTATTGAAGATAGATTATAATGAAATTCCATGGTTTGCAGACTATGCAAACTACTTAGTATGTGGATTCCTTGAAAAAGGATTGTCGTACCAAAAACGAAAGAAATTCTTCAGTGATATAAAACACTATTTCTGGGAAGATCCACATTTGTTTAAAAGTTGTCCCGATGGAATAATACGCCGATGTGTATTCGGAGATGAAGCTAGTAAAATCTTAAACCATTATCACACAGGACCAACAGGAGGGCATTATGGGCCTCAACTCACAGCAAGAAAAGTTTATGATGCTGGATTCTATTGGCCTACAATTTACAAAGACGCACACCTTCTTTGCAAATCCTGTGATGCTTGTCAAAGGGCCGGAAAAATAAGTCAACGTGATGAAATGCCACAAAATGTCATTCAAGTATGTGAAGTATTTGACATTTGGGGTATTGACTTTATGGGTCCATTTCCAAAATCTCATAATAATCTATATATTCTCGTAGCCATTGATAATGTATCTAAATGGGCGGAAGCACAAGCTCTCCCAACTAACGATGCGCGAGTTGTAGTCAATTTTTTAAAACGTCTTTTTGCAAGGTTTGGAACACCGAAAGCTTTAATAAGTGATCGGGGTACTCATTTCTGTAATAATCAACTTGAGAAAGTTCTCAAAAGATATGGAGTAATTCATAAAATCTCCACCGCATATCATCCACAAACAAGTGGACAAGTTGAAAATACCAATCGAGCTTTAAAACGTATTTTAGAGAAAACCGTAGGATCAAATCCGAAGGAATGGTCCATAAAATTGGAGGATGCACTCTGGGATTTTAGAACAGCCTACAAAACTCCAATTGGAACCACACCTTTTAAACTCGTTTACGGAAAAGCATGTCATCTTCCAGTAGAAATTGAACACAAAGCATTTTGGGCTTTGAAGACATGTAATCTTGATTTACATGAAGCCGGACGTCTACGGTTAAGTCAATTAAACGAATTAGAAGAATTAAGACATGAAGCATATGAAAATTCCTTAATCTATAAGGAAAGAACAAAGAAATGGCATGATAAAAGAATCAGAAGTTCAAAAGAATTCAAAGAAGGAGACAGAGTTCTTCTTTTCAATTCACGATTCAAGCTATTTCCTGGAAAATTGAAATCAAGATGGTCTGGACCATTCATAGTCAAAAGAGTTTTCCCATACGGAACAGTAGAATTAATAAATTCAAATGGGATTGAATTTAAAGTTAATGGTCACGGAGTTAAACATTACATACATGGACTGATGGAAGTTGACAATGAAGTTAATCATAATTTCACCACCCAAGAAAACCTTCAAAATGAAAACATAAATATGTTATCAACAACATATGAAAAATCAAAATTGGAATATAGGGAGGAGACAAATTTGAGTGATGAAGAAGAATTCTTATACAAACCTCCCATTCCAAGAAACGAAGAAAAATGTGAACAAGAAGTTCAAATAGAAGTGAAAGAACCAAGAAAAGAACACCCGAAAAAGGTTTACAAACCAACTCGACTTACTAAAGCAGGAGACCCGGGTGAATTTATCATTTCTTGCTAGCTTAATGATGGTGCTGTATATAATGGACTCGCAGATTTAGGAGCAAGTGCAAATATTATGCCTCTTTCCTTATACAAAAGATTAGGCATGGGTAAATTAAAACCAACCAAAATAGGTGTTCAATCATTTGACCAAACCATTAAACACCCGGCTGGAATAGCAAATAATTTACTTGTTAACGTGGGAAGTTTGACCTTTGTTGCAAACTTCATAGTGATTAATATGGAGGAAAACCTTGATATTCCTCTAATTCTAGGTCGCCCATTTTTAGCAACCACCGAGGCATTCATTGATGTAAGAGAAGGTAGAATGACACTTTTTGATGGTGATACATCGATCACCTTTGTGAACCGAAAGTTTAGATCTCCACCAACCAAAACTGTTAGACCAATAAAAATGCATAAGTGTGGGGAAGATGAAGAAACACTTAATGATGATCCAATCACAAAGAATGCCGTTGATGATACGAAATTAGATGAACCCATTTTTAACAGTTCAACGAAGAAACTTTATAAACGGATTCACGATGCTAAGATTAAGGGAAACTTTAAGTTATGTAACCGATTAGTATCCAATTTATCGCCAAAAGAAAAGGCGATGTTAGTTGAATTTGTGAAAGTTTCGGAGGAAATCAACAAATGGATTGAAGTAAAAGTCAAAGATATACAAGTTGTTGATGATTCAATTGAAAATAATGTTAATCACAATTTTAACTAAGTGTGGGGAGAATCAAGTATTTAAAGGATAATATGTATTTCTGTTAGAGTTAGATTTTCTATTTTCGTGTAGTTCTCGAAATTAGAACCTGAATGGTCTTTCCCTAGCAGACCCTAAAGAACTAGTCTTCTCCCCCCATTCTGAATTTTTATTTTTTTTAGGTTTTTACGAAATAAAGACTTCCTATGAATTAAACCATGGTCTAATGCTACACGCTTTGATCACTAAACGTAATAATGACACACTTCCGAGTGAAATAGTATCATTAATCAGAGGTAAATTGGACGGAGTAAGAAAAGAATCCAGATGCGAAGATAATAAGTTACAATTTGGTAAAGGAAAATCAAAATCCGCAGCGAAAAGAAGAGCACGACACCTTGAAAAATGTCACAAATGCGGAAAATGGTCACACGAAGGTAAATGTTCAAATAATCAAACCTATTCAAATACCGAATTTGTTACTTTATGCATAGATGGACCGTTCATATGTTTAGAAGAAAAAACATTAAATGCTTGAGGTTACGCCTATGTAGCCATGGAAAACCAATTAGTCCGACTATCTTATGAGTGGGCTAGAGCATATCACTAAGAAATCTATTTCACAGGTAAGTCTGTACAGTTTTTATTTTTTTTTATTTTTAACCTTTTGATAATAAACGCTAATTTGTTCGCTATAAAGTATTAAATTGGTATTCAATGAAATTAGGTCTTGCGACCGAAATTATTGATATCATACAAAAATTTATTACATCACTGCGAAATTTAACGTTTATTCTTAAGGTATAAATATCTTTAATCAATCAACCCAAAATATTTCAAAAATTCATCATGAGTTAAATTAGGTCATGGAACTGAAATTACTTTACCGAAAAGAGGGGCGTATATTTTTGATAATATTTGATTGATTAAAGTGGGATAAAAGCCAAAAAGATTTTTAATTCTATTTTTACCATGTTTTTAAAATTAATATATAAATCTTAAATTGATAATGTAAACTTTTTAAATCAATATATTTAAAATTGTAAATATTTGAAAATTTAATATTTTTAATATAAGTTTGTATGTATAAAAACAAAAATATAATTTAAGTTTGGTGTGAATTTATAATATGAATTTTTAATTAAGTTTGGTGTGAATTTTTAATTTTATGCATTTTAAATTTAAGTATGGTGTGAAGAATTATTGTGTAGTATAGAAATAAATGATCGGGTAACTAGTTTAACCGATCGAACTTTTATTAGATTTTTGTTAGGAGGTTCGATGCGCAGCATGTCTCTACTAGACATGGCTCAGACTTTACATATATATACGCCTGAGGAGCTAGCATCTGCTGATTGTCGAGGGTTGATATTAAATGGTAGGAAGATTGATGAAAATTTTGATACGCATGGTGTATGGAGTCAAATGACTAGCCATCACCGATTTAAAGGGGGAAATTACTCTTATCTTGATATTGATAGAGCTGAATTAAGAGTAATTCACAAGTTTCTAGTGAACTCGATTACACAACGAGGTAAAAATAAGGAAAAGGTAAATGAGCAAGATTTATTTTACCACATGTGTATTCGAGACCCACAAAGCGCTGTAAGTATACCTTATTGTGTACGTTATTATTTATCAGCTATTGTTAGGGGGATGAGACCGCACAGTATAATAGGAGGTAGTATATTTATTACATTAATTGCTGAGTATCTCGATGTGGATATAAGTCGGGGGGATTATTAATCGAAGAACCAGAACCCCGAGATACAATTGGTTTAAATGTATATCATGGTGCTAAGGTTTTAAAAAGGTGAAATAACGCCGCAGTAAGATATAATGGAAGACATCCACAGGTTGAGAGAAATCAACAGCCAGGTAATGTGGGAGGGGGAAATGAAATGACAGAAATGCAAAGGTTTATAGCTTCACAAGAGTATGAAAATGCTAGACATCGAGCATTTGAAGATTGGCAAGTTCATCAAAACCAAATAATAGCTCATTGCCAACATATAGGTCGAAACTATATTCCTACTTCAACGCCCGTATTTCCTCCCTGGTCTATAGAGATCCAACCACCGTATCCTACTTATAACCCAGCTGAAGCATTCTATAACACATACGGTTATGCATGGAACCCCTACTGGTATCAGTAACAACCCTAGTTTATTTTAGTTTTATTTATTTTATTTTTGTAATGTTACTACATTTAACACTTATGTTGATATTGTAATAGTTTTTATAATTTTCTAACTTTTATTATGAGATTTTAATAATTTTTGAATGTGGGGTAATATACCAAACTTCAAAAATATGTATATATGTTTGCAGTTTATCTTATGTACACAACAGGGTAAAACAACGCATTTTCAAAGACTGGCATTAAGTTCAGCAAAAGCAACTAATTTTGACGACAAGATGCAAAATATATGCGAAATAACGACAAGACGGAATGAACAAATGATGTCCACCATTTATCATTCAACACAAACAACAATATGTTTGGAAACTTTGGTAAAATTTAATCATTTTTCTACGCTAATCACCCTCAATAATTTAAATTGTTACTGATTTCTTGCAAATGAGGGCATTGCAAGATCTTAAGTGTGGGAAGGGGTTAAATTCTTTCGGATTTTAAAATTTTTACTTTAAACACTTGGTTACCATTAAAAATACTAGTAACGCAGTAGTTGTATTAGAATCTAGTGTTCTCTGATAATAATTAACAGCCCTAGTCTTATATACTGACTACCCAATTCTAGTAAAATTTTTCAAAATTTTCAATTAAATGAACTCAAAATCATGTTTATACATATTTATGAACGATAAAACTAGGTGTTAACACCGAAATTATTGTTACCTTAGAAAGGACATAAATTGAGAAACAAATCAAAATGTTAGAATTCATTTAAAATGGAATAGAGGAAAATAAAAAGGAAAATAAAAGCCAAGTGTGGGAAAATTTACCAAGTTATTTTAAACATATGTCACATATTTCTGTAACAAATTATTGAAGATACTTTTGTTTTGGACTAAACTAAACAGTTTTACCCGATTTACTGTAAGAAAGATGGATCTACACGATGAATCAATTCCATCATTAAAAGAAAGTAAAGTCTTCCGAAAAAGAAACGCGCTTCTTGATTTAGGTCATGAAGTTGTCGTCCAGACCAGCTGTAGGTTGACAAAAACCCTAGAAAAGTCATCTCTAAAATCAGCAGGAAATCCACGGACCTCAGCATAAAACAGGGTCGCCATGTGGTCAGACTTATCCTAACCATGAGAGGATCTGTCTTGTAAAATGGGGAGGACGCCGTGAAAATTAGCTTGATAAGACTAATGAATCAGATCCCCAGAAAGGATAATCTCCTTAAAGATCAAAATCAGCTTTTAAGACTGATATTACTCAATCCTAGAGATTGACTTTAAAGATTGAGAATTACAAACTCATGGAATTCAATGATATCTAAACTCGAGCTTGAACTAGAAAATATTTTGATCAAAAATTACAAACCGATTTGTTTTCTAAAAACCCATTTTCAATGCATTCATTACCATTGAACGTAAAATCCTAGGAATTCACCTGGAATTCATTAGGTCACCTGAACCAAATCGGGTGTCAACCGTAAGAACGGTGGTTGCATAACATGGTCAAAGACAGGACCTTGTGCCAGACCAAAAAATTATAAGGGTGAGCTTTACTATTGCTCCTACAAAGGATAGTAATTGCGTCCGACACGTTATAGACCATAATTAAAAGCATGTCAGGGGACATTGCCTTAACAGTTGCTTATTCAACGCTTTCCTTTACAACCGGACGGTAGTTTATCGAAAGGTAAAATTCGGAGCAAGTATACTGGACGTGTTGGTTTCCTAATATAAGGTTAGCAGTTGGGTGACACAAAACCGCAAGTTTTGAGCTAAAATTTTTAAATCTGAAACCCACCAAACCCACAAAAAGAATTTGCAAACACCGGTGAAGGGTTATTCCGGAAAACTTATCTAGGGTAAAAGCTAGATTTAATTTTCAAAAGATCAAATGTTTTCATAAAGATCCAATTTCCTTAAGGATCTAATTTTTTTATAGTCATGTGGGACTGTAAACCATAACATTACTACCATTATTTATACCGCCATATAGAAATCAATGATGTACAAAGTGTGAAGAATAAAGAAGTGATTCTAGTATTTCAAGACTATATTGCTTGAGGACAAGCAACGCTCAAGTGTGGGATTATTTGATAATGCTAAAAACGAACATATATTTCATAGCATTATTCCTCAAGAAAGACAAGCTTTTAGTTGCAATTGTTCTATTTACAAGTGATATTCGTTCAAATAATAAAAGGTGAAGACAAAAGACAGATTCGACGAATTGAAGACACAAACGACCAAAAAGCTCAAAAGTACAAAATACAATCAAAGAGGTTCCAATTATTGATAAGAAACGTCTCAGAATTACAAGAGTACAAGTTACAAAACGCAAAGTACAAGATATTAAATTGTACGCAAGGACGTGCGAAAATCCGGAACCGGGACCAGAGTCAACTCTCAACACTCGACACAACGGACTAAAAATTTCAAGTCAACTATGCACATGAATATAATATAATATATAATTAATTCTTAAAATTAATATATATATTATATTATATTTAAAAACTGTCGGCAAGAAAGGATCCAAAATGGAGTGAGCTGTAAAATCAAACTCCGCGACTCGCAGAGTTTGAAGGGGAAAAATGCCGCGAGTCGCGGAGCCCCAAATTCTGAAACTGCCTATAAAGCTCACGCATTCTGATCGTAAAAAAATATCCATAAAATCAATCTCTCTCTATATATGTATACGTAAATATTTATATTTTAATTTTAATTTTAATTTTAGTTTTAAATCCTAATAATAAGGGTATGTTAGCGAATGTTGTAAGGGTGTAAGTCGAAATTCTGTCCGTGTAACGCTACGCTATTTTTAATCATTGTAAGTTATGTTCAACCTTTTTAATTTAATGTCTTGTAGCTAAGCCGTTATTAAGCTTATTTAAATCGAAGTAATCATGATGTTGGGCTAAAAATATTAAAATTGGGTAATTGGGCTTTGTACCATAATTGGGGTTTGGATAAAAGAACGACACTTGTGGAAATTAGACTATGGGCTATTAATGGGTTTTATATTAACTAAACAATACCTTGTTAATTTAATATAAAAACTTATAATTTGACGTATTTATATATAACCACATACGCTTGACTGGGTACGGTGGGCGGGATATCTATAAATACCAATAATTATTCATTTTACCGGACACGGAACTGGATTAATAGTTAATAGACTTGTTGAAATAGGGGTGAATTACATTCAAGGGTAATTGGTGTAATTGTTAACAAAGTAGTAAAACCTTGGTTTACACGCAGTCGATAACCTGGTGTATTCATTAAACAAAGTATTAAAACCTTGTTACAATTCGAATCCCCAATTAGTTGGAATATTTGACTTCGGGAATAAGAATAATTTGACGAAGGCTTTCGCTCTTTATATTTATGACTGATGAACTATTATGGACAAATCCGTATGGACATATTAAATAATCCAGGACAAAGAACAATTAACCCATGGGAATAAACTAAAATCAATACGTCAAACATCATGATTACGGAAGTTTAAATAAGCATAATTCTTTTATTTCATATTTAATTTCCTTTGTTTTATATTTAATTGCACTTCTAATTATCGTACTTTTTATTTATTGTTATTTAATTGTACTTTTAATTATCGTACTTTTATCGTAATTTTATTTTATCGCACTTTTATTTATCGCAATTTCATTATCGTTATTTACTTTACGCTTTAAATTAAGTCTTTTATTTATTTAATATTTTACATTAGGTTTTAACTGCGACTAAAGTTTTAAAAATCGACAAACCGGTCATTAAACGGTAAAAACCCCCTTTATAATAATAATAATACTTATATATATTTGTATTTTTATAAAATTAAACTAATATAGCGTTAAGCTTTGTTTAAAGATTCCCTGTGGAACGAACCGGACTTACTAAAAACTACACTACTGTACGATTAGGTACACTGCCTATAAGTGTTGTAGCAAGGTTTAAGTATATCTATTCTATAAATAAATAAATATCTTGTGTAAAATTGTATCGTATTTAATAGTTTTTCCTGCTAAAATTTAATAGTATTTTATACCCCTTAGCTTTAACTATCACAAAGAGTGTGAAAACTGTATTGCGAATTGGTTGACCGGTGAGCGCGTCAAGTTCTCCGATGTCGGGAGGTAAATTTGGTTCGCGGTAGGGTTCTCCCTCTTCATTTCTCCAGTGAATGAGTATGTCTCGAACCCATCTCCATCTCCTCCAGAAAGAAGTGTAGTCAACCAGTTGAGGCACTTCGGTCACACTACCTTCAGAGTCTTCAGAATCGCCTTCAGAACTATATGAACTCGAATTTGGTACAAGATCCATCTTACACGATCAGCTAAAGAATTTTCGATATGAAATGATTTTTGGATTCGGATGATATTCTAATTACATAGAATACCTATATATAGTCCCACAGATTCCGTAGATTACGGAGAAACTTTCGGAAGCTATCAGGCAGAGTTTATAGTAACAGATACGTTAAGATATGAATTTTGTCTATACACTATTCATGCAATTAATGCAGTAAGATTTGTCTTAGACTTAAGATGATAAGCAGATAATTTCTAACAAGATATGATAAGCAAAACTTGAAATGTCCCGTTCATATTGATTATAAACGTTCCATATTAATTGATTTCGTCGCGAGATTTTGACCTCTATATGAGACATTTTTCAAAGACTGCATTCATTTTTAAAACAACCATAACCTTTATTTTATCGATAAAGGTTTTAAAAAAAAAACATTACGTAGATTATCAAATAATGATAATCTAAAATATACCTTTTACACACGACCATTACATAATGGTTTACAATAAGAATATATTACATCGAAATAAGTTTCTTGAATGCAGTTTTTACACAATATCATACAATCATGGACTCCAAATCCTGTCCTTATTTTAGTATGCAACAGCGGAAGCTCTTAATAATCACCTGAGAATAAACATGCTTAAAACGTCAACAAAAAAATATTGGTGAGTTATAGGTTTAACCTATATATTATCAAATTAATATAATAGACCACAAGATTTTATTTATTCAATAATCTTACACTCGCAAGTGTATAAAAATCATTCTATGATGAACACCTGGTAACCGACATTAACATAATGCATATAGAATATTCCCCGCATACTCGCAAGTATGTCATAAATTGGCAATCGCAATCACCATATAAATCGAAGTATTAAAGCATTCCAAATTCCAGAATGGGGTTTGTTAGGCCCATAGACCTATCTTTAGGATTCGCGTCAATTAGGGGTCATTTCCCTAATTCTTAGGCTACCAGACTTGAAGGGGCAATATTTGGTTTAATAATCCAACCATAGAATGTAGTTTCGCATACTTGTGTCTATTTTGTAAAACATTTATAAAGCTGCATGTATTCTCATCCCAAAAATATTAGATTTTAAAAGTGGGACTATAACTCACTTTCACATATTTTTCCTTCGTTGGAAATAAGACTTGGCCACTGGTCAATTCACGAACCTATAACAAATATGTACATATATATCAAAGTATGATTTAAATATATTCACAACATTTTTTATTACGTTTTTATGATTTAAGTTTGTTAAGTTAGCCGTCCTCGTTAGTAACCTACAACTAGTTATCCACAGTTAGATGTATTGAAATAAATCAGTATATATTATCTCGAATCAATCCACGACCCAGTGTATACAAGTCTCAGGCTAGATCACAACTCAAAGTATATATATTATTTTGGAACAACCTCAACCCTGTATAGCTAACTCAAACATTACTGCATATAGAGTGTCTATGGTTGTTCCGAAATATATATATATATATGGGTCGATATGATATGTCAAAACATTGTATACGTGTCTATGGTATCCCAAGATTACATAATATGTATAATACAATATAAATTAGTTAGGATATGTTTAGTCTAGATTTGTTACAAAATTTTCGTAGCTAAAACTAGCAAATTTATCCAATTTTGTTTTACCTGTCATTTCTTCGTTTCAAATCCGTTTTGAGTGATTCAAGTTGCTATGGTTTCATAATGAACTGAAATTTATGAAACTAAACAGAAAAATTATAAGTTTATAGTCAGAAATACAGGTTACAAGTCATTTTTTAAAGAGGTAGTCATTTTCGTCGAAAGAACGACATCTTGATGACCATTTTGAAAAACATACTTCCACTTTGAGTTTAACCATGATTTTTAGATATAGTTTCATGTTCATAAGAAAAATTATTTTACCATAAGAACAACTTTTAAATCAAAGTTTATCATAGTCTTTAATTATCAAACCCAAAACAGCCCGCAGTGTTACTACAACGGCGTATGTCCGGTTTTACGGTGTTTTTCGTGTTTTCATTTTTTAAATCATTAAGTTAGCATATCATATAGATATATAACATGTGTTTAGTTGATTTTAAAAGTCAAGTTAGAAGGATTAACTTTATTTGCTAACAAGTTTAGAATTAACTAAACTATGTTCTAGTGATTACATGTTCAAATCTTCGAATAACATAGTCTTATATATATGAATAGAATGATGTTATGAACATCATTACTACCTCAAGTTTAGTAGGTAAACCTACTGGAAGTGACAAAAATTGATCTAGCTTTAAAGGATTCTTGGATGGCTTGAAAGTTCTTGAAGTAGAATCATGACACGAAAACAAGTTCAAGTAAGATTATCACTCGAAATAAGATTGTTATAGTTATAGAGATTGAACCAAAGTTTGAATATGAGTATTACCTTGAATTAGAAAGATATCATACTGTAAATAAGAAAGATTTCTTGAGATTGGATGACCACTTGAAATGGATTAGAAAGCTTGGAAGTAGACATGTAAACTTGAGAGTATTCTTGATTTTATGAAACTAGAACTTATAGAATTTATGAAGAACACTTAAAACTTGAAGATATAACTTGAGAGAGATTAATTAGATAAATAAAATTGAAGAATGATAGTGTTTGTAGGTGTTTTTAGTCGTTGGTATATGGATTAGATATAAAGGATGTGTAAGTTTGTTTTCATGTAAATAATTCATGAATGATTTATAATATTTTTTGTAATTTAGTGAGATATTTCATGCTAGTTGCCAAATAATGGTTCCTACATGTTTAATGAATCACATGGGCTGCTAAGCAGCTGATCATTGAAGTGTATATACTAATAGTATATACATCTAGAAGCTGTGTATTGTACGATTACGAATACGGGTGCATACGAGTAGAATTGTTGATGAAAATGAATGAGGATGTAATTGTAAGCATTTTTGTTAAGTAGAATTACTTTGATATGTGTCTTGAAGTCTTTCAAAAGTGTACAAATACATCTTAATACACTACATGTATATACATTTTAACTAAGTCGTTAAGTCATCGTTAGTCGTTACATGTAAGTGTTGTTTTGAAACCTTTAAGTTAACGATCTCATTTAATGTTGTTAACCCATTGTTTATTATATCTAATGAGATGTTAAATTATTACATTATAATGATATTATGATGTATGAATATATCTTAATATGATATATATACATTAAAATGTCGTTACAATGATAATCGTTACATATATGTCTCGTTTTGAAATCCTTAAGTTAGTAGTCTTGTTTTTACATATGTAGTTCATTGTTAACACACTTAATGATATACTTAATTATCATTTTATCATGTTAAACATAGTGTATCTATATCTTATTATGATTCATATGTATTTAGTAAGACGTTGTTATAACGATAATCGTTATATATATCGTTTCTAGTTTCTTAATTCAATAATCTCATTTTTATGTATATCTCTCATTGTTAATACACTTAGTAAGATACTTACTTATCATAATCTCATGTTAACCATATATATATATATATATATATATATATATATATATATATATAGATATATATATATATATATATATATATATATATATATATATATATATATATATATATATATATATATATATATATCATGTAGTTTTTATAAGTTTTTAACGTTCGTGAATCGCCGGTCAACTTGAGTGGTCAATTGTCTACATGAAACTCATTTCAATTAAACAAGTCTTAACAAGTTTGATTGCTTAACATGTTGGAAACATTTAATCATGCAAATATAGTTTTCATTTAATATATAATCATGGAAAAGTTCGGGTCACTACAGTACCTACCCATTAAATAAACTTCGTCCCGAAATTTTAAGCGGTTGAAGGTGTTGACGCATCTTCTAGAAATAAGTGCGGGTATTTCTTCTTTATCTGGTCTTCACGATCCTAGGTGAACTTGAGTCCTCTACGAGCATTCCATCGAACCTTAACAATTGGTATCTTGTTTTGCTTAAGCCTTTTAACCTCACGATCCATTATTTCGACGGGTTCTTCGATGAATTGAAGTTTTTCATTGATTTGGATTTCCTCTAGCGGAAGAGTGAGATATTCTTTAGCAAAACACATCTTCAAATTCGAGACGTGAAAAGTGTTATGTACAGCCGTGAGTTGTTGAGGTAACTCAAGTCGGTAAGCTACTGGTCCGACACGATCTATAATCTTGAATGGCCCAATGTATCTTGGATTTAGTTTCCCCCATTTACCAAATCGAACAACACCTTTCCAAGGTGAAACCTTAAGCATGACCATCTCTCCAATTTCAAATTCTATATCTTTTCTTTTAATGTCCGCGTAGCTCTTTTGTCGACTTTGGGCGATTTTTTAACCGTTGTTGAATTTGAATGATCTTCTCGGTAGTTTCTTGAATTATATCCGGACCCGTAATTTGTCTATCCCCAACTTCACTCCAACAAATCGGAGACCTGCACTTTCTACCATAAAGTGCCTCAAACGGTGCCATCTCAATACTTGAGTGGTAACTGTTGTTGTAGGAAAACTCTGCTAACGGTAGGTCTCAATCCCAACTGTTTCCAAAATCAATAACACATGCTCGTAGCATGTCTTCAAGTGTTTGTATCGTCCTTTCGCTCTGCCCATCAGTCTGTGGATGATAGGCAGTACTCATGTCTAGACGAGTTTCTAATGCTTGGTGTAATATCTGCCAAAACCTTGAAACAAATCTGCCATCCCTATCAGAGATAATAGAGATTGGTATTCCATGTCTGGAGACAACTTCTTTTAAGTATCATCGCGCCAACTTCTCTATTTTGTCATCTTCTCTCATTGGCAGAAAATGTGCTGATTTGGTGAGACGATCGACTATTACCCAAATAGTATCATAACCACTTGCAGTCCTTGGCAATTTAGTAATGAAATCCATGGTAATGTTTTCTCATTTCCATTCTGGGATTTCAGGTTGCTGAAGTAGACCTGATGGTTTCTGATGTTCAGCTTTGACCTTAGAACACGTCAAACTTTCCCCTACGTATTTAGCAATATCGGCTTTCATACCCGGCCACCAAAAGTGTTTCTTGAGATCTTTGTACATCTTCCCCGCTCTGGGATGTATGGAATATCTGGTTTTATGTGCTTCCTTAAGTATCATTTCTCTCACATCCCCAAACTTTGGCACCCAAATTCTTTCAGCTCTATATCGGGTTCCGTCTTCCCGAATATTAAAGTGTTTTTCCAATCCTTTGGGTATTTCATTCTTCAAATTCCCTTCTCTTACAACTCCCTGCTGCGCCTCCTTTATTTGAGTAGTAAGGTTAGTACGAATAATTATATTCAATGCTTTTACCCGCATAGGTTCTCTGTCCTTTCTACTCAAAGCATCGGCTACCATATTCGCCTTCCCCGGATGGTAACGAATCTCGAAATCGTAATCATTAAATAACTCAATCCACCTCCCCTGCCTCATGTTTAGTTGTTTCTGATTAAATATGTGTTGGAGACTTTTGTGATCGGTATATATAATACTTTTGACCCCATATAAGTAGTGCCTCCAAGTCTTTAATGCAAAAACAACCGCGCCTAATTCCAAATCATGCGTCGTATAATTCTGCTCGTAAATCTTCAATTATCTAGACGCATAAGCAATTACCTTTGTTTGTTGCATTAATACACAACCGAGGCCTTGCTTTGAGGCGTCTCAATATATCACAAAATCATCATTCCCTTCAGGAAATGACAATATAGGTGCCATAGTTAACTTTTTCTTCAACAATTGAAACGCTTTCTCCTGCTCATCCTTCCATTCAAATTTCTTCCATTTATGCGTTAATGCAGTCAAGGGTTTTGCTATTTTGGAAAAATCTTAGATGAATCTTCTGTAGTAACCAGCCAATCCTAAAAATTGACGTATATGCTTCAGAGTTTTCCGGGTTTCCCACTTTTCAATGGTTTCAATCTTTGCCAGATCCACCTGAATACCTTCTTTGTTCACTATGTGACCGAGGAATTGAACTTCTTCCAACCAAAATGCACACTTTGAAAATTTAGCGTACAGTTTTTCTTTCCTCAACAACTCTAGCACTTTTCTCAAATGTTCTTCATGCTCTTGATCATTCTTTGAGTAAATAAGTATGTCATCGATGAAAACAATGACAAACTTGTTAAGGTATGGTCCACACACTCGGTTCATGAGGTCCATGAACACAGCTGGTGCGTTAGTCAACCCAAACGGCATAACCATAAACTCGTAATGACCGTAACGTGTTCTGAAAGCAGTCTTCGGAATATCATCCTCCTTCACCCGCATTTGATGATACCCAGAACGTAAATCAATCTTCGAATAAACTGACGAGCCTTGTAGTTGATCAAATAAGTCATCGATTCTCGGTAGTGGATAATGGTTCTTGATGGTAAGTTTGTTTAACTCTAGGTAGTCAATACACAACCTGAATGAACCATCCTTCTTTTTAACAAACAAAACAGGAGCTCCCCATGGTGATGTACTTGGTCGTATAAAACCACGCTCTAAAAGTTCTTGTAGTTGGCTTTGGAGTTCCTTCATTTCGCTGGGTGCGAGTCTCTATGGAGCACGAGCTATTGGTGCAGCTCCTGGTACAAGATCTATTTGAAATTCAATGGATCGGTGTGGAGGTAGTCCCGGTAATTCTTTCAGAAATACATTGGAAAATTCTTTTGCGACGGGAATATCATTGATGTTATTTTCTTCGGTTTGTACTTTCTCGACATGTGCTAAAACAGCATTGCAACCTTTTCTTATTAGCTTTTGTGCCTTCAAATTACTAATAAGATTTAGCTTCGCGTTGCTCTTTTCTCCGTACACCATTAAGGGTTTTCCTTCTTTTCGTACAATGCGAATTGCATTTTTGGAACATACGATCTCTGCTCTCTCCTTTTTCAACCAGTCCATGCCAATTATCACATCAAAATTCCCTAACTCTACTGGTATCAAATCAATCTTAAACGTTTCGCTAACCAGTTTAATTTCTCGATTCCGACATATTTTATCTGCCGAAATTAATTTACCGTTTGCTAATTCGAGTAAAAATTTATTATTCATAGGCATCAATGGACCACTTAATTTAGCACAAAAATCTCTACTCATATAGCTTCTATCCGCACCCGAATCAAATAAAACATAAGCAGGTTTTTCATCAATAAGAAACGTACCAGTAACAAGCTCTGAGTCTTCTTGCGCTTCTGCCGTATTAATATTGAAAACTCTTCCGCTGCCCTGTCCATTAGTATTCCCCTGATTTGGGCATTCGTTTCTGATATGACCCGGCTTCCCACATCCATAACAAATAATGGCGGTATTATTTGTTCCGACATTATTTGGTCCTTTATTCTTGTTAGCCATTGGTCCGTAAACTTCACACTTCATCGTACCATGACCCTTTCTATTACACTTAGTACACGATGTCATACAAAGCCCAGTCGGATGGTATCCTTCACACCTCTGGCATGGTTTCTGCCTCTGGTTGTTATTGTTGGGATTGTTGTTGTTGCGGTTGTTATTATTGTTGGAACGGTTATTGTAGTTGTTGTAGTTGTTGTTGGGATTGTTATTGTTGTTGCGGTTAAAGTTGCGGTCGTGGTGGTAGTTATTGCGTTTGTAATTGCGATTATTTTTGTTGTATTGGTGACTCTTGTCACTGTTTTCTTCCCACTTCTTCTTCGGTCGCTTGCTCTTTAATTCTTCCCTCAATCTGATTTATGAGTTTGTGAGCCATTCGACTTGCCTTTTGTATGGAGGCGGGCTCGTGTGAACTCATATCTTCTTGAATCCTTTCTGGTAACCCTTTTACAAATGCGTCGATTTTCTCTTCTTCATCTTCGAACGCTCCCGGACGCAATAGGCACAACTCTGTGAAATGTCGTTTGTATGTGGTAATATCAAACCATTGTGTTCGTAACCCTCTAAGCTCTACCTTGAGCTTATTGACCTCGTTTCTGGGACGGTACTGCTCGTTCATTAAATGTTTGAATGCTGACCACGGTAGTGCGTAAGAAACATCTTGTCCCACCTGTTCTAGATAAGTGTTCCACCATGTTAACGCAGTACCCGTGAAGGTATGCGTAGCATACTTTACTTTGTCTTCTTCAGTGCACTTACTTATGGCAAACACCGATTCAACCTTCTCAGTCCACCATTTTAATCCGATTGGACCCTCGGTTCCATCGAATTCCAAAGGTTTACAGGCAGTAAATTCTTTGTAGGAGCATCCTACACGAGTTCTCGTGACGTTAGTTCCATTGCTGGATTTAGAGTTATTGTTATTTTGCATCGCATCCTGTACTGCGGTTATATTTGCTGCAAGGAAAGCACGGAAGTCTTCCTCGCTCATGTTCAAATTCTGACGAGTCGTCGGTGCCATTTTCTTCAAAAATAACCCAAAAGAATTAAGTTAATCATATAGAATATTAAGAGTAGTCAATAGTGTTTCGTAGCATAATATGAACTCATTTATAAAAGCTTTTTCTTCATATTAGCGTTTTATAGTTTTAATTCGGGTAGTACCTACCCGTTAAGTTCATACTTAGTAGCTAATATACCATTCAACTACTAGAATTCTATATGAAAAATTGATTATAATAATATTTCGCGTTCAAACTTTTATACAATATTTTACAAACTTACAATACCGCTATAATACATATAGCATGAAATATAGCACACAATAACTTTGATACTAAACAGTTGTGACAACAATCCTAGTTAACACGCAAGTCGTTCAGCAAAGGCAATAAAAACACGTAATTCATAAGTCCAGAAACAAGTCATGCATTCTGGTTTTACTAAGACTACTTCTCATCCTTGGTCTTGTGGAACATAACCGTTGTGGCCGTTGACAAGACAGCATGTTGTAACGTCGTCAAAGGGACGAGGGTTTTGTAATGCCCAACAGCCCCGTAATAATCTAAAAACCTTGTTTCTCACCCCAACTACTGAATCCGTCACTTGTGGGAAGGTTTTATTTAAAAGTTGTAATCCGATGTTCTTTTTCTCACTTTGGTGAGAAGCGAACATTACTAACCCGTAAGCATAACATGCTTCTTTATGTTGCATGTTAGAAGCTCTTTCTAACTCACGAAGTCCTACTTTGGGATATGTTGAGTCAAAATAGGTTTTTAACCCGTAGCGTAAAATTGCATTTGGGTTCCCCGCATTTAATGCTTTAAAGAAAACACGGCATAACTTACGGTGTCCTCAATGTGATATACCCCATCTTTCAAATGAAAGCCTTTTATAAACTAAGGCCTTCCTGGAACATTCTTCAAATGTTCTACAAACTAATTTTGCCATAAACAATTATGCCGACGAATTCTGACCGACTTTAGACTAGATTTCATCAATCATGTCCCCGGGTAGGTGTTCTAAAATTTTTGGTTGTCTATCCTTAATGTCCATTGTGTTTTTATACTGTAAAACAGATGAGAATTAGATTCGTAAAAGATAATTATCAAATAATACAAACAATTTTCACATACAACAAGAAAAGTACAAGCACACTTATTTTACATATTTTACACCTCATGATTACAACTCTTTATTCCGACTCACTATTTTCTTCCTCTTCAGACCTGTTTCGTTTTGCTAATTTTCTAGGGATATATGATGTTCCTCTAATACGAGCCGTTGTTTTCACAAATGGTTTAGAAAAACCTGGTGGCTTAGAGGGTACCGGGTTATTATTACAACTTAAGAAATACGGGTGTTGACGATACATATAAAGTTCATCGGGGTTGGAATCAGGTTTCTCTATTTTGATGCCCTTTCCCTTATTATTTTCTTTTGCTTTTTCAAATTGGGTCGAGGTAATTTCTATAACATCATCGGAATCCTCATCGGGATCCGATTCATCGGAAAATTGGTAATCTTCCCAATATTTTGCTTCCTCGGTGGAAACACCATTGACCATTATTAATTTTGGTCCATTCGTTGAGGGTTTTCTTTTACTTATATGTTTTTCTGTGGTTCCTAATATTTCCTCCTCTGGAACCTCTTCTTCTTCCGGTTCCTCTTTTTCCGGTTCCTCTTCTTCCGGTTCCTCTTCGGGAATTTGTGAATCTTCCCAATATATATTCGACTCTTCATTATTATTAGGTGAGTCGATGGGATTTGTACTAGAGGTAGACATCTATCACACAATATCAAACATGTTAAGAGATTAATATATCATATAATATTTACATATTACAATTTGTAGTTTCCAACAAAAAAAAATATTAAGCAATTATTTTTAAAGAAAATACGGTCGAAGTCCAGATTCACTAATGCATCCTAACAAACTCGATAAGACACACTAATGCAAATTTTCTGGTTCTCTAAGACCAACGCTCAGATACCAACTGAAATGTCCCGTTCATATTGATTATAAACGTTCCATATTAATTGATTTCGTCGCAAGGTTTTGACCTCTATATGAGACGTTTTTCAAAGACTGCATTCATTTTTAAAACAACCATAACCTTTATTTTATCGATAAAGGTTTTAAAAAAAACATTACGTAGATTATCAAATAATGATAATCTAAAATATACCGTTTACACACGACCATTACATAATGGTTTACAATAAAAATATATTACATCGAAATAAGTTTCTTGAATGCAGTTTTTACACAATATCATACAATCAGGGACTCCAAATCCAGTCCTTATTTTAGTATGCAACAGCGGAAGCTCTTAATAACTACCTGAGAATAAACATGCTTAAAACGTCAACAAAAAAATGTTGGTGAGTTATAGGTTTAACCTATATATTATCAAATTAATATAATAGACCACAAGATTTCATTTATTCAATAATCTTACACTCGTAAGTGTATAAAAATCATTCTATGATGAACACCTGGCAACCGACATTAACATAATGCATATAGAATATTCTCTGCATACTCGCAAGTATGTCATAAATTGGCAATCGCAATCACCATATAAATCGAAGTATTAAAGCATTCCAAATTCCAGAATGGGGTTTGTTAGGCCCATTGATCTATCTTTAGGATTCGCGTCAATTAGGGGTCATTTCCCTAATTCTTAGGCTACCAGACTTGAAGGGGCAATCTTTGGTTTAATAATCCAATCATAGAATGTAGTTTCGCATACTTGTGTCTATTTTGTAAAACATTTATAAAGCTGCATGTATTCTCATCCCAAAAATATTAGATTTTAAAAGTGGGACTATAACTCACTTTCACATATTTTTCCTTCGTTGGAAATAAGACTTGGCCATTGGTCGATTCACGAACCTATAACAAATATGTACATATATATATCAAAGTATGATTTAAATATATTCACAACATTTTTTATTACGTTTTTATGATTTAAGTTTGTAAAGTTAGCAGTCCTCGTTAGTAACCTACAACTAGTTGTCCACAGTTAGATGTATTGAAATAAATCAATATATATTATCTCGAATCAATCCATGACCCAGCGTATACAAGTCTCAGGCTAGATCACAACTCAAAGTATATATATTATTTTGGAATCAACCTCAACCCTGTATAACTAACTCAAACATTACTGCATATAGAGTGTCTATGGTTGTTCCGAAATATATATATAGGTGGGTCGATATGATATGTCAAAATATTGTATACGTGTCTATGGTATCCCAAGAATTACATAATATGTACAATACAATATAAATTAGTTAGGATATGTTTAGTCTAGATTTGTTACAAAATTTTCGTAGCTAAAACTAGCAAATTTATCCAATTTTGTTTTACCCGTCATTTCTTCGTTTCAAATCCGTTTTTAGTGATTCAAGTTGCTATGGTTTCATAATGAACTGAAATTTATGAAACTAAACAGAAAAAGTATAAGTTTATAGTCGAAAATACAGATAACAAGTCATTTTTTAAAGAGGTAGTCATTTCCGTCGAAAGAACGACATCTTGATGACCATTTTGAAAAACATACTTCCACTTTGAGTTTAACCATGATTTTTGGATATAGTTTCATGTTCATAAGAAAAATATTTTCCCAGAAGAACAACGTTTAAATCAAAGTTTATCATAGTCTTTAATTATCAAACCCAAAACAGCCCGCGGTGTTACTACAACGGCGTATGTCCGGTTTTACGGTGTTTTTCTTGTTTTCAGGTTTTAAATCATTAAGTTAGCATATCATATAGATATAGAACATGTGTTTAGTTGATTTTAAAAGTCAAGTTAGAAGGATTAACTTTATTTGCAAACAAGTTTAGAATTAACTAAACTATGTTCTAGTGATTACATGCTCAAATCTTCGAATAAGATAGTTTTATATATATGAATCGAATGATGTTATGAACATCATTACTACCTCAATTTTAGTAGGTAAACCTACTAGAAGTAACAAAAATTGATCTAGCTTCAAAGGATTCTTGGATGGCTTGAAAGTTCTTGAAGTAGAATCATGACACGAAAATAAGTCCAAGTAAGATTATCACTCGAAATAAGATTGTTATAGTTATAGAAATTGAACCAAAGTTTGAATATGAGTATTACCTTGAATTAGAAAGATATCATACTATAAATAAGAAAGATTTCTTGAGATTGGATGACCACTTGAAATGGATTAGAAAGCTTGGAAGTAGACTTGTAAACTTGAGAGTATTCTTGATTTTATGAAACTAGAACTTATAGAATTTATGAAGAACACTTAGAACTTGAAGATATAACTTGAGAGAGATTAATTAGATAAAGAAAATTGAAGAATGATAGTGTTTGTAGGTGTTTTTAGTCATTGGTATATGGATTAGATATAAAGGATGTGTAAGTTTGTTTTCATGTAAATAATTCATGAATGATTTATAATATTTTTTGTAATTTAGTGAGATATTTCATGCTAGTTGCCAAATAATGGTTCCTACATGTTTAATGAATCACATGGGCTGCTAAGCAGCTGATCATTGAAGTGTATATACCAATAGTATATACATCTAGAAGCTGTGTATTGTACGATTACGAATACGGGTGCATACGAGTAGAATTGTTGATGAAAATGAATGAGGATGTAATTGTAAGCATTTTTGTTAAGTAGAAGTACTTTGATATGTGTCTTGAAGTCTTTCAAAAGTGTACAAATACATCTTAATACACTACATGTATATACATTTTAACTGAGTCGTTAAGTCATCGTTAGTCGTTACATGTAAGTGTCATTTTGAAACCTTTAAGTTAACGATCTCATTTAATGTTGTTAACTCATTATTTATTATATCTAATGAGATGTTAAATTATTACATTATAATGATATTATGATGATTGAATATATCTTAATATGATATATATATATATACATTAAAATGTCGTTACAACGATAATCGTTACATATATGTCTCGTTTCGAAATCCTTAAGTTAGTAGTCTTGTTTTTACATATGTAGTTCATTGTTAACACACTTAATGATATACTTAATTATCATTTTATCATGTTAAACATAGTGTATTTATATCTTATTATGATTCATATGTATTTAGTAAGACGTTGTTATAATGATAATCGTTATATATATCGTTTCTAGTTTCTTAATTCAATAATCTCATTTTTATATATATCTCTCATTGTTAATACACTTAGTAAGATACTTACTTATCATAATCTCATGTTAACCATATATACCCATATATATATATATATATATATATATATATATATATATATATATATATATATATATATATATATATATATATATATATATATATATATATATATATATATATATATATATATATCATCATGTAGTTTTTACAAGTTTTTAACGTTCGTGAATCGCCGGTCAACTTGGGTGGTCAATTGTCTACATGAAACTCATTTCAATTAAACAAGTCTTAACAAGTTTGATTGCTTAACATGTTGGAAACATTTAATCATGCAAATATAGTTTTCATTTAATATATAATCATGGAAAAGTTCGGGTCACTACAGTACCTACCCGTTAAATAAATTTCGTCCCGAAATTTTAAGCGGTTAAAGGTGTTGACGCATCTTCTGGAAATAAGTGCGGATATTTCTTCTTTATCTGGTCTTCACGTTCCCAGGTGAACTCGGGTCCTCTACGAGCATTCCATCGAACCTTAACAATTGGTATCTTGTTTTACTTAAGCCTTTTAACCTCACGATCCATTATTTTGACGGGTTCTTCGATGAATTGAAGTTTTTAATTGATTTGGATTTCGTCTAGCGGAATAGTGAGATCTTCTTTTGCAAAACATTTCTTCAAATTCAAGACGTGGAAAGTGTTATGTACAGCCGCGAGTTGTTGAGGTAACTCAAGTTTGTAAGCTACTGGTCCGACACGATCTATAATCTTAAATGGCCCGATGTATCTTGGATTTAGTTTCCCCCATTTACCAAATCGAACAACACCTTTCCAAGGTGAAACCTTAAGCATGACCATCTCTTCAATTTCAATTTCTATATCTTTTCTTTTAATGTCTGCATAGCTCTTTTGTCGACTTTGGGCGGTTTTTAACCGTTGTTGAATTTGAATGATCTTCTCGGTAGTTTCTTGAATTATATCCGGACCCGTAATTTGTCTATCCCCAACTTCACTCCAACAAATTGGAGACCTGCACTTTCTACCATAAAGTGCCTCAAACAGTGCCATCTCAATACTCGAGTGGTAACTGTTGTTGTAGGAAAACTCTGCTAACGGTAGGTACTGTAACGACCCTACTTTTTCCGTTATCTTTTACCGTTAACTATTTAACGACCGTTAATTGTTATTCGTGCCACGTCATTTCTATGACCTATATTATTATTTTTGTAATAATATATTAATTATTATGTGTTATATGAATATTTGTATTCATATTTTAAATTATACGTTCCTACGAGTCGCGGATTTCTATCCGGCGAATCTTTTCGGTTTTCAAACCAACGGTCGAATTTTTGGGATTTTTAAGTCCTAATTATTTTAAATATGATATTTTGATGTCATATGATTATATATAGTGTTTATATATTTTATTCGTCGCGTATTTATTATCTCTCCGAAAAATCAATTGCGTAGCGGTGTTTTCGCGTTTCGGGTTTCGTTCGGGCGTTCGGGCCACTAGGATTTTGTCATTTATCAAATTGGGTCAATATGGGGCCCACCCCATTCAGTTCTTGGCCGAAATTGTCAAGGGGAGGGGGTATTTTTGCCAAACTTTGTAAATTGTGATACATGTTGATCAAAACTCCACAATACTTCTCATTTCAACCTAATTCATTTTTTTTTTTGCAAACCCTCTCCTCTCCTCTCATCCTTGCCGTCACCACCACCACTAAACATCATCATCATCTTTCAATTTTTTGCTTTAAAGGTTTAGAGCTTTCATCATAATCGGGTTCACCGCATCGTTCTCTACACGTTCATATCCTTCAATTCTTGATTAGGGTATAAACCCTAACCCTAGCTTTTCAATTTTTCATTTATTTTACTGATTTTATATGTTATATTGATAGTATGATGATTACATGTTATTGTATTGATGATTGTATGCGTAGAATTGCTCGATTATACATGTTTTCGGTTTGATTTAATTGGGACAGCAGCTTTTTCGTGTGTTTCTGACTTTGTAACTGATATAAAAGTTAAAATAAAATATATAAATGAGTTCCTCTCATCAAGACATTAATTTTAGACTCCGGATTCATGTCGTTTCGATTCCCGGAGCCCTAGATATGCTTAATTTGATTTTTGGTAAAGATTGAAAGGTGTTATGGGCAAGAACAAGGTATGGTCCGACTTTGTGATCATCCTTGGTGTCTTTAGGGTGTGTCATTTGGTTAGGACTGATGGTGGGACGAATTTTCATGTTCGGCTCACCTAAATCCGAGCCACGGTTCACCCGTTGTGCCTAAATCACTGTTTTGAGTAAATTGAATTCCCAAGTGTTGTCATGGCTGATATCCACGACCTAGGGACTGTTCTTGGAGTGTTCTTGAGTACATAATTGTGTCGGGTGGTTTGAGTAGGCGGAGATGCATATGTGGCTCGCCCGAAACCGACACCCGGGGCTCAAGATACGACCCGATGAACTTTTAAACTTAAAACTTATGGTTAATGATTAAACTTATGTTAAAATGAATGGCTTTCATTATTAATAAATTACTTATGATAAAATAAGTAATTATTATTATTTAAGACTTATGATATAAATATTTATTATATCATTTAATTATTAATTATGATTTAATTAACATTTTAATTAAACTTATGATTAATAATACTTTTATTATTAAAGAAAAATACTTATGATAAGTATTAAATTTATTTTTGAGAAATTATTATAAGACTTATAATAAAGATTAAATAATTATTTAATTATTGTAAGACTTAATTATTATTTAATTATGATTTAATTATTAAATACTTATGATTTAATAATTTTAATTAGAAACTTATGATATAATTAATAATTCATTATTAATTTATAATACTTATGATATGAATTAAAATTCATTATTAATTAATAAAACTTATATAATGATTAATATTTAATTAATTAATTAAATACTTATGTTATACTAATTATAACATTTCAACTTATATTAACTTTAATAATTCATTTTATTTAATTAAACTTATGTTATGACATAACTTTACACTTTTGACTTTAATAAACATTATAACCTATGTTATTATTATAACTTACACTTTTCAAATTAATGTTGACTATGTTGACCAAGTTTGACTTTTGAGTTGACTTTCGGTTGACTTTGACTTTCAGTTGACTTCTGTTGACTTTCTAAATAAGGAAACTTTCCTAACTTCAAAACTTTCTAAAAATAGAAGTTTCTAAATTTGGAAACTTTCCAAAAATAGAAACTTTCCTAAAATAGAAACTTTCCCAAAATAGAAACATTCCAAAAATGGAAACATTCCAAAAATAGAAACTTTCTAAAAATAGAAAGTGTGTGTCCTTATGCTGTTCCAATCAAACCGATGCTTGCTGAGTAATGTTCTATGTCTACTTGCAACATGTACAATAGCTATCATACTAAGACTTGACCTAAGTTAGTTATTTATTTCGACCTGCTTTATTTATAGGTCGGCGTTGTGATCTTTCTTGATCACTTTACTTTACTTGCTGTTCGCTTGTTTGTGAGATTTCTTCAGTTGTTATTTAAGGTGAGTTATAGTCCCATTTTTATATTTTAAATCTTTTGGGATGAGAATACATGCAATTTATTTTATATTCTGGACACAAGTGAAAGTTGGTTTAAATTATTCATTGTGAGTTGAACAAAAATATTCCCTAGTCTGGTAACTGTAATCACTGGTTTCTACCGGTGAACACGAATCCTATGGATAGATCTATCGGGTTTGACAACCCCATTTCGAGCTAGTCGCGCTAGCAATTTATAATCGGAATGTTTAGTACTTCGTATTTAGTTGAAGATACACTTGTTCGGTGTATATTATTTATTGTGTTTGGCAAGGGTAAATAAAGGGTTAAGTGGTTACCAGGTGGCTCACGGAAAATGGAATAATGTTTTATTATATGTTTTCTAGCATATAATTTGGTTGTTTAAAAGGAGTTTTATGTTTTCAAACATAAATTTTTGTTGTTTAAATTAAATATTGTTTGCAATATTAAACCTATAATTCACTCAACATTTTTGTTGACAGTTACTCGCATGTTTTATTCTCAGGTTTATGATTGACTGTTTCCGCTGTGCTTAGAGGGTCTGCATATTTATGATGGCAGCTTTTGTTAAACATTAACTTGCATTCTATTTTGTTACATTAAAAAGTGGATGTTGTTAACTTTGTTTGGTCAACATTTGGTTAAAGTATTTATGTATAGTTTTTCTAAACTTATACAATTTAGTAGATTTTCTTTATAGGAAATCATTTTTAAATAAAGAATGCAAGGTTGTTTTATAAAATTCATATAGAGTTTCGATCAAGCTGTGGGACCAAGTGACGGAGCCGTTAAGTGTTTTGAAGGAGTCGTCACAGTTGGTATCAGAGCGTTGGTTGTAGGGAATTAGGCTGCATTGATGTCGTTACCCGAGTCAATAGGGTGCATTAGTGAGTCTAGTCTACAGCCCGGCCTATTATATATTATTATATGTGATTATTTGTATCGTATTGGTATGTATATGGTTATCACACATACATTTCTATTATGTTCTGAATCCGGGAGGAACTCCCATTCTGATTTAAACGTATTCTCCGACTCATGCGAGTTCATCTTTTATAGGAACGCCTCGGTTAGTGAAACCGAGGGGGTGTCATTCTTGACTTCTGAAATTCTCGACATTTCTATGTCATAATTTGTGTTTATTGATATAACGTTTGAGTTATATTACGTGTTCTAGGATTCTAGGCATTTCTATGTCATCTATTAGGGTTATGTATATAACGTTTGAGTTATATTACGCGAGATGTCATTCTTGACTTCTAAAGGCTCGGCATTTCAATGTCAGCTATTGTGTTTGGGTATATAACATTTTTGTTATATTACTTGCCTTTGTGCCGTTGTGCCTATGTGCTTTGGTTTTTGAAAAGGAAAACGTCATTCTTGACTTTTAGAGATTCTGGGTACTTCGAAGACATTCTTATGTCATCGTTACTCCTATTCATTACTTTCGATGTCTTTGTCTCTTGTGCTATCCTTAGCACATTGTTAAGAAATTGTTTTAGGGAAATTGTGTTGAAATTCGAGGTTGACCACGTGTCCTGACCTTATGTAGTGATATTGGAATGGAACTATGAGTTAGTGAAATATAATGGCGTCAGGCCAACGTGATTATATTACGTTAATTCATAAAAAGTCCCAATATTGTGACATGAGGAATAGAAAGTGAGTCAAAGAAAATTTGTACACCACTCATTCAGAAATTCTAACGTTGTTACATGAGTAAGGAAGATACTCATTATCTTATTTGTTGATATACGAGAGACTCATCTTAACCGAACTACTTACCCCATGTTTTATCATTCATAACTCGCTTGTTAGTGACAGCTTCGCACGTGACTAGTTTTGACCCAAGGACTTGTGTCCTGATAAAAGTCAAAACAATATTTAACTCATTGGTTTTCATGACCTCGTAGCATTTATTGATTAGATGTCGCAAGACGATTCAAGTCCTTCACCCGAGATTTAACGGTCTTACTTCAACTCGTAACCTTTATAATGCGGATACCCTGCTTTTCATTTAAAATTTTTACACATTTGTGTAATTGGGCGGTTCTCGTGAGATTTATGGGCGAATAGAAGTAATGAAATATTTTGTCATGTATACTAATTATAAAATCATATATGTACGTATGAATTCGAATGGATAAATTTACCCTTACCTATTTTGGCTAGTATACACTAAATTGTACCTTCAAAATTATTTTAAAATCACTCATGTCGAGTTGTCTAGTTAACCCAAATTGTTTTACGTAAAATGGTACACGTTGTACATACTTCTAAATTTACTAAGAGCTTCGTTCCATTTATGGAGTTACATCAGACGTTTAAAGCTTTTTCAAAACTTCTTTGATTGATTACATTAGAATTTTCGCATTACTCTACAGAGTGCTTGGATCACAGTTCTTCTCATCCTCCGTTTAAGGATGAAATTTACCATTAAGTTCATTGATAGAAATTCTTACACCAGTTTGGATGTCGGTTTTATAAAATTTGTTGGAAAGTCTTTGCGCCCATAGAATTTTCCCTCGTATGGTTGGACATGGCCGAAACGCACACCGATAAATCAAGTTTCTGGGGTACACTCGATGGTCACCCTATTGTAGAAAAGGCGCTAAGTGGGTTTCTACCCCAACTGTTGTTATGGCAGGTATCATGGATATATATTACACTAGACTGATTGAGGAGTTTCTACTCTCAATATTCACTGTCAATCGCAACACCCTCATAAACATCAATCCTAGGATTCAATACTTTGAGGTACACGAAATTATTTTTGGAGATTCATCTCAACCGGAGTCGACCATTCTTTATAACCCATGATTCGCATTCTTTTCATCCGCACATAAATTTAGGAATATGGATGAATCCTAGACTTCCTCGCTCATTGTACATGAAAGTTCACTCTCGTTGAATTAACACACTTTTCGTACGTCTTCCTTTTGAAAATGTAATGAAAATTTACTTTGGAATCTATGATCCTTGTTATCCCCTTTGAGAGAATTGCCATAAACATCCTCGCAAAGGTTGTCATGCTATTCTAGCCCATGTTGTTGATTCCGATAAAGAAGAGAAGAGTATTAAGGATGTTCCCATTGTTAGTGATTTTCCTGAGGTATTTCCCGAAGATTTACCTGGTCTTCCGCCGCAACGCGCGGTAGAATTTCAAATCGATCTTGTTCCCAGTTCTGCTCCTGTAGCACGTGCTCCTTACCGACTTGCGCCTTCCGAACTTCAAGAATTGTCGAGTCAACTCCGTGAGTTGTTAGACAAAGGTTTTATTCGTCTCAGTTCGTCCCCTTTGGGAGCTCCTGTTCTTTTTGTTAAGAAGAAAGATGGTTCGTTTCGTTTATATATTGGTTATCGCGAGTTGAACAAGCTTACGGTTGAGAACCGTTACCCTCTTCCGAGAATTGATGATCTGTTCGATCAACTTCAAGGTTTGCCCGTTTATTCTAAGATTGATCCTTGTTCCGGTTATCACCAACTACGGGCTAAAGAAACTGATGTTTCGAAAACTGCTTTCCGCACCCGTTACGGTCACTTTGAATTTCTTGTTATGCCGTTCGGATTGACAAATGCACCTGCTGTGTTTATGGACCTCATGAACCGTGTGTGCAGACCCTATCTGGACATATTCGTTATTGTTTTTATCGACGACATCCTTATTTATTCTAAGAGTGATGAAGAACACGAAGAATATTTGAAGTTGGTGCTTGATTTATTGAGAAAAGAAGAGTTGTACGCTAAGTTCTCTAAGTGTAATTTCTGATTAAGAGAAGATCAATTCCTTGGATATATTGTTAGTAAACAAGGAATACTAGTTGATCCCGCCAAGATTGAGGCAATTGAAAAGTGGGAAATTCCAAAAACTCCTACTCAAATTCGCCAGTTTCTAGGATTAGCAGGTCATTATAAAAGGTTCATTCAAGATTTCTCTCAAATAGCTAAACCTCTGACTGCTTTAACGCACAAAAGGAAAAAGTATGAGTGGAAGAATGAACAAGATGCTGCTTTTCAAACTCTGCAGGAGAAGTTAACTTCCGCTCCGATATTGTCACTACCTGAGGGTAATGACGATTTTGTTGTCTATTATGATGCATCGCGTCAGGGCTTGGGTTGCGTTTGATGCAACGAAAGAAAGTCATCGCTTATGTGTCATGTCAGTTGACGATCCATGAACAGAATTATACAACCCATGATTTAGTGTTAGGAGCTGTTGTGTTTGCGCTTAAGATTTGGAGACATTATTTATATGGGGTCAAAAGTACAGTGTACACTGATCACAAGAGTCTTCAACATATTCTTGATCAAAAATAGCTAAATATGAAGCAGCGATGACGGGTTGAGACGTTGAATGATTATGATTTCGAACTTTTATATCATCCTGGAAAGGCCAATGTTGTGGCTGACGCTTTGAGTCGAAAGGAGAGAGTTGAACCTCGTAGGTTTAGAGCCTTAAATATGACCATTCGAACAAACCTCACAAGGCAGATTCTTGAGGCACAACAAGAAGCCTTGAAGGAGGAAAATTTTGTAACGGGGAGGTCCGAGGCTTGAGTAAATAGTTAGAGGTACAAACCGATGGTACTCGGTATTTCGCGGGATGCCTTTGGGTTCCGAAGTTTGGTGATCTACGAAAACTTGTTTTAGATGAGGCTCATAAGTCTAGGTACTCTATCCATCCTGGTTCAGGAAAGATGTATCGTGATCTTAAGGAGCTGCATTGGTGGCCTAATTTGAAAGCTGATGTGGCTACGTATGTGGCTAAGTGTTTGACCTGTGCTAAGGTTAAAGCTGAACATCAGAACCGTCAGGACTTTTGGTGCAACTTGAAATTTTCGAGTGGAAGTGGGAAGGTATTGCAATGGACTTTATTACGAAGTACCGAGAGTTGTGGGTGGTTACGATACCATTTGGGTGATTGTTGACCGACTCGCTAAGTCAACTTTTTTTCTTGCCAATTAAGGAAACATATTCAATGAAGAAGTTTACTCGTTTGTATTTGAAGGAGATTATTTCGAGACATGGTGTTCCCGTATTGATTATGTTGGACTGAGGCAGTCCTAACAAGGTGCTCTAGGAACTAAATTGGATATGAGCACCGCTTATCATCCACAGACGGATGGTCAGAGTGAAAGGACCATTCAAATGTAGAAAACATGTTAAGAGTGTGTGTTATTGATTTTGGAAATGGGTGGGATAAATATTTGCCGCTGGCTGAGTTTTCTTATAACAGCAGTTATCATGCAAGTATTAAAGCCGCACCGTTTGAAGCTCTGTATGGTAGAAAGTGTAGGTCTCCTGTCTGCTGGAATGAGGTTGGGGATGCTCAACTCACAGGACCAGAGATCATTCACAAGACTACCGAGAATATTGCACAGATTAAGGAAAGATTGAGAACCACCAGGAGTAGGCAAAAGAGTTATGCTGATAAGAGAAGGAACGATATCGAATTTCAGGTCGGTGATCCTGTTATGTTGAAAGTTTCACCTTGGAAGGGTGTGGTACGTTTTGGTAAAAGGGGAAAGTTGAATCCTCGATTTGTTGGACCTTTTGGGATTATTGAGAGAGTTGGACCAGTGGCTTATCGTTTGAAATTGCCACAAGAACTCAGTGCTATTTGTGACGTTTTTCATGTATCGAATTTAAAGAAGTGTTTGGCCGAGGCCAATGAAACTATTCTTTTTGATGAACTTCATGTTGATAAGCAACTACATTTTATTGAGGAACCTGTTGAAATTATGGACCGAGAGGTTAAGACTCTCAAGCAGAGTAGAATTCCTATTGTTCGAGTTACATGGAACGCCAGACGCGTTCCCGAGTTCACTTGGGAGCGTGAAGTTCAGATGAGGCAGAAGTACCCGCATTTGTTCCCAGATGCTGAGTCAACCCCTGCACCTGCTTAAATTTCGGGACGAAATTTCCGTAACGGGAAGGTACTGTAACGACCCTACTTTTTCCGTTATCTTTTACCGTTAACTATTTAACGACCGTTAATTGTTATTCGTGCCACGTCATTTCTATGACCTATATTATTATTTTTGTAATAATATATTAATTATTATGTGTTATATGAATATTTGTATTCATATTTTAAATTATACGTTCCTACGAGTCGCGGATTTCTATCCGGCGAATCTTTTCGGTTTTCAAACCAACGGTCGAGTTTTTGGGATTTTTAAGTCCTAATTATTTTAAATATGATATTTTGATGTCATATGATTATATATAGTGTTTATATATTTTATTCGTCGCGTATTTATTATCTCTCCGAAAAATCAATCGCGTAGCGGTGTTTTCGCGTTTCGGGTTTCGTTCGGGCGTTCGAGCCACTAGGATTTTGTCATTTATCAAATTGGGTCAATATGGGGCCCACCCCATTCAGTTCTTGGCCGAAATTGTCAAGGGGAGGGGGTATTTTTGCCAAACTTTGTAAATTGTGATACATGTTGATCAAAACTCCACAATACTTCTCATTTCAACCTAATTCATTTTTTTTTTTGCAAACCCTCTCCTCTCCTCTCATCCTTGCCGTCACCACCACCACTAAACATCATCATCATCTTTCAATTTTTGCTTTAAAGGTTTAGAGCTTTCATCATAATCGGGTTCACCGCATCGTTCTCTACACGTTCATATCCTTCAATTCTTGATTAGGGTATAAACCCTAACCCTAGCTTTTCAATTTTTCATTTATTTTACTGATTTTATATGTTATATTGATAGTATGATGATTACATGTTATTGTATTGATGATTGTATGCGTAGAATTGCTCGATTATACATGTTTTCGGTTTGATTTAATTGGGACAGCAGCTTTTTCGTGTGTTTCTGACTTTGTAACTGATATAAAAGTTAAAATAAAATATATAAATGAGTTCCTCTCATCAAGACATTAATTTTAGACTCCGGATTCATGTCGTTTCGATTCCCGGAGCCCTAGATATGCTTAATTTGATTTTTGGTAAAGATTGAAAGGTGTTATGGGCAAGAACAAGGTATGGTCCGACTTTGTGATCATCCTTGGTGTCTTTAGGGTGTGTCATTTGGTTAGGACTGATGGTGGGACGAATTTTCATGTTCGGCTCACCTAAATCCGAGCCACGGTTCACCCGTTGTGCCTAAATCACTGTTTTGAGTAAATTGAATTCCCAAGTGTTGTCATGGCTGATATCCACGACCTAGGGACTGTTCTTGGAGTGTTCTTGAGTACATAATTGTGTCGGGTGGTTTGAGTAGGCGGAAATGCATATGTGGCTCGCCCGAAACCGACACCCGGGGCTCAAGATACGACCCGATGAACTTTTAAACTTAAAACTTATGGTTAATGATTAAACTTATGTTAAAATGAATGGCTTTCATTATTAATAAATTACTTATGATAAAATAAGTAATTATTATTATTTAAGACTTATGATATAAATATTTATTATATCATTTAATTATTAATTATGATTTAATTAACATTTTAATTAAACTTATGATTAATAATACTTTTATTATTAAAGAAAAATACTTATGATAAGTATTAAATTTATTTTTGAGAAATTATTATAAGACTTATAATAAAGATTAAATAATTATTTAATTATTGTAAGACTTAATTATTATTTAATTATGATTTAATTATTAAATACTTATGATTTAATAATTTTAATTAGAAACTTATGATATAATTAATAATTCATTATTAATTTATAATACTTATGATATGAATTAAAATTCATTATTAATTAATAAAACTTATATAATGATTAATATTTAATTAATTAATTAAATACTTATGTTATACTAATTATAACATTTCAACTTATATTAACTTTAATAATTCATTTTATTTAATTAAACTTATGTTATGACATAACTTTACACTTTTGACTTTAATAAACATTATAACCTATGTTATTATTATAACTTACACTTTTCAAATTAATGTTGACTATGTTGACCAAGTTTGACTTTTGAGTTGACTTTCGGTTGACTTTGACTTTCAGTTGACTTCTGTTGACTTTCTAAATAAGGAAACTTTCCTAACTTCAAAACTTTCTAAAAATAGAAGTTTCTAAATTTGGAAACTTTCCAAAAATAGAAACTTTCCTAAAATAGAAACTTTCCTAAAATAGAAACATTCCAAAAATGGAAACCTGGTAAAAATAGAAAGTGTGTGTCCTTATGCTGTTCCAATCAAACCGATGCTTGCTGAGTAATGTTCTATGTCTACTTGCAACATGTACAATAGCTATCATACTAAGACTTGACCTAAGTTAGTTATTTATTTCGACCTGCTTTATTTATAGGTCGGCGTTGTGATCTTTCTTGATCACTTTACTTTACTTGCTGTTCGCTTGTTTGTGAGATTTCTTCAGTTGCTATTTAAGGTGAGTTATAGTCCCATTTTTATATTTTAAATCTTTTGGGATGAGAATACATGCAATTTATTTTATATTCTGGACACAAGTGAAAGTTGGTTTAAATTATTCATTGTGAGTTGAACAAAAATATTCCCTAGTCTGGTAACTGTAATCACTGGTTTCTACCGGTGAACGCGAATCCTATGGATAGATCTATCGGGTTTGACAACCCCATTTCGAGCTAGTCGCGCTAGCAATTTATAATCGGAATGTTTAGTACTTCGTATTTAGTTGAAGATACACTTGTTCGGTGTATATTATTTATTGTGTTTGGCAAGGGTAAATAAAGGGTTAAGTGGTTACCAGGTGGCTCACGGAAAATGGAATAATGTTTTATTATATGTTTTCTAGCATATAATTTGGTGGTTTAAAAGGAGTTTTATGTTTTCAAACATAAATTTTTGTTGTTTAAATTAAATATTGTTTGCAATATTAAACCTATAATTCACTCAACATTTTTGTTGACAGTTACTCGCATGTTTTATTCTCAGGTTTATGATTGACTGCTTCCGCTGTGCTTAGAGGGTCTGCATATTTATGATGGCAGCTTTTGTTAAACATTAACTTGCATTCTATTTTGTTACATTAAAAAGTGGATGTTGTTGACTTTGTTTGGTCAACATTTGGTTAAAGTATTTATGTATAGTTTTTCTAAACTTATACAATTTAGTAGATTTTCTTTATAGGAAATCATTTTTAAATAAAGAATGCAAGGTTGTTTTATAAAATTCATATAGAGTTTCGATCAAGCTGTGGGACCAAGTGACGGAGCCGTTAAGTGTTTTGACGGAGTCGTCACAGGTGTCGATCCCAACTGTTTCCAAAATCAATAACACATGCTCGTAGCATGTCTTCAAGCGTTTGTATCGTCCTTTCGCTCTGCCCATCAGTCTGTAGATGATAGGCAGTACTCATGTCTAGACAAGTTCCTAATGCTTGCTGTAATGTCTGCCAAAACCTTGAAACAAATCTGCCATCCCTATCAGAGATAATAGAGATTGGTATTCCATGTCTGGAGACAACTTCTTTCAAGTATAATCGCTCCAACTTCTCCATTTTGTCATCTTCTCTCATTGGCAGAAAATGTGCTGATTTGGTGAGTCGATCAACTATTACCCAAATAGTATCATAACCACTTGCAGTCCTTGGCAATTTAGTAATGAAATCCATCGTAATGTTTTCCCATTTCCATTCTGGGATTTCAGGTTGCTGAAGTAGACCTGATGGTTTCTGATGTTCAGCTTTGACCTTAGAACACGTCAAACATTCTCCTACGTATTTAGCAATATCAGCTTTCATACCCGGCCACCAAAAGTGTTTCTTGAGATCTTTGTACATCTTTCCCACTCCGGGATGTATTGAATATCTGGTTTTATGTTCTTCCTTAAGTACCATTTCTCTCACATCCCCAAACTTTGGCACCCAAATTCTTTCAGCTCTATATCGGGTTCCGTCTTCCTGAATATTAAGGTGTTTCTCCAATCCTTTGGGTATTTCATTCTTCAAATTCCCCTCTCTTACAACTCCCTGCTGCGCCTCCTTTATTTGAATAGTAAGGTTAGTACGAATAATTATATTCATAGCTTTTACCCGCATAGGTTCTCTGTCCTTTCTACTCAAATGAATATCTACTAGTCGAGTAAACATTGCATTCTTTTGAAAAGGCACACCATAAATGAATATCTAATTCCAATGTTTTTGATGTCTGATGATTTCTACATATAGACAATCACCGTAAATAATAGTTTACAATACTACATCCGTTGACAATGCAGTCAAAATATGATACATGGTGATGAATTTGTGAATGCAACGTTTTCTCGAATAAAGCATGTATGACTCCATGCACATAGCTTGTAATACGTATAAGCAAACAGCGGAAGACTTCTAGGGACCTGAAAATAAACATGCTTAAAAGTGTCAACACAAAGGTTGGTGAGTTCATAGTTTTAATGTTGCGCATAATCTGTATATAAAGGTGGACCATAAGATTTCAGTTGTTTCATCCAGAAACGTTTATCAAAATATTCTACAAAATTGAGCACCCTGGTAACTAAACTTAACGTATATATAATAAGTACCCATGTTTTAACATACATGCAACCAACATGTACAATACACGCAAACTAACGTGTACTAAACTCAAATAGCATACGTCCGCTTTATAGTTCAGGCTAGGGTCTCTATGCCTGGAATGGACGAGGATGTCAAGCCCTATGGATCCATATACAACTATTCGAGCCCACCAGTTCTTATAACCGGCAGCTACTAGTTATCAAAGCTAAGGGATTTTCGGTTCAAACTCAGTGTAGAATTAAGTATGTAAATACTTATGTCCATTGCATATAAAACAAAGTGCATGTATTCTCAGCCCAAAAATATTTAAAGCATTTAAAAAGGGAATCTATAAACTCACCTTAGCAGCACATAAATTTATTCAAATGTGACCGAAACTCGGAATGCAAAGTAACCGTAGATCTCAACCTAGAGAATATACATTGGTCAATAAATGTCTAATAAGCTGGGTCGGGTCATAGTGTATCACAATCCTAATGCTCGAGACTGACATGCAAAAGTTAACAAAAGTCATCTCAAAAAGTCAACTTTGACAATTGTTTAACAAAACGAGACGTGTCTTATATAAGAATTCATTTACTCGACTAGTAGTATCCAAAAATCCAATTTATTAATCTTATAAATAATTTGTTTAAATATTAATTGTAGATTCAAACACAAATTCAATTAATGTCAAACATAATTCAGTTGACCATATCTTTTAATCCGTTCATCGAAATCACGCGACTTCTAAATGAAAAGTTATTAATTTTTCGATAGCTTTCCAACGACATTCATATCATATACTTTATATCTGTAGCATATGTATCAAATTCGTGATTCATCATAAACTATCTAACGACAAAATTAAAGCATACAAGCATGTATAAACATATATACTGTAGCACTAGACATGGATACACATTAATATTAAAAGATAAGATATGAATGCTCACGTATCAATATTGTGATTCAATATTACAGGAAAGTACGTAGGCGTAAAGATAGTGGATGACTGTATGGTTGGTCTTGGATTCACGAACCATACCACGAATAATACCTAATATTTCCTTAGTTTAAAACGGTTTGAAACCCGAATTAAAACACGCACGTATATACTTTATTATTATTAAACTTAAATTAAAAATATAATTAAAATTATAAATATAAATATATTGAGACAGATTGAAAATAGATTCAGAAAAAGATGTGTTGAATTCGGCAGAAGGCTCGTGCCTTTTATAGGCATATTCTGATTTTTACAGCTCCACGATCGTGGAGTTTGTGTGCCTTACAGCTCCGCGATCGTGCGCATTTCCAGCTCACACATTTTTGTTCACTGGCTTGTCGACATAATTAATTAATTATATATAATATATATAATTATATATATTATGTTATATTCTTATGCATAGTTGACTTGTAATTTTAGCTCCGTTGTCTCGTACATTTAAGCCCGGTTTATGTCTCGGTTCCGGTTTCTCGAACGTCTTTTTGTACGCTTTAATATCTTGTATTTTACAGTTCGCGATAAGTACCTTTATCAATAATTAGACTTATTTGCCAATAAATTATCTTATTTGAAATGTAACTTATACATTTTAATATTTTGGTCATTTGCTTCTTTAAATCGTCTTCTTATTATTTACTACAATATAATTAATAGTATTTTTACATATAATTGTTCGTGAATCGTCGAGCATAGTCAAAGGGTAATTGATTACATGAATATAGTTCCAAAACTTTTTGAGACTCAACATTATAGACTTTGCTTATCGTGTCGAAATCATATAAAGATTAAGTTTAAATTTGGTCAAAATTTCCGGGTCATCACAGTTACTTATGTCAGTCGGTTGTTGAAAGGTATGACAATGCTTTGCTAGGATTCCTTGATTTCTAGCATTCCGAAAGAACAAGTAAGCATGATTATGGGGGACATTTTCATGAAAAAGTTTGTGAACATGACTGTAATCTGTGTGACAAGAACCAATTTGAGACTGAGTTTTTAGAACTGAATATGACGCCTCAAATGACGATTGATGAGGTAGTGGACCAATATATGGATAAACTGTAGTTTGTTCAGTAGTGGGTGTCGGATGAATCATCTCGGATTCAGCATTTTGTCAACATAATTCTTCCGGAGTATAGACCTTTTGTGAGGAAAACTACGTCGCTATCTTAGGCATTTATGATGGCCAGGATGGTGGAGAGTGATGTCAAGGCTTCCAGAGAAAGAATTTTTAGAAATGTGGTATACCAAGGTGGACAGGCGCATAGTCAGTAGGGATCTAAATCTAAGAAGTCCAGTGGGTTTAGATCAAAGGGTAAAAGTTATTATAGTGGTTATGCGTCTGGTTCAGGTCTAGGGGATTGGTGCTGCGACTATAAATCTTCACACAATGATTAGTGTACTGATGCTACGAGGCGGTGTTTGAGGTGTGATGTCGTTGGGTGTGATGACCCGGAAATTTCTGACCAAATTTAAACTTAATCTTTGTATGATTAACATTTCCGACACGATAAGCAAAGTCTGTAAAACTGAATCTCAAAATTTTTGAACTACTTTCATATATTTAAATACCTTTCGGTTGTTCTTGACGATTTGCGAACAATTATATGTATATAGATACATATATATATATACTATAACTTGAAAACGTAACAATGTATTAATTGTTTGATACCGTACATTAAACTTATTGGTTTAAATATTTATTTGAATATATATGATAAGTTGGAATATTAATTGTATGAATAACTTGCAATGTATATTTAAAACGTGTTTATGAATGTTGAAAATATATATTAACATGGTCATAAAACGATTTGTTATTATATATATATATTAACAAATAGCGAGACAATGATTTATAGAAGTAAATGACCAAAACACTCGAAAGTTTAAGATACACTTTGAATGATATAGTTTATTGATAATTTAAAATTATATTTTAACAAAGGTACGAGTCACAAAACGTAAATTGCGAGTTTTCTAAGCGTACGAAAATGCGTTCGAGAAACCAAAACCGGGACATAAGTCGAGTGACAACGTACGAGTCATCGGAACGAAAATTACAAGTCAACTATGCACATGAATTTAATATAATATATAATTAATTATTTAAATTATATATATTATATATATTATATTTATATATGTCGACAAACAAAACAACAAATGATTGTGAGCTGGATCAGAGGGCCATGCGATCGCGTGAGAAATAGGCATAAAACCCATGCGATCGCATAGGGGTCAGAAATCAGAATTCTTCTATAAATTGGACAGTTTGTCGACACTCACACACATATATCTCTCCATCTATGCTCTCTATATTTATTATTATAATTTATTATTATTATAATTATTATTATTATTATTATTATTATTATTATTATTATTATTATTATTATTATTATTATTATTATTATTATTATTATAAATCTTATTATTATTAGTAGTGTTAGTATTATTATTAGTATTATTATACATAAAATACTACGAGGAGGTCATGAGCAAGTTATTTTTAAAACGAGCTTTTCGAGCGGGATAGAGCTAAGGAAATTATGGGTTACAGCTATGGAGGTTATGGGTATTACTTGGGGGTTATGATCATGAGTCAAAGGTCAACCTAGCATTTATCATTTCCGTCGCGTCTACGTACTTTCCTATAATATTGAATCACAATATTGATACGTGAGCATTCATATCTTATCTTTTATATATTAATAGTGTATACATGTCTAGTGCTCGAGTATATATGTTTATGCATGCTAGTATGCTAAATTTCTTCGTTAAACAGTTTATGATGAATCACGAATTAAATACATATATTACTAATAAAAGGTATATGATATGCATGTTTTTGGAAAGCTGGCGAAAAATCAATAACGTTTCATTTAGATATCGTATGATTTAGATGAACGAATTAAAAGATATGATCAACTGAATTATGATTGACGTTAATTGAAATTGCTTTTGAATCTGCAATTAATATTTAAACAACTTGTTTATAAGATTGATAAATTGAATTTTTAAATATTACCAGCGGAGTAAATGAATTCTTATATAAGGCACGTCTCGTTTTGTTGAACAATTGTCAAAATTGATTGTTTTATCATATTTTAAAGCCTTATAAAAACTATAGTTTAATTTTACAAAAATTAGGAAACTATGTGAAATGTTAAAATGTTTCGATTGCCATGATCATTCAACTATTGTATTGAGTCAATCTGACTTTTTGAAATGACTTTTGATAACTTTTGTATGTCGATCTCGAGCATTAGGATTGTGATACACTATGACCTGACCTAGCTTGATAGACAATTATTGACCAACATATGTTCTCTAGGTTGAGATCTACGGTTATTTGTTATTCCAAGTTTCGGTCACATTTCGGTGAACGACTTTTTGTGCTGCTAAGGTGAGTTTCATTTGCTTCCTTTTTAATTGCTTTTGCAATCTATATTTTTGGGCTGAGAATACATGCACTTTATTTTAAATGAAATGGATACAAGTACATACTAAATTCTACACTTAGTTTGAACCGAAAATCCCTTAGCTTTGGTAACTAGTAACTGCCGGTTATAAGAACTGGTGGGCGCGAGTAGTTATATATGGATCCATAAGGCTTGATATCCTCGTCCGAGCTAGAGCACTAGCCTTTTAACGGACATATGCTATTTGAGAAGCGTATACGTTGGTTTGCATGTATTATTAAGATGATTATATAAAGGGTATAAATTATATATACATTAAGTTTAGTTACCAGGGTGCTCAATTTCGTAGAATATTTTGATAAACGTTTCTGGATGAAACAACTGAAATCTTGTGATCCACCTTTATGTACAGATTATGCAAAACATTAAAACTATGAACTCACCAACCTTTATGTTGACACTTGTTAGCATGTTTATTCTCAGGTTTCTAGAAGTCTTCCGCTATTTGCTTATATGTTAGACAAGCTATGTGCATGGAGTCTTACATGGCATATTTTTCAAGGAAACGTTGCATTCACCAAATCATCACCATGTATCTTATTTTGACTGCATTGTCAACGGAAGTACTATTGTAAACTATTATATTACGGTGATTGTCTATATGTAGAAATCATCAGATATCGAAAACCTTTGATTTAAATATTCATTTATGGTGTGCCTTTTCAAAAGAATGCAATATTTACAAAATGTATCATATAGAGGTCAAATACCTCGCAATGAAATCGATGAATGACATGTTTGTCGATATGGATTTGGAGCGATCGTCACAGTTGGTATCAGAGCGTTGGTCCTAGCGAACCAGGTCTTGCATTAATGTGTCTAACTGATAGTTATTAAGATGCATTAGTAAGTCTGGACTTCGACCGTGTCTGCATGTTAAAAGTTTTTCTTATCATTTCTTGTCGGAAATTACATGCTTATCATTCTTAAGTCTAGACACATTTTCCTGCATTTATTGCATAAATAGTGTATGGACAAAAATTCATATCTTAGCGTATCTGTTACTGTAAACTTTTCCTGACATCTTCCGAAAATTTCTCCGTGATTTATGGAATTTGATATTATATATACATATGTAAATTATATATTGAAGAATACCAAACTAAATTCTATAATCTAATTCATATCAAAAATCATCTCCCTAATTATACAAGATGGATCCCGTATCTAGTTCAAATTCCTTAAACTCTGACAGCTATTCCGATATGGATATTCACCTGAATTCCGAAGACAGTGTAACCGGAATGGATCAACCAATCAGCCATCACCTATTATGGATGAATTGGGGATGGGTTCGTAGCCTACTTAATCATTGGAGACAAGAAGAAGGTGATCCCTTCCATCCACCACATTCCCCTCTTGGCGAAGAACCTGAAGCACTTACCGGCGAACCTGTTCGAGACACCATTTTCTTTCTCATTTCCAGAGTATCTCGTCACGATAATATATTATCTCAAATTCTGAATCTTATTCATCCACTCGTCCGAACTAACAATCATCCTGGTGTAATAGAAGAAGTCAACGAGCTTCGCGCTCGGGTAGTGGCTTTGGAGAATATGGTGCAAAGGTTACAAGCACAAGCAGCATCACCGGCATCAACAGTACCACCGACATCAACACCAACAGTATCATTACCACCACCAACAATAACATCCGCATCCCACACCTCAACATCATAATCTGTACCTCAAACATTAACGTCATACGCACCATAGATACCAAGGAATACCAACAACAACAAACGATGAAGTATTGATTCATAACTTCATCGAAGAAATATTCTGCAGAGAATATGTAGTTTCTAAAAGTTTTAGAGATTATATATTCTAGTCCTAGTCGAAAACCAGATGAGATTAATATTATGTTAACTCATTAAATCCATGATTACACCTAAAGAAAATATATATGTAGGTATATTTTCATAAAGATTGTAATTAAGAAAATTCTTTTGTACAAACTGTTAATGGTGAGAATATTTTAACGGGTAGGTAATACCCGATAGATATATAAATTCATAATTAATATGTTACATTCTCCGATTCTGATTCAACAAATCATCAACTATACTCACTACTTTCGTAACAATATATATATTCTTTTATAAAAATCAAAACAACCATCCTCATCCAAATTTGATTACATATTTTGATTTTGACAAATCAAAATCCAAGTCAAGATTTAACAAAAGACATCATTCTTAGATTCCTACATTTTTCGAAGCTATACTTTGACTTCAAAACTGTGCTAGAACATCATTTCCATTCATAGAATCTAGAAAAGTATTTGTATCATTCAAAATCCTAGAACATCATATGAATATTAAAGATTACAATCTATGTTCAAATCCCTCGAAATTCCTGAAGACACTTCAAATAATGAACAATCGAGATGATGATCAAACCACATGTTAACCACAGTCTTGTACCTGAAAAACCCTCGAAACCAAAGTCATAGTTTAACACGTATCCGTGACAGACCCTTTGGCATGTATTAGCTAAAATAACTTTTCAATCCCTTTTCAAAATAGACAGTTTTATCACTACTTCGGCAAATCACCCTCAATTGTTCATTCAAATAAACCTTATTATAACGATTACCCCTTCATTATTGTTACTGGAGAACCTTTCATATTCCACCACATTAGCAGTAAACTTATCAGCAACCATAATGATCTAGGATTTTCTGAAAAATTGTTATATTTATCAGAACCCTATCATTTACTCATCCGCATCTTGTAATGAGAATTGTCATACGACTCATCGGGAATTAGCAATCAGTATTTTGAATCTCGTAGGAATTTTATGCCAACAGTTATATATATACATATAAATTCTACCTCCAAGACTTACAGACTTTGAATGTGAAGTTTCTGAAAAATACCTTAAACCGTGAACTAGTTCTCGAAATCTTGAAAAATGCTGATGAAGCAGCAAAAACTGTAAACGACCTTAACAGTAAAAAGTTTGATGATAAAGGATAGTGTGCTGGCAAAGCTCAGAAAAAGAGAAAGTTTGGAACTGGAAAACGGATTGAGCAAAGTATGAAGGAGGCTGTGGATAAATCACAAGGATGAAACCTGCCTTAAAAGAATCCAAATGATTCAGTATCTGCTGAAGCCATTAACGAATACCTTGCTTCCGAATCTAAACCCTTCCGGACAATATTCTTCATCATCCTCTGATATTAGAAATTCTAAGATATCATCGTATCTTTCATTATAAATATCCTCCATATTTCTGGAGATAATTCCATAATCATTCTTATCGGAAATCAATTTTCTCCTTATGATATCTGTGTTACATCATAAAAGAAACTATTTTAGTTTCTAAATTCTGAAACCTTCGAGTTAAAAATATGAATATTTTTGAAGTGGTGTTGGGAGCTGAAGCATGAGTTAGTATAATATAATGACACTTGATCAACGTGATTATATTACAGTAAGTCATGCTGAGTTTCTAAATAGAACGTGATGATTCACAGATCATAACGTCATCATGTGCTATGTCATACGACTCTTGTATTCTAGTTAATCTCTAAAATATCAAGAAAATATTTCTTGATGATTCTGTCTTTTCCAGGGTATTCTGGTAATTTAACAAATCAAGATCGTGCCATTACCATTTTCTTCTTAGAACATTAACAATGTTCATTCCGAAATTCATATCTGTGAATTCTGGACCATTACAAGCAATGCTTAGTCACAAGAAGAAGAAACGAAGGGATAAAACTCCGAAATAGAAATTGGGGTATCAATCACAGCAAATAAAAGAAATCATTAACTGGGGATGATAATAATTATAGAAGACAGAAGCAGGAACTTTGAAATATAAGGGAGAATATAAAGTCCGATAACAACACATAAATTACAAACCGTGTATATCAATGTTTATCGCAATATAAAGACATGGGAGAATTAAAAGCACTATAACCCCAAGGGCAAAGTAGAAGTAAGCAGATTCCTCCGGTGGTAGATGAAAAAGAAGAATGAAAGATATGAAAGTTAGGAGTATATCAAGAATCAGAACTGGATGAAGCATTTTTCACAATCTTTTGAAAATAGAAAATGAGGAAGAAGATGTAAGAGTGATGAAAATAATGAAACGGAGGAGGTCAATTTATAGCGAAATATCAAACATAGCAATCGAGGCAAATTACGCATTTAATCAAAAGAAATCTTAATTTCCTTAAATTCCGAAGAATCAAATCTTATTTAGATTATGAAGATTTTCTATTCCTTAAATTACGGAAATCAATCGTTAATACGTCAAGAGTTAAGACGAATCTCTATTCTTCATTTCACTCTTTTACGATAACTTCTCTCATACGCTTCGAATAATCGAATTGTTTTATCCATATTATTTAACGGTAATAAAACTCTATTTATCAACACATATACGTCATGAAAACATTTTTATTGTTAGTCATGATGACCTCACTCAAATTTCGGGACGAAATTTCTTTAACGGGTAGGTACTGTGATGACCCGAAATTTCTGACCAAATTTAAACTTAATCTTTGTATGATTAACATTTCCGACACGATAAGCAAAGTCTGTAAAACTGAATCTCAAAATTTTTGAACTACTTTCATATATTCAAATACCTTTCGGTTGTTCTTGATGATTCGCGAATAATTATATGTATATAGATACATATATATATATACTATAACTTGAAAACGTAACAATGTATTAATTGTTTGATACCGTACATTAAACTTATTGGTTTAAATATTTATTTGAATATATATGATAAGTTAGAATATTAATTGTATGAATAACTTGTGACGTATATTTAAAGCGTGTTTATGAATGTTGAAAATATATATTAACTTGGTCATAAAACGATTTGTTATTATATATATATTAACAAATAGTGAGACAATGATTTATAGAAGTAAATGACCAAAACACTCGAAAGTTTAAGATACACTTTGAATGATATAGTTTATTGATAATTTAAAATTATATTTTAACAAAGGTACGAGTCACAAATCGTAAATTGCGAGTTTTTTAAGCGTACGAAAATTCGTTCGAGAAACCGGAAGCGGGACATAAGTCGAGTGACAACGTACGAGTCATCGGAACGAAAATTACAAGTCAACTATGCACAGGAATTTAATATAATATATAATTAATTATTTAAATTATATATATTATATTTAAATATGTTGACAAACAAAACAACAAATGATTGTGAGCTGGATCAGAGGGCCATGCGATCGCATGAGAAATAGGCATAAAACCCATGGGATCGCATGGGGGTCGGAAATCAGAATTCTTCTATAAATTGGACAGTTTGTCGACACTCACACATATATATCTCTCCATCTATGCTCTCTATATTTATTATTATTATTTATTATTATTATTATTATTATTGTTGTTATTATTATTATTATTATTATTATTATTATTATTATTATTATTATTATTATTATTATTATTATTATTATTATTATAAATCTTATTATTATTAGTAGTGTTAGTATTATTATTAGTATTATTATACATAAAATACTACGACGAGGTCATGAGCAAGTTATTTTCAAAACAAGCTTTTCGAGCGGGATAGAGCTAAGGAAATTATGGGTTATAGCTATGGAGGTTATGGGTATTACTTGGGGGTTATGATCATGAGTCAAAGGTCAACATAGCATTTATCATTTCCGTCGCGTCTACGTACTTTCCTACAATATTGAATCACAATATTGATACGTGAGCATTCATATCTTATCTTTTATACATTAATAGTGTATACATATCTAGTGCTCGAGTATATATGTTTATGCATGCTAGTATGCTAAATTTCTTCGTTAAATAGTTTATGATGAATCACGAATTAAATACATATATTACTAATAAAAGTTATATGATATGCATGTTTTTGGAAAGCTGGCGAAAAATCAATAACTTTTCATTTAGATAACGTATTATTTCGATGAACGAATTAAAAGATATGATCAACTGAATTATGATTGATGTTAATTAAAATTGCTTTTGAATCTGCAATTAATATTTAAACAACTTGTTTATAAGATTGATAAATTGAATTTTTAAATATTACCAGCGGAGTAAATGAATTCTTATATAAGGCACGTCTCGTTTTGTTGAACAATTGTCAAAATTGATTGTTTTATCATATTTTAAAGCCTTATAAAAACTATAGTTTAATTTTACAAAAATTAGGAAACTATGTGAAATGTTAAAATGTTTCGATTGCCATGATCATTCAACTATTGTATTGAGTCAATCTGACTTTTTGAAATGACTTTTGATAACTTTTGTATATCGATCTCGAGCATTAGGATTGTGATACACTATGACCTGACCTAGCTTGATAGACAATTATAACATATGTTCTCTAGGTTGAGATCTACGGTTATTTGGTTTTCCAAGTTTCGGTCACATTTCGGTGAACGACTTTTTGTGCTGCTAAGGTGAGTTTCATTTGCTCCCTTTTTAATTGCTTTTGCAATCTATATTTTTGAGCTGAGAATACATGCACTTTATTTTAAATGTAATGGATACAAGTACATACTAAATTCTACACCGAGTTTGAACCGAAAATCCCTTAGCTTTGGTAACTAGTAACTGCCGGTTATAAGAACTGGTGGGCGCGAGTAGTTATATATGGATCCATAGGGCTTGATATCCCCATCCGAGCTAGAGCACTAGCCTTTTAACGGACGTATGCTATTTGAGAAGCGTACACGTTGGTTTGCGTGTATTATTAAGATGATTATACAAAGGGTATAAGTTATATATACGTTAAGTTTAGTTACCAGGGTGCTCAATTTCGTAGAATATTTTGATAAACGTTTCTGGATGAAACAACTGAAATCTTGTGATCCACCTTTATGTACAGATTATGCAAAACATTAAAACTATGAACTCACCAACCTTTATGTTGACACTTGTTAGCATGTTTATTCTCAGGTTTCTAGAAGTCTTCCGCTGTTTGCTTATATGTTAGACAAGCTATGTGCATGGAGTCTTACATGGCATATTTTTCAAGAAAACATTGCATTCACCAAATCATCACCATGTATCTTATTTTGACTGCATTGTCAATGGAAGTACTATTGTAAACTATTATATTACGGTGATTGTCTATATGTAGAAATCATCAGATGTTGAAAACCTTTGATTTAAATATTCATTTATGGTGTGCCTTTTCACATTGGGCAAATACCTCGCAATGAACTCGATGAATGACGTGTTCGTCCATATGGCTTTGGAGCGATCGTCACATTGGGCACGAGTCTCAAATGTGTTCATTTCCAAGTAGTGTGTGTTAGATTTGACATCAGCCAGGGCATCATGCAGCTAGTTGCCCATCTAAGAGTGTTAGTTACGGGGCAGGGGCAAGGGGCCGTTCGACATGAGCCAGAGGGTTTACTGCCTAGAGTGCGCAAAAGAGAACGAACCCTCCATCAGCAGAGGCCAGGGCATTTCGGAAATGAGATAGTTGAAATGTTTCTCATCGAATGGTTTGGTGAATATATATGTTGACTGTTAATTTGTTGAAATGAAGTGTAGGCATGTAGCCCGACTTCTTCTTTTTGTGCATGATATCTGATAAAATGATACCGTACATCAATGTGCTTGGTCCTTTAGTGCATTACAGGATTGTTGGTGATAGCAATGGCACCGGTATTATCATAATATATTGGTGTCTTTGTGAAGTGTATACCATAATCCTTCAACTGACTTTGCATCCATAGTACTTGAGTAGTACAACTACCAGCAAAAACATACTCTGCCTAAGTTGTTAATGTTCACACAATATTCTGCTTCTTGCTAGTCCAACTGACTAGCCTACCACCCATCAACTGGCAACCACCAGTTGTGCTTTTTCAGTCTATTTTACAACCTACAAAGTTTGCATCTGAATAACCCATTAGATCAAAATCTTGTTCTCTGGAATATCAAAGACCACGTTTGGGAGTACCTTTTAGATATCTAAACATCCTTTTGACTGCAACTAGGTATGAGTCCTTGGGATCAGCTTGATATCTGGCACATAAGCATGTAGCAAACATGATATCTGGTATGTTGGCTATAAGATACAATAGGGAACCAATCATACCTCTATTCTCAGTGATATTGACCGATTTACCAGTTTGATCAACATCCATTTTGATGGATGCTAATGATATGACTGAAAAAGACAGTTTTATTAATGCGGCGTCGTTATGTCGCAAGACGTCAGAATAAGATGATCAGAGTGGCAAACAGGGGTTTATTTTATTTATATTGTGCGGGGCCTAAATTTAATTTAACTTTCTAATGTAGAAGGTGTAAGTTAACCCAGGGTCGTGTTTTTGAATGGTTTAACGAATTGAAGATTAAGTGGATAATTGTCTCTTATTTAAATTACCTGGTTAAAGATAGTAGTTTGTTTAAGCTAAAAGGTCCTAATTATGGAAAAGTAAATAAAGTGGAAGGATATCTGGAGTATGCAGATCAGGGAAATGTTGACCAAGATATTAGTTTGGGTTAGGGAAAGGTAATTATGTTGATGTTAAAGCTATGCTTAGAAAGGTGTAGATCTGGTTGGATGAGCCAATTACACAGACCTACTTATCCCTAGACTCTAAGAGTTCTCGTTGAGTAGTGAAAAGTATGTCACTTGGTTATATAATTGAAAGGTAACTATACCTTAGAGGTTATCCTTAGTAAAGTAATAGGTTTATTAGTGAGTTGAGTTATAATCCTAACCCTCGTTATCAGTTTAGTTAACTGAATAACAACGTGCCGTGTTGATTGAACACTGATCACAAACGGAAGGAGTCTGTCGGGTTAAGTTGTGAAAACCTTAAATGAAAACTAACAACCATTTCATCATACTAATGAGATCAAACTAAATCAAACATTATACAACATTACAGTTGATATACTGAAAGAAAAGCAGATAGAAACCTAGCAGATACCTAAGCAGTTGATATGACTTAATCCTAGGGCAACAATCAAACAAGAACATGCAATAGGTTTGGGTCATACAGTCAAGGCACTAGCTAGATCTTAACAGCTCCTAAGAGGTCTCTTTGGAATAGTCAATAAGCATACTAGGTCATTCATGTCTCAATTTCTAATTTTCGTGTCCTAAAAGCGCATTAGATGCCTCTCGGGAACTCCGGCCATACCGAGTTCATAGAATCTTCAGATACAGTATAACCAGGGGTCTTAATCCTATGAAGTAGCTAAGTTCAAATATATGGACAAGTCCTGATCACAACCTAGGTTGGTCAATCCTTAAGAAGCTAGTATACAAATCTATCAGACTCACAAGTTCAGCATAATAACAGTAACCATACTAATTTAACATAACTACGCTAACCCAAACTTCTATCACGACAACATATAGATTAATTAAGCTAATATGGTAATATTAAAATGAATTATTAAACATAAAAAGTACGAATACATGTTTAATACAAAAGACAAGCGTTTCAGAAAAAAAACCTGAAAAGGCCGAAGAAATCTGTCCGAGATCGCAAAGACTCGCCGGGATATCCTCCGGAAAATAAAAGCTAAGTTAGCTACTACTAAAAACTAACTAAAACTTAAAAATATAAAATGAATTGTAAATTGATGTGTGTTGAAATGGATGGAGAGAGGCCTTTAAATAGACTTGAGTTTTTCCTGCAAACGGCTGGTAGACGTTTGGAAAGCCATTTAGCAGGCCGTTTGCAAGGCCCGTTTGCCAGACCAGCTCGTTTGCTGTGGCCATTTGACTTGGGCATATGGCAGGCCATTTGCAAGCCAGGTAAGTCGTTTGGCAAGCTGTTTGTCTTGCCTGGTCAGCTGAATTTACTGGATCGTAACTTGATTTCTTGTCTTTCACCGTTTTCGCTCTAGATTCTTCGTTTTAGCTCTGTTTTTCTTGATTCTTGTTGCATCGCCTTCGTAAATAGTTAATCTACAAAATCAACCGACAAAGCGATTATTTTTGCGATAAAGTTTGAAACTTTATGGATTTTAGGGACCAATATCGGGGGTAAAAACTTGACTTTTTGGCCGATATCAGCTGACATGGGAGTCCCTGTCTTTTAAACACGTTAGACCAAATTTCTTTAGCATATCACTGATATATTTATCTTGAATTATAAAAATACCATCATCAAGTTGTTTGATTTGTAATCCAAGAAAGTATTGCAAATCTCTTTGAAAAATCTTGACAATGTTTTTTCATTTGTAGATCCATAAATAATATCATCAACATATATTTGTACCAGTAAGAGATCACCATCTATCTCTTTTGAGAATAGAGTGGTATAAATTGTTCCAACTTTAAAGTTCAAACTAGTGAGATACACATGAAGTGACTCATACCATGCTCTAGGTGCCTGTTTAAGGTCATAGAGAGCTTTGTCTAACTTATAGACATGGTTTGGATATTTACCGCTTACAAAACCTGGAGGCTGCTTGACATAGACTTGGTTTCGGAGCTTGAGTGGGATTCCATTTCGGAATCCGAGGAACTTGAACTAATGACGAATTCCATTTCGTATTATTGAATAAAGGAATTTTCGATATGAAATGATTTTCCGACTATCGGATGGTATTCTAATTATATAGAATATCTATATATATAGAGCAAAAGATTTTCTTAGATTACGGAGGAATTTACGGAATATGTCAGGCAAAGTTTACAGTAACAGATACGCTAAGATATGAATTAGCGTATACGCTAAGATATGAATTTCGTCTATACACTATTCATGCAATCAATGCAGTAAGACGTGTCTAGACTAAGAGTGATAAGCAGGCATTTCAGACAAAAATAATAAGCAAAACTTTTGACATGCAGACACGGTGGAGGTCCAGACTCACTAATGCATCCTAATGACTATCAGTTAGACACACTAATGTAGACCTGGTTCGCTAAGACCACCGCTCTGATACCACCTGTAATGACCCGTCCTAATCCATAAGGACGAATACAATAACATATGGTTACATCGCGAGGTATTTGACCTTTATACGATACATTTTACAAACATTGCATTCGTTTTTAAAAGACAACTTTCATTATAACGATGATTGACATTATGAATACCATTTCCGAATATATCCAAACTATAAATGGCCTAATAATAATCTTGATGACTTCAACGACTCGAATGCAACGTCTTTTGAAATATGTCATGAATGACTCCAAGTAATATCTTTAAAATGAGCAAATGCACAGCGGAAGATTTCTTTAATACCTGAGAATAAACGTGCTTAAAAGTGTCAACCAAAAGGTTGGTGAGTTCATTAGTTTATCGTAATCAATCATTTCCATCATTTTAATAGACCACAAGATTTTCATTCTTCATAAATAATCTTACACTCGCAAGTGCATAAAAATCATTCATATGGTGAACACCTGGTAATCGACATTAACAAATGCATCTAGAATATCCTCAATATACAGGTACACTCATCTGTATATAAAATCTAAGTACTAAAGGACCCGTAACCTGGATGGGACGTGTTAAAGTCCATAGATCTATCTTCAAGATTCGCGTCAATTTGGGGGTCTGTTCCCAAATTCTTAGGCTACCAAGCTTTTTAAAGGGTGATATCCGGTATAATAATCCAACCATAGAATGTAGTTTCAAGTACTTGTGTCTATTTCGTCAAACATTTATAAAAGCATCTCATGCATTCTCAGTCCCAAAAATATATATTGCAAAAGCATTTTAAAAGGGAGCAAATGAAACTCACAATATTGTATTTCGTAGTAATTAAGCATACGATGGCATTAAACAAGTGCAAGGTTGGCCTCGGATTCACGAACCTATATTAATTATATATATTTATATGTTGATCAATATTTGTCTAACAATTTAGGTCAAACCGTAGTGTATCACAATCCTAATGCTCGATACTACTATGCAAAAATCAACAAAAGTCAATTTGACTCAAAATGATTTCCAAAATTTATACATGATTATTATATAGTTTAATTATAGTCGTTTTATATTTTTAAATATTTTTAACAAATTTTATTAGAGTAAATAATATAATTCATTTATTAAATAAATGAAATAAAAATATATTTTTATATATCTTAAATAATAAAATTTATATAGTTCATTTAATATAATAAAAATAATATGATAGGTATTATTAATGTAATTATTTTACACGTAGAAAATATCTTTGTACCATATTTTTATTTGATAAAATAACATCGATAATAATAATAGTAAGTAAAAGTTGTATTATTTTGAAATAATAATTATTATTATTCTACTAATAATAATAACAATATTTATATTTACGAAAAATGATATTATGATAAAATGATAATTCTTATTAATAATAATAATGAAATTTTTATATTAACAATGTTATTCCTATTAAAATAATAATTTTTGTAAAATGATAGTTTTAATATTAATAACACTTTTGATAATAATAATGATAAAAATTATGAAAACGATATTTTATCTAAATCAATACCTTTCAATATTTTAATTTTAGCATAATACTTATACTCATTATTCCTCAATCAATTTGTTAATAGCTTTTAGTCGTCTTTTATATCGCGTTCATAATAATGATAATAATAGTAATCAAAATAATTAGATGTTTCTAATATTAGTTTTAATTATAATAATACTAATAATAATAAACACTATGATAATATTAACGATAATACTAATAACTATTTTTATGATAATAATAATAATAATAATAATAATAATAATAATAATAATAATAATAATAATAATAATAATAATAATAATAATAATAATAATAATAATAACAATAACAATTTTTAAATAATGATACATATATTAATAATGATAATATTAATAATAATATTAATTATAACTTTAACGATAATAACGATAGTAATAATAATAAAAATAACAATTTTTAATGATAATACCTTTTATTGATAATGATAATAATAATAATAATAATAATAATAATAATAATAATTATAATAATAATAATTATAATAATAATAATAATAATAATAATAATAATAATAATAATAATAATAATAATAATAATTAGATAATAATTATAACGACGATAATAACGACGATAATAATAATCATTTTTAATAATAATACAAAAATTCAATTGACTATAACTTCTAATCCGTTAAATCGAAACCATTCGATATCTAAATGAAAAGTTCTTAATTTTTTGCTAGCTTTCCAATGACATGCATATCATATACCTTATCTCAACCGCATATGTAACTAACTTATGATTCATCAAAACTATCTAAATACTAAATTAAACATACATGCATGCATAATCATATCTACTCGAGCACTAGTCATGGATACACTAATAATATGTAAAAGTTAAGTTATGAATGCTCACGTATCAATATTGAGATTCAATATTGCAGGAAAGGTACGTAGACGCAACGGAAATGATAAACACTAGATTGACCTCACGAGCATACCCATGAACCATACCCATCACCTCCATAGCTATAACCCATAATTTCCTTAGCTCTATCCGGCTCATAAAAATCTGTTTTTGAAATAACCCACTCATGACTCCGTCGTAGTATTTTATGTATAGTACTAATAATAATACTACTAAACAATAATGAGATTAATAATAATAATAATAATAATAATAATAATAATAATAATAATAATAATAATAATAATAATAATAATAATAATAATAATAATAAATAAATAAATAAATAATAAATAATAAAATAAATAATATACGGAGTATATATCATAGATAAAGAGATTGAGAATGAATCGAGCAAATAGAAAGCTCAGGCTTTATAGCCTTGATCTGGAACCCACAGCTCCGCGATTGCGGGGTTGTTTAGTGTTTCTGCTCCGCGATTGGGAGTCCCCAGATCCAGCTCATTCCTCAAATGATTAAGGCTGCCGACAATTTTAATTAATATTTAATATATAATATATTTAATTTATATAATTAATTATATATTATATTATATTTACGTTCATAGTTAACTCGTAATTTTAGTTTCAACGAATTGTACTTTATCACTCGACCTATGTCCCGGTTCCGATTTCTCGAACGCATTTTCGTATGCTTAGAAAACTAACACTTTACATTACGCGACGTGTACCTTTATCAATAATTAGACTTAATCATCTAAAGACTATATTACCCAAAGCACAACTTTTGTATTTGAGTGTCGTGGTCATTTGCTTCCATAAATCAAAGTCTCGTTGTTTATCCAAATATATTATTTTAAATCAACCGTTAAATATTATATTTTGTCACTTGAAAAAAATATATATTTCCTTATTTTAAAATATAAATATTCACCAAATAATACAATATTTGGTTTTTCAAAACTAATTATATTTTAAAGTTAAATTTTGGATTCGTTTAGATAGTAGAAAAATATTATATCAAATCACGTTTACGTTTTTGAAACACTTTATATATTTGTAATTTATAATATAAGCTTTATTTAAATTCTTCAAAAGTTATATACAAGTTATCTTATAAAACGTCCTAATTAATAAAGTTCTTTTTAAACTGAAACGTTTTTATATGTTTAAATCAAATATGATAACTTTGTTTTCTAAAACCAAATATATATAATAATCATTTTATTAAAAGGTAAAAATGGGAATTGTTATATCATAAAAAAAAAGTTATTTATACTCAAAATAGATTTCAAGCTTTTAAATTACAATTTGTTGCTGGAGCGTAAGATAAGGTTTAAAGGTTAGATAAACGTATGAATTCATTTTAAAGTAAAACGTTGATATCTAATTTCTAAGTTATCCATATTTCATAAATAATACGAAAGTTAAAAATAGTTATCTTATAGAAATCGCGAGGAAAATATTGTAAAGCATGAATTGAAGATCAAACAGGAATTTTCACTAATCCTTGTCTAGTTCCCGTTAATTGACACTTTCGTTCTTACATGTAATTCACTTTACCAATTATTCCGAATACCGTTAAAAAAAGGTTTTCTAAATCAAAGTGGACCTCTCAACAGAGACTCGTAATCATAATTCAATGTATCTGATAAATCAATCATTTGATATTATCTTCTAGTTTCATCGATAAACATATTGAAACAAATACGTTCATGTAAAGTATTATATCTAATATTTTATTTACGTTTTCAAGTTATAATATATATACATATATGTATACAATCATATCCATTTAATGGTTCGTGAATCGTCGAGAACAGTCGAAGGGTAATTGGTTACATGAACATAGTTCAAAATTTTTGAGATTTCAACATTACAGACTTTGCTTATCGTGTCGGAATATATATAAAGATCAAGTTTAAATTTGGTCGGAAATTTTCGGGTTGTCACAGTACCTACCCGTTAAAGAAATTTCGTCCCGAAATTTGATCGAGGTTGTCATGGCTAATAATGAGAATGTTATTATGACGATTATAGGGTTTTATCAGGATTAAGAAGTATGGATAACATAATTCGATTCCTCGAAGCGTATGAGTGAAGCTATCATAAAAGAGTGAAATGAGAAAATAGAGATTTGCCTTATCTTTTGACATCATCACGGTAGCTCTCCGGATTAAAGAAAATCTTTGTAATCTATATAGGATCTGATTCTTCGGTGATTAAGGAGATTATGATCCGCTTCGATTTAATGCGATGATCCATCTCGATCTCTCTGTCAGATATTTCACTATAAATACACCTCTTTTGTTTCCTTTTAACTCACACCCTGTATTCTTTCTCCCTCAATTCTTACTTTTAAAATTATTCGTCAGTATGCTTCATCCAGTGCTGATTCTCGATATACTCCTTACTTTCATATCTGTCGTTCTTCTTTTTCATCTGCCTCCAGAAGAATCAATTTACTTCTACTATACACTTGGTTTTATAGTGTTTTTAGTTCTCCCATGTCTTTATATTGCTATATGCATTGATATATACGGTTTATAGTTTCTGGGTTGTTGTTGGGTTTTATATCTTCCCTTATATTTCGATGTCCCTGCTTCTGTCTTCTATAATCATTGTCATCCCCAGTTAATGCTCTCTTTCATTTACTGTGATTTATACCTCAATCTCTATTTTGGAGTTTTGTCCTTTCGTTTCTCCTTCTTGCGATTAAGCACCGCTTGTAATGGTCCAGAATTCGCAGATATGAATTTCGGAATGAACATTTTTAATGTTCTAAGAAGAAAATTGTAATGACACTATCTTGACTTGTCAAATTACTAGAATACCTCGAAAAAGGCCGAATCATCAAGAAATATTTTTTTGATATTTTAGAGGTTAAATAGAACACAAGAGTCGTGTAACATGGCACATGATGACGTTATGATCTGTGAATCATCATGTTTCATTTAGAAACTCAGCATGACTTACTGTAATATAATCACGTTGATCAAGTGTCATTATATTATACTAACTCATGCTTCAGCTCCCAACACTACTTCGAAAACATTCATACTTCAAACTCGAAGGTTTCAGATTTTAGAAATTAAACAGTTTCTTTCATGATATAACACAGATATCACGAAGAGATAATTGATTTCAGATAAGAATAATTATGGAAATATCTCCAGAAATATGGAGGATATTTATAATGGAAGATACAATGATATCTTAGAAATTCTGACGTTGATGGATGATGATGACGATTTGTCCGTAAAGATTTAGAGTCAGGAGCTAGGTATTCGTTAATGACTTCAGCAGACACTGAATCATTTGGATTCTTTGAAGGCAGGTTTTGTCTTTGTGATTTGTCCACAGCCTCCTTCGTGGTTTGCTCAATTCGTTTTTCAGTACCAAATCTTCTCTTTTTCTGAGCTTTGCCAACACACTACTCTTTATCATCAAACTTTTTACTGTTAAGGTCGTTTATAGCTTTTACTGCTTCATCAGTATTTCGAGAACTAGTTCGCAGTTCAGAGTATTTTTCAGAAACTTCACATTCGAGGTATGTAAATCTTAGAGGTAGATGTTATATAACTGTCAATGTAGACATGCTGCGAGATTTCAAAATACTGATTGCTGATTCTCAATAATTGGTATGAAAATTCTTGTTACCAGATGCGGATGAGTAATTTATGAGGTTTCCAATGAATAGGTACAGTGATTTTTCGGAAAGGATTAAAGATCAATGAAGTTGTTGGTAAGTTTACTGCTAATGTGGTGAAACATAAACGGTTCCCCGGTAATGATGGTGAAAGGGCAACGTGTATATCAAGGTTATAATAAGATTGTTTCAACTGAAAAGTCGAGGTTGACTTGCTGGAGCTGTGACAAAACTGAATACTTTGGAAAGGAATTGAAAAGTCATTTTTGCTAATAAATGCCAAAGGATTTGACGCGGATACGTGTTAAACTATGACTTTGGTTTTGAGAGCTTTTCAGGTATATAACTGTGGGTAATATGTGGTTGGATCATCATCTCGATTGCTCATTGTTTGAAGTGTCTTCAGAAATTTTGGAGGGTTTAAACACAGATTGTAATCGTTAATATACATATGATGTTCTAACACAGTTTTGAAGTCAAAGTATAGCTTTGAAAGATGTAGGAATCTAAAAATGATAATACCGGTTATATCTCGAATTGGATTTTGATTTGTCAAAAATCAGAATTCGTAATCAATTTTGGATGAGAGTGGTTGTTTTGATTTCTATAAAAGAGGGTATATTGTTGTGAAAGTAGTGAGTATAGTTGATGATTTGCTTAATCAGATTTGAAGAATGTAACATATTAATTGTGAATTTATATATCTCTCGAGTATTACCTACCCATTAAAAAAAAATTCACAATTAATATTTTGTACAAACGAATTTTTATTACAGTCTTTAGGAAAATATATATGTGTATATTTCCTTTAGATGTAACATAGATTTAATGAGTTAATATTAAATTAAACTCATTGATTTACGGTTGAAACTAGAATTGAGTAATTCCTAAAACTTTAGAAATTACATAAGTATTTCTTCAATATAATTGAAATTATGAATCAATACTTCGTTATTTGTTGATGCGTGATGTTGGTTTTCGTGAAATTCTTGTGAACTTCGCAAGGTACGAATGATTTTATTTAAAAAGTTTCGAGTGATGAAATTGTAAAATCAAATATATATTTGAATAATACACTTGATTTATTATGAATTGGAATTTATTGAATTGAGACAGAGATTGTAGTTAACGATGGTTAAGTTGCGGATGAAGGACGTACAATATTACATATTTGTAATATGAATTAACCGAGTAGTTAAGATCCATACTTAATAGCTTAGTACGGAAAGATTTATTTTGATCTCAAAATATATATATATATATATATATATATATATATATATACATATAATTTCTTCAGATGGAATGAGTTAATACTTCATAACTCGTTGATACAATATACGCGTTATTGATTCATAATGATGTCCACAGTGATTCTTGAACTGGCAGAGCTAGTGATGTTATAGGTGCTGCTGATGACGATGCTGATGGCACTGATTGTGCTGGTGATGTTAATGGTACTGTTGATGCTGTTGGTAAAACAAGTCTAACTTGTGAATCACGCATCATTCTTGTCAGGGTTTCTACTCTTCCTTCTATCATTTTGGTTCACTTATCTAATTTCTGGTTAGGGTTAGAATAGATAATCTCTAAGACTTTAGAGATTACATAATCGCCGCAGAACATTTCTCTAATGAAGTTATGAATCAATACTTCATCGGTTATTGTTGTTGGTACTCCTTGGTATCTATGATAAGTATGATGTTGATGCTCATGGAACATTTTATGATATTGAAGCATGGGATGTGGATGTTGTTGGTGGTGGTAATGGTTCTGTTGGCGTTGCTGATGGTGGTACTGGTTATGCTGCTGGTGCTGCTGCTGGTGTTTGTAATCTTTGCACCATATTCTCCAAAGCCATTACCCGAGCGCGAAGCTCGTTGACTTCTTCTATTACACCGGGGTGATTGTCGGTTCAGACGAGTGGATAAATAAAATCTAGAATTTGGTATAGTATATAATCGTGACGAGATACTCTGGAAATGAGAGAGAAAATGGTGTTTCGGACAGGTTCGCCGGTAAGTGCTTCCGGTTCTTCGCCAAGAGGGCAATGTGGAGGATGGAAGGGATCACCTTCTTTTTGTCTGCAGTGATTAAGTAGACTATGAACCCATCCCCAATTCATCCAGAATAGATGATGACTTATTGGTTGATCCATTCCAATCACAGTACTTTCGGAGCTTAAGTGGGATTCCATTTCGGAATCCGAGGAACTTGAACTAATGACGAATTCCATTTCGTACGATTGAATAAAGGAGTTTTCGATATGAAATGATTTTCCAACTATCGGATGGTATTCTAATTATATAGAATATCTATAAATATAGAGCAAAAGATTTTCGTAGATTACGGAAGAATTTACGAAATATGTCAGGCAAAGTTTTCAGTAATAGATACGCTAAGATATGAATTAGCGGATACGCTAAGATATGAATTTCGTCTATACACTATTCATGCAATCAATGCAGTAAGACGTGTCTAGACTAAAAGTGATAAGCAGGCAATTTCCGACAAAAATTATAAGCAAAACTTTTGTTATGCAGACACGGTCGAAGTCCAGACTCACTAATGCATCCTAACGACTATCAGCTAGACACACTAATGCAGACCTGGTTCGCTAAGACCACCGCTCTGATACCACCTGTAATGACCCGTCCTAATCCATAAGGACGAATACGATAACATATGGTTACATCGCGAGGTATTTGACCTCTATATTATACATTTTACAAACATTGCATTCGTTTTTAAAAGACAACTTTCATTATAACGATGATTGACATTATGAATACCATTTCCCAATATATCCAAACTATAAATGGCCCAATACTAATCTTGATGACTTCAACTACTCGAATGCAACGTCTTTTGAAATATGTCATGAATGACTCCAAGTAATATCTTTAAAATGAGCAAATGCACAGCGGAAGATTTCTTTAATACCTGAGAATAAACATGCTTAAAAGTGTCAACCAAAAAGTTGGTGAGTTCATTAGTTTATCGTAATCAATCATTTCCATCATTTTAATAGACCACAAGATTTTCATTCTTCATAAATAATCTTACACTCGCAAGTGCATAAAAATCATTCATATGGTGAACACCTGGTAACCGACATTAACAAATGCATCTAGAATATCCCCAATATACAGGTACACTCATCTGTATATAAAATCGAAGTACTAAAGCACCCGTAACCCGGATGGGACGTGTTAAAGTCCATAGATCTATCTTCAGGATTCGCGTCAATTTGGGGGTCTGTTCCTAAATTCTTAGGCTACCAAGCTTTTTAAAGGGTGATATTCGGTATAATAATTGATAAGGCTAAAAAGGAATATATATTTTATAGCAATATCCCTCCTAAATAATAGGTTTTCATATGTAATTGTATTATATTTTCATTGAAATTGTTTAAATAAATAAGTGCGAAGACAAAAGGCGAAAATGAAGATTTGAAGACAGAAACGTCCAAAAAACTCAAATGTACAAAATACAATTCAAAAGGTTCAATTTATTGATGAGAAACGTCTCAAAATGACAAGAGTACAAGTTACAAAACGCAAAGTACAAGATATTAAATTGTACGCAAGGACGTTCGAAAATCCGGAACCGGGACATGAGTCAACTATCAACGCCCGACGCAATGGACCAAAAATTATGAGTCAACTATGCACAAGAATAAAATATAATATATAAAAAATTATATAAATTATTTATATATTATAAATATATATATATAATCATGTCGACAAGCTATGAGACAAAGGATCCTGAGCTGGATTTTCAAACTCCAAGACTCGCGGAGTTTGAAGGCCAAAAACTCCACGACTCGCGGAGCTGTCAGAAATCAAAACGCCTATAAAAGGCCATGCATTCGTTCGATAAAAATAATAAATAATAATAATAATACTCTGTAATAAATAAATAAATAAATATATATATAATATATATAGTATAGGGTAGTTTTATATTAGATTAGTTCGGGTTATGTAAAGGTTATTTTACGGGTTTTTGAAGTCGAAATTATGTCCGTGTAACACTACGCGATAAATACTCAATGTAAGTTATGTTCTCCTTTTTAAATTAATGTCTCGTACTTAAGTTATTATTATGCTTATTTGAGCCAAAGTAATCATGATGTTGGACTAAATATTAAAGACGGGGTAATTGGGCTTTGTACCATAATTGGGGTTTGGACAAAAGAACGACACTTGTGGAAATTAGACTATGGGCTATTAATGGGCTTTATATTTGTTTAACTAAATGATAGTTTGTTAATTTTAATATAAATATTTACAATTGGACGTCCCTATAAATAACCATATACACTCGATCGGACACGATGGGCGGGGTATTTATATGTACGAATAATCGTTCATTTAACCGGACACGAGAATGGATTAATAGTCACTAGAATTATTAAAACAGGGGTGAAGTTATGTACAAGGACACTTGGCATAATTGATAACAAAGTATTAAAACCTTAGGTTACACGCAGTCGATATCCTGGTGTAATTATTAAACAAAGTAATAAAACCTTGTTACAGTTTAAGTCCCCAATTAGTTGGAATATTTAACTTCTGGTATAAGGATAATTTGACGAGGACACTCGCACTTTAAATTTATGACCGATGGACTGTTATGGACAAAAACCAGACGGACATATTAAATAATCCAGGACAAAGGACAATTAACCCATGGGCATAAAACTTAAAATCAGCACGTCAAACATCATGGTTACGGAAGCTTAAATAAGCATAATATATTTTATTTCATTATTTCCTCGTACTTTTATTTATTGTCATTTTAATTATTGTTATTTATTTTATATTGTTAGTTAAATATCGTCATTTACTTTACGCTTAACTTAAAATATAAATCGACAAACCGATCATTAAACGGTAAACCCCCTTTTATATATTATTATATATATATTTATATATTTTGTACAAATATAGTTGTTTAAAAATATAGTGTGCAATAAGCCCGCTCCCTGTGGAACGAACCGGACTTACTAAAAACTATACTACTCTACGATTAGGTACACTGCCTATAGTGTTGTAGCAAGGTTTAGGTATATCCATTTTGTAAATAAATAATTAAAACTTTTGTAGTTTGTATCACTTTTCGTATCAAAAATATATAGTATTTCACGTACACCTCGCATGACATCAAGTTTTTGGCGCCGCTGCCGGGGAAGTCGGCAAAACTCTATATTTTTAATTTATTTTTGTATAAATATATATATTTTTAGAAAAAAAATATAAAACTTAAGTTAAAAAAAAAAACCGAAAATGCAAACTCCACGACTAGCGGAGTTTGCAGGCTTAAAATGCCGCAAATCGCGGAGCTGCTCTGACGCGCTGACAGAAACCCTATTTTTGCTTTAATTACGGAGTAATATTATTTATTATTATTTTTAAACCCTAATTACTTTATTAATTTAATATAATTAGTTTTAATTTTTAATTAAATTGTATTTTAAATTTTAATTAGTTTTATTTATATATAAATTAATACTTTTATAAAATAAAAATATAAAAATAATATTTTTATAAAAATTGTACTTTTTACAACTTTAAGATTATTTTTATATTTTGTATCTTTTTATTTGTTTTAGCGTAATATTTGTATTTTATCGCTCGTACTTAGTTTTAAGTCATAGTTTTTGCCGTAGTTATTTTTATTTCTAGATTTTTAGGCTTTGTCATAAAATCCCCTAAGAGCTTTTTCTTTTGACTAAGATTTAGGTGCTTTAGAATTTTGCGACGCCGTTTTTATATTTTAGTACCTTTTTAAGTTATTACCATTTGGGATATAATTTTTCTTTTAAGCTTTAATATTTTTAGACGCAGCTTTTAATTCTTAGTTTTTAATTCCTTTTTAAGTTTCGAAGCGCTACTTTCTTATTTTTATTTTTCGACGCCTATTATTTTTCGACACTTTTATTTTTCGATATTTTTCGACGCACTTCTTTTTCTTTCTTATTTCTCGACGCTTTAGTTTTTTTAGGACTTAGAAATTTTCTCTATTTCTTATCTAATATCTCAAACGGAAAGAAAAATTATTTAAGTGGTTAAATTAATGGACGTTGATAATTTTCTGCTTCGTAGTAATAGTTGGATTTGTTAGTGGCTGAGTTGTGAGCTTCCGATTTAAAGGGTTCTGGCTCCCTGCTGCATCTTTTGGCTATTCGAAACGTGGGCAAAAGCAGAAAAGTCTATTAATTGGACAACTTATATAAGTTTTTCTATTTTTATAACTAATAGGATAATTAGTAAATGCACCACATTGTAGCTAAAATTTGGCCATCGCAATAAAATGGAAAATTTTGAAAACAAGGCTATGGAAACTCTTTTTGATATCCAAAATCAATTAAATCAATACTCTCAAATGGGTGTTGATGACAATTCGTTCGGTCAATCTTGGATCACGAATGACGAAACAATAACTGGTTGTGAAATCTGTGGAGATTATCACTCAACATGAGAATGTTATTATTACGTTCCTATGGAAAATTACGCACCCACGGAACCTGAATGGAACGATTATGAAGAATACAATTCAAATTGGGATTATTTCCAAGATTATATCCAAACTCAACAACCAGAAGACGAGGAAAATTATGTGTCGGAAAATTCTTTAGATTATATGAAAATCAAACTCGAAGAACTCGATGCTCAAAATGAACAAATGAGAGAGTTTGTAAATAGACAAGCTGAAACTCTATCAGATTACACACCTGTTGATCTGAGGAGTATTGTGCAAGAAAATCTCATATCATCGAATTCTGATGAATTCGAGAGCTCCGAAATCACCAACTATCCCGATGATACTTTTTATTCAGTTTTACCAATTTCACAACATATCGACACATTAGCCTCTACCAACGAAATCATCGATCCATCAATGGATGAAGAAGAAGTAAGGGTGACAAATTGGTACTCATGGGAAAACGATAACGTTGAAAATTTTACCCCCGAGACCAAAATGGTGGGACCGATTAATGAAGAAGAATTTGCTTTGATCCCGAAATTCACCATTCCACAACCTTTCAACTCAATATTCTCAATAGACAAGTCATCTACCAAAGATGAACTACAAGCTGTAATAGATATTGACACCTCAAATTTCACCCAATTGGGTAATAGAGGTGAAACCTTTAATCCCGAGAATAAAAGGAAGGAAATGTTAGGAATTGTCCACCCTATAATATATATGTCGGTGTATATCGATCCATTTGACCAAGAACCAGAAAAGAGATATATCCATTTACTAAAAGCTACACTTAAAAAAGAATTAAGTAGTGACAATCGGGCTAGTCTAAACTTTAAACCCATTTATATATTTTATACCACCCGAGATGTAAATAACTGGCTCACTATTCTAATTCGTGGAACTTATTCTAACGACTTCACATGTCGTCAGCTAAGTGTGGGGAAGTCTAACCCCACTTAACGTTAAATTAAGGGTTCGGGTTAGTGCATAACTCATTAATAAAAATGCATGATGAGTTAGGGTAAAAGACGTATTTTCAAATATTAGTAAACAGTTCAGAAAAGTAGCCGTTTTTGAAGAAAAATATGTGTGATAAAACAAGAAGGAATGAACGATGAGGTGCACCATCTATCATCCTGCAATTTTATGGTATCTTTAACTACTTTCTACACTAATCACCCTCATGAATTTATAATTATAGTTTGATTTCATGCAAATGAGGGCATTGCATGATCTCAAGTGTGGGGAAGGGTTATAAATTCTCTCGAGTTTATACTTGGCTTATTTGCCAAATTTTATGAAAATTTGAAAAATTTTAAACTAAATGAATTCAAAATCATGTTTATACATATTTATGAACGATAAAACTAGGTGTTAATGCCGAAATTATCATTACCTCGGAAAGGACATAAATTGAGAAACACCCTAAAACGATTGAATTCATTTAAAATGGAATAAAGGAGAATAAAAAGGCAAAGAAAGAAACTAAGTGTGGGGAGAATGTACCAAGTTATTCAATTAAAAACTATCTATCACATGTTTCTGTAAAGTTATTGCAGGTACTTTTATTTTGGACGATTTTAATCAGTTTTACCCGATTTACTGTAATATATTTGAAAGAAAAGATGGATCTACACGATGAATCAATTCCATCATTAAAAGGAAGTAAAGTCTTCTGAAAAAGACACGCGCTTCTTGATTTAGGTCAAGAAGTTGTCGTCCAGACCAGCTGTAGGTTGACGAAAAATCTAGAAAAGTCATCTCTAAAATCAGCAGGAAATCTACGGACCTCAGCATCAAACAGGGTCGCCAGGTGGTCAGATTTATCCTAACCATGAGAAGGATTTATCTCGTACAATGGGGGGGACACCGTGCAAATTAGCTTGATAAGACTAATGAATCAGATCCCCAGAAAGGATAATCTCCTTAAAGATTGAAAATCAGCTTTTAAGACTGATATTACTCAATCCTTGAGATTGACCTTAAAGATTGAGAATTCAAACTCATGGAATTCAATGATATCTAAACTCGAGCTTAAACGAGAAAATATTTTGATCAAAATTATAAACCGATTTGTTTTCTAAAAACCCATTTTCAATGCGTTCATTACCATTGAACGTAAAATCCTGAGAATTCATTAGGTCACCTGAACCAAATCGGGTGTCAACCGTAAGAATGGTGGTTGCATAGCATGGTCGAAGACAGGACCTTGTGCCAGATCGAAAAATCACAGGATGATCTTTACTATTGCTCCTACAAAGGATAGTAATAGCATCCGACACATTTATAGACCATAATCAAATGCATGTCATTAGACATTGCCTTAACAGTTTCTTGTTCATCGCTTTCCTTTACAACCGGACGGTAGTTTGCCGAAAGGTAATATACGGGACAAGTAAACTGGACGTGTTGTTTTCCTAATACAAGGTTAGCAAGTGGGTAACACAAAACCACAAGTGTTGAGCTAAAATTTTCAAATCTGAAACCCACACAACCCACAAAAATATTTTGCAAACACCGGTGAAGGGTTATTCTGGAAAACTTGTCTAGGGTAAAAGCTAGATTGAATTTTCAAAAGATCAAATGTTTTCATAAAGATCCAATTTCCTAAAGGATCTAAATTTTCATAGTCATGTGGGACTGTAAACCGCCTTTCAAATGTGCACTTTACTTTGGAAACCGAAAGTAAATCGGCTATTTGATTGCAAGTGTCGTTGACCTAAACCCGAGGCAACTGTGGATGACACACCCACCTTTAACCATGGTTCTATCGTTACTATCATTGTTTATACCACCATATCAAAATCACTAATGTACAAAGTGTGATGAATAAAAAAGTGATTCATGTATGTTTTTATTTCAAGTTCTGTATTGCTTGAGGACAAGCAACGCTCAAGTGTGGGGATATTTGATAAGGCTAAAAAGGAACATATATTTTATAGCAATATCCCTCCTAAATAATAGGTTTACATATGTAATTGTATTATATTTTCATTGAAATTGTTTAAATAAATAAGTGCGATGACAAAAGGCGAAAATGAAGATTTGAAGACAGAAACGTCCAAAAAACTCAAATGTACAAAATACAATTCAAAAGGTTCAATTTATTAATGAGAAACGTCTCAAAATGACAAGAGTACAAGTTACAAAATGCAAAGTACAAGATATTAAATTGTACGCAAGGACGTTCGAAAATCCGGAACCGGGACATGAGTCAACTATCAACGCCCGACGCAATGGACCAAAAATTATGAGTCAACTATGCACAAGAATAAAATATAATATATAAAAAATTATATAAATTATTTATATATTATAAATATATATATATAATCATGTCGACAAGCTATGAGACAAAGGATCCTGAGCTGGATTTTCAAACTCCATGACTCGCGGAGTTTGAAGGCCAAAAACTCCACGACTCGCGGAGCTGTCAGAAATCAAAAAGCCTATAAAAGGCCATGCATTCGTTCGATAAAAATAATAAATAATAATAATAATACTCTGTAATAAATAAATAAATAAATATATATATAATATATATAGTATAGGGTAGTTTTATATTAGATTAGTTCGGGTTATGTAAAGGTTATTTTACGGGTTTTTGAAGTCGAAATTATGTCCGTGTAACACTACGCGATAAATACTCAATGTAAGTTATGCTCTCCTTTTTAATTTAATGTCTCGTACTTAAGTTATTATTATGCTTATTTGAGCCAAAGTAATCATGATGTTGGACTAAATATTAAAGACGGGGTAATTGGGCTTTGTACCATAATTGGGGTTTGGACAAAAGAACGACACTTGTGGAAATTAGACTATGGGCTATTAATGGGCTTTATATTTGTTTAACTAAATGATAGTTTGTTAATTTTAATATAAAGATTTACAATTGGACGTCCCTATAAATAACCATATACACTCGATCGGACACGATGGGCGGGGTATTTATATGTACGAATAATCGTTCATTTAACCGGACACGGGAATGGATTAATAGTCACTAGAATTATTAAAACAGGGGTGAAGTTATGTACAATGACACTTGGCATAATTGATAACAAAGTATTAAAACCTTGGGTTACACGCAGTCGATATCCTGGTGTAATTATTAAACAAAGTCATAAAACCTTGTTACAGTTTAAGTCCCCAATTAGTTGGAATATTTGACTTCTGGTATAAGGATAATTTGACGAGGACACTCGCACTTTAAATTTATGACCAATGGACTGTTATGGACAAAAACCAGACGGACATATTAAATAATCCAGGACAAAGGACAATTAACCCATGGGCATAAAACTTAAAATCAACACGTCAAACATCATGGTTACGGAAGCTTAAATAAGCATAATATATTTTATTTCATATTTCCTCGTACTTTTATTTATTGTCATTTTAATTATTGTTATTTATTTTATATTGTTAGTTAAATATCGTCATTTACTTTACGCTTCACTTAAAATATAAATCGACAAACCGATCATTAAACGGTAAACCCCCTTTTATATATTATTATATATATATTTATATATTTTGTACAAATATAGTTGTTTAAAAATATAGTGTGCAATAAGCCCGCTCCCTGTGGAACGAACCGGACTTACTAAAAACTATACAACTCTACGATTAGGTACACTGCCTATAGTGTTGTAGCAAGGTTTAGGTATATCCATTTTGTAAATAAATAATTAAAACTTGTGTAGTTTGTATCACTTTTCGTATCAAAAATATATAGTATTTCACGTACACCTCGCATGACATCAATAATCTAACCATAGAATGTAGTTTCAAGTACTTGTGTCTATTTCGTCAAACATTTATAAAAGCATCGCATGCATTCTCAGTCCCAAAAATATATATTGCAAAAGCATTTAAAAAGGGAGCAAATGAATCTCATAATATTGTATTTCGTAGTAATTAAGCATACGATGGCATTGAACAAGTGCAAGGTTGGCCTCAGATTCATGAACCTATATTAATTATATATATTTATATGTTGATCAATATCTGTCTAACAATTTAGGTCAAACCGTAGTGTATCACAATCCTAATGCTCGAGACTACTATGGAAAAATCAACAAAAGTCAATTTGACTCAAAATGATTTCCAAAATTTATACATGATTATTATATAGTTTAATTATAGTCGTTATATATTTTTAAATATTTTTAACAAATTTTATTAGAGTAAATAATATAATTCATTTATTAAATAAATGAAATAAAAATATACTTTTATATATCTTAAATAATAAAATTTATAAAGTTCATTTAATATCATAAAAATAATATGATAGATATTATTAATGTAATTATTTTACACGTAGAAAAATATCTTTGTACCATAGTTTTATTTGATAAAATAATATCGATAATAATAATAGTAAGTAAAAGTTGTATTATTTTGAAATAATAATTATTATTATTCTACTAATAATAATAATAACAATATTTATATTTACGAAAAATGATATTATGATAAAATGATAATTCTTATTAATAATAATAATGAAATTTTTATATTAACAATGTTATTCCTATTAAAATAATAATTTTTGTAAAATGATAGTTTTAATATTTATAACACTTTTGATAATAATAATGATAAAAATTATGAAAACGATATTTTATCTAAATCAATACCTTTCAATATTTTAATTTTATCATGATACTTATACCCATTATTTCTCAATCAATTTGTTAATAGCTTTTAGTGGTCTTTTATATCGCGTTCATAATAATAATAATAATAGTAATCAAAATAATTAGATGTTTCTAATATTAGTTTTAATTATAATAATACTAATAATAATAAATACTATGATAATATTAATGATAATACTAATAACTATTTTTATGATAATAATAATAATAATAATAATAATAATAATAATAATAATAATAATAACAATAATAATTTTTAAATAATGATACATATATTAATAATGATAATATTAATAATAATATTAATTATAACTTTAACGATAATAACGATAGTAATAATAATAAAAATAACAATTTTTAATGATAATACCTTTTATTGATAATGATAATAATAATAATAGTAATAATAATAATAATAATAATAATAATAATAATAATAATAATAATAATAATAATAATAATAATAATAATTAGATAAAAATTATAACGACGATAATAACGACGATAATAATAATCATTTTTAATAATAATACAAAAATTCAATTGACTATAACCTCTAATCCGTTCATCGAAACCATTCGATATCTAAATGAAAAGTTCTTAATTTTTCGCTAGCTTTCCAACGACATGCATATCATATACCTTATCTCAACCGCATATGTAACTAACTTATGATTCATCAAAACTATCTAACGACTAAATTAAACATACATGCATGCATAATCATATCTACTCGAGCACTAGTTATGGATACACTAATAATATGTAAAAGTTAAGTTATGAATGCTCACGTATCAATATTGAGATTCAATATTGCAGGAAAGGTACGTAGATGCAACGGAGATGATAAACACTAGATTGACCTCACGAGCATACCCATGAATCATACCCATCACCTCCATAGCTATAACCCATAATTTCCTTAGCTCTATCCCGCTCAAAAAATCCGTTTTTGAAATAACCCACTCATGACTCCGTCGTAGTATTTTATGTATATTACTAATAATAATACTACTAAACAATAATGAGATTAATAATAATAATAATAATAATAATAATAATAATAATAATAATAATAATAATAATAATAATAATAATAAAATAAATAATATACGGAGTATATATCATAGATAGTGAGATTGAGAATGAATCGAGCAAACAGAAAGCTCGGGCTTTATAGCCCTGATCTGGAACCCACAGCTCCGTGATTGTGGAGTTGTTTAGTGTTTCTGCTCCGCGATTGCGGAGTCCCCAGATCCAGCTCATTCCTCAAATGATTAAGGCTGCCGACAGTTTTAATTAATATTTAATATATATTATATTTAATTTATATAATTAATTATATATTATATTATATTTACGTTCATAGTTAACTCGTAATTTTAGTTCCAACTAATTTTACTTTATCACTCGACTTATGTCCCGGTTTCGATTTCTCGAACGCGTTTTCGTAAGCTTAGAAAACTAGCACTTTACATTACACGACGTGTACCTTTATCAATAATTAGACTTAATCATCTAAAGACTATATTACCCAAAGCAAAACTTTTATATTTGAGTGTCGTGGTCATTTGCTTCCATAAATCAAAGTCTCGTTGTTTATCCAAATATATTATTTTAAATCAACCGTTAAATATTATATTTTGTCAATTGAAAAAATGTAAGACCCGAATATTCATAGTGTACATATGTGTATATGAGTTACTCAAGTTTGGGGTTTTTGTTGCACATAATTAAAAGACAAAAGATGCTGAACTGGGAGGTCACGCGCCGCGCGGCTAGGTGGCGCGCCGCGCCATCTGTCTGCGACAGATTCCCCTTTTCTTTTTAATTAGATATTTTGAGGGCATTTTGGTAAAATCACCTTGGGGTCCGAATTAAAGGCCTTAGGATCAGTTTGGTGAGCTCATTGCTTCATTTCTCAACCACCAAACATCATCCATTCATTCTAGAGAGAGAGGGGGTGGTTAAGGGTGAGAAAGCTTAAATCGGGGAAGAAGAAGCTCATTTCGGGTTAGAACTCGAGAGTTAAAGTTGTTCATCTCCTCCTTAGCTACGTTTTGATTGTTGTGGTAAGCCCTAAACTTGATTACCTTAGTTTAATGTGTTTAAGGGTTAGGGTTTGGGTTAGTATTGCACATAAAACCCATTTGTGAGTAATTTGGGGTTTTTGGGTAAGTTGGGTCATGAAGACCCAATTGGTGACTAACTTAGGGTTTTGAAAGGGTAAATGGTGTAAATGGGTCTTAAAGACCTAAGTAAATACTAATACACTTATAGTTAATGTTAGTGGGTGTGATTTGGGTTGTGGGTGACCCAAATGGGTGTGTTGACCTAGAAATGGGTCAAATGGGTCTTTGATGACCTAGGTTGTCTTGCAAGTATGAAAACGAGTTAACTTTGTGGTTAAAAGTGTGTTAATACCTTAATTGGCTAAAGTTAGGGTTTTTGGTGAAGTTAACCCATTATTAGGGTTAAAGGTGCAAAATAGGTCGGGATTGCACTTAGAGTCAAAAGACTCTAGATTGTTAAGTGAGTTGCTTGACCGACTTGAGTTGTGAATTGATTATGTGCTAAAATGTAATAGGTACGTTACTTTGACGTTGCAAGTTCGGTTATCTTACACGAAGACTTTGAGGTGAGTGGAATAATTATATGTGTAGGTATATAATGTATCTATTTGTTGTAGCGTGAAATGTGTAGTGTCAAGGTGTTAAGACACCACGTTTCACGTGAAGAGTGTAGCATCGAGGTGTTAAGATGCCACTCGGGTGTAGCATCGAGTTGTTAAGATGCCACCTAGGAGTGTAGTGTCGAGGTGTTAAGACACCACTCTGTAAAAATAATGAGTGATGCATCGAGGTGTTAAGATGCCACTCGAGGTGATGTGCCGAGGTGTTAAGGTGCCACCCTAGGGGTTAGTGGTGCGAGGTGTTAAGTGCCCTAACGGATGTTACGAACACCGATGGCGTTTTCGCGAGTGCCGTTCCCTTGTACTATTGGTTAACCATGGTTATTTGTGTTGTAAGCATATTATATTATTCGAATTATATTTATATGCGGATGTTATGCTAGCTTGGAGGTATTGGTGAATTATAGCTTGTTATTGCGACGATAAACTAATGTTGTTTGCTAGCATGTTTGCGGTTGTGTAAGTGTATGCAAGTAGGTATAATTATATATGTATTCGTATAATTATTGCATTCACTAAGCTTTGCTTACCCTCTCGTTGTTTACCATTTTATAGGTTCGGTTTTGGACAAGGGTAAGGGCATCGTTTTGGACTAGAGATCCCGCTTGATGCTAGGGGACGCTTTTGGCTTTAGTAGCTCTTGGAGTTTGACCGATAGTTGGGTAGTTTAATCCCAAACGCCATGCTCATTGTGTAGTTTGGAACTTAAACTTTTTGGTGGTCGAAACTCGTAAATTGTATTAAACTCGTAAAACGGCCGATGTGGGCCCCGCCTGTAAAACATTGATTTTATATTTGAAACAAGTTAGTTTTACATATTTGGATGTATGGTAAAAAGCGTTTAGTCTAAAAGTGTCGGGAACTAGTCTATCTTTTTCGCATTTAGAGACTTTTCGGACAGTCCACTTTGGCGCGCCGCGCCCCTATCTGGCGCGCCGCGCGGGTATGCTGCACAGGAATTTTTTTTTTGTATTTTCGCGTGGTTTGGTCGAGGGTTGGTTTGGGTTGTTACAAGTGGTATCAGAGCATGGTCTAAGGGATTTAGGTGACTTGAGATAGGCGCCTAGACTTAGACTTTTTGTGTGTGCGCTATGCGGGACTTGTAGGACTTTGGGTCGGATCGGGATTGGTTTGTGCATAGGTTTATGTAAACTAATCATGCGCTATTTGTTATGTATGTTTAGCGAGCATCGAGCGAGATGGACGTTGTACTAGCAAGTTAATGCGACGTGCTCGCGTAACAATGATTAGCTACCATTGTTACGGGCGCAAATCGTATCGAACAAGCAATGTACGACGATTGTTGAGCAAGATGGGGTAGTGTGGCGTATATGTATATACATACGTGTTATGTTTTTTTGTTTCGCCGCTTAACCTACTTCGTTTTATAGAATGAAGACGAGAAACGGACCCGATCATGATAACGGAAGTACAAGTGAGGACGCCGAGTTTTCGGCCAAGGTTGAGGCCGTCTTTAAAAAGTTAAAAGCGGATTTTCTTACGGACGTCCGAAAAGTCTTCCAAGATTCGGTCGATGGGCAAGTGACCGATTTGATAAATGAACGAATGAAGGCCACTATCGAAGAGGCCCTTGATGCTAGAAACATTTATCCTCGTGGTGAAGGAGGTGAAGGAAGTCGGGACTTCCACTACAAGAATTTCAAGGACGCTCAACCCCCGATGTTTAATGGGGTACGAGATCCTTTAAAAAGTACATGTTGGATCTCCGACATCGAGGGAGCTTTCCGTACCTCGGAATGTCCTCCCGAGAAGAAGGCGAGGTATGGCTCTAGCATGCTACGAGAAGAGGCTAAGTTATGGTGGGATGATAAAATCAACTTGTATGGTGAGGAAAAATGTATGGGCTTGACGTGGGAAGAGTTTAAGAAGGAGTTTTTCAAGGAATACCGAACTTCTTCCGATCTCGATAGAATCCGGGACGAGTTGCACCATTTGCAACAAGGTTCAATGGACTTAGTTACTCTTAAGTCTACCTTCTTGGCAAAGACTCGTTTTTTCCCGGAGTATGTTGGTGATGATCATAAGCTCATGAAGGATTTCTACCGTACTTTGAATGATGAGTACAAGGGGAAGATTAGTCGGGGTATGGCTAAGTCTTTTGATGAATTGTTCGAGTTGGCTCGGGGTTTTGAGCCGGAGGTTCCAAGAAAGAGTGATTTCATGTTTTCTAAAAGAAAATTTGAAGGTTTTAGTTACTCTAACGCCTCAAGCAAGAAGAGCAAGAGCAAGAAGGGGGCCGAAAGTGTCAATAGTGCAAAGAAGGGCACTACCGGCGGGTTTTCTTATACGTGCTACAATTGTGGGCAACCGGGTCATATGGCTCGTGAGTGTCCGAAACCACGTTCCGGGAACAAAGTCACTTGTTTTAATTGCGGCAAAGAAGGGCATAAGAAGCCGGAGTGTCCCGACTTGCGAAACGACAATGTGAAACGGTTAGAGAAGGCGGCGGGTACGGCTAGGGGTCGCAACTATTTGATGACCAATGATGAAGCCAAACAATCGCACGAACTTGTCTCAGGTACTTACATGGTTAATTCTAATCCGGCAAGGATTCTTTTCGATAGCGGTGCAAATTTGTCGTTTGTGTCTCCTAAATTTGTGCCTAAACTTAATAGACCGTTAGCTAAGTTAAGTCGTCCGATAGAAGTCGAAATAGCGGACGGCAAGACGGTGCTAGTGGTTGATGTGTGTGAAAATTGTGATGTTGTTTTTGGTGTCGAAACCTTTAAAATTGATCTTATTCCAATGACCTTGGGCGACTTTGATATTGTCATTGGTATGGATTGGCTCGATCGTTATAGAGCCGATATTGCATGCCATGATAAGTTTATTCGTGTGAAGACCCTAAGTGGGGAAGAGTTAATTATTCATGGTGATAAGCGAAGGAGACCGGTGCCGATATGCACTTTTGCACGGGCACGTCGTTTTGTTGTTACCGGTGGCATGGCTTTCCTTGCTCATGTTGTTGATACTCGCAATGAGCCACCACCTATTCGTGAAATTCCGGTTGTTAGTGAATTCGAAGACGTTTTTCCGGACGAATTACCGGGTGTTCCGGCGGAAAGACAAGTTGAGTTTCGTATTGAGTTGGTTCCGGGAGCTACTCCCATTGCTAAAACTCCTTATCGTTTAGCACCAACATAAATGCAAGAGTTGTTAAATCAAACCCAAGAGTTGCTCAAGAAGGGTTTTATTCGACGAGTGCTTCGCCATGGGGCGCTCCGGTGTTATTTGTGAAGAAGAAAGATGGCAGTATGCGTATGTGCATTGATTACCGTGAGTTGAATAAAGTGACGATCAAGAATCGTTATCCATTACCTAGGATTGACGATTTATTTGATCAACTTCAAGGTGCAACGTATTTCTCTAAGATCGACCTACGGTCCGGCTATCACCAAATGCGGGTCCGTGAGGAAGACATAGAGAAAACGGCTTTTCGAACGCGTTACGGGCATTATGAGTTTGTAGTTATGCCCTTTGGTCTTACGAATGCACCGGCGGCATTCATGGATCTTATGAACCGAGTGTGCCAACCTATGTTGGACAAGTCGGTAATAGTGTTCATTGACGACATACTAGTCTACTCGAAAAGTATGAACGAACATGAACATCATTTGCGTGAAGTATTGAAGACGCTACGAAAGGAGAAGTTGTATGCAAAGTTCTCCAAATGTGAATTTTGGCTAAGGGAAGTTCAATTCCTTGGTCATATTGTGAATGAGAACGGTATTCAAGTAGATCCGGGGAAGATCGAGACGGTGAAGAGTTGGGGATGACCGACTACGCCTACGGAAATCCGAAGTTTTCTCGGATTGGTCGGTTACTATCGTCGGTTTATCCAAGACTTTTCTAAGATTGCTTCTCCATTGACGAAATTGACAAGGAAGAATGCGAAGTTTGGTTGGGAGAACGAGCAAGAAATTGCTTTTCAATTGTTAAAGGAGAAGTTGTGTCAAGCTCCGGTGTTAGTGTTACCGGAAGGTGTTGAAGACATGGTGGTTTATTGTGATGCTTCCTTAAATGGTCTCGGGTGTGTTCTAATGCAAAGAGGTAAGGTTATCGCTTATGCCTCTTGACAATTAAAGGAACATGAAACGAGGTATCCGACTCATGATCTTGAGTTGGCGGCGGTAGTGCATGCGTTGAAAATTTGGCGCCATTACTTGTATGGTGTCAAGTGTACGATTTATTCGGATCATAAGAGTTTGAAACATCTCTTTAATCAACGAGATTTGAATTATCGCCAACGTAGGTGGATGGATGTGGTGAAAGACTACGATTGTGAAATACTTTATCATCCGGGTAAGGCGAATGTGGTCGCGGATGCGTTGAGTCGAAAGAGTCAACATCCGGCGATAAAAGTGGGGTCGTTACGTTTGATTATTACCAACGATTTTCTTGAAAAGCTTGGTGAGATTCAAATAGAGGCTTATGTTCACAACAAGCATACGGAGCGAATCGTGAGCCAATCGAAGTTTATTACTATGGGTCCGCGTGGGTTGTTGTCCTTTCAAGGAAGGGTGTGGGTGCCTAAGACGGGTGATTACCGACGAGTGCTACTTGATGAAGCACATAAGTCAAAATACTCCATTCATCCGGGCGCGACGAAAATGTATCTTGACTTGAAGAAAGATTATTGGTGGCCGGGCATGAAACGTGATGTTGTGAAGTATGTTGAGTAATGTGTCACGTGTTTACAAGTAAAAGCCGAACACCAAAAGCCGTATGGTAAGTTGCAACCATTAGAAATCCCGAAATGGAAATGGGAGCACATTACCATGGATTTCATTACAAAGTTACCTAAAACGGCGAGAACCCAATTCGATTCGATTTGGGTTATAGTTGACCGATTGACAAAAAGCGCTTTGTTTCTCCCCATTAAAGAAGCGATATCGTCGGAGACCTTGGCTAAGTTGTTTATCAAGGAAGTGGTCTCGCGACATGGGGTTCCTATATCTATTATTTCAGATCGAGATACCCGTTTTACATCTCGGTTTTGGGAAAAGTTTCATGAAGATATGGGTACGCAATTGAAGTTGAGCACGGCGTATCATCCTCAAACGGACGGTCAAACCGAACGTACGAATCAAACTTTGGAAGATATGCTACGAGCGTGCATCATTGACTTCGGTGGTAGTTGGGATGAGCATTTGCCTTTGGTGGAATTCTCGTACAATAATAGTTATCATACTAGTATCGGGATGCCACCTTACGAAATGCTTTATGGGCGTAGGTGTCGAACTCCCGTTTGTTGGGGAGAAGTGGGTCAAAGAGAGATCGGGAGTACCGATTTGGTTTTAGAGACCAATAGCAAGATCGATTTGATTCGGGAACATTTGAAGAAGGCTCAAGATAGGCAAAAGTCGTATGCCGATAGACGTAGGCGATTGATTGAGTTCCAAGAAGGTGATATGGTGATGCTTAAGGTTTCGCCATGGAAGGGTATTATTCGATTTCGAAAACGGGGAAAGTTAGCTCCTCGGTTTATTGGGCCATTCAAGGTTTTAGCTCGTGTTGGTGAAGTTGCATATCGATTGGAATTACCCGAAGAGCTTGCGGGGATCCATAATACATTTCAAGTTTCCTACCTCCATAAGTGTCTTGCGGATGATTCCTCATGGATGCCTTTAGACGAGATCGAGCTAAACAACAAGTTAGAATATGTCGAAGAACCGATTGCTATCCTTGACGAGAAGGTGAAAATGTTGAGAAATAAAGAGGTGAGAACTTTCAAGGTTCAATGGCGACGAAGTAAAGGTTCCGAGTTCACTTGGGAGCCTGAAGAGTTCGTGTTAGTTTATCTTCCCTCGTGTCATGCGGCTTGGATTGCAAGGACGCAATCCGAATAAGTGGGGGAGAGTTGTAAGACCCGAATATTCGTAGTGTACATATGTGTATATGAGTTACTCAAGTTTGGGGTTTTTGTTGCACATAATTAAAAAGACAAAAGATGCTGAACTGGGAGGTCGCGCGCCGCGCGGCTAGGTGGCGCGCCGCGCCATCTGTCTGCGACAGATTCCCCTTTTCTTTTTAATTAGATATTTTGAGGGCATTTTGGTAAAATCACCTTGGGGTCCGAATTAAAGGCCTTAGGATCAGTTTGGTGAGCTCATTGCTTCATTTCTCAACCACCAAACATCATCCATTCATTCTAGAGAGAGAGGGGGTGGTTAAGGGTGAGAAAGCTTAAATCGGGGAAGAAGAAGCTCATTTCGGGTTAGAACTCGAGAGTTAAAGTTGTTCATCTCCTCCTTAGCTACGTTTTGATTGTTGTGGTAAGCCCTAAACTTGATTACCTTAGTTTAATGTGTTTAAGGGTTAGGGTTTGGGTTAGTATTGCACATAAAACCCATTTGTGAGTAATTTGGGGTTTTTGGGTAAGTTGGGTCATGAAGACCCAATTGGTGACTAACTTAGGGTTTTGAAAGGGTAAATGGTGTAAATGGGTCTTAAAGACCTAAGTAAATACTAATACACTTATAGTTAATGTTAGTGGGTGTGATTTGGGTTGTGGGTGACCCAAATGGGTGTGTTGACCTAGAAATGGGTCAAATGGGTCTTTGATGACCTAGGTTGTCTTGCAAGTATGAAAACGAGTTAACTTTGTGGTTAAAAGTGTGTTAATACCTTAATTGGCTAAAGTTAGGGTTTTTGGTGAAGTTAACCCATTATTAGGGTTAAAGGTGCAAAATGGGTCGGGATTGCACTTAGAGTCAAAAGACTCTAGATTGTTAAGTGAGTTGCTTGACCGACTTGAGTTGTGAATTGATTATGTGCTAAAATGTAATAGGTACGTTACTTTGACGTTGCAAGTTCGGTTATCTTACACGAAGACTTTGAGGTGAGTGGAATAATTATATGTGTAGGTATATAATGTATCTATTTGTTGTAGCGTGAAATGTGTAGTGTCGAGGTGTTAAGACACCACGTTTCACGTGAAGAGTGTAGCATCGAGGTGTTAAGATGCCACTCGGGTGTAGCATCGAGGTGTTAAGATGCCACCTAGGAGTGTAGTGTCGAGGTGTTAAGACACCACTCCGTAAAAATAATGAGTAATGCATCGAGGTGTTAAGATGCCACTCGGGGTGATGTGCCGAGGTGTTAAGGTGCCACCCTAGGGGTTAGTGGTGCGAGGTGTTAAGTGCCCTAACGGATGTTACGAACACCGATGGCGTTTTCGCGAGCGCCGTTCCCTTGTACTATTGGTTAACCATAGTTATTTGTGTTGTAAGCATATTATATTATTCGAGTTATATTTATATGCGGATGTTATGCTAGCTTGGAGGTATTGGTGAATTATAGCTTGTTATTGCGACGATAAACTAATGTTGTTTGCTAGCATGTTTGCGGTTGTGTAAGTGTATGCAAGTAGGTATAATTATATATGTATTCGTATAATTATTGCATTCACTAAGCTTTGCTTACCCTCTCGTTGTTTATCATTTTATAGGTTCGGTTTTGGACAAGGGTAAGGGCATCGTTTTGGACTAGAGATCCCGCTTGATGCTAGGGGACGCTTTTGGCTTTAGTAGCTCTTGGAGTTTGACCGATAGTTGGGTAGTTTAATCCCAAACGCCATGCTCATTGTGTAGTTTGGAACTTAAACTTTTTGGTGGTCGAAACTCGTAAATTGTATTAAACTCGTAAAACGGCCGATGTGAGCCCCGCCTGTAAAACATTGATTTTATATTTGAAACAAGTTAGTTTTACATATTTGGATGTATGGTAAAAAGCGTTTAGTCTAAAAGTGTCGGGAACTAGTCTATCTTTTTCGCATTTAGAGACTTTCCGGACAGTCCACTTTGGCGCGCCGCACCCCTATCTGGCGCGCCGCGCGGGTATGCTGCACAGGAATTTTTTTTTTATTTTGTATTTTCGCGTGGTTTGGTCGAGGGTTGGTTTGGGTTATTACAAAAAAATATATATTTCCTTATTTTAAAATATAAATATTTACCTAATAATACAATATTTAGTTTTTCAAAACTAATTATATTTTAAAGTTAAATTTTTGGAATCGTTTAGATAGTAGAAAAATATTATATCAAATCACGTTTATGTTTTTGAAACACTTTATATATTTGTAATTTATAATATAAGCTTTATTTAAATTCTTCAAAAGTCATATACAAGTTATCTTATAAAACGTCCTAATTAATAAAGTTCTTTTTAAACTGAAACGTTTTTATATGTTTAAATCAAATATGATAACTTTGTTTTCTAAAAACAAATATATATAATAATCATTTTATTAAAAGGTAAAAATGGGAATTGTTATATCATAAAAAATAAAGTTATTTATACTCAAAATAGATTTCAAGCTTTTAAATTACAGTTTGTTGGTGGAGCGTAAGATAAGGTTTAAAGGTTAGATAAACGTATGAATTCATTTTAAAGTAAAACATTGATATCTAATTTCTAAGTTATCCATATTTCATAAATAATACGAAAGTTAAAAATAGTTATCTTATAGAAATCGCGAGGAAAATATTGTAAAGCATGAATTGAAGATCAAACAGGAATTTTCACTAATCCTTGTCTAGTTCCCGTTAATTGACACTTTCGTTCTTACATGTAATTCACTTTACCAATTATTCCGAATACCGTTAAAAAAGAAAGGTTTCCTAAATCAAAGTGGACCTCTCAACAGAGACTCGTAATCATAATTCAATGTATCTGATAAATCAATCATTTGATATTATCTTCTAGTTCCATCGATAAACATATTGAAACAAATACGTTCATGTAAAGTATTATATCTAATATTTATTTTTACGTTTTCAAGTTATAATATATATACACATATGTATACAATCATATCCATTTAATGGTTCATGAATTGTCAAAAACAGTCGAAGGGTAATTGGTTGCATGAACATAGTTCAAAGTTTTTGAGATTTCAACATTACAGACTTTGCTTATCGTGTCGGAATATAAAGATCAAGTTTAAATTTGGTCGGAAATTTTCGGGTTGTCACAGCAGCTTCCCAATAAGAAAGACAGATTTGACATCCATCTGGAACACTCTAAAGTTGATAAGAGCAGAACAGGCTAAGACTATTCTGATTTCTTCCATCATTGCTATTGATGCATATGTATCTCTATAATCCAATCCTTCTTCCTGCCTAAACCCTTACCAATATAGCCTTGTTCCTGATTACAACCCCATCTTCATCAAATTTTGTTCTTGAACACCCACTTGGTACCTATGATTTTCTTCTCATCACCATCAGGTTCAGGTACCAGCTTCCATACTTTGTTCCTATCAAACTGAAAGAGCTCATCTTGCATAGCTCCCGCCCAGCTAGGATCTTTTAATACTTCTTCAACATTAGTGGGTTCAATGGTAGATACAAAATTCACATTCATGCAGAAGTTACTGGTTGCATGCCTTCTAGTTTTTACTCTACTATCCAGTTTACCAATAATCTGCTCAATTGGATGTTCCTTAGTCCATTTGGTGTTATGGACTGGGGAGCTGGTTGCAGAACACACAACATCAGAATCACCAGTAGGCACATTAGTATGCACAACAATGAGAGAATGTTGTACTTCTTCAGTGGAACCAGTACCAAACTGTGATTCTGCAGAACCAGTAGACATCTGCATAATTTTTAATACTTCCATAGAGACAGTAGGTTCAATTAGTTTAGACACAGATAGGATAGAAAATTCTAACTCATCTTCAGATAACCAAGCATGATGGATTGGTGAGGGTAATGCTGTTGGTTCTTCTTCATCAAGAGTTTGCTGAGTAGACTCTTCAAAAATCAACTCATCATCTTCTTGACCAGAAGATAATGTTGGGACATTTTCATCAAATGTAACATTTATTGATTCTTCAATACATCTGATTCTCTTGTTGTAGACCCTATATGCCTTTGACATGTTGGGATATCCAAGAAATATGCCTTCATCAACTTTGGCGTCAAATATGCCTAGCTGATCCCTATTATTTAGTATGAAACCGGGAGTTCCAAATACATGTAGAAATGTGATGGAGGGTCTTCTTCCCGTGAGAACTTCATAGGCAGTCTTTTGATGTCTTTTTACAACTAATGATCTATTTTGGGTAAAACAAGCAGTATTCATAGCTTCTGCCCATCATGTATTTTCAGCCCAGACTCAGCTAACATAGATCTTGCTGCTTCTATGAGAGTTCTATTTCTTCTTTCTGCAACACCATTTTGTTGTGGTGTTCTCACAGCAGAAAAGCTTTGTGAAATGCTTTTGTCGATACCGAATTCTTCAAGTGTAGAATTTCTAAATTATGTATCATGATCACTTCTAAGCTGCTTCACCAGTTGGCAGTTGCAGTTGCTCATTCAATAACTCTATTCTTTTGATGAAATTTATGATTTCATCAGTAGCTTCACTCTTTTGCTTCAAGAAGAATACCCAAGTGTATCTGAAGTACTCATCAACAATAATCAGTGTATATCTCTTCCCACTGCAGCTGACAATATTGACAGGACTAAACAGATCCATAAGAAGCAAGTGAAATGGCTTCTCAACAGATGAAATCTGCTTTGACATGAATGATGCATGGTGATGCTTTCACTTTTCACAATCAGGACACAATCTGTCCTTAACATATGACATGGTGGGTAGCCCAAATACTAGAATTTTGCATGAGAGTTTCTGAATATCTTGAAAGTAGAGATGTGAGAGTCTCTTATGCCATAACCACCTGAGGTTATCTGCTGACTTTGAATAAAAACAAGTATCAGTTGTTGTGACTACTGTGTTCATGTCAATTTGCTACATGTTCTCATGTCGTTTGCAGTCAGTAGAGGCTTCTTTGTCTTGTCAAAAGTAGCGACAAATTTTCTTCTGATTTGGACTATCTTTCTCTTGTTTGTAATTTGGCTTATGATGAGTAAATTATATTTAAGGCCAATTATATATGCTACGATTGAGAATGTAACATTTCTATTTGCCAAAGTACCAAAACCCTTGGTGTAACCACGCGAATAATCTCCATATTTAACAACTGGACCTTTTTTTTCTTGATAGTCCATCAGCAGGGACATACATCCGGTCATATGTCTTGAACAAACACTATCAAGATACCGGGTTTGCTTGCTTTGAATGCCCTGCACAGTAACAATGAGATTAATTCTCTTTGGGAATCCATCCGAGGATGGGTTCTGGAAGAGTCATTTTAGATGATCTCTTCTTATCTGCTGGTGTGCTTGAAGAACCAACAGTAAATGTGCTTAAGGTTTGAGAAGCGGTTATGTATGGAATTTTGGCTATCTTTTCACAATATGCCTTTTGCAACTCTTTGTACTCTAGACACTGATTGGACAATTGAGCATTGCTACCACAGTTGTAGCATTTTCTAACTTTTGGTTTTGGTTGTTGGTTGGAGGTAGACGAGCTGGGAGTCTGGTTCTGCTGTTAGTTGTTATGAGTAACAACCAGTAGCAGTTGGTCTAGCTTTACAGTCAGTAAATGAGTCATGGATGACTCATCAGATGACTCCTCACTCTTGGTCATTTTAGCTTTTCTCTTAAGGGCAACTTTTTGTTTTGAACCAACCCCATCATTGTGGTTAATTGCTTCTTTGCCTTTGTCTTTTGGTTTGCCAGTATGGTAAGACACTATTAACCCAACAGATGAATTTACATCTGCTTGGTCTAGAGATACTGGTTGACCAGTTGGGATTTCAGCAGAAGGCTCAACAGTTGTAGAACTTAGAGAACTTGAGGGATTAACCAGCTTAGGATTGCTTTTACTATTTTCACTAATCTCCCTTTTAATCTTAGGTTCTTTTGAAGACATGTAGTAAATACTGGAGGGGTCAGTAATCTCATCATTCGAGGTACTGGCTTCTTTAGCTTTGGCTTCATTCTTCAAGATTTCTTTCATGGATGGTGGTGGGTCTCTGTAGATCTCACAAATTTATTTGTCAAGACCTTTTTACCCGTAACCATCTTAGCAAACGTGTTTGGCAAGACAACTTCAAAATCAGTTTCAAGTACAGGGTCCATAAATGCAAATTCTGCATGAGCAGCAGCAGCGGCAACATAATCAGCAGCAAAGAAAGCTTCTACCTAGGCATGCACCTGCTCATTGAAGCACTTAGTAGCACATTGAGTAGATGTACAAAGTGAACAGACTTGGACAAAATCATATGGCGATGAAACTTGATGTTATAGGTTCAAGTTTCACATGTAGTCTCTTAGCGTATGAATAACTCAAAAGAGTGTCTTGTCCACTGTAAATCTTAAAAAAATGATCGAAAATATAAGTAACATCTAAGCTAACATATCCGGTGTATGCTTATTAGGTCCTTCACAGTTGAGGTATGTATGTAATGTACTTATAGATATGAGCATCTATGCATCCCACTTATACACCTGCAAAGCAAATCGATTATATAACCATAAAAATATAAAATGTTAATGATACCAATGGGATTGATAACTTCGACTTTTATTCGAAGTAGATACTCGTATATTTTTGGTGTTGATCCGGTTGTGAGTTTTTTGGTGTTGATCCGGTTGTGAGTCAAGTCAGCAGTCAAATAAGGAGATAGAAACTGTACTCAAAACAAATTTTCCTCTAACCTATAGACTGATTCCACTTAACAATGATAGTTTCTGAGGTACAGCGATTCGCATGCTATAAGGCAGACTAAACAGTATAATAACAGATTCCTCACCAACTTCAGTTTATAATTATAGTAGTATTTTCCTGTACCTTTTTCATTCCTTCTTTTTCCTCAAGACATTGTTTCGCCTACCTTATTTTTTCAGATCTACTCAAATCGTCTCAATTTCTTCAGATTACAATCGCATATTCAAATAGATCAATCGGTCTCCGATCTACAATCTGAACATGATTTCATTTTGTTTCGTCAATTCTTTCCCCGGCTATCGTTTTCTTCATCGGAATCATATATTACGTTTTACCGTTTTTCACATATATGAGGCCGTGTTTCATAATAAAAAAAATCAGGTTCTGAGATGTTAACCTCTGATGTGTCGTGTTTGTGATGCTTTGGATGATGTAAAATTTGTAGACGTAACGAAACATTTGTGAATAGATTAGACCACAGATATTGCAGCGTTTGTTGCCTTGAATCCGCCCACAAACGCCCCACAAACGCCCGGAATGGGGCGTTTGTGGGCGTTTGTGTTGGGGCGTTTGTCAAGCGAGCACGGGCATAACAATGTGCGTTTGTGATTTTTTTTTTCTTTTTTAATTTTTTTCTACCTTTTTCATCACTTTTTAACCCAACCTCCAATCATATTTTGACACATCACCCACAAACGCCCTTACAAAAGCCCCCCATTACAACTCCCCCCAAAATGTCATGGCCCAGTCACAGTTTTTCCCCAAAAAGTGCAACTCTACCACTCCACGTCACAGTCACCATTATCTATGGTCTTAGTTGAACGGGAATTATTGAATTTGTTAGCTGTCTACTTTTGCTACGTAGGTGTGCTTGCGTGGCATGTCAAAAAGTCTAATAAAGAAGTACGAGTAACTTTTTTTGTTGTTTGAAAAAATTCGACTCGAGTGTTTTGAAAAATATTCGGAAGAATGGTAGTGATAGTTCAATAATCACAGCAGTTTCAGATATGAATGGAAAAGGAGAGACAAAACCTATATTATCACTTGATTGTATTTACAGATATGATTATATTTTGCTATAAGAAAATATATGTATATGTATTGTTTTAAGTTAAATACACTGGTAGTGTCTTATCTGTTACTGTAGTTTTCACACATTGGATTCCTTCTGTTTATGTAATATTGGGCCTAAAACTCACAACTACTTTGGTTTCCATCATCATCACAAAAGTTTACAACTTGAACACGCTGATAATGATAAAAGATGATGATGTAGTTTGCGTTGGTGAAATCTTGATGGCAATTATTCATAGCTCACTATGTATTTAAGTTGTACTAAAACGCAATTGACTGATGTTTATTTCTATTTTTATCTTATTGTATTTGCTAATCTATAGTTATGAGCTAACTACATTCACAATTGGGTCTAATGGTCTTCAGCTTCTTTGTCTACAATCAGCATCAAGTAAGTTTTTTTGTCTACTATCACCTTGCTGCCAGTGTAAACGAAAGAAAGGAAGCCGCCAATGTAAACAAAAGGGAAGAACAAACTATTGATTTAGGTATAGGGTTGGAGAATTTACTCTTAAACCCTTCCATCTTTTATTCTTATTTGTTTAATAATTAATAATCCTCAAATTGACCGTAAATTGCATAATAGTCCCCCTTGCAATTTATCGTTTTCATTGACAAAAAAACCTAAAAACAAGTTTTTTGACCAGGCTTTGGAAAATAATCCGCCACTACCAGATTTTCTCTTCTCTTCTCTACACCTTACAAAGCATGTGGCATACTGCCACATGTCATTTTGCTAATTACCTTCTAATCATTAAATCCACGTGTTAATTAAGGATTAGCGGAATAATTAGGCCTAATACTCCTGAAATCACGACAAGTATCACTCATCCATTCGTTAGTCTAATTAATCTTCAACTCACGCGCCTGAAACAAACCCCTAATTCATCTGCAGAAATCAAAAACCGACATTATCTCTCTCTCTCTTCAAAATTGAGCAAACCCAGATCCTTTGGTCCATCGATTATGGCCTCATGTCGCCTTTATAGAGAACGGCGGTACCACCAATTAATCGGAAACGATTTACTCTTCATAACGGTATAAATTTTATATATTTTTGGGTTCTATTCGAAATTCATCTTCAACTCAGTTAGGGTTCATAATTTCTGTTCCGATTAACGTTGTCATGGTTTCTATTGATTAAGGTGAGTTCCTTTGATTTACTTTATATATCCTTTTTTTAATTGACGTTGTCATAGTTTTTTTTACCGATCATCAAGGAGTGGAATGTGGAGCTCCAGGAGCGAGCGGGCAAGTTCAGGAAGCAAGCTAATGCTATAGCTGAGTGGGACATGAGAATTTTGCAGAACCGGATATTCTGCTTAAGTTTGAGGTGAGTCATATTCTTTTTGATACTCAAATTTTGCAAATTTGATTCACTAAATGTTTCTAAGGAGTCATTTGACCTCCAGTAAACCAAATATATCATGAGATATTGAATTTTTTCTTTGATGTTGCCTCACATTTATGCTAATTTTGCTTTATTTAGGCAGAAGTTACAAAAGTTGTTGAGACCCAATCAAACCTTGAGCGACAACTAGAGCTTATTGAGACTCATCAACAAGAGGTATGTTGATCAAGTTCATTAACTATTATGTAGTTGATTAATGCTTGATTGCATATAGTTGTAGTTGAATTGATTAGCGTGGGTTAGGGTTCATAATTTCTGTTCCTATTAACGCTGTCATGGTTTCTATTGATTAAGGTGAGTTCCTTTGATTTACTTTATATATCCTTTTTTTAATTGACGTTGTCATAGTTTTTTTTACCGATCATCAAGGAGTGGAATGTGGAGCTCCAGGAGCGAGCGGGCAAGTTCAGGAAGCAAGCTAATGCTATAGCTGAGTGGGACATGAGAATTTTGCAGAACCGGATATTCTGCTTAAGTTTGAGGTGAGTCATATTCTTTTTGATACTCAAATTTTGCAAATTTGATTCACTAAATCCACCCTTAAGTGTGAAATAGGGTTCGCAGAAACGCTTGGTGTTGGTATTACGACAGAAAAAACAGTAGGTATAGGATTTGAGTTTGAAAGTAATGTCTCAAAATCCACCCTTAAACCAACTTTTTATCTTATAAAAACTATATAATAACTACTAGGTGGTGGTGGTGATGTACAAGGATGATAGCCTCTTAACAAGAACTTGAGGTCTACCAGGAAACACAATACTACAATTCACAAACTAGGATGGATGCCAAGATTGTAACCATCCTATGACTTCACGATTATGTTATTAAAGATTTCAGATTAACAAGCCAATTATGCCAATCAGTAGTTATCGATTTACATCTCTTCGCGATCCACTCAAAGCTAGTAACTTGAATTTCGCTTAGCGCTACCGGAGGGTTCCAACACGAGTTTTCGAATATCTTTTTGTTCCTATTTTTCCAAATGAGATATCCGCACGTCCATTATATCGCTTTCCATATTTGCTCTCCAATACCCGACAACGCATGAGGTGCTTTACCAAGAAACGTCTCACCAAGGCCTAAGTTATTGAAATTACCGAACCCCCACCAAGCGTACACCCTAGACCAAACATCTAAGGCAAGTTTACAGAAAATTAAAGAATGTTCGGCTGTCTCAATGTCTTCATCGCACACAGGGCATCGAACGGAGTGCAAGTCGATACCACGTTTATCCAATTCTTCCAAAACCAGGATCCTTCTTTTTCTAGCTCTCCATATAAACACTTCGACCTTTTTTGGGACACTATTATTTCTCAAGGTTTCAACACAGTTGGTATCTGTAGTTAACACTTTTTCATCGATCAAATTTGCAAGCGTCTTTGTAGTAAACAACCCATTTCTTCCCAGCCGCCAACACCAAGCATCATCTTTGTCCGGAGTAATTTTGATTTCTTCCAGCATACTTGTTAAAGTCTCGAGTTCTACTGCTGCCCTGCCGAATGGTTCACGAACCTACTGCCATCTAAATGTAACCCTGCTGCCATTCCAATGTACACGATCATTAACCGCTGAATCAATGTCTCGGTCCAATCTCACCAGCCTTTTAAACTTATTTTTCAATGGTTCATCACAAATCGAAGGTTCTGTCCAAAATTTAATTGAAGCTCCATTGCCTAGTAGCCTGCCAAAGGAACTTTTGAACCAATACCAATCTCATCAAGTGATGATCCTATTTTAGTAATGTTACACCAAATAGAACAAGTATTTGAAGATCTAAGTTGATCACCAATATCAAAACCACCCGACCCGCCATAAATACTTTTGATAACTTTGACCCACAAGGAAGTGGATTTGGTTTTAAACCTCCACCACCACTTGCCGATCAAAGCTAGATTTTTGCTTTTTAAAGAACCTAAGTTTAACGTGCCAACTTGTAAGGTAGAAGTACATGTTCCCACTTTACCCACGCGATTTTAGAATTGTTTCCCGACCCGCCCCAAAAGAAAGAACATCTTACATACTCGAGTTTATTTATCACACATGGCGGGGCACGAAAGATCGAGAAGTAATACAACGGGAGACTATTTAAAACCGACTTTACAAGTGTCAAGCGTCCACTAAATGAAATCGCACGTGCTTTCCAATCCGAAAGTTTTTTCTCAAATCTATCAACGACCAGTTTCCAACTATCCGACTTATTCATCTTTGCACCAATCGGGAGACCTAGATAGGTGAACGGGAAGGAACCAACTTTACACCCATATAAGCTAGCCACTGATTGCACCTCACCATTTTCGACCCCAACAGCGAACAAATGACTTTTATGTAGATTAATTTTAAGACCCGAAGCCAATTCAAAACATTTAAGTAACTTCATGAGGTTGAGGATATTACTCGTGCTCCAATCCCCGAAGAATATCGTGTCATCCGCATATTGGAGGTGGGAGATATAAATCCTCTCCCCACCTACATCCACCCATTTGTATAAGTTGTTACAGACCGCAACTTTAGTTAGTAAATTTAAACCTTTCGCAGTCAGAATATAAAGAAAAGGTGATAATGGATCACCCTCTCGAACACCTCTACCCAAATAGAACTCGTTTGTCGGGAACTGTTGACTAATATAGAAATAGAAGATGACTTCAAGCATGCAAGGATCCATTTTCGCCACTTTGTCCCAAACCCCATTCTTTCCATAACCGATAATAAGAACTCCCAACTTAAGCTATCGAATGTTTTTTCAAAGTCTACCTTGAAGATGAGACTCTTCAAACGTTTTTGCTTAAGGTAGTCGAGGGTCTCATTTGCAATTAAAACACCATCAAGAATATTTCTTTCCTTGATAAACGCACTTTGTTCATGTCCCACTAAATTAGGTATTACCCTCCTGAGTCGGTTAGATAGAACCTTCGAAAGTATCTTATAGTAACTCCCGATTAACTTATTGGACGGTAATCGTTCAAACTCAAGGGATCCAATTGTTTGGGTAATAAGGTTATGAATGACGCGTTGCACCCCTTTGAAATTCCCCCACACTCCCAAAACCAATTAATAGCCTCAATCAATTCTAAAATAGAAGTGAGAAACTAAAATTTGCGAAGGGGTGAGAAACATGCATTTCCTGCTCATCGATCAGATATGACGCGTTGGTCCCTTTTACACACTTATTGCAGGAGAAAGAAGTGAGAAACTAAAATTTGCACTAGATATACTAAGCGTGCGATTAACACTTGCGTCAATTCTTCGTCGATGCCTCTTGAGAATGCTAGAAATGTTTTGATATATGCAATGAAAAAAAATAGTGGACGCATGTAAAAACACTATTCAACAAATCGTTGATGATATTGAAAAGGTCGTGGAATCGTTAAATTTCGTTTCTAGTATAATAAAAAAGTGAATTTGACTAATGCATTAGGGATTAAGGGTACACACGTTTTAAGCCAAAAAGATAGAAATCGGGGTTTTAACGCTCTTTTCACTTTCTCTTTTACGGAATCCCACAAAGAATACAAGATATGTGGAAAAAATGGATCTTGATCAAGTTAATGTGAAGCTAAATGAACTTGAACATGCATTTGTTGCTTCCAATCATAGCTAGAATTTAGTAGCGCTTCATGATGCGGTGAGTATGCTCGAAAAATTGTACACACGGCTTTAGGAGAAGGATGTGAAAAACTAAAATATGCACTGGAAGTACTTCGTGATGTGATTATTATTCGCGCTAGTTCTCCTTCGATGGTTCTTAAAAATGCTGGGAATCTTATGATTTATGCAATGAGAAAAGGAGTAAAGGCATCTCAGAATATTGCTAAAGAAACCATTGATGATAGTGAAAAGGCCATTGACACGTCAATCAAAGCTGTTTGTCCTTAATCAGTTTTTCCCATGGACAGGATGACAGTAATGTACCGCTATGAAAACCTTAGGTGTTGCGATAGGGGTGGCTCAAACTGGTGAGAGAATCGTGAATTTCCCTTTCCGTATTTTGATATCCTAAGATCCTGAAGCGATAAACATGTTTGTTTCAAAAGACTAGGCATCTACCTTGTAAGCCCTATTACCTTACGTGGTAGCAACTCTAAATGATGCTGCCAGGAGCGACACGTCTTGCAGCAGCTGCAAATGCATTTAGGGATCACATCACGACCCTCAAGAAATAAGGCAATGTTTGGCCGGAGAACTTCTTAATAAAGTTGGTGTCAATGTAGCACCTACCACTGAGTGGTGGTTGCTACATCGACGCAAATTTCATTAAGAATTTCTCCAGACGCCACAACATTTCCTTCTTTCTCGATTTTCGCAACGTGATCTCTAAACCCATTTGCGGTCGTTGCAAGTGGCGTCTCGCTCCCCGCGGCAGCATTTAGAGTTGTTGCCATGGCAGCCAAGAGAGCTATCACCGTAAAAGACTCGTCATTTTAAATAAAAGTAATTATCACTCCAGAGACCAAGGATATTAACATCCTCAAAGGCTAATTTTTCACCAGTTTGAGCAAGATGCAATCCAGAATCTAAAGCTTTCACGACCAATATGCTACCGTCACCTTTTTCGTGGGCGAAAATAATTAATGAATCATAAGCTTCAATTGACGCATCAATAGACTTTTCACCATCATCAATCGTTTCATGGACAATTGCCTGACATGCCTTCACCCTTTTCTCATGGCATAAATCATAAGATTTCCTGCATCTTTAAGAGGCATCAAAGGAGAAGTAGTGTCAATATGAATCACATTATGTGATGACCCGGGAATTTCCGACCAAATTTAAACTTAATCTTTATATGAGTTCGACACAATAAGCAAAGTCTGTAAATATCGAGTCTCAAAAACTTTGGAACGGTTTACATAAATACATTTGACCTTAGACCAGTCCCAACGATTCACGAACATTTGTGTGTAAATAAAAAATATGAATATATATAATTCTATATATAAATGGTATTATATATACTGTAATACATAAATATCAAAAAGGATTCAGTAAATCATAATTGAGAGATAGAATATAATAAATGGTAATATATTATACGTAATTACAAGTTAAAAATTTTAATTTTTATATTATCATTACTTTTATTAATATTAGTATTATTATATTTAGTAATATAGTTGTTAATAAAATTATTGTTATACATTTCATAGTAAAAATCATCATTATCATTAGTAATATTATTAATATTACTATAATATTTGTATTACTATTAATTATAATATTAAGGGTATTATTAACATAGTTAATATGATTAATATATTATTTATAAAAATAAATATATAGATATAATAGATATATAACTTCAGATATAAAAACAAGTATATGAGAATCGTTATGCATAGTTTATATAATTACATACATATTTATAGAATGCAAAATATATATATATATATATATATATATATATATATATATATATATATATATATATATATATATATATATATATATATATATATATATATATAATAGATATATAAATATACATATTATATAAAAATAAATGGGATAAGATACAGATAGATATGATGAAGAGTCCAAAAATTCTGTTCTTTTCAAACTGTTAACCGAATTTGTCTTTGTCTGCTAAAGTTAGCAAATTGAATCTCTTTATCAATATAGAAACAAGATTAATTGTACAATTTAATCTATTTTTTTTTCTATTTTTTTCCTTTCTTCCTTTTCTCTGATGAACCAGTCGACACATGGGATACAAATCAAACGAGGGTCATTTGTTACTCACATAATCACTCTGTGTTTCATCTTCTGTATCAGGTATCAATAAACATCGCTGTTATTTGAAAAATTAAACAAAAAAATTCAAGAAAAATAGCTTAGTCTCTCTGTTCTTGAATAATTTTTCCAAAACTTTGAATTCGAATGAAATCTCAAAAACTAAAAATGTAGTTATGTTAGGAATCTATTATTAAGTCTTTCTGCAAAGTTTCAATGCTCAATTCACTAAATTAAAGTCGAATTCTAAAGGTCAAAGTTTTGTCCTTAAAAAGTCAATAATTGTTCTTAAATCAAATTCAAGTTTTATGATGATATTTAGGTTAAATTGATGCTTCTATTGCAATCAGATGATGATTTAGAAAATAATTCGTGAAGGGTTCAAGATCTCAAAATGCTTCAATATCAAAATCATTAATTTTTTTTGTGTTCTTTAACCGACGAACTGCAGCACAGGTTATAAACATTTATATTTTTTTTATCCAAGTAATGAATCAATAAACGTTTCTGTTTCCAATTACAATGTAAAACAGACGTTAAAACTTAATTATACTTTGATTTGATCTCTGGTCGACTAGTTAAGGGATGAAGAAGAAGGAAAATTAGAGAAACAGAATAATACGGTTTAATAATAATTGGGATCATATAAAGAACAGAAAGCAAGAGACAGAGAGACGGTTTAGGGGTGTGTCGGGTTAACGAGTGGTCTCAGGTTCGATTCCAGGCCGGGTCATGATATTTTCTTTAGCTCCTTCCTAAGGTAGTTTTAATATTATTATTATTATTATTATTATTATTATTATTATTATTATTATTATTATTATTATTATTATTATTATTATAAATTATTGTTGTATTGTGTTATTATTACTAGTAATGTTATTGTTATAATAAATAATGCTATTATTAACATTAATATTATGATTATCCTTAATATAATTATTATTATCATTATCATTATTACTAGACTTATAAATATTATTATCATTGATAATGTTATCATTTTATTATTGTCCTTAAGTATTATTATTATTATCGTTATTAAAAATTATTAAAATTTTTATCATATTATTATTACAAGTATTATTAATAACTACCAAATTTATCATTTAAGTATTATTACTATTATTATTATGATTATTATTATTATTATCATTGTTATTATTATACTTATCATTTTTGTTATTATTGTTGTTATCACTAGGTAATAAAATTTTCTATTAGTATTAGTATTATGAATATTAGTTATTATTGGTTTTACCGCTAAGGTAAGTAGTAGTTACCAACTATTATTATCGTTATCATAACTCTAGTTACAATTATAATTATTGTTATTATTATTGTTATTATTAATATTATTATCAAATAGGCATTATTATTAAATAATATGATTAGTAATATTATTATTAAAAATCTCGAAAACTAACTTTTTAAACAGATAAATATTTTGTACATAAAATATACTTATTACGTATACTATAATTATATTAAATTTCACATAATTACACATATCAAACTTACTAATATTATTTATATAAATACTAACAAATAACAGACTATCGATTTTTAAATACAACATTAAACAAGTATGGATACATTAATATAACTATATAATCATTAACTAGTATGAATATAAACACAAATTAAATATATAATATATAAATTAGGATATAATAAATAAATTTATTTGATTTCAAGTATATGTTTTAATATATATACAAATGATATAGGTTCGTGAATCCAAGGCCAACCCTGCATTGTTCAGTTTGTCTAATATTGTCATATGTATTTTTACTACAAAATACATTAGGTGAGTTTCATTTGCTCCCTTTTTACTCATTACATTTTTGGGCTGAGAATACATGCAAATGCTTTATTAACTGTTTTTATAATATTTATATGCGTGAGTTTCATTACTCCCTTTTTAAATGCTTTTACAATATATATTTTTGGGACTGAGAATACATGCGCTGTTTTTATAAATGCTTTACGAAATAGACACAAGTAATCGAAATTACATTCTATGGTTGGATTATCTAATCGAATATGCCCTTTTTATTAAGTCTGGTAATCTAAGAATTAGGGAACAGACACCCTAATTGACGCGAACTCTAAAGATAGATCTATCGGGCCCAACAAGCCCCATCCAAAGTACGAGATGCTTTAGTACTTCGAAATTTATATCATGTCCGAAGGAGGATCCTGGAATGATGGGGATATTCTTATATACATATTGTGAATGTCGGTTACCAGGTGTTCAATCCATATGAATGATATTTTTGTCTCTATGCATGGGACTGATGTGTTGCACGTGGTGTACGAAAATACTATTATTTTTACTAGGAAATACTACAAAATATGACACAAGTTTTATTAATTTACGGATGGGATATACCTAAACCTTGCTACAACACTATAGGCAGTGTACCTAATCGTAGAGTAGTGTAGTTTTTAGTAAGTCCGGTTCGTTCCACAGGGAGCTAGTGATTACGTACTATATTTTTATAAAACTATATTTATGTAAATATATATATATATATATATATATAAGTAGTAATATTATTATAAAAGGGGGGTTTTTACCGTTTAATGACCGGTTTGTCGATTTTATATTTTTAAGCGTAAAGATAAATGACAATAATTAAAGTGCGTAAAATAAATAAATGACGATAAATAAAATAACAATAAATAAAATTGCGATAGAATATGAAATAAAAGGATTATGCTTATTTAAACTTCCGTAATCATGATGTTTGACGTTTTGATTTTAATTAATTGTTACTCGGGTTAATTATCCTTTGTCATGGTTTATTTGATACCTATCTGGTTTTTATCCATAATAGTCCATCGGTCATAAATATAAAGTGCGAGTGTCCTCGTCAAATTACCCTTATACCCGAAGTCAAATATTCCAACTAATTAAGGATTTAAACTGTGACGTAGTTATCACTTCTGTCAACAATTACACCAGTTATCACTGTATGTAATCTACCCCTGTTTTGATTAGATATGAATATTAATTTACCCACTTGATCAGTTTGAATAATCAATTACCCAACCCGAATAATTAATTAAATGATTATAATAGATTCCATATGAACATCACTAAATAGGACAACCATAATCATTATTAATTATTAGGATAATTAATTTGAAGATAGGTTCGACAGACTCCAATGAGTTGTCACTCAATTAGACAATACCCCCCATCTATTAATAGTCAATAGTCCAATTTCCACAAGTGTCGGTCTTTTGCCCAAACCTTAATTATGGTACAAAGCCCAATTACCCAATTTTAGTAATTAGCCCAACATCATGATTACTTCGTTTTAAATAAGCATAATAATAACTTAGCTACGAGACATTAATATAAAAAGGTTGAACATAACTTACAATGATTAAAAATAGCGTAGCGTTACACGGACAGAATTTCGACTTACATACTCAAACGATCTCTATCATAAATCTTATTATTATCATAATTTAAACTTAAAATTAAGATTATTGTTATATCTTATTACATTAACATTATGATAGAGAATTATAGATATTGATATTAGATATAGAAAAGGGATTTAGGATAGAAAATGGTGTCTTTAATTGATCGTAATACGTTGCCTTATATAGGCAAAATGTTAAATTGAATTTTCGCTTACGACCCCTGAACTATGCTCAATTAACAACTTTTTATTATTTAATATTATTCTTATTATGAATTATTTAAATATTATATTTTATTCTTGTGCATAGTTGACTCGTAATTTTTACACCGTTGCGTCGAGCGTTGAGAGTTGACTCATGTCCCGGTTCCGGATTTTCGAACGTCCTTGCGTACTATTTTATATCGTGTACTTTGCGTTTTGTAACTTGTACTCTTGTCATTTTTAGACGTTCTTCATCAATAATTTGAACCTTTTTTAATTGTATCTTGTACTTTTGAGCTTTTTGGACCTTTTTGTCTTCAATTTGTCGAATCTGCCTTTTGTCTTCGCACTTATTTAATATAAACGAATATCACTTGAAAATGGAACAATTGCAACTAAAATCTTGTCTTTCTTGGGGAATAATGCTATGAAATATATGTTCCTTTTTAGCCTTATCAGGGACGTATGTTTATAAGAAATGGAAATATGAAATCTTGTGGTCTATTAAAATTATGAAATGATTATTTATGTTAAACTAATGAACTCACCAACCTTTTGGTTGACACTTCAAAGCATGTTTATTCTCAGGTATTAAAGAAACCTTCCGCTGTGCATTTGCTCATTCTAGAGATATTACTTGGAGTCATTCATGACATATTTCAAAAGATGTTGCATTCGAGTCGTTGAGTTCATCAAGATTATTATTAAGTCAATTATATTTGGATATATTATGAAATGCTTTACATGCCTGTCAACTGTCGATGTAACGAAAGTTTGTCTTTTAAAAACGAATGCAATGTTTGTAAAATTTAACATATAGAGGTCAATTACCTCGCGATGTAATCAACTGTTGTGAATCGTTTGTAATCGATATGGACTTCGTCCGGATGGATTAGGACGGGTCATTTCAGTTGGTATCAGAGCGGTGGTCTTAGCGAACCAGGTCTGCATTAGTGTGTCTAACAGATAACTCGATAGGATGCATTAGTGAGTCTGGACTTCGACCGTGTCTGCATGTCAAAAGTTTTGGCTTATCATTTCGTGTCGGAAATCATCTGCTTATCATCCTTAGGAAAATTACCTACTTATCATTCTTAGTCTAGACACATCTTACTGCAATGATTGCATGAATAGTGTATAGACAAAATTCATATCTTAGCGTATCTGCTACTTCATATCTTAGCGTATCTGTTACTGTAACTTTGCCTGATAACTTCCGTAGATTCCTCCGTAACTTATGGGATTTTAGTAGTATATATGCATATGTAAATTATGTATTGCAGGGTACTAATCTACATCTTATAATATATTTCTTATCGAAAATCCTTCATCTAATCGTACGAGATGAATTCTGCAACCAGTTCGCGTCCCTCGGATTCCGATAGCTATTACGATAGTTATTCCGACAGCTATTCCGACATAGATGTTCACCTAAGCTCCGAAAACAGCGTCATCGACATGAATCAACCAATCAGCCATTATCAATTCATCTGATGGGTTCGTAGTCGACTTAATTAATGGAAACGCGCAGAAGGCAATCCCTTTCACCAACCGAATTCACCTCTTGACAATGAACCTGAAGCGTTTACCAGCGAACCTATTCGAGACACCATTTTCAGTCTCATTCCAGGGTAACTCGACAAGATTATATTCTATCCACAATTCTGAACCTTATTCATCCGCTCGTTTCGATCGACAATCATTCTGAAGTAATAAGTCAACGAACTTCGCGTTCCAATAATCAATTCGGAAAATATGGTGCAAAATGTACCAGCTTCAGCAACATCACTGACACCAACAGTACAATCAATAACAGCACCAGTACCATCAACAATCCATGCCTCAACATCTCATTATGTACCTCGAGTATAATCATCGTTCTACGTATCGTTCTACATCGATTATCTTCGTTCTTCATGACGATTAAGTAATCTCTAAATGTTTTAGAGATTATGTATTCTAGTTCTAATGGTAAACCAAATGAGTTTAATATCATATTAACTCATTAAATCAATGATTATATCTGAAGAAAATATATATGTATATATATATATTTTTTCATAAAGATTGTAATTAAAATTTTTTTTGTACAAACTTTTAATGATGAAAATATTTTAACGGGTAGGTAATACCCGAGGAATATTTTGATTTCACATTAATAAGTTACACTGTACATTCTTCGAATCTAATTCAACAGTTGTTTACTATCCTACTTACGTCCACCGATATACAAATCCGTTCACCACAGAATAATCGTATTCATACAATTTCATATTTGGATTTTTATTTATCAAGAAAAATCAAGTGGCATAATGAAGGAAACATTTGACAAAATAAAATTTGTTAGAAACAAACAAATTAACTATAAGAAATTTTATTAAGAATCCACGCTAACTGTTCCTAACTAATTGTTCCCAGCTAACTGATTACACTTTATTTATCGCAATTTAATTATTGCAATTTACATTCTCGCAACTTTATTTATCCTCATTTAATTTCTGTCATTTACTTTACGCACTTTATTTATCGTCATTTAATTTCTGTTATTTATTTTACGCATTTTAAATATCGGGACACGTATACAAGGTTTTGACATATCATATCGACCCATATATATATATATATATATATATATATATATATATATATAGTTTGAGTTGTGATCGAGTCTGAGACGTATACGGGTCACGACACGTATTAATTAATTCGAATATTATATATTAAACTATATATGAATTATTGGACTGTCAACTGTGGACTATCGACTGTGGACTAATAAAGTTGGACAATTAAAATGAATTAAAATATTGATTATAATATATGAAACTAAACAATTCTTCAAGTTGCCACTTGATTTCGTCTTAAACATCATTTGTATCTTCACGATTACAATCTGCGTTCAAACCTTTCATGATTTTTTGAAAACACCTCAATCGATAGGATGAATCAACCGCACTCCATCTACGGAAGGAAAGATTTATGCATATAGTTATGCACCAGAGAAACTCTCAGCAACTGAGTAAAAGTTTAACACGTAGCCGCGTCAGATCCTTTGGCATTTATTAGCAAAAATAACTTTACGATCCCTTTTCAAAGTAGCCAATTTTTTCACAGCTCCAGCAAGTCAACTTCGACTTTTCATTCGAAGTAACCTTACTATAATCCTGATATATACGATTACCCTTTTGATACCGGAGAATTCTTTTATATTCCACTATATTACCAGTAGACGTACCAGCAACCTCGTTGCTTCTTGGTGTAAATCTCTCTGATAAATCATTATATTTATTCATTGAAACCCTATCATATACCCATCCGCATCTTGTAACGAATACTGCCATACCAATTACCGGGAATCAACTATCAGTACTTTGAAAACTCACAGCATATCTACATCAACAGTTATATGTATCCATATAACATTTATCTCTTAGAATTATGATCTTTCATTCTGAAAAGTACTCAGTCACAAATCAATACTCTGAATGTTGAAAAAGCTGAATGAAGCAGCAGAAACCATAGACAACCGTAAATGACTTTAATCATCGGAAGTTTGATGATAAAGAATAATATGTTGGAAAAGCTCAGAAACGTTGGAACTGGAAAACGGATAGAGTTAACCACGAAGGAGACCAAGGACAAATACAAGGATCATACCCTATATTCAAAGAATCCAGATAATTCTGGATCCGTTGAAATCTTTAGAGAATATCTTGCTCCGAAGTCATGTTAAAATCTTGCAGAAAATCTTTCTCCATCAACCATCGAACTTAGAAATTCCAAAATATCATCATCAACATCTTCGATATTTCTGAGGATATTTTCATAAATATTCTCGTTCGAAATTATATACCTCTTCGTGCTTCCTGTGTATCATTATATTGGAAACATTCAATAGAAAATCTAGTACCGAAAAGCAGATTATGCGAAACTTTGAAGAAAACCGTGGACAAATCACAAAGAATAAGTTTGACTTCAAAGAATCTAAATGATTCAATGTCTGCTGAAGTCTTTAGTGCATATTTTGCTCATTACTCTAAACCCTTGCAGACAATAGTCTCCATCATCCTCTGATCTTAGATATTCAAAGATATTATCGTATCTTTCATTATAAATATCCTCGATATTTCTGAATATATTTTCATAACTAATACTATCTGAAATCATTTATCTCTTTGTGCTATCAGTGTTACATCATATAGAAACTGTTAGTTTCTATATTCTGTAAACTTTCGAGCTTAAAATATGAATGTTATTGAAGTAATGTTGGGAACTGATGCATGAGTTAGTATAATATAATGACACTTGATCAACGTGATTATATTATAGTAAGTCATGCTGAGTTCTAATGGGACATGATGGTTCACAGTAGATCATACCACCATCATGTGTCATGTTACATAACTCTTTCATTCTAATTAACTTCTGAACATATCAAGAAAGTATATTCTTGATAGCTCTACTCTCAATGATTCTGGTAATTTGACTAATCAAATCGTATTATTACGTTCTTTCTTGATTATAACATTAAATTCATTCGAAACTTCATACTTATAAATTCTAGACCATTACTCGTTTTACTAGAGATCGAGAAGAGATTAAAAAGACGAAGAGCTCCGAAACATAAAGGAAGATATAAAACTCGACAACAACACTGAAATTACAATAATTAAAAATTAAAACATCACGACAATTAAAAATTAAAAGATTACAATCAAACTACTCGTCGTCGTCAATTGTTATCTGCAAAGTAGCGTTCACCAGTCATTTCACCATCCGTGAGGTACTCTGGAGACATCGGTATTTCTCTTGATGCCTCAACTGCTGCTTCATTTGATTCATCGAGGTAACGATAACCCAACGTCTCTTCATCTTCAAGAACCGCATACAAAGAAATGCGTTTACCACGATCTTCAATGGTATCTTTTATAAAGTACCATTGATCATCGGTACACAGAAAACTTGCCTTACAATCCGCATCATAATCGTCTTTATAAAAGAACACAGACATGAACTCACACGGAACTTTTTCCTTCAGAAAGGATAGCAAGTCTTGTAAACCAACATCACGAATGTCGATATCTTCAAACGAAATACTGTCGCGCCACTTATATTCCTTCATTTGATTACGGAAATCACCTCCGTAATGAACATCGAATGAAACAATCATTGGGGGAAGTGTTAACATTTTGCAGTTTGGGAGTGTTTGATTTTGATTTTGAGAGAGGTGGAAATGTAAAAGAAATATATGTTTGAGTGTATAAAATGAAGTATATGGTTGGTGTTTTTATAGGGTAAAAGTTACCGTTGGAATAGCCGTTGGAATTTTTTTTTATTTTACTAACGGCTAAAAAATTTGGGCAAGTTTTTGGACGAAGGTGGACGATGCCCGTTGGGACCTCTCTCATGATAGTTTCATTCGTACTCTTCGGAAAAAAAAAATCGAATTGTTTTATTCATATTACTCAATGATGATAAAGATCGATTTATCAACTCATATTTGTCATGAAAACATTTTTATTGTTACCCCTGACGACCGCACTCAAATTTCGGGACGAAATTTCTTTAACGGGTAGGTACTGTGATGACCCGGGAATTTCCGACCAAATTTAAACTTAATCTTTATATGAGTTCGACACAATAAGCAAAGTCTGTAAATATCGAGTCTCAAAAACTTTGGAACGGTTTACATAAATACATTTGACCTTAGACCAGTCCCAACAATTCACGAACATTTGTGTGTAAATAAAAAATATGAATATATATAATTCTATATATAAATGGTATTATATATACTGTAATACATAAATATCAAAAAGGATTCAGTAAATCATAATTGAGAGATAGAATATAATAAATGGTAATATATTATACGTAATTACAAGTTAAAAATTTTAATTTTTATATTATCATTACTTTTATTAATATTAGTATTATTATATTTAGTAATATAGTTGTTAATAAAATTATTGTTATACATTTCATAGTAAAAATCATCATTATCATTAGTAATATTATTAATATTACTATAATATTTGTATTACTATTAATTATAATATTAAGGGTATTATTAACATAGTTAATATGATTAATATATTATTTATAAAAATAAATATATAGATATAATAGATATATAACTTCAGATATAAAAACAAGTATATGAGAATCGTTATGCATAGTTTATATAATTACATACATATTTATGGAATGCAAAAATATATATATATATATATATAATAGATATATAAATATACATATTATATAAAAATAAATGGGATAAGATACAGATAGATATGATGAAGAGTCCAAAAATTCTGTTCTTTTCAAACTGTTAACCGAATTTGTCTTTGTCTGCTAAAGTTAGCAAATTGAATCTCTTTATCAATATAGAAACAAGATTAATTGTACAATTTAATCTATTTTTTTCTATTTTTTTCCTTTCTTCCTTTTCTCTGATGAACCAGTCGACACATGGGATACAAATCAAACGAGGGTCATTTGTTACTCACATAATCACTCTGTGTTTCATCTTCTGTATCAGGTATCAATAAACATCGCTGTTATTTGAAAAATTAAACAAAAAAATTCAAGAAAAATAGCTTAGTCTCTCTGTTCTTGAATAATTTTTCCAAAACTTTGAATTCGAATGAAATCTCAAAAACTAAAAATGTAGTTATGTTAGGAATCTATTATTAAGTCTTTCTGCAAAGTTTCAATGCTCAATTCACTAAATTAAAGTCGAATTCTAAAGGTCAAAGTTTTGTCCTTAAAAAGTCAATAATTGTTCTTAAATCAAATTCAAGTTTTATGATGATATTTAGGTTAAATTGATGCTTCTATTGCAATCAGATGATGATTTAGAAAATAATTCGTGAAGGGTTCAAGATCTCAAAATGCTTCAATATCAAAATCATTAATTTTTTTTGTGTTCTTTAACCGACGAACTGCAGCACAGGTTATAAACATTTATATTTTTTTTATCCAAGTAATGAATCAATAAACGTTTCTGTTTCCAATTACAATGTAAAACAGACGTTAAAACTTAATTATACTTTGATTTGATCTCTGGTCGACTAGTTAAGGGATGAAGAAGAAGGAAAATTAGAGAAACAGAATAATACGGTTTAATAATAATTGGGATCATATAAAGAACAGAAAGCAAGAGACAGAGAGACGGTTTAGGGGTGTGTCGGGTTAACGAGTGGTCTCAGGTTCGATTCCAGGCCGGGTCATGATATTTTCTTTAGCTCCTTCCTAAGGTAGTTTTAATATTATTATTATTATTATTATTATTATTATTATTATTATTATTATTATTATTATTATTATTATTATTATTATTATAAATTATTGTTGTATTGTGTTATTATTACTAGTAATGTTATTGTTATAATAAATAATGCTATTATTAACATTAATATTATGATTATCCTTAATATAATTATTATTATCATTATCATTATTACTAGACTTATAAATATTATTATCATTGATAATGTTATCATTTTATTATTGTCCTTAAGTATTATTATTATTATCGTTATTAAAAATTTTTAAAATTTTTATCATATTATTATTACAAGTATTATTAATAACTACCAAATTTATCATTTAAGTATTATTACTATTATTATTATGATTATTATTATTATTATCATTGTTATTATTATACTTATCATTTTTGTTATTATTGTTGTTATCACTAGGTAATAAAATTTTCTATTAGTATTAGTATTATGAATATTAGTTATTATTGGTTTTACCGCTAAGGTAAGTAGTAGTTACCAACTATTATTATCGTTATCATAACCCTAGTTACAATTATAATTATTGTTATTATTATTGTTATTATTAATATTATTATCAAATAGGCATTATTATTAAATAATATGATTAGTAATATTATTATTAAAAATCTCGAAAACTAACTTTTTAAACAGATAAATATTTTGTGCATAAAATATACTTATTACGTATACTATAATTATATTAAATTTCACATAATTACACATATCAAACTTACTAATATTATTTATATAAATACTAACAAATAACAGACTATCGATTTTTAAATACAACATTAAACAAGTATGGATACATTAATATAACTATATAATCATTAACTAGTATGAATATAAACACAAATTAAATATATAATATATAAATTAGGATATAATAAATAAATTTATTTGATTTCAAGTATATGTTTTAATATATATACAAATGATATAGGTTCGTGAATCCAAGGCCAACCCTGCATTGTTCAGTTTGTCTAATGTTGTCATATGTATTTTTACTACAAAATACATTAGGTGAGTTTCATTTGCTCCCTTTTTACTCATTACATTTTTGGGCTGAGAATACATGCAAATGCTTTATTAACTGTTTTTATAATATTTATATGCGTGAGTTTCATTACTCCCTTTTTAAATGCTTTTACAATATATATTTTTGGGACTGAGAATACATGCGCTGTTTTTATAAATGCTTTACGAAATAGACACAAGTAATCGAAATTACATTCTATGGTTGGATTATCTAATCGAATATGCCCTTTTTATTAAGTCTGGTAATCTAAGAATTAGGGAACAGACACCCTAATTGACGCGAACTCTAAAGATAGATCTATCGGGCCCAACAAGCCCCATCCAAAGTACGAGATGCTTTAGTACTTCGAAATTTATATCATGTCCGAAGGAGGATCCTGGAATGATGGGGATATTCTTATATACATATTGTGAATGTCAGTTACCAGGTGTTCAATCCATATGAATGATATTTTTGTCTCTATGCATGGGACGTATGTTTATAAGAAATGGAAATATGAAATCTTGTGGTCTATTAAAATTATGAAATGATTATTTATGTTAAACTAATGAACTCACCAACCTTTTGGTTGACACTTCAAAGCATGTTTATTCTCAGGTATTAAAGAAACCTTCCGCTGTGCATTTGCTCATTCTAGAGATATTACTTGGAGTCATTCATGACATATTTCAAAAGATGTTGCATTCGAGTCGTTGAGTTCATCAAGATTATTATTAAGTCAATTATATTTGGATATATTATGAAATGCTTTACATGCCTGTCAACTGTCGATGTAACGAAAGTTTGTCTTTTAAAAACGAATGCAATGTTTGTAAAATTTAACATATAGAGGTCAATTACCTCGCGATGTAATCAACTGTTGTGAATCGTTTGTAATCGATATGGACTTCGTCCGGATGGATTAGGACGGGTCATTTCACATTACGCACTACTTTCATTGCAGATTTTAATTTATCCCCTTCTTCACCTACAACACCATGTACAACTTTTTCGAGCTCACTCACCTCATCATTAACCTCACTAAATATTCTCCAGCAACAAATGCATGTTCAACATTCATTTTTTCTAGGGTGGGAATATTTCTATTAGTCACCATATACGAGTAATAAATAATCAAAATGTATTTATAGCATTGGTTGTATGCAACCCATGTATCATTATGAGTGTAGATCAAGTGTTGATAGGATAACCAATAATCATTTCATTATCGTTTATAAGATGATTGTATTGGAATGAAATAGACAGAAAAAACATTCATCTCTTTCATGGTATCAAGCTAGATTCACAATCCCCTCCCATATCATTCACAATTCTATCTCAGATTCATCTAAGTTTCATCCTGCTATGACAGTAAACAACATTAAGAATTATGTACCAACTGTTCTCGATATGCATAATAGCAAATACGGTTCTTGGTCCGAGCTATTCAAAATTCACTGCAGAGCGTTCCAGGTCATCGAACACATCATCCCAACACCCTATGACTCATCATCATCAACAACTGAAACCGTCACTAGCACCACCCCTTCTGAATCATGGAATTGTCTCGATGCGATTGTGATGCAGTGGATGTTCGCCACCATCTCAATTGATCTTATGGAAACCGTTATGAAACCCAATTCTACCGCTCAACAAGTCTCGAAACGCCTAAAAGGCATTTTCCACGATAACGAACACTCTCGAATTGTGCAACTACAACGATAATTTTCCAACATTAAACTCGATAAATTCCTCAACATATCTTCTTACTGCCAGGAAATCAAGAATGTTTCTCACCAATTGATTGATGTCGGTTCTAAGTTGGATGAAGACACCATGGTTCTGCAATTAATTACCGTTCTCAATGACATTTATGATGCCGTCAGAATTCTACTCTCGTTCAATAAACCACTCCCGACCTTCTACCAGGCTCGATCGATGCTCCTCTTGGAAGAAACCCTTAAACAGAACTCTGCTTCTCAATCAGCTACCACCGCCGCCACTGCTCTTCTTACCTCCACTGGTTCAACCGCCACCAATCAGGTCTCTTATGGATCTCAAAATACTCATCATCAGGGTAATCGAGGTCGTAGCTATTATTGTGGGAATAACAATCGAAGTCGTGGTTCTTTCAATCGTGGGAGAAACCCTTCTGGTCGAGGTATAACAGTAGATATAATCTACAGTCACCATTTACAAGTGGGCCTCCTCAAAAGCAATGGCCTTATGGGACTTGGGCTTGGCAAACTTCACCTTAGGCTCCTACACCATCATGTCCATATCCCACTACTTCTAGCTGGCTCAAACTACAATCTTCTGTTGTCCAACCTGACATTTTGGGCCCTAGGCCCAATCATAATTATGCACCCTCTGTTGCTTCCTCTTCAATACCTACGGATATTGAAGCCGCAATGCATACCATGAGTTACACCCTCCGGATGAGAACTGGTATCTTGATACGGGCGCCACATCCCACATGACGGGTAATAAAGGTAATCTCATTTCTTATTATCCTTCAAATGCTTCTAAAAGTATTATTATTGGAAATGGTCACGTAATTCCAATTAGTGGTTTTGGTCACACTACCTTCCCTATCAACCCTATCCATACATCCACGCTCCAACAACTCGAGTGTCATTCTGCTTTTTCTGCTTTATCACATGATCTGTGGCATCAACGCCTAGGCCATCCGGGTGTTAGTGTGCTTTCGATCACTTAAAAATAAGAATTACGTTAAATTTAATTCATCAAATAAAACTTTTGTGTGTCAATCATGTGTTTTTGGCAAACATGTTCGTTTACCATTTTATTCATGTACTACTTCTACCTTTATGCTTTTTGATATAGTTCATAGCGATTTGTGAACGTCCCCCGTACTTAGTAATGGTGGACATAACTATTATATTCTATTTCTTGATGACTACACAAACTTTCTTTGGACCATGCCCTTAAGTAACAAATCACAAGTCTATAGTATCTTTCTTATCCTTCAAAATTTCTTTCGAACACAATTCGGTAAACAAATCAAAACATTTCAATGTGACAATGGTACCGAATATAATATCTCGTCCTTTCACCAATTCTGTTGTCGAAACGGCATCGTCTTTTGCTTCTCGTGTCCATACACTTCGTCTCAAAATGGAAAGGCGGAGAGAAAAATTTGCGCCATAAATAATATCATGCGCACCATAATGACACACTCTTCACTTCCTTCAACATTTTGGCCACATGCACTAGAAATGACCACATACTTACTCAATATCCTTCCAAGCAAACTTTTTAATAACCTCTCACCTACACAAATACTATACCACCGTACTCCCGATTACAACCATTTACGCGTCTTCGGCTGTCTTTGTTATCCTCTTATTCCATCCACTACCATTAATGAACTCCAACCACGTTCCACACCTTGTGGCTTTTTAGGCTATCCAAAAAATCATAGAGGTTACAAATGCTACGACCTCCCCACTAAAAAAAACAAAATTCACACGCCATGTCGTTTTCAATGAATCTATTTTTCCCTTCTCTTCACCTACAAAAACGAAATCATCAGAATATAAAATTTTCCATGAACCTACCTCTTTACGAACACCCAGTCCACGTGCGCCCAATACACATCACGGGCATTCTCCTATTATCCACTCCGCAAACAGTCCACATGTCTCTAACAGTGGGCAATCTTCTGAGCCCATCTCTCCTACGATCCTTCATTCGGTCCAAAATCAGACAGAGCCTAATAACTCCACACCTATTTCGGCCTAATCACATGAAACAAAATCTGGGTCAACGAATCCTATTCCCTTCACAAAATCCCACGATACTGTACCACCCTCGCCTTCTTCTATCTCTGTTGAACCCAGTCCTACAAACTCACCACCTACTATACATGTGCCTCCCACTCGTTCCATGACTACTCGGGCAATGTCTGGAATCCATAAACTAAAAATACACACTACAAGAAAAACAGGCTTATAGGACCACCACAAAGGTCCTATTATGTACTCTAATAGGACCTTTGAGCTGATAGGACCACTAACGAATTGGTCCTCCTACAGTGGCGTCCCAATAGACTAATAAGGGTCCTAACAACATATTAGGACCTTATTAGAAAAGTGTTTTAAAAAATGTATAATAACCCTTACGAAAGGTCCCATGAACATATTAGGACCTTATTCTAGGGTCATATAATGCGACATCTAATATTTCAAAACATATAAGTACTTTATTTAAGGGTCCTAAAAAACATATGAGGATCTTTAAAAATGGTCCTAATAGCTGAAAAAAGTTTATGAAACCCATTAATAAGGGTCCTATAATATCATTAAGGACCGTTAGGAAGGGTCCCATGAACATGTTAGGACCTTATTATAGGGTCATATAATGTGACTTCTAATATTTTAAAACATATAAAGACTTTATTTAAGGGTCCTAAAAAACATATCAGGATCTTTAAAAAGGGTCCTAATAGCTGAAAAAAATTTATGAAACCCATGAATAAGGGTTCTATAATATCATTAAGGACGCTTAAGAAGGGTCCCAAGAACATATTAGGACCTTATTATAGGGTCATATATGGGACTTCTAATATTTTAAAACATATAAAGACTTTATTTAAGGGTCCTAAAAATCATATTAGGATTCTTAAAAAAGGTTCTAATAAGTTTATGAAACCCATTAATAAGGGTCCTATAATATCATTAAGAACCACACAAATAGGGTCCTAAAATAAGTTTTTTGAAACCCATAAATAGGGTTTTATAAAATAATTAAGGACCACACGAATAGAGTCCTAAATACTATATTGCGACCTTTCGATAGAGTCCTAAAACACACAAAAAGGTCCTAAAAAGCACATGTTAGGACTATTAATGAAGGTCCTAATATCCTAACTAAGATGATGATACCCTTTTTAGGGTCCTATAATATAATTATTTACATTATAAATGAGTCCTAAAACATATATTAGGATCCATTAAAAAGGTCCTAAAAACATATATTAGGACCTTTTAAATGGGTCCTTAAATCTCAAAGTAAAATTATGAAACCGATTTTTGGGGTTGCGGAATTCAGCTATAATGGTCATGATAAATATAAAATAATCATGGACATGATATTAAAATTATAATTAAAACAAACAAATTCTATAAATGAAATAGACATCCAACAACTGATTTTTATTTAATAGCAAACTCAGAATCTCAGATATGTTTCATCTGGAAGTAAACATAGTTACAAAAAATCAAATATAAAAGTCTAGTAACATTTGGCGATAATAATAAAGAAGTAAACACATGAATACTAAGAACGAGTAGATCGATCATGAAGCAATCTTCTTAATCAAGAGGTACTACCTACAAAAAAAATATATATTTCATATGTTAGTTTTAAACCTTCGCGTTATTATAACTTATAATTACAAAAGTACACTTTAAGAAGGTCATACCTCGACAAAATTTCTTGGCCATGCAATAGGCGTGCCTATAGCTTCAATAATTGTGTCCATCTGTCCATACGGCCTAACCAGCTGTTCGTCTTTTCGAATTGCCACCTGAGGATTATCCGAACAGTATCTTGTACCAATCTCTTTCCCTCCCACCACCTCTTTTGGATCTAAACTCAAAACCCATCCTCTTGCTACTATGTCAAACGGCTTGTGAATGCTCCTCGGATATAGTTCAGACTGAGCCTGAATATCATTTTACAGCAAATAAGAGTTAAACTATACGGAGTATTTGTTAACATTGAGAAGACAGAGTTTTTTATAACATAAACATACCCGTAAAGGTGGAGGTTCAACGACTGGTGAGGTAACTGGGGAAATAGTTGAATCACTGTTGGAACGATTCTTTTCCCGATTCAGTTATGCTTTTTCTGCCTCTAATTCCACGATCCTTGATTTCAACATTTGATTCTCTCGTGTGTAAGCAATACGAGACGGTGTTACACCTCATAGATCAGTAGCCCGGACACCTAAGCCGTATAGGTCAGCATTTCCATATTTATCGTTTCCCTTAACCTTCGAGAAAATGTCATCTGCCCCAGGCTCATCGCTTGTACCAGGTGGAATGTTCTTTTTAAGTTCATTCATTTCACGCTGTATCAAGCATAATAAACATCGTAAGTCAGAATCCACATGTTAAAACAGTTTGATCAGCGTAACATAAATATTACACATGAGCAAAATCATTCAGTCAAAAAATTGACACTAGTAACAATATTACTTACAATGGCATCTTGAGCTTCTAAGCAATTTGTATTGCCGTTATTAGAGAAACACTTTGCAAACATTTCAAAACGGCTTAGTTCTTGACCATTATTTTTTGCCTGTTTCAATTAAATTAAAATTGGTTTAACAATAAATGATATCCACATATTATCATAAAATAACTTTTTCCCCTTTAATTAATTATCTTCAACTCTTCTCAAACACGTGCATAACTCTTTTTTTCCAGTGAGTTGCATCAGCTTCTTCTTCGCCCGGTTCGATTTGTTTTTTTCACTAACTTGCTGAGGTAGGAAAGTGATGTCTCATAAATGGCAATACATTGATATAAGTAATATATAAGATGTGGAAGGATAACAAGTACATACCTTGTTGCGTCTTCTATTCCAGTACCTTACAAGTTTTTGCCAATGATCTTCTTGGACTTGTGAACACCTAGAATTATACTGTTCTTGGAGTGATAAAGTTGGATCATAGTATTGCTTTTTTAATCTTGCCCTCCAATTCTTTACCTTCCTCCCTAATGATCTCAAGATCCACCCTTCAGCAATATCAGGAACATCGAATTTCGACTACAATAATAACATGTAACTTGATCAACTAAGTGCACTCGTAGTACAAATACAGAATTCTGAATATGTACCTTTACTACGTTAAGCAACGATTTCCTTTTAGCAACATGTTTCTTTTTATCAGAACTTAGTTTACTCCATCTCCTGTAGATTGGGCAATATACGCTACTTCTGGCCATGGTTCCCAAGAAATTGGTGAGTTTACTAGTAGTTTTACTAACTGTTTGCCCAAAATTATTAAACAAAACAGTGATTCGAATTCTGTCTTCTTTTCCCCAAGTTGTTTAGCATTTTTGTTGGGCCTCTTTTTGGTCTGATCTTTTCGCTCGTTTTTGCGTAATAAAATAAATAAACAGCCAACAATCCCAATCAATTAAATGAATCAAACAGTGCATATAAGCAACCAGATAGACAAAGATAACCTCCTATGATGTCAACTGTGTCATCTTCGTCCATAAGTTGAAGCTCATCATCATTTCTGGTATTTCATCACAAATGTCATAATATAAGTTATAATTTAAGAATTATACATTCAAAGAAAGATTCATCTTAGTTGAGAAAACTTACCGTATTCCATTTCCCTGTCATATTGTCCATGGTAATCTTCATTATCGTCATACATATCTGTTAGTGTATCACAACAGTCATAATGAAAGTTAGAATATACTTAAGTATTAGTAAACAAATGAAAGATTCATGTGACTATAGAAAATAAACCGTCTGCATATTCAGTTTCTTGATTTTCTGCATGCACTTCATTTTCATCTCCATTGAAGACGCCGTTGCCAGTTTCATTTTGTTCTTCATTCCTATTTGTTTCTGTAATTGCAATAAAAATAATATGAAATTGTATAAGTATATATTCATAATCATACTAGTCATTAAATATCAAAAATGATTTAAGTATTAGAACAGTCATAATGAAAGTAAGAATATAAGTATTAGAAAAAAATGAAAGATTCATGTGAATATAGCAAATAAACCATCTTCATAATCAGTTTCTGCATTTTCTTCATGCACTTCATGTTCATTTCCATTGAATAAGTCATTGCCGGTTTTAGTTTGTTCTTCATTCCTGTTTGTTTCTGTAATTGCAATTAAAATCGGTTATGAAAATGTTAAGTAAATAGTCATAGTCATAATAGTCATTAAATATCAAATTAATATACCTAAGGCTATCTTTTTTTATAAAAAACAAATTAAAAATTAACCCACCGGTCATGACTTTTGTTGTTAATTTGGTCTGTTGTGTTTCATTTTGATCAGCCCTTTGAATAGACTCTTTTTCCTTACTCGTGACTGCAATATCTTTGTCAGTCAATGGCAAGCTGTTCGACTTAGATCTTGTATTCCTAATAGGGGATGATGGAGAATGAGCGGTTTAGCGTTTCTGTGCTAAATTAGTCGTTCGGTTAATGGTCAATGGTTTAATGAACGTTGCACGGTTGGTTGCAGATGTGGCTGCAGGTTTGGTTGGAGGTTTGGTTGAAGGTTTTGTTGCGGCTGTGGTTATAGGTGTAGTTGTAGGTTTGGTTGCTGTTGTAGGTGCAGATTTGGTTACAGCTGTTTTCTGTAGACAAAGTGAAATGTAGTTAAAATACTTAGAATGAAATTATATAATCATAGTTCATTAAGTTTATCTTTTTAGGATTTTTAACTTTGGTAGCTTGTGATTGTTCTTCAGTTTCCTCACCTTCACTGTCAAAGTCATCAGCAGGATTATACTCTGCATCTTCATCAGATGGAAGGATTGATTTGTTATTAGTTTTTTTTTACCAAGCTTCACCGTCAAAGCCTCAGTGGTACGCTTCAAACCTAAAGCTTCAAACTTTCTCTTGTTTGCCTCCATAGTCCTTTTTCTAACTAGTTCATACTCCTGTGCAGTAAAGTTTTGCTCAGGCACTTTAGATGACTTTTTCGGTTGTTCCATTACTGGACTTCTTTGTAATCAAGCCCTAAAAATAGATTAAGTACGAATAAAATATGTTTTAATTTTAATGATTACAGAACAGAGGATTATGACTCGAGTATATGTGAACATGACAGTATCAACTACAAATATGGTAAAAATAAAAATTAGTTTAAGCCAAATAATCAATCTAAGCACAAACTATGTTTTAATTTTAATGATTAAGGAACAGTGGATTATGACTCGGTTATGTGAACATGACAGTATCAACTACAAATATGGGTAAAATAAAAATTAGTTTAAGCTAAATAATCAATGTAAGCACAAACTATGTTTTATGTTGAATCATTAAACAACAGAGGATTATGACTCGAGTATGTGAACATGACAGTATCAACTACAAATATGGTAAAAATAAAAATTAATTTTAGCCAATTAATCAATCCAAGCACAAACTATGATTTACTTTGAATAATTAAACAACAGAGGATTACGACTCGAGTTTGAAAACATGACAGTTTCAACTACAAATATGATTAAAATTTTAAGACAAATAATCAATTAAAGCACAAACTATGTTTTAAATTGAATGATTAATCAGAGGTTTATGAATCGAGTATGTGAACATCAAAATATCAACTACAATTATGGTTAAAATAATGATGTTTATCGATTATTGATTATACATGTTAAAAATATAACAGTACCTTGTAGAGTGAAATTGGAGTGTTCTTCCTGATCCCAACCTGAAAATCGAGTAAAATGAGGGTGAAACACAACATAATATCAAATGTAGGTTTGGTGAGAATGAATTTCATATTCAAAAAATTCGTCAATTTTGGGTTTGGTGGGAAAGAATTTTGGTTTCAAAATTTTCTATTAGGTCGTGGGGTAATTAAGAGCGGTTGATTCGGTGAATGGATCGGTTTTATAAGTTAATTATATAGGAATGTTTGTTAATTCCACATTTATAGGAGTAGTAAACGTATAGTATTATGACTTAAAAAAAACGTATAACATATAGTATTGTTTAATTGTTTAATAAACATTATTTTTTCTTGCCATATATATTAAATTATTAAGTATAAGTCTTCAGTTTGTTGTATTTAATTTTTTTTGTTTGTTTATATTAAAATTTTGAACATTCATATATAAATGATGGAACTTATGAACAAATACAATAAAACATTACAAGAACAACTCGCAAAAAGTAAACTTTTGTTATACCTCAACGGATTGAAGATTAAACCTAGCAAACTCTAACCGAGCCACTATGAACATCACTTGATCCACAGAAGACCAAATCTAAATGAACAATAGCAATAAAACAGGAAAATAACAACAATAAAGCAATCTAACCAAGCACATACAAAATACCAACGAAAATCACCGAAAACTCCAACTCAGTCGGTTTTGGATCTGCGTTTTCGATTTCTTTAATTTGACCGGGCGATTCGTGATCCCGTCAATCTTATCTAAATATGTGAACCTCTTTACCATTCTGATTAGGAAAAGAATATATCAAAACACTTGATGATTTGTCACTACTTGTAGGTTGGCGAAAATTCCTTGATCGGCCAAAAAAATACTTTTTGAAGATATATAACCCGAAGAAACTGTGGATTGCTTGGTCGTATTGTTTTGAAGAATAAACATGCATGCTTGTGTACCTTCACACTGTCTTTGAAGTCAATGGTACGTTGGCACCAACAGGAACATTATTATCAGAAGATGGTAAAACTAAACCATTAGCACAAGATAGGATGATTACTAGTATGATCATCAACGAGAAGATTATATCTTCATCCGATGATGTAGACGAATTCTACTTTAAAAACTCTCAGCCGTTCTACACACCCGTGCAGAAGTCGCTTAATCACCTACACCTGTATCAACCAAGATACCAATTCAGAGAGCTGAATATAAACATATCACCACTCGTTGCATCATCCTTTGAAACATCCGACTCGTCATCTACGTCACCATGATCACCTTCATCTCGAGCACAATTATATCTTCAATTGCTTGAGTCCATGTAATAACCCTGACCATTAATCCCATACGGGGCATGGACGGTAAAATCCCTACACAGTTATACCCACGCCCCCTAACTGCGTGCCGAGGAGGAAACATGTACTAATCCCATACGGGGCATGGACAGTAAAACCCCTCCCCTTTTTCCCCAAACGCGATGTGGGAAAGGTGTCATGGGTGGAACTTCATGGTAGGTATGAAATTATGGGTTACTATGTAGCCAACGGGGGTCAAACTCCTGACCTCCCCCGAAGGAGGCAGGCCGGCCACCAACCGTTGGACCACGCCACAAGTATAATATATGCTTTTTGTACTTTTAGTGTATTTAACTAACAAAGCATTAGGCACTATCGATTGATGACCTTGAACGGGGTGTCCAGTCTGCAAGTATAATGCTTTTGTAATAGCAATAAAATTGATGGGGAACTAGATCAACTCAAACTCTGATGGATCACTGATCTTGTTAATCAAAATATTGCAAACCGAAAAGAAGTCATCAAATTGATACATGAACCGAACTTGTGGGCATAGTCCAAAGGTTCACCCCATGTACTTTGTGTCTTGGGATAGGGAGAGTTCATGGTTCGATCCTTAAGGATGACATGATTTTCTTTAAACCAATTGAACACCATTAATGGTGGTATATATTGACCCTATAGGGAGGTTTTACCAGATTCGTTCACGGACCTCTACCCGGACCACTGCCAGAATGGATGTGTTCCCGGGTACCGCCGATCGGGTTCAGGTTTCCGCCCGAACGTGTGTGTTACGTGCAAATGATGAGGGTCGTTGAAATAAATGATCTACTGATATCAAAAAAATCGCGTTCACTGCCAAAGGATCAATTGCCAAAGGATCATACGTGCGAAACAAGGCTAAACCCGAAGGATCAATTGCCAAAGAATATTTAGCTGAGGAGTGTTTGACATTTTGTTCACTGTACTTATCCAGTGATGTCGAGATGATACATAATAAGAAAAGTAGAAACTACGATGACGGTGGTAAGGAGGATGTCTTACCTATATTTTCAATGCCTGGTAGACCCATTGGTGCTACAGTGGCAACACGGCTAGACCTTGAGACCTTGGATAAAGCACATTCCTATGTGTTGTTTAATTATATCGAATTAGATTCTTTTAAAACGTGAGTAACGTTATTAAATATTGTTTAATTCGCATTTATATTATTTTCTCAATTGACCTTACACGCTGTCATCATGTAACATCCCGTTTTCCTCGAATATGACTTAAGGTGCGTAATTAACCTCGTGTACGTTTATTATTGAATCTATGATCGTTTATTTTAGTTTAATGTGTGAAAATATTGGAAAATGGTTTGATCAGGCCTTCTGTCGCGTCTGAGTGAGTTTCATCGCGTCCTGGTGCGTCGCGATACGCGACAAAGTGGGCTGGAACGCGACAGCTCCAGAACCCCAGTTCTGTCGAGGTTATCGCGTTCTGTTGTGGTTTATCGCGTTTGGGCATCGCATTACGTGACAGGTTGTTGCGAAACGTGACAGATGTCGCTGTTTGACAAATTTGACCCAATTTAAATGGCATCTTTGGGGATGTTTAAGTCTTTTCACTTATGGACGGTTTTAGATCTAGAAAACTGATAAATGAGTTATCCTAACTCATTTAACACATCTTCACCTACACCACATTCAATTTTAGAGAGAGAGAGTTAGGGTTTAGTGAGAGAAAGCTCACTTGGAAAAGGAGATCAAATATCACCCGAACCCAAGTTTTAAAGTTGTTCCCTACGTCTCTAGCTACGTTGTGATTGTATTGGTAAGTCTTAACTCCATGTTTTAAGTTTTAATTGGGTAATGGCTAGGGTTTTGGTTACTAGAGATTGTATGACCCATTTGAAGGTAAAATGGGTGAAGTTGGGTTATGTTGTTGTTATGAAACCCTAATAGCCACAATCTAGGGTCTTGGCCTTGTGATTTGAGGTTGTAAGTGTCAATTGGTGTTGTTGGTCACTAATGCACTTTAAAATTTATGAAAGAAATGTTAATGGGTAGGTTTGACTTGATTGTGAGTTTAAGTAAAATAAAATGGGTCAAAATGTACTAGTTGACCTAATTAGATGAAATGGGTATGGATTACCCTAAGTTTTGTGTTGATTGAAGTTAATAGACTTTAATTCACTAGTCTTAGTGATTAAAGTCGAGTCTTGGCCATTTATGGGCGGTTGTGAGTAGTTGAGTCATTTAATGCAAATTGGGTCATTAAATGCTCAAGTGGGAGTATTGTGGTTAATCCCACTAGTTGTGAAGATGAATGTGCACTTAATGATTTAGGTACATTGCTTTGAAGCTCGGAAGTGCTAAATCATCATCCTTGTAACAAGGTGAGTGGAATAATTATGCGTTCATGTATATGCCGTGTTTATTTGTAAATGTTATGGTATGAACCACGTGCCGGTAGTGCCATAACATGTGTGGGATGGAGTGTGAACCACGAGCCGGTAGCACTATAAACTAAGATGTGAACCACGAGCCGGTAGCATCGAGTGTGAACCACGAGCCGGTAGCACTATAAACTAAGATGTGAACCACGAGCCGGTAGCATCGAGTGTGAACCACGAGCCGGTAGCACTATAAAAGAGTATGACTCAAGCGTATGGTGTGAACCACGAGCCGGTAGCACCATAGCGTTATTGGTTAACCATATTGAGATTGTTGTTTTTGTTTAGCATATTATATATATACTGAGTTGAGTATATGCTAATGAAGTGGTGTGATAATGTACGACTTGTTAGCGTTACGGGTATGTTGACATGCTATTTGAGTTACAAGTTCGTATGAGGTATTTGGTATTGTGATTGCAAATGGGTAGGTTATATATATGTATGTATAATTGTTGCACTCACTAAGCATTGCTTACCCTCTCGTTGTTTATCATTTTATAGGTTCCGGCTTGGACAAGGGTAAGGGCATACGTTTGGACTAGTGGTCTCCCGCTTATGTTGTCGGGGGTGCTTTTGGCATAGCTTTTGAAGTTTGGCCTAACGTTTTGGGTAGTTTAGCCCCAAACCGTGCTCGAGTGTCGTTTGGATTATAAACTATCATTGTAGTGGGTCAAACTTGTATAAAACTTAATTAATGGCCTTCGTGCCTTTTGTAAACATTTAAGTTGATGTACGTTTAAATGGAACTTGTGGAATGGTTTACATATTTAATTGGCGCGTAAATATGTATTATAAAAAAAAAAAAATTATCGTATGGAATACGGGTTGGGTTGTTTCAAGTGGTATCAGAGCATGGTCTAAGGGATTTAGGCGACTTGAGATAGGTGCCTAGACTTGGACTTTATTGTGTGAGCGCTTTATGCGGGACTTGTAGGACGTTGGGTCTAATCGGGAATTGTTAGTGCTTTGGTTTATGTGAACTAACCTTGTGCTAATTGATTTGTGTTGTGTTTAGCAAGCATCGAGCGAGATGGACGTTGTACTAGCAAGTTAATGCGACGTGCTCGCGTAACAATGATTAGCTACCATTGTTACGGGTGCAAATCGTGTCAAACAAGTAATGTACGACGATTGTCGAGCAAGATGGAGTAGTGTGGTGTACATCTATATACTTACATGTTATGTCTTTTCGTTCTTTGTTTAATCTTTTTCGTTGTCTAGAATGAAGACGAGAAACGGACACGATAATGATAACGGTGGTACGAGTGAGGATGTTGAACTCACGGCCAAGGTTGAGGCCATCTTTAAAAAGTTAAAGAAGGATTTTCTTGACTATGTCCGAAAGGTCTTCCAAGAGTCGGTCGATGGACAAGTGACCGAAATGATCAACGATCGAATGAAAGCTGCAATAGAGGAGGCTTTAGAGGCTAGAAACATTTATCCTCGAGGCGAAGGGGGTGAAGGTAATGGTGGGGGTGGAAGGCGGGACTTCCACTACAAAAATTTCAAGGATACTCAACCTCCGATGTTTAATAGGGTGAGGGATCCATTGAAAAGCACTTGTTGGATTTCCGATATCGAGGGAGCTTTCCGTACCGCGGAATGTCCTCCCGAGAAGAAGACGAGATACGGGTCTAGCATGCTACGTGAAGAAGGAAAGTTGTGGTGGGACGACAAAATCCATTTATATGGTGAAGAGCAATGCATGAGCTTGACATGGGAGGAGTTTAAGAAGGAATTCTTCCAAGAATACCGAACTTCTTCCGACCTTGATAGAACCCGGGACGAGTTGCATCATTTGCAACAAGGTTCGATGGACTTGGTTACTCTCAAGTCTACCTTTTTGGCAAAGACTTGCTTTTGCCCGGAATATGTTGGTGACGATCACAAATTAATGAAAGATTTCTACCGTACTTTAAATGATGAGTTAAAGGGTAAGATTAGTCGGGGTATGGCTAACTCTTTTGAGGAGTTGTTTGAGTTGGCTCGGGGTTTTGAGCCAGAGGTTCTAAGGAAAAGCGATTTCACTTTTTCTAAAAGAAAGTTTGAAGGTTCGAGTCATTCGAACTTTTCCAATAAAAAGAACAAGAAAGGCTCCAAAAGCATTAATAGTGTGAAGAAGGGTGCTTACGGGGGTTTCGGGCCCACATGTTATAATTGTAATCAAAGAGGACACATGGTTGCAACAAAGAAGGACACCGAAAGTCAGAGTGTCCCGATTTGAACAACGATAATGTTAAAAGGCTAGAGAAGGCGGCGGGTACGGCTCGAGGGCAAAACTATTTGTTGACTAACGACGAAGCCAAGCAATCCAACGAAGTTGTCTCAGGTACTTTCTTGGTCAATTCCAATCCGGCAAGGATTCTTTTTGATAGCGGTGCAAATTTGTCGTTTGTGTCTCCAAAATTTTTGCCTAAACTTGATAGACCGTTAGCTAAGTTAAGTCGTCTGGTAGAAGTCGAAATAGCGGACAGCAAGATGGTGCTAGTGGTTGATGTGTGTAAGAATTGTGATGTCGTTTTTGGTACCGAAAACTTTAAAATTGATCTCATCCAGATGACTTTGGGCGACTTTGATATTGTTGTGGGCATGGATTGGCTCGATCATAATAGAGCCGATATTGCATGCCATGAGAAGTTTATTCGTGTGAAGACCCCTAGTGGGGGAGAGTTAATTATTCACGGTGATAAACGAAGAAGACTTGTGCCGATATGTTCTTTTGCACGGGCATGTCGTTTTCTTGTTAGTGGTGGCATGGATTTTCTTGCCCATGTTATTAATACTCGTGATGAGCCACCACCTATTCATGAAATTCCGGTGGTTAGTGAATTCGAAGACGTTTTTCCGGACGAGTTACTGGGTGTTCCGGCGGAAAGACAAGTTGAATTTCGCATTGAGTTGGTTCCGGGAGCTACTCCCATTGCTAAAACTCCTTATCGTTTAGCACCGACGGAAATGTAAGAGTTGTTAAATCAAACCCAAGAGTTGCTCGAGAAGGGTTTTATTCGACCGAGTGCTTCGCCATGGGGCACTCCGGTTTTATTTGTGAAGAAGAAGGATGGTAGCATGCGAATGTGCATCGATTATCGGGAGTTGAATAAGGCGACGATCAAGAATCGTTATCCATTTCCTCGGATTGACGATTTGTTTGACCAATTCCAAGGTGCGACGTATTTCTCTAAGATCGACCTACGGTCCGGCTATCACCAAATGCGGGTCCGTGAGGGAGATATTGAGAAAACGGCTTTTCGAACGCGTTATGGGCATTTTGAGTTTGTAGTTATGCCTTTTGGTCTTACGAATGCACCGGCGGCATTCATGGATCTTATGAACCGAGTGTGCCAACCTATGTTGGACAAGTCGGTAATAGTGTTCATTGACGACATACTAGTCTACTGGAAAAGTATGAACGAACATGAACGTCATTTGCGTGAAGTATTGAAGACGCTACGAAAGGAGAAGTTGTATGCAAAGTTCTCCAAATGTGAATTTTGGCTAAGGGAAGTTCAATTCCTTGGTCATATTGTGAACGAAAACGGTATTCAAGTAGATCCGGGGAAGATCGAGACGGTGAAGAGTTGGAGACAACCGACTACGCCTACGGAGGTCCGAAGTTTTCTCGGATTGGCCGATTATTATCGTCGGTTTATCCAAGACTTTTCTAAGATCGCTTCTTCATTGACAAAGTTGACGAGGAAGAACGCGAGATTAAATTGGGAGGATGAGCAAGAAATTGCTTTTCAATTGCTAAAAGAGAAGTTGTGTCAAGCTCCGGTGTTAGTGTTGCCGGAAGGAGTGGAAGACATGACGGTTTATTGTGCTGCTTCGTTAAATGGACTCGGGTGTGTTCTAATGCAAAGAGGTAAAGTCATCGCTTATGCCTCTCGACAATTAAAAGAACACGAGACGAGATTTCCGACTCATGATCTTGAGTTGGCGGCGGTTGTGCATGCGTTGAAAATTTGGCGCCATTACTTGTATGGTGTCAAGTGTATGATTTATTCGGATCATAAGAGTTTGAAACACCTCCTTAATCAACGAGATTTGAATTATCGTCAACGTAGGTGGATGGACGTGGTAAAGGACTATGATTGTGAAATACTTTATCATCCGGGCAAGACGAATGTGGTCGCGGATGCGTTAAGTCGAAAGAGTCATCAATCGGCGTTACGATTGGTATTGCTACATATGATTATTACTAACGATTTTCTTGAAAAACTTGGTGTGATTCAAATAGAGGCTTACGTTCACAACAAGCATGCGGAATGAATTGTGGGACAATCGGAATTCATTACAATGGGTTCGCGTGGTTTGTTGTCTTTTCAAGGAAGAGTGTGGGTGCCTAAGATGGGTGATTATCGACAAGTGCTACTTGATGAAGCACATAAGTCAAAGTATTCCATTCACCCGGGCGCGACGAAAATGTATCATGATTTAAGGAAAGATTATTGGTGGCCGGGCATGAAACGTGATGTTGTGAAGTATGTTGAGCAATGCGTCACGTGTTTGCAAGTTAAGGCCGAACACCAAAAGCCGTATGGTAAGTTACAACCGTTAGAAATCCCGAAATGGAAATGGGAGCACATTACCATGGATTTCATCACAAAGTTACCTAAAACGGTGAGAACCCAGTTTGATTCGATTTGGGTTATAGTTGATCGACTGACAAAGAGTGCTTTGTTTCTTCCCATAAAGGAAGCGATATCGTCGGAGACCTTGGCTAAGTTGTTTATCAAGGAAGTCATCTCTCGACATGGTGTCCCTATATCTATTTTTTCCGATCGAGATACTCGTTTTACATCTCGGTTTTGGGAAAGGTTTCATGAAGATATGGGTACGCAATTGAAGTTGAGCACGGCGTATCATCCTCAAACGGACGGTCAAACCTAACGTACGAATCAAACTTTGGAGGATATGTTACGGGCTTGTATTATCAATTTTGGTGGTAGTTGGGACGAGCATTTGCCTTTGGTGGAATTCTCGTACAATAATAGTTATCATACTAGTATTGGGATGCCACCTTATGAGATGCTTTATGGGTGTAGATGTCGAACTCCGATTTGTTGGGGTGAAGTGGGACAAAAGGAAATCGGGAGTACCGATTTGGTGTTAGAGACGAATAGCAAGATTGATGTGATTCGAGAGCATTTGAAAAAGGCTCAAGATAGGCAAAGTCGTATGCCGACAAGCGTAGGCGAACGATCGAATTTCAAGAAGGTGATATGGTGATGCTTAAGGTTTCTCCATGGAAAGGTATTATTCGGTTTCGAAAACGGGGAAAGTTATCTCCTCGGTTTATTGGGCCATTTAAGGTTTTAGCTCGTGTTGGTGAAGTTGCGTATCGTTTGTAATTACCCGAAGAGCTTGCAGGGATCCATGATACATTCCATATTTCCCATCTCCATAAGTGTCTTGCGGATGATTCTTCTTGGATGCTTTTAGACGAAATTGAGCTGAACAATAAGTTAGAGTATATTGAGGAGCCGATTGCTATACTTGATGAGAAGGTCAAAAGGTTGAGAAATAAAGAAGTGAGAACTTTTAAAGTTCAATGGCGTCGTAGTAAAGGTTCCGAATTTACTTGGGAGCCCGAAGAATTCGTGTTGGTTTACCTACCCTCTTGTCATGCGGCTTGGATCGCGAGGACGCGCTCCGATTCAAGTGGGGGAGAGTTGTAACATCCCGTTTTCCTCGAATATGACTTAAGGTGCGTAATTAACCTCGTGTACGTTTATTATTGAATCTATGATCGTTTATTTTAGTTTAATGTGTGAAAATATTGGAAAATAGTTTGATCAGGCCTTCTGTCGCGTCTGAGTGAGTTTCATCGCGTCCTGGTGCGTCGCGATACGCGACAAAGTGGGCTGGAACGCGACAGCTCCAGAACCCCAGTTCTGTCGAGGTTATCGCGTTCTGTTGTGGTTTATCGCGTTTGGGCGTCACGTTACGCGACAGGTTGTCGCGAAACGCGACAGATGTCGCTGTTTGATAAATTTGACCCAATTTAAATGGCATCTTTGGGGATGTTTAAGTCTTTTCACTTATGGACGGTTTTAGATCTAGAAAACTGATAAATGAGTTATCCTAACTCATTTAACACATCTTCACCTACACCACATTTAATTTTAGAGAGAGAGTTAGGGTTTAGTGAGAGAAAGCTCACTTGGAAAAGAAGGAGACCAAATCTCACCCGAACCCAAGTTTTAAAGTTGTTCCCTACGTCTCTAGCTACGTTGTGATTGTATTGGTAAGTCTTAACTCCATGTTTTAAGTTTTAATTGGGTAATGGCTAGGGTTTTGGTTACTAGAGATTGTATGACCCATTTGAGGGTAAAATGGGTGAAGTTGGGTTATGTTGTTGTTATGAAACCCTAATAGCCACAATCTAGGGTCTTGGCCTTGCGATTTGTGGTTGTAAGTGTCAATTGGTGTTATTGGTCATTAATGCACTTTAAAATTTATGAAAGAAGTGTTAATGGGTAGGTTTGACTTGATTGTGAGTTTAAGTAAAATAAAATGGGTCAAAATGTACTAGTTGACCTAATTAAATGAAATGGGTATGGATTACCCTAAGTTTTGTGTTAATTGAAGTTAATAGACTTTAATTCACTAGTCTTAGTGATTAAAGTCGAGTCTTGGCTATTTATGGGCGGTTGTGAGTAGTTGAGTCATTTAATGCAAATTGGGTCATTAAATGCTCAAGTGGGAGTATTGTGGTTAATCCCACTAGTTGTGAAATTGAATGTGCACTTAATGATTTAGGTACATTGCGTTGAAGCTCGGAAGTGCTAAATCATCATCCTTGTGACAAGGTGAGTGGAATAATTATGCGTTCATGTATATGGCGTGTTTATTTGTGAATGTTATGGTATGAACCACGTGCTGGTAGTGCCATAACATGTGTGGGATGGAGTGTGAACCACGAGCCAGTAGCACTATAAACTAAGATGTGAACCACGAGCCGGTAGCATCGAGTGTGAACCACGAGCCGGTAGCACTATAAACTAAGATGTGAACCACGAGCCGGTAGCATCGAGTGTGAACCACGAGCTGGTAGCACTATAAAAGAGTATGACTCAAGCGTATGGTGTGAACCACGAGCCGGTAGCACCATAGCGTTATTGGTTAACCATATTGAGATTGTTGTTTTTGTTTAGCATATTATATATACACTGAGTTGAGTATATGCTAATGAAGTGGTGTGATAATGTACGACTTGTTAGCGTTACGGGTATGTTGACATGCTATTTGAGTTACAAGTTCGTATGAGGTATTTGGTATTGTGATTGCAAATGGATAGGTTATATATATGTATGTATAATTGTTGCACTCACTAAGCATTGCTTACCCTCTCGTTGTTTATCATTTTATAGGTTCCGGCTTGGACAAGGGTAAGAGCATACGTTTGGACTAGTGGTCTCCCGCTTATGTTGTCGGGGGTGCTTTTGGCATAGCTTTTGAAGTTTGGCCTAATGTTTTGGGTAGTTTAGCCCCAAACCGTGCTCGAGTGTCGTTTGGATTATAAACTATCATTGTAGTGGGTCAAACTTGTATAAAACTTAATTAATGGCCTTCGTGCCTTTTGTAAACATTTAAGTTGATGTACATTTAAATGGAACTTGTGGAATGGTTTACATATTTAATTGGCGCGTAAATATGTATTATAAAAAAAAATTATCGTATGGAATACGGGTTGGGTTGTTTCACATCATCATATTTATACAATGCAGAGAACATCTGCAAATTTTACGTGATCAGAATAGAAAATTGCGTAAGCAGCAGCTGGAGATCTTGTACAGTCAGACTTTTCGCTCGTGGTTTGCCAAACGTGTAAGGACTAATCTTTTCAAACCCTCGAACAATTGGTAAGTAGCAGATCTTTTAAAAATATGTTGCACAATTTCAGCTTACACATCTGGATAAGATAGGGGATAATATCATTACAGATGACCTAAGGCACTTGGCAAATGGTCCATGTGAATTTGTCAAAACATATAAAGGATTTATCGTAAATGGTTACCATTTTCACATAAAAGATGTTGAAAGGAAAAGAAAATCCCAGAATAGTGGTATTATTCTTGAGGCCCTGACAAAAAGCTTCTCGAGCACTAGAGATAACAATCATGTCACTGGAGATGTAACATGCTACGGGGTTATAAAAGAGATAATTGAGCTGCAGTATTATGTTGAGAATAAAATAGTTTTGTTCCGCTGTGATTGGATTTCTAATGGTTCAAGGAAAAAAGTTGATGAGAATGGATTTACTCTACTCAATTTTGTAGGTGTGAAGCCTGATAAAGAGCCCTACATATTAGCAAGTCAAGCACAACAGGTGTTTTATGTCAAAGATCGTGTTCACAAGGGATGGAATGTCGTTATCAAGACAACCCCTAGGGATTCATATGACATGGATGAGCAAACAAATGTTGACGTCGAAATGCTTTTACAAAGTGCAACGTCTACGGGTCCTGATAAAGATGTGGATGTGGATATTAAAATGGTTAGAAGGGATTTAGAGGGGACTGTTGTTGAAAATACTACCTTACAAAGTGAAACACTTGATGAAGATGTTGCTAATGAGGCTTCATGATATGGACTGTCGTCTGTATTGTTTTTCACATTGTGTCAGTTGATTAAAACAGATTTTGTGTTGAAATTTTCTATATGGTAGAATATTACATGTATTTACTCATACATGCTATTTTAAATGATTCGGATTGGGCATGATTGTCCAGAATAAATACTTCTCTATTAGTTGTTATTTTGACAGACTTTGTTAAAATAGATTTTGTGTTGTAATTTTGTGTAAGACCCTAATCTTCATTGTACAGCAGAGTAAATAGGGCACATGAAGTGTGGGTGACCTTGTATATTAAAACAGAGGTCAGAGGGCGAACTGAGCAGGGTGCGCTCAGCGCACACTTAGGGGTGCGCCTGGTGCACTCCTCACTGTAGCCGGGTTCTGTTTGTTTTATTCAGATATTTTGATGGGCATTTTGGTAATTTCACTTGTGGACGAGTTGGAGGCCAGTAGGTTAGATCTTGGGGTATCATTCACTCCATTTTCAACAACCTTATCTTCTTCACTTTAATTTTGGAGAGGGAGTGTGATTTCTTGAGTGAGAAAGCTTAAATCCAAGAGGAAGAAGTTGTTCTCGGGCCAAAGTGCGGGTATTAAAGTCGTTCATCTACTCGCTAGCTACGTTGTGGTTGTAGTGGTAAGCTCTAATCTTGTTTTCCTTACTTTGATTTTGTGTAGGGTTAGGGTTTGGGTAAACGAAGAACATAAAACCCGTATTTGTTGATTTTGGGTGTTCTTGGGTAAGATGGAGTCATGAAGACTCAATGGTAACTAACCTAGGGTTTTAAAGTGTTAATTGAGGTTTATGAGTCCTAATTGGTTAGTTAATTACTAGCACACCTAGCTAATTAGTAAATGGGTGTTTGTTGGGTTAGTGGATGACCCGAAATGGGTGTGTTGATTTTAAATGAGTCAAAGGGGTTAATGATTGACCTAGTTGGGGATTATGGGTATGAATTACCCTAATTGTGTTATAGTTAGTGTTGATAGACCTTAATCGCTAGCTTTTAAGTGATTGATGATGGTCTTAACCCTTAAGGGGCGGTTTTGGTAAAAATGGGGCATTTAATGCATTTAGGTCATTAAATGCACTTGAGTGAATTGTTGGTGTTTAGCCCAACAAGTTTGTTTGTTGATAGAGTACTTATTGTATTAGGTACTCGGCTTTGAAGCATTCGGAAGTATAAAATCATCACCAAATCGTTGAGGTGAGTGGAATAATTATATATGTATGTATATGATTTATTTGCTTGTGGGGTATGGGTTAAAGTTCGATGTTGACGATACCATATCCTAGAGTATAATTATATATGTATAATTATTGCATTCACTAAGCTTTAGTTTACCCTCTCGTTGTTTATCTTTTTATAGGCTCGGGCGTTGATAAGGGTAAGGGCGTACGGTTGGATTAGAGATTCCCGCTTGTTTGATAGGGGACGCTTTTGGATGTGATAGCTTTTGGAGTTTGACCGAGATTTGGGTAGTTTAACCCCAAACACCATGCTCTTAGTATCGTTTGGAATTTAAACTAATGTGGTCGAAACTCGTGTTTTGTATGAAACTCGTAAAACGGCCGATGTGGGCCCCGTTTTATAAAACTCATTTTATTATTGAATCGTGTGAGTTTTAACTATTATGACATGTTGTGAAAAGCGTTTCGTCTAAATATGTCGGGAAGTGGGAGATCTTTATTTGAAAAATTGCCAAACCGGACAGAACTGAAAACTGACATGTGCGCGCCGCGCACCCTGAGGTGGTGCGCGTGGCGCACTGTTATTGGTTTGGGTTGTTACAAGTGGTATCAGAGCATGGTCTAAGGGATTTAGGCGACTTGAGATAGGTGCCTAGACTTAGACTTATTTGTGTATGCGCTTTATGCGGGACTTGTAGGAGACGGGTCGGACCGGGAGTTGATTAGTGCTTAGGTTTATGTGAATTAACCTTGCACTAATTGTTTTGTGTTGTTTTAGCGATCATCAAGCGAGATAGTCGTTGTACTAGCAAGTTAATGCGATGTGCTCGCGTAACAATGATTAGCTACCATTGTTACGGGTTCAAATCGTGTCAAACAAGCGATGTACGACGATTGTTGAGCAAGATGGGGTAGTGTGGTGTAGATGTATATACATATGTGTTAAGTCCTTTCGTTTTGTGCTTAATTTACTTCGTTTTATAGAATGAAGATGAGAAATGGACACGACACCAATGACGGAAGTACGAGTGAGGACGTCGAACTCACGGTCAAGGTCGAGGCCAGCTTTAAAAGGCTAAAAAGGGACTTTCTTGACGATGTTCGAAAGGTTTTCCAAGAGTCAGTTGATGGACAAGTGACCGAAATGATAAATGAATGAATGAAAGCCGCAATAGAGGAGGCTTTGGAAGCTAGAAACATTTATCCTCGAGGCGAAGGGGGTGAAGGTAATGGTGGGGGTGAAAGGCGGGATGATAGTGCTCCAAATGAACATATATTTAGTAGCAATATCCTTCCGATATGTAAAGTTTTCAGTTGCAATTGTTCCATTTTCAAGTAATATCCGTTTATATTAAATAAGTGCGAAGACAAAAGGCGAAAACGAAGATTCGAAGACAAAACCGTCCAAAAAGCTCAAATGTACAAGATACAATCCAAGTGGTTCAATTTATTGATAAGAAATGTCTAAAAATGACAAGAGTACAAGTTGCGGAACGCAAAGTACAAGATATTAAATTATACGAAAGGACGTTCTAAAATCCGAAACCGGGACCTGAGCCAACTATCAACGCCCGACGCAACGGACTAAAAATTATGAGTCAACTATGCACAAGAATATAATATAATATTTAAATAATTATATAAATTATTTATATATTATATATATTTAAATAAAACATCGACAAGCAAATGGCCAAAAATTGGTGAGCTGGATTCCTGACCTCCGCACTCGCGGAGCTGTGAAGGCTTAAACCTCCGCACTCACGGAGCAGCCAAAATCAGAAATGTCCTATAAATGCAATGAGCTTCTGCCGAGTTCTATAACACAATAATAATAATAATACTCCTCTGTAATAATAATATATATATATATATATATATATATATATATATATATAGTATAGTGTAGTTTTATATTAGATTAGTTTTGGGTTATGCAAAGGTTATTTTACGGGTTTTAAAGTCGGAGCTCTGTCCGTGTAACACTACGCGATAAATAATCAATGTAAGCTATGTTCTCCTTTTTAAATTAATGTCTCGTAGCTAAGTTATTATTATGCTTATTTAAGACGAAGTAATCATGATGTTGAGCTAAAATATTTAAATTTGGGTAATTGGGCTTTGTACCATAATTGGGGTTTGGACAAAAAAATGACACTAGTGGAAATTAGACTATGTGCTATTAATGGGCTTTATATTTGTTTAATTAAATGATAGTTTGTTAATTTAATATAAAGATTTACAATTGGACGTACCTATAAATAACCACATACACTCGATCGGACACGATGGGCGGGATATTTATATGTACGAATAATCGTTCATTTAACCGGACATGGGAATGGATTAATAGTTAATAAACTTATTAAAACAGGGGTGAATTATGTACAAGGACACTTGGCGTAATTGTTAACAAAGTATTAAAACCTTGGGTTACACTGAAAGGACCCGTCCTAATCCATCCGGACGAAGTCATCAACATTTGGTTCCTTTGCGATGATCGACTCCAAGTATTGTCCTTAACATGAGCAAATGCACAGCGGAAGACTTAATTCGTTCCTGAGAATAACATGCTTTAAAACGTCAACATAAAGTTGGTGAGATATAGATTTGATGCTAGCAGCGTTATAACTATGGACCCCAAGATTTCATATACATACATAATACACTCGCAAGTGTATGGAAAAGTCGTTGAGCACTTGGTAACCATACTTAACATTTAAATCACAGCAGCATATTCTTAAATAAACCCTACACCGTACCAAGTGTAGTAACGAAATGAAGTACTGTGCAACCGTTTAAAACTGGTCGTCCAGCCCGGTTGGGGTTGTCAGGCCCGATAGATCTATCAACAGGATTCGCGTTTACGCTCCTCACGTAAATATTAGCTACCAAGTATAAAGAGATATGCCATGGTACAACTCAACGTATAATTTATTTTTGATCACTTGTGTCCATATCGTAAATCATTTATAAAAACATCGCATGTATTCTCAGCCCAAAATATTTAGAGTTTAAAAGGGACTATATACTCACCTAATGTATTTTGTAGTAAAAATACATAGAACGACATTGAACAAGTATGGGGTTGGCCTCAGATTCACGAACCTATATCATTTATATATATTAAAACATTTAATAATAATCAAATAAGTTTACATATTGATATTAGTAATATACTTGTTATTTTAGTATGTCATATGTATTAAATATAGTTTTACGTAACTAATTATTATTTGGTACAATAATATTAATAATAATAAATAAAAAGTTGTGTTAATAATTATAAAAATAGTAATAATAATGTTAAAAATATTATTAATGATAATAAAAATATTGTTAATAAAAATGGTTATGATAATAAAAATAATGATATTTATAATGATAATAGTAGTTTTTTTTTTTTAAATAAAGTAATAAGTTTAATAATATCGATAATGAAAATAATAATATTTATAAATATACATAATACTTAATAATATTAATAATAAATTTGGTAATAATAATAATAATAGGATAATAATAAAAATAATACTAATATCAAATTTAGAAATAAAAACTACCTTAAAATCCTTTTAAAAAGAAAACTGCCCAAAGTCGGGATTGAACCCACAACCTCTTGCTTCACAAACCCACCTCTAAACCATTGAACCACTAGTATTATTCTGAATTTATCTGTATCCTAAATGTATTTATCCTGTATTTTCTGTTTCAAGTCCAATAATCAACCTAGGCTTGGCCCAACAATATATGCACGGCCCATTTAAAGTTTAAGGCCCAGTAAACTGAATACGGCCCATGATGTAAAGAAAACCCTAATAGCCCATCCTAAAATCGATCCAGTAAAAAAATCATAGGGCAAGTGGGTGGTTCATTGGATTCTCGTGACTCAGCATCAAATAAAAATATCAACCGATCAATATCATATCATTTTCAGATCTACATCATCGTTTATCACTTTGCACGTTATCATCATCATATAATTTGTAACCATCATCATCGTCTTTCATTATCATCACATAATTACATCGTCAATTACCAACACAATCCCTTATCAACCATCGTTACTATCACAGTAATAGAAACAGAAGAGTTTGAGCTGGGTTCACGATCAAAAGAAAAGAAAAAGATGAGAGATAAATAGAGAGAGAGAGGGGAGACAAAAGTGGTGGCGTGACAGAAACCAAACGGCAGAAACTGGCGTAGCAGTTGACGGGGTGATTGCAACATGGTGGAGGTGATGGAGGCGTGGTGGTGAGCTGTGGTGGTGGTTTGTTACTTCGAAATAGAAGCAGAAGGGCTGCTGTAATCTGTGGGTTTAAGGTGGTGTTGTGGTTAACGGTTGGGACATAAACAGATTATAACAATAGTAGCTCGGCTGCTACCTGTTTTCTAATAAATACAACAAACATCAATTGGGATTCAGTTTTTTTTGGGGTTGGGTTTCGATTTATAATGATGATGGGTTTGCGTTGTTTGGTTAAATGGTGGTGATCGATGTAATTGTGGTAGAAGATTGTTCTAGGTCACAATAGAAGAGAGAGATGGAAAGATAAGTGACGGAGTGGGGATGGTGACCGGAGGTGGTAGTAACCGGTGGTGATACGATGGTGCAGAAACGTGCACAACCGAATTGTGAGGGTGGTTGTTTTTGGTTTAGACAGGAACAAATAAAAATGTAGAAAATGGAGGTTTGGCAGTTGCCGTCGACAAGTACTTGTAGTAGCTTGTTTTTGATTGTTTGGTTCGACAGGAAATCATAAGTAATAGCAGCAGCTCATTCAAATATCATAGCTTTTATTGATGGTTTTTGTGATGGGTTTCAAACGGGATAGCAGCAGTTTATGGGGTGACGTTTGTGATGGTTTTGATATCAAATATAAAACAGAAAGTCAAGTAAACTGTAGCCTGATTATACGTGGTCGTTGGTGGCTGTTTTTAATGGAGTGTTGGAGTGGGTTCACGAAGAGAAGGAAAGAGAGAGAGAGTAAGGGAGAGAGAGAGAGAGTGAGAACCAAATCATGGTGCTCAACGAAGGTGATCTAGAGTGATGTTCTCGATGGGTTGATGGAGGTAGAGGTAGTTTGCAAGGTGGTGGTGATAAGTGGCGGTTCAAGGTGATGGTTGTAGGGTGGTCAAGGATGGTTATATCTATGTATGTATATGCTTATATATAGATATATTAGTTAGTTAAGGATAAAGAAACAGAAATAGTAATTAGATTGATAAGTCAAATTCACGGATTCATTCTTTAAATCATAAAGTAAGAATATAAATATAATAATAATTATAATATGATAAAAAAAATTAAAACATGTGATAATATTAGCCATTGTCTTTTATGTACTGAAATTCGTACCCCGTTTGTTACTCAATGGCGGATAAAAGTGTTTAGAAAAATCTCATTTATGGGTGAAAAATAAAAAATGTTAAAATTTAATAACTAAGTCCTAATTATAATTTTAGTAAGCCTAAAATTTATAGAACTTATTTTCGTATCATCGTTTATTTTAAAATTACAATAGTTGAAATTTAACTTGCTTAATATTAATCGAATGACAATCGAGTGTTCTTGTAGCTTTACTAAATAGATTCGAAATCACAAAATATATAATTGACATACTTTATTTATGTAGATGTGTTTTAAATAATAATATCATATTTTATTATTATTTTACCTAGTTAATTAAAGCATACAATATTTTAAATTATAATTCAAATACATACAATCTACATAAATAATAAAAATATATATGTAACTATTACAAATAGTTGTTCAGGAATCGTCGAGAGCAGTCAAAGATCAATTGCATATGTGGAATAGTTCAAACTTTCTAGACTCAATATTACAAATTTTGCTTATCGTGTCGGAAATATATAAAGATCAAGGTTTAAATTTGGTCGGAAATTTCCGGGTCATTACAGTACCTACCCGTTAAAGAAATTTCGTCCCCGAAATTTGCTAGAGGTTGTCATAGATAACAATAGGAATGTTTTCATGACGAATATGAGGTAATAATGGAGTTTTATCAGTATTGAGAGATATAGATAAAACGATTCGATCAAGTGAAGCGCACGAGTGAAGCTACCACAAAAGAGTGAAGTGAGTAAATAAATATATTCGTTTCGAATGATAACGTAGTTACTATTGACTTCCGGGATTTAAGGGATTTAAAAGAAAATTTTACGTAATAAGATTTGGTTCTTCGGCGATCAGGATCTTCTTTGATTTAATGAGGAAATCTGTTTTGATTTCTTTGTCGGATATTTCTATATAAAACTACCCCCTTCGTTTCCTTATTTCCATATCCCACATCTTCTACTCTTTCTCCTTAATTCCTACTTTAAGACATTCGCCAATATGCTCCATCCCATTCTAATCCTTGATATACTCTTGATTTTCACATCTATCATCCTCCTCCTTCATCTACCACCGGAGGATTTTATTTACTTCTACTATTATCTTGGAATTATAGTGTTATTAATTTTCCCGTGACAATACGTAGTGATATGCACGGTTTGTAGTTTCAGAGCTGTTATTGGGGTTTTATATTCTTCATTATTTTTCGGAGCTTCATGCTTTCGTTTTCTCCTCCCGACTTCGAGTCAAGCGAGCAATGGTCCAGAATTCGTAGGTATGAAATTTGAAATGAACATAGCTAATGCTCTTAGAAAGAAATGGTAATGGCACGATTTTGATTTGTTAAATTACCAGAATTCAGAAGAAAAGATAGAACTATCAGAAAGATATGTTCTCGATATGTTTGAAAATTGGGTAGAGTGTAAGAGTCGTGTAACATGGCACATGATGATGGTACTGAGAATCATCATGCTTCATTAGAAACTCAACATGACTTACTGTAATATAATGACGTTGATCAAGTGTCATTATATTATACTAATTCATGCATCAGTTCCCAACACTACTTCAAAACATTCATATTTTAAACTCGAAGGTTTCAGGATTTAGAAACTAGCACAGTTTCTTTTATGTTGCAGATATTACGGAGATATACATGATCTCAGATAACAATAGTTGTGAAAATATCTCCAGAAATATGGAGAATATGTATAGCGAAAAATATGAAGATATCTTATAATATCTAAGATAAGATGATGATGAATAATATCATCTGAAAAAGTTTAGAATAAGGAGTAGGGTTCATACTGACGGTTTCAACAGATACTGAATCATTTGCATTATTTGAAGGCAGGTTCATTCCTTGTATTTGTTCTTTGTTTCCTTCACGGTTAGCTCAATCCATTTTTCAGCACTAAATTTTCTATCGAGCGTTCCTAACATTCCCTTCTTTATCATCAAACTTTTGGCCATTTAGGCCATCTAAAATTTTACTGTTTCCTCTGCATTTAATGCAGTCATATCTGAATCGTCGATTATCAATCCGAGATGTTTTTGGGCGAATTGTGTTTTTAGATGATTAAATGCTGATGATAACATGGCGGAGTATGAAAGGTTCCCTGGTAACGATGAGGAAAACCAATCGTATATATCAAAGTTATAATAAGACTTATTCGAATGAAAGGTCGAAGTTGTTCTGCTGAAGCTGTGACAAAATTGGCTACTTTGAAAAGGAATCGTAAGGTTGTTTTTGCTAATAAATGCTAAAGAATTCGTCGCGGTACGTGTTAAACTATGACTTTGGGTTCAAGAGTTTTTCATGTGTATAGATCTTTTCTTCTGTAGATGAAGTGCGGTCGGTTCAACTTCTCGATTGAGGTATTTTCAAGAATCCTGATAGGTTTGTACGCGGATTGTAAACGTCGAGATACAAATGAGGTTTAGGATGAAATCAAGTGGCAAACTTGAAGAATTGTTTAGTTTCATATGTTATAATCAATATTTTAATTCATTTTAATTGTCCAAAGTTAGCAGTCCAATAGTCCAGTTGTCCACTAGTCCAATATATTCATATATAATTTAATATATAATATTCGAATTAATTAATACGTATCGTGACCCGTGTACCGGTCTCAGTATTGATCACAACTCAAACCATATATATATTTTGAAATCAACCTCAACCCTGTATAGCCAACTCCAACATTCACATATAGAGTGTCTATGGTTGTTTCGAAATATATATATAGATGGGTCGATATGATAGGTCGAAACCTTGTATACGTGTCCCGTTATTTAAAGTGGGTAAAATAAATAACAGAACTTAAATGACAATAAATTAAATTGCGATAAAATGTAATACGGAATTAACAGTTAGCTGGGAACAGTTAACTAGGAACAATTAGCGTGGATTCCTAACAGAATTTCTCATAATTAATTTGTTTGTTTCTAACACTTTTTATTTTGTCCAATGTTTTCTTCATTATGCCACTTGTTGGATTCTGATAGATAAAAATCCAAATATGAAATTTGAATAAAAATGGTTATTCGGTGGTGAACAGATACGAATATCGGTGGTTGTAAGTAGAATAGCAAATGACCGTTGAATCAGATTCGAAGAATATACACTGTAACTTATTAATGTGAGATCTAAATATTCCTCGGGTACTACCTACCCGTTAAAATATTTTCATCATTAACAGTTTGTACGAAAGAATTTTTTTTTAATTACAATCTTTATGAAAATATACTTGTATATATATTTTCTTCAGATGTAATCAAGGATCTAATGAGTCAATAAGATATTAAATTTTTTTTTTGATTTATCGTTAATACTTGATTACATGATCTCTAAAACATTAAAGATTACATAATTACCATGTTGAACGAAGATAAATGAGATAGAACGATAAGTAAAGCGAAGATAATCGATATAGAATGATATGTAAAACGAAGATCATACTCGAAGTACAGATAGTGATATTGAGGTGTGTGATGTTGATATCCGAGGTACAAATTGTGATGTTGAGGTTTACGACGCGGTTGTGGTTGAGGGTGATATGGGTACTGTCGGTGTTAATGATGGTGGTACGGATTATGCTGCTGGTGCTGCTGCTGGTGTTTGTAACCTTCGCACCATATTCTCCAAAGCCGTCACGCGAGCGCGAAGTTCGTTAACTTCTGCTAGTACACCGGGATGATTGGTGGTTGGAGTGAGCGAATGAACAAGATCTGAAATATGGGATAGTATATAATTGTGACGAGATACTCTAGAAATGAGAGAGAAAATGGTTTCTCGAACAGGTACGCCTGTAAGTGCTTCAGTTTCATCGCCAAGAGGGCAATTTGGTGGATGGAAGGGATCACCCTCTTCATGTCTCCAGTGACTTAGTATATTACGAACCCACCCCCAATTCATCCAGAATAGATGATGGGAGATTGGTTGATCCATTCCGGTGACGCTGCCTTCGGAGCTTGAATGAAAATCCATATCGGCATAGCTGTCATAATCTGAGGAATTCGAACTAGATGCGGAATCCATCTTGTATAATCGGAAAAATGAATTTTTGGTATGAAATAGATTATAGAAGTTAGATTTGGTACTCTTCAATACATACTTTACATATGTATATATAATACCAAAATCCCGTAAATTACGGAGAATCTTTGAAAAGATGTCAACTAAAGTCCAAAGTAACAGATATGCTAAGATATGAATTTTGTCTATACACTATCGATGCACTAAATGCAGTAAAACGTGTCTAGACTTATGAATGATAATCAGGCAATTCCCTAAGGATGATAAGTAAATAATTTACGACTAGAAATGATAAGCAAAACTTTTGACATGCAGGCACGGTCGAAGTCCAGACTCATTAATGTATCCTAACAGCTACTAGTTAGACACACTAATGCAAGACCTGGTTCACTAAGACCACCGCTCTGATACCAACTGAAAGGACCCGTCCTAATCCATCCGGACGAAGTCATCAACATTTGGTTCCTTTGCGATGATCGACTCCAAGTATTGTCCTTAACATGAGCAAATGCACAGCGGAAGACTTAATTCGTACCTGAGAATAACATGCTTTAAAACGTCAACATAAAGTTGGTGAGATATAGATTTGATGCTAGCAGCGTTATAACTATGGACCCCAAGATTTCATATACATACATAATACACTCGTAAGTGTATGGAAAAGTCGTTGAGCACTTGGTAACCATACTTAACATTTAAATCACAGCAGCATATTCTTAAATAAACCCTACACCGTACCAAGTGTAGTAACGAAACGAAGTACTGTGCAACCGTTTAAAACTGGTCGTCCAGCCCGGTTGGGGTTGTCAGGCCCGATAGATCTATCAACAGGATTCGCGTTTACGCTCCTCACGTAAATATTAGCTACCAAGTATAAAGAGATATGCCATGGTACAACTCAACGTATAATTTATTTTTGATCACTTGTGTCCATATCGTAAATCATTTATAAAAACATCGCATGTATTCTCAGCCCAAAATATTTAGAGTTTAAAAGGGACTATATACTCACCTAATGTATTTTGTAGTAAAAATACATAGAACGACATTGAACAAGTATGGGGTTGCCTCGGATTCACGAACCTATATCATTTATATATATTAAAACATTTAATAATAATCAAATAAGTTTACATATTGATATTAGTAATATACTTGTTATTTTAGTATGTCATATGTATTAAATATAGTTTTACGTAACTAATTATTATTTGGTACAATAATATTAATAATAATAAATAAAAAGTTGTGTTAATAATTATAAAAATAGTAATAATAATGTTAAAAATATTATTAATGATAATAAAAATATTGTTAATAAAAATGGTTATGATAATAAAAATAATGATATTTATAATGATAATAGTAGTTTTTTTTTTAAATAAAGTAATAAGTTTAATAATATCGATAATGAAAATAATAATATTTATAAATATACATAATACTTAATAATATTAATAATAAATTTGGTAATAATAATAATAATAGGATAATAATAAAAATAATACTAATATCAAATTTAGAAATAAAAACTACCTTAAAATCCTTTTAAAAAGAAAACTGCCCAAAGTCGGGATTGAACCCACAACCTCTTGCTTCACAAACCCACCTCTAAACCATTGAACCACTAGTATTATTCTGAATTTATCTGTATCCTAAATGTATTTATCCTGTATTTTCTGTTTCAAGTCCAATAATCAACCTAGGCTTGGCCCAACAATATATGCACGGCCCATTTAAAGTTTAAGGCCCAGTAAACTGAATACGGCCCATGATGTAAAGAAAACCCTAATAGCCCATCCTAAAATCGATCCAGTAAAAAAAATCATAGGGCAAGTGGGTGGTTCATTGGATTCTCGTGACTCAGCATCAAATAAAAATATCAACCGATCAATATCATATCATTTCAGATCTACATCATCGTTTATCACTTTGCACGTTATCATCATCATATAATTTGTAACCATCATCATCGTCTTTCATTATCATCACATAATTACATCGTCAATTACCAACACAATCCCTTATCAACCATCGTTACTATCACAGTAATAGAAACAGAAGAGTTTGAGCTGGGTTCACGATCAAAAGAAAAGAAAAAGATGAGAGATAAATAGAGAGAGAGAGGGGAGACAAAAGTGGTGGCGTGACAGAAACCAAACGGCAGAAACTGGCGTAGCAGTTGACGGGGTGATTGCAACATGGTGGAGGTGATGGAGGCATGGTGGTGAGCTGTGGTGGTGGTTTGTTACTTCGAAATAGAAGCAGAAGGGCTGCTGTAATCTGTGGGTTTAAGGTGGTGTTGTGGTTAACGGTTGGGACAGAAACAGATTATAACAATAGTAGCTCGGCTGCCACCTGTTTTCTAATAAATACAACAAACATCAATTGGGATTCAGTTTTTTTTGGGGTTGGGTTTCGATTTATAATGATGATGGGTTTGCGTTGTTTGGTTAAATGGTGGTGATCGATGTAATTGTGGTAGAAGATTGTTCTAGGTCACAATAGAAGAGAGAGATGGAAAGATAAGTGACGGAGTGGGGATGGTGACCGGAGGTGGTAGTAACCGGTGGTGATACGATGGTGCAGAAACGTGCACAACCGAATTGTGAGGGTGGTTGTTTTTGGTTTAGACAGGAACAAATAAAAACGTAGAAAATGGAGGTTTGGCAGTTGCCGTCGACAAGTACTTGTAGTAGCTTGTTTTTGATTGTTTGGTTCGACAGGAAATCATAAGTAATAGCAGCAGCTCATTCAAATATCATAGCTTTTATTGATGGTTTTTGTGATGGGTTTCAAACGGGATAGCAGCAGTTTATGGGGTGACGTTTGTGATGGTTTTGATATCAAATATAAAACAGAAAGTCAAGTAAACTGTAGCCTGATTATACGTGGTCGTTGGTGGCTGTTTTTAATGGAGTGTTGGAGTGGGTTCACGAAGAGAAGGAAAGAGAGAGAGAGTAAGGGAGAGAGAGAGAGAGTGAGAACCAAATCATGGTGCTCAACGAAGGTGATCTAGAGTGATGTTCTCGATGGGTTGATGGAGGTAGAGGTAGTTTGCAAGGTGGTGGTGATAAGTGGCGGTTCAAGGTGATGGTTGTAGGGTGGTCAAGGATGGTTATATCTATGTATGTATATGCTTATATATAGATATATTAGTTAGTTAAGGATAAAGAAATAGAAATAGTAATTAGATTGATAAGTCAAATTCACGGATTCATTCTTTAAATCATAAAGTAAGAATATAAATATAATAATAATTATAATATGATAAAAAAAAATTAAAACATGTGATAATATTAGCCATTGTCTTTTATGTACTGAAATTCGTACCCCGTTTGTTACTCAATGGCGGATAAAAGTGTTTAGAAAAATCTCATTTATGGGTGAAAAATAAAAAATGTTAAAATTTAATAACTAAGTCCTAATTATAATTTTAGTAAGCCTAAAATTTATAGAACTTATTTTCGTATCATCGTTTATTTTAAAATTACAATAGTTGAAATTTAACTTGCTTAATATTAATCGAATGACAATCGAGTGTTCTTGTAGCTTTACTAAATAGAATCGAAATCACAAAATATATAATTGACATACTTTATTTATGTAGATGTGTTTTAAATAATAATATCATATTTTATTATTATTTTACCTAGTTAATTAAAGCATACAATATTTTAAATTATAATTCAAATACATACAATCTACATAAATAATAAAAATATATATGTAACTATTACAAATAGTTGTTCAGGAATCGTCGAGAGCAGTCAAAGATCAATTGCATATATGGAATAGTTCAAACTTTCTAGACTCAATATTACAAATTTTGCTTATCGTGTCGGAAATATATAAAGATCAAGGTTTAAATTTGGTCGGAAATTTCCGGGTCATTACATACACGCAGTCGATATCCTGGTGTAATTATTAAACAAAGTATTAAGACCTTGTTACAGTTTAAGTCCCCTATTAGTTGGAATATTTGACTTCGGATATAAGGATAATTTGACAAGGACACTCGCACTTTATATTTATGACTGATGGACTGTTATGGACAAAAACCAGACGGACATATTGAATAATCCAGGACAAAGGACAATTAACCCATGGTAATAAACTAAAATCAACACGTCAAACATCATGATTACGAAAGTTTAAATAAGCATAATTCCTTTATTTTCATCTTTAATTGCACTTTTAATTATCGCACTTTTATTTATTGTCATTTTATTTAATTGCACTTTTAATTATCGTTCTCTTTAATTATCGCAATTTTAATTTATCGTACTTTTATTTATTGCAATTTTATTATCGTTATTTACTTTACGCTTTAAATTAAGTTATATTTATATTTAATATTTTACATTAGGTTTTAACTGCGACTAAAGTTTTAAAATCGACAAACCGGTCATTAAACGGTAAAAACCCCCTTTTTATAATAATAATATTACTTATATATATTTGTATTTTTATAAATTAAAACTAATATAGCGTTAAGCTTTGTTTAAAGATTTCCCTGTGGAACGAACCGGACTTACTAAAAACTACACTACTGAACGATTAGGTACACTGCCTATAAGTGTTGTAGCAAGGTTTAAGTATATTCATTCTATAATTAAATAAATATCTTGTGTAAACTTGTATCCTATTTAATAGTTTTTCCTAGTAAAATATAAGCTATTTCATATACGTCTCGCCCAACATCAAGTTTTTGGCACCGCTGCCGGGGAACTCGGCGAAACGCTATATTTTTAATTTATATTTTTATAAATATATTTATATATAAATTTTAGAAAAACAATATAAAAGTAAAAAAAAAAAACGAACCAGTTTGAGCCTGCATTAATCCGCACTAGCGGAGCTTTTTGGGCTGTAGGTATCCGCACTCGCGGAGCTGCTCTGACAGCTGCAACCTTGTACGTAATAATTACACAATTAGGGTTAATTAATATATTATTATAACTTAAACCTAATTAGGGTTTTATTTAATAATATATTTTTATATCTAGTTATATTAATTTGTAATTTTAAGTATTATTATTATAGATTAATAATTTTATATAATATATAATATATAATAATAATATAAAAATAATATTTTTATTAAAATTGTAATTTTACCATTTTTAGTTTCTTTTTATAAATTCTATTTTTTTTATAGTTTAATTCGTAATTTTTATTGTCGTTCGTATTTAGTTTTAAGTTAGTATTTTGCCATAGTTCTTTTAGTATTTATAGATTTTTAGGTTTTGCCATAAAATCCCTTAAATGCTTTTTCTTTAGACTAAGATTTAGGTGCTTTAGAATTTTGCGACGCCGTTTTTATATTTTAGTACCTTTTTAAGTTATTGCCATTTGGGATATAGTATTTCTTTTAAGCTTTAATATTTTAAGACGCAACTTTTAATTCTTAGTTTTTAGTTTTTTTTTAAGTTTCGACGCGCTACTTTCTAATTTTTATTTTTTGACGCCTATTATTTTTCGACCTTTTATTTTTTAACGTTTTTCGATGCGCTCTTTTTCTTTCTTATATCTCGACACTATAGTTTTTAGGACATAGAATTTTTCTATTTCTTCTCTAAAATTTCTTTAAATTTCAACGAAAAATTATTTTAAGTGGTTAAATTGATAGACATCCAAATTTTCTGCTTCGTAGTAATAGTTGGATTTGTTAGTGGCTGAGTTGTGAGCTTCCGATTTAAAGGGTTCTGGCTCCCTGCTACATCTATTGGCTATTCGAAATGTGGGCAAAAGCAGAAAAATCTATTAATTTGATAACTTATATAATTTTTAGTTTATAACTAATAGGATAATTAGTAAATGCACCACATTGTATCTAAAATTTGGTAATAAGCGCATTATGAAAAATCTTGAGAATATTTTGGAAACTCTTTATGACATCCGAAATCAATTTAATCAATACTCTCAAACGGGTGTTGATGACAATTCGTTCGGTCAATCTTGGATCACGAATGCCGAAACAATAATTGGTTGTGAAATCTGTGGATATTATCACTCAACATGGGAATGTTATTATTACGTTCCTATAGAAAATTATGCACCCATGGAACCTGAATGGAATGATTATGAGGAATACAATTCTAATTGGGATTATTTTCAAGAATATATCCAAACTCAACAACCAGAAGACGAGGAAAATTATGTGCCTGAAAATTCTTTAGATTATATGAAAATCAAACTCGAAGAACTTGATGCTCAAAATGAACAAATGAGAGAGTTTGTAAATCGGCAAGCTGAAACTCTATCAGATTACACACCTGTTGATATGAGGAGTCGTGTGCAAGAAAATCTCATATCATCGAATTTTGATGAATTCGAGAGCTCCGAAATCACCAACTATCCCGATGATACTTTTTATTCAGCTTTACCAATTTCACAACATATCGACACATTAGCCTCTACCGACGAAATCATCAATCCATCAATGGATGAAGAAGAAGTAAGTGTGACAAATTGGTACTCTTGGGAAAACGATAACGTTGAAAATTTTACCCCCGAGACCAAAGTGGTGGGACCGATAAGTACCATTAATGAAGAAGAATCTACTTCGATCCCAAAATTCACCATTCCACAACCTTCCAACCCAATATTCTCAATAGATGAGTCATCTATCAAAGATGAACTACGAGCTGTAATAGATAATGACACCTCGGATTTCATCCAATTGGGTAATAGAGGTGAAACCTTTAATCCCGAGAATAAAAGGAAGGAAATGTTAGGAATTGTCCACCCTATAATATGTATGTCGGTGTATATCGATCCATTTGACCAAGAACCAGAAAAGAGACATATCCATTTACTAAAAGCTACACTTAAAAAAGAATTAAGTAGTGACAATCGGGTGATTCTAAACTTTAAACCCATTGATATATTATACATCACCCGAGATGTAAATAACTGGCTCACTATTTTAATTCGTGGAACTTATTCTACCGACTTCAAATGTCGTCAGCTAAGTGTGGGGAAGTCTAACCCCATTTAACGTTAAATTAGGGGTTCGGGTTAGTGCATAACTCGTTAATAAACATGCATGATGAGTAAGGGTAAAAGACGCATTTTCAAAAATTAGCAAACAGTTCAGAAAAGCAACCATTCTTGAAGAAAAACATGTGTGATAAAACAAGAAGGAATGAACGATGAGGCGCGCCATCTATCATTCGACGAGCTTTGTAATTACAAACTAGGTATTTTCAATCACTTTTCTACACTAATCACCCTCATGAATTTATAATTAGAGTCTGATTTCATGCAAATGAGGGCATTGCATGATCTCAAGTGTGGGGAAGGGTTATAAATTCTCTCGGGTTTATACTTGGCTTGTTTTCTAAATATTGTGAAAATTTTAAAATTTTTCAACTAAATGAATTCAAAATCATGTTTATACATATTTATGAACGATAAAACTAGGTGTTAATGCCGAAATTATTGTTACCTCGGAAAGGACATAAATTGAGAAACAACTAAAACGCTTGAATTTATTTATTAAGATATAAAAAGACGCATGAAAAAAGCCAAGTGTGGGGAGAATGTACCAAGTTATTCAATTAAAAACTATCTATCACATGTTTCTGTAAAGTTATTGCAGGTGCTTTTGTTTTGGACAAAATTAACTGTTTTACCCGATTTATTGTAATATATTTGAAAGAAAGATGGATCTACACGATGAATCAATTTCATCATTAAAAGGAAGTAAAGTCTTTCGAAAAAGAAACGCGCTTCTTGATTTAGGTCATGAAGTTGTCGTCCAGACCAGCTGTAGGTTGACGAAAAATCTAGAAAAGTCATCTCTAAAATCAGTAGGAAATCCAAGGACCTCAGCATCAAACAGGGTCGCCATGTGGTCAGACTTATCCTAACCATGAGAGGATCTGTCTCATAAAATGGGGAGGGCGCCGTGCAAATTAGCTTGATAAGACTAATGAATCAGACCCCCAGAAAGGATAATCTCCTTAAAGATTAAAAAATCAGCATTTAAGCCTGATATTACTCAATCCTTGAGATTGACTTTAAAGATTGAGAATTACAAACTCATGGAATTCGATGATATCTAAACTCGAGCTTGAACGAGAAAATATTTTGATCAAATTACAAACCGATTTGTTTTCTGAAAACCCATTTTCAATGCGTTCATTGCCATTGAACGTAAAATCCTAAGAATTCACCTGGAATTCATTAGGTCACCTGAACCAATTCGGGTGTCAACCGTAAGAACGGTGGTTGCATAGCATGGTCAAAGACAGGACCTTGTGCCAGATCGAAAAACTATAGGGTGAGCTTTACTATTGCTCCTACAAAGGATAGTAATTGCATCCGACACGTTGTAGACCATGAACATCTGCATGTCAGGGGACATTGCTTTAACAGTTTCTTGTTCAACGCTTTCCTTTACAACTGGACGGTAGTTTACTGAAAGGTAATATACGGAGCAAGTATACTGGACGTGTTGCTTTCCTAATACAAGGTTAGCAAGTGGGTGACACAAAACCGCAAGTTTTGAGCTAAAATTTTCAAATCTGAAACCCACCAAACCCACAAAAACATTTTGCAAACACCGGTGAAGAGTTATTCCGGAAAACTTATCTAGGATAAAAGCTAGATTTAATTTTCAAAAAGATCAAATGTTTTCATAAAGATCCAATTTCCTAAAGGATCTAAATTTTTATAGTCATGTGGGACTGTAAACCACACCGTTACTATCATTGTTTATACCGCCGTATCAAAATCACTGATGTATAAAGTGTGAAGAATAAAGAAGTGATTCGTGTGATTTAATTTCAAGGTCTGTATTGCTTGAGGACAAGCAACGTTCAACTGTGGGGATATTTGATAGTGCTCCAAATAAACATATATTTAGTAGCAATATCCTTCCGATATGTAAAGTTTTCAGTTGCAATTGTTCCATTTTCAAGTAATATCCGTTTATATTAAATAAGTACGAAGACAAAAGGCGAAAATGAAGATTCGAAGACAAAACCGTCCAAAAAGCTCAAATGTACAAGATACAATCCAAGTGGTTCAATTTATTGATAAGAAACGTCTAAAAATGACAAGAGTACAAGTTGCGGATTGCAAAGTACAAGATATTAAATTATACGAAAGGACGTTCTAAAATCCGGAACTGGGACCTGAGCCAACTATCAACGCCCGACGCAACGGACTAAAAATTATGAGTCAACTATGCACAAGAATATAATATAATATTTAAATAATTATATAAATTATTTATATATTATATATATTTAAATAAAACGTCGACAAGCAAATGGCCAAAAATTGGTGAGCTGGATTCCTGACCTCCGCACTCGCGGAGCTGTGAAGGCTTAAACCTCCGCACTCGCAGAGCAGCCAAAATCAGAAATGTCCTATAAATGCAACGAGCTTCTGCCGAGTTCTATAACACAATAATAATAATAATACTCCTATGTAATAATAATAATAATATATATATATATATATATATATATATATATATATATATATATATATAGTATAGTGTAGTTTTATATTAGATTAGTTTTGGGTTATGCAAAGGTTATTTTATGGGTTTTAAAGTCGGAGCTCTGTCCGTGTAACACTACGCGATAAATAATCAATGTAAGCTATGTTCTCCTTTTTAAATTAATGTCTCGTAGCTAAGTTATTATTATGCTTATTTAAGACGAAGTAATCATGATGTTGAGCTAAAATATTTAAATTTGGGTAATTGGGCTTTGTACCATAATTGGGGTTTGGACAAAAGAACGACACTTGTGGAAATTAGACTATGTGCTATTAATGGGCTTTATATTTGTTTAATTAAATGATAGTTTGTTAATTTAATATAAAGATTTACAATTGGACGTACCTATAAATAACCACATACACTCGATCGGACACGATGGGCGGGATATTTATATGTACGAATAATCGTTCATTTAACCGGACACGGGAATGGATTAATAGTTAATAGACTTATTAAAACAGGGGTGAATTATGTACAAGGACACTTGGCGTAATTGTTAACAAAGTATTAAAACCTTGGGTTATACGCAGTCGATATCCTGGTGTAATTATTAAATAAAGTATTAAGACCTTGTTACAGTTTAAGTCCCCAATTAGTTGGAATATTTGACTTCGGATATAAGGATAATTTGACGAGGACACTCGCACTTTATATTTATGACTGAAGGACTGTTATGGACAAAAACCAGACAGACATATTGAATAATCCAGGACAAAGGACAATTAACCCATGGTAATAAACTAAAATCAACACGTCAAACATCATGATTACGGAAGTTTAAATAAGCATAATTCCTTTATTTTCATATTTAATTGCACTTTTAATTATCGCACTTTTATTTATTGTCATTTTATTTAATTGCACTTTTAATTATCGTTCTCTTTAATTATCGCACTTTTATTTTATCGCACTTTTATTTATCGCAATTTCATTATCGTTATTTACGTTACACTTTAAATTAAGTTATATTTATATTTAATATTTTACATTAGGTTTTAACTGCGACTAAAGTTTTAAAATCGACAAACCGGTCATTAAACGGTAAAAACCCCCTTTTTATAATAATAATAATAATAATATTACTTATATATATTTGTATTTTTATAAATTAAAACTAATATAGTGTTAAGCTTTGTTTAAAGATTTCCCTGTGGAACGAATCGGACTTACTAAAAACTACACTACTGTACGATTAGGTACACTGCCTATAAGTGTTGTAGCAAGGTTTAAGTATATCCATTCTATAAATAAATAAATATCTTGTGTAAAATTGTATCGTATTTAATAGTTTTTCCTAGTAAAATATAAGCTATTTCATATACGCCTCGCCCAACATCACGGGACTTCCACTACAAAAATTTCAAAGATACTCAACCTCCGATGTTTAATGGGGTGAGGGATCCATTGAAAAGCACTTGTTGGATTTCCGATATCGAGGGAGCTTTCCGTACCGCGGAATGTCCTCCCGAGAAGAAGACGAGGTATGGGTCTAGCATGTTGCGCGAATAAGGAAAGTTGTGGTGGGACGATAAAATCAAATTATATGGTGAAGAGCAATGCATGAGCTTGACATGGGAGGAGTTTAAGAAGGAATTTTTCCAAGAATACCGAACTTCTTCCGATCTTGATAGAATCCGGGACGAGTTGCACAATTTGCAACAAGGTTCAATGGACTTGGTCACTCTCAAGTCTACCTTCTTGGCAAAGACTCGTTTTTGTCTGGAATATGTTGGTGACGATCACAAGCTAATGAAAGATTTCTACCGTACCATGAATGATGAGTATAAGGGTAAGATTAGTCGAGGAGCGGCTAAGTCTTTTGAAGAGTTATTTGAATTGGCTCGGGGTTTTGAGCTGGAGGTTCCAAGAAAAAGCGATTTCGCTTTTTCTAAAAGAAAGTTTGAAGGTTCTAGTCATTCTAACTTTTCCAACAAGAAGAACAAGAAGGGTTCCGAAAGTGTAAATAGTGTGAAGAAGGGAGGTTTCGGGAACTTTATCCCTACTTGCTACAATTGTGGGGTACGAGGTCATTTGGCTCGGGATTGTACAAAGCCTCCTTCAACAAACAAGCTCACTTGTTTTAATTACAACAAAGAAGGACACCGAAGGTCGGAGTGCCCCGACTTGAACACCGATCATGTTAAACGGTTGGAGAAAGCGGCGGGCACGTCTAGGGGTCGCAACTATTTGATGACGAATGAGGAGGCCAAGCAATCCAACGAAGTCGTTTCAGGTACTTTCATGGTTAACTCTAATCCGGCACGAATCCTATTTGATAGTGGTGCCAATTTATCGTTTGTTTCTCCAAGATTCGTGCCTAAGTTAAATAAACCGCTAGTTAAATTAAGTCATCCAGTAGAAGTTGAAATAGCGGATGGCAAGACGGCGCTAGTGGTTGATGTGTGTAAAAATTGTAATGTTGTGTTTGATGCCGAAAATTTTAAAATCGATCTCATTCTGATGACTTTGGGTGATTTTGATATCGTCTTTGGTATGGATTGGCTCGATCATAATAGAGCCGATATTGCATGCCACGATAAGTTTATTCGGGTAAAAACCCCAAGTGGGGGAGAGTTAATTATTCACGGTGATAAACGAAGAAGACTTGTGCCGATATGCACTTTTGCATGGGCACGTCATTTCCTTGTTAGTAGTGGCATGGCTTTTCTAGCCCACGTTGTTGATACTCGAGATGAGCCACCCTCCATTCGTGAAATTCCGGTGGTAAATGAGTTTGAAGACGTTTTTCCGGATGAGTTACCGGGTGTTCCGGTGGAAAGACAAGTTGAATTTCGCATTGAGTTGGTTCCGGAAGCTACTCCCATTGCTGAAACTCCTTATCGTTTAGCACCGACGGAAATGCAAGAGTTGTTAAATCAAACCCAAGAATTGCTTGAGAAGGGTTTTATTCGACCGAGTGCTTCGCCATGGGGCGCTCCGGTTTTATTCGTAAAGAAGAAAGATGGAAGCATGCGGATGTGCATCGATTATCGGGAGTTGAATAAAGTGACGATCAAGAATCGTTATCCTTTACCTAGGATCGATGATTTGTTTGACCAACTCCAAGGTGCAACGTATTTCTCCAAAATCGACCTACGGTCCGGCTATCACCAAATGCGGGTCCGGGAGGAAGATATCAAGAAAACGGCTTTCCGAACGCGTTATGGGCATTTTGAATTCGTAGTTATGCCTTTTGGTCTTACGAATGCACCGGCGGCATTCATGGATCTTATGAACCGAGTGTGCCAACCTATGTTGGACAAGTTGGTAATTGTGTTCATTGACGACATACTTGTCTATTCGAAGAGTATGAAGGAACATGAACATCATTTGCAGAGTGTGTTAAAGACGTTGCGAAAGGAGAAGTTATATGCTAAATTCTCCAAATGTGAATTTTGGCTAAGGGAAGATCAATTCCTTGGCCACATCGTGAACAAGGACGGTATTCAAGTAGATCCGGGGAAGATAGAGACGGTAAAGAGTTGGGGGCAACCGACTACGCCTACGAAAATCCGAAGTTTTCTCGGATTGGCCGGTTATTATCGTCGGTTTATCCAAGAATTTTCTAAGATCGCTTCTCCATTGACAAAATTAACAAGAAAGAACGCAAGATTTAATTGGGAGAACGAGCAAGAAATTGCTTTTCAATTGTTAAAAGAGAAGTTATGTCAAGCTCCGGTGTTAGTGTTGCCGGAAGGTGTGGAAGACATGACGGTCTATTGTGATGCTTCTTTAAATGGGCTCGGGTGTGTTCTAATGCAAAGAGGTAAAGTCATCGCTTATGCCTCTCGATAATTAAAGGAACACGAAACGAGATATCCGACTCATGATCTTGAGTTGGCGGCGGTTGTGCATGCGTTGAAAATTTGGCGCCATTACTTGTACGGTGTCAAGTGTACGATTTATTCGGATCATAAGAGTTTGAAACATCTTTTCGATCAAAGAGATTTGAATTATCGTCAACATAGGTGGATGGATGTGGTAAAAGATTATGATTGTGAAATACTTTATCATCCGGGCAAGGCGAATGTGGTCGCGGATGCGTTAAGTTGAAAGAGTCACCACCCGGCGTTACGATTAGGATTGTTACGTATGATTATTACTAACGATTTTCTTGAAAAACTTGGTGTGATTCAAATTGAAGCTTACGTTCACAACAAGCATGCGGAAAGAATTGTGGGGCAATCGGAATTCATTACTATGGGTTTGCGTGGTTTGTTGTCTTTTCAAGGAAGAGTGTGGGTGCCTAAGATGGGTGATTATCGACAAGTGCTACTTGATGAAGCACATAAGTCAAGGTATTCCATTCATCCGGGTGCGACGAAAATGTATCTTGACTTAAGGAAAGATTATTGGTGGCCGGGCATGAAACGTGATGTTGTAAAGTATGTTGAGCAATGTGTCACGTGTTTGCAAGTTAAAGCCGAACACCAAAAGCTGTATGGTAAGTTACAACCGTTGGAAATTCCGAAATGGAAATGGGAGCACATTACCATGGATTTCATTACAAAATTACCAAAGATGGCGAGAACCCGATTTGATTCGATTTGGGTGATAGTTGATCGATTGAGGAAAAGTGCCTTGTTTCTTCCCATTCAGGAAGCGATATCATCGGAGACTTTGGGTAAATTGTTTATCAAAGAGGTAGTCGCTCGACATGGGGTTCCTATATCTATTATTTCGGATCGAGATACCCATTTCACATCTCGGTTTTGGGAAAAGTTTCACGAAGATATGGGTACACAATTGAAATTGAGCACGGGGTATCATCCTCAAACGGACGGTCAAACCGAACGTACGAATCAAACTTTGGAGGATATGTTACGGGCGTGTATTATTGAATTCGGTGGTAGTTGGGAAGAGCACTTACCTTTGGTGGAATTCTCGTACAATAATAGTTTTCATACTAGTATCGGGATGCCACCTTATGAGATGCTTTATGGGCGAAGGTGTCGAACTCCGATTTGTTGGGGTGAGATTGGTCAAAAAGAAATCGGGAGTACCGATTTGGTCTTAGAAATGAATAGCAAGATTGATATGATTCGGGATCATTTGAAAAAGGCTCAAGATAGGCAAAAGTCTTATGCCGACAAGCGTAGACGAATGATCGAATTTCAAGAAGGTGACATGGTGATGCTTAAGGTTTCGCCATGGAAAGGTGTTATTCGGTTTCGAAAACGGGGAAAGTTAGCTCCTCGATTTATTGGGCCATTTAAGGTTTTAGCTCGTGTTGGTGAAGTTGCGTATCGTTTGGAATTACCAGAAGAGCTTGCGGGGATCCATAATACATTTCATGTTTCCCATCTCCGTAAGTGTCTTGTGGATAATTCATCTTGGGTACCGTTAGACGAAATTGAGCTAAACAATAAGTTAGAATATATTGAGGAGCCGATTGCCATACTCGATGAGAAGGTCAAAAGGTTGAGACATAAAGAGGTTAGGACTTTTAAAGTTCAATGTCGTCGTAGTAAAGGTTCCGAGTTTACTTGGGAGCCCGAAAAATTCGTGTTGGTTTATTTTCCCTCTTGTCATGCGGCTTGGATCGCGATCTGATTCAAGTGGGGGAGAGTTGTAAGACCCTAATCTTCATTGTACAGCAGAGTAAATAGGGCACATGAAGTGTGGGTAACCTTGTATACTAAAACAGAGGTCAGAGGGCGAACTGAGCAGGGTGCGCTCAGCGCACACTTAGGGGTGCGCCTGGCGCACTCCTCACTATAGCCGGGTTCTGTTTGTTTTATTCAGATATTTCGATGGGCATTTTGGTAATTTCACTTGTGGACGAGTTGGAGGCCAGTAGGTCAGATCTTGGGGTATCATTCACTCCATTTTCAACAACCTTATCTTCTTCACTTTAATTTTGGAGAGAGAGTGTGATTTCTTGAGTGAGAAAGCTTAAATCCAAGAGGAAGAAGTTGTTCTCGGGCCAAAGTGCGGGTATTAAAGTCGTTCATCTACTCGCTAGCTACGTTGTGGTTGTAGTGGTAAGCTCTAATCTTGTTTTCCTTACTTTGATTTTGTGTAGGGTCAGAGTTTGGGTAAACGAAGAACATAAAACCCGTATTTGTTGATTTTGGGTGTTCTTGGGTAAGATGGAGTCATGAAGACTCAATGGTAACTAACCTAGGGTTTCAAAGTGTTAATTGAGGTTTATGAGTCCTAATTGGTTAGTTAATTACTAGCACACCTAGCTAATTGGTAAATGGGTGTTAGTTGGGTTAGTGGATGACCCGAAATGGGTGTGTTGATTTTAAATGAGTCAAAGGGGTTAATGATTGACCTAGTTGGGGATTATGGGTATGAATTACCCTAATTGTGTTATAGTTAGTGTTGATAGACCTTAATCACTAGCTTTTAAGTGATTGATGATGGTCTTAACCCTTAAGGGGCGGTTTTGGTAAAAATGGGGCATTTAATGCATTTAAGTCATTAAATGCACTTGAGTGAATTGTTGGTGTTTAGCCCAACAAGTTTGTTTGTTGATTGAGTACTTATTGTATTAGGTACTCGGCTTTGAAGCATTCGGAAGTATAAAATCATCACCAAATCGTTGGGGTGAGTGGAATAATTATATATGTATGTATATGATTTATTTGCTTGTGGGGTATGGGTTAAAGTTCGATGTTGACGATACCATATCCTAGAGTATATTTTTGGTACGTTTGATGAGGGTTTAAGTTCGATGTTGACGATACCTCATGTATGGATTTAAAGTTCGATGTTGACCAAGCCATACCGCTATTGTAGTGAAATTCGATGAGGGTTTTAAGTTCGATGTTGACGATACCTCATATGTGGGTTTAAGTTCGATGTTGACGATACCACATTTACTGGGACGAATGGGAATTAAGTTCGATGTTGACGATACCATTCGTTGAGCTAGCCTTGGGATTCGAATACTAATGGATGTTGTGAACATCAATGCTTATGTATTGTGTTGTAGCATATTGTATTGTTGCGTTATATGATATTGTTATACTAGCTTGTGTTATCGAGGATTTAGCGTTATACATTATAATGGTATTCTAATTATGTTGCTAGTAGGTATACGAATTTGTTGTAAGTGTGTGCAAGTAAGTAAGTTATATATATATATATATATATATATATATATATATATATATATATATATATATATATATATATATATATATATATATATTGCATTCACTAAGCTTTAGCTTACCCTCTCGTTGTTTATCTTTTTATAGGCTCGGGCGTTGACAAGGGTAAGGCGTACGGTTGGATTAGAGATTCCCGCTTGTTTGATAGGGGACGCTTTTGGATGTGATAGCTTTTGGAGTTTGACCGAGATTTGGGTAGTTTAACCCCAAACACCATGCTCTTAGTGTCGTTTGGAATTTAAACTAATGTGGTCGAAACTCGTGTTTTGTATGAAACTCGTAAAACGGCCGATGTGGGCCCCGTTTTGTAAAACTCATTTTATTATTGAATCGTGTGAGTTTTAACTATTATGACATGTTGTGAAAAGCGTTTCGTCTAAATATGTCGGGAAGTGGGAGGACCTTATTTGAAAAATTGCCAAACCGGACAGAACTGAAAACTGACCTGTGCGCGCCGCGCACCCTGAGGTGGTGCGCGTGGCGCACTCCACTGTAAAAAAAAAATAAAAAATTTGTTTCGCGTATTTGGTTGGTTATTGGTTTGGGTTGTTACATTTTGTACATGCAAGATATTCGTTATCATCATATAGTAATGGCCATGATTGTACAGAATAAATACTGCAGGTGCAACTTAAGTGATTTGTACTTAATTGGCAGTTAATTGAGAAGTATTGCAACTATATGATTTAAACAACAACAAACGATTAATTTATACCATTCAAACATAAAACAAGTTTTACATTAATACCCTAAAGGGTGATGTACATCAAGGACAACAAAAAACTTTTCTAACGTACGAGAGAACCCAATCAAACATTTTTCACCAATAAGATACCGATTCGCCCCTTTAAAAGTCACCCAGCCGGAATACACTACCAGCTTCCTATTTGTTACACCTCTTGCTTGTTCAAACCAAATTTATGGGTTCTCCCATCCAGATCGAAGCAATCATACTTACAATCGGGTGTCAGCTCTTCTAGTTGATTCAACTCCTCAGGCAGCTCCTAAATAACAATTGAAATATATCAGTCAAAAATGTGTTAATGATTTCTTAATAATAATAATAAATATAATTAAATGATAATCAATATTATAACTTAAAATTTAAATAGATCACCCAAAAAGTTCCTCGTGGTATACTCACGATGACATATGCTATATCATTAGTGCTCAAATGGTTGTGGCTTTCCAACACATTGAGCTGGTGGTTGGCAATTTTATGTTTCTCCCTGTCAGTAAGATAACTGTCTGCACTTGCATACAGTAATACTATTTACACTTGCATACAGTAATACTATTTATTATTATGTGTTATTTAAAGTAAACTTCATAATAATCTTTAAAGCATTACACAATATGTAAAGTTAAGCAGACTTGAATACTCAATTGATAACAACAGAAATAAACCAAACAATTGTAAAATTACACACAATTCATACAATCGACAATCCAAAATACTTTAGCATTGTGTGTATCTGTGACAGTCCAATTTTGCTTAATATTCAAACAAATAACAAAAAATTCATGTATGTATCTGTGAAGCAAAACACAACTATTAATTACACATAACTTTTTTGAGATTAAACCGATTTATGTGTAAATAAAGCACCTAACTCAATATAAAGTGAAGATCCATAGTTTGATTTTAATTTTTTTATTATTAAAATATGTGATGATAACCCCTAAATAAAATTAATCAGGTTTTTTCATTGTTTTTTTTGTTGAAAGATCAAAATTATTATTAAATTAAACCTCAACGATTACAAAGCATCACAAGCTTATAATATCAATAACAACAAACATTAGACGAAACTAGACTAACCCTTGCTCGATCAACCTTACATATACATTACATAATTACAAATGAAGATAACCAACAAAAATCCTTGTTTAGAATATGTTGATTTTTGTTAAATGTAAACTAAATTAAAGTTTATTCTTGAAAAAACACTAACCTGAATTCGCCATGGACGATGATGTAGTTAAGAAGAATTAGAAAGCAAATGTGTCCTGGAAAGTACCTAATTTTTTGCAAATGGAGAGTAGTTGAAGAGTTGAGGAGATTATGTGTTTATATTTTTATATTTATCAAGTAAGTATATAGCGCAATCATTTTTAAGCCGCCATTTTTTAGTTTTGTTTTGCTCAATAATCTCTTGGAAACACCATCGATCATTAATCATTAAAATAATTAAAAGGAAAAAAAGATACGGATTAGTATTACGAAGTATATTACATGTGAGTATGGTTTACAACTTTTTTTTTTGTATACTACTTATATTAGCTAACAAACATTTATTTTTGTTACGTGATAATTTTACATAAAATAATTAAAACAAACAATTAATAATTATCAATAAAAGATGTATTTACACGGATTATAATATCCAAAATTAAAAAATGACTCCTACAATCCCGCCAATTCAACTCCAAGAATCACGGTTACAATTTCCTCAATATCCTTCCTAATTATCTCCATCAAATCAAACCTAAACCTCCTCCAAGTACGACTGTCTTCAAGAAACCGAAAGGTATGTAAGCTTTCGAATCCATCTTTTGCGCATCTTTTTTCAGGTATGATTATTTAACAATGAGTTTGTGATTACATTTGATTTTTAAATATGAAGGCTAACTTGATTAGGTATAATTAGTCATCTGATTAGGTACATTAGGTTTCATTTATTAAACATTGCATGCATCATTTTAATGGCTAAGTACAATTTCTTATGGGTTATTCGAACTATCCTTAGCCAAATTTCTATTTCAGTGTGTTTATGAGATCTGATGACTTAGGATTTTACAAATGGTGTAAAATCCATAAACCATTGGATACACTTAATTTATTTCTGTTTATGAGGTCATACTAAGAATGGATATATTCATTATCTGTTTTAGATACATCTCTAAAATTAGTGTATTATCATTGATGTAGCCTTAAAAATTAACCATTGTATAGTTGCTGCTACTTTATATATACATATATATATATATATATATATATATATATATATATATATATATATATATATATATATATATATATATATATATATATATATATATATATATATATATATATATATATATATATATTCATTATTTTTCTTTAACTCCAGTACTTTATGTATATTATTAAGATTGACATGAATAAATAACACTACACATGGTATGTCAATTATCTGTTGTTTGTGTATTTTGTTAATATGTTCCGGTTTTTTACACAGGATTTACTAATAATAATACATTTTAATTAACTTTAAAGTTTTGATTAACTTTGTACTTATTTTTTCATTATCAATACACTATTGTTGTGTTAGCAGAATTTGTTAAGATTAAAGACAATGGCAAAAAAAAAAAAGTAACCAATCAATTGCTCAAACACAAAATCAAAAAAACAAATCCGCAAATTCCAAAAAACAAAACAGATCACATATCATTGACTTCTTTAAACCAGCAATCCCATTATGACATAACACACCAGAAGGAGCCCCACCCACCCTTCCTAAACCACCAAGTTCTACAGAAGCACCTGAAGTAAAAAATCGAAGATCTTGTATAATTGCTAATGCCGCTAAACGTACTAATAAGTTGGATGGTACAAAGATTAGCCAACAAAATTCTAATGAAATATTCAATAGTGACTCTGATTCTGATGATGCCCCACAAATCAAACAAACAAAAAATAAGAAAACATTGGAGACACAGAATACAACAAAGCATTTGCCATCACCAAAAAATGCTGCTTCGACTAATAAGCACGAACGAGCAACAAATACCCCTCTATCACATGATATCACATCATCTTTACCCAAACCCACAGATCGTACCACACCATCTAAAGGATTGAATGGGGAAAACATCAGCGAAGAAAATGTATCAGATACTTATTGTAACTCTGATTCTGATGAGGTGGTTGTTGGTGCTGAAGTTTCAAGATTAGAGAGGATTCACGAGAATAAGAAGAAGTACAATGCTTTAAGACTCCCGGAGATTGCTAAGTCGTTCAAGCGTATGATGCATGGTGGAAAAAAAGAAGGAAAACGAGAAAGAGAATTGACACATCTGATTCAGATGGCGAATATGTTCCTCGATCTGAATCTGAAGCTGTGTTATATGGTGATAAGGAGCCGGCGACTCATGATGAACCTACAATTGTTGAAGTTCCGACAAAGGTATTGTTCACAAATATGCTAATATGGTTACCTAATTGACCTAAACTTATTCTTTTATATTTACGTGTTCTACTTATTTATTTGTAGTCATTAACTTTCTTTAATGATAGAAAAGGGTTGGCCCTAAAAAGAAGTCAGCACCAAGCAGCAGTGAGAAATAAACTGAACCACATTCACCTCCCATTGTAGGTTCTGGAGATACATGTGACACTTCCATTACGGGCAAGTTACAATGGTTTAATAAAGCTGTTTACTTTTTGATTAAAAAAGGATATTCATTTGATCCACCACCGCATATGCTTGCTGCTGATTAGAGAACTTATGGTACCGCTACTCAATCCGCTCATAAATAACATGCTGAGGGCGCGGTTCAAGGAACTTCTAAGGCTGTTTGCACTTTTGTTATCAAACAAACATGTTTATTGTTCCAATGGTACTAATTTTTTTGTCTAAATAAGCAGTTTTTGATTAGTGTTTGCGTTATGACTATTATTATGCTAGGTTTTACTATGTTTTATGGTGTTGCTTATGGATTGTTTAAGATATTATGAACTATGTTTTATGGTGTTGCTTATGAATAATGTAAGATATTATGAACTATGTTCTGTTTTTTTTCAGTTTATCTGTTATTACTTATGTATTGCTGGCTGTGGTGTTGCCTTCGATAGTATGTGTTTCAGTGTGTTGAGTTGTTGTTACGTTTCTATAGAATTATATTTTTTTGGCTTGATAAATTCTTTCTTCGGTATCCCAATGAGAGATTCGCGAAAAAGGGAAATAAATAATGAAAATAGACCTGTTGTAGGTGATAAGTGTTTGATCGGTTTCTCGCGAAGGCTAAAGACTTTTTTCTTAGTTCTAGATGGAAAGCACCTAGTATAGAAGATAGTTCCGGGTCAACAACTTTTTGATGCTGCAAGTTAACCTTTCTTTTGAGGACAAGTGGTAGTTTATGTATCTATGTAGCAGCTTCCTCTTTTGTAATGCACTAACCACGTACTTGTAAGTTTAAATCGAACAACCGTCTACCATGTAAAATATAGCATATAGGCAGCGATATTGTCTTTTGGAATGTAGGGTTGTATTTGTTAAACAATTTGATCTGTAAATTCTACAACAGTGTTGGTTATGAAATATTTAACAATGCAGCTTATGGTCTTAGTTTTTGAAGCGTAGGATGTTTTGCCAATATCAACTTAATTCTTAATGAATACACAATGAAACACTTCCAAAAGTTTCTTAGCCGCGAAGCGTGTGACCCACCTTCTTGTTTCTTATCATTATCCATTCATGGCCTTGAAGTATTGTAAATTCTGTATGTTAACTTTTCTACATGTTAAGTTTATAGGGTTCGAGCCACTTCGGGTTTCTTTATTGTACTTTTGGTTGAATACGTTTTCTATTGGAAAATGTGTTCGTTATAAAATTAATAGTCGACAATCTATAACTTTTACAAAATACATTGTTTTTTCATTTTAATACGATCTCCGTTAAATAAATATCGTAATTGCATAAAATTAGAATTAGATGTGTAGTCAATAACCATCGTAATTGCATTGATAGTAATTTTACCACACTAAAAATTGTTTTTGTTTGTAGTTTGGGTGCCCAGCGTCATCACATACAATTATTATAAAATAGAACAGAAATAGAATAAAAAAAATTATGTTAAAATATATGTATAAAAATCTAATATTCTAAAATTTTAAAAAATTAAACTTCCATTTGTTCCAAGTTTATTGAACTGGCTTTATAGAATTGGGGTTGTTTTTTATCCTAAACTTCCGTCAACACTATCTCCATCAAATCCGACCTACCATCCTCATTCATCGACATCTTAAACCGTTCAAGAAATCGACAGGTATGTTAACTTTCCGAACCATATTCTCTACTTCCTTTTCTCAGTTTTGAAGATTTAAACCGGGCTGTGATCACATTCATGTTTTAATTATGAGGGTTAACTTGATTATGTATAATCAGTCAATATATTATAACTAATATGAACTAACAACCAGTTAAATGGATAATTCTGACTTAATCAAGGCTGATTTGTGAGTCGATTATGTATAAAATAAAACATCTACCAGTAATTAATGGTCAGTTGTGATGTTAATGTAATGTAGAATCGGTTGGTTTGATTCACAAAACATTACATGCATTATTTTAACATCAACTTTACCCTTTTTATAGTTACTGATAATTTATGTACATTAAGATTGTCATTAGTTACAATGGTATGTCAATTTTCATGTGTATGTGTATGTGTATGCGTATGTTGTTTATAAGTTGGGTTTGTTGTGAAATACTAATACATAATACCTTTTCACTTTCTGTCAAGATTTGATTAACTATTTACTTACTTTTTCATGATTAATTAACTAATTTAATTTTCCGTTTGAAGAAAATGGGTAGTCAAAAGACAATGGCAAAAAGAACACATGGACAAAAAAGAAAACAAACATACACAAACCAAGCAACTTCTGTACAAGAACCCGAAGTCAAAAAACGCAGATCAGTGAGAATTTGGAACAACAACAAACCCATAAAAGATTATAATGGAAAAAAGATCAGCCAAGAAGAGCCACAAGTTCTATTTCTGAGCGATTCTGATGATAGTGCAGATGCTAACGACCCTAAAAAGGTAACACTTATATGTCTCGTAATATTTTAAATAGAACATGATGGTTGTTGTATCATACAATTGAGTAACTAATTACTACATACATCATATAATACCTTTTAAGGTTACATAAGTGACCTTTACTAATTATTATATGTATTCCATAATGTTCGGTATGAGCAAAATCTATACACATGCTAACTTATTTATGTTTATTAACTTTTTTTATAGTTCCAGCAAAAGGGGAAAAATAAAGAAGACTACATAACCAACCCATACGTCTGCTGTACCAATTTCAATTCCACCTGCAGCGACTTTGGAACAACTTAAGAAGATCAAAAAGTTTATGGGCCATCGTAGATTGTATTGGCCAACTCTGTGTCGTCTTACTGTGGGTGGTGTTAATGTGGGTTCTATATTCAGCAAATGGTGTTCTCCTTCTTGGGATCGGTTTTTTTATATATCGCACAATGTGTATGAAGAACTCGTCTATGAGTTCTTTAGCACTTATCGGTTAAACTTAAACACGGAGGACGTGACGTCAAAGTCAGCCATGTCTTTCAGTTTATGTGGTAAGAAGTTCAATCTTTCGTTTTCTGAGTTTGGTGTTGCTATGAAAATATATACGGCCGAGGAAGTGGAAAGTGAATCATTTAGGTCTGGTATAACTGATTGGCCCGCTGATGAGTCATCTAAAGAATTTTGGTCATGTTTTGGTTCTGGGAAGTTCACAAACAACATTTCAGACAATCATATCCTTAGCCCCGTCTATAGGATCCTGCATCGCGCTGTGGCTAAAACAATTAATCAGCGAGGCAGTTGCACTAACCTTGTCAATTATGAGGACCTGTTTTACATGTACTGTATTGTTCATAACAAGCCTTGTAATTTGGATAAGTGTCTTGGAAAGTTCTTGTATAACTGCATGTGGAGGAGTGAAAGTAGTAAAATGTGTGGAGGTACGTTTATAACCCGGTTAGCTATTGGTTTACGGGTGGTGAATGAGGAAGATTTGAAGCGGTTGAAAGTGATAGCCTATACTAAGTTGATTGAGGAAGATTACTTAAGAAAGCTGGAAATAGTGGAGAAGGATGCTCCTTTGCGGTTTGTTGGTAACACTGAAAAGCCACAAACCAATGCACAAAAAGATACAACTCGATCTGCGACACAACCACCCAGTGACGCTCCATTCGAGGCCCAGGTAAAATAGTACTGTATCTAACTATGGTAATAATATTAGTAGAGTACAAAAAAAATAAAAAAAATAAAAAATAAAAAAAATGTATTATTATGTATAGGCATAGCATGATCGGTGATGTATATTTTCATAGTTCATTAATTACAATCAGTTAGGTTGATAATATGCAGACTAGTATTGCAAAACGTTGACACTAATTTATTTTACTTAATTATATTTTTAATGCAGGAAAAACCCAAAGAAAAGCAGCAAATGCCAGCAACAAACAAACGACAAACCCGTGGTTCAACTAATTATGAAGCTTTGAGACAACAAAGGATTAACGAAAACAAAGACAAAGTGGAATCTTTGGGACTGAAACATATTGCCAAATGTTTAAGGGATATGGGAAATGGATGTAAATCGAGGAAAGGTAAAGAGAAGGAGGTTGATAGGTCTGATCCAGATGGAGAGTATATGCCGCCATCTGATTCTGAAAATGAAGTTATGTTTAATGTTGATAAGGAGCAATCCAGTTGAAAAGATGATCAAAACCTTGAAGTTCCTAAAAGGGTAATGTTTATGAAAGGACCCGTCCTAATCCACCTGGAAGAAGTCATCAACATTTGGTCCCATTGCGATGATCGGCTCCAAGTAATGTCCTTATATTGAGCAAATGCACAGCGGAAGACTTAATTCGTACCTGAGAATAAACATGCTTTAAAGTGTCAACCAAAAGGTTGGTGAGTTCATAGGTTTATCATAACAATCATTTCAATATGTTAATAGACCACAAGATTTTATAATCATAAACATAATACACTCGCAAGTGTATGTAAAGCATTCTAAGTGGTTGAGCACTTGGTAACCATACTTAACATTTAATCAACGTCGCATATTCCCTTTATTATGAAATCTCACTACACCGTACCAAGTGTAGTCACCAAAACGAAGTACTGTGCAACCGTTGAATACTGGTCGTCCAGTCCGGTTGGGGTTGTCAGGCCCGATAGATCTATCAATAGGATTCTCGTTTACAATACCCATGTAAATAGTAGTTACCAAGCTACAGGGAAATATGCCAGTGGTACAACTCAACGTAGAATATATTTTTAAGTACTTGTGTCTATTTTGTAAACATTTATAAAAGCAGCGCATGTATTCTCAGCCCAAAAATATATATTGCAAAAGCAATTAAAAAGGGAGCAAATGAAACTCACTTTTGCCTTGAAGGTATTTAATTCGACTTGGTCTCCGATAGATATCACGAACCTAACCATATATATAATATATCAACATATTTTCTTTTTAAGTAATCGTTACATATATATATACTTTTAATACTTTTAATATTTTTCTTAGTCCGTAGTTAGCAGTCCGATGTTAGTGGTCCACAATTAGTTGCTTAAATAAAATAAATAAAGACCCCATCGTATTCGTATTGATCAGAATTAATCTCGACCCATGGTACCATGTTGTCAAATGACGTGTTGCGTACATAAAGTACCGTGTTGTCAAATGACGTGTTGCGTACAATCATGAGGTCTTATGATTAATCTTCTCGTGTTGTTTACGGGTGGTCCTGAAATATATAAAATCAAATCATAAGTAATTATATATAAAATATCATATTAATTAGAAAAGATATGATTAATTTACTCTTTCTCCAAATATTTTCGTAGCTAAACTAGCTTCGGATACCCGATCTTGTTTTAGTCGTAGTTTCTTCATTACAACTCCGTTTTTGTTGGTTCAACTTGTCACTTCCTTGGATCGAGTCAAATTTTAAGAATATGAACTGAAAATACCTTAGTTTGTATTCAAAATTATAGGTTATAGGTCAAACTTTGGTGAAACTTATGAAAGTGATCATTTTCCATCATAAAAACAACATTTAATGATCATTTTTCTAAAAATACTTACACTTTGAGTTAAACCATGAAATTTTTATGTGTTAACATATTCATAAGAAATATCATTTTTCCAGAACATGAACTTCTAATTCAAAGTTCAAGATGGTTTTTAATTATCCAACCCAAAACAGCCCCCGGTTGCACTCCGACGACGTAGATTCAGTTTTTAAGATGTTCTTTGTAAAACCAAGTTATATCTTGTTAGGTTAGCATATCATTATGATATAATACAAGTCTTGAAGTATTTTAAAAGTCAAGTTAGAAGGATCTATTTAGTTTGCGAACAAGTTTGAAATCATTCAAACTATGTTCTTGTTGTTAAAATTTTATACCACAAAATAAGATAGCTATATGAATATGAATTGAATAAGATTATGAACAAGGTTACTACCTCAAGTTACTTGGACAAAGTTACTTCAAAAGATAAGAAATAATCTTGGAATCAAAGAGTGGTGGAGTTAGATCAAAAGGTTGGAAGTAAACTTCTTCAAATGGGTGGTTATTTTGATATGTTCTTGAAAGAGTTTTCTTATGGTGTTTAAGGCTTGTAATTGAAGCTAAATGATGGGGAAAATGCTTGGAGATGATCAAGTATGAAGTTAGGAGTATTTTGAGAGAGAAATGAGGGTGTAGGTATGAGAAAATGGAGTGAAGAAATGGTGTTCATTTATAAAAACGTTTTTAGTTTATAAAGAAAAAAAAGGATTCCTAATTTTGTTTTCTTACTAATAATTAATACTACTTGACAAATTCTAGTTACATCATATCTAGGGCAGTAATAATGTTGATTAGGATGTTGATTTGATGTGTATATGCCAATAGTAAATATGTATAGAAGCTGGGTATGATACGGGTACATATACCCTAGATATACGTATAGAAATCTTGAGGAAACGGAACGAGAATTCAAATATAGCTATCTTTTGTGAATATACTTATATTGTTTTATGTATTTAAGTCCTTAAAAAGTGATTAAATACATTATATATACGATACATATATAAGCATTATAGATTATAAGTATATATATCAAAGAATGTTACGTATAGTTATCGTTTTGAAAACTTAAGTTAGTAGTTTCAAAATATACTTATAACTCATTGTCATTAGTACACAATGAGATGTTAAACCATCCTTATATCATGTTAAATGTATATAAATACATATATATATACACAAACGTATAATTATCGTATGTTATATAGTTCGTGATATCATCGGTCATATTGGACGGTCAAACGTTGTGTAAAACTCTTTTCAAAAACACAAGTCTCAATAATTTGGATTGTTTATCATGTTGGTATGGTTTAATTTATGTAAATATTAATCTCATAAGTATAATTTGGTCGGAAAATTCCGGGTCATTACAGTTTACAACTACCTTATATACTTCCTAATGTTTGGTATATATGTACTAAATCTATACACGTGTTTACTTATTTATGTTGATTTATTTTAATTTATAATTATAGAAAAGAGGGAGACCAAAGAAGACTACATCAACAACTGTAGCGTCTGCAATACCACTTTCAGTTAAACCTGCAGCGGTGTTGGAACAACTACAAAATAAGGTCAGGTTTGTGGGACCTCGAACTTTGTGGTGGCCAACTCTTGAAAAACTTAATGTGGCTGATGTTTTCAAACAATGGTGTACTCCGTCCTGGAAAAGGTTATTTGACACAAGCCAAAATGTGTATAAACCACTCGTCCTTGAGTTCTACAGCACCTACCGATTCAACCAACACACGGATGACGTGAAGTCAAAGTCAGCCATTTCCTTCACTTTAGGTGGTAAGAACTACAATCTGTCGTTTTCCGATTTTGCTCTTTATATGAAACTATATACTGATGAGGAAGTGGCGGGTGACGACTTTAAGTATAGTTTAACTGGTTGGCCATCTGATGTGTTGGCTGGAGAATTTTGGAAATCCATTGGTACTTGGGAATACGGAAAAAACACTTCAGCCACACACATCCCTAGCCCTTCCTACAGGATCCTCCATCGAGCTGTAGCTGAAACTATTAATCAGTGAGGCACTTGCACTAACCTTGTCACTCAGGATGACCTATTTTACATGTATTGTATTGTTGAGAACAAGTCTTGTAATGTGGCAAGGTGTCTTGCAAAGTTTCTGTATAAGGACCCGGGGAAGTGTGTCAATAGTGCCATGTGTGAGGAGCATATGTCACCCAATTAGCAATTGGGTTAGGGGTTGTCACTCAGGAGGCTTTGAATGGCATGGAAGTTGTGGGAAATACTAAATTTTTTGTTGAACAACTATTAAGAAAGCTAGAAATAGTAGAGAAGGACGATCCTTTGCGTTTTGTCGATCCTACTATAAAACGGCAACCAATTCACATAGTGAATCTACAACACCTGTCACACTAGCTGCACAGGTTAAATGGTCAAACGATGCACTCAGCTTTTTAATTAAGCAACTAGGATATTCATTTCCTTCACCCCCGCATACGGTTTCAGATGGTGACAGAAGTGATGGTACTCCTCAAGCAGCTAATGATCAAGATTGAAGCACTTTAATTGAACTTTGATATGAAAGAAACTTGTTTTATAAAACTGTTATGTTTGGGCTGCTTGAAACAATTTATGGTTGGCTAGTTTTTAATTGCATCTTTGTATTTATGGCTGGTGAAAACTAAGTAATTCTGTCAGGTTGAAACAATTTATGTCATGTTATGTTTGTAAGTTGTTAGTGCATCTTTGCAACTTGAAATAATGTAATCGTCCTTTTGGTTATGGTTTTTGATTGGTACCAAACATGTTCCATTAATCTATTACTAGTTACTACTTTGTAATATTAACTTTGAACAAATTTATGTTGTTTGCTTTTGGTTGTTTGAACTTGAGATTTGAATTAGAGATTACAAAAATGTTCTATTAAGTCATTGGATCTTCTCATTATAGGACCCTTTTTAAAAAGGTCACAAGTTAACATAGGTCCTTTAAAAAACTGTCCTATTAGTTATACCTTAGTGGCTTTATGTTAAAAAAAAAAAAAAAAAAAAAAAAAAAAACCTTTCAGGTTAAACAATGGGTCAAATGGTTGTCATATTAGTATGTAAAGGGGATGTTGTGGGTTCGAGTCCCTGCTCCACTTTGATTGTTTTACTTTTTGTAAAACACTTGATTGTTTATTACTAGTTCAAGATGTTGGAGTTAATAGGACTAAAAGGTCCTATTTAATCTCATCATAAGGCCCTTTTTAAAAAGGTCACAAGTTATTATAGGACCTTTTAAAAAGTGTCCTGTTAGTTACACCTTTTAGGACCCTAAATAATTTCCGTCAATTAACATACATGACACTATTACTATAAGGTCCTATTTAATCCCATTATAAGACCCCTTTTAAAAAGGCCACAAGTTATGATAGGACTTTTAAAAAGTGTCCTATTAGTTATACCTTTTAGGACCCTAAATAAATTCCGTCAATCAACATATAGGACACCATTACTAAAAGGTCCTATTTAATCCCATTATAGGACCCTTTTTAAAAAGGTCACAAGTTATGATAGGACTTTTAAAAAGTGTCCTATTAGTTATACCTTTTATGACCCTAAATAAATTCCGCCAATCAACATATAGGACACCATTACTAAAAGGTCCTATTTAAATCCCATTATAAGACCCTTTTTAAAAAGGTCACAAGTTATGATAGGACCTTTAAAAAGTGTCGTATTAGTTATACCTTTTAGGACCCTAAATAAATTCCGTCAATCAACATATAGGACACCATTAATAAAAGGTCCTATTTAATCCCATTATATGACCCTTTTTAAAAATGTCACAAGTTATTATAGGACCTTTGAAAAAGTGTCCTATTAATTATACATTTTAGGACCCTAAATAAATTCCGTCAATAACATTTAGGACACCATTAATAAAGGTCCTATTTAATCCCATTATAAGACCCTTTTTAAAAAGGTCACAAGTTATGATAGGACCTTTAAAAAAGTGTCCTATTAGTTATACATTTTCGGACCTTAAATAAATTCCGTCAATCAACATATAGGACGCAATTACTAAAAGGTCCTAAAAGGTAGTCTGTTAGGACCCTTTCTATGACCATGTTAGGACCCTGAAATAATGGTCCTAATATATAGTTTTTTAGGACCTTCGCATTTTTGACCAAATAAATATTGGTCCTATAAGCCCGTTTTTCTTGTAGTGACAATTCAATCTGTCCGCCTCTACTACTTCTTCACCGCTATCCTCCCCTATATCACCTATTCCATATAACCCAAAAATAGCCTTGGAAGACACTAATTGGAGACGTGTCATGACTGACAAAAACAAAGCTTTGATGGATAATGGATGTCTAAGCTTGCTAACGAATTTACTATGAAGGATTTAAGTCCATTGAGCTCTTTTTTAGGTATTTCGGTCACCAGGAGTACTGAAGATTTGTTTCTTAATCAAACAGCTTATGCTAAGGAAATAATACAACGAGCATGTTTATCAGGTTGCAACACTGTTACTACTCCCGTGGACACAAATGGAAAACAATGCGAAACTTCAGGCATTCCTTACTCCGATCCAACATATTATCGAAGTCTGGCTGGGGAACTTTAATACCTCACTTTCACGAGGCACAATATATCCTACGCAGTTCAACAAACAGTGGCGAAGCCAGGATTTTTTGTTGATGGTGTCATAAAATAATATCGAACTTATCAAGTCCCAAAATTAAGTTGACAAACTACGATTAAGTAAACATGAGATGGTAACCGAGTGTCACTTATGACTTTCTCACTAAAGTAGAAAATGAGGTGAGAAGTTCAAATCCACGAAGTATCAATAATACTCCTTATGGCCATGGAGGTTCACCATGCACGTCTCTAAACGACTTGCAAAGCAGGTTGTCGACTCGAGATTAGTTTGCTCGCAATGGGAGTTGAAAACTCAAGTCCGAAAGGGGTAAAGAACTATTATTAAGTGTAATCATAACAAATATAATATAATGTAGATTGTGCAAAAAAAATTATACGGAGTAATAATAATAGTGAATACAAAAGGGCTTATGGCTTAACGGTATCGAAGTAACTAATCAACTTTAAAGTTGTGAGTTAGAGTCCCATCATGTATGAATATGTGTGTGTGTGTGTGTGTGTGTTTGTTTTTAAAAATACATAGTAACGGTATATGTCAAGTACAATATTTTTTATACATGAATAACAGTAAGGTAAATCAAGTTTGTCTAATTGTTTTGAATATTACTCCCAATTAAATAAATGGGTTGTGTCTAACGTATATGATTTAATTGAATTTTAGTCATTTTAAAGTATACTGCATTTGTTATTTTGGTTGATGTTTACTAAGCTTGTGCAAGTGTAGGTGTCATTTCTTAATATTACCAAATTTGTAGCATATTTAGTTTCAAAATTACAAGCACACATATTATTTCATTGGTGTCATTTGACCCCATGAAACAACATGTGGCTACGCCACTGCCAACAAATCTGCTTACACATGCATGCGCCCCGTGACGCTCACATGCATGCGCTTAAGCACATTATTCAGTATATTAATAATACTCCATCACTCGGTCTTTTTTTCTAAAACTGCATCACATAATTTGGTCTCTTATACGGATGCCGATTGGGCCGGATGTAGATTGGGCTGGCTGCCTCGATACTCGACGTTCGACTTCAGGATATTGTGTCTACTTAGGTGATAGTTTGATTTCATGGTCCTCGAAACGGCAACCTACTGTTTCTCGGTCTAGTGCTGAAGCTGAATACTGAGGTGTTGCTAACGTTGTGGACTTGTGGCAGAATCTTGTTGGATCCGGAATTTACTTCTTGAATTACATTGTCCTATATATAAAGCTACGCTTGTGTTTTGTGATAATGTCAGCTCTATCTATCTCTCCGGTAATCCCGTTTAGCATCAACGAACTAAACACATCGAGCTTGATATCCACTTTGCCTGTGAGAAAGTTTCCAAGGGACAAGTCCGCATCATTCATGTGCCTACACGATTTAAGCTTGCTGACATTTTCACGAAAGGATTGCCATGCTTACTCTTTGAGGAATTTCGCTCCAGTCTCTGCATTCGGAAACCGAAAACTTCAACTGCGAGGGAGTATCAGTCACCATATAATATATAATCAAGATGTATTTATAACATTGATTGTATGTAACCCATGTATCATTATTTGAGTGTAGATCAAGTGTTGCTAGGATAACCAATAGTCGTTTCATTATTGTATATAAGGTGATTGTATTAGAATGAAATAGACAGAAAAAACATTCATCTCTTTCATGATCTACACTCAGATAATGATACATGGTTACATACAATCAATGCTATAAATGCATCTTGATTACTTACAATTATATGGTGACTGATAATTTCTTCTATGTGAGTTTTTGGTAGAGTAGAAGAGAAAGTGAGCGTTAAACCCTAGTTATAATTTATTTATTTTTTACTTACATTTTTTTTTTTTTTTTTTTTTTTTTTTTTGTTTTTGTTTTTGTTTTGTCTTAAAACGCATGTAACCCAAGTTCCCTTCAAATTCATTGACTTTTTTTTATATTAAATTAGAAACGGAATTTAGATACTCAGATCTTAAGTAAATTAAAAAAAAAATGATCATGCTTCAATATACTTTAAAAATTACGTATCACAATGATCAATCATCAATTTCGAGATGACAAAAATACATGTACCCGGTAATGGTGAAACTCAAAACTCGATATTTTTGGATCGATGGCCTGGTATGGGACGCTTTTAGGCGAGTTCGAATCTGGGACGGTTTTAGATTCAAACCCGATTATCTCGCCCGTATACGTTTAATTTTCAATAATATATATATATATATATATATATATATATATATATATATATATATATATATATATATAGGGATCCAGCGCTAAGTTCAAACCACTCATCTCTTCCGATCCACATTATGTTCATCTAATTTTTGGTCATCCTGCGTTGTATTCATCCTCCAAGTAACCTCCACTTCATACAATTGGATCGACGCTATCAGGTACTTATTTCTTCATTAATTTAAAACTTATTTGTCGAGTTTCGATTGAAACATCAAGATTCGCTTTGCAACAAGAATTGTAGGAGCAAACGAGTAGTACCAGTTATTTTTCTTTCAATTATTTCATTGAATTGGATTCAGATTTTATATTTTGTGTTTTTTAATACGATATGATTATAATATATTATGGATTGAAGAAAACTGCATCATTAATTTGAGGTTTTATTTAATACCGAATGAATGAATAGGATACTGATTTTAATGACAAAAAATTGTTGCAATAACCCATTGGTTATTGTTGGAAGCTTTGACGAGCCCAACACACCCAGTATAGAGGACCTAGATTATACTTGACTCACTACACCAACACTTTGATGTTGGTTAGCCTTTAATTTTATAAATCCTTAGTGCACAATGTACTTAGGCGACAGTGTCGACTATATATCTTTAGGCGGTATAACCGACCATGTATTACTTAGTCGGCAGAGCCGACCATATAATAAGAACAACAAAAGTGCACTAAGAACTTAAACACAAAATTAAGGCTTGATCGGGAAACTTAACAAAAACACTTATATTAAATTGCAATTACAATATTACTTACAAGCTTTCTCTTCTCTACTTTCTCTAACTCACACTCTTCTTCTCTTCTTTACAACTCACTTCTTATTTCACTCTCACTCACACTTCACTTACTCACACCTTGATTACAAATGAAACTCCTCACCCATATTTATACTTGTCCATAAAAGTTTCTACACACTAGATATTTCCATGGATAAATATCTAGATATTTCTCACCTACAAATATCTATATTATCTAGATTTTTCTACATATAAATATCTAGATATTAAGAAATTACTTGGTTGAAGCAGCTAATGGAAGATCTTCATCAATCAACAGTTATCACTTCTATATTGCAGCTATTCAAGGTTGGAGAACTCGGATCTCGGGGAGATCTCGTTTGGACATTTTTGAAGAGATCTCGGCATCTCGGAAAAATCTCGGGGAGATCTCGGACGTTGACTTGTGTTCTTTCTAGTTTTTTTAATATAAATATGTATAAATATATAAATATATATATATATATATATATATTTATATGGATTTTTACGAGAGAATTTGAGAAATGAGCGAAAAATTAGAAGAAAATCCGAGAAATTGCGAGAAAATCCGAGAAATTACGAGAAAATCCGAGATCTCACCGAGAAAATCCGAGAAATTGTGACGTTGACCGAGATTTTAACCGTTGACCGAGAAATCTCAACGAGATGGGAAAATATTCTCGGCTGAGTTTTGAAACCGAGATCTCCCCGAGATCTCGCCGAGAAATTCCGAGATCTGCAACACTGCAGCTATTTCTACCTTCACAAGCTTGTTTTTAATCATTCACATTACAAATGCTAGAAATGTTACATGACAAATAACAAGCATACTTAACTAATAGTAATCGATTAGTTGAATGGGGGCAAGATGGGTCAAGTAACAGGTCAACAAGTAGCTTTTGTATGGATCAATTCGGGTTGGAGTGACTTGAAACACATTGTTCGTCCAAACCTTTTATCGAAAATTACCGTGTTAGTTGATTACAAATCTATATTATCAGTTTGTTTATAATATTTCTTTGTAATCAGATGATTACAAAAATAGCAATATGAACTACTATTTGATTTAATAACTTTATATTTGGTAATTTTTAACTTCGTGTATGTTTTGGGTTCATTATGCAGAAGAAACTCTCAAAATTTAATTAGCAATAAAGATAATTGTGTATGGTTTAAAGATGAATGAAGGGCAGTAGAGGTTTAAAGATGAATGTAGGGCAAACCACTCCAAAGCCCTGGATGTCTAAAAGGTGTATGTTAACATTCATTCACATTAGTTTTGATACACATGGTCCGAGTCATTTACGATATATTTCAACTACAAAAGCATTGAGTACTATGGTAAGAATTTGCTCAAGTTCAGTTGCTACTTTCATTTATATATAATTATGCCATCAGCCCTAAAGTTACAAGCACTTCATTTTAAAGTAACTTAATATAAGGCAATGAATGTTGAAATTGTGTCGTTCGGGTTCTTCAAAGATTTTCTTTTTGCTGACATTTAGGGGGAGGTATTGTACAACAAGATGTGATTAGTTGCATTAACTGTTTGTTTAAACATTTGTGATCTCACTCGATCTTTAACTTTGTGTGTCTCAAGTTTCAATTCGATTGGAGCTCACTACACCAGCATGTCCAATCAAAGAAGTGTTAATTAAAATTTATAATTTTCAAATACAATTTCCTTTGTCATGTGATACCATTTACAACGATTACCTTTGATGTTGAACTTTGATAACCTTTGTGTTGTGATTCATCTTCTTGGATACATTCAAGAATTTGTGTTTCAGTTAAGCAAGAGAGTGCTATTTACGACTATGTAAATATATGTAGCATGCATGTATATACTTATGTTTGTGTTTCTGGTGTGTGTATGCATATCCATTTTGGGGCTAACCAACACTTAATTTGATATTGTGTTTAGATTATCGTTGTTATAGGATTATCGTTGTAGTTATAGGCTGATTCATTGTCGTCACATAATCTGTTGTATGTTTAAGATCAGGTGGGTCTTAATATCTATGATATTTCTACCGAGTATATTTTGTTATTTAAGTAGCATAAGATGGCAGACTGTGAAGATATTCAACCCATTGTCTGCGATTATGGAACTGGAATGGTTAAGGTACTGAGAATAATATCTGCAATATCAAAATGTTTAAATTCAGCTACAAGTTATTCTCCAAACGTTTGTCTGTTTACATAACTGAAGCTAATTTACAGGCTGGATTTGCGGGAGATAGTACACCACGAGCTGTGTTCCCAAGTATTGCGGCTCGTCCACGTCATATTGAGGAACTTTTGGTCTTTTCAATGTTATTATTATTAATAAATTGTAAATCTCCAGCCTTTAGACCAATTAGGCTTCTCTATCTGATAACCTAAAGGATGATATCCATGCATTTAGAGTGCTGCTCCTGGAACTTTTGACTGGAATAGAAGTTTTTTTTATGGGTACACCTCACATCTTGATCTTTCGGAAATGTAGGTGTGGCAATATGGGTAAACAGTTTGAGGGAATGTGTATATTGTTGTAGCATGTTTTGATCATTGTATTGATTACTAGTATTTTTTGTGAATTTTATACATTTTATTACTTTATCATACATTCGATGAGTGTTAACGTGCTAATATGATGAGTGTTAACGTGCTAATATGTTATCATACATCCAACGAGTGTTAACGTGATAATATGTTATCATACATCCGATAAGTGTTAATGTGCTAATATAGTATCATACATCCGATGAATGTTAACGTGCTAATATGTTATCATACACGGTGAATGTTAACGTGCTAATATGTTATCATAGATCCGATGATTGTTAACGTGCTAATATGTTATCATACATCCTATGAATGTTAACGTGCTAGTATGTTATCATACACCCGATGAATGTTAACGTGCTAGTATGTTATCATACATACGATGAATGTTAATGTGCTAAGAAATTTTTATTGTACATCTCACATCCGATGAATGTTAACGTGTTGATATGTTATCATACATCCGATGAATGTTAACGTGCTAGTATGCTATCATACATCTGATAAATGTTAACATGTTGATATGTTATCATACATCCGATGAATGTTAACGTGCTAGTATGCTATCATACATCCGATGAATGTTAACGTGCTAATATATTATCATACACCCGATAATTTTAATGTGCTAAGAATTTTTATTGTACATCTATTGAATGTTAAACATACATAGAATAATAAATTTCTTAAATTCAAGACTCACATTGCTAATGTTCTTCTAGCGAATAATAACTTTAACTGAATTATTTCTTTTAAATGAATGATACTTTTATGTGAAATTATTAACATTCATGTGATGAAAATTTTAAATAAGGTATCACTTGAATCAAATAAGTGAACATGCCGTGGTGGGTATTTTTTGCCATTAATTAAGTACATTCATCTATTATTTAAGTTTTTAATAAGTACCTGTAAAGAAACTAATAAGTTAACAATAACTAAAACTGAATTCATCTATAGATAAATACATACACTTACATCATGTAGTATGCCAGAATTGATTATGTCAACATTGGCATTTAAACAGTTCAAATAATGATGAATACAAATACAATTATCCATTTACAATTATGCCATAAACAGATGCACAACTATGTGAATCTATGTAAGCCTTTAAGAGCTAGCTTTATAAGATCTTCACATGCTAGTCGAGATCTTTCATTGTTACGTGCAGATCACAACTTTCAAGCTCATCTAAGACATTTTGCAACACAATTTAGTATCTTGTCACAACAATGATAATTCATTAGTGAAAAATGCTACTATATGTGATTGAGTTGCATATAATTATACAAGGAAATGTCAGAAAATTAATAATGTTTGCTGAATGAAAAAAGATTGAGATCTCATTTTATAAAAAAAATAGTTACTGCTGAATAATAGAATAATATGTAATCAACTTGACAATATAATCATGTATAAAGAAAGTAAAAGGTGATTTAAGCCGAACAAATCAACCTGACCCGTTTCAGCCACCAAAACCCGTCTGGATCCGTTACACCCAATTTGATTGTCCTGTATATATGAACTGTTTTCTTTAACGGCTCAAAGGTGTAAAACAGAAATAATAATGGTCAAGAGAATGGATCAAATAGGGCCGAACATTCCCCATTGTGGCAAGTTCATTAGTTGTTTAAACCATATAAGAAGCAGCACGAAATAAAAAAATAATGGTCAAGAGAATGTATCAAATGGGTCAAATATTACCTTTTAGCTTTTATGATGCAAGTTCATTTAGTTTTGCATTATAACCATATAAAAGGCAGCACAAAATAGGCGATAAGAGCTGCAATTTCACTTTAAATTCAATGTTGGTTACTTAAAGATACCTTGGGCAGGTAAAATAATTCCATAACAAAAAAATGGGTATAATCCAACAAGAGCACAAACAAATAAGGAAGAGAACGACATTAATGACGTACAAACATACCCATGGACATATGGAGATGATGAAAGGTCAAGAACTTAATTTCAAAGTTGACCACTCTTATCACATTCAGATTTTATTCGTTTTTCTACTAATTGCATCTACTCAATATTTTTTGGGTTCTATCTTCATTTTATCCTATATCAATCAAGGCGATCCAAAACCAAAATTGTCTATAGCCTTTAGTTACTCATTAACTAGCACTTATAAGAAGCGCATAACCATAAGTTTAGGAATCAATGTTCCTAAAGTAATTTCCATGACATCGACATTTTGTTAGGTTCTATTTTCATTTTATCATATATCATATTATCGTACATCATCTTGAAACAAAAATATAGAACATTTCCAGCAATGGTTTTGACAGCTATGCAAATTTATAGAAACAATGTCAAATATTTTATAGTACTGAATAATGAACATTCAAAATACCATATGACAAGAGAACTCAAAGATATGTATCATGAATTTATAGAGGTTCAGTTTAGAAGAATAAACAGCTAGCGTATATTAAGAGTCCTACACTGAAAAGCTGAAATAAATGATGGTCCAAGCTCGATTTTCACCAGGTGCTAAAGGCCTTCCTAAACACATGCAATTGGTGACACCCATAAGCAACGATTCACCCGAGAGCAGAAATAAAAAGGCACTAGTTACTTAAAAATATCGATGTTCACCATATGGAGATGATGTACACGTAGTTTGAACACAAGAATTGATTATACTATCAAGCTTTCTCTATAGATCATTAAGTGCTTCCAATGACAAACATGATTGAGCTACATACACCATCCCAAACATTTTCCCTACTTTTAAAATTAGTTTTCACCACCTAAATACAGTTTTTATATGTGAGAAACGTTACATTCATCATATCACCACGTCTCTTACAAAATTTTCTTGTTCAGCTTACTTTTCAGACATGAAATAAAAAAAATGAATGAATATACTCAAAGTTGATTAAAATAATATGTAGCTGATAATATTCTTACCGTTTTGTTCATGATTTGAGATCCATCTTCTCTAAGATTCATCTTCTCTTTTCCTTGCCATTTCTAAACCATTTCTGATTTTTGTTCGTTAATCTTATCATTGAACACCGATATTACTGTATAAGGATTGCACAAGGATTGCACAGTGATTTTGTTTCGTTGATTTCAATCAATGAAAAGTTTGCCCTATTTTTTTTTGGAAGATAGCTTGTGGATTTGTTAATTCCTTTTTGCTGCAATTTTGCCCTAATTTTGATGAATGTGGAAATTTTGCACTCGCGCAGATTTTCAGCTCATGGGAGTAAATGACCAAAATGGCCCTTCGCGCTTTTTTTAAATGCATTTAGATCTGTGGCTCTGTTTATCCACTTATCTCCATTTTACTCCTTATCTCTAGATCTCTCCCATATATATATATATATATATATATATATATATATATATATATATATATATATATATATATATATATATATTAATTTTTTAATTTGTGTAATACGTATATATCTAGATAATAAGGAATGTAAAATTCATAATATGCATATTTCAATAAGTGGATGGGGATCCGGATACTCGTTTACCCGTTTGTTAGTTTGTAAATGGAGACTCGTAAAGTATGTCCTAGAATTGGTTCGGGTTTTCTTCAGGACAACAGTTGGGAACGGGTTATCCAACTGCGGGAGATGATTGCGTTGATGGTTTACTCCTCCCGAGAGATCAAAACTGCTGTTGAAAAAATAGTTGACCTATCTTTTTTGTATCGCTTGGTCATTTTTCAGCCAAATTCAATTAAAAACTAAATAAGTATGGTAAATTTAAAAATGACTTTTTTGCTCCATTAGTCCTTCAATTATACATGAAATTGCAATCCGAGTCCCTCAGGTTTTTTTTTTGGATTTTCGAGTCCTTAAAATTGCAAAATTTTGCAATCCGCGTCCCTCCGTCTAACTTCCGTCTAAATTGTCCGTTAACCCTTGACATGTGCATTGCATGTGAGGGTAAAATTGTCTTTTTACTCTTTTCTTCATTAAAAACGAGGGACCACCGACACAAACATATCTTTTAGTTTATTTTTTTAATTTATAAATTTATAATATAATTATAATTAAATTATTATATGACCTGTACATTACGAGAAAATTCCCAATTCACATAAGCGTATAATTCAATCCACCCTCCTCCTCCTTACCATCACCCTCCTCACCGCCTCCGCCGCCGTCGCAACTACCACCACCGCACTCCAAACTTCCCAGTCACTCACTAAACTCACTTGCCCAACTGTAATTTTAATCTCACTATATGGGTTTCGATTTGGGTATCAATTCAAAACCCAAACCCCAAATATACACAAACTAGTCAATAATGGAACTGAAGACGTGACTATTATTTTGGTAGGTGATCATGGTATGGTTGATACTTGTGATCAAAAGTTGCTTTTTTAGATGATTTAGCTTCTTGGGTCACGATTCCTTAGGAATGGGTACAATATTATACTCCGGTTTTATCTATTCGTCCGCCTTTAGATTAATCGGCATCTGATATCGTGAAGAAAATGAATCAAGGGTTGAGTTCGGGTAAGGTCGAGAATGGTGACAGGATTCCTCCAATTATAGGGTTGGTTGAAGTAGGGTTTACAGTGGAACGAAAGGACCTCAAGAGTAGGAAGGAATGTGGAGGTCCTCAATTTGATAGAGGTATAAAGGTACCATCTTTTGAAAATGTTCAAATATACAACTTGATTACATCTATTCTTAATATAAGTGGAGCTGCCAACAATGTGTTTCATTAGTTATGATTTTTTAATTTGTTATGAATTTTAATTTCAGTTATTTTTTTTTCGTTTCTTTAGGGTTGTTATCGGATTGAGTATCAAATTCAGTTATGATATTTTGTTTGAACTAATTTGTGAAAGAGAAATTCTAGATTTAATTGTTATGATTTGATGATATGGATGAATTTAGTATGAATCTTGAAGAGTATAGAGATCTGGAAATGGTTCATCAGTTTCTTGATGGTATAGATTTCATTTGTACCCGTAGGTAGGTGTAGTTAATTTGATTCAAGTATGAGGAAATCTTTTTGATTTAGTTCCATGATTTAATTGGGAAGAAGATGAAGATGAAAAAGATTAATTTGTTAATTTTTTTTGAAAAAGATTATATGTTTGCGCCGGTGGTCCTTCGTTTTTAATAAAGAAAATAGTAAAAAGACGATTTTACCCTCACATGCAATGCACATGTCAAGAGTTAACGGTCAATTTAGACGGAAGTTAGGCGGAGGGACACGGATTGCCAAATTATGCAATTAAAAGGACTCGAAAATCCAAAAAAAACTTGAGGGACTCGAATTGCAATTTCGTGTATAAATGAAGGACCAACGGAGCAAAAAAGTCTTTAAGTTGATGTACAATTGTAATATATATATATATATATATATATATATATATATATATATATATATATATATATATCCCTTTAAAAGTTGCATTCAATTTCTATCACAGTTTGTTTGTGGTAGTAAGTTAAAAGACTTTTTTGCTCTGTTGGTCATTAATTTATACACGAAATTGCAATTTGAGTCCTTTAAATTTTTACTTAGATTTTTGATTCCTTTTAATTGCATAATTTGGCAATATTCGTCCCTCCGTCTACCTGTCGTCTAAATTGGTCGTTAACCTTTGACATGTGCCTTGCATGTGAGGGCAAAATTGTCTTTTTACTCTATTCTTCGACTTTTTTGCTCCGTTGGTCCTTCGTTTATACACAAAATTGCAATCCGAGTCCCTCAAGTTTTTAATTCGACTTTTTATCTGTTTCTTTCATACACTTCATCTCCTTCTCTTACAATTAATTATTCATGAATCCATATATCATTCACATATTATATTTAACAACCAAATATCCCTCATTTCAGATAGATCAAATCTAAGCAACTGCACCAATTTAAATTTTAAATAAGTGCTAAAATAAAAACACATATGTTGAAACAGAAAAATATTTAATCATAACCAAGAAATTGGATCAGAAACCCATTTGTTCATACTCGTATAGTCATCTTTATCTTTTAAACCTCATGTGTAAACAAAATCAAAATACAAACTCAAACAATAATTATCAACCTTAACGATTTAATCAAATCATAAATAAAATCATGAAAGCTTGAGATTAACCAAAATACAAGATCCGCAAAATACCACTCTTTTTGCACCAGGTTTCAAGTTTTACGAACCCCAATTTGGTACAGTAATGGGTCGTTTCAAATTTGATTTCATCTTGATTTTAATTTATATTTATATTTTTAAAGTAGATAAACACAATTAAAAAAAAATACGGAGTATATTACATTAAAGAAAAGTAAATATAATTATATTATATGAATTTTTAAAGTAAATATAATTATAATTATATTATAACTTTGTAAATTAAAAATAAATAAATTAGAAGATTTTTGTGCGCCAGTAGTCCCTCATTTTTAATGACTTGAGGGATTACCGTAGCTACACATTTTAAAAACGAGGGATCAACAGAGCAAAAAAGGCTAAAATGAAATAATAAGACGAAAATGCCCATCACGTGTTAATCACGTGAAGGCACTTAACGGCCAATTTATACGCCAGGTAGACGGAGGGACGCTGATTGCCAAATTATGCAATTAAAATGACTCGGAAATCTAATTAAAAATTTGAGCGACTCGGATTGCAATTTCGTGTATAACTTAAGGACCAACGGAGAAAAAAGTCAAGTTAAAAAAATAGTATATTGTATATTTCTTAATCATATGTTCGACCCCCGTTGGCTACATATTAAAAACACAATTTCATCCCTGCCATGAAGTATCCATTCATATCACCTTTTCCATATCGTTTAGGGGTTAAAGGGGAGGGGGTTTTACTTGGTCGTGTCCTTGGATCGGTTTCAAGGTTTCCTCCCGGGCAGCGATGGGAGCGGGGTTATTATCGCTGCATCGACATAGTCGAAACGGGAGATGATCGCAACGGGTGGTTTAGTCCCCCTCGGGTGATCTCAATCGCTGTTAAAAAAAAAAACATGAAAAAGCTTTATTAGTTACATATTTATGTGGTATTTACAATTTACAATCATATAGAATGAAGTTATACAACTTGCAACATCCCGTGAATTTAATAAAATAATGTTGATTTCATTTTTGACAATATTCAATGTATATAAAAAGTTGCTTTTATTTTGCGATGGATTTTAAGCTTTACATTTAGTTATTTTTAAATAATAGAGTTGTCACAATTACACTCTTACGAGTCAAAAAGTAGACAAAATTAGACTGTAATATCGAAAACAACTATAAAAGGTGAAGAGTTTGTTTTGATTTGCCTTGTTGTAGTTATTGTCGGGAGGACGCATTCACTAACGATTATACCTGACAATCGAGTCATGTTGGATTTGGGTCAAACTCAAACGGGTCGAATCTAAACGAGATGGGTTTTTTTAACGGACCCAAACGGGTTGAACCCCATTGAGTCGGGTCAGGTTTGGGTCGAGACCCAATTTTTGTCCTAAATTTTTTAAAAATGGGGTTAAATTCTTACAATGAGCAAAACTGAAAATGGAAATTAAAGCGCAAAACTAAAACTAAAACGCGACTGGAAATTAGAAACTGAATCTCAAACGCAAAACTGAAAGTTGAAACTGAAAACTGATAACTGAAACTACACAGATCGACCCTTGTCATCAAAACCCGTTGAACTCATATACAAGACCTGTGGACCCGTCTATTTATGGACTTTGTGGATTTAGACCCAATGGACATATTTCTTTTAATTTGTCTTAAAACCCATATGGGTCTTATGAAGAGTTTGGATTTACTTTGCAAGGCATATAAATACGCAAGACCCGTTGGACCCATATATAAGACCCGGTGAACCCGTCTCTATTTATTAAACTTTATGAATTTAGACTCGATGGACCCATTTTTTATTTGTCTAAGACCCATATGAGTCCTAGAGAAAGCCATATGAGTCTTATGAAGAGTTTGAGTTTACTTTGCCAGGCATACTATGCTCTACTTCTTTTGAGAACATAAGTCATCCACCGTGATATTGAAGACACTATAGTGATTAATATCAAAATCGAAAAGGTTATTTATTACTCTGCATATTTTACAGCAAAACTTTTATTAGAACACTAGTTAGGAGAAAATTTGGAATCCTGGAGGAGAAAATTTCTATGGAATTACTACGTAGCATAATCGAAAGTCCATCACATGGGTGAACTGGAAAAGGACTTTATTGAATATATCTTTTGGAGGTCTCGGTATCGGAAGTTTAAGGGCAAACAACCTTACCTTAGTCTTCTAACCAAATGGTGAAGGCGATTCAAAGCCAAAAAATACTCTCTTTGAATGCAAATTATCAGTTTCATTTACAGTGCGAACGGGACTGGACCTAAGCTCAAATAATAACTTTGGTTCTGCTCTTTGGAAAAACATCAGGAAAGCAGGTTATATCATCAATGACGCAGGTATTCCTTTTACAATATCCTGTATTCGCAAAATAGGAAATGGCACCATTATTCATTCTTTGGAAGGATAGATGGATTCCTAATTTACCACATAGTCTGGAAGTTCTTTACCCTAGATTATTTGCTAATCAGGAGGTAACAGTGGAAAGAACTTCTAATGGAACTACAAGAAAAAAGGCCTTTAGTGACGAGAGCTATTTGGTTACTAAGTGTGCAAATATGGTCACTAAGTCAAATTAGTGACCAAAATAAATTAGTCACTTCTCGTCACTATAGGTCCGTCACAAAAAATTGTTAGAGACCAAATTCTTATTTGGTCAATATAGTGACCAACTACTTATGGTCACTAATATTAGTGACAAAAGAAAATAGTCACTAAAATTTGCCATTAGTGACCAAAAAGTGGTCACTTTTTTCAATAATGACCAAGAAGTAGTCACAATTTAGGGACCAAAAAGTGGTCACATGTTAGAGACCAAAAAGTGGCCACTATTGTTCTATTTTTTTTTATTTTTTTTTTTGGGCGAAAAAACGAATACTCGTATAGAAACGAGGACGTTTTCCAAAGGAAAACACCCTCAACATAAAATACAAAGGGACAAGGGAAAACGGGAACCTCGCACCTAAAAAGATACCATTAAAACAGAAACTATCTATAAGCGAGTCCCCTAACATCCCGAAAACCATACAAACATATTAACCAAACAAAAACGGAATAATACACGAAAATTCAAGGACATAAACCAACCGAAGAATACTAAGACGAACCGAAACAATCAACCTCGAGGACCTGCTCTTTTTAATTTTTCATTGGTCATCTCTTTCAAAGAATTCTTCCCGGACCGGTTCTTAATCTTGTAAGATAACACGTTGGATGACCGATCACCCGGTTTTTATTGTTCTATTAGTGACCAAAAGATAGTCACAATTATTAATCCTTCATAGTAGCATAATATGATACGACTTTTCATAGTATGCTATAATTGTTTTTGCACTCAATTATAGTATATCGAGAAACAAACACAAACACAACATAATAGTTTACTTCATTACATGTTTTCATCAATGTAAACGTTCTCTGAATAACTTCATACTTAAAAAAAAAAAGAAGCAGAAATACTCACTGAATAACTGCATACTTATTCTATCGAAATAAACGAACAATAATTATATGTAAATGTGTAGGTCTTTCTTATCAGACTAATGATCATTCTTTGAACGAACCATTTTCAGGCTTTAAGACCTCAATGAAGGTAATGAGATGTCGTTCCCTTTGTGCAAAAGTTATCTTTCCATAGCTGAAAAAGAATCTTCAAAGCTTTTCTTTTCAAAGATCGCATACAGGTAAATATGTTGGCCACTGACACTACAACCACTTTGAAGCAGATGCCTTCTTGGTTGACCTAGACACCTAGTATAGACAAACTATTAGTAAAAAGATATGAAGCTTCACAAAGCATTTTATACATAGAAACATGTACAAATACAAGAAAATTCAACAAATCAGCTTTGTTTTGCTAAGAAAACAAGAACTCCTACTACAGAGTAACCTAAATAACATGGGTTATATGAAAACATATCAGGTCATATGAAAACATATCAGGTTATATGAAACCAATTTCTAAAGAAAGCTACCACTTCAATCTTGAAAATGAATATAGTGATTACCCTGAAATATGTGCCTAAAGCGCCACTCATTTCCATGAAAATTCTTGACTATGAGCTCTTGTGTTGAATGTTGATTTGACATGTCCTGCAGTCAGATAACGACAAAATCTTAAGGAATAAAAAGCAAACAGAATGAATTACGAGCCATTTTCAAGTACTCGTTTCAGAAGCAGTGGAGGAGGGAATTCATCGGCATGGCGTCTCAGAACAGAAAACCTGCCATGAGTCCTTCATTACATTTTCATTACAAAAAAGCACAACATAAAAGTTAACTTCATTACATTTTTTCATTTTCAACAGAAATATGCTATTAGACTATAAGAGGCGTCACCTGAATGTTTTAAACCTGACGTCAGCATTACGAGTGGGACACTCTTATTACGAGCAAACTGGCATACCTTCTCATCTCTAATGCCTACCCCATCAGAACTAATCTGTTAAAATGAATCGTCCAAACTTCAAATAATTCTCAACTCGCTATAAATAAATAAACCGGCATTACCTTCGATCTTCCTAAAGGATTCCGATCTAAGATATCAGTTCCAACATTACAGATCAGCAATTCAGGGTCAAATGCATGCCCTGTAACTTAAAATTGTATTCAAAGGACCAATAAAAGTGAGTGTGGGGCAAAAATGCATTTAACAGAACATCTAAAATCTTGAAAAATAATCCTTGCCTGAGGTGCTTCATCCATTTTCATCAAGTGCTTCATCCAGCTTGAAAAGATGTTCATAAAATATAACATATTAATAATGTATAGTTATAAGCAAAAATAATTACATAAGCAAAACAACTGGTGAAATAATGGATGAAGTGACTCACTAGAACTTCAACTCTCTGATCAATATATCTTCTGGCTTCATATTCCTAATATATCAACTGAAGAGTTTCTGCACGATCACAACATGTCTGCAACCATAGCACAAATGGATAATTAAATAGAAGTGAGTTAATACACTAATACAAATGTGGTCAATATAGGTGAAGATAAATAATTATCTGATGGCCGCACGCCATATCCTTTTGGTTAGTAAGGCAAATTGTGCGTACCTGCAAGGCTTCCTTGTGATATCAACATTCATATCGACATGTAAAGTTGATACACACACACACACACACACACACATCTATAAGTTATGAGATATAGTCTTATTGCTTACCTGAAAATTATCGAAGTCACGAGCAGGGATGTTATCATCAAATTCTCTCATCATATCCCATGGCCCATCTCCAACTCTAACTAATACGATAGAAAGCGGAAGCTTGCTGTAAAAAAGGTATAAAATTTGAGAAAACATCAACGACTTAATCTTTAAAGGATGCTGATATGTACAAAAGTTTGCGGATAATCACCTAGCTTGAACTATGGCGTTTACAATTCTCTGTTCTTGTGGACTCAAATGACCAGGCTCGATATCAACACTTCTTGTTACCTGCATAGTAATAATAATTATTCATGATCATGACTAAGATATGAAGTAAAATATATATATATATATATATATATATATATATATATATATATATATATATATATATAATCGCAATTTCCTGATAAATAAAAATATCATGATGAACATACATGTTTGGATCACCATCAGGGTCCTCTATTAGTCAAACCTGTTTTTCACAATTGAAAAAAATGACTAAATAATCAATACGATTTAAACGTCACATACATTTAGATAACTCATATCATCCTCATTACGTGTAGAAACTACAACCACATCTTCTGATTTGATCACGATGTCTTCAATCTCTTCAGAATCATCGTCATTCTAAAAAAACAAATATTAAAGAGTTTCATAGATGTAACTTTAACCATAGATTCAAAATAACAGATAGAAGTTGAAATAGAGAAATATGCAACTTACGTTTCAACTATAAACAAATAGGACTCCATTCTGCATAGGAATCCATTCTGCATACACTCATGCCTTCAGTAACCTAAAGAGGCAAAACAAACATATGTTAAGGTAGGTTCGCATTTTGATTTTAACAAACTGGAACAGAAATCACTGCATATGTTATTTAGCAAAGCAGAAGTATTCTATTGCGTCAAAATATACTAACTGGATATGCTTAATCAAATATACTTGAATCTAAATTGTTTTCAATTGATGATAAATCAGTTATACTAACATAATTTTACTAATAAGCGTCACATTGATCTATAAGGGTGTCACACCCCCAAATAGGGCCTGGGGTATTTGTGTCTAATTATATCAAATCACAGTTGTATAAACGAGAACGACTCTACATGAGACGTTTTGTTGAGTTTTGCAGCGGAAGATAAATATGTCTTTAATTGATATGATATGTAATGAAGACTCCAAGAATAGCAAGCAATCATCATCAAAGCAGTAGATATATAGCGGAAGCAATATTTAAGTACCTGAGAATAAACATGCTTAAAAAGTCAACACGTGGCTGAGTGAGTTCACAGGTTTGTCATAAATAATGATTTCAGTAATAGTGTTAGACCACAAGATTTATTTTCATAAGTAGATCACTAAGATCCAGTCAAGTAGATCTCCCGCAGGATCTAAAAGTTATGCCAGTGCATGATAATTAGACTAAACGTTGTTTGCCCCGTGACAAGTTGTTCTGTCCTTGTCATTTTAATTTCATTATTAAGTAATACAAAGACTTAGTCAAATGTATCGGGGACATTACTCCCGATAAGCCTATCCCCAATAATTAAGAATGCCGCAGCAATTAAAAATATCACTGTAGGGACTTAGTCGGACTTAGTCGGACATAGCCGGGTATAGCATAGTTTTAACAGTTGGTACTGATATTTAGACTAAACTTTCAAGTTTGCCCCGTAACAAGTTATCGTTTATACTTGTCGGTTGGGGACTTGCTGGTCATAGCCCAACATATCACAGTTTAATAGTTAGTACTTGTATTTAGACTAGACTTTCAAGTTTGCCCTGTAACAAGTTATCGTTTATACTTGTCGGTTGGGGACTTGCTGGTCATAGCCCAACATATCACAGTTTAATAGTTGATAAGTGTAAAACAGTTATAAAAGTTGCGCATGTATTCTCAGCCCAAAAATGTAAAGAGTAAAAGGGATCATATGAAACTCACTATATGATAGTTTGTATGATATGCGTATGATAGTACTGAACAAGTGCAGAGGTGTCCTCGAATTCAAGAACCTATATCAGTTTTATAAATATTAAAACGTATAATCGTAATTCAACAATTTCACATATTATAACTTATATTATATATTATATATATTTAATTTGTGTATATGTATTTAAAATGATAAATATTTATATAGTTATATTAATATATATTTGGTTTGTTTTAAAAATATCTAATTTGTTATATATGAATACTCGTATAAAATTAATAATATGCTTAATACATACTTATATGTAACATTAACTATAAATACGTTTTTACATACATAATATCTATTTAGTAAAATAATATTAATATTGGAAATCAAAAGTTGTATTTGATTATAAGGGTAGTAAAAATATTGATGGTAATGATAATTATAACAATAATAATAGTGATAATGATAATAATAATAAAATAATACTTTTAGTAATAAAAATGATAATTTTATTAGTAATGATGTTACTAATAACTTTTAATGATAATACTAACAATATTATTGGTATTAATAATAGTAATAATAATGGTAATGATAATAATAATCATATTAATGATAATGATAATTATAATATTAAGTTTAGTATTAGCATGAATATAATAATAATAATAATAATAATAATAATAATAATAATAATAATAATAATAATAATAATAATAATAATTATGAGAAGGAAACTACCTTATATAGCTTTTTCCAAAAAAAATTGCCCAAGATGGGACTCGAACCTCAGACCTCTCGTTTAACGCAAACACCCCTTACCATTACACTATATCTGTTTTATCTGAATAATGCCAAACTTATTTGTATTTAACCCTACATTTTCTGTTATCATCTTCTTCCTCTTCTTCTTAACAATTCAATCGATCCAAAGTAAACCCAATCCAAAAGTTTTAGTTTTAAATTTTCAAACGAAATAGAACTTAATTAATTTGGGATGATTGAATTTAATATTTAATAGAAAAAGAAAAAGAAAGAAAAAAAATATGAAGAACATGTATTGCTGCTACTGTCGCAGTTTTAAAAAAAAATAGAATTTGATTTCGATTTTTACATGTTTTTAGATCACGATTCCTTCATGAAATATTTTCCAAATCGTTCCTAGAAACTTTATCAAATATCAATTTAACTTTAAACTTTAAAATAACTTCGAATTTCTCTATGAACCAACTGTTTGACTTTTTGTTTTAAATGTTTGACTCGAAAATTAAGATTCAATATGACGAATTGGAATTTGAGCTTTTGCAGGTAGTTTAAGTAATTGATTCCTAACAGGACTGCATTTAAAAACTTTGAAATGGATTTCGAATTCGTGATTTTGGAAAAATGAAGCAATACCAGAGTTTTCAAGCTTTTAAATGAATTTCTGTTTTTATTTCCAATTTGCAGAGATCTTCAGCTATTATATAACACTAATGATGTTGTAATTCGAACGTGTAAAGCAGTATCCATTGTTGTTTAATGATATTGGGTGTCGACATGATTTTGCGTCAGGAGACAAAAAATAATAAAACAGCAAATATAAAAAAAATATATTAATAAGATAAAATCAAATAGGGTCACGATGGCTTAAAAAAAACTGATGGTGTCATGACCTAAATTAGGTTTCTTATCGTGTTCATTTTAATATTACTGATAAAAAAAATTATATTAATTATAATTATATTAATAATAATCTTAATAATACTTATATTAATAATAACAATTAATAATATTATTAATGATAATTATAAAAATGATTAATATGACAATGTTAATAATAAAAATGATAATTTTAATTATAATTAATAATAATGGTAATAATAACTATAAAATGTTAAATTTATTATTATTAATGATAATAATAATAAATTGTATTATTTTTATACAAGATAACTTTAATAATAAAAATGATAATAATTTATGTTGTTGTTGTATAATAATAATAATGATTTTTATGATAATGGTCATAATAATAATAATAACAAAAACAATTTACATGTATATATACAAATATAGGGTAGTTGATATATATATTTAAATTGATAACGTATCTATTTACAAATAGTTGTTCGTGAATCGTCGAAAATCTGTTGAAGTTTAAATGAATCGTCTCAAAGATTTTGTTCAAATTTTGTCGAAAATTTCTGGGTTGTTATAGTACCTACCCGTTAAAAGAAATTTCGTCCCGAAATTTTAGTTGTTACCATCAGTCGGCGTTGTTTGTAAACATGTGAGGATATTTTTGTTTTATTTGGTCTTCACGTTCCCAGGTATGCTCGAGGCCTTGCGTGAATTCCAACGGATAGAATATTATTTTGTTTCAAGCGTTTAAGCCATAAGAACCATAATTTCTACAGGTTCTTCTACGAAGTACATTTTATCATTAATGCGGAGTAATGGATTTAACAAGAGTGCCATTGATTAGGTTTTCTCAGAAAGAGATGATGACGTTATACAAGTATTTCAATACATATGAAATGTGTTATGAATAATATTGAGCTTATTTAAAACCTTGAGCGTTTATGCTACAATATTAGGGTAGACAAAATAGAAAGAAGTTTATGAAAATCACGGTCATGAAATTTGATAGATCGTCATTGTTTACAACAAGAACATTTTAATGATGAATATGAGTTAAAAAATAGAGTTTTATCACCTTTGAATAATTCGGATAAAACGACTCGATTATAGGAAGAGTATAAACGAAGCTATCGCAAACGATTGAAATGAGGAAATTAAATGTTCGCTTTAACTTTTGACGTAGTCACGATTGATTTCCGGAATTCAAGGGATTTAAAGAAATCTTCATAATCCTTATAAGATTTGATTCTCCGGTAATTACGAAAATTAGGATTTTCTTTAATTAAATGCGGTGAATTGCCTCGATTGCTGTATCTGGAATTTTGCTATAAATTAGCTTCTTCCGTTTTATTATCTTCACCACTTCTATACTTTCTTTCCTCAATTCATATTTCCAAAAGATTTGTTAATATGCTCAATCCAGTTCTTGTTCTTGACCTTATATTGGTTATCGCCACAATCTTTCTTCTTTTCCAACTCCCATCAGAGGAGTCTGTTTACTTCTATTATGCTCTAGGATTTATTGTGTTTTTAGTTCTCCCGTGTCTTTATATTGCTATACGCATTGATATACACGGTTTGTAATTTCAGTGTTGTTATCGGGCTTTATATTTTCCCTTATATGTCGGAGCTTCATGCTTTCGTAAAGCAAGTAACGGTCCAGAATTCGTAGGTATGAAGTTTCGAATGACCATAATATACAAAGCAGAAGGAAAGGTAATAGCACGATTTGATTTGTCAAATTACCAAAATATCCAGAAAGATAGAACTATCAAGAAAAATATTTTCTTGATATGTTTCAGAGTTTAAATGTAAGATTCGTGTAACATGGAAAATGATGATTATAAAGTCTATGAATCATCATCTTCCATTAAAAATTTAGCATGACTTACTGTAATATAATCACGTTGGCCTGACGTCATTATATTATACTAACTCATGCTTCAATTCTCGACACTTGTTCAAAACATTTATAATTTAAACTTGAATATAGAAACTAAAACAGTTTCCTTTATGATGTGATAAAGTTATCGCAAAGAGATAATTAATTGCTGACAAGAATCGTTATAAAGATATCTTCAGAAATATAGAGGATATTTATAACGAAAGATACGGTGATATCTTAGAATTTCTAAGATCCAATGACGAGGAAAATTCTTCTGTTTCCTCTGCATTTAATGCTACCATATCTGAATCATTGGTTATCAATCCGAGATGGTTTCAAGAAATTTTATTTTTAGATGATTAAACGCTGATTGTAATCGTCAACGGATCTAATGGTTAACGAATAGGCGTTATTGATTTTAAAAGTGATGAATGATAATTTTGGTGGTTTGATGTGATAATTCATTGCAGAATACGAATGAATATAATTCATGAATGTAGTAATCTTTAGGAAGATAACACCTGCTAAAGCTTTACTTGAATTCCGATATGTTAATTTCAGAATGTGTAATTGATTTTGTATGAAGATGATTGTGTATCATTTGTGAAGGTAGTGCGTATAATTAATGATTTATGAATCGAAATTGAAGAATGTATAGTGTATTAATGTGAGATGTAAATATTTCTCGAGTATTACCTACCCGTTAAAATATTTTCACAATTAACAGTTTGTACAACAGAATTTACAATCTTTATGAAGATATACGTTCATATATGTATTCTTCAGATATAATCATGGATTTAATGAGTTGATATATATTAAACTCATCTGATTTGCGATTTGGAACGAGAGTAAATAATCTCCAAAACCTTAGAGATTTCATAATTGTCGCGAAATATTTCGCTAATGAAGTTATGAATCAATACATTCATCGTTACACTTGATTTATTATGAAATGGAGTTTATTGTGTTGAAGCAGTGATTAACAATTGTTAAGTCATTAACGAAGGGTGTACATCATAGCATATTAGTGATATGAATTAACCAAGTAGTACATACTAGTTGAGATTCTCAATTAATTGCTTAGTACGACAAGATTTATTATTGTTCCAAATCATATACATCTTAACTCATTATTACTAATATTCCTTGGTATCTATGGGCGTATGATGTTGATGTTTGAGGTACTGAGTGTGATGTTGAGGTGTGGGATGCGGATGTTGTTGTTGATAAAGCTGATGATGTTGGTGGTGATGTTGATGGTACTGTTGGTACTGGTGGTGATACTGGTTATGCTGCTGGTGCTGCTGATGCTTGTAGAATTCGCACCATATTCTCCAGAGCCACCACTCGAGCGCGAAGCTCATTGACTTCTTCTACTATTCCGGAATGATTGGCGGTTGGAACAAGGGGGTGAATAAGATCTAGAATCTTCGATATTATATATTCGTGACGGGATACCCTAGAAAGAAGAGAGAAAATGGTGTTTCAGACTGGTTCACCGGTAAGCGCTTCAGGTTCTTCGCCAAAAGGTGAATTCGGTTGGTGGAAGGGATCACCTTCTTCTTGCCTCCATTGATTGAGTCAGCTACGAACTCATCCCCAATTCATCCAGAATAGATGATGGCTGATTGGTTCGTTTGTTCCGGTTACGCTGCCGTTGGAGCTCGAGGAGTTCGAGAAATTCATATTATGTGTTTGGAATAGGGTTTGATATGAAATAGGTATTGAATACTGAATGATATATTCGTCTCCTTGAAAACGTATTTATAGCAAAAAGATTTCCGTAATTTACGGAGGAAATTTAGGAAAAGTGGTAGACAAAGTTTACTGGGATAGATATGATAAGATATAATAAGATATGATGTGTCTATATTCCAATAATGGCAGTATGACGTGTCCAGATCATAAAATGATAAGTATGTAATCTGATAATCTTTCGACTAAAGACTTTCAATTCGTAATGGCCTATTCAGGTCTAGGGGCTTGAGCTATAGGATCCTTTAAATCGGTAATCCAAACCCTTCCATTCTAGAGTTTCGTAGACGCCATCCATCAAGAAAATTTAATGATCAAAAATAACGAGAAATCAAAGATTTTGAAAGTAATGAATATGAATAGTAGAGATTTCAAGAATCATTGATAACATTTTATGTAATACATATGTAATACACAAAACCATGATAGATGACAAAGGAATGTCGAGAATTTCAGAAATCATGGTGTCGCATTTAAATATGGTGGCGTAATTGGATAGTACTTAGGAGAATGAGCAGAGTTCTTAGATTGGCTTGGCATTCTAAAATAAGTAAAGTTTCTAAAGTATAGGGTAGCATTTAACAGTTAAAGGCAACAATTAAAGGCACTAAGGTCAAGGATAGTTGTAGTCCTACATTGCTAAGGTACCTAATTGTATAAGGCACACATAAAATGCAATTCTGATTCTCTAAAACAACCTGCTCTGATACCAATCTGTCACACCCCTAGATAGGGCCTGGGGTATTTGTGTCTAATATATCAAATCACAGTTGTATAAACGAGAACGACTCTACATGAGACGTTTTGTTGAGTTTTGCAGCAGAAGATAAATATGTCTTTAATTGATATGATATGTAATGAAGACTCCAAACATAGCAAGCAATCATCATCAAAGCAGTAGATATACACCGGAAGCAATATTTAAGTACATGAGAATAAACATGCTTAAAAAGTCAACACGAGGTTGAGTGAGTTCATAGGTTTGTCATAAATAATGATTTCAGTAATAGTGTTAGACCACAAGATTTGTTTTCATAAGTAGATCACTCAGATCCAGTCAAGTTGATCTCCCGCAGGATCAAAAAGTTATGCCAGTGCGTGATATTTAGACTAAACGTTGTTTGCCCCGTGACAAGTTGTTCTGTCCTTGTCATTTTAATTTCATTATTAAGTAATACAAAGACTTAGTCAAATGTATTGGATACGTTACTCCCGATAGGCCTATCCCCAATAATTAAGAATGCCGCAGCAATTAAAAATATCGCTGTAGAGACTTAGTCGGACATAGCCGGGTATAGCATAGTTTTAACAGTTGGTACTGATATTTTGACTAGACTTTCAAGTTTGCCCCGTAACAAGTTATCGTTTATACTTGTTGGTTGGGGACTTGCTGGTCATAGCCCAACATATCACAGTTTAATAGTTGGTACTTGTATTTAGACTAGACTTTCAAGTTTGCCCCGTAACAAGTTATCGTTTATACTTGTCGATTGGGGACTTGCTGGTCATAGCCCAACATATCACAGTTTAATAGTTGATAAGTGTAAAACAGTTATAAAAGTTGCGCATGTATTCTCAGCCCAAAAATGTAAAGAGTAAAAGGGATCATATGAAACTCACTATACGATAGTTTGTATGATATGCGTATGATAGCACAGAACAAGTGCAGAGGTGTCCTCGGATTCAAGAACCTATATCAGTTATATATATATTAAAACGTATAATCGTAATTAAACAATTTCACATATTATAACTTATATTATATATTATATATATTTAATTTGTGTATATGTATTTAAAATGATAAATATTTATATAGTTATATTAATATATATTTGGTTTGTTTTAAAAATATCTAATTTGTTATATATGAATACTCGTATAAAATTAATAATATAGTTAATACATACTTATATGTAACATTAACTATAAATACGTTTTTACATACATAATATCTATTTAGTAAAATATTATTAATATTGGAAATCAAAAGTTGTATTTGATTATAAGGGTAGTAAAAATATTGATGGTAATGATAATTATAACAATAATAATAGTGATAATGATAATAATAATAAAATAATACTTTTAGTAATAAAAATGATAATTTTATTAGTAATGATGTTACTAATAACTTTTAATGATAATACTAACAATATTATTGGTATTAATAATAGTAATAATAATGGTAATGATAATAATAATCATATTAATGATAATGATAATTATATTATTAAGTTTAGTATTAGCATGAATATAATAATAATAATAATAATAATAATAATAATAATAATAATAATAATAATAATAATAATAATAATAATAATAATAATAATAATTATGAGAAGGAAGCTACCTTATATAGCTTTTTCCAAAAAAAATTGCCCAAGATGGGACTCGAACCTCAGACCTCTCGTTTAACGCAAACACCCCTTACCATTACACTGTATCTGTTTTATCTGAATAATGCGAAACTTATTTGTATTTAACCCTACATTTTCTGTTATCATCTTCTTCCTCTTCTTCTTAACAATTCAATCGATCCAAAGTAAACCCAATCCAAAAGTTTTAGTTTTAAATTTTCAAACGAAATAGAACTTAATTAATTTGGGATGATTGAATTTAATATTTAATAGAAAAAGAAAAAGAAAGAAAAAAATATGAAGAACATGTATTGCTGCTACTGTCGCAGTTTTAAAAAAAATAGAATTTGATTTCGATTTTTACATGTTTTTAGATCACGATTCCTTCATGAAATATTTTCCAAATCGTTCCTAGAAACTTTATCAAATATCAATTTAACCTGAAACTTTAAAATAACTTCGAATTTCTCTATGAACCAATTGTTTGACGTTTTGTTTTAAATGTTTGACTCGAAAATTAAGATTCGATAGTACGAACGAATTGGAATTTGAACTTTTGCAGGTAGCTTAAGTAATTGATTCCTAACAGGACTGCATTTAAAGAATTTGAAATGGATTTCGAATTCGTGATTTTGGAAAAATGAAGCAATAACAGAGTTTTCAAGCTTTTAAATGAATTTCTGTTTTTATTTCCAATTTGCAGAGATCTTCAGCTATTATATAACACTAATGATGTTGTAATTCGAACGTGTAAAGCAGTATCCATTGTTGTTTAATGATATTGGGTGTCGACAAGATTTTGCATCAGGAGACAAAAAATAATAAAACAGCAGATATAAAAAAATATATTAATAAGATAAAATCAAATAGGGTCACGATGGCTTAAAAAAATACTGATGGTGTCATGACCTAAATTAGGTTTCTTATCGTGCTCATTTTAATATTACTGATAAAAAAAATTATATTAATTATAATTATATTAATAATAATAATCCTAATAATACTTATATTAATAATAACAATTAATAATATTGTTAATGATAATTATAAAAATGATTAATATGACAATGTTAATAATAAAAATGATAATTTTAATTATAATTAATAATAATGGTAATAATAACTATAAAATGTTAAATTTATTATTATTAATGATAATAATAATAAATTGTATTATTTTTATACAAGATATCTATAATAATAAAAATGATAATAATTTATGTTGTTGTTGTATAATAATAATAATGATTTTTATGATAATGGTCATAATAATAATAATAACAAAAACAATTTACATGTATATATACAAATATAGGGTAGTTGATATATATATATATATATATATATATATATATATATATATATATATATATATATATATATATATATATATATATATTTAAATTGATAACGTATCTATTTACAAATAGTTGTTCGTGAATCGTCGAAAATCTGTTGAAGTTTAAATGAATCGTCTCAAAGATTTTGTTCAAATTTTGTCGAAAATTTCCGGGTTGTTATAAAGGGTAACATCGTGACACATGTATCCTTTTAGAACCGTAAGGAGTGTGACGACCCGGAAATTTTTGACCAAATTTAAACTTAATCGTTATATGATTTCGACACAATGAGCAAAGTCTGTAATGTTAAGTCTAAAAATTTTGAACTGTTTTTATATATGCAATTACCCTTCGATCATTTCCGACGATTCACGAACAAATTATTGTAAATAGATATGTGTGTGTGTGTGTATATATATATGTATAATAATAATTAGAGGTATAATATTAAATATTATATGTTGTTGTTATTAAAATTAATTATGTAAAATAAAATAAAAATATTTTAATAACTATTATATAAAACATATCTTTATATATAAATAAAGTGTGTTAAATATATTTTGTGATTTTGAATCTATTTAGTAAACAACGGTAACACTCATTTTCCATTCAATGGATATTAGACAGGCCTAAAAACGAACTTATATGATTTTAAAAATAAACGGTAATCCGAAAAGAAGTTATATAATTTATAGGCTTATTCAAAATATATATTGGATCTAATTATTAATTTTTAACACCTAGAATATTTTACTTGAGGTTGAGGGCTAATAATTAAGTTAAATTTTTATTTAATAATTTTAAAAGTTAGTGACCGGTTTTAATACAATATTGATTACCATTTGGTTTCTGTAATTGAAATTAAGAGAAAACCACTTGTTACCTTTCACTGTCCATAATTGATTTAATTGAATAAGATTTTGTATCATTTTGTTTTGTTACTAACTTCACTTTAACAAAAGTGAAATTGCATGATTACTTTATCCCGTTCTTTTTTTATGTCATGTACAAAATTACCAAACCATCTCTAATCTTTATTTAGTGTTAGAACTTCTAAGAAGCTTTATCGCCAATGGAGTATTATCGATTTCTCAAGATCAACCTAAGTACGATATATTCATAATAAAATGATTCTAAAATCGTTCCTAGATAAAAACCATCAATTTGTGGATACAATACAACTTTTAATATCTACTAGACGTACTATTTAATTCAATTAATTATATATTACATGTTGATTATTGTTCCTAAATATCAATACACCACATTCACATCACATTTGTTTCACTAGTAATCAAAAACCAACATTATCGTTTTTATTTACTTTTGACTTCTACCTTCTGTTGAGGCCCACTCCAACACCTACTAGTTTGTATCATTGCGAATTCACCCGTGACTTAATTTGAGAGTATCAGTTGATCAGTGTTTTTGTTTCGTGTCTTTTGTCACCACTAAACCCACTTACTTCTATCATTCTCATTCTAATTTAAATGCAAGACCATACTAAACAAATACTATTTCTTTTCTGTCTCCTTTTCAATTCTAATCTAATTTCTCTACAAATATATACATATAATTTTATGGATATAACAAACTAGATCACCAACTTGAAGGAACTCAACCCATCGTTTATCTCTGTTCACCACCAAAGATCAAACCCGTCACTGTTCTCCTTCTCTTCTGTGTTTTGTGTCGTGCACAACAACCTTCCACCATCTTAAACCTTCAAAACCACCGCCGATGCTATATTAATGATACTGCTGCTGCCTCAGTTTTCCTATCGAGTGACAACCCTTTCAAATCATAATCACCACCACCCAATAATGCTATTGCTACTGCTATGCTATACTTTCTTTCTATTTAGATCGGACAAACAAACCATCACCAACAAGCCACTATCACCACCCATCTCTACCACCACAACTCACCTGCTATCGAACAAACCCAACCAAACTTCTTAACCAACTGCATATTTTCCTGTCAAATAAACTCAACCCAAAGAACACCTATTATATTACCACTGATCACTATGATTATATTTTTCTGTCACCTGATCGATCAAACAACAAACACCAACAATTAACTGATTTTGTTATTTTTTTTCCTGCTCAACTACTAGTACAACAACAACTGTTCGTCGGTCTACAACTCGGTTAAAATCTACAACCCAACACCATCGCTATCAAAACTTTGCTGTAACAGGCCTGGATTTTTTTTTCCTTTCTTTTTAACTCATCGACAATCAATTTATAACCCAAATAAATGCTACTGTTCGGTCAGACCTGGTACAGCCCAAAAAAACCCAAACCGCCACTATTGTTGTTGCTACCCTAAATCAAAATCAACCTAATCCCTAACCTACAATCAATTTCATTATCCAACAAGAACAAAAAAAAATCGTAACTATGTATATAAAGTCAGTATAGACACTTCAATCGATTTAAGAAAATCTCTAGCATACGAATTTCATTAAATGGAAATCGAATTACGTACCCAGATCCTTAACTTTATATATCGATTGAAGCAAAGAATTGAACCGTGCGATAGTTGATGATGAATGATGATTTAGATCGATGAGAGAATGATGAATTCAGTCGAACCATCCCTGGTCTGCGTCAAATGAAGAACTCAAAAATCCCTATCTGTCGATTTAACTTAATGAATGTTATCGGGTCTAGTGGATCATTGGACTAATATTAATGGGCTTGTGACATTAACTGATTGGGCCAGATTATTTATGCCGTTGACGGGTTAAATGTAATATAGCTATAGAGTTAATCAGAAATGTAAGCAGCAGCGTGATGGTTTATGTGTGGGTCGGGTTTGCGAGAGGTCTTAGGTTCGAGTCTCAGCGGTGGCGTTCTTTTTATTGAGCTTTCTTCAAAGGTTGTAATTATTATTATTATTATTATTATTATTATTATTATTATTATTATTATTATTATTATTATTATTATTATTATTATTATTATTATTATTATTATTATTATTATTATTATTATTATTATTACTATTATTAATATAATGGTTATTATTAATTATTATTTGTTATTATTATTACTAACATTAGTATTAGAATTAACATTTTTATTATTATCATTGATAATAGTATTATTATCATTATTAACATAAGTATAACTATCATTAATAGTATTGTTATCATTATTATCATTTTTTTATCATTTTACTATCATTAAAAATATTATTATTATTATTATTATTTTTAACATTAATATTATTATTTTTTTAACATTGTTATTATTATCATTTTTACTACTAGTATCATTATTATTATTATAACTATATTATTATTATCAATACTACTATTAATATTATTATTATTATTACTATTATTAACATTAATATATTTATTAACAAGTATTATCATTAAGTACTATTAGTATTAAGAAATTTTATCAAAATTTGTATTTTTATTGTAAAAATAATACAACCTTTTTATTTTTTATTATTATTACTATCATTATTAAAATTTTTATATATTTTATTATTATTATTATCATTTTTATTATCAATACTAACATTATTATTAGTATTATCAATATTATTATTATAAGTATTATTATTAATATTATTCCTATTATTAATATTATAACAAATAAACATTAATTATATAAAAATATATTTAATATATATAACATAACTATATTAGTATTTTTATATATCTGACTAAATTATTAAGAAAACCTATAAATTATTAAATATAATTATATCACTAAGAATAATATATAAAATTGTTCGATTATAATTATATGTGTTAATATATATATAAATGATATAGGTTCGTGAATTCGAGGCCAACCCTACACTTGTTAAATGTTGTCATATGTATTTTTACTACAAAATACAGTATGGTGAGTTCATTTGATTCCCTTTTACTCTTTACATTTTTGGGACTGAGAATACATGCGCTGTTTTTACAAATGCTTTAGTAAATGCTTTTGAAATATATTTTGAACTGCGAATACATGAAATGCTTTTATAAATGTTTGACGAGATAGACACAAGCAAAACATTCCTCGAATGAATTATTATGCAGACAGAAGTTCTGCGGATTATTATTGAATTATGTGGACATGATAATTGCCACCGTTGAATTATGTGGACATGATAATTGCCACCATTGAATTATGTGGACATGATAATTGCCACCAATTGATATGAATGTTATGTATCAAGAGAATGATTTTATACACAGGTTATGTGTATGTTATTTTTGTGCACGAGATATGTGTACGGTTATTAAGATTTATGAAAGATAATTTCGTACACGAGAAAGGTGTACTGTATTTAAAAGATATCGCATGTACATTACAGGTGGTTATAGGATTCGGGCCCATTTGTACCATGCAGTATTTAAATTTTGTGGTCTATCAAAATGATGAATTTTATTGTTTTTATGATAAACTTATGAACTTACCAACCTTTTGGTTGACACTTGAAAGCATGTTTATTCTCAGGTATGAAAGAAATCTTCCGTTGTGCATTTGCTCATATTACATGGAGTCGTTCATGGCATATAGAGGTCAGAACCTCACAATGGAACCAACTGTTGAAGACTTGTCCAGATGGATTAGGACGGGTCATTTCAAGGAGGTCCTAAGATCACAAATCACATGAATGAAGGTCAAATTGGTTATTAAGACATGATTCAATCACACGAATGAAGGTTCAATAATTAACGCAAAACAATAATTATTGAATTGACTTAAAATTAGCTAGGTTTACAATAAAAATTTAACCTGTGAGAAGATGAGGATCAATAAATCTTCAATCTAATAAAAGATAATGAATCATGAAGGATTAATATTGAGAGTTGGAGACTTGTTATTTATGCGATCGGAGCTGTAGTTGCGGCTGCCGGAATGCAGAGGGCCGTGACGGAACAATTGCGTTGCGAGATGTGTCGATTTCAAAACCCTAACACACAGTACAATTGCAAGCGTTTAATACAAAGTGTTGTGGAGAAAAGAAGCAAAACACCGTGTATTAAATTGATTTAGGGCAATGTTCATGCTTTTTTTGTGTCTCATCCCCCTTTTCATTTATACTATGTATTCTTTTTTCTAACTATATGACCTTTTTAATTACAGCAGCTATTCTCGACGTGGGCATTTGGTATGCTGATATGAACCTTTTACATCACTCCGTACCACATTAACTTCACCCTTCAAGTTTTTACTCTAATAAATAAACTATTTAAACCATTTACCAAAAAAGTGATGTGTAAGGATCAACTCATATAATTAAGTATATTCATATTCATATAGTTATGTATACTCCGTACTGAATAAATATTCATATAATTAAGTATATTTATCTTTTAGTTGTATATATCTTTTCAATCTGCTCACGCTTTCTGGTTGTCGATATCTCATTGGTGATCCAGACAATTTTGTTTTCTCTACTTTTCAGTCAGTGTTCAATTATTTGGGGTCTTTTACTGAAATTAGTAACCACTTTTTTTATCACTAACTTCGTAAGTTAGAGACCACTATTTTTTTGTATCTATTTTTTTAAATGAGTGACCAAATTTTGGTCTCTATTTATATGTATCTTTGTGACAATTAATTTTAGGTCACTAATATCATATAGTGACCAAAATTTAGTGACGACCTTTTAATGGTCACTAAATAGTATTTTTAGTGACCAAATAATAAGTGGTCACTAAAAAATGGTCACTAATAGCCATTTTTTTTGTAGTGTGGAGATGTTGGTTTGAAAGGTGGATGGGAATGGAATAACACCTTAAGAGGGCGTACATTGGATGATTTGGCACAACTCAATGATTTGCTTATGTCTGCTACATTTTAAATTCATGTGATAATGGATGGATTTTGACATCAAGATCAAATGGCAAGTTTAACCGTCAAGTTCTTATCTTCTAATGATGCGTATATCCGCATACATACCTCATATTCACGTATCACCCGTGACTTGCACATGCCTAACGATGCATAATCAATAAGTTACTAAGTAATAACTTAGGCAAAGACCATCCATATTTATGGTATTTGATGTTATGCGAGGTGTATACGAAATAGTTATATTTTTATTGCGAAATACTATTAAATACGATACAATTTTACACAAGTTATTTATTTATAGAGTGGATATACCTAAACATTGCTACAACACTATAGGTGAAAGGACCCGTCCTAATCCATCCAGACGAAGTCCATATTGATTATAAACGATTCACAACAGTTAATTACATCGCGAGGTACTTGACCTCTATATGATACATTTTACAAACATTGCATTCGTTTTTGAAAAGACAATCTTTCATTCCATCGAAAGTTGACAGGCATGCATACCATTTCATAATATATCTAACTAAAATTGACTTAATAATAATCTTGATGAACTCGACGATTCGAATGCAACGTCTTTTGAAATATGCCATGAATGACTCCAAGTAATACCTATAAAATGAGCAAATGCACAGCGAAAGATTTCTTTCGTACCTGAGAATAAACATGCTTTCAAGTGTCAACCAAAAGGTTGGTGAGTTCATTAGTTTAACATAAATAATCATTTCCATCATTTTAATAGACCACAAGATTTTCATTTTTCAGTTCTCATAAATATACGTCCCATGCATAGAGACAAAAATATCATTCATATGGATTGAACACCTGGTAACCGACATTCATAATATGCATATAAGAATATCCCCATCATTCCGGGATCCTCCTTCGGACATGATATAAATTTTGAAGTACTAAAGCATCCGGTACTTTGGATGGGGCTTGTTGGGCTCGATAGATCTACCTTTAGAGTTCGCGTCAATTAGGGTGTCTGTTCCCTAATTCTTAGATTACCAGACTTAATAAAAGGGCATATTCGATTTTGATAATTCAACCATATAATGTAGTTTCGATTACTTGTGTCTATTTCGTAAAACATTTATAAAAATTGCGCATGTATTCTCAGCCCAAAAATATAAAGGGTAAAAAGGCAAATGAAACTCACCTAATGTATTTTGTAGTAAAAAATACATATGACGACATTAGACAAACTGAACAATGCATGGTTGGCCTCGGATTCACGAACCTATATAATTTGTGTATATATATTAATACACACAATCGTAGTCGAATAAGTCTATATATATATAACTTATTAATGATATTGGTTTTATATTAATAATATATTTATATTTCATATGTTCCTTTTATATAATAAAATATTGTGTTATGTTATATGTGTTAAATATATATATTTATGTATTTCATTTGTTTCTCAAACGTTAGTTCAAATTATATTAAGTTAATATTAGTAAAAAATAATAATGATAATAACATTAATAATATACTTATGTTAATAATAACTCTATTAATGATAATAATAATAATGATATTAATAATAATACTTGTAAGATATTAATTATACTAATAATTATAAAATTATACAAGTACTAATATTAATGAAAATAATAATAATTTGTATCATTCTATTAATAATAATAATAATAATAATCATAATCATATTGTTAATAGTATTACCTATATTGATAAAATTAATAATTATAAGATTCTTAAATAAAACTTCATTTACTGATTTTGATATAGATAACAATAATAATATTAATATTAGTGAATATATAATAACAATAATCTTAATCGTATTCTTAATAACAATAATGATACTTGTAATAATAATAATAATAATAATAATAATAATAATAATAATAATAATAATAATAATAATAATAATAATAATAATAATAATAAAAAGAAAAACTACCTCATATAAGTAGGCTTTAAAAGGAAAAAGATGCCACCAGCAGGAATCGAACACGCAACCTCTTGCTCAGACTCTAACACCCCTTAACTACTGAGCTACTCGTTAATTTCTATCTTAGCTAACACCTTATAATATTTTAACTAAATATGTGTTATTGGGTAACAAAGGATATGGTTTTTGGTCCAACAAGGTTTACGGCCAGGCCCAACATCGAAACTGGCGGCCCACAGATCCGTTGTTAATTTAATCAAAAAGATTTTGCCATGGCCGGGGATTGAACTCGCGACCTCTCTGCTTCTCAACATAACCACCAAACCACTTCTCCATCTATTTCTTTCTGAAAGAAATGGAATCCATAATCAATTAAGCCAATATTTCTGTTCTTCTTCTTCTAAATCAAAACCCAGAACTATTTATCAATATCAAAATTATCATCTTAATTTATAATCATAATCGTCTTCATTATTTTCTATAATTACCATCATACATCATCTACTCACATCATCATTATTATAACACTTATCATCTTCACTGGTTATCAACTGTTAACATCATCATCGAAGCTTCTCTTAATCATTATCACAATCTTCATTATAATTCTTCTTATTCATCTTTCGTTCATAATCTCGATCATCATCGTATTCGTTTATCATTATCATGAATCGTGACACCATGATCATTCATCATAATCATCATCATATCCATCGTTGCTTCATCGTGATTTTTCATCTTAATCACCTCATCTTCCTGTCCCGTCACCATCATCATCGAGTAACATCACATAACCATCTCATCGCTGCTATAATCATAAATAAAATAGAAACAGAAAGAGAAGTAGGGTGCAGCAGCAGTAACAACACGGCAGCCTGTGATCATCTACTATTCATCATCTCTTTTATTACTTCATTACTTCATTTTGTTAAATAACAGCAGCATCAGCGATATAACAGCAGTAGGACAGCCGTGATGATGGTTTGAGTTCAGTTGACGAAGAAAACAGGAAGCAAGACAGGTTACTATAACGAAAACTTTTGGTGTCTCGATGGTGATGGTTGTAAACAGAAAAAAAAAAAAGAAAAGCTTATGTGGTGTTTATTGGTTTCAACGAGATAGAACTAGGAATGAGGGAGATAGATGGTGGAAGGTGGTGATAGTGGTCGTGGTGTTTACAAGAGTGATGGTGGCCGGTGGTTTGATGATGGCGGAGGTGATAAGGTGGTGGCTCGGTGGTGGTGATAATCCAACGGTGGTGGGAGGTCGAGGTGGTTTCGGGTTTGAAGGTTCTCGGTGGAGACAGACGGGTATGATGGAGAAAAAGAAAAAAAATATATAGTTATGGTTGATCTAGTTTCCATCTGTTATATGTATATTTATATATATATATATATATATATATATATATATATATATATATATATATATATATATATATATATATATATATATATATATATATATATATATATATATATATATAATGAAAGATAGATAGAATAGATAATAGATAATGGATACATAAAGTGTGCTAGTGCTAGTGAATTGAATATTGATAAATTCGTTTTCATATATGCATATCTCAAGTGTCGAGTGTATATACATATACTTACAATATCATAGTAATTATTAAAGTAATAATAATAATATAATAATAAATATAATAATGTATCATTGATTCTAACACAGAAAAAGGAGTACACAAATCCAAATTAACCACAGTATAGCAGCTGTTGATTTGTTATATTGTGCCGACAGTTTTTACGGGGTGTGTCCATTGCTAAACAGTTACGGATAAAAGTGTTCCTAAAAATCCCAAATTTTTAGATTAAATATATATAATTATTTCACTCATTAACAGTTTGAAACCTGATAAAAAAGGTTCAATAATTATTTATTTTCTATTCCAATTTATATGTACGGAGTGCTAATATTTAAACTTAAAAATGTAAAAATATTTCTAACAAACCTAAAATCTTTGTAATTAATTTACAGTCCAACTTTTATCTTAATCTTTCATGTACAAGTATTATATCTATATTAAAACTAACGAAACGTCAACCGAGTGTCACTAACGTTTATTAATTAGGCTCGAAATCATCCATTTTCAATATACACATTATATATATATATATATATATATATATATATATATATATATATATATATATATATATATATATAAATATAAAATCTTAATTAACAAGTTTAAGTAAATAAATATATTAATGATATTCTTTTAAACAACTAAATATAATATTATATATTTACAAGTAATATTTATATATATATTTTTATATATATTATTATATATGTATATATATATATATATATATATATATATATATATATATATATATATATATATATATATATATATATATATATATATATATATATATATATATAGATATATATGTAACTATTTACAAATAGTTGTCCGTGAATCGTCGGGAATGGTCTAAGTCAAATGATTTCATAAAACAGTTCAAAATTTTTGAGACTCAACATAACAGACTTTGCTTCTCGTGCCGAAATCATATAAAGATTAAGTTTAAATTTAGTCAGAATTTCCCGGGTCATCACAGTACCTACCCGTTAAAGAAATTTCGTCCCAAAATTTGAGTGAGGTGGTCATGGTTAACAATAAAAATGTTTTCATGACGAAAATTGAGTTGATAAATAGAGTTTTATCATCATTGAGTAATATGGATAAAACAATTCGATTACTCGAAGCGTACAAGTGAAGCTATCACAAAAGAATGAAATGAGTAAATGCAGGTTCGTATTAACCGGTGACGTAGTCACGGTTGATTTTAGAAAATAAGGTGCATCTTAACTTTTGACGTTGTCTTGGTTGAATTCCAGAATTCAAGGGATATAAAGAAAATCTTCGGAATCTAAAAGATTTGATCTTTCGGCGAGTAAGGAAATGAAGATCTCTATAATTAGATACGGTGATCTGCCTCGATTACTCTGTCTGATATTCCCACTATAAATTAAGCTCTTCTGTTCCATTATTCTCACCATCCCTATACTTTCTTTCTTAGTTCATACATCCAAAAGATTGTGAAAATGCTTAATCCCGTTCTAATCCTTGATATTTTCCTAATTATCATTTCTGTCATCCTTCTTTTCAATCTTCCTCCAGAAGAATCTGTTTGCTTCTACTATTACCTTGGGATGATACTATTCTTAATTATGTCGTGTCTTTATATTGTTATTCGTATTAATATCCACGGTTTGTAATCCCCGTGTTGTTATTGGGCTTTATATTTTCTCTTATATTTTGGAGCTCCGTGCCTTTTTATTATCTTCTCGACCTCTAGTAAAGCGAGTAACGGTCCATAATTCATAAGTATGGAGTTTCGAATGAACATCATGTTCTAAACAAGAAAGAACATATTAGCACGATTCGATTTGTAAAATTTCCAGAATCACTGAGAATAGAACTATCAAGAATATATTTTCTTGATATGTTCAGAAGTTAAGTAGAACAAAAGAGTTATGTAACATGGCACGTGATGACGTTAGGATCTGTGAATCATCACGTCCCATTAGAAACTCAGCATGACTTACTGTAATATAATCAAGTTGATCAAGTGTCATTATATTATACTAACTCATGCATCAGTTCCCAACATTACTTCAATAACATTCATATTTTAAGCTAGAAAGTTTACAGAATATAGAAACTAACAGTTTCTATATGATGTAATACTGATAGCACGAAGAGATTTAATGATTTCAGATAAGATTAGTTATGAAAATATATTCACAAATATCGAGGATATTTATAATGAAAGATACGATAATATCTCGAAATATCTAAGATCAGAGGATGATAGAAACTATTGTCCGCAAGGGTTTAGAGTAAAGAGCAAGATATTTGCTAAAGACTTTAGCAGGCATTGAATCATTTGGATTCTTTGAAGTCAAACTTATTCTTTGTGATTTGTCCACGGCTTCCTTCATAGTTTCGCATAATCCGCTTTTCGGTACTAAATTTTCTATTGAATGTTTCCAATATTCCATTCTTTATCATCAAACTTTCGACGGTTAAGGTCGTGTACAGTTTTTTTTTCGCTGTATTCAGCTTTTTCAGAATTTGTGGTATTGAGTTGTAGACTGAGTGCTTTTCAGAATTTCAGAATGGAAGATCATAATTCTAAGAGATAAATGTTATATGTTTACATATAACTGTTGATGTAGACATGCTGCGAGATTCTGATTCTCGGTGTTTGGTACGGCAATTCTCGTTATCAGATGCAGATGAGTAGATGATAGGATTTCAATAAAAATAATAACTTTTCATAAAGTCAAAGATCAATGATGTTGCTGGTAAGTTTACTGCTAATGTAGTAAGATATAAACAGTTTTCTGGTATCGATGACGAAAGGCAACTTATATATCAGGGTTATAATAAGTTAATCCGAGTGAAAATTCGAAGTTGACTTGTTGGAGCTGTGACAAAATTGGCTAATTTGAAAAGGGATTGCAAAGTTATGTTGGGTAATAATATCACTAAAGGGATTAACACAACTATGTGTTAAATGTTTACTCAGTTTCCGAGAGTTTTTCAGGTGTATAACTATATGCATAAATCTTTCCTTCCATAGATGAAATGCGGTTGGTTCATCCTCTCGATTTAGGTGTTCCCAAGATTCGTGAAAGGTTTGAACGTAGATTGTAATTGTCAAGATACAAATGAGGTTTAAGATGAAATCAAGTGGCAAACTTGAAGAAATGTTTAGTTTCATATGTTATATTCAATATTTTAATTCATTTTAATTGTCCAATGTTATTAGTCCACGGTCGATAGTTCACAGTTGACAGTCCAATAATTCATATATAATTTAATATATAATATTCGAATTAATTAATACGTATCGTGACCCGTGTACATGTCTCAGACTCGATCACAACTCAAACTATATATATTATTGTAGAATCAACATCAACCCTGTATAGAGAACTCGATCATTACTGCATATAGAGTGTCTATGGTGATTCCAAATAATATATATAGATGCGTCGATATGATATGTCAAAACCTTGTATACGTGTCTCGATATTTAAAGTGCGTAAAATAAATAACAGAAAAATAAATGACGATAAATAAAGTGCGTAAAGTAAATAACAGAAATTAAATGACGTTAAATAAAATTGCGAGAATTAAAATTGCGATAAAATAAATTGTGATAATTAATTTGCGATAAATAAAATGTAATATGGAATTAACAGTTAGCTAGGAACAGTTAGCTAAGATTTTGTTAGCGTGGATTCTTAGCAAAATTTCTCATAGTTAATTTGTTTGTTTCTAACAAATTTTATTTTGTCAAATGTTTTCTTCATTATGCCACTTGTTGGATTCTGATATATCAAAATACAAATATGAAATTGAATGGAAATGGTTATTCTGCGGTGAACGGATACGTATATCTATGGATGTAAGTAGGATAGTAAATGACTGTTGAATCAGATTGGAAGAATGTACCGTGTAACTTATTAATGTGAAATCTAAATATTCCTCGGGTATTACCTACCCGTTAAAATATTTTCACCATTAACAGTTTGTACAATAAAACTTTTAATTACAATCTTTATGAAAACATATATACATATATATTTTCTTCAGAAGTAATCATGGATTTAATGAGTCAATGTGATATTAAACTCATCAAATTTACGGCTAGAACTAAAGTACATAATCTCTAAAACATTAGAGATTACATAATCGCCATGAAGGACGAAGATAGTTTATGTAGAACGATTCGTAGAACGATTCGTAGAACGATGATTATGCTTGAGGTATAGATGGCGAGGTTGAGACATGTGATGATGTTGTTGTTGTTGGTACTGGTTATGCTGCTGGTGCTGCTGATGGTGGTACTATTGCTGTCGGTGCTACAAGTGTTGTTGGTGCTGAGGTTGGTGATGGTGTTGGTGTAGTAAGTATAGCTTGTAGATCACGCACCATTCTTGTCAGGGTTTCTATCCTACCCTCTATCATTTCTATCCATCCACTCATCTGATTCGATAAATCTTGATTATCAATTCGAAGTTCCCTAACTTCTCCTAATATTCCCCTTCGATTGGTATTCGGAAGTAGAGGTTGAATATTTTCTGAGATTGCAGTAATGCGACCTTCGAGGTGAAAAACTTTAGCAAGAAGGGTGAATACAGTGTTGCGCATAGGTTCACCGGTGAGTACATCGTTTTCTCCGATGTTAGGAGGTAAGTTTGGTTCGTAGTAGGGCTCGCCTTCTTCATTTCTCCATCAAGTGAGTAAGTCTTGGACCCACCCCCATCTCCTCCAGAAAGAAAAATAACTAAATGGTTGAGGCACTTCTGGTTCATTGACTTTGGAGTCTGCTTCAATATACATCTCGAAATTACTTCCAGAACTAATGGAATCCAAGCCAGGTGTAGGATCCATCTCTCACGATCAGTTAAAGGGTTTTGATATGAAATGATTTTCGAATATCGAATGATATTCTAATTATATCTAGAATATCTATACATACTTCCAAAGATCCCGTGAATTACGGAGAAAATTAAGAAAATGTGTCAGATAAAGTCTACAGTGACAGATACACTAAGATATGAATTTTGTCTATATAATATTCATGCAGTCAATGCAGTAAAACGTGTCTAGACTAAGAATAATGAGCAGGTAATTTCCTAAGGATAATAAGCAGATGATTTTCGACAAAAACGATAAGCAAAACTTTTGACATGCAGACACGGTCGAAGTCCAGACTCACTAATGCATCCTAACGACTATCAGTTAGACTCACTAATGCAAGACCTGGTTCGCTAAGACCACCGCTCTGATACCAACTGAAAGGACCCTTCCTAATCCATCCGGACGAAGTCCATATTGATTATAAACTATTCACAATAGTTGATTACATCGCGAGGTACTTGACCTCTATATGATACATTTTACAAACATTGCATTCGTTTTTGAAAAGACAATCTTTCATTACATCGAAAGTTGACAGGCATGCATACCATTTCATAATATATCTAACTAAAATTGACTTAATAATAATCTTGATGAACTCGATGATTCGAATGCAACGTCTTTTGAAATATGCCATGAATGATTCCAAGTAATACCTATAAAATGAGAAAATGCACAGCAGAAGATTTCTTTCGTACCTGAGAATAAACATGCTTTCAAGTGTCAACTAAAAGGTTGGTGAGTTCATTAGTTTAACATAAATAATCATTTCTATTATTTTAATAGACCACAAGATTTTCATTTTTCAGTTCTCATAAATATACGTCCCATGCATAGAGACAAAAATATCATTCATATGGATTGAACACCTGGTAACCGACATTCACAATATGCATATAAGAATATCCCCATCATTCCGGGATCCTTCTTCGAACATGATATAAATTTTGAAGTACTAAAGCATCCGGTACTTTGGATGGGGCTTGTTGGGCCCGATAGATCTACCTTTAGAGTTCGCGTCAATTAGGGTGTCTGTTCCCTAATTCTTAGATTACCAGACTTAATAAAAGGGCATATTCGATTTCGATAATTCAACCATATAATGTAGTTTCGATTACTTGTGTCTATTTCGTAAAACATTTATAAAAATTGCGCATGTATTCTCAGCCCAAAAATATAAAGAGTAAAAAGGCAAATGAAACTCACCTAATGTATTTTGTAGTAAAAATACATATGACGACATTAGACAAACTGAACAATGCAGGGTTGGCCTCGGATTCACGAACCTATATCATTTGTGTATATATATTAATACACACAATCGTAGTCGAATAAGTCTATATATATAACTTATTAATGATATTGGTTTTATATTAATAATATATTTATATTTCATATGTTCCTTTTATATAATAAAATATTGTGTTATGTTATATGTGTTAAATATATATATTTATGTATTTCATTTGTTTCTCAAACGGTAGTTCAAATTATATTAAGTTAATACTAGTAAAAAAAAATAATGATAATAACATTAATAATATACTTATGTTAATAATAACTCTATTAATGATAATAATAATGATATTAATAATAATACTTGTAAGATATTAATTATACTAATAATTATAAAATTATACAAGTACTAATATTAATGAAAATAATAATAATTTGTATCATTCTATTAATAATAATAATAATAATAATAATCATAATCATATTGTTAATAGTATTACCTATATTGATAAAATTAATAATTATAAGATTCTTAAATAAAACTACATTTACTGATTTTGATATAGATAACAATAATAATATTAATATTAATGAATATATAATAACAATAATCTTAATCGTATTCTTAATAACAATAATGATACTTGTAATAATAATAATAATAATAATAATAATAATAATAATAATAATAATAATAATAATAACTACCTCATATAAGTTGGCTTTAAAAGGAAAAAGATGCCACCAGCAGGAATCGAACACGCAACCTCTTGCTCAGACTCTAACACCCCTTAACTACTGAGCTACTCGTTAATTTCTATCTTAGCTAACACCTTATAATATTTTAACTAAATTTGTGTTATTGGGTAACAAAGGATATGGTTTTTGGTCCAACAAGGTTTACGGCCAGGCCCAACATCGAAACTGGCAGCCCACAAATCCGTTGTTAATTTAATCAAAAAGATTTTGCCATGGACGGGGATTGAACCCGCGACCTCTCTGCTTCTCAACATAACCACCAAACCACTTCTCCATCTATTTATTTCTGAAATAAATGAAATCCATAATCAATTAAGCCAATATTTCTGTTCTTCTTCTTCTAAATCAAAACCCAGAACTATTTATCAATATCAAAATTATCATCTTAATTTATAATCATAATCGTCTTCATTATTTTCTATAATTACCATCATACATCATCTACTCACATCATCATTATTATAACACTTATCATCTTCACTGGTTATCAACTGTTAACATCATCATCGAAGCTTCTCTTAATCATTATCACAATCTTCATTATAATTCTTCTTATTCATCTTTCGTTCATCATCTCAATCATCGTCGTATTCATTTATCATTATTATGAATCGTGACACCATGATCATTCATCATAATCATCATCATATCCATCGTTGCTTCATTGTGATTTTTCTTCTTAATCACCTCATCTTCCTGTCCCGTCACCATCATCATCGAGTAACATCACAGAACCATCTCATCGCTGCTTTAATCATAAATATTATAGAAACATAAGGAGAAGTAGGGTGCAGCAGCAGTAACAACACGACAGCCTGTGATCATCTATTATTCATCATCTCTTTTATTACTTCATTTCTTTATTTTGTTAAATAACAGCAGCAGCAGTGATATAACAGCAGTAGGACAGCCGTGATGATGGTTTGAGTTCGGTTGACAAAGAAAACAGGAAGCAAGACAGGTTACTATAACGAAAACTTTTGGTGTCTCGATGGTGATGGTTGCAAACAGAAAAAAAAAACAAGAAAAGCTTATGTGGTGTTTATTGGTTTCAACGAGATAGAACTAGGAATGAGGGAGAGAGATGGTGGAAGGTGGTGATAGTGGTCGTGGTGTTTACAAGAGTGATGGTGGCCGGTGTTATATGTTTATATGTATATTATATATATATATATATATATATATATATATATATATATATATATATATATATATATATATATATATATATATATATAATGAAAGATAGATATAATAGATAATAGATAATGGATACATAAAGTGTGCTAGTGCTAGTGAATTGAAAATTGATAAATTCGTTTTCATATATGCATATCTCAAGTGTCGAGTGTATATACATATACTTACAATATCATAGTAATTATTAAAGTAATAATAATAATATAATAATAAATATAATAATATATCATTGATTCTAACACAGAAAAAGGAGTACACAAATTCAAATTAACCACTGTATAGCAGCCGTTGATTTGTTATATTGTGCCGACAGTTTTTACGGGATGTGTCCATTGCTAAACAGTTACGGATAAAAGTGTTCCTAAAAATCCCAAATTTTTAGATTAAATATATATAATTATTTCACTTATTAACTGTTTGAAACCTGATAAAAAAGGTTCAATAATTATTTATTTTCTGTTCCAATTTATATGTACGGAGTGCTAATATTTAAACTTAAAAATGTAAAAATATTTCTAACAAACCTTAAATCTTTGTAATTAATTTACAGTCCAACTTTTATCTTAATCTTTCATGTACAAGTATTATATCTATATTAAAACTAATGAAACGTCAACCGAGTGTCACTAACATTTATTAATTAGGCTCGAAATCATCCATTTTCAATATACACATTATATATATATATATATATATATATATATATATATATATATATATATATATATATATCAAATCTTAATTAACAAGTTTAAGTAAATAAATATATTAATGATATTCTTTTAAACAACTAAATATAATATTATATATTTACAAGTAATATTTATATATATATTATTATATATGTATATATATATATATAGATATATATGTAACTATTTACAAATAGTTGTCCGTGAATCGTCGGGAATGGTCTAAGTCAAATGATTTCATAAAACAGTTCAAAATTTTTGAGACTCAACATAACAGACTTTGATTCTCGTGCCGAAATCATATAAAGATTAAGTTTAAATTTAGTCGGAATTTTCCGGGTCATCACAATAGGCAGTGTACCTAATTGTACAGTAGTGTATTTTTTAGTAAGTCCGGTTCGTTTCGCAGGGAGTTAGCCAAGTTTAACGCTATATTTATTTTAAACTATATTTGTATAAATATATATATATATATATATATATATATATATATATATATATATATATATATATATATATATATATATATATATATATATATATATATATATATATATAAGTAATATTATTATTATTATAAAAGGGGATTTTACCGTTTAATGACCGGTTTATCGATTTTAAAACTTTAGTCACAATTAAAACCTAATGTAAAATATTAAAAATAAATATAACTTAATTTAAAGCGTAAAGTAAATAACGATAATAAAAGTGCGATAAATTTAAAGTGCGATAAATAAAATGACGATAAATAAAATTGCGATAATTAAAAAGTACGATAATTAAAAGTGCAATAAGATATAAAATAAAGGAATTATGCTTATTTAAACTTCCGTAATCATGATGTTTGACGTGTTGATTTTAATTTATTACCATGGGTTAATTGTCCTTTGTCCTGGATTATTCAGTATGTCCATACGGTTTTTTTCCATAACAGTCCATCAGTCATAAATATAAAGTGTGAGTGTACTCGTCAAATTATCCTTATACCCGAAGTCAAATATTCCAACTAATTGGGGACTTAAACTGTAATAAGGTTTTAATATATTGTTAATGATTACACCAGGTTATCGATTGTGTGCAATCCAAGGTTTTAATACTTTATTAACAATTACACCAAGTGTCCTTGTATGTAATCCACCTCTGTTTTAATGAGCCCATTGACTATTAATCCATTCCCGTGTCCGGTTAAATGAACGATTATTAGTACTTATAAATATCCCGCCCATCGTGTCCGATCGAGTGTATGTGGTTATTTATAGGTACGTCCAATTGTAAATTTTTATATTAAATTAACGAACTATCATTCAATTAAACAATTATAAAGCCCATTAATAGCCCATAGTCTAATTTCCACAGGTGTCGGTCTTTTGTCCAAACCCCAATTATGGTACAAAACCCAATAACCCCGTCTTTATTATTTAGCCTAACATCACGATTACTTTGGCTTAAATAAGCATATTAATAACTTAGCTACGAGACATTAATTTAAAAAGGTTGAACATAACTTACAATGAGTATTAATAGCGTAGCGTTACACGGACAGAGTTTCGACTTACAAACTTACAACATTCGCTACCATAACTTTATTATTATTAAACTTTAATATTAAAATTATAATATAAATATAATATATATTTAAGAGAGTAAGAGATAGATGATATATGGTGTACACAATTCGTTGAGCAAACTGACTTTTTATAGAACCTGGCCAGCTATAGTAACTCATGCGACCGCATGAATTTCCTTCTTCCTGGCCATGCGATCGCATGGCCAGCTGTACCAGCTCACATTGTTGATTAAAAAGGTGGGTGGCTTGATTTATTTATTATATAATATAATATATATAATTATGTATATTATATTATATTCTTGTGCATAGTTGACTTGTAATTTTAGCTCCGTTGCGTCGCGCGTTGATAGTTGGTTCATGTCCCGGTTCCGGATTTTCGAACGTCCTTGCGTACTATTTAATATCTTGTACTTTGCGTTTTGCGGCTCGTACTCTTGTAACGTTTAGACGTTTATCATCAATAATTTGAACCACTTTGATTGTACTTTGTACTTTTTAGCGTTGTGGTTATTTGCGTCTTCAATTCATCGAATCTGTCTTTTGTCTTCACCTTTTAATATTTAAACAAATATCACTTGTAAATAGAATAATTGCAATTAAAAGCTTGTCTTTCTTGAAGGATAATGCTATGAAATATATGTTCACTTTTAGCATCAAATATTCCCACACTTGAGCGTTGCTTGTCCTCAAGCAATATAGAACTTGAATATAACTTTACTAGAATCACTTCTTTATTCTTCACACTTTGTACATCAGTGATTTTAATACGGCGGTATGAACAATGGTAGTAACGATGTGGTTTACAGTCCCATATGACTATAAAAATTTAGATCCTTTTGGAAATTGGATCTTTATGAAAACATTTGATCTTTTGAAAATTCAATCTAGCTTTTACCCTAGATAAGTTTTCAGGAATAACCCTTCACCGGTGTTTGCAAAATGTTTTTGTGGGTCTTGTGGGTTTCAGATTTGAAAATTTTAGTTCAAAACTTATGGTTTTATGTCACCCATTTGCTAACCTTGTATTAGGAAAGCAACACGTCCAGTTTACTTGCTCCGTATATTAGCTTTAGGTAAACTATCGTCTGGTTGTAAAGGAAAGCGTTGAACAAGCAATTGTTAAGGCAATGTCTACTGACATGCTTTTGATTATGGTCTATATCATGTCGAATGCAATTACTATCCTTTGTAGGAGCAATAGTAAAGATCACCCTATAGTTTTTCGGTCTGGCACAAGGTCCTGTCTTCAACCATGCTATGCAACCACCGTTCTTACGGTTGACACCCGATTTGGTTCAGGTGACCTAATGAATTCCGGTGAATTCTTAGGATTTTACGTTCAATGGTAATGAACGCATTGAAAATAGGTTTTCAGAAAACAAATTGGTTTGTAATTTGATCAAAATATTTTCTCGTTCAAGCTCGAGTTTAGATATCATTGAATTTCATGAGTTTGTAATTCTCAATCTTTAAGGTCAATCTCAAGGATTGAGTAATATCAGTCTTAAAAGCTAATTTTTGATCTTTAAGGAGATTATCCTTTCTGGAGATCTGATTCATTAGTCTTATAAGCTAATTTGCACGGTGCCCCCCATTGTACGAGACAGATCCTCTCATGGTTAGGATAAGTCTGACCACTTGGCGACCCTGTTTGATGCTGAGGTCCGTGGATTTTCAGCTGATTTTCGAGAAAACTTTTCAAGGTAGACTCTACAACTGGTCTGAACGACAACTTCCTGACCTAAATCAAGAAGCGCGTGTCTTTTTCTCGGAAGACTTTACTTCCTTATAAATTCTATTTATATTACAATAAACTGGGTAAAACTTATTAATATTGTCCAAAACAAAAGTATTTTCAATTATTTGTACAAAATTATGTGATATATGTTATAAATAACTTGGTAAAATTTTTTCACACTTGGCTTTTATTTTTCTTTCTTTGCCTTTTTATTCTCCTCTATTCCATTTTAAATGAATTCAAGCATTTTGGGTTGTTTCTCAATTTATGTCCTTTCCGAGGTAACAATAATTTCGGTGTTAACACCTAGTTTTATCGTTCATAAATATGTATAAACATGATTTTGAATTCATTTATTTAAAAAAAATTTAAAAATTTTACTAGAAGTGGGTAGTCAGTATATAAGACTAGGGCTGTTCTTTATTATCAGAGAGCACTAGATTCTAATACCACTACTGCATTACTAGTATTTTTAATGGTAAACAAGTGTTTAAATTAAAATTTTAAAACCCGAAAGAATTTAACCCCTTCTCACACTTAAGATCTTGCAATGCCCTCATTTGCAAGAAATCAGTAGCAATTTAAATTATTGAGGGTGATTAGCATAGAAAAATGATTAAATTTTATCAAAGTTTCCAAACATATTGTTGTTTGTGTTGAATGATAAATGGTGCACATCATTTGTTCATTCCTGCAGTTGTTATTTCACATATATTTTGCATCTTGCCATCAAAGTAACAGATACGATAAGATATGATTTAACAGATATGCTAAGATATGAATTTTTGTCTATACACTATTCATGCAATCAATGCAGCAAGACGTGTCTTAGACTAAAAATGATAAGCAGGCAATTTCCTGAGGATGATAAGTAGTTAATTTTTGACACAAAATGATAAGCAAAACTTTTGACATGCAGACACGGTCGAAGTCCAGACACACTAATGCATCCTATCGACTTATCAGTTAGACACACTAATGCAGACCTGGTTTGCTAAGACCACCGCTCTGATACCAACTGAAAGGACCCGTTCATATACATTATAAACGATTCACAATAGTTGATTACATTGCGAGGTATTTGACCTCTATATGATACATTTTACAAACATTGCATTCGTTTTTAAAAGACAAACTTTCTTTACATCGATAATTGACAGGCATGCATACCATTTCATAATATCCACTATCTAACTATAAATTGATTTAATAATAATTTTTGATGAACTCAATGACTCGAATGCAACGTTCTTCGAAATATGCTATGAAAGACTCCAAGTAATATCTTTAAAATGAGCAGATGCACAGCGGAAGATTTCTTTAACACCTGAGAATAAACATGCTTTAAAGTGTCAACCAAAAGGTTGGTGAGTTCATTAGTTTATGATAATCATTTATTTCCATCATTTTAATAGACCACAAGAATTTCATTTCCAGTTCTCATAAATATACGTTCCATGCATAGAGACAAAAATAATCATTCATATGGTGAACACCTGGTAACTGACATTAACTAGATACATATAAGAATATCCCCTATCATTCCGGGATCCTCCTTCGGACATGATATAAATTTCGAAGTACTAAAGCATCCGGTACTTTGGATGGGGTTTGTTAGGCCCAATAGATCTATCTTTAGGATTCGCGTCTATTAGGGTGTCTGTTCCCTAATTCTTAGATTACCAGACTTTAATAAAAAGGGGCATATTCGATTTCGATAATTCAACCATAGAATGTAGTTTCAATTACTTGTGTCTATTTCGTCAAACATTTATAAAAGCGCATGTATTCTCAGTCCCAAAAATATAAAGGGTAAAAAGGCAAATGAAACTCACGCATATAAATTTTGTAAAAACAGTTAATAAAGCATTTGCATGTATTCTCAGCCCAAAAATGTAAAGAGTAAAAAGGGCAAATGAAACTCACCATACTGTATTTCGTAGTAAAAATACATATAACGTCATTGAACAAGTGCAAGGTTGGCCTCGGATTCACGAACCTAAATTAATTATATATATAATTATGTGTTGGTCAATATTTGTCTAACAAATTAGGTCAAGTCATAGTGTGCCACAATCCTAATGCTCGAGACTAATATGCAAAAGTCAACAAAAGTAAATTTGACTCAAAATAATTTCCAAAAATCTATACATGATTAATATATAGTTTAAATATCGTCGTTTTATATTTTTAAATATTTTTAAAAGATTTATTAGAGTAAATAATATAATTTATTTATTAATAAATAAAATTTTATATTAAATTTATATAATATAATATACTTTTATATATATTAAGTAATAAAATTTATAGGGTTCATTTAATATCATAAAGATAATATGATAGGTATTATTAAAGTAAGTTATTACACGTAGTAAAATATGTTTGTATCACATATTTATTTGATAAAATAATATCTATAATGATAGTAAGTAAAAGTTGTATTATTTTGTAATAATAATTATTATTATAAAAATATCAATATTTATAATTACTAAGATGACATTATGATAAAACGATAATTCTAATTATGATAACTTTAATATTTACGATAATTTTTAATATTATCTTTAAAATAATAATTCTATTTAAAATAATAATAATAATGATATTTTATAGTAACAATGACATTTCTATTAAAATGATAATTTTTGTTAAAATGATAATTTTAATACTAACGGTACTTTTAATAATAATAGTAATGATAAAAATAATAAGAATGATAATTTTATCTAAATCAATATCTTATAATATTTTAATTTCATCATGATACTCTTACTCATTATTTCCTAATCGTTTCGTTTAATAGCTTTTAATCGTATTTTATGTCGTGTTCATAATAATGATAATAATAGTAATCAAAATAATTAGGTGTTACAAATATTTGTTTTAATTACACTAATATTAATAATGATAGTCACTATAACATTATTAACGATAATACTAATAATTATCTTAATGATAATATAGTAATAATAATAATAACAATAACAATAACCATTTTTAAATAATGATATATACATTAATAATAATAATAATAATAATAATAATAATAATAATAATAATAATAATAATAATAATAATAATAATAATAATAATAATAATAATAATAATAATAATTGGTTAATAATAATACTAATTATAACTTTAACGATAATAACGATAGTAATAATAAAAAAAATAACAATTTTTAATGATAAATCCATTTTATTGATAAAGATAATAATAATGATAATAATAAGATAAAACTAGAACGACGATAATAATAATCATTTTTAATAAAAATATCGAAAATTCAATTGATTATAACTTCTAATCCGTTCATCGAAACCATTTGATATCTAAAGGAAAAGTCCTTAATTTTTCGCTAGCTTTCCAAGGACATGCATATGTTATACCTTATCTCAATTGCAAGTGTAACTAATTCAATATTCAACCTAACCTGTCTAAGGGCAATATCAAAAGTACAAGCATGCATAATCTTAAATACTCGAGCACTAGTCAGGGATACACTATTAGTATGTAAAAGTTAAATTATGAGTACTCATGTATCAATATTGAGATTCAATATTGCAGGAAAGGTACGTAGACGCAACGGAAATGATAAACACTATATTGACCTCACGAGCATACCTATGAACCATACTCAATCACCTCCATAGCTATAACCCATAATTTCCTTAATCATATCCTACTCGAAAAACAATTTCGAAATCACTCGGACAGCACTCCGTCGTAATATTTTATGTATACTAATAATATCTTGAAATAATACAGAGTAAATATATATATATATGTAAATCGATTGAGAGAGTTTAGAGAAAAATATTTTCAAGTTTCTATGAAATAATAAAACCTACTGAATTCTATTTATAATAGATTTTTGAATTATTAAAGTGAATTATTAAAGTATGAATTATTAAAGTAAATTATTAAAGTATGAATTATTAAAGTGAATTATTAAAGTATGAATTATTAAAGTATGAATTATTAAAGTGAATTATTAAAGTATAAATTATTAAAGTGAATTATTAAAGTTAAAGTAAAGTAAAAATAAAGTAAAGGTAAAGTTTAAGTATAGTAAAAGTATAAAACTATGTACGTATAATACGCGTATAAATATATATAATATTAATTTAAATTGTTATATATATTTAATAAAATAAAATATAAATATCGTTATCTTTATCATACTAGTTAAGTAATGAGTTATCAAAAGTGGTTCTAGATATTTATAAAAGTTATATACGTTTTAATAATAAAGTTCTTTTTAAACTGAAAACGTTTTTGTACGTTTGAAACTAAATAGATCAATCGTGTCTTTATGAGATTCAATCTTCCACTATCCTTTGTCTAGTTCTCAATGATTGACAATTTGTTCTTATTTATAAATCACTTTACCATTTTCCGAATATTGTTAAAATGGAAAGATTTCTCAAATCAACGTAGGCCTTTCAAAAGAGACTTGTAATCATAATTCAATATATCTGATAATTCAATCATTTGATCTTATCTTCTAATTCCATTGATAAACATTTTGAAACAGATACAATCATATAAAGTATTTAATCTAATATTTTGTTTACGTTTCAAGTTATAATATATATACACATATACATATATAATCATATTCATTTAATGGTTCGTGAATCGTTGGAACTTGGTCGAGGTTGAATGAATGTATGAACATAGTTTAAAATTCTTGCAATCTAACTTAACAAATATTGCTTATCGTGTCGGAAACATATAAAGATTAAAGTTTAAATTTGGTTGGAAATTTCTGGGTTGTCACAGTACCTACCCGTTAAAGAAATTTCGTCCCGAAATTTGAGTGGAAAGGTCGTGAATAATAATAAGTATGTTTTCATGATGCATACGGGCTGAAAATTAGAGTTTTATCATCAGCGAATAATTTGGATAAACAATCCATTTATATGAAGAGTACGAATGAAGCTAACATAGAAAAGTGAAATGAGTAAGTGTAGATTCATCTTATCATTTAACGTAGATATGATTGATTCCCAGATTTCAAGGGATTTGAAGAAAATCTTCTTAATAAGATTTGACTCTCCGGTAATCAAGGGAATTAGGATCCGCTTTAAATGCGATCGTCCATTTTAATTGTTCTGTCGGAGATTTTCTTATAAATTCACCTCTTTCATTTCCTTACAACTCACAACTTCTGTTGATGCATTTTATGCAAGTCCCTAGACATCTACCCACGTCCATTGCAGGTACAACAGTTTACAGGCCACCATGATTGCTCGTTATTATCCTATCCGTGTTTGTATGTGGTTACAGGAACTGCAGGAACGAGATTTAGATGTTTGACTATGTTAGACTTAGTCAGACATACGAGTGAAGCCTCACTAGTATAGCTGACAGGCTCATACGCACGGTTGATGCTTAGCTAAGTCACAATTATAACCTAAATGAGAAGACACGAGTGAGTGATCACCCGTACGACTGATGAAGCCAACTCGTACGTGTTATGAATGAATCGTATGGGTGAGTCAACAGTAGGGGTATATAAAGTCCTATGTTCTTCATTTTAGGTTAAGCCTCTCATTTGTTACACACACTCAGATCTAGTGAGCTCCTCCGATTATCTCCCAGTCCAAATCACCCAGGTGGTGAATAATAGCTCTAGGTGTTGATCTAATCACACTTGATTTAGTTGTGGTTTGACTAAATTAATCAAAAAAAACTTAACCTATTCACTAGAGGGTTTGATTCACTTATTCCGCCATTGTGTGAGTTAAATCTGTTGATTTCTAAGTTCCTAGTCATGTTTCATCACCTTCTATTCTTTCCCCCTCAACTCATATTTTAAAGTATTCATCAATATGCTCCATCTAGTTCTGATTCTCGATATACTTCTAACTTTCATATCGGTCATTCTTCTTTTTCATATACCGCCGGAAGAATCTATTTACTTCTACTATACTCTTGGGTTTATAGTGTTTTTAGTTCTCACGTGTCTTTATATTGCTATATGCATCGATATATATATGGTTTATAATTTCTGGTTTGTCGTTGGGATTTATATGCTCCCTTATATTTCAAAGTCTCTGCTTCTGTCTTCTATAATCATTATCATTCACAGTTAATGCTCTCTTTTATTTGCTGCAATTTATACCCCGATTTCTATTTCGGAGTTTTGTCCTTTCGTTTCTTCTTCTTGCGATTAAGCACCGCTTGTAATGGTCCAGAATTCACAGATATGAATTTCGGAATGAACATTATTAATGTTCTAGGAAGGAAATTGTGATGGCACGATCTTGACTTGTCAAATTACTAGAATACCTTGGAAAAGGCCGAATCATCAAGAAATATTTTCTTGATATTTTAGAGGTTAAATAGAATACAAGAGTCGTATAACATGGCACATGATGATGTTATGATCTGTGAATCATCATGTTCCATTTAGAAACTCAGCATGACTTACTGTAATATAATCACATTGATCAAGTGTCATTATATTATACTAATTCATGCTTCAGTTCCCAACATTACTTCAAAATATTCCTATTTTAAACTTGAATGTTTCAGAATTTCGAAACTAATATAGTTTCTTTTATGATGTAATACAGATAGCGCGAAGAGGTAAATGATTTCAAATAAGAAAAATTAAGAAAATATCTTCAGAAATATGGAGGATATTTATAATGAAAGATATGATGATATTTTAGAATTTCTAATATCAGAGGATGATGAAGAATATTGTCCACAGGGGTTTAGAGTCAGGAGCAAGGTATTCGTTAATGACTTCAGCAGGTACTGAATCATTTGGATCCTTTGAAGTCAGGTTCAGTCTTTGTAATTTGTCCACAGCCTCCTTCCTACTTTGCTCAATCCGTTTTCCAGTTCCAAAACTTCTCTTTTTCTGCGCTTTGCCAGCACACTTCATCATTATCATCCAGCTTTTACCGTTTAAAGTCGTTTATAGTTTTTGCTGCTTCATCAGCATTTTTTTTCCATTTTCGAAGAACCAATTCGTAGTTCGGAGTGTTTTTCAGAAACTTCACATTCAAATTAAATCCAGAAGATAGACGTTATATATACACATATAACTGTTGGCGTAGACATCCTGCGAGATTTCAAAATACTGATTGCTAATTTCCAATGATTCGTATGGCAATTCTCATTACAAGATGCGAATGAGTAAATGATGGGGTTTCAATGAATAATTATAATGACTTTTTGGAGAGGCTAAAGTCAAAGGGTAATGAAGTTGTTGGTACATCTGCTAATAATGTGGTGGAATGTAAAAGGTTCCCTGGTAACGATGGTGTATATCTCAAGGTTATAATAAGGTTAGTCTGACTAAAAAGTTGAAGTTGACTTGCTGGAGCTGTGACAAAACTGGCTACTTTGAATAGGAGTCGCAAAGTTATTTTTGCTAATAAATGCCAAAGAATCTGACGCGGATACGTTATTTAAACATTTACTTTGGTTTCAAGAGTTTTTCGGGTACATAACTGTGGGTAACATGTGGTTGGATCATCATCTCGATTGCTCATCATTCGCAGTGTCTTCAAAAATTTTCGAAGGGTTTGAACACAGATTGTAATCGTTAACATACATTTGATGTTCTAACACAGTTTTGAAGTCAAAATATAGCTTGTGAAAGATGTAAGGATCTAAGAGTGATGATTTTGATCATATCTCAAGTTGAATTTTGAGATTTCAAAATCAGAATATGTAATTAAATTTTGAATGATTATGGTTGTTTTGATTTCTATAAAAGAATGTATATTGTTGTAAAAGTAGGGAGTATAATGGATGATTTGCTGAATCAGATTCGAAGAATGTAACATATTAATTGTGAATTTATATATCTCTCGGGTATTACCTACCCGTTAAAAAAAATTTCACAATTAATATTTTGTACAAAAGAATTTTATTACAGTCTTTATGAAAATATATATATGTATATTTTTTCCAGATGTAATATAGATTTAATGAGTTAATGTTAAATTAAACTCATTTGATTTACGGTTGAAACTAGAATTGAATAATCCCTAAATGCTTTAAAAAGTACATAACTTTTACGCAGTATTTATTTAATGACATTGAAATTATGAATCAATACTTCGTTATTTGTTGATGTATGATGTTCGGTTCGTGGAATTCTTGTGAATTTCTCAAAGTACGAATGATGTTATCTGAAAAGTTTCGGGTACATCGATGATGAAGTGTAAAATCAAATATATACTTGATTTATTATGAATTGGAATTTGTTGAATTGCGACAGAGATTGTAGTTAATGCTGGTTAAGTTGCGGTCGAAGGACGTACATTATTGCATATTTGTAATATGAATTAACCGAGTAGTTAAGATTCACACACAATAGCTTAGCACGGAAAGATTTGTTATATATATATATGTATATTATATATATATATATATATATATATATATATATATATATATATATATATATATATATATATATATATATATATAATATACATATAATTTCTTCAGAGGGAATGAGTTAATTCTTCATAACTCGTTGATACAATATACACGTTATTGATTCGTAATGATGTCCACAGTGATTCTTGAACTGACGGAGTTTGTGATGTTATCGGTGTTGTTGATTCGGATGTTGACTGTACTGACGATGCTGGTAACGCTGACGGTACTGTTGATGCTGTTGGTAAAGCAAGTTTAGCTTGTTAATCACACACCATTTTTGTCAGGGTTTCTACTCTTCCTTCTATCATTTTGGTTCGCTTAACTGATTTATTGTTAGGGCTAGATTAGATAATCTCTAAGACTTTAGAGATTACATAATCGCCGCGGAATGTTTCTCCAATGAAGTTATGAATTAATACTTCGTTAGTTATTGTTGTTGGTACACTTCTTGGTATCTATGGTGCGTATGACGTTGATGCTCGTGGGACAGATTGTGAAGTTGAGGTTTACGACGCGGTTGTGGTTGGAGGTGGTAATGGTACTGTTGGCGTTGATGATGGTGGTACTGGTTATGCTGCTGATACTGCTGCTGGTGTTTGTAATCTCTGCACCATATTATCCAAAGCCACTACCCGAGCGCGAAGCTCGTTGACTTCTTCTATTACACCGGGGTGATTGTCGGTTCGGACGAGCGGATAAATAAAATCTAAAATTTGATGTAATATATAATCGTGACGAGATACTCTGGAAATGAGCGAGAAAATGGTGTTTCGGACAGGTTCGCCGGTAAGTGCTTCAGGTTCTTCGTCAAGAGGGCAATGTGGTGGATGGAAGGGATCACCTTCTTCTTGTCTCCAATGATTGAGGAGGCTACGAACCCATCCCCAATTCATCCAGAATAGGTGATGACTGATTGGTTGATCTATTCCGATCACACTGCTTTCGGAGCTTGAATGGGATTCCATTTCGGAATCTGAGTGACTTGAACTGATGACGAATTCCATTTCGTACGATTGGATAAAGGATTTTTTTTCCGATATGAAATGATTTTGGCTAACGGATGGTATTCTAATTACATAGAATATATATATATATATATATATATATATATATATATATATATATATATATATATATATATATATATATATATATATATATATAGATCAAAAAATTTCGTAGATTACGGAGGACTTTGCGGGATATGTCAGCAAAGTTTAAAGTAACAGATACGAGATGATACGATTTAGCAGATATGCTAAGATATGAATTTTTGTCTATACACTATTCATGCAATCAATGCAGCAAGACGTGTCTTAGACTAAAAATGATAAGCAGGTAATTTCCTGAGGATGATAAGTAGTTAATTTTTGACACAAAATGATAAGCAAAACTTTTGACATGCAGACACGGTCGAAGTCCAGACACACTAATGCATCCTATCGACTTATTAGTTAGACACACTAATGCAGACCTGGTTCCCTAAGACCACCGCTCTGATACCAACTGAAAGTACCGGTTCATATACATTATAAACGATTCACAATAGTTGATTACATTGCGAGGTATTTGACCTCTATATAATACATTTTACAAACATTGCATTCGTTTTTAAAAGACAAACTTTCTTTACATCGAAAATTGACAGGCATGCATACCATTTCATAATATCCACTATCCAACTATAAATTGATTTAATAATAATCTTTGATGAACTCAATGACTCGAATGCAACGTTCTTCGAAATATGCTATGAAAGACTCCAAGTAATATCTTTAAAATGAGCAGATGCACAGCGGAAGATTTCTTTAACACCTGAGAATAAACATGCTTTAAAGTGTCAACCAAAAGGTTGGTGAGTTCATTAGTTTATGATAATCATTTATTTCCATCATTTTAATAGACCACAAGAATTTCATTTCCAGTTCTCATAAATATACGTCCCATGCATAGAGACAAAAATAATCATTCATATGGTGAACACCTGGTAACCGACATTAACTAGATACATATAAGAATATCCCCTATTATTCCGGGATCCTCCTTCGGACATGATATAAATTTCGAAGTACTAAAGCATCCGGTACTTTGGATGGGGTTTGTTAGGCCCAATAGATCTATCTTTAGGATTCGCGTCAATTAGGGTGTCTGTTCCCTAATTCTTAGATTGCCAGACTTTAATAAAAAGGGGCATATTCGATTTCGATAATTCAACCATAGAATGTAGTTTCAATTACTTGTGTGTATTTCGTCAAACATTTATAAAAGCGCATGTATTCTCAGTCCCAAAAATATAAAGGGTAAAAAGGAAAATGAAACTCACGCATATAAATTTTGTAAAAACAGTTAATAAAGCATTTGCATGTATTCTCAGCTCAAAAATGTAAAGAGTAAAAAGGGCAAATGAAACTCACCATACAGTATTTCGTAGTAAAAATACATATAACGTCATTGAACAAGTGCAAGGTTGGCCTCGGATTCACGAACCTAAATTAATTATATATATTAATATGTGTTGGTCAATATTTGTCTAACAAATTAGGTCAAGTCATAGTGTACCACAATCCTAATGCTCGAGACTAATATGCAAAAGTCAACAAAAGTAAATTTGACTCAAAATAATTTCCAAAAATCTATACATGATTAATATATAGTTTAAATATCATCGTTTTATATTTTTAAATATTTTTAAAAGATTTATTAGAGTAAATAATATAATTTATTTATTAATAAATAAAATTTTATATTAAATTTATATAATATAATATACTTTTATATATATTAAGTAATAAAATTTATAGGGTTCATTTAATATCATAAAGATAATATGATAGGTATTATTAAAGTAAGTTATTACACGTAGTAAAATATGTTTGTATCACATATTTATTTGATAAAATAATATCTATAATGATAGTAAGTAAAAGTTGTATTATTTTGCAATAATAATTATTATTATAAAAATATCAATATTTATAATTACTAAGATGACATTATGATAAAACGATAATTCTAATTATGATAACTTTAATATTTACGATAATTTTTAATATTATCTTTAAAATAATAATTCTATTTAAAATAATAATAATAATGATATTTTATAGTAACAATGACATTTCTATTAAAATGATAATTTTTGTTAAAATGATAGTTTTAATACTAACGGTACTTTTAATAATAATAGTAATGATAAAAATAATAAGAATGATAATTTTATCTAAATCAATATCTTATAATATTTTAATTTCATCATGATACTTTTACTCATTATTTCCTAATCATTTCGTTTAATAGCTTTTAATCGTCTTTTATATCGTGTTCATAATAATGATAATAATAGTAATCAAAATAATTAGGTGTTACAAATATTTGTTTTAATTACACTAATATTAATAATGATAGTCACTATAACATTATTAACGATAAAACTAATAATTATCTTAATGATAATATAGTAATAATAATAATAACAATAACAATAACCATTTTTAAATAATGATATATACATTAATAATGATAATAATAATAATAATAATAATAATAATAATAATAATAATAATAATAATAATAATAATAATAATAATAATAATAATAATAATTGGTTAATAATAATACTAATTATAACTTTAACGATAATAACGATAGTAATAATAAAAAAAAATAACAATTTTAATGATAAATCCCTTTTATTGATAAAGATAATAATAATGATAATAATAAGATAAAACTAGAACGACGATAAAAACGATGATAATAATAATCATTTTTAATAAAAATATCGAAAATTCAATTGATTATAACTTCTAATCCGTTCATCGAAACCATTTGATATCTAAAGGAAAAGTCCTTAATTTTTCGCTAGCTTTCCAAGGACATGCATATGTTATACCTTATCTCAATTGCAAGTGTAACTAATTCAATATTCAACCTAACCTGTCTAAGGGCAATATCAAAAGTACAAGCATGCATAATCTTAAATACTCGAGCACTAGTCAGGGATACACTATTAGTATGTAAAAGTTAAATTATGAGTACTCATGTATCAATATTGAGATTCAATATTGCAGGAAAGGTACGTAGACGCAACGGAAATGATAAACACTATATTGACCTCACGAGCATACCCATGAACCATACTCAATCACCTCCATAGCTATAACCCATAATTTCCTTAATCATATCCTACTCGAAAAACAATTTCGAAATCACTCGGACAGCACTCCGTCGTAATATTTTATGTATACTAATAATATCTTGAAATAATACGGAGTAAATATATATATGTAAATCGATTGAGAGAGTTTAGAGAAAAATATTTTCAAATTTCTATGAAATAATAAAACCTATTGAATTCTATTTATAATAGATTTTTGAATTATTAAAGTGAATTATTAAATATGAATTATTAAAGTGAATTATTAAAGTATGAATTATTGAAGTGAATTATTAAAGTATGAATTATTAAAGTGAATTATTAAAGTATGAATTATTAAAGTGAATTATTAAAGTTAAAGTAAAGTAAAAATAAAGTAAAGGTAAAGTTTAAGTATAGTAAAAGTATAAAACTATGTACGTATAATATGCGTATAAATATATATAATATTAATTTAAATCGTTATATATATTTAATAAAATAAAATATAAATCTCGCTATCTTTATCATACTAGTTAAGTAATGAGTTGTCAAAAGTGGTTCTAGATATTTATAAAAGTTATATACATTTTAATAATAAAGTTCTTTTTAAACTGAAAACGTTTTTGTACGTTTGAAACTAAATAGATCAATCGTGTCTTTATGAGACTCAATCTTCCACTATCCTTTATCTAGTTCTCAATGATTGACAATTTGTTCTTATTTATAAATCACTTTACCATTTTTCGAATATTGTTAAAATGGAAAGATTTCTCAAATCAACGTAGGCCTTTCAACAGAGACTTGTAATCATAATTCAATATATCTGATAATTCAATCATTTGATCTTATCTTCTAATTCCATTGATAAACATTTTGAAACAGATACAATCATATAAAGTATTTAATCTAATATTTTATTTACGTTTCAAGTTATAATATATATACACATATACATATATAATCATATTCGTTTAATGGTTCGTGAATCGTTGGAACTTGGTCGAGGTTGAATGAATGTATGAACATAGTTTAAAATTCTTGCAATTTAACTTAACAAATATTGCTTATCGTGTCGGAAACATATAAAGATTAAAGTTTAAATTTGGTTGGAAATTTCCGGGTTGTCACAGTTTACAAAGTTCATAAGCTTTTATCTCAAATAACATGTCAAAATAATCATTACTAGCAATTAAACAAGTTTCAAATGGCATTTATATCAAATTAATCAAGTTCATGAATTTTAGACTTTAAAAGTCTACTTTAATTCTCAAAAATCATGTTTAGGATCAAAGTTTGGATCATTTAGCAACCTAAACATGTTACACTACTTAATTTAGTACTAATTCATAATAAAAATCGGCCATAACCTGTTTATATCAAAAAGCCCTAAATTACTCAAGAACACAAACCCTAGATTTCTATAAATTTTGAAGTTTTTGGCTTCAAATCATGTTAAATAGCATCAATCTAGGTTATACATGCATAATATACTAACAATTTAACTCTAATTACACTAGAAATTAACAAAATTAAATTGGGTAAAATAGTTGTAATTATTACTAAAACTGAGAAATTTAAGAGTTTAGGGGTGAAATTTTTACCTTTTTGCTTCCCCATCTGAAGAAAGACATGATTATAGCGGATTATAGCAAGAAAATTGGTGAATTTTGGTGAAAAAATAATGATTTTAGAGAGGATTTGGGATGGTTTTCGTGTATGTGTGTGTGTTATTTGTGAGAAGGCAGAGAGCTCGCTGGCCTTTTGTCTCTGTCCAGTCCAGGGTGCCCATGCGATCGCATGGATACCCAGTGCAAATCCCGTGCGATCGTATGAGGTGTGGCATTTTTTTTTTATAAAACCATTTACTTGTAAAAACAAAAATGAAATAAATCTAAAATTTTGTTTCCTTTTATATTGAGGGCGTTTCGGTACGTTGACCTAGTTCGTCCCTCGACAAAATTTTAAAAATTTGTCTTTTTAAAGCGTTGTTTTAAAAGCTAAGATTGTTGATTTTTTTAATGTTTTTGACATACTTTAATTCAATAAGATTAAAAATTAATGATAACATAATTTCTCGTCCCTCCCTTGGGTTAAGCAATTTCGGTTCAACGACCTAGTCTTCAACTCACGACGCATTTTTAGAAATCACATTTTTAACTTAATGAAATAAAGTACATTTTTATTTTTAAATTCACACCAAACTTAAATTTAAAATGCATAAAATTAAAAATTCATATAAATATCATTAATATTTTTATACATTAATTTTACAAACTTATATTAAAATTATTAGTTTTTTTTAAATATTTACAAACTTAACTATATTGGTTTTAAAAATTTACTATAATAATTTAATGTTAATTTAAAAACAAGGTAAAAATTAAAATTTAAAATCTTTTTGGTCTTTTATCCCACTTTATTCAATCAAATATTATCAAAAATACACGCCCCTCTTTTGAGTAAAGTAATTTCGGCTATTTTACCTAGTTTTACTCCTGAAGAATTTCTGAAATATTTTGGGTTGATTGATTAAAGATATTTATACCTTAAGAATAAACGGTAAATTTTGCAGTGATGTAATTAATTTTGTATGATATCAATAATTTCGATTTCGCATACTTAATTTTATTAAATATCAATTTAATACTTTATAGCGAACGATTAAGCATTTATTATCAAAAGGTTAAAAGCAATAAATAAAAGTAAAAATAAAACTGTATACACTTACCTGTGAGATAGAATTCTCAGAGACCTTCTTTAGCCGACTCATAGGAGAGTCGTGTGATTTGGTTTTCCATAGCTACATAAGCGTAACCTCGATTCTTCAATAACTTTTCTTCTAAACATATGAACGGTCCTTCTCTGCATAGAGTAACAAATTCGGTATTTGAATATGTTTGATTGTTCGAACATTTACCTTCGTGTGACCATTTTCCGCATTTATGACATCTTTCAAGGTGTCGTGCTCTGCTTTTTATTGCGGATTTTAATTTTCCTTTACCAAAATGTATCTTATGATGATTGTTCCTGAGTTCTTTCCTTACTTCGTCCATTTTGCCTCTTATGAATGATACCAGTTCACTTGGAAAGATGTTATTATTACGTTTAGTAATCATAGTGTGTAGTAGTAGACCATGATTCAGATCAAAGGAATTCTTCATCTCGTAAAACCTAAAAGAAATAAAAATTCAGAATGGAGGGAGAAGACTAGTTCTTTAGGGTCTGCTAAGGAAAGACCATTCGGATTCCATTCTCGAGAACTACTTGAAAACAGAATATCTAACTCTAACAGAAATACATATTACCCTAAAAAGATTCGAATATTCCCACACTTAGTTAGCTGTGTTGTAGAAATTGTGATTAACTTCATCTTCAACTTCCATTGGATTATCTATGTAATGTTTAACTCTGTGACCATTAACCTTAAATTCAATCCCATTTGAATTTATTAATTCTACTGTTCTATATGGGAAAACTCTTTTGACTATGAATGGTCCAGAACATCTTGATTTCAATTTTCCAGAAAATAGCTTGAATCGTGAATTGAAAAGAAGAACTCTGTCTCCTTCCTTAAATTCTTTTGAACTTCTGATTCTTTTATCATGCCATTTCTTTGTTCTTTCCTTATAGATTAACGAATTTTCATATGCTTCATGTCTCAATTCTTCTAATTCGTTTAGTTAACTTAACCGTAGACATCCGGCTTCATGCAAATCAAGATTACATATCTTCAAAGCCCAAAATGCTTTGTGCTCAATTTCTACTGGAAGGTGACATGATTTTCCGTAAATGAGTCTAAAAGGTGTGGTACCAATTGGAGTTTTGTAGGCTGTTCTAAAAGCCCAAAGTGCATCCTCCAATTTCATGGACCATTCCTTTGGATTTGATACTACGGTTTTTCTAGAATACGTTTTAAAGCTCGGTTGGTATTTTCAACTTGTCCACTTGTTTGTGGATGATAAGCGGTTGAGATTTTATAAGTTAATCCATATCTTTTGAGAACTTTCTCAAGTTGATTGTTACAAAAATGAGTACCCCGATCACTTATTAAAGCTTTCGGTGTTCCAAACCTTGCAAAAAGGCGTTTTAAGAAGTTGACTACAACTCGTGCATCGTTAGTTGGGAGAGCTTGTGCTTCCTCCCATTTAAATACATAATCAATGGCAACGAGAATGTAGAGATTATTATGAGATTTTGGAAATGGACCCATAAAGTCAATACCCCAAACGTCAAATACTTCACATACTTGAATGACATTTTGTGGCATTTCATCACGTTGACTTATTTTTACGCCCCTTTGACATGCATCACAGGATTTACAAAGAAGGTGTGCGTCTTTGAAAATTGTAGGCCAATAGAATCCAGCGTCGTACACTTTTCTTGCTGTGAGTTGAGGCCCATAATGCCCTCCTGTTGGTCCTGTGTGACAATGGCTTAAGATTTGACTAGCTTCATCTCCGAATACGCATTGGCGTATTATTCCATCGGGACAACTTTTAAATAAATGTGGATCTTCCCAAAAATAGTGTTTTATATCACTAAAGAATTTCTTTCGTTTTTGGTACGAAAACCCTTTTTCAAGGAATCCACATACTAAATAGATTGCATAGTCTGCAAACCATGGAATTTCACTATAATCGATTTTCAAGAGATATTCATCAGGAAAGTTATCTTGTATGGCCGATTCATTTAGAACTTCTAATTCGGGATTTTCAAGACGAGAAAGATGATCAGCTGCGAGATTTTCTGCTTCCTTTTTGTCTCGGATTTCAATATCGAATTCTTGTAAGAGTAAGATCCAACGGATTAATCATGGTTTGGCATCTTGTTTTGAAAATAGGTATCTAAGAGCAGAATGGTCAGTATAGACCACCGTTTTAGCTAGAACGAGATATGAACGAAATTTGTCAAAAGCAAAGATAATAGCAAGGAGTTCTTTTTCAGTAGTTGTGTAATTTGTTTGTGCTCCTTGTAACGTCTTACTAGCTTAATAAATAGGTTGAAATCGTTTTTCAATCCTTTGTCCTAAAACGGCTCCCATTGCAAAATCACTTGCATCGCACATGAGTTCAAACGGTAGATTCCAATTTGTAGTTATCATGATAGGCGCATTAGTGAGTTTTTCTTTAAGAATATTAAAAGATTTGATGCATTCATCTGAAAAGATGAATGGAGCATCCTTTTCTAGGAGTTTATTCATAGGAGTGGCAATTTTAGAAAAATCTTTTATGAAACGTCGGTAAAAACCGGCATGCCCTAGAAAACTCCTAACTCCTCTAACATTGGTGGGATGTGAAAGTTTAGCAATTACATCTACTTTAGCTCTATCCACTTCAATTCCTTCCTTTGAAATTTTATGACCAAGAACGATGCCTTCTTTAACCATGAAATGACATTTCTCCCAATTAAGTACTAGATTTGATTGCTCGCATCTAATTAGCATTCATTCAAGATTAACTAGACATGTTTCAAAAGTATCACCGAAAATTGAAAAGTCATCCATGAAAACTTCCATGCATTCTTCTATCATGTCGTGAAAAATTGTCATCATGCACCTTTGAAAGGTTGCAGGGGCGTTACAAAGTCCAAATGGCATGCGTTTGTAAGCAAAAGTACCATAAGGGCACGTGAATGTGGTTTTCTCTTGATCCTCGGGTGCTATTGGAATTTGAAAATATCCGGAGAAACCGTCAAGAAAACAATAGTAACTATTTCCGGCTAATCTTTCCAACATTTGATCAATGAAAGGTAAGGGAAAGTGATCTTTTCTGGTGGCGTCATTTAATTTTCTATAATCTATGCATACACGCCATACTGTTACAGTCCTAGTAGGAATAAGCTCATTTTTCTCATTTGTGATGACAGACATGCCACCTTTCTTAGGTACGCATTGAACTGGGCTTACCCATGGACTATCAGAGATTGGATAAATTAATCCTGCATCAAGCAGTTTAATAATTTATTTCTTAACAACATCTTGCATATTAGGATTTAGTCTTCGTTGGCGTTACACATACGTTTTATGACCTTCTTCCATAAGGATTTTATGTGTGCAATACGAAGGACTTACGCCTTTAATGTCATGAATTTTCCATGCAATAGCTGGTTTATGAGCTTCTAGCACAGAAATGAGTTGAGATTTTTCATTTTCAGTAAGAGAAGACGATATTATTACAGGTAATTCAGATTTACCATGTAAATAAGCGTATTCTAAATGGTTTGGAAGTGGCTTTAACTCTAATGTCGGTGGTTCTTCTATCGATGATTTGTATTGATATCTCTCTTCTTCTTTTAGCATTTGAATTTCTTCTGTGGTTGGTCGTAATCATTAGCCATGAGTGTAGCTAACATTTCAGCTTCATCAATTGGTTCAGTTCCTTCTCCTAAAGAACATTCTCCTGTTCCTTGTAATTCTGAAAATTCTTCTAATAATTCTGCATGTGAATCTATAGTTTGAATATAATAACATGTATCATCTGCAGATTGCGGTTGTTGCATGGCTCTATTCACAGAAAAGGTAACACTCTCATCCTCTATACTTAGGGCCAGTTTCTTACCAAACACGTCTATTATTGCTTTAGCCGTGTTTAAGAATGGTCTTACTAATATAAGAGGAACTCGAGAATCTTCTTCTATGTCCAGAATAACAAAATCTACTGGAAATACTAAAGTATCAACTTTAACTAGCATGTTCTCCATTATCCCTCTAGGACATTTTACTGATCGATCGACTACTTGTATGCTTATTCGTGTTGGTTTCAATTCTCTGAGGTCTAGTTTAGCGTATAGTGAATACGATATTAAATTTATACTAGCACCTAAGTCTGCCAATGCTTCTATTGAACTAAGACTACCCAGAAAACATGGAATTGTGAAACTTCCTGGATCAGAGAGTTTTTCTGGTATCTTATTCAACAGCACTGCAGAACAATTAGCATTCATAGTAACAGCCGAGAGTTCTTCCATTTTCTTTCTATTTGTGATTAGATCTTTCAGAAATTTAGCATATCTTGGCATTCCTGATATCACATCAATGAAAGGAAGATTGACATTTATTTGTTTAAACATATCCAAGAATTTAGATTGCTCAGCTTCAAGTCTTTCTTTTCTCATTTTACTTGGGTAAGGAAGCGGTGGTTGGTATGGTTTAACATAAGGCTTTGCCTTAACTGTGTTATCTTCATTCACCTTTTCAACTACCGGTTCTGTTTCCTTATCTTACTCAGATTGTGGTTCTTGTAGAGTAGGGATACAGTCATCAGAATTTATAGGCATTTCAGGTGGTTTAAGTGTAATACCACTTATTGTGGTAATGGCTTTAGCTGTTTCATTTCGGGGGTTAGCATTTGTATCGCTAGGTAGACTTCCCGGTTTTCTTTCACCTATCAACCTTGCTAGGTTGCTCACTTCTTGTTCCAGATTTTGAATAGAAGCTTGTTGATTTCTAAATACTTGGGCATTTTGTTTATTGGTTTGTTTCTGAGATGTGAAAAACTGCGTTTGAGATTCAACTAGCCTCGACATCATATTTTCTAAATTTGGCTTTTTATCATCGGTTTGTGGTGGTTTATTTGGAAAAATAGGTCTTTGCTAATTGTAAGTATTATTAGATATTTGTTGATTGCTAGGACCTTGTTGGTTGTTGTATGGAACATTTCGGTTATAATTCTGATTTTGAATGTAGATTGGTCTTGGCGGTTGATAATTATTTTGATAATTACTTCCAGGCCTTTGGTTCATGTATGAAACATTCTCTCTTTGTTCCATTGTTTGTTCAATACTGAGACAATCTTTTGTCAAATGTGGTCCTCCACACTGTTCACAACTAATGCGTATTGCGTGAATATCCTTAGTCATCTTTTCCATTCGTCTCTCGAAAGCATCTATCTTTGCAGAAATGGAATCAAAGTCATGGCTAGAATCGGCTCTAGCCGCTTTAGATGATCTAACGATATTTTTTTCTTGATGCCACTCATGTGAGTGGGAAGCAGTGTTATCTGTCATAACCCGTCCTTAACCATAAGAACGAGTTAGATAATGTATGATTTCATTGCGAGGTATTGACCTCTATATGCGACATTTTTAAAAGAACAACTGCATTTATTTTACATTACAAACCATAACTCTTATTTTAATACAAGCTTTAGACAATAAAAAGATGATTATCGTTTAGCGATAATCTTAGACTTACAAACTTTACATGTGATGATAACAATACGATTTCTAGCATATTTTACATTACAAATCCTCCGATATGCAGTTTTATTTTTGACACAAATATGCATACTCAAGATCTTGTTTAAATTCAACATGTTGCAGCAGAAGCTTCTAATTATCACCTGAGAATAGACATGTTTAAAACATCAACATAAAGTTGGTGAGATATAGGTTTAATGCCGGCAGCAATATATATATATATAGACCATAAGATTTCATATATAAACGTTTTAATAAAAATATTCTAAGTGGTTGAGCACTTGGTAACCATACTTAACATTTAATCACGTCGCATATTCCCTTTATTATGAAATCTTACTACACCGTACCAAGTGTAGTCACAAAACGAAGTACTGTGCAACCATTGAATACTGGTCATCCAGTCCGGTTGGGGTTGTCAGGCCCGATAGATCTATCAACAGGATTCGCGTTTACAATACCGCTGTAAATAGTAGTTACCAAGCTACAGGGAAGTATGCCAGTGGTACAACTCAACGTAGAATATATTTTTCAGTTACTTGTGTCCATAACGTAAAACATAAAATACATGTATTCTCATCCCGAAATACTTAGAGTTTAAAAGTGGGACTATATACTCACTTTCGTCTTGAAGATATGTAATTTTGACTTGGTCTCCGATTGATATCACGAATCTATCCATATATAATTTATCAATATATTTTCATTTTAAACAATCGTCACATATATATACTTATAATACTTTTAATGTCTTCTTAGTCCGTAGTTAGCAATTCAATTTTTAATGGTTCATATTTAGGTGTTTAATAAATAAATAAAACCCCCATCGAAATAAATAAAAACCCCCATCGTATATGTATTGGTCGAGATTAATCTTGACCCACGGTACCGGTGTTGTCAAATGACGTGTTGCGTACATAAAGTACCGGTGTTGTCAAATGACGTGTTGCGTACAATCATGGAAATCTTATGATTAATCTTCTCGTATTGTTTACGGGTGATCCTGAACCATATAAAATTAAATTATGAGTACATATATATGAAATATCATGTTATTTTAAAAATATGTGATTTATTTAATTTTCTCCAATTATTTTCATAGCTAAACTAGTCTTAGATATCCGATCTCGTTTTGGTCATAGTTTCTTCGTTACAACTCCGTTTTCGTTGGTTCAACTTGCCACTTCCTTGGATCGAGTCCCTCTTTAAGAATATGAACTGTAAATACCTTAGTTTGTATTCGAAATCACAGGTCATAGGTCAAACTTTAGTGAAACTTATGAAGTTAATCATTTTTGTTACAAAAATATCATTTAATGACCATTTTTCTAAAAATACTTATACTTTGAATTAAATCATGAAATTTTTATGTGTTAACATATTCATAAGAAATATCATTTTTCCAGAATATAAACCTCCAATTCAAAGTTCAAGATGGTTTTTAATTATCCAACCCAAAACAGCCCCCGGTTACACTCCGACGTCGTAAATTCAGTTTTTAAGGTGTTCTTTGAAAAACCAAGTTATACCTTGTTAAATTAGCATATATTTATGTTATATTACAGGTCTTGAAGTATTTTAAAAGTTAAGTTAGAAGGATCTATTTAGTTTGCAAACAAGTTTGAAAACATTCAAACTATGTTCTTGTTGTTAAAATTTTATACCACAAAATAAGATAGCTATATATATATGAATCGAATAAGGTTATGAACAAAGTTACTACCTCAAGTTACTTGGACAAGATTGCTGTAAAAGAGAAGTAAAAATCTAGAACCAAAAGAGTGATGGAGTTGGATGAAAGATTGGAAGTAAACTTGTGTTCTTGAAAGGATTCTTGAAGTGTTTTTGTAAGGTTTTTCTTATGGTGTTTAAGTGATGTTTTTATGGCTAGATCTTCATGGATACTAGCTGAATGGTTATGGAGTTTCTTAAGAGTGTGTTTTTGGTTAAAGAAATGAGGTAATAAAATTTGAAAATGGAAGATGTATTTAAGGCCATAAAAACATGATTAATGGAAAAACATGGACAAAATTTCATGTTGTATTTTTATGTAATTAGTCATACTAAACATCAAAAGTAGTTACCTTATACATAAGGCATGAACAAGAGAGTTAACTTATACATAAGGCATTGAACAAGGGCTGGTTGGTGGTGATTTGATGTGTATATACCAATAGTAAATACATATAGGAGCTAGGTATGATACGAGTACATATACTCTAGATATACGTATAGAAATTTTGTGAAAAATGGAATGAGGATTCAAATATATCTATCTTTTGTGAATACACTTATATTGTTTTATGTATTTAAGTCCTTAAAAAGTGATTAAATACATTACTTATACGATATATGTATAAACATTATAGGTCATAAGTATTTATGTCAATTAACGTTACGTATGGTTATCGTTTTGAAAACTTAAGTTAGTAGTTTCAAAATATACTTATAACTTATTGTTATTAATACAAAATAAGATATTATAACATTCTTAGATCATGTTAAATATGTATGTATACATATATATACACAAACGTATAATTATCATATATTGTATAGTTCGTGATATCATCGGTCAAACTAGATGGTCAAACGTTGTGTAAACTCTTTTCAAAAACATAAATCTCATCAATTTGGATTGCTTATCATGTTGGTAAGGTTTAATTTATGTAAATATTATTCTTATAAGTATAGAACGATCGAAAAAGTGCGGGTCATTACAGTACCTACCCGTTAAATAAATTTCGTCCCGAAATTTTAAAATTGTACCTATTTTGCGTCATCGAGAAACAAGTGTGGATACTTTTGTTTCATCTGATCCTCTCGTTCCCAAGTAAACTCAGGACCTCTTCGAGCATTCCAACGAACCTTAACGATCGGTATGTTGCTCTGCTTGAGCTGTTTAACTTCACGGTCCATGATTTCGATTGGTTCTTCGATGAATTGTAGTTTCTCATCGACATGGATTTCTTCAAGAGGAATGGTGAGATCTTCCTTTGCAAGACACTTCTTAAGGTTTGAGACGTGAAATGTATTATGTACTCCTGCGAGTTGTTGTGGTAACTCGAGTCGATAAGCTACCGTTCCAATGCGTTCGATGATCTTGAACGGGCCTACATATCTTGGGTTCAGTTTACCTCTTTTACCAAAACGTATTACACCTTTCCAAGGTGACACCTTTAGCATAACCATGTCACCGATCTGAAACTCTAATGGTTTCCTTCGGACATCGGCGTAGCTCTTTTGGTGACTACGGGCTGTTTTCAATCTCTCCTTGATTTGTACTATCTTCTCAGTCGTTTCGTGTATGATCTCGGGACCAGTTAATTGTCGATCTCCTACTTCATTCCAACAAATAGGAGATCTACACTTCCTTCCGTACAATGCTTCGAATGGTGCAGCTTTAATGCTCGCATGATAACTATTATTATACGAGAATTCTGCTAATGGTAGATACTTATCCCATCCGTTTCCAAAATCGATCACACATGCCCTGAGCATGTCTTCAAGAGTCTGAATTGTTCTTTCACTCTGCCCGTCCGTTTGCGGATGATATGCGGTACTCATATCCAAACGAGTTCCTAGTGCCTCCTGTAGTGATTGCCAGAACTTTGAGGTAAATCTACTATCACGATCAGATATAATGGAAATAGGTATTCCATGCCTTGAAACAATTTCCTTTATATACAATCGTAATAGTTTCTCCATCCTATCCGTTTCCTTTATAGGCAAGAAATGTGCAGATTTGGTAAGACGATCAACAATTACCCAAATGGTATCGTATCCCCAGGCAGTCTTTGGTAACTTCGTGATGAAATCCATGGTAATACCATCCCATTTCCATTCTGGGATTTCTGGTTGTTGAAGTAACCCTGACGGCTTCTGGTGTTCTGCTTTGACTTTGGAACAAGTTAAACACTCCCCAACATATGTTGCAACGTCTGTCTTTAAATTTGGCCACCAATAATGTGTCTTAAGATCTTGGTACATCTTTCCCACTCCAGGATGTATCGAGTATCTTGTCTTATGTGCCTCGTTCAATATCAACTTCCTTAATCCACCCAACTTCTGTACCCAAATACGATTTGCAAAATATCGAATTCCATCTTCCCGTATAACGAGTTGCTTCTCATACTTCTTTATTATTTCATTTCCTATATTTTCTTTAGTAAGTGCTTCTCGTTGAACTTCTTTGATTTGTGAGTTGAGATTCATGCGAATTTTTATGTTCATCGCTCGTACTCGAATTGGTTCTCGTTCCTTTCTGCTTAATGCGTCAGCCACCACATTCGCTTTCCCGGGATGATAACGAATTTCACAATCATAGTCGTTTATTAACTCGACCCACCTACGTTGCCTCATGTTCAGCTGTTTCTGATCAAAAATATGTTGAAGGCTTTTATGATCAGTAAACACAGTGCATTTAACTCTATACAAGTAGTGTCTCCACATCTTCAATGCAAACACGACTGCTCCCAATTCTAGATCATGCGTCGTATAATTTTGCTCGTGAATCTTCAATTGTCGGGATGCGTATGCAATAACTTTCTTCCGTTGCATAAGAACGCAACCAAAACCTTGTCGCGAAGCGTCACAATATATTTCAAAATCATCGTTCCCTTCTGGTAACGATAAAATAGGCGCCGTAGTTAACTTCTTCTTTAGTAATTGAAATGCACTCTCCTGCTCAGAGGTCCATTCATATTTCTTCCCTTTTTGTGTTAACGCTGTCAACGGCTTAGCTATTCGGGAAAAATCTTGAATAAACCTTCTATAATAACCGGCTAGACCCAAAAATTGGCGTATCTGCGTTGGTGTCTTAGGAGTCTCCCATTTTTCAATGGCTTCAATTTTTGCTGGATCAACCTGAATTCCTTTGCTACTAACAACGTGGCCAAGAAATTGCACTTCTTTCAACCAGAAAGCACATTTAGAAAATTTAGCATATAGCTGTTCTTTTCTCAACAACTCTAATATCAACCTTAAATGCTGTTCATGCTCTTGCTCACTCTTGGAATAGATAAGAATATCATCGATGAAAACGATAACAAACTTATCTAAATATGGACTACAAACTCGATTCATGAGGTCCATGAATACAGCTGGCGCATTCGTCAATCCAAACGGCATGACCAAAAATTCGTAATGACCATAACGTGTCCGAAAAGCAGTTTTCGGAATGTCCTCTTCTTTGACACGTAATTGATGATAACCTGATCTTAGGTCGATTTTCGAATAAACACATGATCCTTGCAGTTGATCAAATAAGTCATCAATTCTCGGTAGTGGATACCGATTCTTGATAGTTAACTTATTTAATTCACGATAATCTATACACATCCTAAAAGATCCATCTTTCTTCTTAACAAATAAAATTGGAGCTCCCCACGGTAAAGTGCTTGGTCGTATGAATCCACGGTCCAGTAATTCTTTTAACTGACTTTGAAGTTCTTTTAATTTGGACGGTGCAAGTCTATATGGAGCACGGGCAACCGGTGCAGCTCCTGGTACAAGATCTATTTGAAATTCTACAGATCTAAATGGAGGTAATCCCGGCAACTCTTCCGGAAATACTTCAGGAAAATCTCTTGCCACAGGCACGTCATTGATGCACTTCTCTTTTTCTTTCTTTTCGACTTTATTAACATGTGCTAAGATAGCATAGCACCCTTTCTTCAAGCACTTTTGAGCTTTCAAATAACTAATGAGTTTTAGCTTTGAGTTACCCTTCTCTCCATAAATCATTACTGGCGTTTTATCCTTACGAGGAATGCGAATTGCCTTCTTGGCGCACACAACTTCAGCTCCTATTTTGGACATCCAGTCCATGCCGACTATTACATCAAAACTTCCTAATTCTATGGGTATCAAATCAATCTTAAATGTTTCTCCGGCTAAATTTATTTTACAATCACGGCAAATTTTATCGGCTTTAATTAGTTTACCATTAGCTAACTCAATCATGTACTTAGCATCTAGAGGTAATGATGAACAATTCAATTTAGCGTGAAAGTCTCTACACACGTAACTTCTATCAGTACCACTATCAAATATAATAGATGCGGATAAGTTATTAATGGTAAACGTACCCATAACAAGCTCCGGGTCTTCACACGCCTCTCTAGCATTAATAACAAATGCTCTTCCACGTGCAGATCCATTATTCTTCTCTGGATTCGGACACTGGCTCTTATAATGACCATGTTTCCCACACCCATAACAAGTAACAGTGGCCAAGGCAGTTCTATTTGCATTGGTGGCAGGAGTCTTGGTACCGTTTGTATTTGTAACGAGAGCCCTACAATCTTCAGCAAGATGACCCTTTCGATTACATTTGTTGCATACTACATTACAGTAACCAGAGTGATGTTTGTGGCATCGGTTGCATAAAGGATTTTGTCCTTTGTAACCAAAGCCTGAACCACTACCCGCACCTTGCGTGATTTCTTGTTTCTTAAAAGATTGTTGTTGGTTACCTCGATCATAATTTCCATTCCACTTTCTTTTGTTACCCAATACCTTCACATCAGTATTGGATGATTTCTTATCCAAGATGACCTGATCCATTAGCTCGTTTGCCATGGTTATAGCTTCATGAATTGTCTTAGGTTTCGATGCTGTAACATTTGCCTTGACCTTTTTGGGCAAACCATCTTTGTACATTTCAATCTTCCGTTCTTCGGTTGGAACCAATTCAGGACATAGCAAAACTAATTCCATGAATCGCTGATTGTAGTTGGTGATTTCAGTACCAACAACCTTCAGACTTAGTAATTCATCTTCCAACTTCCTAACCTCGTTCCTTGGACAATATTCGTTGATTAACATTGTTTTGAATTCTTCCCATGGAGTATCATAAGCTACATCTCCTCCTACAGCCTTCACATAATTTTTCCACCACGTGAGTGCACTATCTTGTAAAGTGCACGATGCATACTTGGTCATGTCCTTTTCAACACAACCACTGATTTTAAACACAGTCTCCATCTTTTCTATCCACCGGGTTAAACCGATCGGTCCTTCCGTTCCACTGAATGATGAGGGCTTGCAAGCTTGAAAAGTTTTGTAAGTGCATCCTACACGAGGATTTGGGTTAACTGTAGCAGCTCTTGCAGCCTCGACCCATAACATTCTGTCGTTCACTCGCTGGTTGATGAATTCCTCGACTTCTTGTTCCGTCATTCGATTCAATCGCGCCATATTCTTCTATAAGAATGAAAAGAAAATAATTATTCACATGGAATATTATAGATGTAGTGTATATTTACAGTACATTATAGCTTATTAATAATATGAACCAGGTATTATTATAAAAGCCTTTTCTTCTTATTAACGTTTTATAATTATATCTAGGGTAGTACCTACCCGTTAATGTTCATACTTAATAGATTAGTACAGAACCAATTACTACAATCTAAATAATACTTAACCATGGAAAATTATTGCATTTCATACTTCACTATTTTACATATGCTTATCTTACATCGAACATTAAGCAAACCACTCTAATAATATTATACAAAACATTATATGATCCCATGGTTTAATACGGCAGCGCATCGTTTGGTCTATTTTCTAGGACGTTTAGGTTCAAGGAATGGCCTAACGCTTATCCTAGCTGTCTGCCTATATTTTGGCGGTGGGGCTGTAGAACTGGATGCCGGGAGAGAACGAATAGGTATAGCGGGAATAGGGGTGGTAGTGTTTAGTAGAGTTAGTGCCACATCATCCTCACTAAACTCGGGATTTGAATTTTCTAATTCATTAGCCTTTCGTTTCTTTCCTAATTCGAACTTGTCTTTCGTAATTTCCTGTATTTCTTCCTCGGGTTCACTTTCCTCCTCGGGTTCACTTTCCTCCTCGGGTTCACTTTCCGGGTTCCCTATAGTTGGTTCATCCGGAATTTGTGAGTCTTCCCCAAAGATATTATTTTCGTCATCGGATAGGTTAATGACTGAAACGCCATCTGAAGATTCTGATTCGGAGTCGCTGAATGTGATAATAAGTTTCGAGCCCGACATCTATCACATAACAACTAACCCATTAGTACTACATAATATTTACATATAAATTTTAACCAACAATGATAAGCAATGGTTTTTAAATCAGACCCGGTCAAAGTCCAGACTTACTAATGTATCCTAACGACTTATCGGTTAGACACACTAATGCAAACCTGGTTCGCTAAGACCACCGCTCTGATACCACATGTCATAACCCGTCCTTAACCATAAGAACGAGTTAGATAACGTATGATTTCATTGCGAGGTATTGACCTCTATATGCGACATTTTTAAAAGAACAACTGCATTTATTTTACATTACAAACCATAACTCTTATTTTAATACAAGCTTTAGACAATAAAAAGATGATTATCGTTTAGCGATAATCTTAGACTTACAAACTTTACATGTGATGATAACAATACGATTTCTAGCATATTTTACATTACAAATCCTCCGATATGCAGTTTTATTTTTGACACAAATATGCATACTCAAGATCTTGTTTAAATTCAACATGTTGCAGCGGAAGCTTCTAATTATCACCTGAGAATAGACATGTTTAAAACGTCAACATAAAGTTGGTGAGATATAGGTTTAATGCCGGCAGCAATATATATATATAGACCACAAGATTTCATATATAAACGTTTTAATAAAAATATTCTAAGTGGTTGAGCACTTGGTAACCATACTTAACATTTAATCACGTCGCATATTCCCTTTATTATGAAATCTTACTACACCGTACCAAGTGTAGTCACAAAACGAAGTACTGTGCAACCGTTGAATACTGGTCGTCCAGTCCGGTTGGGGTTGTCAGGCCCGATAGATCTATCAACAGGATTCGCGTTTACAATACCGCTGTAAATAGTAGTTACCAAGCTACAGGGAAGTATGCCAGTGGTACAACTCAACGTAGAATATATTTTTCAGTTACTTGTGTCCATAACGTAAAACATAAAATACATGTATTCTCATCCCGAAATACTTAGAGTTTAAAAGTGGGACTATATACTCACTTTCGTCTTGAAGATATGTAATTTTGACTTGGTCTCCGATTGATATCACGAACCTATCCATATATAATTTATCAATATATTTTCATTTTAAACAATCGTCACATATATATACTTATAATACTTTTAATGTCTTCTTAGTCCGTAGTTAGCAATTCAATTTTTAATGGTTCATATTTAGGTGTTTAATAAATAAATAAAACCCCCATCGAAATAAATAAAAACCCCCATCGTATATGTATTGGTCGAGATTAATCTTGACCCACGGTACCGGTGTTGTCAAATGACGTGTTGCGTACATAAAGTACCGGTGTTGTCAAATGACGTGTTGCGTACAATCATGGGAATCTTATGATTAATCTTCTCGTATTGTTTACGGGTGATCCTGAACCATATAAAATTAAATTATGAGTATATATATATGAAATATCATGTTATTTTAAAAATATGTGATTTATTTAATTTTCTCCAATTATTTTCGTAGCTAAACTAGTCTTAGATGTCCGATCTCGTTTTGGTCATAGTTTCTTCGTTACAACTCCGTTTTCGTTGGTTCAACTTGCCACTTCCTTGGATCGAGTCCCTCTTTAAGAATATGAACTGTAAATACCTTAGTTTGTATTCGAAATCACAGGTCATAGGTCAAACTTTAGTGAAACTTATGAAGTTAATCATTTTTGTTACAAAAATATCATTTAATGACCATTTTTCTAAAAATACTTATACTTTGAATTAAATCATGAAATTTTTATGTGTTAACATATTCATAAGAAATATCATTTTTCCAGAATATAAACCTCCAATTCAAAGTTCAAGATGGTTTTTAATTATCCAACCCAAAACAGCCCCCGGTTACACTCCGACGTCGTAAATTCAGTTTTTAAGGTGTTCTTTGAAAAACCAAGTTATACCTTGTTAAATTAGCATATATTTATGTTATATTACAGGTCTTGAAGTATTTTAAAAGTTAAGTTAGAAGGATCTATTTAGTTTACAAACAAGTTTGAAAACATTCAAACTATGTTCTTGTTGTTAAAATTTTATACCACAAAATAAGATAGCTATATATATATGAATTGAATCAGGTTATGAACAAAGTTACTGCCTCAAGTTACTTGGACAAGATTGCTGTAAAAGAGAAGTAAAAATCTAGAACCAAAAGAGTGATGGAGTTGGATGAAAGATTTGAAGTAAACTTGTGTTCTTGAAAGGATTCTTGAAGTGTTTTTGTAAGGTTTTTCTTATGGTGTTTAAGTGATGTTTTTATGGCTAGATCTTCATGGATACTAGCTGAATGGTTATGGAGTTTCTTAAGAGTGTGTTTTTGGTTAAAGAAATGAGGTAATAAAATTTGAAAATGGAAGATGTATTTAAGGCCATAAAAACATGATTAATGGAAAAACATGGACAAAATTTCATGTTGTATTTTTATGTAATTAGTCATACTAAACATCAAAAGTAGTTACCTTATACATAAGGCATGAACAAGAGAGTTACCTTATACATAAGGCATTGAACAAGGGCTGGTTGGTGGTGATTTGATGTGTATATACCAATAGTAAATACGTATAGGAGCTAGGTATGATACGAGTACATATACTCTAGATATACGTATAGAAATTTTGTGAAAAATGGAATGAGGATTCAAATATAGCTATCTTTTGTGAATACACTTATATTGTTTTATGTATTTAAGTCCTTAAAAAGTGATTAAATACATTACTTATACGATATATGTATAAACATTATAGGTCATAAGTATTTATGTCAATTAACGTTACGTATGGTTATCGTTTTGAAAACTTAAGTTAGTAGTTTCAAAATATACTTATAACTTATTGTTATTAATACAAAATAAGATATTATAACATTCTTAGATCATGTTAAATATGTATGTATACATATATATACACAAACGTATAATTATCATATATTGTATAGTTCGTGATATCATCGGTCAAACTAGATGGTCAAACGTTGTGTAAACTCTTTTCAAAAACATAAATCTCATCAATTTGGATTGCTTATCATGTTGGTAAGGTTTAATTTATGTAAATATTATTCTTATAAGTATAGAACGATCGAAAAAGTGCGGGTCATTACATTATCAATAATTTTGTAAGCTTCAGTTGCGGTTTTCTTCAGATGTCTTTTCTTGTAGTGATGTCGCATCCTTGGTAGAATATTTGTACTATTTGATAAGTGTCTAAACCATGTTGCGGACATCCTCTCAATAACTTTCCAAATCTTGTCCAAGCTTCATATAGAGTTTCATTTGGCTTTTGTGTGAACATAACAATTTCTTCTTGAAGTCTTACGGCTTTAGATGCCGGAAAGAATTGTTTAAGAAAATTTTCAACTAAGACATCTCATGTATCAATCGCCCCTTCAGGTAACGATTCTAACCAATCTTTAGCTTCTCCCTTTAAAGTCCAGGGAAATAACATGAGATATATCTGTTCATCCTCTACTTCTCGGATTTTGAATAGAGTACAGATCCTATTAAAGGTACGAAGATGTTCGTTTGGATCTTCCTTCGGCGCACCACTAAATTGGCATTGATTAGTCACCATGTGTAGGATTTGTCCTTTGATTTCATAATCTGGCGCATTAATGTCTGGTTGAGTAATTGCGTGATTAGCTCTCATTTGGTCTTCCATACTTAGAGGTTCCAGATTTTCCATGATTGAATTTGTTGAATCTGAATCACTAAAGGATTCTGATTTAATGGTTTGTTCCTCGACAATCTCTGTTTGAATGATTGGTGATTCCGGAGGAAAGATTAATGGCTCAGGATCTCTGAATTGTCCCTGAATATCCTCCGAATTCTCAATTGTGAGGTCGGGTTCAAAAAATGGATTATCGGAAATTTGAATTGGAGTACTTGATCGACTGGATGACGATTCTAAAGAAAAATCAACGGCGACAATATTGGCTAGATGTCTTGTTCGAGTTACAGGTGGTGAACGTATAAAAGGTGATGAACGTTTTGCTCGGTGCATTCACTGAATATCCTATTAGTTATAAAAGATAAAAATTAAATAAGTTATCAAATTAATAGACTTTTCTGATTTTGCCCACGTTTCGAATAGCAATAGATGCAGCTGGTAGCCAGGACCCTTTAAATCGGAAGCCCACAACTCGCCACTAACAAATCCAACTATTACTACGAACCAGAAAATTTTGGATGTCTATCAATTTAACCGCTTAAAATAATTTTTCGTCGAAGTTTAAAGAAATTTTAGAGAAGAAATAGAAAATTCTATGTCCTAAAAACTAGAGCGTCGAAAAATAAGAAAGAAAAAAAGCGCGTCGGAAAATGTCAAAAAATAAAAGGTCGAAAAATAATAAAAAGAACGTAGCGCGTCGAAACTTAAAAGTCTAAAATCTAAGAATTAAAAGTTGCGTCTAAAAGTATTAAAGCTTAAAAGGAATACTATATCCAGAACGGCAATAACTTAAAAAGTACTAAAATCTTAAAACGGCGTCGCAAAATTCTAAAGCATTTAAATCTTAGTCTAAAGAAAAAGCACTTAAGGAATTTTACGACAACGCCTAAAAATCTAGAAATAAAAATAACTATGGCAAAAACTATATCTTAAAACTAGTTACGAGCGAAAAAATATAAATATTACGAATTAACGATTAAAAAGATATAAAAATAAAAAGAAACTTATTATAAAAAAAATACAATTTTTATAAAAATATTATTTTTATATTATTTATTTTATAAAAGTATTAGTTTATATAATTAATAAAACTAATTTAAACTAAATATTACAAAGTAATTAAAACTAAAATTAATTAATTTAATAAATAACCCTAATTAGGGTTTTAATAATAATAATAATAATAATTAATACTCCGTAATTATTGCTGTACCAGGTTCAGAGCAGCGTGTCAGAACCTCTCATGCTGTCGCATGAGTTTTAGCCTTCGGGTTCATGCGATCGCATGGCCCAAATATTTAGCTCACAAATTGGGCTGCTACAGTGTAGCCCGAACTTATTTTTTTTTCTGTTTTAATATTTATATAAAATATTTATTAAATAAAAACTTATATTTTTACAAACTAAAAATAAAAATAAGGAAACTTTATAATTTTATATATATATTTAACAAACTCTTAAAAATATATATTTTTTGTTTTTATTTATATATATATATATATATTTAATATTTAAAACGTATTTTTACAAAAAGAAATTAAACTTAATAAAAATCTTTTTTTTATATATATAACGTTTCGCTTCCTGGCGTTTAAGCAGTTCCCCGGCAGCGGCGCCAAAAATACTTGATGTGCGTAGAGGTGTATACGAAATAATTATATTTTTATTACGAAATACTATTAAATACGATACAATTTTACACAAGTTATTTATTTATTTATAGAGTGGATATACCTAAACCTTGCTACAACACTTATAGGCAGTGTACCTAATCTTACAGTAGTGTAGTTTTTAGTAAGTCCGGTTCGTTCCACAGGGAGCTAGCCAAGTTTAACACTATATTTTTAAAACTATATTTGTATAAATATATATATATATATATATATATATATATATATATATATATATATATATATATAAGTAGTATTATTATTATAAAAGGGGGTTTTTACCGTTTAATGACCGGTTTGTCGATTTTAAAACTTTAGTCGCAGTTAAAACCTAATATAAAATATTAAAAATAAAACTTAATTTAAAGCGTAAAGTAAATGACAATAATTAAAGTGCGATAATTAAAAGTGCGATAAATAAAATGACAATAAATAAAAGTGCGATAATTAAAAAGTACGATAATTAAAAGTGCAATTAAATACAATGACAGTAAATAAAAATGCGATGAAATATGAAATAAAGGAATTATGCTTATTTAAACTTCCGTAATCATGATGTTTGACGTGTTGATTTTAGTTTATTATCAGGGGTTAATTGTCCTTTGTCTTGGATTATTCAATATGTCCATCTGGTTTTTGTCCATAACAGTCCATCAGTCATAAATATAAAGTGCGAGTGTCCTCGTCAATTTATCCTTATATCCGAAGTCAAATATTCCAACTAATTGGGTACTTAAATTATAATTACGCCAAGTGTCCTTGTACATAATTCACCCCTGTTTTAATGAGTCTATAGACTATTAATCCATTCCCGTGTCCGGTTAAATGAACGATTATTAGTACTTATAAATATCCCGCCCATCGTGTCTGATCGAGTGTATATGGTTATTTATAGGTACATCCAATTGTAAATCTTTATATTAAATTAACGAACTATCATTCAATTAAACAAATATAAAGCCCATTAATAGCCCATAGTCTAATTTCCACAAGTGTCGTTCTTTTGTCCAAACCCCAATTATGGTACAAATCCCAATTACCCAATCTTAATATTTAGCCCAACAACACGATTACTTCAATTTAAATAAGCATAATAATAACTTAGCTATGAGACATTAATTTAAAAGGGATGAACATAACTTACAATGATTAATAATAGCGTAGCGTTACACGGACAGAATTTCGACTTACACACTTACAACATTCGCTAACATACCCTTATTATTATTAAATTAAAATTATAATATATATATATATATATATATATATATATATATATATATATATATATATATATATATATATATATATATATCGTAGAGTGAGAGATAGATTAGAGAAAGATGTGTTTTACTCGAGCACCAAACTGCTTTTTATAGGAGTGTGGCCAGAAAAAGTAAGCCATGCGATCGCATGGGATTTAGGCCTCCAGGCCATGCGATCGCATGGAGCAGGAATCCAGCTCACATACTTTTGTTTGTTTATTTGCCGACAGTTTTATATATAATATAATATATATATAATTTTAAGAATTAATTATATATTATATTATATTCATGTGCATAGTTGACTTGTAATATTTAGTCTGTTGCGTCGAGCGTTGAGAGTTGACTCTGGTCCCGGTTCCGGATTTTCGAACGTCCTTTCGTACTATTTAATATCTTGTACTTTGCGTTGAGCGGCTCGTACTCTTGTAACTTTTAGACGTTTCTCATCAATAATTTGAACCACTTTGATTGTACTTTGTTCTTTTTAGCTTTTTGGACATTTGCGTCTTCAAATCGTCGAATCTATCTTTTGTCTTCACCTTTTATTATTTAAACGAATATCACTTGTAAATAGAACAATTGCAACTAAAAGCTTGTCTTTCTTGAGGGATAATGCTATGAAATATATGTTCGTTTTTAGCATTATCAGTTATCGACTGTGTGCAATCTAAGGTTTTAATACTTTATTAACAATTACACCAAGTGTCCTTGTATGTAATCCACCCCTGTTTTAATGAGTCCATTGACTATTAATCCATTCCCGTGTCCGGTTAAATGAACGATTATTAGTACTTATAAATATTCCGCTCATCGTGTCCGATCGAGTGTATGTGGTTATTTATAGGTACGTCCAATTGTAAATCATTATATTAAATTAACGAACTATCATTAAATTAAATAAATATAAAGCCCATTAATAGCCCATAGTCTAATTTCCACAAGTGTCGGTCTTTTGTTCAAACTCCAATTATGGTACAAAGCCCAATAACCCCGTCTTTATTATTTAGCCTAACATCACGATTACTTTGGCTTAAATAAGCATAATAATAACTTAGCTACGAGACATTAATTTAAAAAGGTTGAACATAACTTATAATGAGTATTAATAGCGTAGCGTTACACGGACAGAGTTTCGACTTACAAACTTACAACATTCGTTACCATAACTTTATTATTAATAAACTTTAATATTAAAATTATAATATAAATATAATATATATTTAAGAGAGTAAGAGATAGATAATATATGGTGTACACAATTCGTCGAGCAAACTGACTTTTTATAGAACCTGGCCAGCTATAGTAACTCATGCGACCGCATGAATTTTCTTCTTCCTGGCCATGCGATCGCATGGCCAGCTGTACCAGCTCACATTGTTGATTAAAAACGTGGGCGGCTTGATTTATTTATTATATAATATAATATATATAATTATATATAATTATATATATATTATATTATATTCTTGTGCATAGTTGACTTGTAATTTTAGCTCCGTTGCGTCGCGCTTTGATAGTTGGTTCATGTCCCGGTTCCGGATTTTCGAACGTCCTTACGTACTATTTAATATCTTGTACTTTGCGTATTGCGGCTCGTATTCTTATAACTTTTAGACGTTTCTCATCAATAATTTGAACCACTTTGATTGTACTTTGTACTTTTTAGCGTTGTGGTCATTTGTGTCTTCAATTCGTCGAATCTGTCTTTTGTCTTCACCTTTTAATATTTAAACGAATATCACTTGTAAATAGAACAATTGCAATTAAAAGCTTGTCTTTCTTGAAGGATAATGCTATGAAATATATGTTCGTTTTTAGCATTATCAGTATTACAACGCGCCATGTGTACGACACGATCAGTGGCGAATCTAGGATTCGAACTCAATGGGGTCCCTAAATTTTTTTTTCGATAACTTGCTTGAACAAAAATTTACCGTGTTTGGGTCGGGTCGGGTTTTATAGCGACAAAAACACAAACATGTAACAAAAGTTAGGTAATATTATTAGAAATCAAAGTTTTTACAAAATTAACATATATTTCAATTTACAATAACTGAAATCAATAATGTTGAGAACTTGAGATAAGTAAAATTAGTTAAAGATATATAATAAAAGCAAGTAATTTGTACCATAGATATGTTGGTAATAGTAACTTGTAGTTGCAGAAATAAATCTTTGTCACTTTGCCAAGATCCAAGAACAAAACAGAGGTGAGAGGTGGGGTGACGTATTGCAATGAAAAAGTGATTAAATGTCACAAATTAGAATAAGAAAAGGGAGTCATATGCACGTGCGTTTGTTGTTTTTATATATAAAATATTTAATATTTTATGGCTTATAATATAAAATCAAATTAAGTGGGCTAGTTTCAAATATCTTAATGGTCCATTTTGGTCGAAATTGTAGGATAATAAAATTTAAAAATATATGGGGTCCTACAATTTTATTTAGTGGTGTCCTATGCAATTTCGAATCATATTTTGTAAAAAAAGTTTCAAAACTGGTGGTGTCACGGGACCCCTCGGAGTAACTACTAGATTCGCCCCTGGACACGATCATGATCCGCCAAGCACCATCGACGTGAGTGCTCCCAAAATCGACGTTACCTGTGCTAAACCAGAATCGTCGAAAATACTAAATCAAGGACTATAACGTATAGTTTACAGGCATGACACAAATCAACAAAAGACACCACAGGTGGTTGGCACGAGCCCAACATTGTACGATTACCAGATCGTGCATTAGTCTGCACGATGGCTGTGTAAACAGCTGGCAGACTGCGCGAGAACTTGAACTTTTCAAGCTTTACAGAACAAATAGTACGACGTGGCTAGAGCATGTTCCCTTTATCCTATTACGTGACACTAAAGAACAAAGATGTCCACCTATTAATAGGGCACGAAACCCTTATTATAACACACGTTGGATACACACATTCCACACACGATCTTCACGTATTCCACACTCACAATTAGACCACTCTCAACTATGACATGATTTTTTAAAAAAGACTGAACTGCATGTCAGCGCCACCTCAACACTTTCTCCGAAAAACTAAAAACGACTAATTGCTACCAACCATTACATATTTCTTTAGAAAGACTAGACCCACACATTAATTAATTAAAAACTAACTTATAAAAATATATAACAGTATATTAATTTATTAGATTTCAAATATCAGATTAATTCAATGGAACATTCCAAAAATTACATTAGTTAAACTATCACATAAGTAAAGTTATTAAATTACCACGTATATATATATATATATATATATATATATATATATATATATATATATATATATATATATATATATATATATATATATATATATATATATATATATATATATACACTAGGTTTTTGAGCCCGTGTGTTGCACGAGTGTGTAAAAAACCGTGCAAAAATGTAATTTGCAGTTCATATTGGTATGTAAATAGCGATACTAAAAAAACAGAAAAAGTATAAGAATTAATTAAGAGCCAGTGGTGATGACAAATTTTAAAAATTCATTTAAGTTTAAGAGCTCGTGTTGACAAATTTTAAAAATTCCTTTTGAGTATAAGAGCCCGTGATGTTGACGAATTCTAAAAGTTCTTTTGAGTTTAAGAGCCTGTTGTGCTGACAAATTTTAAAAGTGATTTTGAGTGGTGTTAGTAACTTAATATCTACAATTTTTTTTATTACCATTAATATCTTTTTGATATATAAATTATATACTATGTAATATTTAAAGTAGATTGAAAATTTATCATGGAACGTAACATTAGTAAAGTATAAGTTATATTAATTATATACAATTATTTTTTGAATAAAAATGTAACCCGCGAGTTTAATTTTAAAAAAGTTGTTAGTTATTTCAGTAAAATAATGGTACTCGGAGGAGTTATCGTGTATAATTAATATTATAATAGTTATATTTGTGTATTCATAAAAATTTTAAGGACTTAAACTGTAAATTCAAATCACTTCTATATTTGTTGCAAAAAATAAATGCTCCGTTGGTAGTGCATCGAAGCTCCGTTTCGAATAAAATTTATTGCGTTTTGTTCGCAAAATTATTTCGAGTAAAACGGTGATGGCAGGGGAACCTAACTCGCGGCGAACAAAAAGATAAATCCGTTAAAATATTTTGGTGAATTTATATTAAGTAGCCGTTAAATTTTTTTGGTGAATTTATATTAAATAGTGATAAAAAAATACGTCAATCAATAAATATTTTAATATATTAACATCGCTGCAAGTGATCATATTAACTCAAATGCTATTTGACATAATGTCATATTCGTCCGCAATTTTCAATTCTATTTATAGATTATATATTGATTTTATTTAATTATTATTTTAAGAATATATATATATATATATATATATATATATATATATATATATATATATATATATATATATATATATATATATATATATATATATATATAAGATAGTAGGTTATTAAAAAATAAAAATAAAAATTATTCAAATTAAATTATCCTAAGGGGCTGCTTCTCCTTCAAAATCATGAATTTAAACCCCTCCACCAACTAAACCGAAGTAGCCCACCATTTATGTTGCTCATCTATTCTATTTCACTTCTACACTAAAACTCACGAGATTTTTGGTCGTTTGAAGTTTTAATGATTCACTTCTACACTAAAACTCACGAGATTTTTGGTCGTTTGAAGTTTTAATGATTGTAGCTTTGTGTTAAACGTCATCGTTTAATCCTATGTATTCATTCAAGAAGCAACCTGGTCAATTACCTTCTACACTAATACTCACGAGATTTTTGGTCGTTTGAAGTTTTAATGATTGTAGCTTTGTGTTAAACGTCATCGTTTAATCCTATGTATTCATTCATGAAGCATCCTGGTCAATTACGTCCTGCGTTGGTTGACCAACAATTAGATTACATGGGAATATGGGATACAATTAAGTTTAGTACTCCGTAATACAAAATGACAAAATAATACTTAATAATAGACGGAGAGTGATTCTCACACACTACTTTTTGATCCATACACACCTAATTGGCTATTATACCCTTACTTCTGTCTATAATAATAATAATAATAATAATAGAAGTTCAATTCTTTAGATAAATGTAGAGATATAATTGTAAGTTTATGGTACAAAACACTAAAACTCACGAGATTTTTAGTCGTTTGAAGTTTTAATGATTGTAGCTTTGTGTTAAACGTCATCGTTTAATGCTATGTATTCATTCAAGAAGCAACCTAGTCAATTACGTCATGTGTTGGTTGACCAACAATTAGATTACATGGTAATATGGGATACAATTAAGTTTAGTACTCCGTAATACAAAATTACAAAATAATACTTAATAATAAACGGGAAGTGATCCTCACACACTATTTTTTGATCCATACTAACTATTTTTTGATCCATACACACCTAATTGGCTATTATACCCTTACTTATGTTTATAATAATAATAGAAATTCAATTCCCTAGATAAATATAGGGATATAATTGTAAGTTTATGGTACAAAAGTGTATAGATCAAAAAGTGGTGTGTGAGGATCACCTCCTTTAAAAATATCAATAATTAATAATAGTAGTAATAATAAAAATAATAATAATAATAATAATAATAATAATAATAATAATAATAATAATAATAATAATTTTGCTAAAAATTAATACTCTCTCCGTCCCACAATAATTGTCTCATTTGACTTTTTTAATCTTTTGTTTAACTTTAACTATAATTATTTCGGTTTGTGTTATAGTCAAAGTTGAAGACAAAAAACCAGTGTTGTAAAAGTCGGCCGACTTGGCCGACGCGTCGGCCGATGCGTCATTTTTTTGGGTTCTCCGTCCCGTTTTTCAGAAAACGACTCAAAAGACAGTTAGAGCTAAATGTTCGGTCAAAGTTTGTTAAAGACAGTCAAAAATGGTCAAAGTCAGTCAAATTTTTCGTCAAGATTTGATATATTTTTAAATTATGAGTTGTTTTCATTTTTTGACCCGCTCTTTTCTCTGTGTCCTTACTGATTATGTACTCGGTAACATTAATTGAGTTTGAAGTTTGATTATTTTTAAATTCGAGTTCTTATTTAAGAAATTTATGGTACATAATCAACTATTTTATATATAAGTATATATTTAAGAAATTATTAATAAAGTCAACGTTGGTCAACGACCAATGCGTCCCCGACGCGTCCCCCGACCCGGTTGACGCGTCCTTTTTAGGTCTCGACCGATGCATCCAGATGCGTCCCCGACTCGCGACTTTTACAACCTTGCAAAAAACCATAAAAAATCAAATAGAACAATTATTTTGAGACGGAGAGAGTATTTAAGTTTTTTTTTTAGGTTAACTCAAAATAAATGGAGTAGTTACTTCAATAAATAGATACGAATTAATAGTTACGTTAATAAATAGATAAAAATAATGAGGTACGATCATTTTAGACCCTTAATTCATGCATGTAAAATAAAAACGTATGTGAAAAGTAAGTGATAAACTATGAAGTTGAAAAGAATGACATTGTGATAATTATGTGAATGTTATAAAATATCTAGATTGGATGTTAATTTTATTATTATTATATTTCTTGCATAGTAATATTTTATACTATAAATAGACATGTATGGTAGCCATTTAAGGTGCACCATTTTCTCTTGAAATATCAATATCAATATTTCTTCTCTCCTTCTTCTCTCTTTTTCTCTCTTTGTTCTTATAACCATTAAAGGTAGTTATAAGCCTACTGAATTATAACACGTTATCAGCACGAAAAGCTTAGTGTAATTAAAAGATATCTCAAACGATCACGAATCACTAATCAAGGTATGAAATTATTAATAATTTTCAGACTCGAATATATCAAATTTTGGACTACTAACATTTATATTTATGTTATTTAAGTTATATATGGTCGGTTATACCACCTGAATTGTATTTCTGTAATCTAACTTTTACTAACTTCACTAACATTTATATTTATGTTATTTAAGTTATATATGGTCGGTTATACCACCTGAATTATATTTCTGTAATCTAACTTTTACTAACTTCACTAACATTTATATTTATGTTATTTAAGTTATATATGGTCGGTTATACCACCTGAATTATATTTCTGTAATCTAACTTTTACTAACTTCACTAACATTTATATTTATGTTATTTAAGTTATATATGGTCGGTTATACCACCTGAATTATATTTTCTGTAATCTAACTCTTATTAACTTCACTAATATTTATATTTATGTTAATAAGACCTCATGATTGTACGCAACACGTCATTTGACAACACGGTACTTTATGTACGCAACACGTCATTTGACAACACGGTACCATGGGTCGAGATTAATTCCGATCAATACGAATACGACGGGGTCTTTATATGTTATCTAACATTTATGATTACTTATGTAATTAATCATTATTTATTTCATGCATACTAATGTTTATTCTTAAATTTATAATTTTAAAAGTTAAAATAAAAAAATAGTTTGTATTTTTATTAAAAGTAAATCTTAAAAGTTAAAATAAGAAAAAGTAGTTTGTACTTTTATTAAAAGTAAATCTTAAAAGTTAAAATATAAAAAGTAGTTTGTATTTTTATTAAAAGTAAATCTTAAAAGTTAAAATAAGAAAAAGTAGTTTGTATTTTTATTAAAAGTATATCTTAAAAGTTAAAGTAAAAAAAAAAGGATGGTAAAATGGAATAGTTTTTTGTCAAAAATGAAGTATTGAAAACGAAGTGGTCTCCTTCTATAACTAAAAAAAATATATATACTTTTATCAAATGAATTTTTTTGTGGCCGACAATTTCAAACACGAGTCCGTGTTTAGTTTATCAAGAATATCTCTTGCTTTGGTGAAAGGTCACGATCACGATATCAGGTGTTGTGAAAGAATTAAAAAATTGGTCAAGTGGCCTTTTAAAAACTAGAAAAAAAAATTTAAACAAAAAGTTTTTTTTTATATATTTATAATTTACGGGTAACGTAAAAAAAAGGAAGTTTTTTTTAAAAAAAAAAAAACAAAGAAAGTGTTTAAATGAGTTTTACAGAAAGGGGGAAAGCAAAGTAAAAAAAAACTTTTTTCCAAACAAAGGTAAATGAAAGTAGGACTTAATACAAGAAAAAAGTAAACATCTCCTAGACGTGATAAAATCTATCAATGATAAGTATTAGACTTGATGAGCTAAATGTGACAAAAATGTTTCAACATGTCTTATGTTAATTTTCTAAAATAAGTTATTATTATTCCGAGTTTAACACATATACATATGTTAATTAAAAACAACCTTTTTGTTCTTATGTAGTGTTGGGTTGCAATTTTGGTTGTATGCCATAATTCCATCTAGTAGAGTGACAATAGAAAACTTTTGATGATAATCAATAAAAAACTTTTTTCCAAACTTGTCAAATGTTTTGTTAAAAACGTGACCGTTGAAAAAAGGAGGTTGAATAATAAAACTTAAAAAACAAATTATTTTTTTTAAGAGTGTGCATCAAAATGGCCCGTTTAATAATGGGGAGTAAAAATATAGTCAAATTGTTTCAACGAACAAGGGTTCAATTGGATGTCTCTTAAAAAAAATCCGCGAGTACGGGTGATGGATCCAATGGATCCGCATCCACGACCCGCGGGTGCTATCCCTAATTGTGACAAGTACAAATCAACTAAAAGTCTAAAAAATAAATGCTCTTATAGGGACCAAATGTTCACAATAATTGCCTAAGCTAGATATGAAACAAATAGTTCATAAAAAAAAAAAGGTCGTTGTGCGTTTTCGGGATGATAGCCGAAATACACTTACAAAAGTAGGTCAGCCGTCAATTCTTTATGGCCATATCAACGTAGATCAATAAAATCATTTATGGTTTTGATAAAAGATTAATTAAAAATTAATTGTTTTTTTTGGTCTTGGATTCTCGGTAACAAAAGCAAAGGTTGTTTTTGGTTGCCACAACATACAAGACAGAGGTTGTTGACTTTTGTTGTTAAACATGGCACAAGTGAACAATAACAATAGATTATTGTTTTTGAAAAGAATAATGATGCGTTAATTTTATTGTATAAAATAAAATTAAAGAAAATGGTTTTCATTGATGACTATGAACAAACGCAAACAAAGTGTTTGTGGTATTTGGTGATTAAAAAAAAAAAGTGCATCTAAAGCTTCTACTGAAAATAATATGCATCTAAAGCTTCTACTGAAAATTAATGTGCAAGGTACAACGTATAACTATATGGTCAAATTCATTTGAGCCTTCGGAGTCACAAGTATATGATGTATATATATATATTACTCAATTAACAAAATAGTAAATCTAAATTAATTCATATGAATAGTAAAACGAAATTAATTAATTTACTATTCACATAAAAAAGCGCATATGATAAAAAGCGGATCGCATATGATAAGCGCATATGATAAAAAGCGAATATGATGAAAAGCACAACGCATATGATGAAAATTGCATATGATTAAAAGCGCATATGGTGAAAAACACAGCGCATATGATTAAAAGCGTATATGGTGAAAAGGATATATGATAAAAAAAAAACACATATGGTGATTTATAAAAAAAAAACACATATGGTGATTAATGGAAAGCACATATGGTGATTAATGAAAAGTATATTGTGAAAAAGAATCACAAATGTTTCTTGAAAGAATTCAAGGTAAGATATATGAACCAATTCATCCATCATGTGAACCATTTTAATATTTCATGGTTCTAATAGACGCATCTAGCGGATGGTCTCATATTTGTATGTTATCAAGCCGTAATATGGCATTTGCAAAGTTTCTTACACAAATTATTAAATTGAGAACACATTATTCTGATTACACCATTAAAAGGATGAGACTTGATAATGCTGGTGAGTTAACATCTCAAGCATTTAATGATCATTATATATCTATAGGGATTGTTGTTGAACATCCAGTTGCTCATGTGCATACACAAAATTGGTTTAGCTGAATCAATAGATAAACGCTTGCAGCTAATAACTAGACAATTGATAATGAGTACAAAACTCTCGATATTTATATGTGAACATGTAAATTTACATGCTGCGACATTAATTCGCATTATACCATGTGGAAGTCATAAATATTTTCACTTACTACTTGATTTTGGCCAAGAGCCAAATATTTTCACCTTAGAACATTGGTTGTGCAGTGTATGTTCCAATTGTATCACCACAACACAATAAAATGGTTTTTCAAAGAAAGATGGTAATATATTTTGGATATAAAACATCTTCAATCATAAGATATACTGAACCCATGATGGGTGATGTTTTTACAGCACGTTTTGCTGATTGTCATTTTAATAAAACATTGTTCCCTAGATTAGGGGGTGAAGTAAACAAAATAAATAAATAAAATGATGCTTCATGATGTGAACATCAATTAAGGTATATTGAACTCGCACAAAAGAATGTGAAACGAAAGTTCAAAAATAATGCATATGCAAGAACTTGCAAATTAATTACTTTATGCATTTACAGATATAAAAAAAAGTGACTAAATCATATATACCAGCGATAAATGCTCCAGCTCGAACTGAAATTCCAAAAGCTGGCAATAATGTCACTGTTGAGTCTTTACCACGCATCAAACGTGGAAGATCAATTGGTTCCGAAGATAAAAATCCTCGAAAAAGAAAATCAGCTGATAATGAGGTAAAAGAAAGTGTTCAAGAAGAACCACAAATCAATATTCCTTCTGCAGAGGATATTGATAAATGTAAATACATAAATTGCGATAAATTATGCAATATTATGGAACCGAAATAAAATGAAAAATCTTGATGAGATATTTTCATATAATGTTACAATGACATCATGAATAAAGATGATGATCTGGAACGAAAATCTGTCATTGAATATACAAAATGGACATGATTGAGCTCAATGGAAAGGAGCAATAAGAGCTGAATTAGAATCGCTCGATAAAAGAAAAGTTTTCGGATCAATCGTTATCACTTTTAAAGATGTGAAACGTATGGGATACAAATGAATTTTTATCCGAAAAGAAATGTGCAAATGAAGTTACAAGGCAAAACTAGACTTGTAACTCAATATTTCCCACAAAGACCAGAAATGAATTAGGAGGAAAAATTATCCTCCTGTAATGGATACAATTACTTATTAGATACTTAATCAACTTGGTAGTTATTTAAATGCATCTCATACATGTTGTTACTACTTACTTATCTGTATGGATCACTTAATAGTGATATATATGAATATACCTAAAGGGTTAAGGTATCATAAGCATCTAATGTAAAACCCAAGGGAATATATTCCATTAAATCACAAAGATTTCTAAGTGGGTTTATACAAACGGGACGTATGTGGTATAACCGATTAAATGACTACTTGATAAAAAAAAGGGTATAAATATAAACTTATTTTGCACATATGTTTTATAAAAACAATGTTCGGATATGAGATCGTAGTTGTTTATGTCAATGTTCTTAACATCATATGAACAAATAAAGAGATCTATGGAATCATTCAACTTCTAAAGAATTATTTTGAAATGAAAGATCTTGAAAAAACCAAGTATTACCTTGGATAGCAAATTGAGCATATGCCTAATGGTTTACTTGTACATCAAACAACTTATACCGAAAAGATTTTAAAACATTTTTTTTTAAAGACAAACTCATTGTTGTTAGATCACTCAATATTGACACTGATCTATTTCATCCCTGCGAAGATCATGAAAATTTTAAACAGATCGGAAGTTCTATATTTTAGTGCAATTGAGGTTCTTATGTATCTTATAGATTATACAAGATCTGACATTTCTTTTGCAGTTAATTTGTTGACAAGGTTTAGCTCAGCCCCTACCAAAAGACATTGGAATGGGATCAAACAAATAGTTTGATACCTTCGGGGAACTACTGATTTATAATTATTTTATTCTAACAACTCGAAACAAGATTTGTTTGGTTATACAGATGCAGATTATTTATCAGATCTACATAAAGCTAAATCTCAAACTGGATATGTATTCCTAAATGGAGGCACCGCAATATCATGACGTTCTCAAAACAAACACTTGTTGCAACATCATCAAATCATGCCGAAGTGATTGCATTACATGAAGCTACTCGGGAATGATTTTAGTTAAGATCAATGATACAAATCATTATTGATTCTTGTGGACTAGAACGCTATAAAAGCGTAACAACTATCTATGAAGATAATACAGCTTACATAATACAAATGAAAGAAGAGTATCAAAAATGACAGAACAAAACATAAATGCTGACGAGGCGCTAAAGCTATAAACGGTCTTAACGGTCATAAGTTTGATGGAAAAGAATGGTATGTTGGTAAGGCTCAGAAAAGACTACAAGGGAATATGAATTGAAACAAGGGTTTGAGCAAACCATGAAGGAGATTGTAGACAAATCACAGGGGCTAAACTTCTACATAAAAGATTTAGATGATACAGTTTCAGATGAAAACCTCAGATTCTTCTCATATACTCAAGATCTCGTAAAAGACAACCAGATTAAAATGAGATACGTTCAATCAACAACTCTGCTGATCTTTATACCAAAGCACTGCCAACTGCTATTTTCAGAACACACGTTCATAATATTGGCATGAGGCATGTTCAGAAGATGTAACAACTCAGGCGTTGCCTACTTGAGGGGGAGTCAACTCTATGCTGCACTCTTTTTCCCTTAGCTAAAGTTTTATCCCAATGGGTTTTCTTTAGCAAGGTTTTTAATGAGGCAGTACTAGTTATTCTCTAATAAAATTGTCATCCAAGGGGGAGTGTTATAAAATATCTAGATTGGATGTTAATTTTATTATTATTATATTTCTTGCATAGTAATATTTTATACTATAAATAGACATGTATGGTAGCCATTTAAGGTGCACAATTTTCTCTTGAAATATCAATATCAATATTTCTTCTCTCCTTCTTCTCTCTTTTTCTCTCTTTGTTCTTATAACCATTAAAGGTAGTTATAAGCCTATTGAATTATAACAGTGAACAATTAATTGGGATAAACGGAGTACCAATTTTGATATGGAAGTGGAGTGCATCTAAAAAGGAAAAAAATAAAAGAAAAAAGAAAAAACATACTATTAAATTGGGACGAATGGAATATATAATAATTGTTTAGTATATATAGCTGAATCATGCATTGTTGCATCGCAATGTGCTATCATATTTACTACTGAAATAATGTTTGATTATCGAGCAAAATTATATCCCGCAACAACACGCGGGCTATTCTTTACTAGTTTTATCAAACTCTAACTAGTGGTGGGCAATATCGGATATCCGAAATTTCGAATATCCGAATTTCGGATATCCGAAATTCTGATAGTGAATTCGGCCATCCGAAATTCGAATCCGAAATTTCGGATTCGGATACCGGATTATCCGAATATCCGAACTGTATCTAATAAATACAAAAAATACAAATGACAAAACTCATATTACAAGTCACATACATGTAAGTTCAACATTTTGAATTTCGTGTTACAAAAGTTCAAAACACAATTACCACATCATTTCATTGTAACAAACATAACAAAGTTCAAAATACGATTAACACATCATCGTAACACATACATAACAATTATCTGGTTAGCTGTTTATATAGAGATATTCATACTAGTTATATGCTTAACCTATGCTGCTATATTTCTTATGACTTTGGATGTATTGTGATATATTACTGATATATGGATTTATTCTATATCATATAATAACTTCATATTTTTTCATTAATGTAAATATAATATAGTTCTAGAACGTGAATCAAGTTATAATTAGTATGTCATAATCATTACAATAAAAATGATACACATCCATCTTTTGAGGATGAACCAAACAAAAAGCGTATCCAAATATGAATGCAAATCAGTTTAAAAAAAGGTGTATTCAAATATGAATGCAAGTCAGTTTAAGCAAAAACGAGTATTATTTTTTTTAAAGATTGATTGTTTTTATATGCTATATCTTTGATCTTTTTACTCTTAAAAGTTAAAAGGTTAGTTTACCTTTGAAAGCTATATGGCCCATAAGTCATAACTCATTGGACTACTAATCTATAAGTATAAATATAAATATACTAATAATAAGTGTATTTTATTTCGGATATCGGATTATCCGAATATCCGAAAAATTGTAAAATTCGATCCGATATCCGAATCCAAAAATCCGGATATCCGAATTTTCGGATATTTTCAGATTGGGTTTTCGGATAATTCGGATTGCGGTTTCGGATTCGGATATCATGCACACCCCTAACTCTAACTGCATGACATCACTTTGTAATTAGAACCTTAGCTTAAAAAATATAAGGGGACATGCTTGGAAAGAAAATACTTTGAACAGCCAACATGCTTGGAAATACTTTGAACAGCCAACATTCATTTTAATTAATTAATTTAATTTTAATTATTATTACTCCGTAAATACTTTGAACAGCCAACATGCTTGGAAAGAAAATACGGAGTTAACAAACTCTGTATCTTGCACGCCTCTTGCTTCTCCCCAAAAATCACGCGCTCCTTCCTGAAACTCTCAATTTTCTTGAAAATCTGGAATTTACTCTGCACGTTTCTTGCACGTTTCTTACTGTAACAGCACCGCCCAAATTTGAACTGAACCTATCGGTCTCTTTCTTAATCTTCTTTCACATTTGGGCTTTCCTCATTATCATCTCAAGAATTGGTTAGGCAGTCTCAAAAGGTAGATTATAAGAAATCTAATTTCATTTCAGTATTTTAATTTTATTAAAACTTTTGCACGCAAGGAACATGTGCAATACAAAAGTTACAATTCGAAAATTACAGACTCAGAAAATTACAAGCTTTGTTGATCCTTACAGACCCAAAATTTAATTCACCTACACCAACATCGCCAACTCAATTTAATTCACCAAACTTCGCGGGTGATCTTCCAACGTTCAAAGTCACCAATCACAGCCTTATTCCTGTTCGAAAGTCAAAGGAACGAAAGAATTTGTATTTGTGGCATAATGTCTTCGTTCAATATCGCTATCCTTTGTTCGGTTGTGCCATGTATTAGTTTATAACGATAAAAAATGTTAATGGTACCAATGGGATTGGTAACTTTGACTTCTATTTAAAGTAGATATATTTTTTGTTGGTGTAGATCCGGTTGTAAGCTAAGCCGGCACCGAAATAAGGGAGTTAGAAACTGAACTCAATACAAGCTTTGCTCCTTCAAAAAACTAGAGCTGTAGATTCCACTATTATGCAACTACAAATTACAACAGTTCAAAGCCAAAATCTTCACATTTTTGAGGTGCAGCAGCTTTTGGTAACCATTGCATAGGTTAACACAATAATCAATTATCAATTGTAAGGGAAAAAACTTAGGTATCAAAGGTGGAAACTAATATGGGGACAGAGTTATGACAGAATATGATTCGTCGTATGTTATAAGGCAAACTAAACTTGTTCTAGTTGACATGGTAATTGAGTATAATAACAGAAAGTACGGGCTCACCAACGTAACGTCAGTTTATAGTTATAGTATGGCAGTGTTTTCTTTTTCGTCTCCTTGCTATCCTTAGAATACGTTCAGTTTCTTCATCTGCTTTCTCAATCAAATACTTCCTTATATCCATGGTTGAAAAAGACGTGAGACGGGGCCGAAACGTTAGCGACCTCAAAACGTCGCAACGGAAAAAAGGGGGTCGAAACGGGGTCGAAGCGGATGTTGACTAACGTTGACTTATATATATAATATAAAAATATATATATTTATATATATATAAATATAAAGTTGACCGTTTTTTTTCCGTCTTTAACCGTTTTTTTCCGTTTTTTCCGTCTTTGACCTTTTTTTCCTTGTTTGACCTTTTTTTAGCGTTGTTGACCGTTTTTTAAGCGTTGACCGTCTTTTTTGCCGTTTCAAGGCCCGTTGCAACAATAGTAAGGCAAATCCGTTGCGGTGTCCGTTTCGGCGCCCGTTTCGACCGTCTTTTACAACACTGCCTATATCACACCAGAAAACCAATTTCAACAGAACACAGGGTATGAACATTAAACACTACCGGTAACAAACCAAATCTATCTTAATGTTCTGTATTTCATGCTCTTGACTCACAAAGTCACAAAAAAAAAAGATTCCAGATTTTACGTTGGCAATTCAAACTGCTGATATTCAGATTCACAATTGGCAAAACCTTTTCTTTTGTGTTAGGATGTTAGGACCCAAACAACGCTAGTAATTCTACAAGATTACTAGCCGAGTAGTGATACTATCAAGATCACTCAACCTACTTAATGAACGAAAGATAATAAATGCGAAAATGTAAGAACGACACAAGATATAACGTGGTTATATGCAATCGTTGTGATTGCTTTAGTCCACGGACCAACTAGAGATTGTTATATTACTGAATACTTGAGAGTGGTGTGTTACAATGACTATGAATGAGCTCTATATATAGAGCAAACAAGAAACCAACCAAACTACAACTTGATCTTCAAGTGTGCTAGTAATCATGAAAGATAAACCAACTAGCCATGCTTTACACCCACTAATGACATGATCACAGCCACAATTAGTGGTGTAAAGCAACCCACTAAGCACCTAAAGTGAAAGGAGAATCAATCAAGATCGGATCCCATGTGTGCAAGTTGCCCACTTGCTGCCAGACATCGTGCGAGCCGTGCACACTTAAACGTGCGCGCCGTGCACACTCCCAAACTTCGAGCAAGCCTTCTGATCAAAACTTCTCTAGTGCGCGCAGGGAGCGCGCCGCGCACCATCACCGCGCACAATCAACTTGCTCTGTTTTTGATCTGTTTTTCTCTGTTTCACGTTTACCAAATCTGCAAAATCCGTGCAAGTGTTGAAACATTTTTTTTCTTTCTCGTTTTGTATAAATGTCTCCATACTCTAACAAATCTCCCACTTGGAGACTTTGAACAAAACTCCAATCATATCAATGAATTAACCAAGAACATTAAACCACCTTCGATTACCGCCAAATACCATTTGGGACACGCACGCTCAACACATACTTCGGATGAGTAGACTTTCGATAAAAGGTCTTCAATACTACTTGTTAAACTTGTAACACCATTCACATCTCTAGTTGGGGTCTTCTCTCATCAATTCATGAGAAGACCAATTGAGGTAATGCAAAACCTCAATTTCTCCGTTGTAACCACCTTAGTAAACATATCGGCAGGATTCTTCGTACCAAGGATTTTCTCCAAGAATAAAGTGTTGAAACATTTTTTTTTTTCCTCGTTTTGTATAAATGTCTCCATACTCTAACATTTTGTTGCTACTCTAATACCATTACATTTCAGTGGTGTTATTTTTTAATGTAGAAATCATATAATATTTTTTCCCTGTATGCAGATGGAAACGTCAACCAGTTGATACACAAAAGTCATACTTAAAGTAATATTTGGAAAAGAATGTGTACTGACCTGTTTCGTTTTTCTCCCAAAAGAACGTGAAACCTCCATTGACATCTTCATCAGATTCAATTTATTCAGTTCTATTTCCTACATCATATAAACCACATTTCATTGATTAACCTGTGTTCAATATGTTATAAATTAATATATGGATGTATGTGTATATGTATATGTAAGGAGATACATATATTATTTATTCCATCTTTTTAATAGGATGCTCTCATGCAAACCGTTTAATTTCATGTAAATGTGCAACTTATCATGCCTAGTGAGAACTATATTTAGACAAAATAAAATTTAAATAAGCATGAAACTGTATCTGACTAACTGGATCGCATTATTACTGAATGACGGAAGTTCTGAAAACAGTAAATACCAAACAGTTCACTCTGAGATACAATGCCATATTTATGTTCCTTGTAAAAAACTGTATTTGACCTGTCAGACCTACCAATTTTCCACTTCTACTGCATAGTCTTTAGCTCGTAGGTACAACTGTACAACAAACTGATATGTTGAATTTAATTAACAACAAATCTCTTTACTTTGTCATCATTGAGAAACATTTTAGGTGTTTTTACTAGTAGTGGAGCATTGTTATGTTGATTGTTAATTAAACAATGTTAGTAGCAGCAGGAAATAGATGATATGATGAATAAAACGGGTTATATGATCAAAAGAAGGTAGTCGCTTGTCAAAAGTATAGATAAAACTCCAATGTTTTAACATTGTATTTATAAAATTTCATTTTTTACTTTTCTATTTAACACATAAAATGAGAGCTTAGAAAACCAAGAAATAAAGACACCAACATACTTCTTTCGTGGAAACATTCCCTGAGGATTGACACCATTCGTGACAGCCTGCAGTTGAAGAACAGGGGGTGGTGGGTTCTTATGGTCCAATGCTTTAAGCTTGCATCCCAGTGCCTGTAAGTAGTTGATTAATAAAGTATAATAATCTATCGCCCATCTGAAATACATGAAAAATGCAAATAAGATTTTTTGCAAACCCGCATTTCATTAGTGAAGGACTTGCACAAATCATTAATATGAATACTCCAATTTGTTCTTGTAAACCAGAGAGCATGATAGAAATCTCTTCTTGCCTCTTGGTGTGGTTATAATAAAATACTTGAGTTAAGAAATACAGATAGAAGTTTCTATGAATTAAGAAATCGAAAAGAACAAAATCAAGGGGAGAATATAAGTAATCTAACAAATATCTGCAAGGAGTTGTCTTGTGCAATCAACTTCTGGCGTATGCTTTCCACTAAATATCAACAAAATAGGGAGAGGGATGTCAGTGTGCCATACATAACCGCCTCAAATTTCCACATAGCCAAATTACGAATTGAAGATTTTATTTAATAACAATGTGTTCCTCCTTTACGCATTCACTATTTATCTATGGTTCATGCAAGTCTAAAACACATCAAAAGGGCAAAGACAGAGGTTCAATTAGACTTTTATATGTGGTGAGTATGGTTTTAACAGTATATGTTCAAAGAGATTCAAGTAAGCATTCAAGAACCATATGGTTTTAAACTATTTACTAGTACAAATTTACAAAACGCCTGTTACTTCATACAAGATTAAGGTACTTACTATCCATTGTTAATTCCTTTCTTCCTTTATTGACTTGCATTAAATCTGTCTGAAGAGATTCCAGTATCAATGTATCATCCCAAATTTGCTTAGGGAGCCTTCTATTGTTCCTATCCTGTGCTCAAGTTCTTCACTCATCTGACCTGCACACGCATTACAATTACAAAACATAAACAAAACCGTAGACCAAAAAGCATGATTCTGACCAATAAGCAAGATTTTACATTTCATACACAACTTACTTTTGTGTTCTGAAATACCAGACCCCCATTTACGGATTAAACCTTGAGAAAATAGTGATATTTGGATTTGGCTTTCTTCTCGTGTGTGATTGATTGGTGCGAAAACCGTTTAACATAAATATCTCTTTCTTGAGAAACAACCATCTGTAAAGAGTTCCAAGAGTTCCAGTTGGAGAAAGTAGAGTTTATTAACCATCTGTAGGACAGGCACAAATAATACAACCATATACATCGATCTGTTTTTGTATGGCTTATAAAAGATTATGTACAATGTTATTTCAACATAGTGTTCTTTAGAGAGCATTCAATGAGGACAGGCACAAATACTACAACCATATACATCAATATATTCTTGTATGACTCAGAAAAAATTAAATTACTCTACAATTCACTTCTAGCTCTAATCACCTCGGTTGTTGTGTTTACAATCATATAAATTGTAATAGCTATAGTTATCTTAAGAATGATCTACAATAAAATGAAAGATCGATATACATATTTTGCAAGGCTTCAATGTCACTTATGTTGTGCATTTTGATAAAAAAAAAAAATAAGAAAAATACTCCATCTCCTATTTTATCATTGACTGAAAATATCACGGACAAAATAAGAATAAAAAAAGCAACGAATGTCACATATTGCAATATATCATGGTTTTAGGCTCCATAAAACCAGATAAATAATGAAATAAGCACAAAATTGAGGTTTCATATAGTCGATTCTACTCTTTCCAAAATCTATTATACAGAAATGAAGCAACTAATTAGAAGCTAAGTGATAAATTTTTCTGACAGTGTGCACAAAGTTTTTTTATAATAAACATATACAGCATCAAGGAAACATTTCACACAATAAAACATGTGAAAATAAATCAGGAAATATATTCCAGCAATTCATATAAGATCTAATTTCAGATATCCTGGTCACTCATCTTGAGAATTTGCGAGAAATGAGAGAAAATAGCATTTTGTTGAGATGAAATCCCGTGAGAAAAGGATTGATGGTATCGCTGTAGCGACTGCTGTTGTGGTGGTTGGTTGTGCCTTAAAGTTGGAAGACATATCTGGTAGGCTGCATGAGATAGCCCATGAGGAGGCATTTCTTGTTTCTAATGGTAGCTTCATTACGCCGCAGATAAGCTCGGTCACTCTATACATGCTAATCTAGACGAAAGAGGTGAGAAACTATAAATTGTACCGACTATACTTAGATTAATACTCATATCAATTCTCCATTGATGCCTCTTGATAATGCTAGTAATCTTTTGATATATGCAATGAAAAATGCATGTCAAGACACTTTTCAACAAACCGTTGATGATAGTGAAAAGTCAGTAGAATTGTCAATTTAAGCGGATGATTCCTTAATAAGTTTTGCTAGTTGACGGGAGACAATTCTGCAGTTATACAAACCCTAGGTAGTGTGATGCAGGAGGTTCAAGGTGGTGAGCGTGTGAGGAGTTTCCCTTTATATATGGTGGTAACATTGGTGTCCGTAGCTATGAAGATATTTGTTGCAAAAGACAAGGTGTCTACATTGCTAGTCCCTCTTGATTGCCACGACGGAAGCTCTAAATGTTGCTGCCTGGCACGATACGCCACTCATAGCAGCTGCAAAGAACACGTCGAGAGACTCGGCAAGGTTAAGGCCAATTAAATTTCCAATCACGTTGTTGATGCAGCATGCACACGTGCGAGCACTCCCTAAATACCAAATTGGCTTCATTGAAAAAGTTAATGGTATAAATTCTTTTACTTATGAATTTAGAGCTATGATAATCAATACACATAAACATCGTGACATTACCCTAATCAATCAAACTGAGATGACAACCTAGTTCATGTAGATAAGATCTTTAACAATTACACAAACTAAGAAACTAACTAGATCATTCGAAAGACTAAAAATACTCAACTATTTATGACAGCTGCATATTAGTCAAAGATATATTATTTTACGAAAACTATTTTGAAGTGTTATGTTTCTATCAAAATTAGTTGAGCACTATTAGCCTTCCTAATCGTCTAGTTGGTTTCCTGGTTTGTGCAAGTGTCAAAGATCTAATCGACGTTAACAAAGTTATCATCGCGGTTTGATTGATTAGGTACATGTCATGATATTTATGTGCATGGACCTTCATAACTTCAAAATTCATAAGTTAAAGAATTAATATCATTATCTTTTCCGATAAAACTGTACCGGTAACTTCCTCGGTACCTGGTGGCTTTTTTATCAACAAATGGATTGATAACTTCCTTAGCGTCAACATTGCCAAGTCTCTCGACATTCTCATGCAGCTGCTGTGAGTTGCATATCGCTCGGTAACAGCATATAGAGGAATTGCCGTGGAAGCCCAGAGTGACTAACAAGGTAAACGTCTTGTTATTTGCAACGAATGTGTTGATAGCCACAGCCTCCAAGGTTACCACCATAAAGAAAAAGAAAAAAAAAAACACTCCTCACACTCCACTAGCTTGAGCCACACGCATGACAACACCTACATTTTGCATAGCAGCGGCAAAAGCGTCCCCCTAACAAAACCAATTAAGGATTCAACAGCTTTCATTAACAATTTTACGGCCTTTTCACTGTCATCAACGGTTTGTTGAAGAGTGTTGTGAGATGCGTCCACTACTTTTTTCATTGCAGATATCAAAAGATTCTGAGCATTCTCAAGAGGCATCGATGGAGAATTGACGCGAGTTTTAATCACACCGTTAAGTACATCCGGTACAGAGTTTAGTTTCTCACCTCCTTCTCCAGTAGTGTGTACAGATTGATCGAGCCTATTCGCAGCATCGTGAATCGCCACAACATTCTGACAATCATTGGAAGCAAGAAATGTTTGCTTAATGCTCAAGGTCAAAAAATTTCGAGTATTCTCAAGAGGCATCAATGAAGAATTGACGTGATGTTTAATCACACGGTTAAGTGCATCCAGTGCAGATTTTAGTTTCTCGCCTTCTTCTCCGACAGTAGTGTGTACAGATTGATCGAGCTTCACCGCTAAATTTTGGCCATCACTCGAAGCAAGAAATGCCCTGCTCAAGGTCATTTAACTTCGTCCTAACTAGATCATGATTCATTTATTTTTTCTTAAACTGTGAATTTTTGTTGTTTTTGAAAAGAAGTGAAAAAGCAATTTAAAACCTAATTTTAATATTTTTGGAAAAAATTGTGGGGTTGGTTGCTAACATTTGTCTCATAATATTTCACCTTTGCCACTTATGTTTTTTTACTTGGTTGGTCATTCAAGTATCGTAAATTACGAGGTTGGTCGCTCACCCCGATGACCGTTAGTAAAACTCTATTAACTCATAACATGTGCATGACACAGGATCAGTATTTCCGTCTCTTTTATTTTCCTTCACCTTCATCTTCACTGCTAATAAGGGCGGATCCACCTCAGGGATTGTGTTTTGTGTTTTGTTTTGGATTTCCAAATTTGCTTATTACTTTTAGAGGTAATTATTATATTATTAGTAATAGTAGTTGTACAACTTTGAGCTGTGTTTGAATTCATGTTTGTGGTTAAATGAGCTTATGTGTTTTCTTAGATCCGGTGGGTTTTAGTTTCATTACTTACAAAATTAAAGACACTTTAGAAATGATAGTTTGACAAACTTCATTACCTTGCATGTCTTCATTATTCAAACATATATATGCCTTTACCTAATTATTTTCTTTTCCAAATAATTGAAAAAGATTTAAAGTTTTTTCGACCATAACTCATAACTTACAAAATTAGCATAACTTACCATTTTAAACTCTGTTTTTTATTAGTATCAAACAAAAGATGCTAGGTAAACACTAAGCAAAGAAGACACGCCTATTTTGTGTTGTAAAATACTGTATTACTTTTATACTGTTTCCACTGTTTTTTTTTTTTTTTTTTTTTTTTTTTTTGCAAATTTTATACTTCAAAATTTTAAAGAAACTTCTTGCTTCTGTCAAAACAAATTCCTATCACTTGCTGCTAACCCTTTTTAAGAATCAAAAACCTAATACAAAATCAAATCTAAAATTAAAACCAAATACAGATGAAAAAATCTAACAAAAACAAAACCAAATTAAACAAATTTTATTTCAAGCATACAAGTTTCAAAGCTATTTTAGGCATTTTGTTTTAATCTTTCACAACATTTCATATACTTACACTTTGGCACTGCCGCACCACAACTTACAGCTACAATGGAGGTACCATCGCTGTATTAATCAGAATTTTTCGAGATCTGAAGGAACTGGTAGAAAAAAAGCATAAGTAACCGGAATTACGAAGGAACATAGAAAGAAGTCACTGCATATTTTAGTAGGGTTTTTGTCATTTCATCACTATATTTATAAGGTTTTCTCCTTGATGTGACTCAGATTGTTGTGGGTAAGGAACGGAGAAGAAAGACTTTCTAGATTGTACGTTTTCTTTTTGGTTTTAAATACCCTTACCATATTTATTAGACTTAATTATAAAAATGGTCACTGTGATTTGTCAAGTTTAGTATCAGTCACATGTTAAGATAGTCACTGACGTTTGAAAATCTTGCAAAAACGGTCACTCCGTGTAACAGACGTCAATTATGCCCGTTAAGTATCAGTCACATGTTAGACATGTGAGGGCATTTTGGACCTTGTACCTCAAATTGATAGTCATACAATTCTGAAACACCTTGAAAACCAGGAGTCGGCCCACGATAGATGTGTGAGATAGATAGGATTCTTATATCTTACACAAAATCCATAAATCAAAATTCATAAAAATAGTTCATCAAATAACTTCATCGAAGCCACAACAAAAATTGAATCTGAGAGTAAAATCACTATCCTCTTAAAACCCAAAATCATATAATATTGAAGTTTCTTAAAATTCTTTACAAAACCCAAAGCAAAAAAAGAAGCTTCTTCATGGATTAGATGAGTTCGATCGGCTACAACAAGTCTTCTTTTGTCAGATCGGAGTTTGGCAGGAGATCTGCGAGAGATCGGAGCTTCGCCGGAGATCTCCGATGAAGGAACGAAACGACAGCGTATATACAATGAGAGAATCGATGTCGGAAAGCAAATCGTCGCCGGTTAAAAATTCGACAGTCATCTCCAGAATCTAGCTTTCTTATTTGGCGTGATTTTCATGTGTTTGATTTTGAAGTTAAAGGGTTTGATTTTTTTCTCTAGAAATCTATTGTGCCTTCTCTATATATAAAGATGGTGTTTGTATGTATCACTGCAACTAAAGGTAATTTCTTTTACATCTGCTCTTTTTCGTTGAAGAATTCAATGTTATAGTTATTGTAGTTAATTTAATTATTAAATGGAAAAGATAAAAGTACTCGAGGTGATTTTTGATTTTTCAAGATCTTTGAAGTAATTTCTTTTATCAATGTTATTTGGGTTTGTGTGTGTAGAGATGTAACGATGTAATGAGGGAAATGTGGTTCAAAGTATTTGTATTTCATTCTAATTTGATAAAGATTTGTATTGTATGTATGAATTTTTTTTTTTTTTTTTTTTGAAATGTTTGTTATAGATTTGTCAGATCTAGGTTCATTCTATTTAAATTAGATTTAATTAGGGTTTTAATAAAAGAAGAAGAAGGGTGACGAGTTGAAGCCTAAAGAAAGTAGGGTTTCAAATTGAAATTGGAGAAAAAATGGAAGATGAACCTGTTTTAAAGGCTGAAATAATAATATATTGACAAAAATACCCCTCACGTGAGGGGCATATGCTCTGTTCCAACGCACCAAACTAACGCCAGTTTGCTTGAGTGACTGAAATTGAAATTTTTTGAAACCACATTGACTAAAAATGCAAGAAAAAAACTATAGTGACTAAAGTTGCAAGATTTTACAAACTGCAGTGACTATTTATGTAGTTAAGTCTATTTATTAGGCTGTTGTCACAGAAGAAAGGCTTTTGTGCAAGTGGTTGATAAAATAAGTTTGAAGAAAGTGAAATTAGGGTTTGTTAACAGGGGCCGACCCGACCAAACCAACTTAGTTTTGTTATCTACTGACACCACTCCAACAACAACAAGCACAATCCCAATCCGACATGTATTAGGTATGAGGAGATGAGACGTAGACAATCCTTCCTCTATCATAGAATAAAGAGAAATCATTTCTTCACCCTGAGTGAAACACTCACAAGAGTAGATAAAGTCCTCCCTCTCTTTGCTAGACGGATAAAGAGATTGCTTCCAAGAGAACCTCCGGCCCAAAAAGTAGGGTAAAATAAAACAAAAATAAAAATAGATAAAGTAAATAATTTACATAAATATAGATAAATAAATAGAATAAAATAGATACAATAAATAATAAAAGTAACAAAATCGAGACGCCATGAAAATGGTAGAAGCAAATTTCCATGGGTTTTAAATCAAGTCTGTAGTTCAATTTAGCCTCTAAGCGGCAGTCAAGTCGCCAATAAATCGACGCTTGATGTTGCCTCATACAATAGGGTTATATATATATATATATATATATATATATATATATATATATATATATATATATATATATATATATATATATATATAAAATGCTACACTAAAAGAACAACAAACATACATGGCCGCATACCAACAACCAGAAACACTCCTAAACATACATATCTATAAGTATAAACCTACATACGTACATACATACATACATACATACATACATACATACATACCCACATACATACATACATACATACATACAAACATACATACATATATACATACATAGATCCGTACCTGAAACAACCCAAACCGTATTCCATACGATAATTTTTTTTTTTAAATAATACACATTGACGCGCCAATTCAATATGTAAACCATTCCACAAGTTTCATTTAAAACGTACCACAATTTAAATGTTTACAAGGCACGAAGGCCATTAATTAAGTTTAATACAAGTTCGACCCACTACAAATGATAGTTTATAATCCAAACGACACTTCAAGCATGGTTTAGGACTAAACTACCCAAAACGTTAGGCCAACTTCCAAAAGCTCCAACTAAACATCATCAAAGGACACCTAGTGCCCAACAACCCCTTTTCCCCTATCCGCACCTGCATCTAAAAAGATAAACAATGAGAGGGGTAAGCTAATTGCTTAGTGAATGCAATAATTATACATGTTCATATATAATCTACTTACTTGCAATCACTTACACAATACCGCATACAAGCTAACAATTCGATAACCATGCAAACATCATGCATAAACTACTATCCACAATTCACAAAAGCTAGCAACAACAATAGCATATAGTTCACAATTTAATACGCTAGATACGAATTCACACAACCATGGTTAACCAATCGTACAAGGGAACGGTACTCGTAAAAGACCGTCGGAGTTCATAACATCCATTAGTGTTACTTAAACACCGTGTAATCACTAATCCCCCGGGTGATGTCTTGAACACCGCGACTAACTCACCTCTTGAACACCGCGACTAACTCACCCCCATGACAATGTGGCGTCTTGAACACCGCGACGATTCCACATGTCAATCAAAACCATGAGTGGTGCCTTGAACACCGCGACATCCACTCCCATGACAATGTGGTGTCTTAAACACCGCGACAATACCACATGTCAATCAAACAATGAGTAGTGTCTTGAACACCGCGACAATACTACTCGTTACATAGAATGTGGTGTCTTGAACACCGCGACAATGCCACATTCATACTACACAAATAAATACATTATATATGTATACGCATAATTATTCCACTCACCTTAATACAAGGATGATGATTATGCACTTCCGAACTTCAAAGCAATGTACCTAATACATTAAGTACACTTTCAATACACAACTAGTGGAGCTAACCACATTACTTACACTTGAGCATTTAATGACCCATTAGCATTAAATAGCTTATTTACACCAAAACCGCCCATAAATGGTCAAGACACATATTAAATCACTAAAGCTAGTGATTTAAAGTCTACTACCTTTAACTAATGCAAACTTAAGGTAATTCATACTCATTTCGCCCAAACTAGGTCAACATTACTCTTTTGACCCATTTCAATACTTAACTTACAATTTGGTTAACTTAACCCATTTACAATTCTTCCTTCAATTATGAAATGTCCCGTTCTTATTGATTAAAAACGTTCCATATTAATTGATTTCGTTGCGAGGTTTTGACCTCTATATGAGACGTTTTTCAAAGACTGCATTCATTTTTAAAATAAACCATAACCTTTATTTCATAAATAAAGGTTTAAAAAGCTTTATGTAGATTATCAAATAATGATAATCTAAAATATCCTGTTTACACACGACCATTACATAATGGTTTATAATACAAATATGTTACATCGAAATCAGTTTCTTGAATGCAGTTTTTACACAATATCATACAAACATGGACTCCAAATCTTGTCCTTATTTTAGTATGCAACAGCGGAAGCTCTTAATATTCACCTGAGAATAAACATGCTTTAAACGTCAACAAAAATGTTGGTGAGTTATAGGTTTAACCTATATATATCAAATCGTAACAATAGACCACAAGATTTCATATTTCAATACACATCCCATACATAGAGATAAAAATCATTCATATGGTGAACACCTGGTAACCGACATTAACAAGATGCATATATAAGAATATCCCCATCATTTCGGGACACCCTTCGGATATGATATAAATTTCGAAGTACTAAAGCATCCGGTACTTTGGATGGGGTTTGTTAGGCCCAATAGATCTATCTTTAGGATTCGCGTCAATTAGGGTGTATGTTCCCTAATTCTTAGATTACCAGACTTAATAAAAAGGGGCATATTCGATTTCGATAATTCAACCATAGAATGTAGTTTCACGTACTTGTGTCTATTTTGTAAATCATTTATAAAACCTGCATGTATTCTCATCCCAAAAATATTAGATTTTAAAAGTGGGACTATAACTCACTTTCACAGATTTTTACTTCGTCGGGAAGTAAGACTTGGCCACTGGTTGATTCGCGAACCTATAACAATATATACATGTATATTAAAGTATGTTCAAAATATATTTACAACACTTTTAATATATTTTGATGTTTTAAGTTTATTAAGTCAGCTGTCCTCGTTAGTAACCTACAACTAGTTGTCCACAGTTAGATTTACAGAAATAAATCGATATATATTATCTTGAATCAATCCACAACCCAGTGTATACGTATCTCAGTATTGATCACAACTCAAACTATATATATTTTGGAATCAACCTCAACCCTGTATAGCTAACTCCAACATTCACATATAGAGTGTCTATGGTTGTTCCGAAATATATATAGATGTGTCGACATGATAGGTCGAAACATTGTATACGTGTCTATGGTATCTCAAGATTACATAATATACAATACAAGTTGATTAAGTTATGGTTGGAATAGATTTGTTACCAATTTTCACGTAGCTAAAATGAGAAAAATTATCCAATCTTGTTTTACCCATAACTTCTTCATTTTAAATCCGTTTTGAGTGAATCAAATTGCTATGGTTTCATATTGAACTCTATTTTATGAATCTAAACAGAAAAAGTATAGGTTTATAGTCAGAAAAATAAGTTACAAGTCGTTTTTGTAAAGGTAGTCATTTCAGTCGAAAGAACGACGTCTAGATGACCATTTTAGAAAACATACTTCCACTTTGAGTTTAACCATAATTTTTGGATATAGTTTCATGTTCATAATAAAAATCATTTTCCCAGAATAACAACTTTTAAATCAAAGTTTATCATAGTTTTTAATTAACTAACCCAAAACAGCCCGCGGTGTTACTACGACGGCGTAAATCCGGTTTTACGGTGTTTTTCGTGTTTCCAGGTTTTAAATCATTAAGTTAGCATATCATATAGATATAGAACATGTGTTTAGTTAATTTTAAAAGTCAAGTTAGAAGGATTAACTTTTGTTTGCGAACAAGTTTAGAATTAACCAAACTATGTTCTAGTGATTACGAGTTTAAACCTTCGAATAAGATAGTTTTATATATATGAATCGAATGATGTTATGAACATCATTACTACCTCAAGTTTAGTAGGTAAACCTACTGGAAGTGACAAGAAATGATCTAGCTTCAAAGGATCTTGGATGGCTTGAAAGTTCTTGGAGTAGGATCATGACACAAAAACAAGTTCAAGTAAGATTTTTACTCGAATTAAGATAGTTTATAGTTATAGAAATTGAATCAAAGTTTGAATATGAATATTACCTTGAATAAGAAAGATAACCTACTGTATATAACAAAGGTTTCTTGATCTTAGATGATTACTTGGAATGGATTATAAAGCTTGGAAGTAAATTAGTAAACTTGAAGGGATTTTTGAAGTGTTCTTGAAGTGTTCTTCCTATGATGATTATAGCTTGATTCTTGAAGTGATTTTTGATGAAGATGATGATTAACTACTGGAAAAATACGTTCATAATAGTGTGTGTGTGTTGAGAGAGAATTAGAAAGAGAATTGGAAGTGAAATGGAGTGAATGATGAGTGGTAATTGGTGAGTGGTGAGTAGGGTTAAAAGGAGTTCTAGTTAGTTGACTAGCTCATGGTAGAAGTTAAAATTGATTAGTCATACATGACATAATCAAGAGTGGAATCCCATGCTAGTTCCTATTGGTATATACCCATAGTAAGTACGTTTTGAAGCTGTGTATAATACGGGTAAGAATACGACTAGAATTCTTGATGAAAGAAAAGAATGGGAAAGTAGCTGTAACCATTTTCGTTAAGTATGAGTGTTTTGATATATGTATTGAAGTCTTCCAAAAGTATTTTAATACATCTAAATACACTACATGTATATACATTTTAACTGAGTCGTTAAGTCATCGTTAGTCGTTACATGTAAGTGTTGTTTTGAAACCTTTAAGTTAACGATCTCCATTAATGTTGTTAACCCATTGTTTATTATATCTAATGAGATGTTAAATTATTATATTATCATGATATTATAATATATTAATATATCTTAATATGATATATATACATTTAAATGTCGTTACAACGATAATCGTTACATATATGTCTCGTTTCGAAATCCTTAAGTTAGTAGTCTTGTTTATATGTACATAACTCATTGTTAATATACTTATGGAGATACTTACTTATCATAATATCATGTTAACCATATGTATATCCATATATATATCGTCATGTCGTTTTTACAAGTTTTAACGTTCGTGAATCGCCGGTCAACTTGGGTGGTCAATTGTCTATATGAAACATATTTCAATTAATCAAGTCTTAACAAGTTTGATTGCTTAACGTGTTGGAAACATTTAATCATGTAAATATCAATCTCAATTAATATATATAAACATGGAAAAGTTCGGGTCACTACAAATTACAAGTGTATTAGTGACTAAAAACACCATTTAACACTTACAACCTCAAATCATAAGACCAAACCCTAGATTATAGCTATTTAGGGTTTCCTTTCATCAACATAACCCAAATCCACCTGTATTACCCCCAAATGGGTCTTACAAGTTCCAAATGAACCAAACCCTAGCATAAACTAATTAAAACTCAAAATATGGAGTTAAGACTTACCAACACTATCCACTTGTAGCTAAGAACAAGGAGAACTACTTTAATTCTTGCTCCAAAGATCAACTCTCAATCCTTCACTCACCAATCTCACTTGTAATCAAATGGATTTTTATGTTTTGAGAGAAATTGGAGAAAGAAAAGAGAAAAGGAAATGAATTAAATGGATAAGTGGTGGAGATTTAATGCTCCAATCAGATCTACATGTAAAAAGACGAATTTGCCCTTGAACCACTTATTTTAAAACAAAAATCCGGAACCAGTTCACTCAGTGGGTCGCGGCGCGGCAGTTAACGTATTTTACGAGCTGTCTTAAATCATTCCTGACTCAGATTCTAGTTATTGGTCGCGGTGCGACCTTCTACTCCGCGGCGCGACATTTAAAGGAAAACTCGACCCTTCTTAACATGCCTCCTGACTCTGGTTTGAGTTCAATGTCGCGGCGCGACAAAGGCTTCCGCGGCGCGACAATGGCCTTCAACTGGCCCATTCGACAACTTACACAACTTAACGATTTATTCAACTTGTACACCTTGTTCACGCTTCCTATGCACGTCTAAACTTCATATTTAGGTCTCACATGACTTATCACCATTAAAACTCATGTACAAACTCATGCATGCACACATTCCCAAGTATTTATACATATACGTTTATACAACAACTAACACAACAATTTAGTTAATCACATAAACGAACGAGTTACAAGCGTACTACGATTAAGTTTGTACCTTTAAATTTGTACGGGAAAAACGGGATGTTACAACTCTCCCCCACTTGAATCGGAGTGCGTCCTCGCGATCCAACTCGCATGACAAGCCGGAAGATAAACCAAGACAAACTCTTCGGATTCCCACGTAAACTCGGAACCCTTTCGATGTCGCCATTGCACCTTGTAAGTTCTAACTTCTTTGTTACGCAATAATTTAACCTTTTCATCAAGAATGGCTATCGGCTCTTCAACGTATTCTAGCTTATTATTCAACGCAATTTCATCTAACGGCACCCAAGTGGAGTCATCCGCAAGACACCTACGGAGATGGGAAACATGAATTGTGATATGGATCCCCGCAAGCTCTTCGGGCAACTCTAGTCTAAAAGCAACCTTACCAACACGTTCCAAAACCTTGAAAGGACCAATAAACCGAGGAGCTAACTTTCCTCGCTTTCGAAAGCGGATAACACCCTTCTATGGAGAAACCTTAAGCATCACCATGTCACCTTCTTGAAATTCGATCATTCGTCTACCTTTATCGGCATAAGATTTTTGTCTATCTTGCGCGGCCTTAAGTCGAGCCCGAATCATCTCAATCTTACTATTCATCTCTAGGACTAAATCGGTACTCCCAATTTCTCGTTGTCCCACTTCACCCCAACAAATAGGAGTTCGACACCTACGCCCATAAAGCATCTCATAAGGTGGCATTATAATACTAGTGTGGTAACTATTATTGTACGAGAATTCCACCAATGGTAAGTGCTCATACCAACTACCGCCGAAATCAATAACACACGCCCTTAACATATCCTCCAACATTTGGTTCGTACGCTCGGTTTGACCGTCCGTTTGAGGATTATACGATGTGCTCATTTTCAATTGAGTACTCATATCTTCATGAAACTTCTTCCAAAACCGAGACGTAAAACGAGTATCTCGATCCGAAACAATAGATATAGGAACCCCATGCCTTGATATCACCTCTTTGATAAACAACTTGGACAAGGTCTCTAACGATATCGTTTCCCGAATGGGAAGAAACAAAGCACTCTTCGTCAATCGATCAACTATCACCCAAATCGTATCTTATTGGGTTCTCGCCGTCTTTGGTAACTTGGTAATTGTAGTGACCCGAACTTTTCCATGTTTATATATATTAATTGAGATTGATATTTACATGATTAAATGTTTCCAACATGTTAAGCAATCAAACTTGTTAAGACTTGATTAATTGAAATATGTTTCATATAGACAATTGACCATCCAAGTTGACCGGTGATTCACGAACGTTAAAACTTGTAAAAACTATATGATGACATATATATGGATATATATATATATAGTTAACATGATACTATGATAAGTAAACATATCATTAAGTATATTAACAATGAACTACATATGTAAAAACAAGACTACTAACTTAATGATTTTTAAACGAGACATATATTTAACGATTATCGTTGTAAAGACATTTAATGTATATATATCATATTAAGAGATATTCATACATGATAATATCATGATAATATAATAATTTAAAATCTCATTTGATATTATAAACATTGGGTTAACAACATTTAACAAGATCGTTAACCTAAAGGTTTCAAAACAACACTTACATGTAACGACTAACGATGACTTAACGACTCAGTTAAAATGTATATACATGTAGTGTTTTAATATGTATTTATACACTTTTGAAAGACTTCAATACACTTATCAAAATACTTCTAGTTAACAAAAATGCTTACAATACCATCCTCGTTCAGTTTCATCAACAATTCTACTCGTATGCACCCGTATTCGTACTCGTACAATACACAGCTTTTAGATGTATGTACTATTGGTATATACACTCCAATGATCAGCTCTTAGCAGACCATGTGAGTCACCTAACACATGTGGGAACCATCATTTGGCAACTAGCATGAAATATCTCATAAAATTACAAAAATATGAGTAATCATTCATGACTTATTTACATGAAAACAAAATTACATATCCTTTATATCTAATCCATACACCAACGACCAAAAACACCTACAAACACTTTAATTCTTCAATTTTCTTCATCTAATTGATCTCTCTCAAGTTCTATCTTCAAGTTCTAAGTGTTCTTCATAAATTCTACAAGTTCTAGTTACATAAAATCAAGAATATTTTCAAGTTTGCTAGCTCACTTTCAATCTTGTAAGGTGATCATCCAACCTCAAGAAATCTTTGTTTCTTACAGTAGGTTATCATTCTAATACAAGGTAATAATCATATTCAAACTTTGGTTCAATTTCTATAACTATAACAATCTTATTTCAAGTGATGATCTTACTTGAACTTGTTTTCGTGTCATGATTTCTGCTTCAAGAACTTCGAGCCATCCAAGGATCCGTTGAAGCTAGATCCATTTTTTTTCTTTTCCAGTAGGTTTCTCCAAGGAACTTAAGGTAGTAATGATGTTCATAACATCATTCAATTCATACATATAAAGCTATGTTATTCGAAGGTTTAAACTTGTAATCACTAGAACATAGTTTAGTTAATTCAAAACTTGTTCGCAAATAAAAGTTAATCCTTCTAACTTGACTTTTAAAATCAACTAAACACATGTTCTATATCTATATGATATGCTAACTTAATGATTTAAAACCTGGAAACATGAAAAACACCGTAAAACCGGATTTACGCCGTCTTAGTAACACCGCGGGCTGTTTTGGGTTAGTTAATTAAAAACTATGTTAAACTTTGATTTAAAAGTTGTTATTCTGAGAAAATGATTTTTATTATGAACATGAAACTATATCCAAAAATTATGGTTAAACTCAAAGTGGAAGTATGTTTTCTAAAATGGTCATCTAGACGTCGTTCTTTCGACTGAAATGACTACCTTTACAAAAACGACTTGTAACTTATTTTTCCGACTATAAACCTATACTTTTTCTGTTTAGATTCATAAAATAAAGTTCAATATGAACCCATAGCAATTTTATTCACTCAAAACGGATTTAAAATGAAGAAGTTATGGGTAAAACAAGATTGGATAATTTTTCTCATTTTAGCTACGTGAAAATTGGTAACAAATCTATTCCAACCATAACTTAATCAACTTGTATTGTATATTATGTAATCTTGAGATACCATAGACACGTATACAATGTTTCAACCTATCATGTCGACACATCTATATATATTTCGGAACAACCATAGACACTCTATATGTGAATGTTGGAGTTAGCTATACAGGGTTGAGGTTGATTCCAAAATATATATAGTTTGAGTTGTGATCAATACTGAGATACGTATACACTGGGTCGTGGATTGATTCAAGATAATATTTATCGATTTATTTTGGTACATCTAACTGTGGACAACTAGTTGTAGGTTACTAACGAGAACAACTGACTTAATAAACTTAAAACATCAAAATATATTAAAAGTGTTGTTAATATATTTTGAACATACTTTGATATATATGTATATATTGTTATAGGTTCGTGAATCAACCAGTGGCCAAGTCTTACTTCCCGACGAAGTAAAAATCTGTAAAAGTGAGTTATAGTCCCACTTTTAAAATCTAATATTTTTGGGATGAGAATACATGCAGGTTTTATAAATGATTTACAAAATAGACACAAGTACGTGAAACTACATTCTATGGTTGAATTATCGAAATCGAATATGCCCCTTTTTATTAAGTCTGGTAATCTAAGAATTAGGGAACAGACACCCTAATTGACGCGAATCCTAAAGATAGATCTATTGGGCCTAACAAACCCCATCCAAAGTACCGGATGCTTTAGTACTTCGAAATTTATATCATATCCGAAGGGTGTCCCGGAATGATGGGGATATTCTTATATATGCATCTTGTTAATGTCGGTTACGAGGTGTTCACCATATGAATGATTTTTATCTCTATGTATGGGATGTGTATTGAAATATGAAATCTTGTGGTCTATTATTATGATTTGATATATATAGGTTAAACCTATAACTCACCAACATTTTTGTTGACGTTTTAAGCATGTTTATTCTCAGGTGATTATTAAGAGCTTCCGCTGTCGCATACTTAAATAAGGACGAGATTTGGAGTCCATGCTTGTATGATATTGTGTAAAAACTGCATTCAAGAAACTTATTTTGTTGTAACATATTTGTATTGTAAACCATTATGTAATGGTCGTGTGTAAACAGGATATTTTAGATTATCATTATTTGATAATCTACGTAAAGCTTTTTAAACCTTTATTGATGAAATAAAGGTTATGGTTTGTTTTAAAATGAATGCAGTCTTTGAAAAACGTCTCATATAGAGGTCAAAACCTCGCAACGAAATCAATTAATATGGAACGTTTTTAATCAATAAGAACGGGACATTTCAGTTGGTATCAGAGCGTTGGTCTTAGAGAACCAGAATTTTGCAATAGTGTGTCTTATCGAGTTTGTTAGGATGCATTAGTGAGTCTGGACTTCGACCGTGTTTACTTGAAAAATGATTGCTTAACAAATTTTGTTGGAAACTATATATTTTTAACATGTGAATATTATGTGATATATTAATCTCTTAACGCGTTTGATATTATGTGATAGATGTCTACCCCTAGAACAAGTCCTATTGACTCACCTAATAATAATGAAGAGTCAAATGTAAATTGGAATGATTCGTGGACTGATTCACAAGTTCCCGAAGAGGAACCGGAAGAAGAGTCGGAACCGGAAGAAGAATCGGAACCGGAAGAAGAATCGGAACCGGATGAAGAAATAGAACCGGTGGGGGAAATAATAAAACGGTTAAGTAAAAGAAAATCCTCAACCAACCGACCAAGGTTAATTATGGTCAATGGTGTTTCCGCCAAGGAAGCAAAATATTGGGAGGATTACCAATTCTCCGATGAATCGGATTCCGAAGAGAATTCCGATGATGTTATAGAAATTACCCCAACTGAATTTAAAAAGGCAAAAGAAAATAATAAGGGAAAGGGCATAAAAATAGAGAAATCTAATTCCAACCCCGATGAACTTTATATGTATCGTCAACCCCCGAAGTCCTTAAGTTGTAACAATGACCCGGGAACCTCTAATGAAATGTCCCGTTCTTATTGATTAAAAACGTTCCATATTAATTGATTTCGTTGCGAGGTTTTGACCTCTATATGAGACGTTTTTCAAATACCGCATTCATTTTTAAAACAAACCATAACTTTTATTTCATAAATAAAGGTTTAAAAAATTTTACGTAGATTATCAAATAATGATAATCTAAAATATCCTGTTTACACACGACCATTACATAATGGTTTACAATACAAATATGTTACATCGAAATCAGTTTCTTGAATGCAGTTTTTACACAATATCGTATAAACATGGACTCCAAATCTTGTCCTTATTTTAGTATGCAACAGCGGAAGCTTTTAATATTCACCTGAGAATAAACATGCTTTAAACGTCAACAAAAATGTTGGTGAGTTATAGGTTTAACCTATATATATCAAATCGTAACAATAGACCACAAGATTTCATATTTCAATACACATCCCATACATAGAGATAAAAATCATTCATATGGTGAACACCTGGTAACCAACATTAACAAGATGCATATATAAGAATATCCCCATCATTCTGGGACACCCTTCGGATATGATATAAATTTCGAAGTACTAAAGCATCCGGTACTTTGGATGGGGTTTGTTAGGCCCAATAGATCTATCTTTAGGATTCGCGTCAATTAGGGTGTCTGTTCCCTAATTCTTAGATTACCAGACTTAATAAAAAGGGGCATATTTGATTTCGATAATTCAACCATAGAATGTAGTTTCACGTACTTGTGTCTATTTTGTAAATCATTTATAAAACCTGCATGTATTCTCATCCCAAAAATATTAGATTTTAAAAGTGGGACTATAACTCACTTTCACAGATTTTTACTTCGTCGAGAAGTAAGACTTGGCCACTGTTGATTCACGAACCTATAACAATATATACATATATATTAAAGTATGTTCAAAATATATTTACAACACTTTTAATATATTTTGATGTTTTAAGTTTATTAAGTCAGCTGTCCTCGTTAGTAACCTACAACTAGTTGTCCACAGTTAGATGTACAGAAATAAATCAATAAATATTATCTTGAATCAATCCACGACCCAGTGTATACGTATCTCAGTATTGATCATAACTCAAACTATATATATTTTGGAATCAACCTCAACCCTGTATAGCTAACTCCAACATTCACATATAGAGTGTCTATGGTTGTTCCGAAATATATATAGATGTGTCGACATGATAGGTCGAAACATTGTATACGTGTCTATGGTATCTCAAGATTACATAATATACAATACAAGTTGATTAAGTTATGGTTGGAATAGATTTGTTACCAATTTTCACGTAGCTAAAATGAGAAAAATTATCCAATCTTGTTTTACCCATAACTTCTTCATTTTAAATCCGTTTTGAATGAATCAAATTACTATGGTTTCATATTGAACTTTATTTTATGAATCTAAACAGAAAAAGTATAGGTTTATAGTCGGAAAAATAAGTTACAAGTCGTTTTTGTAAAGGTAGTCATTTCAGTCGAAAGAACGACGTCTAGATGACCATTTTAGAAAACATACTTCCACTTTGAGTTTAACCATAATTTTTGGATATAGTTTCATGTTCATAATAAAAATCATTTTCTCAGAATAACAACTTTTAAATCAAAGTTTATCATAGTTTTTAATTAACTAACCCAAAACAGCCCGCTGTGTTACTACGACGGCGTAAATCCAGTTTTACGGTATTTTTCATGTTTCCAGGTTTTAAATCATTAAGTTAGCATATCATATAGATATAGAACATGTGTTTAGTTAATTTTAAAAGTCAAGTTAGAAGGATTAACTTTTGTTTGCGAACAAGTTTAGAATTAACTAAACTATGTTCTAGTGATTACGAGTTTAAACCTTCGAATAAGATAGTTTTATATATATGAATCGAATGATGTTATGAACATCATTACTACCTCAAGTTTAGTAGGTAAACCTACTGGAAGTGACAAGAAATGATCTAGCTTCAAAGGATCTTGGATGGCTTGAAAGTTCTTGAAGTAGGATCATGACACAAAAACAAGTTCAAGTAAGATTTTTGCTCGAATTAAGATAGTTTATAGTTATAGAAATTGAATCAAAGTTTGAATATGAATATTACCTTGAATAAGAAAGATAACCTACTATATATAACAAAGGTTTCTTGATCTTAGATGATTACTTGGAATGGATTAGAAAGCTTGGAAGTAAATTAGTAAACTTGAAGGGATTTTTGAAGTATTCTTGAAGTGTTCTTCCTATGATGATTATAGCTTGATTCTTGAAGTGATTTTTGATGAAGATGATGATTAACTACTGGAAAAATACGTTCATAATAGTGTGAGTGTGTTGAGAGAGAATTAGAAAGAGATTTGGAAGTGAAATGGAGTGAATGATGAGTGTTAATTGGTGAGTGGTGAGTGGGGTTAAAAGGAGTTCTAGTTAGTTGACTAGCTCATGGTAGAAGTTAAAATTTATTAGTCATACATGACATAATCAAGAGTGGAATCCCATGCTAGTTCCTATTGGTATATACCCATAGTAAGTACGTTTTGAAGCTGTGTATAATACGGGTAAGAATACGACTAGAATTCTTGATGAAAGAAAAGAATGGGAAAGTAACTGTAACCATTTTCATTAAGTATGAGTGTTTTGATATATGTCTTGAAGTCTTCCAAAAGTATTTTAATACATCTAAATACACTACATGTATATACATTTTAACGGAGTCGTTAAGTCATCGTTAGTCGTTACATGTAAGTGTTGTTTTGAAACCTTTAAGTTAACGATCTCAATTAATATTGTTAACCCATTGTTTATTATATCTAATGAGATGTTAAATTATTATATTATCATGATATTATGATATATTAATATATCTTAATATGATATATATACATTTAAATGTCGTTACAACGATAATCGTTACATATATGTCTCGTTTCGAAATCCTTAAGTTAGTAGTCTTGTTTATATGTATATAACTCATTGTTAATATACTTATGGAGATACTTACTTATCATAATCTCATGTTAACCATATGTATATCCATATATATATCATCATGTCGTTTTTACAAGTTTTAACGTTCGTGAATCGCCGGTCAACTTGGGTGGTCAATTGTCTATATGAAACATATTTCAATTAATCAAGTCTTAACGAGTTTGATTGATTAACATGTTGGAAACATTTAATCATGTAAATATCAATCTCAATTAATATATATAAACATGGAAAAGTTCGGGTCACTACAGTACCTACCCGTTAAATAAATTTCGTCCTGAAATTTTAAGCTGTTGAAGGTGTTGACGAATCTTCTGGAAATAGATGCGGGTATTTCTTCCTCATCTGATCTTCACGCTCCCAGGTGAACTCGGGTCCTCTACGAGCATTCCATCGAACCTTAACAATTGGTATCTTGTTTTGCTTAAGTCTTTTAACCTCACGATCCATTATTTCGACGGGTTCTTCGATGAATTGGAGTTTTTCATTGATTTGGATTTCATCTAACGAAATAGTGAGATCTTCTTTAGCAAAACATTTCTTCAAATTCGAGATGTGGAAAGTGTTATGTACAGCTGCGAGTTGTTGAGGTAACTCAAGTCGGTAAGCTACTGGTCCGACACGATCAATAATCTTGAATGGTCCAATATACCTTGGATTTAATTTCCCTCGTTTACCAAATTGAACAACGCCTTTCCAAGGTGCAACTTTAAGCATGACCATCTCTCCAATTTCAAATTCTATATCTTTTCTTTTAATGTCAGCGTAGCTCTTTTGTCGACTTTGGGCGGTTTTCAACCGTTGTTGAATTTGGATGATCTTCTCGGTAGTTTCTTGTATAATCTCTGGACCCGTAATCTGTCTATCCCCCACTTCACTCCAACAAATCGGAGACCTACACTTTCTACCATAAAGTGCTTCAAACGGCGCCATCTCAATGCTTGAATGGTAGCTGTTGTTGTAGGAAAATTCTGCTAACGGTAGATGTCGATCCCAACTGTTTCCGAAATCAATAACACATGCTCGTAGCATGTCTTCAAGCGTTTGTATCGTCCTTTCGCTCTGCCCATCAGTTTGTGGATGATAGGCAGTACTCATGTCTAGACGAGTTCCTAATGCTTGCTGTAATGTCTGCCAGAATCTTGAAATAAATCTGCCATCCCTATCAGAGATAATAGAGATTGGTATTCCATGTCTGGAGACGACTTCCTTCAAATACAGTCGTGCTAACTTCTCCATCTTGTCATCTTCTCTTATTGGCAGAAAGTGTGCTGATTTGGTGAGACGATCAACTATTACCTAAATAGTATCAAAACCACTTGCAGTCCTTGGCAATTTAGTGATGAAATCCATGGTAATGTTTTCCCATTTCCATTCTGGGATTTCGGGTTATTGAAGTAGACCTGATGGTTTCTGATGCTCAACTTTGACCTTAGAACACGTCAAACATTCTCCTACATATTTAGCAACATCGACTTTCATACCCGGCCACCAAAAATGTTTCTTGAGATCCTTGTACATCTTCCCCGTTCCAGGATGTATTGAGTATCTGGTTTTATGAGCTTCTCTAAGTACCATTTCTCTCATATCTCCAAATCTTGGTACCCAAATCCTTTCAGCCCTATACCGGGTTCCGTCTTCCCGAATATTAAGATGCTTCTCCGATCCTTTGGGTATTTCATCCTTTAAATTTCCTTCTTTTAAAACTCCTTGTTGCGCCTCCTTTATTTGAGTAGTAAGGTTATTATGAATCATTATATTCATAGATTTTACTCGAATGGGTTCTCTGTCCTTCCTGCTCAAGGCATCGGCTACCACATTTGCCTTTCCCGGGTGGTAACGAATCTCAAAGTCGTAATCATTCAATAATTCAATCCACCTACGCTGCCTCATATTCAGTTATTTCTGATTAAATATGTGTTGAAGACTTTTGTGGTCAGTATATATAATACTTTTGACCCCATATAAGTAGTGCCTCCAAGTCTTTAATGCAAAAACAACCGCGCCCAATTCCAAATCATGCGTCGTATAATTTGGTTCGTGAATCTTCAATTGTCTAGACGCATAAGCAATCACCTTCGTTCGTTGCATTAATACAAAACCGAGACCTTGCTTTGAAGTGTCACAATAAATCACAAAATCATCATTCCCTTCAGGCAATGACAATATAGGTGCCGTAGTTAGCTTTTTCTTCAATAATTGAAACGCTTTCTCTTGTTCATCATTCCATTCAAATTTCTTCCCTTTATGCGTTAATGCAGTCAAGGGTTTTGCTATTCTGGAAAAGTCTTGGATGAACCTTCTGTAGTAATCAGCTAGTCCTAAAAATTGGCGTATGTGTTTCGGAGTTTTCGGGGTTTCCCACTTTTCAACAGTTTCTATCTTTGCCGGATCCACCTTAATACCTTCTTTGTTCACTATGTGACCGAGGAAATGAACTTCTTCCAACCAAAATGCACACTTTGAAAACTTAGCGTACAATTCTTCCTTCCTCAATACTTCTAACACCTTTCTCAAATGTTCACCGTGTTCTTGGTCATTCTTTGAGTAAATAAGTATGTCATCAATGAAAACAATGACAAACTTGTCAAGGTATGGTCCACACACTCGGTTCATAAGGTCCATGAACACAGCTGGTACATTAGTTAAACCAAACGGCATGACCATAAACTTGTAATGACCGTAACGTGTTCTGAAAGCAGTCTTTGGAATATCATCTTCTTTCACCCGCATTTGATGATACCCGGAACGTAAGTCAATCTTTGAGTAAACAGACGAGCCTTGTAGTTGATCAAATAAGTCGTCGATTCTCGGTAGTGGGTAGCGGTTCTTGATGGTAAGTTTGTTCAACTCTCGGTAGTCGATACACAACCTGAATGTACCATCTTTCTTCTTGACAAACAAAACAGGAGCTCCCCACGGTGATGTGCTTGGTCGAATGAAACCATGCTCTAAAAGTTCTTGTAATTGGCTTTGCAATTCTTTCATCTCGCTGGGTGCGAGTCTGTAAGGAGCACGAGCTATTGGTGCAGCTCCTGGTACAAGATCTATTTGAAATTCAACGGATCGATGTGGGGGTAATCCCGGTAATTCTTTCGGAAATACATCGGGAAATTCTTTTGCGACGGGAACATCATTGATGCTCTTTTCTTCAGTTTGTACTTTCTCGACGTGTGCTAGAACAGCATAGCAACCCTTTCTTATTAGTTTTTATGCCTTCAAATTACTAATAAGATGTAGCTTCGTGTTGCCCTTTTCTCCATACACCATTAAGGGTTTTCCTTTTTCTCGTATAATGCGAATTGCATTTTTGTAACAAACGATCTCTGCTTTCACTTCTTTCAACCAGTCCATACCGATTATCACATCAAAACTCCCTAACTCTACTGGTATCAAATCAATCTTAAATGTTTCGCTAACCAGTTTAATTTCTCGATTCCGACATATATTATCTGCTGAAATTAATTTACCATTTGCTAATTCGAGTAAAAATTTACTATCCAGAGGCGTCAATGGACAACTTAATTTAACACAAAAATCTCTACTCATATAGCTTCTATCCGCACCCGAATCAAATAAAACGTAAGCAGATTTATTGTCAATAAGAAACGTACCCGTAACAAGCTCCGGGTCTTCCTGTGCCTCTGCCGCATTAATATTGAAAACTCTTCCACGGCCTTGTCCATTCGTGTTCTCCTGGTTCGGGCAATTTCTAATAATGTGGCCCGGTTTTCCACATTTATAACAAACTACATTGGCATAACTTGCTCCGACACTACTTACTCCGCCATTACTTGTTCTGACACCATTTGTTCCTTTCGTTCTGTTAACCCCTGGTCCGTAGACATCACACTTCGCCGCGCTATGACCATTTCTTTTACACTTGTTGCAAAATTTGGTGCAGAACCCCGAGTGATACTTTTCACACCTTTGGCATAGCTGCTTCTGATTGTTGTTGTTGTTGCGGTTATTATTGTTGTTAAGATGATTGTTGTGGTTGCTGTTGTTGTTGTTGTTGTTGGGCCGTTTGTTGTAGTTTCGATTGATGTTGCGATTGTTAGGATAGTTGTTGCGATTATTGTTATAATTGCTGTTGTTATTGTATTGGTGATTCTTATCACCGTTTTCCTCCCACTTTCTTTTAACTTGCTTCACATTGGCCTCTTCAGCAGTCTGTTCTTTAATTCTTTCTTCAATCTGGTTCACTAGTTTGTGAGCCATTCTACATGCCTGTTGTATGGAGGCGGGCTCGTGTGAACTTATATCTTCTTGGATTCTTTCTGGTAATCCTTTCACAAACGCGTTGATCTTCTCTTCCTCATCTTCGAATGCTCCCGGACACAATAGGCACAATTCTGTGAATCGTCTTTCATACGTGGTAATATCAAATCCTTGGGTTCGTAACCCTCTAAGTTCTGTCTTGAGCTTATTGACCTCGGTTCTGGGACGGTACTTCTCGTTCATCAAGTGCTTGAATGCTGACCACGGTAGTGCGTACGCATCGTCTTGTCCCACTTGCTCTAGATAGGTATTCCACCATGTTAACGCAGAACCTGTGAAGGTATGCGTAGCGTACTTTACTTTGTCCTCTTCAGTACACTTACTTATGGCAAACACCGATTCGACCTTCTCGGTCCACCGTTTCAATCCGATCGGTCCTTCGGTTCCATCAAATTCTAAAGGTTTGCAGGCAGTGAATTCTTTGTAGGTGCATCCTACACGATTTCCTGTACTGCTAGATCCAAGGTTATTGTTGGTATGTAGCGCAGCCTGTACTGCTGCTATGTTTGAAGCTAGAAAAGTACGGAATTCCTCTTCATTCATATTCACGGTGTGTCGAGTAGTCGGTGCCATTTCCTTCAAAATAGTTAAATGGAACAAGTTAATCATACAGAATATTAAGAGTAGTTAATAGTATTTCGTAGCATAATATGAACTCATTTATAAAAGCTTTTTCTTCATATTAGCGTTTTATAAGTTTAAATTCGGGTAGTACCTACCCGTTAAGTTCATACTTAGTAGCTAATATACAATTCAACTACTACAATTCTATATGAAAAACTGATTATAATAATATTTCGCGTTCAAACTTTTACACAATATTTTACAAACTTACAATACCGCTTATTTTACATATAGCATGAAATATAGCACACAATAAATTTGATACAAGATGGTTGTGAAGATAATTCTAGCTAGTACACAAGTCGTTCAGCAAAGGCAATAAAGACACGTAATTCATACGTCCAGAAACAAGTCATGCATTCTGGTTTTACTAGGATTACTTCCCATCCTTGGTCTTGTGGAACATAACCATTATGGCCGTTGATAAGACAGCGTGTTGTAACGTCGTCAAAGGGACGAGGGTTACGTAATGTCCAACAGTCCCGTAACAATCTAAAAACCTCATTTCTTACCCCAATTACCGACTCCGTCACTTGTGGAAACGTTTTGTTTAATAGTTGTAGCCCGATGTTCTTGTATTCACTTTGGTGAGAAGCGAACATTACTAATCCGTAAGCATAACATGCTTCTTTATGTTGCATGTTAGCCGCTTTTTCTAAATCACAAAGTCCAATATTCGGATATATTGAGTCAAAATAATTTCTTAACCCATTGCGTAAAATAGCATTTGGGTTCCCCGCAATATATGCGTCAAAGTAAACACATCGTAACTTATGGATTTCCCAATGTGATATCCCCCATCTTTCGAACGAAAGCCTTTTATAAACCAAGGTATTCTTGGAACGTTCTTCGAATGTCTTACAAACTGATCTCGCCTTAAATAGTTGTGCCGAAGAATTCTGACCAACTCTAGACAAGATTTCATCAATCATGTCTCCGGGTAGGTCTCTTAAAATATTGGGTTGTCTATCCATTTTGTGTTTTTATACTGTAAAATAGACAAGAGTTAGATTCATAAAAAAATACTTATTAATACAAGCAATTTTTACATATATCATAAAGCATAAGCACACTATATTACATATATTACACCACACGAATACAACTATCTTATTCCGACTCGCTTGTTTCTTCTTCTTTGGTTTTGGTTCGTTTTCCCAAGTTTCTAGGGATATATGATGTTCCCCTAATACGAGCCGTTATTTTCCACATTGGTTTAGAAAAACCTGGTGGTTTAGAGGTTCCCGGGTCATTGTTACAACTTAAGGACTTCGGGGGTTGACGATACATATAAAGTTCATCGGGGTTGGAATTAGATTTCTCTATTTTTATGCCCTTTCCCTTATTATTTTCTTTTGCCTTTTTAAATTCAGTTGGGGTAATTTCTATAACATCATCGGAATTCTCGTCGGAATCCGATTCATCGGAGAATTGGTAATCCTCCCAATATTTTGCTTCCTTAGCGGAAACACCATTGACCATAATTAACCTTGGTCGGTTGGTTGAGGATTTTCTTTTACTTAACCGTTTTATTATTTCCCCCACCGGTTCTATTTCTTCATCCGGTTCCGATTCTTCTTCCGGTTCCGATTCTTCTTCTGGTTCCGACTCTTCTTCCGGTTCCTCTTCGGGAACTTGTGAATCAGTCCACGAATCATTCCAATTTACATTTGACTCTTCATTATTATTAGGTGAGTCAATGGGACTTGTTCTAGAGGTAGACATCTATCACATAATATCAAACGCGTTAAGAGATTAATATATCACATAATATTCACATGTTAAAAATATATAGTTTCCAACAAAATTTGTTAAGCAATCATTTTTCAAGTAAACACGGTCGAAGTCCAGACTCACTAATGCATCCTAACAAACTAGATAAGACACACTAATGCAAAATTCTGGTTCTCTAAGACCAACGCTCTGATACCAACTGAAATGTCCCGTTCTTATTGATTAAAAACGTTCCATATTAATTGATTTCGTTGCGAGGTTTTGACCTCTATATGAGACGTTTTTCAAATACCGCATTCATTTTTAAAACAAACCATAACCTTTATTTCATAAATAAAGGTTTAAAAAATTTTACGTAGATTATCAAATAATGATAATCTAAAATATCCTGTTTACACACGACCATTACATAATGGTTTACAATACAAATATGTTACATCGAAATCAGTTTCTTGAATGCAGTTTTTACACAATATCGTATAAACATGGACTCCAAATCTTGTCCTTATTTTAGTATGCAACAGCGGAAGCTCTTAATATTCACCTGAGAATAAACATGCTTTAAACGTCAACAAAAATGTTGGTGAGTTATAGGTTTAACCTATATATATCAAATCGTAACAATAGACCACAAGATTTCATATTTCAATACACATCCCATACATAGAGATATAAATCATTCATATGGTGAACACCTGGTAACCAACATTAACAAGATGCATATATAAGAATATCCCCATCATTCCGGGACACCCTTCGGATATGATATAAATTTTGAAGTACTAAAGCATCCGGTACTTTGGATGGGGTTTGTTTGGCCCAATAGATCTATCTTTAGGATTCGCGTCAATTAGGGTGTCTGTTCCCTAATTCTTAGATTACCAGACTTAATAAAAAGGGGCATATTCGATTTCGATAATTCAACCATAGAATGTAGTTTCACGTACTTGTGTCTATTTTGTAAATCATTTATAAAACCTGCATGTATTCTCATCCCAAAAATATTAGATTTTAAAAGTGGGACTATAACTCACTTTCACAGATTTTTACTTCGTCGAGAAGTAAGACTTGGCCACTGTTGATTCACGAACCTATAACAATATATACATATATATTAAAGTATGTTCAAAATATATTTACAACACTTTTAATATATTTTGATGTTTTAAGTTTATTAAGTCAGCTGTCCTCGTTAGTAACCTACAACTAGTTGTCCACAGTTAGATGTACAGAAATAAATCAATAAATATTATCTTGAATCAATCCACGACCCAGTGTATACGTATCTCAGTATTGATCACAACTCAAACTATATATATTTTGGAATCAACCTCAACCCTGTATAGCTAACTCCAACATTCACATATAGAGTGTCTATGGTTGTTCCGAAATATATATAGATGTGTCGACATGATAGGTCGAAACATTGTATACGTGTCTATGGTATCTCAAGATTACATAATATACAATACAAGTTGATTAAGTTATGGTTGGAATAGATTTGTTACCAATTTTCACGTAGCTAAAATGAGAAAAATTATCCAATCTTGTTTTACCCATAACTTCTTCATTTTAAATCCGTTTTGAATGAATCAAATTGCTATGGTTTCATATTGAACTGTATTTTATGAATATAAACAGAAAAAGTATAGGTTTATAGTCGGAAAAATAAGTTACAAGTCGTTTTTGTAAAGGTAGTCATTTCAGTCGAAAGAACGACGTCTAGATGACCATTTTAGAAAACATACTTCCACTTTGAGTTTAACCATAATTTTTGGATATAGTTTCATGTTCATAATAAAAATAATTTTCTCAGAATAACAACTTTTAAATCAAAGTTTATCATAGTTTTTAATTAACTAACCCAAAACAGCCCGCGGTGTTACTACGACGGCGTAAATCCGGTTTTACGGTGTTTTTCGTGTTTCCAGGTTTTAAATCATTAAGTTAGCATATCATATAGATATAGAACATGTGTTTAGTTAATTTTAAAAGTCAAGTTAGAAGGATTAACTTTTGTTTGCGAACAAGTTTAGAATTAACTAAACTATGTTCTAGTGATTACGAGTTTAAACCTTCGAATAAGATAGTTTTATATATATGAATCGAATGATGTTATGAACATCATTACTACCTCAAGTTTAGTAGGTAAACCTACTGGAAGTGACAAGAAATGATCTAGCTTCAAAGGATCTTGGATGGCTTGAAAGTTCTTGAAGTAGGATCATGACACAAAAACAAGTTCAAGTAAGATTTTTGCTCGAATTAAGATAGTTTATAGTTATAGAAATTGAATCAAAGTTTGAATATGAATATTACCTTGAATAAGAAAGATAACCTACTGTATATAACAAAGGTTTCTTGATCTTAGATGATTACTTGGAATGGATTAGAAAGCTTGGAAGTAAATTAGTAAACTTGAAGGGATTTTTGAAGTATTCTTGAAGTGTTCTTCCTATGATGATTATAGCTTGATTCTTGAAGTGATTTTTGATGAAGATGATGATTAACTACTGGAAAAATACGTTCATAATAGTGTGGGTGTGTTGAGAGAGAATTAGAAAGAGATTTGGAAGTGAAATGGAGTGAATGATGAGTGTTAATTGGTGAGTGGTGAGTGGGGTTAAAAGGAGTTCTAGTTAGTTGACTAGCTCATGGTAGAAGTTAAAATTGATTAGTCATACATGACATAATCAAGAGTGGAATCCCATGCTAGTTCCTATTGGTATATACCCATAGTAAGTACGTTTTGAAGCTGTGTATAATACGGGTAAGAATACGACTAGAATTCTTGATGAAAGAAAAGAATGGAAAAGTAACTGTAACCATTTTCGTTAAGTATGAGTGTTTTGATATATGTCTTGAAGTCTTCCAAAAGTATTTTAATACATCTAAATACACTACATGTATATACATTTTAACGGAGTCGTTAAGTCATTGTTAGTCGTTACATGTAAGTGTTGTTTTGAAACCTTTAAGTTAACGATCTCAATTAATATTGTTAACCCATTGTTTATTATATCTAATGAGATGTTAAATTATTATATTATCATGATATTATGATATATTAATATATCTTAATATGATATATATACATTTAAATGTCATTACAACGATAATCGTTACATATATGTCTCGTTTCGAAATCCTTAAGTTAGTAGTCTTGTTTATATGTATATAACTCATTGTTAATATACTTATGGAGATACTTACTTATCATAATCTCATGTTAACCATATGTATATCCATATATATATATCATCATGTCGTTTTTACAAGTTTTAACGTTCGTGAATCGCCGGTCAACTTGGGTGGTCAATTGTCTATATGAAACATATTTCAATTAATCAAGTCTTAACAAGTTTGATTGCTTAACATGTTGGAAACATTTAATCATGTAAATATCAATCTCAATTAATATATATAAACATGGAAAAGTTCGGGTCACTACATCTAAACCACCAGGTTTTTCTAAACCAATGTGGAAAACGACAGCTCGTATTAGGGGAACATCATATATCCCTAGAAACTTGGCAAAATGAACTAAAACCGAAGAAGAAGAAACAAGCGAGTCAGAATAAGATAGTTGTATTCGTGTGGTGTAATATATGTAATATAGTGTGCTTATGCTTTATGATATATGTAAAAATTGCTTGTATTAATAAGTATTTTTTTTATGAATCTAACTCTTGTCTATTTTACAGTATAAAAACACAAAATGGATAGACAACCCAATATTTTAAGAGACCTACCCGGAGACATGATTGATTAAATCTTGTCTAGAGTCGGTCAGAATTCTTCGGCACAACTATTTAAGGCGAGATCAGTTTGTAAGACATTCGAAGAACGTTCCAAGAATGCCTTGGTTTATAAAAGGCTTTCGTTCGAAAGATGGGGGATATCACATTGGGAAATCCATAAGTTACGATGTGTTTACTTTGACGCATATATTGCGGGGAACCCAAATGCTATTTTACGCAATGGGTTAAGAAATTATTTTGACTCAATATATCCGAATATTGGACTTCGTGATTTAGAAAAAGCGACTAACATGCAACATAAAGAAGCATGTTATGCTTATGGATTAGTAATGTTCGCTTCTCACCAAAGTGAGAACAAGAACATCGGGCTACAACTATTAAACAAAACGTTCCCACAAGTGACGGAGTCGGTAATTGGGGTAAGAAATGAGGTTTTTAGATTGTTACGGGACTGTTGGACATTATGTAACCCTCGTCCCTTTGACGACGTTACAACACGTTGTCTTATCATCGGCCATAACGGTTATGTTCCACAAGACCAAGGATGGGAAGTAATCCTAGTAAAACCAGAATGCATGACTTGTTTCTGGACGTATGAATTACGTGTCTTTATTGCCTTTGCTGAACGACTTGTGTACTAGCTAGAATTATCTTCACAACCATCTTGTATCAAATTTATTGTGTGCTATATTTCATACTATATGTAAAATAAGCGGTATTGTAAGTTTGTAAAATATTGTGTAAAAGTTTGAACGCGATATATTATTATAATCAGTTTTTCATATAGAATTGTAGTAGTTGAATTGTATATTAGCTACTAAGTATGAACTTAACGGGTAGGTACTACCCGAATTTAAACTTATAAAACGCTAATATGAAAAAAAGCTTTTATAAATGAGTTCATATTATGCTACGAAATACTATTAACTACTCTTAATATTCTGTATGATTAACTTGTTCCATTTGACTATTTTAAAGGAAATGGCATCGACTACTCGACACACCGTGAATATGAATGAAGAGGAATTCCGTACTTTTCTAGCTTCAAACATAGCCGCAGTACAGGCTGCGCTACATACCAACAATAATCTTGGATCTAGCAGTACAGGAAATCGTGTAGGATGCACCTACAAAGAATTCACTGCCTGCAAACCTTTGAAATTTGATGGAACCGAAGGACCGATCGGATTGAAACGGACCGACAAGGTCGAATCGGTGTTTGCCATAAGTAAGTGTACTGAAGAGGACAAAGTGAAGTACGCTACGCATACCTTCACAGGTTCTGCGTTAACATGGTGGAATACCTATCTAGAGCAAGTGGGACAAGACAATGCGTACGCACTACCGTGGTCAGTATTCAAGCACTTGATGAACGAGAAGTACCGTCCCAGAACCGAGGTCAATAAGCTCAAGACAGAACTTAGAGGGTTACGAACCCAAGGATTTGATATTACCACGTACGAAAGACGATTCACAGAATTGTGCCTATTGTGTCCGGGAGCATTCGAAGATGAGGAGGAGAAGATCGACGCGTTTGTGAAAGGATTACCGGAAAGAATCCAAGAAGATATAAGTTCACACGAGCCCGCCTCCATACAACAGGCATGTAGAATGGCTCACAAACTCGTGAACCAGATTGAAGAAAGAATTAAAGAACAGACTGCTGAAGAGGCCAATGTGAAGCAAGTCAAAAGAAAGTGGGAGGAAGACGGTGATAAGAATCACCAATACAACAACAACAGCAATTACAACAATAATCGCAACAATTATCCCAACAATCGCAACATCAATCGCAACTACAACAAACGGCCCAACAACAACAACAACAACAACAACAGTAACTACAACAATCATCTCAACAACAATAATAACCGCAACAACAACAACAATCAGAAGCAGCTATGCCAAAGGTGTGAAAAGTATCACTCGGGGTTCTGCACCAAATTTTGCAACAAGTGTAAAAGAAATGGTCATAGCGCGGCGAAGTGTGAGGTCTACGGACCAGGGGTTAATAGAACGAAAGGAACAAATGGTGTCGGAACGAGTAATGGCGGAGCAAGTAGTGTCGGAGCAAGTTATGCCAATGTAGTTTGTTATAAATGTGGAAAACCGGGCCACATTATTAGAAATTGCCCGAACCAGGAGAACACGAATGGACAAGGCCGCGGAAGAGTTTTCAATATTAATGCGGCAGAGGCACAGGAAGAACCGGAGCTTGTTACGGGTACGTTTCTTATTGACAATAAATCTGCTTACGTTTTATTTGATTCGGGTGCAGATAGAAGCTATATGAGTAGAGATTTTTGTGCTAAATTAAGTTGTCCATTGAGGCCTTTGGATAGTAAATTTTTACTCGAATTAGCAAATGGTAAATTAATTTCAGCAAATAATATATGTCGGAATCGAGAAATTAAACTGGTTAGCGAAACATTTAAGATTGATTTGATACTAGTAGAGTTAGGGAGTTTTGATGTGATAATCGGTATGGACTGGTTGAAAGAAGTGAAAGCAGAGATCGTTTGTTACAAAAATGCAATTCGCATTATACGAGAAAAAGGAAAACCCTTAATGGTGTACGGAGAAAAGGGCAACACGAAGCTACATCTTATTAGTAATTTGAAGGCACAAAAACTAATAAGAAAAGGTTGCTATGCTATTCTAGCACACGTCGAGAAAGTACAAACTGAAGAAAAGAGCATCAATGATGTTCCCATTGCAAAAGAATTTCCCGATGTATTTCTGAAAGAATTACCGGGATTACCCCCACATCGATCCGTTGAATTTCAAATAGATCTTGTACCAGGAGCTGCACCAATAGCTCGTGCTCCTTACAGACTCGCACCCAGTGAGATGAAAGAACTGCAAAGCCAATTACAAGAACTTTTAGAGCGTGGTTTCATTCGACCAAGCACATCACCGTGGGGAGCTCCTGTTTTGTTTGTCAAGAAGAAAGATGGTACATTCAGGTTGTGTATCGACTACCGAGAGTTGAACAAACTTACCATCAAGAACCGTTACCCACTACCGAGAATCGACGACTTATTTGATCAACTACAAGGCTCGTCTGTTTATTCAAAGATTGACTTACGTTCCGGGTATCATCAAATGCGGGTGAAAGAAGATGATATTCCAAAGACTGCTTTCAGAACACGTTACGGTCATTACAAGTTTATGGTCATGCCGTTTGGTTTAACTAATGCACCAGCTGTGTTCATGGACCTTATGAACCGAGTGTGTGGAACATACCTTGACAAGTTTGTCATTGTTTTCATTGATGACATACTTATTTACTCAAAGAATGACCAAGAACACGGTGAACATTTGAGAAAGGTGTTAGAAGTATTGAGGAAGGAAGAATTGTACGCTAAGTTTTCAAAGTGTGCATTTTAGTTGGAAGAAGTTCAATTCCTCGGTCACATAGTGAACAAAGAAGGTATTAAGGTGGATCCGGCAAAGATAGAAACTGTTGAAAAGTGGGAAACCCCGAAAACTCCGAAACACATACGCCAGTTTTTAGGACTAGCTGGTTACTACATAAGGTTCATCCAAGAATTTTCCAAAATAGCAAAACCCTTGACTGCATTAACGCATAAAGGGAAGAAATTTGAATGGAATGATGAACAAGAGAAAGCGTTTCAGTTATTGAAGAAAAAGCTAACTACGGCACCTATATTGTCATTGCCTGAAGGGAATGATGATTTTGTGATTTATTGTGATGCATCAAAGCAAGGTCTCAGTTGTGTATTAATGCAACGAACGAAGGTGATTGCTTATGCGTCTAGACAATTAAAGATTCACGAACAAAATTATACGACGCATGATTTGGAATTAGGCGCGGTTGTTTTTGCATTAAAGACTTGGAGGCACTACTTATATGGGGTCAAAAGTATTATATATACCGACCACAAAAGTCTTCAACACATATTTAATCAGAAACAACTGAATATGAGGCAGTGTAGGTGGATTGAATTATTGAATGATTACGACTTTGAGATTCGTTACCACCCGGGGAAGGCAAATGTGGTAGCCGATGCCTTGAGCAGGAAGGACAGAGAACCCATTCGAGTAAAATCTATGAATATAATGATTCATAATAACCTTACTACTCAAATAAAGGAGGCGCAACAAGGAGTTTTAAAAGAGGGAAATTTAAAGGATGAAATACCCAAAGGATCGGAGAAGCATCTTAATATTCGGGACGACGGAACCCGGTATAGGACTGAAAGGATTTGGGTACCAAAATTTGGAGATATGAGAGAAATGGTACCAAAACCAGATACTCAATACATCCTGGAACGGAGAAGATGTACAAGGATCTCAAGAAACATTTTTGGTGGCTGGGTATGAAAGCCGATGTTGCTAAACACGTAGGAGAATGTTTGACGTGTTCTAAGGTCAAAGCTGAGCATCAGAAACCATCAGGTCTACTTCAACTACCCGAAATCCCGGAATGGAAATGGGAAAACATTACCATGGATTTCATCACTAAATTGCCAAGGACTGCAAGTAGTTTTGATACTATTTGGGTAATAGTTGATCGTCTCACCAAATCAGCACACTTCCTGCCAATAAGAGAAGATGACAAGATGGAGAAGTTAGCACGACTGTATTTGAAGGAAGTCGTCTCCAGACATGGAATACCAATCTCTATTATCTCTGATAGGGATGGCAGATTTATTTCAAGATTCTGGCAGACATTACAGCAAGCATTAGGAACTCGTCTAGACATGAGTACTGCCTATCATCCACAAACTGATGGGCAGAGCGAAAGGACGATACAAACGCTTGAAGACATGCTACGAGCATGTGTTATTGATTTCGGAAACAGTTGGGATCGACATCTACCGTTAGCAGAATTTTCCTACAACAACAGCTACCATTCAAGCATTGAGATGGCGCCGTTTGAAGCACTTTATAGTAGAAAGTGCAGGTCTTCGATTTTTTGGAGTGAAGTGGGGGATAGACAGATTACGGGTCCGGAGATTATACAAGAAACTACCGAGAAGATCATCCAAATTCAACAACGGTTGAAAACCGCCCAAAGTCGACAAAAGAGCTACGCTGACATTAAAAGAAAAGATATAGAATTTGAAATTGGAGAGATGGTCATGCTTAAAGTTGCACCTTGGAAAGGCGTTGTTCGATTTGGTAAACGAGGAAAATTAAATCCAAGGTATATTGGACCATTCAAGATTATTGATCGTGTCGGACCAGTAGCTTACCGACTTGAGTTACTTCAACAACTCGCGGCTGTACATAACACTTTCCACGTCTCGAATTTGAAGAAATTTTTTGCTAAAGAAGATCTCACTATTTGATAAGGCTAAAAAGGAACATATATTTCATAGCAAAATCCCCCAAGAAAGACAAGATTTTAGTTGCAATTGTTCCATTTTCAAGTGATATTCGTTTATATTAAATAAGTGCGAAGACAAAAGGCGAAAACGACGAATTAAAGACACAAAGGTCCAAAAAGCTCAAATATACAAGATACAAATAAAAAGGTTCAAATTATTGATGAAGAACGTCTAAAAATGACAAGAGTACAAGTTGCGGAACGCAAAGTACACGATATAAAATAGTACGAAAGGACGTCCGAAAATCCGGAACCGGGACCCGAGCCAAGAAGAAACGCCCGACGCAATGGACCAAAAATATCTAGTCTACTATGCACATAAATATAATATAATATATAAATAATTATTAAAATTATTTATATTTTATATATATTTAATAAATATGTCGACGAACAAGAAGACAAAAGATATGTGAGCTGTCCAGCGTGGCCATGCGAGTCGCATGGCAAATAGGCATAAACCCATGCGAGTCGCATGGCAGTAAAAATCTGGCCAAATGCCTATAAAAAGGCAGTTTATGCACGAACTCAAACACATCTTTTTCTTTTCCTTCTCTGTAAACATATAACATAAATAAATAATTATAATTTTAATTATAATTTTAATAATTATGATTTAGTTTAGTATTGTAACAAATGATTTACGGGTTTTAAGTCAAGACTCTGCCCGTGTAATACTACGATATTAATACCCACTGTAAGTTATGTCTTTCCTTTTTAATTTAATGTCTCGTAACTAAGTTATTATTATGCTTATTTGAGCCGAAGTAATCGTGATGTTAGGCTAAAATATTAAGACGGGGTTATTGAACTTTGTACCATAATTAAGGTTTGGGCAAAAGACCGACACTTGTGGAAATTGGACTATTGACTATTAATAGATGGGGGGTATTGTCTAATTGAGTGACAACTCATTGGAGTCTGTCGAACCTATCTTCAAATTAATTAACCTAATAATTAATAATGATTATGGTTGTCCTATTTAGTGACGTTCATATGAAATCTGTTATAATCATTTAATTAATCAATTGGGTTGGGTAATTGATTATTCATTCTGATCAAGTGGATGAATTAATATTCATAAACTAATTAAAACAGGGGTAGATTACATACAGTGATAACTGGTGTAATTGTTGATAGAAGTGATAACTGCGTCACAGTTTAAATCCTTAATCAGTTGGAATATTTGACTTCGGGTATAAGGGTAATTTGACGAGGATACTCGTACTTTATATTTATGACCGATGGACTATTATGGACAAAAACCAGATAGACGTATCAAATAAACCAGGACAAAGGACAATTAACCCATGGTAATAAATTAAAATCAACACGTCAAACATCATGATTACGGAAGTTTAAATAAGCATAATTCTTTTATTGTATTTCTCATCGTATCTTTATTTACTGTCATTTTAATACTCGCAATTTTATTTACTGTCATTTTATTTATTGTCATTATTTTACGCACTTTAATTATCGTCATTTATCTTTACGCTTAAAATATAGAATCGACAAACCGGTCATTAAACGGTAAAACCCCCCTTTTATAATAATATTACTACTTATATAATTATATATATTTTGTATAAATATAGTTGTTAAAAATATAGTAAGTATCACCAGCTCCCTGTGGAACGAACCGGACTTACTAAAAACTACACTACTCTACGATTAGGTACACTGCCTATAGTGTTGTAGCAAGGTTTAGGTATATCTCATCCGTAAATTAATAAAACTTGTGTCATATTTTGTAGTATTTTGTATTAAAAATAATACTATTTCGTACCCTCACGCTACATCATCAAGTTTTTGGCGCCGCTGCCGGGGAGCACTAAAACGCTATATTTTTAATTTATATTTGCAAAAAAAAAAAAAAAAAAAAAAAAAAAAAAAACGTAAAAAAAAAAAAAAAAATTATAAAAAAATATATTTTTAAGATTTTGTCTATAAAAAAAATTTTTTTTTTTTAGTTTTATTACCTTTAGATTTTTAGACTATATTCGCAACTTTTAGTATTAAGTTTAGTTTTGCCATAGTTATTTTTACTTCTAGAATTTTTAGTTTTGCCGTAAAATCCCTTAAGTGCTTTTTCTTTAGACTAAGATTTAGGTGCCTTAAAATTTTGCGACGCCATTTTTCGTGCTATTTTCTTATTTCGTATTTTTCGACGCCTTTTACCTATGTATCAATTACAATTCCAATTAGTGATCTCCATTTGTAGCTTTAATTTTAAGATAGTGATCGTTATAAGGTTGGATTAACCGCGTGTTTACAAACCACTCTTCGTCTTTTTCATTTTTCAACGCGCAATCTTTTTCTCTCTTATTTCTCGCCATTCTAGTTTTTAGGACTTAAAATTTTTTCTACTTCTTCTCTAAATTTCTTAAAATTACGAAAATTTATTTTAAGTGGTTAAATTGATAGACATCAAAATTTTCTGGTTCGTAGTAATAGTTGGATTTGTACGTGGACCGGGTTATTGGAGCCAAACAGTCCTCAATTATATTGAGACCAAACGAATCCTGCCCCTCTGCTGCATCTTTTGGCTATTCGAAACGTGGGCAAAATCAGAAAAGTCTATTAATTGGATAACTTATTATAATTTTTCTTTCCTTTTTAAAAACTAATAGGATATTCAGTGAATGCACCGAGCAAAACGTTCACCACCTTTCATACGTTCACCACCTGTAACTCGATCAAGACATCTAGCAAATATTGTCGCCGTTGATTTTTCTTTAGAATCGTCATCTAGTCGAACAAGAACTCCAACTCAAATTTCCGATAATCCATCTTTTGAACCCGACTTCACAATTAAGAACCCGGAGCATATTCAAGGACAATTCCAAGATCCGGAACCACTAATTATTCCTCCTGAACCACAAACCGTTAAATCAGAGTCCTCTAGTGATTCGTATTCAACAAATTCAATTATGGAAGTAACGGAACCTCTAAGTATGGAAGATCGAATGAGAGCCACACGCACGGGCCAAGGTCACGCCATTATTAAGCCAGAAGTTAATGCGCCAGATTATGAAATCAAAGGACAAATTCTACACATGGTAACTAACCAATGCCAATTCAGTGGTGCACCGAATGAAGATCCTAACGAACACCTTCGTACGTTTAAAAGAATTTGTACACTATTCAAAATCCGAGAAGTGGAAGATGAGCAGATCTATCTCATGTTGTTTCCCTGGACTTTAAAGGGAGAAGCCAAAGATTGGTTAGAATCGTTACCTGAAGGGGCGATTGACACATGGGATGTTTTAGTTGAAAAATTTCTTAAACAATTCTTTCCGGCATCTAAAGCCGTGAGACTTCAAGGAGAAATTGTTACGTTCGCGCAAAAGCCAAATGAAACATTATATGAGGCGTGGACAAGATTCGGAAGGATGTTGAGAGGATGTCCTCAACACGGTTTAGACACTTACCAAATAGTACAAATATTCTACCAAGGTGTCAACGTTGCTACACGAAAAGACATCGACATAACAGCTGGTGGTTCCATCATGAAGAAAACCGCAACTGAAGCTTACAAAATTATTGATAATACAGCCTCCCACTCGCATGAGTGGCACCAAGAAAAAGATATTTTTCGTTCATCTAAAGTGGCTAGAGCCGATTCTAGCCATGACTTTGATTCCGTTTCCGCAAAAATAGATGCTTTCGAAAGACGAATGGAAAAGATGAATAAAGATATTCACGCAATACGAATCAGTTGTGAGCAATGCGGTGGACCACACTTATTGAAAGATTGTCACATTGAACCAACGATGGAACAACGAGAGAATGTTTCCTATATGAACCAAAGGCCGGGAAATAATTATCAAAATAATTATCAACCGCCAAGGCTAAACTTAAATCGAAATCAAAACATTCTTTACAATCCAAAAGGACCCGAAAATAACTGGTATAACCAACAAGGTCCGAATAACCAACCGACTCAAAACAACACTTTCAATCAACAAAGACCTAGCTTGTATAAACCACCACAACAACCCGAAGAGAAAAAGCCAAATCTAGAAGAAATGATGGCAAAGCTGATTGAATCTCAAACACAATTCATTACATCTCAAACCCAAACGAACGAGAGATTTGATCAGTCATTAAGAACTCAACAAGCTTCCATTTTGAATCTAGAAAAACACGTAGGTACTCTTGCTAGCATGATGAGTGAGAGGGAACAAGGAAAGCTACCGAGTAATACTGAAGTAAATCCTCGGAATGAGAATGTTAATATGGTTTCAACGAATTCTGAAAAACCAGCACCAGAAGATGGGAAGGTTTTAGATGAGAGTAACAATGAAGAAGTTACACCACCACCACCCGAGTATGTAAAGCCAATGGTGGCACCATACAAACCACCCATCCCGTTTCCAAGAAAAGGAGTTGAGTATGAGCAAGTGATAGGTAATAAAGATTGTGATACCTCTGGAAAGAAGAAGAAGAAAAAGAATAAGAAAGTGCAAGAAACAAAAGCCGTAAATATAAACCCGGTGAAGACAGTTCCACCAAAACCTCCACCTAGGGTAGGTGATCCGGGTGAATTTATTGTTCCTTGTCTACTTAGTGATTGTGTCATGTATGATGCACTAGCAGATTTAGGTGCAAGTGTAAGTGTTATGCCTCTTTCCTTATATAAGAGATTAGGTGTAGGTAAGTTAAGTCCAACGGATATGAGTGTTCGACTCTTTGATCAAACCATTAAGCACCCAGTTGGAATTGCTGACAACCTACCCATTCAAGTAGGTAATTTAACCTTTCTAGTCGAATTCATTGTCATTGACATAGAAGAGGACCCATGTAGTGACCCGAACTTTTACATGTTTATATATATTAATTGAGATTGATGTTTACATGATTAAATGTTTCCAACATGTTAAGCAATCAAACTTGTTAAGACTTGATTAATTGAAATAGGTTTCATATAGACAATTGACCACCCAAGTTGACCGGTGATTCACGAACGTTAAAACTTGTAAAAAACTATATGATGACATATATATGGTTATATATATAGTTAACATGATATTATGATAAGTAAACATATCATTAATTATATTAACAATGAACTACATATGTAAAAACAAGACTACTAACTTAATGATTTTGAAACGAGACATATATGTAACGTTTATCGTTGTAACGACATTTAATGTATATATATCATATTAAGAGATATTCGTACATCATAATATCATGATAATATAATAATTTAAAATCTCTTTTGTTATTATAAACATTGGGTTAACAACATTTAACAAGATCGTTAACCTAAAGGTTTCAAAACAACACTTACATGTAACGACTAACGATGACTTAACGACTCAGTTAAAATGTATATACATGTAGTGTTTTAATATGTATTTATACACTTTTGAAAGACTTCAATACACTTATCAAAATACTTCTACTTAACAAAAATGCTTACAATTACATTCTCGTTCAGTTTCATCAACAATTCTACTCGTATGCACCCGTATTCGTACTCGTATAATACATAGCTTTTAGATGTATGTACTATTGGTATATACACTCCAATGATCAGCTCTTAGCAGCCCATGTGAGTCACCTAACACATGTGGGAACCATCATTTGGCAACTAGCATGAAATATCTCATAAGATTACAAAAATATGAGTAATCATTCATGACTTATTTACATGAAAACAAAATTACATATCCTTTATATCTAATCCATACACCAACGACCAAAAACACCTACAAACACTTTCATTCTTCAATTTTCTTCATCTAATTGAACTCTCTCAAGTTCTATCTTCAAGTTCTAAGTGTTCTTCATAAATTCCAAAAGTTCTAGTTTCATAAAATCAAGAATACTTTCAAGTTTGCTAGCTCACTTCCAATCTTGTAAGGTGATCATCCAACCTCAAGAAATCTTTGTTTCTTACAGTAGGTTATCATTCTAATACAAGATAATAATCATATTCAAACTTTGGTTCAATTTCTATAACTATAACAATCTTATTTCAAGTGATGATCTTACTTGAACTTGTTTTCGTGTCATAATTTTGCTTCAAGAACTTTGAGCCATCCAAGGATCCATTGAAGCTAGATCCATTTTTCTCTTTTCCAGTAGGTTCATCCAAGGAACTTAAGGTAGTAATGATGTTCATAACATTATTCGATTCATACATATAAAGCTATCTTATTCGAAGGTTTAAACTTGTAATCACTAGAACATAGTTTAGTTAATTCTAAACTTGTTCGCAAACAAAAGTTAATCCTTCTAACTTGACTTTTAAAATCAACTAAACACATGTTCTATATCTATATGATATGCTAACTTAATGATTTAAAACCTGGAAACACGAAAAACAACGTAAAACCGGATTTACGCCGTCGTAGTAACACCGCGGGCTGTTTTGGGTTAGTTAATTAAAAACTATGATAAACTTTGATTTAAAAGTTTTTATTCTGAGAAAATGATTTTTATTATGAACATGAAACTATATCCAAAAATTATGGTTAAACTCAAAGTGGAAGTATGTTTTCTAAAATGGTCATCTAGACGTCGTTCTTTCGACTGAAATGACTACCTTTACAAAAACGACTTGTAACTTATTTTTCCGACTAGAAACCTATACTTTTTTTGTTTAGATTCATAAAATAGAGTTCAATATGAAACCATAGCAATTTGATTCACTCAAAACGGATTTAAAATGAAGAAGTTATGGGTAAAACAAGATTGGATAATTTTTCTCATTTTAGCTACGTGAAAATTGGTAACAAATCTATTCCAACCATAACTTAATCAACTTGTATTATATATTATGTAATCTTGAGATACCATAGACACGTATACAATGTTTCGACCTATCATGTCGACACATCTATATATATTTCGGAACAACCATAGACACTCTATATGTGAATGTTGGAGTTAGCTATACAGGGTTGAGGTTGATTCCAAAATATATATAGTTTGAGTTGTGATCAATACTGAGATACGTATACACTGGGTCGTGGATTGATTAAAGATAATATTTATCGATTTATTTCTGTACATCTAACTGTGGACAACTAGTTGTAGGTTACTAACGAGGACAGCTGACTTAATAAACTTAAAACATCAAAATATATTAAAAGTGTTGTAAATATATTTTGAACATACTTTGATATATATGTATATATTGTTATAGGTTCGTGAATCAACCAGTGGTCAAGTCTTACTTCCCGACGAAGTAAAAATCTGTGAAAGTGAGTTATAGTCCCACTTTTAAAATCTAATATTTTTGGGATGAGAATACATGCAGGTTTTATAAATGATTTACAAAATAGACACAAGTACGTGAAACTACATTCTATGGTTGAATTATCGAAATCGAATATGCCCCTTTTTATTAAGTCTGGTAATCTAAGAATTAGGGAACAGACACCCTAATTGACGCGAATCCTAAAGATAGATCTATTGGGCCTAACAAACCCCATCCAAAGTACCGGATGCTTTAGTACTTCGAAATTTATATCATATCCGAAGGGTGTCCCGGAATGATGGGGATATTCTTATATATATGCATCTTGTTAATGTCGGTTACCAGGTGTTCACCATATGAATGATTTTTATCTCTATGTATGGGATGTGTATTGAAATATGAAATCTTGTGGTCTATTGTTACGATTTAATATATATAGGTTAAACCTATAACTCACCAACATTTTTGTTGACGTTTAAAGCATGTTTATTCTCAGGTGAATACTAAGAGCTTCCGCTGTTGCATACTAAAATAAGGACAAGATTTGGAGTCCATGTTTGTATGATATTGTGTAAAAACTGCATTCAAGAAACTGATTTCGATGTAACATATTTGTATTGTAAACCATAATGTAATGGTCGTGTGTAAACAGGATATTTTAGATTATCATTATTTGATAATCTACATAAAACTTTTTAAACCTTTATTGATGAAATAAAGGTTATGGTTTGTTTTAAAATGAATGCAGTCTTTGAAAAACGTCTCATATAGAGGTCAAAACCTCGCAACGAAATCAATTAATATGGAACGTTTTTAATCAATAAGAACGGGACATTTCAGTTGGTATCAGAGCGTTGGTCTTAGAGAACCAGAATTTTGCATTAGTGTGTCTTATCGAGTTTGTTAGGATGCATTAGTGAGTCTGGACTTCGACCGTGTTTAGTTGAAAAATGATTGCTTAACAAATTTTGTTGGAAACTATATATTTTTAACATGTGAATATTATGTGATATATTAATCTCTTAACGTGTTTGATATTATGTGATAGATGTCTACCTCTAGAACAAGTCCCATTGACTCACCTAATAATAATGAAGAGTCAAATGTAAATTGGAATGATTTGTGGACTGATTCACAAGTTCCCGAAGAGGAACCGGAAGAAGAGTCGGAACCGGAAGAAGAATCGGAACCGGAAGAAGAATCGGAACCGGATGAAGAAATAGAACCGGTGGGAGAAATAATAAAACGGTTAAGTAAAAGAAAATCCTCAACCAACCGACCAAAGTTAATTATGGTCAATGATGTTTCCGCCAAGGAAGCAAAATATTGGGAGGATTACCAATTCTCCGATGAATCGGATTCCGACGAGAATTCCGATGATGTTATAGAAATTACCCCAACTGAATTTAAAAAGGCAAAAGAAAATAATAAGGGAAAGGGCATAAAAATAGAGAAATCTAATTCCAACCCCGATGAACTTTATATGTATCGTCAACCCCCGAAGTCCTTAAGTTGTAACAATGACCCGGGAACCTCTAAACCACCAGGCTTTTCTAAACCAATGTGGACAACGACGGCTCGTATTAGGGGAACATCATATATCTCTAGAAACTTGGCAAAACGAACCAAAACCGAAGAAGAAGAAACGAGCGAGTCGGAATAAGATAGTTGTATTCGTGTGGTGTAATATATGGAATATAGTGTTCTTATGCTTTATGATATATGTAAAAATTGCTTGTATTAATAAGTATTTTTTTATGAATCTAACTCTTGTCTATTTTACAGTTTAAAAACACAAAATGGATAGACAACCCAATATTTTAAGAGACCTACCCGGAGACATGATTGATGAAATCTTGTCTAGAGTCGGCCAGAATTCTTCGGCACAACTATTTAAGGCGAGATCAGTTTGTAAGACATTCGAAGAACGTTCCAAGAATGTCTTGGTTTATAAGAGACTTTCGTTTGAAAGATGGGGGATATCACATTGGGAAACCCATAAGTTACGATGTGTTTACTTTGACGCATATATTGCGGGGAACCCAAATGCTATTTTACGCAACGGGTTAAGAAATTATTTTGACTCAATATATCCGAATATTGGACTTCGTGATTTAGAAAAAGCGGCTAACATGCAACATAAAGAAGCATGTTATGCTTACGGATTAGTAATGTTCGCTTCTCACCAAAGTGAGAACAAGAACATCGGGCTACAACTATTAAACAAAACGTTTCCACAAGTGACGGAGTCGGTAATTGGGGTAAGAAATGAGGTTTTTAGATTATTACGGGACTGTTGGACATTACGTAACCCTCGTCCCTTTGATGACGTTACAACACGCTGTCTTATCAACGGCCATAACGGTTATGTTGCACAAGACCAAGGATGGGAAGTAGTCCTAGTAAAACCAGAATGCATGACTTGTTTCTGGACGTATGAATTACGTGTCTTTATTGCCTTTGCTGAACGACTTGTGTACTAGCTAGAATTGTCTTCACAACTATCTTGTATCAAAGTTATTGTGTGCTATATTTCATGCTTTATGTAAAATAAGCGGTATTGTAAGTTTGTAAAATATTGTATAAAAGTTTGAACGCGAAATATTATTATAATCAGTTTTTCATATAGAATTGTAGTAGTTGAATTGTATATTAGCTACTAAGTATGAACTTAACGGGTAGGTACTACCCGAATTTAAACTTATAAAACGCTAATATGAAGAAAAAGCTTTTATAAATGAGTTCATATTATGCTACGAAATACTATTAACTACTCTTAATATTCTGTATGATTAACTTGTTCCATTTAACTATTTTGAAGGAAATGGCACCGACTACTCGACACACCGTGAATATGAATGAAGAGGAATTCCGTACTTTTCTAGCTTCAAACATAGCCGCAGTACAGGCTGCGCTACATACCAACAATAACCTTGGATCTAGCAGTACAGGAAATCGTGTAGGATGCACCTACAAAGAATTCACTGCCTGCAAACCTTTGGAATTTGATGGAACCGAAGGACCGATCGGATTGAAACGGTGGACCGAGAAGGTTGAATCGGTGTTTGCCATAAGTAAGTGTACTGAAGAGGACAAAGTGAAGTACGCTACGCATACCTTCACAGGTTCTGCGTTAACATGGTGGAATACCTATCTAGAGCAAGTGGGACAAGATGATGCGTACGCACTACCGTGGTCAGCATTCAAGCACTTGATGAACGAGAAGTACCGTCCCAGAACCGAGGTCAATAAGCTCAAGACAGAACTTAGAGGGTTACGAACCCAAGGATTTGATATTACCACGTACGAAAGACGATTCACAGAATTGTGCCTATTGTGTCCCGGAGCATTCGAAGATGAGGAAGAGAAGATCGACGCGTTTGTGAAAGGATTACCGGAAAGAATCCAAGAAGATATAAGTTCACACGAGCCCGCCTCCATACAACAGGCATGTAGAATGGCTCACAAACTAGTGAACCAGATTGAAGAAAGAATTAAAGAACAGACTGCTGAAGAGGCCAATGTGAAGCAAGTCAAAAGAAAGTGGGAGGAAAACGGTGATAAGAATCACCAATACAACAACAACAGCAATTACAACAATAATCGCAAAAATTATCCCAACAATCGCAACATCAATCGCAACTACAACAAACGGCCCAACAACAACAACAACAACAACAACAACAGCAACTACAACAATCATCCCAACAACAATAATAACCGCAACAACAACAACAATCAGAAGCAACTATGCCAAAGGTGTGAAAAGAATCACTCGGGGTTCTGCACCAAATTTTGCAACAAGTGTAAAAGAAATGGTCATAGCGCGGCGAAGTGTGAGGTCTACGGACCAGGGGTTAATAGAACGAAAGGAACAAATGGTGTCGGAACGAGTAATGGCGGAGCAAGTAGTGTCGGAGCAAGTTATGCCAATGTAGTTTGTTATAAATGTGGAAAACCAGGCCACATTATTAGAAATTGCCCGAACCAGGAGAACACGAATGGACAAGGCCGTGGAAGAGTTTTCAATATTAATGCGGTAGAGGCACAGGAAGACCCGGAGCTTGTTACGGGTACGTTTCTTATTGACAATAAATCTGCTTACGTTTTATTTGATTCGGGTGCGGATAGAAGCTATATGAGTAGAGATTTTTGTGCTAAATTAAGTTGTCCATTGACGCCTTTGGATAGTAAATTTTTACTCGAATTAGCAAATGGTAAATTAATTTCAGCAGATAATATATGTCGGAATCGAGAAATTAAACTGGTTAGCGAAACATTTAAGATTGATTTGATACCAGTAGAGTTAGGGAGTTTTGATGTGATAATCGGTATGGACTGGTTGAAAGAAGTGAAAGCGGAGATCGTTTGTTACAAAAATGCAATTCGCATTATACGAGAAAAAGGAAAACCCTTAATGGTGTACGGAGAAAAGGGCAACACGAAGCTACATCTTATTAGTAATTTGAAGGCACAAAAACTAATAAGAAAAGGTTGCTATGCTGTTCTAGCACGCGTCGAGAAAGTACAAACTGAAGAAAAGAGCATCAATGATGTTCCCATTGCAAAAGAATTTCCCGATGTATTTCCGAAAGAATTACCGGGATTACCCCCACATCGATCCGTTGAATTTCAAATAGATCTTGTACCAGGAGCTGCACCAATAGCTCGTGCTCCTTACAGACTCGCACCCAGCGAGATGAAAGAACTGCAAAGCCAATTACAAGAACTTTTAGAGCGTGGTTTCATTCGACCAAGCACATCACCATGGGGAGCTCCTGTTTTGTTTGTCAAGAAGAAAGATGGTACATTCAGGTTGTGTATCGACTACCGAGAGTTGAACAAACTTACCATCAAGAACCGCTACCCACTACCGAGAATCGACGACTTATTTGATCAACTACAAGGCTCGTCTGTTTATTCAAAGATTGACTTACGTTCCGGGTATCATCAAATGCGGGTGAAAGAAGATGATATTCCAAAGACTGCTTTCAGAACACGTTACGGTCATTACGAGTTTATGGTCATGCCGTTTGGTTTAACTAATGCACCAGCTGTGTTCATGGACCTTATGAACCGAGTGTGTGGACCATACCTTGACAAGTTTGTCATTGTTTTCATTGATGACATACTTATTTACTCAAAGAATGACCAAGAACATGGTGAACATTTGAGAAAGGTGTTAGAAGTATTGAGGAAGGAAGAATTGTACGCTAAGTTTTCAAAGTGTGCATTTTGGTTGGAAGAAGTTCAATTCCTCGGTCACATAGTGAACAAAGAAGGTATTAAGGTGGATCCGGAAAAGATAGAAACTGTTGAAAAGTGGGAAACCCCGAAAACTCCGAAACACATACGCCAGTTTTTAGGACTAGCTGGTTACTACAGAAGGTTCATCCAAGACTTTTCCAGAATAGCAAAACCCTTGACTGCATTAACGCATAAAGGGAAGAAATTTGAATGGAATGATGAACAAGAGAAAGCGTTTCAGTTATTGAAGAAAAAGCTAACTACGGCACCTATATTGTCATTGCCTGAAGGGAATGATGATTTTGTGATTTATTGTGACGCATCAAAGCAAGGTCTCGGTTGTGTATTAATGCAACGAACGAAGGTGATTGCTTATGCATCTAGACAATTGAAGATTCACGAACAAAATTATACGACGCATGATTTGGAATTAGGCGCGGTTGTTTTTGCATTAAAGACTTGGAGGCACTACTTATATGGGGTCAAAAGTATTATATATACCGACCACAAAAGTCTTCAACACATATTTAATCAGAAACAACTGAATATGAGGCAGCGTAGGTGGATTGAATTATTGAATGATTACGATTTTGAGATTCGTTACCACCCGGGGAAGGCAAATGTGGTAGCCGATGCCTTGAGCAGGAAGGATAGAGAACCCATTCGAGTAAAATCTATGAATATAATGATTCATAATAACATTACTACTCAAATAAAGGAGGCGCAACAAGGAGTTTTAAAAGAGGGAAATTTAAAGGATGAAATACCCAAAGGATCGGAGAAGCATCTTAATATTCGGGAAGATGGAACCTGGTATAGGGCTGAAAGGATTTGGGTACCAAAATTTGGAGATATGAGAGAAATGGTACTTAGAGAAGCTCATAAAACCAGATACTCAATACATCCTGGAACGGGGAAGATGTACAAGGATCTCAAGAAACATTTTTGGTGGCCGGGTATGAAAGCCGATGTTGCTAAATACGTAGGAGAATGTTTGACGTGTTCTAAGGTCAAAGCTGAGCATCAGAAACCATCAGGTCTACTTCAACAACCCGAAATCCCGGAATGGAAATGGGAAAACATTACCATGGATTTCATCACTAAATTGCCAAGGACTGCAAGTAGTTTTGATACTATTTGGGTAATAGTTGATCGTCTCACCAAATCAGCACACTTCCTACCAATAAGAGAAGATGACAAGATGGAGAAGTTAGCACGACTGTATTTGAAGGAAGTCGTCTCCAGACATGGAATACCAATCTCTATTATCTCTGATAGGGATGGCAGATTTATTTCAAGATTCTGGCAGACATTACAGCAAGCATTAGGAACTCGTCTAGACATGAGTACTGCCTATCATCCACAAACTGATGGGCAGAGCGAAAGGACGATACAAACGCTTGAAGACATGCTACGAGCATGTGTTATTGATTCCGGAAACAGTTGGGATCGACATCTACCGTTAGCAGAATTTTCCTACAACAACAGCTACCATTCAAGCATTGAGATGGCGCCGTTTGAAGCACTTTATGGTAGAAAGTGCAGGTCTCCGATTTGTTGGAGTGAAGTGGGGGATAGACAGATTACGGGTCCGGAGATTATACAAGAAACTACCGAGAAGATCATCCAAATTCAACAACGGTTGAAAACCGCCCAAAGTCGACAAAAGAGCTACGCTGACATTAAAAGAAAAGATATAGAATTTGAAATTGGAGAGATGGTCATGCTTAAAGTTGCACCTTGGAAAGGCGTTGTTCGATTTGGTAAACGAGGGAAATTAAATCCAAGGTATATTGGACCATTCAAGATTATTGATCGTGTCGGACCAGTAGCTTACCGACTTGAGTTACCTCAACAACTCGCGGCTGTACATAACACTTTCCACGTCTCGAATTTGAAGAAATGTTTTGCTAAAGAAGACCTCACTATTCCGTTAGATGAAATCCAAATCAACGAAAAACTCCAATTCATCGAAGAACCCGTCGAAATAATGGATCGTGAGGTTAAAAGACTTAAGCAAAACAAGATACCAATTGTTAAGGTTCGATGGAATGCTCGTAGAGGACCCGAGTTCACCTGGGAGCGTGAAGATCAGATGAAGAAGAAATACCCGCATCTATTTCCAGAAGATTCGTCAACACCTTCAACAGCTTAAAATTTCGGGACGAAATTTATTTAACGGGTAGGTACTGTAGTGACCCGAACTTTTCCATGTTTATATATATTAATTGAGATTGATGTTTACATGATTAAATGTTTCCAACATGTTAAGCAATCAAACTTGTTAAGACTTGATTAATTGAAATAGGTTTCATATAGACAATTGACCACCCAAGTTGACCGGTGATTCACGAACGTTAAAACTTGTAAAAAACTATATGATGACATATATATGGTTATATATATAGTTAACATGATATTATGATAAGTAAACATATCATTAATTATATTAACAATGAACTACATATGTAAAAACAAGACTACTAACTTAATGATTTTGAAACGAGACATATATGTAACGTTTATCGTTGTAACGACATTTAATGTATATATATCATATTAGGAGATATTCGTACATCATAATATCATGATAATATAATAATTTAAAATCTCTTTTGTTATTATAAACATTGGGTTAACAACATTTAACAAGATCGTTAACCTAAAGGTTTCAAAACAACACTTACATGTAACGACTAACGATGACTTAACGACTCAGTTAAAATGTATATACATGTAGTGTTTTAATATGTATTTATACACTTTTGAAAGACTTCAATACACTTATCAAAATACTTCTACTTAACAAAAATGCTTACAATTACATTCTCGTTCAGTTTCATCAACAATTCTACTCGTATGCACCCGTATTCGTACTCGTATAATACATAGCTTTTAGATGTATGTACTATTGGTATATACACTCCAATGATCAGCTCTTAGCAGCCCATGTGAGTCACCTAACACATGTGGGAACCATCATTTGGCAACTAGCATGAAATATCTCATAAGATTACAAAAATATGAGTAATCATTCATGACTTATTTACATGAAAACAAAATTACATATCCTTTATATCTAATCCATACACCAACGAACAAAAACACCTACAAACACTTTCATTCTTCAATTTTCTTCATCTAATTGAACTCTCTCAAGTTCTATCTTCAAGTTCTAAGTGTTCTTCATAAATTCCAAAAGTTCTAGTTTCATAAAATCAAGAATACTTTCAAGTTTGCTAGCTCACTTCCAATCTTGTAAGGTGATCATCCAACCTCAAGAAATCTTTGTTTCTTACAGTAGGTTATCATTCTAATACAAGGTAATAATCATATTCAAACTTTGGTTCAATTTCTATAACTATAACAATCTTATTTCAAGTGATGATCTTACTTGAACTTGTTTTCGTGTCATAATTTTGCTTCAAGAACTTTGAGCCATCCAAGGATCCATTGAAGCTAGATCCATTTTTCTCTTTTCCAGTAGGTTCATCCAAGGAACTTAAGGTAGTAATGATGTTCATAACATCATTCGATTCATACATATAAAGCTATCTTATTCGAAGGTTTAAACTTGTAATCACTAGAACATAGTTTAGTTAATTCTAAACTTGTTCGCAAACAAAAGTTAATCCTTCTAACTTGACTTTTAAAATCAACTAAACACATGTTCTATATCTATATGATATGCTAACTTAATGATTTAAAACCTGGAAACACGAAAAACAACGTAAAACCGGATTTACGCCGTCGTAGTAACACCGCGGGCTGTTTTGGGTTAGTTAATTAAAAACTATGATAAACTTTGATTTAAAAGTTTTTATTCTGAGAAAATGATTTTTATTATGAACATGAAACTATATCCAAAAATTATGGTTAAACTCAAAGTGGAAGTATGTTTTCTAAAATGGTCATCTAGACGTCGTTCTTTCGACTGAAATGACTACCTTTACAAAAACGACTTGTAACTTATTTTTCCGACTAGAAACCTATACTTTTTTTGTTTAGATTCATAAAATAGAGTTCAATATGAAACCATAGCAATTTGATTCACTCAAAACGGATTTAAAATGAAGAAGTTATGGGTAAAACAAGATTGGATAATTTTTCTCATTTTAGCTACGTGAAAATTGGTAACAAATCTATTCCAACCATAACTTAATCAACTTGTATTATATATTATGTAATCTTGAGATACCATAGACACGTATACAATGTTTCGACCTATCATGTCGACACATCTATATATATTTCGGAACAACCATAGACACTCTATATGTGAATGTTGGAGTTAGCTATACAGGGTTGAGGTTGATTCCAAAATATATATAGTTTGAGTTGTGATCAATACTGAGATACGTATACACTGGGTCGTGGATTGATTCAAGATAATATTTATCGATTTATTTCTGTACATCTAACTGTGGACAACTAGTTGTAGGTTACTAACGAGGACAGCTGACTTAATAAACTTAAAACATCAAAATATATTAAAAGTGTTGTAAATATATTTTGAACATACTTTGATATATATGTATATATTGTTATAGGTTCGTGAATCAACCAGTGGTCAAGTCTTACTTCCCGACGAAGTAAAAATCTGTGAAAGTGAGTTATAGTCCCACTTTTAAAATCTAATATTTTTGGGATGAGAATACATGCAGGTTTTATAAATGATTTACAAAATAGACACAAGTACGTGAAACTACATTCTATGGTTGAATTATCGAAATCGAATATGCCCCTTTTTATTAAGTCTGGTAATCTAAGAATTAGGGAACAGACACCCTAATTGACGCGAATCCTAAAGATAGATCTATTGGGCCTAACAAACCCCATCCAAAGTACCGGATGCTTTAGTACTTCGAAATTTATATCATATCCAAAGGGTGTCCCGGAATGATGGGGATATTCTTATATATATGCATCTTGTTAATGTCGGTTACCAGGTGTTCACCATATGAATGATTTTTATCTCTATGTATGGGATGTGTATTGAAATATGAAATCTTGTGGTCTATTGTTACGATTTAATATATATAGGTTAAACCTATAACTCACCAACATTTTTGTTGACGTTTAAAGCATGTTTATTCTCAGGTGAATACTAAGAGCTTCCGCTGTTGCATACTAAAATAAGGACAAGATTTGGAGTCCATGTTTGTATGATATTGTGTAAAAACTGCATTCAAGAAACTGATTTCGATGTAACATATTTGTATTGTAAACCATAATGTAATGGTCGTGTGTAAACAGGATATTTTAGATTATCATTATTTGATAATCTACATAAAACTTTTTAAACCTTTATTGATGAAATAAAGGTTATGGTTTGTTTTAAAATGAATGCAGTCTTTGAAAAACGTCTCATATAGAGGTCAAAACCTCGCAACGAAATCAATTAATATGGAACGTTTTTAATCAATAAGAACGGGACATTTCAACCCAAACATTCCTCTAATTTTAGGTCGACCATTCTTTGCGTCCACCGGGGCGTTATTTGATGTAGGAAATGGAAGAATGACACTTAGTAGTGGTAACAAATCGATCACCTTTATGATTCGAAAGTCTAAATCTCCACCAACCAAAACCATTGAACCAGCAAAAACGATTGGTAACAACCATGTTGTTTTACCAACTCCAACGGTAGTGCTTAATAATAATGAAACGCCTAAGTGTGGGGAAAATGAAGTAACACCTAATGATGACATGATAACAAAGAACCCCGTTGTTGATACGAAATTAAATGATCTCGTTATTAATAGTTCAATGAAGAAACTTATTAAACGGATTCGCGATGCTAGAACCAAGGGGAACTTTAAGTTATGTAACCGGTTAGTATCCAATCTATCACCTAAAGAAAAGGAGAAACTAGTTGAAATTGTGGATATTACACAGGAATCCGACCAATGGCTTAAAGAAAAAGTCACGGATATGCAAGTTGATTATGGACCAAGAGAAATTAACGATGAAGTTAATCACAATTTTGACACCACGGCTACCTAAGTGTGGGGAGATTCAAATGTTCTAAAAAGAAAATGCTATCTAGAGTTAGTTGTTCTGTTCTCGTGTAGTTCCGAGAATGGAACCCGATTGGTCTTTTCCGCTAGCAGACACTAAAGAACTAGTTTCCTCCCTCCATTCTGAATTTTTTTTTATTTTGTAGGTTTTATATAAAAATTAATATGCTTTTTAAATTTAAGTTTTGTGTGATTTTAAAAACAAAATTTACTTTATTTCATTAAGTTAAAAAAAAAAAATTGATTTCTAAAATTCGTCGTGAGTTGAAGACTAGGTCATAGAGCCGAAATTGCTTTACCCGAGAGCGGGGCAAAAAATTTTGTTATCATTATTTTTAATTTTATTGATCTAAAGTATGCCAAAAAAAAATATTATATTTTATAAATTTTTGAACGTGGGGAAATATACCCAACTTCAAAAATATGTATATATGTTTGTAGTTTATATCATGAACACAACAGGGTAAAACAACGCACTTTCAAAGACTGTCATTAAAATTCAGCAAAAGGTACCAATTTTGACGACAAGACGCAAAATAACAAATGTTATATAACAAATGGAGGAATGAACGATGAGGCGCCATCAATCATTCGACGAGCTTTGTAATTACAAACTCGGTATTTTTAATCACTTTTCTACACTAATCACCCTCATGAATTTATAATTATAGTCTGATTTCATGCAAATGAGGGCATTGCATGATCTCAAGTGTGGGGAAGGGTTATAAATTCTCTCGGGTTTATACTTAGTTTAATTGCCAAATTTCATGAAAATTTGAAAAATTTTCAACTAAAATACTAGTAACGCAGTAGTTGTATTAGAATCTAGTGCTCTCTGATAACAAGGAACAACCCTAGTCTTATATACTGACTACCCACTTCTAGTAAAATTTTTCAAAATTTTCAATTAAATGAAGTCAAAATCATGTTTATACATATTTATGAACGATGAAAACTAGGTGTTAATACCGAAATTATCGTTACCTCGAGGACATAAATTGAGAAACAACCCAAAACGCTTGAATTCATTTAAAAAGGAATAAAGAAGAATAAAAAGGCAAAGAAAGAAACTAAGTGTGGGGAGAATGTACCAAGTTATTCAATTAAAAACTATCTATCACATGTTTCTGTAAAGTTATTGCAGGTGCTTTTGTTTTGGACTTAATTAACAGTTTTACCCGGTTTATTGTAATATATTTGAAAGAAAAGATGGATCTACACGATGAATCAATTCCATCATTAAAAGGAAGTAAAGTCTTCCGAAAAAGACACGCGCTTCTTGATTTAGGTCATGAAGTTGTTGTCCAGACCAGCTGTAGGTTGACGAAAAATCTAGAAAAGTCATCTCTAAAATCAGCAGGAAATCCACGGACCTCAGCATCAAACAGGGTCGCCATGTGGTCAGATTTATCCTAACCATGAGAAGGATTTATCTCGTACAATGGGGGGGGCACCGTGCAAATTAGCTTGATAAGACTAATGAATCAGATCCCCAGAAAGGATAATCTCCTTAAAGATTAAAAATCAGCATTTAAGCCTGATATTACTCAATCCTTGATATTGACCTTAAAGATTGAGAATTCAAACTCATGGAATTCAATGATATCTAAACTCGAGCTTGAACGAGAAAATATTTTGATCAAAAATACAAACCGATTTGTTTTCTGAAAACCCATTTTCAATGCGTTCATCACCATTGAACGTAAAATCCTAGGAATTCACCTGGAATTCATTAGGTCACCTGAACCAAATCGGGTGTCAACCGTAAGAACGGTGGTTGCATAGCATGGTCGGAGATAGGACCTTGTGCCAGACCGAAAAATCATAGGATGATCTTTACTATTGCTCCTACCAAGGATAGTACTAGCATCCGACACGTCAAAAGACCATAATCATCTGCATGTCATGGGACATTGCCTTAACAGTTTCTTGTTCATCGCTTTCCTTTACAACCGGACGGTAGTTAACCGAAAGGTAATATACGGAACAAGTAAATTGGATGTGTGCTTTCCGATACAGGGATAGCAGTGGATTACACGAACCTAAATGTTTTTAGCCAAAATATTGATCCACAAATATATTTTGCAACACCGATGGTGGGTCAAATCAGAAAACTTGTCTAGGGTAAAATCTAGCTTGAATTTTTAAAAGATCAAATGTTTTCATAAAGATCCAATTTCCTAAAGGATCTACATTTTTATAGTCATGTGGGACTGTAAACCGCCTTTTAAATGTGCACTTTGCTTTGGAAACCGAAAGTAAATCGGCTATTTGATTGCAAGTGTCGTTGACCTAAACCCAAGGCAACTGTGGATGACACACCCACCTTTAACCATGGTTCTATTGTTAATATCATTGTTTATACCGCTCTATCAAAATCACTGATGTACAAAGTGTGAAGAATAAAGAAGTGATTCGTGTGATGTATTATATTATTTCAAGACTGTATTGCTTGAGGACAAGCAACGCTCAAGTGTGGGGATATTGATAAGGCTAAAAAGGAACATATATTTCATAGCAAAATCCCCCAAGAAAGACAAGATTTTAGTTGCAATTGTTCCATTTTCAAGTGATATTCGTTTATATTAAATAAGTGCGAAGACAAAAGGCGAAAACGACGAATTAAAGACACAAAGGTCCAAAAAGCTCAAATATACAAGATACAAATAAAAAGGTTCAAATTATTGATGAAGAACGTCTAAAAATGACAAGAGTACAAGTTGCGGAACGCAAAGTACACGATATAAAATAGTACGAAAGGACGTCCGAAAATCCGGAACCGGGACCCGAGCCAAGAAGAAACGCCCGACGCAATGGACCAAAAATATCTAGTCTACTATGCACATAAATATAATATAATATATAAATAATTATTAAAATTATTTATATTTTATATATATTTAATAAATATGTCGACGAACAAGAAGACAAAAGATATGTGAGCTGTCCAGCGTGGCCATGCGAGTCGCATGGCAAATAGGCATAAACCCATGCGAGTCGCATGGCAGTAAAAATCTGGCCAAATGCCTATAAAAAGGCAGTTTATGCACGAACTCAAACACATCTTTTTCTTTTCCTTCTCTGTAAACATATAACATAAATAAATAATTATAATTGTAATTATAATTTTAATAATTATGATTTAGTTTAGTATTGTAACAAATGATTTACGGGTTTTAAGTCAAGACTCTGCCCGTGTAATACTACGATATTAATACCCACTGTAAGTTATGTCTTTCCTTTTTAATTTAATGTCTCGTAACTAAGTTATTATTATGCTTATTTGAGCCGAAGTAATCGTGATGTTAGGCTAAAATATTAAGACGGGGTTATTGAACTTTGTACCATAATTAAGGTTTGGGCAAAAGACCGACACTTGTGGAAATTGGACTATTGACTATTAATAGATGGGGGGTATTGTCTAATTGAGTGACAACTCATTGGAGTCTGTCGAACCTATCTTCAAATTAATTAACCTAATAATTAATAATGATTATGGTTGTCCTATTTAGTGACGTTCATATGGAATCTGTTATAATCATTTAATTAATCAATTGGGTTGGGTAATTGATTATTCATTCTGATCAAGTGGATGAATTAATATTCATAAACTAATTAAAACAGGGGTAGATTACATACAGTGATAACTGGTGTAATTGTTGATAGAAGTGATAACTGCGTCACAGTTTAAATCCTTAATCAGTTGGAATATTTGACTTCGGGTATAAGGGTAATTTGACGAGGATACTCGTACTTTATATTTATGACCGATGGACTATTATGGACAAAAACCAGATAGACGTATCAAATAAACCAGGACAAAGGACAATTAACCCATGGTAATAAATTAAAATCAACACGTCAAACATCATGATTACGGAAGTTTAAATAAGCATAATTCTTTTATTGTATTTCTCATCGTATCTTTATTTACTGTCATTTTAATACTCGCAATTTTATTTACTGTCATTTTATTTATTGTCATTATTTTACGCACTTTAATTATCGTCATTTATCTTTACGCTTAAAATATAGAATCGACAAACCGGTCATTAAACGGTAAAACCCCCCATTTATAATAATATTACTACTTATATAATTATATATATTTTGTATAAATATAGTTGTTAAAAATATAGTAAGTATCACCAGCTCCCTGTGGAACGAACCGGACTTACTAAAAACTACACTACTCTACGATTAGGTACACTGCCTATAGTGTTGTAGCAAGGTTTAGGTATATCTCATCCGTAAATTAATAAAACTTGTGTCATATTTTGTAGTATTTTGTATTAAAAATAATACTATTTCGTACCCTCACGCTACATCATCACTATTCCATTAGATGAAATCCAAATCAACGAAAAACTTCAATTCATCGAAGAACCCGTCGAAATAATGGATCGTGAGGTTAAAAGACTTAAGCAAAACAAGATACCAATTGTTAAGGTTCGATGGAATGCTCGTAGAGGACCCGAGTTCACCTGGGAGCGTGAAAGATCAGATGAAGAAGAAATACCCGCATCTATTTCCAGAAGATTCGTCAACACCTTCAACAGCTTAAAATTTCGGGACGAAATTTATTTAACGGGTAGGTACTGTAGTGACCCGAAATTTTCCATGTTTATATATATTAATTGAGATTGATATTTACATGATTAAATGTTTCCAACATGTTAAGCAATCAAACTTGTTAAGACTTGATTAATTGAAATATGTTTCATATAGACAATTGACCATCCAAGTTGACCGGTGATTCACGAACGTTAAAACTTGTAAAAACTATATGATGACATATATATGGATATATATATATAGTTAACATGATACTATGATAAGTAAACATATCATTAAGTATATTAACAATGAACTACATATGTAAAAACAAGACTACTAACTTAATGATTTTTAAACGAGACATATATTTAACGATTATCGTTGTAAAGACATTTAATGTATATATATCATATTAAGAGATATTCATACATGATAATATCATGATAATATAATAATTTAAAATCTCATTTGATATTATAAACATTGGGTTAACAACATTTAACAAGATCCTTAACCTAAAGGTTTCAAAACAACACTTACATGTAACGACTAACGATGACTTAACGACTCAGTTAAAATGTATATACATGTAGTGTTTTAATATGTATTTATACACTTTTGAAAGACTTCAATACACTTATCAAAATACTTCTACTTAACAAAAATGCTTACAATACCATCCTCGTTCAGTTTCATCAACAATTCTACTCGTATGCACCCGTATTCGTACTCGTACAATACACAGCTTTTAGATGTATGTACTATTGGTATATACACTCCAATGATCAGCTCTTAGCAGACCATGTGAGTCACCTAACACATGTGGGAACCATCATTTGGCAACTAGCATGAAATATCTCATAAAATTACAAAAATATGAGTAATCATTCATGACTTATTTACATGAAAACAAAATTACATATCCTTTATATCTAATCCATACACCAACGACCAAAAACACCTACAAACACTTTCATTCTTCAATTTTCTTCATCTAATTGATCTCTCTCAAGTTCTATCTTCAAGTTCTAAGTGTTCTTCATAAATTCTACAAGTTCTAGTTACATAAAATCAAGAATACTTTCAAGTTTGCTAGCTCACTTCCAATCTTGTAAGGTTATCATCCAACCTCAAGAAATCTTTGTTTCTTACAGTAGGTTATCATTCTAATACAAGGTAATAATCATATTCAAACTTTGGTTCAATTTCTATAACTATAACAATCTTATTTCAAGTGATGATCTTACTTGAACTTGTTTTCGTGTCATGATTTCTGCTTCAAGAACTTCGAGCCATCCAAGGATCCGTTGAAGCTAGATCCATTTTTTTTATTTTCCAGTAGGTTTCTCCAAGGAACTTAAGGTAGTAATGATGTTCATAACATCATTCGATTCATACATATAAAGCTATCTTATTCGAAGGTTTAAACTTTTAATCACTAGAACATAGTTTAGTTAATTCTAAACTTGTTCGCAAACAAAAGTTAATCCTTCTAACTTGACTTTTAAAATCAACTAAACACATGTTCTATATCTATATGATATGCTAACTTAATGATTTAAAACCTGGAAACACGAAAAACACCGTAAAACCGGATTTACGCCGTCGTAGTAACACCGCGGGCTGTTTTGGGTTAGTTAATTAAAAACTATGATAAACTTTGATTTAAAAGTTGTTATTCTGAGAAAATGATTTTTATTATGAACATGAAACTATATCCAAAAATTATGGTTAAACTCAAAGTGGAAGTATGTTTTCTAAAATGGTCATCTAGACATCGTTCTTTCGACTGAAATGACTACCTTTACAAAAACGACTTGTAACTTATTTTTCCGACTATAAACCTATACTTTTTCTGTTTAGATTCATAAAATAGAGTTCAATATAAACCCATAGCAATTTGATTCACTCAAAACGGATTTAAAATGAAGAAGTTATGGGTAAAACAAGATTGGATAATTTTTCTCATTTTAGCTACGTGAAAATTGGTAACAAATCTATTCCAACCATAACTTAATCAACTTGTATTGTATATTATGTAATCTTGAGATACCATAGACACGTATACAATGTTTCAACCTATCATGTTGACACATCTATATATATTTCGGAACAACCATAGACACTCTATATGTGAATGTTGGAGTTAGCTATACAGGGTTGAGGTTGATTCCAAAATATATATAGTTTGAGTTGTGATCAATACTGAGATACGTATACACTGGGTCGTGGATTGATTCAAGATAATATTTATCGATTTATTTCTGTACATCTAACTGTGGACAACTAGTTGTAGGTTACTAACGAGGACAGCTGACTTAATAAACTTAAAACATCAAAATATATTAAAAGTGTTGTTAATATATTTTGAACATACTTTGATATATATGTATATATTGTTATAGGTTCGTGAATCAACTAGTGGCCAAGTCTTACTTCCCGACGAAGAAAAAATCTGTGAAAGTGAGTTATAGTCCCACTTTTAAAATCTAATATTTTTGGGATGAGAATACATGCAGGTTTTATAAATGATTTACAAAATAGACACAAGTACGTGAAACTACATTCTATGGTTGAATTATCGAAATCGAATATGCCTCTTTTTATTAAGTCTGGTAATCTAAGAATTAGGGAACAGACACCCTAATTGACGCGAATCCTAAAGATAGATCTATTGGGCCTAACAAACCCCATCCAAAGTACCGGATGCTTTAGTACTTCGAAATTTATATCATATCCGAAGGGTGTCCCGGAATGATGGGGATATTCTTATATATGCATCTTGTTAATGTCGGTTACCAGGTGTTCACCATATGAATGATTTTTATCTCTATGTATGGGATGTGTATTGAAATATGAAATCTTGTGGTCTATTATTATGATTTGATATATATAGGTTAAACCTATAACTCACCAACATTTTTGTTGACGTTTTAAGCATGTTTATTCTCAGGTGATTATTAAGAGCTTCCGCTGTCGCATACTTAAATAAGGACGAGATTTGGAGTCCATGCTTGTATGATATTGTGTAAAAACTGCATTCAAGAAACTTATTTTGTTGTAACATATTTGTATTGTAAACCATTATGTAATGGTCGTGTGTAAACAGGATATTTTAGATTATCATTATTTGATAATCTACGTAAAACTTTTTAAACCTTTATTGATGAAATAAAGGTTATGGTTTGTTTTAAAATGAATGCAGTCTTTGAAAAACGTCTCATATAGAGGTCAAAACCTCGCAACGAAATCAATTAATATGGAACGTTTTTAATCAATAAGAACGGGACATTTCAGTAATGAAGTCCATGGTAATGTGCTCCCATTTCCATTTCAGGACTTCCAATGGTTGTAACTTACCGTACGGCTTTTGGTGTTCGGATTTAACTTGCAAACACGTGACGCATTGTTCAACGTACTTAACAACATCACATTTTATGCCCGGCCACCAATACTCCTTCTTTAAATCAAGGTACATTTTCGTCGCACCCGGATGAATGGAATATTTTAACTTATGTGCTTCATCAAGGAGCTCTTGTCGGTAACCACCCATCTTAGGCACCCACACTCTTCCTTGAAAAGATAACAAGCCGTGCGGGCCTAAAGTGATAGACTCCATTTGCCCCACGATTCGTTCCTCATGCTTGTTGTTGACAAAAGCCTCAATTTGAATCTCACCAAGCTTTAGAAGGAAATCGTTAGTAATAATCATGCGTAACAATCCTACTCGTATTGCCGGATGTTGGCTCTTTCTACTTAACGCATCCGCGACCACGTTCGCCTTACCCGGATGATAAAGTATTTCACAATCATAGTCTTTCACCACATCCATCCATCTACGTTGACGATAGTTCAAATCTCTTTGATCAAAAAGGTGTTTTAAGCTCTTGTGATCCGAATAAACCGTACACTTGACACCATACAAGTAATGATGCCAAATTTTCAACGCATGAACAACCGGCGCCAACTCAAGATCATGAGTCGGATATCTCGTTTCGTGTTCCTTTAATTGTCGAGAGGCATACGCGATGACTTTACCCCTTTGCATTAGAACACACCCGAGCCCATTTAAAGACGCATCACAATATACCGTCATGTCTTCTACCCCTTCCGGTAACACTAACACCGGAGCTTGACATAACTTCTCTTTCAACAATTGAAAAGCAATTTCTTGCTCGTTCTCCCAATTAAACCTCGCGTTCTTTCTCGTCTATTTCGTCAATGGAGAAGCGATCTTAGAAAAGTCTTGGATAAACCGACGATAATAACCAGCCAATCCGAGAAAACTTCGAATTTCCGTAGGCATAGTCGGTCGCCCCCAACTCTTCACCGTCTCTATCTTTCCCGGATCTACTTGAATACCATCTTTGTTCACGATGTGGCCAAGGAATTGAACTTCCCTTAGCCAAAATTCGCATTTGGAGAATTTAGCATACAACTTATCCTTCGCAACGTCTTTAACACTCCCCGCAAATGATGTTCATGTTCCTTCATACTCTTAGAATAAACAAGTATGTCGTCAATGAACACAATTATCGACTTGTCCAACATAGGTTGGCGCACTCGGTTCATAAGATCCATGAATGCCGCCGGTGCATTCGTAAGACCAAAAGGCATAACTACAAACTCAAAATGCCCCTAACGCGTTCGAAAAGCCGTTTTCTCTATGTCTTCCTCACGGACCCGCACTTGATGATAGCCGGACCGTAGGTCAATCTTAGAAAAATACATTGCACCTTGGAGTTGGTCAAACAAATCATCAATCCGAGGTAATGGATAACGATTCTTGATCGTCACTTTGTTCAACTCCCGATAATCGATGCACATGCGCATACTTTCATCTTTCTTTTTCACAAACAAAACCGGAGCACCCCATGGCGAGGAACTCGGTCGAATTAAACCCTTCTCAAGCAACTCTTGGGTTTGATTTAACAACTCTTGCATTTCCGTCGCCGCTAAACGATAAGGAGTTTTAGCAATGGGGGTAGCCCCCGGAACCAACTCGATGCGAAATTCAACTTGTCTTTCCGCCGGAACACCCGGTAACTCATCCGGAAAAACATCTTCAAATTCGTTAACCACCGGAATTTCACGAATGGGTGGTGGCTCATCACGAGTATCAACTACATGGGCAAAAAAAGCCATGCCACCACTAACAAGGAAACGATGTGCCCGTGCAAAAGTGCATATCGGCACAAGTCTTCTTCGCTTATCGCCATGAATAATTAACTCTCCCCCACTTGGGGTCTTCACACGAATGAATTTATCATGGCATGCAATATCGGCTCTATTACGATCGAGCCAATCCATACCAACAACAATATCAAAATCACCCAAAGTCATCGGAATGAGATCGATTTCAAAAGTTTCGGTACCAAACACAACATTACAATTTTTACAAACATCAACCCCTAGTACCGTTTTACCATCCGCTATTTCGACTTCTACCGGATGACTTAACTTAGTTAGCGGTTTATTCAACTTAGGCACAAATCTTGGAGACACAAATGACAAGTTAGCACCACTATCAAAAAGTATACGTGTCGGACTAGAGTTAACCATGAAAGTACCTGAGACGACTTCATTTGATTGTTTGGCTTCTTCATTCGTCATCAAGTAGTTGCGACCCCTAGCCGTACCCGCCGCTTTCTCCAATTTCTTAACATGATCATTGTTCAAATTGGGACATTCCGGCCTCTTGTGCCCTTCTTTACCACAATTATAACAAGTGAGTTTTGTTGTAGAAGAAGGGTTGGTGCAATCACGGGCCATATGTCCCTTGCGTCCACAATTGTGACAAGAATAACGGAACTCTCCGGGAACACTTTTCTTCACACTACCGACACTCTCGGTTGCACCCTTACTCTTCTTGTTCGAATGACTTGTAGCTTCGAACTTCCTCTTGCCAAAAGTAAAGCCACTCTTTCTTAACACGAGCGCCTCAAAACCTTTGGCCATATTAAACAACTCATCAAAACTCTTTACCACGTTCACACTAATCTTCTCTTGATAACTATCATTCAAGATTCGATAGAAATCTTCTTTCAACATTTTATCATTCCCGACATACTCCGGGCAAAATTGGGTCTTGGACAAAAACACGGATTTGAGAGTGTTCAAATCCATCGACCCTTGCCTCAAGGAATGTAACTCGTCCTTAAGCCTAGTAAGATCGGCCGAAGTTCGGTATTCATCGAAAAACTCCGCCTTGAACTCGTCCCAAGTAAAATCCATGCATTGTTCTTCACCATAGACTTGGATTTTCGCGTCCCACCACAATTTAGTATCGCCTCTTAACATGCTACAACCATATCTCGTCTTTTTATCGAGAGGGCATTCACATGTACGAAAGGCCCCCTCCATATCGGAGATCCAACGGGCACTCTTAAGTGGGTCTCGTTCACCATCGAAGGTGGGAGGTTGAGAGTCCTTGAAATTCTTATAAAAGAAGTCCCGTCTCCCCACATTATCCCCTTGTAGAACAAGCTTAACTTGTTTCCTAACCACATTAACTAGTTGCTCGTCGATCGTGTCTAGAAACATCTTCTTAACGTCTTCAAGAAACTTCGCTTTTTGACGTTTAAAGATGGCCTCAACTTTGGCCGTGAACTCGGGGTCCTCATTCGTGCCCCCATTATCGGTGTCGTGTCCATTTCTCATCTTCATTCTATAAAACAAAAGAGGTTAAACAACGAATGAAAAGACATGACACGCATATATATACATATGCACCTTACCGCCCCATCTTGCTCCACAATCGTCGTACATCGCTCGTTTGACACGATTTGCACCCGTAACAATGGTAGCTAGTCATTGCTGAGCACGTCGCATTAAATCGTTAGTACAACGTCTATCTCGCTTGATGATTACAACTACAACATAAAACAATTAGTGCATGGTTAGATCACATAAACCTAAGCACTAACAATTCCCGATCTGACCCAAAGTCCTACAAGTCCCGCATAAAAGTGCATACACAATAAAGTCTAAGTCTAGGCACCTATCTCAAGTCGCCTAAATCCCTTAGACCATGCTCTGATACCACTTGAAACAACCCAACCCGTATTCCATACGATAATTTTTTTTAAAATAATACACATTGACGCGCCAATTCAATATGTAAATCATTCCACAAGTTCCATTTAAAACGTACCACAATTTAAATGTTTACAAGGCACGAAGGCCATTAATTAAGTTTAATACAAGTTCGACCCACTACAAATGATAGTTTATAATCCAAAAGACACTTCGAGCATGGTTTGGGACTAAACTACCCAAAACGTTAGGCCAACTTCCAAAAGCTCCAATGAAACATCATCAAAGGACACCTAATGCCCAACAACCCCTTTTTCCTATCCGCACCTGCATCTAAAAAGATAAACAACGAGAGGGGTAAGCTAATTGCTTAGTGAATACAATAATTATACATGTTCATATATAATCTACTTACTTGCAATCACTTATACAATACCGCATACAAGCTAGCAATTCGATAACCATGCAAACATCATGCATAAACTACTATCCACAATTCACAAAAGCTAGCAATAACAATTGCATATAGTTCACAATTTAATATGCTAGATACGAATTCACACAACCATGGTTAACCAATCATACAAGGGAACGGTACTCGTAAAAGACCGTCGGAGTTCATAACATCCATTAGTGTTACTTAAACACCGCGTAATCACTAATCCCCCAGGTGATGTCTTGAACACCACGACTAACTCACCCCCATGATAATGTGGCGTCTTGAACACCGCGACGATTTCACATGTCAATCAAAACCATGAGTGGTGCCTTGAACACAACGGCATCCACTCCCATGACAATGTGGTGTCTTAAACACCGCGCCAATACCACATGTCAATCAAACAATGAGTAGTGTCTTGAACACCGCGACAATACTACTCGTTACATAGAATGTGGTGTCTTGAACACCGCGACAATGCCACATTCATACTACACAAATAAATACATTATATACATACACGTATAATTATTCCACTCACCTTAATACAAGGATGATGATTATGCACTTCCGAACTTCAAAGCAATGTACCTAATACATTAAGTACACTTTCAATACACAACTAGTGGAGCTAACCACATTACTTACACTTGAGCATTTAATGACCCATTAGCATTAAATAGCTCATTTACACCAAAACCGCCCATAAATGGTCAAGACACATATTAAATCACTAAAGCTAGTGATTTAAAGTCTACTACCTTTAACTAATGCAAACTTAGGGTAATTCATACTCATTTCGCCCAAACTAGGTCAACATTACTCTTTTGACCCATTTCAATACTTAACTTACAATTTGGTTAACTTAACCCATTTACAATTCTTCCTTCAATTACAAGTGTATTAGTGACTAAAAACACCATTTAACACTTACAACCTCAAATCATAAGACCAAACCCTAGATTATAGCTATTTAGGGTTTCCTTTCATCAACATAATCCAAATCCACCCGTATTACCCCCAAATGGGTCTTACAAGTTCCAAATGAACCAAACCCTAGCATAAACTAATTAAAACTCAAAATATGGAGTTAAGACTTACCAACACTATCCACTTGTAGCTAAGAACAAGGAGAACAACTTTAATTCTTACTCCAAAGATCAACTCTCAATCCTTCACTCACCAATCTCACTTGAAATCAAATGGGTTTTTATGTTTTGAGAGAAATTGGAGAAAGAAAAGAGAAAAGGAAATGAATTAAATGGATAAGTGGTGGAGATTTAATGCTCCAATCAGATCTACATGTAAAAAGATGAATTTGCCCTTGAACCACTTATTTTAAAACAAAAATCCGGAACCAGTTCACCCAGTGGGTCGCGGCGCGGCCCCAATTGTCGCAGCGCGGCAATTAACGTATTTTACGAGCTGTCTTAAATCATTCCTGACTCAGATTCTAGTTATTGGTCGCGGCGCGGCCTTCTACTCCGCGGCACGACATTTAAAGGAAAACTCGACCCTTCTTAACATGCCTCCTGACTGTGGTTTGAGTTCAATGTCGCGGCACGACAAAGGCTTCCGCGGCGTGACAATGGCCTTCAACTGGCCCATTCAACAACTTACACAACTTAACGATTTATTCAACTTGTACACCTTGTTCACGCTTCCTATGCACGTCTAAACTTCATATTTAGGTCTCACATGACTTATCACCATTAAAACTCATGTACAAACTCATGCATGCACATATTCCCAAGTATTTATACATATAAGTTTATACAACAACTAACATAACAATTTATTTAATCACATAAACGAATGAGTTACAAGCGTACTACGATTAAGTTTGTACCTTTAAATATGTACGGGAAAGACGGGATGTTACAGTACCTAAAAAACATAAAACATACATACATGAAACTTACATGCATACATACATACATACCCACATACTCGAATACATCCATACACACTAACTGTAACGACCCGTCCTAATCCATCCGGACAAAGTCCATATCGATTATAAATGATTCACAACAGTTGATTACATCGCGAGGTACTTGACCTCTATATGATACATTTTACAAACATTGCATTCGTTTTTGAAAAGACAATCTTTCATTACATCGAAAGTTGACGGCAGGCATACCCTTTCATAATATATCTAACTATAAATGACTTAATAATAATCTTGATGAACTCAACGACTCAAATGCAACGTCTTTTGAAATATGCCATGAATGACTCCAAGTAATGTCTCTAATATGAGTTAATGCACAGCGGAAGATTTCTTTCGTACCTGAGAATAAACATGCTTTAAAGTGTCAACCAAAAGGTTGGTGAGTTCATTAGTTTATCATAAATAATCATTTCATAATTTTAATAGACCACAAGATTTCATATTTCCATTTCTCATAAATATATGTCCCATACATAGAGACAAAAATATCATTCATATGGATTGAACACCTGGTAATCGACATTAACAATATGCATATAAGAATATCCCCATCATTCCGGGATCCTCCTTCGGACATGATATAAATTTCGAAGTACTAAAGCATCCGGTACTTTAGATGGGGCTTGTTGGGCCTAATAGATCTATCTTTAGGATTCGCGTCAATTAGGAGCCAGTTCCCTAATTCTTAGGCTACCAAGCTAAATAGGGCATATTCGATTTCGATCATTCAACCTTAGAATGTAGTTTCAATTACTTGTGTCTATTTCGTCAAACATTTATAAAAGCAGCGCATGTATTCTCAGTCCCAAAAATATATATTGCAAAAGCATTTAAAAAGGGAGCAAATGAAACTCACCTAATGTATTTTGTAGTAAAAATACATAGAACGACATTAAACAAGTATAGGGTTGGCCTCGGATTCACGAACCTATATCATTTGTATATTTATTAAAACTTATACTTGTAATCAAACGAATTTACATGTTATTATTATTAATAATATACTTATTATATTATGTTATATAAATGAACTTAATATATTTAATTTATACTTTGTATATAATTAATAATTATCATATTAGACTTTAATATAGTTTAATTGATAACAAGATATAGTATTAAAATATTAATATAATGGTAATGTGTTTATATATATATTTTTATTTGTAGTTGTAACAGTAATACTAATAGAGATAATAATAATAATAATAATAGTAATAATAATAATAATAATAATAATAATAATAATAATAATAATAATAATAATAATAATAATAATAATAATAATAATAATAATAATAACAATACTCTTAACTATAATCATAATGGTAATAATGGTAACTAATGTTTAAATATCAAAATTTATAATAAGGAATATATTAATTATGTTAATAATAATAATAATAAAAATGATAATAGTAATAATAATAATAATAATATAACGAAATGATAATAATCATAATAAGAATTATAATGATAATGATAACATCATTAACTAATAATAATAATTATAACAATAAAAATCATAATAATTAATATTAATAATGATAATAGAATTAAAAGAAATGATGTATACCCTTTAAACACTTTGTCTAAAAAGATATGTCGCAGGTGAGTCTCGAACCTGCAACCTCTTGTAAACCCGACACTCTCCTAACCATCTGGGCTGTTGCCCTTTCTCTGAATATATGCAAACCCATTTGTTTATATCCCATATAATAGTTATCCCTAATTCCCTTTTCTTCTTCCTTTCAAACACGAATTCGTACAGAGACAAACAATAACTAAAAATTGAATTTACCAATTTGATTTAAAATTTGAATTGAGGATAAACGACTTGTTGTGATGATTAATAATTTAAAAGAAACGAAATAAAATAGAAATAAAAAAATAAAAAATCGCTGTAACAACCAACGATGAACTCAAATTCCATTTCACAATTTTTGAATGTTTCAGACTTTTGTTATAACATGAAAAAGGTTCTAATTTACCCGTATAATCTTTATGAACACTCAATTAAAATAGATACATCGAATTGACTTCGAATTTGCCATGAACATAACATTTGACTTTTCTTTTATCAAAGTTTGACTCGATAATTAGGACTCAATATTAGGAATTGAGATTGGAAACTTTACAGAAAGATTTAGTAGAAGATTCTCAACAGAACCACATTATTACATTTTTAAATTGATGTTGAAATCGGGGTTTGAGAAAAATAATACGCGAACAGAGAACAGCGGTTCCTCTTCAATTTCTTTGTTTTAATTTTCAGATATCACTCAAATATAATTGATAAATGATAATGAAAATGATGTATTGAGTAACTTATCAATCATATAACAATTCGTTTATCTTATAGGATTGGTGGTCGACAAGCCAAATAAAAAGAATCAGGAAGAGTTAAACGAAAGAAAAAAAATATAAAAATGACAGTGATGGCAACAGAAAATCGATCAATTAGTGACTCAATCCAATAATCAGATACAGTAATATACAAATCAATTACAGTTGAAAAGGATATAAAATTGAATTCGTGAATTATCTAATTATATATATATATATATATATCTGAAATTTATATATGCTTATATATGTATCTATCTAATTAGTTGTATTCGTATACTTGTATATATATATATATATATATATATATATATATATATATATATATATATATATATATATATATATATATATATATATATATATATATATATATATATGTGTGTGTGTGTGTGTGTGTGTTATTATTATTTATAATAATAATAATTATAAACTTATTAATATTAATATTGTTGTTAATAATAATAATAATAATAATAACCAATAATAATAATAATAGTATTAATGGAAATGATATTAATAACAATAATATTAATGTTAATATTAATATTAATATCAAATTAATTAAATACAAATAGTAATAATAATAATTATTTTACTAATAAAATTATATTATTTAATAATAATACTAATAACAATAATTTGTATGTTTCAATTTCTATATATGCCATTTAATAGTTATACATTTTATATACTATATTATACATACAAATATTAATTTTGTATAGAATCATATATATGTATATATATATATATATATATATATATATATATATATATATATATATATATATGTATGTATGTATGTATAGATATTTTAAAAGCAACATAATTATTTGGTATACTATTTTACGTAATCAACTCTAATGATTAAATTATATTTTAAATTTCAATTTGTTACATCTACTTACATTCATATACATATACATATTTATTTACAGCAATAGTTCGTGAATCGTCGGGAATGGTCGAAGGTCAATTGAACAGTTCAAAACTTTTGAGACTCAATCTAACAGACTTCGCTTATCGTGTCAGAAATATATAAAGATTAAGTTTAAATATAGTCGGAAATTCCCGGGTCATCACAGTACCTACCCGTTAAAGAAATTTCGTCCCGAAATTTGAGTGAGGTGGTCATGGCTAACAATTAAAATGTTTTCATGACGAATATGAGCTGATTAATAGAGTTATATTACTATTGAGTAGTATTGATAAGATAATTCGATTACTCGAAGCGTATGAGTGAAGCTATATCAAAAGAATGAAATGAGTAATTGAGATTCGTCTTAACCGGTGACGTAGTCACGGTTGATTTTAGAATTTAAGGTGCGTCTTAACTTTTGACAGAGTCAGGGTTGAATTCCGAAATTCAAGGGATTAAAGAAAATCTTCAAAATCTAAAGGATTTGATTCTTCGGCGAGTAAGGAAAATTAAGATCTCTAAAATTAAATACGGTGATCTGCCTCGATTACTCTGTCTAATATTTCCACTATAAATTAAGCTCTTCCGTTCCATTATTCTCACCATTCCTATATTTTCTTTCTTAGTTCATACATCCAAAAGATTGTGAAAATGCTTAATCCCGTTCTAATCCTTGATATTTTTCTAATTATCAATTCTGTCATCCTTCTTTTCAATCTTCCTCCAGAAGAATCTGTTTACTCCAACTATTGCATTAGGGTAATACTATTCTTAATTATACTATGTCTTTATATTGTTATTCGCATTAATATCCATGGTTTGTAACCTCCGGGTTGTGATTGAGCTTTATATCTTCTCTTACATTTTGGAGTTCTTTGCCTTTTTATTCTCCTCTCAATCTCTAGTAAAGCGAGTAATGGTCCAGAATTCGTAGGTATGGAGTTTCGAATGATCTTAATATTCTAAACAGGAAAGAACGTATTAGCACGATTTGATTTGTCAAGATACCAGAATCACTGAGAATAGAACTATCAAGAATATACTTTCTTGATATGTTCAGAAATTAAACAGAATGAAAGAGTTGTGTAACATGGCACATGATGACGTTATGATCTGTGAATCATCACGTCCCATTAGAAACTCAGGATGACTTACTGTAATATAATCACGTTGATCAAGTGTCATTATATTATACTAACTCATGCATCAATTCCCAACATTACTTCAATAACATTCATATTTTAAGCTTGAAAGTTTACAGAATTTAGAAACTAATAGTTTCTCATATGATGTAACGTTGATAGTTCAAAGAGATAAATGATTTCAGATAAGATTAGTTATGAGAATATATTCAGAAATATCGAGGATATTTAAAATGAAAGATACTATAATATCTTTGAATATCTAAGATCAGAGGATGATGGAGACTATTGTCCGCAAGGATTTAGAGTAAGGAGCAAGATATTCGCTAAAGACTTTAGCAGACATTGAATCATTTGGATTCTTTGAAGTCAAACTTATTCTTTGTGATTTGTCCACGGCTTTCTTCATAGTTTCGCATAATCTGCTTTTCGATACTAAATTTTCTATTGAATGTTTCCAATATAATGATACACACGAAGTACGAAGAGGTATATAATTTTGGACGAGAATATTTATGAAAATATCCTCAGAAATATCTAAGATATTGATGATGATATTTTGGAATTTCTAGGTTCGATGGTTGATGGAGAAAGATTTTTCCGCAAGATTTTAACATGACTTTGGAGCAAGATATTCTCTAAAGATTTCAACGGATTCAGAATTTCCTGGATTCTTTGAATATAGAGTATGGTCCTTGTATTTGTCCTTGGTCTCCGTCATGGTTAACTCTATCCATTTTTCAGTTCCAACGTTTCTGAGCTTTTCCAACATATTATTCTTTATCATCAAACTTTCGATGACCATGGTCGTTTACGGTTGCCTACAGTTTCTGTTGCTTCATTCAGCTTTTTCAACATTCAGAGTATCGATTCATAAACTGGGTGCCTTTTCAAAATTTCAGGATGAAAGATCATAATTCTAAGAGATAAATGTTATACATATAACTATTGATGTAGATATGCTATGAGTTTTCAAAGTGCTGATTACTGATTTCCGGTAATTGGTAGGGCAATTCTCGTTACAAGATGCAGACGAGTATATGATAGGGTTTCGATAAATGTAATGACTTTTTGGAAATTCAAAGATCAACAAGATTGTTGGTACATCTTCTGATAATGTCGTGGAATATAAAAGGTTCCTTGGTAACAATAAAAGAGTACACATATATATATCAAGGTTATAATAAGGTTGTTTTGAATGAAAAGTCGAAGTTGACTTGTTGAAGCTGTGACAAAATTGGCTACTTTGAAAAGGGATCGCAAAGTTATTTTTGCTAATAAATGCCAAAGGATCTGACGCGGCTACATGTTAAACTTTTACTCAGTTGCCGAGAGTTTCTCAGGTGCATAACTATATGCATAATTCTTTCCTTCAGTAGATGAAGTGCGGTTGGTTCATCCTCTTGATTGAGGTGTTTTCAAGAATCGTGAAAGATTTGAACGCATATTGTAATCGTCGAGATACTAACGAGGTTTAAGATGTAATCAAGTGGCAAACTTGAAGAACTGTTTAGTTTCATATGTTATATACAATATTTTAATTCATTTTAATTGTCTAATGTTGGCAGTCCACAGTTGATAGTCCACAGTTAGCAATTCAATAATTCATATATAATATTCGAATTAATTAATAAGTATCGTGACCTGTGTACATGTCTCAGACTCGTTCACAACTCAAAGTATATATATTATTATAGAATCAACCTCAACCCTGTATAGAGAACTCGATCATTACTGCATATAGAGTGTCTATGGTGATTCCAAATAATATATATAGATGCGTCGATATGATATGTCAAAACATTGTATACATGTCCCGACATTTAAAGTGCGTAAAATAAATAACAGAAATTAAATGACGATAAATAAAATTGCGAGAATGTAAATTGTGATAATTAAATTGTGATAAATAAAATGTAATCAGTTAGCTAGGAACAGTTAGCTGGAACAGTTAGCGTGGATTCTTAACAAAATTTTTTTCATAATTAATTTATTTGTTTCTAACAAATTTTATTTTTGTCCAATGTTTTCTTCATTATGCCACTTGTTGAATTCTGATAGGTCAAAATCAAAATATGAAATTGAATGAAAATGATTATTCTGTGGTAAACGGATTCGTATATTTGGAGATGTAAGTAGGATAGTAAATGAACGTTGAATCAGATTCGAAGAATGTACAATGTAACTTATTAATGTGAAATCTAAATATTCCTCGGGTATTACCTACCCGTTAAAATATTTTCACCATTAACAGTTTGTACGAAAGAATTTTTAATTACAATCTTTATGAAACAATATATATACATATATATTTTCTTCAGATGTAATCATGGATTTAATGAGTCAATGCGATATTAAACTCCTTAGGTTTACGGCTAGAACTAGAGTACATAATATCTAAAACATTGGAGATTAAGTAATCGCCATGAAGGACGAAGATAGTTTATGTAGAACGATTCGTAGAACGATGATTATGCTTGAGGTATAGATTGCGAGGTTGAGATATATGATGATGATGTTGTTGTTGGTACTGGTTATGCTGCTGGTGCTGCTGATGGTACTGTTGTTGTCGGTGCTACAAGTGTTGTTGGTGCTGAGGTTGGTGATGTTGTCGGTGTAGTAAGTATAGCTTGTAGATTACGCACCGTTCTTGTCAGGGTTTCTATCCTACCCTCTATCATTTCTATCCATCCACTCATCTGATTCAATAGATCTTGATTATCAATTCGAAGTTCCCTAACTTCTTCTAATATTCCCCTTCGATTGGTATTTGGAAGTAAAGGTTGAATATTTTCTGAGATTGCAGTAACGCGACCTTCGAGGTGGAAAACTTTAGCAAGAAGGGTGAATACAGTGTCGCGCATAGGTTCACCAGTGAGTACATCGTTTTCTCTGATGTTAGGAGGTAAGTTTGGTTCGCGGTAGGGCTCGCCTTCTTCATTTCTCCATCGGGTGAGTAAGTCTCGGACCCACCCCCATCTCCTCCAGAAAGAAAAATAACTAAATGGTTGAGGCACTTCTGGTTTATTGACTTCGGAGTCTGCTTCAATATACATCTCGAAATCGCTTTCGAAACTAATGGAATTCAAGCTAGGTGTAGGATCCATCTCTCACGATCAGTTAAAGGTTTTTGATATGAAATGATTTTTGAATATCGAATGATATTCTAATTATATATAGAATATCTATACATACTTCCAAAGATCCCGTGAATTACGGAGAAAATTAAGGAAACGTGTTAGATAAGGTCTACAGTGACAGATACGCTAAGATATGGATTTTGTCTATACACTGTCTATGCAATAGCGGCAGTAAGACGTGTCTAGACTTTAAGGATGATAAGCAAGTAGTTTTCAACACTTGATAAGCAAAACTTTTGACATGCAGACACGGTCGAAGTCCAGAATCACTAATGCATCCTAACGACTTATCAGTTAGACACACTAATGCAGACTTGGTTCGCTAAGACCACCGCTCTGATACCAACTGTAACGACCCGTCCTAATCCATCCAGAAAAAGTCCATATCGATTATAAACGATTCACAATAGTTGATTACATCACGAGGTACTTGACCTCTATATGATACATTTTACAAACATTGCATTCATTTTTGAAAAGACAATCTTTCATTACATCGAAAGTTGACGGCAGGCATACCCTTTCATAATATATCTAACTATAAATGACTTAATAATAATCTTGATGAACTCAACGACTCAAATGCAACGTCTTTTGAAATATGCCATGAATGACTCCAAGTAATGTCTCTAATGTGAGTTAATACACAGCGGAAGATTTCTTTCGTACCTGAGAATAAACATGCTTTAAAGTGTCAACCAAAAGGTTGGTGAGTTCATTAGTTTATCATAAATAATCATTTCATAATTTTAATAGACCACAAGATTTCATATTTCCATGTCTCATAAACATACGTCCCATACATAGAGACAAAAATATCATTCATATGGATTGAACACCTGGTAATCGACATTCACAATATGCATATAAGAATATCCCCATCATTCCGGGATCCTCCTTCAGACATGACATAAATTTCGAAGTACTAAAGCATCCGGTACTTTGGATGGGGCTTGTTGGGCCCAATAGATCTATCTTTAGGATTCGCGTCAATTAGGAGCCAGTTCCCTAATTCTTAGGCTACCAAGCTAAATAGGGCATATTCGATTTCGATCATTCAACCTTAGAATGTAGTTTCAATTACTTTTGTCTATTTCGTCAAACATTTATAAAAGCAGCGCATGTATTCTCAGTCCCAAAAATATATATTGCAAAAGCATTTAAAAAGGGAGCAAATGAAACTCACCTAATGTATTTTGTAGTAAAAATACATAGAACGACATTGAACAAGTATAGGGTTGGCCTCGGATTCACGAACCTATATCATTTGTATATTTATTAAAACTTATACTTGTAATCAAATGAATTTACATGTTATTATTATTAATAATATACTTATTATATTATGTTATATAAATGAACTTAATATATTTAATTCATACTTTGTATATAATTAATAATTATCATATTAGACTTTAATATAGTTTAATTGATAACAAGATATAGTATTAAAATATTAATATAATGGTAATGTGTTTATATATATATATATTTTTATTTGTAATTGTAACAGTAATACTAATAAAGATAATAATAATAATAATAATAGTAATAATAATAATAATAATAATAATAATAATAATAATAATAATAATAATAATAATAATAATAATAATAATAATAATAATAATAATAATAATAATAATAATAACAATACTCTTAACTATAATCATAATGGTAATAATGGTAACTAATGTTTAAATGTCAAAATTTATAATAAGGAATATATTAATTATGTTAATAATAATAATAATAAAAATGATAATAGTAATAATAATAATATAACGAAACGATAATAATCATAATAAGAATTATAATCATAATGATAACATCATTAACTAATAATAATAATTATAACAATAAAAATCATAATAATTAATATTAATAATGATAATAGAATTAAAAGAAATGATGTATACCCTTTAAACACTTTGTCTAAAAAGATATGTCGCAGGTGAGTCTCGAACCTGCAACCTCTTGTAAACCCGACACTCTCCTAACCATCTGGGCTGTTGCCCTTTCTCTGAATATATGCAAACCCATTTGTTTATATCCCATATAATAGTTATCCCTAATTCCCTTTTCTTCTTCCTTTCAAACACGAATTCGTACAGAGACAAACAATAACTAAAAATTGAATTTACCAATTTGATTTAAAATTTGAATTGAGGATAAATGACTTGTTGTGATGATTAATAATTTAAAAGAAACGAAATAAAATAGAAATAAAAAAAATAAAAAAATCGATGTAACAACCAACGATGAACTCAAATTCCATTTCACAATTTTTGAATGTTTCAGACTTTTGTTATAACATGAAAAAGGTTCTAATTAACCCGTATAATCTTTATGAACACTCAATTAAAATAGATACATCGAATTGACTTCAAATTTGCCATGAACATAACATTTGACTTTTCTTTTATCAAAGTTTGACTCGATAATTAGGACTCAATATTAGGAATTGAGATTGGAAACTTTACAGAAAGATTTAGTAGAAGATTCTCAACAGAACCACGTTATTACATTTTTAAATTGATGTTGAAATCGGGGTTTGAGAAAAATAATACGCGAACAGAGAACATCGGTTCCTCTTCAATTTCTTTGTTTTAATTTTCAGATATCACTCAAATATAATTGATAAATGATAATGAAAATGATGTATTGAGTAACTTATCAATCATATAACAATTCATTTGTCTTATAGGATTGCTGGTCGACAAGCCAAATAAAAAGAATCAGGAAGAGTTAAACGGAAGGAAAAAAAATATAAAAATGACAGTGATGGCAACAGAAAATCGATCAATTAGTGACTCAATCCAATAATTAGATACAGTAATATACAAATCAATTACAGTTGAAAAGGATATAAAATTGAATTTGTGAATTATCTATTTATCTATATATGCAATTATATATATATATATATATATATATATATATATATATATATATATATATATATATATATATATATATATATATATATATATATATATATATATATATATATATATATATATCTGAAATTTATATATGCTTATATATGTATCTATCTAATTAGTTGTATTCGTATACTTGTATTTATATATATATATATATATATCTGTTATTATTATTTATAATAATAATTATTATAAACTTATTAATATTAATATTGTTGTTAATAATTATAATAATAATAACCAATAATAATAATAATAGTATTAATGGAAATGATATTAATAACAATAATATTAATGTTAATAATAATATTAATATCAAATTAATTAAATACAAATAGTAATATTAATAATTATTTTACTAATAAAATGATATTATTTAATAATAATACTAATAACAATAATTTGTATGTTTCAATTTCTATATATGCCATTTAATAGTTATACATTTTATATACTATATTATACATACAAATATTAATTTTGTATAGAATCATATATATATATATATATATATATATATATATATATATATATATATATATATATATATATATATATATATATATATATATATATATAGATATTTTAAAAGCAACATAATTATTTGGTATACTATTTTACGTAATCAACTCTAATGATTAAATTATATTTTAAATTTCAATTTGTTACATCTACTTACATTCATATACATATACATATTTATTTACAGCAATAGTTCGTGAATCGTCGGGAATGGTCGAAGGTCAATTGAACAGTTCAAAACTTTTGAGACTCAATCTAACAGACTTCGCTTATCATGTCGGAAATATATAAAGATTAATTTTAAATTTAGTCGGAAATTCCCGGGTCATCACACTAACATACCTACATCTATATACATACAAAACATAGAAACAAGCATAGGCATACTTACATACTCATACATACAAACATACATATAAAAACCTACTTACAAACATCCATATACATACACAAAGAAAACATATATGCACACATAAAAAACAACCATAAAACATATGATGTGCGAAAAGTGGTATATGAATTGTCGTATAAAATAATATGGAAAAATACCGATTAAAGATTGCTACACACTAACGGGCAGTGTACCCGATCGTGTAGTAGTATAGTAACTGGTTTAGTTCCGTGTATCGTTCCAAGGACAGTTGTATTAGTCAAACTAGAATTATAAACTATATTATGATTAACTAAGTAAATGAAATTTAAAGGTACAAGATTTATGTTTTGTGCCTTATTTAACGATTAGCCAAATCAGAGAAGAGTAAAAGTAAAAACAATATTTTTGGTCTTTTAAGTTTATAAGTGCAAGGAAAGCAATTAAGATAGTTTTGATATCAAAGAGATGAAATATGCTCATCTAGACTTTTTTACCCTCGATGTGAATGTTTATTTAGGATTAAGATCGGATCGATTGGTTATGCACGAGAACTAATTGATCGGTTTACCAAGAGTAGTCTTGAATAAACACTCAAACGGGATTACACGACGCAAGTGATGTTCTTGTCATCTAAGACCTCCTATTTGTAATCAACTAATTCAACTAGTCTTAAGACTTGAAGAATGATCAAGTCAATGGTGTGTTGATCATGATCCACTCCTATGTCAACTAAGGGTTTAGCTTAGTTCATTCCCTTGGTCTGGTTAAATGTTCAATTCACCCAACCTAAGTAATCAATTAAGTGTGGTAATAAGATCCCTATAAACGTCACTAGATAAGGCAAATTACTAACACCTATTAGTTATATGGAATTGAGTAGTGAAAATATGCATGACAGATTCTAGGGAATTGATCGTTCACCTAGACAACTACACATATCAATTAAGCTATCTGAGAGTATCTACAAGAGTCGTTCTTACATTCCTATATAGATTAACCGTTTGAACGCAACTTACCCCTTTTGGTAAAAGATGGGCAAACACTTGTCACTAGATGTAAATCAATATACTAAATCAGCAAGATGGTGTTTCTTAGTTGAACAAGTATACTAACTAGTTGAGTCGAAAAGATTAAACTTAACAAGAATGGTTCTTGTATTCAAACATCAAACTATCGTGCATGGTAACTATCAATCAAAAGTAAACATTCAACATCTAGGTTATTTATCTAGATGAACATAAAAGGAACTAGCCAACAATCATGCTAGAAAACTTAAACATAACAGTAACAAAGATAGAATTCATTGTAAATACAAGATTGACCTTTTTAGAGTAATCTTGGATGAAGCCCTTGAATGATCCTTGAATCTTCAATGATTTTAGTGTTTTTGATGCACTTTGATAAGCTCAAGAACTGTTTTGAATGATATGTTTTCGTCTCTGAACAGAATGAAAACTGGCACACTTGGAATGAAGCTGAAAAGTAGTTTAAAAAGGCTGAAAAGTAGCTGGAAAGCACTGTGCGCGGCGCGCACATAAGGGGTGCACGGAGCGCACTACTCACCTACCACACTTTTACTTTCCAGTTCATGATCGCACTTCAATTTGGACGTTTCAGGTACTTGTGCGCGGCGAAGTGCGCGGCGCTCTCTGTTGTGCGTGGCGCGCTCTGTTGAACTTGCGCGGGGCGCTCTCTGGTTTCCATTTTAATCAAATGTTCTGATCAAAGTCTTGAGTGCGCGGTGGTGTGCACGGATAGTGCGCGGTGCGCACTGTAGCTTTCATTTTTCTATTTCTTCGTTTCTTGTTCTGGTTTTGATCTTTGAGTTATTTCATTCATTATCTTCAACATTTCTTCAAGTATTCAATGATTCTATGCTTAATTACAATACAACGGAATACTAATGGAAATATTACAAATTCGTATGAAATAACCGACGATAGGACTTGATATTGTGACTAATGATATGTCTATTTTGAGTAATATCAAAATCCCCCACACTTAACTCTTGCTTGTCCTCAAGCAAGTCTTGTTCTAATCATGCGTATACAAAATACAAATATATATGAATCAAAAATATTGTTTGAAGTACATTATACACAAATCACACGAATCACGCAAAACACACACGAAGACTCACGCTATATGGTACACAATTATCACACGATTCACACGAAGTACACAAAACACACACATTATTTTGTAACACAACTTACGCTATATGAACACATGTTTACACAATTGGAATACACACTCGTGAGGGTACACACACAATTTATGAAACATACGCACACATTTGGATTGCTTAGGAGAGGTGAACTTCGGTGAAAGTTCTTTAAAAATTTGGATCCTTAGGGAAAATTGGATCTTTGAGAAAACGTTTTAAGATTTTGAAAATGTCATTGCTAGTTTTTTTTTTTTAACTAGACACGTTTTCTGGTTTTAACCTCAAATTCCGGTTGAGGGTAACTGAAAACTGAAGTCTCAGTCGGCGATTAGCAAGCTATTCGCCCCCATGATTGTAGTATCATGGAACTCTTAACCGGGCGCCCCCTGACGCGATATAAATATCGGTCTTTCATGAAAATTTTGTACAATTAAGATCAAGGGTTAAAACTGTGAAGACTAAGCTATCACGCGGGACAGATCCTGCTCCAGCTTATACACCGTAATCGGTCTTGCACTGGATAGCGACTTGGATTTACCCTACCAAGTTTATTTTCGGGTTTGAAAGTTCAAGACTTTCCCTTCCCACTGTACCTTATATCGTGAAATGATATTAGTATGAAATGACATAGTTTAGGAAGTTTGCTATATCAAGTAAGGCGAAATTTGGAAGACTTTACTTCCTTCAAGGATGAACTAGATGCATCCTTTCGTTTAGTGACTTTTATTCCTTTTTCAAGCCAAACGTACTTTAATCGTTTTAATTTTGCAAAATTTGTGATAGTAATTCGAAAAGATTGGTAAAATCCCCCACACTTGGCTTTTTCGTTAAGGCTTTAATAATTATTTCCATTAAGAATGTGGTAAAACATGTTGATTATCCCTTTTATATGATTACTAGTTTTATGACTTTTAACCGAAATAAATTCAATCATTTAGTTGTTTCTAAATTTGTTTCGTGATAATAATTTCGGTTTATACACCTAGTTTTAAAATCTACAAATTTTAAACAAAATTTGAATTTATGAAGATAAAATTTCAAAAAAAAATTTCACCATTCCATTAAGAATTCGAAAGTAAGCCAAGATGTACCCGAGAGAATTACCTCCCCCCACACTTAAGATTAAGTAAGGCCCTCATTACTTAAAATCAAAAAAAATTTTAAAAAAAAATTCACGAGGGCATTTGTGTGAAAAGAGTTCGAAAAACCTTGATAATAAGCCTGAGATCGTGAAACTTAGGTGAGCGATGGCGCTGAACTTAATGCCAGCATAAGAACATCGTTCATTCCTTGATCTCTATCACAAATTCCAAAATGTTTGTACGTCGCTGAACTTAATGCCAGCATCACTAAACCTTAACAATAAGAAATAAACAAGCACACAAAAATTAAATAGATAAAAATGGTGTTTTTAACACAACCACCACAAACATTAGTCTACAATACAAATATTCAAATTATTACAAACCAAAGTTTCTGAAAAATCACCAAATTGTTACCAATCATCAAATAAGGTACATTTGCCCTCTAATCATCACTAGAGAAATTACCAAAAGGCCATCCGGAGTAGGTTCCCGAACCATCATTTCGAGGTCTCCCGCGCGGGTATTGGTCCTCAAAGCGTGTCTGTGCATCCTGCATAGCCGCTTGCTCATCATATAAGGGAGGACTCGGAATTCTGTTCGGTGTGTTATAATAGGTCGGGTTTTGGTAGGAAGTGGCATAATAATCCTGTGGGTGTTGCATATACAAACTAACATTATGGCGAAGCCAATCGCCCCTGTAATTCCCCCACCTTTGATCATACCTTGAAGCCCTATTATGCTCCCGTTGTTCTTCCTGAAATTCGTTAAATTATCGCCTTTGTTCTTCATATTGGTCATCTCTGTGTTGATAACCAACCCGAAAATCATGAAAATCGGAAATCACTTCCTCCAACTCTTCTTCCCGTGTCCTTTGCGTCTGCCTACGCCTTCTCCTTTGAAACTGAGGTAATTCTTCTTCACTTTCAGGTTCCTCCATGTGAACCTCCTCCTGCACATTTTCTCGTCCGACACCGCTACCACCTGCTTCATGATCGTGGGCACGGGGTGGGTTTTGAGGTGGTTCCATCCTAGGAACAAAGGGAATGAGCCGATTGTGTTGGTCGAGCTGCAAAAATTGGGCATTGATATAGTATATACTTCCCAAAGGTTCCATCATGTCCGGATTTGCTACTAGATGGTCAAAGTTAATTCCAAACGAGCTCGCTATTCGAGTGATATAGTGACCACCTACAATAGGGGTTATATTTCTTGTCCCTGTTTCATTTAGATATTTTGCCACGATGGTTGGAATATCAACTGGACTTTTATTGTAGATTTTGTCCATCAGAAAAACGTCTAGCCTCGTTACCTTGTTGTTTCCTTCCCTTCTTGCATTGAATGTGCAAGAAACCAACCTCTGAATTAACTTCGCCTCTTGATGATGTATTTTCGTGAATGTGCTTCGACTAGCAGCGAATTGGTTATTACTTATGTCGCTCCAAAAAATTCTGGGATTGTAGCTGGAATCGTAATACTCTGTCTGTCGGAGATATGCGTCCAATTGATCGTCATCTAGCTCGTTATATATGTTCAAAGCACGAGCTAAATCGATTTGGCTCATTGATCGAGCCAAACCTCCCAATCTAAACCTCATAAAATCCCGCCCTCTCGGATTTAAAATGCATTGAAAGTTCAGAGTTGCGATGAATTCCTTGCACAACTCGGGGTAAATGGTTTCATTTATCCGCATAACCCGTTCCCATGCCCGAATTGTGATTTCTTGTCCGGATGACAATTGGTGTTTCACCTCTAACATTCGTGCGACTCTATTATACTCTCTTGCTTGAACCAATGGTTCCGGGTCAAAATACCAAGTGGCCTCACATTTTTTTCTTACCACCCATTCATATTCTTCCGCGTAGTCCTCATGATTCCGGACATAAGCTAACCAAACAGCAGGATCATTTTGATCCTGTACGGGTGCTTGTTGTCTTCCTTGGTTTGAACCTTTTCCTTGTTGGGCCGCTTGACTAGATGACCTTGTCTACACATAAGAAACAACACCAAAACAAAAAGGCATATAGAAATAATACCTTGTTAGTGTTAGGTTAAATCAAAAATACATGTTCAAAGATACATATAGCAATAGTTATGTTAATCCTTTAAGCAAATAAATCATTTTAAGAGCAAAGATTATCATGACTAGTATAGCATTATAGAAACCAAATTTGAACATAATCCTTAAGCACAATTTAACTCATCATGTTATTGTTACCCAAAAATCTATTAATCATATCACAACAAGCATAATTAAGTGGAAAACTAAAGCTTTTCATGCTTACATTATCAATTTTTCATTCAATTCATGTTAGCATTCCAACTTTGAGACTTTTATTCAAGATAACAAGACTCATAAAACATCCAAAATCATCTTCAATCAACCCACAATTACCAATTGCAAACTATCCTTAACACATTATCAAGCTAACAATTCTATTGGCATGTAAACCCTAGATTCATAAGAATATTATAAAAATACAATGGAATCTCAATTTTAAGGCATACAAGGTGTACATAATAATTAGAGCATGTTAATGTTCACAAAAATCATGAAATTAAAGAAAACCCACTTAAATTCTTCAACAAATTCGAAATTAAGAGATTAAAATCGATGTATTAAAAAGAATAAAAAGTAGAAGAACATGAACATACTCTCCTCATCTTGAATTTGCTTGAAAATGGAAGAGATTTGGTGAAGATTGGATGAAAATTGGTTAGGGTTTGGTAGGTTTTTGAGTTTGGAAGAGATAGATGCAGAATTTGGGGATGAAAAATGGCAGAAATCGGGGTTGGGGTTTTTGTGGTTGAGAATTAAAAGTGGGCCCCACAATAATTGAACCAAAAAGTAGCTGAACAGAGGGGTGCGCGGAGCGCACATTGAAGTGTGTACGGCACGCACAAGCTTGCACGGTGTTTTTCTTTTTGGTTTTGCGCGGAGTGTACCAGAGACTAACTCAGGAAGCTTGCTGATCAAAATTTTTCTCGATTTAATGAATTCAGTGGTGTGCGCGGGGCACACAAACAAGGGTGCGCGGTGCGCACCATGTGTCTTTCACTGTTTTTCGCTTTTGATCAGTTTAGCTTTAGTTGGTAACTTTAAGGTAATCACAGAAGTAAAAAAAAATCACACAGAATCACTCAAAATCACGCAATCCTAATTCTAACATTTGTGAAGGTTTAAAAATTGAGTCGCTTCACTCGACTCTTCCCCCAAACTTAGGTAGCTTTGGGGTTGAGACGAGGTTGACCTCATCTTCAATGTTCATGGGTCCGTCAACATATAGTTTGACCCTGTGCCCGTTTACCTTAAACGTGTCACCTTTTGCGTTCCTTAATTCCACCGTTCCATATGGAAAAACCTTATTAACCACAAATGGTCCCATCCATCGGGACTTGAGTTTTCCAGGGAAAAGTTTAAATCGTGAGTTAAATAACAAAACACGATCACCCTCTTTAAAATCTTTTGGATTCTTGACACGGTTATCGTGCCAAACTTTGGTCTTTTCCTTGTAAATGAGTGAGTTTTCATAGGCATTTTGTCTCAACTCATCCAACTCATTAAGTTGGTTTAGACGAAGGTTTCCCGCTTCCGTAAGATCGAGATTACATGTCTTAAGAGCCCAATGTGATTTGTGCTCTATCTCCAAAGGGAGATGACATGCCTTCCCATAGACTAGGCGGTAAGGTGTTGTTCCAATAGGAGTTTTGTAGGCGGTTCTAAACGCCCATAAAGCATCGTCAAGCTTTGTTGACCACACCTTAGGATTTGATCCAACTGTTTTCTCAAGGATCCTTTTGAATGCCCGATTCGTGTTTTCAACTTGCCCACTTGTTTGTGGGTGATAAGATGTAGAAATTTTATGGGTTACCCCATATCGTTTCAACACCTTTTCCAATTGGGTGTTGCAAAAATGGGTACCACGGTCACTAATTAATGATTTCGGGGTACCAAATCGGGCAAAAAGCTCTTTAAGAAAAATTATAACAACTCGTGCATCGTTTGTGGGGAGAGCCTTTGCCTCCGCCCATTTTGACATGTAGTCAACTGCAACGAGTATGTATTGGTTGGAATTAGATTTTGGGAATGGTCCCATGAAATCAATGCCCCAAATGTCAAAAACCTCACAAACTTGGATTATGTTTTGAGGCATTTTGTCTTTCTGACTAATTTTTCCTGCCCTTTGGCAAGAATTGCATGATTTACATACTTGGTGGGCATCCTTGAAGATGGTAGGCCAATAAAAACCGGCCTCATAGACTTTTCTCCCCGTGACTTGGGGTCCGAAATGTCCACCAGTGGGACCAAGATGACTTTGGAGAAGAATCTGATTGCATTCTTCCCCGGAGACACATCGACGGATTATCCCATCGGGACACCATTTGAAGAGATACGGGTTTTCCCAAAAATAGTATTTTATGTCACTCAAATTTTTTTTCGTTTCTGATGTGACATACCGGTTTCTAGGAATCCACCCGCAAGATAGTTGGCTATGTCTACAAACCATGGATCATCAATTTTCTCAATCTTCATGAGATTTTCATCTGGAAATTTATCTTGGATAATAGTCTCATGGAGAACCCCAAGATTTGGGTTCTCAAGTCGAGAAAGGTGATCGGCAGCTAGGTTTTCGGCCCCCTTTTTGTCTTTAATATCGATGTCGAATTCTTGCAAAAGCATGACCCAACGTATTAACCGGGGTTTAGCATCTTGCTTAGCAAGCAAGTACTTCAATGCCGAGTGGTCTGTATAGACAACCGTCTTTGCTAGTACCAAATAGGATTGGAATTTATCAAACGAAAAGACGATTGCCAGGAGTTCCTTCTCGGTGGTAGTGTAATTAAGTTGGGCTCCTTGCAATGTCTTGCTAGCATAATAAATGGGCTTGAAATGTTTTTCAATTCTTTGCCCCAAGACGGCACCAATAGCAAAGTCACTAGCGTCACACATAAGTTCGAATGGTATTGACCAATTCGGCGATATGAGAATGGGTGATTGTGTGAGCTTTGCTTTAAGTAGGTTAAAGGCGGTAAGACACTCGTCCGTAAAGACAAATGGAATGTCTTTCTCAAGAAGTTTGTTCATGGGGGTTGCAATTTTGGAAAAATCTTTAATGAACCGCCGGTAAAAACCGGCGTGCCCTAGAAAACTTCTTACGCCTTTTACATTTGACGGTGGTGGTAATTTAGCTATGACTTCCACTTTAGCTCTATCCACCTCCAGACCTGCACAAGAAATTTTATGACCCAATACAATGCCCTCTTTTACCATAAAATGGCATTTTTCCCAGTTTAGCACAAGATTTGATTCTTCACACCTAATCAACATACGCTCATGATTATGAAGACATGAGTTAAAAGAATCACCGAAGACTGAAAAGTCATCCATGAATACTTCCATAAAGTCTTTAATCATATCATGAAAAATAGCTACCATACACCTTTGAAAGGTAGCAGGAGCATTGCATAAGCCAAAGGGCATACGTCGATAGGAGAAAGTACCATAAGGGCATGTAAATGTCGTTTTCTCTTGGTCCTCGGGTGCTATAGGGATTTGGAAATATCCCGAGAAACCGTCAAGAAAACAATAAAAGTTCTTTCCTGCCAACCTTTCTAAAATTTGATCAATGTAAGGAAGAGGAAAATGGTCTTTTCGGGTAGCATCATTTAATTTTCTGTAATCAATACATACCCTCCAACCCGTGATAGTCCTGGTAGAAATTAATTGGTCGTTTTCATTTGTGACAACGGTCATGCCACCCTTTTTGGGCACGCATTGGACCGGACTCACCCAAGGGCTATCCGAAATTGGATAAATGAGACCTGCATCTAGGAGTTTGACAATCTCCTTTTTAACAACTTCTTGCATATTAGGGTTGAGTCGCCTTTGTCTTTGTACACATGGCTTATAGTTATCTTCCATTAATATCTTATGCGTACAATAAGAGGGACTTATACCCTTGATGCCATGAATTTTCCATGCTAGAGCCGTTTTATGGGCTTTTAACATGGAAACAAGTTTAGACTTCTCACTTACAGAGAGTTCGGATGAAATGATAACCGGGAGAGTAGAACCTTCTTGTAGGTAAGCATATTCCAAGTGTTTTGGAAGTGGCTTGAGTTCTAAAACGGGAGGTTCTTCAATCGATGTTTTACATCGGTACTCATTTCCTAAATCCAACTTTCTGTATTCTTCATCATTTGGCTCATAACCGTTAGCCATTAAGGTGGTCAACATCTCCACTTCGTCCACCATATTCTCTTCATCACCTTCTGCAAAAATGCATTCTCCAGTACCTTGCAATTCTGGAAATTCCTGCAACAACTCCGAATATGTGTCTATGGTTTGCACATAATAACATTAATCATCAGTAGACTCGGGGTATTGTAGGGCATGGTCAATGGAAAAGGTAACCTTCATATCCTCAATACTAAGGGTCAATTTCTGCCCATGAACATCTATCATAGCTCTAGCGATATTGAGGAAAGGTCGACCAAATATAAGAGGCACACGTGTGTCCTCCTCCATGTCCAAAATTACAAAGTCAGCCGTAAATACTAGGGTACCTACTTTTACCAACATATTCTCTAAAATTCCATGAGGGAATTTAACAGAGCGGTCCGCTAGTTGAATTGCCATTCGGGTTGGTTTTAGTACCCCGGGGTTTAGCTTAACATATAATGAATAAGGCATTAAATTTATGCTAGCCCCTAAATCCGCTAATGCTTTAATGCATTCCAAATCTCCCAGGAGACATGGTATGGTAAAACTTCCAGGATCTGCTAATTTCTTTGGTATTTTGTTCATCAAAATTGCTGAACAATTAGCATTCATGGTGACGGATGAAAGTTCCTCCATTTTCTTCCGATTAGTAAGTAAGTCTTTTAAGAACTTAGCATACTTGGGCATACCTGAGATTACATCAATGAAAGGCATATTTATGTTAATTTGTTTAAACATATCTAGGAATTTTGACCTTTCGGCCACTAGCCTTTCTTGTTGTTGTTTTCTTGGGTATGGGAGCGGTGGTTGATATGGTTTCACTACGAGTTTTTCCCGTTCTTCCTTTTCAACCACTTTTTCCGGCTCCTTAACCGGTTCATCATTTCGGTTCAACAGAACACTAAAATCAGAATTTTCGGGCATTTTTGGAGCATCGTATGCTAAACCACTCTGTGTGGTGATAACATTGGCGTGCTCATTTCGAGGGTTCTTATTTGTATCGCCCGGTAAACTACCTGGTTTTCTCTCACTAAGTAAATTAGCTAAACCACTCATTTGTTTCTCCAAATTCTGAATTGAGGCTTGTTGATTTCAAAACTGGTGTTCGTTTTTCTCGTTGGTTTGGTATATATTTGTGACAAGCTGAGTTTGTGATGAAATCAACTTTTCCAACATACTCTCCAAATTTGACTTTTTTTCTTCCTGTTGGGGTTTTTGATAAAAACCCGAAGTTTGTTGTTGGAACCCACTACTTGACCCTTGTTGGTTATTGGAATTTTGACCTTGAGGGTTGTAGGGGTTGTTAAAGTTCCGGTTAAATTGGGCTCTTCCTTGAAATTGATTGTTATTTCTTTGGCTTATGAAAGCCACTTCTTCTTTTTGAGCCATTGTTAAACTGGCATCACAATCTTTTCCTAAATGAAGACCACCACAGTATTCACAACCTACTTTCATACTATGAATTTCCTTGGTGATTTTATCCATGGTTCGAGCAACACCGTCTATTTTAACACTTAGGGAACTAAGGTCATCATAGGCGCCGGCGCTTTGGACTTGAGCATTACGAGTAATAGGGCATTCTTGATGCCACTCATGAGAATAATCGGCTAGCTTCTCGATTATTTCATAAGCCTCTTGCTCGGTTTTGTCCATAAGAGAACCACCGGCCGCTTGGTCAATTGAAATTCGGGTTGCTACATCACAACCTTTGTAAAAGATTTGGACCTTTTGAAAGGTATCCAAACCATGGTTTGGACAACCTCTTAGCATTTTGGAAAATTGATTCCATGCTTCGTACAGGGTTTCCATCGACTTTTGACAGAATTGGGTAATTTCGTGTTGGAGTCTCGCGGACTTGGATGCTGGAAAATATTTCTTAAGAAAATTTTCCAACATACCATCCCACGTTTCTATCGTAGCCTCGGCCAATGAATCTAACCAACTCCGTGCTTCCCCTTGGAGTGTCCAAGGGAAAAGTCTTAAAAATATGGCCTGGTTAGTTTCTGGTTTAAGTTTAAAAAGAAGACATATCTCTTGAAAGAGACGAATATGTTCGTTTGCATCTTCATTCGGACCACTACCAAATTGACACCTGTTATTAATCATTTGAAGAATAGGTCCTTTTATTTCAAAAGTTACCTCACCAGTAGGCGGAGTAATAGCACTATCTTGTCCGGTCCGGGTTGCTTTCATCTTTGCTGCCATTGATTGTCGTGGTACCAACGGTCTTTCTCCTTCCATTTCAAAATTTGGGGGTTGAACGGGTTTACCAAAGTCTGAATATCGAGGCTTGGTCGTACTTGATTCTGAATCAAAGGTTTCTTGCTTTGATGAAGGTTCAAAAATTTCAAGTACTTCTTTTGGAATCCTACCAAGCTTTCTATCAGGTTCTGTAAACGGTGTAAGTAATGGAGATTCTGAACTTCGGGTATGTGGCATATGCGACCTATAAACTGTCAATCACACAACTAACAAAAACTATTAAACATACCGATTCTATAAGTTTAAAAATCAAAGACTATTAAAAATTGAAAATAATTAAGAAACTACTTAATCACAAATCAGTTAATAATTCTATTTTGTCACAAAACTGTCCCCGGCAGCGGCGCCAAAAACTTGATGTGCGAAAAGTGGTATATGAATTGTCGTATAAAATAATATGGAAAAATACCGATTAAAGATTGCTACACACTAACGGGCAGTGTACCCAATCGTGTAGTAGTATAGTAACTGGTTTAGTTCCGTGTATCGTTCCAAGGACAGTTGTATTAGTTAAACTAGAATTATAAACTATATTATGATTAACTAAGTAAATGAAATTTAAAGGTACAAGATTTATGTTTTGTGGCTTATTTAACGATTAGCCAAATCAGAGAAGAGTAAAAGTAAAAACAATATTTTTGGTCTTTTAAGTTTATAAGTGCAAGGAAATCAATTAAGATAGTTTTGATATCAAAGAGATGAAATATGCTCATCTAGACTTTTTTACCCTCGATGTGAATGTTTATTTAGGATTAAGATCGGATCGATTGGTTATGCACGAGAACTAATTGATCGGTTTACCAAGAGTAGTCTTGAATAAACACTCAAACGGGATTACACGACGCAAGTGATGTTCTTGTCATCTAAGAACTCCTATTTGTAATCAACTAATTCAACTAGTCTAAAGACTTGAAGAATGATCAAGTCAATGGTGTGTTGATCATGATCCACTCCTATGTCAACTAAGGTTTTAGCTTAGTTCATTCCTTTGGTCTGGTTAAATGTTCAATTCACCCAACCCAAGTAATCAATTAAGTGTGGTAATAAGATCCCTATAAACGTCACTAGATAAGGCAAATTACTAACACCTATTAGTTATATGGAATTGAGTAGTGAAAATATGCATGACAGATTCTAGGGAATTGATCGTTCACCTAGACAACTACACATATCAATTAAGCTATCTGAGAGTATCTACAAGAGTCGTTCTTACATTCCTATATAGATTAACCGTTTGAACGCAACTTACCCCTTTTGGTAAAAGACGGGCAAACACTTGTCACTAGGTGTAAATCAATATACTAAATCAGCAAGATGGTGTTTCTTAGTTGAACAAGTATACTAACTAGTTGAATCGAAAAGATTAAACTTAACAAGAATGGTTCTTGTATTCAAACATCAAACTATCGTGCATGGTAACTATCAATCAAAAGTAAACATTCAACATCTCGGTTATTTATCTAGATGAACATAAAAGGAACTAGCCAACAATCATGCTAGAAAACTTAAACTTAACAGTAACAAAGATAGAATTCATTGTAAATACAAGATTGACCTTTTTAGAGTAATCTTGGATGAAGCCCTTGAATGATCCTTGAATCTTCAATGATTTTAGTGTTTTTGATGCACTTTGATAAGCTCAAGAACTATTTTGAATGATATGTTTTCGTCTCTGAACAGAAAGAAAACTGGCACACTTGGAATGAAGCTGGAAAGAGGTTTAAAAAGGCTGAAAAGTAGCTGAAAAGCACTGTGCGCGGCGCGCACATAAGGGGTGCGCGGAGCGCACTACTCACCTACCACACTTTTACTTTCCAGTTCACGATCGCACTTCAATTTTGACGTTTCAGGTACTTGTGCGCGGCGAAGTGCGTGGCGCTCTCTGTTGTGCGCGGCGTGCTCTGTTGAACTTGCGCGGGGCGCTCTCTGGTTTCCATTTTAATCAAATGTTCTGATCAAAGTATTGAGTGTGCGGTGGTGTGCGCGGATAGTGCGCGGCGCGCACTGTAGCTTTCATTTTTCTGTTTCTTCGTTTCTTGTTCTGGTTTTGATCTTTGAGTTGTTTCATTCATTATCTTCAACATTTCTTCAAGTATTCAATGATTCTATGTTTAATTACAATACAACGGAATAATAATGGAAATATTACAAATTCGTATGAAATAACCGACGATAGGACTTGATATTGTGACTAATGATATGTCTATTTTGAGTAATATCAACATACATACCTAAAAACATCCATACCTAAACCTGCATGTATCCATACCCGAAACCCTAAACATGCATACATACATACACATACTTCCATACATACACAAACATACATGCACACACATACATACCCAATACTAAGACGGGGTCCTGGTTAAAAGAAAAGCACAAAAAAAAATACAAAACATGAAGATACATACGTACACAAACATTCATACAAGCGTCACTATAAAAGAAGACACATACATACATACACACAAAAATACAAAAGCCTACTCATCTATTCTAATTCTAGTCCTCCACGAATTCCTATCAGAAGTCATGTCCTCGATCAATATAAGCTCATTCAAGTCAAGCTTAATTCTATCCTCCCATCTCCGAGTAGGTCTCCCCCTTCTCCTTACTCCGCCGACTATAAGTCCTTCGACTCTCCTAACAGGGGCAGTAAGAGGTCGCCTCCTCACATTCTCGAACCATCAAAGCCGTTCTTCTCTAAAATTTTCGACGATGCTTCTAACTTTCAGGTTCTCCATAAACATACTATTTGGAATCATATCCAACATGGTTTTACCGCATGTCCACCTAAGCATCCTCATCTCTGCCAGCTCCATCCTTCTCTCTTGCGCCTTCGTCATTGGCCAACACTCTGATCTGTATAACATGGCAGGTCTAATTGCCACCTTGTAGAATTTTCCTTTTAGCTTAAGGGGGATCTTCTTGTCGCATAAGACTCCAGTCGCTCCTCTCCACTTTACCCACCCTACTTTAATATGGTGCGACACGTCTTCTTCTATTCTTCCTTATTTATGAAGCACTGAGCCTAGGTATCTGAACGTAGTCTGTGGATGAAAGATCTAGTCTCCAATGCAGATGTTCACTCCATCATCATGATCATCATCATTCCTATCGAAAGCACAACTGAGATATTCCGTCTTTTGTCAACTAATATGTAGATCATTACTTTATAATGCCACCCTCCATTGCTCAAGTCTTCTATTAAGCTCCTCTTTAGACTCTGAAACAAGTACAATATCATCCGCAAAAATCAAGCACCAAGGGATGCACTCTTGGATCTCTCGAGAAAGCTCGTCGAGGATCAAAGCGAAAAGAAAAGGGCTAAGGACCGATCCCTGATGCATGCCTACTTCTATTGGGAAAACTTCAGTATTTCCCACCAGCGTTCGGCCACAAGACTTCGCTCCTTCGTACATATCCCTAATAACACTAATATATCTACCTGGGATACCTCTATCATTAAGGGTCTTCCAAATCAAGTTTCGTGGAACACAGTCGTAGGCCTTTTCTAAGTCTATGAAAAACATCTCTAAGTTCCTTTGTTTTTCTCTATACTTCTCCATAAGGTTTCTAATAATGTGGATTGCCTCTATCGAAGAGCGCCCTGGCATGAAACTAAATTGGTTCTCCGAAACATTTGTTTCGCGTCGAAGTCTAGTCTCAATCACTCTCCCCCAAAGCTTCATAGTATGACTAAGTAATTTAATGCTTCTATAGTTACCGCAAATTTGGGCATCCCCCTTGTTCTTATAGATGGGAATAGTCTCGCTCAGTCTCCATTCCGTAGGCATTTTAGAGCTTCGAAACGTCTTGTTGAAAAGGCATGTCAACCACCTAAAACCATCGTCGCCAAGGCACCGCCACGCCTCAATGGGTATCTGGTCCGGTCCTACAGCTTTATTTCACCCAATCTTTCATAGTGCCGATCTTACTTCCTCTTGGTTGATCCTCTCACCTTCCATGCTGTTTTGGAATAGTTCAATACCAGAGTCTTGCATATCTTCGTGACGCTCGGGTCTTCCCCCAATGAAAAGAGATGAGAAATACCCTTCCCATCTTTTCCTAATTTCGTCTTCCTTTACTAAAGTTTGACCAGCTTCATTTTTGATAAACTTGATGTTATCAAGATCCATTCGCCTTCGCTCCCTAGCTTTTGCTATCTTGTAGATATCACTTGCTCCCTCATTGGAGTCTAGTTTCTTATATAACTCTTTATATGCCTTTTTTTTTTGCGCGGGCTACAGCCTTCTTAGCTTCTCTTTTGGCTTCTTTATATCTCTCTACAACCCTAGTGTTATCTGTCGGAGTCCCCTCCCGACAAGAGATGAGCTCCTTAAACCTTAGTTGCTTAAGCGAGACTTTGCTTTGGACCTCGTCAGTCAGCCACCATTATTCCCTATCAGACCTATGTCCTCTCGATGGTCCTACTGCCACACCTAAGGCTTCCTTGCCTACCTCTCTAATAGTGGACGCCAGACAATTCCACATCTGATCCGCATCTTCATGAGATACCATTTCCACTTCTACGTTAACTCTTTCTACAACCAAAGTTCTAAAAGTCTCAGCCTTCTCTCCGATCAACTTCTTCCACCAGATTTTAGGTTGGCCGGGCCTCACACTCTTGGTGACCCGTCTCTGGAGAACCAAATCCATGACTAACAATCTATGCTGGGAGGATCATGTCAAGTCAGTCAGGACCTTACAGTCTCCACATGTCCTAAAATCTCCTTTGCAAAGTAATAAATAATCAATCTGGGTTCTACGACCCCCACTATGGAAAGTTGCTAACTGAGTGTCCGCCTTCTTGAAAAACGAATTCGCGACAACCAGATCGTGGGCAACAGCAAATTCGAGAATAGAGAGCCCTTCCTCATTTCTAACTCCGTACCCAAAGCCCCCATGGACTCCCGCATAACCTTCCACCTCGTTCCTATATGACCATTAAGATCTCCACCAATAAGTAGTCGATGGTCCGGGGGGCACATCCTCACAACCTCGTCTAACGATTCCCAGAAGTGTCTCTTTTCAGCTTCTCCAAGGCCCGCATGAGGTGCATAAGCACTAATGACCGTGTAGGTCACCTCCTGGATTACTAACCTAACCGACATAATCCTATCGCTCTGTCTAACCACATTCACAACATTCTCGTTATAGGGTGGGCTTATAATGATTCCAACCCCATTTCTAGCTACTCTCGATCCCAAGAACCACAACTGGTGATCCTTGATCTTAGCCACCCCTCGACCCTTCCATCTAGTCTCTTGGAGACACAATATGTCCACTTTACGTTTACGTACCGTCTCCACTAGTTCATACCGTTTGCCAGTCAAAGTTCCCACATTCCAACTACCCACTCTAATCCTAACCGGTTTCGCTAACCTATTGCCGCTTCTAGGCCCTGTAAACCTACCCTCCCCCAAGCTAGAAGGACATGACCTCAAGAAACCATGAGAACGCCTAGTGTCTATCTTACCCTATTAAGCGAGATCGATAATACAAACAGAAAAAAGAGTATAAATCCAAACAAAAAGTGGAGACGTTACGTAATATTATAACAAAAAGAACTAGTGGAGACGTCAAGGACCGAATCATATAATATTATTGGAGCACCAGGAGTCGAACCCTTTTTTTACCTTTATTGAAATTTAACGGTGGGGACGGTGGAATCCCCGACACCCGACCGGCGTTAAACCGCCGTTAAACCTTGGTGTTGGACACTAGCGTCAACTAGGCAACGGTGTAAAATTGATCCGTTGGTAGAATTGATCCGTTGCCAACGGTCAATTTCTGTTTTTTTAATAATTTATTTTATCTACTATATATACACTTCATTTATCTTCATTTTTTTTCACACCTCTTTCACTCTTTTTCTCTATATTCTATACTACAAATTCATACCATTTAATAAATAAAAAAAATGTCTAGCAATCAAGGTAATTCCAACTTCCCCAACCAAGGTAATCCAAACTATTACAACCGAGGCAATCCAAACTATCCCTCAAACCATCCAAACAATTTACACGATCCTCAAACCCATACTCGAGTCAATGGAAACCGTTTACCGCGTTTGGAAACGTACAAAACGCGTTTCAAATTCCATACACTTATCAAACACAAATCCTATAAACTCAAGTCCAACAAACCCCATTGATGAGTCCCGAAGCAATGGAACAATTTTTGGCTTGGAAAGCTAGTCAACAATGTAGCGAATCGAGCACGCAATCGGTTCAAGATGAAGTCCCAACACCAACGTCTCAATGTGTTCGAGATAAAGGAAAAGGAAAGTTGGTTGTGGAGGAACCGAGCAAAAAAAACGAGGGCAAGACGTAGTGTGGAGTCGTGATGAACCCGTGGACCGAGCAAGATGAGTTACGTTTGGTGAAGTCTTGAGTTCATACTTCCGAAGATTCAATCAAAGGCAACGACCAAACCGTTATATATTTATTTAAAACGTATACATATACAAACGATGTGAGACCGTAGTTATTGAAGATAGTGTGAGCCAATTAATTTGAATGAAGATGTTGCAAGTGTTGATGAAAATCCGAAAGCGGGAATTTATGGTCCCGATCAATTGAAGCGTCTAAAAGGAAAGTCAAGAAAATCAAGGAAAAAGTCATCTGATTCTAAACCTTCATCCCATTCATCTTTTGAGTCTCTATGTGTATCGGTTAAGGAAAACTTTGAACTTACGTCCAACCTTAAAAAAAAGTATTATCAAGATAAGCAACTTGAAATGCGTTTAAGGATTTTAAACATTGCTCCCACCGATGCTGACATGGGACTAATTTATGACCTTAAGGAGCAAATTCGACGTGAGACTCGTAGGAATTTACAATCGGGATAAAGTGTGAATGACGACGAAGGCACTGAATCGGAGTAGACGACGGGTAGTTTTTTTTTATTTCAATAAGTTCTAATTTAGTTTTTTTATTGTATTGTTTTTAAATTAATGTAATGGACTTTTAGTTTTTATTTAAGTTTTTTAATGTTTATTATATATTAAATGAAATAATTATTCATTAAAATAAATAATTAAATTGAAAATTTAAAAAATAAAATTGAATTTAACACATAAATTTAACACTGAACGATTTTCCCTGTTTTGACCTTAGTGTTAAATCTCAGTGTAAACTTAACACTGAGATTTAACACTGAGTCCAGTGTCACGACTCCTAGTGCTCTCAGTTTGGTTTTCAAAGACTCGGTACAATTCCGTGAAAAAAATCATCATGTTTTATTATCATATGAAAGCATATACCGAGTAATATAAAAAATAAATGAAATAAATAAATAAATAAATTAATAAAAACAAATAATAGATAATAGATATACATAAATTTGCATTATTTTATTTATCTAAAAAATATTACAATATATGTTACATTCATATATTACAACAAATTCAAAATAATATACGTAGAAGTCATTAAACTACCATTGAAATATGTGCAACGATCGAACATGGACTAAATACACGTTGATTACAATGAATAAGTGTTTAAGGACTTAATGGTTTTAACTCTCATGTCTAGTAACGGTGAATAACCTAATCAAGATGATGATATATATAAAGGGTGGTTAATTAAGTCCACCATCGGTGGACTAACCGTGTTGATGGACAATTGTTTTCATAGGATTTATGTCTGAAGAACAAACCTATTACCATAGATTGTGATTGTAGTTTTAGATTAAAAATATTCAAAACGTAATGCGTTAATGAAAGAGGTTATGGTTTGTATTAATAATGAAACCATAACCCTATACTATATCCTAATAAAGTCTGGATTCTCTTAACTACTTTCCATGATAAACGGGGTTTTAAATATGAAAGGATTGTAACAAAATTAGGATAAGATTATAACGTGTGCCCAAAGCAAAGTTACGTTGTGCGCCAGAATGAATGCTGATATAATTTATTCATCTGACTTAATGAATAAATGTGCATAAGCATGTGATACACACGAGCGCTTAATGCGGAAGTACGGGTATCATTATAATATTACACTGTATTATTTACAAATTAATTAATAAACTAAATGTATACCACTTACTAATATGATATATAAAATGTATACAAATATGTAATATGACATTGTCTAAAAAATCATGTTTTCACCCCGATATTAAACCTAAAAATAATAAATTAATTAACTTAATCGAAGATTTAAGCATTTATTTGTTTTATTTGCTATATAAAGTAGTTACGAAGGCGATGCAAGAAGAATCAAAGAAATAGGTCTTGAAATGAAAAATCTAAAGGAATAACGGTGAAAAATATAACGACCCGTCCTAATCCATAAGGACGAATACAATAACATATGGTTACATTGTGAGGTTCTGACCTCTATATGATACATTTTACAAACATTGCAATCGTTTTTTTAAAGACAAACTTTCATTACATTGAAAGTTGACAGGCATGCATACCATTTCATAATATGTCCCAATCTATAAATGACCTAATAATAATCTTGAACTCAATGACTTGAATGCAACGTCTTTTGAAATATGCCATGAATGATTCCAAGTAATATCTTTAAAATGAGCAAATGCACAGCGGAAGCTTTCTTTAATACCTGAGAATAAACATGCTTTCAAGTGTCAACCAAAAGGTTGGTGAGTTCATTAGTTTATCGTAAACATTCATTCCATCATTTTAATAGACCACAAAATTTCAGATATATAATTGTACACGTAACCCGAGTACAAAATAGTACGCATAACCTGCGAATTAAAAATCATTCATATGGTGAACACCTTTTAACCGACATTAACAAATGAATCTAGAATATCCCCAATATACAAGTACACTCATTTGTATATAAAATCGAAGTACTAAAGCATCCGTAACCCAGATGGGATGTGTCAAAGTCCATAGATCTATCTTCAGGATTCGCGTCAATTTGGGGGGTCTGTTCCCAAATTATTAGGCTACCAAGCTAAAAGGGTGATATCCAGTATAATAATTCAACCATAGAATATAGTTTCAAGTACTTGTGTCTATTTCGTAAAATAGTTATAAAAGCAGCGCATGTATTCTCAGTCCCAAAAATATATATAAAAAGGGAGTAATGAAACTTACGATTCTGTATTTCGTAGCAATAATGCAAATGACGGTACTGAACAATGCAAGGTTGGCCTTGGATTCACGAACCTATATTAAATATATATATTTATATATTGGTCAATATCTGACTAACAATTTAGGTCAAGTCGTAGTGTATCACAATCCTAATGTTCGAGTCCGATATGAAAAAGTCAACAAAAGTCAATTTGACTCAAGATGATTTTCAAAATCTATACATGTTTATTATATAACTTAAATATAGTCATTTTATATATTTAAATATATTTATCAGATTTTATTACAAGTCATTTATTAATAAAAGTTTATATTAAAATCTATAAAAATATACTTTTATATATCTTAAGTAATAATATTTATAAAGTTCACCTAATATCATAAAATATAGTGGTATGTGTTATTAATAATTATATTACATGTGGTAAAAATATCTTTGTATTACATATTTATTTGATTAAATAATATTTATAATAATAATGAGTAAAAGTTGTATTACTTTGTAATAATAATAATAATTATTATTATTCTATTAATAATAACAATGACAATAATTATTTTTACTAATGATGATATTAATTATAATAAAATGATTATTATAAATATGATAATAATAATAATAACGATACTTTTTATTATTAACTGTAATGATAATAATATTTTATAAAAATAATAATATTTTATAAAAATAATAATTCTATTCAAAATGATAATTTTTAATAATAATAATACTAAAATGATAATAATAATGATATTTAATAATAACAATGATATTTAAAAAAAATGATAGTTTTAATATTAATGATTCTTTTAATAATAATAATAATAATAACGATAAAAATAATAAAATGATAGTTTTGGTAAAAATATTAATTATTTTTAAAAATAATAATAATAATAATAATAATAATAATAATAATAATAATAATAATAATAATAATAATAATAATAATAATAATAATAATAATAATAATAATAATAATAATAATAATAATAATATTGATAATATTAATTATAACCTTAATGATAATAACGATAGTAATAATAATAACAATAATAATTTTTAATGATAATACTTATATTAATAACGATAATGATAATAATAATAATATTATTATTAGATAATAATATTAATGACGATAATAACAACGATAAAGATAACGATAATAATAATCATTTTAACAATAATACATAAAATTATAGATAATTCAATTGACGATATCTTTTAATCCATTCATCGAAATCATACGCTTTCTAAATGAAAAGTTATTAATTTTTCACCAGCTTTCCAACGACATGCATATCATATACCTTATCTCAGTCTCATATGTATCAAATTCATGATTCATCATAAACTATCTAACGACGAAAACTAAGCATACAAGCATGCATAATCATATATACTCGAGCACTAGTCAGGGATACACTATTAATATATAAAAGATAAGATATGAGTGCTCACGTATCAATATTGAGATTCAATATTGCAGGAAAGTACGTAGACGCAATAGAGATGACAAACACTAGATTGACCTCATGTGCTATACCGCCGAACCATACCCATAACCTCCATAGCTATAATCCCATAATTTCCTTAGTTCTATCCCTCTCGAAAAATCCATTTTGAAAACATGCGAGCAGAATCTCGTCGTAGTATTTTATGTATAATACTAATAATAATACTACTACTGATAATAATACTAATATTAATAATAATAATATTAATCTTAATAATAATAATAATAATAATAATAATAATAATAAAAATAATAATATATAAATAGAGCAGAGAGATTGAGAAAGATTGAGAGGATGAAGTGTGTTTTCAGTTCGTCCGAATGCTCGAGTACTTAAACAACTTATGGTGAATCAGAACCCCATGCAATCGCATGGGTTCTGTGCCTTAGGACCATGCGATCGCATGGCTCCTTTGGCCAGCTCATCTTCGCCCAATTATATTTGCCGACACTCAATTATTATTATTATTATTTAATTTATATATTTATTTAATTTATATAATTATATATATATATATTATATTATATTATATTCACGAGTATAGTTAACTTGTAATCCTGGTTTCAATGACTTGTACGTTGACACTCGACTTATGTCTCAGTTCCGGTTTTTCGAACGACGTTTCGTACGCTGAGAAAACTTGTACTTTATGTTTCGTATAACGTACTTTTATACATAACAAGACTCAAATCAATAATAAACTATCCCACTCGAAAAATAACTTAATCATTTGAGTGTTTTGGTCATTTGCTTCTGTAAATCAACATTTTGTTATGAATTAAATATATGATAATATCAAAACGTTTTGTATCCAGTTAATATTATATTTAATCATTTTGTAAAATATATAACTATATACATATCTACATATATATCTATATATCTTTATTTAGAAATATAATTTTTACATATTATAATTAAAATATTTACTTAATAATATATTATTTAACTTTTCAAAACTAATTATATTTCGAAGTTTGTTAAAAATCGTTTTCATAATATAACATAAATTGGTATGAAACATTTATGTACTAGCCTTTACTCTGACTTGTCAAATATTTTAATTACTTATTTAAATATCAATCGACTCACTAATCGAATACTAATATCGTTTATTAATAATTCGAAATATTTATAAACACGTTTTTATTTACAAGTTGCAAATTATATATATATTTATATTCAATAAAATCACGGACCGTTATTATTTATAACTCTGTCAAAAGGTTTCTAGAAAGATTCTAAATTTTAAGATAACGTTAAAATGGCTCGGTAACAATTTATCAAAAGTGGTTCCAGATAATGATAAAGTTATATTCCTTTTTAAAGAAGACGTGATACTCTAATCATTTATAATTTTTAAAATTTATAAAAGATAATGATAATAACAATAATAATCTACTTCTTGTCATGTCGTAAAATGTACTAATCTTTTGAAATATATAGAAGTACGTTTTATGTCTTTGAAACAATATATATGTAAGCTTTAATATACTTTGTCTATATATATACACGTTTCACATAACACATTTATTACGTAGATGTTTAACTAAAACGAATAAGTATAACGCTATACGTTTAATACCTTGTTAACGTTTCAAGTCATATAATGGATATCATAACATATTTTCATAGCAACCAAACCGTTTAATGCTTTATTAATATATCACAATTTAATATACACATATATATATATATACATATCTATTCACACATAATTGTTCGTGAATCATCGGGCACGGTCAAAGGGTAATTTATTACATGAATGTAGTTCCAAAATTTTGAGATTCAACATTACAGACTTAACTTATCGTGTCGGAAACATATAAAGATCAAGTTTAAATTTGGTCGGAAATTTCTGGGTTGTCACAAAAAATCAAGTTACGACCCCAATGACCAAGTTAAAATCTCATGCACAAGACCAAGTCTTGTTTATACATAAGTAGTTAGATTACCATTATAGTTAGTCAGCTTTGTTATTCGGATGATATTTCTGAACCCCCGCGATCGAGGGCGAATATTTTGTACGATACATTTATCAGGTTTTAAACTATTACACACGTTCTTAAACATGTCTTGTTTATATTTATTATGTTAATGATGTGTTTTATAACTATCATGCTAGCTTAGATATTCGTATGTTGCTATGATTGAAACTTAGACTAGCGTAATTATGTAACATTTAATACGATTGATATTGTTATGCTGAAATTATGATTATGAGAAACTTTATGCTAGAATCTTAAGCATTATCCAACTTGGGTTGTGGTTGAGACTTCCCAATTATATGGACTTAGCTATTTCATATGAACTAATACACTCGGTTATACTATTCTTGAAGCATATATGAGCTCAGTATGGTCGGTATTCCCGAGAGGCAACCTTTGTGCTTTCGATACACGGAACCTAGACATTTAAGATGCAGAAGACCTAGTATGCCTGGTAACTATTCACGAGAGACTTTTTAGGACCTTTTACGATCTCTAATCCATATCCAAATGTATGATTCTATCTATTACATGTTCTTGTTTGATTGTAACCTTTGGATTGTTTCTAGTATTATTGTATGTGTTTTATGAGTTTTTTAATCTATAATTACATTCAACTTAACACTATGATGCCGTATAATGATTGTTCCCTTAGAATAATGATAGGTTAGTTAGCCCCTTAATTGTTATGTCAACCACCCGACATGTTCCTCCTGCTTGTGGTCATGTTTATTCAACATGGCATGTGATTATTCGATCGAAAGATCGATAATGAGGGTTACGATTAAAATATAAATACTGACATAACCTTCTGATTACACTAAGGATAACCTTAGAGGTACAACCACACTTCAATAGTGCAACCTTAGTGACATATCTGCCTTTGCCGCTAGACAACTATGGGACCAAAGACCGATAGGCTTGTACGTTTGACTCATCCAATAGAAAATCTCAACAATAACAACAACGATACCCCATGCTCGTGAGGTATGGGGATCCGATAGAAAATCTGTATTACCCTAATCATGCTTCCATATCATAACTATCTTCCCCTGGACTAAGCGTATATCATAGTCAACATTTCCATGATCAGCATTATCCAAATAGTCCTCAAACCTTTTACTTTTTTGCATTTAGGACTTTAATCAAAAAATAACTACTATTATTTTATTCTTTCACATTAATCAAAGACCATTATCGTTTATATATTCAATTCGCATAACCATTTAAAAATACGACCTTAGATCATTGATATGTGTAAAAGTGTGTGCAGTGGTTAATTGGTTTAGCTTTTAAACTGATATTATCTTAATTTACTTATCACTTTTAACACCTTAACGAGCAACAAAACCCGGTCAAGGTATTATAGGAATTGTAAGTTATGTATCGTCCCAAGAGACTACGGAAGCGGATAAGAGTTGTCTTTTTATATTATATTGATAATCTACTTCTTAGGAAAGAAATAGAATTAATGTATTATTGATATTGCTCAAAATATACATTTTTATCATCGCAATATCTTTCTCATTTTATTGGTTTTGTGAGCGTTAAATGAAGATATTATGGTTATAAGTTGGTATAAGGCCAAAGAGTCTCATTTGGTGTTAAATTAATCAAGCTTTGAGCCAAGAAGTGAAGATTGAGTCCAAAAGAAAATAAAGCTGGAAAACACTCTGATTTCGTGAGTAAAACTGAGTTAAAGACTTACACAGATTTTTTGAGTTAAGGATCAACAAAAATGCAGTGCATATATTGAGCAAATGCGCCATATGTGTAGTGCAAAATTGGGACACACGAAGAAATATGTGGCGCATATACTTTTGGGGGCCAAGTGCGGCGCATATATATATATATATATATATATATATATATATATATATATATATATATATATATATATAGGATCAAAGGGAAAGTAACCAATTAGGGGAAGCGGGGGGAAACAATTTTATTTCTTCGTTTTTTAAAAAAACTTTGTTCACGAACATTAGAGATTGGATGAAAAGATGAACATTTAATAAAGACACTTTGTGATAAATGTTTTTATTTTGGCGGGAAAATGCTCGAAGAATTAAAATATAACAATTATCGTGTTTTTGAGCGTATTTTGAGGTTTTAGATATTAGGTTTTAGAAATTTAGGGTTTAGGGTTTAGATTTAGGAATTAGTTTGAGTTTTTAACAGGAACGATTTAGATTTTAGGGTTTAGGGTTTTGGGTTTAGGGACTAAACCATAAACCCTAAACTCTAATGTACAGTGTAACTTATTAATGTGAAATTTAAATATTCCTCGAGTATTACCTACCCGTTAAAATATTTTCACCATTATCAGTTTGTACAAAAGAATTTTTAATTACTATCTTTATGAAAATATATATACATATATATTTTCTTCAGATGTAATTATGGATTTAATGAGTTAATATGATATTAATCTCATTTGATTTACCGTTAGAACAGGAACATATACAATCTCTAAAACATTAGAGATTACATAATCGCCATGTCGAACGAAGATAAATGGTGTAGAACGTCATGTAGAACGGTGATTATACTCGAAGTACAGAATGAGATGTTGAGACATGTGATGTTGAGACTTGGGTTGTTGATGGTACTATTGGTGCCGGTGATGTTGCTGAAGCTAGTAAGTTTTGCACCATATTTTTCCAAGACTAATACTCGGGAGCGAAGTTCGCTGACTTCTTGTATTACTCCGGGATGATTGTCGGTCGGAACGAACGGATGAATAAGGTTTAGAATTTTAGATAGAATGTAATCGTGGAGAGATAATCTGGAAATGAGTGTGAAAATGGTGTTTCGAATGGGTTCGCCGGTGAGTGTTTCAGGTTCTCCGCTAAGAGGGAGATTTGGTTGATGGAAAGCATCGCCTTCTTCTCGTTTTCATTGATTAAGTCGACTACGAACTCGTCAGATGAATTGGGGATAGATGATTGGTTGATTCATTCTGGTGACACTGCTTTCGGAGCTTAGGTGAACATCTATGTCGGAATAGCTGTCGGAATAACTATCGGAATAGCTATCGGAATCTGAGGGACTCGAACTGGTTGCAGGATTCATTTCGTACGATCAGATGAAGGATTTTGATAAGAAATATATTATAGGATGTAGATTAGTACCCTGCAATACATAATTTACATATGCATATATAATACTAAAATCCCATAAGTTACGGAGGAATCTAAGGAAGTTGTCAGGCAAGGTTACAGTAACAGATACGCTAAGATATAAAGTAGCAGATATGCTAAGATATGAATTTTGTCTATACACTATTCATGCAGTCAATGCAGTAAAACGTGTCTAGACTAAGAATGATAAGCAAGTGATTCCCTAAGAATGATAAGCAGGAAATTTTTGACACGAAATGATAAGCAAAAACTTTTGACATGCAGACACGGTCGGAGTCCAGACTTACTAATGCATCCTAACGACTATCAGTTAGACACACTAATGCAAGACCTGGTTCGCTAAGACCACCGCTCTGATACCAACTGAAGCGACCCGTCCTAATCCATCCGGACGAAGTCCATATCGATTACAAACGATTCACAACAGTTGATTACATCACGAGGTAATTGACCTCTATATGATAAATTTTACAAACATTGCATTCGTTTTTAAAAGACAACCTTTCGTTACATCGACAGTTGACAGGCATGTAAAGCATTTCATAATATATCCAAATATAATTGACTTAATAATAATCTTGATGAACTCAACGACTCGAATGCAACATCTTTTGAAATATGTCATGAATGACTCCAAGTAATATCTCTAATATGAGCAAATGCACAGCGGAAGATTTCTTTCGTACCTGAGAATAAACATGCTTTAAAGTGTCAACCAAAAGGTTGGTGAGTTCATTAGTTTATCATAAAGAATCATTTCATAATTTTAATAGACCACAAGATTTCATACTTCCATTTCTCATAATCATACGTCCCATGCATAGAGACAAAAATATCATTCATATGGATTGAACACCTGGTAACCGACATTCACAATATGCATATTAGAACATCCCCATCATTCTGGGATCCTCCTTCGGACATGATATAAATTTCAAAGTACTAAAGCATCCGGTACTTTGGATGGGGCTTGTTGGGCCCGATAGATCTATCTTTAGAGTTCGCGTCAATTAGGGTGTATGTTCCCTAATTCTTAGATTACCAGACTTAATAAAAAGGGGCATATTCGATTCGATAATCCAACCGTAGAATGTAGTTTCAATTACTTGTGTCCATCTCGTAAAACAGTTATAAAAACAATGCATGTATTCTCAGTCCCAAAAATATATATTGCAAAAGCATCTAAAAAGGGATTAATGAAACTCACCGTACTGTATTTTGTAGTAAAAATACATATGACGATATTGAACAAGTATAGGGTTGACCTCAGATTCACGAACCTATATCATTTGTATATTTATTAATATACATAATTGTAATGCGAACAAATATATATATATATATATATATATATATATATATATATATATATATATATATATATATATATATATATATATATATATATATATATATATATATATATATATATATAAATTTATTAGTTATATCCTTTTTATGTTAATAGTATATATATATTTCATTTATTCATTTTGTATATATAAATATTAATTTTTGTTATTTTATAAGTATTAAATATATCATTTGTATATTAATAATAGTAGTTATAATAATACTAAAATTATATTAATAGTAGTAAACATGATCATAATGCTTAATATTATTAATAAGATAATAATGTTAATGGTTCTACTAATGATAATAATATTAAAGTTTTAAAATTTATAAAAATATTATAAGTAATACTCATAGCATTAATAATAATAAATATAATACTTCTATTTATGATAATAATAATAACTACAATTAGGATACTTGTAATTGTAATACTAATAATAACAATGACAATAATATTCACAATAATAACAATAATAATAATAATAATAATAATAATAATAATAATAATAATAATAATAATAATAATAATAATAATAATAATAATAATAATAATAATAATAATAAACATGTTAATAACTAATAATAACTAATAATAATAATGATAGAATTAAAAACAAGAGTGTATACCCCTTTCCAAGCTTTTTATAAAAATAATGCACCAAACGGGACTCGAACCCACGACCTCTCGCTCCTCAAAAACACTCCCTAACATCTACTCTGTCACGTTTTTCTGTTGTATCTCCAATGGTAATCAATATAACCCGTTTCTTGGCCCAACGAAAATAAAACATAGCCCAATCAAAACACCAAACTTTCGTCCCAGCTTAGAAATATCATAGGGTCACGGCCCCATCTGCACACTTATACTAGCCTGATAAATCAACAAATATGGAGTCCCAATTGGCATTCTATTATTCAACTGCTATCCTTTTTCATCAAAAGTCATGTGGGGTTTTATGTATTAAAAATGTCGGCCAATATCCTCTTATCAACATCATCTTGTAAAAAAAAAATATCTAAATAAGCAAAGCAGCAACAACGTAGCTGCAAAAACAGATGGATGGATATGGTTTTCGGGTTTCGGTTTTTAAACTGAAAACGAACGTCCTTGGGACAGCAGCATGCAGGTAGGGCGATAGTAGTATCATCTCATGAATGATTCAAATCAGAATTATGTTGTAGCAAAAAAAATATATAAACATAACAGGCTGTTAGTTGAGATCGAACAGAAGAAGGAAAAGAAAAAATATACGGGGTTGTGATGGTGGTTTAGTGAAGCCGAGTTTACAACAAAAACAAAAGTCGATTGTGGTGGGTTTAGTTTGTGGCATTGAGCTGAACGAAAAGTAGTGGCAATAACCTTGGTTTAATCAAGTCCGGTTACAAGGGAAATTCACTTAGAATGATTGATCATAATCGAACCTGAAACAGAAGTATGGAGAGTGCAGCAGCTGTTAGCGAGTTACAGGAGGTAGTTCACGACAGTTTTGATAGTCGTTAAAATGGGGATGATGGTGGTTTTAATAGTGGTGGCGATTTGTGTGTTGGTGATGGGTTAATACAACAGTCTGTGAGGTGGCGGTTTAGGTGGTTGGGTGGTAGTTATGATGATCTTGGATGTGAGGTTGGAGGGTGGATCACGATGGTGGAAGGTGATATGGGTGGTGATGGAATTCAAAGGTGGTTGTAGCATAACAATAGGTCTGGTCGATTTGCAAAAACATAAATAGTAATTCGACACAAGGGTGATCGAAGAAGAAGGATGAAAGTGGTTACTATTTATGGTTTGCACCAGTGACCGGGGATGGGTTGTCTTTGAGGGTGACTCTCGGTTTGTAGCTACTGTAGAAGGAATTAGAACATCGGGAGGTAGAAGAATGAAGGAGCTATTTGATGATGATGGTGTTTGGTAAAATATAACAAAAGAGGAAGATATATAAATATAAGTGTGATGCATAACTTGTATGTAAAGTTAAAAATATTTCTGTATCAATCAGTTTTAATAATACTCCACATGTTGAAAAGTAGGAACAAGTTGATACTAGCTAGTGATCTCAAATCCAACGCATGCATATATGTATATATATATAATTCAAGATATTTAGATCAAACAAACAAATAGTAACATTAAATAATTCTCACTTTTCCAAAAGACATAATATTAATATATGTATATGTTTGATAGTTACACATCATAAAGAAAAATAAAAGTATTTGTCTTTGTAGAAGGTTGAGCAAAATAATAACAATTAGTGCGGGTGTCATAGTCGATCAAGCAAAAGTAGAAATATAAATATCAATTCAATCATCATGTGAATGATATTGGGTGGTTTCTACCGACACTGATTTTTGTACAAAATATACATAATTAAAATATTTTAATGGGCATAACTACGACGTACAATATATATACAATTGAAAGACTTCTTGCCACAATTGTTAGCTTATGTCAGTCAAAACTTGTGTCTTAAACATTATGTATCAATATAGCGCTTACTAATAATAGTATTGACATACAATTGAAGATATGTTAAAAATTGGAATATAAATAGATTTGCTCGTCCCAGTTAAGACATAATTAATATTAAATGTAGTGTGTAAAATTTCTAAAAAAATACTTCTTTTAATAATATGTTTTGTTACGTAAATAAATATATAATGAAACAATTAAGTTATAATATAATATTCGTACATATAATATTTGTTTTCAAAATTAATTATATTCGAATTACTTTGTATATATATGAATATGTTTTAGTAACAAGTTTGTTATATTATATATTATTTTACATAATTAGTTCTAACAACTAAATCATATCATAGTTTATTATCGTATTTCAAGTTATAATATATACACATATATTTCTATATACATATCTATATACAAATAGTAGTTCGTGAATCGTCGGAAACATTCGAAGATCAATTGCATATATGAAATAGTTCCAAATTTTTTTGAGATTCAACCTAACAGACTTTGCTTATCGTGTCGAAATCATATAAAGATTAAGTTTAAATTTGGTCAGAAATTCCCGGGTCATCACAGTACCTACCCGTTAAAGAAATTTCATCCCGAAATTTGAGTGAGGTCATCATGGCTAACAATAAATATGTTTTCCTGACAAATATGAGCTGATCAAAAGAGTTTTATCATCATTGAGTAATATGGATAAAACAATTCGATTATTCGAAGAGTACGAATGAAGCTATCACAAAAGATTGAGATAGAGATTTAACTTTTGACATAGTCATGATTGAATTTAGAAAATAAGGTGTTTCTTTACTTTTGACGTTGTCTTGGTGGAATTCCGGAATTCCAGGGATTTAAAAGAAAATCTTCGAAATCTATAAGATTTGATTCTTTGGCGAATAAGGAAATTAGGATCTCTCTAATTAAATGCGGAGATCTTTCTTGCTTCCTCTATCAGACATTTTACTATAAATTAACTTCTTCCATTCCATTACTTTTACCATTCCTATACTCAATTCCCAAATTCAAAAGATTGTGAAAATGCTTAATCCAGTTCTGATCCTTGTCCTTATCCTGACTATCGTAACAATCATTCTCCTTTTCCAACTTCCACCGGAGGAATCTGTTTTCTTCTATTTTGCCCTTGGGGTTATAGTGTTTTTAATTCTCCCGTGTCTTTATGTTGCGATAAACATTGATATACACGGTTTGTAATTTATACGTTGTTATCTGGCTTTATATCTCTCCTTATATTTCAATGTCCCTATTTCTGTTTCCTATAATCATTGTCATCCATAGTTAATACTCCCTCCTATTTGCTGCGATTTATACTCCAATTTCTATTTCGGAGCTTTATCCCTTCGCTTCTTCTTCTTGTAATTTGGCATCTCTTGTAATGGTCCAGAATTCGCAGATATAAGTTTCAGAATGAACATTGTTAATGTTCTAAGAAAGAAACGGTAATAGCACAATATGACTTGTCAAATTACCAGAATTCAAGGAAAAAGATGGGACTATCAAGAATATATTTTCCTGATGTGTTCGGAAGTTAATCAGAATGAAAGAGTTATGTAACATGACACACGTTGACGTTATAATTTGTGAATCATCATGTTAAATTTAGAAACTCAGCATGACTTACTGTAATATAATCACGTTGATCAAGGGTCATTATATTATACTAACTCATGCATCAGTTCCCAACATTAGTTCAATAACATTCATATTTTAAGCTCGAAAGTTTACCGAATATAGAAACTAACAGTTTCTATATGATGTAACACTGATAGCATGAAGAGATTAATGATTTCAGATAAGAATAATTATGAAAATATCTTCAGAAATATAGAAGATATTTATAATGAAAGATACGATTATATCTTGGAATTTCTAATATCGAAGGATGATGAAGAAAATTTGTCCGCAAGGGTTTGGAGTAAGGAGCAAGATATTCGTTAAAGACTTCAGCAGGCATTGAATCATTTGGATTCTTTGAAGTCAAACATATTCTTTATGATTTGTCCACGACGTCCTTCATAGTTTCGCATAATCCGATTTTCTGTACTAAATTTTCTATTGAGTGTTTCCAATACTCCATTCTTTACCATCAAACTTTCGACGGTTAAGGTCGTGTATAGTTTTTTTTTTTTTTTTTTTTGTGTGTGTGTGTGTGTGTGCTGTGTTCAGCTTTTTCAACCTTCCGAGTATTAATTCGCAGACTAGGTGTTTTTCAGAATTTTCGAATGGAAAAATCATAATTCTAAGAGGTAAATGTTATATGTATACATATAACTGTTGATGTGGAAACATTGCGAGACTCACAATACAGATTTGCTGATTCTCGGTAATTGGTATGGCATTTCTCTTTACAAGATGCGGATGAGTATATGATAGGGTTTCAATGAATAAATATAATGATTTATCGGAGGGATTTAAACCAAGAAGTAACGAGGTTGTTGGTACGACTGCTGGTAATATGATAGAATATGAAAGGTTCCCCGGTAACAATAAAAGAGCACGCATATATATCAAGATTATAATAAGGTTAATCCGAATGAAAATCGAAGTTGACTTGCTGGAGCTGTGACAAAATTGACTAATTTTGGAAAGGGATTGCAAAGTTAATTTCGGTAATAACAAAGCCAAAAGAGCTAGCACAGATACGTGTTAAACGTTTACTCAGTTTCCGAGTGTTTTCAAGTGTATAACTATATGTATCAATCTTTTCTTCCGTAGATGATGTGCGGTTGGTTCATCCTCTCAATTGAGGTGTTTTCAAGAATCATTGAAGAGTTTGAACGTAGATTATAATCGTCAAGATACAATTGAGGTTTAAGATGAAGTCATGTGGCAAACTTGAAGAAGTTTTTAGTTTCATATGTTATAATCAATATTTTAATTCATTTTAATTGTCCAACATTATTAGTCCACAGTTGGTAGTTCCACAGTTAGCAGTGTACAAATAATAATTCATATATAGTTTATTATTTAATATTCGAATTAATTAATACGTATCGTGACCCGTGTACATGTCTCAGACTCGATCACAACTCAAACTATATATATTATTGTAGAATCAACCTCAACCCTGTATAGAGAACTCGATCATTACTGCATATAGAGTGTCTATGGTGATTCCAAATAATATATATAGATGCGTCGATATGATATGTCAAAACCTTGTATACGTGTCCCGATATTTAAAGTGCGTAAAATAAATACAGAAATTAAATGACGATAAATAAAATGCGTAAAGTAAATAACGAAGATTAAATGACGATAATTAAAATTGCGATAATTAAATTGCGATAAAATAAATTGCGATAAATAAATTGCGATAATTAAAATGTAATAAGGAATTAACAGTTAGCTAGGAACAGTTAGCTAGGATTTTGTCAGCGTGGATTCTTAACAAAATTTCTCATAGTTAATTTGTTGGTTTCTAATAAATTTTATTTTTGTCCAATGTTTTCTTCATTATGCCACTTGTTGGATTCTGATAGATCAAAATTCAAGTATGAAATTGAATGAAAATGGTTATTCTGTGGTGAACGGATACGTATATCGGTGGATGTAACTAGAATAGTAAATGACTGTTGAATCAGATTTGAAGAATGTACAGTGTAACTTATTAATGTGAAATTTAAATATTCCTCGAGTATTACCTACCCGTTAAAATATTTTCACCATTATCAGTTTGTACAAAAGAATTTTTAATTACTATCTTTATGAAAATATATATACATATATATTTTCTTCAGATGTAATTATGGATTTAATGAGTTAATATGATATTAATCTCATTTGATTTACCGTTAGAACAGGAACATATATAATCTCTAAAACATTAGAGATTACATAATTGCCATGTCGAACGAAGATAAATGGTGTAGAACGTCATGTAGAACGGTGATTATACTCGAAGTACAGAATGAGATGTTGAGACATGTGATGTTGAGACTTGGGTTGTTGATGGTACTATTGGTGCCGGTGATGTTGCTGAAGCTAGTAAGTTTTGCACCATATTTTTCCAAGACTAATACTCGGGAGCGAAGTTCGCTGACTTCTTGTATTACTCCGGGATGATTGTCGGTCGGAACGAACGGATGAATAAGGTTTAGAATTTTAGATAGAATGTAATCGTGGAGAGATAATCTGGAAATGAGTGTGAAAATGGTGTTTCGAATGGGTTCGCCGGTGAGTGTTTCAGGTTCTCCGCTAAGAGGGAGATTTGGTTGATGGAAAGCATCGCCTTCTTCTCGTTTTCATTGATTAAGTCGACTACGAACTCGTCAGATGAATTGGGGATAGATGATTGGTTGATTCATTCTGGTGACACTGCTTTCGGAGCTTAGGTGAACATCTATGTCGGAATAGCTGTCGGAATAACTATCGGAATAGCTATCGGAATCTGAGGGACTCGAACTGGTTGCAGGATTCATTTCGTACGATCAGATGAAGGATTTTGATAAGAAATAGATTATAGGATGTAGATTAGTACCCTGCAATACATAATTTACATATGCATATATAATACTAAAATCCCATAAGTTACGGAGGAATCTACGGAAGTTGTCAGGCAAGGTTACAGTAACAGATACGCTAAGATATAAAGTAGCAGATATGCTAAGATATGAATTTTGTCTATACACTATTCATGCAGTCAATGCAGTAAAACGTGTCTAGACTAAGAATGATAAGCAAGTGATTCCCTAAGAATGATAAGCAGGAGATTTTCGACACGAAATGATAAGCAAAAACTTTTGACATGCAGACACGGTCGGAGTCCAGACTTACTAATGCATCCTAACGACTATCAGTTACACACACTAATGCAAGACCTGGTTCGCTAAGACCATCGCTCTGATACCAACTGAAGTGACCCGTCCTAATCCATCCGGATGAAGTCCATATCGATTACAAACGATTCACAACAGTTGATTACATCGCAAGGTAATTGACCTCTATATGATAAATTTTACAAACATTGAATTCGTTTTTAAAAGACAACCTTTCGTTACATCGACAGTTGACAGGCATGTAAAGCATTTCATAATATATCCAAATATAATTGACTTAATAATAATCTTGATGAACTCAACGACTCGAATGCAACATCTTTTGAAATATGTCATGAATGACTCCAAGTAATATCTATAATATGAGCAAATGCACAGCGGAAGATTTCTTTCGTACCTGAGAATAAACATGCTTTAAAGTGTCAACCAAAAGGTTGGTGAGTTCTTTAGTTTATCATAAAGTATCATTTCATAATTTTAATAGACCACAAGATTTCATACTTCCATTTCTCATAATCATACGTCCCATGCATAGAGACAAAAATATCATTCATATGGATTGAACACCTGGTAACCGACATTCACAATATGCATATTAGAATATCCCCATCATTCCGGGATCCTCCTTCGGACATGATATAAATTTCGAAGTACTAAAGCATTCGGTACTTTGGATGGGGCTTGTTGGGCCCGATAGATCTATCTTTAGAGTTCGCGTCAATTAGGGTGTCTGTTCCCTAATTCTTAGATTATCAGACTTAATAAAAAGGGGCATATTTGATTCGATAATCCAACCGTAGAATGTAGTTTCGATTACTTGTGTCCATCTCGTAAAACAGTTATAAAAACAGCGCATGTATTCTCAGTCCCAGAAATATATATTGCAAAAGCATTTAAAAAGGGATTAATGAAACTCACCGTACTGTATTTTGTAGTAAAAATACATATGACGACATTGAACAAGTATAGGGTTGACCTCAGATTCACGAACCTATATCATTTGTATATTTATTAATATATATAATTGTAATGCGAACAAATATATATATATATATATATATATATATATATATATATATATATATATATATATATATATATATATATATATATATATATATATATATATATATATAAATTTATTAGTTATATCCTTTTTATATTAATAGTATATATATATTTCATTTATTCATTTTGTATATATAAATATTAATTTTTGTTATTTTATAAGTATTAAATATATCATTTGTATATTAATAATAGTAGTTATAATAATACTAAAATTATATTAATAGTAGTAAAAATGATCATAATGCTTAATATTATTAATAAGATAATAACGTTAATGGTTCTACTAATGATAATAATATTAAAGTTTTAAAATTTATAAAAATATTATAAGTAATACTCATAGCATTAATAATAATAAATATAATACTTCTATTTATGATAATAATAATAACTACAATTAGGATACTTGTAATTGTAATACTAATAATAACAATGACAATAATATTCACAATAATAACAATAATAATAATAATAATAATAATAATAATAATAATAATAATAATAATAATAATAATAATAATAATAATAATAATAATAATAATAAACATGTTAATAACTAATAATAATAATGATAGAATTAAAAATAAGAGTGTATACACCTTTCCAAGCTTTTTATAAAAATAATGCACCAAACGGGACTCGAACCCACGACCTCTCGCTCCTCAACAACACTCCCTACCATCTACTCTGTCACGTTTTTCTGTTGTATCTCCAATGGTAATCAATATAACCCGTTTCTTGGCCCAACGAAAATAAAACATAGCCCAATCAAAACACCAAACTTTCGGCCCAACTTAGAAAGATCATAGGGTCACGGCCCCATCTGCACACTTATACTAGCCTGATAAATCAACAAATATGGAGTCCCAATTGGCATTCTATTATTCAACTGCTATCCTTTTTCATCAAAAGTCATGTGGGGTTTTATGTATTAAAAATGTCGGCCAATATCCTCTTATCAACATCATCTTGTAAAAAAAAATATCTAAATAAGCAAAGCAGCAACAACGTAGCTGCAAAAACAGATGGATGGATATGGTTTTCGGGTTTCGGTTTTTAAACTGAAAACGAACGTCCTTGGGACAGCAGCATGCAGGTAGGGTGATAGTAGTATCATCTCATGAATGATTCAAATCAGAATTATGTTGTAGCGAAAAAAAATATATAAACATAACAGGCTGTTAGTTGAGATCGAACAGAAGAAGGAAAAGAAAAAATATACGGGGTTGTGATGGTGGTTTAGTGAAGCCGAGTTTACAACAAAAACAAAAGTCGATTGTGGTGGGTTTAGTTTGTGGCATTGAGCTGAACGAAAAGTAGTGGCAATAACCTTGGTTTAATCAAGTCCGGTTACAAGGGAAATTCACTTAGAATGATTGATCATAATCGAACCTGAAACAGAAGTATGGAGAGTGCAGCAGCTGTTAGCGAATTGCAGGAGGTAGTTCACGACAATTTTGATAGTCATTAAAATGAGGATGATGGTGGTTTTAATAGTGGTGGCGATTTGTGTGTTGGTGATGGGTTAATACAACAGTCTGTGAGGTGGCGGTTTAGGTGGTTGGGTGGTAGTTATGATGATCTTGGATGTGAGGTTGGAGGGTGGATCATGATGGTGGAAGGTGATATGGGTGGTGATGGAATTCAAAGGTGGTTGTAGCATAACAATAGGTCTGGTCGATTTGCAGAAACATAAATAGTAATTCGACACAAGGGTGATCGAAGAAGAAGGATGAAAGTGGTTACTATATATGGTTTGCACCAGTGACCGGGGATGGGTTGTCTTTGAGGGTGACTCTCAGTTTGTAGCTAATGTAGAAGGAATTAGAACATCGGGAGGTAGAAGAATGAAGGAGCTATTAGATGATGATGGTGTTTGGTAAAATATAACAAAAGAGGAAGATATATAAATATAAGTGTGATGCATAACTTGTATGTAAAGTTAAAAATATTTCTGTATCAATCAGTTTTAATAATACTCCACATGTTGAAAAGTAGGAACAAGTTGATACTAGCTAGTGATCTCAAATCCAACGCATGCATATATGTATATATATATAATTCAAGATATTTAGATCAAACAAACAAATAGTAACATTAAATAATTCTCACTTTTCCAAAAGACATAATATTAATATATGTATATGTTTGATAGTTACACATCATAAAGAAAAATAAAAGTATTTGTCTTTGTAGTAGGTTGAGCAAAATAATAACAATTAGTGCGGGTGTCATAGTCGATCAAGCAAAAGTAGAAATATAAATATCAATTCAATCATCATGTGAATGATATTGGGTGGTTTCTACCGACACTGATTTTTGTACAAAATATACATAATTAAAATATTTCAATGGGCATAACTACGACGTACAATATATATACAATTGAAAGACTTCTTGCCACAATTGTTAGCTTATGTCAGTCAAAACTTGTGTCTTAAACATTATGTATCAATATAGTGCTTACTAATAATAGTATTGACATACAATTGAAGATATGTTAAAAATTGGAATATAAATAGATTTGCTCGTCCCAGTTAAGACATAATTAATATTAAATGTAGTGTGTAAAATTTCTAAAAAAATACTTCTTTTAATAATATGTTTTGTTACATAAATAAATATATAATGAAACAATTAAGTTATAATATAATATTCGTACATATAATATTTGTTTTCAAAATTAATTATATTCGAATTACTTTGTATATATATGAATATGTTTTAGTAACAAGTTTGTTATATTATATATTATTTTACATAATTAGTTCTAACAACTAAATCATATCATAGTTTATTAACGTATTTCAAGTTATAATATATACACATATATTTCTATATACATATCTATATACAAATAGTAGTTCGTGAATCGTCGGAAACAGTCGAAGATCAATTGCATATATGAAATAGTTCCAATTTTTTTTGAGATTCAACCTAACAGACTTTGCTTATCGTGTCGAAATCATATAAATATTAAGTTTAAATTTGGTCAGAAATTCCCGGGTCATCACATTTTAAAGTCGGAGCTCTGTCCGTGTAACACTACGCGATAAATAATCAATGTAAGCTATGTTCTCCTTTTTAAATTAATGTCTCGTCGCTAAGTTATTATTATGTTTATTTAAAATGAAGTAATCATGATGTTGGGCTAAAAATATTAAAATTGGGTAATTGGGCTTTGTACCATAATTGGGGTTTGGACAAAAGAACGACACTTGTGGAAATTAGACTATGGGCTATTAATGGGCTTTATATTTGTTTAACTAAATGATAGTTTGTTAATTTTAATATAAAGATTTACAATTGGACGTACCTATAAATAACCAAATACACTCGATCGGACACGATGGGCGGGATATTTATATGTATGAATAATCGTTCATTTAACCGGACACGGGAATGGATTAATAGTTTATGGAATTATTAAAACAGGAGTGAAATTATGTACAAGGACACTTGGCATAATTGATAACAAAGTATTAAAACATTGGGTTACACGCAGTTGATATCCTGGTGTAATTATTAAACAAAGTATTAAGACCTTGTTACAGTTTAAGTCCCCAATTAGTTGGAATATTTGACTTCGGGTATAAGGATAATTTGACGAGGATACTCGCACTTTATATTTATGACTGATGGACTGTTATGGACAAAAACCAGACGGGCATATTAAATAATCCAGGACAAAGGACAATTAACGCATGGGCATAAAACTAAAATCAACACGTCAAACATCATGATTACGGAAGTTTAAATAAGCATAATTCCTTTATTTTCATATTTAATTGCACTTTTAATTATCGCACTTTTATTTATTGTCATTGTATTTAATTGCACTTTTAATTATCATACTTTTTAATTATCGTAATTTTATTTCATCGCACTTTTATTTATTGCAATTTCATTATCATTATTTACTTTACGCTTTAAATTAAGTCTTTTATTTATTTAATATTTTACATTAGGTTTTAAATGCGACTAAAGTTTTAAAATCGACAAACCGGTCATTAAACGGTAAAAATCCCCTTTTATATATTATTAATATAATATATTTTGTACAAATATAATTGTTTAAAAATATAGTGTGCAATAAGCCCGCTCCCTGTGGAACGAACCGGACTTACTAAAAACTATACTACTCTACGATTAGGTACACTGCCTATAGTGTTGTAGCAAGGTTTAGGTATATCCATTTTGTAAATAAATAATTAAAACTTGTGTAATATTTCGTCGTATTTCATATTTAAATTAATACTATTTCATATACACCTCGCATAACATCAAAAACCCATGAAGATATAAGCTAGATTTCCATCATCCTCTCTATTTCTTTTAGTTTCAATCTCATTTGGGTACTGTTCTTCTTCATTTTAGTTGTAAAGATGAATATTTTATCTTTAATTAATTTTGTTTTTGTTTATCTTATGATGTTAGCCTAGCTTAGTTGTGTTCATTTAATTGTAAGACTTGATGCTTGAATTTTGCCCTATTTATCGATTAATGTTTGATTGAGTTGATAATTGTTGTGCTTGGTTGAAGATCCATTACTATGATTGTTTCAAGCATTATTTTGATTATACAAGTTGTTAAGCATTTCCAAGTGATTTAAAATGAGATTCAATTTGTACTTCGGCACCATTTGATGATCTAGACAACTAAGGAAAAGATTTCAAGTGATTGTATCTTTGAATTAGTTGGTTTTCAAAAGGGTTTTTAGTAAACATGGCAGTGTTAGTCATTTCAAGTGATTATTGTGATTAAGAATTTTAAGTGATTTCAATTCAAGATCGAGTCTCACTGATTTCACTCAAAACATGTTGCTAATCTTTTAAAGCGAGTCTATGTGAGTTAACGAGCTTTGATTGATTGAAAGTTTTATGAAGATTGTGAGATTGGAATGAAGCTTTATGTTTAAAATGTTGTTATGTGACAAATGGAAGGGATAATCCATGGCAAAATGTTGGATCAATCTAGTGGGCACGTTTCTCTCTTATTTGTTAATCTCTCTCTTAGATTAATCTTAGTTTAATCAAAACTTTCTTAAACCCACAAATCAACTTAGGATAATTATTAGTGTTTTCGGAGTTTCAATTAAATCTCTCGATGTAGAACAAACTTGGACTTGCTGTTATCTTTACTATATGATTAGGACTAGTTGCATATTTGTGTGATAATTGTTTAGTAGTATTTTCTTGTTTAAATTTAAAGGTAGTGTATAAATCACACATCAATTATTATATTATATTATTATATTTTATATTATTATCTCTTAGGAAAGAAATAATAAGATGTAATAGTATATTATGAGCTTCTATAAGACTATCTCACGAAAGATAAACCGATTGTTATTCCTATTAAAAATAGTAAAACTAATTATTACGTAAGAGTCAAATATTAGGATTTAATCGTGGTTTAATTGTGATGAGTTAAACCTATCAACTAAGTGGGCATACAAAGTTAATATTCTAGTTTCATATATTTCATATAATTCATATAATTGCATAATAAATATAATCTATGTTTTGTGATGAGAACTCCGATAACATTCAATTCGTTTGATAAATAGATAAGCTAATAATCATAATAAGATCAAATTTAGTGATGTGCTAATATTTAACCTAACCAGATTCTCATGCAATCAACATATAAACTCACATGAAATTAGGGTTCTTTCGTTAAACCTAAATAATCAATTACTACTATATAAGTGTATTCATTATCTTTCCATAAATTACTCTTAATAATTCTTGAGTAGATTTCATACAATTTAAACACCTATTCAATGTGTCTAAGCTTCTAGGTGATTAAATCAAGCAAACAAATTACTTAAAATTAATAATGTGTTAACCTAAGCTTTCTATCCACTTTTACATTAAGCATTCAAACATAATCTCAAATTACAACAATATTTAAACAGATCAATAACAATTACAGAAACCTAAATTACATAGATCAGTGAAAACCGAAAACTGCTAATTTTCAACGCATAGCCGCCAGCTCTATGGATCACAGCCAGCGGCTGTTCTAACAACCCGTCCTAATCCATCTGGACGAATACATTACAATTGATTATATCGCGAGGTACTTGACCTCTATATGATACATTTTACAAATATTGCATTCGTTTTTAAAAGACAAACTTTCATTACATCGAAAGTTGACAGCATGCATACCATTTCATAATATATCCAACTATAATTGACTTAATAATAATCTTGATGAACTCGACGACTCGAATGCAACACATTTTGAAATATGTCATGAATGACTCAAAGTAATATCTCTAATATGAGCAAATGCACAGTGGAAGGTTTCTTTCATACCTGAGAATAAAAATGCTTTCAAGTTTCAACCAAAAGGTTGGTGAGTTCATAGGTTTATCATAAACAATAAAATTCATCATTTTAATAGACCACAAGATTTAATATTCCCATTACCCATAAACATCATGCATAAAATTCAGTCATATGGATTGAACATCTGGTAATCAACCTTAACAAGTTACATATAGAATATCCTCATCATTCCGGGACAACTTCGGATATGATAAATTTGCCATCATTCCGGGAAAACTTCGGACATGATAAATTCAACATCATTCCGGGAAAACTTTGGACATGATAAATTCAACATCATTCTGGGAAAACTTCGAACATGATAAATTCGCCATCATTCCTGGAAAACTTCAGACATGATAAATTCAACATCATTCCGGGAAAACTTCGAACACGATAAATTCGCCATCATTCCGGGAAAACTTCGGACATGATAAATTCAACATCATTCCGGGAAAACTTCGGACATGATAAATTCGCCATCATTCCGGGAAAACTTCAGACATGATAAAAAGGGCATATTCGATTTTGATAATTCAACCATAGAATGTAGTTTCGATTAATTGTGTCTATTTTGTAAAACAGTTATAAAAGTAGCTCATGTATTCTCAGTTCAAAAATATATTTCAAAAGCATTTAATAAAGCAGTTGTAAAAATAGCGCATGTATTCTCAGTCCCAAAAATGTAAAGAGTAAAAGGAAATCAAATGAACTCACAATATTGTATTTTGTAGTAAAAATACATATGACGACAATGAACAAGTGTAGGGTTGGCCTCGGATTCACGAACCTATATCATTTATTCATACATTAACACATATACACGTAATCGAACAAGTTATATATTAATATATATATTATTTCATTTGTTTATATTTTTATATCTATATATATATATATATATATATATATACTTTTATATATGTTTTATATAAGTATTTTAAATAAAAATTTTTATTGTAATAATAATAATATTATTATTAATATTAATATTAATATTAATAATAATAATAATAATAATAATAATAATAATAATAATAATAATAATAATAATAATAATAATAATAATAATAATAATAATAATAATAATAATAATAATAATAATAATAATAATAATAATAATGAGTAATAAGTAAACTACCTCAAGGAAGTAGTTCAATAGAAATTGCCCAAGTCCGGGTTTGAACCCGCGACGTCCCGCTAACCCGATAACATACCAAACCACTCCTCCATGTCCTCTTTTTTCTTTTACTACCAAACCAATGGACCGTCCATTTGTTTTTGGTAATAACTATCATGTCTAATTATTTAACTAGTACGAAACCGTTTATCATTTATCATCTTCCAAGATATCTTCGTGCATCTTTCATCTATCATTATCATGTATTATATTATGTATTCTCTATCATCATTATAATCCTAATCATTTCATCATCGTGGCCTAATCATCATCATACTTATTTTATCATCATTTTCACATATCATACGTAACCATTCTCATCATCATAATAACTATAATCATACTTCATCATCATAATATATTATGATCACGATTATGATCATCGAACCCATCATTATCTTCTTATAGTTTAATATCACCATGCTCATTTTATCATTCCTATTTTTTCAACAAAACCGTCATCAACATATATCATCTATCTTATAACATCTAAAATATTTACATCATCATCGACTTATATCCTAACCAATTATCCTAATCATTAATTAACCATTATCATTATTTTTCTAATTATCAACATCACTCTTTCACTGAATCGTGATCAACAACATAATCATTCATTATCCTTCTCATCATGTTATCATTATCATGATATCACCATTGATATCATCAACATACAGCTCATGGTAACATCCTAATATATCCCATATTTCTCGGCCAACAAATAAAGAATGGCAGCCATAATCACGTTTTAATGGATTCGTTTGTTAAAGTATTCAAGGGTCTCGGCCTAAATTAAAAATCATTTAGCAAGCCCAAGAAAAATATATGTGGGCCGTTTGGTTTTCCCATGGAGCCCGACTAAGAAGAAAAAGGAAATGGCAGTAGTTAGATGGGATCGAGTCATATCCCCCACGTCATTTTATGGGATTCTTTTTGTCTGCCACTTAGTCTCCTTTGATTCCAACAAGTTGTAGTATTATATCTCATATATAAGTAATTCGATAGCAGTAAAAAAAATGATAGTCTTGAATTGGCCTTCGAATATACCATAGGAAATATAAATGAAAACGGTAGATGATGGTGGTTCTCGTTATGGTGGCAGCCGGCTCTTAACAGAAAACCAAAAGAGGAGAAGGATAGGAGAGAGAGGTGATTGATGGTGGTGTTTGGAAATAATCAATTGTAACAGAAACAGTAGAAATTTCTGGGTTTTTCTTGGGTTGGTTTATTCGATTGAAACAACACGAATACAGCTGCAACAGATTGTAACAGTTAGCAGCTTTGATTATGATGGTGGTTGTCTAGATATTGAAGGTGGTGGAATGGTGTCGCGCAACAAAATAAAGAAAGGAGGGAGAAAGAAAGAAAAGTGGTGGATTAAGGTGTTATACGGTGGTGGTGACGGGTTGATGGTGTTTGCTTCGGTTAATAACAGACACAAAATAGTTAATGGTGGATAGTGTGTTGGTTTATTGGCAGTTTTAAGGTGTTGAAAGTGGTCATGGTGGTGATCATGGCTTTGAAACCAACATGTGTTTTTAAATTGATGATGATGATATTCGATGGTGCGGGATAATGGGTGTTGATGGGTCGAAAGCTTCAAGGTAATGATGGCAATGATGATTGTTTGCGGTTGTCGAGAGAAGGAAGAAAAATAAAACGCGAATGGTGGTTTTTGGTGGAGGTGATTAACCAAAAAAATAAATAATAAAAGGTGAGCCAAGGTGACTTGTGGTGGTTGTAGCTCGATGGTTAGTTGAAGAAGAAAGAGTTGATTGAATGGGGTTAATCAAAGTGGTGATGAGGGTGGTTGCTCATGGTAGTTCTTGAACACTTAGACTGAAATTAAGAGATGATCATGGTGTTCGAATAAGTGAAACAAAAATAGGAGATGGATTGAGGTGACAAGTTGGTGGGTATTTATGCTCCATTCCTCATTCACTGAATGAGTGCATATAATATAGATGTAGTTATAGACTATATAATATATAATATAATAATAAATATAATAATTAGAGGGATGTAATGGTATCGTACTGAATTGAAAACAAAAAATATCAAACAGTAAATCCTAATAGTAATAACGTCCGTGAATCCCAATTCTCAATTCTCAGTATTAATAATAATAATATAATAATAATTATAATATAATATATGAAGCGACCCGTCCTAATCCATAAGGACGAATACAATAACATATGATTACATCGCGAGGTATTTGACCTCTATATGATACATTTTACAAACATTACATTCGTTTTTAAAAGACAAACTTTCTTTACATCGAAAATTAACCGCATGAAAACCATTTCATAATATATCCAACTATCATTGACTTAGTAATAATCTTGATGAACTCAACGACTCGAATGCAACGTCTTTTGAAATATGTCATGAATGACTCCAAGTAATGTCCTTAAAATGAGCAAATGCACATCGGAAGATTTCTTTCATACCTGAGAATAAACATGCTTTCAAGTGTCAACTAAAAGGTTGGTGAGTTCATTAGTTTATCATAATCAACCATTTCCATAATTTTAATAGACCACAAGATTTCATATTTCCATTTTTTCAATAACATGCAATCTGCATAAAAATCATTCATATGGATTGAACACCTGGTAACCGACATTAACAAGATGCATATAAGAATATCCCCATCATTCCGGGACATCCATCGGACATGATATAAAAACTCGAAGTACTAAAGCATCCGCTACAATGGATGGGGTTTGTTGGGCCCAATAGATCTATCTTTAGGATTCGCGTCAATTAGTAGACTGGTTTACTAATTCTTAGGTTACCAAGTAAAAGGGGAATATTCAGCTTCGATCGTTCAACCATATAATGTAGTTTCGATTACTTGTGTCTATTTTGTAAAACATTTATAAAAGGAGCGCATGTATTCTCGGTCCCAAAAATATATATTGCAAAAGCATTTAAAAAGGGAGCAAATGAAACTCACAGTACTGTATTTTGTAGTAAAAATACAAATGACGACATTAAACAATGCAGGGTTGGCCTCGGATTCACGAACCTATATCATTCATTTATATATTAAAACATATTCTTGTAATCGAATAATTATATATTATTATTATTAATATATTTGTTATATTTAATAATTTATAAGTTTCATTATTTATTTATATATTTTCATTTTTATATATAGAAATATTAATATAATTAAGTTATGTAATTTAAATATATTTTTGTATACGTAATCTTTATTTTATACTTATAATGTTAACAATATCTTTAAAACCTTTATTTTTATAATCATAATAATTTTAATAAGAATGATAATAATGATAATAAGTTTAATAATATTAACAATACTAATGATTATATTAATAATAATGATGATAATATTTATAATAATACTTATGTTACTAGTAATAATAATTTTAATAAAATGTTAATAATACTGATAATAATAATAATATCTACAATAATAATAATAATAATTATAATAATGATACTAATTATAATAGTTATCATCATAGTAGTAAAGAAATGATAATTTTTATCCTAATACTTATATTTGTAATTATTATAATAATAGTTATAATACTAATAATAATGATATTGATAATTATAATAATGATGATCTTAATAATAATGATACTTCTAATAATTATAGAAATGGTACTAATATTAATATAAATGAAATTAATAATAATTTGTATCATTTTCATAATAATATTTATATCCAAGATTTCTATATTCGTAATCTTCGTATTAAATTTCTAAAACAATAACTAAAGTTTCTATAACCTCAATTCGTAACCCAAATTATAATTTTAGTAGTAATACTTATATTAATAATAATAATAATAATAATAATAATAATAATAATAATAATAATAATAATAATAATAATAATAATAATACTTAGTGATAATACTAGTACTAGTAATGATAATGATATTAATATTAAAGATAATCACAATACTACTAGTAAGTAATAATGATAACATAATAATAATACTACTAGTAATAATAATAACATAACAATACTAGTAAGTAATATTAATAATAATAATAATAATAATAATAATAATAATAATAATAATAATAATAATAATAATAATAATAATAATAATAATAATAATAATAATAATAATAATAATATACAGAAAGAGTTACAACCTTGAAGAAAAGCCCAAAAAGAATGCCACCGCCAGGACTCGAACCCGAGACCTCATGCTCACCAACATCACTCTCTAACCATTCCAGCCGTTCAATTTTTCTGTTTAATGTTACGCCCCATATCTATATAACCCATTTCTGTTTAGTGATCATCATCTTCTTCCTCTCTATAAACAAATCCAAATCAAAATAAAACCACCACCACGAATTACACGTTCAATTTAGGACTTATTATCTAATCTATATACACCTATACTGTGATAAATTGATTTAAAAAAAAAAAGGAACAACCCACTGTTGTCCGACGCTGTAGTATCAAAAAAAAAAAAAAATCAAACATTAAATTCGAGGTCGTTTTAGCTAAAGATTTTAACACAAAAAAGATTGTAAATCTATCATAGAAACTTTATCAACCATCAATTGTCTCAGAATTATCAATACGATTACGAATTTTCATATGAACACAAAGTTTGACTTTATGAGTTTGAAACTTTGACTTCGCAATTTAGGCTCAATTGAAGGAATTAGTGTTTGAAAAACTTACAGATAAATCAGTTGGACGATTCCTAACACTCGTGTATTTTTAGATTTTGAAGTTTGATTCGAGAATGGATTGTGGGTTTTAATGGCATGCGAACAGAAAAAAAATATGTGTTTCTGTGATTTTCTATTTCGAATTGCAGCAAGGATAATAGTATCTGTATGGATAAGGATTGTAGAAGATCGAATTATTTTCCTCAACCAACATGAGATGATCTATGTTTTGTTGTGGAATTTTGGCTCGACAGTTCTTCACAAGTGAGCAGAGAAGCAGGAAAAAAATATAAATCTGATTGTGACTTATATGTACACACGCGTATATATATCTATCCTTATCTCTTATATTTAATATAAATAATTATAATTATTAAATATCTTAATAATAATAATACTAATTTAATAATAATTATATTAATAATACATATTAATAATAATAGAAATATTAATAATAATAATTTATAATAATTCACAATAATGATACTACAAATTATAAGAACTATATTATTAATGATAATAATATGACATTGTATCATTTTTTAATAATAATAACTTTAAGAATAATAATGATAATAATAATAATAATAATAGTATTGCTAAAAATAATACTAATAATAATGTAACAAATTACATGTAACAACTTTTTATATCAATATATTAAAATTTTAATAATATTAATCTTACAGATATTGATATTAATCTTAATATTTATTTTAATGGAAGTATTAATAATAATATTAATATCATAACCATATTTCAAATTATAATTTCATATATTAATATTACAATTCATTAATTATGTATTAATTTAATAATTGTTATATAATATATCTAATTGAATATTTATACGTTTTATATATTTTATAATATACACCTAATGATAAATATGTACAGAAATCATATATTATATATATAAATTAATAACAATGTAATTATCATATCATTTACAATTTTACAATTTAGCTCTTACAATTAATCATATATTACTTCAAATTATTATATATATATATATATATATATATATATATATATATATATATATATATATATATATATATATATATATATATACTTATATTTACATTTTTATATATATATATATATATATATATATATAGATATATTTATTTATTACAATTGTTCGTGAATCGTCAGGAATAGTCAAAGGTCAAATTGAATTCATGAAATCAGTTAAAAAATTTTTGAGACCTAACATTACAAACTTTGCTTATCATGTCGAAACCATATGAGATTTAAGTTTAAATTTGGTCGGAAATTTCCGTTCGTCACAGTACCTACCCGTTAAAAAAATTTCGTCCCAAAATTTGATTGGGATGGTTATGGCTGACAATAAGTATGTTTTCATGACGATTATGAGCTGATAAATAGAGTTTTATTTCTATTGAATAGTATAGATAAAATATTTTGATTACTCGAAGCGTACGAATGAAGCTATCACTAAATAGTGAGATGAGATAGACAAGTTTCATCATAACTTTTCACTAGTCATGGTTGAATTCCGGAATTCAAGGGATATAAAGAAAATCTTCGAAATCTAAAAGATTTGATTCGTTGGCGAGTAAGGAAATTAAGATTTCTATAATTAAATACGGTGATCTGCCTCGATTACTCTGTGTGATATTTCCATTATAAAGTAAACTCTTCCGTTCCATTATTCTCACCATTCCTACACTTTCTTTCTTAGTTCATACATTCAAAAGATTGTGAAAATGCTTAATCCAGTTCTAATCCTTGATATTTTCCTAATTATCCTTTCTATCATTCTTCTTTTCAATCTTCTACCAGAAGAATCTGTTTACTTCTACTATTACCTTGGGGTGATACTACTCTTAATTCTACTGTGTCTTTATATTGTTATTCGTATTAATATCTACGGTTTGTAACTTTCGTGTTGTTATTGGGCTTTATGTTTTCTCTTATATTTTGGAGCTCTTTGCCTTTTTATTCTCCTCTCGACCTATAGTAAAGCGAGTAATGGTTCAGAATTTATAAGTATGGAACTTCGAATGAACTTAATGTTCTAAACAAGAAAGAACGTAATAGCACGATTTGATTTGTCAAATTACCAGAATCACTGAGAATAGAACTATCAAGAATATATTTTCTTGATATGTTCAGAAGTTAATTGGAATGAAAGAGTTATGTAACATGACACATGATGACGTTATAATCTGTGAATCATCATGTTCCATTTAGAAACTCAGCATGACTTACTGTAATATAATCACGTTGATCAAGTGTCAATATATTATTCTAACTCATGCATCAATTTCAAACACTACTTCAAAAACATTCATATTTTAAACTTGAAGGTTTACAGAATATAGAAACTAAACAGTTTCCTTTATGGTGTAATACAGATGACGTGAAAAGATAACTGATTTCAGATAAGGATAGTTATGAAAATATCTTCAGAAATATCGAAGATATTTATGACGATATTTTGGAATTTCTAAGATCGAAGGTTGATGAAGAAAATCCTTTCGCAAGGATTCAGAATAAATAAGGAGCAAGATATTCGCTGAAGAGTTCATCAGATACAAAATCATCTGAATTCGTTAAATATAGGTTTAATCCTTGTGATTTGTCCACAGTCTCCTTTCTAGATTGTTCAATCCATTTTTTAGTACCAAATTTTCTATCGAGCGTTCCCAACATTTCATTCTTTATTATCAAACTTTTGACCGTTTAGACCATCCACCATTTTGCTGTTTCCTCTGCATTTAATGCTACCATATCTGAATCACCGGTTATCAATCCGAGGTGGGTTCAAAAGAATTTTATTTTTAGATGATTAAACGCTGATGGTAATATGGTGGAATATAAAAGGTTCTCCGATAACAATAAAGAGCACGCATATATTTCAAGGTTATAATAAGGTTGTTTTGAACGAAATAATATATATAGATGCATCGATATGATATGTCAAAACCTTGTATACGTGTCCCGATATTTAAAGTGCGTAAAATAAATAACAGAAATTAAATGACGATAAATAAAATTGCGATAATTAAATTGCAATAAATAAACTGCGATAAATAAAATGTAATCAGTTAGCTAGGAACAGTTAGCTGGAAACAGTTAGCGTGGATTCTTAACAAAATTTTTCATAGTTAATTTGTTTGTTTCTATCAAATTTTTATTTCGTCAAATGTGTTCTTCATTATGCCACTTGTTGGATTCTGATAAATCAAAATCCAAATATGAAATTGAATGAAAATGGTTATTCTGTGGTGAACGGATTCGTATATCGGTAGATGTAAGTAGGATAGTAAATGACTGCTGAATTAGATTCGAAGAATGTACAGTGTAACTTATTAATGTGAAATCTAAATATTCCTCGGGTATTACCTACCCGTTAAAATATTTTCACCATCAACAATTTGTACAAAAGAATTTTTAATTACAATCTTTATGAAAACATATATACATATATATTCTCTTCAGATGTAATCATGGATTTTAATGAGTCAATATGATATTAATCTCATTTGATTTATCGTTAGATCTAGAATACATAATCTGTAAAACATTAGAGATTACATAATAGCCATGAAGAACGAAGGTAATTGATGCAGAACGATATGTAGAACGATGATTATACTCGAGATACAGAATGGGATGTTGAGGCGTGTGTTGTTGATGGTACGGTTGCTGTTGTTGGTGGTTCTGTTGATGTCGATGATGTTGTTGAATGAGATGTTGAGGCGTGTGTTGTTGATGGTACGGGTGCTGTTGTTGGTGGTTCTGTTGATGTCGGTGATGTTGTTGAAGCTGGTAAATTTTTGCACCATATTCTCCAAATTGATTACTCGAGCGTGATGTTCGTTAACTTCTTCTATTATTGTGGGATGATTGTCGGTCGGAACGAGCGAATGAATAAGGTTTAAAATTGTGGATAGAATATAATCGTGTCGAGCTACTCGATAAATGAAGCTGAAAATGGTGTTTCGGATAGGCTCGCCGATAAGTGCTTCAGGTTCTTCACCAAGAGGTGAATTCGGTTAATGGAAGGGGTCGCGTTTTTCGTGTCTCCAATGATTAAATAGACTATGAAACCATCAGATGCATTGGGGATAGCTGATTGGTTGATTCATTCTGGTGACGCTGCTTTCGGAGCTTAGGTGAACATCCATGTCGGAATTACTGTCGGAATCCGAGGAATTCGAACTGGTTAAGGGATTCATCTCGTACGATCAGATGAAGGATGTTCGATAAGAATTAGATTATAGGATGTAGATTAGTACCCTGCAATACATAATTTACATATGCATATATAATACTAAAATCCCATAAGTTACGGAGGAATCTACAGAAGCTCTCAGGCAAAGGTAACAATAACATATACGCTAAGATATGAATTTATCTATACACTGTCTACGCAATAGAGGCAGTAATACATGTCTAGACTAAGAATGATAAGCAGGTAATTTTCTAAGGATGATAAACATATGATTTTCGACTAAAAATGATAAGCAAAACTTTTGACATGCAGACACGATCGAAGTCCAGACTCACTAATGCATCTAAACAACTATCAATTAGACACACTAATGCAAGACGTGGTTCGCTAAGACCACCGCTCTGATACCACATGAAGCGACCCGTCCTAATCCATAAGAACGAATACAATATCATATGATTACATCGCGAGGTATTTGACCTTTATATGATACATTTTACAAACATTGCATTCATTTTTAAAAGACAAACTTTCTTTACATCGAAAATTAATGACATGCAAACCATTTCATAATATATCCAACTATCATTGACTTAGTAATAATCTTGATGAACTCAACGACTCGAATGCAACGTCTTTTGAAATATGTCATGAATGACTCCAAGTAATGTCCTTAAAATGAGCAAATGCACAGCGGAAGATTTCTTTCATACCTGAGAATAAACATGCTTTCAAGTGTCAACCAAAAGGTTGGTGAGTTCATTATTTTATCATAATCAACCATTTCCATAATTTTAATAGACCACAATATTTCATATTTCTAATTTTTCAATAACATGCAATCTGCATAAAAATCATTCATATGGATTGAACACCTGGTAACCGACATTAACAAGATGCATATAAGAATATCCCCATCATTCCGGGACATCCATCGGACATGATATAAAAACTCTAAGTACTAAAGCATCCGCTACAACGGATGGGGTTTGTTGGGCGTAATAGATCTATCTTTAGGATTCACGTCAATTAGTAGTCTGGTTTACTAATTCTTAGGTTACCAAGTAAAAGGGGCATATTCGGCTTCGATCGTTCAACCATATAATGTAGTTTCGATTACTTGTGTCTATTTCGTAAAACATTTATAAAAGCAGTGCATGTATTCTCAGTCCCAAAAATATATATTGCAAAAGCAAGGGAGCAAATGAAACTCACAGTACTGTATTTTGTAGTAAAAATACAAAGGACGACATTAAACAATGCAGGGTTGGCCTCGAATTCACGAACCTATATCATTCATTTATATATTAAAACATATTCTTATAATCGAATAATTATATATTATTATTAATATATTTCTTATATTTAATAATTTATAAGTTTCATTATTTATTTATATATTTTCATTTTTATACATAGAAATATTAATATAATTAAGTTATGTAATTTAAATATATTTTTGTATACGTAATCTTTATTTTTATACTTATAATCTTAACAATATCTTTAAAACCTTTATTTTTATAATCATAATAATTTTAATAAGAATGATAATAATGATAATAAGTTTAATAATATTAACAATACTAATGATTATATTAATAATAATAATGATAATATTTATAATAATACTTATGTTACTAGTAATAATAATTCTAATAAAATGTTAATAATACTGATAATAATAATAATATCTACAATTATAATAATAATGATAATAATAATGATACTAATTATAATAGTTATCATCATAGTAGTAAAGAAATGATAATTTTTATCCTAATACTTATATTTGTAATTATAATAATAGTTATAATACTAATAATAATGATATTGATAATTATAATAATGATGATCTTAATAATAATGTTACTACTAATAATTATAGAAATGGTACTAATATTAATATAAATGAAATTAATAATAATTTGTATCATTTTCATAATAATATTTATATTCAAGATTTCTATATTCGTAATCTTCGTATTAAATTTCTAAAACAATAACTAAAGTTTCTATAACCTCAATTCGTAACCCAAATTATAATTTTAGTAGTAATACTTATATTAATAATAATCATAATAATAATACTTAGTGATAATACTAGTACTAGTAATGATAATGATATTAATATTAAAGATAATCACAATACTACTAGTAAGTAATAATGATAACATAATAATAATACTACTAGTAATAATAATAACATAACAATACTAGTAAGTAGTAGTAGTAGTAGTAGTAGTAGTAGTAATAATAATAATAATAATAATAATAATAATAATAATAATAATAATAATAATAATAATAATAATAATAATAATAATAATAATAATAATAATAATAATAATAATAATAAGAATATACATAAAGAGTTACAACCTTGAAGAAAAGCCCAAAAAGAACGCCACCGCCGGGACTCGAACCCGAGACCTCACGCTCACCAGCATCACTCTCTAACAATTCCAACCATTCTATTTTTCTGTTTAATGTTACGCCCTATATCTATATAACCCATTTCTGTTTAGTGATCATCATCTTCTTCCTCTCTATAAACAAATCCAAATCAAAATAAAACCACCACCACGAATTACACGTTCAATTTAGGACTTATTATCTAATCTATATACACCTATACTGTGATAAATTGATTTAAAAAAAAAAGGAACAACCCACTGTTGTCCGACGCTGTAGTATAAAAAAAAAAATCAAACATTAAATTCGAGGTCGTTTTAGCTAAAGATTTTAACACAAAAAAGATTGTAAATCTATCATAGAAACTTTATCAACCATCAATTGTCTCAGAATTATCAATACGATTACGAATTTTCATATGAACACAAAGTTTGACTTTATGAGTTTGAAACTTTGACTTCGCAATTTAGGCTCAATTGAAGGAATTAGTGTTTGAAAAACTTACAGATAAATCAGTTGGACAATTCCTAACACTCGTGTATTTTTAGATTTTGAAGTTTGATTCGAGAATGGATTGTGGGATTTAATGGCTTGCGAACAGAAAAAAATATATGGGTTTCTGTTATTTTCTATTTCGAATTGCAGCAAGTATAATAGTATCTATATTGATAAGAATTGTGGAAGATCGAATTATTTTCCTCAACCAACATGAGATGATCTGTGTTTTGTTGTGGAATTTTGGCTCGACAGTTCTTCACAAGTGAGCAGAGAAGCAGGAAAAAAATATAAATCTGATTGTGACTTATATGTACACACGCGTATATATATCTATCCTTATCTCTTATATTTAATATAAATAATTATAATTATTAAATATCTTAATAATAATAATACTAATTTAATAATAATTATATTAATAATACAGATTAATAATAATAGAAATATTAATAATAATAATTTATAATAATACACAATAATGATACTACAAATTATAAGAATTATATTATTAATGATAATAATATGACATTGTATCATTTTTTTAATAATAATAACTTTAAGAATAATAATGATATTAATAATAATAATAGTATTGCTAAAAATAATACTAATAATAATGTAACAAATTACATGTAACAACTTTTTATATCAATATATTAAAATTTTAATAATATTAATCTTACAGATATTGATATTAATCTTAATATTTATTTTAATGGAAGAATTAATAATAATATTAATATCATAACCATATTTCAAATTATAATTTCATATATTAATATTACAATTCATTAATTATGTATTAATTTAATAATTGTTATTTAATATTTCTAATTGAATATTTATACCTTTTATATATTTTATAATATACACCTAATGATAAATATGTACAGAAATCATATGTTATATGTATAAATTAATAACAATGTAATTATCATATCATTTACAATTTTACAATTTAGCTCTTACAATTAATCATATATTACTTCAAATTATTTTTATTATATATATATTTATATACTTATATATATATATATATATATATATATATATATATATATATATATATATATATATATATATATATATATATATATATATATATATATATATATATATATTTATTTATAACAATTGTTCGTGAATCGTCAGGAATAGTCAAAGGTCAAATTGAATTCATGAAATCAGTTAAAAAATTTTTGAGACCTAACATTACAAACTTTGTTTATCATGTCGAAACCATATGAGATTTAAGTTTAAATTTGGTCTAAAATTTCCGATCGTCACAATATAAAATTAAAACTTGTGATTAAGTTAGCCGTCATTTACTATTTCATTTACGGACTGAAATTTGTGCTCCGTTGATAAATCAGTGGAGGATAAAAGTGTTCAGAAAAATCTCATATTTTTAAATTAACTATATTTATTTATTTTGATCATTATGGTATAAAATTCGAGCATTAACTATTAAATAAAAATTACATTAATTATTCACTCCTAACCCCAAGTAAAATATAAAAAGTTTTAAAATTCAACAAATAGTTTCTAAATACATTTTTAATAAGCCTATAATTTGTAAAACTCATTTTCGGCTAACCGTTTATTTTAAAATCACATAAATTTCTTTTTAATTCGATTACTGTCAATCAAATGACAATTGAGCGTTACCTTAGTTTACTAAATAACTTCGAAATCACAAAATATGTATTCGATATACTTTATATATATATATATATATATATATATATATATATATATATATATATATATATATATATATTTATATATATATACTCATTAAATAATAATAATTATATATTATTATTATTTTTCAACATTGATTATATCAATTACAATATATAATATTTCTTTTTATAATATACATATATATATATATATATATATATATATATATATATATATATATATATGTGTGTGTGTGTGTGTGTGTGTATATATATATATTTAATTATATGCATATCTATATATTATATATTAAATTAATAATATTAAATATACTGATATTATTTTATATATTTATTTCCAACAATGAAATCATATATTGTTTCAAATAATATTTCAAATTATATATATCTATTTACAAATTAGTTGTTCGTGAATCGTCTGGGAGTAGTCAAAGGTCAAATGATATTATGAATATAGTTTACAAACTTTGTTACTCAACATTACAGACTTTGCTTATAATGTCGAAATCATGTAAAGATTAAGTTTAAATTTGGTCGGAAATTTCCGGGTCATCACAGTACGTACCCGTTAAAGAAATTTCGTCCCGAAATTTGAGTGAGGTGGTCATGGCTAACAATAAAAATGTTTTCATGACGAATATGAGTTGATAAATAGAGTTTTATCATCATTGAGTAATATGGATTAAACAAATCGATTATTCGAAGAGTACGAATGAAGCTATCACAAAAGAGTGAAATGAGTAATTGCAGGTTCGTCTTAACCGGTGACGTAGTCACGGTTGATTTCCAGAATTCTAGGGATTTAGAGGAAATCTGCGTAATAAGATTTGGTTTTTCGGTAATTAAGAAAAATTAGGATCTTCTTTGGTTAAATGCAATAATCTGTTTTGATTGCTTTGTCGGACATTTCCCTATAAATGAACTTCTTCTGCTCCATTATTTCCACAACTCTCATCTTTTATACTTCAATTCATATTTCCGAAACATTTGTCAAATTATCAGAAGTCACTGGAAAAGATAGAATTATCAAGAAAATATATTCCTGATTTTGTTTAGTGATTTAGTAGAATGTAAGAGTTGTGTAACATGACACATGATGACGGTAGGGTCTGTGAATCATCACGTTCCATTAGAAACTCAGCATGACTTACTGTAATATAATCACGTTGATCAAGTGTCATTATATTATACTAACTCATGCTTCAGTTCCCAACACTTCTTCAATAACATTGATATTTTAAGTTCGAATTTTTCAGAATTTAGAAACTAAAACCGTTTCCTTTCTGATATAACACTGATATCGCAAAGAGATAAATGATTTCAGATAAGAATAGTTTTGAAAATATCTTCAGAAATATCGAGGATATTTATAATGAAAGACACGATTATATCTTAGAATTCTGCAATCAAGATGTGATGAAAAAATTCATTCACAATGATTTAGAACAATTACGGAACAAGGTATTCGCTAAAGATTTCATCAGAAATAGAATCATCTGGATTTTTTATGTACAAGTTTAGTCCTTATGATTTGTTCAAAGTCTCCTTCATGGTTTACTCAATCCGTTTTTCAGTTCCAACTTCTCTGATCTTTGCCAACATACTATTTTTTTTATCAAACTTTTGGCTGTTAAGTTCATTTACAATTTTGCTATTTCTTCTGCATTTAATGCTACCATATCTGAATCATCGGTTATCAATCGAAGGTGGTTTCAAGAGAATTTTGTTTTTAGATGATTAAACGCTGATGGTAATATGGTGGAATATAAAAGGTTCCCTGGTAACAATAAAAGAGCACGCATATTTATCAAGGTTATAATAAGGTCTTTTCGAACGAAAAGTCAAAGTTGACCTGCTGGAGCTGTGACAAAATTGGCTAATTTGAAAAAGAATTGCAGTGCTATTTTCGGTAATAACAATGCCAAAGGAGTTAGTAAAGATACGTGTTAAACGTTTACTCAGGTTCTGAGTGTTTTCAGGTGCATAACTATATGCATAAATCTTTCTTTCTGTAGATGAAGTGCGGTTGATTCATCCTCTCGATTGAGGTGTTTTCAAGAATCATGAAAGGTTTGAACGCAGATTGTAATCGTCAAGATACAAATGAGGTTTAAGATGAAATCAAGTGGCAAACTTGAAGAAATATTTAGTTTCATATGTTATAATCAATATTTTAATTCATTTTAATTGTCCAATGTTGGCAGTCCACAGTTAGCAGTCCATAATTAGCAATTCAATAATTCATATATATTTTAATATATAATATTCGAATTAATTAATACGTATCGTGACCCATTGTATACATGTCTCAGACTCGATCACAACTCAAAGTATATATATTATTTAGAATCAATCTCAACCCTGTATAGCGAACTCGAGCATTACAGCATATAGAGTGTTTATGGTTATTCCAAATAATATATATAGATGCGTCGATATGATATGTCAAAACATTATATATGGGTCCCGATATTTAAAGTGTGTAAAATAAATAACAGAAATTAAATGACGATAAATAAAATTGCGAGAATTAAATTGTGATAATTAAAATTGCGATATTTAAAATATAACAGGGAATTAGGAACAGTTAGCTGGGAACAGTTAGCTAGGAATAGTTAGTGTTGATTCTTAACAAAATTTCTCATAGTTAATTTGTTTGTTTCTAACAAATTTTATTTTGTCAAATGTTTTCTTCATTATGCCACTTGTTGAATCTTGAATAGTCAAAATCCAAATATGAAATTGAATGAAAATGGTTATTCTGTGGTGAACGGATTCGTATATCTGTGGATGTAAGTAAGATAGTAAATGACTGTTGAATCAGATTCGAAGAGTGTACAGTGTAACTTATTAACGTGAAATCTAAATATTCCTCGGGTATTATCTACCCGTTAAAATATTTTCACCATTAACAGTTTGTACAAGAGAATTTTTAATTACAATCTTTATGAAAACATATGTACATATATATTTTCTTCAGATGTAATCATGGATTTAATGAGTCAATATGATATTAATCTCATTTGATTTATCGTTAGATCTAGAATACATAATCTCTAAAACATTAGAGGTTACATAATTTCCATGTACAACAAAGATACATGATGTAGAACGATATGTAGAACGATGATTATGCTCGAGGTATAGATTGTGATGTTTGAGGCGTGTGATGTTGAAACTTAGGTTGTTGGTGGTACTGGTGTGGATGTTGGTGGTACTGCTGAAGCTGGTAAGTTTTTCACCATATTCTCCAAATTGATCACTCGAGCGCGAAGCTCGTTGACTTCTTCTATTACACCAGTATAATTGTCGGTTTGTACGAGCGGATGGATAAGATTTAGAATTTGGTATAGTATATAATCGTGATGAGATACTCTGGAAATGAGGCTGAAATTGGTGTTTTGGATAGGTTCGCCGGTAAGTGCATCAGGTTCTTTGCCAAGAGGTGAATTTGGTTGGTGGAAGGGATCGCCTTCTTCTCGTCTCCATTGATTAGGTCGATCACGAACCTATCCCCAATTCATCCATAATTGATGATGGCCGATTGGTTGATCCATTCTAGTTATACTGCTTTCGGAGCTCAAGTGTGTTTCCATATCGGAATAACTGTCGGAATAACTATCGGAATAGCTATGGAAATCTGAGGGACTAGAACTGGTTGAGGGATTCATCTCGTACGATCAGATAAAGGATTTTCGATAAGAAATAGATTATAGGATGTAGATTAGTACCCTGCAATACATAATTTACATATGCATATATAATACTAAAATCCCATAAATTACGGAGGAATCTACGGAAGCTGTCAGACAAAGGTAACAATAACAAATACGCTAAGATATGAATTTATCTATATACTGTCCATGCAATAGAGGCAGTAAGACTTGTCTAGACTTTAAGGATGATAAGCAAATAATTTTCGACACGAAATGATAAGCAAAACTTTTGACATGCAGACACGGTCGAAGTCCAGACCCACTAATACATCTAAACAACTATCAGTTAGACACACTAATGCAAGACCTGGTTCGCTAAGACCACCGCTCTGATACCAACTCTAACAACCTGTCCTAATCCATCTGGACGAATACATTACAATTGGTTACATCGCGAGGTACTTGACCTCTATATGATACATTTTACAAACATTGCATTCGTTTTTAAAAGACAAACTTTTATTACATCGAAAGTTGACAGCATGCATACCATTTCATAATATATCCAACTATAATTGACTTAATAATAATCTTGATGAACTCGACGACTCAAATGCAACGTCTTTTGAAATATGTCATGAATGACTCCAAGTAATATCTCTAATATGAGCAAATGCACAGCAGAAGGTTTCTTTCATACCTGAGAATAAACATGCTTTCAAGTGTCAACCAAAAGGTTGGTGAATTCATAGGTTTATCATAAACAATAAAATTCATCATTTTAATAGACCACAAGATTTAATATTCCCATTACCCATAAACATCATGCATAAAATTCATTCATATGGATTGAACACCTGGTAATCGACCTTAACAAGTTACATATAGAATATCCTCATCATTCCGGGACAACTTCGGATATGATAAATTTGCCATCATTCCGGGAAAACTTCGGACATGATAAATTCAACATCATTCCGAGAAAACTTCGGACATGATAAATTCAACATCATTCCGGGAAAACTTCGAACATGATAAATTCGCCATCATTCCGGGAAAACTTCGGACATGATAAATTCAACATCATTCCGGGAAAACTTCGGACATGATAAATTCGCCATCATTCCTAGAAAACTTCAGACATGATAAATTCAACATCATTCCGGGAAAACTTCGGACATGATAAATTCGCCATCATTCCGGGAAAACTTCGGACATGATAAAAAGGGCATATTTGATTTCGATAATTCAACCATAGAATGTAGTTTCGATTAATTGTGTCTATTTCGTAAAACAGTTATAAAAGTAGCTCATGTATTCTTAGTTCAAAAATATATTTCAAAAGAATTTAATAAAGCAGTTGTAAAAACAGCGCATGTATTCTCAGTTCCAAAAATGTAAAGAGTAAAAGGGAATCAAATGAACTCACAATATTGTATTTTGTAGTAAAAATACATATGACGACAATGAACAAGTGTAGGGTTGGCCTCGGATTCACGAACCTATATCATTTATTCATACATTAACACATATACTCGTAATCGAACAAGTTATATATTAATATATATATATTATTTCATTTATTTATATTTTTATATCTATATATATACTTTTATATATGTTTTATATAAGTATTTTAAGTAACAATTTTTATTGTAATAATAATAATAATAATATTAATAATAATAATAATAATAATAATAATAATAATAATAATAATAATAATAATAATAATAATAATAATAATAATAATAATAATAATAATAATAATAATAATAATAATGAGTAATAAGTAAACTACCTCAAGGAAGTAGTTCAATAGAAATTGCCCAAGTCCGGGTTTGAACCCGCGACATCCCGCTAACCCGATAACATACCAAACCACTCCTCCATGTCCTCTTTTTTGTTTTACTACCAAACCAATGGACCGTCCATTTGTTTTTGGTAATAACTATCGTGTCTAATTATTTAACTAGTACGAAACCGTTTATCATTTATCATCTTCCAAAATCTCTTCGTGCATCATTCATCTATCATTATCATGTATTATATTATGTATTCTCTATCATCATTATAATCTTAATCATTTCATCATCGTGGCCTAATCATCATCATACTTATTTTATTATCATTTTCACATATCATACGTAACCATCCTCATCATCATAATAACTATAATCATACTTCATCATCATAATATATTATGATCACGATTATGATCATCGAACCCATCATTATCTTCTTATCATTTAATATCACCATGCTCATTTTATCATTCATATTTCTTCAACAAAATCGTCATCAACATATATCATCTATCTTATAACATCTAAAATATTTACATCATCATCGACTTATATCCTAACCAATTATCCTAATCATTAGTTAACCATTATCATTATTTTTCTAATTATCAACATCACTCTTTCACTGAATCGTGATCAACAACATAATCATTCATTATCCTTCTCATCATGTCATCATTATCATGATATCACCATTGATATCATCAACATACAGCTCATGGTAACATCCTAATTGTATATCCCATATTTCTCGGCCAACAAATAAAGAATGGCAGCCATAATCACGTTTTAATGGATTCGTTTGTTAAAGTATTCAAGGGTCTCGGCCTAAATTAAAAATCATTATGCAAGCCCAAGAAAAATATATGTGGGCCGTTTGGTTTTCCCATGAAGCCCGACTAAGAAGAAAAAGGAAATGGCAGTAGTTAGATGGGATCGAGTCATATCCCCCACATCATTTTATGGGATTCTTTTTGTCTGCCACTTAGTCTCCTTTGATTCCAATAAGTTGTAGTATTATATCTCATATATAAGTAATTCGATAGCAGTAAAAAAATGATAGTCTTGAATTGGCCTTCGAATATACCATAGGAAATATAAATGAAAACGGTAGATGATGGTGGTTCTCGTGATGGTGGCAGCCGGCTCTTAACAGAAACCCAAAAGAGGAGAAGGATAGGAGAGAGAGGTGATTGATGGTGGTGTTTGGCAATAATCAATTGTAATAGAAACCGTAGAAATTTCTGGGTTTTTCTTGGGTTGGTTTATTCGATCGAAACAACACAAATACGGCTGCAACAGATTGTAACAGTTAGCAGCTTTGATTATGATGGTGGTTTTCTAGATATTGAAGGTGGTGGCATGGTGTCGCGCAACAAAAGAAAGAAAGGAGGGAGAAAGAAAGAAAAGTGGTGGATTAAGGTGTTATATGGTGGTGGTGACGGGTTAATGGTGTTTGCTTCGGTTAATAACATATACAAAATAGTTGATGGTGGATAGTGTGTTAGTTTATTGGTAGTTTTAAGGTGTTGAAAGTGGTCATGGTGGTGATCATGGGTTTGAAACCAACAAGTGTTTTTTAAATTGATGATGATGATGATATTCGATGGTGCGGGATAATGGGTGTTGATGGGTCGAAAGCTTCAAGGTAATGATGGCAATGATGATTGTTTGCGGTTGTCGAGAGAAGGAAGAAAAATAAAACGCGAATGGTGGTTTTTGGTGGAGGTGATTAACCACAAAAATAAATAATAAAAGGTGAGCCAAGGTGACTTGTGGTGGTTGTAGCTCGATGGTTAGTTGAAGAAGAAAGAGTTGATTGAATGGGGTTAATCAAAGTGGTGACGAGGGTGGTTGCTCATGGTAGTTCTTGAACACTTAGACTGAAATAAAGAGATGATCATGGTATTCGAATAAGTGAAACGAAAACAGGAGATGGATTGAGGTGATAAGTTGGTGGGTGTTTATACTCCATTCCTCATTCACTGAATGAGTGCATATAATAGAGATGTAGTTATAGAATATATAATATATAATATAATAATAAATATAATAATTAGAGGGATGTAATGGAATCGTACTGAATTGAAAATAAACAATATCAAACAGTAAATCTTAATAGTAATAACGTCCGTTAATCCCAATAATATTATAATAAAAAATTAAAACGTGTGATTAAGTTAGCCGTCGTTTACTATTTCATTTACGGACTGAAATTCGTGCTCCGTTGATAAATCAGTGGCGGATAAAAGTGTTCAGAAAAATCTCATATTTTTAAATTAACTATATTTATTTATTTCGGTCATTATGTTATAAAATTCGAGCATTAACTATTAAATAAAAATTACATTAATTATTCACTCCCAACCCCAAATAAAATATAAAAAGTTTTAAAATTCAACAAATAGTTTCTAATACATTTTTAATAAGCCTATAATTTGTAAAACTCATTTTCGGCTAACTGTTTATTTTAAAATCACATAAATTTCTTTTTAACTCGATTACTATCAATTAAATGACAATTGAGCGTTACCTTAGTTTACTAAATAACTTCGAAATCACAAAATATGTATTCGATATACTTTATATATATATATATATATATATATATATATATATATACTATTTAAATAATAATTACTATATATTATTATTATTTTTCAGCATTGATTATAACAATTAAAATATATAATATTTCTTTTTATAATATACATATATATTTATATATATATATATATATTTAATTATATGCATATCTATATATTATATATTAAATTAATAATATTAAATATACTGATATTATTTTATATGTTTATGTCCAATAATGAAATCATATATTGTTTCAAATAATATTTCAAATTATATATATCTATTTACAAATTAGTTGTTCGTGAATTGTTCGGGAGTAGTCAAAGGTCAAATGATATTATGAATATAGTTTACAAACTTTGTTACTCAACATTGTAGACTTTGCTTATCATGTCGAAATCATGTAAAGATTAAGTTTAAATTTGGTCGAAAATTTCCGCGTCGTCACAGCTGTAACACCATAGTCGGCGACTTCATATAGTTAATCTCAAAATCATCTTTTTCGTCCAAATAACCACTATGAACTTAGTTCATAGTTGAAGACGAAAATAAAGAATTTCACTTAAAGTTAAACATAATTAAAAAGATGCAAAAATAAATAAGAAACATACCTCAAAGCACTAGATAAAACAAAACTTGAATTAAATCTTCAATCCAAAAGCAAATTTGTAAAAACCCGATTTTTTCCTTTATATTTTTTCTAACGACCGTTAAGAATTTAACGAAACCTAAACTTAAGATTGAGTCCTGATGCGTGTGGAACAATACATTAATTACCCTCAAATTTATACAAGATTCAAACACCACAAATAAGCACACACAACTAATGAGTACTTAAAACCCGGTTATTATAGCACTTTTTATGTAAGTATTCGTTTCAAGTTTGTCCCAAGAGAGCGGTGTAAGTCGAATAATTGAAACTATTAATTATCCAATGGTTTGTTTGATTGGGGGTTTTGATTGATTTTAATTAACAATTAAGACGTGTACAAGTAAACAAACTTAAACTTAACAATTAAAACTAGTAACAAGTAACTAAATATTAAGAACTAAATCAATTAACTAAGTAGTGTTCACTTACCTAATCCTCTTTATGCTTGGATTGCCCTATATTACCCAAATTTCTATCGCATTAGTTGTTGAACTATTAAATGTTTAGCATCACTACCAAACCTTAATCAAATTATACTTTGCAAACTCACATAAGCATTGCATTCTAAGATCAATTTAAGCATGATTGGTCATTGAGATTATGCTTGGGTTGAAATCACTTAGAACCCTTCAACTATCAAAATCACTTAAGATAATCGAACACCACTATGTTGACTAAAGGCCAATTGAAAACCAACTTAAATCAAGAACACAGTCACTTGAAATCCTTAATCTAGTTGTCTAGATCACTATAAGTGTTGAAGCATAAATTGATTCACTTCTCAAATCACTAAGAGAGCTACACAATCTATGTAATCAAAGTAAAGCCTAAAACAAATGCATAGCAATGGATCTATAGCTAACACAATAACACTTGTTCATGTATTTCTTTCAAACAACTTCATCTAATTAATTTAGGGAAAATCCTTGCTTTAGAGATTTATAGATAAGCAAACACAATCAAATTAGCCAAGCATGGCTAAGATTACACTAATCATAAGCATTGAAACACAAATAAACATCATATCAAGTTACTACAAGTTATTAATTCAAAACTAGAGAAATAAAGTTGGAGATTACAACCCAAATGATAAAACTAGATAGATCTAATGTTAAGATTGCTTGAGCTTTTGCTTGATCTTCTAAATTAGCCTTAATCTCCTTCTTCATGATGAAATTAGGGGTTTAGGATGAAAAATCGTGCTAAAAATTGCAGCTCTCCCTTGAAAGCCCTATCCTCTTTCCTTTTATACTTCCCAAAAATTCTCCCTACAAAGAGTAAGGTGCGTCGCACCTTATTACTGCAATTCTGATCTTCAAGTTCTGAATTTGAATTTTGGCTTTTTAATGTTAAGGTACGCCGCCTTTGGAGTCTGGTGCGCCGCACCACTGAACTGCACTTCCAAAATCATCATTTTTCACTTGGAATTGCCCATTTTGCAATCCCTTTTCACTTTGGATAATGCCATGCACTTTGGTTCATTAAATAGACTAGGTTTTGGTCAATATTACACCAATTTGAGCTTTAAGCCTTGAACCGACACTTTAGCGCAAATAAACAACTTTCGGGCCCAATGATCCTCAAAACCAAATGAAATGAGGGAGATATTGCGAGATAAAACGTGTATAATTAGAGTAATATCAAACCCCCTACATTTGAACCTTGCTTGTCCTCAAGCAAGCAAATCAACAAAACAAGACTTGGAGATAAATAGCATTCAATGATCAAAGCCAAAGTGCAATAGTTGGGCAATAAATGGTACCTCTATGGATGAGCACTTTAATGGCTTAGAATGAACTCCAAACACTTGCATTTGCTAAGGACCAAGCATAACATCATCTCTTCTTCTTCTACTACTTAACAAAAACTCAAAGCAACGCTTCAAACAATCTTTAAATATCCTCAAAATCGACCACAATTCAAGCCTAAACTAACAATCTCCACATCCTCTCAATCTCTTCAAGCAATCAAGCAAACAAACACATATATATGCTCTCTAGAAAGGTTCAAATATAAACAAGTTTTGCACTTTAAGAGTAAACATATCAAGATTCAAGCTTTTTAGTGCAAACCTTCCTAGGAGCTTCTTCAAACCATATAATCAACGAGTTTTCATCTCCACCATCTTATTCTTCGAACCACAATCGAATAAAAACTACCCACAAGCTTCACTTTGGTTAAATGGAGCACTAATTTGCATGAGTTATCCAAGAAAAATGTTTAAGCCTTAGGAAAGACAAGGCTTTAAAGAAAACCATTTGCATTTAAGAAAGGGAAAACGAGTCAAGTTGTAAAACGAGACAAGTTTCCCGAAAATTTTGGTTTAAAGCTATGTGCATTCCAAAGCCATCCCAGTTTTGGGATAACCGCACGGGTAGCTACTTCCCTGGTATATCACCGAAATGAACTACCTTCTTGTGTTGAAGGCGATAAGAAAGCAACTACCTTGGGCTCATAAGGTGATGTGTATACAAGCCATCCCAGCTATGGAACAACTGCACGGGTAGTTACTTCCCTTGTATATCACCGAAATGAACTACCTTCTAGTGTTGAAGGCGATGAGGAAGCAACTACCTTGGGTGTAAGATTAGCGTTGGGTCTATTGCACGATACTTGGAAGACTTTACTTCCAAGCTTAGGTCTTTTTATGATAAAAACTTAACTTGGGAGACTTTACTCCCAAGCTTGGAACAAAACAAAACTTGAAAGACTTTACTTCCAAGTTTGGAAGACTTGACTTCCTAAATGAAACGTTGGGATGACTTGACTCTCCAGGGAGCGTCAAAGCTCAAAGTTTTTATTCACTCGGCTACTTCCTACATAACAAGGTTTTATGCTTATTTTGAGAAAAGGTAAGAAGTAGAAACTACCTTTCCATAATTGATCGAACAAAAGGGTGCCATAGCTTTTGGCTATGGCGTATGTTGTCTAGCAACACTAGCACGAAGCCATTGCTCTTCATCAAGAAGATTGCACACGGTGAAGCTCGATGGATCCTCTTCCCACGGTATGATACATCGATTGAAACATCGTGAAATGATGAGACAACCAATGCCAATATAAAATGGTGTGGATTAGGAAGTCTCCCACACCAAGTAAAATGACATTCAGGAGACTTGACTCCCTATCATGGATGGACTTGACTCATCTTGAAGTGTTAAAGCATAAAGCTTTAAACACTTAGTTTTTGGAACAACACATGGAAGACTTTACTTCCATGCAAAAGCAAGGAAAAGACTTTACTTTTCCACAAATTTACAAGTTTTAACCATTTTAGTGATTATGATTTGTATTAATGTAATGGTTAAAAACTTGTTCCAAAAATTTGATCAACATTGCAAGTTTTAATCTTTGTAAAGTATATGTGACAAGTTTAATCTGAATAGTTTAAAATGACCCAAGATTTTAACTCTACCCCCTACATTTAGTTTGATGCAATGTCCTCATTGCATTGAAACGATAGAATAAGTAAAAATGAGGGGTATTTTGAAAATAGAATAGATGAGAGAAGAGAAAGTAAAAAGCGGATGAGATCAAATGATCTTTGTTGTCACCGACAGGAATAAACTTAGTCACCAAAGTTGCTTGCATGTTGTTGTACGACTTTTTGAGCCAAAAGAAGGAGCCAAATGGATATGGAATTTCCTACAATGTCAAGTATGCTCACACGGTACAAAATGTGTGGGGCGATACTCGGGGGAGTATATGCACCCACAATAAAATCACAAAGTTCTAATATTTTCATCAAAGTAATCCAAACATCCACAAGCATAATGAGTTTCTCAACCAAACAACCCAATCCTCATAATCATAAACAAACAATAATCTCAATGCTAAGCAAACAAGCACAAGGTAGTAATGATTATCAACAACACATTCATAACCACAAGAGCAAATATAAACATTACGATCTTAATAAGTGCCAAATTATTACATACCAAGTGAAAATTCATCATTGTTTTCATCCAGGAATTACATGCCTTCTGAATATGAATCAACTACCAACATTCAAACAACCAAAAAACAAATAAAGTCTAAAAGTTCACACGCAACTACAAATCATTACCAAATTGTTTCAAATTCCCAAACCATCCACCCATGATTACTACAAACTGATTGTTTTAAAACAAGATCAACAAACATAGATTAAAGCTTCATTAAATGAGAATCGATACCAATCATGATTTACCATATTCACCATAAACCAAATGGGCCACCACCCGAGCTTCCACCTTGATATTGTTGATTTTGTCTCCTCAACCGTTCTTGCTCCTCTTGAGCTTGTCGCACTTGCTCGAATTCTTGAACCTCCATAGCTTGTTGGTATGCGGTTTGGGGATCATAAGGGGGTGGGTGCGGTGAGAATAGTTGGCTACGGTTGTAGGGTTGGACATAGGGCTCGGGTGGCCAAGTAGCATCGGGCTCATCGTGAGAAAGCCTTAAAACATGGGATTGCCACCCTTGGCGTAACTCTAAACCCGCCAGTCGGTATTGGGTCTCGTCATGTTGAATTCGACCTTGTAGGCATAATTTCCTAAATTGATCCAAAAACCATGACTCGAACAACCCTTTGGTTCCCGAACTTCCCGCCCCGCTAGAAACCGCACCGTGTGAATATTGGCCATGACCCATATAAACGTTTTTACCCCAAAGATGCTCAATCTCCTCTTCCTCATTAACCTCTTGATGTTGTTGTTGCTGATCATACCATTTAACATAAACATTGTTTTCTTTCAACAAAATGTGTTCGCCTTCCAATCAAGGGTGGAAAATGGACTCATAGGTAGCTTCTCAAGATCGTTAAAATCAATGTTCAAATACTTCGTAATTCTAGTCACATAACCCCCACCCACACTCGGCTTACCTGACTATTTGCCATCCCCATCATAAAGATAGCTTGCAACAATATTTGGCACATGAACATGCTTGTGAAGATTAATTTTTTCGACTAGCCAAATATCAAGGGTGTTCATTTTCTCGTTACTATGCCTCTGGTAGTTGACCGTGTTCGTAATTAAGCGGTCAATGACTCAGAGTTTGTGGGTCTTAAGGGTCGTGGTGATTTCCTTACCCGGCCTAAAATTCACATTGCTAATATGGTGCCATACAGCACGGAGTTCAAGCTCATTATGACTAAAATTTCCACATCCTAGAAAATAAGTCTCAAGTTCCTCGGGGTCCTTAATCTCTCCATAAATGCCTAATGCCTTACAAAAGTCCCAAAGACTCATGTGTTAGGGTTGGGTAAACTAGATGAAACCAAAGATATTCGACGCTTTCAACATCAGTTTCCTTTGGGTTGAACATAAGAGTTAGTAAAAACTCACGTGTTAGGGTTGGGTTGTGACAACCCGGAAATTTCCAACCAAATTTAAACTTTAATCTTTATATGTTTCCGACACGATAAGCAATATTTGTTAAGTTAAATTTCAAGAATTTTAAACTATGTTCATACATTCATTCAACCTCGACCAAGTTCCAATGATTCACGAACCATTAAACGAATATGATTATATGTATATGTGTATATATATTATAACTTGAAACGTAAACAAAATATTAGATTAAAAACTTTATATGATTGTATCTGTTTCGAAATATTTATTAATGAAATTAGAAGATAAGATCAAATGATTGAATTATCAGATATATTGAATTATGATTACAAGTCTCTGTTGAAAGGCCCACATTGATTTGAGAAATCTTTCCATTTTAACAATATTCGGAAAATGGTAAAGTGATTTATAAATAAGAACAAATTGTCAATCATTGAGAACTAGACAAAGGATAGTGGAAGATTGAATCTCATAAAGACTCGATTGATCTATTTAGTTTCAAACGTACAAAAACATTTTCAGTTTAAAAAGAACTTTATTATTAAAACGTATATAACTTTTATAAATATCTAGAACCACTTTTGACAACTCATTACTTAACTAGTATGATAAAGATAACGATATTTATATTTTATATTATTAAATATATATAACGATTTAAATTAATATTATATATATTTATACGCGTATTATACGTACATAGTTTTATACTTTTACTATACTTAAACTTTACCTTTACTTTATTTTTACTTTACTTTAACTTTAATAATTCACTTTAATAACTCATACTTTAATAATTCACTTTAATAATTCATACTTTAATAATTCACTTTAATAATTCATACTTTAATAATTCACTTTAATAATTCATACTTTAATAATTCACTTTAATAATTCAAAAATCTATTATAAATAGAATTCAATAGGTTTCATTATTTCATAGAAACTTGAAAATATTTTTCTCTAAACTCTCTCAATCGATTTACATATATATATTTACTCCGTATTATTTCAAGATATTATTAGTATACATAAAATATTACGACGGAGTGCTGTCCGAGTGATTTCGAAATTGTTTTTCGAGTAGGATAGGATTAAGGAAATTATGGGTTATAGCTATGGAGGTGATTGAGTATGGTTCATGGGTATGCTCGTGAGGTCAATATAGTGTTTATCATTTCCGTTGCATCTACGTACCTTTCCTGCAATATTGAATCTCAATATTGATACGTGAGTACTCATAATTTAACTTTTACATACTAATAGTGTATCCCTGACTAGTGCTCGAGTATTTAGGATTATGCATGCTTGTACTTTTGATATTGCCCTTAGACAGGTTAGGTTGAATCTTGAATTAGTTACACTTACGGTTGAGATAAGGTATAAGATATGCATGTCCTTGGAAACTAGCGAAAAATTAAGAACTTTTCCTTTAGATATCGAATGATTTTGATGAACGGATTAGAAGTTATAATCAATTGAATTTTCGATATTTTTATTAAAAATGATTATTATTATCGTCGTTTTTATCGTCATTCTAGTTTTATCTTATTATTATCATTATTATTATCTTTATCAATAAAAGGGATTTATCATTAAAAATTGTTATTTTTTTTATTATTACTATCGTTATTATCGTTAAAGTTATAATTAGTATTATTATTATTATCCAATTATTATTATTATTATTATTATTATTATTATTATTATTATTATTATTATTATTATTATTATTATTATTATTATTATTATTATTATTATTATTATTATTATTTTTAGTATTATTATTATTATTATCATTATTAATATATATATCATTATTTAAAAATGGTTATTGTTATTGTTATTATTATTATTACTATATTATCATTAAGATAATTATTAGTATTATCGTTAATAATGTTATAGTAACTATCATTATTAATATTAGTGTAATTAAAACAAATATTTGTAACACCGAATTATTTTGATTACTATTATTATCATTATTTTGAACACGATATAAAAGACGATTAAAAGTTATTAAACGAAACAAATATGAAATAATGAGTAACAGTATCATGATGAAATTAAAATATTATAAGATATTGATTTAGATAAAATTATCGTTCTTATTATTTTTATCATTACTATTATTATTAAAAGTATCGTTAGTATTAAAACTATCATTTTAACAAAAATTATCATTTTAATAGAAATGTCATTGTTACTATAAAATATCATTATTATTATTATTTTAAATAGAATTATTATTTTAAAGATAATATTAAAAATTATCGTAAATATTAAAGTTATCATAATTAGAATTATCGTTTTATCATAATGTCATCTTAGTAATTATAAATATTGATATTTTTATAATAATAATTATTATTACAAAAAAATACAACTTTTACTTACTATCATTATAGATATTATTTTATCAAATAAATATGTGATACAAACATATTTTACTACGTGTAATAACTTACTTTAATAATACCTATCATATTATCTTTATGATATTAAATGAACCCTATAAATTTTATTACTTAATATATATAAAAGTATATTTTATTATATAAATTTAATATAAAATTTTATTTATTAATAAATAAATTATATTATTTACTCTAATAAATCTTTTAAAAATATTTAAAAATATAAAACGACGATATTTAAACTATATATTAATCATGTATAGATTTTTGGAAATTATTTTGAGTCAAATTTACTTTTGTTGCCTTTTGCATATTAGTCTCGAGCATTAGGATTGTGGTACACTATGATTTGACCTAATTTGTTAGACAAATATTGACCAACACATAAATATATATAATTAATTTAGGTTCGTGAATCAGAGGCCAACCTTGCACTTCTTCAATGACGTTATATGTATTTTTACTACGAAATACAGTATGGTGAGTTTCATTTGCCTTTTTACCCTTTATATTTTTGGAACTGAGAATACATGCGCTTTTATAAATGTTTGAAGAAATAGACACAAGTAATTGAAACTACATTCTATGGTTGAATTATCGAAATCAAATATGCCCCTTTTTATTAAAGTCTGGTAGTCTAAGAATTAGGGAATGGACACCCTAATTGACGCGAATCCTAAAGATAGATCTATTGGGCCTAACAAACCCCATCCAAAGTACCGGATGCTTTAGTACTTCGAAATTTATATCATGTCCGAAGGAGGATCCCGGAATGATAGGGGATATTCTTTTATGTATCTAGTTAATGTTGGTTACCAGGTGTTCACCATATGAATGATTATTTTTGTCTCTATGCATGGGACGTATATTTATGAGAACTGGAAATGAAATTCTTGTGGTCTATTAAAATGATGGAAATAAATGATTATGATAAACTAATGAACTCACCAACCTTTTGGTTGACACTTTAATGCATGTTTATTCTCAGGTGTTAAAGAAATCTTCCACTGTGCATTTGCTCATTTTAAAGATATTACTTGTAGGCTTTCATAGCATATTTCGAAGAACGTTGCATTCGAGTCATTGAGTTCATCAAAGATTATTATTAAATCAATTTATAGTTGGATAGTGGATATTATGAAATGGTATGCATGCCTGTCAATTTTCGATGTAAAGAAAGTTTGTCTTTTAAAAACGAATGCAATGTTTGTAAAATGTATCATATAGAGGTCAAATACCTCGCAATGTAATCAACTATTGTGAATCGTTTATTATGTATATGAACGGGTCCTTTCAGTTGGTATCAGAGCGGTGGTCTTAGCGAACCAGGTCTGCATTAGTGTGTCTAACTGATAAGTCGATAGGATGCATTAGTGAGTCTGGACTTCGACCGTGTCTGCATGTCAAAAGTTTTGCTTATCATTTTGTGTCAAAAATTGACTACTTATCATCCTCAGGAAATTACCTGCTTATCATTTTTAGTCTAAGACACGTCTTGCTGCATTGATTGCATGAATAGTGTATAGACAAAAATTCATATCTTAGCATATCTGCTAAATCATATCTTATCGTATCTGTTACTTTAAACTTTGCCTGACATATCCCGCAAAGTCCTATGTAATCTACGAAATCTTTTGATATATATATATATATATATATATATATATATATATATATATATATATATATATATATATATATATATATATATATATATATATATATATATATATTCTATGTAATTAGAATACCATCCGTTAGCCAAAATCATTTCATATCGGAAAAAAAACCCTTTATCCAATCGTACGAAATGGAATTCGTCATCAGTTCAAGTCACTCAGATTCCGAAATGGAATCCCATTCAAGCTCCGAAAGCAGTGTGACCGGAATAGATCAACTAATCAGTCATCACCTATTCTGGATGAATTGGGGATGGGTTCGTAGCCTCCTCAATCATTGGAGACAAGAAGAGGGTGATCCCTTCCATCTACCACATTGCCCTCTTGATGAAGAACCTGAAGCACTTACCGGCGAACCTGTCCGAAACACCATTTTCTCGCTCATTTCCAGTGTATCTCGTCACGATTATATATTACATCAAATTTTAGATTTTATTTATCCGCTCGTCCGAACTGACAATCACCCCGGTGTAATATAAGAAGTCAACGAGCTTCGCGCTCGGATAGTGGCTTTGGAGAATATGGTGCAGAGATTACAAACACCAGCAGCAGCATCAGCAGCATAACCAGTACCACCATCATCAACGCCAACAGTACCATTACCACCTCCAACCACAACAGCGTCGTAAACCTCAACTTCACAATCTGTCCAACGAGCATCAACGTCATACACACCATAGATACCAAGGAGTACCAACAACAATAACTGACGAAGTATTAATTCATAACTTCATTGGAGAAACATTCCGCGGCGATTATGTAATCTCTAAAGTCTTAGAGATTATCTAATCTAGCCCTAACCATAAATCAGTTAAGCGAACCAAAATGATAGAAGGAAGAGTAGAAACCCTGACAAAAATGGTGTGTGATTAACAAGCTAAACTTGCTTTACCAACAGCATCAACGATACCGTCAGCGTTACCAGCATCGTCAGTACAGTCAACATCCGAATCAACAACACCGATAACATCACAAACTCCATCAGTTCAAGAATTACTGTGGACATCATTACGAATCAATAACGTGTATATTGTATCAACGAGTTATGAAGAATTAACTCATTCCCTCTAAAGAAATTATATATATATATATATATATATATATATATATATATATATATATATATATATATATATATATATATATATATATATATATATATATTTTGAAATAAATCTTTTCGTGCTAAGCTATTGTGTGTGAATCTTAACTACTCGGTTAATTTATATTACAAATATGCAATAATGTACGTCCTTCGGCCGCAACTTAACCAGCGTTAACTACAATCTCTGTCGCAATTCAACAAATTCCAATTCATAATAAATCAAGTATATATTTGATTTTACACTTTCATCATCGATGTACCCGAAACTTTTCAGATAACATCATTCGTACTTTGCAAAATTCACAAGAATTCCACGAACCGAACATCATACATCAACAAATAATGAAGTATTGATTCATAATTTCAATGTCATTAAAGAAATAGTGCGTAAAAGTTATGTACTTTTTAAAGCCTTTAGGGAATATTCAATTCTAGTTTCAACCGTAAATCAAATGAGTTTAATTTAACATTAACTCATTAAATCTGTGTTACATCTGAAGAAAATATACATATATATATTTTCATAAAGACTGTAATATAATTCTTTTGTACAAAATATTAATTGTGAAATTTTTTTTAACGAGTAGGTAATACCCGAGACATATATAAATTCACAATTAATATGTTACATTCTTCGAATCTGATTCAGCAAATCATCCATTATACTCTCTACTTTCACAACAATATACATTCTTTTATAGAAATCAAAACAACCATACTCATTCAAAATTTAATTACATATTCTGATTTTGAAATCTCAAAATTCAACTTGAGATATGACCAAAATCATCACTCTTAGATCCTTACATCTTTCACAAGCTATATTTTGATTTTAAAACTGTGTTAGAATATCAAATGTATGTTAACGATTACAATCTGTGTTCAAACCCTTCAAAAATTTCTGAAGACACTTCGAATGATGAGCAATCGAGATGATGATCCAACCACATGTTACCCACAGTTATGTACCCGAAAAACTATTGAAACCAAAGTAAAAGTTTAAACAACGTATTCGCGTCAGATTCTTTGGCATTTATTAGCAAAAATAACTTTGCGACTCCTATTCAAAGTAGCCAGTTTTGTCACAGCTCTAGCAAGTCAACTTTGACTTTTCAGTCAGACTAACCTTATTATAACCTTGAGATATACACCATCGTTACCAGTGAACCTTTTACATTCCACCACATTATTAGCAGATGTACCAACAACTTCATTACCCTTTGACTTTAGCCTCTCTAAAAAATCATTATAATTATTCATTGAAACTCCATCATTTACTCATTCGCATCTTGTAATGAGAATTTCCATACGAATCATTGGGAATTAGCAATCAGTATTTTGAAATCTCGCAGCATGTCTACGCCAACAGTTATATGTGTATATATAACGTCTATCTTCTGGACTTAATTTGAATGTGAAGTTTCTGAAAAACACTCCGAACTACGAATTGGTTCTCCGAAAATGGAAAAAAATGCTGATGAAGCAGCAAAAACTATAAACGACTTTAAATGGTAAAAGCTGGATGATAATGATGAAGTGTGCTGGCAAAGCGCAGAAAAAGAGAAGTTTTGGAACTGGAAAACGGATTGAGCAAAGTAGGAAGGAGGCTGTGGACAAATTACAAAGACTGAACCTGACTTCAAAGGATCCAAATGATTCAGTACCTGCTGAAGTCATTAGCGAATACCTTGCTCCTGACTCTAAACCCCTGCGGACAATATTCTTCATCATCCTCTGATATTAGAAATTCTAAAATATCATCATATCTTTCATTATAAATATCCTCCATATTTCTGAAGATATTTTCTTAATTTTTATTATTTGAAATCATTTACCTCTTCGCGCTATCTGTATTACATCATAAAAGAAACTATTTTAGTTTCTAAATTCTGAAACATTCAAGTTTAAAATAGGAATATTTTGAAGTAGTGTTGGGAACTGAAGCATGAATTAGTATAATATAATGACACTTGATCAATGTGATTATATTACAATAAGTCATGCTGAGTTTCTAAATGGAACGTGATGATTCACAGATCATAACATCATCATGTGCCATGTTATACGACTCTTGTATTCTATTTAACCTCTAAAATATCAAGAAAATATTTCTTGATGATTCGGCCTTTTCCAAGGTATTCTAGTAATTTGACAAGTCAAGATCGTGCCATCATAATTTCCTTCCTAGAACATTAACAATGTTCATTCCGAAATTCATATCTGTGAACTCTGGACCATTACAAGCGGTGCTTAATCGCAAGAAGAAGAAATGAAAGGACAAAACTCCGAAATAGAAATTGGGGTATAAATTGCAGCAAATAAAAGAGAGCATTAACTGTAAATGATAATGATTATAGAAGACAGAAGCAGAGACTTTGAAATATAAGGGAACATATAAAGCCCAACGACAAACCAGAAATTATAAACCAAATATATCGATGCATATAGCAATATAAAGACACGGGAGAACTAGCAACACTATAAACCCAAGAGTATAGTAGAAGTAAATAGATTCTTCCAGCGGTAGATGAAAAAAAAGAATGACCGATATGAAAGTTAGAAGTATATCGAGAATCAGAACTGGATGGAGCATATTGATGAATACTTTAAAATATGAGTTGAGGGGGAAAGAATAGAAGGTGATGAAACATGACTAGGAACTTAGAAATCAATAGATTTAACTCACACAATGGCGGAATAAGTGAATCAAACCCTCTAGTGAATAGGTTAAGTTTTTTTTGATTAATTTAGTCAAACCACAACTAAATCAAGTGTGATTAGATCAACACCTAGAGCTATTATTCACCACCTGGGTGATTTGGACTGAGAGAGAATCGAAGGAGCTCACTAGATCTGAGTGTGTGTAACAAATGAGAGGCTTAACCTAAAATGAAGAACATAAGACTTTATATACCCCTGCTGTTGACTCACCCATACGATTCATTCATCACACATACGAGTTGGCTTCATCAGCCGTACGGCTGATCATTCACTCGTGTATTCTCATTTAGGTTGTAATTGTGACTTAGCTCAGCATCAACCGTGCGTATGAGCCTGTCAGCCGTACTAGTGAGGCTTCACTCGTACGTCTGACTAAGTCTAACATAGTCAAACATCTAAATCTCGTTCCTGCAGTTCCTGTAACCACATACAAACACGGATAGGATAATAACGAGCAATCATGGTGGCCTGTAAACTGTTGTACCTGCAATGGACGTGGGTAGATGTCTAGGGACTTGCATAAAATGCATCAACAGAAGATGTGAGTTGTAAGGAAACGAAGGAGTTGAATTTATAAGAAAATCTCCGACAGAACAATTAAAATGGACGATCGCATTTAAAGCGGATCCTAATTCCCTTGATTACCGGAGAGTCAAATCTTATTAAGAAGATTTTCTTCAAATCCCTTGAAATCTGGGAATCAATCATATCTACGTCAAATGATAAGATGAATCTACACTTACTCATTTCACTCTTCTATGTTAGCTTCATTCGTAATCTTCATATAAATGGATTGTTTATCCAAATTATTCGCTGATGATAAAACTCTAATTTTCAGCCCGTATGCATCATGAAAACATACTTATTATCATTCACGACCTTTTCATTCAAATTTCGGGACGAAATTTCTTTAACGGGTAGGTACTGTGACAACCCGAAAATTTCCAACAAAATTTAAACTTTAATCTTTATATGTTTCCGACACGATAAGCAATATTTGTTAAGTTAAATTTCAAGAATTTTAAACTATGTTCATACATTCATTCAACCTCGACCAAGTTCCAACGATTCACGAACCATTAAACGAATATGATTATATGTATATGTGTATATATATTATAACTTGAAACGTAAACAAAATATTAGATTAAATACTTTATATGATTGTATCTGTTTCAAAATATTTATCAATGGAATTAGAAGATAAGATCAAATGATTGAATTATCAGATATATTGAATTATGATTACAAGTCTCTGTTGAAAGGCCCACGTTGATTTGAGAAATCTTTCCATTTTAACAATATTCGAAAAATGGTAAAGTGATTTATAAATAAGAACAAATTGTCAATCATTGAGAACTAGACAAAGGATAGTGGAAGATTGAATCTCATAAAGACTCGATTGATCTATTTAGTTTCAAACGTATAAAAACGTTTTCAGTTTAAAAAGAACTTTATTATTAAAACGTATATAACTTTTATAAATATCTAGAACCACTTTTGACAACTCATTACTTAACTAGTATGATAAAGATAACGATATTTATATTTTATTTTATTAAATATATATAACAATTTAAATTAATATTATATATATTTATACGCGTATTATACGTACATAGTTTTATACTTTTACTATACTTAAACTTTACCTTTACTTTATTTTTACTTTACTTTAACTTTAATAATTCACTTTAATAATTCATACTTTAATAATTCACTTTAATAATTTATACTTTAATAATTCACTTTAATAATTCATACTTTAATAATTCACTTTAATAATTCATACTTTAATAATTCACTTTAATAATTCAAAAATCTATTATAAATAGAATTCAATAGGTTTCATTATTTCATAGAAACTTAAAAATATTTTTCTCTAAACTCTCTCAATCGATTTACATATATATATTTACTCCGTATTATTTCAAGATATTATTAGTATACATAAAATATTACGACGGAGTGCTGTCCGAGTGATTTCGAAATTGTTTTTTGAGTAGGATAGGATTAAGGAAATTATAGGTTATAGCTATGAAGGTGATTGAGTATGGTTCATGGGTATGCTCGTGAGGTCAATATAGTGTTTATCATTTCCGTTGCGTCTACGTACCTTTCCTGCAATATTGAATCTCAATATTGATACGTGAATACTCATAATTTAACTTTTACATACTAATAGTGTATCCCTGACTAGTGCTCGAGTATTTAGGATTATGCATGCTTGTACTTTTGATATTGCCCTTAGACAGGTTAGGTTGAATCTTGAATTAGTTACACTTACGGTTGAGATAAGGTATAAGATATGCATGTCCTTGGAAAGCTAGCGAAAAATTAAGAACTTTTCCTTTAGATATCGAATGATTTCGATGAACGGATTAGAAGTTATAATCAATTGAACTTTTGATATTTTTATTAAAAATGATTATTATTATCATCGTTTTTATCGTCGTTCTAGTTTTATCTTATTATTATCATTATTATTATCTTTATCAATAAAATGGATTTATCATTAAAAATTGTTATTTTTTTATTATTACTATCGTTATTATCGTTAAAGTTATAATTAGTATTATTATTATTATCCAATTATTATTATTATTATTATTATTATTATTATTATTATTATTATTATTATTATTATTATTATTATTATTATTAGTATTATTATTATTATTATTATCATTATTAATATGTATATCATTATTTAAAAATGGTTATTGTTATTGTTATTATTATTATTATTATATTATCATTAAGATAATTATTAGTATTATCGTTAATAATGTTATAGTAACTATCATTATTAATATTAGTGTAATTAAAACAAATATTTGTAACACCGAATTATTTTGATTACTATTATTATCATTATTTTAAACACGATATAAAAGACGATTAAAAGCTATTAAACGAAACAATTAGGAAATAATGAGTAACAGTATCATGATGAAATTAAAATATTATAAGATATTGATTTAGATAAAATTATCGTTCTTATTATTTTTATCATTACTATTATTATTAAAAGTATCGTTAGTATTAAAACTATCATTTTAACAAAAACTATCATTTTAATAGAAATGACATTGTTACTATAAAATATCATTATTATTATTATTATTATTTTAAATAGAATTATTATTTTAAAGATAATATTAAAAATTATCGTAAATATTAAAGTTATCATAATTAGAATTATCGTTTTATCATAATGTCATCTTAGTAATTATAAATATTGATATTTTTATAATAATAATTATTATTACAAAAAAATACAACTTTTATTTACTATCATTATAGATATTATTTTATCAAATAAATATGTGATACAAACATATTTTACTACGTGTAATAACTTACTTTAATAATACCTATCATATTATCTTTATGATATTAAATGAACTCTATAAATTTTATTACTTAATATATATAAAAGTATATTTTATTATATAAATTTAATATAAAATTTTATTTATTAATAAATAAATTATATTATTTACTCTAATAAATCTTTTAAAAATATTTAAAAATATAAAACGACGATATTTAAACTATATATTAATCATGTATAGATTTTTGGAAATTATTTTGAGTCAAATTTACTTTTGTTGACTTTTGCATATTAGTCTCGAGCATTAGGATTGTGGTACACTATGATTTGACCTAATTTGTTAGACAAATATTGACCAACACATAAATATATATAATTAATTTAGGTTCGTGAATCCGAAGCCAACCTTGCACTTGTTCAATGACGTTATATGTATTTTTACTACGAAATACAGTATGGTGAGTTTCATTTGCCTTTTTACCCTTTATATTTTTGGAACTGAGAATACATGCGCTTTTATAAATGTTTGACGAAATAGATACAAGTAATTGAAACTACATTCTATGGTTGAATTATCGAAATCGAATATGCCCCTTTTTATTAAAGTCTGGTAATCTAAGAATTAGAGAACAGACACCCTAATTGACGCGAATCCTAAAGATAGATCTATTGGGCCTAACAAACCCCATCCAAAGTACCGGATGCTTTAGTACTTCGAAATTTATATCATGTCCGAAGGAGGATCCCGGAATGATAGGGGATATTCTTATATGTATCTAGTTAATATCGGTTACCAGGTGTTCACCATATGAATGATTATTTTTGTCTCTATGGATGGGACGTATATTTATGAGAACTGGAAATGAAATTCTTGTGGTCTATTAAAATGATGGAAATAAATGATTATGATAAACTAATGAACTCACCAACCTTTTGGTTGATACTTTAAAGCATGTTTATTCTCAGGTGTTAAAGAAATCTTCCGCTGTGCATTTGCTCATTTTAAAGATATTACTTGGAGTCTTTCATAGCATATTTCAAAGAACGTTGCATTCGAGTCATTGAGTTCATCAAAGATTATTATTAAATCAATTTATAGTTGGATAGTGGATATTATGAAATGGTATGCATGCCTGTCAATTTTCAATGTAAAGAAAGTTTGTCTTTTAAAAACGAATGCAATATTTGTAAAATGTATCATATAGAGGTCAAATACCTCGCAATGTAATCAACTATTGTGAATCGTTTATAATGTATATGAACGGGTCCTTTCATGGGTAAACAAGCTCATTGAGCGTGAATAATGGTTCCCAAGGGGAAAGGACTCTACCACGATGTTTGAGATGGAATGTTTTTTGCATTTCTTTAAACATCCCTGCTTAGCGCAAGGGTTCCCAATCGACATATTTTACCACATGAACATCATTATCAATTCTACGCTCCATGTTCCTCCTATACTTTGGGTTCATCAAAACCCTTTGTAAGTAAGGTTGGTTTGTTATCACATGGATATCGTCGGGAACTTGGGGTTGTTGGGGCTGTCGTTATTGTTGAGTGGGTTCGTAATCATCGTCAAAACCCACATCATCATCCGTAGCCGGAGCTTTACCCCTACCCCTACCACAAAAAACATTAAATCCACCCTCTTTGCGAGTTGCTTTCCTTTTTCGTGTGAAGAAATAGCTTCTTTAGTCTGCAAAGATCATAATAAGGAACAACACTAAACAATTTCATTATCATTAAAGCATAGTGTTGCATTTGACCAATTAATCCAATTCGTCTCAAAGTTGCACACTAGACGAAATGCAAGTAATCTCTAGAACTCAAAAGCTACATCATTTAAGCAAGTATGGAAAACATTATTAAACTTGACATCATCACATGAAAGAATAGATAACATGACTCAATTGCAAAAGTTAAACTCTAGTCAAAGTTCAAAAGTCAAGACAATCATAAGACTAAGTGTTGAGTCCCTAAAGTAATTAGGATTTAATTATGACAAAATAACATATATGTATACTAGAATATCATGTGCAGCCAGCACAGGTTTGTTTATGTATAGACATCAAATATTGCTGTGTCGAGTGTTTAGTTTGCTGCCTAGTCTACCAGCACAAGGTAGACAGTATTCTTCAAGTAGCATAGGATGTGTACCCAACAATTCAAGAATATCAAGTGACTCAGCATAGAAGAACCAGCATCGCTGGAAAGCAGCTTTCTACACAAGACATCTATGCTCCATTACAAGCATAGTGGTTTCCTGAGTGGTCTACATCAACGGTACTATTCAACAGAAGTCGAAGATAAAGTTGAACAGAAAAGGACACGCGTCGGCGGCTGACAAGTGACCTTACTAGACCACGTGGGAATGCAGAAGTTTAACGTATGTGCAGACATGTGTTATTCTTTGTCAACGCCTAGGGAATACAACATTCTATTTGGTTAATCAATTAGTGGTGCCAAACTGAATTGGGGTGTTCCTTCAAATAGCTACCAAAGAGGAAAGAAGGGAGCACGCTCTCTGATGCAGTTGTCCCTATAAGTACAGACATCCTATGTACCAGTGGACAATAGAACAATTACATGGATAATAGGACTACTATAAATAGAAGTTTCCACTATTGTAACAACTAGCGGTGTGGATTTTATTTATTCAGAGTCCAAACTTGTAATAGCTTTAAGATATCCTCAGTAGCTATAACTTAGGTAAAATCTGTATTAACCAACTGTCATTCCGCCAAGGATAGTTGTAATTCTTTGTGATTCAATCAATAAAGAATAACCGTTGAAAATTACCTTAGACTCTATTTAATTTACTTGCTTGAATACTAAATTGCTTTAACTGTTAGGTTAATTAAAAAGAATTGTATTCACCCCCTACAATAATCCTGTTGCTAATCAAGGGACCAATAACTGGTATCAGAGCTTCAGTCTTGATAACTTATTATCTTGGATCTGAATTCTCTTATGGCTGCATACTCGAATACTGCTTACCTTGAAAATGGATCATCCAATAGACCATCCAAATTTGATAAAGATGAGTATGAAACCTGGAAGGCTAGATTCATGCTACATCTTGAGTCTATTGACCCACTCATGCCTGGAATTGCTACTGATGGTCCATTCATCCCTACTGAAATAATTGGTAGTGTACCTGCAACAAAAGACACTCCTGCCGTTCCTGGCAGAGAGGTTGTTCTCACCCCAGCTAACTGGGATGCTGAGGACAAACGTCGTGTTGGACTTGACCCTAAAATCAGAACATTGTTAGCTACAACTTAACCTAACCATCTGTTTAAACTGATTAAGGCAAAACTAAATGCTAAAGCTATGTTAAACTATCTTGATGTCACATATGAGGGTATGGATGAGGTTAGGCAGTGTGACAACCCGGAAATTTCCGACCAAATATAAACTTTATCTTTATATTATTCCAACACGATAAGCAAAGTCTGTAATGTTGAGTCTCAAAATTTTTAAACTATGTTCATACATTCATTTAACCTCGACCAAATTTCGACGATTCACGAACCATTATATAATTGGACATGAATATAGATGTGTGTGTGTATATATATATATATATATATATATATATATATATATATATATATATATATATATATATATATATATATATATATATATATATATATATATATTATAACTTGAAAACATTAACAAAGTATTAGGTATAATACTTTACATGATCGTATTTGTCGACTAGCCAAATATCAAGGGTGTTCATTTTCTTGTTACTATGCCTCTGGTAGTTGACCGTGTTCGCAATTAAGCGTTCAATGACTCAGAGTTTGTGGGTCTTAAGGGTCATGGTGATTTCCTTACCCGGCCTAAAATTCGCATTGCTAATACGGTGCCATGCGGCACGGAGTTCAAGCTCATTGTGACTAAAATTTCCACATCCTAGAAAATAAGTCTCAAGTTCCTCGGGGTCCTTAATCTCTCCATAAATGCCTAATGTCTTACAAAAGTCCTAAAGACTCATGTGTTAGGGTTGGGTAAACTAGATGAAAAAAAGATATTCGACGCTTTCAACATCGGTTTCCTTTGGGTTGAACATAAGAGTTAGTAATAACTCACGTGTTAGGGTTGGGTAAACAAGCTCATTGAGCGTGAATAATGGTTCCCAAGGAGCAAGGACTCTACCACGATGTTTGACATGGAATGTTTTTTTGCATTTCTTTAAACATCCCTGCTTAGCGCAAGGGTTCCCAATCGACATATTTTGCCACATGAACATCATTATCAATTCTACGCTCCATGTTCCTCCTATACTTTAGGTTCATCAAAACCCTTTGTAAGTAAGGTTGGTTTGTTATCATACGGATATCGTCGGGAACTTAGGGTTGTTGGGGCTGTCGTTGTTGTTGAGTGGGTTCGTAATCATCGTCAAAACCCACATCATCATCCGTAGCCGGAGCTTTACCCCTACCCTACCACAAAAAACATTAAATCCCCCCTCTTTACGAGTTTCTTTCCTTTTTCGTGCGAAGAAGTAGCTTCTTTAGTCTGCAAAGATCACAATAAGGAACAACACCAAACAATTTCATTATCATTAAAGCATAGTGTTGCATTTGACCAATTAATCCAATTCGTCTCAAAGTTGCACACTAGACTAAATGCAAGTAATCTATAGAACTCAAAAGCTACATCATTTATGCAAGTATGGAAAACATTATTCAACTTGACATCATCACATGAGAGAATAGATAACATGACTCAATTGCAAAAGTCAAACTCTAGTCAAAGTTCAAAAGTCATGACAAGCATAAGACTAAGTGTTGAGTCCCCAAAGTAATTAGGATTTAATTATGACAAAATAACAGATATGTATACTAGAATATCATGTGCAGCCAGCACAGGTTTGTTTATGTATAGACATCAAATATTGCTGTGTCGAGTGTTTAGTTTGCTGCCTAGTCTACCAGCACAAGGTAGACAGTATTCTTCAAGTAGCATAGGATATGTACCCAACAATTCAAGAATATCAAGTGACTCAGCATAGAAGAACCAGCATCGCTGGAAAGCAGCTTTCTACACAAGGCAGCTATGCTCCATTACAAGCATAGTGATTTCCTGAGTGGTCTACATCAATGATACTATTCAACAGAAGTCGAAGATAAAGTTGAACATAAAAGGACACGCGTCGGCGACTGACAAGTGACCTTACTAGACCATGTAGGAATGCAGAAGTTTAACGTATGTGCAGACATGTGTTATTCTTTGTCAACGCCTAGGGAACACAACATTCTATTTATGTAATCAAATTGTGGTACCAAACCGAATTGGGGTGTTCCTTCAAATAGCTACTAAAGAGGAAAGAAGGGAGCACGCTCTCTGATGCAGTTGTCCCCATAAGTACAGACATCCTATGTACCAGTGGATAATAGAACAATTACATGGATAATAGGACTACTATAAATAGAAGTATCCACCATTGTAACAACTAGCGGTGTGGATTTTATTTATTCAGAGTCCAAACTTGTAATAGCTTTAAGATATCCTCAGTAGCTATAACTTAGGTAAAATCTGTATCAACCAACTATCATTCCGCCAAGAATAGTTGTAATTCTTTGTGATTCAATCAATAAAGAATAACCGTTGAAAATTACCTTAGACTCTATTTAATTTACTTGCTTGAATACTAAATTGCTTTAACTATTAAGTTAATTAAAAAGAATTGTATTCACCCCCTACAATAATCCTGTTGTTAATCAAGGGACCAACAACTGGTATCAGAGCTTCAGTCTTGATAACTTATTATCTTGGATCTAAATTCTCTTATGGCTGCATACTCGAATACAGCTTACCTTGAAAATGGGTCATCCAATAGACCACCCAAATTTGATGAAGATGAGCATGAAACCTGGAAGGCTAGATTCATGCTACATCTTGAGTCTATTGACCCACTCATGCCTGGAATTGCTACTGATGGTCCATTCATCCTTACTGAAATAATTGGTAGTGTACCTACAACAAAAGACACTCCTGCCGTTCCTGGCAGAGAGGTTGTTCTCACCCCAGCTAACTGGGATGCTGAGAACAAACGTCGTGTTGGACTTGACCCTAAAATCAGAACATTGTTAGCTATAACTTAACCTAACCATCTATTTAAACTGATTAAGGCAAAAGCTATGTTAAACTATCTTGATGTCACATATGAGGGTATGGATGAGGTTAGGTAGTGTGACAACCCGGAAATTTCCGACCAAATATAAACTTTATGTTTGTATTATTCCTACACGATAAGCAAAGTCTGTAATGTTGAGTCTCAAAATTTTTAAACTATGTTCATACATTCATTTAACCTTGACCAAATTCCAACGATTCACGAACCATTATATAATTGGACATGCATATGGATGTATATATATATATATATATATATATATATATATATATATATATATATATATATATATATATATATAATAACTTGAAAACGTTAACAAAGTATTAGGTATAATACTTTACATGATCATATTTGTCGACGGAATTAAAGATGATACCAAATGATTGAGTTATCAGATACATTGTGATATGATTACGGGTCTCTGTAGTGAGGTCCACTATGATTTGATAAATCGTTCCTTTTTAACGGTATTCAGAATAATTGGTAAAGTGATTTACAAGTAAGAACAAAAGTGTCAATTAACGGGAACTAGATAAGGGTTAGTGGAGTTTCCTGTTTGATTTTCAATTCATGCCTTACAATAATTTCCTCGTGACTTTTGTTACGGTAATTATTAGCTTTCATAATAATTAATGTGAAAGTAATATTATGGAATATAGATAACTTAGAAAATAGATATCGATGTTTTACCTTAAAATGATTTCATAAGTTCATTTAACCTTTGGACTTTATCTCACACTTCATCAACAAATACTAATTTAAAAATTGAAACCTATTATGAGTATATATAATTTTACTTTTCTAAAACGTTCTATGATATAACGATTTCTATTATTTTAACCTTTTAAAATGATTCTCAAATATATCTAATTTTCAAAAAACAAAATTTTCATATTTATTTGATATAGTTTCAAACGTACAAAACGTTTTCATATATATGTATAGATAGCGAAACAATGATTTATAAAAGCTAATGACCAAAACATTTAATTGAATAAGTTACATTTCGAGTGATATAGTTTTTGGTGAATTAAGTTAATTATTAACAATGATACATTTCGCGAAATGTAAAGTACAAATTTTCTAAGCCTACAAACGAACGTTTGAAAAACCGGAACCTGGACATAAGTCGAACATAAAAGTACAAGTCATCGGAACTAATGTTACAAGTTAACTATGCTCGAGAATATAATATATATAATTATAAAGATTATATATATATATATATATATATATATATATATATATATATATATATATATATATACATATATATATATACATATATATATATATATATATATACATATATATACATATATATATATATATACACATATATATACATATATATATACATATATATCCATATATATATATATATATGTATATATATGTATATATATGTATATATATGTATATATATGTATATATATGTATATATATGTATATATATGTATATATATATAAAATTAATAAAACTTTCGGCCGCCCCAATAATTGAAGATGTGAGATGGGACTAGGTGCCATGCGATCGCATGGTTTCACCTCAAATTTCCATGCGATCGCATGGAGGGTAGTTGGCCAAAATGTGTATAAAGCTCGAGCAGTTTTGGTTCCGAATTCATTCTTCTTCTATCCTCTTATCTCCCTCTGCTCTCTAATATATATATATATATATATATATATATATATATATATATATATATATATATAATAATATTATTATTATTATTATTAAGATTAATATTATTATTAATCTTAATTAGTAGTATTAGTATTATTATTAAGTGTTATACATAAAATACTACGACGAAGTGCTGTTCGAGTATTTTCAAAACGGGTTTTCAAATGGGTTAAGCTTTGGAATTTATGGGTTATAACTTTGGAGGTCAGGGGTATGGTTCAATGGTTTTGTTCATGAGGTCAATCTAGTATTTATCATCTCCGTCGCGTCTACGTACCTTCCTACAATATTGAATCACAATATTGATACGTGAGCATTCATATCTTATCTTTATATAGTAGTAGTGTATCCCTGACTATGCTCGAGTATGTATGATTATGCATGCATGTATGCTTAATATTGTCGTTAGATAGTTTATGATGAATCATGAAATTAATACATATGCTACTGAGATAAGGTATATGATATGCATGTCGTTGGAAAACTGGCGAAAAATTAATAACTTTTCATTTAGAAATCGTGTAGTTTCGATGAACGGATTAAAAGATATGGTTAATCGAATTATCATTAATTCTAATAATATTATTATTATTATTGTAGTGACCCGACAAAATCGTCATTGACGGCGCCGCTAACTTAGGTCCCGTTACGTGGTCGTAGTCCCTATATGAGACTCGTTTGACCAAAATTATGTCGCATTCATATGAAAGTACAAGATTTGCAATGTTTAGTTTACTAAACGGATCGACAACAAGTTTAAGTTTACAAAAGTAGTAATGTAAAAATGAAATAACTTGCGACATAATTAGTTGAAAATCATAGTTGCTATAAATAGCGTAAGTATGTAAACAATATGTTTGAATCCAAAGGTGCTATCACTAGCGTATGCATGTATACTTGACTCCAAGCAAGTAATCAAAGTGTACGCGGAAGCATGTATCAAATAGCCATGTATGAACCTAAGAAACATATAGAAAACTGTCAATGAAAAACGTTGGTTAAATCATAGGTGTATTAGTAAACGTGCATTTGAACCACAAGATTTAATATAAGTTGATTATCTAAATCATTTGCATTCCAAAAGTTGTTATTCGCGAGCACTCAATTATCAATGCTTAACCAACACTACCCCATCACAAATAGTGTTAGAACATATGCTGTTTCTCGAAAATATTTTTCATGTGCTAACGGTAGCGAACCATCCGAATGAGGCTCGTCAAGCCCATGTGATAACATAATATAAGTTCTCGCTTACACCCTGCAAGTGTAACTAATGATAATCGAATTGAGGCTTTTTGTTCTAACTCACACTTGGAATGTTTGTTTTCGTACTTGTGTTCAAAGCATAAAAGTATGATACGTATATGTTTCTCATCCCATAGTTTAAAATGTAAAAGTTGTTGAAAAGGTCGGACTATGATCTCACCTCGAGTGCACGAGTATAAATGTACTTCACAAAGTAAATGTGTGCATGAAAGTTGTTTAGCCTTGACCTAAACAAGTAAGTTGTATAAAATAACCGGTTACGACACAAGGTCGGGCGAAATGTGTTCAATTAGTCCTATGGCTCGTTACGACTCGAATATATAGCATATGAATCACGTTCTCAAGTATCATGCAAGAATCAAGTATAAAATAAGATTAGAACGATTGCATAAGTGTTTTGTTATGTTTGACTAAAAGTCAAACTTGGTCAAAGTCAACGAAAAAGTCAACGGGGTCGGGTCGGGTCCCGAACTATTTTCCTAAGCTTAGAAATCATATATGAGCATGTCGGTCAAGTTTCATGTTGATCGGGGGTGCGTAGTATACTTAGAATTAAGCGAAAATTGACATTTTTGGGCAGTCTGCCTCAGATGCACCACATCTGAGGCAGATGCGCCGCATCTGCATCAGCCATTCTGGGGCAGTTTATCAATTAGACGATTTCAACTTCAAACAACCATAACTTTTGACTCGTTAACATTCAAAACACGCATCTTATATCGTTGGAAAGGTAATTTAAAGAGGAATACAACTAGACACATTTCATCAATTAATTCCATCATTAACAACAAAGAAAACCTCAATAAATGATCATTAAACGTTCAAAATCAACGTTTCAAGTTCATAAAACGCATTTCTTGACTCGGGAATCCAGTTCACACATATGATATGCCATTTTGAAGGTATTGAAACATACATTACAACTAAACACTAACTAATAACATTTCATGGCATTCAAAGTATCAAAATTTCGTTTTAGAGTTCATCAAACCCTAATCAAAATCATGAATTCAACCATTTTGTATATGAAGCTTTTCTAAATCAACCTACACATCAAAATGAAGCTAATGATGCTAGTAACACATTTAATACATGAACTTTAACATTTAATCACCCAAAATTCAAGATTAAGCAAACCCATTTCAAATGTTCAAACTAGTTACTCAAAACAACAAATCGAGCAAGTAAATCATATATTCATGCTAGACACGAGCCATAGACACTAACTAAAATCATTTCAAGTATATAAAACAAATTTAGAGAAATCTAGTGTTTTAGAAATGTTACCCAAATGTGATGAAATTGGTACCAAAATGTAGAGGATGAAGAGAGGATTCCAAATATGTAATTTGTTTCGATGTTTGCTTCTCCAATCGGATTTAGATGATGATTGAATGGATTGAGAGAAAAAGAGTGTTCTTGAGCTAGATAGAAAAAGGGAGAAGAGAGGTGAAGTGAATGAGTGGTGATGGTGGGGTTTGACTAGTTGACCTAGTCAACTAGTTAGGCCCCTTTGCAACTTTGGTCCCTCGAGTTTCAAAGCGGGTGCGGGAATTAACCAAACGAATATTTTAAAAACGTTCGAGTAAACGAGTGATGTTATAATTAAATAACGGGAATATTATGAATGTTAGTTAACGAAAGACGCGAATTTAGATAACAAAAGGTATTATCTAAAAAAAAGACGGTGTTAAAAATAAATTTAACGGAAAAACGCGGGATGTTACAATTATTACTATCGTCGTTATAGTTATCGTTATTATCACCAAGGTTATTATTAATATTATTATGATTATTATTAATTATTAATATTATTATTATTATTATTATTATTATTATTATTATTATTATTATTATTATTATTATTAAAAGTATCATTAATATTAAAACTATCATTTTTATTAAAATTATCATTTTTAATAGAAATATCATTGTTATTATAAAATATCATTATTATTAACATTTTAGTATTATTATTATTAAAAATTATCATTTTGAATCGAATTATTATTTTTATATAAAATATTATTATTATTACTGTTAATATTAAAAAGTACCGTTATTATTAAAATTATCATGATTAGAATTATCATTTTATCATAATTAATATAATCATTAGTAAAAATAAATATTGTTATTATTATTAGTAGAATAATAATAATAATTATTATTATTATTATTACAAAATAATACAACTTTTACTTATTATTATTATCAATATTATTTTATCAAATATGTATGTGATACAAAGATATTTTTACCACACGTAATATAATTACATTAATAATACATACCACTATATTTTTATGATATTGAATGAACTGTATAAATTTTATTACTTGAGATACATAAAAGTATATTTTTATCATATATAAATTTTAATATAAATTTTATTTATAAATAAATGATTTCTATTATTTACTTTAATAAAATCTGATAAATAATTTAAATATATACAAAGACCGTATTTAGGTTATATAATAAACTTGTATATATTTTTGGAAGTTATTTTGGGTCAAATTGACTTTTGTTGACTTTTGCATATCGGTCTCGAGCATTAGGATTGTGATACACTACGACTTGACTTAATTTGTTAGACAGATAATGACCAACATATAAATATATATACTTAATATAGGTTCATGAATCTGAGGCCAACCCTGCACTTGTTCAGTGCCGTCATATGCATAATTGCTTCGAAATACTGTATTGTGAGTTTCATTACTCTTTTTTTTAAATGCTTTTGCAATATAAATTTTTGGGATTGAGAATACATGCGTTGATATTATAAATATTTGACAAAATAGACATAAGTACTTAAAAACATTCTACGATTGAATTGATGTTTATTATAATTGCCACCAAGATATGAGTACACCGGATATCACCCCTTTTTGCTGGTAATCTAACAATTAGTGTTTATTATAGATGCCACTAATTGACGCGAATCCTACAGATAGATCTATGGGCCTTGACAAGCCCCAGTTAGAGAATTTGAAGTGCTTTAGTACTTCGATTTTACTATACAACCGCCAGCTTTAAAAGGAATGACCTGTTTGTGAGGTGTACACACCATCATTTTTAAAAGAGTGACCTGTTTTTATGTTGTTTGCATGCAGTTTGTGAAATGCCTGTATGCGGGGGATATTCTAGATGCATTTTGTTAATGTCGATTACCAGGTGTTAATTTCGTATGAATGATTTTTACAGCAGTGAGCAGACCTGCACAGATTGTTTTCGAAATATGAGTATCTTGTGGTCTATTATATTATTAAAAATGATTGATTATGATAAACTAATGAACTCACCAACCTTTTGGTTGACACTTTAAAGCATGTTTATTCTCAGGTATGAAAGAAATCTTCTGCTGTGCATTTGCTCATTTTAAAGATATTACTTGGAGTCATTCATGGCATATTTCAAAAGACGTTGCATTCAAGTCGTTGAGTTCAATAAAGATCATTATTAAGTAAATGACAGATTAAGTCATCTATAGTTTGGATATATTATGAAATGGTATGCATACCTGTCAACTTTTGATGTGATGAAATTTTGTCTTTTAAAAAAAAACGAATGCAATGTTTATAAAATGTATCATATAGAGGTCAAATACCTCGCAATGTAACCATATGTTATTGTATTCGTCCTTATAGATTAGTGGTACTGGGTCTGAGGAAAGCAGTGATGATGATGATGATGTTAAAGGGTTTGCTGAAGGTATGGCATTGCTGGCTAGGCAGTTCAAAAGGTTCAATCGAAATAGGACCAGCAAGCTATACAAAGTGAGTAAGAAACGTAGTGCTAAGCATGGTAGCAAATCTGTCAAAGCCCCCAAATCTGAGTATTACAATTGTGGGAATGTTGTGAAATGTCCCGTTCTTATTGATTAAAAACGTTCCATATTAATTGATTTCGTTGCGAGGTTTTGACCTCTATATGAGACGTTTTTCAAAGACTGCATTCATTTTTAAAACAAACCATAACCTTTATTTCATAAATAAAGGTTTAAAAAGCTTTACGTAGATTATCAAATAATGATAATCTAAAATATCCTGTTTACACACGACCATTACATAATGGTTTACAATACAAATATGTTACATCGAAATCAGTTTCTTGAATGCAGTTTTTACACAATATGATACAAACATGGACTCCAAATCTTGTCCTTATTTTAGTATGCAATAGCGGAAGCTCTTAATATTCACCTGAGAATAAACTTGCTTTAAACGTCAACAAAAATGTTGGTGAGTTATAGGTTTAACCTATATATATCAAATCGTAACAATAGACCACAAGATTTCATATTTCAATACACATCCCATACATAGAGATAAAAATCATTCATATGGTGAACACCTGGTAACCGACATTAACAAGATGCATATATAAGAATATCCCCATCATTCCGGGACACCCTTCGGATATGATATAAATTTCGAAGTACTAAAGCATCCGGTACTTTGGATGGGGTTTGTTAGGCCCAATAGATCTATCTTTAGGATTCGCGTCAATTAGGGTGTCTGTTCCCTAATTCTTAGATTACCAGACTTAATAAAAAGGGGCATATTCGATTTCGATAATTCAACCATAGAATGTAGTTTCACGTACTTGTGTCTATTTTGTAAATCATTTATAAAACCTGCATGTATTCTCATCCCAAAATATTAGATTTTAAAAGTGGGACTATAACTCACTTTCACAGATTTTTACTTCGTTGGGAAGTAAGACTTGGCCACTGGTTGATTCACGAACCTATAACAATATATACATATATATCAAAGTATGTTCAAAATACATTTATAACACTTTTAATATATTTTGATGTTTTAAGTTTATTAAGTCAGCTGTCCTCGTTAGTAACCTACAACTAGTTGTCCACAGTTAGATGTACAGAAATAAATCGATAAATATTATCTTGAATCAATCCACGACCCAGTGTATACGTATCTCAGTATTGATCACAACTCAAACTATATATATTTTGGAATCAACCTCAACCCTGTATAGCTAACTCCAACATTCACATATAGAGTGTCTATGGTTGTTCCGAAATATATATAGATGTGTCGACATGATAGGTCGAAACATTGTATACGTGTCTATGGTATCTCAAGATTACATAATATACAATACAAGTTGATTAAGTTATGGTTGGAATAGATTTGTTACCAATTTTCACGTAGCTAAAATGAGAAAAATTATCCAATCTTGTTTTACCCATAACTTCTTCATTTTAAATCCGTTTTGAGTGAATTAAATTGATATGGTTTCATATTGAACTCTATTTTATGAATCTAAACAGAAAAAGTATAGGTTTATAGTCGGAAAAATAAGTTACAAGTCGTTTTTGTAAAGGTAGTCATTTCAGTCGAAAGAACGACGTCTAGATGACCATTTTAGAAAACATACTTCCACTTTGAGTTTAACCATAATTTTTGGATATAGTTTCATGTTCATAATAAAAATCATTTTCTCAGAATAACAACTTTTAAATCAAAGTTTATCATAGTTTTTAATTAACTAACCCAAAACAGCCCGCGGTGTTGCTACGACGGCGTAAATCCGGTTTTACGGTGTTTTTCGTGTTTCCAGGTTTTAAATCATTAAGTTAGCATATCATATAGATATAGAACATGTGTTTAGTTAATTTTAAAAGTCAAGTTAGAAGGATTAACTTTTGTTTGCGAACAAGTTTAGAATTAACTAAACTATGTTCTAGTGATTACGAGTTTAAACCTTCGAATAAGATAGTTTTATATATATGAATCAAATGATGTTATGAACATCATTACTACCTCAAGTTTAGTAGGTAAACCTACTGGAAGTGATAAGAAATGATCTAGCTTCAAAGGATCTTGGATGGCTTGAAAGTTCTTGAAGTAGGATCATGACACAAAAACAAGTTCAAGTAAGATTTTTACTCGAATTAAGATAGTTTATAGTTATAGAAATTGAATCAAAGTTTGAATATGAATATTACCTTGAATAAGAAAGATAACCTACTATATATAACAAAGGTTTCTTGATCTTAGATGATTACTTGGAATGGATTAGAAAGCTTGGAAGTAAATTAGTAAACTTGAAGGGATTTTTGAAGTGTTCTTGAAGTGTTCTTCCTATGATGATTATAGCTTGATTCTTGAAGTGATTTTTGATGAAGATGATGATTAACTACTGGAAAAATACGTTCATAATAGTGTGGGTGTGTTGAGAGAGAATTAGAAAGAGAATTGGAATTGAAATGGAGTGAATGATGAGTGGTAATTGGTGAGTGGTGAGTGGGGTTAAAAGGAGTTCTAGTTAGTTGACTAGCTCATGGTAGAAGTTAAAATTGATTAGTCATACATGACATAATCAAGAGTGGAATCCCATGCTAGTTCCTATTGGTATATACCCATAGTAAGTACGTTTTGAAGCTGTGTATAATACGGGTAAAAATACGACTAGAATTCTTGATGAAAGAAAAAAATGGGAAAGTAACTGTAACCATTTTCGTTAAGTATGAGTGTTTTGATATATGTCTTGAAGTCTTCCAAAAGTATTTTAATACATCTAAATACACTACATGTATATACATTTTAACTGAGTCGTTAAGTCATCGTTAGTCGTTACATGTAAGTGTTGTTTTGAAACCTTTAAGTTAACGATCTCAATTAATGTTGTTAACCCATTGTTTATTATATCTAATGAGATGTTAAATTATTATATTATCATGATATTATGATATATTAATATATCTTAATATGATATATATACATTTAAATGTCGTTACAACGATAATCGTTACATATATGTCTCGTTTCGAAATCCTTAAGTTAGTAGTCTTGTTTATATGTATATAACTCATTGTTAATATACTTATGGAGATACTTACTTATCATAATCTCATGTTAACCATATGTATATCCATATATATATCGTCATGTCGTTTTTACAAGTTTTAACGTTCGTGAATCGCCGGTCAACTTGGGTGGTCAATTGTCTATATGAAACATATTTCAATTAATCAAGTCTTAACAAGTTTGATTGCTTAACATGTTGAAAATATTTAATCATGTAAATATCAATCTCAATTAATATATATAAACATGGAAAAGTTCGGGTCACTACAGTACCTACCCGTTAAATAAATTTCGACCCGAAATTTTAAGATGTTGAAGGTGTTAACGAATCTTCTGGAAATAGATGCGGGTATTTCTTCTTCATCTGATCTTCACGCTCCCAGGTGAACTCGGGTCCTCTACGAGCATTCCATCAAACCTTAACAATTGGTATCTTGTTTTGCTTAAGTCTTTTAACCTCACGATCCATTATTTCGACGGGTTCTTCGATGAATTGGAGTTTTTCGTTGATTTGGATTTAATCTAACGGAATAGTGAGATCTTCTTTAGCAAAACATTTCTTCAAATTCAAGACGTGGAAAGTGTTATGTACAGCCGCGAGTTGTTGAGGTAACTCAAGTCGGTAAGCTACTGGTCCGACACGATCAATAATCTTGAATGGTCCAATATACCTTGGATTTAATTTCCCTCGTTTACCAAATCGAACAACGCCTTTCCAAGGTGCAACTTTAAGCATGACCATCTCTCCAATTTCAAATTCTATATCTTTTCTTTTAATGTCAGCGTAGCTCTTTTGTCGACTTTGGGCGGTTTTCAACCGTTGTTGAATTTGGATGATCTTCTCGGTAGTTTCTTGTATAATCTCCGGACCCGTAATCTGTCTATCCCCCACTTCACTCCAACAAATCGGAGACCTGCACTTTCTACCATAAAGTGCTTCAAACGGCGCCATCTCAATGCTTGAATGGTAGCTGTTGTTGTAGGAAAATTCTGCTAACGGTAGATGTCGATCCCAATTGTTTCCGAAATCAATAACACATGCTCGTACCATGTCTTCAAGCGTTTGTATCGTCCTTTCGCTCTGCCCATCAGTTTGTGGATGATAGGCAGTACTCATATCTAGACGAGTTCCTAATGCTTGCTGTAATGTCTGCCAGAATCTTGAAATAAATCTGCCATCCCTATCAGAGATAATAGAGATTGGTATTCCATGTCTGGAGACGACTTCCTTCAAATACAGTCGTGCTAACTTCTCCATCTTGTCATCTTCTCTTATTGGCAGGAAGTGTGCTGATTTGGTGAGACGATCAACTATTACCCAAATAGTATCAAAACCACTTGCAGTCCTTGGCAATTTAGTGATGAAATCCATGGTAATGTTTTCCCATTTCCATTCTAGGATTTCGGGTTGTTGAAGTAGACCTGATGGTTTCTGATGCTCAGCTTTGACCTTAGAACATGTCAAACATTCTCCTACGTATTTAGCAACATCGGCTTTCATACCCGGCCACCAAAAATGTTTCTTGAGATCCTTGTACATCTTCCCCGTTCCAGGATGTATTGAGTATCTGGTTTTATGCGCTTCTCTAAGTACCATTTCTCTCATATCTCCAAATTTTGGTACCCAAATCCTTTCAGCCCTATACCGAGTTCTGTCTTCCCGAATATTAAGATGCTGCTTCGATCCTTTGGGTATTTCATCCTTTATATTTCCTTCTTTTAAAACTCCTTGTTGCGCCTCCTTTATTTGAGTAGTAAGGTTATTATGAATCATTATATTCATAGATTTTACTCGAATGGGTTCTCTGTCCTTTCTGCTCAAGGCATCGGCTACCACATTTGCCTTCCCCGTGTGGTAACGAATCTCAAAGTCGTAATCATTCAACAGTTCAATCCACCTACGCTGCCTCATATTCAATTGTTTCTGATTAAATATGTGTTGAAGACTTTTGTGGTCGGTATATATAATACTTTTGACCCCATATAAGTAGTGCCTCCAAGTCTTTAATGCAAAAACAACCGCGCCTAATTCCAAATCATGCGTCGTATAATTTTGCTCGTGAATCTTCAATTGTCTAGACGCATAAGCAATCACCTTCGTTCGTTGCATTAATACACAACCGAGACCTTGCTTTGATGCGTCACAATAAATCACAAAATCATCATTCCCTTCAGGCAATGACAATATAGGTGCCGTAGTTAGCTTTTTCTTCAATAACTGAAACGCTTTCTCTTGTTCATCCTTCCATTCAAATTTCTTCCCTTTATGCGTTAATGCAGTCAAGGGTTTTGCTATTCTGGAAAAGTCTTGGATGAACCTTCTGTAGTAACCAGCTAGTCCTAAAAACTGGCGTATGTGTTTCGGAGTTTTCGGGGTTTCCCACTTTTCAACAGTTTCTATCTTTGCCGGATCCACCTTAATACCTTCTTTGTTCACTATGTGACCGAGGAATTGAACTTCTTCCAACCAAAATGCACACTTTGAAAACTTAGCGTACAATTCTTCCTTCCTCAATACTTCTAACACTTTTCTCAAATGTTCACCGTGTTCTTGGTCATTCTTTGAGTAAATAAGTATGTCATCAATGAAAACAATGACAAACTTGTCAAGGTATGGTCCACACACTCGGTTCATAAGGTCCATGAACACAGCTGGTGCATTAGTTAAACCAAATGGCATGACCATAAACTCGTAATGACCGTAACGTGTTCTGAAAGCAGTCTTTGGAATATCATCTTCTTTCACCCGCATTTGATGATACCCGAAACGTAAGTCAATCTTTGAATAAATAGACGAGCCTTGTAGTTGATCAAATAAGTCATCGATTCTCGGTAGTGGGTAGCGGTTCTTGATGGTAAGTTTGTTCAACTCTCGGTAGTCGATACACAACCTGAATGTACCATCTTTCTTCTTGACAAACAAAACAGGAGCTCCCCACGGTGATGTGCTTGGTCGAATGAAACCACGCTCTAAAATATCTTGTAATTGGCTTTGCAGTTCTTTCATCTCGTTGGGTGCGAGTCTGTAAGGAGCACGAGCTATTGGTGTAGCTCCTGGTACAAGATCTATTTGAAATTCAACGGATCGATGTGGGGGTAATCCCGGTAATTCTTTCGGAAATACATCGGGAAATTCTTTTGCAATGGGAACATCATTGATGCTCTTTTCTTCAGTTTGTACTTTCTCGACGTGTGCTAGAACAGCATAGCAACCTTTTCTTATTAGTTTTTGTGCCTTCAAATTACTAATAAGATGTAGCTTCGTGTTGCCCTTTTCTCCGTACACCATTAAGGGTTTTCCTTTTTCTCGTATAATGCGAATTGCATTTTTGTAACAAACGATCTCTGCTTTCACTTCTTTCAACCAGTCCATACTGATTATCACATCAAAACTCCCTAACTCTACTGGTATCAAATCAATCTTAAATGTTTCGCTAACAAGTTTAATTTCTCGATTCCGACATATATTATCTGCTGAAATTAATTTACCATTTGCTAATTCGAGTAAAAATTTACTATCCAAAGGCGTCAATGGACAACTTAATTTAGCACAAAAATCTCTACTCATATAGCTTCTATCCGCACCCGAATCAAATAAAACGTAAGCAGATTTATTGTCAATAAGAAACGTACCCGTAACAAGCTCCGGGTCTTCCTGTGCCTCTGCCGCATTAATATTGAAAACTCTTCCGTGGCCTTGTCCATTCGTGTTCTCCTGGTTTGGGAAATTTCTAATAATGTGGCCCGGTTTTCCACATTTATAACAAACTACATTGGCATAACTTGCTCCGACACTACTTGCTCCGCCATTACTCGTTCCGACACCATTTGTTCCTTTCGTTCTATTAACCCCTGGTCCGTAGACCTCACACTTCGCCGCGCTATGACCATTTCTTTTACACTTGTTGCAAAATTTGGTGCAGAACCCCGAGTGATACTTTTCACACCTTTGGCATAGCTGCTTCTGATTGTTGTTGTTGTTGCGGTTATTATTGTTATTGGGATGATTGTTGTAGTTGCTATTGTTGTTGTTGTTGTTGTTGTTGTTGTTGTTGTTGTTGGGCCGTTTGTTGTAGTTGCGATTGATGTTGCGATTGTTGGGATAATTGTTGCGATTATTGTTGTAATTGCTGTTGTTGTATTGGTGATTCTTATCACCGTTTTCCTCCCACTTTCTTTTGACTTGCTTCACATTGGCCTCTTCAGCAGTCTGTTCTTTAATTCTTTCTTCAATTTGGTTCACTAGTTTGTGAGCCATTCTACATGCCTGTTGTATGGAGGCGGGCTCGTGTGAACTTATATCTTCTTGGATTCTTTCCGGTAATCCTTTCACAAACGCGTCGATCTTCTCTTCCTCATCTTCGAATGCTCCCGGACACAATAGGCACAATTCTGTGAATCGTCTTTCGTACGTGGTAATATCAAATCCTTGGGTTCGTAACCCTCTAAGTTCTGTCTTGAGATTATTGACCTCGGTTCTGGGACGGTACTTCTCGTTCATCAAGTGCTTGAATGCTGACCACGGTAGTGCGTACGCATCGTCTTGTCCCACTTGCTCTAGATAGGTATTCCACCATGTTAACGCAGAACCTGTGAAGGTATGCGTAGCGTACTTTACTTTGTCCTCTTCAGTACACTTACTTATGGCAAACACCGATTCGAACTTCTCGGTCCACCGTTTCAATCCGATCGGTCCTTCGGTTCCATCAAATTCTAAAGGTTTGCAGGCAGTGAATTCTTTGTAGGTGCATCCTACACGATTTCCTGTACTGCTAGATCCAAGGTTATTGTTGGTATGTAGCGCAGCCTGTACTGCGGCTATGTTTGAAGCTAGAAAAGTACGGAATTCCTCTTCATTCATATTTACAGTGTGTCGAGTAGTCGGTGCCATTTCCTTCAAAATAGTCAAATGGAACAAGTTAATCATACAGAATATTAAGAGTAGTTAATAGTATTTCATAGCATAATATGAACTCATTTATAAAAGCTTTTTCTTCATATTAGCGTTTTATAAATTTAAATTCGGGTAGCACCTACCCGTTAAGTTCATACTTAGTAGCTATTATACAATTCAACTACTACAATTCTATATGAAAAACTGATTATAATAATATTTCGCGTTCAAACTTTTATACAATATTTTACAAACTTACCATACCGCTTATTTTACATAAAGCATGAAATATAGCACACAATAACTTTGATACAAGATAGTTGTGAAGATAATTCTAGCTAATACACAAGTCGTTCAGCAAAGGCAATAAAGACACGTAATTCATACGTCCAGAAACAAGTCATGCATTCTGGTTTTACTAGGACTACTTCCCATCCTTGGTCTTGTGGAACATAACCGTTATGGCCGTTGATAAGACAGCGTGTTGTAACGTCGTCAAAGGGATGAGGGTTACGTAATGTCCAACAATCCCGTAACAATCTAAAAACCTCATTTCTTACCCCAATTACCGACTCCGTCACTTGTGGGAACGTTTTATTTAATAGTTGTAGGCCGATGTTCTTGTTCTCACTTTTGTGAGAAGCGAACATTACTAATCCATAAGCATAACATGCTTCTTTATGTTGCATGTTAGCCGCTTTTTATAAATCACAAAGTCCAATATTCGGATATATTGAGTCAAAATAATTTCTTAACCCATTGCGTAAAATAGCATTTGGGTTCCCCGCAATATATGCGTCAAAGTAAACACATCGAAACTTATGGATTTCCCAATGTGATATCCCCCATCTTTCGAACGAAAGCCTTTTATAAACCAAGGCATTCTTGGAACATTCTTCGAATGTCTTACAAACTGATCTCGCCTTAAATAGTTGTGCCGAAGAATTCTGACCGACTCTAGACAAGATTTCATCAATCATGTCTCCGGGTAGGTCTCTTAAAATATTGGGTTGTCTATCCATTTTGTGTTTTTATACTGTAAAATAGACAAGAGTTAGATTCATAAAAAAAATACTTATTAATACAAGCAATTTTTACATATATCATAAAGCATAAGCACACTATATTACATATATTACACCACACGAATACAACTATCTTATTCCGACTCGCTTGTTTCTTCTTCTTCGGTTTTGGTTCGTTTTGCCAAGTTTCTAGGGATATATGATGTTCCCCTAATACGAGCCGTAATTTTCCACATTGGTTTAGAAAAACCTGGTGGTTTAGAGGTTCCCGGGTCATTGTTACAACTTAAGGACTTCGGGGGTTGACGATACATATAAAGTTCATCGGGGTTGGAATTAGATTTCTCTATTTTTATACCCTTTCCCTTATTATTTTCTTTTGCCTTTTTAAATTCAGTTGGGGTAATTTCTATAACATCATCGGAATTCTCGTCGGAATCCGATTCATCGGAGAATTGGTAATCCTCCCAATATTTTGCTTCCTTGGCGGAAACACCATTGACCATAATTAACCTTGGTCGGTTGGTTGAGGATTTTCTTTTACTTAACCGTTTTATTATTTCCCCCACCGGTTCTATTTCTTCATCCGGTTCCGATTCTTCTTCCGGTTCCGATTCTTCTTCTAGTTCCGACTCTTCTTCCGGTTCCTCTTCGGGAACTTGTGAATCAGTCCACGAATCATTCCAATTTACATTTGACTCTTCATTATTATTAGGTGAGTCAATGGGACTTGTTCTAGAGGTAGACATCTATCACATAATATCAAACGCGTTAAGAGATTAATATATCACATAATATTCACATGTTAAAAATATATAGTTTCCAACAAAATTTGTTGAGCAATCATTTTTCAAGTAAACACGGTCGAAGTCCAGACTCACTAATGCATCCTAAAAAACTCGATAAGACACACTAATGCAAAATTCTGGTTCTCTAAGACCAACGCTCGGATACCAACTGAAATGTCCAGTTCTTATTGATTAAAAACGTTCCATATTAATTGATTTCGTTGCGAGGTTTTGACCTCTATATGAGACATTTTTCAAAGACTGCATTCATTTTTAAAACAAACCATAACCTTTATTTCATAAATAAAGGTTTAAAAAGCTTTACGTAGATTATCAAATAATGATAATCTAAAATATCCTGTTTACACACGACCATTACATAATGGTTTACAATACAAATATGTTACATCGAAATCAGTTTCTTGAATGCAGTTTTTACACAATATGATACAAACATGGACTCCAAATCTTGTCCTTATTTTAGTATGCAACAGCGGAAGCTCTTAATATTCACCTGAGAATAAACATGCTTTAAACGTCAACAAAAATGTTGGTGAGTTATAGGTTTAACCTATATATATCAAATCGTAACAATAGACCACAAGATTTCATATTTCAATACACATCCCATACATAGAGATAAAAATCATTCATATGGTGAACACCTGGTAACCGACATTAACAAGATGCATATATAAGAATATCCCCATCATTTCGGGACACCCTTCGGATATGATATAAATTTCGAAGTACTAAAGCATCCGGTACTTTGGATGGGGTTTGTTAGGCCCAATAGATCTATCTTTAGGATTCGCGTCAATTAGGGTGTCTGTTCCCTAATTCTTAGATTACCAGACTTAATAAAAAGGGGCATATTCGATTTCGATAATTCAACCATAGAATGTAGTTTCACGTACTTGTGTCTATTTTGTAAATCATTTATAAAACCTGCATGTATTCTCATCCCAAAATATTAGATTTTAAAAGTGGGACTATAACTCACTTTCACAGATTTTTACTTCGTCGGGAAGTAAGACTTGGCCACTGGTTGATTCACGAACCTATAACAATATATACATATATATCAAAGTATGTTCAAAATACATTTATAACACTTTTAATATATTTTGATGTTTTAAGTTTATTAAGTTAGCTGTCCTCGTTAGTAACCTACAACTAGTTGTCCACAGTTAGATGTACAGAAATAAATCGATCAATATTATCTTGAATCAATCCACGACCCAGTGTATACGTATCTCAGTATTGATCACAACTCAAACTATATATATTTTGGAATCAACCTCAACCCTGTATAGCTAACTCCAACATTCACATATAGAGTGTCTATGGTTGTTCCAAAATATATATAGATGTGTCGACATGATAGGTCGAAACATTGTATATGTGTCTATGGTATCTCAAGATTACATAATATACAATACAAGTTGATTAAGTTATGGTTGGAATAGATTTGTTACCAATTTTCACGTAGCTAAAATGAGAAAAATTATCCAATCTTGTTTTACCCATAACTTCTTCATTTTAAATCCGTTTTGAGTGAATTAAATTGCTATGGTTTCATATTGAACTCTATTTTATGAATCTAAACAGAAAAAGTATAGGTTTATAGTTGGAAAAATAAGTTACAAGTCGTTTTTGTAAAGGTAGTCATTTCAGTCGAAAGAACGACGTCTAGATGACCATTTTAGAAAACATACTTCCACTTTGAGTTTAACCATAATTTTTGGATATAGTTTCATGTTCATAATAAAAATCATTTTCTCAGAATAACAACTTTTAAATCAAAGTTTATCATAGTTTTTAATTAACTAACCCAAAACAGCCCGCGGTGTTGCTACGACGGCGTAAATCCGGTTTTACGGTGTTTTTCGTGTTTCCAGGTTTTAAATCATTAAGTTAGCATATCATATAGATATAGAACATGTGTTTAGTTAATTTTAAAAGTCAAGTTAGAAGGATTAACTTTTGTTTGCGAACAAGTTTAGAATTAACTAAACTATGTTCTAGTGATTACGAGTTTAAACCTTCGAATAAGATAGTTTTATATATATGAATCAAATGATGTTATGAACATCATTACTACCTCAAGTTTAGTAGGTAAACCTACTGGAAGTGATAAGAAATGATCTAGCTTCAAAGGATCTTGGATGGCTTGAAAGTTCTTGAAGTAGGATCATGACACAAAAACAAGTTCAAGTAAGATTTTTACTCGAATTAAGATAGTTTATAGTTATAGAAATTGAATCAAAGTTTGAATATGAATATTACCTTGAATAAGAAAGATAACCTACTGTATATAACAAAGGTTTCTTGATCTTAGATGATTACTTGGAATGGATTAGAAAGCTTGGAAGTAAATTAGTAAACTTGAAGGGATTTTTGAAGTGTTCTTAAAGTGTTCTTCCTATGATGATTATAGCTTGATTCTTGAAGTGATTTTTGATGAAGATGATGATTAACTACTGGAAAAATACGTTCATAATAGTGTGGGTGTGTTGAGAGAGAATTAGAAAGAGAATTGGAAGTGAAATGGAGTGAATGATGAGTGGTAATTGGTGAGTGGTGAGTGGGGTTAAAAGGAGTTCTAGTTAGTTGACTAGCTCATGGTAGAAGTTAAATTTGATTAGTCATACATGACATAATCAAGAGTGGAATCCCATGCTAGTTCCTATTGGTATATACCCATAGTAAGTACGTTTTGAAGCTGTGTATAATACGGGTAAAAATACGACTAGAATTCTTGATGAAAGAAAAAAAATGGAAAAGTAACTGTAACCATTTTCGTTAAGTATGAGTGTTTTGATATATGTCTTGAAGTCTTCCAAAAGTATTTTAATACATCTAAATACACTACATGTATATACATTTTAACTGAGTCGTTAAGTCATCGTTAGTCGTTACATGTAAGTGTTGTTTTGAAACCTTTAAGTTAACGATCTCAATTAATGTTGTTAACCCATTATTTATTATATCTAATGAGATGTTAAATTATTATATTTTCATGATATTATGAAATATTAATATATCTTAATATGATATATATACATTTAAATGTTGTTACAACGATAATCGTTACATATATGTCTCGTTTCGAAATCCTTAAGTTAGTAGTCTTGTTTATATGTATATAACTCATTGTTAATATACTTATGGAGATACTTACTTATCATAATCTCATGTTAACCATATGTATATCCATATATATATCGTCATGTCGTTTTTACAAGTTTTAACGTTCGTGAATCGCCGGTCAACTTGGGTGGTCAATTGTCTATATGAAACATATTTCAATTAATCAAGTCTTAACAAGTTTGATTGCTTAACATGTTGGAAATATTTAATCATGTAAATATCAATCTCAATTAATATATATAAACATGGAAAAGTTCGGGTCACTACATGTTGGACACTTTGTAGCTGAATGCATGTCCAAGAAACCTTCATCACATGATAACTCCTTCTCAAAAGCCGAAAAATACAAAAATAAGTACAAGGCTATGAAGGCTCAGATGAAGGAAAATTCAAAGGCTGGTAAGAAGGAAAAGAAACCAGTAAAGGTACTAGTTGCTGAGCATCATGATTGGGATGAAACCAGTTCATCTTCATCTTCTGATAGTGAAACTGATGATGAATGTGATGGTTATGCTTCTAGTTTTACTCATTTACGATAGCTTCACTCATACGTTTTGAGTAATCGAATTATTTTATCCATATTTCTAAATCATGATAAAACTCTAGGTATCAACTCGTATTCGTCATAATAACATTCTTATTGTTAGCCATGATGACCTCGATCAAATTTTGGGACAAAATTTCTTTAACGGTAAGTACTGTGACAACCCGAAAGTTTTCGACTAAATTTAAACTTTATCTTTATATTATTACGACACGATAAGCAAAGTCTGTAATGTTGAGTCTCAAAATTTTTAAACTGTGTTCATACATTCATTTAACCTCGACTAAATTCTGACGATTCACGAACCATTATATAATTGGACATGAATATAGATGTATATATATATATATATATATATATATATATATATATATATATATATATATATATATATATATATATATATATATATATATATATATATGTATGTATATATATTATAACTTGAAAACATTAACAAAGTATTAGGTATAATACTTTACATGATCGTATTTGTCGACAAAATTAAAGATGATACCAAATGATTGAGTTATCAGATACATTGTGATATGATTACGGGTCTCTGTAGTGCGGTCCACTATGATTTGAGAAATCATTCCTTTTTAACGGTATTCAGAATAATTGGTAAAGTGATTTACAAGTAAGAACAAAAGTGTCAATTAACGGGAATAGACAAGGGTTAGTGGAGATTCCTTTTGATTTTCAATTCATGCCTTACAATAATTTCCTCGTGACTTTTTTTACGGTAATTATTAGCTCACATAATAATTAATGTGAAAGTAATATTATGGAATATAGATAACTTAGAAAATAGATATCGATGTTTTACCTTAAAGTGATTTCATAAGTTCATTTAACCTTTGGACTTTATCTCACACTTCATCAACAAATGGTAATTTAAAAACTTGAAACCTATTATGAGTATATATAATTTTACTTTTCTAAAACGTTTTATGATATAACGATATCTATTATTTTAACCTTTTAAAATGATTCTTAAATATATCTAATTTTCGAAAAACAAAATTTTCATATTTATTTGATATAGTTTCAAACGTACAAAACGTTTTCAGATTAAAGCGAACTTTATTATTAAAACATTTTATAAGATACTCTGTTATTGAATTTTGAAGAATGTAATTAAAGCTTTGTATTATAATTTTTCAAATATATTATTACTAAAAAATAATTTCGAAATGATTTCAAATGATATAATGAACTTGAAAATATAATTAGTTTTGAAAAACTAAATACTATATTATGTACAAACTATATTTTAAATATATATTTTACAATGTGATAAAATATAATATTAAGTAAATACAAAACGTTTCGATTTAAAAAATATTATTTTATATATATGTATAGATAGCGAAAAAATGATTTATAGAAGCAAATGACCAAAACATTTAATTGAATAAGTTACAATTCGAGTGATATAGTTATTGGTGAATTAAGTTAATTATTAACAATGGTACATTTCGCGACATGTAAAGTACAAGTTTTCTAAGCGTACGAACGAACGTTTGAAAAACCAGAACCAGGACATAAGTTGAACATAAACGTACAATTCATCAGAACTAATGTTACAAGTTAACTATGCTCGAGAATATAATATAATAGATATATAATTATAAAGATTTAATATATATATATATATATATATATATATATATATATATATATATATATATGTATATATATATATATATATGTATATATATATGTATATATATATATATATATATATAATTAATAAAACTGTCGGCCGCCCCAATAATTGAAGATGTGAGCGGGGAAAAGGGGCCATGCGATCGCATGGTTTCCCCTCACATTTCCATGCGATCACATGGAGGGTACTTGGCCAAAATGTGTATAAAGCTCGAGAAGTTTTAGTTCCGAATTCATTCTTCTTCTATCCTCTTATCTCCCTCTGCTCTCTAATATATATATATATATATATATATATATATATATATATATATATATATATATATATATATATATATATATATATATATATATAATTATTAAGATTAATATTATTATTAATCTTAATTAGTAGTATTAGTATTATTATTAAGTATTATACATAAAATTCTACGACGGTGTGCTGTTCGAGTATTTTCAAAACGGGTTTTCAAATGGGTTAAGCTTTGGAAATTATGAGTTATAGCTTTGGAGGTCAGGGGTATGGTTCATGGGTTTTATTCGTGAGGTCAATCTAGTATTTATCATCTCCGTCGCGTCTACGTACCTTCCTGCAATATTTAATGACAATATTGGTACGTGAGCATTCATCTCTTATCTTTATATATTAGTAGTGTATCCCTGGCTAGTGCTCGAGTATGTATGATTATGCATGCATGTATGCTTAATATTGTCGTTAGATAGTTTATGATGAATCATGAAATTAATACATATGCTACTGAGATAAGATATATGATATGCATGTCGTTGGAAAGCTGGCGAAAAATTAATAACTTTTCATTTAGAAATCGTGTAGTTTCGATGAACGGATTAAAAGATATGGTTAACTGAATTATCATTAATTCTAATATTATTATTATTATTATTACTATCGTCATTATAGTTATCGTTATTATCACCAAGGTTATTATTAATATTATTATTATTATTATTATTATGATTATTATTATTATTATTATTATTATTATTATTATTATTATTATTATTATTATTATTAAAATTATCATTAATATTAAAACTATCATTTTTATTAAAATTATCATTTTTAATAGAAATATCATTGTTATAATAAAATATCATTATTATTAATATTTGAGTATTATTATTATTAAAAATTATCATTTTGAATAGAATTATTATTTTTATATAAAATATTATTATTATTACTGTTAATATTAAAAAGTACCGTTATTATTAAAATTATCATGATTAGAATTTTCATTTTATCATAATTAATATAATCATTAGTAAAAATAAATATTGTTATTATTATTAGTAGAATAATAATAATAATTATTATTATTATTACAAAATAATACAACTTTTACTTATTATTATTATTATCAATATTATTTTATCAAATATATATGTGATACAAAGATATTTTTACCACACGTAATATAATTACATTAATAATACATACCACTATATTTTTATGATATTGAATGAACTGTATAAATTTTATTACTTGAGATATATAAAAGTATATTTTTATCATATATACATTTTAATTTAAATTTTATTTATAAATAAATGATTTGTATTATTTACTCAAATAAAATCTGATAAATAATTTAAATATATACAACGACCATATTTAGGTTATATAATAAACATGTATATATTCTTGGAAGTCATTTTGGGTCAAATTGACTTTTGTTGACTTTTGCATATCGGTCTCGAGCATTAGGATTGTGATACACTATGACTTGACTTAATTTGTTAGACAGATAATGACCAACATATAAATATATATACTTAATATAGGTTCGTGAATCTGAGGCCAACCCTGCACTTGTTTAGTGCCGTCATATGCATAATTGCTTCAAAATACTGTATTGTGAGTTTCATTACTCCTTTTTTTAAAATGCTTTTGCAATATAAATTTTTGGGACTGAGAATACATGCATTGATTTTATAAATGTTTGACGAAATAGACACAAGTACTTAAAAACATTCTACGATTGAATTGGTGTTTATTATAATTGCCACTAAGATATGAGTACACCAGATATCACCCCTTTTTGCTGGTAATCTAACAATTAGTGTTTATTATAATTACCACTAATTGACACGAATCCTAAAGATAGATCTATGGGCTTTGACAAGCTCAGTCAGAGAATTTGAACTGCTTTAGTACTTCGATTTTAGTATAAAACCGCCAGCTTTAAAAGGAATGACCTGTTTGTGAGGTGTACACAACAGTCATTTTTAAAAGAGTGGCATGTTTGTATGCTGTTTGCATGCAGTTTGTGAAATGCCTGTATGCGGGGGATATTCTAGATGCATTTTGTTAATGTCGATTACCAGGTGTTAATTTCGTATGAATGATTTTTACAGCAGTGAGCAGACCTGCACATTTTGTTTTCGAAATATGAGTATCTTGTGGTCTATTATATTATTGAAAATGATTGATTATGATAAACTAATGAACTCACCAACCTTTTGGTTGACACTTTAAAGTATGTTTATTCTCAGGTATGAAAGAAAGCTTTCGCTGTGTATTTGCTCATTTTAAAGATATTACTTGGAGTCATTCATGGCATATTTCAAAAGATGTTGCATTCAAGTCGTTGAGTTCAATAAAGATCATTATTAAGTAAATGACAGATTAAGTCATCTATATTTTGGATATATTATGAAATGGTATGCATACCTGTCAACTTTTGATGTGATGAAAGTTTGTCTTTTAAAAAAAACGAATGCAATGTTTATAAAATGTATCATATAGAGGTCAAATACCTCGCAATGTTATCATATGTTATTGTATTCGTCCTTATGGATTAGTGGTACTGGGTCTGAGGAAAGCAGTGATGATGACGATGATGTTAAAGGGTTTGCTGAAGGTATGGCATTGCTGGCTAGGCAGTTCAAAAGGTTCAATCGAAATAAGACTAGAAAGCTATACAAAGTGAGTAAGAAACGTAGTGCTAGGCATGGTAGCAAATCTATCAAAGTCCCCAAATCTGAGTATTACAATTGTGGGAATGTTGGACACTTTGTAGCTGAATGCATGTCCAAGAAACCTTCATCACATGATAACTCCTTCTCAAAAGCTGAAAAATACCAAAATAAGTACAAGGCTATGAAGGCTCAGATGAAGGAAAATTCAAAGGCTGGTAAGAAGTAAAAGAAACCAGTAAAGGTACTAGTTGCTGAGCATCATGATTGGGATGAAACCAGCTCATCTTCATCTTCTGATAGTGAAACTGATGATGAATGTGCTGGTTATGCTTTTGGTAAAAAGCTGTGGTTGATGGCCAAAGAGGCCGGGGAGTGTGATGAGGATGATAATGGTAGTACATTTGTGGCTGACATGATGGAAGCTGACTTAAAAAGAGATTCACCTCAATGGAAATCTGAACTGATGTATAAGGTTGATAACTTTCGAACTTATACTGATGATGAAAAAGCTGAAATGTTTGACTACCTAAGAATTGATTTGTGCAGAGGTAGTAAACGTGAAGAAATTCTTAAAACTGATATTAAATCTTTAAATGAAAAATTTAAAGGCAAAACTGATGAAATTAAAATCTTGAAAGATGAAATTTCCAAACTTGAAAAACAAAACTTTGCTTTAAAGTCTCTTCACGTTGAGGTAGCAGAAGTCAAGGACTAGCTGAGCAATCTTAAAAAGATTGTTGTTTCATGGTGTACATTTGCTCAACATACAGCTAAATGTGTTAATGAGCAGGTGCCTACCCAAGTTGAAGCTTTCTTTGCTGGTGACTGTGCTTCAGCTGCGGCTCTTGCAGAAGTTGCTTATATGGACCCTACTCTTGAAACTGATCCTGAAGCTGTCTTGCCAAATACCTTTGCTAAGATAGTTAAGGGTAAAAAAATCTTAACAAATAAGTTTGTCATACCTACAGTGACCCCACCACCATCCATGAAAGATATTTTAGAGAATGAAGTTAAAGCTAAGGAAATCAGTATTTCAAATTATGAGATTACTGATCCCTCAAGCATTTACTACATGACTCCCAAGGAAAGACAAATCAAGAAAGAGATAACTGAAAATAATCGAAGAAATTCAAAATTAGATAAATCTTTGAGTTGTCTAACTGCTGAGCCTATTGCTGAAAGTCATACTGGTCAACCAGTAACTACAGACGAACCAGTAAATCCTGACTCTGGTAAGTCTAAAGTGACTCCTGTTGGTCAACCAGTAGTAGCAGATAATCTAGTAACTTCACACACTGGTAAGTCAAAACCTAAAGGTAAAGCAGTAAATCACGCTAATGGTACTGGTTCCAAGCCAAAACCTACCCATAAGGGAAAAAGTTAAAATAGTAGAGTCAAATACTGAGGCGTCTATCACTGAGATACTGAATGTGAAGCTCGACCAACTGCTACTGGCTGTCACTTAAAACCAGCAGCTGAACCAGTCACCCAGTACATCTACTGCCAACCAGCTACCGAGACCAAAAGTGAGAAAATGCTATAAATGTGGCAGTAAAGCTCACTTGTCCAACCAGTGTACCCAAACCATTAACCCCAATGCTGCTATCCCTCAAACCAATCAAGCAGTAAGGAAGAAAGCATCGAAGATGACTCTTCCAGAACCCATCCTTGGATGGGTTCCTAAAAAGAACTAATCTCTTAGCTACTGTGCAGGGCATTCAAAATAAGCAAATCTGGTATCTCGATAGTGGTTGTTCGAGACATATGACCGGATGTAAGTCCCTGCTAATGGACTATCAAGAAAAGGATGGTCCAGTTGTTTCATATGGAGATAATTCGTTAGGTTACACAAAGGGTTTGGTACTTTAATAAATGGGAATGTTACATTCTCCAATGTGGCATATGTCGTTGGGCTTAAACACAACTTACTTAGCATAAGTCAACTGACAAGTAAAAGTAAGATAGTCCAATTCAGAAGGAAAATTGGCACTATTTTTGATAAGACAGGGAAGCCACTGCTGACAGTATAAAGAAATGAGAACATGTACCAAATTGACATGAACACAGCAGTCACACCAATATATACTTGTTTTTATTCAAAGGCATCAGACAACCTCAAGTGGTTATAGAACAGAAGACTTTTACATCTCAACTTTAAAGATATTCACAAATTATCTAGTAAAAGTTTGGTGTTTGGGCTACCCACGATGTCTTATGTGAAGGACAGATTGTGTCCTGGTTGTGAAAAAGGGAAGCATCACCATGCTTCATTCAAGTCAAAACATATTTCATCTATTGAGAAACCATTTCACCTACTTCATATGGTTCTTTTTTGCCCTGATAATGTAGCCAGCTGTAGTGGAAAGAAGTATACACTGGTTATTGTTGATGAATATTTCAGATACACTTGGGTATTCTTTTTGAACCAAAAGAGTGAAGCTGCTGATGAAATTATTAATTTTATCAAAAGTATATGGAACTATTGAATGGGCAACTGGTGAAGCGGCTAAGAAGTGATCATGGTACTGAATTCTAAAATGCAATATTGGAAGAATTTTGTGCTGACAAAGGTATTTCACAAAACTTTTCTGCTGTGAGAACACCATAACAAAATGGTGTTGCAGAAAGAAGAAACGGAACACTCATTGAAGCAGCAAGATCTATGTTAGCCGAGTCTGGGTTGAAGAATTCATACTGGGCAGAAGCTGAATACTGCATGTTTTACCTAGAATAGATCTTTAATGATGAAGAGACATCAGAAAACTGCTTATGAAGTTCTCAAAGAAAGAAGACCCTCAATTTCATTTCTTCTTGTATTTGGCACTCCCTGTTTCATTCTAAACAATAGGGACCAGCTTGGTAAGTTTGATGCTAAAGCTGATGAAGGTATATTTATTGGATATTCCAACATGTCAAAGGCATATAAGGTTTTCAACAAGAGAAGGGGCTGTTTTAAAGAATCCATTAATGTCACATTTGATGAAACTGTCCCCACTTCATCTTCTGATCAAGAAGATGAAGAGTTACTATTTGAAGAGCCTACTCAGCAAGCTCTTAATGTTGAAGAAGAACCGGCAGCAACTCCCTCTCCAATCCATGTTGCTGGGTTCTTTGATGATGAGATGGAACACTCTATTCCATCTGTGTCTAAACCAAGTGGACCTACTGGCTTTACTGAAGTACTACAACTTGATCAGAGGTCTACTGGTTCTGAAAGATCACAAGTTGGTACTGGTTCCATGAATAATGAACAACTGTCTCCTACTGCTGCTCATACTGCTGGACCAACTGATGATCAAGATGCTGTGTGTTCCACAACAAGCTCACTTGTTCATAACACTAGATGGACAAGGGATCATCCAATTGAACAGATTATTGGTAATCTGGCTAGTGGTGTTAAGACAAGGAGGCATGCAACCAGTAACTTTGTATGCATGTGAATTTTGTGTCTACCATTAAACCCACCTCTCCTGAAGAAGCACTAAAAGATCCTAGCTGGGTAGGAGTAATGAAAGATGAGCTTACTCAGTTTGATAGGAACAAAGTATGGAGATTGGTACCAAAACTTGATGATGAGATAAAGAAGATCATTGGTACCAAGTGGGTATTTAAATAAGATGGATGAAGATGGGATTGTGGTCAGAAACAAAGCTAGATTGGTAGCTCAGGGTTTCAGACAAGAAGAAGGATTGGATTATGGAGAGACATATGCACCAGTGGCTAGGATGGAAGCTATCAGATTATTCTTAGCATATACTGCTAAGATGAACTTTAGGGTATTCGAGATGGATGTTAAGTGATGTGCAAAAGTGTGCAGTGCTTAATTTGCCTTTCAAACTTTTAAATTTATATAACCTTTATTATTACACTTTTAACACTCTAACGAGCAACAAAACCTGATCAGAGGTAGTATTTTAGGTTATCGTCCAAAGGAAGTGCTTGGTATGGATAAGAGTTGTTTTATTATTTAATTCTTATTAAAGATTTAAAGATATATTTTTATGTCTTTTATGGGATAGATTTATCTCTTAGGAAAGATTTGCTTTTAAAGATAAACAAAGTAAAATAAGGAATTAAAGATTCAAAATAAAATACAATACAAGTAAAGATACAAGTGATTACATGGACAACCAATTCATACGGGAATCATATTAGATAAGTTTCATAACTTACATTAACACAAATCAAGATAATAATCATAAACCAATTATTATTCCTAAACAGGTTAAGACAAGTGTTGCATATTAATTAATAAGCAGGACTTAAAGCATATGTGAGATATGTGATGTGCATAACTAACATCTTAATTATTCATGTTCAATTCAATTACATGATACATTCCAATCTTGTGATGAGGATCAATATGCAAATAGACTGACAAATTATATAAGCAATTAAACTCCAAGTAGATCAACTCAAGTTACTAGATGAAAGTCAATTACTACTAAGTTTTCATATAATCATTAATTAAACAAATCCTAACGAAGGTTCTTCGATTAAGCCTAACAATATTAACTTCTATTATATAAGCGTAACTTAAATCAAATAAGTTTATCACTATTAAGTTCTTTAACTTAGTTGCATGCAATTCAATTTAACAAGTTTGATGGACTAGATCTAAACAAATAACATGAATCGAATAATAGATTATCGGATCAAGGACTAATCAACCCTAAAATTATGTTATTTAATCATTAAGCATGGCAAACAAGTATAGTCAAACAAAACAGTCACAAAACAATTCAAATATCATTACAGAAACTCAACCATACAGATCAGGAAAAGAACCAGCAATTACACAGAATAAAGCACGAAGCCGGCGGGTTCCTTCACTCCATGCCGGCGGCTTGAGGGTGATGCCGGTGGCTTTATCTGACTCCCAGATGAAGTTTAGTTTTCGTCCACGTAATCACTATGAATGTTTAGTTCATAATAAAAGACGAACAGAAACGAATACAGTAAATAAAATAGATAAAACAATAAAATAAGGATAGAATCATACCTTGAAAAGAAGGTAGATGTAATATAACTTTAATTGAAACTTGAATCTTGATTACATAAAGTAAATCTAACCTAAGGGTTTAGAGAAAACCCCTAGAAAACAACCTAACAAAATCTAGAAAACCTATCTACTTGTGAACTTATGAAAACTGAGACCAGAGGCCTTAATTTATAGAATTCTGGGGCGGTGGCCAAGCTGGCGGCTTCAGTGGGAAGCCGAAGGCTTGCCTTGAGTTGGTGACTCCTTGTGCAAGTTATACTTTTCCGCAAGCTAAATCTTGTAACCATCATACTGAAGCCGGCGGCTTCATGCCAGGCTGGCGGCTTCACTTGATTTGCCGGATCTTTCTGATTTTATCTTGATTTTGTTTCCATTTTTACTTGAACTTGGTCGATAAGTTGAGAAACCGTGTTAACCAGGCCGGCAGCTTCATTGGGAAGCCGGCGGCTTCCTTGCCTTTTTCTTGATCAACAACTTCTTTCAATTTTACATCGATTCTGGAACATTCTGGTGTATTCAGCTCCAAGCCGGCGGCTTCATCTAGCCACTTTGCAATTTTCTCTATTTTTGATCATGTTTAATACATAACTTGGACATAATCATTAGAAATATCTTTTTTCCATTTTAACCCATTTTAGTGTGTTTTGGCATCAAAATGACTCAAAAATACTAAGATAACTCCTCAAAATGTTACCAAAAAACTGTATAATTTAGGAGTTATCAAATTCCCCACACTAAACCTTTACTTGTCCTCAAGTAAACCTTATAAATTATATCATGGGTATTTAAAGTAAAATTGCAAAGTCAAAAGTATGTCTTAATTCGAAGTTAGTACTTATTATTCACAAGAACTAGTCTGAACCAGACCAAGGATTATAAGTAGTCCTAATGGTTATTAAGTCAAATTTATATGGTTTAATCATCATTGAACTCTTTTATTTTCTAACTTTAAAAAGTGTATGGTTCTCATTTGAACTCTTTTGTTTTGTTGGTCTTCATTGGGCTCTTTTTCCTTTTCATTTCTTTTGCTTTCATGCTTAGCTTTTAGCTTTATATTTGGCAAATAAATTTAAATTGTCCCTTATTTGGGACTCTTTTGCTGCCTTAGTGGTCCATGCTTCTTATGGCATATGGTTGTGGCTATAAGTTTGCACTCATTTCACAATTTTTGGCTTTTAACTTCTTAACTTAAACAAGTTATCCGATCTCGAAATTGAGAGTAGTTCTATTATTATCATTAAGATAAAGTTAGTAAAAAGACATAAGTTTGACTAAGAATTTATATTTTCAAAAAATTTAAAATTGTACCCATTTTTTAACTTTTTCGGGAAAATTTGATAGTATCTTTCATAATCTTTCAAGTAAGTAATCACTTCCCTCCCCACACTTAGATTATGCAATGTCCTCATTACAATTATAATAAAGAAAGAAATACATAAATAAAGGACATAATTAAAATTAAGGGAAAGAGTGATGTTACTCAATTTGTAGGATCATAGAACGATTTGTGAGCACTTTTGCGGACTTCCTTTGAATTGAATAAGTAACTTGACAAAATATTAAATAACAAAAAACATAATACGGACATAATATTTTATTAATAATTCTTCATCACTTAATCATTTAAACACTTAGGAGCTATATTGCTCTTACATTCATATTTAAATAATAAAACAAAGAAACATTTAGACATAATATAGTCCTAATAAACATATATAAAGGGATAGGTAGTTTTGATTATAGATTCGTTTGCGCGTCTCTTTTCTTCTTACGGAATTACTCCTTAGGCTTATTCTCTTCACACTTACTCTTTTCATACCCATTTAACGCTTTAATTTGTTGCAAGAAATTCAATGTGATGTCAAGACCCCTACGAAAAGACATTTCAAATCAAACACTCAACTCATGGATATGTTTTATCACTTCGGTGCTAAGCTTATATTGCCCTTTTATAAATTCAGTTACAATTCTATCCACGGTAAAGTCATCATCTTCTTTATTAACTTTAACCATTTTCACATTAGAGCGAGGAACTTTAGATCTTGGAACTAACGGAATAGATTCAAATATTGCACTATAACGAATAGTTAACGAATTATCAGCATAGTTAATGGTAGCACGAGCGGTAGCTAGAAACGGAGATCCTAGAATTAAAGGAGTTATTGGATCTTCTTTCATGTCCATAACAACAAAATCAATTTTATAGAAAGCATAACCAACAATGACTTCAACTTGCCTAACAATCCCCAACGGTTCATGTAAACGACTATCAGCAAAACACACATTTCCTCTTATTGGTTCCAACGATGGCAATCCTAAACGATTATAAACGGAAAACGGCATAACATTAATGCTAGAAACAGTATCAGCTAATCCCATAACTGGAATTGGACCACGAATTAAACAAGGGATTTGAAATTTTCCCGGATCAGTGCACATAGCAACAGGAACTTCAGGTGACGTATAAGGATCTACCGGATCAATTGTGAAGGAATAAAGAGGGTGGAAACCTTTTTTCTCAGTTATTCCAATTGTTTCATAGTATCAGCTAACCAATCATCTTTATCTTCACATTCTGATTTTTCAGATTTTTCACTATTAACTTCATTATTTTCATCCACCTCTTCATTAACTTCTTCTTCCTTCTCATCAAACAACTCATGCATGAAAATTACCTCATCATGATCTAGACCTCGAACCTTAGCATCTTTTAACTTATCTTCTTCAGTAGCAGTTAATTTCTTTATTTCTTGATCATATTTTTCCTCTACCATTTCAAACTCCCATAAGTACCTCAAACCAGGTTCATGAACATCAACCCTCTTCACTTCTCTAATAACATTCACCTTTTCAAAACGAACTTCCTTAGAAACTTCAGATTCAATAGGAACTTTACCCTCGACAAGTTTGAATAACTTAGCAACATTGCGCTCTAAGTTTTGAATGGATGCTTGATGATTATTTTGCACTTGGGAAAGTTGAGCTTTTATGTTATCATTAGCTTCATTTTGATTTTTGATGAAAGTGAGGATGCTTTCTTCAAGATTAGACTTCTTATCATTAGAAGAATTTGGAATGAAAGGTGTTCTAATAGGAAAGAAACCAGGTGGGTTTTTATTATTAGCAGGATAAGGCGTATTATAATTATTACGGTAGTTTGGGTTTCCTTGGAATTGATTCACATACGAAACATTCTCAACTTGCTCCATAGTAAGACTAGCAACACAATCCTTAATAGCATGAGGACCTTGGCATTTTTCACAACCTACCTTAATCATATGCATCTCCTTAGTAAGCTTTTCAATTTGCCTTCCTAAATTAACATATTGCACATTCATAGCCTTAACCATATCTTCAGAATCAAAACTAACAGATTTTACCGAACGAGAAATATCTAAGTCTTGGAGCCATTCATGGGAATGCGCAGCCAACTTCTTAATCAAGGTTTCAGCTTCTTCAGTAGTTTTACTCATAATGTTCCCTCCAGTAGATGTATCAATCTCTCTTCTCGTAGCAATATCACAACCCTTATAGAAAGTAGTTACCTTTTTAAATTTATCCAAACCATGTTGTGGACAACCTCTAAGCATTTGACCAAATCGAACCCAAGCAGAATAAAGAGACTCATTAGTTTTCTGACGAAAATTAGCAATTTCAGTTTGAAGGGTGACAATTTTAGACGCAGGAAAGAATCGAGTGAGAAACTTTTCAACCATCGTATCCCAACTAGTAATATCTCCTTCAGGTAATGAGTTCAACCATTCCCTAGCTTCATCTTTTAACGACCATGGGAAGAGACGAAGATAAATAGTATTACTTTCCACATTATTAATGTTAAACAGATTACAAATATCTTTAAAATTCTGAATGTGGGCATTAGCATTTTCCTTCTCCGTACCCCTAAATTGATTATCTTTAAGCAAATGAAAAATAGGACCCTTAATATCAAAATTTTCTTTTGCTTCGGGCTGAGTAATAGCATGACCTAATCCTTCCCGACCAGCTTTCATTAACGCTTCTATTGAATCAGTCATTTAATTTCTGAACCAAAAAGAGATCCCAAATTAGAATCAGGACTAGACGGGGGGCTATATAATGAATCATCATTAGAAGTAGTTCCCTCTTGGAAATCTAATTTCTTAACAATTTTCGAATCCTTAGAAAGTTTAAATAATATATCAGGATTTGACAACATTCTTTGTAAGACTGGTTTCTTGGACCGAGTAATCATGTGATCTAAAATCAAGAAAAGAAATATTTTAGGAGAAAATCTTTTAAGCCTTAAAGGATATATATTTATATATATATATATATATATATATATATATATATATATATATATATATATATATATATTTAAGTTTTATGTTTATATTAATATTTAAGAAATATCTTAGTATATTATAGAATTTTAAATAAATAAATATAATAAATATTAATTACATAATTAATGATATAAATATTAAATAACAACTTTTATCGCATAACAACGAATAATCAAACATACACGGCCTATTGAATCTTTCAATACTTAAGTGACCCGTCAGTGTCTAGGTTCGAGCAGGAGCCTTTAAATCGGAACCCCAGCAACCCTCCCCTAAAGGAAGACAGTCATCACCCGTTTTCAAGAAATATCAATAACCAAAGTATATCCAACTTCCGTATTTACCGTGCTACACTTCCCCGGCAGCGGCGCCAAAAAGTTGATGTACAAAAGTGTGCAGTGCTTAATTTGCCTTTCAAACTTTTAAATTTATATAACCTTTATTATTACACTTTTAACACTCTAACGAGCAACAAAACCCGATCAGAGGTAGTATTTTAGGTTATCGTCCCAAGGAAGTGCTAGGTATGGATAAGAGTTATTTTATTATTTAATTCTTATTAAAGAATTAAGGATATATTTTTATGTCTTTTATGGGATAGATTTATCTCTTAGGAAAGAGTTTGCTTTTAAAGATAAACAAAGTAAAATAAGGAATTAAAGATTCAAAATAAAATACAATACAAGTAAAGATACAAGTGATTACATGGACAACCAATTCATACGAGAATCATATTAGATAAGTTTCATAACTTACATTAACACAAATCAAGATAATAATCATAGACCAATTATTATCATTAAACAGGTTAAGACAAGTTTTGCATATTAATTAATAAGCAGGACTTAAAGCATATGTGAGATATGTGATGTGCATAACTAACATCTTAATTCTTCATGTTCAATTCAATTACATGATACATACCAATCTTGTGATGAGGATCAATATGCAAATAGACTAACAAATTATATAAGATATTAAACACCAAGTAGATCAACTCAAGTTACTAGCTGAAAGTCAATTACTACTAAGTTTTGATGCAATCATTAATTAAACAAATCCAAACGAAGGTTCTTCGATTAAGCCTAACAATATTAACTTCTATTATATAAGCGTAACTTAAATCAAATAATTTTATCACTATTAAGTTCTTTAACTTAGTTGAATGCAATTCAATTTAACAAGTTTGATGGACTAGATCTAAACAAGTAGCAGGAATCGAATAATAGATTATCGGATCAAGGACTAATCAACCCTAAAATCTTGTTATTTAATCATTAAGCATGGCAAACAAGTATAGTCAAACAAAATAGACTCAAAACAATTGAAATATTATTACAAAACTCAACCATATAGATCTGGAAAAGAACCAGAAATTGCACAGAATAAAGCACGAAGCCGGCGGCTTCCTTCACTCCAAGCAGACGGCTTGAGGGTGAAGCCGGTGGCTTCATCTGACTCCCAGATGAAGTTTAGTTTTCGTCCACGTAATCACTATGAACGTTTAGTTCATAATAAAAGACGAACAGAAATGAATACAGTAAATAAAATAGATAAAACAATAAAATAAGGATAGAATCATACCTTGAAAAGAAGGTAGATGTAAAATAACTTTAATTGAAACTTGAAACTTGATTACAAAAAGTAAATCTAACCTAAGGGTTTAGAGAAAACCCCTAGAAAATGACCTAACAAAATCTGGAAAAACTATCTACTTCTGAACTTATGAAAACTGAGACCAGAGGCTTTAATTTATAGAATTCTAGGGCGGTGGCCAAGCCGGCGGCTTCAGTGGGAAGCCGGCGGCTTGCCTTGAGTCGGTGACTCCTTGTACAAGTTTACTTTATTCACAAGCTAAATCTTGTAACTGTCATACTGAAGCCGGTGACTTCACTTGATTCACCGGATCTTTCTGATTTTATCTTGATTTTGTTTCCATTTTTACTTAAACTTGGTTGATAAGTTGAGAAACCGTGTCAACCACGCCGGCGGCTTCATTGGGAAGCCAGCGGCTTCCTTGCCTTTTTCTTGATCAACAAGTTCTTTCAATTTTACATCGATTCTGGAACATTCTGGTGTATTCAGCTCCAAGCTGGCGGCTTCGTCATCACCACGCCGGCGGCTTCATCTAGCCACTTTGCAATTTTCTCTATTTTTGATCCTGTTTAGTACATAACTTGGACATAATCATTAGAAATATCTTTTTAATTTTCTCTATTTTTGATCCTGTTTAGTACATAACTTGGACATAATCATTAGAAATATCTTTTTCCCATTTTTACCCATTTTAGTGTGTTTTGGCATCAAAATAACTCAAAAATACTAAGATAACACCTCAAAATGTTACGAAAAAACTGTATAATTTAGGAGTTATCATTAAGTCTGCATTTAAAAATGGGAAGCTGCAAGAAGAAGTCTATGTTAAACAGCCTCCTGGTTTTGTAAGCAATAAATATTCAGACCATGTCTACAAGTTAGATAAAGCTCTATATGGCCTAAAACAAGCACCAAGAGCATGGTATGAGACACTTCATGTGTATCTCACCGGTTTAAGTTTTAAAGTTTGAACAATTGATACCACTCTATTCTCAAAAGAGATAGATGGTGATCTCCTACCGTTACAGATATATGTGGATGATATTATTTATGGGTCTAAAAATGAAAAACATTGTCAAAATTTTTCAAAACTTATGTTAAAGACATATGAAATAAGTTTACAATGAGATTTGCAATACTTTTTAGGATTGCAAATTAAACAACTTGATGATGGGATTTTTATAAGTCAAGACAAATATATCAATGATATGTTAAAGAAATTTGGTCTGACCTGTTTAAAATATATAGGGACTTCAATGGCAGCATCCATCAAAATAGATGCTGATCCCAATGGTGAACCAGTCAATATCATTGAATATAGAGGTATGATTAGGTCCCTACTTTATCTCACAGCCAGCAGACTAGATATTATGTTTGCCACATGTCTCTGTGCCAGATGTCAAGCTGATCCTAAAGAGTCACATTTGCTGACAGTAAAGAGGATATTTAGGTATCTGAAAGGCACTGCCAAACATGGTCTTTGGTATCCCAAAGACCAGGATTTTGAACTAATTGGGTATTCAGATGCTGATTTTGCAGGATGTAAAATAGACATGAAAAGTACTACCGGGGGTTACCAGTTACTGGGTGGTAAGCTAGTCAGCTGAACGAGCAAAAAGTAAAATATTGTGTCCACATCTACTGCTGAGGCAGAATATGTTTCTGCTGGTAGCTGTAATGCTCAAGTACTATGGATGCAAAGCCAGTTATAGGACTATGGTGTTCATGTTACAAAAACTCCAATCTACTGTGACAACTCCAGTACAATTTCCATTACCAACAATCCTGTGATGCATTCAAGGACAAAGCACATTGATGTTCGATATCACTTCATAAGGGATCATGTTCAAAAAGAAGATGTGGAGCTTCACTTTATTTCAACAGACCAGCAGTTAGCAGATCTTTTCACAAAGCCCTTAGATGAGAAACATTTTAACTACCTCATCTCTGAGCTGGGTTAGCTTGAACTCTAATAAAAGACAATTTTTGTTGGTGTGCTGGTTCTACAGCATGTAGGGCAAACCAGTAAGGTACAAATATTTACTTACTGCCTACATGCCAAATAATCAGCACAACAAGGTCTTTTTATATCATGGTTAGACAATGCATAAAATGGTGTAATAAATAGCTCACAACATTAAAATGATACCTTAAAACTGAAACTCATTTAATCCCAATGATTTAAATTAAATTAAATACACGACATATTAAATGTATAAAAGAATTTTTGTATTTACTCCCAACGTTATTTTGTGGTCTTTAACTTCAATTTTTGAATTAAAACCTACCGCATTTAATGCGTAATGGAAGTGATGAGTGTTCAAGCCGATTAAACGTCATGTCAACAGTCTGTGTCCCCTTGAAAACATGCCAGTCTGTCACATCTGCCCACGCGCCTGCAGATGACAGTTGCCATTTTCTCTCTCCTTTACTTTTTCACCAATCCGAAAGCTTAAATAGAGTGATTCATTTTCCGTAATAACCTTCGGTTATTAAAATTTCCAACCTCATATTCTTCTCTCAAAAATCCCCAAATCTTCAACACATTCAAACATTCATCTCCTATTTTCATCAATGGCAGACCAACAACAACAACCACAGCCCATTGAGAACCAACCAGAGAAACAACAACAACAACAACAACAACAACACCAACAACCACCAGAACAGCAACAACAACCACCACCACCGGCACCGGAGGAGCAACATTAACAGGCACCATTGTTTGCTCTGCATCCAAGTCTTGTACAGGCTACTACCGGAAAACGAACTTAATCGCCTATCTAGAGGCAATGCTGCACATGCCCTCTCCATTCCCAAGTCTAAAGCCAACATGGTCTATGAGACTTTGATTGATTATGAGAGGCAATCTCCACTCGCTCGATCCATCACAGGCGTCCCTTCCAGATTCTATCCGGCATGCTTAGGCAGATTTTGGTATACGGCTACGATGGCCAATACTCCACATGGTACTCCATGTGTTCATGACATGGTCACTAAAACCCTAAACTGCTCTATCACCGTTGATGCTATCAGACGAGCTCTACAATTACCTAGTGGACCATATGTTGATTCACCTTCAAGTGATGAAGTTAGAAGGGAGGTGTTAGAAATTATCGGCTATGCTGGTGCTGTAGCCCATAACTCGTTGAGGAAGCACATGCCACTGTTGTGGTACTATTTCTTTGGTCTGCTAACACAGTGCATCAGCCAAAAGTCTGAAACTTTTGATCTATGATCTAATTTTGAACTTAAGATAGGCCATGGGTTGCTGTTCAACCGGAATATTGACTACGCTGCTGAGATCTACTTGAGGTTAAGGGAAATGGTGCTTGCACCAAAACGAACACACTTGATCCCCTTTCTAAGGTTTTTAAGCCTTGTTTTTGAAAACGAGCTAGGTGATGCCTACAGGAAAATTACTGATTTTTCAATTGACCTAACTTTAAAGCAAGGGGGTATGACAAAGGAGAAACTTGCTGCTCTATATGTTGACTTGATGCCAGCAATGCTTGAGTATCTTGCTGCTCGAGGTGGAGCTACCCAATCGGCTACCTCTAGTAGTCCACCAGCTAAGGGGAGGGACCTCAACGCAAGCCAGCTGTTCGAAGGAAAAATCCAGCTACCACAACTAGAACAGCCACCGTCGCAGATACTGGTAAAGCAGTAGTTGTATTAGAATCTAATACTCTCTGATCATAAAGAACAGTCCTAGTCTTATATACTGACTACCCATTTCTAGTATTGGAATCCGTTGCTCATCTATTTATTGGTAACATGCAAATCCAAACGTGCCAAAGTTAGCTCCAAGCATGCCACATGGGAGGTTACACTAGTCTCAACTGCTGCTCCTGAAAAGGATGCTGCTATGGAACCTGGTGCGTCTCTAGACCAAACAGCAGAAATAACTAACATAAATCAAAACATTTTATCTGCTGACTTAAATGTTGTTAAGCTGACTGGTTTTAAAACTAGTGTTAAGAAGAGTAGCAACCCATACTCCTCACACTAGACACTTCCACATTTTTCAAAACTATACTTCAAGAAATATCCTCTACTGATAGTACAACCAGCAGAGAACATACTTGACCCCCAAAGCAGACTTGAGATGGGTCTTCATCATGTTGAACCAACTCATGCTACTGCTCAGCCCACTTATAACTTGGATCATGATAAGAGTCACACTAATAAATCAAAACCAGCTAAAACTCCTACACTATCTGAGTCATCATGTGTTGCCAGTGAGTCTGCAGAGTCACAGCTACACTTACAGACACCCTACTCTATCTCAATCGAAGGGCTAACTAAAAAAAAGTTTGTCCCCAGAGACCAATATCAAATGAAATTGTTGAGTTAGATTTATTTGATTCTACTATTGTTAATAAAACTTGTTCTTTTTTTCAAATCTTAGCAGGGCAGCAGATGTTGTACCTATTGGTGTTGTGGCTGGTACTGGCGAACCTTCTGTTGCTACTAGTACTGGTCCTGATACATCTATTATTGAACCTACTCTGCTGATGATTGAAGTGGTTACTGGTTCAACTGATTTTACTATTAATGAGGAGTTAGCTACTGCTGATACTTCTGTTACTCTTCTTGTTATCCCTAGTAATACTTCCCCAACTACTGATTCTGGAGTAGTTGATGAGATGGTTGTTGAACCTCCTCCTGTTCTTGATGAGGTTATTGATAAGGTCCTTGAGGAGGTTCTCATTTCTGATCTTACTAGTTCTATTGGTATTCCGGATGTTGCTGCTATTGAATCCAGAGAATTCATTACTGTGGATGCTGCTGGTAATATTAATATTTCTGATACAACACCGGATACCTTCTTTAAAAGGTGATATGGATACTACTGCCTCAATTACTGAACAGTCACCTACTGCTGCTACTGGTTCACAAGAACCACAATTGGATACTGTACATCTGCTACTGCCACTGCTGCATCTTCTATGGCTGAGGTTTCTGCTGAAAAGCCTAAGTATGTTTTCCAGGTACCAGATCCAGAGGAGGTTGTTCCTAAACCTATTTTTAAGGGAGTATCCATTACTCCTAAAGTTGCTCACCTGGTGGACTAGCTAACAATTGATCCACAAATTGCTCTTGTTGAGGCCAACAAATTACCTAATGAGGAGCTGACTCAACAACTTTCACAGTTGGACCAGCCAGCCAGAGAAGAAGTTTATGAGAGGCTGGCTACACTTGAGAACATTAACGAGCAGCCATACTACCATTTATTTGGTATGGCTCCTGCTGCTTCCCCATGGCCTGGTATATGGAGGCCTCTCAAGTTTGTTCGAGATCCAGATATTGGTAAGTTTGTCATGCAACATATTCCTGATAATATTGCTGGCTCCCAGGACAAACCAGTGGATCTTAATAATGATGCAACTAATGATACTGCAAAGGATACCAGTGGTTCTAAACTTTCGGGTGAAGGTAAAAATGATGGTGATCATGGTAATGAGTCCGATTCTGACCTTCCACCTCCACTACCCCACGGTAATGAGTCCGATTTTGAGATAGCTGGGTTGTCTACTCTGGCTGTTTACAGAACTGTTGCCAGAATCACACCTGACATCACCAAGACCATCAGGGAAACTCTAGTTGATTGCATGACTAAAGCTATTCGACGAGCTGGTTATATTACCAATTCTGTTATTAAAACTCAGTTGCGTCAAGTTACTGCGTTTGCAGATCTAGTAGTTGATGCCATTCGACGCCATTATGAAGAAGAAGAACAGCTTAAGCAGCGAATCATCTCTCACAATGAGTACACTGATCATATCACCAGACTTCAAGTAGAACTGGATCAAGAAAGACGAAGTAATCAGTTTCCAAATGAATAAAATAGGGTGTTGGAAGAGAGATTGGAGTCACAGGAACAGCAGATGGCTACCATGATTCCTGCTTCTGCTTATGTTACTATGGTTGACACAATGCAACGCATGGCTGCTCTTTAAGCTGATGTTAGAGCCAGTGTCAATGAAATGGCCATGGGTGTTGCTAGGAATGAAGTCAAAACTTCAAATCCGTGTCTTAGACAATATGGTGTGGACCCTAGCGCTCACCTATCTACTGCTGATGATGAATGGAACAACTTTGCATACTCAGTGCCTGAGTGTGACAGTGATCTTGATGTAAGTGTTCTCCATGACTCTACTTCTGCCCCTGCTGATGACAAAAAGGGGAAGAAGAAATCTAAAAGACATAACAAGAGAAAACAATCTGAGGGGGAGCATGAACATGAGAAAGCTCCTAAACATCAGAGGAGAGATGGTGATGATGATGATGATGGTGCTGATCAAGGAAATATTGGCCCTAAGCCTAACAACGCTCATACTGAAGCAGGTGTTAAGGCTGTCGGTGAATCTCGACCCAGTATGCCTGCCACATCTGTGGATGATATTGGTTCTGGCAGTAAGCCTAGTGATGTCTCTGAACTTGGTTTGGCTGAATCCTTTGTTGCCTCTCAATCCATTTGAAAATGCTAAAAACGAACATATATTTCATAGCATTATTCCTCAAGAAAGACAAGCTTTTAGTTGCAATTGTTCTATTTACAAGTGATATTCGTTTAAATAATAAAAGGTGAAGACAAAAGACAGATTCGACGAATTGAAAAACGACCAAAAAGCTCAAAAGTACAAAATACAATCAAAGAGGTTCCAATTATTGATAAGAAACGTCTCGAAATTACAAGAGTACAAGATTCAAAATGCAAAGTACAAGATATAAAATAGTACGCAAGGACGTTCGAAAACCCGGAACCGGGACATGAGTCAACTTTCAACGCTCGATGCAACAGACTAAAAATTACAAGTCAACTATGCACATAAATATAATATAATATTTAAATAATTCTTATAATTATTTATATATTATATTTATATTTAAATCCGTCGGCAAACAAAGAGCCAAAGTTGAGTGAGCTGTAAAATGGAACTCCGCGACTTGCGGAGTTCGTAGACCAAATGGGCCGCGACTCGCGGAGTTCCCCTGGACTCAATTCCCTATAAAAGCAAATGCATATTGATCGCAAAAATATCCATATATATCAATCTCTCTATATCTATACGTAATATTTATATTTATAATTTATATTTTAATTTTAATTTTAAATCCTAATAATAAGGGTATGTTAGCGAATGTTGTATGGGTGTAAGTCAAAATTCTGTCCTTGTAACGCTACGCTATTTTTAATCATTGTAAGTTATGTTCAACCTTTTTAATTTAATGTCTCGTAGCTAAGTTATTATTATGCTTATTTAATCCGAAGTAATCATGATGTTGGGCTAAATATTAAAATTAGGTAATTGGGCTTTGTACCATAATTGGGGTTTGGACAAAAGAACGACACTTGTGGAAATTAGACTATGGGCTATTAATGGGCTTTATATTTGTTTAACTAAATGATAGTTTGTTAATTTTAATATAAAGATTTACAATTGGACGTCCCTATAAATAACCATTTACACTCGATCGGACACGATGGGCGGGGTATTTATATGTACGAATAATCGTTCATTTAACCGGACACGGGAATGGATTAATAGCCACTAGAATTATTAAAACAGGGGTGAAATTATGTACAAGGACACTTGGCATAATTGTTAACAAAGTATTAAAACCTTGGGTTACACTCAGTCGACATCCTGGTGTAATTATTAAACAAAGTATTAAAATCTTGTTACAGTTTAAGTCCCCAATTAGTTAGAATATTTAACTTCAGGTATAAGGATAATTTGACGAGGACACTCGCACTTTATATTTATGACTGATGGACTGTTATGGACAAAAACCAGACGGACATATTAAATAATCCAGGACAAAGGACAATTAACCCATGGGCATAAAACTAAAATCAACACGTCAAACATCATGATTACGGAAGTTTAAATAAGCATAATTATTTTATTTCATATTTAATTTCCTTTATTTTATATTTAATTGCACTTCTAATTATCGCACTTTTATTTATTGTTATTGTATTTAATTGGAATTTTAATTATCGTACTTTTTAATTATCGCAAGTTTATTTTATCGTACTTTTATTTATCGCAATTTCATTATCGTTATTTACTTTACGCTTTAAATTAAGTCTTTTATTTATTTAATATTTTACATTTTGTTTTAACTGCGACTAAAGTTTTAAAATCGACAAACCGGTCATTAAACGGTAAAAACCCCCCTTTATAATAATAATATTACTTATATATATATTTGTATTTTTATAAATTTAAGCTAATATAGCGTTAAGCTTTGTGAAAAAGATTTTCCCTGTGGAACGAACCGGACTTACTAAAAACTACACTACTGTACGATTAGGTACACTGCCTATAAGTGTTGTAGCAAGGTTTATGTATATTCATTCAATAAATAAATAAATATCTTGTGTAAAATTGTATCGTATTTAATAGTATTTCCTGCTAAAATTTAATAGTATTTTATACCCCTTAGCTTTAACTATCAAGTATTTTTGGCGCCGCTGCCGGGGAACAATCTAGCTTAAAAGCCGGAAGCGCAACGCTAATTAAAAAAAAAGATTTTTATTTTTAGTTTACTTTTATAAAAATACGTTTTTGTAAAAATACGTTTTAAATATTCGAAAACATAGAAAAGAAAAACAAAAATATAAATATTTTTAAGAGTTTATTAAATATTTAAGTTTTATAAAGTTTCTTTATTTTTATTTTATAAAAATATAAGTTTTATTTAAATATTTTGTGTTTATTTAGAACATAAAATAGAAAATTAAAAAAAAAATTATATATATATATATATATATATATATATATATATATATATATATATATATATATATAAATATTTCTATTTTTATAAAGTATTTCTATTTTTATAAGTTTTTATTTAGTTTTTATAAATATTTTATTTAATTATTAAAACAGAAAATATAAATAAAAAAAACAAAAATGCGTCGAATTTAAATCAGCCTGTCATCTGAAATTTGGAACACCGCGACTCGCGGAGTTTTCCAGCTTCGGGAACCGCAACTCGCGGAGCAGCCCTGACACAGGTGACCAGAAACCCTAACTGCATCATTACGGTGTAATTATTATTATTATTATTATTTTAATTAAAACCCTAATTAGTTTTTTAGTTTTTAATTACTTAATTTAAGTTATTATTATTTTGTATATTTAGTTTAATTAATTTAAATAAATTATAAAATTTACACTTTTATAAAATAAATAATATAAGAATAATATTTTTATAAAAATTGTAATTTTTGCAACTTTTAGTATATTTTTATATTTTGTCTCTTTTTAGTTGTTTTAGCGTAATATTTGTATTTTTTGCTCGTATTTAGTTTTAAACTTAGTTTTTGCCATAGTTATTTTTATTTATAGATTTTTAGGCTTTACCATAAAATCCCTTAAGTGCTTTTTCTTTAGACTAAGATCTAGGTGCTTTAGAATTTTGCGACGCCTTTTTAAGTTTTAGTACCTTTTTTAAGTTATTTCCATTTGGGATATAGTTTTACTTGTAAGCTTTAATATTTTTAGACGCAACTTTTAGTTTTAAATTTTTAGTTCCTTTTTAAGTTTAGACGCGCTATTTTCTTATTTCTCGACGCCTTTTACCTATGTATCAATTATCACTCCAATTTGTAATCTCAATTTGCGATTATAATTTTAAGTTAGTGATAGTAATAAGGTTGGGTTAGTCGAGTGTTTTAAAGTTTTATAGTCATTTTCTTTTTCTTTCTTATTTTTCGACGCCTTTTATTTTTCAATTTTTTTTTCTTTTTCGATCTTTTTCAACGCGCTCTTTTTCTTTCTTATTTCTCGCTATTCTAGTTTTTAGGACATAGATTTTTATTCTACTTCTTATCTAAATTTCTTAAAATTACGAAAATTTATTTTAAGTGGTTAAATTGATAGACATCAAAATTTTCTGGTTCGTAGTAATAGTTGGATTTGTACGTGGACCGGGTTATTGGAGCCAAACAGTCCTCAATTATATTGAGACCAAACGAATCCTGCCCCTCTGCTGCATCTTTTGGCTATTCGAAACGTGAGCAAAATCAGAAAAGTCTATTAATTGGATAACTTATATAATTTTTCTTTCCTTTTTAAAAACTAATAGGATATTCAGTGAATGCACCGAGCAAGACGTTCACCACCTTTTGTACGTTCACCACCTGTAACTAGATCAAGACATCTAGCAAATATTACCGCCGTTGATTTTCCTTTAGAATCGTCATCCAGTCGACCAAGTACTCCAATTCAAATTTCCGATAATCCATTTTTTGAACCCGACCTCACAATTGAGAATCCGGAGAATATTTAGGGACGATTCATAGATCCTGAACCATTAATTTTTCCTTCGGAACCACCAATCATTCAAACAGAGATTGTTGAGGAACGAACCATTAAATCAGAATCCTTTAGTGATTCCGATTCAACAAATTCAATTATGGAGAATCTGGAACCTTTAAGTATGGAAGACCGAATGAGAGCTAAACGCACTGGCCAAGGTCACGCAATTACTCATCCAGACATTAATGCGCCAGATTATGAAATCAAAGGACAAATTCTACACATGGTGACTAATTAATGCCAATTTAGTGGTGCGCCGAAGGAAGATCCAAATGAACATCTACGTACCTTAAATAGGATCTGCACACTATTTAAAATAAGAGAAGCGGAAGATGAACAGATATATCTCATGTTATTTCCCTGGACTTTAAAGGGAGAAGCCAAAGATTGGTTGGAATCGTTACCTGAAGGGGCGATTGATACATGGGACGTTTTAGTTGAAAAATTTCTTAAACAATTCTTTCCGGCATCTAAAGCCGTAAGACTTCAAGGAGAAATTGTTACGTTCACACAGAAACCGAATGAAACTCTATATGAGGCGTGGGCAAGATTTGGAAAATTATTAAGAGGATGTCCGCAACATGGTTTAGACACCTGTCAAATAGTACAAATATTCTACCAAGGATGCGACATCACTACAAGGAAAGACATAGATATAGCAGCTGGTGGTTCTATTATGAAGAAAACCGAAACTGATGGTTATAAAATTATTGATAACACTGCTTCCCACTCACATGAGTGGCACCAAGAAAAAGATATCGTTAGATCATCTATAGCAGCTAGAGCCGATTCTAGCCATGACTTAGATTCCATTTCCGCAAAGATAGATGCTGTCGAGAGGCGAATAGAAAAGATGACTAGGGATATTCACTCAATACGAATTAGTTGTGAGTAGTGTGGAGGACCACATATGACAAAAGATTGTCTCAGTATTGAATTAACAATGGAACAAAGAGAGAATATTTCATACATAAACCAAAGGCCTGGAAATAATTATCAGAATAATTATCAACCGCCAAGACCGATCTACAATCAAAACCAGAATTATAATCGAAATATTCCATACAACAACCAACAAGGTCCAAGCAATCAACAAGTATCCAATAATACTTACAATCAGCAAAGACCTAATTTTCAAAACAAACCACCACAAACCGATGATAAAAAGCCGAATTTAGAAGATATGATGACGAAGCTAGTTGAAACTCAAACGCAGTTTTTCACATCTCAGAAACAAACTAATGAACAAAATGCTCAAGCATTTAGAAATCAACAAGCTTCTATTCAAAATTTGGAACAAGAAGTAAGTAACCTAGCAAGGTTAATAGGTGAAAGAAAACCGGGAAGTTTACCTAGTGATACAAATGCAAACCCCAGGAATAAAACAGCTAAAGCCATTACCACAAGAAGTGGTACAACACTTAAACCACCTGAAATACCTGTAACTTCTGATGAAGCTATTCCTACTCCACAAGAACCACAACCTGAACAAGATAAGGAAAAAGAACCGGTAGTTGAAAAGGTTAATGAAGATAACACAGTTAAGGATAAACCTTATGTTAAACCATACCAACCACCACTTCCTTACCCGAGTAAAATGAAGAAAGAGAAACTTGAAGCCGAGCAATCCAAATTCTTGGATATGTTTAAACAGATAAATGAAAATCTTCCTTTCATTGATGTGATTTCAGGAATGCCTAGATATGCTAAATTCTTGAAAGATCTAATCTCAATTAGAAAAAAAATGGAAGAACTCTCGGCCGTTACTAGGAATGCTAATTGTTCAGCAGTGCTGTTGAATAAGATACCAGAAAAATTATCTGATCCAGGAAGTTTCACAATTCCATGTTTTCTGGGTAGTCTTAGTTCAATAGAAGCATTGGCAGACTTAGGTGCTAGTATAAATTTAATGCCGTTTTCACTATACGCTAAACTAGACCTTGGAGAATTGAAACCAACAAGAATAAGCATACAACTAGCTGATCGATCAATAAAATATCCTAGAGGGATAATGGAGAATATGCTAGTTAAAGTTGGTACTTTAGTATTTCGAGTAGATTTTGTTGTTCTGGACATGGAAGAAGATTCTCAAGTTCCTCTCATATTAGGAAGACCATTCTTAAACACGGCTAAAGCAATGATAGACGTGTTCGGTAAGAAATTGACCCTAAGTATAGAGGACAAGAGTGTTACCTTTTCAGTTGATAGAGCAATGCAACAACCGCAATCTGCAGATGATACATGTTATTATATTCAAACTATAGATTCACATGCAGAATTGTTAGAAGAATTTCCAGAATTACAAGGAACAGGAGTGTGACGACCCGGAAATTTCCGAACAAATTTAAACTTGATCTTTATATGTTTCCGACATGATAAGCAAAGTTTGTAAAGTTAAATCTCAAGAATTTTAAACTATGTTCATACATTCATTTAACCTGGACCAAACTTCGACGATTCACGAACTAGTAAATGAACGGTTATGATTATATATGTATATGTGTATATATATAACTTAAACCATTAACAAAGTATTAAACGTATAATATTTTACATGGACGTAATTGTTTCAATATATTTATCGATGAAAATAGAAGATAAGATTCAATGATTGAATTATCAGATACATTGAATTATGATTTAGGAGTCTCTGTTAAGAGGTCCACATTGATTTGAGAAATCGTTCATTTTTAACAATATTCGGAAAATGATAAAGTAATTTACGAGTAAGAACAAATGGATCTATTATCAAGAAGTAGACAAAAGATAGTGGAAGACTAAATTACATAGTAATTATTTGATTTAGTTTCAAAAGACGCTTTACGATATAATAGAACTCAAATATTTAAGATGTCTTTGATTGAATAATGTGAGATGGAATATTGGTTGATTAAATATGTAGATTATCTACAACGTATATTAAAACGTATTTAAGAATATTGAAGATACATATATAGTTTCAAATTAAGTAACACTTGATTCAATTGATATTTAGATATGTCATTTAGAACGTTTGATAAACGTTAGCGCACAAATGGATTACGTCAAATTAAGTTTCAAAGTATAAATGTTACGAGTTATAATATTTTTCTAAATGATTTTAAAATGAACTTTAAAGTATATTTAGTTTTAAAAGACTAAATAGTATATTATTAGATAAATACTTCAAACATATATATTATGTATAAATTTACAATTTTAAATAAATATATATATAAATATATATAGATATATATATTTTAACTTAGTCATAAAAACGTCCTGATTTAAACTAATATATTTTGACAAACAACGAGTCCCTGATTTATAGAAGCAAATAACCACAACGCTCAAATTTTATAAGATACATTTTCCTAAAGCATTTTTTTTTATGAATAAATCAAATTATTATTAAAGGTACGCGTCGCGTAACGTAAAGGGCTAGTTTTCTAAACGTGCGATAGTGCGCTCGAAAAACCGAAAGTGGTACATGAGTCGTGAGACCACGTCCGTGTCATTTTTGTAAAAATTATATTTTTACCATGCACGTAAATATAATATAATATTTAATTAATTCTAAAGATTAAATATAATATATATTAAATAATAAATAAATATGAATCATATGTTACATTAGGAGTGTCGGCAGCAAGATAGATATACATATGAGCTGGAACATGAGTGCATGCGAACGCATGTTTTTCTCAAGGAGCCCCCATGCGATCGCATGGGGGATTTGGTGAGATCAAGTCTTTAAAGCTCGCAAGTTTTCTCATTCTGATTCATTTTTGTTCACAACTAGATCTCTCTATATTTATAATTATAATTATTAATATTATTATTATTACTATTATTAATATTAAGATTTATTGATATTAATTTTATTATTATTAGTATTAGTATTATTAGGAGCGATATATTATTAGTATTATCTACATAAAATACTACGACGAGGTTCTGCCCAAGTGTTTTTCAAAACAAGTTTTATGAGTGGGTCAAAGCTAATAAAATTATGGATTATAGCTATGGAGGTAATGGGTATGGTTCATGGGTATGCTCGCGAGGTCAATCTAGTGTTTATCATCTCCGTTGCGTCTACGTACCTTTCCTGCAATATTGAATCTCTATATTGATACGTGAGTACTCGTAAATTAATTTTTACATATCAATAGTGTATCCCTGACTAGTGCTCGAGTATTTAGGATTATGCATGCTTGTACTTTTAATATTGCCCTTAGTTAGGTTATGTTGAATCTCGAATTAGTTACACCTGCGGTTGAGATAAGGTATAAGATATGCATGTCGTTGGAAAGCTAGCGAAAAATTAAGAACTTTTTCTTTAGAAGTCGAATGGTTTCGATGAACGGATTAGAAGTTATAGTCAATTGAATTTTTAATATTATTATTAAAAATGATTATTATTATCGCCGTTGTTATCGTCGTTCTAGTTTTTATCAAATTATTATTATTATTATTATTATTATTATTATTATTATTATTATTATCAATAAAAAGTATTATCATTAAAAATTGTTATTTTTATTATTATTACTATCATTAAAAGTATAATTAGTATTATTATTATTATTACCATTAAAATAGTTATTAGTAATATCATTATCATAATATTTATTATTATTAGTGTTATAATATTAAGTAACACTTAATTATTATAATTACTATTATTATCATTAAAAGGAACACGATATAAAAGACGATTTAAAAGCTACTAACAAATCAATTAGGAAATAATAAGCATGAGTATCATGATCATGATGAAATTTAAAATATTGTAAGAAATTGATTTAGATAAAATTATCATTTTTTTATTATTATTTTTATCACTATTATTATTAAAGGTATTATTAATATTAAAAAATATCATTTTTACAAAAGTTATTATTTTTTAATAGGAATATCATTGTTAATATAAATTTCACTAATATCATGAATTAGAATTTATCATTTTTCATAATATCATTTTTAGTAAATATAAAAATTAATATTTTAATTAATAAGATAATAATAATTATTATTACAAAATAATATAAATTTTTATTTATCAATGTTATTATATCAAATAAATATATAACACAAATAATATAATTACTTTAATAAAACCTATCATAATATTTTATGATATTAAATGAACCTTATAAATTTTATTACTTAAGTTATATAAAATTATATTTTATTTATTAATAAATGAATTGTATTATTTACTTTAGTAAAATCTTTTAAAAATATTTAAAAATATAAAACGACGATATTTAAAATATAATAATCATGTATAAATTTTGGAAAATATTTTGAGTCAAATTGACTTTTGTTGACTTTTGCATATAGTCTCGAGCATTAGGATTGTGGTACACTATGACTTGACTTAAATTATTAGACAAATTTTGACCAACATAAATATACATAATTAATTTAGGTTCTTGAATCCGAGGCCAACCTTGCACTTGTTCAATGACGTTATATGTATTTTTACTACGAAATACAGTATGGTGAGTTTCATTTGCCTTTTTACCCTTTATATTTTTGGGACTGAGAATACATGCGCTTTTATAAATGTTTGACGAAATAGACACAAGTAATTGAAACTACATTCTGTGGTTGAATTATTGAAATCGAATATGCCCCTTTTTTTTAAAGTCTGGTAATCTAAGAATTAGGGAACAGACACCCTAATTGACGCGAATCCTAAAGATAGATCTATTGGGCCTAACAAACCCCATCCAAAGTACCGGATGCTTTAGTACTTCGAAATTTATATCATGTCCGAAGGAGGATTCCGGAATGATAGGGGATATTCTTATATGTATCTAGTTAATGTCGGTTACCAGGTGTTCACCATATGAATGATTATTTTTGTCTCTATGCATGGGACTTATATTTATGAGAACTGTAAATGAAATTCTTGTGGTCTATTAAAATGATGGAAATAAATGATTATGATAAACTAATGAACTCACCAACCTTTTGGTTGACACTTTAAAGCATGTTTATTCTCAGGTGTTAAAGAAATCTTCCGCTGTGCATTTGCTCATTTTAAAGATATTACTTGGAGTCTTTCATAGCATATTTCGAAGAACGTTGCATTTGAGTCATTGAGTTCATCAAAGATTATTATTAAATCAATTTATAGTTGGATAGTAGATATTATGAAATGGTATGCATGGCTGTCAATTTTCGATGTAAAGAAAGTTTGTCTTTTAAAAACGAATGCAATGTTTGTAAAATGTATCATATAGAGGTCAAATACCTCGCAATGTAATCAACTATTGTGAATCATTTATAATGTATATGAACGGGTCCTTTCAGTTGGTATCAGAGCGGTGGTCTTAGTGAACCAGGTCTGCATTAGTGTGTCTAACTGATAAGTCTATAGGATGCATTAGTGAGTCTGGACTTCGACCGTGTCTGCATGTCAAAAGTTTTGCTTATCATTTTGTGTCGAAAATTAACTACTTATCATCCTCAAAAAATTACCTGCTTATCATTTTTAGTCTAAGACACGTCTTGCTGCATTGATTGCATGAATAGTGTATAGACAAAAATTCATATCTTAGCATATCTGCTAAATCATATCTTATCGTATCTGTTACTTTAAACTTTTCCTGACATATCCCGCAAAGTCCTCCGTAATCTACGAAATCTTTTGATATATATATATATATATATATATATATATATATATATATATATATATATATATATATATATATATATATATATATATATATATATATATATATATATATATATATATATATATATATATATATATTCTATGTAATTAGAATACCATCCGTTAGCCAAAATCATTTCATATCGGAAAAAAAATCCTTTATTCAATCGTACGAAATGGAATTCGTCATCAGTTCAAGTCACTCAGATTCCGAAATGGAATCCCATTCAAGCTCCGAAAGCAGTGTGACTGGAATAGATCCACCAATTAGTCATCACCTATTCTGGATGAATTGGGGATGGGTTCGTAGCCTCCTCAATCATTAGAGACAAGAAGAAGGTGATCCCTTCCATCCACCACATTGCCCTCTTGACGAAGAACCTAAAGCACTTACCGGCGAACCTGTCCGAAACACCATTTTCTCACTCATTTCCAGAGTATCTCGTCACGATTATATATTACATCAAATTTTAGATTTTATTTATCCGCTCGTCCGAACCGACAAACACCCCAGTGTAATAGAAGAAGTCAACGAACTTTCCGCTCGGGTAGTGGCTTTGGAGAATATGATGCAGAGATTACAAACACCAGCAGCAGCATCAACAGAATAACCAGTACCACCATCATCAACGCCAACAGTATCATTACCACCTCCAACCACAACCGCATAACCTCAACTTCACAATCTGTCCCACGAGCATCAACGTCATACGCACCATTGATACCAAGGAGCACCAACAACAATAACTGACGAAGTATTAATTCATAACTTCATTGGAGAAACATTCTGCGGCGAATATGTAATCTCTAAATTCTTAGAGATTATCTAATCTAGCCCTAACCATAAATCAGTTAAGCGAACCAAAATGATAGAAGGAAGAGTAGAAACCCTGACAAAAATGGTGTGTGATTAACAAGCTAAACTTGATTTACCAACAGCATCAACAGTACCATCAGCGTTACCAGCAACGTCAGTACAGTCAACATCCGAATCAACAACACCGATAACATCACAAACTCCGTCAGTTCAAGAATCACTGTGGACATCATTATGAATCAATAACGTGTATATTGTATCAACGAGTTATGAAGAATTAACTCATTCCCTCTGAAGAAATTATATGTATATTATATATATATATATATATATATATATATATATATATATATATATATATATATATATATATATATATATATATATATATATATATATATATATATATATTTTGAAATAAATCTTTCCGTGCTAAGCTATTGAGTGTGAATCTTAACTACTCGGTTAATTCATATTACAAATATGCAATAATGTACGTCCTTCGGTCGCAACTTAACCAGCGTTAACTACAATCTCTATCGCAACTCAACAAATTCCAATTCATAATAAATCAAGTATATATTTGATTTTACGCTTTCATCATCGATGTACCCGAAACTTTTCAGATAACATCATTCGTACTTTGCGAAATTCACAAGAATTCCACGAACCGAACATCATACATCAACACATAACGAAGTATTGATTCATAATTTCAATGTCATTAAAGAAATACTGCGTAAAATTTATGTACTTTTTAAAGCCTTTAGGGATTATTCAATTCTAGTTTCAACCGTAAATCAAATGAGTTTAATTTAACATTAACTCATTAAATCTATGTTACATCTGAAGAAAATATACATATATATATTTTCATAAAGACTGTAATAAAATTCTTTTGTACAAAATATTAATTGTGAAATTTTTTTTAACGGGTAGGTAATACCCGAGAGATATTTAAATTCACAATTAATATGTTACATTCTTCGATTCTGATTCAACAATCATCAACTATACTCACTACTTTCACAATAATATACATTCTTTCATAGAAATCAAAACAACCATTCATATCCAAATTTAATTACATATTCTGATTTTGAAATCTCAGAATTTAATTCGAGATATAACCAAGATCATCACTCTTAAATTCCTCTATCAAAGCTATACTTTGAATTCAAAACTGTGATAGAACATCACTTTTATCCGTAACACTCAGAAGGATATGAGAATCATTCGAGATTCATGACAATTTCATCATTGGATATTGACTATGACAATCTGCATTTAAAACACTTCAAAATTTCGGAAGACACTCCAAATAATGAACAATTGAGATGATGATCCAACCATACGTTACCCGAATTCTTGTACCTGAAAAACTCTCGAAACCAAGATTATAGTTTAACATGTAATCACGTCTGATCCTTTATCATTCATTAGCAAAAACAACTTTACGATTCCTTTCAAGTAGCCAATTTTGTCACAGCTCCAGCAAGTCAACTTCGACTTTTCAGTCGAACTAGTCTTATTATAACCTCGATAGATATGTTATCTTTTCGCCAACATTACTGGGGAACCTTTCATATTCCACTCCACGAGCAGTAAAGTTATACTTCATTACTCAATGGTGAAGTCTCTTCGAAAAACTAATAAAATTGTTCGTAGAAACGCGACCGTATATGCACCCGCATTTTAAACTGACGTACCAATCACCGGGAATCAGCAATCAGCATTTTGAAATTCCGTATCATCTCCGCGCCAACAGTTATACATATAACGTCTACCTCCAAGACTTACAGACTTCGAATGTGAAGTTTCTGAAAACACCCTGAACTGCGAACTAGTTCAGGAAATGCTGATGAAGCAGCAAAAACGGTAAACGGCCTCAACAGTCAAAATTCTGATGATAAAGAATAGTTTGTTGGTAAAGCTCAGAAAAAGAGAAGATTTGAAACTCGAAAACGGATTGAGCAAAGTATGAAAGAGGCTGTGGATAAATCACAAGGGCTGAACCTGCCTTCAAAGGATCTAAATGATTCAGTGTCTGCTAAAGTCGTTAGCAAACACGTTACTTCTTATTCTAAACCTTCACAAACAAATATTCTTCATCATCATCTTATCTTAAATATTATAAGATATCTCCGTATCTCCCATTATACATACTCTACGTATTTCTGGAGATATTTTCACAATTATTCTTATCTGAAGTCATCTATCTCTTCGTAATATCTGCAACGTAAAAGAAACTGTGTTAGTTTTTAAATTCTGAAAAATTCGAATATGAATGATTTTGAAGTAGTGTTGGGAGCTGAAGCATGAGTTAGTATAATATAATAACACTTGATCAATGTGATTATATTACGGTGATTCATGCTGAGTTTCTAATGGAACGTGATGATTCACAGAACATACCGTCATCATGTACCATTTACACGACTCTTACATTCTATCTAATCTCTAAACACATCAAGAAAATATTTTTCTTGATGGTTCTGTCTTTTCCAGGGTATTCTGGTAATTTAACAAGTCAAGATCGTGCCATTACCATTCCCTTCTTAGAACATTAACAAATTTTCATTCTGAAACTTATATCTGTGAATTCTGGACCATTACAAGAGATGCTTAATCGTAAGAAGAAGAAACGGAGGGACAAAGTTCCGAAACAGAAATTAGAGTATAAATCGCAGCAAATAGGAGAGAGTGTTAACTGTGGATGACAGTGATTATAGGAAACAGAAATAGGGACATTGAAATATAAGAGGAGATATAAAGCCCGATAACAACACAAAAATTACAAACCGTGTATATCAATGTTTATCGCAACATAAAGACACGGGAGAATTATAAGTACTATAACCCCAAGGGCAAAGTAGAAGTAAGCAGATTCCTCTGGTGGAAGTTGGAAAAGGAGAATAATTGTTGTAATAGTAAGGATAAGGACAAGGATTAGAACTGGATTAAGCATTTTCATAATCTTTTGAATTTGAGAATTGAGTATAGGAATGATAAAAGTAACGGAATGAAAGAAGTTAATTTATAGTGAAATATCTGATAGAAAAATCAAAACAGATCTCCGCATTTAATTAGAGAAATCCTGATTTCCTTATTCGCCGAAGAATCAAATCTTTTAGATTTAGAAGATTTTCTTTAAATCCCTTGAATTCCGGAATTCAACCAAGACAACGTCAAAAGTTAAAACAAAAACTTTAATTATCATTTCCTTTCTTTTATGATAGTTTCACTCCTACGTTTCGAGAAATTAAATTCTTTTATCCGTATTTCTTAATAATGATAAAACTCTACGTATCAGCTTACAATCGTCATAATAACATTCTCATTGTTAGCCATGACGACCTCTATCAAATTTCGGGGACGAAATTTCTTTAACGGGTAGGTACTGTGACGACCCGGAAATTTCCGAACAAATTTAAACTTGATCTTTATATGTTTCCGACACGATAAGCAAAGTTTGTAAAGTTAAATCTCAAGAATTTTAAACTATGTTCATACATTCATTTAACCTCGACCAAACTCCGACGATTCACGAACTAGTAAATGAACGGTTATGATTATATATGTATATGTGTATATATATAACTTAAACCATTAACAAAGTATTAAACGTATAATATTTTACATGGACGTAATTATTTCAATATGTTTATCGATGAAAATAGAAGATAAGATTCAATGATTGAATTATCAGATACATTGAATTATGATTTAGGAGTCTCTGTTAAGAGGTCCACATTGATTTGAGAAATCGTTCATTTTTAACAATATTCGGAAAATGATAAAGTAATTTACGAGTAAGAACAAATGGATCTATTATCAAGAAGTAGACAAAAGATAGTGGAAGACTAAATTACATAGTAATTATTTGATTTAGTTTCAAAAGACGCTTTACGATATAATAGAACTCAAATATTTAAGATGTCTTTGATTGAATAATGTGAGATGGAATATTGGTTGATTAAATATGTAGATTATCTACAACGTGTATTAAAACGTGTTTAAGAATATTGAAGATACATATATAGTTTCAAATTAAGTAACACTTGATTCAATTGATATTTAGATATGTCATTTAGAACGTTTGATAAACGTTAGCGCACAAATGGATTACGTCAAATTAAGTTTCAAAGTATAAATGTTACGAGTTATAATATTTTTCTAAATGATTTTAAAATAAACTTTAAAGTATATTTAGTTTTAAAAGACTAAATAGTATATTATTAGATAAATACTTCAAACAAATATATTATGTATAAATTTACAATTTTAAATAAAAATATATATAAATATATATAGATATATATATTTTAACTTAGTCATAAAAACGTCCTGATTTAAACTAATATATTTTGACAAACAACGAGTCCCTGATTTATAGAAGCAAATAACCACAACGCTCAAATTTTATAAGATACATTTTCCTAAAGCATTTTTTTTTATGAATAAATCAAATTATTATTAAAGGTACGCGTCGCGTAACGTAAAGGGCTAGTTTTCTAAACGTACGATAGTGCGCTCGAAAAACCGAAAGTGGTACATGAGTCGTGAGACCACGTCCGTGTCATTTTTGTAAAAATTATATTTTTACCATGCACGTAAATATAATATAATATTTAATTAATTCTAAAGATTAAATATAATATATATTAAATAATAAATAAATATGAATCATATGTTACATTAGGAGTGTCGGCAGCAAGATAGATATACATATGAGCTGGAACATGAGTGCATGCGAACACATGTTTTTCTCAAGGAGCCCCCATGCGATCGCATGGGGGATTTGGTGAGATCAAGTCTTTAAAGCTCGCAAGTTTTCTCATTCTGATTCATTTTTGTTCACAACTAGATCTCTCTATATTTATAATTATAATTATTAATATTATTATTATTACTATTATTAATATTAAGATTTATTGATATTAATTTTATTATTATTAGTATTAGTATTATTAGGAGCGATATATTATTAGTATTATCTACATAAAATACTACGACGAGGTTCTGCCCAAGTGTTTTTCAAAACAAGTTTTATGAGTGGGTCAAAGCTAAGAAAATTATGGATTATAGCTATGGAGGTGATGGGTATGGTTCATGGGTATGCTCGCGAGGTCAATCTAGTGTTTATCATCTCCGTTGCGTCTACGTACCTTTCCTGCAATATTGAATCTCTATATTGATACGTGAGTACTCGTAAATTAATTTTTACATATCAATAGTGTATCCCTGACTAGTGCTCGAGTATTTAGGATTATGCATGCTTGTACTTTTAATATTGCCCTTAGTTAGGTTATGTTGAATCTCGAATTAGTTACACCTGGAGTTGAGATAAGGTATAAGATATGCATGTCGTTGGAAAGCTAGCGAAAAATTAAGAACTTTTTCTTTAGAAGTCGAATGGTTTCGATGAACGGATTAGAAGTTATAGTCAATTGAATTTTTAATATTATTATTAAAAATGATTATTATTATCGCCGCTGTTATCGTCGTTCTAGTTTTTATCAAATTATTATTATTATTATTATTATTATTATTATTATTATTATTATTATCAAATTATCAATAAAAAGTATTATCATTAAAAATTGTTATTTTTATTATTATTACTATCATTAAAAGTATAATTAGTATTATTATTATTATTATTACCATTAAAATATTTATTAGTAATATCATTATCATAATATTTATTATTATTAGTGTTATAATATTAAGTAACACTTAATTATTATAATTACTATTATTATCATTAAAAGGAACACGATATAAAAGACGATTTAAAAGCTACTAACAAATCAATTAGGAAATAATAAGCATGAGTATCATGATCATGATGAAATTTAAAATATTGTAAGAAACTGATTTAGATAAAATTATCATTTTTTTATTATTACTTTTATCACTATTATTATTAAAGGTATTATTAATATTAAAAAATATCATTTTTACAAAAGTTATTATTTTTTAATAGGAATATCATTGTTAATATAAATTTTACTAATATCATGAATTAGAATTTATCATTTTTCATAATATCATTTTTAGTAAATATAAAAATTAATATTTAAAAATATAAAACGACGATATTTAAAATATAATAATCATGTATAAATTTTGGAAAATATTTTGAGTCAAATTGACTTTTGTTGACTTTTGCATATAGTCTTGAGCATTAGGATTGTGGTACACTATGACTTGACTTAAATTATTAGACAAATTTTGACCAACATAAATATACATAATTAATTTAGGTTCGTGAATCCGAGGCCAACCTTGCACTTGTTCAATGACGTTATATGTATTTTTACTACGAAATACAGTATGGTGAGTTTCATTTGCCTTTTTACCCTTTATATTTTTGGGACTGAGAATACATGCGCTTTTATAAATGTTTGACGAAATAGACACAAGTAATTGAAACTACATTCTATGGTTGAATTATCGAAATCGAATATGCCCCTTTTTATTAAAGTCTGGTAATCTAAGAATTAGGGAACAGACACCCTAATTGACGCGAATCCTAAAGATAGATCTATTGGGCCTAACAAACCCCATCCAAAGTACCGGATACTTTAGTACTTCGAAATTTATATCATGTCCGAAGGAGGATTCCGGAATGATAGGGGATATTCTTATATGTATCTAGTTAATGTCGGTTACCAGGTGTTCACCATATGAATGATTATTTTTGTCTCTATGCATGGGACGTATATTTATGAGAACTGTAAATGAAATTCTTGTGGTCTATTAAAATGATGGAAATAAATGATTATGATAAACTAATGAACTCACCAACCTTTTGGTTGACACTTTAAAGCATGTTTATTCTCAGGTGTTAAAGAAATCTTCCGCTGTGCATTTGCTCATTTTAAAGATATTACTTGGAGTCTTTCATAGCATATTTCGAAGAACGTTGCATTCGAGTCATTGAGTTCATCAAAGATTATTATTAAATCAATTTATAGTTGGATAGTGGATATTATGAAATGGTATGCATGCCTGTCAATTTTCGATGTAAAGAAAGTTTGTCTTTTAAAAACGAATGCAATGTTTGTAAAATGTATCATATAGAGGTCAAATACCTCGCAATGTAATCAACTATTGTGAATCGTTTATAATGTATATGAACGGGTCCTTTCAAGGAGAATGTTCTTTAGGAGAAGGAACTGAACAAATTGATGAAGCTGAAATGTTAGCTACACTTATAGCTAATGGATATGAACCAACAACAGAAGAAATTCAAATGCTAAAAGAAGAAGACAGATATCGATATAAATCATCGATAGAAGAACCTCCGACATTAGAGTTAAAGCCACTTCCAAACCATTTGGAATACGCTTATTTACATGGTAAATCTGAATTACCTGTAATAATATCGTCTTCTCTTACTGAAAATGAGAAATCACAACTCATTTCTGTGTTGAAAGCACATAAACCAGCCATTGCATGGAAGATTCATGATATTAAAGGAATAAGTCCTTCGTATTGCACACATAAAATCCTTATGGAAGAAGGTCATAAAACGTATGTGCAACGCCAACGAAGACTAAATCCGAATATGCAAGATGTTGTTAAAAAAGAAATAATTAAACTGCTAGATGCAGGTTTAATTTATCCAATCTCTGTAGTCAACTTTTTAAAACGTCTTTTTGCAAGGTTTGGAACACCGAAGCTTTAATAAGTGATCGGGGAACTCATTTCTGTAACAATCAACTTGAGAAAGTTCTCAAAACATATGGAGTAACTCATAAAATCTCCACCGCATATCATCCACAAACAAGTGGACAAGTTGAAAATACCAACCGAGCTTTAAAACGTATTCTAGAAATAACTGTAAGATCATATCCGAAGGAATGGTCCATTAAATTGGAGGATGCACTCTGGGCTTTTAGAACAGCCTACAAAACTCCAATTGGAACCACACCTTTTAAACTTGTTTATGGAAAAGAATGTCATCTTCCAGTAGAAATTGAACACAAAGCATTTTGAGCTTTGAAGACATGTAATCTTGATTTACATGAAGCCGGACGTCTACGGTTAAGTCAACTAAACGAATTAGAAGAATTAAGACATGAAGCATACGAAAATTCATTAATCTATAAAGAAAGAACGAAGAAATGGCATGATAAAAGAATCAGAAGTTCAAAAGAATTTAAAGAAGGAGACAGAGTTCTTCTTTTCAATTCACGATTCAAGCTATTCCTGGAAAATTGAAATCAAGATGGTCTGGACCATTCATAGTAAAAAGAGTTTTCCCATACGGAACGATAGAATTAATAAATTCAAATGGAATTGAATTTAAAGTTAATGGTCACAGAGTTAAACATTACATAGATAGTCCAATGGAAGTTGACAATGAAGTTAATCACAATTTTGATACCACAGCTAACTAAGTGTGGGGAGAATCAAGTCTTTTAAAGGATAATATGTATTTCTGTTAGAGTTAGATTTTCTGTTTTCGTGTAGTTCTCGAAAATGGAACCCGAATGGTCTTTCCCTAGCAGACCCTAAAGAACTAGTCTTCTCCCCCCATTCTGAATTTTTATTTTTTTTAGGTTTTTACGAAATGAAGACTTCCTGTGAACTAAACCATGGTCTAATGCTACACGCTTTGATCACAAAACGTAATAATGACACACTTCCGAGTGAAATAGTATCAGTAATCAGAGAAAGATTGGACGGAGTAAGAAAAGAATCCAGATGCGAAGATAATAAGTTACAATTTGGTAAAGGAAAATCAAAATCCGCAGCGAAAAGAAGAGCACGACACCTAGAAAGATGTCACAAATGTGGAAAATGGTCACATGGAGGTAAATGTTCAAATAATCAAACCTATTCAAACACCGAATTTGTTACTTTATGCAGAGACGGACCGTTCATATGTTTAGAAGAAAAAACACTGAATGCTCGAGGTTACGCCTATGTAGCCATGGAAAACCAATTAAACCGACTATCTTATGAATGGGATAGATCATATAACTAAGAATACTATCTCACAGGTAAGTCTGTACAGTTTTTATTTTTTTTATTTTTATTTTTAACCTTTTGATAATAAACGCTAATTTGTTCGCTATAAAGTATTAAATTGGTATTGAATAAAATTAGGTTTGGTGACCGAAATTATTGATATCATTCAAAAATTTATTACATCACTGCGAAATTTAACGTTTATTCTTAAGGTATAAATATCTTTAATCAATCAATCCAAAATATTTCAAAAATTCGTCATGAGTTAAATTAGGTCATGGAACCGAAATTACTTTACCGAAAAGAGGGGCGTATGTTTTTGATAATATGTGATTGATTAAAGTGGGATAAAAGACCAAAAAAAATTTTTAATTTTATTTTTACCATGTTTTTAAAATTAATATAAAAATCTAAAATTGATAATATGTGATTGATTACTTTAATATAAGTTTGTATGTAAAAAAATAAAATTTAAATTAAGTTTGGTGTGAATTTTATTTTTATGCATTTTAAATTTTAAGTTTGGTGTGAATTTTATTTTTATGCATTTTAAATTTTACGTTTGGTGTGAATTTTTAATATTAATTTTGAATTTTATGCATTTTTTTAAATTTAAGTTGTGTGAATTTAAAAAACAAAAAAATTACTTTATTTCGCTAAGTTAAAAATTTGATTTTTAAAATTCGTCGTAAGTTGAAGACTAGGTCTTTGAACCAAAATTGCTTTACCCGAGGGAGGGACGAGAACTTTTATTATCATTATTTTTAATCTTATTGAATTAAAGTATGCCAAAAACAAAACAAAAAACCCAAAAATCTTAGCCTTTAAAACAATCGCTACAAAAAGATAAATTTTAAAATTTTGTCGAAGGACGGACTAGGACATCGATCCGAAACGACCTCATCCTAAAACAAAGGAAAACAAAATTTTAAATTTATTTTATATTTGTTTTATAAGTTAAGGTTTATTATTAAAAAAAAAAACAAAAAAACACCGCGACTCGCGGAGTTTGCATTGGCCAAATGCCGCGACTCGCGGAGAGACCAAATTATAGAAAAAAAAAATAAAAGGCCGAACAGATCAGTTGCACACTCCACACCCACAAAATACTGCGAAATACACACACAAACACATCTCAAATTCGTAATTTTGGGCCATTTTTCATCAAATCTTTTACTAAAATCATGTTGAGAAGGATGCTATCAAGGAATTACTCAAGAAAAACGGTAAATTTCTACAACTAAACACCATTTAATCCGAAAATTAGTGTTCTTGAGCAATTTTTTTACCCAATTCGATTTTGATGCTTTTTAATGTAATTATGCTTAAATTGTTTGTGTATTATGCTTGTATAACCTAGATTGATGCTATTTAACATGATTAGAAGCCTTAAACTTCAAATTTTGAGTAATCCAGGGTTTGTGTTCTTGAGCAAATTTGGGGCTTTTTGATATAAACAGGTTATGGCCGATTTTTGTCATGAATTGTTGCTAAATTAAGTAGTGTAACATGTTTAGATAGTTAAATGATCCAAACTTTGAGCCTAAACATGATTTTGAGAATTAAAGTGGACTTTTTCAAGTCTAAAATTCATGAACTTGATTTTTGGAAAATAATGCCATTTGAAACTTGTTTAATTGCTAGTAATGATTATTTTGACATGTTATTTGAGTTGAATGCTTATGAACTTGGTGATCATTTTCGTATATGCTTATTTGAAAAAGTGTAGATTTGATAAAAATATGAAAATGAACATAAGTTTGATATAAATTGGACATGTCATTGTAATTATTTTGATTGATGATTTTGCTGACACTAATGCATATTTGGATGCACAAAAATTGTGTTTGATGTGTTTTGCAGACTGAAAGGGGTGAATCTTCATCCCAATCTCGCAATGCTCCTGCTGAGAATGCGGAACAACAGGAGGTGGATAACTACTACAAACAAGATATACCTCATCCAGTTATGACATTTTCTGATATGCACTTGGAAGATTTGCACCCGAACTTGAGATTTGACAGACGTTGGATAGATTATCCAAAATACCAAAGGGGCTTGCATACTCTTCATTCTAAAGCTGTTGAAGTACCTAGGGTCATAGAATGGGGACCGTTAGAAGCTGTAGAATTGGCCGAGCCAATTAGGGAATTACTTACACAGAGGTATGGTAATTCTACTTTTAACGATTGGGTACGTTTATTCAACATGCGTAGACCTGTATATAAAGTATGGTGTGAAGAATTGTTGTGTAGTATAGAAATAAATGATCGGGTAGCTAGTTTAACTGATCGATCTTTTATTAGATTTTTGTTAGGAGGTTCGATGCGCCACATCTCTTTACTAGACATGGCTCAGGCCTTACGTATATATACGCCTGAGGAGCTAGCATCTGCCGATTGTAGAGGGTTGATACTAAATGGTAGAAAGATAGACGAAAATTTTGATACGCATGGTGTATGGAGTCAAATGACTAGCCATCACCGATTTAAAGGGGGAAATTACTCTTATTTGGATATAGATAGAGCAGAGTTAAGAGTAATTCATAGGTTTTTAGCCAATTCGATTACACAACGAGGTAAGAACAAGGAAAAGGTAAATGAACAGGATTTATTTTACCACATGTGTATTCGAGACCCACAAAGCGCTGTAAGTATACCTTATTGTTGAAATGTCCCGTTCTTATTGATTAAAAACGTTCCATATTAATTGATTTCGTTGCGAGGTTTTGACCTCTATATGAGACGTTTTTCAAAGACTGCATTCATTTTTAAAACAAACCATAACCTTTATTTTATAAATGAAGGTTTAAAAAACTTTACGTAGATTATCAAATAATGATAATCTAAAATATCCTGTTTACACACGACCATTACATAATGGTTTACAATACAAATATGTTACATCGAAATCAGTTTCTTGAATGCAGTTTTTACACAATATCATACAAACATGGACTCCAAATCTTGTCCTTATTTTAGTATGCAACAGCGGAAGCTCTTAATATTCACCTGAGAATAAACATGCTTTAAACGTCAACAAAAATGTTGGTGAGTTATAGGTTTAACCTATATATATCAAATCGTAACAATAGACCACAAGATTTCATATTTCATTACACATCCCAAACATAGAGATAAAAATCATTCATATGGTGAACACCTGGTAACCGACATTAACAAGATGCATATATAAGAATATCCCCATCATTCCGGGACACCCTTCGGATATGATATAAATTTCGAAGTACTGAAGCATCCGGTACTTTAGATGGGGTTTGTTAGGCCCAATAGATCTATCTTTAGGATTCGCGTCAATTAGGGTGTCTGTTCCCTAATTCTTAGATTACCAGACTTAATAAAAAGGGGCATATTCGATTTCAATAATTCAACCATAGAATGTAGTTTCATGTACTTGTGTCTATTTTGTAAATCATTTATAAAACCTGCTTGTATTCTCATCCCAAAAATATTAGATTTTAAAAGTGGGACTATAACTCACTTTCACAGATTTTTACTTCGTCGGGAAGTAAGACTTGGCCACTGGTTGATTCACGAACCTCAAGTTTAGTAGGTAAACCTACTGGAAGTGACAAGAAATGATCTAGCTTCAAAGGATCTTGGATGGCTTGAAAGTTCTTGAATAAGAAAGATAACCTACTGTATATAACAAAGGTTTCTTGATCTTAGATGATTACTTGGAATGGATTAGAAAGCTTGGAAGTAAATTAGTAAACTTGAAGGGATTTTTGAAGTGTTCTTGAAGTGTTCTTCCTATGATGATTATAGCTTGATTCTTGAAGTGATTTTTGATGAAGATGATGATTAACTACTGGAAAAATACGTTCATAATAGTGTGTGTGTGTGTGTTGAGAGAGAATTAGAAAGAGAATTGGAAGTGAAATGGATTGAATGATGAGTGGTAATTGGTGAGTGGTGAGTGGGGTAAAAAGGAGTTCTAGTTAGTTGACTAGCTCATGGTAGAAGTTAAAATTGATTAGTCATACATGACATAATCAAGAGTGGAATCCCATGCTAGTTCCTATTGGTATATACCCATAGTAAGTAGGTTTTGAAGCTGTGTATAATACGGGTAAGAATACGACTAGAATTCTTGATGAAAGAAAAGAATGGGAAAGTAACTGTAACCATTTTCGTTAAGTATGAGTTTTTGATATATGTCTTGAAGTCTTCCAAAAGTATTTTAATACATCTAAATACACTACATGTATATACATTTTAACTGAGTCGTTAAGTCATCGTTAGTCGTTACATGTAAGTGTTGTTTTGAAACCTTTAAGTTAACGATCTCAATTAATGTTGTTAACCCATTGTTTATTATATCTAATGAGATGTTAAATTATTATATTATCATGATATTATGATATATTAATATATCTTAATATGATATATATACATTTAAATGTCGTTACAACGATAATCGTTACAAATATGTCTCGTTTCGAAATCCTTAAGTTAGTAGTCTTGTTTATATGTATATAACTCATTGTTAATATACTTATGGAGATACTTACTTATCATAATCTCATGTTAACCATATGTATATCCATATATATATCGTCATGTCGTTTTTACAAGTTTTAACGTTCGTGAATCGCCGGTCAACTTGGGTGGTCAATTGTCTATATGAAACATATTTCAATTAATCAAGTCTTAACAAGTTTGATTGCTTAACATGTTGGAAACATTTAATCATGTAAATATCAATCTCAATTAATATATATAAACATGGAAAAGTTCGGGTCACTACAGTACCTACCCGTTAAATAAATTTCGTCCCGAAATTTTAAGCTGTTGAAGGTGTTGACGAATCTTCTGGAAATAGATGCGGGTATTTCTTCTTCATCTGATCTTCACGCTCCCAGGTGAACTCGGGTCCTCTACGAGCATTCCATCGAACCTTAACAATTGGTATCTTGTTTTGCTTAAGTCTTTTAACCTCACGATCCATTATTTCGACGGGTTCTTCGATGAATTGGAGTTTTTCGTTGATTTGGATTTCATCTAACGGAATAGTGAGATCTTCTTTAGCAAAACATTTCTTCAAATTCGAGACGTGGAAAGTGTTATGTACAGCCGCGAGTTGTTGAGGTAACTCAAGTCGGTAAGCTACTAGTCCGACACGATCAATAATCTTGAATGGTCCAATATACCTTGGATTTAATTTCCCTCGTTTACCAAATCGAACAACGCCTTTCCAAGGTGCAACTTTAAGCATGACCATCTCTCCAATTTCAAATTCTATATCTTTTCTTTTAATGTCAGCGTAGCTCTTTTGTCGACTTTGGGCGGTTTTCAACCGTTGTTGAATTTGGATGATCTTCTCGGTAGTTTCTTGTATAATCTCCGGACCCGTAATCTGTCTATCCCCCACTTCACTCCAACAAATCGGAGACCTGCACTTTCTACCATAAAGTGCTTCAAATGACGCCATCTCAATGCTTGAATGGTAGCTGTTGTTGTAGGAAAATTCTGCTAACGGTAGATGTCGATCCCAACTGTTTCCGAAATCAATAACACATGCTCGTAGCATGTCTTCGAGCGTTTGTATTGTCCTTTCGCTCTGCCCATCAGTTTGTGGATGATAGGCAGTACTCATGTCTAGACGAGTTCCTAATGCTTGCTGTAATGTCTGCCAGAATCTTGAAATAAATCTGCCATCCCTATCAGAGATAATAGAGATTGGTATTCCATGTCTGGAGACGACTTCCTTCAAATACAGTCGTGCTAACTTCTGCATCTTGTCATCTTCTCTTATTGGCAGGAAGTGTGCTGATTTGGTGAGACGATCAACTATTACCCAAATAGTATCAAAACCACTTGTAGTCCTTGGCAATTTAGTGATGAAATCCATGGTAATGTTTTCCCATTTCTATTCTGGGATTTCGGGTTGTTGAAGTAGACCTGATGGTTTCTGATGCTCAGCTTTGACCTTAGAACACGTCAAACATTCTCCTACGTATTTAGCAACATCGGCTTTCATACCCGGCCACCAAAAATGTTTTTTGAGATCCTTGTACATCTTCCCCGTTCCAGGATGTATTGAGTATCTGGTTTTATGAGCTTCTCTAAGTACCATTTCTCTCATATCTCCAAATTTTGGTACCCAAATCCTTTCAGCCCTATACCGGGTTCCGTCTTCTCGAATATTAAGATGCTTCTCCGATCCCTTGGGTATTTCATCCTTTAAATTTCCCTCTTTTAAAACTCCTTGTTGCGCCTCCTTTATTTGAGTAGTAAGGTTATTATGAATCATTATATTCATATATTTTACTCGAATGGGTTCTCTGTCCTTCCTGCTCAAGGCATCGGCTACCACATTTGCCTTTCCCGGGTGGTAACGAATCTCAAAGTCGTAATCATTCAACAATTTAATCCACCTACGCTGCCTCATATTCAGTTGTTTCTGATTAAATATGTGTTGAAGACTTTTGTGGTCGGTATATATAATACTTTTGACCCCATATAAGTAGTGCCTCCAAGTCTTTAATGCAAAAACAACCGCGCCTAATTCCAAATCATGTGTCGTATAATTTTGCTCGTGAATCTTCAATTGTCTAGACGCATAAGCAATCACCTTCGTTCGTTGCATTAATACACAACCGAGACCTTGCTTTGATGCATCATAATAAATCACAAAATCATCATTCCCTTCAGGCAATGACAATATAGGTGTCGTAGTTAGCTTTTTCTTCAATAACTAAAACGCTTTCTCTTGTTCATCCTTCCATTCAAATTTCTTCCCTTTATGCGTTAATGCAGTCAAGGGTTTTGCTATCCTGGAAAAGTCTTGGATGAACCTTCTGTAGTAACCAGCTAGTCCTAAAAACTGGCGTATGTGTTTCGGAGTTTTCGAGGTTTCCCACTTTTCAACAGTTTCTATCTTTGCCGGATCCACCTTAATACCTTCTTTGTTCACTATGTGACCGAGGAATTGAACTTCTTCCAACCAAAATGCACACTTTGAAAACTTAGCGTACAATTCTTCCTTCCTCAATACTTCTAACACCTTTCTCAAATGTTCACCGTGTTCTTGGTCATTCTTTGAGTAAATAAGTATGTCATCAATGAAAACAATGACAAACTTGTCAAGGTATGGTCCACACACTCGGTTCATAAGGTCCATGAACACAGCTGGTGCATTAGTTAAACCAAATGGCATGACCATAAACTCGTAATGACCGTAACGTGTTCTGAAAGCAGTCTTTGGAATATCATCTTCTTTCACCCGCATTTGATGATACCCGGAACGTAAGTCAATCTTTGAATAAACAGACGAGCCTTGTAGTTGATCATATAAGTCGTCGATTCTCGGTAGTGGGTAGCGGTTCTTGATGGTAAGTTTATTTAACTCTCGGTAGTCGATACACAACCTGAATGTACCATCTTTCTTCTTGACAAACAAAACAGGAGCTCCCCACGGTGATGTGCTTGGTCGAATGAAACCACGCTCTAAAAGTTCTTGTAATTGGCTTTGCAGTTCTTTCATCTCACTGGGTGCGAGTCTGTAAGGAGCACGAGCTATTGGTGCAGCTCCTGGTACAAGATCTATTTGAAATTCAACAGATCGATGTGGGGGTAATCCCGGTAATTCTTTCGAAAATACATCGGGAAATTCTTTTGCAATGGGAACATCATTGATGCTCTTTTCTTCTGTTTGTACTTTCTCGATGTGTGCTAGAACAGCATAGCAACCTTTTCTTATTATTTTTTGTGCCTTAAAATTACTAATAAGATGTAGCTTCGTGTTGCCCTTTTCTCCGTACACCATTAAGGGTTTTCCTTTTTCTCGTATAATGCGAATTGCATTTTTGTAACAAACGATCTCTGCTTTCACTTCTTTCAACCAGTCCATACCGATTATCACATCAAAACTCCCTAACTCTACTGGTATCAAATCAATCTTAAATGTTTCGCTAACCAGTTTAATTTCTCGATTTCGACATATATTATCTGCTGAAATTAATTTACCATTTGCTAATTCGAGTAAAAATTTACTATCCAAAGGCGTCAATGGACAACTTAATTTAGCACAAAAATCTCTACTCATATAGCTTCTATCCGCACCCGAATCAAATAAAACGTAAGCAGATTTATTGTCAATCAGAAACGTACCCGTAACAAGCTCCGGGTCTTCCTGTGCCTCTGCCGCATTAATATTGAAAACTCTTCCGCGGCCTTGTCCATTCGTGTTCTCCTGGTTCGGGCAATTTCTAATAATGTGGCCCGGTTTTCCACATTTATAACAAACTACATTGGCATAACTTGCTCCGACACTACTTGCTCCGCCATTACTCGTTCCGACATCATTTGTTCCTTTCGTTCTATTAACCCCTGGTCCGTAGACCTCACACTTCGCCGCGCTATGACCATTTCTTTTACACTTGTTGCAAAATTTGGTGCAGAACCCCGAGTGATACTTTTCACACCTTTGGCATAGCTGCTTCTGATTGTTGTTGTTGTTGCGGTTATTATTGTTGTTGGGATGATTGTTGTAGTTGCTGCTGCTGTTGTTGTTGTTGTTGTTGTTGTTGTTGTTGTTGTTGTTGTTGTTGTTGTTGTTGGGCCGTTTGTTGTAATTTGCGATTGATGTTGCGATTGTTGGGATAATTGTTGCGATTATTGTTGTAATTGCTGTTGTTGTTGTATTGGTGATTCTTATCACCGTTTTCCTCCCACTTTCTTTTGACTTGCTTCACATTGGCCTCTTCAGCAGTCTGTTCTTTAATTCTTTCTTCAATCTGGTTCACTAGTTTGTGAGCCATTCCTCATGCCTGTTGTATGGAGGTGGGCTCGTGTGAACTTATATCTTCTTGGATTCTTTCCGGTAATCCTTTTACAAACGCGTCGATCTTCTCTTCCTCATCTTCGAATGCTCCCGGACACAATAGGCACAATTCTGTGAATCGTCTTTCGTACGTGGTAATATCAAATCCTTGGGTTCGTAACCCTCTAAGTTCTGTCTTGAGCTTATTGACCTCGGTTCTGGGACGGTACTTCTCGTTCATCAAGTGCTTGAATGCTAACCACGGTAGTGCGTACGCATCGTCTTGTCCCACTTGCTCTAGATAGGTATTCCACCATGTTAACGCAGAACCTGTGAAGGTATGAGTAGCGTACTTTACTTTGTCCTCTTCAGTACACTTACTTATGGCAAACACCGATTCGACCTTCTCAGTCCACCGTTTCAATCCGATCGGTCCTTCGGTTCCATCAAATTCCAAAGGTTTGCAGGCAGTGAATTCTTTGTAGGTGCATCCTACACGATTTCATGTACTGCTAGATCCAAGGTTATTGTTGGTGATGTTGTAGCGTGAGGGTACGAAATAGTATTATTTTTAATACAAAATACTACAAAATATGACACAAGTTTTTTATTTATTTATCGAGTGGGATATACCTAAACCTTGCTACAACACTATAGGCAGTGTACCTAATCGTAGAGTAGTATAGTTTTTAGTAAGTCCGGTTCGTTCCACAGGGAGCTGGCTTATTTCACACTATATTTTTAAACAACTATATTTGTACAAAATATATATAATTATATATAATAGGGGGTTTTACCGTTTAATGACCGGTTTGTCGATTTATATTTTAAGCGAAGCGTAAAGTAAATGACGATATTTAACTAACAATATAAAATAAAAAACAATAATTAAAATGACAATAAATAAAAGTACGAGGAAAAATGAAATAAAATATATTATGCTTATTTAAACTTCCGTAATCATGATGTTTGACGTGTTGATTTTAGTTTTATGTCCATGGGTTAATTGTCCTTTGTCCTGGATTATTTAATATGTCCGTCTGGTTTTTGTCCATAACAGTCCATCGGTCATAAATTTAAAGTGCGAGTGTCCTCGTCAAATTATCCTTATACCCGAAGTCAAATATTCCAATTAATTGGGGACTTAAACTGTAACAAGATTTTAATACTTTGTTATCAATTATGCCAAGTGTCCTTGTACATAATTTCACCCCTGTTTTAATTATTCTAGTGGCTATTAATCCATTCCCGTGTCCGGTTAAATGAACGATTATTCGTACATATAAATACCCCGCCCATCGTGTCCGATCGAGTGTATATGGTAATTTATAGGGACGCCCAATTGTAAATCTTTATATTAACATTAACAAACTTTCATTTAGTTAAACAAATATAAAGCCCATTAATAGCCCATAATCTAATTTCCACAAGTGTCGTTCTTTTGTCCAAACCCCAATTATGGTACAAAGTCCAATTACCCAATTTTAGTAATTAGCCCAACATCATGATTACTTCGTTTTAAATAAGCATAATAATAACTTAGTTACGAGACATTAATTTAAAAAGGAGAACATAACTTACATTGAGTATTTATCGCGTAGTGTTACACGGACAGAATTTCGACTTCAAAAACCCGAAAAATAACATTTACATAACCCAATCTAATCTAATATACCACTAATCTATATATATATATAATATATATATATATATTTGTTTATTATTATTATTATTACACACGGAGTATTATTATTATTTTTATTTTATGGGTGTGTGTAAAAACGAACGAAAACTGGCAAATTTATAGACCAGGCCTGATTCTGATCCTCATGCGACTCGCATGGGAAATAGCCTTCTGGCCATGCGAGTCGCATGGCCACCCTGGACAGCTCACATTGATTTGTCTCATAGCTTGCCGACATAATATTAAATATAAATAAAATATAAATAATTTTAATAATTATTTATATATTATATTATATTTATATGCATAGTAGACTAGATATTTTTAGTCCGTTGCGTCGGGCGTTGATAGTTGACTCATGTCCTGGTTCCGGATTTTCGAACGTCCTTGCGTACAATTTAATATCTTGTACTTTGCGTTTTGTAACTTGTACTCTTATCTTTTTTAGACGTTCTTCATCAATAATTTGAACCACTTGGATTGTATCTTGTACATTTGAGCTTTTTGGTCATTTGCGTCTTCAAATCGTCATTTTCGCCTTTTGTCTTCGCACTTATTTATTTACACAATTACAATGAAAATATAATACAATTACATATGAAAACCTATTATTTAGGAGGGATATTGCTATGAAATATATGTTCCTTTTTAGCCTTATCAAATATCCCCACACTTGAACGTTGCTTGTCCTCAACCAATACAGAACTTGAAATATAATACATCACACGAATCACTTCTTTATTCTTCACACTTTATACATTAGTGATTTTGATAGACCGGTATAAACAATGATAGTAATGATAGAACCATGGTTAAAGGTGGGTGTGTCATCCACAGTTGCCTTGGGTTTAGGTCAACGACACTTACAATCAAATAGCCGATTTACTTTCGGTTTCCAAAGCAAAGTGCACATTTGAAAGGCGGTTTACAGTCCCACATGACTATAAAAATGTAGATCCTTAAGGAAATTGGATATTTATGAAAACATTTGATCTTTTGAAAATTCAAGCTAGATTTTACCCTAGACAAGTTTTCTGATTTAATCCATTCTTTGGTGTTGCAAAATATATTTGTGGATCAATATTTTGGCTTAAAACTTTTAGGTTCGTGTAATCCACTGCTATCCTGGTATCGGAAAGCACACATCCAGTTTACTTGTTCCGTATATTACCTTTCGGTAAACTACCGTCCGGTTGTAAAGGAAAGCGATGAACAAGAAACTGTTAAGGCAATGTCTAATGACATGCATTTGATTATGGTCCAAAAACGTGTCGGATGCTAGAACTATCCTTGGTAGGAGCAATAGTAAAGATCATCCTATGATTTTTCGGTCTGGCACAAGGTCCTGTCTCTGACCATGCTATGCAACCACCGTTCTTATGGTTGACACCCGATTTGGTTCAGGTGACCTAATGAATTCTAGGTGAATTCCTAGGATTTTACGTTCAATGGTAATGAACGCATTGAAAATGGGTTTTCAGAAAACAAATCGGTTTGTATTTTTGATCAAAATATTTTCTCGTTCAAGCTCGAGTTTAGATATCATCGAATTCCATGAGTTTGTAATTCTCAATCTTTAAGGTCAATCTCAAGGATTGAGTAATATCAGGCTTAAAAGCTGATTTTTAATCTTTTAAGGAGATTATCCTTTCTGGGGATCTGATTCATTAGTCTTATCAAGCTAATTTGCACGGTGCCTCCCCATTGTACGAGATAAATCCTTCTCATGGTTAGGATAAATCTGACCACTTGGCAACCCTGTTTGATGCTGAGGTCCGTGGATTTCCTGCTGATTTTAGAAATGACTTTTCTAGATTTTTCGTCAACCTACAGCTGGTCTGGACGACAACTTCTTGACCTAAATCAAGAAGCGCGTGTCTTTTTCGGAAGACTTTACTTCCTTTTAATGATGGAATTGATTCATCGTGTAGATCCATCTCTCATTACAGTAAATCGGGTAAAACAGTTAATTTAGTCCAAAACAAAACACCTGCAATAACTTTACAGAAACATGTGATAGATAGTTCTTAATTGAATGACTTGGTATATTCTCCCCACACTTAGTTTCTTTCTTTGCCTTTTTATTCTCCTTTATTCCATTCTTAAATGAATTCAAGCATTTTGGGTTGTTTCTCAATTTATGTCCTTTTCGAGGTAACGATAATTTCGGTATTAACACCTAGTTTTCATCGTTCATAAATATATATAAACATGATTTTGACTTCATTTAATTGAAAATTTTTCAAATTTTCACAAAATTTGGCAAATAAACTAAGTGTAAACCCGAGAGAATTTATAACCCTTCCCCACACTTGAGATCATGCAATGCCCTCATTTGCATGAAATCAGACTATAATTATAAATTCATGAGGGTGATTAGTGTAGAAAAGTGATTAAGAATACCTAGTTTGTACTTACAAAGCTCGTCGAATGATAGATGGCGCGCCTCATCGTTCATTCCTTCTTATTTTATCACACATGTTTTTCTTCAAAAATGGTTGCTTTTTTAAACAGTTTGCTAATCTTTGAAAATGCGTCTTTTACCCTAACTTATCATGCATGTTTATTAACGAGTTATGCACTAACCCGAACCCCTAATTTAACGTTAAGTGGGGTTAGACTTCCCTACACTTTAGCTGACGATATGTGAAGTCGGTGGAATAAGTTCCTCGAATTAAAATAGTGAGCCAGTTATTTATATCTCGGGTGGTGTATAATATATCAATGGGTTTAAAGTTTAGACTCACCCGTTGATCGTCACTAATTAATTCTTTTTTAAGTGTAGCTTTTAGTAAATGGATATGTCTCTTTTCTGGTTCTTGGTCAAATGGATCGTTATACACTGACATACATATTCCTATAGGGTGGTCAATTCCTAACATTTCCTTCCGTTCATTCTCGGGATCAAAGTTTTCACCTCTATTACCCATTTGGGTAAAATTTGAGGTGTCATTATCTATTACAGTTCTTAGTTCATCTTCGGTAGATGATTTGTCTATTGAGAATATTGGGTTGGAAGGTTGTGGAATGGTGAATTTCGGGATCGAAGTAGATTCTTCTTCATTAATGGTACTTATCGGTCCCACCACTTTGGTCTCGGGGGTAAAATTTTCAACGTTATCGTTTTCCCAAGAGTACCAATTTGTCACCCTTACTTCTTCTTCATCCATTGGTGGATCGATGATTTCGTCGGTAGAGGCTAATGTGTCGATATGTTGTGAAATTGGTAAAACTGAATAAAAAGTATAATCTGGATAGTTGGTGATTTCGGAGCTCTCGAATTCATCAAAATTCGATGATTTGAGATTTTCTTGAACAATACTCCTCAGATCAACAGGTGTGTAGTCTGATAGAGTTTCAGCTTGCCGGTTTACAAACTCGCTCATTTGTTCATTTTGAGCATCGAGTTCTTCGAGTTTGATTTTCATATGATCTAAAGAATTTTCGGACACGTAATTTTCCTCGTCTTCTGGTTGTTGAGTTTGGATATATTCTTGGGAATAATCCCAGTTTGAATTGCGTTCTTCATAATCGTTCCATGCAGGTTCTGTGGGTGCGTAATTTTCCATAGGAACGTAATAGTAACATTCCCATGTTGAGTGATAATCTCCACAGATTTCACAACCAGTTATTGTTTCATCGTTCGCGATCCAAGATTGACTGAATGAATTGTCATCAACACTCGGTTGAGAGTATTGATTTAATTGATTTTGGAGTTCAAAAAGAGTTTCCAAGGCCTTGCTTTCAAAATTTTCCATTTTATTGCGATGGCCAAATTTTAGCTACAATGTGGTACAATCACGAATTATCCTTTTAGTTATAAAATTTAGAAAAACTTATATAAGTTATCCAATTAATAGACTTTTCTGATTTTGCCCACGTTTCGAATAGCCAAAAGATGCAGCAGGTAGCCAGGACCCTTTAAATCGGAAGCCCACAACTAGCCACTAACAAATCCAACTATTACTACGAACCAGAAAAATGTCAACGTCCATTAATTTAACCACTTAAATAATTTTTCTTTCCTTTTGGAGAATTAGATAAGAAGTAGAGAAAATTCTAAGTCCTAAAAACTAGAATGTCGAGAAATAAGAAAGAAAAAGATTGCGCGTCGAAAAGTGTCGAAAAATAAAAATAAGAAAGAAAAACGTCGGAACTTAAAAGTCTAAAAATTATATCTAAAAAGTTGCGCCTAAAGGTCTACAGGTAAAACTAAAGCGAAAAACGGCGTAGCAAAATTCTAAAGCACCTAAATCTTAGTCTAAGGAATAAGCACTTAAGGGATTTTACGGCAATGCCTAAAAATTCTAGAAATAAAAATGAAACTACGGCAAAAACTAGACTTAAAACTAAGCACGAATGATAAAAATACAAAAATTACGCTAAAAATAAATAAAAGATACAAAATATAAAAGTTAATAAAAAGTTTATAAAAATTATTAGTTTTATAAAAATATTATTTTTATATTTTATATTATAAAAGTATTAAGTTTATAAATTTAAAACTAATTAAAAGTAAATATAAATTAAATTATCTAAAAATAATAATAATAATAATAAAAACTAGGGTTATAATAATAATAATAAAATAAAACGTAATAAATGCGTTTTTAGGTCAAGTGAGTGGGCCTGTCAGAACCCCTCATGCGACTCGCATGGGTCTAAGAGAAAAGGTCATGCGACTCGCATGACCTGCTGGTTCAGTTCAAGAAGGGTTCAAAAATGACAGGTCAGTTCGTATTATTTATTATTTATTATTTATTTTTATTTTGTTTTATATTTAAAGTAAAATATATATAAAATAAATAAAAACTTATATTTTTATAAAACTAAAAATAGAAATATTTTATATTTTCATAAATAAAAATCTTAAAAATATATAAAAGCAATTATTTTTTTTCGGTTTTTAAATTTTTAAATTTTTTTTTTTATAGATTTTATATTGTTTTTCTAAAAATGTAAATAAATATTTCGCCGACTCCCCGGCAGCGGCGCCAAAAACTTGATGTTGTAGCGTGAGGGTACGAAATAGTATTATTTTTAATACAAAATACTACAAAATATGACACAAGTTTTTTATTTATTTATCGAGTGGGATATACCTAAACCTTGCTACAACACTATAGGCAGTGTACCTAATCGTAGAGTAGTATAGTTTTTAGTAAGTCCGGTTCGTTCCACAGGGAGCTGGCTTATTTCACACTATATTTTTAAACAACTATATTTGTACAAAATATATATAATTATATATAATAGGGGGTTTTACCGTTTAATGACCGGTTTGTCGATTTATATTTTAAGCGAAGCGTAAAGTAAATGACGATATTTAACTAACAATATAAAATAAAAAACAATAATTAAAATGACAATAAATAAAAGTACGAGGAAAAATGAAATAAAATATATTATGCTTATTTAAACTTCCGTAATCATGATGTTTGACGTGTTGATTTTAGTTTTATGTCCATGGGTTAATTGTCCTTTGTCCTGGATTATTTAATATGTCCGTCTGGTTTTTGTCCATAACAGTCCATCGGTCATAAATTTAAAGTGCGAGTGTCCTCGTCAAATTATCCTTATACCCGAAGTCAAATATTCCAATTAATTGGGGACTTAAACTGTAACAAGATTTTAATACTTTGTTATCAATTATGCCAAGTGTCCTTGTACATAATTTCACCCCTGTTTTAATTATTCTAGTGGCTATTAATCCATTCCCGTGTCCGGTTAAATGAACGATTATTCGTACATATAAATACCCCGCCCATCGTGTCCGATCGAGTGTATATGGTAATTTATAGGGACGCCCAATTGTAAATCTTTATACTAACATTAACAAACTTTCATTTAGTTAAACAAATATAAAGCCCATTAATAGCCCATAATCTAATTTCCACAAGTGTCGTTCTTTTGTCCAAACCCCAATTATGGTACAAAGTCCAATTACCCAATTTTAGTAATTAGCCCAACATCATGATTACTTCGTTTTAAATAAGCATAATAATAACTTAGTTACGAGACATTAATTTAAAAAGGAGAACATAACTTACATTGAGTATTTATCGCGTAGTGTTACACGGACAGAATTTCGACTTCAAAAACCCGAAAAATAACATTTACATAACCCAATCTAATCTAATATACCACTAATCTATATATATATAATATATATATATATATTTGTTTATTATTATTATTATTATTACACACGGAGTATTATTATTATTTTTATTTTATGGGTGTGTGTAAAAACGAACAAAAACTGGCAAATTTATAGACCAGGCCTGATTCTGATCCTCATGCGACTCGCATGGGAAATAGCCTTCTGGCCATGCGAGTCGCATGGCCACCCTGGACAACTCACATTGATTTGTCTCATAGCTTGCCGACATAATATTAAATATAAATAAAATATAAATAATTTTAATAATTATTTATATATTATATTATATTTATATGCATAGTAGACTAGATATTTTTAGTCCGTTGCGTCGGGCGTTGATAGTTGACTCATGTCCTGGTTCCGGATTTTCGAACGTCCTTGCGTACAATTTAATATCTTGTACTTTGCGTTTTGTAACTTGTACTCTTATCTTTTTTAGACGTTCTTCATCAATAATTTGAACCACTTGGATTGTATCTTGTACATTTGAGCTTTTTGGTCATTTGCGTCTTCAAATCGTCATTTTCGCCTTTTGTCTTCGCACTTATTTATTTACACAATTACAATGAAAATATAATACAATTACATATGAAAACCTATTATTTAGGAGGGATATTGCTATGAAATATATGTTCCTTTTTAGCCTTATCAGTTGGTATGTAGCGCCGCCTGTACTGCGGCTATGTTTGAAGCTAGAAAAGTACAGAATTCCTCTTCATTCATATTCACAGTGTGTCGAGTAGTCAGTGCCATTTCCTTCAAAATAGTCAAATGGAACAAGTTAATCATACAGAATATTAAGAGTAGTTAATAGTATTTCGTAGCATAATATGAACTCATTTATAAAAGCTTTTTCTTCATATTAGCGTTTTATAAGTTTAAATTCGGTTAGTACCTACCCGTTAAGTTCATACTTAATAGCTAATATACAATTCAACTACTACAATTCTATATGAAAAACTGATTATAATAATATTTCGCATTCAAACTTTTATACAATATTTTACAAACTTACAATACCGCTTATTTTACATAAAGCATGAAATATAGCACACAATAACTTTGATACAAGATAGTTGTGAAGATAATTCTAGCTAGTACATAAGTCGTTCAGCAAAGGCAATAAAGACACGTAATTCATACGTCCAGAAACAAGTCATGCATTCTGGTTTTACTAGGACTACTTCCATTCTTGGTCTTGTGGAACATAACCGTTATGGCCATTGATAAGACAGCGTGTTGTAACATCGTCAAAGGGACGAGGGTTACGTAATGTCCAACAGTCCCGTAACAATCTGAAAACCTCATTTCTTACCCCAATTACCGACTCCGTCACTTGTGGGAACGTTTTGTTTAATAGTTGTAGGCCGATGTTCTTGTTCTCACTTTGGTGAGAAGTGAACATTACTAATCCGTAAGCATAACATGCTTCTTTATGTTGCATGTTAGCCGCTTTTTCTAAATCACGAAGTCCAATATTCGGATATATTGAGTCAAAATAATTTCTTAACCCATTGCGTAAAATAGCATTTGGGTTCCCCGCAATATATGCGTCAAAGTAAACACATCGTAACTTATGGATTTCCCAATGTGATATCCCCCATCTTTCGAACGAAAGCCTTTTATAAACCAAGGCATTCTTGGAACGTTCTTCGAATGTCTTACAAACTGATCTCGCCTTAAATAGTTGTGCCGAAGAATTCTGACCGACTCTAGACAAGATTTCGTCAATCATGTCTCCGGGTAGGTCTCTTAAAATATTGGGTTGTCTATCCATTTTGTGTTTTTATACTGTAAAATAAACAAGAGTTAGATTCATAAAAAAAAAATACTTATTAATACAAGCAATTTTACATATATCATAAAGCATAAGCACACTATATTACTTATATTACACCACACGAATACAACTATCTTATTCTGAATCGCTTGTTTCTTCTTCTTCGGTTTTGGTTCGTTTTGCCAAGTTTCTAGGATATATGATGTTCCCCTAATACGAGCCGTCGTTATCCACATTGGTTTAGAAAAACCTGGTGGTTTAGAGGTTCCCGGGTCATTGTTACAACTTAAGGACTTCGGGGGTTGACGATACATATAAAGTTCATCGGGGTTGGAATTAGATTTCTCTATTTTTATGCCCTTTCCCTTATTATTTTCTTTTGCCTTTTTAAATTCAGTTGGGGTAATTTCTATAACATCATCGGAATTCTCGTCGGAATCCGATTCATCGGAGAATTGGTAATCCTCCCAATATTTTGCTTCCTTGGCGGAAACACCATTGACCATAATTAACCTTGGCCGGTTGGTTGAGGATTTTCTTTTACTTAACCGTTTTATTATTTCCCCCACCGGTTCTATTTCTTCATCTGGTTCCGATTCTTCTTCCGGTTCCGACTCTTCTTCCGGTTCCTCTTCGGGAACTTGTGAATCAGTCCACGAATCATTCCAATTTACATTTGACTCTTCATTATTATTAGGTGAGTCAATGGGACTTGTTCTAGAGGTAGACATCTATCACATAATATCAAACGCGTTAAGAGATTAATATATCACATAATATTCACATGTTAAAAATATATAGTTTCCAACAAAATTTGTTAAGCAATCATTTTTCAAGTAAACACGGTCGAAGTCCAGACTCACTAATGCATCCTAACAAACTAGATAAGACACACTAATGCAAAATTCTGGTTCTCTAAGACCAACGCTCTGATACCAACTGAAATGTCCCGTTCTTATTGATTAAAAACGTTCCATATTAATTGATTTCGTTGCGAGGTTTTGACCTCTATATGAGACGTTTTTCAAAGACTGCATTCATTTTTAAAACAAACCATAACCTTTATTTTATAAATGAAGGTTTAAAAAACTTTACGTAGATTATCAAATAATGTTAATCTAAAATATCCTGTTTACACACGACCATTACATAATGGTTTACAATACAAATATGTTACATCGAAATCAGTTTCTTGAATGTAGTTTTTACACAATATCATACAAACATGGACTCCAAATCTTGTCCTTATTTTAGTATGCAACAGCGGAAGCTCTTAATATTCACCTGAGAATAAACATGCTTTAAACGTCAACAAAAATGTTGGTGAGTTATAGGTTTAACCTATATATATCAAATCGTAACAATAGACCACAAGATTTCATATTTCAATACACATCCCATACATAGAGATAAAAATCATTTATATGGTGAACACCTGGTAACCGACATTAACAAGATGCATATATAAGAATATCCCCATCATTCCGAGACACCCTTCGGATATGATATGAATTTCGAAGTACTAAAGCATCCGGTACTTTGGATGGGGTTTGTTAGGCCCAATAGATCTATCTTTAGGATTCGCGTCAATTAGGGTGTCTGTTCCCTAATTCTTAGATTACCAGACTTAATAAAAAGGGGCATATTCGATTTCGATAATTCAACCATAGAATGTAGTTTCACGTACTTGTGTCTATTTTGTAAATCATTTATAAAACCTGCATGTATTCTCATCCCAAAAATATTAGATTTTAAAAGTGGGACTATAACTCACTTTCACAGATTTTTACTTCGTCGGGAAGTAAGACTTGGCCACTGGTTGATTCACGAACCTCAAGTTTAGTAGGTAAAACTACTGGAAGTGACAAGAAATGATCTAGCTTCAAAGGATCTTGGATGGCTTGAAAGTTCTTGAATAAGAAAGATAACCTACTGTATATAACAAAGGTTTCTTGATCTTAGATGATTACTTGGAATGGATTAGAAAGCTTGGAAGTAAATTAGTAAACTTGAAGGGATTTTTGAAGTGTTCTTGAAGTGTTCTTCCTATGATGATTATAGCTTGATTCTTGAAGTGATTTTTGATGAAGATGATGATTAACTACTGGAAAAATACGTTCATAATAGTGTGTGTGTGTGTTGAGAGAGAATTAGAAAGAGAATTGGAAGTGAAATGGAGTGAATGATGAGTGGTAATTGGTGAGTGGTGAGTGGGGTTAAAAGGAGTTCTAGTTAGTTGACTAGCTCATGGTAGAAGTTAAAATTGATTAGTCATACATGACATAATCAAGAGTGGAATCCCATGCTAGTTCCTATTGGTATATACCCATAGTAAGTACGTTTTGAAGCTGTGTATAATACGGGTAAGAATACGACTAGAATTCTTGATGAAAGAAAAGAATGGGAAAGTAACTGTAACCATTTTCGTTAAGTATGAGTTTTTGATATATGTCTTGAAGTCTTCCAAAAGTATTTTAATACATCTAAATACACTACATGTATATACATTTTAACTGAGTCGTTAAGTCATCGTTAGTCGTTACATGTAAGTGTTGTTTTGAAACCTTTAAGTTAACGATCTCAATTAATGTTGTTAACCCATTGTTTATTATATCTAGTGAGATGTTAAATTATTTTATTATCATGATATTATGATATATTAATATATCTTAATATGATATATATACATTTAAATGTCGTTACAACGATAATCGTTACATATATGTCTCGTTTCGAAATCCTTAAGTTAGTAGTCTTGTTTATATGTATATAACTCATTGTTAATATACTTATGGAGATACTTACTTATCATAATCTCATGTTAACCATATGTATATCCATATATATATCGTCATGTCGTTTTTACAAGTTTTAACGTTCGTGAATCGCCGGTCAACTTGGGTGGTCAATTGTCTATATGAAACATATTTCAATTAATCAAGTCTTAACAAGTTTGATTGCTTAACATGTTGGAAACATTTAATCATGTAAATATCAATCTCAATTAATATATATAAACATGGAAAAGTTCGGGTCACTACAATTGTGTGGGTTATTATATATCTGCTATGGTTAGGGGGATGAGACCGCATAGCATAATAGGAGGTGGTATATTTATTACTTTGATTGCTGAATATCTCGGTGTGGATATAAGTCGGGGGGGATTATTAGTCGAAGAACCAGAACCCCGCGATACAATAGGTTTAAATGTATACCATGGTGCGAAGGTTTTGAAGAGGCGAAATAACGCCGCAGTACAATACCATGGTAGACATCCACAGGTTGAGAGAAACCAACAACCAGGTAATGTGGGAGGAGGAAATGAAATGACAGAAATGCAAAGGTTTATAGCTTCACAAGAGTATGAAAATGCTAGACATCGAGCATTTGAAGATTGGCAAGTTCATCAAAACCAAATCATAGCTCATTGCTAACATGTAGGTAGAAACTATATTCCTACTCCATCGCCCGTATTTCCTCCCTGGTCTATAGAGATCCAACCACCGTATCCTACGTATAACCCATCCGAAGCATTTTATAACACATATGGTTATGCATATAACCCCTACTGGTATCAGTATCATCCCTAGTCTACTTAGTTTTATTTATTTTATAATTTGTAATGTTGATACATTTAATACTTATGTTGGAATTGTATTAGTTTTTATAATTTACAAATTTTTATTTTTAGATTTTAATAATGTTTGAATGTGGGGTAATATACCAAACTTCAAAAATATGTATATATGTTTGCAGTTTATCTTATGTACACAACAGGGCAAAACAACGCATTTTCAAAGACTGGCATTAAGTTCAGCAAAAGCAACTAATTTTGATGACAAGATGCAAAATAAATATGATATAACAACAAGACGGAATGAACAAATGATATGCACCATTTATCATTCAGCAAACAAATGCCAATATGTTTGGAAACTTTGGTAAAATTTAATCATTTTCACACAAATCACCCTCAATAATTTAAATTGTTACCGATTTCTTGCAAATGAGGGCATTGCAAGATCTTAAGTGTGGGAAGGGGTTAAATTCTTTCGGATTTTAAAATTTTTACTTTATACACTTGGTTACCATTAGAAATACTAGTAAAGTAGTAGTTGCATTAGAATCTAGTGCTCTCTGATAATAAAGAACAACCCTAGTCTTATATACTGACTACCCAATTCTAGTAAAATTTTTCAAAATTTTCAATTAAATGAACTCAAAATCATGTTTATACATATTTATGAACGATAAAACTTGGTTTTAACAGCGAAATTATTGTTACCTCGGAAAGGACATAAATTGAGAAACAAACCAAAATGTTAAAATTCATTTAAAATGGAATAGAGGACAATAAAAAGGAAAATAAAAGCCAAGTGTGGGAAAATTTACCAAGATATTTTAAACATATGTCACATATTTCTGTAACAAATAACTGAAAATACTTTTGCTTTGGACTAAACTAAACTGTTTTACCCGATGAAAGAAAAGAAAAGATGGATCTACACGATGAATCAATTCCATCATTAAAAGGAAGTAAAGTCTTCCGAAAAAGACACGCGCTTCTTGATTTAGGTCAAGAAGTTATCGTCCAGACCAGCTGTAGGTTGACGAAAAATCTAGAAAAGTCATCACTAAAATTAGCAGAAAATCTACGGACCTCAGCATCAAACAGGGTCGCCAAGTGGTCAGATTTATCTTAACCATGAGAAGGATTTATCTCGTAAAATGGGGGGGCACCGTGCAAATTAGCTTGATAAGACTAATAAATCAGATCCCCAGAAAGGATAATCTCCTTTAAAGATCAAAAATCAGCTTTTAAGACTGATATTACTCAATCCTAGATATTGACCTTAAAGATTGAGAATTACAAATTCATGGAATTCAATGATATCTAAACTCGAGCTTGAACGAGAAAATATTTTGATCAAATTATAAACCGATTTGTTTTCTAAAATCCCATTTTCAATGCGTTCATTACCATTGAACGTAAAATCCTAGGAATTCATCTGGAATTCATTAGGTCATCTGAACCAAATCGGGTGTCAACCGTAAGAACGGTGGTTGCATAACATGGTTAAAGACAGGACCTTGTGCCAGACCAACAAATTATAAGGGTGAGCTTTATTATTGCTCCTACAAAGGATAGTAATTGTGTCCGATACGTTATATACCATAATTAAAAGCATGTCAGGGGACATTGCCTTAACAGTTGCTTGTTCAACGCTTTCCTTTACAACCGGACGGTAGTTTATCGAAAGGTAATATTCAGAGCAAGTATACTGGACGTGTTGCTTTCCTAATACAAGGTTAGCAAGTGGGTGACACAAAACCGCAAGTTTTGAGCTAAAATTTTCAAATCTGAAACCCACCAAACCCACAAAAACAATTTGCAAACACCGGTGAAGGGTTATTCCGGAAAACTTATCTAGGGTAAAAGCTAGATTGAATTTTCAAAAAGATCAAATGTTTTCATAAAGATCCAATTTCCTTAATGGATCTAAATTTTATAGTCATGTGGGACTGTAAACCATATCGTTACTACAATTGTTTATACCGCCGTAAAGAAATCACTGATGTACAAAGTGTGAAGAATAAAGAAGTGATTCTAATATTTCAAGAAGATATTGCTTGAGGACAAGCAACGCTCAAGTGTGGGAATATTTGATAATGCTAAAAACGAACATATATTTCATAGCATTATTCCTCAAGAAAGACAAGCTTTTAGTTGCAATTGTTCTATTTACAAGTGATATTCGTTTAAATAATAAAAGGTGAAGACAAAAGACAGATTCGACGAATTGAAGACGCAAACGACCAAAAAGCTCAAAAGTACAAAATACAATCAAAGAGGTTCCAATTATTGATAAGAAACGTCTCGAAATTACAAGAGTACAAGATTCAAAACGCAAAGTACAAGATATAAAATAGTACGCAAGGACGTTCGAAAATTCGAAACCGGGACATGAGTCAACTCTCAACGCTCGATGCAACGGACTAAAAATTACAAGTCAACTATGCACATAAATATAATATAATATTTAAATAATTCTTATAATTATTTATATATTATATTTATATTTAAATCCGTCGGCAAACAAAGAGCCAACGTTGAGTGAGCTGTAAAATGGAACTCCGCGACTTGCGGAGTTCGAAGACCAAATGGGCCGCGACTCGCGGAGTTCCCCTGGACTCAATTCCCTATAAAAGCAAACGCAGATTGATCGCAAAAATATCCATATATATCAATCTCTCTATATCTATACGTAATATTTATATTTATAATTTATATTTTAATTTTAATTTTAATTTTAAATCCTAATAATAAGGGTATGTTAGCGAATGTTGTAAGGGTGTAAGTCGAAATTCTGTCCGTGTAACGCTACGCTATTTTTAATCATTGTAAGTTATGTTCAACCTTTTTAATTTAATGTCTCGTAGCTAAGTTATTATTATGCTTATTTAATCCGAAGTAATCATGATGTTGGGCTAAATATTAAAATTGGGTAATTGGGCTTTGTACCATAATTGGGGTTTGGACAAAAGAACGACACTTGTGGAAATTAGACTATGGGCTATTAATGGGCTTTATATTTGTTTAACTAAATGATAGTTTGTTAATTTTAATATAAATATTTACAATTGGACGTCCCTATAAATAACTATTTACACTCGATCGGACACGATGGGCGGGGTATTTATATGTACGAATAATCGTTCATTTAATCGGACACGGGAATGGATTAATAGCCACTAGAATTGTTAAAACAGGGGTGAAATTATGTACAAGGACACTTGGCATAATTGTTAACAAAGTATTAAAACCTTGGGTTACACTCAGTCGACATCGTGGTGTAATTATTAAACAAAGTATTAAAATCTTGTTACAGTTTAAGTCCCCAATTAGTTGGAATATTTAACTTCGGGTATAAGGATAATTTGTCATAACCCGACCTTAACCATAAGGATGAATACAATAACATATGATTTCATCGCGAGGTATTGACCTCTATATGCGACATTCTTCAAAAACTGCATTCGTTTTTACAATACAAACCATAACTTTTATTACAAATACAAGGTTTAAACAACTTAATAATGATTATCGTTTAGCGATAATCTTAGACTTACAAACTTTACATGTGATAATAACAATACGACATCCAACATATTTTACATTACAAATCCTCTGATATGCAGTTTTATTTTTGACACAAATATGTATACTCAAGATCTTGCTTAAATTCAACATGTTGCAGCGGAAGCTTTTAGTTATCACCTGAGAATAAACATGCTTAAAACGTCAACATAAAGTTGGTGAGATATAGGTTTAATGCCGGCAGCGTTATAAATATAGACCACAAGATTTCATATATAAACGTTTTAATAAAAATATTCTAAGTTGTTGAGCACTTGATAACCATACTTAACATTTAATCAACGTCGCATATTCCCTTTATTATGAAATCTTACTACACCGTACCAAGTGTAGTCACCAAAACGAAGTACTGTGCAACCGTTGAATACTGGTCGTCCAGTCCGGTTGGGGTTGTCAGGCCCGATAGATCTATCAATAGGATTCGCGTTTACAATACCTCATGTAAATAATAGTTACCAAGCTACAGGGAAGTATGCCAGTGGTGCAACTCAACGTAGAATATATATTTTTAATCACTTGTGTCCATAACGTAAATCATAAAATGCATGTATTCTCATCCCGAAATATTTAGAGTTTAAAAGTGGGACTATATACTCACTTTTGCCTTGAAGGTAATAAACACGACTTGGTCTCCGATTGATATCACAAACCTAACCATATATATAATATATCAACATATTTTCTTTTCAAGTAATCGTTACATATATATATATATATATATATATATATATATATATATATATATATATATATATATATATATATATATATATATATATATATATATATATATATATATATATATATACTTTTAATATTTTCTTAGTCCGTAGTTAGCAGTCCGATGTTAGTGGTCCACAATTAGTTGCTTAAATAAAATAAATAAAGACCCCATCGTATTCGTATTGATTAGAATTAATCTCGACCCATGGTACCATGTTGTCAAGTGACGTGTTGCGTACATAAAGTACCGTGTTGTCAAATGACGTGTTGCGTACAATCATGAGGTCTTATGATTAATCTTCTCGTGTTGTTTACGGGTGGTCCTGAAATATATAAAATCAAATCATAAGTAAATATATATTAAATATTATGTTAATTAGCCAAGATATGATTAATCCGATTTTGTCATAATATGATATATTACAGGTATTGAAGTGTTTTTTTAAAAATCAAATTAGAAGGATCTATTTAGTTTGCGAACAAGTTTGTAATCACTCAAACTATGTTCTTGTTGTTAAAATTTTACAACACAAAATAAGATAGCTATATAAATATGAATCGAATAAGGTTATGAATAAGGTTACTACCTCAAGTTACTTGGACAAAGCTACTGGAAAAGGTAAGAAAAATCTTGGAATCAAAAGAGTGGTGGAGTGGGATTGAAAGATTGGAAGTAATCTCCTTGAAATCGGATGACTATATTGATACGTTCTTGAGTAGGTAAATGAAGAGAGATTAGGGAGTGAATTAACTTGAAAGAAAATTGGAAATGAAATTGTATGTGTGTGTGTGTGTGTAAAATAGCATGATTATGGGATGGATATATAGGAGATTTATTGTTGGTATATACCAATAGTAAATACGTATAGAAGCTGGGTATGATACGGTTACATATACCCTAGATATACTTGTAGAAATTTTGAGGAATCGAAACAAGAATTCAAATATGGACGGGTTTATAACTGTAAAAGAGGCTCAAAAACTGGGCTTTTATTTTTTGGGTCAAACCGGGCCAAAATTTATTTTTGGGTCAAACCAGCCAGGGGCTCTGCCCCTTGGACCCCGCCAGGGGTTGCCACCCCTTGGACCCCGCTTATCGGGGGCGCTACCCCCGAAACCCCGTCCTAATCAAGATAAGTCCAAACAAGTGTGCACTCCACACTTCCCCAAACTTGTTCGATATTTATCAAGATTATTTTGATTACAAATTAATCCCATTACACTTAAATCATATTGGTGACATAGATCTCCAACACATTATAGATTGTAAGTATATATGTCAAAGAACGTTACATATAGTTATCGTTTTGAAAACTTAAGTTTGTGGTCTCAAAGTATACTTATAACTCATTGTTGTTAGTTCACAATGAAATGTTAAACCATCCTTAAATCATGTTAAATATGTATAGATATGTACATATACATAATCGTATAATTATCGTGTGTTATATAGTTCGTGATATCATCGGTCAAATTGGACGGTCAAACGTTGTGTAAAACTCTTTTCAAAAACATAAGTCTCAACAATTTAGATTGCTTATCATGTTGGTAAGGTTTATTTTATGTAAATATTAATCTCATAAGTATAAAACGATCGGAAAATCCGGGTCGTTACATAATTTGACGAGGACACTCGCACTTTATATTTATGACTGATGGACTGGTATGAACAAAAACCAGATGGACATATTAAATAATCTAGGACAAAGGACAATTAACCCATGGGCATAAAACTAAAATCAACACGTCAATCATCATGATTACGGAAGTTTAAATAAGCATAATTATTTTATTTCATATTTAATTTCCTTTATTTTATATTTAATTGCACTTCTAATTATCGCACTTTTATTTATTGTTATTGTATTTAATTGCACTTTTAATTATCGTACTTTTTAATTATCGCAAGTTTATTTTATCGCACTTTTATTTATCGCAATTTCATTATCGTTATTTACTTTACGCTTTAAATTAAGTCTTTTATTTATTTAATATTTTACATTTTGTTTTAACTACGACTAAAGTTTTAAAATCGACAAACCGGTCATTAAACGGTAAAAACCCCCCTTTATAATAATAATATTACTTATATATATATTTGTATTTTTATAAATTTAAGCTAATATAGCGTTAAGCATTGTGAAAAAGATTTTCCCTGTGGAACGAACCGGACTTACTAAAAACTACACTACTGTACGATTAGGTACACTGCCTATAAGTGTTGTAGCAAGGTTTAGGTATATCCATTCAATAAATAAATAAATATCTTGTGTAAAATTGTATCGTATTTAATAGTATTTCCTGCTAAAATTTAATAGTATTTTATACCCCTTAGCTTTAACTATCACCATTGAAAGAAAGTTGAAAAGAAATATGGAAAGGAACCAGAAGAGACAGCAGGACTTGAATGATGCCTTCAATGCTATATTTGAGGCCTATGCTGCAAGAAAAAGACACAGAATTGAGCATAGAAGAAGCCACTCCCTTGAGAAACTTGAAATTCACAATGAACTGCTCAGCATTAATCAATACAAGAAAGATGCTCAAAAAAGAAATGCTATGTTCATGGTGAAATACGATAGAAAGAAGAAAAGCTGTATGCTAAGCGAGTAGAGAGAATCAAGAAGATGACACTTGAAGGGATGCAAAAGTACTTGGATTCTAACAGAACAGGGGGAGAAAACTGATGTGTTTATGAAATAATTGGATGGTATGATGAAAAATAGCCAATCTTCTCAACCTGCATCTTCTGCTCAGCCAGCTGCACCACCACAGCCAGTAGAGATCATCAACCTTGATGAGGACGTTGAAGAGCCAGTAGAGACGGATATGTCTACTGCTGAGGGGGAGTATCTTGCAATAACTCCCATACTACCTCCACAAGAACCAGTATCTATACAAAAACCACCAGCTGAACCCAAGCCTACTGATAAACAAAGGGTAAAATCTTTTCTTAGGGATAACCAGCCCCTAAGGAAAGAGCCCTTATTCGAGTCAGCTGGTGAAGGTGCTGCTGCAATTGTACCAGCTGTCAGTCAGCAGGTACTGAAGACACAGCAAGGAGTGATGTGATAGAAGACCCAGACAGAAGTTTACTGCTGGGTGAAAGAAGAACTGAAGACCCAGTAAAGGAGGATGAGCTGGGAGTTAAAACTGATAACGATTCTACTGATGCTGCTAATTATACTGTCTGGGGTAGCAGCAACTTAACTATTGTCTAATCACCACTACCACCAGAATCACTTACTTATTTTGATAGGACACTAGGTAATCTCCATTTTTATGAACTAGTGGGTCCTTCATGCACATCAGAATCACCTTTTGTATATCCTCCATATTTCCCTAAGCCAAATGATAAAAATACCACATGGGAAGATGATTCAGATGCACAATGAAAGACTAACATAAGAAAGATAAATCCAGATGAAAGAGAGGCTTATAGGCTTGAGATCACTGTTCCTAAGTTGCTAAATCAAATAGCAGCAGGAAGACCAGAAAGAATGCGCCAAATCAGACTGTTGTATCATCCACTTGACCAACAATTCTACATTGATGCCATGAAGTTTAACATTGATATTTGTATGTACTTATACAATAGTGGTCAAAGACTCCACAATGATAAGGAGAAAGCTCTTTTCTATGAGGCTGTGCAGCTGGGTATGGACTTAAGGTAATATTGTGATGCCATGACTGCTGATGAAGGCAAACAATTGATTGCAATAGTAAAATCCCTGAACATCACTGTAAATGAATACATTACAAGTATTTAACTTGAACAACAAAGAAGGGAGGATGATGAGTATGCTGTAAGGCTCAGGCTTAGGGAAGAAGAAGCTAAACTGGCTGCTGATAGAAAATAAGAGGTTGCATCTCTCAAGTTAGCAAAAGCCATAGTCAAAGCTCAGGACAAGGTCTTTGAAAAATTGGAATCTGCTGAGAAGGTCCCTACAGAAACTCCAGAAGAAACTGAAAGAATGAAAGAACTGACTGATCATTTCTTCAGGAGTAAGTATGTTGATGTAATGACCAGAAGATCTAATGCTGGTAAGATCATCAAAGTCCATAAAGGCACAAGAAGGACCTTTAGTGTCAGTAGGGATAATAATGTCTATGAGAGGGAAGATTACACTAATCTAAGAACCTTTGGATTTAGTAAATGGATGGAGATACTGCAGTACTTCATTGGTAAAGGTCAAAGTAATGTTAGAGATACCTTGAAACCTAAATTACAAGACCTATTTGATAAAGCAGTCAAGTATGGGAATGCACCAGTAGTGAAAGTAGAAGAAGTTCTGGCTCAGAAGCCTAAAAGAAAGAAATCTATTGGTGCCGGACCATACAAAAGAGATTCTATCATTCTACCTCCTCAAATACCAGTGTTTGACATGAAAGACTTGCCTGAGCCGTTCCCTGAAGCCTGGGCAGCTGTTAAAGTTAAAGAAGAAGAGCTATCCGATGAAGAAAAAGAGAAGGATAAAGATAAAGATAAAGATAGATAGTCTTTTTATGTGGAAATTGTATATTTTGTTATTTCATTATTCATTACATTGTCATATCACTTTTGTATATATTTGTTGTAATGAATGTGAAATGAGTTTATCTTTAAAATCATATCAATTTATAAGATATAGATAACTCAACAAAAGATTCCAAAAACAAACCCAAAAAAGGGGACAAATTTTACTGCCTATTTTCATTAGGTTCCTTAGTACCGGCTTTAGTGTTTTTCTCTTTATGTCATAGGTTTTGTCATCATCAAATAGGGGGAGATTGTTGAGTCCCCAAAGTAATTAAGGATTTAATTATGACAAAACAGCAGATATGTACACTAGAATGTCATGTGCAGCCAGCACAGCTTTGTTTATATATATAATATACAAATATTATTGTGTCGAGTGTTTAGTTTGCTTCCTAGTCTACCAGCACAATGTAGACAGTATTCTTCAAGTAGCATAGGATGTGTACCCAACAATTCAAGAATATTAAGTGACTTAGCATAGAAGAACCAGCATGGCTGGAAAGCAGCTTTCTACACAAGATAGCTATGCTCCATCACAAGCATAATGGTTTCCTAAGTGGTCTACATCAATGGTACTATTTAACAGAAGTCGAAGAGAAAATTAAACAGAAAAGGACACGCGTCGGCAACTGACAAGTGACCTTACAAGACCACGTAGGAATGCAGAAGTTTAACGCATGTGCAAACATGTGTTATTCTTTGTCAACACCTAGGTAACACAACATTCTATTTGTTTAATCAAATAGTGGTGCCAAACCGAATTAAGGTGTTCCTGCAAATAGCTACCAAAGAGGAAAGAACAGAGCACACTCTCTGATGCAGTTGTCCCCATAAGTACAGACATCCTATGTACCAGTGGATAATAGAATAATTACATGGATAATAGGACTACTATAAATAGAAGTATCCACTATTGTAACAACTAGCGGTGTGGGTTTTATTTATTCAGAGTCCAAACTTATAATAGCTTTAAGATATCCTCAGTAGGTATAACTTAGGTAATAACTGTATCAACCAACTATCATTCCGTCAAGGATATTTGTAATTCTTTGTGATTCAATCAATAAAGAATAACCGTTGGAAATTACCTTAGACTCTATTTAAATTACTTGCTTGAATACTAAATTGCTTTAACTATTAAGTTAAATAAAAAGAATTATATTCACCCCCCTCTACAATACTCCTGTTGTTAATCAAGGGACCAACACTAAGAGTAAGCATTCAAGTGTAACAATTGGTCATACTATATCAATTTCAGTTTCAACAAACATGCTTTTCTCAAAAAGTACCCCAATTGGTCAAACTTAGTCAAAGTCAATTAAGAACCCTAATTTCAATTTAACCGCATACAAGTATGAAAGTTGGATTCTTTTTGATCTAGACATGTTATAAAAGCATATAATGACCAATTGCATCAATATAATCTCAATTAAGGCTCACATTCAAAAACCCCAAAATTAGGATGAACCCTAAAAATTCAAGTTGTACATTTGTGCAATTAATCATGCAAATCATGTTAGAAAACATAGCAACAACAAGAACTTGAAGCGAAATGCATGAAATCTCGGGTAATTTTATGTTTACCCAAATGCATGAAATGCCATCTAAATGGAAATGCAACTACGAAACGGTAATATCATACAACCTACATGAAATGAAACTAAAAGAAGTTATGTACAAGATTGCGGAAAGTTTTTAACGAGTCTATCACCCGACTCCCATCCTCTTAAGATTTCAACTAATACCGAGGTGGTAAACCTCCCATCCCTTTGAACTAAGGGAAACATTTTCATGACGACCATCATCTAGCATGAACATTAACTAATCGTTTGTTACTTTAGCTTCATTAATTAACTCCTTGAGTTTGACTTTTTCATGTTTTGACAAGTTTGAAATTAGGCGTTTTCTCAAATGTTCATCCTTTTTGGATGAAGCTCGATGTACCTCCCTTGCAATTTCCTCATGGACTTATCAATAACATCAATTTTATCTTTGGGTTTACTTGAAGTTCCTTTGGTCAATCCCCCACCATTAGTTGATGAACTAACTTGTTTTGTGCTTGTGATGCATTGCACACTAGCAACAATTTGTGGTGTGGTCAAGGGTGTTGACGACGATTTAACATATTTGCTTCGTATGCTCATGCATTTGCCCTTGTCTCTAAGAGTTAATTTCCCAATTCTAAAGTCAAAGAGAGAACCCGCGGTTGTCAAAAATGGCCTTCCCAAAATAAGGGATACAACCGGGTCTTCCTTAATATCGACAATGACAAAATCAATTAGAAATTCCATGTCCCCTACTTTCACTATTAGGTCCTCGGCGATCCCCACACTAGAGCTAATGGATTGGTCAATTAACTTTACTCCCATTGTAGTGGGTGAAAGGTCACCTAGGTCTAGTCTTTGGTAAATAGAATAGGGCATAAAATTAATACTAGCCCCGAGTCGGCTAAGGATGTAAACAACTCTGACCCGTTCACATTACATGGGATAAGAAAAGGTCCGGTATCACCCATTTTTGGTGGTAGGTTACACTTCTTTAAAATCTCATCACACTCCTTCTTCAAGAAAGCGATGGATGCTTGCTCAACCTCTTCCCTTTTTCCCATGAACGCCTTCAAAAATTTCCCATAATTGGGCATATTCTCAAGCACCTCCGCCAAGGGAAGTTTAACATAATTATTTTCGTTATTAGTTAGAGTTGACTTATAAACCACATCCTTTAGATGTGTAGGAGGCAATGTTTGAGGATGTGAGATCGGTGTCATTTTTCTCCTTGGCTGATGTAGCGAGAAACTCGACCTTATTCTTTTGCTCCTTTGCATTCAAGACATTTTCGATCTTTAACTCTTTTTCACCCTTTCCCAATTTGATTCGCTCAAAATCACCCTCTAATTCCTTGCATGTCGACTCGGTTGCCTCCATGGACATTACACTTTTCACTTGATAGGGAATAAACTTTACCTCTTCCGAATCATCTGAAAATTTGAATACCCCATAATCCATTGTGTCAATTTCCAATGCTCCATCCAAATCAAACTCATCCTCTTCAACGTTAAGTGTAAAAACATGCGGACATTCGGGTTGATCCTCTTTGATTGAAGCAATCGAGTTCACTTGAGCATAGGTGGGGTTAGATGTAGCATTTGATGAACTTGTTTGATTATTGTTTTGATTGGTAGTGTTGCTCTCGATAGGAATAACTCCTGTGTTGTTGTGGTTTTAGTTTTGTTAGTGTTGTTGGGAGTGTTGGTTGTTTCAGTTGTTGTAGTTGTTGTTTGGGTTAACTTGAGTTTGAAGGTAAAGTTCCTTGTGGTCTTTCGACAACTTGATTTGAATGTCTTCCAACGGTGCTCTCAAGAATTTGGAATGAGGATTGTTGGATTCGTATTTGTTGCTTCAAGAACTCATTCTCTTTTGTTAGAAAATCTTCGGTTGATTCCACCTTCTTGATATAATTTTGCATCATCTCCTCTAAACTTTTTGAAGGTTGGAATTGTTGATTGTTGTAAGGTTGTTGATTGTAACCTTGATTATTTTGTAGTTGACTATAACCTTGGTTGTTTTAATAATTAGAATTGGATTGGTTGTTATAAGGTTGATTGTTGTAAGGTTGTTGGTTTTGGTTGTAGTGACCCGAACTTTTCCATGTTTATATATATTAATTGAGATTGATATTTACATGATTAAATGTTTCCAACATGTTAAGCAATCAAACTTGTTAAGACTTGATTAATTGAAATATGTTTCATATAGACAATTGACCACCCAAGTTGACCGGTGATTTACGAACGTTAAAACTTGTAAAAACTATATGATGACATATATATGGATATATATATAGTTAACATGATACTATGATAAGTAAACATATCATTAAGTATATTTACAATGAACTACATATGTAAAAACAAGACTACTAACTTAATGATTTTTAAACGAGACATATATGTAACGATTATCGTTGTAAAGACATTTAATGTATATATATCATATTAAGAGATATTCATACATGATAATATCATGATAATATAATAATTTAAAATCTCATTTGATATTATAAACATTGGGTTAACAACATTTAACAAGATCGTTAACCTAAAGGTTTCAAAACAACACTTACATATAACGACTAATGATGACTTAACGACTCAGTTAAAATGTATATACATGTATTGTTTTAATATGTATTTATACACTTTTGAAAGACTTCAATACACTTATCAAAATACTTCTACTTAACAAAAATGCTTACAATTACATCCTCGTTCAGTTTCATCAACAATTCTACTCGTATGCACCCGTATTCGTACTCGTACAATACACAGCTTTTAGATGTATGTACTATTGGTATATACACTCCAATGATCAGCTCTTAGCAGCCCATGTGAGTCACCTAACACATGTGGGAACCATCATTTGGCAACTAGCAAGAAATATCTCATAAAATTACAAAAATATGAGTAATCATTCATGACTTATTTACATGAAAACAAAATTACATATCCTTTATATCTAATCCATACACCAATGACCAAAAACACCTACAAACACTTTCATTCTTCAATTTTCTTCATCTAATTGATCTCTCTCAAGTTCTATCTTCAAGTTCTAAGTGTTCTTCATATATTCTACAAGTTCTAGTTACATAAAATCAAGAATACTTTCAAGTTTGCTAGCTCACTTCCAATCTTGTAAGGTGATCATCCAACCTCAAGAAATCTTTGTTTATTACAGTAGGTTATCATTCTAATACAAGGTAATAATCATATTCAAACTTTGGTTCAATTTCTATAACTATAACAATCTTATTTCAAGTGATGATCTTACTTGAACTTGTTTTCGTGTCATGATTCTGCTTCAAGAACTTCGAGCCATCCAAGGATCCGTTGAAGCTAGATCCATTTTTCTCTTTTCCAGTAGGTTTATCCCAGGAACTTAATGAAATGTCCCGTTCTTATTGATTAAAAACGTTCCATATTAATTGATTTCGTTGCGAGGTTTTGACCTCTATATGAGACGTTTTTTTTTAAAGACTGCATTCATTTTAAAACAAACCATAACCTTTATTTCATCAATAAAGGTTTAAAAAGCTTTACGTAGATTATCAAATAATGATAATCTAAAATATCATGTTTACACACGACCATTACATAATGGTTTACAATACAAATATGTTACAACAAAATAAGTTTCTTGAATGCAGTTTTTACACAATATCATACAAGCATGGACTCCAAATCTCGTCCTTATTTAAGTATGCAACAGCGGAAGCTCTTAATAATCACCTGAGAATAAACATGCTTAAAACGTCAACAAAAATGTTGGTGAGTTATAGGTTTAACCTATATATATCAAATCATAATAATAGACCACAAGATTTCATATTTCAATACACATCCCATACATAGAGATAAAAATCATTCATATGGTGAACACCTGGTAACCGACATTAACAAGATGCATATATAAGAATATCCCCATCATTCCGGGACACCCTTCGGATATGATATAAATTTCGAAGTACTAAAGCATCCGGTACTTTGGATGGGGTTTGTAAGGCCCAATAGATCTATCTTTAGGATTCGCGTCAATTAGGGAGTCTGTTCCCTAATTCTTAGATTACCAGACTTAATAAAAAGGGGCATATTCGATTTTGATAATTCAACCATAGAATGTAGTTTCACGTACTTGTGTCTATTTTGTAAATCATTTATAAAACCTGCATTTATTCTCATCCCAAAAATATTAGATTTTAAAAGTGGGACTATAACTCACTTTCACAGATTTTTACTTCGTCGGGAAGTAAGACTTGGCCACTGGTTGATTCACGAACCTATAACAATATATACATATATATCAAAGTATGTTCAAAATATATTTACAACACTTTTAATATATTTTGATGTTTTAAGTTTATTAAGTCAGCTGTCCTTGTTAGTAACCTACAACTAGTTATCCACAGTTAGATGTACAGAAATAAATCGATAAATATTATCTTGAATCAATCCACTACCCAGTGTATACGTATCTCAGTATTGATCACAACTCAAACTATATATATTTTGGAATCAACCTCAACCCTGTATAGCTAACTCCAACATTCACATATAGAGTGTCTATGGTTGTTCCGAAATATATATAGATGTGTCGACATGATAGGTCGAAACATTGTATACGTGTCTATGGTATCTCAAGATTACATAATATACAATACAAGTTGATTAAGTTATGGTTGGAATAGATTTGTTACCAATTTTCACGTAGCTAAAATGAGAAAAATTATCCAATCTTGTTTTACCCATAACTTCTTCATTTTAAATCCGTTTTGAGTGAATCAGATTGCTATGGTTTCATATTGAACTCTATTTTATGAATCTAAACAGAAAAAGTATAGGTTTATAGTGGGAAAAATAAGTTACAAGTCGTTTTTGTAAAGGTAGTCATTTCAGTCGAAAGAACGACGTCTAGATGACCATTTTAGAAAACATACTTCCACTTTGAGTTTAACTATAATTTTTAGATATAGTTTCATGTTCATAATAAAAATCATTTTCTCAGAATAACAACTTTTAAATCAAATTTTATCATAGTTTTTAATTAACTAACCCAAAACAGCCCGCGGTGTTACTACGACGGCGTAAATCCGGTTTTACGGTGTTTTTCGTGTCTCCAGGTTTTAAATCATTAAGTTAGCATATCATATAGATATAGAACATGTGTTTAGTTGATTTTAATAGTCAAGTTAGAAGGATTAACTTTTGTTTGCGAACAAGTTTAGAATTAACTAAACTATGTTCTAGTGATTACAAGTTTAAACCTTCGAATAAGATAGCTTTATATGTATGAATCGAATGATGTTATGAACATCATTACTACCTTAAGTTCCTTGGATAAACCTACTGGAAAAGAGAAAAATAGATCTAGCTTCAACGGATCCTTGGATGGCTCGAAGTTCTAGAAGCAGAATCATGACACGAAAACAAGTTCAAGTAAGATCATCACTTGAAATAAGATTGTTATAGTTATAGAAATTGAACCAAAGTTTGAATATGATTATTACCTTGTATTAGAATGATAACCTACTGTAAGAAACAAAGATTTCTTGAGGTTGGATGATCACCTTACAAGATTGGAAGTGAGCTAGCAAACTTGAAAGTATTCTTGATTTTATGAAACTAGAACTTTTGGAATTTATGAAGAACACTTAGAACTTGAAGATAGAACTTGAGAGAGATCAATTAGATGAAGAAAATTGAAGAATGAAAGTGTTTGTAGGTGTTTTTGGTCGTTGGTGTATGGATTAGATATAAAGGATATGTAATTTTGTTTTCATGTAAATAAGTCATGAATGATTACTCATATTTTTGTAATTTTATGAGATATTTCATGCTAGTTGCCAAATGATGGTTCCCACATGTGTTAGGTGACTCACATGGGCTGCTAAGAGCTGATCATTGGAGTGTATATACCAATAGTACATACATCTAAAAGCTGTGTATTGTACGAGTACGAATACGGGTGCATACGAGTAGAATTGTTGATGAAACTGAACGAGGATGTAATTGTAAGCATTTTTGTTAAGTAGAAGTATTTTGATAAGTGTATTGAAGTCTTTCAAAAGTGTATAAATACATATTAAAACACTACATGTATATACATTTTAACTGAGTCGTTAAGTCATCGTTAGTCGTTACATGTAAATGTTGTTTTGAAACCTTTAGGTTAACGATCTTGTTAAATGTTGTTAACCAAATGTTTATAATATCAAAAGAGATTTTAAATTATTATATTATCATGATATTATGATGTACGAATATCTCTTAATATGATATATATACATTAAATGTCGTTACAATGATAATCGTTACATATATGTCTCGTTTCAAAATCATTAAGTTAGTAGTCTTGTTTTTACATATGTAGTTCATTGTTAATATAATTAATGATATGTTTAATTATCATAATATAATGTTAACTATATATATAACCATATATATGTCATCATATAGTTTTTACAAGTTTTAACGTTCGTGAATCACCGGTCAACTTGGGTGGTCAATTGTCTATATGAAACCTATTTCAATTAATCAAGTCTTAACAAGTTTGATTGCTTAACATGTTGGAAACATTTAATCATGTAAATATCAATCTCAATTAATATATATAAACATGGAAAAGTTCGGGTCACTACAGTACCTACCCGTTAAATAAATTTCGTCCCGAAATTTTAAGCTGTTGAAGGTGTTGACGAATCTTCTGGAAATAGATGCGGGTATTTCTTCTTCATCTGATCTTCACGCTCCCAGGTGAACTCGGGTCCTCTACGAGCATTCCATCGAACCTTAACAATTGGTATCTTGTTTTGCTTAAGTCTTTTAACCTCACGATCCATTATTTCGACGGGTTCTTCGATGAATTGGAGTTTTTCGTTGATTTGGATTTCATCTAACAGAATAGTGAGATCTTCTTTAGCAAAACATTTCTTCAAATTCGAGACGTGGAAAGTGTTATGTACAGCCGCGAGTTGTTGAGGTAACTCAAGTCGGTAAGCTACTGGTCCGACACGATCAATAATCTTGAATGGTCCAATATACCTTGGATTTAATTTCCCTCGTTTACCAAATCGAACAACGCCTTTCCAAGGTGCAACTTTAAGCATGACCATCTCTCCAATTTCAAATTCTATATCTTTTCTTTTAATGTCAGCGTAGCTCTTTTGTCGACTTTGGGCGGTTTTCAATCGTTGTTGAATTTGGATGATCTTCTCGGTAATTTCTTGTATAATCTCCGGACCCGTAATCTGTCTATCCCCCACTTCACTCCAACAAATCGGAGACCTGCACTTTCTACCATAAAGTGCTTCAAACGGCGCCATCTCAATGCTTGAATGGTAGCTGTTGTTGTAGGAAAATTCTGCTAACGGTAGATGTCGATCCCAACTGTTTCCGAAATCAATAACACATGCTCGTAGCATGTCTTCAAGCGTTTGTATCGTCTTTTTGCTCTGCCCATCAGTTTGTGGATGATAGGCAGTACTCATGTCTAGACGAGTTCCTAATGCTTGCTGTAATGTCTGCCAGAATCTTGAAATAAATCTGCCATCCCTATCAGAGATAATAGAGATTGATATTCCATGTCTGGAGACGACTTCCTTCAAATACATTCGTGCTAACTTCTCCATCTTGTCATCTTCTCTTATTGGTAGGAAGTGTGCTGATTTGGTGAGACGATCAACTATTACCCAAATAGTATCAAAACCACTTGCAGTCCTTGGCAATTTAGTGATGAAATCCATGGTAATGTTTTCCCATTTCCATTCCGGGATTTCGGGTTGTTGAAGTAGACCTGATGGTTTCTGATGCTCAGTTTTGACCTTAGAACACGTCAAACATTCTCCTACGTATTTAGCAACATCGGCTTTCATACCCGGCCATCAAAAATGTTTCTTGAGATCCTTGTACATCTTCCCCGTTCCAGGATGTATTGAGTATCTGGTTTTATGAGCTTCTCTAAGTACCATTTCTCTCATATCTCCAAATTTTGGTACCCAAATCCTTTCAGCCCTATACCGGGTTCCGTCTTCCCGAATATTAAGATGCTTCTCCGATCCTTTGGGTATTTCATCCTTTAAATTTCCCTCTTTTAAAACTCCTTGTTGCGCCTCCTTTATTTGAGTAGTAAGGTTATTATGAATCATTATATTCATAGATTTTACTCGAATAGGTTCTCTGTCCTTCCTACTCAAGGCATCGGCTACCACATTTGCCTTTCCTGGGTGGTAACGAATCTCAAAGTCGTAATCATTCAACAATTCAATCCACCTACGTTGCCTCATATTCAGTTGTTTCTGATTAAATATGTGTTGAAGACTTTTGTGGTCGGTATATATAATACTTTTGACCCCATATAAGTAGTGCCTCCAAGTCTTTAATGCAAAAACAACCGCGCCTAATTCCAAATCATGCGTCGTATAATTTTGTTCGTGAATCTTCAATTGTCTAGACGCATAAGCAATCACCTTCGTTCGTTGCATTAATACACAATCGAGACCTTGCTTTGATGCGTCACAATAAATCACAAAATCATCATTCCCTTCAGGCAATGACAATATAGGTGCCGTAGTTAGCTTTTTCTTCAATAACTGAAACGCTTTCTCTTGTTCATCATTCCATTCAAATTTCTTCCCTTTATGCGTTAATGCAGTCAATGGTTTTGCTATTCTGGAAAAGTCTTGGATGAACCTTCGTTAGTAACTAGCTAGTCCTAAAAACTGGCGTATGTGTTTCGGAGTTTTCGGGGTTTCCCACTTTTCAACAGTTTCTATCTTTGCCGGATCCACCTTAATACCTTCTTTGTTCACTATGTGACCGAGGAATTGAACTTCTTCCAACCAAAATGCACACTTTGAAAACTTAGCGTACAATTCTTCCTTCCTCAATACTTCTAACACCTTTCTCAAATGTTCACCGTGTTCTTGGTCATTCTTTGAGTAAATAAGTATGTCATCAATGAAAACAATGACAAACTTGTCAAGGTATGGTCCACACACTCGGTTCATAAGGTCCATGAACACAGCTGGTGTATTAGTTAAACCAAACAGCATGACCATAAACTCGTAATGACCGTAACGTGTTCTGAAAGCAGTCTTTGGAATATCATCTTCTTTCACCCGTATTTGATGATACCCGGAACGTAAGTCAATCTTTGAATAAACAGACGAGCCTTGTAGTTGATCAAATAAGTCGTCGATTCTCGGTAGAGGGTAGCGGTTCTTGATGGTAAGTTTGTTCAACTCTCGGTAGTCGATACACAACCTGAATGTACCATCTTTCTTCTTGACAAACAAAACAGGAGCTCCCCACGGTGATGTGCTTGGTCGAATGAAACCACGCTCTAAAAGTTCTTGTAATTGGCTTTGCAGTTCTTTCATCTCGCTAGGTGCGAGTCTGTAAGGAGCACGAGCTATTGGTGCAGCTCCTGGTACAAGATCTATTTGAAATTCAACGGATCGATGTGGGGGTAATCCCGGTAATTCTTTCGGAAATACATCGGGAAATTCTTTTGCAATGGGAACATCATTGATGCTCTTTTCTTCAGTTTGTACTTTCTTGACGTGTGCTAGAACAGCATAGCAACCTTTTCTTATTAGTTTTTGTGCCTTCAAATTACTAATAAGATGTAGCTTCGTGTTGCCCTTTTCTCCGTACACCATTAAGGGTTTTCCTTTTTCTCGTATAATGCGAATTGCATTTTTGTAACAAACGATCTCTGCTTTCACTTCTTTCAACCAGTCCATACCGATTATCACATCAAAACTCCCTAACTCTACTGGTATCAAATCAATCTTAAATGTTTCGCTAACCAGTTTAATTTCTCGATTCCGACATATATTATCTGCTGAAATTAATTTACCATTTGCTAATTCGAGTAAAAATTTACTATCCAAAGGCGTCAATGGACAACTTAATTTAGCACAAAAATCTCTACTCATATAGCTTCTATCCGCACCCGAATCAAATAAAACGTAAGCAGATTTATTGTCAATAAGAAACGTACCCGTAACAAGCTCCGGGTCTTCCTGTGCCTCTGCCGCATTAATATTGAAAACTCTTCCGCGGCCTTGTCCATTCGTGTTCTCCTGGTTCGGGAAATTTCTAATAATGTGGCCCGGTTTTCCACATTTATAACAAACTACATTGGCATAACTTGCTCCGACACTACTTGCTCCGCCATTACTCATTCCAACACCATTTGTTCCTTTCGTTCTATTAACCCCTGGTCCGTAGACCTCACACTTCGCCGCGCTATGACCATTTCTTTTACACTTGTTGCAAAATTTTGTGCAGAACCCCGAGTGATACTTTTCACACCTTTGGCATAGCTGCTTCTGATTGTTGTTGTTGTTGCGGTTATTATTGTTGTTGAAATGATTGTTGTAGTTGCTGTTGTTGTTGTTGTTGTTATTGTTGTTGTTGTTGGGCCGTTTGTTGTAGTTGCGATTGATGTTGCGATTGTTGGGATAATTGTTGCGATTATTGTTGTAATTGCTGTTGTTGGTGTATTGGTGATTCTTATCACCGTTTTCCTCCCACTTTCTTTTGACTTGCTTCACATTGGCCTCTTCAGCAGTCTGTTCTTTAATTCTTTCTTCAATCTGGTTCACTAGTTTGTGAGCCATTCTACATGCCTGTTGTATAGAGGCGGGCTCGTGTGAACTTATATCTTCTTGGATTCTTTCCGGTAATCCTTTCACAAACGCGTCGATCTTCTCTTCCTCATCTTCGAATGCTCCCGGACACAATAGGCACAATTCTGTGAATCGTCTTTCATACGTGGTAATATCAAATCCTTGGGTTCGTAAACCTCTAAGTTCTGTCTTGAGCTTATTGACCTCGGTTCTGGGACGGTACTTCTCGTTCATCAAGTGCTTGAATGCTGACCACGGTAGTGCGTACGCATCGTCTTGTCCCACTTGCTCTAGATAGGTATTCCACCATGTTAACGCAGAACCTGTGAAGGTATGCGTAGCGTACTTCACTTTGTCCTCTTCAGTACACTTACTTATGGCAAACACCGATTCGACCTTCTCGGTCCACCGTTTCAATCCGATCGGTCCTTCGGTTCCATCAAATTCCAAAGGTTTGCAGGCAGTGAATTCTTTGTAGGTGCATCCTACATGATTTCCTGTACTGCCAGATCCAAGGTTATTGTTGGTATGTAGCGCAGCCTGTACCGCAGCTATGTTTGAAGCTAGAAAAGTACGGAATTCCTCTTCATTCATATTCACGGTGTGTAACAAGTTAATCATACAGAATATTAAGAGTAGTTAATAGTATTTCGTAGCATAATATGAACTCATTTATAAAAGCTTTTTCTTCATATTAGCATTTTATAAGTTTAAATTCGGGTAGTACCTACCCGTTAAGTTCATACTTAGTAGCTAATATACAATTTAACTACTACAATTCTATATGAAAAACTGATTGTAATAATATTTCACGTTCAAACTATTATACAATATTTTACAAACTTACAATACCACTTATTTTACATAAAGCATGAAATATAGCACACAATAACTTTGATACAAGATAGTTGTGAAGATAATTCTAGCTAGTACACAAGTCGTTCAGCAAAGGCAATAAAGACACGTAATTCATACGTCCAGAAACAAGTCATGCATTCTGGTTTTACTAGGACTACTTCCCATCCTTGGTCTTGTGGAACATAACCGTTATGGCCGTTGATAAGACAGCGTGTTGTAACGTCGTCAAAGGGACGAGGGTTACGTAATGACCAACAGTCTCGTAATAACCTAAAAACCTCATTTCTTACCCCAATTACCGACTCCGTCACTTGTGGGAACGTTTTGTTTAATAGTTGTAGCCCGATGTTCTTGTTCTCACTTTGGTGAGAAGCGAACATTACTAACCCGTAAGCATAACATGCTTCTTTATGTTGCATGTTAGCTGCTTTTTCTAAATCACGAAGTCCTATATTCGGATATACTGAGTCAAAATAATTTCTTAACCCGTTGCGTAAAATAGCATTTGGGTTCCCCGCAATATATGCGTCAAAGTAAACACATCGTAACTTATGGATTTCCCAATGTGATATCCCCCATCTTCCGAACGAAAGCCTTTTATAAACCAAGGCATTCTTGGAACGTTCTTCGAATGTCTTACAAACTGATCTCGCCTTAAATAGTTGTGCCGAGGAATTCTGACCGACTCTAGACAAGATTTCATCAATCATGTCTCCGGGTAGGTCTCTTAAAATATTGGGTTGTCTATCCATTTTGTGTTTTTATACTGTAAAATAGACAAGAGTTAGATTCATAAAAAAAATACTTATTAATACAAGCAATTTTTACATATATCATAAAGCATAAGCATACTATATTATATATATTACACCACACGAATATAACTATCTTATTCCGACTCGCTCGTTTCTTCTTGTTCTGTTTTGGTTCTTTTTGCCAAGTTTCTAGGGATATATGATGTTCCCCTAATACGAGCCGTCGTTGTCCACATTGGTTTAGAAAAATCTGGTGGTTTAGAGGTTCCCGGGTCATTGTTACAACTTAAGGACTTCGGGGGTTGACGATACATATAAAGTTCATCGGGGTTGGAATTAGATTTCTCTATTTTTATGCTCTTTCCCTTATTATTTTCTTTTGCCTTTTTAAATTCAGTTGGGGTAATTTCTATAACATCATCGGAATTCTCGTCGGAATCCGATTCATCGGAGAATTGGTAATCCTCCCAATATTTTGCTTCCTTGGTGGAAACACCATTGACCATAATTAACCTTGGTCGGTTGGTTGAGGATTCTCTTTTACTTAACCGTTTTATTATTTCCCCCACCGGTTCTATTTCTTCTTCCGGTTCCGATTCTTCTTCCGGTTCTGATTCTTCTTCCGGTTCCGACTCTTCTTCCGGTTCCTCTTCGGGAACTTGTGAATCAGTCCACGAATCATTCCAATTTACATTTGACTCTTCATTATTATTATGTGAGTCAATGGGACTTGTTCTAGAGGTAGACATCTATCACATAATATCAAACACGTTAAGAGATTAATATATCACATAATATTCATATGTTAAAAATATATAGTTTCCAACAAAAATGTTAAGCAATCATTTTTAAAGAAAACACGGTCGAAGTCCAGACTCACTAATGCATCCTAACAAACTCGATAAGACACACTAATGCAAATTTTCTGGTTCTCTAAGACCAACGCTCGGATACCAACTGAAATGTCCCGTTCTTATTGATTAAAAACGTTCCATATTAATTGATTTCGTTGCGAGGTTTTGACCTCTATATGAGACGTTTTTTTTTTAAAGACTGCATTCATTTTAAAACAAACCATAACCTTTATTTCATCAATAAAGGTTTAAAAAGCTTTACGTAGATTATCAAATAATGATAATCTAAAATATCCTGTTTACACACGACCATTACATAATGGTTTACAATACAAATATGTTACAACAAAATAAGTTTCTTGAATGCAGTTTTTACACAATATCATACAAGCATGGACTCCAAATCTCGTCCTTATTTAAGTATGCAACAGCGGAAGCTCTTAATAATCACCTGAGAATAAACATGCTTAAAACGTCAACAAAAATGTTGGTGAGTTATAGGTTTAACCTATATATATCAAATCATAATAATAGACCACAAGATTTCATATTTCAATACACATCCCATACATAGAGATAAAAATCATTCATATGGTGAACACCTGGTAACCGACATTAACAAGATGCATATATAAGAATATCCCCATCATTCCGGGACACCCTTCGGATATGATATAAATTTCGAAGTACTAAAGCATCCGGTACTTTGGATGGGGTTTGTAAGGCCCAATAGATCTATCTTTAGGATTCGCGTCAATTAGGGAGTCTGTTCCCTAATTCTTAGATTACCAGACTTAATAAAAAGGGGCATATTCGATTTTGATAATTCAACCATAGAATGTAGTTTCACGTACTTGTGTCTATTTTGTAAATCATTTATAAAACCTGCATTTATTCTCATCCCAAAAATATTAGATTTTAAAAGTGGGACTATAACTCACTTTCACAGATTTTTACTTCGTCGGGAAGTAAGACTTGGCCACTGGTTGATTCACGAACCTATAACAATATATACATATATATCAAAGTATGTTCAAAATATATTTACAACACTTTTAATATATTTTGATGTTTTAAGTTTATTAAGTCAGCTGTCCTTGTTAGTAACCTACAACTAGTTGTCCACAGTTAGATGTACAGAAATAAATCGATAAATATTATCTTGAATCAATCCACGACCCAGTGTATACGTATCTCAGTATTGATCACAACTCAAACTATATATATTTTGGAATCAACCTCAACCCTGTATAGCTAACTCCAACATTCACATATAGAGTGTCTATGGTTGTTCCGAAATATATATAGATGTGTCGACATGATAGGTCGAAACATTGTATACGTGTCTATGGTATCTCAAGATTACATAATATACAATACAAGTTGATTAAGTTATGGTTGGAATAGATTTGTTACCAATTTTCACGTAGCTAAAATGAGAAAAATTATCCAATCTTGTTTTACCCATAACTTCTTCATTTTAAATCCGTTTTGAGTGAATCAAATTGCTATGGTTTCATATTGAACTCTATTTTATGAATCTAAACAGAAAAAGTATAGGTTTATAGTGGGAAAAATAAGTTACAAGTCGTTTTTTAAAGGTAGTCATTTCAGTCGAAAGAACGACGTCTAGATGACCATTTTAGAAAACATACTTCCACTTTGAGTTTAACCATAATTTTTAGATATAGTTTCATGTTCATAATAAAAATCATTTTCTCAGAATAACAACTTTTAAATCAAAGTTTATCATAGTTTTTAATTAACTAACCCAAAACAGCCCGCGGTGTTACTACGACGGCGTAAATCCGGTTTTACGGTGTTTTTCGTGTCTCCAGGTTTTAAATCATTAAGTTAGCATATCATATAGATATAGAACATGTGTTTAGTTGATTTTAAAAGTCAAGTTAGAAGGATTAACTTTTGTTTGCGAACAAGTTTAGAATTAACTAAACTATGTTCTAGTGATTACAAGTTTAAACCTTCGAATAAGATAGCTTTATATGTATGAATCGAATGATGTTATGAACATCATTACTACCTTAAGTTCCTTGGATAAACCTACTGGAAAAGAGAAAAATGGATCTAGCTTCAACGGATCCTTGGATGGCTCGAAGTTCTTGAAGCAGAATCATGACACGAAAACAAGTTCAAGTAAGATCATCACTTGAAATAAGATTGTTATAGTTATAGAAATTGAACCAAAGTTTGAATATGATTATTACCTTGTATTAGAATGATAACCTACTGTAAGAAACAAAGATTTCTTGAGGTTGGATGATCACCTTACAAGATTGGAAGTGAGCTAGCAAACTTGAAAGTATTCTTGATTTTATGAAACTAGAACTTTTGGAATTTATGAAGAACACTTAGAACTTGAAGATAGAACTTGAGAGAGATCAATTAGATGAAGAAAATTGAAGAATGAAAGTTTTTGTAGGTGTTTTTGGTCGTTGGTGTATGGATTAGATATAAAGGATATGTAATTTTGTTTTCATGTAAATAAGTCATGAATGATTACTCATATTTTTGTAATTTTATGAGATATTTCATGCTAGTTGCCAAATGATGGTTCCCACATGTGTTAGGTGACTCACATGGGCTGCTAAGAGCTGATCATTGGAGTGTATATACCAATAGTACATACATCTAAAAGCTGTGTATTGTACGAGTACGAATACGGGTGCATACGAGTAGAATTGTTGATGAAACTGAACGAGGATGTAATTGTAAGCATTTTTGTTAAGTAGAAGTATTTTGATAAGTGTATTGAAGTCTTTCAAAAGTATATAAATACATATTAAAACACTACATGTATATACATTTTAACTGAGTCGTTAAGTCATCGTTAGTCGTTACATGTAAATGTTGTTTTGAAACCTTTAGGTTAACGATCTTGTTAAATGTTGTTAACCAAATGTTTATAATATCAAAAGAGATTTTAAATTATTATATTATCATGATATTATGATGTACGAATATCTCTTAATATGATATATATACATTAAATGTCGTTACAACGATAATCGTTACATATATGTCTCGTTTCAAAATCATTAAGTTAGTAGTCTTGTTTTTACATATGTAGTTCATTGTTAATATACTTAATGATATGTTTAATTATCATAATATAATGTTAACTATATATATAACCATATATATGTCATCATATAGTTTTTACAAGTTTTAACGTTCGTGAATCACCGGTCAACTTGGGTGGTCAATTGTCTATATGAAACCTATTTCAATTAATCAAGTCTTAACAAGTTTGATTGCTTAACATGTTGGAAACATTTAATCATGTAAATATCAATCTCAATTAATATATATAAACATGGAAAAGTTCGGGTCACTACACTTAAGGTAGTAATGATGTTCATAACATCATTCGATTCATACATATAAATCTATCTTATTCGAAGGTTTAAACTTGTAATCACTAGAACATAGTTTAGTTAATTCTAAACTTGTTCGCAAATAAAAGTTTATCCTTCTAAATTGACTTTTAAAATCAACTAAACACATGTTCTATATCTATATGATATGCTAACTTAATGATTTAAAACCTGGAAACACGAAAAACACCGTAAAACCAGATTTACGCCGTCGTAGTAACACCGCGGGCTGTTTTGGGTTAGTTAATTAAAAACTATGATAAACTTTGATTTAAAAGTTGTTATTCTGAGAAAATGATTTTTATTATGAACATGAAACTATATCCAAAAATTATGGTTAAACTCAAAGTGGAAGTATGTTTTCTAAAATGGTCATCTAGACGTCGTTCTTTCGACTGAAATGACTACCTTTACAAAAACGACTTGTAACTTATTTTTCCGACTATAAACCTATACTTTTTCTGTTTAGATTCATAAAATAGATTTCAATATGAAACCATAGCAATTTGATTCACTCAAAACGGATTTAAAATGAAGAAGTTATGGGTAAAACAAGATTGGATAATTTTTCTCATTTTAGCTACGTGAAAATTGGTAACAAATCTATTCCAACCATAACTTAATCAACTTGTATTGTATATTATGTAATCTTGAGATACCATAGACACGTATACAATGTTTCGACCTATCATGTCGACACATCTATATATATTTCGGAACAACCATAGACACTCTATATGTGAATGTTGGAGTTAGCTATACAGGGTTGAGGTTGATTCCAAAATATATATAGTTTGAGTTGTGATCAATACTGAGATACGTATACACTGGGTCGTGGATTGATTCAAGATAATATTTATCGATTTATTTCTGTACATCTAACTGTGGACAACTAGTTGTAGGTTACTAACAAGGACAGCTGACTTAATAAACTTAAAACATCAAAATATATTAAAAGTGTTGTAAATATATTTTGAACATACTTTGATATATATGTATATATTGTTATAGGTTCGTGAATCAACCAGTGGCCAAGTCTTACTTCCCGACGAAGTAAAAATCTGTGAAAGTGAATTATAGTCCCACTTTTAAAATCTAATATTTTTGGGATGAGAATACATGCAGGTTTTATAAATGATTTACAAAATAGACACAAGTACGTGAAACTACATTCTATGGTTGAATTATCGAAATCGAATATGCCCCTTTTTAATTAAGTCTGGTAATCTAAGAATTAGGGAACAGACACCCTAATTGACGCGAATCCTAAAGATAGATCTATTGGGCCTAACAAACCCCATCCAAAGTACCGGATGCTTTAGTACTTCGAAATTTATATCATATCCGAAGGGTGTCCCGGAATGATGGGGATATTCTTATATATGCATCTTGTTAATGTCGGTTACCAGGTGTTCACCATATGAATGATTTTTATCTCTATGTATGGGATGTGTATTGAAATATGAAATCTTGTGGTCTATTATTATGATTTGATATATATAGGTTAAACCTATAACTCACCAACATTTTTGTTGACGTTTTAAGCATGTTTATTCTCATGTGATTATTAAGAGCTTCCGCTGTCGCATACTTAAATAAGGACGAGATTTGGAGTCCATGCTTGTATGATATTGTGTAAAAACTGCATTCAAGAAACTTATTTTGTTGTAACATATTTGTATTGTAAACCATTATGTAATGGTCGCGTGTAAACAGGATATTTTAGATTATCATTATTTGATAATCTACGTAAAGCTTTTTAAAACCTTTATCTATGAAATAAAGGTTATGGTTTGTTTTAAAAATGAATGCAGTCTTTGAAAAATGTCTCATATAGAGGTCAAAACCTCGCAACGAAATCAATTAATATGGAACGTTTTTAATCAATAAGAACGGGACATTTCAGTTGGTATCCGAGCGTTGGTCTTAGAGAACCAGAATTTTGCATTAGTGTGTCTTATCGAGTTTGTTAGGATGCATTAGTGAGTCTGGACTTCGACCGTGTTTACTTGAAAAATGATTGCTTAACAAATTTTGTTGGAAACTATATATTTTTAACATGTGAATATTATGTGATATATTAATCTCTTAACGCGTTTGATATTATGTGATAGATGTCTACCTCTAGAACAAGTCCCATTGACTCACCTAATAATAATGAAGAGTCAAATGTAAATTGGAATGATTCGTGGACTGATTCACAAGTTCCCGAAGAGGAACCGGAAGAAGAGTCGGAACAGGAAGAAGAATCGGAACCGGAAGAAGAATCGGAACCGGATGAAAAAATAGAACCGGTGGGGGAAATAATAAAACGGTTAAGTAAAAGAAAATCCTCAACCAACCGACCAAGGTTAATTATGGTCAATGGTGTTTCCGCCAAGGAAGCAAAATATTGGGAGGATTACCAATTCTCCGATGAATCGGATTCCGACGAGAATTCCGATGATGTTATAGAAATTACCCCAACTGAATTTAAAAAGGCAAAAGAAAATAATAAGGGAAAGGGCATAAAAATAGAGAAATCTAATTCCAACCCCGATGAACTTTATATGTATCGTCAACCCCCGAAGTCCTTAAGTTGTAACAATGACCCGGGAACCTCTAAACCACCAGGTTTTTCTAAACCAATGTGGAAAACGACGGCTCGTATTAGGGGAACATCATATATCCCTAGAAACTTGGCAAAACGAACCAAAATCGAAGAAGAAGAAACAAGCGAGTCAGAATAAGATAGTTGTATTCGTGTGGTGTAATATATGTAATATAGTGTGCTTATGCTTTATGATATATGTAAAAATTGCTTGTATTAATAAGTATTTTTTTTATGAATCTAACTCTTGTCTATTTTACAGTATAAAAACACAAAATAGATAGACAACCCAATATTTTAAGAGACCTACCCGGAGACATGATTGATGAAATCTTGTCTAGAGTCGGTCAGAATTCTTCGGCACAACTATTTAAGGCGAGATCAGTTTGTAAGACATTCGAAGAACGTTCCAAGAATGCCTTGGTTTATAAAAGGCTTTCGTTCAAAAGATGGGGGATATCACATTGGGAAATCCATAAGTTACGATGTGTTTACTTGACGCATATATTGCGGGGAACCCAAATGCTATTTTACGCAATGGATTAAGAAATTATTTTGACTCAATATATCCGAATATTGGACTTCGTGATTTAGAAAAAGCGGCTAAAATGCAACATAAAGAAGCATGTTATGCTTACGGATTAGTAATGTTCGCTTGTCACCAAAGTGAGAACAAGAACATCGGGCTACAACTATTAAACAAAACGTTCCCACAAGTGACGGAGTCGGTAATTGGGGTAAGAAATGAGGTTTTTAGATTGTTACGGGACTGTTGGACATTACGTAACCCTCATCCCTTTGACGACGTTACAACACGCTGTCTTATCAACGGCCATAACGGTTATGTTTCACAAGACCAAGGATGGGAAGTAGTCCTAGTAAAACCAGAATGCATGACTTGTTTCTGGACGTATGAATTACGTGTCTTTATTGCCTTTGCTGAACGACTTGTGTACTAGCTAGAATTATCTTCACAACTATCTTGTATCAAAGTTATTGTGTGCTATATTTCATGCTTTATGTAAAATAAGCGGTATTGTAAGTTTGTAAAATATTGTGTAAAAGTTTGAACGCGAAATATTATTATAATCAGTTTTTCATATAGAATTGTAGTAGTTGAATTGTATATTAGCTACTAAGTATGAACTTAACGGGTAGGTACTACCCGAATTTAAACTTATAAAACGCTAATATGAAGAAAAAGCTTTTATAAATGAGTTCATATTATGCTACGAAATACTATTAACTACTCTTAATATTCTGTATGATTAACTTGTTCCATTTAACTATTTTGAAGGAAATGGCACCGACTACTCGACACACCGTGAATATGAATGAAGAGGAATTCCGTACTTTTCTAGCTTCAAACATAGCCGCAGTACAGGCTGCGCTACATACCAACAATAACATTGGATCTAGCAGTACAGGAAATCGTGTAGGATGCACCTACAAAGAATTCACTGCCTGCAAACCTTTGGAATTTGATGGAATCGAAGGACCGATCGGATTGAAACGGTGGACCGAGAAGGTTGAATCGGTGTTTGCCATAAGTAAGTGTACTGAAGAGGACAAAGTGAAGTACGCTACGCATACCTTCACAGGTTCTGCGTCAACATGGTGGAATACCTATCTAGAGCAAGTGGGACAAGATGATGCGTACGCACTACCGTGGTCAGCATTCAAGCACTTGATGAACGAGAAGTACCGTCCTAGAACCGAGGTCAATAAGCTCAAGACAGAACTTAGAGGGTTACGAACCCAAGGATTTGATATTACCACGTACGAAAGACGATTCACAGAATTGTGCCTATTGTGTCCGGGAGCGTTCGAAGATGAGGAAGAGAAGATCGACGCGTTTGTGAAAGGATTACCGGAAAGAATCCAAGAAGATATAAGTTCACACGAGCCCGCCTCCATACAACAGGCATGTAGAATGGCTCATAAACTAGTGAACCAGATTGAAGAAAGAATTAAAGAACAGACTGCTGAAGAGGCCAATGTGAAGCAAGTCAAAAGAAAGTGGGAGGAAAACGGTGATAAGAATCGCCAATACAGCAACAACAGCAATTACAACAATAATCACAACAATTATCCCAACAATCGCAACTACAACAAACGGCCCAACAACAACAACAACAACAACAGCAACTACAACAATCATCCCAACAACAATAATAACCGCAACAGCAACAACAATCAGAAGCAGCTATGCCAAAGGTGTGAAAAGTATCACTCGGGGTTCTGCACCAAATTTTGCAACAAGTGTAAAAGAAATGGTCATAGCGCGGCGAAGTGTGAGGTCTACGGACCAGGGGTTAATAGAACGAAAGGAACAAATGGTGTCGGAACGAGTAATGGCGGAGCAAGTAGTGTCGGAGCAAGTTATGCCAATGTAGTTTGTTATAAATATGGAAAACCGGGCCACATTATTAGAAATTGCCCGAACCAGGAGAACACGAATGGACAAGGCCGCGGAAGAGTTTTCAATATTAATGCGACAGAGGCACAGGAAGACCCGGAGCTTGTTACGGGTACGTTTCTTATTGACAATAAATCTGCTTATGTTTTATTTGATTCGGGTGCGGATAGAAGCTATATGAGTAGAGATTTTTGTGCTAAATTAAGTTGTCCATTAACGCCTTTGGATAGTAAATTTTTACTCGAATTAGCAAATGGTAAATTAATTGCAGCAGATAATATATGTCGGAATCGAGAAATTAAACTGGTTAGCGAAACATTTAAGATTGATTTGATACCAGTAGAGTTAGGGAGTTTTGATGTGATAATCGGTATGGACTGGTTGAAAGAAGTGAAAACAGAGATCGTTTGTTACAAAAATGCAATTCGCATTATACGAGAAAAAGGAAAACCCTTAATGGTGTACGAAGAAAAGGGCAACACGAAGCTACATCTTATTAGTAATTTGAAGGCACAAAAACTAATAAGAAAATGTTGCTATGCTGTTCTAGCACACGTCGAGAAAGTACAAACTGAAGAAAAGAGCATCAATGATGTTCCCATTGCAAAAGAATTTCCCGATGTATTTCCGAAAGAATTACCGGGATTACCCCCACATCGATCCGTTGAATTTCAAATAGATCTTGTACCAGGAGCTGCACCAATAGCTCGTGCTCCTTACAGACTCGCACCCAGCGAGATGAAAGAACTACAAAGCCAATTACAAGAACTTTTAGAGCGTGGTTTCATTCGACCAAGCACATCACCGTGGGGAGCTCCTGTTTTGTTTGTCAAGAAGAAAGATGGTACATTCAGGTTGTGTATCGACTACCGAGAGTTGAACAAACTTACCATCAAGAACCGCTACCCACTACCGAGAATCGACGACTTATTTGATCAACTACAAGGCTCGTCTGTTTATTCAAAGATTGACTTACGTTCCGGGTATCATCAAATGCGGGTGAAAGAAGATGATATTCCAAAGACTGCTTTCAGAACACGTTACGGTCATTACGAGTTTATGGTCATGCCGTTTGGTTTAACTAATGCACCAGCTGTGTTCATGGACCTTATGAACCGAGTGTGTGGACCATACCTTGAAAAGTTTGTCATTGTTTTCATTGATGACATACTTATTTACTCAAAGAATGACCAAGAACACGGTGAACATTTGAGAAAGGTGTTAGAAGTATTGAGGAAGGAAGAATTGAACGCTAAGTTTTCAAAGTGTGCATTTTGGTTGGAAGAAGTTCAATCCCTCGGTCACATAGTGAACAAAGAAGGTATTAAGGTGGATCCGGCAAAGATAGAAACTGTTGAAAAGTGGGAAACCCCGAAAACTCCGAAACACATACGCCAGTTTTTAGGACTAGCTGGTTACTACAGAAGGTTCATCCAAGACTTTTCCAGAATAGCAAAACCCTTGACTGCATTAACGCATAAAGGGAAGAAATTTGAATGGAATGATAACCAAGAGAAAGCGTTTCAGTTATTGAAGAAAAAGCTAACTACGGCACCTATATTGTCATTGCCTGAAGGGAATGATGATTTTGTGATTTATTGTGACGCATCAAAGCAAGGTCTCGGTTGTGTATTAATGCAACGAACGAAGGTGATTTCTTATGCGTCTAGACAATTGAAGATTCACGAACAAAATTATACGACGCATGATTTGGAATTAGGCGCAGTTGTTTTTGCATTAAAGACTTGGAGGCACTACTTATATGGGGTCAAAAGTATTATATATACCGACCACAAAAGTCTTCAACACATATTTAATAAGAAACAACTGAATATGAGGCAGCGTAGGTGGATTGAATTGTTGAATGATTACGACTTTGAGATTCGTTACCACCTGGGGAAGGCAAATGTGGTAGCCGATGCCTTGAGCAGGAAGGACAGAGAACCCATTCGAGTAAAATCTATGAATATAATGATTCATAATAACCTTACTACTCAAATAAAGGAGGCGCAACAAGGAGTTTTAAAAGAGGGAAATTTAAAGGATGAAATACCCAAAGGATCGGAGAAGCATCTTAATATTCGGGAAGACGGAACCAGGTATAGGGCTGAAAGGATTTGGGTACCAAAATTTGGAGATATGAGAGAAATGGTACTTAGAGAAGCTCATAAAACCAGATACTCAATACATCCTGGAACGGGGAAGATGTACAAGGATCTCAAGAAACATTTTTGGTGGCCGGGTATGAAAGCCGATGTTGCTAAATACGTAGGAGAATGTTTGACGTATTCTAAGGTCAAAGCTGAGCATCAGAAACCATCAGGTCTACTTCAACAACCCGAAATCCCAGAATGGAAATGGGAAAACATTACCATGGATTTCATCACTAAATTGCCAAGGACTGCAAGTGGTTTTGATACTATTTGGGTAATAGTTGATCGTCTCACCAAATCAGCACACTTCCTACCAATAAGAGAAGATGACAAGATGGAGAAGTTAGCACGACTGTATTTGAAGGAAGTTGTCTCCAGACATGGAATACCAATCTCTATTATCTCTGATAGGGATGGCAGATTTATTTCAAGATTCTGGCAGACATTACAGCAAGCATTAGGAACTCGTCTAGACATGAGTACTGCCTATCATCCACAAACTGATGGGCAGATCGAAAGGACGATACAAACGCTTGAAGACATGCTACGAGCATGTGTTATTGATTTCGGAAACAGTTGGGATCGACATCTACCATTAGCAGAATTTTCCTACAACAACAGCTACCATTCAAGCATTGAGATGGCGCCGTTTGAAGCACTTTATGGTAGAAAGTGCAGGTCTCCGATTTGTTGGAGTGAAGTGGGGGATAGACAGATTACGGGTCCGGAGATTATACAAGAAACTACCGAGAAGATCATCCAAATTCAACAACGGTTGAAAACCGCCCAAAGTCGACAAAAGAGCTACGCTGACATTAAAAGAAAAGATATAGAATTTGAAATTGGAGAGATGGTCATGCTTAAAGTTGCACCTTGGAAAGGCGTTGTTCGATTTGGTAAACGAGGGAAATTAAATCCAAGGTATATTGGACCATTCAAGATTATTGATCGTGTCGGACCAGTAGCTTACCGACTAGAGTTACCTCAACAACTCGCGGCTGTACATAACACTTACCACGTCTCGAATTTGAAGAAATGTTTTGCTAAAGAAGATCTCACTATTCCGTTAGATGAAATCCAAATCAACGAAAAACTTTAATTCATCGAAGAACCCGTCGAAATAATGGATCGTGAGGTTAAAAGACTTAAGCAAAACAAGATACCAATTGTTAAGGTTCGATGGAATGCTCGTAGAGGACCCGAGTTCACCTGGGAGTGTGAAGATCAGATGAAGAATAAATACCCGCATCTATTTCCAGAAGATTCGTCAACACCTTCAACAGCTTAAAATTTCGGGACGAAATTTATTTAACGGGTAGGTATTGTAGTGACCCGAACTTTTCCATGTTTATATATATTAATTGAGATTGATATTTACATGATTAAATGTTTCCAACATGTTAAGTAATCAAACTTGTTAAGACTTGATTAATTGAAAGATGTTTCATATAGACAATTGACCACCCAAGTTGACCGGTGATTTACGAACGTTAAAACTTGTAAAAACTATATGATGACATATATATGGATATATATATATAGTTAACATGATACTATGATAAGTAAACATATCATTAAGTATATTTACAATGAACTACATATGTAAAAACAAGACTACTAACTTAATAATTTTTAAACGAGACATATATGTAACGATTATCGTTGTAAAGACATTTAATGTATATATATCATATTAAGAGATATTCATACATGATAATATCATGATAATATAATAATTTAAAATCTCATTTGATATTATAAATATTGGGTTAACAACATTTAACAAGATCGTTAACCTAAAGGTTTCAAAACAACACTTACATATAACGACTAACGATGACTTAACGACTCAGTTAAAATGTATATACATGTAGTGTTTTAATATGTATTTATACACTTTTGAAAGACTTCAATACACTTATCAAAATACTTCTACTTAACAAAAATTCTTACAATTACATCCTCGTTCAGTTTCATCAACAATTCTACTCGTATGCACCCGTATTCGTACTCGTACAATACACAGCTTTTAGATGTATGTACTATTGTTATATACACTCCAATGATCAGCTCTTAGCAGCCCATGTGAGTCACCTAACACATGTGGGAACCATCATTTGGCAACTAGCAAGAAATATCTCATAAAATTACAAAAATATGAGTAATCATTCATGACTTATTTACATGAAAACAAAATTACATATCCTTTATATCTAATCCATACACCAACGAACAAAAACACCTACAAACACTTTAATTCTTCAATTTTCTTCATCTAATTGATCTCTCTCAAGTTCTATCTTCAAGTTCTAAGTGTTCTTCATATATTCTACAAGTTCTAGTTACATAAAATCAAGAATACTTTCAAGTTTGCTAGCTCACTTCCAATCTTGTAAGGTGATCATCCAACCTCAAGAAATCTTTGTTTATTACAGTAGGTTATCATTCTAATACAAGGTAATAATCATATTCAAACTTTGGTTCAATTTCTATAACTATAACAATCTTATTTCAAGTGATGATCTTACTTGAACTTGTTTTCGTGTCATGATTCTGCTTCAAGAACTTCGAGCCATCCAAGGATCCGTTGAAGCTAGATCCATTTTTCTCTTTTCCAGTAGGTTTATCCAAGGAACTTAAGGTAGTAATGATGTTCATAACATCATTCGATTCATACATGAAACAACCCCAAACCGTTTAACCAAAAACGGAGTACTTTTTTTTTTTTTTTTTTTTTTGTTAGGTCCCAATATCACCCAAGTATACAAACCATTTCGAAATAGTTATCCATATACAATTTATCATAATAACACGTTAAACATTTTATCTCGACTCTTGGTTTACAATGACACCATACATCCTTACGAGAATGTATTTCACATACAAGGTTTGACTCGACACAACCAAACGATGCGACCTCGAAACATTTATACAACACCACGGTTAAGACACAATAGCCCAACCCGATACCAAGAGCATAATCCCGAGGATCTACAAAATCCCCAATCCACATCCATATCCGAAAGCTACCCCATAGAGCCCAAGCGCTACTACGCAACTAGTCTATCAACTAGCTAGCTTCACAATCACAATACCTGTAAAAAGGTAAACAACGAGAGGGGTAAGCTAACGCTTAGTGAATGCAATAATTATACATATACATATATAATCTACTTACTTGCAAACACTTACACAATACCGCATACAAGCTAGCAATTCGACAGCCATGCAAACATCATGCATAAACTACTATCCACAATTCACAAGAAGCTAGCAACAACAATAGCATATAGTTCACAATTTAATATGCTAAATACAAATTCACTCAACCATGGTTAACCAATCGTACAAGGGAACGGTACTTGAAAGACCATCGGAGTTCATAACATCCATTAGTGTTACTTAAACACCGCGTAATCACTAATCCCCCGGGTGATGTCTTGAACACCGCGACTAACTCACCCCCATGACAATGTGGCGTCTTGAACACCGCGACGATTCCACATGTCAATCAAAACAATGAGTGGTGTCTTGAACACCGCGATAATTCCACTCCCATGACAATGTGATGTCTTGAACACCGCGACAATACCACATGTCAATCAAACAATGAGTAGTGTCTTGAGCACCGCGACAATGCTACTCGTTACTTAGAATGTGGTGTCTTGAACACCGTGACAATTCCACATTCATATCACACAAATAAATACATTATATACGTACACGCATAATTATTCCACTCACCTCGAGATGCATGCACAAGTCATGTATGTAAAGTCGCCACCAAACGCAACCGAGCAAGCTTTTACCTATAATATACATATAGGTATTCACACAATCAACACACATTCCCTTCAAGAGAATTTGACGCAAACACCCTTAACCAAGGGTTTATACCTACCTCCACAATCCACCCATTTAGACACCTAAGTGCAAAATACACCTTTTTATACATTTAACGACACCCGAAGGTCCAAAACTAACGAGACTAGTTCCCGCGTTCCCGAAATACCCAAATACATCAACTTTAGCCATTAAATGCATACTATCTTGTATATTGCCCAAAAACCCGTTTCATGGTTGACCAAGTTTGACTTTATGGTTAAAATACCAATTTCAACCCGAAATCATTTCTCACGTTCACTTTCATTCAAAAATGCCATTTAACACTTAACAAAAAGCGTTTAACATCCATTTAATTCAATTTAGTGTCATTACCAAATTTGACCCAATCAAAGTCGACCCATTTTGACCTAAGTCTCAAAAACGCCCAAAATCACTAACGACTAGTGATTATATTACCAAAACACCAAATAACACCTAAAACAAGTATTTACATACTTAATTCACCAAAACTTGACTCAAAACCCATTTTGACACATAAACCCTAATTTTGACCCATTACAAAATTAGTCAACTCAAATACACCCAAAAAGGGTTCCAACGCTTCCAAAATCACTAAACTAAGTGAGTACACCCAAAACCAAAGCCTAATCATGGCCAAAACGTCAATCAACCCAAAACCCGCCATGTATCAAAAATAACTAGTTTCCATAAACCCACTTCATCATCTAAATGGGTTTTACAACTAAAAATCTAAAAACCCTAACTTGAATATTAAATCATAAAGATGAATTTCGGAATTAGAACATACCATTACTACCAAAACGTAGCCGTGAACGAGGAGAACAACTTTAACTCTTGTGACCCGACCCAAAACACTCTTCTTCTTCCCCGATTTGAGCTTTCTCTCTCTAAACCCTTTACTCTCTCTCTAGGGTTTGGTGTGTGAGTGGGAGGGAAGGAGAATGAAGAGAATGAGGTTTGGATAAGATTGGGATCAGTTTTATGGCCAAAAACCCGTCCATATGTGAAATACCAACTTTGCCCTTCATTTAACTCATTAAAAGGCTGAACAGCACCAGATCGTGCCTATTGTCGCGCCGCGGAGCAATTTGTCGCGCCGTGGCCCAAAGGGTGATTTTAGAACATGTTTTTCAAGCTTTCTGACCTTCAACATAGGCATTTGTCGCGCCGCGGAGCAATTTGTCGCGCCGTGACAATTGCCTGTTTCATCCGAACTTCAGCAAACTTGTTTTGGCCATAACTTTTTGACCGTAACTCCGTTTTCGATGAATCAAATATCGTTGGAAACGTAATAAGATTTCCTTTCTAATGGTAAGGTTTTGAAATGTCAACTCAAACTTTATTTGGGATCGAAAGGTACGTACACATCATGTAACTCAAACAACGTCCAGTTTTCTTCGACATTCGAACAAGCAACACGTGTACGCTTGGTACACTTCATGCACTCATCGTACAATCATCTTTATACTATTATACAACCAAGTATGAACATTCTAAAGATCAATCAAGTACCTCAGACATGTATGAAGAAAAACGGGATGTTACAACTCTCCCCCACTTAAATTCAATCATGTCCTCGTGATCCTAGTCACTTAACTAATCCGAACCTACACTCTATAGTCCTCCGACACACATCCAAACTCGATGTCTGCAACAATTCCATTAACAATTTCCATTAATTCGAAGTTTTCACCACACGCTAATAATCCCTAGCGTGCATTACCGCAACAAGCGATATTTCACGCGCTCAACGTTCAAGCTGCCTCCATTAAAACTCTGCACTTTAACAGTCCATAACGCAACACTCAACCGGTCAATCAAGTATGTTCTCTATTTCAAGAACCAACCTCCCTCATTTCCGCAACCGGATTATTCCTTCAACGAAGAAATTTCGGTATCACCAAAATAATCACTCTAGGGAACACAAACTTTCCCATCGATCGATCCGCACACGATCACCAGTCTCTGGATTAATCCAGGACGACAATAATACACCACGAACTAGGAAAATCATCAACACTCGACACAGGGTTTCTCCTCCAAACCCTACAACGCATCCATACCCTACGGCTCCTTAGTACTAGCATGGAAACTATTCGTGTACTAGAATCCTGTCAATGGCGAATTATTATCCCGACAATTCGCAATTCGTCACACGACCCTTAAAATATTCACCGACGTCGGGTGAACCCTACTACCTAGACCGTCCATAAAGGATGGCCTTGACATTTCCATGCAACCAACGGGTCGCATCACTAGGGAACACACTCTCGCAAACAAACAACAACCGCGTGTCTCGACGTGAGACAAACAGAACCGGCGCTCCCCGCCTAACAACCATCCACAAAGTGGAATAATCCACTGAAAATTCTCACGATCACGTTTCCCGACAGGGAAAATACAGTATTCACTGTCATCTCGAACTCGTACTCACTTGACAGTACTATCCGAGTTTCACATCTACCCAAATTATTATCACGAGAGCACCCACAATAACAATTACATTCTCTCACTTCCGTGATCTCAAACTTCACACTTGGTCTCATACTGCACCTTGGTACTACACGACCACCTTACTTAAGAGGTCTTACACTTCACTTGATCTAGTACCACGGGAGCTTCCTCGGGTGGCAGTAAAAACTCCCCCACTTAGGATCTAGCTCCACATTCTTACCGCAAAGATGATAACATCCCGCGGAATTACCATTCCACAACACACATGATCATTCTCATCACTAATCATAAACACCGAATCACTGCAAATTCACTTTAGGCTCTCAGAGCCGTCATACAAAATTACCGGAGGTGTCGTACACGCGACGACTTCGCACCTTCATACCACAAATCACAATCGACTGCCTTAATCGTTCGCAAGGCGAACTCCGCCAAAGTCCCACATACGTCTCTATGCCTAAGCATACGTCATTCCGATTAATCAATCGTACATCTCAGTCGAGATCGCCCGACCTTCCACGCAACGAACCCTTACCAACAATTGCTCACTCCCATGGAGAAGAGTGACCAATCCGACACAATAATTGCATCGACCGCAATATCAACACTTCATCTTAACCTTCGGCCTAACCGTCCATGAACTCCATTACCAGCTCACCGGTTATCTTCACCCATATAACACTTAAGAGCAACAAGATTCGCTCATCAGTCACTTCCCAAGAAGTATTTACCGAAATGCTCTTAAACTCTGACTTTCTTAACCGTCGAATTACAATCACTCGTCGATCACTGTTGTAATCTCCGCTACTTCTAAGGGCATCTCACGGGCACCCTAAGCACAGAGTGATCACACCATCACCGGAGTTGAACATTACACTAGCAGGTATAAGAAGGCACCTGACGCAGTGTCATGCAGACTCCCACCACAATCTACCGAAATTTAGAAACTCGATCTTTGGGTTTCATACACCCGATGTCACCCATTTTACCACAATAATAACTCGAAGTCACACCTATCCGACAAACCTTACAGTTTATTGTCTTCTTGAAAGTTTCTAGCGATCACACGCTACACACACCACAAGGCCAAAACAACATAGCCTAACAAAACCTTTCATCCAATCACTAAGGGGATGCTTGGAAACACCAAGTCTTACATCCTTTCTACACCTCGATAAAACCACTACTACAAGGGGTATTCCCTTAAGAATGTTGCCCTATAATCAACAACACACTAACGCAACCATCGTCATACGGGTCCCACTCCCATGAGTTTAATGACCCAAGGACTCCCCGATTCGCCAATTCCAAGGCGACACACACAACAAGAATCCTAACACGATTCTCTAACCACACACTCTACCGAGTGTAACTCAAAACTACAATCATTAAACTTGTCGCATTCCATTACGGAATTCAAGTCCTCGTCGCACACACACAAGAGTAATTTCGTCATCCCAGTTACGATGGGTAACTAAAACCAATAAAAATCTCAACAGTGCACCCACTACCCAGGGTGACTAAGCACGCACCAAAGTCGTGAGTTGGCTCGCTCACTTAACTAACCGAATCCATCGTACACTTCCCGACTCACAAAGAACCTGATGTGACAACAAGCACATCACTCGAGACTACTATACCCTAGGAACCAATAGAAGATTCCTAATTCGTCCCGTTCTACCCCAACCATGCCACGTTTCCTCCGTTCGGTACTTGTCATGTCATGCTTAGTGTCAAGATACACTTTCGTAATAATGGTGATCGGTCATTATTACAAATGTGTACCTTACCATTTCCACACGGTCACGCAAAGTACTTTACCCGGACTGACGCAACATTCACACAAAATAACACGCGATAAATTCTAGTACCCGAATGACCAAAGTCCTTACGTGAACTTGATCACTCAAAACCGTCAAACATACGAATCTCCCTAATAGATTCATTCCTAGGATACCACACAAAAGATACCTGTATATATATATACACCTATATACAATATAATAATAAATGTACACAAGTACACTGCAACCACAAGTCAACCTACATCCTAGGTGACTATCACTAAAACAATGTCCACGTTCGCCTACTTACATTAGGCACTAGCTATCTAAGGCACTAATTCACACACGAAATAAGGCCCCACATAATCACACTTTTGACAAAAATAAGTCCTAGTTAGTCACCTACTCTAAGGCACTAACAAATCTCAATCCGACCCGTATTCCTACAAGTCCCGCAAATAACGCACATTCGTCAAAAGTCTAAGACTAGGCACCTATTCCAAGGTCACCTAATTCCCTTAGACTATGCTCTGATACCACTTGAAACAACCCCAAACCGTTTAACCAAAAACGGAGTACTTTTTTTTTTTTTTTGTTAGGTCCCAATATCACCCAAGTATACAAACCATTTCGAAATAGTTATCCATATACAATTTATCATAATAACACGTTAAACATTTTATCTCGACTCTTGGTTTACAATGACACCATACATCCTTACGAGAATGTATTTCACATACAAGGTTTGACTCGACACAACCAAACGATGCGACCTCGAAACATTTATACAACACCACGGTTAAGACACAATAGCCCAACCCGATACCAAGAGCATAATCCCGAGGATCTACAAAATCCCCAATCCACATCCATATCCGAAAGCTACCCCATAGAGCCCAAGCGCTACTACGCAACTAGTCTATCAACTAGCTAGCTTCACAATCACAATACCTGTAAAAAGGTAAACAACGAGAGGGGTAAGCTAACGCTTAGTGAATGCAATAATTATACATATACATATATAATCTACTTACTTGCAAACACTTACACAATACCGCATACAAGCTAGCAATTCGACAGCCATGCAAACATCATGCATAAACTACTATCCACAATTCACAAGAAGCTAGCAACAACAATAGCATATAGTTCACAATTTAATATGCTAAATACAAATTCACTCAACCATGGTTAACCAATCGTACAAGGGAACGGTACTTGAAAGACCATCGGAGTTCATAACATCCATTAGTGTTACTTAAACACCGCGTAATCACTAATCCCCCGGGTGATGTCTTGAACACCGCGACTAACTCACCCCCATGACAATGTGGCGTCTTGAACACCGCGACGATTCCACATGTCAATCAAAACAATGAGTGGTGTCTTGAACACCGCGACAATTCCACTCCCATGACAATGTGATGTCTTGAACACCGCGACAATACCACATGTCAATCAAACAATGAGTAGTGTCTTGAGCACCGCGACAATGCTACTCGTTACTTAGAATGTGGTGTCTTGAACACCGTGACAATTCCACATTCATATCACACAAATAAATACATTATATACGTACACGCATAATTATTCCACTCACCTCGAGATGCATGCACAAGTCATGTATGTAAAGTCGCCACCAAACGCAACCGAGCAAGCTTTTACCTATAATATACATATAGGTATTCACACAATCAACACACATTCCCTTCAAGAGAATTTGACGCAAACACCCTTAACCAAGGGTTTATACCTACCTCCACAATCCACCCATTTAGACACCTAAGTGCAAAATACACCTTTTTATACATTTAACGACACCCGAAGGTCCAAAACTAACGAGACTAGTTCCCGCGTTCCCGAAATACCCAAATACATCAACTTTAGCCATTAAATGCATACTATCTTGTATATTGCCCAAAAACCCGTTTCATGGTTGACCAAGTTTGACTTTATGGTTAAAATACCAATTTCAACCCGAAATCATTTCTCACGTTCACTTTCATTCAAAAATGCCATTTAACACTTAACAAAAAGCGTTTAACATCCATTTAATTCAATTTAGTGTCATTACCAAATTTGACCCAATCAAAGTCGACCCATTTTGACCTAAGTCTCAAAAACGCCCAAAATCACTAACGACTAGTGATTATATTACCAAAACACCAAATAACACCTAAAACAAGTATTTACATACTTAATTCACCAAAACTTGACTCAAAACCCATTTTGACACATAAACCCTAATTTTGACCCATTACAAAATTAGTCAACTCAAATACACCCAAAAAGGGTTCCAACGCTTCCAAAATCACTAAACTAAGTGAGTACACCCAAAACCAAAGCCTAATCATGGCCAAAACGTCAATCAACCCAAAACCCGCCATGTATCAAAAATAACTAGTTTCCATAAACCCACTTCATCATCTAAATGGGTTTTACAACTAAAAATCTAAAAACCCTAACTTGAATATTAAATCATAAAGATGAATTTCGGAATTAGAACATACCATTACTACCAAAACGTAGCCGTGAACGAGGAGAACAACTTTAACTCTTGTGACCCGACCCAAAACACTCTTCTTCTTCCCCGATTTGAGCTTTCTCTCTCTAAACCCTTTACTCTCTCTCTAGGGTTTGGTGTGTGAGTGGGAGGGAAGGAGAATGAAGAGAATGAGGTTTGGATAAGATTGGGATCAGTTTTATGGCCAAAAACCCGTCCATATGTGAAATACTAACTTTGCCCTTCATTTAACTCATTAAAAGGCTGAACAGCACCAGATCGTGCCTATTGTCGCGCCGCGGAGCAATTTGTCGCGCCGTGGCCCAAAGGGTGATTTTAGAACATGTTTTTCAAGCTTTCTGACCTTCAACATAGGCATTTGTCGCGCCGCGGAGCAATTTGTCGCGCCGTGACAATTGCCTGTTTCATCCGAACTTCAGCAAACTTGTTTTGGCCATAACTTTTTGACCGTAACTCCGTTTTCGATGAATCAAATATCGTTGGAAACGTAATAAGATTTCCTTTCTAATGGTAAGGTTTTGAAATGTCAACTCAAACTTTATTTGGGATCGAAAGGTACGTACACATCATGTAACTCAAACAACGTCCAGTTTTCTTCGACATTCGAACAAGCAACACGTGTACGCTTGGTACACTTCATGCACTCATCGTACAATCATCTTTATACTATTATACAACCAAGTATGAACATTCTAAAGATCAATCAAGTACCTCAGACATGTATGAAGAAAAACGGGATGTTACAATACATATAAAGCTATCTTATTTGAAGGTTTAAACTTGTAATCACTAGAACATAGTTTAGTTAATTCTAAACTTGTTCGCAAATAAAAGTTAATCCTTCTAACTTGACTTTTAAAATCAACTAAACACATGTTATATATCTATATGATATGCTAACTTAATGATTTAAAACCTGGAAACACGAAAAACACCGTAAAACCAGATTTACGCCGTCGTAGTAACACCGCGGGCTGTTTTGGGTTAGTTAATTAAAAACTATGATAAACTTTGATTTAAAAGTTTTTATTCTGAGAAAATGATTTTTATTATGAACATGAAACTATATCCAAAAATTATGGTTAAACTCAAAGTGGAAGTATGTTTTCTAAAATGGTCATCTAGACGTCGTTCTTTCGACTGAAATGACTACCTTTACAAAAACGACTTGTAACTTATTTTTCCGACTATAAACCTATACTTTTTCTGTTTAGATTCATAAAATAGATTTCAATATGAAACCATAGCAATTTGATTCACTCAAAACGGATTTAAAATGAAGAAGTTATGGGTAAAACAAGATTGGATAATTTTTCTCATTTTAGCTACGTGAAAATTGGTAACAAATCTATTCCAACCATAACTTAATCAACTTGTATTGTATATTATGTAATCTTGAGATACCATAGATACGTATACAATGTTTCGACCTATCATGTCGACACATCTATATATATTTCGGAACAACCATAGACACTCTATATGTGAATGTTGGAGTTAGCTATACAGGGTTGAGGTTGATTCCAAAATATATATAGTTTGAGTTGTGATCAATACTGAGATACGTATACACTGGGTCGTGGATTGATTCAAGATAATATTTATCGATTTATTTCTGTACATCTAACTGTGGACAACTAGTTGTAGGTTACTAACAAGGACAGCTGACTTAATAAACTTAAAACATCAAAATATATTAAAAGTGTTGTAAATATATTTTGAACATACTTTGATATATATGTATATATTGTTATAGGTTCGTGAATCAACCAGTGGCCAAGTCTTACTTCCCGACGAAGTAAAAATCTGTGAAAGTGAGTTATAGTCCCACTTTTAAAATCTAATATTTTTGGGATGAGAATACATGCAGGTTTTATAAATGATTTACAAAATAGACACAAGTACGTGAAACTACATTCTATGGTTGAATTATCGAAATCGAATATGCCCCTTTTTAATTAAGTCTGGTAATCTAAGAATTAGGGAACAGACACCCTAATTGACGCGAATCCTAAAGATAGATCTATTGGGCCTAACAAACCCCATCCAAAGTACCGGATGCTTTAGTACTTCGAAATTTATATCATATCCGAAGGGTGTCCCGGAATGATGGGGATATTCTTATATATGCATCTTGTTAATTTCGGTTACCAGGTGTTCACCATATGAATGATTTTTATCTCTATGTATGGGATGTGTATTGAAATATGAAATCTTGTGGTCTATTATTATGATTTGATATATATAGGTTAAACCTATAACTCACCAACATTTTTGTTGACGTTTTAAGCATGTTTATTCTCAGGTGATTATTAAGAGCTTCCGCTGTCGCATACTTAAATAAGGACGAGATTTGGAGTCCATGCTTGTATGATATTGTGTAAAAACTGCATTCAAGAAACTTATTTTGTTGTAACATATTTGTATTGTAAACCATTATGTAATGGTCGCGTGTAAACAGGATATTTTAGATTATCATTATTTGATAATCTACGTAAAGCTTTTTAAAACCTTTATCTATGAAATAAAGGTTATGGTTTGTTTTAAAAATGAATGCAGTCTTTGAAAAATGTCTCATATAGAGGTCAAAACCTCGCAACGAAATCAATTAATATGGAACATTTTTAATCAATAAGAACGGGACATTTCATTGGTATTGGAAGTTGTTGTTTCGGTTTTGGTTATAGTTGTTGTTGTAACTTTGGTTTCGTTTTTGATTGGTAAATCCAGATGGTGTATTGGTTTGATTGTTGAATGAGACTTGCTTTTGGTTAGGATTGTAGTAGCCTTGGTTTGATGTTCCACTCCGTTGATAGTTTTGGTTACTCACGTAGTTGACATGCGCATCCGAATTCATGGGAATGTCATCCAGATCAATATGGTTGCATTTATTAATTTGGGGACAATTCTTCATGAGATGTGGGCCCTCGCATCGTTGATAACCGACTTTCATAGCAACTATCAATTGTTGTAGCTTTTTCAACTCTTTCCCATACATTTGAAATTGATTGTTCAAGCTTGCAAGTGTGACTTGCCCATTATCACTCTCTACTTGTGCTACACTTTTACTTGCCAAGTCTCGAGGTGAAGGTGCCCATTCGTATGTATTAACCGAGATGTCTTCTTACAAAACTTCGGCCGTATTTGGTGATTTATACATAAACACTCAACCCGAGGAGGAATCAAGATATTGTCTAGTCAAAGCATTAGTACCCCGGTAGAATGTGTTGATGTACTCTTCCTTAGTAAAACAATGTGGTGGGCAAGCTCTTAGCATCTTCTTGAAACGTACCCATGCATCATACAAAGACTCATCACCCCATTGAGGGAATCCATTAATTTTCACTCTTAGTTGTTCCACCTTTGATGGTGGAAAGAAGTGATTGATAAACGCATCACTTAAATCTTGAAAAGTCCTAACAGAATCATGTAGTAAATTCCTCAACCAAGCTTTCACATCTCCTTGAAGTGTAAAGGGGAATGCCCTTAACTTAAAAGTGTCATCGGTAACATCTTTGGTCTTGTAGATATCACAAATATCGTTAAAGTGTTGAATGTGTTCGAAAGGATTTTCTTCTATTAACCCATGGAAGAACATATCTTTGATCATTGTGAAGAAGTTTCCCTCAATCTTCTAATTATCGGCTCCAATTGGTGGTTTTGTAATAGCCGGTGGGACCACTGTAGGTGCCACCAATCTAGCATTCCACATCATTGTGTCATTTGGATCATTTTGTTGCTCTTGATTAATCGGTAGACCATGACCAATTGGATTACCCTCTTTGTTGTGAATTGGTTGACCGTTAGGATCTATCTCTTCTAAACAAAATGGAAAAACCTCAAAAAAATTTCTAAATACCCTTTCTTCTCTACGCTTGTAAACCCCGTGTACATGTTTCTCCGGATCGGAAAATAGATGTGCAAACTGTTGATCCTTTTGGGATTTCCTTTTCATACACCAAAGTACCTATTCTTCAATCACAACACAAACATAAATGGTTTTCCAAACACAAATAATATATAAAATAAGAAAAGTAACTTTTACAAGGATAAATTCTTACAAAAGGATCGAACAATTAAAAGCTTAAACCAAATATTCAACAAGCTAACCGCTCCCCGACAGCGGCGCCAAGAAAGTGTGATGCGTGTGGAACAATACATCAATCACCCTCAAATTTTATACAAGATTCAAACACTACAAATAAGCACACACAAATAAAAATCACTTAAAAACCCGATTGTTATTATAACACTTTTTATGTAAGTATTCGTTTCAAGTTCGTCCCAAGAGAGCGGTGTAAGTCGAATAATTGAAACTACAGTAAAAACCTCTATAAATTAATAATGTTAGGACCAGGATATTTTATTAATTTAGCGAGATATTATTATATCGATAAATTAATAAATTATTAATTTAAAACATTGGCTTATATTAATGAGCAACTATCAAAATAATGCATAGACATTCGAAATTACCATGTCCGTTTACTTTACCTATTTTAATAAAACATAAACATGGACCTTCAAAATTCTCATGTACGTACATTCACACATTAATAAACTTGTCAAATTCAATGTACATAGATCTAGATTGATCACTATATACTGTTGATGAATTTTAAAATCACATCTAGATCGATCACTATAGATTAATTTTCTACTAAAAAATGCTAAAATTTTGGAATATTTTAGTAATTATTAATTTATAGTTTCGCTGGGACCAATATATTTACACTAGAATTTCAAAAAAATTATTATCTTATCATTTTATCGATTGAAGTCTAATTTTGTACTAGTCCCAAGTTGGGACCGGACAAATGATTAATTTTATCGAGGTTATTAATTTATCGAGTATTGAATTATTGAGGTTTTACTGTATTAATTGTCCTATGGTTTGTTTGATTGGGGGGTTTTGATTGATTTTAATTAACAACTAAGACGTGTACAAGTAAACAAACTTAAACTTAACAATTAAAACTAGTAACATGTACCTAAATATTAAGAACTAAATCAATTAACTAAGTAGCGTTCACTTACCTAATCCTCTCTATGCTTGGATTGCCATATTTTACCCAAATTGCTATCGCATTAGCTGTTGAACTATTAAATGTTTAGCATCACTACCAAACCTTAATCAAATTACACTTTGCAAACTCACATAAGCATTGCATTCTAAGATCTAGTTAAGCATGATTGGTCATTGATATTATGCTTGGGTTGAAATCACTTAGAACCCTTCAACTATCAAAATCACTTAAGATAATCGAACACCACTATGTTGACTAAAGGCCAATTGAAAACTAACTTAAATCAGGAGCACAATCACTTGAAATCCTTAATCTAGTTGTCTAGATCACTATAAGTATTGAAGCACAAATTGATTCACTTCTCAAATCACTAAGAGAGCTACACAATCTATGTAATCAAAGTAAAGCCTAAAACAAATGCATAACAATGGATCTATAGCTAACACAATAAGACTTGTTCATGTATTTCATTCAAACAACTTCATCCAATTAATTTAGGGTAAATCCTTGCATTAGAGATTCATAGATAAGCAAACACAATCAAATTAGCCAAGCATGGCTAAGATTACACTAATCATAAGCATTGAAACACAAATAAACATCATATCAAGTTATTACAAGTATTTAATTCAAAACTAGAGAAATAAAGGTGGAGATTACAACCTAAATGACAAAACTAGATAGATCTAATGATAAGATTGCTTGAGCTTTTGCTTGATCTTCCAAACTAGCCTTAATCTCCTTTTTATGATGAAATTAGGGTATTGGGATGAAAAATCATGCTAAAAACTGCAGCTCCCTTGAAAACCCTCTCCTCTTTCCTTTTATACTTCCCAAAAAATCTACCTAAAAACAGCGAGGTGCGCCACACCTAGAGGAGGTGCGCCGCACCTTATAACATGGGACTCTGGTGCGACGCACCTGCCTATAACGTAGGACTCTGGTACGCCGCACCTTATGCAATTCTGATCTTCAAGTTCTGAATTTGAATTTTGGCTTTTTATTGTTAAGGTGCGCCGCCTTTGGAGTCTGGTGTGCTGCACCACTGAACTGCACTTCCAAAATCATCATTTTTCACTTGGAATTGCCCATTTTGCAATCCATTTTCACTTTGGATCATGCCATGCACTTTGGTTCAGTAAATATGCTAGGTTTTGGTCAATTTTATACCAATTTGAGCTTTAAGCCTTGAACCGACACTTTAGCACAAATAAACAACTTTTGGGCCCAATGATCCTCAAAACTGAATGAAATGAGGAAGATATTACGAGATAAAACGTGTATAATTAGAGCAATATCAAGTCCTAGGCTAACCAAAGTACACTTTAAATCTCACCTGGTTAAGGAAATCGAGACTAGGTTCTGCGAAACCTCGACTTGCTGGAAGAACGCAGGGAGATGGCTGACACACGCAAAGCCATTAACAAACAACGAATCACGAGGTATTACGACAGGCTGGTCAGACTCATTACATACGATGTTGGCGATCTTGTTTGACGCGATAACCAAGCAAGTAGGATCGAAGACACTGGAAATTTGAGACCCGACTGGGAAGGCCCCTACAAAGTTATTAGACTTCTCTCTCTCTCTCTCTCTCTCTCTCTCTCTCTCTCTCTCTCTCTCTCTCTCTTTCTACAATATTAGTCATACTTTCAAGGTCTTCAACTCCGTGCGGAAAATCTACTACCCGGAGAAGAACGCCGGAGATTGTATTAAGAGCGGTCTAGAGTTTGAAGTTGTCACTTTTGTATTCGAAACTCATTTAATCTACTGGTACTTCTATCTTTTGTCTTTATATAATATCTTCCATTATTATGATTTGTGATATTACCATGATTAGCGAGTAGTTATCTTTAGTGTATGCTATGATGTAGTCAATTATAATGCCGAAATAATATTATAGTTTGTGTATGTTATCAAGATGCTTTCCGATTATGCTTTAAACTCAATCGCTTTTTCAACTAATAGAACGTAGTTATCGGCTCTGTTGTTGGGAAGTCGTGAACTCCAATTTAGAGTACACTATCCGTGTCATCCCTTGGTAAGAGAAGTCTATCGGATACAACGTAAGTTTGACTGAGGCACACCAGTTGTAGTAAGTCCACCGAGCCTTGGATTTTGACTGAGGACTCTTTCGTAGTGAAACATATAACTAGACCCATAGTACATTGTTGGTCCTAGACCATGCTAGTGTAGTCACCAAGCATATAAACTTCTTACGTGCACACTGAATGATCATATACATAGCATTGTATATGTATATTTTAAATGCTAAAGGCTGAAAACATAAGTTACGTGAAGTATGCTTAAAGGATCTGGAAGATCCGCTGAAAGTTAAGTTCGTGGATTAGATTGCGCATTAATAAAGATTGCAGATTCCTTTCGCTAAGTTGATGCGGATGATAGTTAATCCGCACACCGCGAATATTCTAAAAACTATAAATAGGGAGCTTGACCTCTCATTTATAGGTTGTTGATTCTCTGCCATTTGCTCTGGCCTTTGTAATTTTCACTTGTGACTTTGCCCAAGGAATTTTTACATTGTGTTAAGGTGAATTATGCTAATCAATAATTAAGACCGGGTCGGGGTGGTTGATCACTCGATTGCTAAAGTGAAAGACGATCATCGGGGCCGAAAACAATCATCAACATCCCATTTTACCCTTATAATCTTATTGCACTCAATCCTTAATTAAGTAGCTTTAATATAGATTGATCAATTGACGCCATCCGTGGGACACATTCAAAATTAAACTCGAAGTTTTTTCGATTCGTGCTATCGAACAGTAAAATTGCTTGTTTAATTTTAATCGTGTATTATTTTGATGATCTGAAGGTAAGTTGCTAAGGTGTACCAGCTTACTCGATCATTTGCCATGAAAACTAATGCGAAGCAAGCAAACAGCTCTGTGAATACTAATGTGCTGCATGATGATTCGCAGAATGCCTTGCCAGTTAACTTTCAGGCAAATGTTAATGCTAATGCGAGTAATTTGGTTCATGAACCGCTTACCAAAGCGTCTACTGCCAATGTTACTGGTGCTGAATCGTAATTAAAGGCTGCTGCTGATAAGTTGGTCGCGCGCATAAATTTGCAAAAGGTCCGCGACGAAACTACTGCAGAAGGCAAACGCCTCAGAATTTTGGCTGGAAAAACAAGTTTGAAAGTGGATAAGGTTTTTGACACTGCTACCGAGCAAGCCAAAAAAATGCTAAGCAAGGTCGTGAAACTCATGTACCGCGTACTTATATATGGCCATTGAATGATTCAGGATCACATGTTGATCGCTTAGTTGTTGAACATAGTGATAGTGATGACGCAGAACAATGCATTGTTCTCAACTACATTTAATATTCAAAGTTTGCGAAAACTCCAAGAGATGAAAGCGAGTATTCTATGACTCAGACAGCGCGGAAGAGCTTGGAAAGATTCCACATGTTACGCGTAGGAGACCGCCAACACCTTTTCCCCGTCATAGGGATGAGGGTGAATCTTCTGATGCCGTGCGCAGAGAGAATGCTCAAAATTTCTTAGCGGATGCTTTTAAAAGCATTGTACCTAAATCAATGCAATATATGTTTGAGCAACCGAATTTTTTGCAAGATATGATAACTAAGTTTTGTGCGGAGAATACTGATACCCGCACAAAAAAGGAAACTGAGATTACTACTGCTGCAGACAAGTTTTTCCAGCATTTTTCTGATTATCCAATTGTTACACCGCTCATTGTGCCTGCAACATTGGGAGTTTATTCTGGCTTAACTGACCCACTGTATTTTTTGCAGAGGTTTGAGGGATTTGTAAGCACTTATAATTGGGATAAACCGTTTGTATTTCGAGTATTTCCCATGGTCCTGCAAGGGTCAGCAAGGGAGTGGTTCCATAGCTTGCAAGCCCGCAGTATTATCGGTTTTATCGATCTTTGCGATAAATTTTTATTGCAGTTTCAGAATCTTTTACCACAAAAGAAGACGCATATCGAGTGCCATGACATTAATCAGGGCAATAAAGAAACTTTAAATGCGCTACTTACACGATATATCTATGAATGCCAAAAGATACCAAGTTTGAATGAGGATCAATAAATCTCTGGTTTTTTGCATGCCATCAATCCACAAAGACATCCAACGCTTGTGCGGCGTTTTAGAAGAGATGTTCCACCAACTTTTACAAAGGCACAACAGGAAACATATGATTACATTAGAGGCATCGAGGAGAGTACTATAACCCCCACATGCGGATGAGGTAAGGATAAAAGTTGGCGGGATGATAATATAACGACCCTCATTTTTCCATTCTATATTTTTCCAATATTAAATTCCCAAACAATATAATTACAACTTAATAATTAAACTTTAATCAATAATTGTTAAGTAATAAGAATTATAAAACATATTAATTAACTTTGTACAATAATTGACAAGTTAATAAAAGATGTAAATAATAATCTAATTAACTTTCGTGAACAAAATGTAATACTCAATAACTTGTATCATTTAAAACAATAAAACTAGAACATTAAAGGAGCCATTTTAACCAAACAAAAGTACAAGGACTAAAATGAAAAAGTTCCAACCCTAACCCTAAACCCTTTGGTCGAAAATTTAAGGGGTAAAATTACCCTTTTACCCTCCCAAAATCGGCCACCATCACCTCCTTATTAAACCCTAACTTGTTCCCTAAGTACTCCTAACTAAACCTTAATTCTAGATCTTTCTAACCTCACCTATAATTAGAGACCTAGGCTAATGCTTTTCATGTACCAAATCATTCTAATAATCCTCTCCCAAAAATCAATCTCTCCCTCTCTCCCTCTCTTGGAATTCGGCCAAGAAACCACCACCACACCACCACCTTATTCAAGTAATCTTCAAGAGATTTTCATCGTGTTCTTCGTGATCTTCAAGGTGTTCTTGATTTACAAAGTGCTTTTGATCTTCATCTTCAAGTCATCTTCATCTTATCTTGTTAATCTTCATCCATCTTTAAGGTATAAAAACTATAAACCTAACTATTTAATTTGCTCATTCAATTCTTGTTTTGATTCATGTCTTGTTCTTGATCTTAATCATTCATGATTATGTTGTAAAAATAAATCTAACATATGTATACATATACATACATGACATATACATACATATTTAAAAAAAAAATGTTACATCTTAAAAACACTAAAGATTAACCAAGATTATGTTAATGTTTAAAGGTGGTAACAAAATATATACATACTATATATAGGTACATGCATGCATATATATATATATATATATATATATATATATATATATATATATATATATATATATATATATATATATATATATATATATATATATATATATATATATATATATATATATATATATATATATATATATATATATATATATATATATATATATATATATATATATATGTATATGGCAGAAATTAAAAAAAAAAGTTTTTTGTTAGATCTTCAAAACCCTAGAGATTTGTTAAAGATTTTGTTAGTGTTTAAAAAGGTAACAAGATATAAACATACTAAATATAGATACACCATACATATATGTAAAAAGAGAAAAAAAATATATATATATATATATACATCGACACATATATAAAAAAACTATATATATACATATACACGATACATATACATATATACATATTAAATACTTAAAACCCTAATCAACCTAACCCTAATTTATTAAACCCTAATAATCATTACCTAATCATTACTTTACTAAACCCTAAACCTAATACTACTTTAATACTATTAAACATTTGTTACTTAAACCCTAATCATTTATTTATTATTAAAACTTAACTACTCTAATTAATTATAACCCTAATACTACTTATACTACTACTTAACACTTACACTATTACTAAAACATATAATATACTACTTATATTATAATACATATAATATAAAATTTTTAACCACGATTACAATAGCCATTCACGATAACGTGAGGATTACTCGAACGTCAATGCTACTTTAGGCCCAGGGTGATCCTTGGTACCACTATGGGACGCTTGTGGATTTCGAATGCCAAACTTAGATTTTGGTCAAGAAATCCTAGGCTAACCGGTAACAATAGATCATTATGGTGACTCGGTGGTGGAATAGATGTTTGGTTATGGTGCACAAAGTCAAACCCGACTATGGTGATCATACACTCCCTTACACACTTAATAAGTGATAGACTTATTAAGGATAACTCACTAGTGTTCAACACTAACTTACTAAAAGTGGAAACTTACTAAAAATGGGAATTTAGTAAAACAAACTACACTTGCATACTTAACTTAAACTTGGGCAAAACATTTAACTATTCTTAAATGTCATTAGGTTGACTTTTTGCTCACATTCATCCAACTCTTCTATTTCGAGGAATAACAAACTCTCTCTCACTTACTAAGGTGAACTTCATAGCCCCACTTTATATTGTACATAACTTATTTAACTTTTTGGGGTGAGACACATGCTACTTTTACTATTCACAATTTAGACACAAGTACCAACTGTTAAACTATGCTATACCTGGCTATGTCCTGCTAAGTCCCTACAGTGATATTTTTAATTTCTCGTTAAATTCATTCTTAATTATTGGGGGTAGGCCTATCGGGAGTGACATCCCCGATACATTTGACTAAGTCTTTGTATTACTTAATAATGAAATTAAACTAACAAGGACAGAACAACTTGTCATTGGGGCAAACTTTAAACGTTTAGTCTAAATATCACGAACTGGCATAACTTTTTGATCTGCGAGATCAACTTTATAAACAAAAAAAATTGTGGTCTAAAACAACGGTCAAACATATTGTTAAACCTATGATTTCACTCAACCATTTTTGGTTGATACTTTAGCGTGTTTTGTCTCAGGTGCTGATTGATCAAGTTTATTTACCTACTGCTTATGTGATGCTACTTGGACTTAGGATCAAGAACTATCGCATTTATTATTCTTGCATTTGAAACATTTACTTTATTATAATTTCAATTCTTGTAACGACTTTCTATTTTCCGCTGCGTACTCAATAAAGTTTGTTTTTATCAAATAGTATTGTTCTCGTATATTATAATATGTTGGTTTATTTGATATTAAGTCACATTTCACCCAGGCCCTAACTGGGGGTGTGATAGATTGGTTTCAGAGCATAACCAGGCTGTTATAGAGAACCATGATTGCATATTTATGTGTGCATTACTTGCTAGCTAGGGTGCCTTAGCAATCTAGGAAACTATAAAATTTCTTGCCTTAGACTTAGGGGGTGTTTGGGGGAGCGATTAGATCTTTATTTTTTGATTATTGCGTTTTGAAATCACAAATAATCTAATTTTAATGTTTGGCAAAAAAATAGCAAAAACTGATTATTTGCGTTTTTAGGGCTTCAAATCGTGGAAATTGAAAAGTTAGTGAGGGATTACTGCACCAAAAACGTGATTATCCAAAAGAAGATTCGTCCATTTAGGGGGTGTTTGGGGGATCGATTAGATCTTTATTTTTTGATTATTGCATTTTGAAATCACAAATAATCTAATTTTAATGTTTGGCAAAAAAATAGCAAAAACTGATTATTTGCGTTTTTAGGGCTTCAAATCGTGGAAATTGAAAAGTAAGTGAGGGGTTACTGCACCAAAAACGTGATTATCCAAAAGAAGATTCGTCCATTTACTTTACCATTATAGCCTTATAAAAAATTAATATTGTACTCTTTATCCTTTTCATGCGGTTACTTTTCTACCCTATATACATATTTATGATCCTACTATGTATATACGCAGTACGCTAGCTCTCTCCAATATGTTGCTTTTTGCTTTATGTATGACATTGTTGTTGTATTATGAAATTGTTTTACTTTTTGTTCTATTATGATGATGATTCCGAGTTTTTAAAACATCGCTTGCTCGTATAATAAAGAGTATGTTTATAAACATAAGTTTTATTTATATAATATTACGTCTTAGATTTATATAATTTGTTATTTTATAACAATATCCTTTTTGGTAATTTTACATATTAACTTATCAAATAATCTGATTTATCCAAACACTTTAAAATCTGATTATTAGATTATTACGATATCAAACAGCATTATCAAATCCAAACACCATTTTCTAAAATTACGTTTTAATACAGCTGATTATCTGATTATGATTATGTAAAACGCATAATTAATTTTCTAATCGCTAACCCAAACACCCCCTTAAAGCATTTAGGATTGCCTTATAATCTTAACAACCTTACTTTGATAATCTTGGCTTAAAATGCTAATCAAAGTCTCTTTACTAATGTTAGGATGTCAAGCTCAAGCGTTAATCAACCAAACAAAATGACTCTCTTCAAATCATCTGAAGAAATGGCTCGCTTTAAACCTACCATCGAAGTAGGTACTGGATACTCTTCCACTGAAAGACCAGTCCAAAGCCCACCTTATGGCTTTGGTGGTCCTCCCTTACCAAACTATAGTCCGGATACTTTACCTAACTCTCCCGAATACTACTCAACCCCGAGAACTGAAGGCAAGGGGAAACGCCCTACTGATTTTAAAGAAGATGACCCGTCTAAGAAAAGAGCCCAATCTCCTTCTTACGATAACCATAACGCTATGTGTGAAATCATGAATCTGCGAACAACTACCGAGAAGAACTTTGATGGTTTGCTTCGCCATGTTGCAAGGTTCGAGGCTCGAATTGATGAAAAAGACCTAGTGATCAAGAAACTTTTAGAGGAAAATGCTGAGTTAAAGAAAGAGATAAAATTGGTGAAGTATGAAAGTGAAAGAAATACCCGATGGGGGAAGCAATCTCTCGCTCATTTGAAAGAAAATGTCGACTCTAGATTGAAGGTGGAGGAAAACCGTGTGAAACACCAACTTACTCTAAGAGACTACGAATGCAATGTAGTCAATAGTAGGGTTACTAATCTCTATGATAATCTCGAGTTCCTGCATGAGAAACAAAAGGCGAAGAACGAGAAAGTTGAGAAGTTTATGAAGAAGGTTGAGGAAGAGAAGAAGAAATATGAAGATTACTTCAATCTTAATATATCCTAGTTTATTTTTCCAATTTCTTATCTATGTAAAGGCTTTGCCTAAACTATTCCCTATTTCCAACTCGTGTAATAAAGGCTTATTTAATGCCTCGTTCCTAATAATATAAAGTGTTTCATTTATATCATGTGATATCAATACTTTATTTTATTCATACTTGTAATTGCTCAAACTTATAACTTGTCAACTTACCAAACTTATGTTCACTTTTATGTAGTGACATCATGGTTCGTCCAGCTGCACCTACCGTTAACAACTTTGTGTTGACCACTGAGCAATTTCAACAGTTACTTGTTGCCGCCTAAGGCAACGTCCAACCTAATCATGCCTACAATCAACCGAAACCTTGTTCTTACAAGGACTTTACGAACTGTAACCCTCCCACTTTCAAGGGAAGTGAAGAGGACGTGGAACTAGTCCGATGGTTCGAGAAACTAGAGTCCATCTTCCGTGTCTGCAACTGCGGGGACATTGACCGAGTTAAATATGCCACTAGTTCATTAGCTGGCAATACTATGACTTGGTGGACCACTCATGCTAAGTCCGTAGGAATCGATAATGCTAATGCAACTCCATAGGATGAACTTAAAAGCATGATGGTTAACAAGTTTTGTCCTAGAAGTCACGTTCAAAAGCTTGAAGCTAAGTTCTAAGAACTCAAAGTTAAGGGTGCCGACATTGAGAACTACACTAACCGTTTTCTGGAGCTTTCTACCTTGTGCCCCGAGATGTTTCCTACCGAGCCGAGAAAGATCGAAAGGTATATTGAAGGTCTCCCTGAGGATGTACAGGGAAATGTTATCGCTGCTGAGAAGGTTACCCTTGATGCTGTGATCCTCATGGCTCAAAATCTGATGATGGCCAAAAGAAGAAGAGCTTTGGCTAGTAAGCAAATTGATACTAAGAGTAGTGAAGGTAAGAGGAAATTTGAACCATCTCAAGGTTCGACTCAAAATGTTAGTAAGAAGCCTGCGGATAGTACAAGGATGAATTATAAAGGTACCTATCCTTTTTATGTTCGTTGTGAAAGGCACCACCCATGGCGGTGTACTGCTACTTGTTCTTTGTGTAAAAAGTGGGACATGTAGCTAAAACTTGTAAGACTCCTCTGAAGGATAAAGCTGTGGTTCCTGCCAAAGCTCCTCCTACTTGTTACACTTGTGGGAAAAAGGGACACATTAGTCCAAATTGCCCTAAAAAGAAAGATACTCCCGCTATTGGAGCCAATACTATTGCTGCAAAGGGGCGTGCATTTGTTATTACTACTGCTGAAGCCCGAGAGGAAGATGAGGTGATCACGGGTACGTATCTTGTCAATAATTGTTACGCAACTATTTTATTCGATACGGGTGCGGATAAGAGTAAAGTGTCTAGTGAATTTTGCACCTTATTCACTGAAAAGCCTCAACCCTTAGAAACTAAACGATTAGTAGAAGTAGCCAATGGAAAGATCATGAAAGTCGATAAAATCTATAAAAACTGTAATTTGAAACTAGCCGACCAAGAATTTAAGATAGATCTTTTGCCCGTCGAGCTAGGAAGTTTTGATGTTGTAGTTGAGATGGATTGGTTACGTCCATTACATGCTGCAATCTTGTGTTTTGATAAGACCGTTAACATTCCGTTGGGAAATGGAGAGACTCTAGTCATTCAAGGCGACAAGAGTGGTTCCAAGCTCAACATCAATTTTTTGCATCAAAACCCGTAAATACCTTATGAAAGGTTATCCCCCAATATTAACGCATGTTAAAATAGTCAAACCAAAGGAAAAGCTTATTGATGACATGCCGGTGGTTAGAGATTATCCCGAGGTATTTCCAGAAGATCTTCCTGATCTTCCACCTCCTCTACAAGTCGAATTTCAGATTGATTTATCTCCTGGTGCTGTTCCTGTTGCTAAAGCACTATACCATTTAACACCTTCCGAAATGAAGGAACTTTCCAACCAACTCCAAGAACTATTGGATAAAGGTTTCATTCATCCAAGCTCGTCCTCATGGGGAGCTCCTATTCTATTTGTTAAAAAGAAAGATGGTACGCTGAGGATGTGTATTGATTACCGCTAACTCAATAAGCTTACTATCAAGAACCGCTACCCATTACCGCGTATTTATGATCTATTTGACCAACTTCAAGGGTCGAGTGTTTATTCAAAGATCGATCTGAGGTCCGTTTATCACCAACTTAAGGTCAAGGAATCCGATATTCCTAAGACTACTTTTCGTACTCGTTATGGGCACTATGAATTTTGTGTTATGCCATTTGGCTTAACTAATGCTCCTGCCGTGTTCATGGATCTTATGAATCATGTCTGCAAACCATATCTTGACAAATTTGTCATTGTATTCATTGACGACATCTTAATCTACTCAAAGAGTGAGAAAGAACATGAGCAGCATTTGCGCATGATTCTTGAACTATTATGAAAGGAACAACTCTACGCTAAGTTTTCAAAGTGCGAGTTTTGGCTCAAAACCGTACAATTCCTCGGACATGTTGTTGATAGTAACGGACGAAATACATGTCGATCCAGCTAAGATTACCGCTATTCAAAACTGGGAGATACCAAGGACTGCGAAGAATATTCGACAATTTTTGGGACTTGCCGGTTATTATCGAAGATTCATAAAAGATTTTTCTCTCCTTGCTAAACCCCTTACGAAGTTAACTCACATAGGGAAGAAGTTTGAGTGGTCCGAAGAACATGAATTTGCTTTCAAGATTCTGAAGGATAAATTGACCACAGCCCCGATTCTCTCTTTACCTGAAGGTACTGACGACTTTGTTGTTTACTGCGATGCCTCAAAGCAAGGCTTTGGTTGTGTTTTAATGTAACGTGAAAAGGTTATTGCCTATGCATCTAGACAGTTGAAGAAACATGAAGTACACTATACCACACACGACCTTGAGTTAGGTGCCGTGGTATTTGCATTAAAGATATGGAGACATTATCTATATGGTACCAAGTTTACGGTGTACACTGACCATAAAAGTCTTCGACACATCTTTGATTGGAAACAGCTGAATATGAGGCAAAGCCGGTGACTCGAGTTATTGAACGATTATCACTGTGAGCTGAAATATCATCATGGCAAGGCAAATGTGGTTGCCGATGCCCTTAGTCGAAAAGACAATGTTAAGCGTGTTCGTGCTTTAAACCTGAATATCAAATCGAATCTTATATCACGAATCTGTGAAGTTCAACTGGAAGCTATTAAACCAACACTTATCTGTGACGACCCGAAAATTTTTGACCAAAATTAAACTTAATCTTATATGATTTCGACACGATAAGAAAAGTCTGTAATGTTGAGTCTCGAAAACTTTGGAACAGTTTACATGGATGCATTTGACCTTTGACTAATTCCGACGATTCACGAACAATTGTTGTAAATAAATACGTATGTATGTATGTATGTATATATATATATATATATATATATATATATATATATATATATATATATATATATATATATATAAATGTAAGTATTTGTAATAAATTGAAATTCTATAATATAATTTAAACACTAGAATTAAATATGTAAAGTATGATATAAAATAATTAAACTATTATTAAAATGAACCTATCTTTATATATATGATTTTTGGATACAATTAATATATTATGTATATTGTATTAAATATTCGAATATGTTATATGAATATTACATAATTGATAATATGTAATGTTAATATATTAAATATAATTACAAGTGGAAATATAGTTATTATATAAATAAATATTACTTTCATTATTAATATTGATATCAGTATTATTAATATTATAAATTTAATACATAATATATAAATATGAGATTCGATAAGCATAAATTGTTATATCAATATTATTAGCATTACCCTCATTATTTGTATTATCAAAATTATTAATATAAATGAGATTGGATATGTATAAGTTGTTATTATTAATATTATTATTATCATTAATAATATTAATATTATCATAAGTAGTGTTATTAATAAAATTAGTAATAATATTATTGTTATTAGAAAATATTACATTTTATTATTACTAATATTAATAATATTATTATTATTATAACTTATTATTAGTATTATTATTATTATAATTATAATTATTAATATAATTATTAATTATTAATTATTAATTATTATTATTATTATTAATATAATAATTATTAATTATTAAAATCAATAAAATTGTACGTAAAAAGTTTGGAAATCTGAATTAGTTACACATAACTATCAGGCTGTTTCATGATTTGTTATATGTCTACAACTTAGTACAATTTGATTCCAATTCATAGCATTACCGAACAAACACAGTTAAAGTCGACTTTTGTTTTCTTTATTTTACTTTTGACAAAATATTCTTATGTCGATTAAATCTAGCTACAAAACAATCGTTGATTGAATACTTATGATTGGAGTAATACCTTTTACTTCTATATACACTCCTGCTAACACAGATCAAAGGAAAACATAGAATTAAAACTGATTTTTTTTAAAACAAATCGTCTACCCTATTCTTACTTCAATTTTCAAATAACTTAATTTATTAACGAATTTCAAAATGTGTAAAGGCAGTAATGCTAGAAATCTTCCATTTAAACTGTCTGCAAAGTTTCATAGTCCAATTTTTCTTATCGATTTCTAATTTTCAAGTCAAACTTTTGGATTCAAAAGTCAACATTCTTGTTCATAGTGAAATTCGATTTCCAGATGATGATTTAGGTTCAATTAGGGATCCAGATAGTTTCTAATAGTGATTTGAAAACTTTTTCATGTTTTAATGATAGCCTGAAACGTTCTAAAAATTAAAAATCGAATTTGAGTTCAAATGTGTTCTTCGAGGTCTGTACATAAATTTTTTTATTTTCCGTTTTAAATTAATTCAAACAATATATATGGTTGTTTCCTATTTATTGTATAAATCATAAAACAAACGAGTAAATTGAGGTGGAATGATTCCTGGGTCGATTTTGAATTGAAGATGAAGAAGAAGAAGAACACAAATATATACGGGTTATAAAATTTAACTGTTAGAATGAATCAGAAAAATAGGCAGCAGCAGAATGGTTTGTGGGTGTTGACGGGTATCGAGAGGTCTCGGGTTCGAGCCCCGTCGTGGGCATTTCTTTTTAGAACGATTTTCTTAAGGGTATACATTCTTTTCTTTCTAATTTTATTATTATTATTATTATAATTATTATTATTATTATAATTATTATTATTATTATTATTATTATTATTATTATTATTATTATTATTATTATTATTATTATTATTATTATTATTATAATTTTGAGGTTTGTCTTCAGGCGTGGTATTTGGATGATGGCACTATTATTGGGGACACTTTGGTGGTGGAGAAAGTTTTGCATTTGATTATGGAGGATGGGCCTCGTTTTGGGCTACATCTCAACGTTGAAAAAACAGAAATTTTCTGGCCTACGGAGGACCCTCGCAGCAGGCAAGTAGGTGTCTTTCCTCATGGATATTGCTCGGCCTTTAAATGGTGTTAAGTTGCTGGGGGCCCCCGCAAGTTCCGATCCTGGTTTTAGTAGTGAACTGGTGATGATAAGGGTGACCAAGTCCATTGCGCTTATGGATAAGGTTGCTAAGCTTGATGATCCTCAGTGTGAGTTGTTGTTGCTTAGGGCATGTACGGGAGTTTCTAAACTTTACTTTACCTTGCGTACTTGTCCTCCTAGTATATTAGAGGCGGCTCAAAGCGCTTTCGATGGAGCCCTTCGATCTTCCTTGGAGCGTATTGTTACTGCTTCAGGGCCTGGGTTTGGTGATTGGCAGTGGCGGCTTGCCACCTTGCCATTTGCATTTGGAGGGCTTGGTGTTTATTCTGCAGGAGATGTTCGTCATTATGCTTTTCTGGCTTCTCGGTTACAGTCTGCTGGGTTGCAGACCAAGCTCCTACGTCATGCGGGTATTGTTGGTCTTGGTCATGCTTTTGAAGATGCATTGAGTCTGTTTAATAATACGGTTGGGTTTGATATTTTAGGTAATCCGAGTGAGGTCGCTGCCCCAATACTCATGAAGAAATTGGCAGATGTTTATTTCACAAAGGTTACCGCTTCTGCAGAATCCACTTTTTCGTTATCTCCCCGACAATCGGCCTTATGGAAATCACAGCAGGGTGTTCACACCTCTGCTTGGCTAAGGGCAGTCCCTATTTTGGGGTTGGGTCAGACGATGAACTCAAAGACTTACCGATGTGTGTTATGCTACCGGTTAGGTGTTCCATTGTTCTCTATCTCGACGGCATGCTCTGCCTGTTCAAGGGTTTTACTGGGGATATTTTCGGGGATCACGCGGTGTCTTGTGCTGGTATGGTGGGTATTAAGCATCGACATAATATTGTTCGGGATTCCCTTGTTGATGTTTGTTATCGATCTGGGATTTCTGCGAGAAAGGAGGTTGACATTGGGTTGTCTGGAGGGAACGGCAGGGCCCTCAGACCTGCAGATGTGTTACTTTATTCCTGGGATTGTGGTCGCGATGTCTGTGTTGACTTGACAGGGTCTTCTCCTTTGACACAGTCTGGGCTTTCTGACTTTGTCCCTGGACGTGCTGTGGTTGAGGCGGCTCGTCGGAAGTGGGTCAAGTACGAATCTTGCTGTCAAGCAATTGGTTATGGTTTCATTCCTTTCTCATTTTCTTCCCTTGGGGAATTAGAGAAGGAGGCTATTTCTTTGCTTAAGCGGGTTCAGAAGAGTTCGATGGCGCAAGATATTGGTGCCGGTGCTACTGCTCATATTTTTACTAGGATAGGTTTTGCTATTGCTAGAGGTGTGGGGGCCCAGATTGTCTCTAGGCTTCCCACTAATTTTTTGTAAGTTTTAAAACTTTTAAGTTTATTATTATTATTATTATTATTATTATTATTATTATTATTATTATTATTATTATTATTATTATTATTATTATTATTATTATTATTATTATCATTATTGTTATTATTATTAGAATTATAATTATTAAGATTGTTATTACAAATATAAGTATTATGATAGAAATTTCCATTTATTATTATATTAAGATTATAGTTACAAATATGATTTTTATTATTATTAATGTTATTACTAATATTATTATTATTATCATCTAAAAATATAAATGATATCATTTTACTACTAGTATAAGTATCATTATTATTATTAGTAACATAAGTATTATTATAAATATTATCATTACTATTATTATTACTATCACTATTATTATTATTAGCATTACCATTATTATTATTAGAGTTAGTATCAAAATGATTAGTAAAATCATCGTTATTATAATTAACATTAGAATATGGTTATTAGAATAATTAGTATTATTATTATTGTTATCACTAAATATTAACATTAAGTATTATTAGTTTTATTATTACTATCATAATACAATTTATTATAATTATCACTAATATTAGTATCATTATCATATTTATAATTATTGAAATCATTATTATTATTAATATAAGTATTATTATTAACATTATCAGTATTATAATGATTATCATATTTAGTGTTATTATAATAACTATTTTTCAAAACAACTGATATATATATATAAATATATTAAGACATATAACATAACAAAATTAATATTTTCATATACAAAAAGAAAATATGATACATATATATATATATATATATATATATATATATATATATATATATATATATATATATATATATATATCATTAAAATAAAAATGATACAACTAATAAATTATAATATATAGATAAAACTTATTTGCTTACAATTATGTGTATTAATAAATATATAAATGATATAGGTTCGTGAATTCAAGGCCACTTTGCATTCTTCAATATCGATATATGTAGTTTTACTACAAAATACAGTATTGTGAGTTTCATTACTCCCCTTTTATATATTTTTGGGCTGAGAATACATGCGCTGCTTTTATAAATGTTTTACAAAATAGACACAAGTATTTGAAACTACATTCTATGGTTGAATGATCGAAGCCGAATATACCCCTTTTTTCTTGGTAGCCTAAGAATTAGTAAACCGATCTACTAATTGACGAGAATCCTAAAGATAGATATATTGGGCCTAACAAACCCCATCCATGGTTGCGGATGCTTTAGTACTTCGATGTTGTTTTATCATGTCCGATGGATATCCCGGAATGATAGGGGATATTCTTATATGCATCTTGTTAATGTTGGTTACCAGGTGTTCAATCCATATGAATGATTTTTGTCTCTATGCATGGGACGTATATTTATGAGAAATGGAAATGAAAATCTTGTGGTCTATTAAAATGATGAAAATGATCGTTTATGATAAACTAATGAACTCACCAACCTTTTGGTTGACACTTTAAAGCATGTTTATTCTCAGGATTGAAAGAAATCTTCCGCTGTGCATTTGCTCATTTTAAAGATATTACTTGGAATCATTCATGGAATATTTCAAAAGACGTTGCATTCGAGTCGTTGAGTTCATCAAGATTATTATTAAGTCAATTATAGTTGGATATATTATGAAATGGTATGCATGCCGTCAATTTTCGATGTAATGAAAGTTTGTCTTTTAAAAACGAATGCAATGTTTATAAAATGTATCATATAAAGGTCAAATACCTCGCAATGAAATCAACAATTGTGAATCATTTATAATCGGTATGAACGGGTCATTTCAGTTGGTATCAGAACGGTGGTCTTAGCAAACCAGGTCTTGCATTAGTGTATCTAACTGATAGTTGTTAGGATGCATTAGTGAGTCTGGACTTAGACAGTGTCTGCATGTCAAAAGTTTTGCTTATCATTTCTAGTCGGAAATCATCTACTTATCATCCGTGGGATATTACCTACTTATCATTCTTAGTCTATACACATCTTACTGCATTAATTGCATGAATAGTATATAGACAAATTCATATCCCATCATATTAAATCTTGTCTGACACGTTTCCTTAATTTCCTCCGTAATCCACGGGATCTTTGGAAGTATGTATAGATATTCTATATATAATTAGAATATCATTCGATATTCGAAAATCATTTCATATCAAAATCCTTTAACTGATCGTGAGAGATGGATCCTACACCTAACTTGGATTCCATTAGTTCCGGAAGCAATTTCGAAATGTATATTGAAGTAGACTCCGAAGTCAATGAACCCGAAGTGTCTCCACCATTTAGCTATTTTTCTTTTTGGAGAAGATGGGAGTGGGTCCGAGACTTACTCACTCGATGGAGAGACGAAGAAGACGAACCCTACCGTGAACCAAACTTACCTCCTAACATTGGAGAAAACGATGTACTCACCGGTGAACCTATGCGCAACACTATTTTCACCCTTCTTGCCAAAATTTTCCACCTCGAAGGTCGCATTACTGCAATCTCAGAAAATATTCAACCTCTACTTCCGAATACCAATCAAAGGGGATTATTAGAAGAAGTTAGGAAACTTCAAATTGATAATCAAGATCTATCGAATCAGATGAGTGGGTGGATAGAAATGATAGAGGGTTGGATAGAAACCCTGACAAGAATGGTGCGTGATTTACAAGCTATACTTATTACACCAACATCATAACCAACCTCAGCACCAACAGCACTTGTACCACCGACATCAACATCCACATCACAAGCCTCAATTTCACAATCTGTCCCACGAACATCAACATCATACACACCATATATACCAAGGAGTACCAACAACAATGAACGATGAAGTATTGATCCATAACTTCATTGAAGAAATATTCTGCGAAGAATATGTAGTTCCTAATAGTTAACGATGAAGTATTGATCCATAACTTCATTGAAGAAATATTCTGTGAAGAATACGTGGTTCCTAATAGTTTTAGAGATTACTTATTCTAGCAAATCGAAAGGCAAATGAGATTAATATCATATTAACTCATTAAATCCATAATTACATCTGAAGAAAATATATATGTATATATATTTTCATAAAGATTGTAATTAAAAATTCTTTCGTACAAACTGTTAATGGTGAAAATATTTTAACGGGTAGGTAATACCCGAGGAATATTTAGATTTCACATTAATAAGTTACACTGTACATTCTTCGAAGCTGATTCAATAGTCATTTACTATCCTACTTACAACCACCGATATACGTATCCGTTAACCGCAGAATAACCATTTTCATTCAATTTCATATTTGGATTTTGACCTATCAGAATCTAACAAGTGGCATAATGAAGAAAACATTTGACAAAATAAAATTTGTTAGAAACAGACAAATTAACTATGAGGAATTTTGTTAAGAATCCACGCTAACAAAATCCTAGGTAACTGTTCCTAACTAACTGTTAATTCCTTATTATATTTTAATTATCGCAATTTATTTTATCGCAATTTTAATTCTCGCAATTTTATTTATCGTCATTTAATTTCTGTTATTTATTTTACGCACTTTATTTATCATCATTTAAATACTGTTATTTACGTATTTAAATATCGGGACACGTATACAAGGTTTTGACATATCATATCGACGCATCTATATATATTATTTGAAATAACCATAGACACTCTATATACGGTAATGTTGGAGTTAGCTATACAGGGTTGACGTTGATTTTACAATAATATATATACTTTGAGTTGTGATCGAGTCTGAGACATGTATACAATGGGTCACGAATACGTATTAATTAATTCGAATATTATATATTAAACTATATATGAATTGTTGAACTACTAATTGTGGACTACCAACAGTGGACTAATAACATTGGACAATTAAAATGAATTAAAATATTGATTATAACATATGAAACTAAACATTTCTTCAAGTTTGCCACTTGATTTCATATTGAACCTCATTTATATCTTGACGATTACAATCTGCGTTCAAACCTTTCATGAATCTTGAAAACACCCCAATCGAGAGGATGAACCAACCGCACTTCATCTACGGAAGAAAAGATTGATGCATATAGTTATGCACCTGAAAACACTCAGAACCTGAGTAAACGTTTAACACGTATCTGTGATAGCTCCTTTGGCGTTGTTATTACCGAAAATAACTCTACAATCCCTCTTCAAATTAGAGAATTTTGCCACAACTCCAGCAAATTAACTTCGACTTTCATTCGAATAAGCCTTATTATAACCTTAATATATAGGTTTACCTTCCGCTATCGTTGCCAAGGAACCGTTTATATCCCACTGCATTAGCAGTAAACTTACCAGCAACCTTGTTGCTCCTTGGCTTAAAATCTCTCCGACAAATCATTATATTTATCTATTGAAGTCTCATCATGAACTCATCGCATCTTGTAACAATAATTACCATACCAACTATCGTAAATCATCAATCAGTATATCGAATCTCGCAACGTTTCTACATTAACAGTTATATGTATACATATAACATCTATCTCTTAGAATTATGATCTTCCATTCTGAAATTTTGAAAAGCACCCAGCCTACGAATCAACACATTGAACTTTGAAAAAGCTGAATGAAGCAGCAGAAACTGTAGACAACTGTAAACGACCTTAATCGTCGAAAGTTTGCTGAAAAGAATAGTATGTTGGAAAAGCTCAGAAAAGTTGGAACTGGAAAACGGATTGAGCTAACCACGAAGGAAACCAAGGACAAATACAAGGACCATACCCTATATTCAAAGAATCCAAATAATTCTTTATACGATGAAATCTTTAGAGAATATCTTGCTCCGTACTCATGTTAAATCTTGTGGAAAATCTTTCTTCATCAACCTTCGATCTTATAAATTCTGAAAATATCATCATAAATAACTTCGATATTTCTAAGGATATTTTAATAAATATTCTTGTCCAAAATTATTTATTTCTTCGTGCTATCCATGTTACATCATAAAGGAAACTATTTTAGTTTCTAAAGTTCCTAAAGTTCTTTGAAATTCGAGTTTAAAACTATGAATGAATTCTGGAGGAATGTAAAGAAATTAATGCATGAATTAGTATAATATAATGACACTTGATCAACGTGATTATATTACAGTAAGTCATACTGAGTTTCTAATGGGACGTGATGATTCACAGATCATAACGTCATCATGTACCATGTTACATAACTCTTTCATTCTGCTTAACTTCTGAACGTATCAAGAAAATATATTCTTGATAGTTCTATTCTCAGTGATTCTGGTAATTTGACAAATCAAATCGTGCTATTACGTTCTTTCTTATTTAGAACATTTTCTTCATCCTAAACTCCATACTTACGAATTCTGGACCATTACTCGCTTTACTAAAGGTCGAGAAGAGAATAAAAAGGCAAAGAGCTCCAAAATATAAGAGAAAATATAAAGCCCAATAACAACACGGAAATTACAAACCGTGGATATCAGTGCGTATAGAAATATAAAGACACGGGAGGATTATAAATACAATAATCCCTAGAGCATAGTAGAAATAAACAGATTCTTCCGGTGAAAGTTGGAAAAGAAGAACGATCATTACGATAGTCAGAATAAGAACAAGGATTAGAATCGGATTAAGCATTATTATAATCTTTTGGGTATATGAACTGAGAAAGAAGGTATAGGAGTGGTGAAAACTAATGGAACGAAAAAGGTAAATTTATAATGGAAATATCAGACAGAGTAATCGAGGCAGATCACCGTATTTAATTATAGAAATCTTAATTTCCTTAATCGCCGAAGAATCAAATCTTTTAGATTTCGAAGATTTTCTTTAAATCCCTTGAATTCTGAAAATCAACGGTGACTACATCACTGGTTAAGACGAACCAACATTTATTCATTTCACTATTTTGTGATAGCTTCATTCGTACTCTTCGAATAATCGAATTGTTTTATCTATATTACTAAATAATGATAAAACTCTATTTATCAACTCATATTCGTCATGAAAATATTTTATGGTGAGCCATGGCGACCTCGATCAAATTTCGGGACGAAATTTCTTTAACGGGTAGGTACTGTGACGACCGGGAAATTTTCGACCAAAATTAAACTTAATCTTATATGATTTCGACACGATAAGCAATGTCTGTAATGTTGAGTCTCGAAAACTTTGGAACAGTTTACATGGATGCTTTTGACCTTTGACTAATTCCGACGATTTACGAACAATTATTGTAAATAAATATGGATATGGATATGGATATATATATATATATATATATATATATATATATATATATATATATATATATATATATATATATATATGTAGGTATTTGTAATAAATTGAAATTCTATAATATAATTTAAACACTAGAATTAAATATGTAAAGTATGATACCAAATAATTAAACTATTATTAAAATGAACCTATCTTTATATATATGATTTTTGCATACAATTAATATATTATGTATATTGTATTAAATATTCGAATATGTTACATGAATATTACATAATTGATAATATGTAATGTTAATATATTAAATATAATTACAAGTGGAAATATAGTTATTATATAAATGAATATTACTTTCATTATTAATATTGATATCAGTATTATTAATATTATAAATTTAATACATAATATATAAATATGAGATTCGATAAGCATAAATTGTTATATCAATATTATAAGTATTACTCTCATTATTTGTATAATCAAAATTATTAATATAAATGAGATTGGATATGTATAAGTTGTTGTTATTAATATTATTATTATCATTAATAATATTAATATTATCATAAGTAGTGTTATTAATAAAATTAGTAATAATATTATTGTTATTAGAAAATATTACATTTTATTATTACTAATATTAATATTATTATTATTATTATAAATTATTATTAGTATTATTATTATTATAATTATTATTATTATTAATATAATTATTAATTATTAATTATTAGTATTATTATTATTATTATTATTATTATTATTATTATTATTATTATTATTATTATTATTATTAATATAATAATTATTAATTATTAAAATCAATAAAATCGTACGTAAAAAGTTTGGAATCTGAATCAGTTACACATAACTATCAGGTTGTTTCATGATTTGTTATATGTCTACAACTTAGTACAATTTGATTACAATTCATAGCATTACCGAACAAACACAGTTAAAGTCGACTTTTATTTTCTTTATTTTACTTCTGACAAAATATTTTTCTGTCGTTTAAATCTAGCTACAAAACAATCGTTGATTGAATCCTTATGATTGGAGTAATACCTTTTACTTCTATATACACTCCTGCTAACACAGATCGAAGGAAAACATAGAATTAAAACTGAATTTTTTTTTAAACAAATCGTCTACCCTGTTCTTACTTCAATTTTCAAATAACTTGATTTATTAATGAATTTCAAAATGTGTAAATGCAGTAATGCTAGAAATCTTCCATTTAAACTGTCTACAAAGTTTCATAGTCCACTTTTTCTTATCGATTTCTAATTTTCAAGTCAAACTTTCGGATTCAAAAGTCAACATTCTTATTCATAGCGAAATTCGATTTCCAGATGATGATTTAGGTTCAATTATGGATCCAGATAGTTTCTAATAGTGATTTGAAAACTTTTTCATGTTTTAATGATAGCCTGAAACGTTCTAAAAATTAAAAATCGAATTTGAGTTCAAATGTGGTCTTCGAGGTCTTTACAGAAATTTTTTTATTTTCCATTTTAAATTAATTCAAACAATATATATGGTTGTTTCCTGTTTATTGTATAAATCATAAAACAAACGAGTAAATTGAGGTGGAATGATTCCTGGGTCGATTTTGAATTGAAGATGAAGAAGAAGTAGAACACAAATATATACGGGTTATAAAATTTAACTGTTAGAATGAATCAGAAAAATAGGCAGCAGCATAATGGTTTATAGGTGTTGACGGGTATCAAGAGGTCTCGGGTTCGAGCCCGGTCGTGGGCATTTCTTTTTAGAACGATTTTCTTTAGGGTATACATTCTTTTCTTTCTAATTTTATTATTATTATTATTATTATTATTATTATTATTATTATTATTATTATTATTATTATTATTATTATTATTATTATTATCATTATTGTTATTATTATTAGAATTATAATTATTAAGATTGTTATTACAAATATAAGTATTATGATAGAAATTTCCATTTATTATTATATTAAGATTTAAGATTATAGTTACAAATATGATTTTTATTATTATTAATGTTATTACTAATATTATTATTATCATCTAAAAATATAAATGATATCATTTTACTACTAGTATAATTATCATTATTATTATTAGTAACATAAGTATTATTATAAATATTATCATTACTATTATTATTACTATCACTATTATTATTATTATTATTAGCATTACCATTATTATTATTAGAGTTAGTATCAAAATGATTAGTAAAATTATTGTTATTATAATTAACATTAGAATATGATTATTAGAATAATTAGTATTATTATTATTGTTATCACTAAATATTAACATTAAGTATTATTAGTTTTATTATTACTATCATAATACAATTTATTATAATTATCACTAATATTAGTATCATTATCATATTTATAATTATTGAAATCATTATTATTATTAATATAAGTATTATTATTAACATTATCAGTATTATAATGATTATCATATTTAGTGTTATTATAATAACTATTTTTCAAAACAACTTATATATATAAAAATATATTAAGACATATAACATAACAAAATCAATATTTTCATATACAAAAAGAAAATATGAGACATATATATACCATTAAAATAAAAATGATACAAATAATAAATTATATATATATATATATATATATATATATATATATATATATATATATATATATATATATATATATATATATATATATATATATATATATATATATATATATATATATATATCTTATTCGCTTACAAATATGTGTATTAATAAAAATACAAATGATATAGGTTCGTGAATTCAAGGCCAACCTTGCATTGTTCAATATCGTCATATGTATTTTTACTACAAAATACAGAATTGTGAGTTTCATTACTCCCTTTTTATATATTTTTGGGCTGAGAATACATGCGCTGCTTTTATAAATGTTTTACAAAATAGACACAAGTATTTGAAACTACATTCTATGGTTGAATGATCGAAGCCGAATATGCCCCTTTTTGCTTGGTAGACTAAGAATTAGTAAACCGATCTACTAATCGAATCCTAAAGATTGATCTATTGGGCCTAACAAACCCCATCCATGGTTGCAGATGCTTTAGTACTTCGATGTTGTTTTATCATGTCCGATGGATGTCTCGGAATGATAGGTGATATTCTTATATGCATCTTGTTAATGTCGGTTACCAGGTGTTCAATCCATATGAATGATTTTTGTCTCTATGAATGGGACGTATATTTATGAGAAATGGAAATGAAAATCTTGTGGTCTATTAAAATGATGAAAATGATCGTTTATGATAAACTAATGAACTCACCAACCTTTTGGTTGACACTTTAAAGCATGTTTATTCTCAGAATTGAAAGAAATCTTCCGCTGTGCATTTGCTCATTTTAATGATATTACTTGGAATTATTCATGGCATATTTCAAAAGACGTTGCATTCGAATCGTTGAGTTCATCAAGATTATTATTAAGTCAATTATAGTTGGATATATTATGAAATGGTATGCATGCCGTCAACTTTCGATGTAATGAAAGTTTGTCTTTTAAAAACGAATGCAATGTTTGTAAAATGTATCATATAGAGGTCAAATACATCGCAATGAAATCAACTATTGTGAATCATTTATAATCGGTATGAACGGGTACTTTCATTATCGAAGGTGAAGGACCTATCAGTTTCGAGAACCAACTCCAAGTGAAAGCTAATGGTACACGAGACTTTGGCAACAGAATTTGGGTTCCTCGCTTCGGTAATCTCCGTGAACTAGTCTTGGATGAAGCACATAAGGCTAGGTACTCTATTCATCCCGGTTCCAGTAAGATGTATCACGATGTAAAGGAATTCTACTGGTGTTAGTAAGTGTCTCACTTGTTTGAAAGTCAAGGCTGAACATCAAAAGCCTTCTGGTCTGTTGACATAACCCGATATCCCGCAGTGGAAGTGGGAATGTATCACTATGGATTTTGTTACTAAGTTGCCTAAGACTTCAAACGATAACGATACTATTTGGGTCATAGTTGATCGTCTTACTAAATCTGCACATTTCTTACCGATCAAGGAAACTGACAAGATGGAGAAATTGTCACAGCTTTATATTAAAGAGATTGTCTCACGTCATGGAGTTCCTATCTCAATTATTTCTGATCGCGACAGTCGATTCGTCTCTAGATTCTGGAAAACTTTGCAATCTGCTCTCGGAACTTAACTCTTTATGAGTATAGCCTATCATCCGCAAACTGATAGTCAAAGTGAACGAACCATTCAAACCATGGAAGATATGCAACGTGCTTGTGAAATCGATTTCGGCAAAGGTTGGGATAGACATCTACCTCTAGCTGAATTTTCCTACAACAACAGTTATCACTCTAGCATTAATGATGCACCTTTTGAAGCTTTATACGGCCGGAAATGTAGATCCCCTTTGTGTTGGGATGAACTCGAGGACAGACATTTAACTGGTCCTGAAATTATCCATGAAACTATCGAAAAGATAGTCCAGATTAAGCAACGATTAGAAACTGCCCGCAGTCGACAAAAGAGCTATGCCGATAGAAAGCGAAAGGATATAGAATTCCAAGTTAGAGATAAAGTCATGTTGAAAGTATCCCCTTGGAAAGGTGTAGTCCGCTTCGGTAAATGAAGTAAACTCAGTCCACGATATGTTGGACCTTTCACAATCACTCAAAGAGTTGGTCCCGTGGCGTACCGATTAGAACTACCAACTGAACTTAGCCAAGTACATGATGTGTTTCACGTCTCGAATCTTAAAAGGTGTCTTGCTGATGACACACTTGTTATTCCTTTGGATGATATCCGCATTGATGAGCAAATGCACTTCGTTGAAGAACCTATAGAAATCATGGAAGGAGAGGTCAAACAAACGCGTAAAAGCAACATACCTATCGTTAAAGTCCGTTGGAATTCGCGTAGAGGCCCCGAATATACCTGGGAACGCATATACCAAATGATACAGAAAAATCCCCATCTCTTCTCAAACGATGATGCATCCGAGAAGTCTACCTAAAACTTCGGGACGAAGTTTCCAATAACGGGGAGGTACTATAACGACCCTCATTTTTCCATTCTATATTTTCCAATATTAAATGCCCAAACAATATAATTACAACTTAATAATTAAACTTTAATCAATAATTGTTAAGTAATAAAAATTATAAAACATATTAATTAACTTTGTGCAATAATTGACAAGTTAATAAAAGATGTAAATAATAATCTAATTAACTTTCGTGAACAAAATGTAATACTCAATAACTTGTAGCATTTAAAACAATTAAACTAGAACATTAAAGGAGCCATTTTAACCAAACAAAAGTACAAGGACTAAAACAAAAAAGTTCCAACCCTAACCCTAAACCCTTTGGCAGAAAATTTAAGGGGTAAAATTACCCTTTTACCCTCCCAAAATTGGCCACCATCACCTCCTTGTTAAACCCTAACTTGTTCCCTAAGTACTCCTAACTAAACCCTAATTCTAGATCTTTCTAACCTCACCTATAAATAGAGACCTAGGCTAATGCTTTCATGTACCAAATCATTCTAATAATCCTCTCTCAAAAATCAATCTCTCCCTCTCTTTGAATTCGGCCAAGAAACCACCACCACACCACCACCATCTTCAAGTAATCTTCAAGTAATCTTCAAGAGATTTTCATCGTGTTCTTCGTGATCTTCAAGGTGTTCTTGATTTACAAAGTGCTTTTGATCTTCATCTTCAAGTCATCTTCATCTTATCTTGTTAATCTTCATCCATCTTCAAGGTATAAAAACTATAAACCTAACTATTTAATTTGCTCATTCAATTCTTGTTTTGATTCATGTCTTGTTCTTGATCTTAATCATTCATTATTATGTTGTAAAAATAAATCTAACATATGTATACATATACATACACGACATATACATACATATTTTTAAAAATATTAGATCTTAAAAACCCTAAAGATTAACCAAGATTATGTTAATGTTTAAAGGTGGTAACAAAATATATACATACTATATATAGGTACATGCATGCATATATATATATATATATATATATATATATATATATATATATATATATATATATATATATATATATATATATATATATATATATATATATATATATTGGCCGAAAATAAAAAAAAAAGATTTTGGTTAGATCTTCAAAACCCTAGAGATTTGTTAAAGATTTGTTAGTGTTTAAAAAGGTAACAAGATATATACATACTAAATATAGATACACCATACATATATGTAAAAAGAAAATATGTATATATATATATATATATATATACACTATATATATACATCGACACATATATATAAAAAACTATATATATACACATATACACGATACATATACATATATACATATTAAATACTTAAAACCCTAATTAACCTAACCCTAATTTATTAAACCCTAATAATCATTACCTAATCATTACTTTACTAAACCCTAAACCTAATACTACTTTAATACTATTAAACATTTATTACTTAAACCTTAATCATTTATTTATTATTAAAACTTAACTACTCTAATTAATTAAAACCCTAATACTACTTATACTACTTGATGATGTAGCGTGAGGGTACGAAATATACTATTATTTTTAATATGAAATGCGACGAAATATTACACAAGTTTTAATTAATTTACGGATGGAATATACCTAAACGTTGCTACAACACTTATAGGCAGTGTACCTAATCGTAGAGTAGTGCAGTTTTTAGTAAGTCCGGTTCGTTCCACAGGGAGCTAGTGAAGTTTAACACTATATTTTTTTACACACAATAATTGTAAAAATACAAATATATATATATATATGTAAGTGATATTATTATTATAAAGGGGGGTTTTTACCGTTTAGTGACCGGTTTGTCGATTTTAAAACTTAAGTTACAATTAAAACCTAATGCAAAATATTAAATATAAATATATCTTAATTTTAAAGCGTAAAGTAAATGACAATAATTAAAATGACAGAAAATTTAAGTGCGATAAAATATGAATGAAAGGAATTATGCTTATTTAAACTTCCGTAATCATGATGTTTGGCGTGTTGATTTTAATTTAGTCCGATGGGTTAATTGTCCTTTGTCCTGGATTATTTAATATGTCCATCTGGTTTTTGTCCATAATGGTCCATCAGTCATAAATATAAAGTGCAAGTGTCCTCGTCAAATTACCCTTATGTCCGAAGTCAAATATTCCAACTAATTGGGGACTTAAACTATAATTACACCAAGTGTCCTTGTATATAATTCACCCCTGTTTTAATTAGTCAATTAACTATTAATCCATCCCCGTGTCCGGATAAATGAACAATTATTAGTACTTATAAATATCCCGCCCATCGTGTTCGATCGAGTGTATGTGGTTATTTATAGGTACGTCCAATTGTAATTTTTATATTAAATTAACGAACTGTCATTCAATTAACAAATATAAAACCCATTAAAAGCCCATAGTCTAATTTCCACAAGTGTCGGTCTTTTGTCCAAACCCCAATTATGGTCCAAAGTTCAATTACCCAATTTTAGTATTTAGCCTAACATCACGATTACTTCGGTATTAAATAAGCATAATAACGGCTTAGCTACTAAACAATAATGAAAATAATATAAACATAACTTACAGTGGGTATTAATAGCGTAGTATTACACGGGCAGAGCTTCGACTTAAAACCCGTAAAACATTTCTTACAATAACCCAATTATTATTAAACTTAAATTAAAATTAAAATTATAAATATAAATTACATATAGGGAGAAAGAAAGATTGAAAAAGGTGTACTTAAATTCATCGATTACATGGCCTTTTATAGGCAAATGATTAATTTGAATTTTCACTTATGACCCCTGAACTATGCTCAATTAACAACTTTTTATTATTTAATATTATTCTTATTATGAATTATTTAAATATTATATTATATTCTTTTGCATAGTTGATTTGTACTTTCAGCTCCGTTGCGTCGAGCGTTGAAAGTTGGTTCATGCCTCGGTTCCGGATTTTCGAACGTCCTTTCGTACAATTTTATATCGTGTACTTTGCGTTTTGCGTCTTGTATTCTTGTAATTTTGAGACGTTCCTCATCAAAAATTTGAACCTCTTGAATTGTATCTTGTACTTTTTAGCTTTTTGGACCTTTGTGTCTTCAAATCGTCATTTTCGCCTTTTGTCTTCGCACTTATTTAATATAAACGGATATCACTTGAAAATGGAACAATTGCAACTAAAATCTTGTCTTTCTTGGGGAATAATGCTATGAAATATATGTTCCTTTTTAGCCTTATCAATATCCCCACACTTGAGCGTTGCTTGTCCTCAAGCAATACAGTCTTGAAATAATATAATACATCACACGAATCACTTCTTTATTCTTCACACTTTGTACATCAGTGATTTTGATATGGCGGTATAAACAATGATAGTAACAATAGAACCATGGTTAAAGGTGGGTGTGTCATCCACAGTTGCCTCAGGTTTAGGTCAACGACACTTGCAATCAAATAGCCGATTTACTTTCGGTTTCCAAAGCAAAGTGCACATTTGAAAGGCGGTTTACAGTCCCACATGACTATAAAAATGTAGATCCTTTAGGAAAATTGGATCTTTATGAAAACATTTGATCTTTTTGAAAATTCATTCTAGCTTTTACCCTAGACAAGTTTTCCGATTTGATCCACCATTGGTGTTGCAAAATATATTTGTGGATCAATAGTTTGGCTAAAAACTTTTAGGCTCGTGTAATCCACTGCTATCCCTGTATCGGAAAGCACACATCCAGTTTATTTGTCCCGTATATTACCTTTCGGTAAACTACCGTTCGGTTGTAAAGGAAAGCGATGAACAAGAAACTGTTAAGGCAATGTCTAATGACATGCATTTGATTATGGTCTTTTTAACGTGTCGGATGCTAGTACTATCCTTGGTAGGAGCAATAGTAAAGATCATCCTTTGATTTTTCGGTCTGGCACAAGGTCCTGTCTCCGACCATGCTATGCAACCACCGTTCTTACGGTTGACACCCGATTTGGTTCAGGTGACCTAATGAATTCCAGGTGAATTCCTAGGATTTTACGTTCAATGGTAATGAACGCATTGAAAATGGGTTTCAGAAAACAAATCGGTTTGTATTTTTGATCAAAATATTTTCTCGTTCAAGCTCGAGTTTAGATATCATCGAATTCCATGAGTTTGAATTCTCAATCTTTAAGGTCAATCTCAAGGATTGAGTAATATCAGACTTAAAAGCTGATTTTTAATCTTTAAGGAGATTATCCTTTCTGGGGATCTGATTCATTAGTCTTATCAAGCTAATTTGCACGGTGCCCCCCATTGTACGAGATAAATCCTTCTCATGGTTAGGATAAATCTGACCACTTGGCGACCCTGTTTGATGCTGAGGTCCGTGGATTTTCTGCTGATTTTAGAGATGACTTTTCTAGATTTTTCGTCAACCTACAGCTGGTCTGGACGACAACTTCATGACCTAAATCAAGAAGCGCGTGTCTTTTTCGGAAGACTTTACTTCCTTTTAATGATGGAATTGATTCATCGTGTAGATCCATCTTTCTTTAATAAATCGGGTAAAACAGTTAATTTAGTCCAAAACAAAAACACCTGCAATAACTTTACAGAAACATGTGATAGATAGTTTTTAATTGAATAACTTGGTACATTCTCCCCACACTTAGTTTCTTTCTTTGCCTTTTTATTCTCCTTTATTCCATTTTAAATGAATTCAAGCGTTTTAGGTTGTTTCTCAATTTATGCCCTTTCCGAGGTAACGATAATTTCGGTATTAACACCTAGTTTTTACCGTTCATAAATATGTATAAACATAATTTTGACTTCATTTAATTGAAAATTTTTCAAATTTTCACAAAATTTGGCAAATAAACCAAGTGCAAACCCGAGAGAATTTATAACCCTTCCCCACACTTGAGATCATGCAATGCCCTCATTTGCATGAAATCAGACTATAATTATAAATTCATGAGGGTGATTAGTGTAGAAAAGTGATTAAGAAACCTAGTTTGTACTTACAAAGCTCTTCGAATGATAGATGGCGCGCCTCATCGTTCATTCCTTAATGTTGTTTTATCACACATATTTTTCTTCAAAAACGGTTGCTTTTCTGAACTGTTTGCTAATTTTGAAAATGCGTCTTTTACCCTAACTTATCATGCATTTTTGTTAACGAGTTATGCACTAACCCGAACCCCTAATTTAACATTAAGTGGGGTTAGACTTCCCCACACTTAGCTGACGACATGTGAAGTCGGTAGAATAAGTTCCACGAATTAGAATAGTGAGCCAGTTATTTACATCTCGGGTGGTGTATAATATATCAATGGGTTTAAAGTTTAGACTCACCCGATCGTCACTATTTAATTCTTTTTTAAGTGTAGCTTTTAGTAAATGGATATGTCTCTTTTCTGGTTCTTGGTCAAATGGATCGATATATTCCGACATACATATTTCTATAGGGTTGACAATTCCTACAAATTTCTTTCCTTCATCCTCGGGATCAAAGGTTTCACCTCTATTACCCAATTGGGTGAAATCCGAGGTGTCATTATCTATTACAGCTCGTAGTTCATCTTCGGTAGATGACTTGTCTATTGAGAATATTGGGTTAGAAGGTTGTGGAATGGTGAAGTTCGGTTTGGTCTCGGGGGTAAAATTTTCAACGTTATCGTTTTCCCAAGAGTACCAATTTGTTACCCTTATTTCTTGTTCATCATCCATTGATGGATTGATGATTTCGTCGGTAGAGGCTAATGTGTCGATATGTTGTGAAATTGGTAAGACTGAATAAAAAGTATCATCGGGATAATTGGTGATTTCGGAGCTCTCGAATTCATCAAAATTCGATGAAATGAAATTTTCTTGCACAATACTCCTCAGATCAACAGGTGTGTAATCTGATAGAGTTTCAGCTTGCCTATTTACAAACTCTCTCATTTGTTCATTTTGAGCATCGAGTTCTTCGAGTTTGATTTTCATATTGTCTAAAGAATTTTCAGACACATAATTTTCCTCGTCTTCTGGTTGTTGATTTTGGATAAATTCTTGGGAATAATCCCATTTAGAATTGTATTCTTTGTCATCGTTCCATTCAGGTTCTGTGGGTGCGTAATTTTCCATAGGAATGTAATAGTAACATTCCCATGTTGAGTGATAATCTCCACAGATTTCACAACCAGTTATTGTTTCGTCATTCGTGATCCAAGATTGACTGAACGAATTGTCATCAACACTCGTTTGAGAGTATTGACTTAATTGATTTTGGAGTTCAAAAAGAGTTTCCAAGGCCTTGTTTTCAAAATTTTTCATTTTATTGCGATGGCCAAATTTTAGCTACAATGTGGTACATTCACTAATTTTCCTATTAGTTATAAAAATAGAAAAACTTATATAAGTTGTCCAATAATAGACTTTTCTGATTTTTGCCCACGTTTCGAATAGCCAAAAGATGCAGCAGGTTGCCAGGACCCTTTAAATCGGAAGCCCACAACTAGCCACTAACAAATCCAACTATTACTACGAACTAGAAAAATGTCAACGTCCATTAATTTAACCGCTTAAATAATTTTTCTTTCCCGTTTGAAGAATTTAGATAAGAAATATAGAAAATTCTAAGTCCTAAAAACTAGAATGTCGAGAAATAAGAAAGAAATAGATTGCGCGTCGAAAAGTGTCGAAAAAAATAAAAAAGGTCGAAAAATAGGTGTCGAAAAATAAAAATAAGAAAGTAGCGCGAAAAACGACGTCACAAAATTCTAAAGCACCTAAATCTTAGTCTAAAGAAATAGCACTTAAGGGATTTTACGGCAAAGTCTAAAAATTCTAGAAATAAAAATAACTATGGCAAAACTAAACTTAATACTAAAAATAACTATCCCCGGCAGCGGCGCCAAAAACTTGATGTGTTGCACGTGGTGTACGAAAATACTATTATTTTTAATATGAAATGCGACGAAATATTACACAAGTTTTAATTAATTTACGGATGGAATATACCTAAACGTTGCTACAACACTTATAGGCAGTGTACCTAATCGTAGAGTAGTGCAGTTTTTAGTAAGTCCGGTTCGTTCCACAGGGAGCTAGTGAAGTTTAACACTATATTTTTAAAACTATATTTTTACAAAAATATAAATAAATATAAGTAGTATTATTATTATTATATAAAGGGGGTTTTTACCGTTTAGTGACCGGTTTGTCGATTTTAAAACTTAAGTTACAATTAAAACCTAATGCAAAATATTAAATATAAATATATCTTAATTTTAAAGCGTAAAGTAAATGACAATAATTAAAATGACAGAAAATTTAAGTGCGATAAAATATGAAATAAAGGAATTATGCTTATTTAAACTTCCGTAATCATGATGTTTGGCGTGTTGATTTTAATTTAGTCCGATGGGTTAATTGTCCTTTGTCCTGGATTATTTAATATGTCCATCTGGTTTTTGTCCATAATGGTCCATCAGTCATAAATATAAAGTGCAAGTGTCCTCGTCAAATTACCCTTATGTCCGAAGTCAAATATTCCAACTAATTGGGGACTTAAACTATAATTACACCAAGTGTCCTTGTATATAATTCACCCCTGTTTTAATTAGTCAATTAACTATTAATCCATCCCCGTGTCCGGATAAATGAACAATTATTAGTACTTATAAATATCCCGCCCATCGTGTCCGATCGAGTGTATGTGGTTATTTATAGGTACGTCCAATTGTAATTTTTATATTAAATTAACGAACTGTCATTCAATTAACAAATATAAAACCCATTAAAAGCCCATAGTCTAATTTCCACAAGTGTCGTTCTTTTGTCCAAACCCCAATTATGGTACAAAGCCCAATTACCCAATTTTAGTAATTAGCCCAACATCATGATTACTTTGGTATTAAATAAGCATAATAACGGCTTAGCTACTAAACAATAATGAAAATAATATAAACATAACTTACAGTGGGTATTAATAGCGTAGTATTACACGGGCAGAGCTTCGACTTAAAACCCGTAAAACATTTCTTACAATAACCCAATTATTATTAAACTTAAATTAAAATTAAAATTATAAATATAAATTACATATAGGGAGAAAGAAAGATTGAAAAAGGTGTACTTAAATTCATCGATTACATGGCCTTTTATAGGCAAATGATTAATTTGAATTTTCACTTATGACCCCTGAACTATGCTCAATTAACAACTTTTTATTATTTAATATTATTCTTATTATGAATTATTTAAATATTATATTATATTCTTTTGCATAGTTGACTTGTACTTTCAGCTCCGTTGCGTCGAGCGTTGAAAGTTGGTTCATGCCTCGGTTCCGGATTTTCGAACGTCCTTTCGTACAATTTTATATCGTGTACTTTGCGTTTTGCGTCTTGTATTCTTGTAATTTTGAGACGTTCCTCATCAATAATTTGAACCTCTTGAATTGTATCTTGTACTTTTTAGCTTTTTGGACCTTTGTGTCTTCAAATCGTCATTTTCGCCTTTTGTCTTCGCACTTATTTAATATAAACGGATATCACTTGAAAATGGAACAATTGCAACTAAAATCTTGTCTTTCTTGGGGAATAATGCTATGAAATATATGTTCCTTTTTACCCTTATCAATATCCCAGGCAGCGGCGCCAAAAACTTGATGATGTAGCGTGAGGGTACGAAATATACTATTATTTTTAATATGAAATGCGACGAAATATTACACAAGTTTTAATTAATTTACGGATGGAATATACCTAAACGTTGCTACAACACTTATAGGCAGTGTACCTAATCGTAGAGTAGTGCAGTTTTTAGTAAGTCCGGTTCGTTCCACAGGGAGCTAGTGAAGTTTAACACTATATTTTTTTACACACAATAATTGTAAAAATACAAATATATATATATATATATGTAAGTGATATTATTATTATAAAGGGGGGTTTTTACCGTTTAGTGACCGGTTTGTCGATTTTATAACTTAAGTTACAATTAAAACCTAATGCAAAATATTAAATATAAATATATCTTAATTTTAAAGCGTAAAGTAAATGACAATAATTAAAATGACAGAAAATTTAAGTGCGATAAAATATGAATTAAAGGAATTATGCTTATTTAAACTTCCGTAATCATGATGTTTGGCGTGTTGATTTTAATTTAGTCCGATGGGTTAATTGTCCTTTGTCCTGGATTATTTAATATGTCCATCTGATTTTTGTCCATAATGGTCCATCAGTCATAAATATAAAGTGCAAGTGTCCTCGTCAAATTACCCTTATGTCCGAAGTCAAATATTCCAACTAATTGGGGACTTAAACTATAATTACACCAAGTGTCCTTGTATATAATTCACCCCTGTTTTAATTAGTCAATTAACTATTAATCCATCCCCGTGTCCGGATAAATGAACAATTATTAGTACTTATAAATATCCCGCCCATCGTGTTCGATCGAGTGTATGTGGTTATTTATAGGTACGTCCAATTGTAATTTTTATATTAAATTAACGAACTGTCATTCAATTAACAAATATAAAACCCATTAAAAGCCCATAGTCTAATTTCCACAAGTGTCGGTCTTTTGTCCAAACCCCAATTATGGTCCAAAGTTCAATTACCCAATTTTAGTATTTAGCCTAACATCACGATTACTTCGGTATTAAATAAGCATAATAACGGCTTAGCTACTAAACAATAATGAAAATAATATAAACATAACTTACAGTGGGTATTAATAGCGTAGTATTACACTGGCAGAGCTTCGACTTAAAACCCGTAAAACATTTCTTACAATAACCCAATTATTATTAAACTTAAATTAAAATTAAAATTATAAATATAAATTACATATAGGGAGAAAGAAAGATTGAAAAAGGTGTACTTAAATTCATCGATTACATGGCCTTTTATAGGCAAATGATTAATTTGAATTTTCACTTATGACCCCTGAACTATGCTCAATTAACAACTTTTTATTATTTAATATTATTCTTATTATGAATTATTTAAATATTATATTATATTCTTTTGCATAGTTGACTTGTACTTTCAGCTCCGTTGCGTCGAGCGTTGAAAGTTGGTTCATGCCTCGGTTTCGGATTTTCGAACGTCCTTTCGTACAATTTTATATCGTGTACTTTGCGTTTTGCGTCTTGTATTCTTGTAATTTTGAGACGTTCCTCATCAATAATTTGAACCTCTTGAATTGTATCTTGTACTTTTTAGCTTTTTGGACCTTTGTGTCTTCAAATCGTCATTTTCGCCTTTTGTCTTCGCACTTATTTAATATAAACGGATATCACTTGAAAATGGAACAATTGCAACTAAAATCTTGTCTTTCTTGGGGAATAATGCTATGAAATATATGTTCCTTTTTAGCCTTATCACTACTACTTAACACTTACGCTATTACTAACACATATAATATACTACTTATATTATAATACATATAATATAAAAATTTTGACCACGATTACAATAGTCATTCACGATAACGTGAGGATTACTCGAACGTCAACGCTACTTAAGGCCCAAGGTGATCCTTGCTACCACTATGGGACGCTTGTGGATTTCGAATGTCAAACTTAGATTTTGTTCAAGAAATCCTGGGCCAACCGGTAATAATAGATCATTCTGGTGACTCAGCAGTGGAATAGATGTTTGGGTATGGTGCACAATATCAAACCTGACTATGGTGATCATACACTCCCTTGCACACTTTATAAGTGATAGACTTATTAAGGACAACTCACTAGTGTTCAACACTAACTTACAAAAAGAGGAAACTTACTAAAAATGGGAATTTAGTAAAACAAACTACACTTGCATACTTAACTTAAACTTGGGCAAAACATTTAACTATTCTTAAAGGTCATTAGGTTGACTTTCTGCTCATATTCATCTAACTCTTCTATTCCGAGGAATAACAAACTCTCTCCTACTTACTAAGGTGAACTTCACAGCCCCACTTTATATTGTGCACAACTTATTTAACTTTTTGGGGTGAGACACATGCTACTTTTACTATTTACAATTTAGACACAAGTACCAACTGTTAAACTATGCTATACCTGGCTATGTCCTGCTAAGTCCCTACAGTGATATTTTTAATTGCTCGTTAAATGCATTCTTAATTATTGGGGGTAGGCCTATCGGGAGTAACGTCCCCGATACATTTGACTAAGTCTTTGTATTACTTAATAATGAAATTAAACCGACAAGGACAGAACAACTTGTCATTGGGGCAAACTTTAAACGTTTAGTCTAAATATCACGAACTGGCATAACTTTTTGATCTGCGAGATCAACTTTATAAACAAAAAAACTTGTGGTCTAAAACAACGGTCAAACATATTGTTAAACCTATGATTTCACTCAACCATTTTTGGTTGATACTTTAGCATGTTTTGTCAAGGGTGCTGATTGATCAAGTTTATTTACCTACTGCTTATGTGATGCTACTTGGACTTAGGATCAAGAACTATGACATTTATTATTCTTGCATTTGAAACATTTACTTTATTATAATTTCAATTCTTGTAACGACTTTCTATTTTCTGCTGCGTACTCAATTAAGTTTATTTTTATCATATAGTATTGTTCTCGTATATTATAATATGTTAGTTTATTTGATATTAAGTCACATTTCACCCAGGCCCTAACTGGGGGTGTGATAGATAATGATTCTTTCCGCGATGGAGACAATGATAACTTTCGCAGTTTAGAATATCCAAGGCGAAATGGTGGCGGTGGTTATCCGCGTAACGACAGACATCAATGTCAAGGTGATAATCATGGATATAACCGGCGCGATCGTTATTCTTCGCGGAAATGGAATAATGAATCTTTCAACATTATTCAAATGTTAACAAAGACGCCTAAGGAAATTCTTTTGCAAGAAAGAGTAGCGAGGTCTTTTCTTGATCCATAGCCTTTAGCAGAGAATAGCAGGTGTGATAAGTCCAAGTTTTACATTTTTCATGATGACTATGGTCATGATACTAACCGTTGTCGGGATTTGGAAGAGTTAATCGCGGAAGTGTTTGAGCAAGGAAAATTGGATCACTTGTTGGCTCAAGGAGCTACGAATACTGTAAACGCGATGATGTTGCCCCCAGGATCTAATGATCCACAAGCGTCAAATGTTGGTGCGATAGTTCAAATTGACCGGAAAGCCCCCGCAGTAAAGAATTTAGGGGTTAAGATGGTGAGCAAGAAGGAGAATCTGCGTGAAATACAAGTTATTAATATGGTGGAAATTTAAAGCGGAATGTCAGTGTTTTAAGTATCTGAGCAATTCGCAAATTGGCAATGCGCCTCTATTACTTTCCCTCCCATAAACTTGAGCGCGGATCTTGGCACTGCTCTGCGCATGTTTGGCATAATATCATCTACATTGCATGGAATGGTAAAGTTTTCTACTTGCAATGGTGTTGGTACACTAACTTCGGCGGTAATTAAACCAATGTGCGCGATGATTACTGTACAAGAAAGCATTGGTATTGAAGGGTATGTAGTGCTCGCTGAATAGCGTAAATGTTTGGAATAAATAAACATTTTAGTGGTTGATTACTTAATCACGTTTTTAGTGTATGCGCACTGCGTTACATTGTTTTTATTAAATAATTGTAATTTCTTAAGAAATACGAATAAAAAAATAATGAACTTGTTGTGTTTTAGTGAATGTTTCTACACAAAGCAGAAAACACTGCCTGTGGCCACGCGCAGTAATAATTTTGCAGAATACAAACGCATGAATATTATAACATCAAGTAACATTATTGAACAAAAATTCAGCTAAATGCTACTAAATATTTTAAGATATAAGGCATTATTTTGCTAAGTAATGATGACGCATACTCATGTGCTAACAATGCTGATTTTTATCAAATACTATTTTCAAAGCCGAGTGATGAAGCTGCCCATTCGTGCTAAGTTATAAATGTTGTGAAAGGTTTAAAATTCCTAAGTATTTGATCTCGCCATACTTAGATGCTTCGCAATGCTAACCAAATTTCCTAAGGATCGTTTTGGCGGACTTAGAAGATTCATAATGTATAAATTTATACAAGTACAGATTGTTTCGCAAAAATACATACTTATTATGTGCACAATAATAAAAGTTGGAAATTGCAAAGGACAAGTCTAGGTTATGAATATATTGAGTAAAGCGCTATAAAAATAAATAGAGTTGCAACTGCGAAATAATAAGTTTTCATTAATAAAACGCTATGAGAAGCATGTCAATATACAAAAAATGCAATGTATGATTACGAGTACAGATACATTAGTTACACGAAACTACTATAGCTCGAGTGCCTTGATTTCTTCAAAGGTTACATTCTCCTTCCGGCTAATCTCCTCTAAAGCTGGAATGGTAACCTTTGCGACTTCTTTTTTGGCTTTCGCGAGTGCTTCCAATGCTTCTTCTGTTGGACATATTTCACTTGCGATGTTAGAAGGAAGCGGTTAGGAAAGGTCACCAAGTTGACAAAACAAATCATACCATTCGCATCGAGTGGCAAGCTTAGATGCTTGCACATACGCTCTAAATTTCTCTGTAACCGGCGCTGAGTCCAAAGCCTTGTCACCAAGCTCGAGCAGATATCTGACAAGTTGCGTAAACTGATTTTCAGCAAATTCCGCTCTATTTTTTAGAGCGGAAGCATCATCTTGAGATTGTTTAAGTGCATCTTCAATTTTCTTCAGTTTTTGCTCCAGCTCTTGAATCTTCTTGCGTCGAGCAAGAGCAACCGCGCACTTTTTATCATAATGTTCCGAAATAGTATTGAACCGATCGACGTTGTCCACCGTTAAGCAAATTGCATTAAAGCAATTCTTTATCCGCTATTTTCCGGCCTCTGCAAATGTAAGTTCGATGTATTTTGCGTGCACACTTCTTGGCACAAATTTGCAGAATTTCCTGTAAAGTTTATTGACATACTCTTCCTCTGCGGCATCTGCGGCGTCGTCATTGCGGTTTGATGTTTCAGCCTCTGAGGGAATGGTCAGGTATTCGTTATCAGGAATGTCAAAAATTCCTTCTGGAATATCACCAGCTATATTAAACACCTCCTCTGCCTCCTCAGATGAGCCTAAAATAACAACTAAAAGCGGATAAGCAAATAAAGTGAATAAGTGTATAAATACAGTTATAATATCAAAATAATGTGCACAGCTATGCGAAATAAAGCTAACTTATCTGCTTCTTCTACCGCTATAGTGCGTAGGCGTCTTTTGCGAGGCATAGTAACCTCGTCATTTTTCGGCTTTACGCTTTCCCCGATATTCGCCACCAGGAATGGTAAACGTATTCAGAATTGGTTCGTCCATGATGATGATTGTGTTATCGCCTTCTTTTGGGCGACGCGCATGCTAAATGGCTCGAATATCTGCCATCTTCATCACTTGGTCAAGACCAACTTCTGCAAAATTATATGTGCGTTAATTTTAATAAATATAAAATAACATAAAACTTTGCCCAAAATTAAATCAAGTAACGTCATACCATTATTAGAAGCGTCAATTATTAAGGCGTTATCCTCACACCATAACCAATATATGGAGACCCTGCCGATATGTAGCGGAACATTGCTATATGATCGCATTATTAAACCAGCACCCTTGATCAATTTGAGGGTTTCATTTTCAAGGTCATCTGGTGTGACCTTCTCATTCACATGAGCACCAAGCTCTGTGCACCAAGTTTTCACAATATTGCTAGACCCATGAGCAGTATTATTGATGAAGAAAAATGACCTACGCCAGTTCCCAATTGAATCTTTGGGAGTGGTCATCACGCCAAGAAGACCATGGAATGAAAACCACCCTGCATCATGAGGAGTGATACTGTTAAAAGAGCTAAAAATGTTAAGCATCGGTTGTTTGTTAAGCGCATTGCAGAACATCTCGAAAAGAATGATTTTATTAACAGCGTTTGGATGCAATTGTGCAATTGCAACCTTATAATATTCGCACACGCTAAGAAAGAAAGGGGTTAATGGAAGTTGTAGATTTCCATGAGAGATAGCGGCTTCGTAAATTGTAATCATGTCTTTGGGTGGGGCATTGTCCCTATCTTATTCAGATGGTGCAGTGGGTGAAAATTGAGCTAACAAAGGGTAGTCTTGCTTTACGATCTCGGTTTTTTCTACCGTAATGTATGAGACAAATGCATTTGGTGTGTTTGCGGATGATGATGATGCCATTTTGATTTTATGGTTAATGAGTCGGTATGGTAATGAAATTGGATTAAGGAAAAAATCGCTAAATTGAAAGTAGAAGATTTCAATTTGATAAAGATTGATTGCAAAGAAATTGATTATGAAAGCGTAAAGTTTGTAATGAGAATCACTCTATTATTTATAATTAAGATTGGGACGAAGTAGTCGTAAGGGTAATGATAAATTTTGAAAGGTCAGAATTACTGCAACGCATCAACGATAATTAAATAGCCGTTACAGCGTTGCTCGATTTGACAGGTTTTCAGAATTTCAGCCGCTATTACGCGTAATCATTGAGAATGTTATTCAAAGGATATATTATTTAACTCAGTTAAACGGTAATAAATTAACGGTGTAAAAATTATTGCGACTTGCTGCAATAATATTTTTTAATAGCAAGCTTTATTTTTTAGAGTTTATCATGCTACATTTTTTATGCAAAATGTACCATAATAAACTGGGGGGACTTGATCATATACATATCATTGTATATGTATATTTTAAGTGATAAAGGGAAACAGAAGTTACGCGAAGTATGCTTAAAGGATTTGGAAGATCTGCTCAAAGTTAAGTTCGTGGATCAGATTGTGCATTAATAAAGATTGCGGATTCCTTTCTCTAAGTTGATGCGGATGATAGTTAATCCGCACACCGCGAATATTCTAAAAACTATAAATAGGGAGCTTGGCCTCTCATTTATAGGTTGTTGATTCTCTGCCATTTGCTTTGGCCTTTGTAATTTTCACTTGTGACTTTGCCCAAGGAATTTTTACATAGTGTTAATGTGAATTACGCTAATCAATAATCAAGACTGGGTCGGGGTGGTTGATCACTCGATTGCTAAAGTAAAAGACGATCATCAGGGCCCAAAAAGATCATCAACATCCCATTTTACCCTTATAATCTTATTGCACTCAATCCTTAATTAAGTAGCTTTAATATAGGATTGATCACTGAAGCACAACGGTTGTTGTAAGCTGTAAATCTGCTAAGTAATACTAGTCACTACGATATGTCATTGGTACCATCTTTTCACTTTTTTAAAATGACACCATAAGTACAAGCATGTCTTTTTGTGTCTTTTTAAAGCTGAAATCTAGATTCGTCCTTTTGTAAAAGGTAAAAGACGATGAAATATTTCAAAGTGGTGGGGCCGTTCTTTACTGAAATAAAAGGAATTCCACAAAAGTATATTTAAGTTCTTTAAGGTACAAATATAAATGCAAAATTTACAAGTCTTCAAAGCACAACTTTGTACAAATCCACCCTAGTATAGTTTTATTTCTTCTAATTTTCAACGTTTAGTAAAATGTTGTTTTAATTTCAATTAATGTAATACTTTTATTATAAATGTAATGCCTTTTATTTTAATTTTTTAGCTAAATCAATAGTGGGTCCAGTGTGTATGAAGTGGTATGTCATGATTGGTAGCATTCAGTCTTTTTCAGTCTTTCTAAAGAAATATTGTGGTGGCAGTGATGTGGCAGTCAGTCTTTTTAAAGAACCATGTGATGGTTGGTAGTGGTCTAAGGCCATAGAACCGAGTCAGTGCTTATTAGTACACTTCACCATAACGCGCTCTCAAGCATTGCACTCCGCTTGAGGGATTCTTAGTTAATTAAGGAACTGTTTGTTTAAACACATAAAGGATTTGACCGTTAGGATAACCGAACGTGTTCATGGAAGTCTAACCAACTTGGCCATGGTGCTCTTATGGTTGAACTCTTTTCAAGGGCCTAACTATCTTTTTAAACCCAATCATTAACGAAAGCATCAAAACACATCATGTCTCTTGGATATGGCATACCCTGTATTCTATTATGCTTAAGAAAGTTTAGACCTTTGTGAAATGTTAATACGTCACCCAACCGAGTCACTCAATTGGATGAGTCGTCTGAACCTGTATGCCTGTAGTCAGACTGCACGGGCGTCGGGGGTAAGGGACGTTGCTGTCTATTCAGAATCTTCAAGCCTAACGCATTACCCAGTGACATGTCTTATGACAAGGGCGTTAAGACTAGTTTAATGAATACAAGGTCACTACCTATTCATGAGCCAACATTCCATACTCTCGGCAAAGTAACTGATGGAACCATACTATGCACTTGCTTTAACCTTATCTGAATTACAAAATTTATTGCATTTACTTTACTTTCTCTTATAAAAATCTAAAATTAGGTAATATATCACTACTCCTTCACTTTAGGATTATCTTAAGCTTTAGTTATAGGTTCGATTCTACTGATATCTTAAAAATACGACCCTAGGTCATACTCCCCTTACTCACCATAATAAGGAGTAGTACGATTTAGGCCCCGCTAAATATAAATTTGAAACTATTGCTCTCACCTCTCGATAGCTGATTCTGACGCGTTGCGACTTAACGACACCGAATAAATAAACCGTCCGTTTCAATCATATCAGTAACGTTCTTTGAACATTCCTAACACCGTCCCCGAGCCATCGATTTTGGCTAACACGTACGATGGTGGGTTACGTTTAACCACCCCTTCTAAGATCATCATCTCGTATCGGGGTTATTCTCAGTACTCTAAATCGGAGAGCTAAATTTAAAAAACCCTTAAATCCCCTGATTTGTTGATCAAGTGTAGAATAAACTCCTTGAACTATTTTATGCTTGATCAACAATCAAACAAAATTTTATACAACTCAGCTATCTTTTCTCTCATTCATCTCTAAATTTTATACAACTTTTCAAACACAATAAGTTCTCAAGCACTATCAATGGCTCCGATTATGGTTTTGATGGATGTATTACATGGTAAACTAGTATCTGACTAGAATTCATACACTGGAGGGCAAAAAAATCATTTGATGATTTCGACATTACTGACTTTGATATATCAAAGTTGAACAACTTCCTCGAAAAAGAAATATCTTTTGGACATTGTGTATTTCGACGAAGACAAGAGAGAATAGTTGTTCTTGTTTGCGAATATCGTATACGATGTTCAAAAAGAACGAGTCAAGACACACCCTTTTCGAATTTAGTTGTATCTTTTACAATTAGGCGTATTAAGTTCTAATCAGGTCCCTTCCAATTCGAGTAGCCTCGAGTCTGACTAAATTTGTTTATGTAATCGTCGTATTATGACTTTTAATACGTAGTAATTGTATTAACACTTTTTAGCTATTGTAATTTTCTATTTTAAGATATTTTAATTTTTGTAAAGCTTTTAATAAATTGTAATCGCTTTATTAATTTTAATTTAAATGTGTTTTATGTATTTTATTTTGTTTTAATGATTACAAACTAATAATCTACTAACTAATTAAACAAAATAAAAACTAAAATAATTATAATAAGGAAAAATGAAAACGAAATTAAAAATACCCATCTTACCCTCAACACACCAGTAAATACGTCAGCATCAACACGTATGTCACATGCAACCCACCACTAATCATTATTTTCTCAGTTTGTCAACGTGTATGTCACGTCAGCGCCAAATACACCACCCCACCTTACCCTCCAACACATCAGTATTATCCAACAACATTTTATATGGTCTAGAAGGTAGGAAAATAGTAATCCATTCGTCTCAATTTAATAGTTCACAGACAACAGACAAAAAACACAAAGTTAACAAAAAAAAAAGTCTCGTGCATTAAAGTTGTTGCTTTATTCGTCCTCTACGCGATAATACTTGCAATTTGTGATTCTAAGGTATAATTGAAAACCCTAATCTTATTAGATCTGATTTTTGTTCAATTATATAGTGTAATCAAGTCTAGTGCTCAATTAATGATGTCTTGTATTACCGTTTATCGTTTAATTGCTCGATTAACGTTGTTGGCATGAAAAATAAATTTGTATTTTAATGATCTGATAAAATTGACTTGTGGTCTGATCTTATAATGTGTATAAATGGAAAGTTATCAAAAAACAATTGAATTTGGACTTTGGATTTGCATGATTTCATTACCGAATGCTTAAGATATGCTTAATCGAAGTTTTCGTTAGGGTTTGCATGATATCCAAATTTTTTGAGTTACATGCTTTGTGTTTTAGCTTACATAAAGTGTACTACTATATTCCTTGTGAAAAGTTATGCAATTTAGACTTAAGATTTGGGTCAAAAGGTTAGGTAATGCTTCCGTTATGTCAAAATGAAGATTTGGTTTTTAAAGTGAGCTGAATCGGTTTTCAAAGTTACATAAAAATTGCTAGAGTGAGCTAGGAAATGTTTGAGACTTTGATATTTTGGACTATGTTATTTTAAGTGTTCTTTAACATGTTTCATTTGTATGCGAACTTGCGAGAAGGTGATTTTCCATGAGATATATGCTCGTCTACGTGATGTGTTTGGTTGATGATTAAAAACTGATGAGTTTGTAAAGATTTGCAAAAATGTACGAATTGGATAAAGCAATGTTTCTGATTATTTTATCACTAAAATTGTGAGATGTTTTGAGATGACTTCAGTTGGCCGTTCATCAAAATCTATTTTTTATATTTTATGAAAAATATTTAAAAACTGACGCGCAGGAAGAAATTTCTGTAATGAACTATGAATAGACCCTTTCTGATATTAGACTTTTATTTATTGTATGAGGCTATGGCTGGACTTTTTGGAATCGATTTTAAGTGTAGTTATGATTTAGAGTTGTTCATGATTTAATGATTTATGTGCTATGAGCTATAGTTGGATCTTTCTACGACGTACGAAATTCTAAGGCATGCTTTAAGGTGCAAAAGTGCAATATGCTTAATTATGACCTGTAAAGTGATACTTGACCTAGGTTTGACTTATTGATCATGTTTGTATGACCTACTGAGATGTTTGACTTTAGTTGACCACTTTGACCGTGTAACGACCCTGGATTTTCCAACGTATATTTATTAATATTTATTATTAATACTTGCGCTTTATTAAATGTATTTTTATACATTCACTTGTTATCATATTTGACTTTACATGTCTCGACTTGTCTTTGTGATACACGTACTTTACACGAATAATATTTCGAATATTATTTACTTTCATGATTAATTATTATTAATCATTTTTAATTAACTAATGTAACTAGTTAATTACTTGCGCTTTTATTTAATTTGTTACTTACTTAGACTTGGGCTTTATTTTAATGGACTTGGAAGCCCACCCTACCTTCTTAATGGACTAAGTAATCCCACTTTTAAGCTAGTGTTTTATTAATGATAAGCAATGATTAATTAGCTTAATTAGAAGAGAAATTGTGCAAGCATGCTAGAAACTCTTCCCCATACATTTAATTAATACCACTCTAAGCATTCACCATCTCCCCATGCATGAAAGTTGCATTTGACCCTTTCCCCTTTGGTGCCCAAACCGTCGGTTTTGATGGGGTGGGAGGGGGTCTTTTTTTCAATTTTTGTTACATGTACACTAGCATTCATCTCATTTTACACACACACTTATACTACTCTTTTCTCTCATCTTTCTTCTCTCAAACTTGTAAGTAACAAGCTTTATTTTTCTCTTCTTTTTCTTCCCTAAAACTGCCACCATTCATCATCATTTTACTAGTTTGTAGTTAATTGTTGTTTGTTGTTGTTAAAGATCAAGTTCTATAACTTGTATCTTCATGTAATATTGGTTACTTACATCTTTTGTTTGATGAAGAACCAAGAACAAGAATCTAAACTTGTTAGTTTATGGTTCTACACTTAAATGTTTTCAAGATTAAAAGTTCATAAGCTTGATGATCTTCTTTGTGTTCATGTTTTGTAGACTTGAAGTTCATTTTCTTAAGATCCAAACTTTGATTTGAATCTTCTCAAGTATGAAACAAACATGACCTTAATACTTGTAACTTTAGTTTATTTCTTCATTTTATTTATTTAAAGTTGTGATGTTGTTAAATTGGTCAAGTATTACTAGTTAATCTTGATCTCATATTTCTTGAAACTAAAGTTAACTTTATAAGTTCAAGAACATGGAAGTATAACTTTCTAGTTATAACTTCATATACTTATGTTGGATCTAAGTTTATATAACTTATGGTCTTCTAATTTTGTTGTAAATAAGAGCTTACAAGCTTACATACATTTTACAAGATGAAAATCTAAGTTTCATAACTTATGGTTTCATTAAAGTGAAGATCCAAGTTCTATAACTTAGGATCTAACTTAAGAACACTAGATCTAGACTTTCTAGTCTAGGATCTTTAAGATCTAGCTAATATCTAAGTTCTACAACTTAAGATCTTGATTATTTAGTTTACTTTCAAGTTTGTAGCTTAATATTACTATTAGAACTCATGTATGTGTCGGATCTAAGATCTTGATGTAACTTTGGTTCATCAAACTACTTACAATCCTTAATTGAGTTGTGCTACATATCTTAGACTTACACTAGTTTTATGATGGTCAAAACTTGGTTAAGATGATGCAAACACATCAACGAGTTGCACACTTGAAGCTATACGCATCAAGGATGAGAACCGTGATGAGCATCAAGCACCAAGAACCCACCGGAACACATTTACTTACTGTTTCTGGAACTTATCAGTAACCTGGGCTACTGGAAAAGTTGATTTCCAGCTAGTTCGGTTCGAGTAGATGATTTTCTGTTGAGACCTCGTCTTAATTCGAGTTACGGTTTAGGATTTATGGCCATCCGAAAGTCACTACACCCTTTTAACGTTGTGCTGAAATTTCTGACCTACTCGCACTTAAACCGTCGCCACGGTCAAACGAAGATGTGGAAATTGGTCAGCCTCTAGGGGACTCATATACGGAGCCATGGCCACTCGTCTCACCTCATTTCAGTTTGTATAGAGGTCGTGGCGACTGACCGAAGTCAGCCATTATTTCAAACTCTATTCTTGATTGAAACTTACTTTACACTTTTTGATTAATGATGAATGATGATGATACTTAAGACCTAATTTACATACTTTTAAACCTTTGGTAACGATTTACTGACTTAGTAACTTTTGACTTAGGTTGAGGACCTTCCGGACCAACCACTTGCTTACTTTTCCCGCGTATCTACTTTTACTACTTTTCACTGTGAGTTATAGCATCCCTTTTTACTTTAACTATTTTGGGAACTGAGAATACATGCGCATTTTACGTTTTACATACTAGGCACGAGTACTTAAACTTTATATATGTGTGAGTTATACAACGGCATAAACTTTCCCCTTAGATCGGTAACGTTTAGTCATTGGTCTTTGAACCGGTGAACGCGAATCTTAGATATGAATCCATAGGGTTTGACATCCCCACTCGGGCTAGTCGCGCTAGCATTTAACGGGTGTTTAATACTTCGTAAAATTACGCACTCGCCAAGTGTACTTTTAGGGGGTGTTATTTACGTTAAGTTAGTTACCAAGTGCCCACAGTTATACATATACTTTTCATACTATTTTGAAACACTGAAATCTCGTGGCCTACCTTACATTACTGTTATAATTAAACTATAGCTCACCAACCTTTGTGTTGACGTTTTTAAGAATGTTTTTCTCAGGTGCTTAAGGTTTGGTTGCTTCCGCTGTAGTTGTCATGCTTTGTAGACTCCCGCTGCGCTTATTAGAGATGTCTTCACATGAAACATTTAATTTGCATTCAAACTTTATTACTTTTGAACAATGAATTTGTAACGACCTATGGGTCACATACTATTATTATCGCCTTCTATTCGTAGAGGCACATTATCGTATGTTAAACATTTAACATTGGTTATGACGTCACCTTTTCTTATGAATGCAAACTTATTTTAAAACAGCATCTAGTGTTTGACCTTGTAATGATCCTGTTGTTGATGATCCGTACACGTTGATTTTGTACGGGGCATCATATTTGGTATCAGAGCATTGGTTGTAGGGAATTAGGTTGCATTAGTGAGTCTAGACCGGACCGAGTAGGATTCACTAATAGGACTAATCTACAACTTGCTAGTTTACTTGTTTTTGCGGAACTTGCTGTATGCTGTTGTTTACTTTTACTGCTATATGTCGCATACTGTTACTTTCTTTCACTACTGCATGCTATTATCTATTTTCGATTGCATGATACTTGTCGTTATTGCCATGCTATTTACTGTTATAGATGATCTAGACTGTCGTAGTTATTTTGCCTAATACGTGCTTGCTTTATGACTTACTGACATGGATAAAGTTATTTTTCCTTGTTCAGATGTCGGATGTCCCGCCCGTTATCATTTTGGAGAGCGACTCAGACTCATCCGCTACGTCGCCTGTCATTGTTGTCGATTCACAGATCCCGTCCTCTTTACCCTCCAGCGACCCTGGCGCTTCGTCCTCTGGAGCCAGTAGCCATGCACCCGACCCAGTGATCATCTCAGACGGACATGAGGATCCACCGGAGATTCCAGCTCCACTCATCCCAGGACCCTCGGAGCCACAGCACCATTCCAGTGGTGCTGTGATTCTTGGGGAATATGGGGACGTTCCATTCCGTAATGAGCATAATCATTGGGCTAGACACCTTCCTGATGGACGTGTTGTGCCGATTCCACCTTGTCGATACCGAATGATGACTACCGACCAAGCACATCCACCTTCCGATGATTTCGACGACTCGTCATCCGACGATTCCAGCGACGAGGATTTTGACGATGATTCCGACGAGGACCCTGAGGAGATGCCCATGCAGCCACCCTCCACCCCGCCGAAGAAGTGGTATTTTTTCGACGGTACCGTTATTCCAGGGATTAACGGAGGTAGATCGTTCGTTAGCGCACATGGACTGAAGGTTAGAGTTACCGCCCGTAAGCGGCTTGTGCCGTATCCTGTTGATCCATTCATACGTAAGGCTCCCCGTTACGCAGCATCTACTTCTGGTGCTGGACCGTCTGCACCACCGGCACCACCTGCACCATCAGCACCGCCTGCTCCACCAGCCTCTCCTTCTATCGAGGAACTGACGAGGGAGGTGGATACCCTCCGTGCTCGGGTAACTGAGCTTGAGGACCAGGTGTCCCACATGATGGACATCTTTTACCCACCGTCACCATAAGGCTTTTGTATTAGGTTTCTTTATGTAATCCCGTTTGTAGTTTCATGTTTCACTCATGTATTGTACGAATCTTATGCGAATGTATGCAACTTTTTATTAATGAATGGAACTTGGTGTTGTTTAATCTCTGTACGTTATTCTATTTACGTTACTGTATGATGATTTTGTGGTATCTGAATCTATTTGCGTTACTTAATTAACCTATGTTGTGTTGATTCCATGTTGGTTACCATATACTGTATTATTATTATTTGAATACTGGATTTTGACTTGAGTCAAAATTTTTGTTTAGAAGATCAATGGCCAACGGAAAATCAAAGCCCACAGCAGTACAGATTGAAGAAATGATAGCCGAATGGGTAGCCGCAGCTATAGCGGAAATGAACCCCAAGCTCCACCGGTTATCCAGCACAATCATAACGGGTGCACATACAAGGAATTCCAAAGCTGCAAGCCCCACAACTTCAGTGGTACTGAGGGGCCAGTTGGACTGACTAGGTGGTTTGAGAAACTTGAAGCTGTGTTCCGTATAAGCAACTGCTCAGAGATGAACAAAACTAAGTATGCCTCCTGTACACTGTCGGACGATGCCCTAACCTGGTGGAACACACTTGCTCAAGCTAAGGGTATTGATGAGGCGTATGCTACCCCGTGGGAGGAATTTAAGGGGGCTATGATCGAAGAAAACTGCCCCAGAACGGAGATACAGAAGATGGAAACTGAGTTTTGGGGACTGAAAGTGGTAGGAAATGATCTTGATAGTTATAACTGAAGGTATCTGGAATTAGCTCTGATGTGTCCTACGATGGTCACCCCCGAATTTAAGCGAATGGAACGGTATTTCTGGGGACTCCCTAAGTCCATTCAGGGAAATGTCACCTCTTCAAAACCAGCTGATGTCCCGGAAGCTATGCGCATGGCATGAAATGTCCCGTTCATATTGATTATAAACGTTCCATATTAATTGATTTCGTTGCGAGGTTTTGACCACTATATGAGACATTTTTCAAAGACTGCATTCGTTTTTAAAACAAACCATAACCTTTATTTTATCGACAAGGTTAACAAGACACCACTTAGATTATCCAGAAATGATAATCTAACAAATATCACACTTACACACTACCAATACATATTGGTTTACAAATATTAATATGTTACAACAAAATAAATCTTGAATGCAGTTTTAAACAATATTATACAAGCATGCTGACACCAAGTCTTGTCCATATAATAGCATGCAACAACGGAAGCTCTTAATAATCACCTGAGAATAAACATGCTTTAAACGTCAACAAAAATGTTGGTGAGTTATAGGTTTAACCTATATTTATCAAATCGTAATAATAGACCACAAGATTTCATATTTCAATATACATCCCATACATAGAGATAAAAATCATTCATATGGTGAACACCTGGTAACCGACCTTAACAAGATGCTTATAGAATATCTTCTATCATTCCTGGACTCCCTTTGGACATGATGAATTCAAAGTACTAAAGCATCCGGTACTTTGGATGAGGCTCGTTGGGCCCAATAGATCTATCTTTAGGATTCGCGTCAATTAGGGTGTCTGTTCCCTAATTCTTAGATTACCAGACTAAAAAGGGGCATATTCGGTTTAATAATCCAGCCATAGAATATAGTTTCATTTACTTGTGTCTATTTTGTAAAACATTTATAAAACTGCATGTATTCTCATCCCAAAATATTAAATTTTAAAAGTGAGACTATATCTCACTTTCAAAGATTTTTACTTCGTCGGGAAGTAAGACTTGGCCACTGGTCGATTTACGAACCTATAACAAATATGTACATATATATCAAAGTATGTTCAAAATATATTTACAACATTTTTAATACGTTTTGCTGTTTTAAGTTTATTAAGTCAGCTGTCCTCGTTAGTAACCTACAACTAGTTGTCCACAGTTAGATGTACAGAAAATAAAGCAATATATATTATCTTGAATCAATCCACGACCTCATGTATACAAGCCTCAGGCTAGATCACAACTCAAAGTATATATAATATTTTGGAATCAACCTCAACCCTGTATAGCTAACTCCATCATTACTGCATATAGAGTATCTATGGTTGTTCCGAAATATATATATAGATGGGTCGATATGATATGTCAAAACATTGTATTTGTGTCTATGGTATCCCAAGATTACATAATATATTAGAATACATGTATAATACAATATGAGTTAGCTAGGATATGATTAATATAGATTTGTTACCAATTTTCACGTAGCTACAACAAGAAAAATTATCCAATCTTGTTTTACCCATAACTTCTTCGTTTTAAATCCGTTTTGAGTGTTTCAAGTTGCTATGGTTTCATATTGAACTTAAGTTTATGAATCTAAACAGAAAAAGTATAAGTTTATAGTCGGAAATACAGGTTACAAGTTGTTTTTGTAAATGTAGTCATTTCAGTCGAAAGAACGACGTCTAGATGACCATTTTGGAAAACATACTTCCACTTTGAGTTTAACCATGATTTTTGAATATAGTTTCATGTTCATAAGTAAAATCATTTTCCCAGAAGAACAACTTTTAAATCAAAGTTTATCATAGTATTTAATTAACTAACCCAAAACAGCCCGCGGTGTTACTACGACGGCGTATATCCAGTTTTACGGTGTTTTTCGTGTTTCCAGGTTTTAAATCATTAAGCTATCATATCATATAGATATAGAACATGTGTTTAGTTTATTTTTAAAAGTTAAGTTAGAAGGATTAACTTTATTTGCGAACAAGTTTAGAATTAACTAAACTATGTTCTAGTGATTACAAGTTTAAATTTTCGAATAAGATAGTTTTATATGTATGAATCGAATGATGTTATGAACATCATTACTATCTTAATTTTAGTAGGTAAACCTACTGGAAATGAGAAAAATAGATCTAGCTTCAAAGGATCCTTGGATGGCTTGAAATTTCTTGAAGCAGAATCATGACACGAAAACAAGTTCAAGTAAGATTTCCACTCGAAATAAGATTGTTATAGTTATAGAAATTGAATCAAAGTTTGAATATGAGTATTACCTTGCATTAGAAAGAAATCTTACTGTAAATAAGAAAGATTTCTTGAGGTTGGATGATCACTTTACAAGATTGGAAGTAAGCTAGCAAACTTGGAAGTATTCTTGATTTTATGAAACTAGAACTTATAGAATTTATGAAGAACACTTAGAACTTGAAGATAGAACTTGAGAGAGATCAATTAGATGAAGAAAATTGAAGAATGAAAGTGTTTTTAGGTGTTTTTGGTCGTTGGTATATGGATTAGATATAAAGGATGTGTAATTTTGTTTACTTGTAAATAAGTCATGAATGATTACTAATATTTTTGTAATTTTATGAGATATTTCATGCTAGTTGTCAAATGATGGTTCCCACATGTGTTAGATGACTCACAAGGGCTGCTAAGAGCTGATCATTGGAGTGTATATACCAATAGTAAATACGTTTAGAAGCTGGGTATTGTACGAGTACGAATACGAGTGCATACGAGTAGAATTGTTGATGAAAATGAATGAGGATGTAATTGTAAGCATTTTTGTTAAGTAGAAGTACTTTGATAAGTGTCTTGAAGTCTTTCAAAAGTGTATGAATACATATTAAAACACTACATGTATATACATTTTAACTGAGTCGTTAAGTCATCGTTAGTAGTTACTTGTAAGTGTTGTTTTGAAACCTTTAGGTTAACGATCTTGTTAAATATTGTTAACCCATTGTTTATTATATCTAAAGAGATGTTAAATTATTACATTATCATGATATTATGATGTATTAATATATCTTAATATAATATATATATACAATTAAATGTCGTTACGACGATAATCGTTACATATATGCCTCGTTTCGAAATCCTTAAGTTAGTAGTCTTGTTTTTATATATGTAGTTCATTATTAATATACTTAATGATATGTTTACTTATCATAATACTATGTTAACTATATATATATATATATCCATATATATGACATCATATAGTTTTTACAAGTTTTAACGTTCATGAATCACCGGTCAACTTGGGTGGTCAATTGTCCATATGAAACCTATTTCAATTAATCAAGTCTTAACAAGTTTGATTGCTTAACATATTGGAAACACTTAATCATGTAAATATCAATTTCATTTAATATATATAAACATGGAAAAGTTCGGGTCACTACAGTACCTACCCGTTAAATAAATTTCGTCCCGAAATTTTAAGCAGTTGGAGGTGTTGATGTATCTTCTGGAAATAAGTGCGGGTATTTCTTCTTCATCTGATCTTCTCATTCCCAGGTGAAATCGGATCCTCTACGAGCATTCCATCGAACCTTAACAATTGGTGTCTTGTTTTGCTTATGTTTTTTAACCTCACGGTCCATTATTTTGACGGGTTCTTCGATGAATTGAAGTTTTTCTTTGATTTGGATTTCGTCTAACTGAATAGTGAGATCTTCTTTAGCAAAACATTTCTTCAAATTCAAGACGTGGAAAGTGTTATGTACAGTCGCGAGTTGTTGAGGTAACTCAAGTCGGTAAGCTACTGGTCCGACACGATCAATAATCTTGAATGGTCCAATATACCTTGGATTTAATTTCCCTCTTTTACCAAATCGAACAACGCCTTTCCAAGGTGCAACTTTAAGCATGAACATCTCTCCAATTTTAAATTCTATATCTTTTCTTTTAATGTCAGCGTAGCTCTTTTGTCGACTTTGGGCGGTTTTCAACCGTTGTTGAATTTAGATGATCTTCTCGGTAGTTTCTTGTATTATCTCCGGACCTGTAATCTGTCTATCCCCCACTTCACTCTAACAAATCAGAGACCTGCACTTTCTACCATAAAGTGCTTCAAACGGTGCCATCTCAATGCTTGAATGGTATCTGTTGTTGTAGGAAAATTCTGCTAACGGTAGATGTCGATCCCAACTATTTTCGAAATCAATAACACATGCTCGTAGCATGTCTTCAAGCATTTGTATCGTCCTTTTGCTCTGCCCATCAGTTTGTGAATGATAGGCAGTACTCATGTCTAGACGAGTTCCTAATGCTTGCTGTAATGTCTGCCAGAATCTTGAAATAAATCTTCCATCCCTATCAGAGATAATAGAGATTGGTATTCCATGTCTGGAGACGACTTCCTTCAAATACAGTCGTGCTAACTTCTCCATCTTGTCATCTTCTCTTATTGGCAGGAAGTGTGCTGATTTGGTGAGACGATCAACTATTACCTAAATAGTATCAAAACCACTTGCAGTCTTTGGCAATTTAGTGATGAAATCCATGGTAATGTTTTCCCATTTCCAATCCGGGATTTCGGGTTGTTGAAGTAGACCTGATGGTTTCTGATGCTCAGCTTTGACCTTAGAACACGTCAAACATTCTCCTACATATTTAGCAACATCGGCTTTCATACCCTGCCACCAAAAATATTTCTTGAGATCCTTGTACATCTTCCCCGTTCCAGGATGTATTGAGTATCTGGTTTTATGAGCTTCTCTAAGTACCATTTCTCTCATATCTCCAAATTTTGATACCCAAATTCTTTCAACCCTATACCGGGTTCCGTCTTCTCGAATATTAAGATGCTTCTTCGATCCTTTGGGTATTTCATCCTTTAAATTTCCTTCTTTTAAAACTCCTTGTTGTGCCTCCTTTATTTGAGTAGTAAGGTTATTGTGAATCATTATATTCATAGCTTTTACTCGAATGGGTTCTCTGTCCTTTCTGCTCAAGGCGTCGGCTACCACATTTGCCTTCCCCGGGTGGTAACGAATCTCAAAGTCGTAATCATTCAACAATTCAATCCACCTGCGCTGCCTCATGTTCAGTTGTTTCTGATTAAATATGTGTTGAAGACTTTTGTGGTCGGTATATATAATACTTTTGACCCATATAAGTAGTGCCTCCATGTCTTTAATGCAAAAACAACCGCGCCTAATTCCAAATCATGCGTCGTATAATTCTGCTCGTGAATCTTCAATTGTCTAGACGCATAAGCAATTACTTTCGTTCGTTGTATTAATACACAACCGAGACCTTGTATGACGATCGCTCCAAATCCATATGGACGAACACGTCATTCATCGATTTCACTGCGAGGTATTTGACCTCTATATGATACGTTTTGTAAACATTGCATTCTTTTGAAAAGGCATACCATAAATGAATATTTAAATCAAAGGTTTTCGACATCTGATGATTTTTACATATAGACAATCACCATAAATAATAGTTTACAATAGTACTTCCGTTGATAATGCAGTCAAAATAAGATACATGGTGATGATTTGGTGAATGCAACGTTTCCTTGAAAAATATGCCATGTAAGACTCCATGCACATAGCTTGTCTAACATATAATCAAACAGCGGAAGACTCCTAGGGAACCTGAGAATAAACATGCTAACAAGTGTCAACACAAAGGTTGGTGAGTTCATAGTTTTAGTGTTTCGCATAATCTGCATATAAAAGTGGATAACAAGATTTCAGTTGTTTCATCTAGAAACGTTTATTAATAGCTTCTACATAACAGAGCACCCTGATAACTAAACTTTAACGTTTTAATAAGTACCCTTGTTTAACATGCAACCAACATGTACAATACACGCTATCCAACGTGTACTAACCTCAACTAGCATACGTCTGTTTTATAGTTCAGGTTAGAGTTTTCTATACCTGGTGTAACGACCCGACTTTTTCGACTTGCTTTTGTGCCTTGTGTTTTTGCGAAACTGCGTATTTGTGCGTACTGTGTTACTTTATACTCTGAAAACTTGATTTACGTGGTTTACTTCCATTTATATGTTAAAACGTGCCTTAGAGTACGTAGGATACATAACTTGATCATTGGAACCCTTTATAACCGTTAGTGTTATTTGACGTTTCGAATAAACCGCGAACTTGCGCGCACGTTTAACTTTTGTCATAATCGGAATATTATGACTGCGAAATATTAATTATTATTTTATAATAATAATTACCTGGGTTTTTGGATGCTTAATTACGCGTAGTAATTTAATTATGCACAATAGTTAGTCTTGTTGGACTTTCTACCTTGTTGGGCTCAAGCCCACCCTACTCTAGCTAGTGACCCAATTAATTAGCCCTTGTCCATGTCATCAATCCTTGTCAAATTCCTTGCTTATAAATACTAGCCCTTGTCCATGTTATCAATCTTTGTCAAATTCCTTGCTTATAAATACTAGTCCTTGTCCATGTCATCAATCCTTGTCAAATTCCTTGCTTATAAATACTAGCCCTTGTCCATGTCATCAATCCTTGTCAAATTCCTTGCTTATAAATACTAGCCATTTACCTCTCATTCAAATCACTTGCTCATTTTGGTTTTCACACACACTTGTTCTTTCTTTCTTTCCTTTCTAGTATTGCTTGTTGACGACCTTTCGGACCGACTTACTACTTGCGTACTTTCATTACCGACTTTACCGCTTTTATCACTGTGAGTTATAGCATTCCCTTTTTACTTTAACTTATTTTGGGAACTGAGAATACATGCGGATTTTATGTTTTACATACTAGGCACGAGTACTCAAACTTATATATGTGTGGGTTATACAACGGCATAAACATTCCCTTTAGCTCGGTAACGTTTAATCATTGGTTTTTGAACCATGAACGCGAATCTTAGATATGGATCCGTAGGGTTTGACATCCCCACTCGGGCTAGTCGCGCTAGCATTTAACGAGTGTTTAATACTTCGTAAACATACGCACTTGCCAAGTGTACTTTCAGGGGGTGATATATTATTTAAACGTTAAGTTAGTTACCGAGTGCCCACGGTTGAGCATATACTTAAACATACTGATTTGGATTACTATTTTGAAACGCTCGTTGTAGCACTGAAATCTCGTGGCCTACTTACATTACTGTTATACTTAAACTATAGCTCACCAACCTTTGTGTTGACGTTTTTAAGCATGTTTTTCTCAGGTGCTTAAGGTTGCTTCTGCTGTTGTACTAGTCTTGCTGTAGACAACCCGCTGCTTTAGAGATGTCCCGCATGAACGTTTACTTTTGCATACAAACTTTATTACAATTATTATTTGCTTCTACTTAGTGAAGCATACTTTTGGGTTGTAAAACATTCGATGTTGGTTATGACATCACTATTTATATGAATGCAAACTTCTTTTGAAATCGCATATAGTACTTAACCTTGTAATGATCCTGTTGTTGATGGTCCGTACATGATGATTTAGTACGGGACATCACATTTGGTATCAGAGCATTGGTTGTAGGGAATTAGGTTGCATTAGTGAGTCTAAGACCGACCCGAGTAGGATTCACTAATAGGACTAATCTACAACTTGTTAGTTTACTTGTTTCCGCTGAACTTACTGCATGCTGCTGCTTACTTTTACTGCTATATGTCGTATGCTACTACCTGTTTTCACTACTGCATGCTATTATCTGCTTTCGATTGCATGCAACTGTGTTATATTACTGCATGTTACCGTTTACTACTACTGCCTGTCACTGCTTACTTCTACTGCTGTATGAACTTACTGCATGCTACCGTTTCCTTTTACTGCTATGTAAACTCACTGTATGCCTTTGTTTACTCTCGCTACTGCAAACTACTATCTGCTTTTAACATGTTACCTCGGTATGATACTGTTACTATTGCCATGTTACGTGCTGTCGTAAACGATCTAGGCTGCTGTAGTTGATATGCCTGATTACACTCTTGCTACATGCCTATTGTTCGCTATACCGACTTGGAGAACTCATCCTTCCGAGTTCAGATGTTTTCCCGAACTACTTTCCCACTCGTCTAACCATAAGAACTAATAGTGTAATCGACCTGTTACTACTGCTCCACCGTTCCAGGGATCGAAACATTACTTCACGCGATCTAGAAGATTGTACAGTTGACACATACCCTGTACGATTTTGTGACCGTCACTTAACTCTTTCATTCCTTACCACAGCTCGACGGTCTAACGACACTTCTGGACTTAGGTCCCTAACACTTCTATATTTAGGCATTGAAGAAGTCGGGAAGGCATTCCCTTTAACGAGGTCATAGTGTCTTCTACTGATGCTCAGCCATACCCACGGACTTGGGAGTCGCCTCGAGACATATCGTATCACTACTTGCTACACGTACAACTCGGCACGAGACCCAGATTGAATTTCTAGAAAGGAATCTAACGATGTTACTTGAACCCGAATATTTTAAAGAAATTTCGGAGCACTTAGGCATTGATGCATGACCTATGGAGCTTACGCATCCACACCGAGAAACCGTGAGATTGATTATGTAGATTTTATTTTAAGACAACACAGGTAAAGCACCGTTAGATAAAATTGAGTAGAACTTGAAGTGATCACGTCACATTGACAATATGAAGTGATATTGGAATGAACGTACGATTTAGTACAATATAATGACGCCAGGCCAGCATGATTATATTGAAGTAAATCATGCAGAAGTTCCAATGTTACTACATGAGGAATATGAGGTGGTCCAGGGAAAATTTTGGCAGGGATCACTTGAGCATACGCATTATAGTCTGTTAAGGGTAGGGAAGGAATAACCACGTAGCCCAGATACTGTACAAGAGGGGCCTTGATTACAGAATTGATAACCCGAAAATTTGTTATAGATATCGACACCCTGGGCATTTAATGAAAAAGTTCTCATATAGGAAAAACTTTAAACTTACCTGCGATAAAGAAATCATTATGGAAACTTGCATGGATCCTGATTCTTGTTAGGGTACGTTTCGGCACAACGTTTTATTGTTTCGGAGTTGTTTAATACTAGAATGATAGAAACCTTACATCTAAGAACCTTAGCATTATCATGAATAGTAAACCATCAACAACAATGGGAATAAAGTATTCTATAGGACACAAGCAAATGGTAAACTGAGGAAGATAGAGGAATAATTTAAGGTAGTACTTTAAGATTAACAGGTGGGTCATTGGAGATGACCTCGTATTAACCAAACTTGGAAGTTTTAATGTAGTAGTTGAAAAGGGATTAGTTACCTACGTACAGGCATACGCTATTCGAAAAGATTGATAGAATTTTTCACAGTAGTACAGTAAGATTTGATTTGGGATGAACTTTAAGCTTAACCTAATACTCATCGAGCCAGGAAGCTTTGATGAAATAGTTGGAACGAACTGACTTTCAAGGAGGAAAGCGGAATTTATTTATAATGGGAAACATTTATTTGTATACCTCGCAAGAATGGTGAAACTATTATGGGGAGAGATGTAGCCCGAAAACGGAACCTTATTAGTTACATGACAACACCCCGAAATCCCACAATGGAAATGGGAAGAAATTCATCATTAACTACCAGAGACGGTATGCGGATAGGACATCATCTCGGTTATTATTGACCATCTCGCCAAAACTGCTCACTTTCTAGCCATGAAAGAAACCGATACAATGGACAAACTTGCACAGCGATACTTAAAGGAAATTGTATTCCGTCACTTCAGCAATTCAAATTCTATATTGAGGATTACCCAAGAATCTCATTTGATACTCATTCTTACGCAACTCTAAATCCTAATTTATTACGAGGAATTTCTTATTCGATGATAACCACAACCTCATCCTTCTCACTTCAATATTAGTCATACCAGTTCGAAATTTTCCTAAAATCAATGAGTGGTTAACCCTCATCCTCATACTGTCCCATTCGTACCTCACTCATAAGCAACAGCTTCACACTTAGTCATTTTTGGTCAAGGAACTTATGCCCTACTAATAGTTGTCAATCTCATCTAAATTTAATGGTTTTTATTACCTCAAATATCACTCGAAATTTTCAAAAGTCTTTTACTCGATTCTCATCAATCTTTTCCAACTTGTAACCTCCGAAATATGAAAAATTTTATTTGCCAAAATTTTACACACATTATTTTACTGTGCTATCCTCTCAAAGCTTTATAAAAATAAATTTATTTTATCTTCCATTCATGCAAATTTTTGAAATCGTATCCGTTATGTAAAATAAAGTAAATGATTACTTATTTTTGACAAATACATATGAAACTTTACTTTCACTTTTACAAATCAAATCTTTTATTCAGAAGATATTATACTTTGAACGGTACGTGTTGTACATAACCCTAATTTACTAAGAACTTCGTTTCTTCTCTTGCATTGTCACCATAAACAATTTCTATAAAACTTTCGTTGCGTATTATACAAAACTTTTCGTGTTATTCGTATCCAAGTCATCCTAAAAGCTTTATAACCGTCGAAATCGAAAGATTCATGTGTATGTGATAAAGGCACTGACTACCACGTCATGCAAGGCCTTCGGGCATCCGCTAACACTTAAACCATTCAAAACTATTACGTTACCCCATGTATTTATTTCACCACACGTGTTGGAACAATGCTCTTTCTTACATGGCTCTAAGTCCTGACTCATTCCAAGGAATTCTCATTTAGTGGTATTAATACCATCATTATTCCGGCTTTAATACTAGTCATAACCTGTTTGGCACTTTGCAAATTCAAGAAGCAATTAACTTCTCATCCTCGTGCTTTATCCTTCGTACCTCACTTTTAGCGACGGCTTCGCACGTAAATATTTTTGGCCCAAAGACTTGTGTCCTGATAATTACCAAAACTACATTTATGTCATTAGTTTTCATTACCTAGTAACTGGTCACCCGAGGATTCCAAACTTTTTTTTTTTCACTCAATCTTTTTTAACTCGTAACCTTTGAAATACGAAAAACTATGTTTATCAATTTTTTTTATTACACGTTGTTTATTTGTGCTAAAAACTTTTCGGTCACAAGATTTACATACAATGAAAGTACTAAAAGCTTTTCGGTCACTTAAACGATTTATAAAATCATATATGTATAAATTTATACTTACTTATTTTGATACTAAGTTATATCTTCAAAATATTTAAAAACCGCTCCTTTACCGAGTTATTCAACTTAAGTCAAATAGTTTTAAGCAAAATGGTACACGTTGTACCTACTCCTAAATTTACTAGGAACTTCGTTCCGTCTACGTTGTCACAACAAGCGTTTAAAGGTTTTGTTTTTCAAAACCCCTTTAGTTGATTTTATTAAAGGTTTTCATATTAGACTATACCATGTATGGATCACACTTTTCTCGCCCTCCGTTAGAGATGAAAATTACTATTAAGATCTTTGTTAAAAAAAAAAAAACCCTTGAGCCACTTTGGATGGCGGTTTTATAAAATTTGTGAGAAAATCTTTGCGCCCATAAAATGTTCTTTTAAAAGCTAAACATGACAAAAACGCGGGCCAATAAATCAATTTTTTTTAGGTACACTCATTGGCCACCCTATTGTAGGAAAGGTACTAGGTGGGTTACTGTTCTCAATACTTCGCGGCAAATCACAACGCCCTCTTAAAACTCATCTCTATGAATCAGTATGTTGAGACACAAGAATCATATTTGGAGATTCTTTTCACTCGGAGTAAATCATTCGTTAGAACCAAGGGTTCACGTATCTTCTCATCCACACAACCCCTTAAGTACACGGATAAATTCGGAACAAACCACTCGAAGAGTTCACTCTCGATTCAAAGACCACACCTTTCGTGCGACTTTCCTTCGGAAATGTAATATAAGATACTTTGAGAACCTATGAATCTTGTTATCCCTTGGGAGGGGACTGCTTAAAACATTTACGACACTGATGTGGATACTCTATATGTTCCTTCCTTCATTGGTTGCAACTGTATGTTGCTCTAGTTAACGTTAACCCTACTTCAACATGTAACTGAAAGGATGAAGTTACATTACAGAACTGTGCTTTCATTTCATCCAAGGGTAGGTTCACCTGCAGTATGGTAAACTAGGTGATATTCCTCATTGTTCGTTCAGACCGTTCTGAAGGCACTATGAATAATTATGGGTTGCAAGTCCGATTGATCACTTTTAGCTAAAATCTCAATTCACTTATTCAAATGAAACGTTCTTAAATATCGAGTTCCTATGCCTATGGCCTCCTTCCGAAACCAAGAGATTGGTAAAATCCGTGGCTAACGCTATCCAGACATCAAATCGCATGGTTGTAATCACTATGTTTTCCATTCTACCGTCAGCTTATATTACGACATTCACGCTCAATGTTTTAGATGAGCTTAGAATCATTCATGATGCATTTCACGCATCCAACTTACCGAAGATGCCTGTAAGCCTAGACACACCATCTTTCTTTTTGTAGATATACATTCAGATGACATACTCAGGTTAATCGGAAACGGAATCAATTTGTTGATCTCTTAGGACAAGAGACTTAATTAATGGCATGTACCCATTCTTACTTTCATACACCGAAATACCTTTCAGGGTAAATAACTTACTTCTGAGCCCACGGGTCTCACGGAACTTTGATACACCCCTCTTAATCGATTACGGTACCATTTTTTTTTCACTCCTCAAATTTTGGGACAAAATTTCCATTAACAGGTGGGTAATGTAACGACCCGACTTTTTCGACTTGCTTTTGTGCCTTGTGTTTTTGCGAAACTGCGTATTTGTGCGTACTGTGTTACTTTATACTCTGAAAACTTGATTTACGTGGTTTACTTCCATTTATATGTTAAAACGTGCCTTAGAGTACGTAGGATACATAACTTGATCATTGGAACCCTTTATAACCGTTAGTGTTATTTGACGTTTCGAATAAACCGCGAACTTGCGCGCACGTTTAACTTTTGTCATAATCGGAATATTATGACTGCGAAATATTAATTATTATTTTATAATAATAATTACCTGGGTTTTTGGATGCTTAATTACGCGTAGTAATTTAATTATGCACAATAGTTAGTCTTGTTGGACTTTCTACCTTGTTGGGCTCAAGCCCACCCTACTCTAGCTAGTGACCCAATTAATTAGCCCTTGTCCATGTCATCAATCCTTGTCAAATTCCTTGCTTATAAATACTAGCCCTTGTCCATGTTATCAATCTTTGTCAAATTCCTTGCTTATAAATACTAGTCCTTGTCCATGTCATCAATCCTTGTCAAATTCCTTTTTATAAATACTAGCCCTTGTCCATGTCATCAATCCTTGTCAAATTCCTTGCTTATAAATACTAGCCATTTACCTCTCATTCAAATCACTTGCTCATTTTGGTTTTCACACACACTTGTTCTTTCTTTCTTTCCTTTCTAGTATTGCTTGTTGACGACCTTTCGGACCGACTTACTACTTGCGTACTTTCATTACCGACTTTACCGCTTTTATCACTGTGAGTTATAGCATTCCCTTTTTACTTTAACTTATTTTGGGAACTGAGAATACATGCGGATTTTATGTTTTACATACTAGGCACGAGTACTCAAACTTATATATGTGTGGGTTATACAACGGCATAAACATTCCCTTTAGCTCGGTAACGTTTAATCATTGGTTTTTGAACCATGAACGCGAATCTTAGATATGGATCCATAGGGTTTGACATCCCCACTCGGGCTAGTCGCGCTAGCATTTAACGAGTGTTTAATACTTCGTAAACATACGCACTTGCCAAGTGTACTTTCAGGGGGTGATATATTATTTAAACGTTAAGTTAGTTACCGAGTGCCCACGGTTGAGCATATACTTAAACATACTGATTTGGATTACTATTTTGAAACGCTCGTTGTAGCACTGAAATCTCGTGGCCTACTTACATTACTGTTATACTTAAACTATAGCTCACCAACCTTTGTGTTGACGTTTTTAAGCATGTTTTTCTCAGGTGCTTAAGGTTGCTTCTGCTGTTGTACTAGTCTTGCTGTAGACAACCCGCTGCTTTAGAGATGTCCCGCATGAACGTTTACTTTTGCATACAAACTTTATTACAATTATTATTTGCTTCTACTTAGTGAAGCATACTTTTGGGTTGTAAAACATTCGATGTTGGTTATGACATCACTATTTATATGAATGCAAACTTCTTTTGAAATCGCATATAGTACTTAACCTTGTAATGATCCTGTTGTTGATGGTCCGTACATGATGATTTAGTACGGGACATCACACCTGGAACAGACGGGGATGTCAAGCCCTATGGATCCATATATAACTACTCGCGCCCACCAGTTCTTATAACCGGCAGTTACTAGTTACCAAAGCTAAGGGATTTTCGGTTCAAACTCGGTGTAGAATTTAGTATGTACTTGTGTCCATTGCGTTTAAAATAAAGTGCATGTATTCTCAGCCCAAAAATATAGATTGCAAAAGCAATTAAAAAGGGAGCATATGAAACTCACCTTAGCAGCATATAAAGTCGTTCACCAAAATGTGACCGAAACTCGGATTACCAAATAACCGTAGATCTCAACCTAGAGAACATATGTTGGTCAATAAATGTCTATCAAGCTAGGTCAGGTCATAGTGTATCACAATCCTAATGCTCGATATCGACATACAAAAGTTATCCAAAGTCGTTTCAAAAAGTCAATTTTGACAGTTGTTTAACAAAACGAGACGTACCTTATATAAGGATTCATTTACTCGGTTGGTAATGTTCAAAAATCCAATTTATCAATCTCGTAAACAAGTTGTTTAAATCTTAATTGTAAATTCAAAAGCAATTTCAATTAACGTTAATCATAATTCAGTTGATCATATCTTTTAATCCGTTCATCGAAACTATTCGATATCTAAATGAAAAATTATTGATTTTTCGCCAGCTTTCCAAAAACATGTATATCATATACCTTTTACCAGTAATATATGTATTTAATTCGTGATTCATTATAAACTGTTTAACGACAAAATTTAGCATACAAGCATGTATAAATATATATTCGAGCAATAGACATGGATACACTATTAATATATAAAAGATAAAATATGAGCGCTTACGTATCAATATTGAGACTTAATATTGTAGGACAGTACGTAGATGTAACGGAGATGATAATTACTAGGTTTGACTTTACGAGCATAACCCTCGAACAATACCCATAACCTCCTTAGTAATAACCCATAATTTCCTTAGCTCTATCCTGCTCTTAAAACCATTTTGAAAGTGACACACTCATAACCTCGTTGATAATGCTAAAAACGAACATATATTTCATAGCATTATTCCTCAATAAAGACAAGCTTTTAGTTGCAATTGTTCTATTTACGAGTAATATTCGTTTAAATAATAAAAGGTGAAGACAAAAGACAGATTCGACGAATTGAAGACGCAAACGACCAAAAAGCTCAAAAGTACAAAAGACAATCAAAGAGGTTCCAATTATTGATAAGAAACGTCTCGAAATTACAAGAGTACAAGATTCAAAACGCAAAGTACAAAATATAAAATTGTATGCAAGGACGTTCGAAAATCCGGAACAGGGACCAGAGTCAACTCTCAACGCTCGACGCAACGGACTGAAAATTACAAGGCAACTATGCACATAAATATAATATAATATTTAAATAATTCTTATAATTATTTATATATTATAATAAATAATAAAAACCGTCGGCAAGAAAGACTCCAAAGGGACTGAGCTGTAATTTCATTCTCTGCGACTCGCGGAGTTTGAAGGCAAAAATGCCGCGAGTCGCGGAGCCCCAAAAGTCAAAAATCCCTATAAAAGCAAACGAATTCTGATCGCAAAAATCACCAAAAAAATCCATCCATCTCTCTATCTATATCGTATATATTTATATTTATATTTTAATTTTAATTTTAATCCTAATAATTAGGGTATGTTAGCGAATGTTGTAAGGGTGTAAGTCAAAATTCTGTCCGTGTAACGCCACGCTATTTTTAATCATTGTAAGTTATGTTCAACCTTTTTAATTTAATGTCTCGTAGCTAAGTTATTATTATGCTTATTTAATCCGAAGTAATCATGATGTTGGGCTAATTACTAAAATTGGGTAATTGGGCTTTGTACCATAATTGGGGTTTGGACAAAAGAACGACACTTGTGGAAATTAGACTATGGCTATTAATGGGTTTTATATTAACTAAACAATACCTTGTTAATTTAATATACAAACTTATAATTCGACGTATTTATATATAACCACATACGCTTGACTGGGTACGGTGGGCGGGATATCTATAAATACCAATAATTATTCATTTTACCGGACACGGAACTGGATTAATAGTTAATAGACTTGTTGAAACAGGGTTGAATTACATTCAAGGGTAATTGGTGTAATTGTTAACAAAGTAGTAAAACCTTGGTTTACACGCAGTCGATAACCTGGTGTATTCATTAAACAAAGTATTAAAACCTTGTTACAATTCGAATCCCCAATTAGTTGGAATATTTGACTTCGGGAATAAGAATAATTTGATGAAGGCTTTCGCTCTTTATATTTATGACTGATGGACTATTATGGACAAATCCGTATGGACATATTAAATAATCCAGGACAAAGGACAATTAACCCATGGGCATAAAACTAAAATCAACACGTCAAACATCATGATTACGGAAGTTTAAATAAGCATAATTCTTTTATTTCATATTTAATTTCCTTTATTTTATATTTAATTCCACTTCTAATTATCGCATTTTTATTGTTATTGTATTTAATTACACTTTTAATTATCGTACTTTTTAATTATCCCAAGTTTATTTTATCGCACTTTTATTATTCGCAATTTCATTATCGTTATTTACTTTATGCTTTAATTTAAGTCTTTTATTTATTTTTAATATTTTACATTTGGTTTTAACTGCGACTAAATTTTAAAATCGACAAACCGGTCATTAAACGGTAAAAACCCCCCTTTATAATAATAATAATATTACTTATATATATATATATATTTGTATTTTTATAAAAATAAACTAATATAGCGTTAAGCTTTGTTTAAAAAGATTCCCTGTGGAACGAACCGGACTTACTAAAAACTACACTACTGTACGATTAGGTACACTGCCTATAAGTGTTGTAGCAAGGTTTAAGTATATCCATTCTCTAAATAAATAAATATCTTGTGTAAAATTGTATCGTATTTAATAGTATTTTCCTGCTAAAATTAATAGCTATTTTATATACACATCGCATAACATCAAGTATTTTTGGCGCCGCTGCCGGGGAATCTTCTTAAACACCGGAAGCGCAACGCTAATAATATAAAAAAAAAAATTTTTATGTATTTTTAAGATTTTGTTAAATATTTAAGTTTTATAAAGTTTCTTTATTTTTATATAAGTTTTATTTAAGTATTTTGTTTTTATTTAAAAACATATAAAAAAAATATATATATAAATCTAGTTTTAAGGTTTTTATTTATAAAATTATAAAGAAGTTCTATTTTTATTTAAGTTTTTAATTATAAGTTTTTATTATACATTATAAAACAGAAAATTATAAAACAGAAAATAAAAAAAAATAAAAAGAAAAAACGCGTCGAGTTTTAAACTGTTTCAGAGTTGAAATTCTGAACCCCGCGACTCGCGGGGTTTACTGCCTTGAATACCGCAACTCGCGGAGAAAGCCTGACACGCGACAGAAGCCCTAATCCTGCATTTATTACGGGGTAATTAATTATTATTATTATTTAACCCTAATTATTATTATTATTATTATTATTATTATTAGTTTTATTTTAACTTTTACTTTTTATTTAATTTATGTATTTAGTATTAATTAATTTTATTAAATTGTAAAATTAGTAGTTTTAATAAATAAATAATATAAAAATAATATTTTTATAAAAATTGTACTTTTTACAACTTTTTGTATATTTTTATATTTTGTTCCTTTTCAATCATTTTAACGTAATATTTGTATTTTTAGCTCATATTTAGTTTTAAACTTAGTTTTTGCCATAGTCATTTTTACTCCTAGATTTTTAGGCTTTGCCGTAAAATCCCTTAAGTTTTTTTTTTCTTCTTTAGACTAAGATTTAGGTACTTTAGAATTTTGCGACGCCTTTTTAAGTTTTAGTTTTTTTTTTTTTAAGTTATTTCCATTTGGGATATAGTTTTTCCTATAAGCTTTAATATTTTTAGACACCTTTTACTATGTACCAATTATCATTCCAATTAGTAATCTCAATTTGCGATTATAATTTTAAGTTAGTTGTAGTAATAAGGTTAGGTTAGTCAAGTGTTTTTAAGTTTTATAAGTTTCTTTTATTTTTCCGTCACCTTTTATTTTTCAACTATTTTTCTTTTTCGACCTTTTTCCGACGAACTCTTTTTCTTTCTTATTTCTCGCTATTCTAGTTTTTAGGACATAGATTTTTATTCTACTTCTTATCTAAATTTCTTAAAATTACGAAAATTTATTTTATGTGGTTAAATTGATAGACATCAAAATTTTCTGGTTCGTAGTAATAGTTGGATTTGTACGTAGACCGGGTTATTGGAGCCAAACAGTCCTCAATTATATTGAGACCAAACGAATCCTGCCCCTCTGCTGCATCTTTTGGCTATTCGAAACGTGGGCAAAATCAGAAAAGTCTATTGGTTGGATAACTTATTATAATTTTTCTTTCCTTTTAAAAACTAATAGGATATTCAGTGAATGCACCGAGCAAGACGTTCACCACCTTTTGTACGTTCACCACCTGTAACTAGATCAAGACATTTAGCAAATATAACCGCCGTTGATTTCTCTTTAGAATCGTCATCCAGTCGACCAAGTACTTCAGTTCAAATTTCTGATAATCCATTTTTTGAACCCGACCTCACAATTGAGAATCCGGAGAATATTCAGGAACGGTTCGTAGATCCTGAACCATTAAACTTTCCTCCGGAACCACCAATCATTCAAACACAGATTGTTGAGGAACGAACCATTAAATCAGAATCCTCTAGTGATTCCGATTCAACAAATTCAATTATGGAGAATCTGGAACCTTTAAGTATGGAAGACCGAATGAGAGCTAAACGCACTGGCCAAGGTCACGCAATTACTCATCCAGACATTAATGCGCCAGATTATGAAATCTAAGGACAAATTCTACACATGGTGACTAATCAATGCCAATTTAGTGGTGCGCCGAAGGAAGATCCAAATGAACATCTACGTACCTTTAATAGGATCTGCACACTATTTAAAATCCGAGAAGTGGAGGATGAACAGATATATCTCATGTTATTTCCCTGGACTTTAAAGGGAGAAGCCAAAGATTGGTTGGAATCGTTACCTGAAGGGGCGATCGATACATGGGATGTTTTAGTTGACAAATTTCTTAAACAATTCTTTCCTGCATCTAAAGCCGTAAGACTTCAAGCAGAAATTGTTACGTTTACACAGAAGCCAAATGAAACTCTATATGAGGCATGGACAAGATATGGAAAGTTGTTAAGAGGATGTCCGCAACATGGTTTAGACACCTGTCAAATAGTACAAATATTCTACCAAGGATGCGACATCACTACAAGGAAAGACATAGATATAGCAGCTGGTGGTTCTATTATGAAGAAAACCGAAACTGATGCTTACAAAATTATTGATAACACTGCTTCCCACTCACATGAGTGGCACCAAGAAAAAGATATCATTAGATCATCTAAAGCAGCTAGAGCCGATTCTAGCCATGACTTAGATTCCATTTCCGCAAAGATAGATGCTGTGGAGAGACGAATGGAAAAGATGACTAAGGATATTCACTCAATACGAATTAGTTGTGAGCAGTGTGGAGGACCACATTTGACAAAAGATTGTCTCAGTATTGAATTAACAATGGAACAAAGAGAGAATATTTCATACATAAACCAAAGGGCTGGAAATAATTATCAGAATAATTATCAACCGCCAAGACCGATTTACAATCAAAACCAGAATTATAACCTAAATATTCCATACAACAACCAACAAGGTCCTAGCAATCAACAAGTATCCAATAATACTTACAATCAGCAAAGACCAAATTTTCAAAACAAACCACCACAACAAACCGATGATAAAAAGCCGAATTTAGAAGATATGATGACGAAGCTAGTTGAAACTCAAACGCAGTTTTTCACATCTCAAAAACAAACCAATGAACAAAATGCTCAAGCATTTAGAAATCAACAAGCTTCTATTAAAAATCTGGAACAAGAAGTAAGTAACCTAGCAAGGTTAATAGGTGAAAGAAAACCGGGAAGTCTACCTAGTGATACAAATGCTAACCCCCGGAATGAAACAGCTAAAGCCATTACCACAAGAAGTGGTACAACACTTAAACCACCTGAAATACCTGTAACTTCTGATGAAGCCATTCCTACTCCACAAGAACCACAACCTGATCAAGATAAGGAAAAAGAACCGGTAGTTGAAAAGGTTAATGAAGATAACACAGTTAAGGATAAACCTTATGTTAAACCATACCAAGCACCACTTCCTTACCCGAGTAAAATGAAGAAAGAAAAACTTGAAGCCGAGCAATCCAAATTCTTGGATATGTTTAAACAGATAAATATAAATCTTCCTTTCATTGATGTGATTTCAGGAATGCCTAGATATGCTAAATTCTTGAAAGATCTAATCTCAAATAGAAAGAAAATGGAAGAACTCTCGGCTGTTACTATGAATGCTAATTGTTCAGCAGTGCTGTTGAATAAGATACCAGAAAAACTATCTGATCCAGGAAGTTTCACAATTCCATGTTTTCTGGGTAGTCTTAGTTCAATAGAATCATTGGCAGACTTAGGTGCTAGTATAAATCTAATGCCGTATTCACTATACGCTAAACTAGACCTTGGAGAATTAAAACCAACCAGAATAAGCATACAACTAGCCGATAGATCAATAAAATATCCTAGAGGGATAATGGAGAACATGCTAGTTAAAGTTGGTACTTTAGTATTTCCAGTAGATTTTGTTGTTTTGGACATGGAAGAAGATTCTCAAGTTCCTCTCATATTAGGAAGACCATTCTTAAATACGGCTAAAGCAATGATAGACGTGTTCGGTAAGAAACTGACCCTAAGTATAGAGGATGAGAGTGTTACCTTTTCAGTTGATAGAGCAATGCAACAACCACAATCTGCAGATGATACATGTTATTATATTCAAACTATAGATGCACATGATGAATTATTAGAAGAATTTCCAGAATTACAAGGAACAGGAGAATGTTCTTTAGGAGAAGGTAATGAACCAATTGATGAAGCTGAAATGTTAGCTACACTTATAGCTAATGGATATGAACCAACAACAGAAGAAATTCAAATGCTAAAAGAAGAAGACAAATATCGATATAAATCATCGATAGAAGAACCTCCGAAATTAGAGTTAAAGCCATTTCCAAACCATTTGGAATAAGCTTATTTACATGGTGAATCTGAATTACCTGTAATAATATCATCTTCTCTTACTGAAAATGAGAAATCACAACTCATTTCTTTGTTGAAAGCTCATAAACCAGCCATTGCATGGAAGATTCATGATATTAAAGGAATAAGTCCTTCGTATTGCACACATAAAATCCTTATGGAAGAAGGTCATAAAACGTATGTGCAACGCCAACGAAGACTAAATCCTAATATGCAAGATGTGGTTAAGAAAGAGATTATTAAACTGCTAGATGCAGGTTTGATATATCCAATTTCTGATAGTCCATGGGTAAGCCCAGTTCAATGCGTGCCTAAAAAGGGTGGCATGACTGTCATTACAAATGAGAAAAATGAGCTTATTCCTACTAGGACTGTAACAGGATGGCGTGTGTAGTGACCCGAAATTTTCCATGTTTATATATATTAATTGAGATTGATATTTACATGATTAAATGTTTCCAACATGTTAAGCAATCAAACTTGTTAAGACTTGATTAATTAAAATATGTTTCATATAGACAATTGACCACCCAAGTTGACCGGTGATTCACGAACGTTAAAACTTGTAAAAACTATATGATGACATATATATGGATATATATATAGTTAACATGATACTATGATAAGTAAACATATCATTAAGTATATTAACAATGAACTACATATGTAAAAACAAGACTACTAACTTAATGATTTTTAAACGAGACATATATGTAACGATTATCGTTGTAAAGACATTTAATGTATATATATCATATTAAGAGATATTCATACATGATAATATCATGATAATATAATAATTTAAAATCTCATTTGATATTATAAACATTGGGTTAACAACATTTAACAAGATCGTTAACCTAAAGGTTTCAAAACAACACTTACATGTAACGACTAACGATGACTTAACGACTCAGTTAAAATGTATATACATGTAGTGTTTTAATATGTATTTATACACTTTTGAAAGACTTCAATACACTTATCAAAATACCTCTACTTAACAAAAATGCTTACAATTACATCCTCGTTCAGTTTCATCAACAATTCTACTCATATGCACCCGTATTCGTACTCGTACAATACACAGCTTTTAGATGTATGTACTATTGGTATATACACTCCAATGATCAGCTCTTAGCAGCCCATGTGAGTCACCTAACACATGTGGGAACCATCATTTGGCAACTAGCATGAAATATCTCATAAAATTACAAAAATATGAGTAATCATTCATGACTTATTTACATGAAAACAAAATTACATATCCTTTATATCTAATCCATACACCAACGACCAAAAACACCTACAAACACTTTCATTCTTCAATTTTCTTCATCTAATTGATCTCTCTCAAGTTCTATCTTCAAGTTCTAAGTGTTCTTCATAAATTCCAAAAGTTCTAGTTTCATAAAATCAAGAATACTTTCAAGTTTGCTAGCTCACTTCCAATCTTGTAAGGTGATCATCCAACCTCAAGAAATCTTTGTTTCTTACAGTAGGTTATCATTCTAATACAAGGTAATAATAATATTCAAACTTTGGTTCAATTTCTATAACTATAACAATCTTATTTCAAGTGATGATCTTACTTGAACTTGTTTTCGTGTCATGATTCTGCTTCAAGAACTTCGAGCCATCCAAGGATCCGTTGAAGCTAGATCCATTTTTCTCTTTTCCAGTAGGTTTATCCAAGGAACTTAAGGTAGTAATGATGTTCATAACATCATTCGATTCATACATATAAAGCTATCTTATTCGAAGGTTTAAACTTGTAATCACTAGAACATAGTTTAGTTAATTCTAAACTTGTTCGCAAACAAAAGTTAATCCTTCTAACTTGACTTTTAAAATCAACTAAACACATGTTCTATATCTATATGATATGCTAACTTAATGATTTAAAACCTGGAAACACGAAAAACACCGTAAAACCGGATTTACGCCGTCGTAGTAACACCGCGGGCTGTTTTGGGTTAGTTAATTAAAAACTATGATAAACTTTGATTTAAAAGTTGTTATTCTGAGAAAATGATTTTTATTATGAACATGAAACTATATCCAAAAATTATGGTTAAACTCAAAGTGGAAGTATGTTTTCTAAAATGGTCATCTAGACGTCGTTCTTTCGACTGAAATGACTACCTTTACAAAAACGACTTGTAACTTATTTTTCCGACTATAAACCTATACTTTTTCTGTTTAGAATCATAAAATAGAGTTCAATATGAAACCATAGCAATTTGATTCACTCAAAACGGATTTAAAATGAAGAAGTTATGGGTAAAACAAGATTGGATAATTTTTCTCATTTTAGCTACGTGAAAATTGGTAACAAATCTATTCCAACCATAACTTAATCAACTTGTATTGTATATTATGTAATCTTGAGATACCATAGACACGTATACAATGTTTCGACCTATCATGTCGACACATCTATATATATTTCGGAACAACCATAGACACTCTATATGTGAATGTTGGAGTTAGCTATACAGGGTTGAGGTTGATTCCAAAATATATATAGTTTGAGTTGTGATCAATACTGAGATACGTATACACTGGGTTGTGGATTGATTCAAGATAATATTTATCAATTTATTTCTGTACATCTAACTGTGGACAACTAGTTGTAGGTTACTAACGAGGACAGCTGACTTAATAAACTTAAAACATCAAAATATATTAAAAGTGTTGTAAATATATTTTGAACATACTTTGATATATATGTATATATTGTTATAGGTTTGTGAATCAACCAGTGGCCAAGTCTTACTTCCCGACGAAGTAAAAAAATCTGTGAAAGTGAGTTATAGTCCCACTTTTAAAATCTAATATTTTTGGGATGAGAATACATGCAGGTTTTATAAATGATTTACAAAATAGACACAAGTACGTGAAACTACATTCTATGGTTGAATTATCGAAATCGAATATGCCCCTTTTTATTAAGTCTGGTAATCTAAGAATTAGGGAACAGACACCCTAATTGACGCGAATCCTAAAGATAGATCTATTGGGCCTAACAAACCCCATCCAAAGTACCGGATGCTTTAGTACTTCGAAATTTATATCATATCCGAAGGGTATCCCGGAATGATAGGGATATTCTTATATATGCATCTTGATAATGTCGGTTACCAGGTGTTCACCATATGAATGATTTTTATCTCTATGTATGGGATGTGTATTGAAATATGAAATCTTGTGGTCTATTGTTACGATTTGATATATATAGGTTAAACCTATAACTCACCAACATTTTTGTTGACGTTTAAAGCATGTTTATTCTCAGGTGAATACTAAGAGCTTCCGCTGTTGCATACTAAAATAAGGACAAGATTTGGAGTCCATGTTTGTATGATATTGTGTAAAAACTGCATTCAAGAAACTGATTTTGTTGTAACATATTTGTGTTGTAAACCATTATGTAATGGTCGTGTGTAAACAGGATATTTTAGATTATCATTATTTGATAATCTACGTAAAGCTTTTTAAAACCTTTATCTATGAAATAAAGGTTATGGTTTGTTTTAAAAATGAATGCAGTCTTTGAAAAACGTCTCATATAGAGGTCAAAACCTCGCAACGAAATCAATTAATATGGAACGTTTTTAATCAATAAGAACGGGACATTTCAGTTGGTATCCGAGCGTTGGTCTTAGAGAACCAGAATTTTGCATTAGTGTGTCTTATGGAGTTTGTTAGGATGCATTAGTGAGTCTGGACTTCGACCGTGTTTACTTGAAAAATGATTGCTTAACAAATTTTGTTGGAAACTATATATTTTTAACATGTGAATATTATGTGATATATTAATCTCTTAACGCGTTTGATATTATGTGATAGATGTCTACCTCTAGAACAAGTCCCATTGACTCACCTAATAATAATGAAGAGTCAAATGTAAATTGGAATGATTCGTGGACTGATTCACAAATTCCCGAAGAGGAACCGGAAGAAGAATCGGAACCGGAAGAAGAATCGGAACCGGAAGAAGAATCGGAACCGGATGAAGAAATAGAACCGGTGGGGGAAATAATAAAACGGTTAAGTAAAAGAAAATCCTCAACCAACCGACCAAGGTTAATTATGGTCAATGGTGTTTCCGCCAAGGAAGCAAAATATTGGGAGGTTTACCAATTCTCCGATGAATCGGATTCCGACGAGAATTCCGATGATGTTATAGAAATTACCCCAACTGAATTTAAAAAGGCAAAAGAAAATAATAAGGGAAAGGGCATAAAAATAGAGAAATCTGTGATGACCCGAAAATTTTTGACTTATTTAAACCAATTCTCTATACGATTTATTATTTTAACACGCTAAACAAAGTCTATTAGATTGAGTCTCAAAATTTTAGAACTGTTTCATATATACAATTACCTTTGATTATTCTCGACGATTCATGAACAATTATATGTATGTGTATATATATGTACAAGTAAAAACGACTTTCCTACAGTAAAACCCTATTTGCTACAGTAAAAATTACTGTGCTACAGTAAAACACAATTTGCTACAGTGAAACACTATTTGCTACAGTAAAACCGTATTTTGCTACAGTGCTACAGTGAAAACGAAGTAAGTTTCCAGGCATGGTGTCACTTTGACAGTATGGAGAAATTAGCACGCCTATATTTGAAGGAAGTAGTTTCCAGGCATGGTGTAGCCATCTCTATCATATCTGATCGCGACACCCGATTCACATCACGTTTCTGGCAGTCATTACAAAAAGCATTGGGAACTCGATTAGATATGAGCACCGCTTATCACCCACAGACAGATGGTCAAAGTGAAAGAACAATACAAACATTGGAAGACATGTTACGGGCATGCGTGATTGACTTTGGAACCAGTTGGGATCGACACTTACCGTTGGCAGAATTTTCATACAATAACAGCTATCATACGAGCATCAACGCAGCGCCATTTGAAGCACTTTACGGTAGAAAGTGCAGATCTCCTATATGTTGGAGTGAAGTAGGAGAAAGACAACTTACTGGACCAGAAATTATTCACGAAACCACCGAAAAGATCATTCAAATACAACAGCGATTGAAAACGGCCATGAGTCGCCAAAAGAGTTATGCTGATGTAAGAAGAAAACCGCTAGAAATTCAAGTGGGCGACAAAGTCATGTTGAAAGTGTCACCCTGGAAAGGCGTTGTACGATTCGGTAAACGAGGAAAGCTAAGTCCTAGGTACGTAGGACCCTTTGAAATCACCGAAAGAATTGGAACAGTTGCTTATCGATTAAAGCTACCGCAAGAACTTAGTAGTGTTCACAACACATTTCACGTGTCAAATTTGAAGAAATGTTTAGCTGAAGAGGATGTCGTAATTCCTCTTGAAATACGAATCAATGATAAACTCCATTTTATCGAAGAACCTGTTGAAATCATGGACCGTGAGGTCAAACAATTAAAACAAAGCAAAATACCGATAGTTAGGGTTCGTTGGAACGCAAGACGAGGACCCGAGTTTACTTGGGAACGTGAAGATCAGATGAAGCAAAAGTATCCACATTTGTTCACTGATATCGCTCATGAAACAGGTACTACTCAAAATTTCGAGACGAAATTTTCTTTAAGGGGGAGGTACTGTGATGACCCGAAAATTTTTGACTTATTTAAACCAATTCTCTATACGATTTATTATTTTAACATGCTAAACAAAGTCTGTTAGATTGAGTCTCAAAATTTTAGAACTGTTTCATATATACAATTACCTTTGATTATTCTCGACGATTCATGAACAATTATATGTATGTGTATATATATGTACAAGTAAAAACGACTTTCCTACAGTAAAACCCTATTTGCTACAGTAAAAATTACTGTGCTACAGTAAAACACAATTTGCTACAGTGAAACACTATTTGATACAGTAAAACCGTATTTTGCTACAGTGCTACAGTGAAAACGAGTTTGCTGCAGTGATTTGCTACAGTAAACACTATTTGCTACAGTAAACACTATTTGCTACAGTGAAACACTATTTGCTACAGTAAAACACTCTTTGCTACAGTAACACTATTTGCTACAGTAAACACTATTTGATGTCGACGAACTAGCAAACAAAAACAGAAAAGGTGGCCATGCGATCGCATGGCAAAAACACTGAAAACTCATGCGATCGCATGAGCTACAGTAAATCGAAAAGTACTATAAAATGTCAGTTTTGCTCGACGATATTTTTCATAAATATATATGTAACTTAAGTTTTAATTTATAATTATAATTATAATTTAAGTTTAATAATAATAAAGTATATTCGAGGGTGTTTTAATTCGGGTTTCAAACCGCTTTAAGCTAAGGAAATATTGGGTATTGTTCGGGGTATTGTTCTTGAATCCAAGGCCAACCATACAGTCGTCTACCATCATTACGTCTACGCAATTTGCCAACAATATTGAGTCTCAATATTGAACTGTGAGTTATAGTCTCCCTTTTTAAATGCTTTAAATATTTTTGGGCTGAGAATACATGCAATTTATTTTAAACGCAATAAGACACAAGTACATACAAAATTCTACACTGAGTTAAACCGAAAATCCCTTAGCTTTGGTAACTAGTAGCTGCCAGTACATAGGATATGGACTGGTGGGCGCGAATAATTGTATATGGATCTATAGGGCTTGACATCCCCGTCCGAGCTAGAGCGCTAGCCTTTTAACGGACGTATGTTATTTGAGTTTAAGACACGTTGGTTTGCGTGTATTAAAACGAATGGGGTAATTATCACTATAGCGTTAAGTTTAGTTACCAGGGTGCTCTGTTACGTAGAATCTATTGATAAACTTTTGATGAAATCTTGTGGTCTATCTTTATATATGTTTATGACTCGAGCAATTAAACCTATAACTCACCAACATTCGTGTTGACTTTTTAGCATGTTTTATTCTCAGGTCCTTAGAATGCTTCCGCTGTGATGTGCTTGTTGACTGCATGGAGTCTCTCATGCTTTGTACAAAGTTTATTGCATTCAAAATAAAATTGCGTTGTGTAATAAATAATTGGACTGTGATGTCAACCTGTAAATTAAAGACTTATGTATTTCGGGGTTTTCTTATACCTAAGCACTCGCCCACATGTTTATAACTTTCTATGTTTAGAAAGTCACTTATTTTAATGAATGCAATATTTTATCAAAACGTATCATATAGAGGTCAAAACCTCACTGTGGAATCAATGATTAACGTGCCGCGTCAATAGCGATTTTGACGGGTCGTTACAGTTGGTATCCGAGCTTGAGGTCATAGGGAACCAGAAATTACATTATTGTGTTTAACTGGTAATTGTTAGGATGCATTAGTGAGTCTGGACTATGACCATATCTGTTTTTCCTGATTTTTGCTTATTATTTGGTCAAAAACATTATATGTGATATATTTATATGCTAACGTAATTGTTGTTTCAATTATGTGATAGATGACTTCTTCTAATCCTATCATTTTGTACGACTCGGAATCGGACACTGAATCTATTCTATCCACAACTGAAAAGGGCGTTCCAATACCTATTAAAGAAGAAATTGTGTTAGCCGGGGAATCTCAACTCCCGGTAAACCCAGAGGAGGTTCCAGCTCCACCCAGCTTTAGTTTTCCGGAGCCACAGTATCGTTGGCATGGACCCATGATCCCTGGAGTAAAAGAGGATCGTCCATTTCTAAACAAATATGGACATTGGTCCAGATATACCGCCGACGGGCGGGTTGTGCCGATTACGCCTGGCAGATTTCGGTTCATGACCACCGGTACATATTCTTGAAGTTCGTCATCATATTCTCCTACACATGACTCAGACAGTTCGTCATCAGACGAGATCAGTAAGGAGGAGGATTTCGCTAATGAAATAAAAGAGATCACTAAGGAGAAATTCCAACTTGCTATAGATAATAAAAACAACCACAATAATAAAATGTCCTTAATTATTAAAAAAGAACAGGACCATTCGATCCGTAACCACCCTTATTGTATTAAACCCACTGAGGTAACGGGTACCTCAAAACCCCAACTAAAAATAAAATACACTGCCAGAATGTCTGTCGGACCATGTGCACACAAACAATTGGCAGAGAGAACCAAATGGGAAGAAGTTTCTGATAGTTCTGAATGAACGACATCGCAACCATAAATCTTCCATGCGCTATTTTATTGCTTATGTGTGCTACTCTATCTTGTTATGTAAAATAAGCATATGTAAAATATCAGTATTGTATGGTATTGTATTATTTTGGTTTATTAATAATAAATGCATGGAATGATTATTTGTATTATTACTACTTCTTATTATTATTATTATTACATAATAATGTAGTAACTCGCTATAAATTTTTATAGTGGAATATTATTAGGATTTTAGTAGTTAATTCCTTGTACTAGCTATTATGTATGAACTTAACGGGTAGGTAATACCCTAGAAATAATTATAAAATGCTAATAAGAAGAAAAGGCTTTTATAATAATTGGTTCATATTATTAATATGCTACGATTAACTATTGACAACTCATTTTACCTATAATATTCTATATGATTAAATTATATCTGTTGTGTTTATTGAAGAAACATGTCTCAAATGTCGGATGCTGAGTTTGAGCAAATAGTCGAGAAACGTGTGAATGAAAGAATTGCTGCAACCGAAGCAGCAAAAGCAACAGCCGAAGCAGCAGCCAAAGCAGCAGCCGTAAACACAAACTCACGAAACGGATGCTCATACAAAACTTTTCAAGGATGCAAACCACAGACGTTTAGTGGAACCGAGGGACCAGTCGGTCTAACCCGATGGTTTGAAAAGATGGAGTCCGTTTTCAAAATCAGTAATTGTGCGAATGGAGACAAGTCAAAGTATGCTTCGTGCACGTTGCAAGATGGTGCACTTACTTGGTGGAACAATTATGCTAAAGCAGAAGGAATAGATACGGCATATGATATCTCTTGGGAAGAACTGAAAAAGATGCTAATCGAGGAGTACTGTCCTAGAAACGAGATCAGAAAAATGGAATCTGAGTTATGTAATCTGAAGGTTATCGGCGCGAATCTCAATAACTATGAAAAGCGTTTCATGGAACTAGCCTTGTTGTGTCCCGAATTGGTGCCAAACGAGAAACGAAAGATAGAAATGTATATTGACGGTTTATCGATCAATATCAAAGGAAATGTTACATCGTCCAAACCAAATACGATGCAGGAAGCCATGACAATGGCACACCAACTCATGGACCAGATCACAGAGAGTTCGATTAAGGCACCAATTACCGAAGTCAAGACAACTGAAGGAAAGAGGAAATGGGAAGACTATAAGGGCAAAAGTACTCACCTGAAGAAACAAGAAACTTTTAAAGGTAAACAAGATGGGGCAACTGCAAGTCCAAACTATAAGGGACCCCATCCGTTCTGCAAAAGATGTTACACACATCATGCAGGTTATTGTCAAGTGGTCTGTGATAAGTGCAACAAGAAAGGACATGTGGCGAAAGATTGTTATGCCACCGTTTCTGAAGTAAAGACAAAACTGACCGATGTCAAGAAATGTTTTGGATGCGGGAAGTCTGGTCACTTTATAAATCAATGCCCTGATAAGGAGAAGAACAAAGAACCCGCACGTGGGAGGGCATTTAATGTTAGTGCCAGTAAAGCACGTGAGGATCCTAATCTTGTCACGGGTACGTTTACCGTTAATAATCAACTAGCTTCTATTATGTTTGATACGGGTGCTGATAGAAGTTATATGTGTAAAGACTTTAGTTTTAAACTAAAATGTGCATCATTACCTCTAGACGATAAATATACTATTGAATTAGCTAATGGTAAACTGATCAAAGCCGATAAAATTTGCCATGGTTGCGAAATGAATCTCGCTGGTGAAACCTTCAAAATCGATTTGATACCCGTAGAATTAGGAAGTTTTGACGTAATCGTTGGCATGGACCGGATGTCCAAAACAAGAGCGGAAGTTGTTTGCGCTGAGAAAGCAATTCGCATCCCTCGTAAGGATGAAACGTCATTAATGATTTATGGGGAGAAGAGCAACTCAAAGCTGAACTTTATTAGCTGTATGAAGGCCCAGAAACTTATAAGAAAAGGTTGTTATGCTATTTTGGCACATGTAAAGAAGATCGATACTGAAGAAAGAAGCATTAATGACATGCCGGTTGTAAGAGAATATCCCGGAGTATTTCCAGAAGAATTACCGGGGCTACCTCCACACAGATGTGTAGAATTCCAGATTGATCTCATACCAGGAGCTGCACCTGTAGCCCGATCCCCATATAGACTTGCACCTTCAAAAATGCAAAAATTACAAGACCAGTTGCAAGAATTATCGGACCGTGGATTTATTCGTCCTAGTTTTTCACCTTGGGGTGCTCCTATTCTGTTCGTCAAGAAGAAGGATGGATCTATGAGAATGTGCATAGATTACCGAGAATTAAATAAATTAACGATCAAGAATCGGTACCCATTACTGAGGATTGATGATTTGTTTGATCAATTGCAAGGATCAAGTGTTTATTCTAAGATTGATCTACGCTCCGGATATCATCAGCTGAGAGTGAAGGAAGAAGATGTTCCTAAAACAGCGTTCAGAACCCGTTACGGTCACTATGAATTTTTAGTCATGCCTTTTGGATTGACTAATGCTCCAGCAGTATTCATGGATCTAATGAATCGCATCTGTAGACCGTATTTAGACAAATTTGTCATTGTTTTTATCGACGACATATTGATTTACTCGAAGAACAAGGAAGAACATGAGCAACACTTAAGACTGGTACTAGAGATACTCAAGAAAGAAGAATTGTACGCAAAATTTTCGAAGTGTGATTTCTGGTTAAAAGAAGTACAATTTTTGGGCCATGTTGTCAGTAAACATGGAATTAAAGTTGACCCCGCCAAGATCGAAGCCATTAGTAAATGGGAAACACCGAAGACTCCAACACAAATCCGCCAATTCTTAGGTCTTGCTGGTTACTACCGAAGATTCATTCAAGATTTCTCTAGAATCGCCAAACCCTTAACTGCATTGACTCAAAAAGGAAAGAAGTATGATTGGTCCACAGAACAGGAATCCTCATTCCAGTTATTAAAGAAGAAGTTAACGTCTGCACCCATTTTGTCATTACCGGAAGGAAATGATGATTTCGTGATCTATTGTGATGCTTCACGCCAAGGTTTAGGATGTGTATTAATGCAGAGCACAAAAGTCATCGCATACGCCTCACGACAACTAAAAATTCATGAAAAGAACTATACGACGCACGATTTGGAACTTGGAGCAGTAGTTTTTGCACTCAAAATATGGAGACACTATCTATATGGCACCAAGTGTACAGTGTACACCGACCATAAGAGTCTTCAGCATATTTTTGATCAAAAACAACTCAATATGAGGCAACGTCGCTGGGTAGAGTTGTTAAACGATTACGATTGTGAAATCCGTTACCATCCTGGAAAGGCTAATGTTGTAGCTGATGCCCTAAGTCGAAAAGAAAGAGTAAAACCTCTTAGGGTCCGAGCTTTGAATATTACAATTCGTACTGATCTCACAAAGCAAATTCAAGCAGCGCAGTTAGAGACTTTAAAAGAAGAAAATGAAAAAGGCGAAATGAGCAGAGGGTTAGAAAAACAGCTTGAAGTAAAAGCCGATGGAACCCTGTATTTTGCTGATAGGATATGGGTACCAAAAAATGGTAATCTAAGGCAACTAGTACTAGATGAAGCACACAAAACGAGGTACTCAATTCACCCAGAAAACAGAAAAATGTACCACGATCTCAAGAAGTTTTATTGGTGGCCTAATATGAAGACAGAAATTGCTACTTATGTAAGCAAATGTTTGACGTGTGCAAAGGTCAAAGCTGAGCACCAAAAGCCATCAGGATTACTGCAACAACCAGAAATTCCACAGTGGAAATGGGAAAGAATAACTATGGATTTCATTACGAAATTGCCAAGGACTGCAAGTAGTCATGATACTATTTGGGTGATAGTTGATCGTCTAACTAAATCAGCTCACTTTCTACCAATAAAGGAGACAGACAGTATGGAGAAATTAGCACGCCTATATTTGAAGGAAGTAGTTTCCAGGCATGGTGTACCCATCTCTATCATATCTGATCGCGACACCCGATTCACATCACGTTTCTGGCAGTCATTACAAAAAGCATTGGGAACTCGATTAGATATGAGCACCGCTTATCACCCACAGACAGATGGTCAAAGTGAAAGAACAATACAAACATTGGAAGACATATTACGGGCATGCGTGATTGACTTTGGAACCAGTTGGGATCGACACTTACCGTTGGCAGAATTTTCATACAATAACAGCTATCATACGAGCATCAACGCAGCGCCATTTGAAGCACTTTACGGTAGAAAGTGCAGATCTCCTATATGTTGGAGTGAAGTAGGAGAAAGACAACTTACTAGACCAGAAATTATTCACGAAACCACCGAAAAGATCATTCAAATACAACAGCGATTGAAAACGGCCATGAGTCGCCAAAAGAGTTATGCTGATGTAAGAAGAAAACCGCTAGAATTTCAAGTGGGCGACAAAGTCATGTTGAAAGTGTCACCCTGGAAAGGCGTTGTACGATTCGGTAAACGAGGAAAGCTAAGTCCTAGGTACGTAGGAACCTTTGAAATCACCGAAAGAATTGGAACAGTTGCTTATCGATTAAAGCTACCGCAAGAACTTAGTAGTGTTCACAACACATTTCACGTGTCAAATTTGAAGAAATGTTTAGCTGAAGAGGATGTCGTAATTCCTCTTGACGAAATACGAATCAATGATAAACTCCATTTTATCGAAGAACCTGTTGAAATCATGGACCGTGAGGTCAAACAATTAAAACAAAGCAAAATACCGATAGTTAGGGTTCGTTGGAACGCAAGACGAGGACCCGAGTTTACTTGGGAACGTGAAGATCAGATGAAGCAAAAGTATCCACATTTGTTCACTGATATCGCTCATGAAACAGGTACTACTCAAAATTTCGGGACGAAATTTTCTTTAAGGGGGAGGTACTGTGATGACCCGAAAATTTTTGACTTATTTAAACCAATTCTCTATACGATTTATTATTTTAACACGCTAAACAAAGTCTGTTAGATTGAGTCTCAAAATTTTAGAACTGTTTCATATATACAATTACCTTTGATTATTCTCGACGATTCATGAACAATTATATGTATGTGTATATATATGTACAAGTAAAAACGACTTTCCTACAGTAAAACCCTATTTGCTACAGTAAAAATTACTGTGCTACAGTAAAACACAATTTGCTACAGTGAAACACTATTTGCTACAGTAAACCGTATTTTGCTACAGTGCTACAGTGAAAACGAGTTTGCTGCAGTGATTTGCTACAGTAAACACTATTTGCTACAGTGAAACACTATTTGCTACAGTGAAACACTATTTGCTACAGTAAACACTATTTGCTACAGTAAACACTATTTGCTACAGTAAACACTATTTGATGTCGACGAACTAGCAAACAAAAACAGAAAAGGTGGCCATGCGATCGCATGGCAAAAACACTGAAAACTCATGCGATCGCATGAGCTACAGTAAATCGAAAAGTACTATAAAATGTCAGTTTTGCTCGACGATATTTTTCATAAATATATATGTAACTTAAGTTTTAATTTATAATTATAATTATAATTTAAGTTTAATAATAATAAAGTATATTCGAGGGTGTTTTAATTCGGGTTTCAAACCGCTTTAAGCTAAGGAAATATTGGGTATTGTTCGGGGTATTGTTCTTGAATCCAAGGCCAACCATACAGTCGTCTACCATCATTACGTCTACGCAATTTGCCAACAATATTGAGTCTCAATATTGAACTGTGAGTTATAGTCTCCCTTTTTAAATGCTTTAAATATTTTTGGGCTGAGAATACATGCAATTTATTTTAAACGCAATAAGACACAAGTACATACAAAATTCTACACTGAGTTAAACCGAAAATCCCTTAGCTTTGGTAACTAGTAGCTGCCAGTACATAGGATATGGACTGGTGGGCTCGAATAATTGTATATGGATCCATAGGGCTTGACATCCCCGTCCGAGCTAGAGCGCTAGCCTTTTAACGGACGTATGTTATTTGAGTTTAAGACACGTTGGTTTGCGTGTATTAAAACGAATGGGGTAATTATCACTATAGCGTTAAGTTTAGTTACCAGGGTGCTCTGTTACGTAGAATCTATTGATAAACTTTTGATGAAATCTTGTGGTCTATCTTTATATATGTTTATGACTCGAGCAATTAAACCTATAACTCACCAACATTCGTGTTGACTTTTTAGCATGTTTTATTCTCAGGTCCTTAGAATGCTTCCGCTGTGATGTTCTTGTTGCCTACATGGAGTCTCTCATGCTTTGTACAAAGTTTATTGCATTCAAAATAAAACTGCGTTGTGTAATAAATAATTGGACTGTGATGTCAACCTGTAAATTAAAGACTTATGTATTTCGGGGTTTGCTTATACCTAAGCACTCGCCCACATGTTTATAACTTTCTATGTTTAGAAAGTCACTTATTTTAATGAATGCAATATTTTATCAAAACGTATCATATAGAGGTCAAAACCTCACTGTGGAATCAATGATTAACGTGCCGCGTCAATAGCGATTTTGACGGGTCGTTACAAAATCTAATTCCAACCCCGATGAACTTTATATGTATCGTCAACCCCCGAAGTCCTTAAGTTGTAACAATGACCCGGGAACCTCTAAACCACCAGGTTTTTCTAAACCAATGTGGAAAATAACGGCTCGTATTAGGGGAACATCATATATCCCTAGAAACTTGGCAAAACGAACCAAAACCGAAGAAGAAGAAACAAGCGAGTCAGAATAAGATAGTTGTATTCGTGTGGTGTAATATATGTAATATAGTGTCCTTATGCTTTATGATATATGTAAAAATTGCTTGTATTAATAAGTATTTTTTTTTATGAATCTAACTCTTGTCTATTTTACAGTATAAAAACACAAAATAGATAGACAACCCAATATTTTAAGAGACCTACCCGGAGACATGATTGATGAAATCTTGTCTAGAGTTGGTCAGAATTCTTCGGCACAACTATTTAAGGCGAGATCAGTTTGTAAGACATTCGAAGAACGTTCCAAGAATGTCTTGGTTTATAAGAGACTTTCGTTTGAAAGATGGGGGATATCACATTGGGAAACCAATAAGTTACGATGTGTTTACTTTGACGCATATATTGCGGGGAACCCAAATGCTATTTTACGCAATGGGTTAAGAAATTATTTTGACTCAATATATCCGAATATTGGACTTTGTGATTTAGAAAAAGCGGCTAACATGCAACATAAAGAAGCATGTTATGCTTACGGATTAGTAATGTTCGCTTCTCACCAAAGTGAGAACAAGAACATCGGGCTACAACTATTAAACAAAACGTTTCCACAAGTGACGGAGTCTGTAATTGGGGTAAGAAATGAGGTTTTTAGATTGTTACGGGACTGTTGGACATTACGTAACCCTCGTCCCTTTGACGACGTTACAACACGCTGTCTTATCAACGGCCATAACAGTTATGTTCCACAAGACCAAGGATGGGAAGTAATCCTAGTAAAACCAGAATGCATGACTTGTTTCTGGACGTATGAATTACGTGTCTTTATTGCCTTTGCTGAACGACTTGTGTACTAGCTAGAATTATCTTCACAAGCATCTTGTATCAAATTTATTGTGTGCTATATTTCATGCTATATGTAAAATAAGCGGTATTGTAAGTTTGTAAAAAAATTGTGTAAAAGTTTGAACGCGAAATATTATTATAATCAGTTTTCATATAGAATTGTAGTAGTTGAATTGTATATTAGCTACTAAGTATGAACTTAACGGGTAGGTACTACCCGAATTTAAATTTATAAAACGCTAATATGAAGAAAAAGCTTTTATAAATGAGTTCATATTATGCTACGAAATACTATTAACTACTCTTAATATTCTGTATGATTAACTTGTTCCATTTGATTATTTTGAAGGAAATGGCACCGACTACTCGACACACCGTGAATATAAATGAAGAAGAATTCCGTACTTTTCTAGCTTCAAACATAGCCGCAGTACAGGCTGCGCTACATACCAACAATAACCTTGGATCTAGCAGTACAGGAAATCGTGTAGGATGCACCTACAAAGAATTTACTGCCTGCAAACCTTTGGAATTTGATGGAACCGAAGGACCAATCGGATTGAAACGGTGGACCGAGAAGGTCGAATCGGTGTTTGCCATAAGTAAGTGTACTGAAGAGGACAAAGTGAAGTACGCTACGCATACCTTCACAGGTTCTGCGTTAACATGGTGGAATACCTATCCAGAGCAAGTGGGACAAGCCGATGCGTACGCACTACCGTGGTCAGCATTCAAGCACTTGATGAACGATAAGTACCGTCCCAGAACCTAGGTCAATAAGCTCAAGACAGAACTTAGAGGGTTACGAACCCAAGGATTTGATATTACCACGTACGAAAGACGATTCACAGAATTGTGCCTATTGTGTCCGGGAGCATTCGAAGATGAGGAAGAGAAGATCGACGCGTTTGTGAAAGGATTACCGGAAAGAATCCAAGAAGATATAAGTTCACACGAGCCCGCCTCCATACAACAGGCATGTAGAATGGCTCACAAACTAGTGAACCAGATTGAAGAAAGAATTAAAGAAAAGACTGTTGAAGAGGCCAATGTGAAGCAAGTCAAAAGAAAGTGGGAGGAAAACGGTGATAAGAATCACCAATACAACAACAACAGCAATTACAACAATAATCGCAACAATTATCCCAACAATCGCAACATCAATCGCAACTACAACAAACGGCCCAACAACAACAACAACAACAACAACAACAGCAACTACAACAATCATCCCAACAACAATAATAACCGCAACAACAACAACAACAATCAAAAGCAGCTATGCCAAAGGTGTGAAAAGTATCACTCGGGGTTCTGCACCAAATTTTGCAACAAGTGTAAAAGAAATGGTCATAGCGCGGCTAAGTGTGAGGTCTACGGACCAGGGGTTAATAGAACGAAAGGAACAAATGGTGTCGGAACGAGTAATGGCGGAGCAAGTAGTGTCGGAGCAAGTAGTGTCGGAGTAGTTTGTTATAAATGTGGAAAACCGGGCCACATTATTAGAAATTGCCCGAACCAGGAGAACACGAATGGACAAGGCCGCGGAAGAGTTTTCAATATTAATGCGGCAGAGGCACAGGAAGACCCGGAGCTTGTTACGGGTACGTTTCTTATTGACAATAAATCTGCTTACGTTTTATTTGATTCGGGTGCGGATAGAAGCTATATGAGTAGAGATTTTTGTGCTAAATTAAGTTGTCCATTGACGCCTTTGGATAGTAAATTTTTACTCGAATTAGCAAATGGTAAATTAATTTCAGCAGATAATATATGTCGGAATCGAGAAATTAAACTGGTTAGCGAAACATTTAAGATTGATTTGATACCAGTAGAGTTAGGGAGTTTTGATGTGATAATCGGTATGGACTGGTTGAAAGAAGTGAAAGCAGAGATCGTTTGTTACAAAAATGTAATTCGCATTATACGAGAAAAAGGAAAACCCTTAATGGTGTACGGAGAAAAGGGCAACACGAAGCTACATCTTATTAGTAATTTGAAGGCACAAAAACTAATAAGAAAAGGTTGCTATGCTGTTCTAGCACACGTCGAGAAAGTACAAACTGAAGAAAAGAGCATCAATGATGTTCCCATTGCAAAAGAATTTCCCGATGTATTTCCGAAAGAATTACCGGAATTACCCCCACATCGATCCGTTGAATTTCAAATAGATCTTGTACCAGGAGCTGCACCAATAGCTCGTGCTCCTTACAGACTCGCACCCAGCGAGATGAAAGAACTGCAAAGCCAATTACAAGAACTTTTAGAGCGTGGTTTCATTCGACCAAGCACATCACCGTGGGGAGCTCCTGTTTTGTTTGTCAAGAAGAAAGATGGTACATTCAGGTTGTGTATTGACTACCGAGAGTTGAACAAACTTACCATCAAGAACCGCTACCCACTACCTAGAATCGACGACTTATTTGATCAACTACAAGGCTCGTCTGTTTATTCAAAGATTGACTTACGTTCCGGGTATCATCTGTAACGACCCGGAAATTTCCGACCAAATTTAAACTCTAATCTCTATATGGTTCCGACACGATAAGCAAAAACCCTAAAGTTGACCCGCACTTTTTCGATCATTCTATACTTATAAGATTAATATTTACATAAATTAAACCTTACCAACATGATAAGCAATCCAAATTGTTGAGATTTATGTTTCCAAAAAGAGTTTTACACAACGTTTGACCGTCTAGTTTGACCGATGATATCAGGAACTATACAATATATGATAATTATACGTTTGTGTATATATATGTATATATACATATTTAACATGATTAATGAATGTTTTAATATCTCATTTTGTATTAATAACAATAAGTTATAAGTATATTTTGAAACTACTAACTTAAGTTTTCAAAACGATAACTATACGTAACGTTATTTGACATAAATACTTAAGACTTATAATGTTTATACATATATCGTATAAGTAATGTATTTAATCACTTTTAAAGACTTAAATACATAAAATCATATAAGTGTATTCACAAAAGATAGCTATATTTGAATCCTCATTCCATTTTTCACAAAATTTCTATACGTATATCTAGAGTATTTGTACTCGTATCATACCTAGCTTCTATACGTATTTACTATTGGTATATACACATCAAATCACCACCTAACCAGCCCTTGTTCATGCCTTATGTATAAGGTAATTACTTTTGAATGATTGTAAGACTAATTACAAAAATACAAACTAAAAATTTGTCCATGTCTACTACATAAACATTTTTTTAGGAGTATATATGTATCCTCATTTTGTTTCATTTTTACTTCCATTCTCTAGCTAAAAACACCCACACTCTCAAGAACATTAAACTCCATAAACATTCAGCAAAGTTCCATGAAGATCTAGCTTCAAAAACCTTACTTAAACACCATAAGAAAACCATACAAAAACACTTCAAGAAATCCTTCCAAGAACACAAACTTACTTCCAATCTTTCATCCACTTCCATCACCCTTTTGATTCTAGCTTCTTACTCCTCTTTTACAGCAACCTTGTCCAAGGAACTTGAGGTAGTATCTATGTTCATAACCTTATTCGATTCATATATATATAGCTATCTTATTTTGTGGTATAAAAGTTTAACAACAAGAACATAGTTTGAATGTTTTCAAACTTGTTTGCAAACTAAATAGATCCTTCTAACTTAACTTTTAAAATACTTCAAGACCTGTAATATAACTTAAATATATACTAATTTAACAAGGTATAATTTGGTTTTTCAAAGAATATCTTAAAAACTGTTTTTACGACGTCGGAGTGCCACCGGGGACTGTTTTGGGTTGGATAATTAAAAACTATCTTAAACTTTGAGTTGGAGGTTTATGTTCTGGAAAAATGATTTTTACTATGAATATGATAACACATAAAAATTTCATGATTTAATTCAAAGTATAAGTATTTTTAGAAAAATAATCATTTAAGGTTGTTTAAATAAAGGAAAATGTTTAACTTCATAAGTTTCACTAAAGTTTCACCTATGCCGTGTGATTTTGAATACAAACCAAGGTATTTTCAGTTCATAGTCTTAAAGAGGGACTCGATCCAAGGAGATGGCAAGTTGAATCAACGAAAACGGATTTGTAACGAAGAAACTATGACCGAAACAAAATTGGTTATCCAAGACTTGTTTAACTTCGGGATTAATTGGGAAAAATTAAATAAAATCACATCTTTCTAAAATAACATGATATTTTATATATATGTACTCATAATTCAATTTTATATGGTTCAGGATCACCTGTAAACAATACGAGAAGATTAATCATAAGATCCCATGATTGTACGCAACACGTCATTTGACAACACCGGTACTTTATGTACGCAACACGTCATTTGACAACACCGGTACCGTGGGTCAAGATTAATCTCGACCAATACATATACGATGAGGGTTTTATTTATTTCATTGGGGGTTTATTAAACATCTAAATATGAACCATTAAAATTGAATTACTAACAACGAACTGCTAACTACGGACTAAGGAATTATTCAAAGTATTAAAAGTATAACAAGTATATATATGTGACGTTTGTTTAAAAAAGAAAAGGTATTGATATATTATATATGGATAGGTTCGTGATATCAACCGGAGACGAAGTCAAATTATATATATATCTTCAAGACGAAAGTGAGTATATAGTCCCACTTTTAAACTCTAAATATTTCGGGATGAGAATACATGTATTTTATGTTTTACATTATGGACACAAGTAACTGAAAAATATATTCTACGTTGAGTTGTACCACTGGCATACTTCCCTGTAGCTTGGTAACTAATATTTACAGCGGTATTGTAAACGCGAATCCTGTTGATAGATCTATCGGGCCTGACAACCCCAACCGGACTGGACGACTAGTATTCAACGGTTGCACAGTACTTCGTTTCGTGACTACACTTGGTACAGTGTAGTAAGATTTCATATTAAAGGGAATATGCGACGTGATTAATTGTTAAGTATGGTTACCAAGTGCTCAACCACTTAGAATATTTTTATTAAAATGTTTATATATGAAATCTTGTGGTCCATCGTTATATCGCTGCTAGCATCAAACCTATATATCTCACCAACTTTATGTTGACGTTTTAAAGCATGTTATTCTCAGGTATGAATTAAGACTTCCGCTGTGCGTTAGCTCATATTAAGGATACTAGTTGGGACCATTTAAGCCATGATACAAGAACGTTGCATTCGAGTCATTGAAGATCATTAAAGACATTTATTAAGTAAATGACAGTTTAGGTCATTTGGATATCGAGAAATGTTTGACGAGTTTATTAATTTTTTTATGTAAAGATAGATTGCCTTTTAAGAATAAATGCAACGTTTGTAAAATGTATCATATAGAGGTCAAGTACCTCGCGATGTTATCAACTGTTGTAATTCGTTTGTAATCAATATGGACATCGTCCGGATGATTAGTTTCGGATCCTTTCAGTTGGTATCAGAGCGTTGGTCTTAGCGAACCAGGCCTTGCATTAGTGTGTCTAACTGGTAGTTGTTAGGATACATTAGTGAGTCTGGACTTTGACCGTATCTACCTGCTAAAAAGTTTTGCTTATCATTTCTAGTCGGAAACCATCTGCTTATCATCCTTAGGGAGTTGCCTGCTTATCATTCTTTAGTCTAGACACGTCTTACTGCATCTAGTGCATCGATAGTGTATAGAAAAAATTCATATCCTAGCGTATCTATTACTATAAACATTGCCCGACGAATTTCAAAGATTCTCCGTAATTCACGGGATTTCGGTATTATATATACATATGAAAATTATGTATTGAAGAGTACCAAACCCAACTCCTATAATCTATTCCAAACCAAAAAAATTCATTTCTCCAACTATACAAGATGAATTCTTCATCCAGTTCGAATTCCTCCGACTTCGATAGCTACGCCGACATGGATTTCCATTCGAGCTCCGAGAACAGCGTCACCGGAATGGATCAACCAATTTCCCATCATCTATTCTGGATGAACTGGGGATGGGTTCGTAATATACTAAATTTCTGGAGGCAAGAAGAAGGTGATCCATTTCATCCACCAAATTGCCCTCTTAACGGTGAACCTGAAGCACTTACCGGCGAACCCATTCGAAACACCATTTTCTCGCTCATTTCTAGAGTATCTCGTCATGATTACATACTATCCCATATTTCAAATCTTGTTCATTCGCTCGTTCCAACCGTCAATCATCCCGGTATAATAGAAGAAGTCAACGAACTCCGTGCTCGGGTAGTGGTTTTGGAGAATATGGTGCGAAGGTTACAAACACCAACAGCAGCACCAGCAGCATAATCCGTACTACCATCGTCAACGCCGACAGTACCTTTATTACCCCAATCACAATCTCAACATCACAATCTGTATCTCGAATATCAACATCACACGACTCAATATCTGTACTTCGAGTATGATCTTCGTTCTATATATCGTTCTACATCGATTATCTTCGCTTTACGTATCGTATGACGATTATGTAATTTCTAAAGTCTTAGAGATTATGTAATCTAGAATTAACGATAAATCAAATGAGTTTAATATCTTATTGACTCATTAAATCTATGATTATCTCTGAAGAAAATATATATGCAAGTATATTTTCATAAAGATAGTAATTAAAAATTCCTTCGTACAAACTATTAATGATGAAAATATTTTAACGGGTGGGTAGTACCCGAGGAATATTTAGAATTCACATTAATAAGTTATATTGTACATTCTTGAATCTGATTCAACGGTTATCTATTATCTTACTTACAACCACCGATATTCGTATCCGCTCACCCCAGAATAACCATTTTCAATCAAATTTCATATTCGGATTTTGACCTACCAGAATCCAACAAGTGGCATAAAGAAGAAAACATTGGACAATTAAAATGAATTAAAATGTTGATTGTAACATATGAAACTAAACAATTCTTCAAGTTTGCCACTTGATTTTATCTTAAACCTCATTCGTAACTTGACGATTACAATTCGCATTCAAATCCTTTCATGATTTCTGAAAACACCCTGAACTATGAAGTAGCTCTTGAAATGCTGATGAAGCAGCAAAAACTGTAAACGACTTTAACAATCAAAAGATTGATGATAAAGAATGGTATGGTGGTAAAGCTGAGAAAAAGAGAAGGTTTGGAACTGGAAAACGGATTGAGTAAAGTATGAAGGAGGCCGTGAACAAATCATGAAAACAGAACCTGCCTTCAAAGGATCCAAATGATCCAGTGCCTGCTGAAACCGTTAGTAAGAACACTGCTCCTTATTCTAAACTTTTCAAGATGATATTCTTCACCATCATTTTATCTTAGATATTATAAGATATCTTCATTCGTTATACATATTTTTCATATTTCTGGAGATATTTTTACAACTATTCCTATCTGCGATCATTTAACTCTCCGTAACATCTGCGCTACAATATAAAAGAAACTGTGTTAGTTTCTAAATTCTGAAATCTCTAAGTTTAAAAATATGAATGTTTTGAAGTAGTGTTGGGAACTGATACATGAATTAGTATAATATAATGAAACTTGATCAACTTCATTATATTACAGTAAGTCATGTTAAGTTTCTAATGGAATGTGATGATTCACAGTACCGTCATCATGTGCCATGTTACACGGCTCTTACATTCTATCAAGTCTTCAAACATATTAGAACGTATCACCTTGATAGTTCTATTTTTTTTTCCGGAATATTCGAGTAATTTAACGAATCAAGATCGTGCCATTACAATTTCATTCTAAAACCAATAGCAAGGTTCATTCCAAATTTCCTACCTACGAATTTCGGACCATTGTTCGCTTGGCTCGAGGACGGGAAGAAGAAATGAAGGGACAAAACTTCAGAATAGAAATAGGAACATAAACCACAGCAAATAAGAGAGAGCATTAACTGTGGATGACAATGATTTTAAGGGACAGGAGTAGGAACATCGAAATATAAAGGAAGGTATAAAACCTAACAACAACCCCGAAACTACAAACCGTGCATATCAATACGTATTGCAACGTAAAGGCACGGGAGAATTAAAAACATTATAATTCCAAGGAAAGGATAAAAGAGAATAGATTCTTCTGGTGATAGATGAAAAAGAAGAATGAAAGATATGAAAGTTAGAAATATAACAAGGGTTAGAATGGGATGGAGCATATTAGCGAATGTCTAAAAGTAGGAACTAAAGAGAAAGAATAGAAGATGTGGGAAGAAAGAAAGGGAAGGAGGTAAATTTATAGTGAAATATTCGACAAAGAAATCAAAACAGATTGCCGCGTTAAATCAAAGAAGATCCTGATCGCCGCAAAACTAAATCTTATTACATAAGATTTTCTTTAAAACACTTAAATCCCGGAAATCGATCATAATCACGTCATCGGTTACAACAATTCTATATTTACTCATTTCACTCTTTTGTGATAGCTTCGCTCGTGCGTCTCACATAACCAAATCGTTTTATCTAAATCTTTCAATAATGATAAAATTTCATTATTACCTCATATTCGTCATGAAAACATTCCTATTGTTGTTTATGACAACCTCTACCAAATTTCGAGGACGAAATTTCTTTAACGGATGGGTACTGTAACGACCCGGAAATTTCCGACCAAATTTAAACTCTAATCTCTATATGGTTCCGACACGATAAGCAAAAACCCTAAAGTTGACCCGCACTTTTTCGATCATTCTATACTTATAAGATTAATATTTACATAAATTAAACCTTACCAACATGATAAGCAATCCAAATTGTTGAGATTTATGTTTCCAAAAAGAGTTTTACACAACGTTTGACCGTCTAGTTTGACCGATGATATCACGAACTATACAATATATGATAATTATACGTTTGTGTATATATATGTATATATACATATTTAACATGATTAATGAATGTTTTAATATCTCATTTTGTATTAATAACAATAAGTTATAAGTATATTTTGAAACTACTAACTTAAGTTTTCAAAACGATAACTATACGTAACGTTATTTGACATAAATACTTAAGACTTATAATGTTTATACATATATCGTATAAGTAATGTATTTAATCACTTTTAAATACTTAAATACATAAAATCATATAAGTGTATTCACAAAAGATAGCTATATTTGAATCCTCATTCCATTTTTCACAAAATTTCTATACGTATATCTAGAGTATTTGTACTCGTATCATACCTAGCTTCTATACGTATTTACTATTGGTATATACACATCAAATCACCACCTAACCAGCCCTTGTTCATGCCTTATGTATAAGGTAATTACTTTTGAATGATTGTAAGACTAATTACAAAAATACAAACTAAAAATTTGTCCATGTCTACTACATAAACATTTTTTTAGGAGTATATATGTATCCTCATTTTGTTTCATTTTTACTTCCATTCTCTAGCTAAAAACACCCACACTCTCAAGAACATTAAACTCCATAAACATTCAGCAAAGTTCCATGAAGATCTAGCTTCAAAAACCTTACTTAAACACCATAAGAAAACCATACAAAAACACTTCAAGAAATCCTTCCAAGAACACAAACTTACTTCCAATCTTTCATCCACTTCCATCACCCTTTTGATTCTAGCTTCTTACTCCTCTTTTACAGCAACCTTGTCCAAGGAACTTGAGGTAGTATCTATGTTCATAACCTTATTCGATTCATATATATATAGCTATCTTATTTTGTGGTATAAAAGTTTAACAACAAGAACATAGTTTGAATGTTTTCAAACTTGTTTGCAAACTAAATAGATCCTTCTAACTTAACTTTTAAAATACTTCAAGACCTGTAATATAACTTAAATATATACTAATTTAACAAGGTATAATTTGGTTTTTCAAAGAATATCTTAAAAACTGTTTTTACGACGTCGGAGTGCCACCGGGGACTGTTTTGGGTTGGATAATTAAAAACTATCTTAAACTTTGAGTTGGAGGTTTATGTTCTGGAAAAATGATTTTTACTATGAATATGATAACACATAAAAATTTCATGATTTAATTCAAAGTATAAGTATTTTTAGAAAAATAATCATTTAAGGTTGTTTAAATAAAGGAAAATGTTTAACTTCATAAGTTTCACTAAAGTTTCACCTATGCCGTGTGATTTTGAATACAAACCAAGGTATTTTCAGTTCATAGTCTTAAAGAGGGACTCGATCCAAGGAGATGGCAAGTTGAATCAACGAAAACGGATTTGTAACGAAGAAACTATGACCGAAACAAAATTGGTTATCCAAGACTTGTTTAACTTCGGGATTAATTGGGAAAAATTAAATAAAATCACATCTTTCTAAAATAACATGATATTTTATATATATGTACTCATAATTCAATTTTATATGGTTCAGGATCACCTGTAAACAATACGAGAAGATTAATCATAAGATCCCATGATTGTACGCAACACGTCATTTGACAACACCGGTACTTTATGTACGCAACACGTCATTTGACAACACCGGTACCGTGGGTCAAGATTAATCTCGACCAATACATATACGATGAGGGTTTTATTTATTTCATTGGGGGTTTATTAAACATCTAAATATGAACCATTAAAATTGAATTACTAACAACGAACTGCTAACTACGGACTAAGGAATTATTCAAAGTATTAAAAGTATAACAAGTATATATATGTGACGTTTGTTTAAAAAAGAAAAGGTATTGATATATTATATATGGATAGGTTCGTGATATCAACCGGAGACGAAGTCAAATTATATATATATCTTCAAGACGAAAGTGAGTATATAGTCCCACTTTTAAACTCTAAATATTTCGGGATGAGAATACATGTATTTTATGTTTTACATTATGGACACAAGTAACTGAAAAATATATTCTACGTTGAGTTGTACCACTGGCATACTTCCCTGTAGCTTGGTAACTAATATTTACAGCGGTATTGTAAACGCGAATCCTGTTGATAGATCTATCGGGCCTGACAACCCCAACCGGACTGGACGACCAGTATTCAACGGTTGCACAGTACTTCGTTTCGTGACTACACTTGGTACAGTGTAGTAAGATTTCATATTAAAGGGAATATGCGACGTGATTAATTGTTAAGTATGGTTACCAAGTGCTCAACCACTTAGAATATTTTTATTAAAATGTTTATATATGAAATCTTGTGGTCCATCGTTATATCGCTGCTAGCATCAAACCTATATATCTCACCAACTTTATGTTGACGTTTTAAAGCATGTTATTCTCAGGTATGAATTAAGACTTCCGCTGTGCGTTAGCTCATATTAAGGATACTAGTTGGGACCATTTAAGCCATGATACAAGAACGTTGCATTCGAGTCATTGAAGATCATTAAAGACATTTATTAAGTAAATGACAGTTTAGGTCATTTGGATATCGAGAAATGTTTGACGAGTTTATTAATTTTTTTATGTAAAGATAGATTGCCTTTTAAGAATAAATGCAACGTTTGTAAAATGTATCATATAGAGGTCAAGTACCTCGCGATGTTATCAACTGTTGTAATTCGTTTGTAATCAATATGGACATCGTCCGGATGATTAGTTTCGGATCCTTTCATCATCAAATGCGGGTGAAAGAAGATGATATTCCAAAGACTGCTTTCAGAACACGTTACGGTCATTACGAGTTTATGGTCATGCCGTTTGGTTTAACTAATGCACCAGCTGTGTTCATGGACCTTATGAACCGAGTGTGTGGACCATACCTTGACAAGTTTGTCATTGTTTTCATTGATGACATACTTATTTACTCAAAGAATGACCAAGAACACGGTGAACATTTGAGAAAGGTGTTAGAAGTATTGAGGAAGGAAGAATTGTACGCTAAGTTTTCAAAGTGTGCATTTTGGTTGGAAGAAGTTCAATTCCTTGGTCACATAGTGAACAAAGAAGGTATTAAGGTGGATCCGGCAAAGATAGAAACTGTTGAAAAGTGGGAAACCCCGAAAACTCCCAAACACATACGCCAGTTTTTAGGACTAGCTGGTTACTACAGAAGGTTCATCCAAGACTTTTCCAGAATAGCAAAACCCTTGACTGCATTAACGCATAAAGGGAAGAAATTTGAATGGAATGATGAACAAGAGAAAGCGTTTCAGTTATTGAAGAAAAAGCTAACTACGGCACCTATATTGTCATTGCCTGAAGGGAATGATGATTTTGTGATTTATTGTGACGCATCAAAGCAAGGTCTCGGTTGTGTATTAATGCAACGAACGAAGGTGATTGCTTATGCGTCTAGACAATTGAAGATTTACGAACAAAATTATACGACGCATGATTTGGAATTAGGCGCGGTTGTTTTTGCATTAAAGACTTGGAGGCACTACTTATATGGGGTCAAAAGTATTATATATACCGACCACAAAAGTCTTCAACACATATTTAATCAGAAACAACTGAATGTGAGGCAGCGTAGGTGGATTGAATTATTGAATGATTACGACTTTGAGATTCGTTACCACCCGGGGAAGGCAAATGTGGTAGCCGATGCCTTGAGCAGGAAGGACAGAGAACCCATTCGAGTAAAATCTATGAATATAATGATTCATAATAACCTTACTACTCAAATAAAGGAGGCGCAACAAGGAGTTTTAAAAGAAGGAAATTTAAAGGATGAAATACCCAAAGGATCGGAGAAGCATCTTAATATTCGGGAAGATGGAACCCGGTATAGGGCTGAAAGGATTTGGGTACCAAAATTTGGAGATATGAGAGAAATGGTACTTAGAGAAGCTCATAAAACCAGATACTCAATACATCCTGGAACGGGGAAGATGTACAAGGATCTCAAGAAACATTTTTGGTGGCCGGGTATGAAAGCCAATGTTGCTAAATACGTAGGAGAATGTTTGACGTGTTCTAAGGTCAAAGCTGAGCATCAGAAACCATCAGGTCTACTTCAACAACCCGAAATCCCAGAATGGAAATGGGAAAACATTACCATGGATTTCATCACTAAATTGCCAAGGACTGCAAGTGGTTTTGATACTATTTGGGTAATAGTTGATCGTCTCACCAAATCAGCACACTTCTTACCAATAAGAGAAGATGACAAGATGGAGAAGTTAGCACGACTGTATTTGAAGGAAGTCGTCTCCAGACATGGAATACCAATCTCTATTATCTCTGATAGGGATGGCAGATTTATTTCAAGATTCTGGCAGACATTACAGCAAGCATTAGGAACTCGTCTTGACATGAGTACTGCCTATCATCCACAAACTGATGGGCAGAGCGAAAGGACGATACAAACGCTTGAAGACATGCTACGAGCATGTGTTATTGATTTCGGAAACAGTTGGGATCGACATCTACCGTTAGCAGAATTTTCCTACAACAACAGCTACCATTCAAGCATTGAGATGGCGCCGTTTGAAGCACTTTATGGTAGAAAGTGCAGGTCTCCGATTTGTTGGAGTGAAGTGGGGGATAGACAGATTACGGGTCCGGAGATTATACAAGAAACTACCGAGAAGATCATCCAAATTCAACAACGGTTGAAAACCGCCCAAAGTCGACAAAAGAGCTACGCTGACATTAAAAGAAAAGATATAGAATTTGAAATTGGAGATGGTCATGCTTAAAGTTGCACCTTGGAAAGGCGTTGTTCGATTTGGTAAACGAGGGAAATTAAATCCAAGGTATATTGGACCATTCAAGATTATTGATCGTGTCGGACCAGTAGCTTACCGACTTGAGTTACCTCAACAACTCGCGGCTGTACATAACACTTTCCACGTCTCGAATTTGAAGAAATGTTTTGCTAAAGAAGATCTCACTATTCCATTAGATGAAATCCAAATCAACGAAAAACTCCAATTCATCGAAGAACCCGTCGAAATAATGGATCGTGAGGTTAAAAGACTTAAGCAAAACAAGATACCAATTGTTAAGGTCCGATGGAATGCTCGTAGAGGACCCGAGTTCACCTGGGAGCGTGAAGATCAGATGAAGAAGAAATACCCGCATCTATTTCCAGAAGATTCGTCAACACCTTCAACAGCTTAAAATTTCGGGACGAAATTTATTTAACGGGTAGGTACTGTAGTGACCCGAAATTTTCCATGTTTATATATATTAATTGAGATTGATATTTACATGATTAAATGTTTCCAACATGTTAAGCAATCAAACTTGTTAAGACTTGATTAATTAAAATATGTTTCATATAGACAATTGACCACCCAAGTTGACCGGTGATTCACGAACGTTAAAACTTGTAAAAACTATATGATGACATATATATGGATATATATATAGTTAACATGATACTATGATAAGTAAACATATCATTAAGTATATTAACAATGAACTACATATGTAAAAACAAGACTACTAACTTAATGATTTTTAAACGAGACATATATGTAACGATTATCGTTGTAAAGACATTTAATGTATATATATCATATTAAGAGATATTCATACATGATAATATCATGATAATATAATAATTTAAAATCTCATTTGATATTATAAACATTGGGTTAACAACATTTAACAAGATCGTTAACCTAAAGGTTTCAAAACAACACTTACATGTAACGACTAACGATGACTTAACGACTCAGTTAAAATGTATATACATGTAGTGTTTTAATATGTATTTATACACTTTTGAAAGACTTCAATACACTTATCAAAATACTTCTACTTAACAAAAATGCTTACAATTACATCCTCGTTCAGTTTCATCAACAATTCTACTCGTATGCACCCGTATTCGTACTCGTACAATACACAGCTTTTAGATGTATGTACTATTGGTATATACACTCCAATGATTAGCTCTTAGCAGCCCATGTGAGTCACCTAACACATGTGGGAACCATCATTTGGCAACTAGCATGAAATATCTCATAAAATTACAAAAATATGAGTAATCATTCATGACTTATTTACATGAAAACAAAATTACATATCCTTTATATCTAATCCATACACCAACGACCAAAAACACCTACAAACACTTTCATTCTTCAATTTTATTCATCTAATTGATCTCTCTCAAGTTCTATCTTCAAGTTCTAAGTCTTCTTCATAAATTCCAAAAGTTCTAGTTTCATAAAATCAAGAATACTTTCAAGTTTGCTAGCTCACTTCCAATCTTGTAAGGTGATCATCCAACCTCAAGAAATCTTTGTTTCTTACAGTAGGTTATCATTCTAATACAAGGTAATAATAATATTCAAACTTTGGTTCAATTTCTATAACTATAACAATCTTATTTCAAGTGATGATCTTACTTGAACTTGTTTTCGTGTCATGATTCTGCTTCAAGAACTTCGAGCCATCCAAGGATCCGTTGAAGCTAGATTCATTTTTCTCTTTTCCAGTAGGTTTATCCAAGGAACTTAAGGTAGTAATGATGTTCATAACATCATTCGATTCATACATATAAAGCTATCTTATTCGAAGGTTTAAACTTGTAATCACTAGAACATAGTTTAGTTAATTCTAAACTTGTTCGCAAACAAAAGTTAATCCTTCTAACTTGACTTTTAAAATCAACTAAACACATGTTCTATATCTGTATGATATGCTAACTTAATGATTTAAAACCTGGAAACACGAAAAACACCGTAAAATCGGATTTACGCTGTCGAAGTAACACCGCGGGCTGTTTTGGGTTAGTTAATTAAAAACTATGATAAACTTTGATTTAAAAGTTGTTATTCTGAGAAAATGATTTTTATTATGAACATGAAACTATATCCAAAAATTATGGTTAAACTCAAAGTGGAAGTATGTTTTCTAAAATGGTCATCTAGACGTCGTTCTTTCGACTGAAATGACTACCTTTACAAAAATGACTTGTAACTTATTTTTCTGACAATAAACCTATACTTTTTCTGTTTAGATTCATAAAATAGAGTTCAATATGAAACCATAGCAATTTGATTCACTCAAAACGGATTTAAAATGAAGAAGTTATGGGTAAAACAAGATTGGATAATTTTTCTCATTTTAGCTACGTGAAAATTGGTAACAAATCTATTCCAACCATAACTTAATCAACTTGTATTGTATATTATGTAATCTTGAGATACCATAGACACGTATACAATGTTTCGACCTATCATGTCGACACATCTATATATATTTCGGAACAACTATAGACACTCTATATGTGAATGTTGGAGTTAGCTATACAGGGTTGAGGTTGATTCCAAAATATATATAGTTTGAGTTGTGATCAATACTGAGATACGTATACACTGGGTCGTGGATTGATTCAAGATAATATTTATCAATTTATTTCTGTACATCTAACTGTGGACAACTAGTTGTAAGTTACTAACGAGGACAGCTGACTTAATAAACTTAAAACATCAAAATATATTAAAAGTGTTGTAAATATATTTTGAACATACTTTGATATATATTTATATATTGTTATAGGTTCGTGAATCAACCAGTGGCCAAGTCTTACTTCCCGACGAAGTAAAAAAATCTGTGAAAGTGAGTTATAGTCCCACTTTTAAAATCTAATATTTTTGGGATGAGAATACATGCAGGTTTTATAAATGATTTACAAAATAGACACAAGTACGTGAAACTACATTCTATGGTTGAATTATCGAAATCGAATATGCCCCTTTTTATTAAGTCTGGTAATCTAAGAATTAGGGAACAGACACCCTAATTGACGCGAATCCTAAAGATAGATCTATTGGGCCAAACAAACCCCATCCAAAGTACCGGATGCTTTAGTACTTCGAAATTTATATCATATCCGAAGGGTGTCCCGGAATGATGGGGATATTCTTATATATGCATCTTGTTAATGTCGGTTACCAGGTGTTCACCATATGAATGATTTTTATCTCTATGTATGGGATGTGTATTGAAATATGAAATCTTGTGGTCTATTGTTACGATTTGATATATATAGGTTAAACCTATAACTCACCAACATTTTTGTTGACGTTTAAAGCATGTTTATTCTCAGGTGAATACTAAGAGCTTCCGCTGTTGCATACTAAAATAAGGACAAGATTTGGAGTCCATGTTTGTATGATATTGTGTAAAAACTGCATTCAAGAAACTGATTTTGTTGTAACATATTTGTGTTGTAAACCATTATGTAATGGTCGTGTGTAAACAGGATATTTTAGATTATCATTATTTGATAATCTACGTAAAGCTTTTTAAAACCTTTATCTATGAAATAAAGATTATGGTTTGTTTTAAAAATGAATGCAGTCTTTGAAAAACGTCTCATATAGAGGTCAAAACCTCGCAACGAAATCAATTAATATGGAACGTTTTTAATCAATAAGAACGGGACATTTCAGCGTGTGTGTATTGATTATAGAAAATTAAATGACGCCACCAGAAAAGATCACTTTCCCTTACCTTTCATAGATCAAATGTTGGAAAGATTAGCCGGAAATAGTTACTATTATTTTCTAGATGGATTTTCCGGATATTTTCAAATTCCAATAGCACCCGAGGACCAAGAGAAAACCACATTCACGTGCCCTTATGGTACTTTTGCTTACAAACGCATGCCATTTGGACTTTGTAACGCCCCTGCAACCTTTCAAAGGTGTATGATGGCGATTTTTCATGACATGATAGAAGAATGCATGGAAGTTTTCATGGATGACTTTTCAGTCTTCGGTGATACTTTTGAATCATGTCTAGTTAATCTTGAACGAATGCTTATTAGATGCGAACAATCAAATCTAGTACTTAATTGGGACAAATGCCATTTCATGGTTAAAGAAGGCATCGTTCTTGGACATAAAATTTCAAAAGAAGGAATTGAAGTGGATAGAGCTAAAGTAGATGTAATTGCTAAACTTCCACATCCCACCAATGTTAGAGGAGTTAGGAGTTTTCTAGGGCATGCCGGTTTTTACCGACGTTTCATAAAAGATTTTTCAAAAATTGCCACTCCTATGAATAAACTCCTAGAAAAGGATGCTCCATTCATCTTTTCCGATGAGTGTATCAAATCTTTTAATATTCTTAAAGAAAAACTCACTAATGCACCGATCATGATAACACCAAATTGGAATCTACCATTTGAACTAATGTGCGATGCAAGTGATTTTGCAATGGGAGCCGTTTTAGGACAAAGGATTGAAAAACGATTTCAACCTATATATTATGCTAGTAAGACGTTACAAGGAGCACAAACGAACTATACAACTACTGAAAAAGAACTCCTTGCTATTGTCTTTGCTTTTGACAAATTTCGATCATATCTCGTTCTAGCAAAAACAGTGGTCTATACCGACCATTCTGCTCTTTGATACCTATTTTCGAAACAAGATGCTAAACCAAGATTAATCCGTTGGATCTTACTCTTACAAGAATTTGATATTGAAATCCGAGATAAAAGAGGAGCAGAAAATCTCGCCGCTGATCATCTTTCTCGTCTTGAAAATCCCGAATTAGAAGTTCTAAATGAATCAGCCATACAAGACAACTTTCCTGATGAATATCTATTGAAGATAGATTATAAAGAAATCCCATGGTTTGCAGACTATGCAAATTATTTAGTATGTGGATTCCTTGAAAAAGGATTATCGTACCAAAGACGAAAGAAATTCTTCAGTGATATAAAACACTATTTCTGGGAAGATCCACATCTGTTTAAAAGTTGTCCCGATGGAATAATACGCCGATGTGTATTTGGAGATGAAGCTAGTAAAATTTTAAACCATTGTCACACAGGACCAACAGGAGGGCATTATGGGCCTCAACTAACAGCAAGAAAAGTTTATGATGCTGGATTCTATTGGCCTACAATTTACAAAGACGCACACCTTCTTTGCAAATCCTGTGATGCTTGTCAAAGGGCCGGAAAAATAAGTCAACGTGATGAAATGCCACAAAATGTCATCCAAGTATGTGAAGTATTTGACATTTGGGGTATTGACTTTATGGGTCCATTTCCAAAATCTCATAATAATCTATATAATGCTCGTAGCCATTGATTATGTATCTAAATGGGAGGAAGCACAAGCTCTCCCAACTAACGATGCACGAGTTGTAGTCAACTTTTTAAAACGTCTTTTTGCAAGGTTTGGAACACCGAAAGCTTTGATAAGTGATCGGGGTACTCATTTCTGTAATAATCAACTTGAGAAAGTTCTTAAAAGATATGGAGTAACTCATAAAATCACCACCGCATATCATCCACAAACAAGTGGACAAGTTGAAAATATCAACCGAGCTTTAAAACGTATTCTAGAGGAAACCGTAGGATCAAATCCAAAGGAATGGTCCATTAAATTGGAGGATGCACTCTGGGCTTTTAGAACAGCCTACAAAACTCCAATTGGAACCACACCTTTTAGACTTGTTTATGGAAAAGCATGTCATCTTCCAGTATAAATTGAACGCAAAGCATTTTGGGCTTTGAAAACATGTAATCTTGATTTACATGAAGCTGGACGTCTACGATTAAGTCAACTAAACGAATTAGAAGAATTAAGACATGAAGCATACGAAAATTCGTTAATCTATAAAGAAAGAACGAAGAAATGGCATGATAAAAGAATCAGAAGTTCAAAAGAATTTAAAGAAGGAGACAGAGTTCTTCTTTTCAATTCACGATTCAAGCTATTTCCTGGAAAATTGAAATCAAGATGGTCTGGACCATTCATAGTCAAAAGAGTTTTCCCATACGGAATGATAGAATTGATAAATTCAAATGGGATTGAATTTAAAGTTAATGGTCACAGAGTTAAACATAAAGTTAATGGGAGTTGACAATGAAGTTAATCATAATTTCACCACCCAAGAAAACCTTCAAAATGAAAACATAAATATGTTATCAACAACATATGAAAAATCAAAACTGGAATATAGGGAGGATTCAAATTTGAGTGATGAAGAAGAATTCCTATACAAACCTCCCATTCCAAGAAACGAAGAAAAATGTGAACAAGAAATTCAAATAGAAATGAAAGAACCAAGGAAAGAACACCCGAAAAAGGTTTACAAACCAACTCGACTTACTAAAGCAGGAGATCCGGGTGAATTTATCATTTCTTGCTTACTTAATGATGGTACTGTATATAATGGACTCGCAGATTTAGGAGCAAGTGCAAATATTATGCCTCTTTCCTTATACAAAAGATTAGGCATGGGTAAATTAAAACCAACCAAAATAGGTGTTCAATCATTTGACCAAACCATTAAACACCCGGTTGGAATAGCAAATAATTTACTTGTTAACGTGGGAAGTTTGACCTTTGTTGCAAACTTCATAGTGATTAATATGGAGGAAAACCTTGATATTCCTCTAATTCTAGGTCGCCCATTTTTAGCAACCACCGAGGCATTCATTGATGTAAGAGAAGGTAGAATAACACTTAGGAATGGTGATACATCGATCACCTTTGTGAACCGAAAGTTTAGATCTCCACAAACCAAAACTGTTAGACCAATAAAAATGCATAAGTGTGGGGAAGATGAAGAAACACTTAATGATGATCCAATAAAAAAGAATGCCATTGATGATACGAAATTAGATGAATCCATTTTTAACAGTTCAACGAAGAAACTTTATAAACGGATTCACGATGCTAAGATTAAAGGAAACTTTAAGTTATATAACCGATTAATATCCAATTTATCGTCAAAAGAAAAGGCAATGTTAGTTGAATTTGTGAAAGTTACGGAGGAAATCAACAAATGGATTGAAGTAAAAGTCAAAGATATACAAGTTGTTGATGATTCAATTGAAAATAATGTTAATCACAATTTCGATACCACAGCCAACTAAGTGTGGGGAGAATCAAAGGGGTTTATGTATTTCTGTTAGAGTTAGATTGTCTGTTTTCGTGTAGTTCTCGAAAATGGAACCCGAATGGTCTTTCCCTAGCAGACCCTAAAGAACTAGTCTTCTCCCCCCATTCTGAATTTTTTTTTTTTTTAGGTTTTTACAAAATGAAGACTGCCTGTGAACTAAACCATGGTCTAATGCTACACGCTTTGATCACTAAACGTAATAATGACATACTACCGAGTGAATTAGTATCAGTAATCAGAGAAAGAATGGACGGAGTTAGAAAAGAATCCAGATGCGAAGATAATAAATTACAATTTGGTAAAGGAAAATCAAAATCCGCAGCGAAAAGAAGAGCACGACACCTAGAAAGATGTCACAAATGCGGAAAATGGTCACATGGAGGTAAATGTTCAAATAATCAAACCTATTCAAACACTGAATTTGTTACTTTATGCAGAGACGGACCGTTCATATGTTTAGAAGAAAAGACACTGAATGCTCGAGGTTACGCCTATGTAGCCATGGAAAACCAATTAAACCGACTATCTTATGAATGGGATAGATCATATAACTAAGAAATCTATTTCACAGGTATGTCTGTACAGTTTTTATTTTTATTTTTATTTTTAACCTTTTGATAATAAACGCTAATTTGTTCGCTAAAAAGTATTAAATTGGTATTGAATAAAATTAGGTTTGGCGACCGAAATTATTGATATCATTCAAAAATTTATTACATCACTGCGAAATTTAACGTTTATTCTTAAGGTATAAATATCTTTAAACAATCAACCCAAAATATTTCAAAAATTCGTCATGAGTTAAATTAGGTTTTGGAACCGAAATTACTTTACCGAAAAGAGGGGCGCATATTTTTGATAATATTTGATTGATAAAAGTGGGATAAAAAGACAAAAAGATTTTTAATTTTATTTTTACCATGTTTTTAAAATTAATATTTAAATCTTAAATTAATATTGTAAACTTTGTAAAAACAATATATTTAAAATTGTAAATATTTGAAAAATTAATATAAGTTTGGTGTGAATTTATAATATGAATTTTTAAATTAAGTTTGGTGTGAATTTTTTAAAATATGAATTTTTAATTTTATGCATTTTAAATTTTAAGTTTGGTGTGAATTTTTAATATTAATTTTGAATTTCATATTTAAGTTGTGTGAATTTAAAAATAAAAATTTACTTTATCTCATTAAGTTAAAAATATGATTTTTAAAATTCGTCGTAAGTTGAAGACTAGGTCTTTGAACCGAAATTGCTTTACCCAAGGGAGGGACGAGAACTTTTAATATCATTATTTTTAATCTTATTGAATTAAAGTATGCCAAAAACATTAAAAAAACCCAAAAAAAATCTTAGCTTTTAAAACAATCGCTACAAAAAGACAAATTTTAAAATTTTGTCGAGGGACAGACTAGGACATCGATCCGAAACGACCTCGTCCTCAATAACAAGGGAAACAAAATTTTAAAATTAATTACTTAATTGTTTTAATTAGTATAAGATATATATATATATATATATATATATATATATATATATATATATATATATATATATATATATATATATATATATATATATATATATATATATATATATATATATATATATATATATATATATATATATATATATATAAAGCATACTCCGCGAGTCGCGGAGTTTGAAGGCTTAAATGCCGCGACTCGCGGAGGGATGAAAAATCAGAAAACAATAAAGAGCTGGAACAGATCAGTCCAACCCCAAAACAAAAACATACTGCGAAAAACTGCACGCAAAAATCCGAAAAATACACCCCAAAATCACAATTTTTAACCGTTAATCACCAAATTTTTTACTAAAATCATGTTGAGAAGGATGCTATCTAGGAATTACTCAAGAAAAACGGTAAATTTCTACACCTAAACACCATTTAATCCGAAATTTGGTGTTCTTGAGCAATTTTTTCCCCAATTTGATTTTGATGCTTTTTAGTGTAATTAGGCTTAAATTGTTTATGTATTATGATTGTATAACCTAGATTGATGCTGTTTAACATGATTAGAAGCCTTAAACTTCAAATTTTGAGTAATCTAGGGTTTGTGTTCTTGAGCAAATTTGGGGCTTTTTGATATAAACAGGTTATGACCGATTTTTGTCATGAATTGTTGCTAAATTAAGTAGTGTAACATGTCTAGGTAGTTAAATGATCCAAACTTTGAGCCTAAACATGATTTTGAGAATTAAAGTGGACTTTTTCAAGTCTAAAATTCATGAACTTGATTTTTGAAAGATAATGCCATTTGAAACTTGTTTAATTGCTAGTAATGATTATTTTGACATGTTATTTGAGTTGAATGCTTATGAACTTGGTGAACATTTTCGTATATGCTTATTAGAAAAAGTGTAGATTTGATGAAAATATGAAAATAAGCTTAAGTTTGATATAAATTGATCATGTCATTGTAATTATTTTGATTGATGATTTTGCTGACACTAATGCATATTTGGATGCACAAAAATTGTGTTTGATGTGTTTTGCAGACTGAAAGGGGTGAATCTTCATCCCAAGCTCGCAATGCTCCTGCTGAGAATGCGGAACAACAGGAGGTGGATAACTACTACAAGCAGGATATACCTCATCCGGTCATGACATTTTCTGATATGCACTTGGAAGAGTTGCACCCGAACCTGAGATTTGACAGACTTTGGATAGATTATCCAAAATACTAGAGGGGTTTGCATACTCTTCATTCTAAGGTTGTTGAGGTACCGAGGGTCATAGAATGGGGACCCTTAGAAGCTGTAGAATTGGCCGGGCCAATTAGGGAATTACTTGTACAGAGGTATGGTAATTCTACTTTTAATGACTGGGTACGTTTATTCACCATGCGTAGACCTGTATATAAAGTATGGTGTGAAGAATTGTTGTGTAGTATAGAGTTGAATGATCGGGTAGATAGTTTAACCGATCGTTCTTTTATTAGATTTTTGTTAGGCGGTTCGATGCGCCACATGTCTTTACTGGACATGGCTCAGGCTTTACGTATATATACGCCTGAGGAGTTAGCATCTGCCGATTGTAGAGGGTTGATACTAAACGGTAGAAAGATAGATGAAAATTTTGATACACACGGTGTGTGGAGTCAAATGACAAGCCATCACCGTTTCAAAGGGGGAAATTACTCTTATTTGGATATAGATAGAGCCGAATTAAGAGTGATTCATAGGTTTTTAGCTAATTCGATTACACAAAGGGGTAAGAACAAGGAAAAGGTAAATGAACAGGATTTGTTTTACCATATGTGTATTCGAGACCCACAAAGCGCTGTAAGTATACCGTATTGTGTGGGTTATTATTTATCAGCTATGGTTCGGGGGATGAGACCGCATAGCATAATAGGAGGTGGTATTTTTATTACTTTGATTGGTGAATATCTCGGTGTGGATATAAGTCGGGGGGGATTATTAGTAGAAGAACCAGAACCCCGCGATACTATAGGTTTAAATGTATACCATGGTGCGAAAGTTTTGAAGAGGCGAAATAACGCCGCAGTACAATACCATGGTAGACATCCACAGGTTGAGAGAAACCAACAGCAAGGTAATGTAGGAGGGGGGAATGAGATGCAAGAAATGCAAAGGTTTATAGCTTCTCAGGAGTACGAAAATGCTAGACAGAGAGCATTTGAAGATTGGCAAGTTCATCAGAACCAAATCATAGCTCATTGCCAACATATAGGTAGAAACTATATTCCTACACCGAAACCCATCTTCCCTCCCTGGTCTATAGAGATGCAGCCACCGTATCCTACGTATGACCCTGCCGAAGCATTCTATAGCACCTATGGTTATGCCTGGAACCCCTATTGGTACCAGTATCATCCCTAGTATACTTAGTTTTTTTTATTTTGTAATTTGTAATGATTGATACGTTTAATACTTTTGTTAATATTGTAATAGTTTTTATAATTGTCTAACTTTTATTCTTAGATTTTAATAATTTTTGAATGTGGGGTAATATACCAAACTTCAAAAATATGTATATATGTTTGCAGTTTATCTTATGTACACAACAGGGTAAAACAACGCATTTTTAAAGACTGGCATTAAGTTCAGCAAAAGCAACTAATTTTGACGACAAGATGCAAAATATATGTGAAATAACAACAAGACGGAATGAACAAATGATGTGCACCATTTATCATTCAGCAAACAAACGCCAATATATTTGGAAACTTTGGTAAAAATTTAATCATTTTCACACAAATCACCCTCAATAATTTAAATTATTACTAATTTCTTGCAAATGAGGGCATTGCAAGATCTTAAGTGTGGGAAGGGGTTAAATTCTTTCGGATTTTAAAACTTTTTACTTTATACACTTGGTTACCATTAAAAATACTAGTAAAGCAGTAGTTGTATTAGAATCTAGTGCTCTCTGATAATAAAGAACAGCCCTAGTCTTATATACTGACTACCCAATTCTAGTAAAATTTTTAAAAATTTTCAATTAAATGAACTCAAAATCATGTTTATACATATTTATGAACGATAAAACTAGGTTTTAACACCGAAATTATTGTTACCTCGGAAAGGACATAAATTGAGAAACAAACCAAAATGTTAAAATTCATTTAAAATGGAATAGAGGACGATAAAAAGGAAAATAAAAGCCAAGTGTGGGAAAATTTACCAAGTTATCTTAAACATATGTCACATATATCTGTAACAAATAACTGAAAATACTTTTGCTTTGGACTAAACTAAACTGTTTTACCCGATGAAAGAAAAGAAGAGATGGATCTACACGATGAATCAATTCCATCATTAAAAGGAAGTAAAGTCTTCCGAAAAAGAAACGCGCTTCTTGATTTAGGTCATGAAGTTGTCGTCCAGACCAGCTGTAGGTTGACGAAAAATCTAGAAAAGTCATCACTAAAATCAGCAGGAAATCCACGGACCTCAGCATTAAACAGGGTTGCCAAGTGGTCAGATTTATCCTAACCATGAGGAGGATTTATCACGTACAATGGGGGGGCACCATGCAAATTAGCTGGATAAGACTAATGAATCAGATCCCCAGAAAGGATAATCTCCTTAATGATTAAAAATCAGCTTTTAAGACTGATATTACTCAATCCTAGAGATTGACCTTAAAGATTGAGAATTCAAACTCATGGAATTCAATGATATCTAAACATGAGCTTGAACGAGAAAATATTTTGATCAAAATTACAAACCGATTTGTTTTCTGAAAACCCTATTTTCAATGCGTTCATTACCATTGAACGTAAAATCTTAGGAATTCACCTGGAATTCATTAGGTCACCTGAACCAAATCGGGTGTCAACCGTAAGAACGGTGGTTGCATAGTGGTCAAAGACAGGACCTTGTGCCATACCGAAAAATTATAAGGGTGAGCTTTACTATTGCTCCTACCAAGGATAGTAATTGCGTCCGACACGTTATAGACCATAATTAAAAGCATGTCAGGGGACATTGCCCTAACAGTTGCTTGTTCAACGCTTTCCTTTACAACCGGACCGTAGTTTACCGAAAGGTAATATACGGGACAAGTAAACTGGACGTGTTGCTTTCCAAATACAAGGTTAGCAAGTGGGTGACACAAAACCATAAGTTTTGAGCTAAAATTTTCAAATCTGAAACCCACCAAACCCACAAAAATATTTTGCAAACACCGGTAAAGGGTTATTCCGGAAAACTTATCTAGGGTAAAAACTAGATTTAATTTTCAAAAGATCAAATGTTTTCATAAAGATCCAATTTCCTTAATGGATCTAAATTTTTATAGTCATGTGGGACTGTAAACCATATCGTTACTACCATTGTTTATACCGCCGTAAAGAAATCACTGATGTACAAAGTGTGAAGAATAAAGAAGTGATTCTAGTATTTCAAGACGATATTGCTTGAGGACAAGCAACGCTCAAGTGTGGGAATAATTGATAATGCTAAAAACGAACATATATTTCATAGCATTATTCCTCAAGAAAGACAAGCTTTTAGTTGCAATTGTTCTATTTACGAGTAATATTCATTTAAATAATAAAAGGTGAAGACAAAAGACAGATTCGACAAATTGAAGACGCAAACGACCAAAAAGCTCAAAAGTACAAAAGACAATCAAAGAGGTTCCAATTATTGATAAGAAACGTCTCGAAATTACAAGAGTACAAGATTCAAAACGCAAAGTACAAAATATAAAATTGTATGCAAGGACGTTCGAAAATCCGGAACAGGGACCAGAGTCAACTCTCAACGCTCGACGCAACGGACTAAAAATTACAAGGCAACTATGCACATAAATATAATATAATATTTAAATAATTCTTATAATTATTTATATATTATAATAAATAATAAAAACCGTCGGCAAGAAAGACTCCAAAGGGACTGAGCTGTAATTTCATTCTCCGCGACTCGCGGAGTTTGAAGGCAAAAATGCCGCGAGTCGCGGAGCCCCAAAAGTCAAAAATCCCTATAAAAGCAAATGAATTCTGATCGCAAAAATCACCAAAAAAATCCATCCATCTCTCTATCTATATCGTATATATTTATATTTATATTTTAATTTTAATTTTAATCCTAATAATAAGGGTATGTTAGCAAATGTTGTAAGGGTGTAAGTCAAAATTCTGTCCGTGTAACGCCACGCTATTTTTAATCATTGTAAGTTATGTTCAACCTTTTTAATTTAATGTCTCGTAGCTAAGTTATTATTATGCTTATTTAATCCGAAGTAATCATGATGTTGGGCTAATTACTAAAATTGGGTAATTGGGCTTTGTACCATAATTGGGGTTTGGACAAAAGAACGACACTTGTGGAAATTAGACTATGGCTATTAATGGGTTTTATATTAACTAAACAATACCTTGTTAATTTAATATACAAACTTATAATTCGACGTATTTATATATAACCACATATGCTTGACTGGGTACGGTGGGCGGGATATCTATAAATACCAATAATTATTCATTTTACCGGACACGGAACTGGATTAATAGTTAATAGACTTGTTGAAACAGGGGTGAATTACATTCAAGGGTAATTGGTGTAATTGTTAACAAAGTAGTAAAACCTTGGTTTACACGCAGTCGATAACCTGGTGTATTCATTAAACAAAGTATTAAAACCTTGTTACAATTCGAATCCCCAATTAGTTGGAATATTTGACTTCGGGAATAAGAATAATTTGACGAAGGCTTTCGCTCTTTATATTTATGACTGATGGACTATTATGGATAAATCCGTATGGACATATTAAATAATCCAGGACAAAGGACAATTAACCCTAGGGCATAAAACTAAAATCAACACGTCAAACATCATGATTACGGAAGTTTAAATAAGCATAATTCTTTTATTTCATATTTAATTTCCTTTATTTTATATTTAATTGCACTTCTAATTATCGCATTTTTATTGTTATTGTATTTAATTACACTTTTAATTATCGTACTTTTTAATTATCGCAAGTTTATTTTATCGCACTTTTATTATTCGCAATTTCATTATCGTTATTTACTTTATGCTTTAATTTAAGTCTTGTATTTATTTTTAATATTTTACATTTGGTTTTAACTGCGACTAAAGTTTTAAAATCGACAAACCGGTCATTAAACGGTAAAAACCCCCCTTTATAATAATAATATTACTTATATATATATATTTGTATTTTTATAAAAATAAACTAATATAGCGTTAAGCTTTGTTTAAAAAGATTCCCTGTGGAACGAACCGGACTTACTAAAAACTACACTACTGTACGATTAGGTACACTGCCTATAAGTGTTGTAGCAAGGTTTAAGTATATCCATTCTCTAAATAAATAAATATCTTGTGTAAAATTGTATCGTATTTAATAGTATTTTCCTGCTAAAATTAATAGCTATTTTATATACACCTCGCATAACATCACTCGTCGTAGTATTTTATGTATAATACTAATTAATAATATTAATAATAATAAGATTAATAATAATATTAATCTTAATAATAATAATAATAATAATAATAATAATAATAATAATAATAATAATAATAATAATAATAATAATAATAATAATAATAATAATAATAATAATAATATAAATATGGAGTATGATATGTATGTGTGTAAGACAGAGACCAAAATGCTCGAGCTTTTATAGGTGTGGCCTGATTCTGATGCCCATGCGATCGCATGGGTTTTATGCCTATTTGCCATGCGATCGCATGGCCGTCAGATCCAGCTCACATATTTTTTGTAATTTTGTTTGTCGACATAATTTAATATAATATATATAATATATTAAATTTAAATAATTAATTATATATTATATTAAATTTACATGCATAGTTGACTTGTAATTTTTGTTCCGATAAGTCGTATGTCATCACTCGACTTATGTCCCGGTTCCGGTTTTTCGAGTGTCCCTTCGTACGTTGAGAAAACTTGTACATTACGTTTCGCGACTCGTACCTTTGTCAAAATATAGTCTTAAATTATTCCTAAACTATACCACTCAAAGTATATCTTAAACTTTCGAGTATTTTGGTCATTTACTTCTATAAATCATCGTCTCGTTATTTGTTATTATATATATAATAACAGATTGTTTTATGACCAAGTTAATATTATATTTAAATATATATATTCAATATTTAATAAACACGTTTTTAAAATACATAACACAGGTTATTCATATATCTAATTCCAACAGTTAATATTCCTTATTATTGTATGTGTCCAAGTTACGTTATTTAAACAAACACTTTATCATTTGTTCCGAATACCGTTAAAAATGAATGATTTCTTAAATCAATGTGGACCTCTCAACAGAGACCCGTAATGATATCATAATCCTTAAGAGACTCAGTAAATGTCTTTTACTTGAATCGTTTGGCATAATCTTTTAACTCCTTAGTTAAATATATCAATCAGGTAATCAATCAAATAAGATTAATGTACAGTATCATATACCCAACACTTAGTTACGTTTTCAAGTTATAGTATATGTATCTATTTACATATAATTATTCATGCATCATCGTGAATAAACGAAAGGTAATTGAATAGTTCAAGAATTTTGAGATTCAGTTTAACAGACTTTGCTTATCGTATCGAAATCATATAAGATTAAGTTTAAATTTGGTCGAAAATTTCCGGGTCATCACAGTACCTACCCGTTAAAGAAATTTCGTCCCGAAATTTGAGTGAGGTCGTCATGGCTAACAATAAAAATGTTTTCATGACGTATATGAGTTGATAATTAGAGTTTTATCACCGTTGAATAATATGGATAAAACAATTCAATTACTCGGAGCGTATGAGAGAAGTTATCATAATAGAGTGAAATAGAGATTCATCTTATCTTTTGACGTAGTAACGATTGGTTTCCGAAATGTAAGGAATAGAAAATCTTCATAATAAGATTTGATTCTTCGAAATTTAAGGAAATTATGATTTCCTTTGATTAAATGCGTAATCGGCCTCGATTGTTATGTCTAATATTTCGCTATAAATTAACTACTTCCGTTTCATTATTTTCACCACTCCTACATCTTCTTCCTCATTTCATACTTCAATAGATTGTGAAATGCTTCATCCAGTTCTGATTCTTGATATACTTTTAACTTTCATATCTGTCATTCTTCTTTTTCATCTACCACCAAAGGAAGTTATTTTCTTCTACCATTACCTTGGGGTTATAGTGTTTTTCATTCTCCCGTGTCTTTATATTGCTATACGCATTGATATACACGGTTTGTAATTTCGGGGTTGTTATAGGGCTTTATATTCTCCGTTATATTTCGGAGCTTCATGCTTCCGTTCTCTCTTCCCCACTTTAAGTCAAGCGAATAATGGTCCAGAATTCGTAGGTATGAAGTTTTGGATAAAAATAACTAATGTTCTAAGAAAGAGATTGTAATGGCACGATTTTGATTTGTCAAATTACCAGAATATCTGGAAAAGACCGAATCATCAAGAAATATATTTTCTTGATATATTTAGAGATTAGAATGTAAGAGTCGTGTAACATGGCACATGATGAGGGTGGAATCTGTGAACCTTTATCACGTTCCATTAGAAACTCAGCATGACTTACTGTAATATAATCACGTTGATCAAGTGTCATTATATTATACTAATTCATGCTTCAGTTCCCAACACTACTTCAAAAACATTCGTATTTTAAATTCGAATTTTTCAGAATCTAGAAACTAAAACAGTTTCTTTTATGATAACAAAGATAGCGTGAAGAGACAAATAATCTCGGACAATGATAGTTATGAAGATATCTTCAGAAATATCGAAGATATTTATAATGAAAGATATGATAATATCTTAGAATTTCTAATATTGAAGGATGATGAAGAAGATTTGTTCGTAACAGATTTTAAGTCAGGAGCAAGGTATTCGTTAATGACTTCAGCAGATACTGAATCATTTGTATTCTTTGAAGGCAGGTTTAGTCTTTGTGATTTGTCCACAGCCTCCTTCATACTTTGCTCAATCCGTTTTTCAGTTCCAAACCTTCTCTTTTTCTCAGCTTTACCACCATACTATTCTTTATCATCAAACTTTTGACTGTTAAGGTAATTTGTAGTTTTTGCTGCTTCATCATCATTTTTCTAAAATTCAGAGAACTAGTTTCGCAGTTTGGGGTGTTTTTCAGAAACTTCACATTCGAAGTATGTAAGTCCAGGAGGTAGACGTTATATGTACACATATAACTGTTGGCGTAGACGTCCTGCAATATTTCAAAATACTGATTGCTAATTCCCGGTAATTCGTATGGCAATTCTCGTTACAAGATGCAAATGTGTAAATGATAGAGTTTCAATGAGTATTATGATTTTTCGAAAGGTCAAGGATTAATGAAGTTGTTGGTAAATTTACTGCTAATGTGGTGGGACATGAAAGGTTCCCCTGTAACAAGAACTTATACGTCCGGATTACAATAAGGCTAATCTGAAAAGTCGAAGTTGACTGGTTGGAAGTGTGGTAAAACTGAATACTTTGAAAAGGGATTGCAAGATTATTTTCGGTAAAAACAACGTTAAAGGATCTTGCATAGTTTTGAAGTCAAAGTATAGCTTTGAAAGATGTAGAGATCTAAGAATGATGTCACCGGTTCAGAGTTATGACTTGGATTCTGATCCGTCAATATCAGAATATGTAATTGAATTTGTATGAAAACGATTGTATATCGTTGTGAGCATTGTTAATAATTTTTGAATCAAAGTTGAAGAATGTACAGTGTAACATATTAATTGCGAACTTATATTTTTCCCGGGTATTACCTACCCGTTAAAGATTTCACAATTAATACTTTGTACAAAAGAATTTCTATTACCGTCTTTATGAAAATATATGTATGTATATTTTCTTCAGATGTAACACAGATTTAATGAGTTAATATCATATTAAGCTCATTTAATTTTTGGCTGGAATAGAAATGAATAATCTCTAAAACATTAAAGATTTCATAATCTTCATGGGGTATTTTACTAATGTAATCAATACTTCGTTATTCAGTTTTATTGATATTTCCTCAGTGAATCATGTTGGTGCTTATGGAACTCTTGCTAACTTCGCAAGGTAAAAATGATGTTTTCTGAAAAGTTTTGAGTACATCGAAAATGAAAATGTAAAATCAATTATGTAATTGAATAATACACTTGGTTTATTATGAAATGGAATTCATTAAGTTGAAACAGAGATTGTAGTTAACAATGGTTAAGTTGTTAAGGAAGGATGTACATCATTGCATATTAGTAATATGAACTAACCGAGTAGTACCTACCAGTTAAAATTCACACGTAATAGCTTAGTACGAAAAGATTTATTTTGATTTCAAAATTCATATATATTATATATACATAAAATTTCTTCAGGGGAAATGAGTTAATACTTCATCGGTTATTGTTGATGGTATTTCTTGGTAACTACGGTGCGTATGACGTTGATGCTCGTGGGACAGATTGTGAAGTTGAGGTTTGCAATGCGGATGTTGTTGGTGGTGGTAATGGTACTGTTGGTGTTGTTGTCGGTGGTACTGTTGATGCCGGTGATGCTGCTGGTGCTTGTAACCTTTGTACCATATTCTCTAAATTCACCACTCGAGCACGAAGCTCGTTGACTTCTTCTACTACACCGGGATGATTGTCGATTTGGACGAGCGGACGAATAAGATTTAGAATGTGAGATAGTATATAATCATGACTAGATACTCTGGAAATGAGAGAAAAAATGGTATTACGAACAGGTTCGCCGATAAGTGCTTCAGGTTCTTCGCCAAGAGGGCAATGTGGTGGATGGAAGGGATCACCTTCTTCTTGTCTCCAATGATTGAGGAGGCTACGAACCCATCCCCAATTCAACCAGAATAGATGATGGCTGATTGGTTGATCCATTTCGGTTACACTGTCTTCGGAGTTCAGGTGAATATCCATATCGGAATAGCTGTTGGAATTTAAGGAATTTGAACTAGATACGTGATCCATCTTGTATAATCAGGGAATTGATTTTTGATATAAGATAGATTATAGAATTTAGATTGATACTCTTCAATACATAATTTACATATGTATTTATAATACCAAAATCCCGTAAATTACGGAGAAATTTTCGAAAAATGTCAGGAAAAATTTACAGTAACAGATATGCTAAGATATGAATTTTGTCGATAAACTATCTATGCAGTAAATGTATTAAGACGTGTCTAGACTTAGGAATGATAAGCAAGTAATTTCCGACGATAAATGGTAAGTAAAACTCGGTAAAAACAGATACAGTCATAGTCCAGACTCACTAATGCATCATAACAATTACCAGTTAAACACACTAATGCAAATTCTGGTTCCCTATGACCTCAAGCTCTGATTCCAACTATGACGATCGCTCCAAATCTATATGGACGAACACGTCATTCATAGATTTTATTGCGAGGTATTTGACCTCTATATGATACGTTTTGTAAACATTGCATTCTTTTGAAAAGGCATACCATAAATGAATATTTAAATCAAAGGTTTTCGACATCTGATGATTTCTACATATAGACAATCACCATAAATAATAGTTTACAATAGTACTTCCGTTGATAATGCAGTCAAAATAAGATACATGGTGATGATTTGGTGAATGCAACGTTTCCTTGAAAAATATGCCATGTAAGACTCCATGCACATAGCTTGTCTAACATATAATCAAACAGCGGAAGACTCCTAGGGAACCTGAGAATAAACATGCTAACAAGTGTCAACACAAAGGTTGGTGAGTTCATAGTTTTAGTGTTTCGCATAATCTGCATATAAATGTGGATAACAATATTTCAGTTGTTTCATCCAGAAACGTTTATCAATAGATTCTACATAACAGAGCACCCTGGTAACTAAACTTTAACATTTTAATAAGTACCCTTGTTTAACATGCAACCAACATGTACAATACACGCTATCCAACGTGTACTAACCTCAAATAGCATACGTCTGTTTTATAGTTCAGGTTAGAGTTTTCTATACCTGGAACAGACGGGGATGTCAAGCCCTATGGATCCATATATAACTACTCGCGCCCACCAGTTCTTATAACCGGCAGTTACTAGTTACCAAAGCTAAGGGATTTTCGGTTCAAACTCGGTGTAGAATTTAGTATGTACTTGTGTCCATTGCGTTTAAAATAAAGTGCATGTATTCTCAGCCCAAAAATATAAATTGCAAAAGCAATTAAAAAGGGAGCATATGAAACTCACCTTAGCAGCATATAAAGTCGTTCACCAAAATGTGACCGAAACTCGGATTACCAAATAACCGTAGATCTCAACCTAGAGAACATATGTTGGTCAATAAATGTCTATCAAGCTAGGTCAGGTCATAGTGTATCACAATCCTAATGCTCGATATCGACATACAAAAGTTATCCAAAGTCGTTTCAAAAAGTCAATTTTGACAGTTGTTTAACAACACGAGACGTACCTTATATAAGGATTCATTTACTCGGTTGGTAATGTTCAAAAATCCAATTTATCAATCTCGTAAACAAGTTGTTTAAATCTTAATTGTAAATTCAAAATCAATTTCAATTAACGTTAATCATAATTCAGTTGATCATATCTTTTAATCCGTTCATCGAAACTATTCGATATCTAAATGAAAAATTATTGATTTTTCGCCAGCTTTCCAAAAACATGTATATCATATACCTTTTACCAGTAATATATGTATTTAATTCGTGATTCATTATAAACTGTTTAACGACGAAATTTAGCATACAAGCATGTATAAATATATATTCGAGCACTAGACATGGATACACTATTAATATATAAAAGATAAAATATGAGTGCTTACGTATCAATATTGAGACTTAATATTGTAGGACAGTACGTAGATGTAACAGATATGATAATTACTAGGTTTGACTTTACGAGCATAACCCTCGAACAATACCCATAACCTCCTTAGTAATAACCCATAATTTCCTTAGCTCTATCCTGCTCTTAAAACCATTTTGAAAGTGACACACTCATAACCTCGTCGTAGTATTTTATGTATAATACTAATTAATAATATTAATAATAATAAGATAAATAATAATATTAATCTTAATAATAATAATAATAATAATAATAATAATAATAATAATAATAATAATAATAATAATAATAATAATAATAATAATAATAATAATATAAATATGGAGTATGATATGTATGTGTGTAAGACAGAGACCAAAATGCTCGAGCTTTTATAGGTGTGGCCTGATTCTGATGCCCATGCGATCGCATGGATTTTATGCCTATTTGCCATGCGATCGCATGGCCGTCAGATCCAGCTCACATATTTTTTGTAATTTTGTTTGTCGACATAATTTAATATAATATATATAATATATTTAATTTAAATAATTAATTATATATTATATTAAATTTACATGCATAGTTGACTTGTAATTTTTGTTCCGATAAGTCGTACGTCATCACTCGACTTATGTCCCGGTTCCGGTTTTTCGAGTGTCCCTTCGTACGTTGAGAAAACTTGTACATTACGTTTCGCGACTCGTACCTTTGTCAAAATATAGTCTTAAATTATTCCTAAACTATACCACTCAAAGTATATCTTAAACTTTCGAGTATTTTGGTCATTTACTTCTATAAATCATCGTCTCGTTATTTGTTATTATATATATAATAACAGATTGTTTTATGACCAAGTTAATATTATATTTAAATATATATATTCAATATTTAATAAACACGTTTTTAAAATACATAACACAGGTTATTCATATATCTAATTCCAACAGTTAATATTCCTTATTATTGTATGTGTCCAAGTTACGTTATTTAAACAAACACTTTATCATTTGTTCCGAATACCGTTAAAAATGAATGATTTCTCAAATCAACGTGGACCTCTCAACAGAGACCCGTAATGATATCATAATTCTTAAGAGACTCAGTAAATGTCTTTTACTTGAATCGTTTGGCATAATCTTTTAACTCCGTAGTTAAATATATCAATCAGGTAATCAATCAAATAAGATTAATGCACAGTATCATATACCCAACACTTAGTTACGTTTTCAAGTTATAGTATATGTATCGATTTACATATAATTATTCGTGCATCATCGTGAATAAACGAAAGGTAATTGAATAGTTCAAGAATTTTGAGATTCAGTTTAACAGACTTTGCTTATCGTATCGAAATCATATAAGATTAAGTTTAAATTTGGTCAAAAATTTCCGGGTCATCACACCTTGCTTTGAGGCTTCACAATATATCACAAAATCATCATTTCCTTCAGGTAATGACAATATAGGTGCCGTAGTTAACTTTTTCTTTAACAATTGAAACGCTTTTTCTTGTTCATCTTTCTATTCAAATTTCTTCCCTTTATGCGTTAATGCAGTCAAGGGTTTTGCTATTCTGGAAAAGTCATGGATGAACCTTCTGTAGTAACCATCCAGTCCTAAAAATTGGCGTATATGCTTCGGAGTTTTCGGGGTTTCCCACTTTTCAACGGTTTCAATCTTTACTGGATTCACCTGAATACCTTCTTTGTTCACTACGTGACCGAGAAATTGAACTTCTTCCAACCAAAATGCACACTTTGAAAACTTAGCGTACAGTTTTTCCTTCCTTAATAACTCTAGCACTTTTCTCAAATGTTCTTCATGCTCTTGGCCATTCTTTGAGTAAATAAGTATGTCATCGATGAAAATAATGACAAACTTGTCAAGGTATGGTCCATACACTCGGTTCATGAGGTCCATGAACACAGTTGGTGCGTTGGTCAACCCAAACGGCATAACCATAAACTCGTAATGATCGTAACGCGTCCTAAAAGCAGTCTTTGGAATATCATCCTCCTTCACCCGCATTTGATGATACCCAGAACGTAAATCAATCTTCGAATAAATCGACGAGCCTTGTAGTTGATCAAATAAGTCGTCGATTCTCGATAGTGGGTAGCGGTTCTTGATGGTAAGTTTGTTCAACTCTCGGTAGTCGATACACAACCTAAATGTACCATCCTTCTTCTTGACAAACTAAACAGGAGCTCCCCATGGTGATGTACTTGGTCGAATGAAACCACGCTCTAAAAGTTCTTGTAACTGACTTTGTAATTCTTTCATTTCGCTGGGTGCAAGTCTGTATGGAGCACGAGCTATTGGTGCAGCTCCTGGTACAAGATTTATCTGAAATTCAACGAATCGATGTGGGGGTAATCCCGGTAATTCTTTCGAAAATACATCGGGAAATTCTTTTGCGACGGGAACATCACTGATGTTCTTTTCTTCAGGTTTAACTTCCTTGATGTGTGCTAGAATGACGTAACAACCTTTTCTTATTAGTTTTTGCACCTTCAAACTACTAATAAGATTTAATTTCGCATTGCTTTTTTCTCCATACACCATTAAAGGTTTTCCCTTTTCACGCATAATGCGAATAGCATTTTTGTAACAAAAGACCTCTGCTCTCACCTTTTTCAACCAGTCCATGCCAATTATTACATCAAAACTCCCTAACTCGACTGGTATTAAATTAATTTACCGTTTGCTAATTCGAGTAAAAATTTACTATCCAAAGGCATCAATGGGCAACTTAATTTAGCACAAAAATCTCTACTCATATAGCTTCTATCTGCACCCGACTCAAATAAAACATAAGCAGATGAATTGTCAATAAGAAGCGTACCCATAACAAGCTCCGAGTCTTCCTGCGCTTCTGCCGCATTAATATTGAAAACTCTTCCGCGGCCTTGCCCATTAGTATTCCCTTGGTTTGGGAAATTTCTAATAATGTGCCTCGGTTTTCCACATTTATAACAAACTACGTTGGCATTATTTGTTCCGACCTTATTCGTTTCTTTATTTTTGTTGTTCTTTGGTCCGTAAATCTCACATTTTGCCGCGACCACTCTCTTACACTTGGTACAAACTGTTGTGCAAAACACATTCGGATGGTACTCTGCACACCTGAAGCATGGTTGTTTCTGTTGTTTGTTGTTATTGAGGTTGTTGTTGGGATTGTTATTGTTGTTGAAACGGTTGTTGTAGTTGTTGTTGTTGTTGGGTCGTTTGTTGTAGTTATTGTTAGGATTGCGGTTATTGTTGCGATTGTTGTTGCGATTGTGGTTGTAATTGTTATTGTTGTTGTACTGGTGACTCTTGTCACCGTTTTCCTCCCACTTCCTCTTGAGTTGTTTCGTGTTGGCTTCTTCGGCCGCCTGTTCTTTAATTCTCCCCTCGATCTGATTTATGAGTTTATGAGCCATTCGACTTGCCTTCTGTATGGAAGCGGGCTCGTGTGAACTCACATCTTCTTGAATCCTTACTGGTAACCCTTTTACAAACGCGTCGATCTTCTCTACTTCATCTTCAAACGCTCCTAGACACAATAGGCACAACTCTGTGAATCGTCATTTATATGTGGTAATGTCAAATCCTTGTGTTCGTAACTCTCTATGTTCTACCTTGAGCTTATTGACTTCGTTTCTAGGACGGTACTGCTCGTTCATCAATTTCTTGAATGCCGACGACGGTAGTGCGTAAGCAGCATTTTGTCCTACCTGTTCAAGATAGGTGTTCCACCACGTTAAAGCAGTACCTGTGAAGGTATGCGTAGCGTACTTAACTTTGTCCTCTTCAGTACACTTACTTATGGCAAACACCGATTCGACCTTCTCGGTCCACCGTTTCAATCCAATTGGTCCTTCGGTTCCATCAAATTCCAAAGGTTTGCAGGCAGTGAATTCTTTGTAGGAGCATCCTACATGATTTCTTGTGGAATTAGTTCCACTGCTAGATCCAGAGTTATTGTTATTTTGCATCGCAGCCTGTACTACGGCTATGTTTGCTGTAAGGAAAACACGGTAGTCTTCCTCGCTCATGTTCAAATTCTGACGAGTCGCCGGTGCCATTTCCTTCAAAAATAGCCAAAAGAATTGAGTTAATCATATAGAATTTAAGAGTAGTCAATAGTATTTCGTAGCATAATATGAACTTATTTATAAAAGCTTTTTCTTCATATTAGCATTTTATAGTTTTAATTCGGGTAGTACCTACCCGTTAAGTTCATACTTAGTAGCTATTATACAATTCAACTACTATGATTCTATATGAAAAACTTATTACAATAATTTTTCGCGTTCAACCTTTTATACAATATTTTACAAACATACAATACCACTATTATACATATAGGATGAAATATAGCACATAATAACTTGCTACACAGCAGCTATAAAGGTAATTCTAATTAATACGCAAGTTGTTCAGCAAAAGCAATAAAGATACGTAATTCATAAGTCCAGAAACAGGTCATACATTCTAGTTTTACTAAAACGACTTCCCATCCTTGATCTTGTGGAATGTAACCGTTATGACCATTGTCTAGGTAGCATGTTGTAATGTCGTCAAAAGGACGAGGGTTTCGTAATGCCCAACAGCCTCGTAGTAATCTAAAAACCTTGTTTCTTACCCCAACTACTGAGTCCGTCACTTGTGGGAATGTTTCATTTAATAGTTGTAATCCGATGTTATTTTGCTCACTTTGGTGAGAAGAGAACATCACTAACCCGTAAGCATAACATGCTTCTTTATGTTGCATGTTAGAAGCTCTTTCTAATTCATGAAATCCTATATTGGGATATGTTGAGTCAAAATAGGTTCTTAACCCGTAGCGAAAAATTGCATTTGGATTCCCCGCATTTAACGCTTTAAAGAAAACACGGCGTAACTTACGGTCTCCCCAATGTGATATACCCCACATATCAAAGGAAATCCTTTTATAAACTAAGGCATTTCTGGAAAGTCTTTCAAATGTTTGACAAGTTAATTTCGTCATAACTAATTATGCTGATGAATTCTGACCGACTCTAGACAAGATTTCATCAATCATATCCTCTGGTAGGTCTTCTAAAATATTCGGTTGTTTACCCTTCTCGTCCATTTTGTATTTTTATACTGTAAAAATAGACGAGGGTTAGATTCATAAAAGATAATTAACAAACAATACAAGCAATTTTACATTTATCAAAAAAGAACAAGCACACTATATTACATATATTACATAACATGATTACAACTCTTTAATCCGACTCACTCGTTTCTTCTTCTTCGGACTTGGTTCGTTTTGCTAATTTCCTAGGGATATATGATGCTCCCCTAATACGAACTGTCGTTTTCCACAATGGTCTAGAAAAATCTGGTAGTTTAGAGGTTCCCGGATTATTGTTACATTTTAGGAAATACAGACGTTGCCGATACATATAAAGTTCATCGGGGTTGGAATCAGGTTTCTCTATTTCTATAACATCATTGGAATCCTCATCGGGATCCGATTCATCAAAAAATTGGTAATCTTCCTAATATTTTGCTTCCTCGGCGGAAACACCATTGACCATTATTGACTTTGGTCCGTTGGTTGAGGATTTTCTTTTATTTAACTGATTTACTGTAGGTATCAATATTTCTTCCTCCAGAACCTCTTCTTCTTCCGGTTCTTCCTCTTCCGGTTCCTCCTCTTCCGGTTCCTCTTTTTCCGGTTCCTCCTCTTCTGGTTCCTCTTCTTCCGGCTCCTCTTCTTCCGGTTCCTCCCCGGGAATTTGTGAATCTTCCCAAAGTATATTCGACTCTTCATTATTATTAGGTGAGACGATGGGATTTGTACTAGAGGTAGACATCTATCACACAATATCAAACACGTTAAGAGATTAATATATCACATAATATTTACATGTTAATAATATATAATTTCCAACAAAAAAGTTAAGCAATCGTTTTTTTTTTTTAAAGAAAAACACGGTCGAAGTCCAGACTCACTAATGCATCCTAACAAACTCGATAAGACACACTAATGCAAAAATTCTAGTTCTCTAAGATCAACGCTCGGATACCAACTGAAATGTCCCGTTCATATTTATTATAAACGTTTCATATTAATTGATTTCGTTGCGAGGTTTTGACCTCTATATGAGACGTTTTTCAAAGACTGCATTCGTTTTTAAAACAAACCATAACCTTTATTTTATCGACAAGGTTAACAAGACACCACCTAGATTATCCAGAAATGATAATCTAACAAATATCACACTTACACACTACTAATACATATTGGTTTACAAATATTAATATGTTACAACAAAATAAATCTCGAATGCAGTTTTAAACAATATTATACAAGCATGCTGACACCAAATCTTGTCCATATAATAGCATGCAACAGCGAAAGCTCTTAATAATCACCTGAGAATAAACATGCTTTAAACGTCAACAAAAATGTTGGTGACTTATAGGTTTAACCTATATTTATCAAATCATAATAATAGACCACAAGATTTCATATTTCAATATACATCCCATACATAGAGATAAAAATCATTCATATGGTGAACACCTGGTAACCGACCTTAACAAGATGCATATAGAATATCCCCTATCATTTCGGGACTCCCTTCGGACATGATGAATTAGAAATACTAAAGCATCCGGTACTTTGGATGAGGCTCTTTGGGCTCAATAGCTCTATCTTTAGGATTAGCGTCAATTAGGTTGTCTGTTTCCTAATTCTTAGATTACCAGACTGAAAAGGGGCATATTCGGTTTAATAATCCAGCCATAGAATGTAGTTTCATTTACTTGTGTCTATTTTGTAAAAACTTTATAAAACTGCATGTATTCTCATCCCAAAATATTAGATTTTAAAAGTGGGACTATAACTCACTTTCACAGATTTTTACTTCGTCGGGAAGTAAGACTTGGCCACTGGTCGATTCACGAACCTATAACAAATATGTACATATATCAAAGTATGTTCAAAATATATTTACAACATTTTTAATACGTTTTGCTGTTTTAAGTTTATTAAGTCAGCTGTCCTTGTTAGTAACTTACAACTAGTTGTCCACAGTTAGATGTACAGAAAATAAAGCAATATATATTATCTTGAATCAATCTACGACCTCGTGTATACAAGCCTCAGGCTAGACCACAACTCAAAGTATATATAATATTTTGGAATCAACCTCAACCCTGTATAGCTAACTCCAACATTACTGCATATAGAGTGTCTATGGTTGTTCCGAAATATATATATAGATGGGTCGATATGATATGTCAAAACATTATATTCGTGTCTATGGTATCCCAAGATTAGATAATATATTAGAATACATGTATAATACAATATGAGTTAGCTAGGATATGATTAATATAGATTTGTTACCAATTTTCACGCAGCTACAACAAGAAAAATTATCCAATCTTGTTTTACCCATAACTTCTTCGTTTTAAATCCGTTTTGAGTGTTTCAAGTTGCTATGGTTTCATATTGAACTTAAGTTTATGAATCTAAACAGAAAAAGTATAAGTTTATAGTTGGAAATATAGGTTACAAGTCAGTTTTGTAAAGGTAGTCATTTCAGTCGAAAGAACGACGTCTAGATGACCATTTTGGAAAACATACTTCCACTTTGAGTTTAACCATGATTTTTAGATATAGTATCATGTTTATAAGAAAAATCATTTTTCCAGAAGAACAACTTTTAAATCAAAGTTTATCATAGTTTTTAATTAACTAACCCAAAACAGCCCGCGGTGTTACTACGACGGCGTATATCTGAATTTACAGTGTTTTTTCGTGTTTCCAGGTTTTAAATCATTAACTTAGCATATAATATAGATATAGACCATGTGTTTAGTTGATTTTAAAAGTCAATTTAGAAGGATTAACTTTATTTGCGAACAAGTTTAGAATTAACTAAATTATGTTCTAGTGATTACAAGTTTAAATCTTCGAATAAGATAGTTTTATATGTATGAATCGAATGATGTTATGAACATCATTACTACCTTAATTTTAGTAGGTAAACCTACTGGAAATTAGAAAAATAGATCTAGCTTCAAAGGATCCTTGGATGGCTTGAAAGTTCTTGAAGCAGAATCATGACACGAAAACAAGTTCAAGTAAGATTTCCACTCGAAATAAGATTGTTATAGTTATAGAAATTGAATCAAAGTTTGAATATGAGTATTACATTGTATTAGAAAGGTATCTTACTGTAAATAAGAAAGATTTCTTGAGGTTGTATGATCACTTTACAAGATTGGAAGTAAGCTAGCAAACTTGGAAGTATTCTTGATTTTATGAAACTAGAACTTATAGAATTTATGAAGAACACTTAGAACTTGAAGATAGAACTTGAGAGAGATCAATTAGATGAATAAAATTGAAGAATGAAAGTGTTTGTAGGTGTTTTTGGTCGTTGGTATATGGATTAGATATAAAGGATGTATAATTTTGTTTACTTGTAAATATGTCATGAATGATTACTAATATTTTTGTAATTTTATGAGATATTTCATGCTAGTTGCCAAATGATGGTTCCCACATGTGTTAGGTGACTCACAAGGGCTACTAAGGGCTGATCATTGGAGTGTATATACCAATAGTAAATACATTTAGAAGCTGGGTATTGTACGAGTACGAATACGAGTGCATACGAGTAGAATTGTTGAAGAAAATAAACGAGGATGTAATTGTAAGCATTTTTGTTCAGTAGAAGTACTTTGATAAGTGTCTTGAAGTCTTTAAAAAGTGTATGAATACATATTAAAGCACTACATGTATATACATTTTAACTGAGTCGTTAAGTCATCGTTAGTCGTTACATGTAAGTGTTGTTTTGAAACCTTTAGGTTAACGATCTTGTTAAATGTTATTAACCCATTGTTTATTATATCTAAATAGATGTTAAATTATTACATTATCATGATATTATGATGTATTAATATATCTTAGTATGATATATATATATAATTAAATGTCGTTACAATGATAATCGTTACATATATGCCTCGTTTCGAAATCCTTAAGTTAGTAGTCTTGTTTTTACATATGTAGTTCATTGTTAATATACTTAATGATATGTTTACTTATCATAATACCATGTTAACTATATATATATATATATATATATCCATATATATGACATCATATAGTTTTTACAAGTTTTAACGTTCGTGAATCACCGGTCAACTTGGGTGGTCAATTGTCTATATGAAACCTATTTCAATTAATCAAGTCTTAACAAGTTTGATTGCTTAACATGTTGGAAACACTTAATCATGTAAATAATAATTTCATTTAATATATATAAACATGGAAAAGTTCGGGTCACTACATGGCGCATACCCTAATGAACCAAATCACCAGCCAAGAACCAGAAAAGGCTAAATCTGAATTGGGTAGTAGTGAGAAGTGTAAGTGGGATAACAACAAGGGGAGGGTCTATGATCAAAACTTGGCTAAGCGACATGAAGGTTTTAAGGGAAACAACCTCAACCCAAACCCTAGCTCGAACTCTAACTACAAGGGTAGTCTTCCGCAGTGCAAGAGATGCTACAAGCATCACACCGGGTACTGCAACGTGGTCTGCGAAAAATGTAAAAGGACTGGGTATATTGGCAAAGACTGCAACATCACCACCCTGAATGTGAAGACAAACCCTACTGGACCGATAAAGTGTTATGAGTGTGGACAACCGGGCCACATCAAAAATGAGTGTCCCAACAAGCGAAAGGACCGCGGACCACCTCGTGGCAGAGCTTTCAACGTAAGCGCAAGGGATGCCCGTGAGAACCCCGACTTGGTTACAGGTATATTCACTATCAATAATCTATTAGCTTCTGTCCTATCTGATACTGGTGCTGATAGAAGTTATGTATGTAGACACTTTTACTCTAAGAGAAATTGGTCGTTAGTTCCTTTAAAGGAGAGTATGCTTGTAGAGGTAGCCAACGGAAAACTTGAGAAAGTTGACCAAATTAGCCGAGGAGCTATTATCAACATAGCAGGTGTGGGTTTCGAGATTGACTTGATACCCATTAAGTTGGGAAGCTTTGATGTTATTGTCGGTATGGACTGGTTGACCAAGATAAGGGCTGCCATTATCAGTGGAGATAAAGCTCTTCCTATACCACACGAAGATGGTGAGCCACTGATTATTTACGGAGAGAGATGTAGCTCGAAACTGAATCTCATTAGTTGCATGAAAGCGCAAAAGATCATGAAGAAAGGACATCTTGCTGTTCTAGCACATGTGAAAACATTAGATACCGAAGTGAAGAGCGTGGGCGATGTACGAATTGTGAACGAATTTTCTGATGTCTTTCTAGAAGAATTGCCTGGATTACCGCCACCGAGAGCAGTAGAGTTTCAGATCGATTTAGTGTCAGGGGCTGCACCTGTAGCTCGCGCACCTTATCGACTCGCACCTTCCGAAATGCAAGAGTTATAGAGCTAACTACAAGAACTGCTAGACCGTGGATTTATCCAACCAAGTTTCTCGCCTTGGGGTGCACCTGTTTTATTTGTGAAGAAGAAGGACGGATCATTCCTGTGACGACCTGGGAATTTCTGACCAAATTTAAACTTAATCTTTATATGATATCGACAAGATAAACAAAGTCTGTAATGTCGAGTCTCGAAAACTTTGAAACTATGTTCATATATTAAATTGACCTTCTGACTTGTTTTGATGATTCACGAACAATTGTTTGTAAATACATAAATGTATATAAATGTAAGTATATATATGTAATAATTGGAAATAATAAAATGTAATTATTAGACATTATAATGTAAAACAATAACTAAGTTACTATTAAAATGAATACTTATATATAAATATAATTCCTATACATAACTAATATTGTATGTAATATATATAAAATATAAAATATATAAATATAAAATATGCAGGATATATTATTAATATATTAAATATAATTATAAATTATAATATAGTTCTTATATTAATAAATATTACTTTCATTAGTAACATTAATACCAGTATTATTAACATTATTAATTTAATACATAAAATAAAAATATGAGAATTGATAAGCATAATTCGTTGTATCAACATTATTAATATTACTCTCATTACTAGTATCAATATTAATATAAGTATTATTATTTGTATTATTAAGATATATATTAGATAGATATGAAAAATGAAACATGTAACTTGTGGTTATTAGTAATATTATCAAGTACTATCATTAAAAATCATAATTTTCATTATTATCATTAATAATATGATCATTACTATTTTCATGGTTATTATTATAATTACCATTATTTATTATCATTAATATTAGTATTAGTGATATTATTATCATTATTATTATTTCTATTATTATTATTTCTATTATTATTATTAATATTATTTTGATTTGTATTATTATTATTATTATTATTATTATTTTCTATTATCAGTATTTTCTATAACACTTTATTATTTGATATTAACATTATTAATATTATGATTAATTCCTTTATTATTATTATTAGTATATTTATTATTAATCTTTATATTTACATTTAGTAGTCAATAATTTAGATAGAAACAAACTGATTGGAATAAAAAACTGAAAACTTGTACGAATCAGTGGAAAACTCACTATCTGATTCCTCTTTATTTTATTTTATTTTTTTTGTCTTATCCATCTATATCGAATATCCTTGTCGAAAAATCAGTTAAGGGTCGGTTTCAATTGTCAATTACAAACATTAAGTGATCAATTATCTTTACAGCATCACTCAATTATCCTATAAGATCCCCTACTTACTGAAATTCGTGAATTAAAAACAGAAAAATTAAAAACACCATAGGTGTCGACCTCTGTTCCCGTCTCAGCTTTCAAATGTTTCAAAAACGAATTTAATTTCAAAATGTATTAATGCTATATTGTTAGGAATCGTCTATGTAAAATTTCTGTAAAATATCAAGGCCCAATTCTTCCTAACAAAGTTTGATTGTCGAGTCAAAGTTATGTTTCAAAAAAAGTCAACATATGTTCTTCGGATAATTCCGAACTTTCTGTTTTGATTTAAATAAAATTGATGTTTGAGAAAGTTTCCAGGTGTCGTTTACAAACTATTTCACGTTGTAAGTTATATCTAAAACACTCTTAATCTCAAAATCACCATTTATGTTCATCGTTCCTATCTTTTTCTGTTACAGCGAGCTGTATAAACTCTTTCTGCTATTTTAATTAATACCAACGAATTTCATACAGCCTTTTTTAGTTTATAAATCCAGGAAAAACAAAACCAATGTGTGGGTGTGTGATTGAATTGAGCCTGAGTCGATTTAGGTTTATGAAAACGAAGTAGAAATAGGGTGACAGGATAATCGGGTTATAAATTAATTTGATTGGGATTATAACAGAAAGACAGTCACAGAGCAATGGTGTAGAGTGTTAGCGGGTTTCGAGAGGTCGGGGGTCCGAGTCCCTGGAAGGATTGTAGTCTTTTTAGGTCGATTTTGTTAAGGTAGTCTCATCTTTTTATTATTATTATTATTATTATTATTATTGTTATTATTATTATTATTATTATTATTATTATTATTATTATTATTATTATTATTATTATTATTATTATTATTATTATTATTATTATTATTGTTGTTGTTGTTGTTGTTGTTATTGTTATTATTATTATTGTTATTTTTAATGCTTATTAGTAATGCTTCTTAGTATTAACACATGTATTATTATAAAGATTATCGTTTAGTATTATGATTAGAATTACCATTAGGATTATTATTATTATCATTAGTATTACTAATATTAATATTATTATCATCATCATTACAATTAATATTAAGATTTTTATTACTATCACTTTTACTAAAAATTATTATTTTGATATCACTAAAACTATCATTATTGTTGTTATCACGATTATTATTGTAGTTATCTTTAGCAATGTTAATAAAAGTAATAATATTTAGTATTATTGTTATTATCATTAATATTAATATTATTATTAGTATGATTATATTTAATATAAGTATTACTAATATTATTATGAGTAGGATTACAAATTGATGTTATAGAAGCCTTAGTTTTTAGTTAGAAGTTTAACATAAAGATTTTGATTATGATTAACATTAGTATTGTTATTAATATTATCACGAGTAATGAAATTACTATAATAATTATTATTATTAAGTATTATGTATAACTATAAAAATTATTTTTTTCATTATCATTATTAATAAACTTTTCAATTTTAAAAATTACTATTATTAGTGTTATTATATGATGTATTATTAAAACTAACATTAATATTAATATACACATTAATATTATCACTATTATTATTTTAATCACTACAAGTATTATTTTGGTATTATTATAAATACTATTTTAACAAACAAATGGAATATATATATATATATATATATATATATATATATATATATATATATATATATATATATATATATATATATATATATATAATAATTAATACATATAACATAACTATATTAGAATTGTTATTATAAATAAAAAATTTCTATCTAAAGTAAATAAAGTAAATATATCTAACTAAACCATTAAGGAAACCTATAAGTTAATAAATATAATTATATCACTAATAATAATAACAATATATATAAATATTTATTCGATTACATTTATATATACTAATGAATACACAAATGATATAGGTTCGTGAATCCAAGGCCAAACCTGCATTGTTCAGTATCGTCATATGTATTTTTACTACAACATACATTATTGTGAGTTTCATTTGCCTTTTTACCCTTTATATTTTTGGGCTGAGAGTACATGCGCAACTTTTTTAAAATGTTTTACGAAATAGACACAAGTAATCGAAACTACATTATATGGTTGAATGATCGAAGCTGAATATGCCCCTTTTAGCTTGGTAGCCTAAGAATTAGGGAACATCACTAATTTTGAGAATTAGTGCACGCCTAATTGACGCGAATCCTAAAGATAGATCTATGGGCCCGATGAACCCCATCCAAAGTACCGGATGCTTTAGTACTTCGATGTTGTTTTATATCATGTCCGAAGGATTTCCCGGAATGATAGGGGATATTCTTATATGCATCTTGTTAATGTCGGTTACCAGGTGTTCAATCCATATGAATGATATTTTTGTCTCAATGCATGAGACGTATATTTATGAGAAATGGAAATGAAAATCTTGTGGTCTATTAAAATGATGGAAATGATTATTTATGTTAAACTAATGAACTCACCAACCTTTTGGATGACACTTAAAAGCATGTTTATTCTCAGGTATTAAAGAAATCTTCCGCTGTGCATTTGCTTATTTTAGAGATATTACTTGGAGTCATTCATGACATATTTCCAAAGACGTTGTATTCGAGTCATTGAGTTCATCAAGATTATTATTAAGTCAATTATAGTTGAATATATTATGAAATGGTATGCATGCCATCAATTTTCGATGTAAAGAAAGTTTGTCTTTTAAAAACGAATGCAATGTTTGTAAAATGTATCATATAGAGGTCAAATACCTCGCGATGTAATCATATGTTATTGTATTCGTGCTTATGGATTAGGACGGGTCTTTACAATTCCACATGTGTATCGACTACCGTGAACTCAACAAATTGATGATTAAGAATCGGTATCCTCTTCCCCGAATTGACGATCTTTTTGATCAACTACAAGGATCGAGCGTTTACTCTAAGATCGATTTGCAATCCGGTTATCACCAGTTGAGGGTGAAAGATCGCGATGTGATGAAGACTGCATTCAGAACTCGTTATGGTCATTATGAGTTTCTCGTGATGCCATTCGGTTTAACCAACGCACCTGCCGTGTTTATGGATCTCATGAATCGTGTATGCAAGTCATACCTGGATAAGTTTGTTATCGTCTTCATAGATGATATCCTCATCTATTCCAAAAGCGAAGAAGAACATGAGCAACATCTTCGTCTAGTATTGGAACTCTTGAGACAAGAGCAACTTTATGCAAAATTCTCCAAGTGTGAGTTTTGGTTGAAGGAAGTCCAATTTCTGGGTCATGTTGTAAGTGATCAAGGTATCAAAGTTGATCCCACAAAGATCGAAGCTATCAGCAAGTGGGAAACCCCCACTACTCCGACTCATATCCGCCAATTTTTAGGCCTCGCCGGTTACTACCGAAGATTTATTGAAGGTTTCTCTCTGATTGCACATCCTTTGACCGCGCTGACTCACAAAGGGAAAAAGTTCATTTGGTAACCCGAACAGGAATCAGCATTTCAAACCTTGAAAAAGAAGTTAACCACCACACCTATCTTATCACTTCCTGAAGTTAGTGACGATTTCGTCGTTTATTGCGATGCTTCGAAAAGTGGTTTTGGTTGCGTACTGATGCAACGAACAAAGGTTATCGCTTACGCCTCCCGACAACTGAAGATTCACGAACGAAATTACACAACGCACAATCTCGAGCTTGGAGCCGTTGTCTTTGCATTAAAGCTGTAGAGACACTACCTTTATGGAACAAAGAGCCCTATTTTCACCGATCATAAAAGCCTCCAACACATCTTTGATCAGAAGCAACTGAACATGAGACAGCGTCGATGGATCAAGACACTGAATGACTATGATTATGAACTTCCTTATCACCCTGGCAAGGCCAATATTGTAGCTGACGCTTTGTGTAAAGACCCGTCCTAATCCATCTGGACAAAGTCCATACCGATTATAAATGATTCACAACAGTTGATTACATCGCGAGGTATTCGACCTCTATATGATACCTTTTACAAACATTTCATTCAATTTTAAAAGACAATTTTTTCTTTACAAAGAAAATTGATGACAGGCATACCATTTCAGAATATATCCAACTATAATTGACTTAATAACAATCTTGATGAACTCGACGACTCGAATGCAACGTCTTTTGAAATATGCCATGAATGACTCCAAGTAATGTTTCTAAAATGAGCAAATGCACAGCGGAAGATTTTATTTCGTACCTGAGAATAAACATGCTTTCAAGTGTCAACCAAAAGGTTGGTGAGTTCATTAGTTTAACCTAAATAAACATTTTCATCATTTTAATAGACCACAAGATTTTCATTTCTCATAAATATACGTCCCATGCATAGAGACAAAAATAATCATTCATATGGATTGAACACCTGGTAACTGACATTCACAATATGCATATATGAATATACCCATCATTCCGGGATCCTCCTTCGGACATGATATAAATTTCGAAGTACTAAAGCATCCGGTACTTTGTATGGGGCTTGTTGGGCCCGATAGATCTATCTTTAGAGTTCGCGTCAACTAGGGTGTCTGTTCCCTAATTCTTAGATTACCAGACTTAATAAAAAGGGGCATATTCGATTTCAATAATTCAACCATATAATGTAGTTTCGATACTTGTGTCAATTTCGTAAAACAGTTATAAAAACAGCGCATGGATTCTCAGTCCCAAAATATATATTGCGAAAGCATTTAAAAAGGGATTAATGAAACTCATTTAATGTATTTTGTAGTAAAAATACATATGACGTCTTTAAACAAGTGTAGGGTTGACCTCGGATTCACGAACCTATATCATTTATATATATATATATATATATTAACACATATAATTGTAATCGACAAATTATATATGTATTTATTAGTGATATCATTTAATAACTTATATGTTTTATTAAGATATTAATATAGTTATTTTATATGTAATAAGTATATTTTTACATAATATTACTTGTTTTAAAATAATAGTTATAATAATACTAAAATAATATTAGTAATGATAAAAATAATAATAATGTCTCTAAAAATAATACTAATAATAATAATGATAATAATAATAATTTTGATAAAAATGATAATTTTCTACTACTGATAATAATAATAAAAATGATAATTTTAATATTTTTGATAATAAAAACGATAATAATAATAATAATAGTAATAATAATAACTATAATAACTATGATAATACTAATTTTACTAATAATGATAATAATAATAATGATATTAATACTAATAATACTTATTTTAATAATAATAATGATAACGATATTAACGATAATAATTATAATAATACTTATAATACTTAATGCTAATACTTTTTATGAATGATAATAATATTAATCATATAACAACAATAATTACTAATAATAACAATAATAATAAAAATAGAAATAATAGTAATAATAACTACCTTAATGGAAAGAGCTTTAGAAAATATAAATAAACTGCCTGCGCCTAGGCTCGAACCCACGACCTCTCGCTCCCCCACAAACATCCTTAACCACTAGTCTGATTCTATTTATTTGTTATAATTCAAAACTATTTATATTAAACCCGATATATCCATTTTTCTGGTCCATGTCTAACCTTGGCCCAACTTAATTATTTCGGCCCATTGTATTTCGTAGCCTAATAGCGATTCATAAGCCCTAATTCAATTGTAATTTATTTGGCCCAAGATGTATTAAGGTTCCTGTGCCCATATACATTTACGTACCCACTTATCATAAACAAAATATCATGGTTTCGGTTTCATCATCATTACATCATCAACCACTTAATATCATAATCACCATCGCTTTTATGATCCTTATCTTCTTCATCCATAGTAATCACCAATCAATCATCCTAAACCGAAAATCCAAAGGAAACAAATACGGTCCATCAAGCAAATAACATATTTTAAATTAAATGGAACAAGGGTTTAGTGGATGGTGGGTTTGATTCGTCTGGTCCACAGAACACTAAACAAAACATATTCATCTGTACAACTCATCATCTTCATCTTATATCCCCTCCGTATTTTCGTTGAATCAAAAAAAAAAAAAATGCAGTTACAGCGGCAGCCATGGCTGTTGCAGCTGTGGTAATGAAATCACTATGGTTCCAAGGTACTTGTATTGAACTGTTGGTTTGTTGTTTTGGTTATAACAGAAAACGAAAGTTCAAGCATCATGTTTTCATTGATTGTTATTTGATTGAAACTAAAACAGGCATAGCAATAGTTGTTTGATGATGAAGGTGGCGGTTTTCCTACTGCAACACAGCAGCAACACACCAACAATAGATTTGGTGATGGGTGTTGAACGGTGTTAGTTTCTAGTTTAGTTTGAACAGAAATGATAAAACACAACTTACCATATAACTATTCATCGTCTTCTCAAGTGGGTTTCGTGGTGATGGTTTCTTTGAGATCGTAATCGACAAGAAAACAGGAAAACAAATGTAACAGCAGGAATTGTTGCTTAATCAGCCGTAAAGAAACAAAAATATATATTGTAGCAGGAGGGTGGTGATGTTTAAAAGTGGGTTTCGATCGTTACAAGTTGAAGGTGTTAAACCGAACCGTATAGCAGCATCTTTTGATGATTTTGGTTTGGTGATCATGGTTGTGGCAGGAATATGGTGGTTAAATGGGTGATGAATAAGGTGTGTTAAGGTGTCGATTATGGTGTTTCACGATGGTGATTCTTGCTTCGAAAAATAAAAGACAAACGGAAGTGAGGGTGTGGTGGTTCAGATGTTTGAGATCGATGTAGTGGCGAGGTGTTGAATGGTGAATAAAAGAAGTCGGTGGTAGAGTGATTGCTTTGATCAAGTGTTAAGATGATTGAATATACATACATTTATATATATAATAATATATACCTATTATATTCTATAAATCCCATATGGATGAATGATTGAAACATGCTGTATCGGAATTTCAACTTTGCAAACAGTAAAAACATCTAATTGTTTGTTGGATTAGGTGAATGAGAAAAGGAAAGGATTTGGAGTTGTTCAATTAATTCACCAAGTGGTGATAAAAGGTGTCTAGCAAGAAATAGGAGTGATAATTGGATGTCTCTGCAAGTGGGGTTTATATCATTATCTATTGTATCGAATATGTACACACATATATATATATATAGAAGATTAGATTAGAGAGATTATAAAGTAGATAATAATAAGAATTAATTATTCAAATGAATTTAAAACATGTTTGAAAGAGTTAGCAGTCCTTTCTTTTATAATTTACTTGTGGACATCATCATTATAGGAATAGTGTTTTGTGCTACGATGAAAACTAGTGGTGGATAAAAGTCCATAGAAAAAAAAAATCTCAAATTTTTACATTAACTATAATTATTTATTTTGGTCATTATGGTACATAAAATTTGATCATTTATTTATTAAATAAAAATTATATCATCTGTCCCTCTCATTTATGGGTAAAATATAAAAAGTGTTAAAATCAAATAATTAGATCTTAAATATACTTTTAATAAACCTATAACTTATATGACTCATTTTCGGATCACCTTTTATTTTAAAAACATATAAGTTAGTTTTTAACTTGATTAATAACCATCAAGATGATAAACGAGTGCTACGAGCGTTTATTAAATAAATTCTAAATTATATATAATCAATGTACTTTTCATATATAGATAGATTTATAGTAATGTCATGTATTATTTTATTTACACAAATAAACTAACTCATATAAGTTTCTATTTCAAATTAAAATATAATTACATTTATATTTATATTTAAATATGTGTGTATTTATTTACAAATAGTCGTTCGTGAATCATCGAGAGCAGTCGAAGGTCAATTGAATATATGAACATCGTTTCAAAATTTTCTAGACTCAACATTACATACTTTACTTATCGTGTCGGAAACATATAAAGATTAAGTTTAAATTTGGTCGGAAATTCCCGGGACGTCACAGTACCTACCCGTTAAAGAAATTTCATCAATTTGAGTGAGGTGGTCATGGCTGACAATAGAAATGTTTTCATGACAAATATGAGTTGATGAATAGAGTTTTATCATCATCGAGTAATACCGATAAAACAATTCGATTATTCGAAGCGTATGAGTGAAGTTATCACAAAAGAGTGAAATGAATAAATGAAGTTTCGTTTTAACTTTTGACGTTGCCTTGGTTGAATTCCGGAATTCAAGGGATTTAAAAGAAAATATTGGAAATCTATAAGATATGATTCTTCGGCGAATAAGGAAATTAAGATCTCTCTAATTAAATACGGTGATCTGCTTCGATTACTCTATCTGATATTTCTATTATAAATTAAACTCTTCCGTTCCATTATTCTCACCATCCCTATACTTTCCTTCTTGTTTCATACATCCAAAAGATTATGAAAATGCTTAATCCAGTTCTGATCCTTGTCCTCATCCTTACTATCGCAACAATCATTCTCCTTTCCCAACTTCCACCAGAGGAATCTGCTTTCTTCTACTTCGCTCTTGGGATTATAATGTTTTTAATTCTCCCGTGTCTTTATGTTGCGATAAACATTGATATACACGGTTTGTAATTTATGTGTTGTTATCGGGCTTTATATTCTCCCTTATATTTTTGATGACCCTGCTTCTGTCTCCTATAATCATAATATACAAGGTAGAAAGGAAAGGTAGTAGCACTATTTGATTAGTCAACTTACCAGAATTACAGAGGATAGAGCTATCAAGAATATATTTTCTTGATTCGTTCAGAAGTTAAGTAGAATGAAAGGGTTATGTAACATGGCACGTGATGATGTTATGATTCTGTGAATCATCACGTCCCATTAGAAACTCAACATGACTTACTGTAATATAATCACGTTGATCAAGTGTCATTATATTATACTAACTCATGCTTCAGTTCCCAATACTTCTTCAGAATCATTCATAATTCAAACTCGAATTTTAAAGAAATTTAGAAACTAAAATGGTTTCCTTTATGATGTAATACGGATAGCACAAAGAGATAACTAATTTCGGACAAGAAGATTTATGAAAATATCCTCAGAAATATCGAAGATATTTATGATGATATTTTGGGATTTCTAAGTTCGATGGTTGATGAAGAAAGATTTTTCGCAAGATTTTAAAATGAGTACAGAGCTAGATATTGGTTGAAGGTTTCATTGGATCCAGAATTTACCTGATTTCCTTGAATATATGGTATGGTCCTTGTATTTGTCCTTGGTCTCCTTCGTGGTTAGCTCAATCCATTTTCCAGTTCCAACTTTTCTGAGCTTTCCCAACATACTATTCTTTATCATCAAACTTCTGATAATTAAGGTCGTTTACTGTTGTCTACGATTTCTGCTGCTTCATTAGGCTTTTTCAACATTCAGAGTATTGATTTGTATACTGAGTGCTTTTTAGAATTTCAGGATTGTAGTACATAATTGTAGGAGATAAATGTTAAGTGTATACATATAACTGTTGATGTAGAAACGCCGCGAGATTCGAAATACTGATTGCTGATTCTCGGTAATTGATAGGGCAATCACCGTCACAAATACAGATGAGTACATGATATGGTTTTAATGAACAGATATAATGGTTCTTCGTAGAGATTTAAGCTAATGAGTAATGAAGTTGTTGGCAAGTTTACTGCTAATGTGATGGGATATAAACGGTTTCCCGGTAACGATGACGAAAGGGCAAACTTATATATCAAGAGTATAATAAGACTAATTCGAATGAAAGTTGAAGTTGATTTGCTGGAGCTGTGACAAAATTGACTGATTTGGAGAGGGATTGTAAAGTTATTTTCGGTAATAACAACGCCAAAAGAGCTAGCACAGATACTTGTTAAACGTTTACTCAGGTTCTGAGAGTTTTCAAGTGCATAACTATATGCATCAATCCCTTATTACGTAGATGAAGTACTGTTGGTTCATCCTCTCGATTGAGGTGTTTTCAAGAATTACGAAAGGTTTGAACGCAGATTGTAATCGTTAAGATACAAATGAGGTTTAAGATGAAATCAAGTGGCAAACTTGAAGAATTGTTTAGTTTCATAAGTTATAGTCAATATTTTAATTCATTTTAATTGTCCAATGTTATTAGTCCACAGTCGATAGTCCACAGTTGACAGTCCAATAATTCATATTCATATACAATTTAATATATAATATTCGAAATAATTAATACATATCGTGACCCGTGTACATGTCTCAGACTCGATCACAACTCAAAGTATATATATTATTATAGAATCAACCTCAACCCTGTATAGAGAACTCGATCATTACTGCATATAGAGTGTCTATGGTGATTCCAAATAATATATATAGATGCGTCAATATGATATGTCAAAACTTTGTATACGTGTCCCGATATTTAAAGTGCGTAAAATAAATAACAGAAATTAAATGACGATAAATTAAATGCGTAAAGTAAATAACAGAAATTAAATGACGATAAATAAAATTACGAGAATATAAATTGCGATAAATAAATTGTGATAATTAAATTGCGATAAATAAAAGGTAATACGGAATTAACAGTTAGCTAGGAACAGTTAGCGTGGATTCTTAACAAAATTTCTCATAGTTAATTTGTCTGTTTCTAACAAATTTTATTTTGTCAAATGTTTTCTTAATTATACCACTTGTTGGATTCTGATAGATCAAAATCCAAATATGAAATTGAATGAAAATGGTTATTATGCGGTGAACGGATACGTATATTTGTGGATGTAAGTAGGAAAGTAAATGACTGTTGAATCAGATTCGAAGAATGTACAGTGTAACTTATTAATGTGAAATCTAAATATTCCTCGGGTATTACCCACCCGTTAATATATTTTCATCATTAACAGTTTGTACGAAAAAAAAATATCAATTACAATCTTTATGAAAATATACTTACATATATATTTTCCTCAGATATAATCATGGATTTAATGAGTCAATATGATAATAGACTCATTTGATTTACCGTTAGAACAAGAATATATAATCTCTAAAACATTAGAGAATACATAATCTCCATGTCGAACAAACATAAATGATGTAGAACGTCATGTAGAACGATGATTATACTTGAGGTACAGAATGAGATGTTGAGGCATGGATTGTTGATGGTACTGGTGCTGTTACTGATGGTACTATTGGTGCCGATGATCTTGCTGAAGCTGGTAAGTTTTGCATCATATTTTCCAGGGCTACAACTCTAGCACGAAGTTTGCTGACTTCTTGTATTACTCCGGGATGATTGTCGGTCAGAACAAGTGGATGAATAAGGTTTAGAATTGTGGATAGAATATAATTGTGATGAGATACTCTGGAAATGAGAGAGAAAATGGTGTCTCGAACAGGTTCGCCGGTAAGTGCTTCAGGTTCATCGTCAAGAGGGTAATTTGGTTGGTGAAAAGGATCGCCTTCTTTGCGTCTCCATTGATTAAGTCGACTACGAACTCATCAGATGAATTGGGGATGGATGATTGGTTGATTCATTCTGGTGACACTGCTTTCGGAGCTTAGGTGAAACTCCATATCGGAATAGCTATCGGAATCCGAGGAATTTGAACTGGTTGAGGAATTCATCTCGTATAGATTAGTACCCTGCAATATATAATTTACATATGTATATATAATACTAAAATCCCATAAGTTACGGAGGAATCTACGGAAGCTGTCAGGCAAAGGTAACAATAACAGGTACGCTAAGATATGAATTTATCTATACACTGTCTATGCAATAGAGGCAGTATACATGTCTAGACTAAGAATGATACGCAGGTAATTTCCGACAAGAAGTGATAAGAAAAACTTTTGACATGCAGACACGGTTAAAGTCCAGACTCACTAATGCATCTAAACAACTATCAGTTAGACACACTAATGCAAGACCCGGTTCGCTAAGACCACCGCTCTGATACCAACTGTAAAGACCCGTCCTAATCCATCCGGACGAAGTCCATACCGATTATAAACGATTCACAACAGTTGATTATATCGCGAGGTATTCGACCTCTATATGATACCTTTTTACAAACATTTCATTCAATTTTAAAAGACAATTTTTTCTTTACAACGAAAATTGATGACAGGCATACCATTTCAGAATATATCCAACTATAATTGACTTAATAACAATCTTGATGAACTCGACGACTTGAATGCAACGTCTTTTGAAATATGTCATGAATGACTCCAAGTAATGTTTCTAAAATGAGCAAATGCACAGCGGAAGATTTTTTTTTCGTACCTGAGAATAAACATGCTTTCAAGTGTCAACCAAAAGGTTGGTGAGTTCATTAGTTTAACATAAATAAACAATTTTCATCATTTTAATAGACCACAAGATTTTCATTTCTCATAAATATACGTCTCATGCATAGAGACAAAAATAATCATTCATATGGATTGAACACCTGGTAACCGACATTCACAATATGCATATATGAATATCCCCCATCATTCCGGGATCCTCCTTCGGACATGATATAAATTTCGAAGTAGTAAAGCATCCGGTACTTTGGATGGGGCTTGTTGGGCCCGATAGATCTATCTTTAGAGTTCGCGTCAACTAGGGTGTCTGTTCCTTAATTCTTAGATTACCAGACTTAATAAAAAGGGGCATATTCGATTTCGATAATTCAACCATATAATGTAGTTTCGATACTTGTGTCCATTTCGTAAAACAGTTATAAAAACAGCGCATGTATTCTCAGTCCCAAAATATATATTGCGAAAGCATTTAAAAAGGGATTAATGAAACTCACTTAATGTATTTTGTAGTAAAAATACATATGACGTCTTTAAACAAGTGTAGGGTTAACCTCGGATTCACGAACCTATATCATTTATATATATATTAACACATATAATTGTAATCGACAAATTATATATGTATTTATTAGTGATATCATTTAATAACTTATATGTTTTATTAAGATATTAATATAGTTATTTTATATGTAATAAGTATATTTTTACATAATATTACTTGTTTTAAAATAATAGTTATAATAATACTAAAATAATATTAGTAATGATAAAAATAATAATAATGTCTCTAAAAATAATACTAATAATAATAATGATAATAATAATAATTTTGATAAAAATGATAATTTTCTACTACTGATAATAATAATAAAAATGATAATTTTAATATTTTTGATAATAAAAACGATAATAATAATAATAGTAGTAATAATAATAACTATAATAACTATGATAATACTAATTTTACTAATAATGATAATAATAATAATGATATTAATACTAATAATACTTATTTTAATAATAATAATGATAATGATATTAATGATAATAATAATAATAATACTTTTAATACTTAATGCTAATACCTTTTATGAATGATAATAACATTAATCATATAACAACAATAATTACTAATAATAACAATAATAATAAAAATAGAAATAATAGTAATAATAACTACCTTAATGGAAAGAGCTTTAGAAAATATAAATAAACTGTCTGCGCAAGAGCTTTAGAAAATATAAATAAACTGTCTGCGCCTAGGCTCGCTTTAGAAAATATAAATAAACTGCCTGCGCCTAGGCTCGAACCCACGACCTCTCGCTCCCCCACAAACATCCTTAACCACTAGTCTGATTCTATTTATTTGTTATAATTCAAAACTATTTATATTAAACCCAATATATCCATTTTTCTGGTCCATGTCTAACATTGGCCCAACTTAATTATTTCGGTCCATTGTATTTTGTAGCCCAATAGCGATTCATAAGCCCTAATTCAATTGTAATTTATTTGGCCCAAGATGTATTAAGGTTCCTATGCCCATATACATTTACGTACCCACTTATCATAAACAAAATATCATGGTTTCGGTTTCATCATCATTACATCATCAACCACTTAATATCATAATCACCATCACTTTTATGATCCTTATCTTCTTCATCCATAGAAATCACCAATCAATCATCCTAAACCGAAAATCCAAAGGAAATAAATACGGTCCATCAAGTAAATAACATATTTTAAATTAAATGGAACAAGGGTTTAGTGGATGGTGGGTTTGATTCGTTTGGTCCACAGAACACTAAACAAAACATATTCATCTGTACAACTCATCATCTTCATCTTATATCCCCTCCGTATTTTCGTTGAATAAAAAAAATGCAGTTACAGCGGCAGCCATGGTTGTTGCAGCTGTGGTAACGAAATCACTATGGTTCCAAGGTACTTGTATTGAACTGTTGGTTTGTTGTTTTGGTTATAACAGAAAACGAAAGTTCAAGCATCATGTTTTCATTGATTGTTATTTGATTGAAACTAAAACAGGCATAGCAATAGTTGTTTGATGATGAAGGTGGCGGTTTTCCTACTGCAACACAGCAGCAACACACCAACAATAGATTTGGTGATGGGTGTTGAACGGTGTTCGTTTTTAGTTTAGTTTGAACAGAAACGATAAAACACAACTTACCATATAACTATTCATCATCTTCTCAAGTGGGTTTCATGGTGATGGTTTCTTTGAGATCGTAATCGACAAGAAAATAGGAAAACAAATGTAACAGCAGGAATTGTTGCTTAATCAGCCGTAAAGAAACAAAAAGATATATTGTAGCAGGAGGGTGGTGATGTTTAAAAGTGGGTTTCGATGGTTACAAGTTGAAGGTGTTAAACCGAACCGTATAGCAGCATCGTGTGATGATTTTGGTTTGGTGATCATGGTTGTGGCAGGAATATGGTGGTTAAATGGGTGATGAATAAGGTGGTGTTAAGCTGTAGGTTATAGTGTTTCACGATGGTGATTCTTGCTTCGAAAAAGAAAAGACAAACGGAAGTGAGGGTGTGGTGGTTCGGATGTTTGAGATCGATGTTGTGGCGAGGTGTTGAATGGTGAAGAAAAGAAGTCGGTGGTAGAGTGATTGCTTTGATCAAGTGTTAAGATGATTAAATATACATACATTTATATATATAATAATATATACCTATTATATTCTATAAATCCCATATGGATGAATGATTGAAACATGCTGTATCGGAATTTCAACTTTGCAAACAGTAAAAACATCTAATTGTTTGTTGGATTAGGTGAATGAGAAAAGGAAAGGATTTGGAGTTGTTCAATTAATTCACCAAGTGGTGATAAAAGGTGTCTAGCAAGAAATAGGAGTGATAATTGGATGTCTCTGCAAGTGGGGTTTATATCATTATCTATTGTATCGAATATGTACACACACACATATATATATATATAAGATTAGATTAGAGAGATTATAAAGTAGATAATAATAAGAATTAATTATTCAAATGAATTTAAAACATGTTTAAAAGAGTTAGCAGTCCTTTCTTTTATAATTTACTTGTGGACATCATCATTATAGGAATAGTGTTTTGTGCTACGATGAAAACTAGTGGCGGATAAAAGTCCATAGAAAAATAAAATCTCAAATTTTTACATTAACTATAATTATTTATTGACATAACTACCTATTTCGTCCTTAATGTTTGGCCTTTGTTTCATCCTCATCCCTAAAGTTATTTTCTCTCATCCTCAACCTTAAAGTTACATCTCAGTTTCATTCTCATCCCTGGCCTTAACAGACGTTAACTCCTTACCAGAAGTGTTACTCACGTGGTAAACACGTGAGGGTAATATTGTCTTTTGCATTTATGTATAGTATTATTTATATATGAAGTTTAAAAACTTTAGGGACTAGGATGTAACACAATTATAACTATGAGGACCAATGGCGTACTTAAGTGGTATTAAAAAGGCACACCGTATCATTCTTTCTGCCATTCGATTCTTTCTTATAAACCCTAGTTCCCAAATTGTTTTTACCAGGTCTAGAACCCTAATTCGAAAATTACGATTATGGTTAATTGTTGGTATGGTAGAAAAGCGGTTCTTCGCACATCAACTACTCAGAGAAACCCAGGAAGAAGATTTTACGCTTGCCCAATTCCGGTATTTACTGTCTTAATTTATTTATTAAATTTGATCATTTATTTATTAAATAAAAATTATATCATCTGTCACTCTCATTTATGGGTAAAATATAAAAAGTGTTAAAATCAAATAATTAGATCCTAAATATACTTTTAATAAACCTATAACTTATATGACTCATTTTGAAATGTCCCGTTCTTATTGATTAAAAACGTTCCATATTAATTGATTTCGTTGCGAGGTTTTGACCTCTATATGAGACGTTTTTCAAAGACTGCATTCATTTTAAAACAAACCATAACCTTTATTTCATCAATAAAGGTTTAAAATGCTTTACGTAGATTATCAAATAATGATAATCTAAAATATCCTGTTTACACACGACCATTACATAATGGTTTACAATACAAATATGTTACAACAAAATAAGTTTCTTGAATGCAGTTTTTACACAATATCATACAAGCATGGACTCCAAATCTCGTCCTTATTTATGTATGCGACAGCGGAAGCTCTTAATAATCACCTGAGAATAAACATGCTTAAAACGTCAACAAAAATGTTGGTGAGTTATAGGTTTAACCTATATATATCAAATCGTAACAACAGACCACAAGATTTCATATTTCAATATACAACCCATACATAGAGATAAAAATTATTCATATGGTGAACACCTGGTAATCGACATTAACAAGATGCATATATAAGAATATCCCCATCATTCCGGGACACCCTTCGGATATGATGTAAATTTCGAAGTACTAAAGCATCCGGTACTTTGGATGGGGTTTGTTAGGCCCAATAGATCTATCTTTAGGATTCGCGTCAATTAGGGTGTCTGTTCCCTAATTCTTAGATTACCAGACTTAATAAAAAGGGGCATATTCGATTTCGATAATTCAACCATAGAATGTAGTTTCACGTACTTGTGTCTATTTTGTAAATCATTTATAAAACCTGCATGTATTCTCATCCCAAAAATATTAGATTTTAAAAGTGGGACTATAACTCACTTTCACAGATTTTTACTTCGTCGGGAAGTAAGACTTGGCCACTGGTCGATTCACGAACCTTAAGTTCCTTGGATAAACCTATTGGAAAAGAGAAAAATGGATCTAGCTTCAACGGATCCTTGGATGGCTCGAAGTTCTTGTATTAGAATGATAACCTACTGTAATAAACAAAGATTTCTTGAGGTTGGATGATCACCTTACAAGATTGGAAGTGAGCTAGCAAACTTGAAAGTATTCTTGATTTTATGTAACTAGAACTTGTAGAATTTATGAAGAACACTTAGAACTTGAAGATAGAACTTGAGAGAGATCAATTAGATGAAGAAAATTGAAGAATGAAAGTGTTTGTGGGTGTTTTTAGTCGTTGGTGTATGGATTAGATATAAAGGATATGTAATTTTGTTTTCATGTAAATAAGTCATGAATGATTACTCATTTTTTTGTAATTTTATGAGATATTTCATGCTAGTTGCCAAATGATGGTTCCCACATGTGTTAGGTGACTCACATGGGCTGCTAAGAGCTGATCATTGGAGTGTATATACCAATAGTACATACGTCTAAAAGCTGTGTATTGCACGAGTACGAATACGGGTGCATACGAGTAGAATTGTTGATGAAACTGAACGAGGATGTAATTGTAAGCATTTTTGTTAAGTAGAAGTATTTTGATAAGTGTATTGAAGTCTTTCAAAAGTTTATAAATACATATTAAAAAACTACATGTATATACATTTTAACTGAGTCGTTAAGTCATCGTTAGTGGTTACATGTAAGTGTTGTTTTGAAACCTTTAGGTTAACGATCTTGTTAAATGTTGTTAACCCAATGTTTATAATATCAAATGAGATTTTAAATTATTATATTATCATGTATGAATATCTCTTAATATGATATATATATACATTAAATGTCTTTACAACGATAATCGTTACATATATGTCTCGTTTAAAAATCATTAAGTTAGTAGTCTTGTTTTTACATATGTAGTTCATTGTTAATATACTTAATGATATGTTTACTTATCATAATATCATGTTAACTATATATATATCCATATATATGTCATCATATAGTTTTTACAAGTTTTAACGTTCGTGAATCACCGGTCAACTTGGGTGGTCAATTGTCTATATGAAACCTATTTCAATTAATCAAGTCTTAACATGTTTGATTGCTTAACATGTTGGAAACATTTAATCATGTAAATATCAATCTCAATTAATATATATAAACATGGAAAAGTTCGGGTCACTACAGTACCTACCCGTTAAATAAATTTCGTCCCGAAATTTTAAGCTGTTGAAGGTGTTGACGAATCTTCTGGAAATAGATGCGGGTATTTCTTCTTCATCTGATCTTCACGCTCTCAGGTGAACTCGGGTCCTCTACGATCATTCCATCGAACCTTAACAATTGGTATCTTGTTTTGCTTAAGTCTTTTAACCTCACGATCCATTATTTCGACGGGTTCTTCGATGAATTGAAGTTTTTCGTTGATTTGGATTTCATCCAACGGAATAGTGAGATCTTCTTTAGCAAAACATTTCTTCAAATTCGAGACGTGGAAAGTGTTATGTACAGTCGCGAGTTGTTGAGGTAACTCAAGTCGGTAAGCTACTGGTCCGACACGATCAATAATCTTGAATGGTCCAATATACCTTGAATTTAATTTCCCTCGTTTACCAAATCGAACAACGCCTTTCCAAGGTGCAAATTTAAGCATGACCATCTCTCCAATTTCAAATTCTATATCTTTTCTTTTAATGTCAGCGTAGCTCTTTTGTCGACTTTGGGCGGTTTTCAACCGTTGTTGAATTTGGATGATCTTCTCAGTAGTTTCTTGTATTATCTCCGGACCTGTAATCTGTCTATCCCCCACTTCACTTCAACAAAATCGGAGACCTGCACTTTCTACCATAAAGTGCTTCAAACGGCGCCATCTCAATGCTTGAATGGTAGCTGTTGTTGTAGGAAAATTCTGCTAACGGTAGATGTCAATCCCAACTGTTTCCGAAATCAATAACACATGCTCGTAGCATGTCTTCAAGAGTTTGTATCATCCTTTCACTCTGCCCATCAGTTTGTGGATGATAGGCAGTACTCATGTCTAGACGAGTTCCTAATGCTTGCTGTAATGTCTGCCAGAATCTTGAAATAAATCTGCCATCCCTATCAGAGATAATAGAGATTGGTATTCCATGTGTGGAGATGACTTCCTTCAAATACAGTCGTGCTAACTTCTCCATCTTGTAATCTTCTCTTATTGGTAGGAAGTGTGCTGATTTGGTGAGACGATCAACTATTACCCAAATAGTATCAAAACCACTTGCAGTCCTTGGCAATTTAGTGATGAAATCCATGGTAATGTTTTCCCATTTCCATTCCGGGATTTCGGGTTGTTGAAGTAGACCTGATGGTTTCTGATGCTCAGCTTTGACCTTAGAACACGTCAAACATTCTCCTACGTATTTAGCAACATCGGCTTTCATACCCGGCCACCAAAAATGTTTCTTGAGATCCTTGTACATCTTCCCCGTTCCAGGATGTATTGAGTATCTGGTTTTATGAGCTTCTCTAAGTACCATTTCTCTCATATCTCCAAATTTTGGTACCCAAATCCTTTCAGCCCTATACCGGGTTCCGTCTTCCCGAATATTAACATGCTTCTCCGATCCTTTGGGTATTTCATCCTTTAAATTTCCCTCTTTTAAAACTCCTTGTTGCGCCTCCTTTATTTGAGTAGTAAGGTTATTATGAATCATTATATTCATAGATTTTACTCGAATGGTTTCTCTGTCCTTCCTGCTCAAGGCATCGGCTACCACATTTGCCTTCCCCGGGTGGTAACGAATCTCAAAGTCGTAATCATTCAACAATTCAATCCACCTACGCTGCCTCATATTCAGTTGTTTCTGATTAAATATGTGTTGAAGACTTTTGTGGTCGGTATATATAATACTTTTGACCCCATATAAGTAGTGCCTCCAAGTCTTTAATGCAAAAACAACCGCGCCTAATTCCAAATCATGCGTCGTATAATTTTGTTCGTGAATCTTCAATTGTCTAGACGCATAAGCAATCACCTTCGTTCGTTGCATTAATACACAACAGAGACCTTGCTTTGATGCGTCACAATAAATCACAAAATCATCATTCCCTTCAGCCAATGACAATATAGGTGCCGTAGTTAGCTTTTTCTTCAATAACTGAAACGCTTTCTCTTGTTCATCATTCCATTCAAATTTCTTACCTTTATGCGTTAATGCAGTCAAGGGTTTTGCTATTCTGGAAAAGTCTTGGATGAACCTTCTGTAGTAACCAGCTAGTCCTAAAAACTGGCGTATGTGTTTCGGAGTTTTCGGGGTTTCCCACTTTTCAACAGTTTCTATCTTTGCCGGATCCACCTTAATACCTTCTTTGTTCACTATGTGACCGAGGAATTGAACTTCTTCCAACCAAAATGCACACTTTGAAATCTTAGCGTACAATTCTTCCTTCCTCAATACTTCTAACACCTTTCTCAAATGTTCACCGTGTTCTTGGTCATTCTTTGAGTAAATAAGTATGTCATCAATGAAAACAATGACAAACTTGTCAAGGTATGGTCCACACACTCGGTTCATAAGGTCCATGAACACAGCTGGTGCATTAGTTAAACCAAACGGCATGACCATAAACTCGTAATGACCGTAACGTGTTCTGAAAGCAGTCTTTGGAATATCATCTTCTTTCACCCGCATTTGATGATACCCGGAACGTAAGTCAATCTTTGAATAAATAGACGAGCCTTGTAGTTGATCAAATAAGTCGTCGATTCTAGGTAGTGGGTAGCGGTTCTTGATGGTAAGTTTGTTCAACTCTTGTTAGTCGATACACAACCTGAATGTACCATCTTTCTTCTTGACAAACAAAACAGGAGCTCCCCACGGTGATGTGCTTGGTCGAATGAAACCACGCTCTAAAAGTTCTTGTAATTGGCTTTGCAGTTCTTTCATCTTGCTGGGGCGAGTCTGTAAGGAGCACGAGCTATTGGTGCAGCTCCTGGTACAAGATCTATTTGAAATTCAACGGATCGATGTGGGGGTAATCCCGGTAATTCTTTCGGAAATACATCGGGAAATTCTTTTGCAATGGGAACATCATTGATGCTATTTTCTTCAGTTTCTACTTTCTCGACGTGTGCTAGAACAGCATAGCAACATTTTCTTATTAGTTTTTATGCCTTCAAATTACTAATAAGATGTAGCTTCGTGTTGCCCTTTTCTCCGTACACCATTAAGGGTTTTCCTTTTTCTCGTATAATGCGAATTGCATTTTTGTAACAAACGATCTCTGCTTTCACTTCTTTCAACCAGTCCATACCGATTATCACATCAAAACTCCCTAACTCTACTGGTATCAAATCAATCTTAAATGTTTCGCTAACTAGTTTAATTTCTCGATTCCAACATATATTATCTGCTGAAATTAATTTACCATTTGCTAATTCGAGTAAAAATTTACTATTCAAAGGTGTCAATGGACAACTTAATTTAGCACAAAAATCTCTACTCATATAGCTTCTATCCGCACCCAAATCAAATAAAACGTAAGCAGATTTATTGTCAATAAGAAACGTACCCGTAACAAGCTCCGGGTCTTCATGTGCCTCTGCCGCATTAATATTGAAAACTCTTCCGCGGCCTTGTCCATTCGTGTTCTCCTGGTTCGGGCAATTTCTAATAATGTGGCCCGGTTTTCTACATTTATAACAAACTACATTGGCATAACTTGCTCCGACACTACTTGCTCCGCCATTACTTGTTCCGACATCATTTGTTCCTTTCATTCTATTAACCCCTGGTCTGTAGACCTCACACTTCGCCGCGCTATGACCATTTCTTTTACACTTGTTGCAAAATTTGGTGCAGAACCCCGAGTGATACTTTTCACACCTTTGGCATAGCTGCTTCTGATTGTTGTTGTTGTTGCGGTTATTATTGTTGTTGGGATGATTGTTGTAGTTGTTGTTGTTGTTGTTGTTGGGTCGTTTGTTGTAGTTGCGATTGATGTTGCGATTGTTGGGATAATTGTTGCGATTATTGTTGTAATTGCTGTTGTTGTTGTATTGGTGATTCTTATCATCGTTTTCCTCCCACTTTCTTTTGACTTGCTTCACATTGGCCTCTTCAGCAGTCTGTTCTTTAATTCTTTCTTCAATCTGGTTCACTAGTTTGTGAGCCATTCTACATGCCTGTTGTATGGAGGAGGGCTCGTGTGAACTTATATCTTCTTGGATTCTTTCCGGTAATCCTTTCACAAACGCGTCGATCTTCTCTTCCTCATCTTCGAACGCTCCCGGACACAATAGGCACAATTCTGTGAATCGTCTTTCGTACGTGGTAATATCAAATCCTTGGGTTCGTAACCCTCTAAGTTCTGTCTTGAGCTTATTGACCTCGGTTCTGGGACGGTACTTCTCGTTCATCAAGTGCTTGAATGCTGACCACGGTAGTGCGTACGCATCGTCTTGTCCCACTTGCTCTAGATAGGTATTCCACCATGTTAACGCAGAACCTGTGAAGGTATGCGTAGCGTACTTCAATTTTTCCTCTTCAGTACACTTACTTATGGAAAACACCGATTCGACCTTCTCGGTCCACCGTTTCAATCCGATCGGTCCTTCGGTTCCATCAAATTTCAAAGGTTTGCAGGCAGTGAATTCTTTGTAGGTGCATCCTACACGATTTCATGTACTGCTAGATCCAAGGTTATTGTTGGTATGTAGCGCAGCCTGTACTGTGGCTATGTTTGAAGCTAGAAAAGTACGGAATTCCTCTTCATTCATATTCACGGTGTGTCGAGTAGTCGGTGCCATTTCCTTCAAAATAGTCAAATGGAACAAGTTAATCATACAGAATATTAAGAGTAGTTAATAGTATTTCGTAGCATAATATGAACTCATTTATAAAAGCTTTTTCTTCATATTAGCGTTTTATAAGTTTAAATTCGGGTAGTACCTACCTGTTAAGTTCATACTTAGTAGCTAATATACAATTCAACTACTACAATTCTATATGAAAAACTGATTATAATAATATTTCGCGTTCAAACTTTTACACAATATTTTACAAACTTACAATACCGCTTATTTTACATATAGCATGAAATAAAGCACACAATAAATTTGATACAAGATGGTTGTGAAGATAATTCTAGCTAGTACACAAGTCGTTCAGCAAAGGCAAAAAAGATCATACGTCCAGAAACAAGTCATGCATTCTGGTTTTACTAGGACTACTTCCCATCCTTGGTCTTGTGGAACATAACCGTTATGGCCGTTGATAAGACAGCGTGTTGTAACGTCGTCAAAGGGACGAGGGTTACGTAATGTCCAACAGTCCCGTAACAATCTAAAAACCTCATTTCTTACCCCAATTACCGACTCCGTCACTTGTGGGAACGTTTTGTTTAATAGTTGTAGCCCGATGTTCTTGTTCTCACTTTGGTGAGAAGCGAACATTACTAATCCGTAAGCATAACATGCTTCTTTATGTTGCATGTTAGCCGCTTTTTCTAAATCACGAAGTCCAATATTCGGATATATTGAGTCAAAATAATTTCTTAACCCATTGCGTAAAATAGCATTTGGGTTCCCCGCAATATATGCGTCAAAGTAAACACATCGTAACTTATGGATTTCCCAATGTGATATCCCCCATCTTTCGAACGAAAGCCTTTTATAAACCAAGGCATTCTTGGAACGTTCTTCGAATGTCTTACAAACTGATCTCGCCTTAAATAGTTGTGCCGAAGAATTCTGACCGACTCTAGACAAGATTTCATCAATCATGTCTCCGGGTAGGTCTCTTAAAATATTGGGTTGTCTATCCATTTTGTGTTTTTATACTGTAAAATAGACAAGAGTTAGATTAAAAAAAAATACTTATTAATACAAGCAATTTTTACATATATCATAAAGCATAAGCACACTATATTACATATATTACACCACACGAATTCAACTATCTTATTCCGACTCGCTTGTTTCTTCTTCTTCGGTTTTGGTTCGTTTTGCCAAGTTTCTAGGGATATATGATGTTCCCCTAATACGAGCCGTCGTTTTCCACATTCGTTTAGAAAAACCTGGTGGTTTAGAGGTTCCCGGGTCATTGTTACAACTTAAGGACTTCGGGGGTTGACGATACATATAAAGTTCATCGGGGTTGGAATTAGATTTCTCTATTTTTATGCCCTTTCCCTTATTATTTTCTTTTGCCTTTTTAAATTCAGTTGGGGTAATTTCTATAACATCATCGGAATTCTCGTCGGAATCCGATTCATCGGAGAATTGGTAATCCTCCCAATATTTTGCTTCCTTGGCGGAAACACCATTGACCATAATTAACCTTAGTCGGTTGGTTGAGGATTTTCTTTTACTTAACCTTTTTATTATTTCTCCCACCGGTTCTATTTCTTCATCCGGTTCCGATTCTTCTTCCGGTTCCGACTCTTCTTCCGGTTCCTCTTCGAGAACTTGTGAATCAGTCCATGAATCATTCCAATTTACATTTGACTCTTCATTATTATTAGGTGAGTCAATGGGACTTGTTCTAGAGGTAGACATCTATCACATAATATCAAACGCGTTAAGAGATTAATATATCACATAATATTCACATGTTAAAAATATATAGTTTCCAACAAAATTTGTTAAGAAATCATTTTTCAAGTAAATACGGTCGAAGTCCAGACTCACTAATGCATCCTAACAAACTCGATAAGACACACTAATGCAAAATTCTGGTTCTCTAAGACCAACGCTCGGATACCAACTGAAATGTCCCGTTCTTATTGATTAAAAACGTTCCATATTAATTGATTTCGTTGCGAGGTTTTGACCTCTATATGAGACGTTTTTCAAAGACTGCATTCATTTTAAAACAAACCATAACCTTTATTTCATCAATAAAGGTTTAAAAAGCTTTACGTAGATTATCAAATAATGATAATCTAAAATATCCTGTTTACACACGACCATTACATAATGGTTTACAATACAAATATATTACAACAAAATAAGTTTCTTGAATGCAGTTTTTACACAATATCATACAAGCATGGACTCTAAATCTCGTCCTTATTTAAGTATGCGACAACGGAAGCTCTTAATAATCACCTGAGAATAAACATGCATAAAACGTCAACAAAAATGTTGGTGAGTTATAGGTTTAACCTATATATATCAAATCGTAACAATAGACCATAAGATTTCATATTTCAATATACATCCCATACATAGAGATAAAAATTATTCATATGGTGAACACCTGGTAATCGACATTAACAAGATGCATATATAAGAATATCCCCATCATTCCGGGACACCCTTCGGATATGATGTAAATTTCGAAGTACTAAAGCATCCGGTACTTTGGATGGGGTTTGTTAGGCCCAATAGATCTATCTTTAGGATTCGCGTCAATTAGGGTGTCTGTTCCCTAATTCTTAGATTACCAGACTTAATAAAAAGGGGCATATTCGATTTCGATAATTCAACCATAGAATGTAGTTTCACGTACTTGTGTCTATTTTGTAAATCATTTATAAAACCTGCATGTATTCTCATCCCAAAAATATTAGATTTTAAAAGTGGGACTATAACTCACTTTCACAGATTTTTTACTTCGTCGGGAAGTAAGACTTGGCCACTGGTCGATTCACGAACCTTAAGTTCCTTGGATAAACCTACTGGAAAAGAGAAAAATGGATCTAGCTTCAACGGATCCTTGGATGGCTCGAAGTTCTTGTATTAGAATGATAACCTACTGTAATAAACAAAGATTTCTTGAGGTTGGATGATCACCTTACAAGATTGGAAGTGAGCTAGCAAACTTGAAAGTATTCTTGATTTTATGTAACTAGAACTTGTAGAATTTATGAAGAACACTTAGAACTTGAAGATAGAACTTGAGAGAGATCAATTAGATGAAGAAAATTGAAGAATGAAAGTGTTTGTGGGTGTTTTTGGTCGTTGGTGTATGGATTAGATATAAAGGATATGTAATTTTGTTTTCATGTAAATAAGTCATGAATGATTACTCATATTTTTGTAATTTTATGAGATATTTCATGCTAGTTGCCAAATGATGGTTCCCACATGTGTTAGGTGACTCACATGGGCTACTAAGAGCTGATCATTGGAGTGTATATACCAATAGTACATACGTCTAAAAGCTGTGTATTGTACGAGTACAAATACGGGTGCATACGAGTAGAATTGTTGATGAACCTGAACGAGGATGTAATTGTAAGCATTTTTGTTAAATAGAAGTATTTTGATAAGTGTATTGAAGTCTTTCAAAAGTTTATAAATACATATTAAAACACTACATGTATATACATTTTAACTGAGTCGTTAAGTCATCGTTAGTGGTTACTTGTAAGTGTTGTTTTGAAACCTTTAGGTTAACGATCTTGTTAAATGTTGTTAACCCAATGTTTATAATATCAAATGAGATTTTAAATTATTATATTATCATGTATGAATATCTCTTAATATGATATATATATACATTAAATGTCTTTACAAAGATAATCGTTACATATATGTCTCGTTTAAAAATCATTAAGTTAGTAGTCTTGTTTTTACATATGTAGTTCATTGTTAATATACTTAATGATATGTTTACTTATCATAATATCATGTTAACTATATATATATCCATATATATGTCATCATATAGTTTTTACAAGTTTTAACGTTCGTGAATCACCGGTCAACTTGGGTGGTCAATTGTCTATATGAAACATATTTCAATTAATCAAGTCTTAACAAGTTTGATTGCTTAACATGTTGGAAACATTTAATCATGTAAACATCAATCTCAATTAATATATATAAACATGGAAAAGTTCGGGTCACTACACATTTTCGGATCACCTTTTATTTTAAAAACATATAAGTTAGTTTTTAACTTGATTAATAACCATCAAGATGATAAACGAGTGCTACGAGCGTTTATTAAATAAATTCTTAATTATATATAATCAATGTACTTTTCATATATAGATAGATTTATAGTAATGTCATGTATTATTTTATTTACACAAATAAACTAACTCATATAAGTTTCTATTTCAAATTAAAATATAATTACATTTATATTTATATTTAAATATGTGTGTATTTATTTACAAATAGTCGTTCGTGAATCATCGAGAGCAGTCGAAGGTCAATTGAATATATGAACATCATTTCAAAATTTTCTAGACTCAACATTACATACTTTGCTTATCGTGTCGGAAACATATAAAGATTAAGTTTAAATTTGGTCGGAAATTCCCGGGTCGTCACACTTTGAGCCGAAAGGAGAGGATGGCACCTCTTCGTGTTCGGAAACTGAACATCACCATTCATTCGAACCTCAACGGGTAGATCTGAACAGCCTAAGATGAGGCTCTCAAGGAGGAGAATATATCTCATGAATACTTGAACATTCTCGTTTCTCGATTTGAATTTAAGGAAACTGGACTCCAATGCTATGCCGGAAGAATTTGGGTACCTCGTTATGGAAATCTACGGAAACTTATATTAGATGAAGCCTACAAGTGGAGATATTTGATTCATCCAGGAGACGGTAAAATGTACCACGATCTTAAGGAACAGTATTGGTGGCCTAATCTTAAGAAGGACATTGCAACTTATGTTGGTAAGTGTTTGACTTGCTCGAAAGTTAATGCCGAGCATCAGAGACCTTCTGAGTTACTTCAACAACTGGAAATCCCGAAATGAAAATGGGAAAGGATAACAATGGATTTCATTACGAAGTTACCAAAGACGGTGGGCGGATACGATTCCATCTGGGTTATTGTTGACCGTCTTACCAAATTTGCACACTTCTTAGCCATGAAGGAAACGGATACGATGGAGATACTCGCTCAACTATACATAAAAGAGGTTGTATCTCGTCATGGTGTACCCTTATCGATCATCTCAGATCGCGATCCCTGTTTTGCTTCCAGATTTTGGCGTTCTTTGCAAAAGGCCTTGGGGACTCGTCTCGACATGAGTACTACGTATCACCCACAGACCGACGGACAAAGCCAACTCATGATTCAGACTTTGGAAGACATGTTGCGTGCATGTGTCATTGGTTTCGGAAAGGCTTGGGAAAGGCATTTGCCGCTAGCCGAATTCTCTTACAACAACAGTTATCATTCAAGTATTAATGCCGCACCTTTTGAATCATTGTATGGCCTCAAATGCCGATCTCCTATTTGTTGTGAAATGTCCCGTTCTTATTGATTAAAAACGTTCCATATTAATTGATTTCGTTGGTTTTGACCTCTATATGAGACGTTTTTCAAAGACTGCATTCATTTTTAAAACAAACCATAACCTTTATTTCATAAATAAAGGTTTAAAAAGCTTTACGTAGATTATCAAATAATGATAATCTAAAATATCCTGTTTACACACGACCATTACATAATGGTTTACAATACAAATATGTTACATCGAAATCAGTTTCTTGAATGCAGTTTTTACACAATATCATACAAACATGGACTCCAAATCTTGTCCTTATTTTAGTATGCAACAGTGGAAGCTCTTAGTATTCACCTGAGAATAAACATGCTTTAAACGTCAAAAAAATGTTGGTGAGTTATAGGTTTAACCTATATATATCAAATCGTAACAATAGACCACAAGATTTCATATTTCAATACACATCCCATACATAGAGATAAAAATCATTCATATGGTGAACACCTGGTAACCGACATTAACAAGATGCATATATAAGAATATCCCCATCATTCCGGGACACCCTTCGGATATGATATAAATTTCGAAGTACTAAAGCATCCGGTACTTTGGATGGGGTTTGTTAGGCCCAATAGATCTATCTTTAGGATTCGCGTCAATTAGGGTGTCTGTTCCCTAATTCTTAGATTACCAGACTTAATAAAAAGGGGCATATTCGATTTCGATAATTTAACCATAGAATGTAGTTTCACGTACTTGTGTCTATTTTGTAAATCATTTATAAAACCTGCATGTATTCTCATCCCAAAAATATTAGATTTTAAAAGTGGGACTATAACTCACTTTCACAGATTTTTACTTCGTCGGGAAGTAAGACTTGGCCACTGCTTGATTCACGAACCTATAACAATATATACATGTATATCAAAGTATGTTCAAAATATATTTACAACACTTTTAATATATTTTGATGTTTTAAGTTTATTAAGTCAGCTGTCCTCGTTAGTAACCTACAACTAGTTGTCCACAGTTAGATGTACAGAAATAAATCGATAAATATTATCTTGAATCAATCCACGACCAAGTGTATACGTAACTCAGTATTAATCACAACTCAAACTATATATATTTTGGAATCAACCTCAACCCTGTATAGCTAACTCCAACATTCACATATAGAGTGTCTATAGTTGTTCCGAAATATATATAGATGTGTCGACATGATAGGTCGAAACATTGTATACGTGTCTATGGTATCTCAAGATTACATAATATACAATACAAGTTGATTAAGTTATGGTTGGAATAGATTTGTTACCAATTTTCACGTATCTAAAATGAGAAAAATTATCCAATCTTGTTTTACCCATAACTTCTTCATTTTAAATCCGTTTTGAGTGAATCAAATTGCTATGGTTTCATATTGAACTCTATTTTATGAATCTAAACAGAAAAAGTATAGGTTTATAGTCAGAAAAATAAGTTACAAGTCTTTTTTGTAAAGGTAGTCATTTCAGTCGAAAGAACGACGTCTAGATGACCATTTTAGAAAACATACTTCCACTTTGAGTTTAACCATAATTTTTGGATATAGTTTCATGTTCATAATAAAAATCATTTTCTCAGAATAAAAACTTTTAAATCAAAGTTTATCATAGTTTTTAATTAACTAACCCAAAACAGCCCGCGGTGTTACTACGACGGCGTAAATCCGGTTTTACGGTGTTTTTCGTGTTTCCAGGTTTTAAATCATTAAGTTAACATATCATATAGATATAGAACATGTGTTTAGTTGATTTTAAAAGTCAAGTTAGAAGGATTAACTTTTATTTGCGAACAAGTTTAGAATTAACTAAACTATGTTCTAGTGATTACAAGTTTAAACCTTCGAATAAGATAGCTTTATATGTATGAATCGAATGATGTTATGAACATCATTACTACCTCAAGTTCCTTGGATAAACCTACTGGAAATGAGAAAAATAGATCTAGCTTCAAAGGATCCTTGGATGGCTTGAAAGTTCTTGTATTAGAAAGATAACCTACTGTAAGTAACAAAGGTTTCTTGATCTTGGATGATTACTTGGAATGGATTTAGAAAACTTGGAAGTAAACTTGCAATCTTGGAAGTATTCTTGATTTTATGAAACTCGAACTTTTGGAATTTATGAAGAACACTTAGAACTTGAAGATAGAACTTGAGAGAGATCAATTAGATGAAGAAAATTGAAGAATGAAAGTGTTTGTAGGTGTTTTTGGTCGTTGGTGTATGGATTAGATATAAAGGATATGTAATTTTGTTTTCATGTAAATAAGTCATGAATGATTACTCATATTTTTGTAATTTTATGAGATATTTCATGCTAGTTGCCAAATGATGGTTCCCACATATGTTAGGTGACTCACATGGGCTGCTAAGAGCTGATCATTGGAGTGTATATACCAATAGTACATACATCTAAAAGCTGTGTATTATACGCGTACGAATACGGGTGCATACGAGTAGAATTGTTGATGAAACTGAACGAGGATGTAATTGTAAGCATTTTTGTTAAGTAGAAGTATTTTGATAAGAGTCTTGAAGTCTTTCAAAAGTGTATGAATACATATTAAAACACTACATGTATATATATTTTAACTGAGTCGTTAAGTCATCGTTAGTCGTTACATGTAAATGTTGTTTTGAAACCTTTAGGTTAACGATCTTGTTGAATGTTGTTAACCCATTATTTATTATAGCAAATGAGATGTTAAATTGTTATATTATCATGATATTATGATATATAATATATCTTAGTATGATATATATACAGTTAAATATCGTTACAACGATAATCGTTACATATATGTCTCGTTTCGAAATCATTAAGTTAGTAGTCTTATTTTTACATATGTATTTCATTGTTAATACACTTAATAATATATTTACTTATCATTTAACATAATTAACCAAGTGTATCAATATTTTAATATGATTCATATGTACCTAGTAAGACGTTGTTATAACGATAATCGTTATATATATCGTTTTCGAGTTTCTTAAATTAATAGTCTCATTTTTATGTATATAACTCATTGTTAAAATACCTAATGAGATACATACTTATAATAAAATCATGTTAACTATATATATAACCATATATATGTCATCGTATAGTTTTTACAAGTTTTAACGTTCGTGAATCACCGGTCAACTTGGGTGGTCAATTGTCTATATGAAACCTATTTCAATTAATCAAGTCTTAACAAGTTAGATTGCTTAACATGTTGGAAACACTTAATCATGTAAATAACAATTTCATTTAATATATATATAAACATGGAAAAGTTCGGGTCACTACATGTTGGGCCGAGGTAGGCGAAACGTAAATCACCGGACCCGAGATAGTTCATGAAACAACTGAGAAGATTGCCCAAATTCAAGTGAGACTCAAGATGGCCCGTGATCGCCAAAAGAGTTATGCCGACCTTAAATGTAAGGACTTTGAATTCAACGTAGGTGACCGCGTAATGTTGAAGGTCGCACCTTGGAAAGGTGTAGTCCGTTTTAGGAAAAGTGGATAGTTAAACCCGCGTTACATTGGTCCTTTTGAAATCTTGGAGCGTGTTGGACCCGTTGCTTACCGTCTGGATCTTCCGACTCAATTGAGCTCAGTTCATCCTACCTTTCATGTATCAAATTTGAAGAAGTTCCTTGCTGAACCGGAACATGTCATACCATTGGAGGAACTTACGATTGACGACAAACTTCACTTCGTGGAAGAGCCTGTCAAAATTATGGACCGTGAGGTCAAAACTTTGAAACACAACAGGATTCCAATCGTCCGAGTCCGATGGAATGCCAAACGAGGACCTGAGTTTACCTAGGAGCGAGAGGATCAAATGATGCAGAAGTATCCTCACCTTTTCCCGACTCCTCCATCTACCTCAGCTTAAAATTTCTGGACGTATATTTATTAATATTTATTATTAATACTTGCGCTTTATTAAATGTATTTTTATACATTCACTTGTTATCGTATTTGACTTTACATGTCCCGGCTTGTCTTTGTGACACACGTACTTTACACGAATAATATTTCGAATATTATTTACGTTCATGATTAATTATTATTAATCATTTTTAATTAACTAATGTAACTAGTTAATTACTTGGGCTTTTATTTAATTTTTTACTTACTTGGACTTGGGCTTTATTTTAATGGACTTGGAAGCCCACCCTACCTTCTTAAGGGACTAAGTAAGCCCACTTTTAAGCTAGTATTTTATTAATGATAAGCAAGGATTAATTAGCTTAATTAGAAGACAAATTTTGCAAGCATGCTAGAAACTCTACCCCATACATTTAACTTTAATACCACTCTAAGCATTCACCATCTCCCCATGCATGAAAGTTGCATTTGACCCTTTCCCCTTTGGTGCCCAAACCGTCGGTTTTGATGGGGTGGGAGGGAGTTTTTTTTTTCAATTTTTGTTACATATACACTAGCATTCATCTCATTTTACACACATACTTATACTACTCTTTTCTCTCATCTTTTTTTCTCTCAAACTTGTAAGTAACAAGCTTTATTTTTCTCTTCTTTTTCTTCCTTAAAACCGCCACCATTCATCATCATTTTACTAGTTTGTAGTTAATTGTTGTTTGTTGTTGTTAAAGATCAAGTTCTATAACTTAAATCTTCATGTAATCTTGGTTACTTCCATCTTTTGTTTGATGAAGAACCAAGAACAAGAATCTAAACTTGTTAGTTTATGGTTCTACACTTAAATGTTTTCAAAATCTAAAGTTCATAAGCTTGATGATCTTCTTTGTGTTCATGTTTTGTAAACTTGAAGTTCATTTTCTTAAGATCCAAACTTTGATTTGAATCTTCTCAAGTATGAAACAAACACTAGCTTAATACTTGTAACTTTAGTTTATTTCTTCATTTTATTTATTTAAAGTTGTGATGTGGTTAAATTGGTCAAGTATTACTAGTTAATCTTGATCTCATATTTTTTGAAACTAAAGTTAACTTTATAAGTTCAAGAATATGGAAGTATAACTTTCTAGTTATAACTTCATATACTTATGTTGGATCTAAGTTTATATAACTTATGGTCTTCTAATTTTGTTTTAAATAAGAGCTTGAAAAGCTTACATACATTTTACAAGATGAAAATCTAAGTTTCATAACTTATGGTTTCATTAAAGTGAAGATCCAAGTTCTATAACTTAGGATCTAACTTAAGAACACTAGATCTAGACTTTCTAGTCTAGGATATTTAAGATCTAGCTAAGATCTAAGTTTTACAACTTAAAATCTTGATTATTTAGTTTACTTTCAAGTTTGTAGCTTAATATTACTATTAGAACTCATGTATGTGCCAGATCTAAGATCTTGATGTAACTTTGGTTCATCAAACTACTTACAACCCTTAATTGAGTTGTGCTACATATCTTAGACTTACACTAGTTTTATGATGGTTAAAACTTGGTTAATATGATGCAAACACATCAACGAGTTGTACACTTGAAGCTATACGCATCAAGGATGAGAACCGTGATGAGCATCAAGCACCAAGAACCCACCGGAACACCTTTACTTACTCTTTCTGGAACTGATCAATAACATGGGCTACTTGAAAAGTTTATTTCCAGCTAGTTCGGTTCGATTATATGATTTTTCGTTTAGACCTCGTCTTAATCCGAGTTACGGTTTAGGATTTATGGCCATCCAAAAGTCACTACACCCTTTTAAAGTTGTGCTGAAATTTCTGACCTACTCGCACTTAAACCATCGCCACGGTCAAAGGAAGACGAGTTTGGTTCTAGAAATTGGTCAGACTCTAGGGGACTCATATACAGAGACTTGGCCACTAGTCTCACCTCATTTCCGTTTGTATAGAGGTCGTGGCGACTGAACGAAGTCAGCCTTTATTTCAAATTCTATTCTTGATTGAAACTTACTTTACACTTTTTGATTAATGATGAATGATGATGATACTTAAGACCTAATTTACATACTTTTAAACCTTTAGGAACGATTTACTGACTTAGTAACTTTTGACTTAGGTTGAGGACCTTCCGGACCAACCACTTGCTTACTATTCCCGCGAATCTACTTTTACTACTTTCGACTGTGAGTTATAGCATCCCTTTTTACTTTAACTATTTTGGGAACTGAGAATACATGCGCATTTTATGTTTTACATACTATGCATGAGTACTTAAACTTTATATATGTGTGGATTATACAATGGCATAAACTTTCCCCTTAACTCGGTAACGTTTAGTCATTGGTCTTTGAACTGGTGAACACGAATCTTAGATATGGATCCATAGGGTTTGACATCCCCACTCGGGCTAGTCGCGCTAGCATTTAACGGTTGTTTAATACTTCATAAACTTACGCACTCGCCAAGGGTACTTTTAGGGGGTGTTATTTACGTTAAGTTAGTTACCAAGTGCCCACGGTTATACATATACTTTTCATACTATTTTGAAACAATGAAATCTCGTGGCCTACCTTACATTACTGTTATACTTAAACTATAGCTCACCAACCTTTGTGTTGACATTTTTAAGCATGTTTTTCTCAGGTGCTTAAGATTTGGTTGCTTCCGCTATAGTTGTCATGCTTTGTAGACTCCCGCAACGCTTATTAGAGATGTCTTCGCATGAAACATTTAATTTGCATTCAAACTTTATTACTTTTGAACAATGAATTTGTAACGAACTATGGGTCACGTACTATTATTATCGCCTTCTATTCGTAGAGGCACATTATCGTATGTTAAACATTTGACGTTGGTTATGATGTCACCTTTTCTTATGAATGCAAACTTATTTTAAAACAACATATAGTGTTTGACCTTGTAATGATCCTGTTGTTGATGATCCATACACGTTGATTTTGTACGGGGCATCACAGACCGAGTTGACTTTAGGGGTGACTTTGGTTGACTTGCTTGGATTAGTTGACTTTTACTTGTTCGTTGAGTCAGTCTGAGCACTAGGACTTTGTGTAAACTATGGGTTGACATAGTATGACCTATATGTGTATACTTAAGATGACTTATGTGATTAGGTTGCTATGTTCGGTCGAGATAGTTCGACTACAATACGTTTTGCTAAGATATTTCAGGTGCTTTTGCTAAGGTGAGTCTACAGTCCCTTTTTCATCAACATTTTTGGGATGAGATACATGCTGCTTTTGAAACTATTTCTTAAACTATTTTTATGAATGTTTTACATATTAGGCACGAGTAACTTACCAAGAATATACATACGAGTTCAGATCAAAAATCCCTTAGCTTGATTATATTAGTTACTTTGTAAGCTCGACTTATAGGGACGGTACTGTTAGGTTTGACAAACCTCGCCTAAAACATAACAGGCGTCTATTCTGTTGTTACTCTTACATTTGATCGGTGTAGCGTAATGATAGGGTAATCTAAAGACGTGGGCTCAGCTCACGCAAAGGTTAAAGCTTTATAATCAAGTGCTCATGATAAGTGTATATTATTACGAAGCTTTTCAGAAATCTCGTGGCCTAACTTACGAAGAATGTTACTTAAACTTGATGTTTACAAACTTGAAACTGGAAATGGTAATGTCTACAAACAGATGAAACAAAAAGAACTTTTTGATGTCACTCATAGTTGAAACTTGACATCTTACAAACAGTTTATTACTTAGCATTTGCTATATGCAAAATTTTGAGATTAAACCTTAGCGGTTTATTCAGATAAACGATTTTGAGAAATGATTTTCGATAAATGATTTATGGAAACTGTTTAATGAGACTATTTACTCAAACCTGTACATTCACTCAACTTTATGTTGATCCGTTTTGTATGTTTTATCTCAGGTATTAGTTGCTTCCGCTGTAGAACATTGATGTTATGTAGAAGTCAAGCCAAGCATTGGGACCAGAGTTAATACGCCGTTAGTGGATTCTGATGGGATATTACATTTGGTATCAGAGCTTTGGCTATAGGGAACTAGGATACATTAGTGTGTCTAACCGTAGGGCGCATTAGTGGGTCTAGTCTATAGCCATGTACTTAGAAAGACTATTATACGCCATGCTTGCCCTGTTTGCTCTACTATGCTACACGTAGGGCTACATATTATATATCTCATGCATATACGCATCTATACCCATAATGATATGGACTTAGACGAGATATATGTTATCACGAATCACATACGTACACACGACGCGACACTTAAGAGAATTAAGTTGACTACGCTATCTTGAACTTATGGAGTAATGTCGAATGGATATGTGAGATAGCGTAATGTAATGACCGAGATTATATTACGGTAACTCATATATAAGTTTTGACATCACAAAATAAGGAATGGGGAGCGAGCCAAGTAGATTACTAGGATAAACATCGTTTAGGACTTGAACCGTATAATCTCCAATATGCGTAGAAATTTACACTGTGAGAATTAATTTCTATTATAACCTATAAGAAACGTGCAATCACGTCACAATTTTTCACTAATTGACACTGTCCATCACCACCAAACACTACTTGACACTACGAAGACACTGCTAGAACATGCTCATCATCTCATACCACTACTTGTCGTTGCTTACCACTACACAACGCCGCCTCTCACTGCTAGTCTCGACCGATCACCGACTCCTCACTGCTTGTAATCACTAGTTACTACTTGATGCCTCCCATTGCTACTTACCACTATGAAATACTACTCATCAGTACTAGCACCTCCACGATTTACTACTAGCTACTATGCATCACGACTCATTTCTGATATATCTTTAGAGGATGAATTCCTTGTAATAGCCTGCAAAATCCGTAGTAGATATTGTCTACTTAACGTCCGACTTTCCTATCATTCAGCCACCCACAGCTTCACGATTTTGCTTTTCAATACGAGTCTATCGGAAGAGGTATTCACACCTTCCCTCATGAAGGGTATTTCTTTCTTCTCCCCCACCGATGTGGGCAAGTCTGATAACTCATCCTGCTTTCAACATCAACTACAATAAAGTTTGTCACAAATTCATTCTTACTTAACAATTATAATGCTTGTATACTCTTAACATTAGTACTGATAGAAGCTTGGTCGCTAAAGAATTCCGTCACAACATTTAGAATCCAGTATCTGCCTTAGACAATGTAAACCCTATGGAACTATCAACTGGGAAGAAAACACATAAAGATTGATGTCATTTTGGTTTAAGGAGGTCCTGCTTTAAGAAGTTTGATCGTACACTCCCATCGTAAATGTCTCTCACCCGAAACTCAACCCAACTTAAATCAACGATTGCTCCTAATCCTTTGCAAATTATAAGTTAAGACCCATACTGTTAAGCTCATAACAACCTTTTATACCGAACAGTATCCTTTTCGACGATTGGCGAGCCATTACAATAGAAATCTACTTGAGTGATGTATGGAGTTAAATTATTTTACTTGGACTAACATATCTCTTTATTTGACCTTGTGGTTGGAATGGACTGGTTATCTAACGACACAACCGAGGCTGTTGCTTATCAAAGACGAATCAATGATGGTGTATGAAGAGAAGATCAGTACACCGTTGCATTACATTAATTGCTCAAAGGTCCAAAAGTACATGAGATAAGGATGTCTCGCAATTCTGGCACATGTGAGCAAAGTTGAATCAGCAGTTAAGAGACACGAAGATGTCCCAACCATTAGAAATTTTCCTTAAGGTCCTTCAGAGAGAATTTCCTGTCTTCCACTGCATAGAGATGTAGAATTGCAGATTGACTTAATGCCGGGAGTGGCACCTGTAGCACGTGAACCGAATAGGCTTGCACCTTCAGAATAGAAAGAGCTGTCTAGTCAGTTATGAGAGCTTTTAGACAAGGATTCATTCGATTGGGTTCTTCACCATGGGGAGCTCCAGTTCTTTTTGTAAAGAAGAAGGATGAATCTATGAGAGTCTGCATCGATTACAGGAAATCGAATAAGCTGACTATTAAGAATAGATACCCGCTATCGAGAATCAATGATCTGTTAGATCAGTTGCAAGGATCAACATGTTATTCTAAGATGATCTGAGGTCAGGTTACCATCAGATGAGAGTAAAAGAGACAGATATACCGAAGACAACGTTTAGAACACGCTATAGACATCATGAATTTACCGTAATGCCGTTTGGATTGATGAACACACTGGCAGTGTTCATGGATCTCATGAACCGTGTGCAAGCCATAGGTGGAAAAGTTGGTTATCATGTTTATCGACGATATTCTGGTATATTTAAACAATGAGTAAGAACATGAACAACATATCAGTTTAATACTAGAGATGCTCAGGAAGGAGCAGCTGTATGCGAAGTTTTCAAAGTGTGAATTACGGCTGCGAAGATAGAAACGGTCAAGAAATGGGAGACTCCTAAGTCGCCAACGCAGGTTCGGCAATTCTTAGGTCTCGCCGGTGATTACATGAGATTTCATGGAGGAATTTTCTACTGTTGCCCGACCGTTAACAACAATGACTCACAAGGCTAAGAAGTATGAATGTACTGAGCTGCACGAGTCCGCATTTCAGTTGTTAAAAGAGAAATTAACTACTGCCACAATTTTGTCTTTACCATAAGGAACCGAGGACTTCATGATTTATTGTGATGCTTCACGACAGGGTTTTGGTTGCGTGTTGATGCAACGGAAGAAAGTGATTGCATACGGATCACGACAACTGAGTATACATGAACAGAATTATACTACGCATGATTTAGAACTTGGTGCTGTGGTCTTTGCACTGAAGATGTGGAGACACTATCTGTATGGTACTAATTTTACTGTTTTCACGGATCACATGAGTTTGCAACATATCTTTTACCAGAAACAGCTTAATATGAGCCACAGACGTTGGATAGAGCTATTAAATGACTACGACTGCGACATTTTCTATCATCCTAACAAGGCTATTGTAGTTGCATATGCCTTGAGTAGGAAGGAAAAGTTTAAGCCTATTCGAGTTAGAGCGTTGAATATGACTGTTCGAAGGAACCTTATGTAGTGACCCGAACTTTTCCATGTTTATATATATTAATTGAGATTGATATTTACATGATTAAATGTTTCCAACATGTTAAGCAATCAAACTTGTTAAGACTTGATTAAGTGAAATATGTTTCATATAGACAATTGACCACCCAAGTTGACCGGCGATTCACGAACGTTAAAACTTGTAAAAACGACATGACGATATATATATGGATATACATATGGTTAACATGAGATTATGATAAGTAAGTATGTCCATAAGTATATTAACAATGAGTTATATACATATAAACAAGACTACTAACTTAAGGATTTCGAAACGAGACATATATGTAACGATTATCGTTGTAACGACATTTAAATGTATATATATCATATTAAGATATATTAATATATCATAATATCATGATAATATAATAATTTAACATCTCATTAGATATAATAAACAATGGGTTAACAACATTAATTGAGATCGTTAACTTAAAGGTTTCAAAACAACACTTACATGTAACGACTAACGATGACTTAACGACTCAGTTAAAATGTATATACATGTAGTGTATTTAGATGTATTAAAATACTTTTGGAAGACTTCAAGACATATATCAAAACACTCATACTTAACAAAAATGGTTACAGTTACTTTCCCATTCTTTTCTTTCATCAAGAATTCTAGTCGTATTCTTACCCATATTATACACAGCTTCAAAACGTACTTACTATGGGTATATACCAATAGGAACTAGCATGGGATTCCACTCTTGATTATGTCATGTATGACTAATCAATTTTAACTTCTACCATGAGCTAGTCAACTAACTAGAACTCCTTTTAACCCCACTCACCACTCACCAATTACCACTCATCATTCACTCCATTTCACTTCCAATTCTCTTTCTAATTCTCTCTCAACACACACACACTATTATGAACATATTTTTCCAGTAGTTAATCATCATCTTCATCAAAAATCACTTCAAGAATCAAGCTATAATCATCATAGGAAGAACACTTCAAGAACACTTCAAAAATCCCTTCAAGTTTACTAATTTACTTCCAAGCTTTCTAATCCATTCCAAGTAATCATCTAAGATCAAGAAACCTTTGTTATATACAATAGTTTATCTTTCTTATTCAAGGTAATATTCATATTCAAACTTTGATTCAATTTCTATAACTATAAACTATCTTAATTCGAGTAAAAATCTTACTTGAACTTGTTTTTGTGTCATGATCCTACTTCAAGAACTTTCAAGCCATCCAAGATCCTTTGAAGCTAGATCATTTCTTGTCACTTCCAGTAGGTTTACCTACTAAACTTGAGGTAGTAATGATGTTCATATCATCATTCGATTCATATATGTAAAACTATCTTATTCACTCGTAATCACTAGAACATAGTTTAGTTAATTCTAAACTTGTTCGCAAACAAAAGTTAATCCTTCTAACTTGACTTTTAAAATTAACTACACACATGTTCTATATCTATATGATATGCTAACTTAATGATTTAAAACCTGGAAACACGAAAAACACCGTAAAACCGGATTTACGCCGTCGTAGTAACACCGCGGACTGTTTTGGGTTAGTTAATTAAAAACTATGATAAACTTTGATTTAAAAGTTGTTATTCTGAGAAAATGATTTTTATTATGAACATGAAACTATATCCAAAAATTATGGTTAAACTCAAAGTGGAAGTATGTTTTCTAAAATGGTCATCTAGACGTCGTTCTTTCGACTGAAATGACTACCTTTACAAAAACGACTTGTAACTTATCTTTCCGACTATAAACCTATACTTTTTCTGTTTAGATTCATAAAATAGAGTTCAATATGAAACCATAGCAATTTGATTCACTCAAAACGGATTTAAAATGAAGAAGTTATGGGTAAAACAAGATTGGATAATTTTTCTCATTTTAGCTACGTGAAAATTGGTAACAAATCTATTCCAACCATAACTTAATCAACTTGTATTGTATATTATGTAATCTTGAGATACCATAGACACGTATACAATGTTTCGACCTATCATGTCGACACATCTATATATATTTCGGAACAACCATAGACACTCTATATGTGAATGTTGGAGTTAGCTATAAAGGGTTGAGGTTGATCCCAAAATATATATAGTTTGAGTTGTGATCAATACTGAGATACGTATACACTGGGTCGTGGATTGATTTAAGATAATATTTATCGATTTATTTTTGTACATCTAACTGTGGACAACTAGTTGTAGGTTACTAATGAGGACAGCTGACTTAATAAACTTAAAACATCAAAATATATTAAAAGTGTGTAAATATATTTTGAACATACTTTAATATATATGTATATATTGTTATAGGTTTGTGAATCAACAGTGGCCAAGTCTTACTTCTCGACGAAGTAAAAAAAATCTGTGAAAGTGAGTTATAGTCCCACTTTTAAAATCTAATATTTTTGGGATGAGAATACATGCAGGTTTTATAAATGATTTACAAAATAGACACAAGTACGTGAAACTACATTCTATGGTTGAATTATCGAAATCGAATATTCCCCCTTTTTATTAAGTCTGGTAATCTAAGAATTAGGGAACAGACACCCTAATTGACGCGAATCTTAAAGATAGATCTATTGGGCCTAACAAACCCCATCCAAAGTACCGGATGCTTTAGTACTTCGAAATTTATATCATATCCGAAGGGCGTCCCGGAATGATGGGGATATTCTTATATATGCATCTTGTTAATGTCGGTTACCAGGTGTTCACCATATGAATGACTTTTATCTCTATGTATGGGATGTGTATTGAAATATGAAATCTTGTGGTCTATTATTATGATTTGATATATATAGGTTAAACCTATAACTCACCAACATTTTTGTTGACGTTTTAAGCATGTTTATTCTCAGGTGATTATTAAGAGCTTCCGCTGTCGCATACTTAAATAAGGATGAGATTTGGAGTCCATGCTTGTATGATATTGTGTAAAAATTGCATTCAAGAAACTTATTTTGTTGTAACATATTTGTATTGTAAACCATTATGTAATGGTCGTGTGTAAACAGGATATTTTAGATTATCATTATTTGATAATCTACGTAAAGCTTTTTAAACCTTTATTGATGAAATAAAGGTTATGGTTTGTTTTAAAATGAATGCAGTCTTTGAAAAACGTCTCATATAGAGGTCAAAACCTCGCAACGAAATCAATTAATATGGAACGTTTTTAATCAATAAGAACGGGACATTTCAGTTGGTATCAGAGCGTTGGTCTTAGAGAACTAGAATTTTGCATTAGTGTGTCTTATCGAGGTTGTTAGGATGCATTAGTGAGTCTGGACTCCGACCGTGTTTACTTGAAAAATGATTGCTTAACAAATTTTGTTGGAAACTATATATTTTTAACATGTGAATATTATGTGATATATTAATCTCTTAACGCGTTTGATATTATGTGATAGATGTCTACCTCTAGAACAAGTTCCATTGACTCACCTAATAATAATGAAGAGTCAAATGTAAATTGGAATGATTCGTGGACTGATTCACAAGTTCCCGAAGAGGAACCGGAAGAAGAGTCGGAACCAGAAGAAGAATCGGAACCGGAAGAAGAATCGGAACCGGATGAAGAAATAGAACCGGTGGGGAAAATAATAAAACGGTTAAGTAAAAGAAAATCCTCAACCAACCGACCAAGGTTAATTATGGTCAATGGTGTTTCCGCTAAGGAAGCAAAATATTGGGAGGATTACCAATTCTCCGATGAATCGGATTCTGACGAGAATTCCGATGATGTTATAGAAATTACCCCAACTAAATTTAAAAAGGCAAAAGAAAATAATAAGGGAAAGGGCATAAAAATAGAGAAATCTAATTCCAACCCCGATGAACTTTATATGTATCGTCAACCCCTGAAGTCCTTAAGTTGTAACAATGACCTGGGAACCTCTAAACCACCAGGTTTTTCTAAACCAATGTGGAAAACGACGGCTCGTATTAGGGGAACATCATATATCCCTAGAAACTTGGCAAAACGAACCAAAACCGAAGAAGAAGAAACAAGCGAGTCGGAATAAGATAGTTGTATTCGTGTGGTGTAATATATGTAATATAGTGTGCTTATGCTTTATGATATATGTAAAAATTGCTTGTATTAATAAGTATTTTTTTTTATGAATCTAACTCTTGTCTATTTTACAGTATAAAAACACAAAATGGATAGACAACCTAATATTTTAAGAGACCTACCCGGAGACATGATTGATGAAATCTTGTCTAGAGTCGGTCAGAATTCTTCGGCACAACTATTTAAGGCGAGATCAGTTTGTAAGACATTCGAAGAACGTTCCAAGAATGCCTTGGTTTATAAAAGGCTTTCGTTCAAAAGATGGGGGATATCACATTGGGAAATCCATAAGTTACGATGTGTTTACTTTGACGCATATATTGCGGGGAACCCAAATGCTATTTTACGCAATGGGTTAAGAAATTATTTTGACTCAGTATATCCGAATATTGGACTTCGTGATTTAGAAAAAGCGGCTAACATGCAACATAAAGAAGCATGTTATGCTTACGGATTAGTAATGTTCGCTTCTCACCAAAGTGAGAACAAGAACATCGGCCTACAACTATTAAACAAAACGTTCCCACAAGTGACGGAGTCGGTAATTGGGGTAAGAAATGAGGTTTTTAGATTGTTACAGGACTGTTGGACATTACGTAACCCTCGTCCCTTTGACGACGTTACAACACGCTGTCTTATCAACGGCCATAACGGTTATGTTCCACAAGACCAAGGATGGGAAGTAATCCTAGTAAAACCAGAATGCATGACTTGTTTCTGGACGTATGAATTACGTGTCTTTATTGCCTTTGCTGAACGACTTGTGTACTAGCTAGAATTATCTTCACAACCATCTTGTATCAAATTTATTGTGTGCTATATTTCATGCTATATGTAAAATAAGCGGTATTGTAAGTTTGTAAAATATTGTGTAAAAGTTTGAACGCGAAATATTATTATAATCAGTTTTTCATATAGAATTGTTGTAGTTGAATTGTATATTAGCTACTAAGTATGAACTTAACGGGTAGGTACTACCCAAATTTAAACTTATAAAACGCTAATATGAAGAAAAAGCTTTTATAAATGAGTTCATATTATGCTACGAAATACTATTAACTACTCTTAATATTCTGTATGATTAACTTGTTCCATTTGACTATTTTGAAGGAAATGGCACCGACTACTCGACACACCGTAAATATGAATGAAGAGGAATTCCGTACTTTTCTAGCTTCAAACATAGCCGCAGTATAGGCTGCGCTACATACCAACAATAACCTTGGATCTAGCAGTACAGGAAATCGTGTAGGATGCACCTACAAAGAATTCACTGCCTGCAAACCTTTGGAATTTGATGGAACCGAAGGACCGATCGGATTGAAATGGTGGACCGAGAAGGTCGAATCGGTGTTTGCCATAAGTAAGTGTACTGAAGAGGACAAAGTAAAGTATGCTACGCATACCTTCACAGGTTCTGCGTTAACATGGTGGAATACCTATCTAGAGCAAGTGGGACAAGACGATGCGTACGCACTACCGTGGTCAGCATTCAAGCACTTGATGAACGAGAAGTACCGTCCCAGAACCGAGGTCAATAAGCTCAAGATAGAACTTAGAGGGTTACGAACCCAAGGATTTGATATTACCACGTACGAAAGACGATTAACAAAATTGTGCCTATTGTATCCGGGAGCATTCGAAGATGAGGAAGAGAAGATCGACGTGTTTGTGAAAGGATTACCGGAAAGAATCCAAGAAGATATAAGTTCACACGAGCCCGCCTCCATACAACAGGCATGTAGAATGGCTCAAAAACTAGTGAACCAGATTGAAGAAAGAATTAAAGAACAGACTGCTGAAGAGGCCAATGTGAAGCAAGTCAAAAGAAAGTGGGAGGAAAACGGTGATAAGAATCACCAATACAACAACAACAGCAATTACAACTATAATCGCAACAATTATCCCAACAATCGCAACATCAATCGCAACTACAACAAACGGCCCAACAACAACAACAACAACAACAACAACAACTACAACAATCATCCCAACAACAATAATAACCGCAACAACAACAACAATCAGAAGCAGCTATGCCAAAGGTGTGAAAAGTATCACTCGGGGTTCTGCACCAAATTTTGCAACAAGTGTAAAAGAAATGGACATAGCGCGGCGAAGTGTGAGGTCAACGGACCAGGGGTTAATAGAACGAAAGGAACAAATGGTGTCGGAACGAGTAATGGCGGAGCAAGTAGTGTCGAAGCAAGTTATGCCAATGTAGTTTGTTATAAATGTGGAAAACCGGGCCACATTATTAGAAATTGCCCGAACCAGGAGAACACTAATGGACAAGGCCGCGAAAGAGTTTTCAATATTAATGCGGCAGAGGCACAGGAAGACCCGGAGCTTGTTACGGGTACGTTTCTTATTGACAATAAATCTGCTTATGTTTTATTTGATTCGCGTGCGGATAGAAGATATATGAGTAGAGATTTTTGTGCTAAATTAAGTTGTCCATTGACGCCTTTGGATAGTAAATTTTTACTCGAATTAGCAAATGGTAAATTAATTTCAGCAGATAATATATGTCGGAATCGAGAAATTAAACTGGTTAGCGAAACATTTAAGATTGACTTGATACCAGTAGAGTTAGGGAGTTTTGATGTGATAATCGGTATGGACTGGTTGAAAGAAGTGAAAGCAGAGATCGTTTGTTACAAAAATGCAATTCGCATTATACGAGAAAAAGGAAAACCCTTAATGGTGTACGGAGAAAAGGGCAACACGAAGCTACATCTTATTAGTAATTTGAAGGCACAAAAACTAATAAGAAAAGGTTGCTATGCTGTTCTAGCACACGTCGAGAAAGTACAAACTGAAGAAAAGAGCATCAATGATGTTCCCGTCGCAAAAGAATTTCCTGATGTATTTCCGAAAGAATTACCGGGATTACCCCCACATCGATCCGTTGAATTTCAAATAGATCTTGTACCAGGAGCTGCACCAATAGCTCGTGCTCCTTACAGACTCGCACCCAGCGAGATGAAAGAACTGCAAAGCCAATTACAAGAACTTTTAGAGCGTGGTTTCATTCGACCAAGCACATCACTGTGGGGAGCTCCTGTTTTGTTTGTCAAGAAGAAAGATGGTACATTCAGGTTGTGTATTGACTACCGAGAGTTGAACAAACTTACCATCAAGAACCGCTACCCACTACCGAGAATCGACGACTTATTTGATCAACTACAAGGCTCGTCTGTTTATTCAAAGATTGACTTACATTCCGGGTATCATCAAATGCGGGTGAAAGAAGATGATATTCCAAAGACTGCTTTCAGAAAACGTTACGGTCATTACAAGTTTATGGTCATGCCATTTGGTTTAACTAATGCACCAGCTGTGTTCATGGACCTTATGAACCGAGTGTGTGGACCATACCTTGACAAGTTTGTCATTGTTTTCATTGATGACATACTTATTTACTCAAAGAATGACCAAGAACACGGTGAACATTTGAGAAAGGTGTTAGAAGTATTGAGGAAGGAAGAATTGTACGCTAAGTTTTCAAAGTGTGCATTTTGGTTGGAAGAAGTTCAATTCCTCGGTCACATAGTGAACAAAGAAGGTATTAAGGTGGATCCAGCAAAGATAGAAACTGTTGAAAAGTGGGAAACCCCGAAAACTCCGAAACACATACGCCAGTTTTTAGGACTAGCTGGTTACTAAAGAAGGTTCATCCAAGACTTTTCCAGAATAGAAAAACCCTTGACTGCATTAACGCATAAAGGGAATAAATTTGAATGGAATGATGAACAAGAGAAAGCGTTTCAGTTATTGAAGAAAAAGCTAACTACGGCACCTATATTGTCATTGCCTGAAGGGAATGATGATTTTGTGATTTATTGTGACGCATCAAAGCAAGGTCTCGGTTGTGTATTAATGCAACGAACGAAGGTGATTGCTTATGCGTCTAGACAATTGAAGATTCACGAACAAAAGTATACGACGCATGATTTGGAATTAGGCGCGGTTGTTTTTGCATTAAAGACTTGGAGGCACTACTTATATGGGGTCAAAAGTATTATATATACCGACCACAAAAGTCTTCAACACATATTTAATCAGAAACAACTGAATATGAGGTAGCGTAGGTGGATTGAATTATTGAATGATTACGACTTTGAGATTCGTTACCACCCGGGGAAGGCAAATGTGGTAGCCGATGCCTTGAGCAGGAAGGACAGAGAACCCATTCGAGTAAAATCTATGAATATAATGATTCATAATAACCTTACTACTCAAATAAAGGAGCGCAACAAGGAGTAATAAAAGAGGGAAATTTAAAGGATGAAATACCCAAAGGATCGGAGAAGCATGTTAATATTCAGGAAGACGGAACCCGGTATAGGGCTGAAAGGATTTGGGTACCAAAATTTGGAGATATGAGAGAAATGGTACTTAGAGAAGCTCATAAAACCAGATACTCAATACATCCTGGAACGGGGAAGATGTACAAGGATCTCAAGAAACATTTTTGGTGGCCGGGTATGAAAGCCGATGTTGCTAAATACGTAGGAGAATGTTTGACGTGTTCTAAGGTCAAAGCTGAGCATCAGAAACCATCAGGTCTACTTCAACAACCCGAAATCCCAGAATGGAAATGGGAAAACATTACCATGGATTTCATCACTAAATTGCCAAGGACTGCAAGTGGTTTTGATACTATTTGGGTAATAGTTGATCGTCTCACCAAATCAGCACACTTCCTACCAATAAGAGAAGATGACAAGATGGAGAAGTTAGCACGACTGTATTTGAAGGAAGTCGTCTCCAGACATGGAATACCAATCTCTATTATCTCTGATAGGGATGGCAGATTTATTTCAAGATTCTGGCAGACATTACAGCAAGCATTAGGAACTCGTCTAGACATGAGTACTGCCTAGCATCCACAAACTGATGGGCAGAGCAAAAGGACGATACAAACGCTTGAAGACATGCTACGAGCATGTGTTATTGATTTCGAAAACAGTTGGGATCGACATCTACCGTTAGCAGAATTTTCCTACAACAACAGCTACCATTCAAGCATTGAGATGGCGCCATTTGAAGCACTTTATGGTAGAAAGTGCAGGTCTCCAATTTTTTGGAGTGAAGTGGGGGATAGACAGATTACGGGTCCGGAGATTATACAAGAAACTACCGAGAAGATCATCCAAATTCAACAACGGTTGAAAACCGCCCAAAGTCGACAAAAGAGCTACGCTGACATTAAAAGAAAAGATATAGAATTTGAAATTGGAGAGATGGTCATGCTTAAAGTTGCACCTTGGAAAGGCGTTGTTCGATTTGGTAAACGAGGGAAATTAAATCCAAGGTATATTGGACCATTCAAGATTATTGATCGTGTCGGACCAGTAGCTTACCAACTTGAGTTACCTCAACAACTCGCGGCTGTACATAACACTTTCCACATCTCTAATTTGAAGAAATGTTTTGCTAAAGAAGATCTCACTATTCCGTTAGATGAAATCCAAATCAACGAAAAACTCCAATTCATCGAAGAACCCGTCGAAATAATGGATCGTGAGGTTAAAAGACTTAAGCAAAACAAGATACCAATTGTTAAGGTTCGATGGAATACTCGTAGAGGACCCGAGTTCACCTGGGAGTGTGAAGATCAGATGAAGAAGAAATACCCGCATCTATTTCCAGAAGATTCGTCAACACCTTCAACAGCTTAAAATTTCGGGACGAAATTTATTTAACGGGTAGGTACTGTAGTGACCCGAACTTTTCCAAGTTTATATATATTAATTGAGATTGATATTTACATGATTAAATGTTTCCAACATGTTAAGCAATCAAACTTGTTAAGACTTGATTAATTGAAATATGTTTCATATAGACAATTGACCACCCAAGTTGACCGGCGATTCACGAACGTTAAAACTTGTAAAAACGACATGACGATATATATATGGATATACATATGGTTAACATGAGATTATGATAAGTAAGTATCTCCATAAGTATATTAACAATGAGTTATATACATATAAACAAGACTACTAACTTAAGGATTTCGAAACGAGACATATATGTAACGATTATCGTTGTAACGACATTTAAATGTATATATATCATATTAAGATATATTAATATATCATAATATCATGATAATATAATAATTTAACATCTCATTAGATATAATAAACAATGGGTTAACAACATTAATTGAGATCGTTAACTTAAAGGTTTCAAAACAACACTTACATGTAACGACTAAGGATGACTTAACGACTCAGTTAAAATGTATATACATGTAGTGTATTTAGATGTATTAAAATACTTTTGGAAGACTTCAAGACATATATCAAAACACTCATACTTAACGAAAATGGTTACAGTTACTTTCCCATTCTTTTCTTTCATCAAGAATTCTAGTCGTATTCTTACCCGTATTATACACAGCTTCAAAACGTACTTACTATGGGTATATACCAATAGGAAATAGCATGGGATTCCACTCTTGATTATGTCATGTATGACTAATCAATTTTAACTTCTACCATGAGCTAGTCAACTAACTAGAACTCCTTTTAATCCCACTCACCACTCACCAATTACCACTCATCATTCACTCCATTTCACTTCCAATTCTCTTTCTAATTCTCTCTCAACACACACACACAATATTATGAACGTATTTTTCCAGTAGTTAATCATCATCTTCATCAAAAATCACTTCAAGAATCAAGCTATAATCATCATAGGAAGAACACTTCAAGAACACTTCAAAAATCCCTTCAAGTTTACTAATTTACTTCCAAGCTTTCTAATCCATTCCAAGTAATCATCTAAGATCAAGAAACCTTTGTTATATACAATAGTTTATCTTTCTTATTCAAGGTAATATTCATATTCAAACTTTGATTCAATTTCTATAACTATAAACTATCTTAATTCGAGTAAAAATCTTACTTGAACTTGTTTTTGTGTCATGATCCTACTTCAAGAACTTTCAAGCCATCCAAGATCCTTTGAAGCTAGATCATTTCTTGTCACTTCCAGTAGGTTTACCTACTAAACTTGAGATAGTAATGATGTTCATAACATCATTCGATTCATATATGAAAAACTATCTTATTCGAAGGTTTAAACTCGTAATCACTAGAACATAGTTTAGTTAATTCTAAACTTGTTCGCAAACAAAAGTTAATCCTTCTAACTTGACTTTTAAAATTAACTACACACATGTTCTATATCTATATGATATGCTAATTTAATGATTTAAAACCTGGAAACACGAAAAACACCGTAAAACCGGATTTACGCCGTCGTAGTAACACCGCGGACTGTTTTGGGTTAGTTAATTAAAAACTATGACAAACTTTGATTTAAAAGTTGTTATTCTGAGAAAATGATTTTTATTATGAACATGAAACTATATCCAAAAATTATGGTTAAACTCAAAGTGGAAGTATGTTTTCTAAAATGGTCATCTAGGCGTCGTTCTTTCGACTGAAATGACTACCTTTACAAAAACGACTTGTAACTTATTTTTCCGACTATAATCCTATACTTTTTCTGTTTAGATTCATAAAATAGAGTTCAATATGAAACCATAGCAATTTTATTCACTCAAAACGGATTTAAAATGAAGAAGTTATAGGTAAAACAAGATTGGATAATTTTTCTCATTTTAGCTACGTGAAAATTGGTAACAAATCTATTCCAACCATAACTTAATCAGCTTGTATTGTATATTATGTAATCTTGAGATACCATAGACACGTATACAATGTTTCGACCTATCATGTTGACACATCTATATATATTTCGGAACAACCATAGACACTCTATATGTGAATGTCGGAGTTAGCTATACAGGGTTGAGGTTGATTCCAAAATATATATAGTTTGAGTTGTGATCAATACTGAGATACGTATACACTGGGTTGTGGATTGATTCAAGATAATATTTATCGATTTATTTCTGTACATCTAACTGTGGACAACAAGTTGTAGGTTACTAACGAGGACAGCTGACTTAATAAACTTAAAACATCAAAATATATTAAAAGTGTGTAAATATATTTTGAACATACTTTAATATATATGTATATATTGTTATAGGTTCGTGAATCAACAGTGGCCAAGTCTTACTTCTCGACGAAGTAAAAAAAATCTGTGAAAGTGAGTTATAGTCCCACTTTTAAAATCTAATATTTTTGGGATGAGAATACATGCAGGTTTTATAAATGATTTACAAAATAGACACAAGTACGTGAAACTACATTCTATGGTTGAATTATCGAAATCGAATATGCCCCTTTTTATTAAGTCTGGTAATCTAAGAATTAGGGAACAGACACCCTAATTGACGCGAATCCTAAAGATAGATCTATTGGGCCTAACAAACCCCATCCAAAGTACCGGATGCTTTAGTACTTCGAAATTTATATCATATCCGAAGGGTGTCCCGGAATGATGGGGATATTCTTATATATGCATCTTGTTAATGTCGGTTACCAGGTGTTCACCATATGAATGACTTTTATCTCTATGTATGGGATGTGTATTGAAATATGAAATCTTGTGGTCTATTATTATGATTTGATATATATAGGTTAAACCTATAACTCACCAACATTTTTGTTGACGTTTTAAGCATGTTTATTCTCAGGTTATTATTAAGAGCTTCCGCTGTCGCATACTTAAATACGGACGAGATTTGGAGTCCATGCTTGTATGATATTGTGTAAAAACTGCATTCAAGAAACTTATTTTGTTGTAACATATTTGTATTGTAAACCATTATGTAATGGTCGTGTGTAAACAGGATATTTTAGATTATCATTATTTGATAATCTACGTAAAGCTTTTTAAACCTTTATTGATGAAATAAAGGTTATGGTTTGTTTTAAAATGAATGCAGTCTTTGAAAAACGTCTCATATAGAGGTCAAAACCTCGCAACGAAATCAATTAATATGGAACGTTTTTAATCAATAAGAACGGGACATTTCACCTTACTTCTCAGATATGCGATGCACAGCTAGAGGCATTGAAAGAAGATAACGTTGCTAACGAGTCACTTCGAAGAATTGATAAGAAGTTCGATGTTAGAGAAGATGGAACCCGATATTTCATCGACAGAATTTGGTACCGAAGTTTGGCTGATTAAGGGAACTAGTTCTAGATGAGGCACACAAGACAAGGTATTCTATTCACCCTAGATACGACAAGATGTACCAAGATCTTAAGGCACTGTACTGGTGGCCTAATATGAAAGCAGATATAGCAACCTATGTTAGTGAGTGCTCAACGTGTGCTTAAGTGAAAGCAGAGCATGAGAAACTGTCAGGACTACTAACACAGCCAGAGATTTCCAGTGGAAATGGGAATGTATTACTATGGATTTCATTACTAAGTTGCCCAAGACTGTGAGAGGTTATGATACGATTTGGGTTATCATTGATCGTCTCACCAGGTCTGCTCATTTTCTACCAATTAAGAAAATGGATAAGATGGAGAAGTTGGCACAGATCTATATAAAGGAGGTGGTTTCCCGACATGGAGTGCCGATATCCATTATTTCCGACAGAGGCAGCAGATTTACATCTAGATTCTAGCAAGCATTGCAAGAGGCAATAGGAACTCATTTAGATATGAGTACAGCATAGCACCCTCAAATAGATGGTCAAAGTGAGAGAACCATCCAAACACTAGAAGACATGTCAAGAGTATGTGTTATTGATTTTGGAAATGGATGGGATAGACATTTACCATTAGTAGAATTTTCATATAACGATAGTTATCACGCAAGTATAAAGGTAGCGCCTTTTGAAGCACTGTATGTCAGGAAGTGCAGAACACCCGTATGTTAGACTGAATTATGTGATAGTCAATTGACTGGTCCTTAGATCATACACGAAACAACCGAGAAGATCGCGCATATACAAGAGAAACTAAAAACGGCGCGAAGTCGTCAAAAGAGTTACGCCGATGTTAGCAGGCGAGATTTAGAATTTCAGGTTGGAGATAAATTTATACTCAAAGTATCACCCTGGAAGGGTATTGTGCCTTTTGGTAAAAGAGGCAAGCTAAGTCCGAGATATATTAAACCGTTTAAGATTACCTAGAGAATTGTACTGGTGGCGTACATGCTGAAACTACCGCAAGAACTCCGCGAAGTTCATGATACTTTCCATGTTTCTACCTTGAAGAAATGCTTGTCAGACGAAAGTTTGATAATTCCTTTAGAAGAGATACAAGTTGATCCCAAGCTTCATTTTGTTGAGATCATGGACCGTGAGGTCAATCGGTTAAAGCAAAATAGAATTCTGGTAGTTAAGGTTCGATGGAATGCCCGTAGAGGACTAGAATTCACGTAGGAGCGTGAAGACCAGATGAGACTAAAGTATCCGCAACTGTTTCCTGAGGAGATAACTACGGCGGACGTGCACTAAAATTTCGGGAAGAAATTTTTCATAACAGGTGGGTAATGTAACAACCCGACTTTTTCCGATACTATCGTTACTTGTTCGTTAAATATTTAACGGTGATTACTTAGAACTTTATGTGTTTATTTGAATTAAATGCATATTTGATCCTAGTGGATTACTTGAATTAATATGTTATATTAATTTATGAACTTATTTCGGATAGCGAAATAACTAGAAAACGTTACGATTAAGTTAATCGCCTAGAAAGCTTTTCAGTTTACGAAACTCGGAAGAACGACGAAATAATTATTTTCAATAATTATTGACTTTAAGAAAAACTTATTTAATTTATTATTTAATTAATGGATTAAATCCGGTGATTTCATTTCAACGACTAGTTAACGTTCCGGAGACCCGGTACGGTTAACGGCACACGAAACGGACCACGCGCGTACCAGGAAATAATTAAAACGAGCCCAGGAACACCTTTGTAGGGCCATTCGGCCGACCCCATCCATGAACCCCCCCCCCCCCTTGTTGGACTTAAATTTGAGCTAAAAAGTCACTAGTTGCATGTTTAAGCCCTAACCTAATTAAGGAAATAAGTATATAAGGCATTTAATCACAACTCTTCCACCCCTAACACCCATCCACGAAATTTGAAGCCCCCAAACCCCTCTCCCATTGTCGATCACCATCCTCACAAGAACACCACTCAAAAATCAAAATTAGAACAAGTCTCGTGCATTAAAGTTGTTGCTTTTTTCGTCCTCTACGCGATAGTACTTGAAATTTGTGATTCTAAGGTATAATTGAAAGCCCTAATCTTATTAGATCTGATTTTTATTCAATTACATAGTGTAATCAAGTCTAGTGCTCAATTAATGATGTCTTGTATTATCGTTTATCGTTTAATTGCTCGATTAACGTTGTTTGCATGAAAAACGAATTTGTATTTTAATGATCTGATAAAATTGACTTGTAGGTTGATCTTATAATGTGTAGAAATGGAAAGTTATCGAAAAACTATTGAATTTGGACTTTGGATTTGCATGATTTGGTTACCAGATGCTTAAGATATGCTTAATCGAAGTTTTCGTTAGGGCTTGCATGATATCCGAATTTTCTGAGTTACATGCTTTGTGTTTTAGCTTATATAAAGTATAATACTGTATTCCTTGTGAAAAGTTATGCAATTTCGACTTGAGATTTGCGTCAAAAGGTTATGTAATGCTTCCGTTATGTCAAAACGAAGATTTGATTTTTAAAGTGAGCTGAATCGTTTTTCAAAGTTACATAAAAATTGGTAGAGTAAGCTAGAAATTTTTTGAGACTTTGATATTCTGGAATATGTTAGTTTAAGTGTTCCTTGACATGTTTCATTTGTATGCGAACTTGCGAGAACGTGAATTGCAATGAGATATATGCTCATCAACATGATGTGTCCGGTTGATGATTAAAAACTGATGAGTCTGTAAAGATTTGAAAAACTGTACGAATTGGCTAAAGCAATGTTTCTGATTATTTTTATCACTAAAGTTTTTAGGTGTTTTAAGATGACTTCAATTGTCTGTTCTTCAAAATATATTTTCTATATTTTATGAAAAATGTTTAAAAACTAACGCGCAGGCAGAAATTTCTGTAATGAACTATGAATAGACCCTTTCTGATATTGGACTTTTATTTATCGTATGAGGCTATGGCCGGACTTTTTGGAATCGATTTTAAGTGTAGTTATGATCTGAAGTTGTTCATGATTTAATGATTTATGTGCTATGATCTATAGTTGGATCTTTCTACGACGTACGAAATTCTAAGGCATGCTTTAAGGTGCAATATGCTTAATTATGACCTGTAAAGTGATACTTGACCTAGGTTTGACTTATTGATCATGTTTGTATGACCTACTGAGATGTTTGACTTTAGTTGGCCACTTTGACCGAGTTGACTTTAGGGTTGACTTTTGTTGACTTGCTTGGATTAGTTGACTTTTACTTGTTCGTTGAGTCAGTCTGAGCACTAGGACTTTGCATACACTATGGGTTGAGATAGTATGACCTATATGTGTATACTTAAGATGACTTACGTGATTAGGTTGCATTGTTCGGTCGAGATTGTTCGACTACAGTACGTTTTGCTAAAATATTTCAGGTGCTTTTGCTAATGTGAGTCTACAGTCCCTTTTTCATCAACATTTTTGGGATGAGATACATTCTACTTTTGAAACTATTTCTTAAATTGTTTTTACGAATGTTTTACATATTAGGCACGAGTAACTTACCAAGAATATACATATGAGTTCAGATCAAAAATCACTTAGCTTGATTATATTAGTTACTTTGTAAGCTCGACTTATAGGGACGGTACCGTTAGGTTTGACAAACCTCGCCTAAAACATAACATGCGTCTATTCGGTTGTTACTCGTACACTTGATCGGTGTAGCGCAATGATAGGGTAAACTAAAGACGTGGGCTCGGCTCACGCAAAGGTTAAAGCTTTATAATCAAGTGCTCATGATAAGTGTATATTATTACGAAGCTTTTCAGAAATCTTGTGGCCTAACTTACGAAGAATGTTCCTTAAACATGATGTTTACAAACTTGAAACTGGACATGGTAATGTCTACAAACAGATGAAACAAAAAGAACTTTTTGATGTCACTCATAGTTGAAACTTGACATCTTACAAATAGTTTAATACTTAGCATTTGCTATATGCAAACTTTTGAGATTAAACCTTAGCGGTGTATTCAGATAAACGATTTTGAGAAATGATTTTCGACAAACGATTTATGAAAACTGTTTTATGAGACTATTTACTCAAACCTGTAGATTCACTCAACTTTATGTTGATCCATTTTTCATGTTTTATCTCAGGTATTAGTTGCTTCCGCTATAGAACATTGCTGTTATGTAGAAGTCAAGCCAAGCATTGGGACCAGAGTTAATACGCCGTTGGTGGATTCTGACGGGGTATTACAACTTAAGACCCATAAACTAGTTCATCATTTCAAAACCCTAGGTTTGACATCTTTGAGTCCTCATGACCCAATCTTACCCAAAAACCCCCAAATCACTATCAAATGGGTTTTATGTTCATCAATAACCCAAACCCTAACCCTTATCACTAATTAAGAAAAGAAATTAGGTTTACGACTTACTACCATAATCACAACGTAGCTAGTGACTAGATGAACAACTTTAAAACACGCACTTTGACCCGAATCAACCTTCTTCCTCCTTGATTTGAGCTCTCTCACTCTAGAACTCTTTTCTCTCTCTAGAATTTAAGTGGAAAGATGAAGGTAGGTGATAATGGAGTTATGACACTCCACTAACTGATCTTGTGGTCTTAAATTCGTCCCAAGTGTGAAATTACCAAAAAGCCCTTTTGAATATCTTAAAATAAAACAGCTGGTCTGGCAGTTCATCTGGACGGCGTCCAATATCCTGGACGGCGTCCAGTCCTTCAATGTTGGATGGCGTCCTCTGTTTTGGATGGCGTCCCACTTAGCTAGAAAAACAGGATCTTACACGACTAAGAAACTTGTCGTTGTTAACATGTTCATTATAAATGAACTACATTCATTCTCCCATCACATTCCTCCAATTTTCATTACAACTAATATTTTCCTTGTCATAAATGGTACTTATTTAACATTAAAGAGAGATTGAAAATATCTAGTTCAACCTCGCAACAATCATGATTATTTTTGAATTCTTTTATCATACTATATACCTTCATTTTAAATAGTCATAATATTGTATGACATATGTTATCGATTTTTAGATTCTTGTTGTTTTACAAATATACAATAATAAAACATTCAAGGCGTGATACATTTTATCATCAAACAACGCATAAAAGAGAATAATTCTTTGAAAAAACCATTAATAATGACATAAAAGTTTGTACCTGCTTTTTTGAAACAAAAGGTTATTATAAATATGGTGAAGATCTAGAAAAATAGTTGTAAATGTTTGTATATATTGAGAAAAAAGAGTTCTAATAATATATGGTGGAGATGCTCCGAGATATATATTTATATAACAATAATACAGTATTAAATATTAAATGATATTTTATTAATTATTTTTTGCAAATCGTCATTCATATATTATCGGCATTTATTTGTTATTATTTTGTATCTTTTTTAATTAGAATTAATATTAATATAAAATAAAAACATCATCATTGTGAAAATTAAAGTGTAATTAGTGAAAGGATAACATAATCATTTTAGAGCTTTATATTTGTTTTTATTTTATGTTTTTTAATTAAAATAATATTAATATTAATATAAAATAATGATATCAACATTATGAAAATTAAAGGGTAATAGAATATTACGGAGTAAGAATTTATTTAAATTATTAAATCATTAGTTATTATAAGTACGATATTTTTTAATTATTAAATACTTGGGATTAATGACATCATCTAAGTGACATAATTTTTTTTTCTTTTTGATTTTTTCTTAACAAGGGAATTAGCTTAATAATGACATCATCATTATAGAATTTTAATAGAAATTATAGATACTCTAATCAATTATTCTTATTTTTGTATGAAGATAAAATATTAGTTTAAAACGAAATTAAAAAAGATTAACTCTAATATGGAATGAAGGGATTACGTATCTGTATCTCCTTTACGGCGATAAAGTATCAAAATTCACTTGCCTTGCCAAAAAATGAGAAAGTAATACGTACTGTATTACGGAGTAAAAATCTTTAGATCCGTGCTTGCCGATCGCGCGACATATCACTCGTGAAACGTAAACAAATGAAAAGAGTGAAATGTCCCGTTCATATTGATTATAAACGTTCCATATTAATTGATATCGTTGCGAGGTTTTGACCTCTATATGAGACGTTTTTCAAAGACTGCATTCGATTTTTAAAACAACCATAACCTTTATTTTATCGATAAAGGTTTAAAATATTACGACGATTATCAAATAATGATAATAAAAATATAGCGTTCACACACGACCATTACATAATGGTTTACAATAATATTACACAACAATATATGTCTTCGAATGCAGTTTTCAAACAATATTATACAAGCATGGACTCCAAATCTTGTCCTTAATTTAGTATGCAACAACGTAGTATGCAACAGCGGAAGCTCTTAACAATTACCTAAGAATAAACATGCTTAAAACGTCAAAAAAATGTTGGTGAGTTATACCTAAGAATAAACATGCTTAAAACGTCAAAAAAATGTTGGTGAGTTATAGGTTTAACCTATATATTTATCAATCGTAATAATAGACCACAAGATTTCATATTTCCATTTTTCGTAAACATCATCCCATACAAAGAGATAAAAATCATTCATACGGTGAACACCTGGTAACCGACATTATCAAGATGTATATAAGAATATCCCCATCATTCCGGGACATCCATCGGATATGATATAAAAACTCGAAGTACTAATGCATCCGCTACAACGGATGGGGTTTGTTGGGCCTAATAGATCTAACTTTAGGATTCGCGTCAATTAGTAGACTGGTTTACTAATCCTTAGGTTACCAAGCAAAAAGGGGCATATTCGTCTTCGGTCATTCAACCATAGAAAGTAGTTTCATGTACTTGTGTCTATTTTGTAAAACATTTATAAAGCTGCATGTATTCTCATCCCAAAAATATTAGATTTTAAAAGTGGGACTATAACTCACTTTCACAGATTTTCACTTTCACAGATTTTTACTTCGTCGGGAAGTAGTCTGTATGGAGCACGAGCTATTGGTGCAGCTCCCAGTACAAGGTCTATTTGAAATTCAATGGATCGGTGTGGAGGTAGTCCCGGTAATTCTTTCAGAAATACATTGGGAAATTTTTTTGCGAAGGGAACATCATTGATGTTCTTTTCTTCGAAATTGACTTTCTCGACGTATGCTAGCATAGCATAGCAACCTTTTCTTATTAGTTTTTGTGCCTTCAGGTTACTAATAAGATTTAACTTCGCGTTGCTCTTTTCTCCGTACACCATTAAGGGTTTTCCTTTTTCTCGTATAATGCGAATTGCATTTTTGTAACAAACGATCTCTGCTTTCACTTCTTTCAACCAGTCCATACCGATTACCACATCAAAACTCCCTAACTCTACTGGTATCAAGTCAATCTTAAATGTTTCGCTAACCAGTATAATTTCTCGATTCCGACATATATTATCTGCTATAATTAATTTACCGTTTGCTAATTTGAGTAAAAATTTATTATCCAAGGGTGTCGGTGGGCAACTTAGTTTAGCACAAAATCTCTACTCATATAGCTTCTATCCGCACCCGAATCAAATAAAACATAAGCAGATTTATTGTCAATAAGAAACGTACCCGTAACAAGATCTGGGTCTTCCTGCGCTTCTGCCGTATTAATATTGAAAACTCTTACGCGGCCCTGCCCATTAGTATTCCCCTGATTTGTGAAATTTCTACTAAAGTGGCCCGGTTTTCCACATCCAAAACAAACTATGGCGGTGTTATTTGTTCCGACATTATTTGTTCTTTTAGTTCTGTTATGCATTGGTTCGTAGATCTCGCACTTCATCGCACTATGACCATTTCTTTTAAACCTGTTGCAAAATGTCGTGCAGAACCTCGGGTGATGCTCTTCACACCTTTGGCATGGCTGCTTTTGGTTTTTGTTGCCATTGTTGTTATTGAGATTGTTGTTGGGATTGTTGTTGTTGTTGTTATTGTTGTTGGGACGGTTATTGTAGTTGTTGTTGGGACGTTTGTTGAAGTTATTTTTGCGATTGATGTTGCGGTTGTTGGGATAGTTATTGCAATTGTGGTTGTGATTGTTGTTGTTGTTGTTGTTGTTGTTGTTGTTGTTGTTGTTGTTGTTGTTGTTGTTGTTGTTGTTGTTGTTGTTGTTGTTGTTGTACTAATGACTCTTGTCACTGGTTTCTTCTCACTTTCTCTTGACTTGTTTCATGTTAGCCTCTTCGGCCGCCTGCTCTTTAATCCTTCCTTCGATTTGATTCACTAGTTTTTGAGCCATTCGACTTGCCTTTTGTATGGAGGCGGGCTCGTGTGAACTCACATCTTCTTGAATCCTTTCCGGTAACCCTTTTACAAATGCGTCGATCTTCTCTTCTTCGTCTTCGAACGTTCTGAGACACAATAGGCACAACTCTGTGAATCGTCGTTCGTACGTGGTGATATCGAAACCTTGCGTTCGTAATCCTCTAAGCTCTACCTTGAGCTTATTTACCTCGTTTCTGGGACGATACTGCTCGTTCATCAATTGCTTGAATGCTGACCACGGTAGTGCATAAGCAGCATCTTGTCCTACCTGCTCGAGATAGGTATTCCACCATGTTAACGCAGTACCTGTGAAGGTATGCGTAGCGTACTTTACTTTGTCTTCTTCAGTACATTTACTTATGGCAAACACCGATTCAACTTTCTCGGTCTACCGTTTCAATCAGATTGGACCCTCGGTTCCATCAAATTCTAAAGGTTTGCAGGCAGTGAATTCTCTGTAGGAGCATCCTACACGATTTCTTGTGGAATTATTTCCACTGCTAGAACCAGAGTTATTGTTGTTATTTTGCATTGCGGCTTGTACTGCGGCTATATTTGCAGCAAGAAAAACACGAAAGTCTTCCTCACTCATGTTCAAGTTCTGACGAGTCGTCGGTGCCATTTCCTTCAAAAATAGCCAAAAGAATTGAGTTAATCATATAGAATTTAAGAGTAGTCAATAGTATTTCATAGCATAATATGAACTTATTTATAAAAGCTTTTTCTTCATATTAGCATTTTATAGTTTTAATTCGGGTAGTACCTACCCGTTAAGTTCATACTTAGTAGCTACTATACAATTCAACTACTACGCTTCTATATGGAAAACTTATTACAATAATATTTCGTGTTCAAACTTTTATACAATATTTTACAAACTTACAATACCACTATTATACATATAGCATGAAATATAGCACATAATAACTTTGCTACTCGGAAGCTATAAAGGCAATTCTAGTTAATACGCAAGTCGTTCAGCAAAAGAAATAAAGACACGTAATTCATAAGTCCAGAAACAAGTCATGCATTCGGGTTTTACTAGTATTATTTTCCATCCTCGATCTTGTGAAAAATAACCGTTGTGACCGTTGACTAGGCAGCATGTTGTAATGTCGTCAAAAGGACGAGGGTTACGTAGTGCCCAACAGCCCCGTAACAATCTAAAAACCTTGTTTCTCACCTCAAATACCGAGTCTGTCACTTGTGGGAAGGTTTTATCTAAAAGTTGCAACCCAATGTTCTTTTTCTCAATTTGATGAGAAGCGAACATTATTAACCCGTAAGCATAACATGCTTCTTTGTGTTGCATGTTAGAAGCTCTTTCTAAAGAACGGAGTCCTATGTTGGGATATGTTGAGTCAAAATAGGTTCGTAACCTGTAGCTAAAATTGCATCTAGGTTTCCCGCACTAAATGCCTTAAAGGAAACTTGGCGTAGCTTAAAGTCTCCCCAATGTGATATGCCCCATCTTTCAAAGGAAAGCCTTTTATAAACTAAGGCATGCCTGGAATGTCTTTCAAACGTTCGACAAACTAATTTTGCTGTAAATAATTGTGCTGATGAATTCTGCCCGACTCTAAACAAGATTTCATCAATCATATCCCCTGGTAGGTCTTCTAAAATTTTTGGTTGTCTATCCTTAACGTGCATTTTTGTTTTTATACTGTAAAATAAACAAGGATTAGATTCGTAAAAGATAATTAACAAATAATACAGGCAATTTTTACATATATCTTAAAAGTACAAGCACACAACAATACATATATTACACAGCATGATTATAACTTTTTATTCCGACTCACTCGTTTCTTCTTCTTCGGACTTAGTTCGTTTGGCTAATTTCCTAGGGATACATGGTGATCCTCTAATACAAGCCGTCATTTTCACAAATGGTTTAGAAAAACATGGTGGCATAGATGTTCCCGGATTATTGTTAAAATCTAAGAAATACGGGTGTTTACGATACATATAAAGTTCATCGGGGTCGGAATCAGGTTTCTCTATTTTGATGCCCTTTCCCTTATTATTCTCTTTTGCCTTATTAAATTGAGTTGGGGTAATTTCTATAACATCATCGAAATCCTCGTCGGGATCCGATTCATCAGAAAATTGGTAATTTTCCCAATATTTTGCTTCCTTGGCGGAAACACCATTGACCATTTTTAACTTTGGTCCATTGGTTGAGGATTTTCTTTTATTTAATCGTTTTACTGTAGGTATTAATATTTCTTCCTCCGAAACCTCTTCTTCTTCCAGTTCCTCTTCTTCCGGTTCCTCCTCTTCCGGTTCTTCCTCGGAAATTTGTGAATCTTCCCAAAATATATTCGACTCTTCATTATTATTAGGTGAGTCGATGAGATTTGTAATAGAGGTAGTCATCTATCACACAATATCAAACACATTAAGAGATTAATATATCACATAATTTTTACATGTTAATAATATATAGTTTCTAACAAAAAAAATGTTAAACAATCATTTTTAAAACAAACACGGTCGAAGTCCAGACTCACTAATGCATCCTAACAAACTCGGTAAGACACACTAATGCAATTTTCTGGTTCTCTAAGAACAACGCTCGGATACCAACTGAAATGACCAGTTCATATTGATAATACATGTTCCATATTAATTGATTTCGTTGCGAGGTTTTGACCTCTATATGAGACGTTTTTCAAAGACTGCATTCAACTTTTAAAACAACCATAACTTTTATTTTATCAATAAAGGTTTAAAATATTACGACGATTATCAAATAATGATAATCAAAATATAGCGTTCACACACGACCATTACATAATGGTTTACAATAATATTACACAACAATATATGTCTTCGAATACAGTTTTCAAACAATATTATACAAGCATGGACTCCAAATCTTGTCCTTAATTTAGTATGCAACAGCGGAAGCTCTTAACAATTACCTGAGAATAAACACGCTTAAAACGTTAACAAAAATGTTGGTGAGTTATAGGTTTAACCTATATATTTATCAATCGTAATAATAGACCACAAGATTTCATATTTCCATTTTTCGTAAACATCATCGCATACAAAGAGATAAAAATCATTCATATGGTGAACACCTGGTAACCGACATTAACAAGATGCATATAAGAATATCCCCATCATTCCAGGACATCCATCGGACATGATATAAAAACTCAAAGTACTAAAGCATCTGCTACAACGGATGGGGTTTTTTGGGCCCAATAGATCTATCTTTAGAATTCGCGTCAATTAGTAGACTGGTTTACTAATTCTTAGGTTACCAAGCAAAAAGTGGCATATTCTGCTTCGATTATTCAACCATAGAAAGTAGTTTCATGTACTTGTGTCTATTTTGTAAAACATTTATAAAGCTGCATTTATTCTCATCCCAAAAATATTAGATTTTAAAAGTGGGACTATAAGTCACTTTCACAGATTTTTACTTCGTCGGGAAGTAAGACTTGGCCACGGGTTGATTCACGAACCTATAACAAATATGTACATATATATCAAAGTATGATCAAAATATATTTACAACATTTTTATTGCGTTTTAATGATTTGAGTTTGTTAAGTCAGCAGTCCCCGTTAGTAACCTACAACTAGTTGTCCACAGTTAGATGTACAGAAATAAAGAAATATATATTATCTCGAATCAATTCACGACCCAGTGTCTACAATTCTTAGACTCGATCACAACTTAAAGTATATATATTAATTTAGAATCAACCTCAACCCTGTATAGCTAACTCCAGCATTACTGCATATAGAGTGTCTATGGTTGTTCCAAATAATATATATAGATGGGTCGATATGATATGTCAAAACATTGTATTCGTGTCTATGGTATCCCAAGATTACATAATATATATTAGAATACATGTATAATACAATATAAGTTAGTTAAGTTATGATTTGTATAGATTTGTTACAATTTTCACGTAGCTACAACAAACAAAATTATCTAATCTTGTTTTACCCATAACTTCTTCGTTTTAAATCCGTTTTGAGTGATTCAAGTTGCTATGGTTTCATATTGAACTTAATTTTATGAATCTAAACAGAAAAAGTATAAGTTTATAGTCAGAAATACAGGTTACAAGTCGTTTTTGTAAAGGTAGTCATTTCAGTCGAAAGAACGACGTCTAGATGACCATTTTGGAAAACATACTTCCACTTTGAGTTTAACCATGATTTTTGTATATAGTTTCATGTTCATAATAAAAATCATTTTCCCAAAATAATATATTTTAAATCAAAGTTTATCATAGTTTTTAATAATCAAAACCAAAACAGCCCCCGATTTTACTACGACGTCGTATATCCGGTTTTACGGTGTTCTTCGTATTTCCAGGTTTTAAATCATTAAGTTAGCATATCATATAGATATAGAACATGTGTTTAGTTGATTTTAAAAGTTAAGTTAGAAGGATTAACTTTGTTTGCGAACAAGTTTAGAATATAATAAACTATGTTCTAGTGATTACTAGTTTTAATCTTCGAATAAGATAGTTATATATATATGAATCGAATGATGTTATGAACATCATTACTACCTCAAGTTTAGTAGGTAAACCTAATAGAAGTGACAATAAATGATCTAGCTTCAAAGGATCTTGGATGGCTTGAAAATTCTTGAAGTAGGATCATGACACAAAAAAAAGTTCAAGTAAGATTTTTACTCGAATTAAGATAGTTTATAGTTATAGAAATCGAATCAAAGTTTGATTATGAATATTACCATGAATAATAAAGATAGACTACTGTAAATAATAAAGGTTTCTTGATCTTAGATGATTACTTGGAATGGATTAGAAAGCTTGGAAGTAAACTAGTAAACTTGAAAGGATTAATGAAGTGTTCTTGAAGTGTTCTTCCTATGATGATTATAGCTTGATTCTTGAAGTAATTTTTGATGAAGATGATGATTATTTACTGGAAAAATTCGTTCAAAAGTGTATGTAGGTGTTAAGAGAGAATTAGAAAGAGAATTAGAAGTGAAATGGAGTGGGTGGTGAGTGGTGAAGGGTGAGTGGGGTTAAAAAGAGTTCTTGTTTTGTTTCCTTGCTCATAAGTCATGATAGTTGCCAAATGATGGTTCCCACATGTGTTGGTGACTCACAAGGGCTGCTAAGAGCTGATTATTGGAGTGTATATACCAATAGTAAATACATCTAGAAGCTGTGTATTGTACGAGTACGAATACGGGTGCATACGAGTAGAATTGTTGATGAAAACGAATGAGAGTGTAATTATGACCAAATTTGATAAGTATGAGTGTTTTAATATGTGTCTTGAAGTCTACCAAAAGTGTATTAATACATCTTAATACACTACATGTATATACATTTTAACTGAGTCGTTAAGTCATCGTTAGTCGTTACATGTAAGTGTTGTTTTTGAAACTTTTAAGATAACGATCTTATTTAATGTAGTTAACCCATTGTTTATTATATTTAGTGAGATGTTAAATTATCATATTATCATGATAACATGGTGTATAAATATATCTTAATACGATATATATATTAAAATGTCGTCACAACGATAATCGTTATATATATAACTCGTTTTGAAATCCTTAAGTTAGTAGTCTTGTTTTACATATGTTGTTCATTGTTAACATACTTAATGATATAAATAATTATCATTTTATCATGTTAAATATAGTGTAACAATATCTTAATATGATACATATGTACTTGGTAAGACGTTGTCATAACGATAATAGTTATATATATCGTTTCGAGTTTCTTAATTCAATAGTCTCATTTTATGTATATAACTCATTGTTAATATACCTAGTGAGATACTTACCTATCATAAAATCATGTTAACTATATATATATATATATATATATATATATATATATATATATATATATATATATATATATATATATATATATATATATATATATATATATGTCCATATATATATCAACATATAGTTTTTACAAGTTTTAACGTTCGTGAATCGCCTGTCAACTTGGGTGGTCAATTGTCTACATGAAACTCATTTCAAATAATCAAGTCTTAACAAATTTGATTGCTTAACATGTTGAAAACATTTAATCATGTAAATATACCAATTTCATTATATATATATATATATATATATATATATATATATATATATATATATATATATATATATATATATATATATATATATATATATAAACATGGAAAAGTTCGGGTCACTACAAAAAGTGTGTCTGTTTGCACAATAACCGGCGAGCTTATATTGATATGGGGATATCCAAGTCACTAAGATGTGGAATGGGGTGATTATGGTTTTTGCTCTGTTCGCTGACGATTCTCTGAAGGTAACAATCAAGTGATTATTTTACACCATCGAGATAAGTAATGTAACATGTGATGTTAGAATGAGAGTGAATGTTGAATGTGGAGTGTATCCTGCTTTCTATCCTATTTATATGTGAATTGGAGCTGCTTCCCATACCAGCTCGCTAATTTCCAATGCTTTTGGAATACTAGTTGACCTTTCCTTATTTGTATGTCTGCAGAGGAAAGCAACCTTATCACTTTCCTTTGCTGTACGAGCATGCAGTCGAGCTAGGAATAGTTCAGCTAGCTTGACTTGTAATTGACAGAGGTTTTTGGGTTCTAAGATCACTATTCTTGCTCTGGTTTCTGAACCTCGTTAATTGTAGCTGATGCTTCCTTCGTACTATATATTGTGTACGAAGATATTGTGTACGAACCGGAGGTAGGGTACACTATCAAGCCCCCCAGTTTAAGTTGATGAAGCATTACTACCGATATATAAGCTTCGTGAAGTTAAACTTAGTAGCAATCATTTCTGTCGCCTTGCTTGACGTTTAACTGCGCCAGTTAAATCTCTTATCGACTAATATTCCCGTTATACCCTTAACGATGAAATCTTTTGTTCTTTTCTGCCAAGGGTACGATTGTCCAATAAATTCCCATTACCAAGGGTTTTGTGCAGGTTGATTTAACGGCTACCCCTTCATCTATCTTAAGGATAAAAACTTGCATCTTCTCCTTCTATTTTCATCCACTTGTTTTAAAAAACTTTGTTCTTTCTGGAAATCTTTCATCCTCGCACACTAAGGTACTTACAGATTTCTTTCAATTATTTTTTTCTTCTCCTATTTTCTTATTTTTACCATGTCGAAACGTGGTATTGAGGCTTCTTTTAGTGATGTTAAACTCTCTTTGCTATCGTATCTACTTGAAATGCTTGGTTTAAAATCTGGTGATATGCTTATTCCTGATGGTGACAAGCATATTTTACAACCTCCTAAGGGTTATGTTGGTGTGTACACCCAGTTGTTTACAGAATGTAATGTTAGGGTTCCTATCTCTTCTTTTTTCCTTAATGTTTTAGATTACTTTAAGGTGCATATCATGTCTTTCATCCCCTAGCCTCGAAGAAGGTTATGTTGTTCGAGGTTATGTGTAGGGCTTATGGTGGAGAGCCTTCTGTTGATTTTTTTCGTCACTTATTTCGCACCGGTGATATCAGCGATTGGGTGACTGTTCAGAAACGAAAAAGTAGGAAAGGGTCTCCTCCTCCCGTTTATTGTTTTTCCTCTTAATTTCCTGATGTTCGTAACTGGATGTGCTCCTTCGTTTTTTTTGAAAAAATCTTTCTTGTTTCCAAAAGACTATCCTTCTGTTTCTGATTCTTCAAGGGCGTTTGTCCCTAAGGAGTATAAAGATCATGTTCCTTTCATTTCTGATGACGATGCTCTTTTTAAGAGAATTTGTAAACATCCCATTATTCCTTCTACGTATCCAGATGATATACTTTTTAAGTTAGGAATGGTTCCTGGATGGGAGGAGGGTACTACTAATTCCGTGTTCTTGTATGGGGAACATGGTATGTTTCATTACATTAGGTTTGTTGTTATAAGAATTTGTTTTCCTAACTTTTTACATTTATTTGCTATGTTTTTTGCAGAAATGTCTTTGAGGAACGTTGTCAAGGCTCAAGGGTTGAAGGAGTATGTAGTGACCCGAACTTTTTCGAACCTTTCTATGATTATATGTTTAGTGAAAACTATATTTACATGATTAAATGTTTCCAACATGTTAAGCAATCAAACTTGTTAAGACTTGGTTAATTGAAACGGAAATTTTGTAAACGTCTGATTACCCAGTTTGACCAATGATTCACGAACGCTATAAGTTGTATATGACATGATGATACATAAATGAATAAATATATATGTTTAACATGATATAATGATTATCAAGTATCTCATTAAAAATAGTAACAATAAGTTATATACTTAAAAAGGAGACTATTGACGTATGAAACTCGAAACGATACATATAACGATTATTGTTATAACCACGTCTTACTAAATATATATGAAGCATATTAATACATTGTTATATTATATATAACATGATAATATGATAATTAAATATAACATTAAGTGTATTAACAATGAACTACATAAGTGAAAACAAGACTACTAACTTAAGGATTTCGAAACGAGACATATATGTAACGATTATCGTTGTAACGACATTTAAATGTATATATCATATTAAGATATATTAATATATCATAATATCTTGATAATATAATAATTTAAAATCTCATTTGATATTATAAACTTTGGGTTAACAACATTTAACAAGATCGTTAACCTAAAGGTCTCAAAACAACACTTACATGTAACGACAAACGATGACTTAACGACTCAGTTAAAATGTATATACATGTAGTGTTTTAATATGTATTCATACACTTTTGAAAGACTTCAAGACACTTATCAAAATACTTCTACTTAACAAAAATGCTTACAATTACATCCTCGTTCAGTTTCATCAACAATTCTACTAGTATGCACCCGTATTCGTACCCGTACAATACACAGCTTTTAGATGTATGTACTATTGGTATATACACTCCAATTATTACCTCTTAGCAGCCCATGTGAGTCACCTAACACATGTGGGAACCATCATTTGGCAACTAGCATGAAATATCTCATAAAATTACAAAAATATGAGTAATCATTCATGACTTATTTACATGAAAACAAAATTACATATCCTTTATATCTAATCCATACACCAACGACCAAAAACACCTACAAACACTTTCATTCTTCAATTTTCCTCATCTAATTGATCTCTCTCAAGTTCTATCTTCAAGTTCTAAGTGTTCTTCATAAATTCTACAAGTTCTAGTTACATAAAATCAAGAATACTTTCAAGTTTGCTAGCTCACTTCCAATCTTGTAAGGTGATCATCCAACCTCAAGAAATCTTTGTTTCTTAGAGTAGGTTATCAATATAATACAAGGTAATAATCATATTCAAACTTTGGTTCAATTTCTATAACTATAACAATCTTATTTCAAGTGATGATCTTACTTGAACTTGTTTTCGTGTCATGATTCTGCTTCAAGAACTTCGAGCCATCCAAGGATCCGTTGAATCTAGATCCATTTTTCTCTTTTTCAGTAGGTTTATCCAAGGAACTTAAGGTAGTAATTATGTTCATAACATCATTCAATTCATACATAAAAAGCTATCATATTCGAAGTGGTAAACTAGTAATCACTAGAACATAGTTTAGTTAATTCTAAACTTGTTCGCAAATAAAGTTAATCCTTCTAACTACACTTTTAAAATCAACTATACACATGATCTATATCTATATGATATGCTAACTTAATGATTTAAAACCCGGAAACATGATAAACACCATAAAACCGGATTTACGCCGTCGTAGTTACAACCGGGGGCTGTTTTGGTTTGGATAATTAAAAACTATGAAAAACTTTGATTTAAAAGCTATACTTCTGGGAAAATGATTTTTCTTATGAACATGAAACCATATCCAAAAATCATGGTTAAACTCAAAGTGAAAGTATGTTTTTCAAAACAGTCATCAAGATGTCGTTCTTTCGACGAAAATGACTACCTCTTTCAAAAATGACTTGTAACTTGTATTTATGACAATAAACATATACCTTTTCCGTTTAGTTTCATAAATTCAAGTTCAATACGAAACCGTGGCCGCTTAAATCACTCAAAACGGATTAGAAACGAAGAAATTGCGAGCAAAACAAAATTGGTAAAAACTACTCATTTTAGCTACGTGAAAATTGGTAACAAATCTATTCCAACCATAACTTAATCAACTTGTATTGTATATTATGTAATCTTGAGATACCATAGACACGTATACCATGTTTCGACCTATCATGTCGACACATCCATATATATTTCGGAACAACAATAGACACTCTATATGTGAATGTTGGAGTTAGATATACAGGGTTGAGGTTGATTCCAAAATATATATAGTTTGAGTTGTGATCAACACTGAGATATGTATACACTGGGTCGTGGATTGATTCGAGATAATATATATCGATTTATTTCTGTACATCTAACTGTGGACAACTAGTTGTAGGTTACTAACGAGGACAGCTGACTTAATAAACTTAAAACATCAAAATGTATTAAAAGTGTTGTAAATATATTTTGAACATACTTTGATATATATGTACATATTTGTTATAGGTTCGTGAATCGACCAGTGGCCAAATCTTACTTCCCGACGAAGTAAAAAATATGTGAAGGTGAGTTATAGTCCCACTTTTAAAATCTAATATTTTTGGGATGAGAATACATGCAGGTTTTATAAATGATTTACAAAATAGACACAAGTACGTGAAACTACATTCTATGGTTGAATTATTGAAATCGAATATGCCCCTTTTTATTAAGTCTGGTAATCTAAGAATTAGGGAACAGATACCCTAATTGACGCGAATCCTAAAGATAGATCTATTGGGCCTAACAAACCCCATCCAAAGTACCGGATGCTTTAGTACTTCGAAATTTATATCATATCCGAAGGGTGTCCCGGAATGATGAGGATATTCTTAAATATGCATCTTGTTAATGTCGGTTACCAGGTGTTCACCATATGAATGATTTTTATCTCTATGTATGGGATGTGTATTGAAATATGAAATCTTGTGGTCTATTATTATGATTTGATAATATATAGGTTAAACCTATAACTCACCAACATTTTTGTTGACGTTTTAAGCATGTTTATTCTCAGGTGATTATTAAGAGCTTCTGCTGTCGCATACTTAAATAAGGACGAGATTTGGAGTCCATGCTTGTATGATATTGTGTAAAAACTGCATTCAAGAAACTTATTTCGTTGTAACATATTTGTATTGTAAACCATTATATAATGGTCGCGTGTAAACAGGATATTTTAGATTATCATTATTTGATAATCTACGTAAAGCTTTTTAAACCTTTATTGATGAAATAAAGGTTATGGTTTGTTTTAAAATGAATGCAGTCTTTGAAAAACGTCTCATATAGAGGTCAAAACCTCGCAACGAAATCAATTAATATGGAACGTTTTTAATCAATAAGAACGGGACATTTCAGTTGGTATCCGAGCGTTGGTCTTAGAGAACCAGAATTTTGCATTAGTGTGTCTTATCGAGTTTGTTAGGATGCATTAGTGAGTCTGGACTTCGACCGTGTTTACTTGAAAAATGATTTCTTAACAAATTTTGTTGGAAACTATATATTTTTAACATGTGAATATTATGTGATATATTAATCTCTTAACGTGTTTGATATTATATGATAGATGTCTACCTCTAGAACAAGTCCCATTGACTCACCTAATAATAATGAAGAGTCAAATATAAATTGAAATGATTCGTGGATTGATTCACAAGTTCCCGAAGAGGAACCGGAAGAAGAGTCGGAACCGGAAGAAGAATCGGAACCGGAAGAAGAAATAGAACCAGTGGGGGAAATAATAAAACGGTTAAGTAGAAGAAAATCCTCAACCAACCGACCAAAGTTAATTATGGTCAATGGTGTTTCCGCCAAGGAAGCAAAGTATTGGGAGGATTACCAATTCTCCGATGAATCGGATCCCGACAAGGATTCCGATGATGTTATAGAAATTACCCCAACACAATTTAATAAGGCAAAAGAGAACAATAAGAGAAAGGGCATAAAAATAGAGAAATTTGATTCCAAACCCGATGAACTTTATATGTATCGTCAACACCCTTATTTCTTAAGTTGTGACAATAACCCGGGAACCTCTAAACCACCAGGTTTTTCTAAACCAATGTGGAAAACGACGGCTCGTATTAGGGGGAACATCATATATCCCTAGAAACTTGGCAAAACGAACCAAAACCGAAGAAGAAGAAACGAGCGAGTCGGAATAAGATAGTTGTATTCGTGTGGTGTAATATATGTAATATAGTGTGCTTATGCTTTATGATATATGTAAAAATTACTTGTATTAATAAGTATTTTTTTTTTATGAATCTAACTCTTGTCTATTTTATAGTATAAAAACACAAAATGGATAGACAACCCAATATTTTAAGAGACCTACCCGGAGATATGATTGATGAAATCTTGTCTAGAGTCTGTCAGAATTCCTCGGCACAACTATTTAAGGCGAGATCAGTTTGTAAGACATTCGAAGAACGTTCCAAGAATGCCTTGGTTTATAAAAGGCTTTCGTTCGAAAGATGGGGGATATCACATTGGGAAATCCATAAGTTACGATGTGGTTACTTTGACACATATATTGCGGGGAACCAAAATGCTATTTTACGCAACGAGTTAAGAAATTATTTTGACTCAATATATCCGAATATAGGACTTCGTGATTTAGAAAAAGCGGCTAACATGTAACATAAAGAAGCATGTTATGCTTACGGGTTAGTAATGTTCGCTTCTCACCAAAGTGAGAACAAGAACATCGGGCTACAACTATTAAACAAAACGTTCCCACAAGTGACGGAGTCGGTAATTGGGGTAAGAAATGAGGTTTTTAGATTGTTACAGGACTGTTGGACATTACGTAACCCTCGTCCCTTTGATGACGTTACAACAAGCTGTCTTATCAATGGCCATAACGGTTATGTTCCACAAGACCAAGGATGGGAAGTAGTCCTAGTAAAACCAGAATGCATGACTTGTTTCTGGACGTATGAATTACGTGTCTTTATTGCCTTTGCTGAACGACTTGTGTACTAGCTAGAATTATCTTCACAACCATCTTGTATCAAATTTATTGTGTGCTATATTTCATGCTATATGTAAAATAAGCGGTATTGTATGTTTGTAAAATATTGTGTAAAAGTTTGAACGCGAAATATTATTATAATCAGTTTTTCATATAGAATTGTAGTAGTTGAATTGTATATTAGCTACTAAGTATGAACTTAACGGGTAGGTACTACCCGAATTTAAACTTATAAAACACTAATATGAAGAAAAAGCTTTTATAAATGAGTTCATATTATGCTACGAGATACTATTGACTACTCTTAATATTCTGTATGATTAACTTGTTTCATTTGACTATTTTGAAGGAAATGGCACCAACTACTCGACACACCTTGAATATGAGCGAAGAGGAATTTCGTGCCTTTCTTGCTTCAAACATAGCTGCAGTACAGGCTGCGCTACATACCAACAATAACCTTGGATCTAGCGGTACAGGAAATCGTGTAGGATGCACCTACAAAGAATTCACTGCCTGCAAACCTTTGGAATTTGATGGAACCGGAGGACCGATCGGATTGAAACGGTGGACCGAGAAGGTCGAATCGGTGTTTGCCATAAGTAAGTGTACTGAAGAGGACAAAGTGAAGTACGCTACGCATACCTTCACAGGTACTACGTTAACATGGTGGAATACCTATCTAGAGCAAGTGGGACAAGATGATGCTTACGCACTACCGTGGTCAGCATTCAAGCACTTGATGAATGAGAAGTACCGTCCCAGAACCGAGGTCAATAAGCTCAAGACAGAACTTAGAGGGTTACGAACCCAAGGATTTGATATTACCACGTATGAAAGACGATTCACAGAATTGTGCCTATTGTGTCCGGGAGCGTTCGAAGATGAGGAAGAGAAGATCGACGCGTTTGTGAAAGGATTACCGGAAAGAATCCAAGAAGATATAAGTTCACACGAGCCCGCCTCCATACAACAGGCATGTAGAATGGCTCACAAACTAGTGAACCAAATTGAGGAAAGAATTAAAGAACATGCGGCTGAAGAGGCCAATGTGAAGCAAGTCAAAAGAAAGTGGGAGGAAAACGGTGATAAGAATCACCAATACAACAACAACAGCAATTACAACAATAATCGCAACAACTATCCCAACAATCGCAATATCAATCGCAACTACAACAAACGGCCCAACAATAACAACAACAACAACAACAACAGCAACTACAACAATCATCCCAACAAGAATAACAACCGCAACAACAACAATAATCAGAAGCAGCTATGCCAAAGGTGTGAAAAGTATCACTCGGGGTTCTGCACCAAATTTTGCAACAAGTGTAAAAGAAATGGTCATAGCGCGTTGAAGTGTGAGGTCTAGGACCAGGGGTTAACAGAACGAAAGGAACAAATGGTGTCAGAACGAGTAATGGTGGAGCAAGTAGTGTCGGAGCAAGTTATGCCAATGTAGTTTGTTATAAATGTGGAAAACCGGGCCACATTATTAGAAATTGCCCGAACCAGGAGAACACGAATGGACAAGGCCGCAGAAGAGTTTTCAATATTAATGTGGCAGAGGCACAGGAAGACCCGGAGCTTGTTACGGGTATGTTTCTTATTGACAATAAATCTGCTTACGTTTTATTTGATTCGGGTGCGGATAGAAGCTATATGAGTAGAGATTTTTGTGCTAAATTAAGTTATCCATTGACGCCGTTGGATAGTAAATTTTTACTCGAATTAGCAAACGGTAAATTAATTTCAGCAGATTATATATGCCGGAATCGAGAAATTAAACTGGGTAGCGAAATATTTAAGATTGATTTGATACCAGTAGAGTTAGGGAGTTTTGATGTAATAGTTGGCATGGACTGGCTGAAGAAGGTGAAAGCAGAGATCGTATGTTATAAAAATGCAATTCGCATTGTACGAGAAGAAGAAGAACCCTTAATGGTGTACGGAGAAAAGGGCAACACGAAGCTACATCTTATTAGTAATTTGAAGGTACAAAAACTAATAAGAAAAGGTTGCTATACTGTTCTAGCACATGTCGAGAAAGTACAAACTGAAGAAAAGAGCATCAATGATGTTTTTGTCGCAAAAGAATTTCCCGATGTATTTCCGAAAGAATTACCGGGACTACCTCCACATTGATCTCTTGAATTTCAAATAGATCTTGTACCAGGAGCTGCACCAACAGCTCGTGCTCCTTACTGACTCGCACCCAGCGAGATGAAAGAACTGCAAAGCCAACTGCAAGAACTATTAGAACGTGGTTTCATTCGACCAAGCACATCACCATGGGGAGCTCCTGTTTTGTTTGTCAAGAAGAAAGATGGTACATTTAGGTTGTGTATTGACTACAGAGAGTTGAACAAACTTACCATCAAAAACCGTTATCCACTGCCAAGAATTGACGACTTATTTGATCAACTACAAGGCTCGTCGGTTTATTCAAAGATCGATTTACATTCTGGATATCATCAAATGCGAGTAAAGGAGGATGATATTCCAAAAACTGCTTTTAGGACGCGTTATGGTCATTACGAGTTTATGGTTATGCCGTTTGGATTGACTAACGCACCAGCTATGTTCATGGACCTTGTGAACCGAGTGTGTGGGCCATATCTTGACAAGTTTGTCATTGTTTTCATCGATGACATACTTATTTACTCAAAGAATGATCAAGAGCACGAAGAACATTTGAGAAAAGTGCTAGAAGTATTGAGGAAAGAAAAACTGTACGCTAAGTTTTCAAAGTGTGCATTTTGGTTGGAAGAAGTTCAATTCCTCGGTCACATAGTGAACAAAGAAGGTATCCAGGTGGACCCGGCAAAGATCGAAACTGTTGAAAAGTGGGAAACCCCAAAAACTCCGAAGCATATACGTCAATTTTTAGGATTGGCTGGTTACTACAGAAGATTCATCCAAGACTTTTCCAGAATAGAAAAACCCTTGACTGCATTAACGCATAAAGGGAAGAAATTTGAATGGAATGATGAACAAGAGAAAGCGTTTCAGTTATTGAAGAAAAAGCTAACTACGGCACCTATATTGTCATTGCCTGAAGGGAATGATGATTTTGTGATATATTGTGACGCCTCAAAGCAAGGTCTCGGTTGTGTATTAATGCAACGAACGAAGGTAATTGCTTATGCGTCTAGACAATTGAAGATTCACGAGCAAAATTATACGACGCATGATTTAGAATTAGGCGCGGTTGTTTTTGCATTAGAGACTTGGAGGCACTACTTATATGGGGTTAAAAGTATTATATATACCGACCACAAAAGTCTTCAACACATATTTAATCAGAAACAACTGAACATGAGGCAGCGTAGGTGGATTGAATTGTTGAATGATTACGACTTTGAGATTCGTTACCACCCAGGGAAGGCAAATGTGGTAGCCGATGCCTTAAGTAGAAAGGATAGAGAACCCATTCGAGTAAAATCTATGAATATAATGATTCTCAATAACCTTACTACTCAAATAAAGGAGGTGCAACAAGGAGTTTTAAAAGAGGGAAATTTAAAGAATGAAATACCCAAAGGATCAGAGAAGCATCTTAATATTCGGGAAGATGGAACCCGGTATAGGGCTGAAAGGATTTGGGTACCAAAATTTGGAGATATGAGATAAATGGTACTTAGAGAAGCTCATAAAACCAGATACTCAATACATCCTGGAACGGGGAAGATGTACAAGGATCTCAAGAAACATTTTTGGTGGCCAGGTATGAAAGTCGATGTTGCTAAATACGTAGGGGAATGTTTGAGGTGTTCTAAGGTCAAAGCGGAGCATCAGAAACCATCAGGTCTACTTCAACAACCCGAAATCCCGGAATGGAAATGGGAAAACATTACAATGGATTTCATCACTAAATTGCCAAAGACTGCAAGTGGTTTTGATACTATTTGGGTAATAGTTGATCGTCTCACCAAATCAGCACACTTCCTGCCAATAAGAGAAGATGACAAGATGGAGAAGTTAGCACGACTGTATTTGAAGGAAGTCGTCTCCAGACATGGAATACCAATCTCTATTATCTCTGATAGGGATGGAAGATTTATTTCAAGATTCTGGCAGACATTACAGCAAGAATTAGGAACTCGTCTAGACATGAGTACTGCCTATCATCCACAAACTGATGGGCATAGTGAAAGGACGATACAAACGCTTGAAGACATGCTACGAGCATGTGTTATTAATTTCGGAAACAGTTGGGATCGACATCTACCGTTAGCAGAATTTTTCTACAAAAATAACTACCATTCAAGCATTGAGATGGCTCCGTTTGAAGCACTTTATGGTAGAAAGTGCAGGTCTCTGATTTGTTATAGTGAAGTGGGGGATAGACAGATTACAGGTCCGGAGATAATACAAGAAACTACTGAGAAGATCATCCAAATTCAACAACGGTTGAAAACCGCCCAAAGTCGACAAAAGAGCTACGCCGACATTAAAAGAAAAGATATAGAATTTGAAATTGGAGAGATGGTCATGCTTAAGGTTGCACCTTGAAAAGGTGTTGTTCGATTTGTTAAATGAGGGAAATTAAATCTAAGGTATATTAGACCATTCAAAATTATTGATCGTGTCGGACCAGTAGCTTACCGACTTGAGTTACCTCAACAACTCGCGGCTGTACATAACACTTTCCACGTCTCGAATTTGAAGAAATGTTTTGCTAAAGAAGATCTCACTATTCCGTTGGACGAAATCCAAATCAATGAAAAACTTCAATTCATTAAAGAACCCGTTTAAATAATGGATCGTGAGGTTAAGAGACTTAAACAAAACAAGATACCGATTGTTAAGGTTTGATGGAATGCTCGTAGAGGACCCGAGTTCACCTGGGAATGAGAAGATCAGATGAAGAAGAAGTACCCGCACTTATTTCCAGAAGATGAGCCAACACCTCCAATCGCTTAAAATTTCGGGACGAAATTTATTTAACGGGTAGGTACTGTAGTGACCCGAACTTTTCCGAACCTTTCTATGATTATATGTTTAATGAAAACTATATTTACATGATTAAATGTTTCCAACATGTTAAGCAATCAAACTTGTTAAGACTTGGTTAATTGAAACGAAAATTTTGTAAACGTCTGATTACCCAGTTTGACCAATGATTCACGAACGCTATAAGTTGTATATGACATGATGATACATAAATGAATAAATATATATGTTTAACATGATATAATGATCATAAAGTATCTCATTAAAAATAGTAACAATAAGTTATATACTTAAAAATGAGACTATTGACGTATGAAACTCGAAACGATACATATAACGATTATCGTTATAACCACGTCTTACTAAATATATATGAAGCATATTAATACATTGTTATATTATATATAACATGATAATATTATAATTAAATATAACATTAAGTGTATTAACAATGAACTACATAAGTAAAAACAAGACTACTAACTTAAGGATTTCGAAACGAGACATATATGTAACGATTATCGTTGTAACGACATTTAAATGTATATATCATATTAAGATATATTAATATATCATAATATCTTGATAATATAATAATTTAAAATCTCATTTGATATTATAAACTTTGGGTTAACAACATTTAACAAGATCGTTAACCTAAAGGTCTCAAAACAACACTTACATGTAACGACTAACGATGACTTAACGACTCAGTTAAAATGTATATACATGTAGTGTTTTAATATGTATTCATACACTTTTGAAAGACTTCAAGACACTTATCAAAATACTTCTACTTAACAAAAATGCTTACAATTACATCCTCGTTCAGTTTCATCAACAATTCTACTCGTATGCACCCGTATTCGTACTCGTACAATACACAGCTTTTAGATGTATGTACTATTGGTATATTGATAATGCTAAAAACGAACATATATTTCATATCATTATTCCTCAAGAAAGACAAGTTTTTAGTTGCAATTGTTCTATTTACAAGTGATATTCGTTTAAATAATAAAAGGTGAAGACAAAAGACAGATTCGACGAATTGAAGACACAAACGACCAAAAAGCTCAAAAGTACAAAATACAATCAAAGAGGTTCCAATTATTGATAAGAAACGTCTCGAAATTACAAGAGTACAAGATTCAAAACGTAAAGTACAAAATATTAAATTGTACGCAAGGACGTTCGAAAATCCGGAACCGGGACATGAGTCAACTCTCAACGCTCGACGCAACGGACTAAAAATTACAAGTCAACTATGCACATAAATATAATATAATATTTAAATAATTCTTATAATTATTTATATATTATATTAATAATAAAAATCGTCGGCAAACAAAGAGCCAAAAGCTGGTGAGCTGTATTTACAAACTCCGCGACTCGCGGAGTTTGAAGGCAAAATGGGCCGCGAGTCGCGGAGACCCAAAGTGTGAAACTCCCTATAAAGCCAACCGAATTCTGATCATTTTTCATAACATATATATCCATCTCTCTATCTATATACGTAAAATATATATATATATAATTTATATTTTAATTTTAATTTTAATTTTAATCCTAATAATAAGGGTATGTTAGCGAATACTGTAAGGGTGTAAGTCGAAATTCTGTCCGTGTAACGCTACGCTATTTTTAATCATTGTAAGTTATGTTCAACCTTTTTATATTAATGTCTCGTAGCTAAGTTATTATTATGCTTATTTAATCCGAAGCAATCATGATGTTGGGCTAATTACTAAAATTGGGTAATTGGGCTTTGTACCATAATTGGAGTTTGGACAAAAGAACGACACTTGTGGAAATTAGACTATGGGCTATTAATGGGCTTTATATTTGTTTAACTAAATGATAGTTTGTTAATGTTAATATAAAGATTTACAATTGGGCGTCCCTATAAATTACCATATACACTCGATCGGACACGATGGGCGGGGTATTTATATGTACGAATAATCGTTCATTTAACCGGACACGGGAATGGATTAATAGCCACTAGAATAATTAAAACAGGGGTGAAATTATGTATAAGGACACTTGGTATAATTGATAACAAAATATTAAAACCTTGGATTACACTCAGTCGACATCCTGGTGTAATTATTAAACAAAGTATTAAAATCTTGTTACAGTTTAAGTCCCCAATTAGTTGGAATATTTAACTTCGGGTATAAGGATAATTTGACGAGGATACTCGCACTTTATATTTATGACTGATGGATTGTTATGGACAAAAACCAGACGGACATATTAAATAATCCAGGACAAAGGACAATTAACCCATGGGTATAAAACTAAAATCAACACGTCAAACATCATGATTACGGAAGTTTAAATAAGCATAATTCTTTTATTTCATATTTAATTTCCTTTATTTTATATTTAATTGCACTTTTAATTATCGTACTTTTTAATTATCGCAAGTTTATTTTATCGCACTTTTATTATTCGCAATTTCATTATCGTTATTTACTTTACGCTTTAAATTAAGTCTTGTATTTATTTATTATTTTACATTTGGTTTTAACTGCGACTAAAGTTTTAAAATCGACAAACCGGTCATTAAACGGTAAAAACCCCCCTTTATAATAATAATATTACTTATATATATATTTGTATTTTTATAAAAGTAAACTAATATAGCGTTAAGCTTTGTTTAAAAAGATTCCCTGTGGAACGAACCGGACTTACTAAAAACTACACTACTGTACGATTAGGTACACTGCCTATAAGTGTTGTAGCAAGGTTTAAGTATATCCATTCAATAAATAAATAAATATCTTGTGTAAAAATGTATCGTATTTAATAGTATTTTCTTGTAACATTTAATAGTATTTCGTATACCCCGCTGCAAACATCAAGTATATTTTTGGCGCCGCTGCCGGGGAGTCTCTTAAAAGCCGGAAGCGCAACGCTAATATAAAAAAAAAGATTTTTAGTTTACTTTTATTAAAATTCGTTTTTATAAAAATACGTTTTAAATATTCGAAAATATAAAAAGAAAAACAAAAATTTATATATTTTTAAGATTTTGTTAAATATTTAAGTTTTATAAAGTTTCTTTATTTTTATTTTGTAAAAATATAAGTTTTATTTAATTTATTTTATAAATATATTTTATAAATATAAAACCGAAAAAAAAAAAATTTTAATATATATAAATCTATTTTTAAGATATTTTTAAAGTTATAAAGTAGTTCTATTTTTATTTAAGTTTTTAAATATAAGTTTTTATTATATAAATATTTTATAAACAGAAAATATAAAAACAGAAAATAAAAAAAAAATAAAAAACGTCAAGTTTTAAACTGTACCTCAGTTGAATTTTGGATCCCCGCGACTCGCGGAGTTTGATGCTTTGAATACCGCAAGTCGCGGAGCCGTCTGACACGGGCCACACAGAACCCTAATCTGCATTAAATACGGAGTATTATTAATTATTATTAATTAATTTGTAATTAGGGTTAAATATTTAATTAATTTAGTATTTAATTTAAGTTTTAATTAATTTATGTATTTAGTTTAATTAGTGTAATTAATTTGTAAAATTAATAGTTTTAATAAATAAATAATATAAAAATAATATTTTTATAAAAATTGTACTTTTTACAACTTTTTGTATATTTTTATATTTTGTCCCTTTTTAATCGTTTTAACGTAATATTTGTATTTTTAGCTCATATTTAGTTTTAAACTTAATTTTTGCCATAGTTAGTTTTATTTCTAGATTTTTAGGCTTTGCCGTAGAATTCCTTAAGTGCTTTTTCTTTAGACTAAGATTTAGGTGCTTTAGAATTTTGCGACGCCTTTTTAAGTTTTAGTTTCTTTTTAAGTTATTTCCATTTAGAATTTAGTTTTTCCTGTAAGCTTTAATATTTTTAGACGACTTTTACCTATGTATCAATTATCATTCCAATTAGTAATCTCAATTTGCGATTATAACTTTAAGTTAGTTGTAGTAATAAGGTTAGGTTAGTCAAGTATTTTTAAGTTTTATAAGTTTCTTTTATTTTTCCGTCACCTTTTATTTTTCTACCAATTTTCTTTTTCGACCTTTTTCGACGCTCTTTTTCTTTCTTATTTCTCGCTATTCTAGTTTTAGGACATAGATTTCTATTCTACTTCTTATCTAAATTTCTTAAAATTACGAAAATTTATTTTAAGTGGTTAAATTGATAGACATCAAAATTTTCTGGTTCGTAGTAATAGTTGGATTTGTACGTGGACCGGGTTATTGGAGCCAAACAGTCCTCAATTATATTGAGACCAAACGAATCCTGCCCCTCTGCTGCATCTTTTGGCTATTCGAAACGTGGGCAAAATCAGAAAAGTCTATTGATTAGATAACTTATTATAATTTTTCTTTCCTTTTAAAAACTAATAGGATATTCAGTGAATGCATCGAGCAAGACGTTCACCACCTTTTGTACGTTCACCACCTGTAACTAGATCAAGACATTTTGCAAATATTACCACCGTTGATTTTTCTTTAGAATCGTCATCCAGTCGACCAAGTACTCCAGTTCAAATTTCCGATAATCCATTTTTTGAACCCGACCTCACAATTGAGAATCCGGAGAATATTCAGGAACGATTCGTAGATCTTGAACCACTAAACTTTCCTCCGGAACCACCAATCATTCAAACAGAGATTGTTGAGGAACGAACCATTAAATCAGAATCCTCTAGTGATTTCGATTCAACAAATTCAATTATGGAGAATCTGGAACCTTTAAGTATGGAAGACCGAATGAGAGCTAAACGCACTGGCCAAGGTCACGCAATTACTCATCCAGACATTAATGCGCCAGATTATGAAATCAAAGGACAAATTCTACACATGGTGACTAATCAATGCCAATTTAGTGGTGCGCCGAAGGAAGATCCAAATGAACATTTACGTACCTTTAATAGGATCTGCACACTATTTAAAATCCGAGAAGTGGAGGATGAACAGATATATCTCATGTTATTTCCCTGGACTTTAAAGGGAGAAGCCAAAGATTGGTTGGAATCGTTACCTGAAGGGGCGATCGATACATGGGATGTTTTAGTTGACAAATTTCTTAAACAATTCTTTCCGGCATCTAAAGCCGTAAGACTTCAAGCAGAAATTGTTAGGTTCACACAGAAACCAAATGAAACTCTATATGAGGCGTGGACTAGATTTGGAAAGTTGTTAAGAGGATGTCCGCAACATGGTTTAGATACCTGTCAAATAGTACAAATATTCTACCAAGGATGCGACATCACTACAAGGAAAGACATAGATATAGCAGCTGGTGGTTCTATTATGAAGAAAACCGAAACTGATGCTTACAAAATTATTGATAACACTGCTTCCCACTCACATGAGTGGCACCAAAAAAAAGATATCGTTAGATCATCTAAAGCAGCTAGAGCCGATTCTAGCCATGACTTAGATTCCATTTCCGCAAAGATAGATGCTGTCGAGAGACGAATGGAAAAGATGACTAAAGATATTCACTTAATACGAATTAGTTGTGAGCAGTGTGGAGGACCACATTTGACAAAAGATTGTCTCAGTATTGAATTAACAATGGAACAAAGAGAGAATATTTCATACATAAACCAAAGGCCTGGAAATAATTATCAGAATAATTATCAACCGCCAAGACCGATTTACAATCAAAACCAGAATTATAACCGAAATATTCAATACAACAACCAACAAGGTCCTAGCAATCAACAAGTATCCAATAATAATCAGCAAAGACCTAATTTTCAAAACAAACCACCACAACAAACCGATGATAAAAAGCCGAATTTAGAAGACATGATGACGAAGCTAGTTGAAACTCAAACACAGTTTTTCACATCTCAGAAACAAACTAATGAACAAAATGCTCAAGCATTTAGAAATCAACAAGCTTCTATTCAAAATCTGGAACAAGAAGTAAGTAACCTAGCAAGGTTAATAGGTGAAAGAAAACCGGGAAGTCTACCTAGTGATACAAACGCTAACCCCCGGAATGAAACAGCTAAAGCCATTACCACAAGAAGTGGTACAACACTTAAACCACCTGAAATACCTGTAACTTCTGATAAAGCTATTCCTACTCCACAAGAACCACAACCTGATCAAGATAAGGAAAAAGAACCGGTAGTTGAAAAGGTTAATGAAGATAACACAGTTAAGGCTAAACCTTATGTTAAACCATACCAACCACCACTTCCTTACCCGAGTAAAATGAAGAAAGAGAAACTTGAAGCCGAGCAATCCAAATTCTTGGATATGTTTAAACAGATAAATGTAAATCTTCCTTTCATTGATGTGATTTCAAGAATGCCTAGATATGCTAAATTCTTGAAAGATCTAATCTCAAATAGAAAGAAAATGGAAGAACTCTCGGCTGTTACCATGAATGCTAATTGTTCAGCAGTGCTGTTGAATAAGATACCAGAAAAACTATCTGATCCAGGAAGTTTCACAATTCCATGTTTTCTGGGTAGTCTTAGTTCAATAGAAGAATTGGCAGACTTAGGTGCTAGTATAAATCTAATGCCGTATTCACTATACGCTAAACTAGACCTTGGAGAATTGAAACCAACCAGAATAAGCATACAACTAGCCGATAGATCAATAAAATATCCTAGAGGGATAATGGAGAACATGCTAGTTAAAGTTGATACTTTAGTATTTCCAGTAGATTTTGTTGTTCTGGACATGGAAGAAGATTCTCAAGTTCCTCTCATATTAGGAAGACCATTCTTAAACACGGCTAAAGCAATGATAGACGTGTTCGGTAAGAAACTGACCCTAAGTATAGAGGATGAGAGTGTTACCTTTTCAGTTGATAGAGTAATGCAACAACCACAATCTGCAGATGATACATGTTATTATATTCAAACTATAGATGCACAAGCAGAATTATTAGAAGAATTTCCAGAATTACAAGGAACAGGAGAATGTTCTTTAGGAGAAGGTAATGAACCAATTAATGAAGCTGAAATGTTAGCTACACTTATAGCTAATGGATATGAACCAACAACAGAAGAAATCCAAATGCTAAAAGAAGAAGACAGATATCGATACAAAACATCGATAGAAGAACCTCCGAAATTAGAGTTAAAGCCACTTCCAAACCATTTGGAGTACGCTTATTTACATGGTGAATCTGAATTACCTGTAATAATATCGTCTTCTCTTACTGGAAATGAGAAATCACAACTCATTTCTGTGTTGAAAGCTCATAAACCAGCCATTGCATGGAAGATTCATGATATTAAAGGAATAAGTCCTTCGTATTGCACACATAAAATCCTTATGGAAGAAGGTCATAAAACGTATGTGCAACGCCAACGAAGACTAAATCCTAATATGCAAGATGTAGTTAAGAAAGAGATTATTAAACTGCTAGACGCAGGTCTAATTTATCCAATCTCTGATAGTCCATGGGTAAGCCCAGTTCAATGCGTGCCTAAGAAGGGTGGCATGACTGTCATTACAAATGAGAAAAATGAGCTTATTCCTACTAGGACTGTAACAGGATGGCGTGTATGTATTGATTATAGAAAATTAAATGACGCCACCAGAAAAGATCACTTTCCCTTACCTTTCATTGATCAAATGTTGGAAAGATTAGCCGGAAATAGTTACTATTGTTTTCTAGATGGATTTTCCGGATATTTTCAAATTCTAATAGCACCCGAAGATCAAGAGAAAACCACATTCACGTGCCCTTATGGTACTTTTGCTTACAAACGCATGCCATTTGGACTTTGTAACGCCCCTGCAACCTTTCAAAGGTGTATGATGGCGATTTTTCACGACATGATAGAAGAATGCATGGAAGTTTTCATGGATGACTTTTCAGTCTTCGGTGATACATTTGAATCATGTCTAGTTAATCTGGAACGAATGATTATTAGATGTGAATAATCAAATCTAGTACTTAATTGGGAGAAATGCCATTTCATGGTTAAAGAAGGCATCGTTCTTGGACATAAAATTTCAAAAGAAGGAATTGAAGTGGATAGAGCTAAAGTAGATGTAATTGCTAAACTTCCCCATCCCACCAATGTTAGAGGAGTTAGGAGTTTTCTAGGGCATGCCGGTTTTTACCGACGTTTCATAAAAGATTTTTCTAAAATTGCCACTCCTATGAATAAACTCCTAGAAAAGGATGCTCCATTCATCTTTTCAGATGAGTGTATCAAATCTTTTAATATTCTTAAAGAAAAACTCACTAATGCGCCGATCATGATAACACCAAATTGGAATCTACCATTTGAACTAATGTGCGATGCAAGTGATTTTGCAATGGGAGCCGTTTTAGGACAAAGGATTGAAAAACGATTTCAACCTATATATTATGCTAGTAAGACGTTACAAGGAGCACAAACGAACTGTACAACTACTGAAAAAGAGCTCCTTGCTATTGTCTTTGCTTTTGACAAATTTCGATCATATCTCGTTCTAGCAAAAACGGTGGTCTATACCGACCATTCTGCTCTTAGATACCTATTTTCAAAACAAGATGCTAAACCAAGATTAATCCGTTGGATCTTACTCTTACAAGAGTTTGATATTGAAATCCGAGATAAAAGAGGAGCAGAAAATCTCGCCCCTGATCATCTTTCTTTTCTTGAAAATCCCGAATTAGAAGTTCTAAATGAATTGGCCATACAAGACAACTTTCCTGATGAATATCTATTGAAGATAGATTATAAAGAAATTCCATGGTTTGCAGACTATGCAAACTATTTAGTATGTGGATTCCTTGAAAAAGGATTATCGTACCAAAAACGAAAGAAATTCTTCAGTGATATAAAACACTATTTTTGGGAAGATCCACACCTGTTTAAAAGTTGCCCCAATGGAATAATACGCCGATGTGTATTTGGAGATGAAGCTAGTAAAATATTAAACCATTGTCACACAGGACCAACAGGAGGGCATTATGGGCCTCAACTAACAGCAAAAAAGTTTATGATGCTGGATTCTATTGGCCTACAATTTACAAAGTTTATGATGCTGGATCCTATGATGCTTGTCAAAGGGCCGGAAAAATAAGTCAACGTGATGAAATGCCACAAAATGTCATTCAAGTATGTGAAGTATTTGACATTTGGGGTATTGACTTTATGGGTCCATTTCCAAAATCTCATAATAATCTCTATATTCTCGTAGCCATTGATTATGTATCTAAATGGGCGGAAGCACAAGCTCTCCCAACTAACGATGCACGAGTTGTAGTCAACTTTTTAAAACGTCTTTTTGCAAGGTTTGGAACACCGAAAGCTTTAATAAGTGATCGGGGTACTCATTTCTGTAATAATCAACTTGAGAAAGTTCTTAAAAGATATGGAGTAACTCATAAAATCTCCACCGCATATCATCCACAAACAAGTGAACAAGTTGAAAATACCAACCGAGCTTTAAAACGTATTCTATAGAAAATCGTAGGATCAAATCCGAAGGAATGGTCCATTAAATTGGAGGATGCACTCTGGGCTTTTAGAACAGCCTACAAAACTCCAATTGGAACCACACCTTTTAGACTTGTTTATGGAAAAGCATGTCATCTTCCAGTAGAAATTGAACACAAAGCATTTTGGGCTTTGAAGACATGTAATCTTGATTTACATGAAGCCGGACGTCTACGATTAAGTCAACTAAATGAATTAGAAGAATTAAGAAATGAAGCATACGATAATTCATTAATCTATAAGGAAAGAATGAAGAAATGGCATGATAAAAGAATCAGAAGTTTAAAAGAATTTAAAGAAGGAGACAGAGTTCTTCTTTTCAATTCACGATTCAAGCTATTTCCTGGAAAATTGAAATCAAGATGGTCTGGACCATTCATAGTTAAAAGAGTTTTTCCATACGGAACAGTAGAATTGATAAATTCAAATGGGATTGAATTTAAAGTTAATGGTCACAGAGTTAAACACTACATAGATAGTCCGATGGAAGTCGACAACGAAGTTAATCACAATTTCGACACCACAGCTAACTAAGTGTGGGGAGAATCAAGTCTTTAAAAGATAATATGTATTTCTGTTAGAGTTAGATTGTCTGTTTTCGTGTAGTTCTCGAAAATGGAACCCGAATGGTCTTTCCCTAGCAGACCCTAAAGAACTAGTCTTCTCCCCTCATTCTGAATTTTTATTTTTTTTAGGAAATGAAGACTGCCTGTGAACTAAACCATGGTCTAATGCTACACGCTTTGATCACTAAACGTAATAATGACACACTTCCGAGTGAAATAGTATCAGTAATCAGAGAAAGAATGGACGGAGTTAGAAAAGAATCCAGATGCGAAGATAATAAGTTACAATTTGGTAAAGAAAAATCAAAATCCGCAGCGAAAAGAAGAGCACGACACCTAGAAAGATGTCACAAATGCGGAAAATGGTCACATGGAGGTAAATGTTCAAATAATCAAACCTATTCAAACACTGAATTTGTTACTTTATGCAGAGACGGACCGTTCATATGTTTAGAAGAAAAGACACTGAATGCTTGAGGTTACGCCTATGTAGCCATGGAAAACCAATTAAACCGACTATCTTATGAATGGGATAGATCATATAACTAAGAATACTATCTCACAGGTATGTCTGTACAGTTTTTATTTTATTTTTTTATTTTTAACCTTTTGATAATAAACGCTAATTTGTTCGCTATAAAGTATTAAATTGGTATTGAATAAAATTAGGTTTGGCGGCCGAAATTATTGATATCATTCAAAAATATATTACATCACTGCGAAATTTAACGTTTATTCTTAAGGTATAAATATCTTTAAACAATCAACCCAAAATATTTCAAAAATTCGTCATGAGTTAAATTAGGTTTTGGAACCGAAATTACTTTACCGAAAAGAGGAGCGCATATTTTTGATAATATTTGATTGATTAAAGTGGGATAAAAAGCCAAAAAGATTTTTAATTTTATTTTTACCATGTTTTTAAAATTAATATATAAATCTTAAATTAATATTGTAAACTTTGTAAAATCAATATATTTAAAATTGTAAATATTTAAAAAATTAATATAAGTTTGGTGTGAATTTATAATATGAATTTTTAATTTTATGCATTTTAAATTGTAAGTTTGGTGTGAATTTTTAATATTAATTTTGAATTTTATATTTAAATTGTGTGAATTTAAAAACAAAAATTTACTTTATCTCATTAAGTTAAAAATATGATTTTTAAAATTCGTCGTAAGTTGAAGACTAGGTCTTTGAACCGAAATTGCTTTACCCGAGGGAGAGACGAGAACTTTTATTATCATTATTTTTAATCTTATTGAATTAAAGTATGCCAAAAACATTAAAAAACCCAAAAATCTCAGCTTTTAAAACAATCGCTACAAAAAGACAAATTTTAAAATTTTGTCGAGTGACGGACTAGGACATCGATCCGAAACGACCTCATCCTAAATAACAAGGAAAACAAAATTTTAAAAAAATTAATTACTTAATTGTTTTATAAGTTAATGATTTTACATTAAAAAAAAAAAACTCCGCGACTCGCGGAGTTTGAAGGGTCCAAACACCGCGAGTCGCGGGAGGACCAAAAATCAGAAAAAAATAAAACACGGAACTGATCAGTTGCACACCACAAAACTCACAAAAACTGCGAAATACTGCCTAAAAAACCCGAAAAATACACCCCAAAATCACAATTTTTAACCGTTAATCATCAAATCTTTTACTAAAATCATGTTGAGATGGATGCTATCAAGGAATTACTCAAGAAAAACGGTAAATTTCTACACCTAAACACCATTTAATCCGAAATTAGTGTTCTTGAGCAATTTTTTTCCCCATTTGATTTTGATGCTTTTTAGTGTAATTATGCTTAAATTGTTTATGTATTATGCTTGTATAACCTAGATTGATGCTATTTAACATGATTAGAAGCCTTAAACTTCAAATTTTGAGTAATCTAGGGTTTGTGTTCTTGAGCAAATTTGGGGCTTTTTGATATAAACAGGTTATGGCCGATTTTTGTCATGAATTGTTGCTAAATTAAGTAGTGTAACATGTTTAGGTAGTTAAATGATCCAAACTTTGAGCCTAAACATGATTTTGAGAATTAAAGTGGACTTTTTCAAGTCTAAAATTCATGAACTTGATTTTTGAAAGATAATGCCATTTGAAACTTGTTTAATTGCTAGTAATGATTATTTTGACATGTTATTTGAGTTGAATGCTTATGAACTTGGCGAACATTTTCGTATATGCTTATTTGAAAAAGTGTAGATTTGATGAAAATATGAAAATGAGCTTAAGTTTGATATAAATTGATCATGTCATTGTAATTATTTTGATTGATGATTTTGCTGACACTAATGCATATTTGGATGCACAAAAATTGTGTTTGATGTGTTTTGCAGACTGAAAGGGGTGAATCTTCATCCCAAGCTCGCAATGCTCCTGCTGAGAATGCGGAACAACAGGAGGTGGATAACTACTACAAGAAAAATATACCTCATCCAGTCATGACATTTTCTGATATGCACTTGGAAGATTTGCATCCGAACCTGAGATTTGACAGACTTTGGATAGATTATCCAAAATACCAAAGGGGTTTGCATACTCTTCATTCTAAAGTTGTTGAGGTACCTAGGGTCATAGAATGGGGACCGTTAGAAGCTGTAGAATTGGCCGGGCCAATTAGGGAATTACTTGCACAGAGGTATGGTAATTCTACTTTTAATGACTGGGTACGTTTATTCACCATGCGTAGACCTGTATATAAAGTATGGTGTGAAGAATTGTTGTGTAGTATAGAATTAAATGATCGGGTAGCTAGTTTAACCGATCGATCTTTTATTAGATTTTTGTTAGGAGGTTCGATGTGCCACATGTCTTTACTAGACATGGCTCAGGCTTTACGTATATCTACGCCTGAGGAGTTAGCATCTGCTGATTGTAGAGGGTTGATACTAAATGGTAGAAAGATAGATGAAAATTTTGATACACATGGTGTATGGAGTCAAATGACAAGCCATCACCGATTCAAAGGGGGAAATTACTCTTATTTGGATATAGATAGAGCTGAATTAAGAGTGATTCATAGGTTTTTAGCTAATTCGATTACACAAAGAGGTAAGAACAAGGAAAAGGTAAATGAACAGGATTTGTTTTACCATATGTGTATTCGAGACCCACAAAGCACTGTAAGTATACCTTATTGTGTGGGTTATTATTTATCAGCTATGGTTAGGGGGATGAGACCGCATAGCATAATAGGAGGTGGTATTTTTATTACTTTGATTGCTGAATATCTCGGTGTGGATATAAGTCGGGGGGGGATTATTAGTCGAAGAACCAGAACCCTGCGATAGTATAGGTTTAAATGTATACCATGGTGCGAAAGTTTTGAAGAGGCAAAATAACGCCGCAGTACAATACCATGGTAGACATCCACAGGTTGAGAAAAACCAACAGCAAGGTAATGTAGGAGGGGGAAATGAAATGCAAGAAATGCAAAGGTTTATAGCTTCACAGGAGTACGAAAATGCTAGACAGAGAGCATTTGAAGATTGGCAAGTTCATCAAAACCAAATCATAGCTCATTGCCAACATATAGGTAGAAACTATATTCCTACGCCAAAACCCATATTCCCTCCCTGGTCTATAGAGATGCAACCACCGTATCCTACGTATAACCCTGCCGAAGCATTTTATAGCACCTATTGTTATGCTTGGAACCCCTATTGGTACCAGTATCATCCCTAGTCTACTTAGTTTTATTTATTTTGTAATTTGTAATGTTGATACGTTTAATACTTATGTTAATATTGTAATAGTTTTTATAATTTTCTAACTTTTATTCTTAGATTTTAATAATTTTTGAATGTGGGGTAATATACCAAACTTCAAAAATATGTATATATGTTTGCAGTTTATCTTATGTACACAACAGGGTAAAACAACGCATTTTCAAAGATTGGCATTAAGTTCAGCAAAAGCAACTAATTTTGACGACAAGATGCAAAATATATGTAAAATAACAACAAGACGGAATGAACAAATGATGTGCACCATTTATCATTCAGCAAACAAACGCCAATATATTTAGAAACTTTGGTAAAATTTAATCATTTTCACACAAATCACCCTCAATAATTTAATTTGTTACTGATTTCTTGCAAATGAGGGCATTGCAAGATCTTAAGTGTGGGAAGGGGTTAAATTCTTTCGGATTTTTAAAATTTTTACTTTATACACTTGGTTACCATTAGAAATACTAGTAAAGTAGTAGTTGTATTAGAATCTAGTGCTCTCTGATAATAAAGAACAGCCCTAGTCTTATATACTGACTACCCAATTCTAGTAAAAATTTTCAATTAAATGAACTCAAAATCATGTTTATACATATTTATGAACGATAAAACTAGGTTTTAACACCGAAATTATTGTTACCTCAGAAAGGACATAAATTGAGAAACAAACAAAAATGTTAAAATTCATTTAAAATGGAATAGAGGACAATAAAAAGGAAAATAAAAGCCAAGTGTGGGAAAATTCTCCAAGTTATTCAAAACATATATCACATATTTTTGTACAAATAACTGAAAATACTTTTGCTTTGGACTAAACTAAAAAGTTTTACCTGATTTACTGTAAGAAAGATGGATCTACACGATGAATCAATTCTATCATTAAAAGGAAGTAAAGTCTTCCGAAAAAAGACACGCGCTTCTTGATTTAGGTCATGAAGTTGTCGTCCAGACCAGCTGTAGGATGACGAAAAATCTAGAAAAGTCATCACTAAAATCAGCAGGAAATCCACGGACCTCAGCATTAAACAGGGTCGCCAAGTGGTCAGATTTATCCTAACCATGAGAAGGATTTATCTCGTAAAATGGGGGGGCACCATACAAATTAGCTGGATAAGACTAATGAATCAGATCCCCAGAAAGGATAATCTCCTTAAAGATTAAAAATCAGCTTTTAAGCCTGATATTACTCAATCCTTGAGATTGACCTTAAAGATTGAGAATTACAAACTCATGGAATTCAATGATATCTAAACTCGAGCTTGAACGAGAAAATATTTTGATCAAAATTACAAACCGATTTGTTTTCTGGAAACCCTATTTTCAATGCGTTCATTACCATTGAACGTAAAATCCTAGGAATTCACCTGGAATTCATTAGCTGTAACGACCCTACTTTTTCCGTTATCTTTTACCGTTAACTATTTAACGACCGTTAATTGTTATTCGTGCCACGTCATTTCTATGACCTATATTATTATTTTTATAATAATATATTAATTATTATGTGTTATATGAATATTTGTATTCATATTTTAAATTATACGTTCCTACGAGTCGCGGATTTCTATCCGGCGAATCTTTTCGGTTTTCAAACCAACGGTCGAGTTTTTGGGATTTTTAAGTCCTAAATATTTTAAATATGATATTTTGATGTCATATGATTATATATAGTGTTTATATATTTTATTCGTCGCGTATTTATTACCTCTCCGAAAAATCAATCTCGTAGCAGTGTTTTCGCGTTTCGGGTTTCGTTCGGGCGTTCGGGCCACTTGGATTTTGTCATTTATCAAATTGGGTCAATATGGGGCCCACCCCATTCAGTTCTTGGCCGAAATTGTCAAGGGGAGGGGGTATTTTTGCCAAACTTTGTAAATTGTGATACATGTTGATCAAAACTCCACAATACTTCTCATTTCAACCTAATTCATTTTTTTTTTTTTGCAAACCCTCTCCTCTCCTCTCATCCTTGCCGTCACCACCACCACTAAACATCATCATCATCTTTCAATTTTTGCTTTAAAGGTTTAGAGCTTTCGCCATAATCGGGTTCACCGCATCGTTCTCTACACGTTCATATCCTTCAATTCTTGATTAAGGTATAAACCCTAACCCTAGCTTTTCAATTTTTCATTTATTTTACTGATTTTATATGTTATATTGATAGTATGATGATTACATGTTATTGTATTGATGATTGTATGCGTAGAATTGCTCGATTATACATGTTTTCGTTTTGATTTAATTGGGACAGCAGCTTTTTCGTGTGTTTATGACTTTGTAACTGATATAAAAGTTAAAATAAAATATATAAATGAGTTCCTCTCATCAAGACATTAATTTTAGACTCCGGATTCATGTCGTTTCGATTCCCGAAACCCTAATTATGATCAAAGTGGTATTTTGTTAAGATTGAAATGTGATTTTGGTATGAACCAGGTTTGGTCCGACTTTGTGACCATATTTGGTGACTTTAGGGTGTGTTAGTGTGTTAGGACTGATGGTGGGGCAAACTTTCATGTTCGGGTCATCTCAATCCGAGCCACGAATCACCCGTTACGTCTAAAACACGTTTTTGATTGAATTGAAGTTCCAAGTAGTGTATTGGCTGTATATCACGACTTGTGGGCTGTTCATGGTGTGTTCTTGAGTATACCAAAGTGTCGGGTGGTTTGCTTATGCGGAGATATATGTAAGGCTCGCCGAAAACCGACACCCGGGGCTCAGGATACGACCCGATGAACTTTTGATTTAAAACTTGGGATTTATTATTAAACTTATGATATAAATAATGGATTTCATTATCATTTAATTACTTATGATATAAAAAGAAATTATTATTATTATTTAAGACTTATGATATATATTTATTATATCATTTAATTAATACTTATGATTTAATTAACATTTTAATTAAACTTGTGATTAATAATACTTTCATTATTAATGGAAAATACTTATGATAAGTATTAAACTTATATTATGAGATTATTATAATAAGACTTATAATAAGGATTAATTAATTATTTAATTATTATAAGGCTTAGTTATTATTTAATTATAATTTAATTATTAAATACTTATAATTTAATGATTATAATTAGAAACTTATGATATGATTAATAATTCATTATTAATTAATAATACTTATGATATAATTTAAAATTTATTATTAATTAATAATACTTATATTATGACTAATATTTAATTAATTAATTAAATACTTATGTTATATTAATTATATGATTTAAACTTATATTAACTGTAATAATTCATTTTAATTTAATTAAACTTATGTTATGACATAATTAGACATATTTACCTTTAATAAACGTTATAACTTATATTATTATTATAACTTACACTTTTAAAATTTACATTGACCATGTTTGACCAAGGTTGACTTTTGAGTTGACTTTCGGTTGACTTTGACTTTCAGTTGACTTTTGTTGACTTTCTAATTAAGGAAACTTTCCTAACTTATAAACTTTCCTAAAATAGCAACTTTCTAAATTTGGAAACTTTCCAAAAATAGAAACTTTCCAAAAATAGAAACTTTCCAAAAATAGAAACTTTCCAAAAATAGAAACTTTCTAAAAATAGAAACTTTCCAAAAATAGAAACTTTCCAAAAATGGAAACCTGCTAAAAATAGAAACTTTCTAAAAATAGAAAGTGTGTGTCCGTAAGCTGTTCCGATCAAACCGATGCATAGTGAGTATTGTTCTATGACTACTTGCAACATGTACAATAGCTATCATACTAAGACTTGACCTAAGTTAGTTATTTATATCGACCTGCTTTATTTATAGGTCGACGTTGTGATCATTCCTGATCACTTTACTTCATTTTCTGTTCGCATATTTGTGTGGTTACTTCGTTTGCTATTAAGGTGAGTTATAGTCCCATTTTTCTATTTAAATCTTTTGGGATGAGAATACATGCAATTTATTTTATATTTTGGACAAGTGGAAGTTGGTTTAAATTATTCATTGTGAGTTGAACAAAAATATTCCCTAGTCTGGTAACTGTAATCACCGGTTTCTACTGGTGAACGCGAATCCTATGGATAGATCTATCGGGTTTGACAACCCCATTTCGAGCTAGTCGCGCTAGTAATTTATAATCGGAATGTTTAGTACTTCGTATTTAGTTGAAGATACACTTGTTCGGTGTATATTATTTATTGTGTTTGGCAAGGGTAAATAAAGGGTTAAGTGGTTACCAGGTGGCTCACGGAAAATGGAATAATGTTTTATTATATGTTTTCTAGCATATAATTTGGTGGTTTATGATGTCAAAGCAGAGGGGTATAAAATACTATTAATTTTTAGCAGAAAATACTATTAAATACGATACAATTTTACACAAGATATTTATTTATTTATAGAATGGATATACTTAAACCTTGCTACAACACTTATAGGCAGTGTACCTAATCGTACAGTAGTGTAGTTTTTAGTAAGTCCGGTTCGTTCCACAGGGAAATCTTTAAACAAAGCTCAACGCTATATTAGTTTACTTTTATAAAAATACAAATATATATATAAGTAATATTATTATTATAAAGGGGGGTTTTTACCGTTTAATGACCGGTTTGTCGATTTTAAGACTTTAGTCGCAGTTAAAACCTAATGTAAAATATAAAATAAATACAAGACTTAAATTAAAGCTTAAAGTAAATAACGATAATGAAATTACGAATAATAAAAATGCGATAAAATTAAATTGCGATAATTAAAAAGTATGATAATTAAAAATGCGATTAAATAAAATAACAATAAATAAAAGTGCGATAATTAGAAGTGCAATTAAATATAAAATAAAGGAAATTAAATATGAAATAAAAGAATTATGCTTATTTAAACTTCCGTAATCATGATGTTTGACGTGTTGATTTTAGTTTTATGCCCTTGGGTTAATTGTCCTTTGTTCTGGATTATTCAATATGTCCGTCTGGTTTTTGTCCATAACAGTCCATCAGTCATAAATATAAATTGCAAGTGTCCTTGTCAAATTATTATTATACCCGAAGATAAATATTCCAACTAATTGGGGATTCGAATTGTAACAAGGTTTTAATACTTTGTTTAATGAATACACCAGGTTATCGACTGCGTGTAAACCAAGGTTTTACTACTTTGTTAACAATTACACCAATTACCCTTGAATGTAATTTCACCCCTGTTTTAATTATTCTAGTGGCTATTAATCCATTCCCGTGTCCGGTTAAATGAACGATTATTCGTACATATAAATACCCCGCCCATCGTGTCCGATCGAGTGTATATGGTAATTTATAGGGACGCCCAATTGTAAATCTTTATATTAACATTAACAAACTTTCATTTAGTTAACCAAATATAAAGCCCATTAATAGCCCATAGCCTAGTTTCCACAAGTGTCGTTCTTTTATCCAAACCCCAATTATGGTACAAAGCCCAATTACCCAATTTTAGTAATTAGCCCAACATCATGATTACTTCGTTTTAAATAAGCATAATAATAACTTAGCTACGAGACATTAATATAAAAAGGTTGAACATAACTTACAATGATTAAAAATAGCGTAGCGTTACACGGACAGAATTTCGACTTACACCCTTACAACATTCGCTAACATACCCTTATTATTAGAATTATAATTAAAATTAAAATATAAATTATAAATATAAATATATTTACGTTGAAGAGGAAGAGAAAAAGGATGATCATAACTCGGCACAAAACTGGCTTTATATAGGACCTGACCAGCAATCTCACACCATGCGACTCGCATGGTTTTGTGCCTCTGGCCATGCGAGTCGCATGGCCACCCTGGATTCAGCCAACTGCTTTTGTTTTCTTCTTTGTCGACGTAATATAATAATAATAATATATATAATATATAATTATATATAATTATATATATATTATATTATATTCTTGTGCATAGTAGACTAGATATTTTTGGTCCGTTGCGTCGGGCGTTTCTTCTTGGCTCAGGTCCCGGTTCCGGATTTTCGGATGTCTTCGCGTATTATTTTATATCGCGTACTTTGCGTCTTGTAACTTGTACTCTTGTCATTTTGAGACGTTCCTTATCAATATTTTGAACCTTTTTAGTTGTATCTTGTACTTTTTAGCTCTTTGGACCTTTTTGTCTTCAATTTGTCGAATCTGCCTTTTGTCTTCACCTTTTATTATTTAAACGAATATCACTTGTAAATAGAACAATTGCAACTAAAAGCTTGTCTTTCTTGAGGAATAATGCTATGAAATATATGTTCGTTTTTAGCATTATCAAATATTCCCACACTTGAGCGTTGCTTGTCCTCAAGCAATATTGTCTTGAAATACTAGAATCACTTCTTTATTCTTCACACTTTGTACATCAGTGATTTCTATACGGCGGTATAAACAATGGTAGTAACGATATGGTTTACAGTCCCACATGACTATAAAAATTTAGATCCATTAAGGAAATTGGATTTTTATGAAAACATTTGATCTTTCGAAATCTAGTTTTTACCCTAGATAAGTTTTCCGGAATAACCCTTTACCGGTGTTTGCAAAATATTTTTGTGGGTTTGGTGGGTTTCAGATTTGAAAATTTTAGCTCAAAACTTGCGGTTTTGTGTCACCCACTTGCTAACCTTGTATTAGGAAAGCAACACGTCCAGTTTACTTGTTCCGTATATTACCTTTCAGTAAACTACCGTCCGGTTGTAAAGGAAAGCGTTGAACAAGCAACTGTTAAGGCAATGTCCCGTGACATGCTTTTGATTATGGTCTATAACGTGTCGGACGCAATTACTATCCTTGGTAGGAGCAATAGTAAAGCTCACCCTTATAATTTGTCGGTTTGGCACAAAGTCCTGTCTTTGACCATGTTATGCAACCACCGTTCTTACGGTTGACACCCGATTTAGTTCAGGTGACCTAATGAATTCCAGGTGAATTCCTAGGATTTTACGTTCAATGGTAATGAACGTATTGAAAATAGGGTTTTTAGAAAACAAATCGGTTTATAATTTTTGATCAAAATATTTTCTCGTTCAAGCTCGAGTTTAGATATCATTGAATTCCATGAGTTTGAATTCTCAATCTTTAAGGTCAATCTCTAGGATTGAGTAATATCAGTCTTAAAAGCTGATTTTTAATCTTTAAGGAGATTATCCTTTCTGAGGATCTGATTCATTAGTCTTATCCAGCTAATTTGCATGGTGCCCCCCCATTGTACTTGATAAATCCTTCTCATGGTTAGGATAAATCTGACCACTTGGCGACCCTGTTTAATGCTGAGGTCCGTGGATTTCCTGCTGATTTTAGTGATGACTTTTCTAGATTTTTCGTCAACCTACAGCTGGTCTGAACGACAACTTCATGACCTAAATCAAGAAGCGCGTGTCTTTTTCGGAAGACTTTACTTTCTTTTAATGATGGAATTGATTCATCGTGTAGATCCATCTCTTCTTTTCTTTCATTGGGTAAAACAGTTTAGTTTAGTCCAAAGCAAAAGTATTTTCAGTTATTTGTTATAAATATATGTGACATATGTTTAAAATAACTTGGTAAATTTTCCCACACTTGGCTTTTTATTTTTCTTTTTATCGTCCTCTATTCCATTTTAAATGAATTTTAACATTTTAGTTTGTTTCTCAATTTATGTCCTTTCCGAGGTAACAATAATTTCGGTGTTAAAACCTAGTTTTATCGTTCATAAATATGTATAAACATGATTTGAATTCATTTAATTGAAAATTTTGAAAAATTTTACTAGAATTGGGTAGTCAGTATATAAGACTAGGGCTGTTCTTTTTTATCAGAGAGCACTAGATTCTAATACAACTACTGCTTTACTAGTATTTTTAATGGTAACCAAGTGTTTAATATAAAAATTTTAAAATCCGAAAGAATTTAACCCCTTCCCACACTTAAGATCTTGCAATGCCCTCATTTGCAAGAAATCAGTAACAATTTAAATTATTTAGGGTGATTTGTGTGAAAATGATTAAATTTTTACCATTGTTTCCAAATATATTGGCGTTTGTTTGCTGAATGATAAATGGTGCACGTCATTTGTTCATTCCGTCTTGTTGTTATTTCACATACATTTTGCATCATTGTCGTCAAAATTACTTGCTTTTGCTGAACTTAATGCCAGTCTTTGAAAACGCGTTGTTTTACCCTGTTTTGTGCATAAAATAGAATACATACAATACAAATATAATCATACATGAAATTTGAAATGGAACTTTGGCATCCCACTTTCAAACTATAAGAAAAATATTAGTACACAATAATAATAAAATATCAAACATTACATAAACATAATAAAATGTTAAGTGTTTAAAATAAAAATAGAAATTACCACTTATCTCTACTGATCAGGAGGTGGGTTAGGAGGAAAATTAGGATATGGATCCCAATTCATGTTCGCGTCCGGGTTCCATGGCTGATTATAGGTGTACTGGTATGCTGCGTCATAATCATATGAATCATAGGGTGGTCTCATCTCTGGCTGATGTGCGGGATAGTATGCGGGTCGGGTCGGATAATACATCTCGCCAGGCTGCAACTGGCTTATAATTTGGCGCTGATGATAATCCCATCGGCCATGCTCTCGTTGTCGGGAATGCTCGTAGTCATTCCGACGTTGCCATGCCTCGTACTGCATATGCCTATCATAGTTCGTCATGTATTCATCCTCCATACGAACGCCTAAATCAAGAGCAGTCTCCCGAACAACTCCTATAATGTTGTTCGCCTCCTCCATCTCGTCATCCGAACCTCTCTCTACCTGTCGCTGAGGTCCCTCGTATCGATATACCCGACCACGTCTCATCAATAATACCCTTGCACCGTGATAAAGGTTTGAACTTATGGTTTCACCTCCGTCCTCTATTTCGTTCATTGGACCCCCTTGGTGCTTATCTACACCTAAATACTCTCCTATGAGAGTAATGAAAATACCACCACCTATAATACTCCCCGATTTCATTCCCGAAACTACATTAGCGAGATAATAACCAACACAATAGGGAATGTTAACGAAACTCCTCGGGTCTCTAATACACTTGAGGTAGAACAAATCGTTTACGGTCAATTTCTCCTTATTCCTACCCCTTTGTGTAATTGTGTTTGCTAAGAATCTATGAATCACCCGGAGTTCAGCTCTGTCTATATCTAAGTATGTATGATTTCCACTGGCGTGAAATTCATTAAAGTGGGACATACGCCTCCAGACAGCGTTAACATCAAATTCCCTATCTACCCTTTCTCCTTGGGCAATCAGGCTATTACAGTCGGGGCTCAAAAGTTCAGCAGGGGTGTAAATCTGTAAGGCCCTGGCTAAATCTATCATGGACATTCTGTACATGCGTCCACCTAACAGAAATCTAATAAAGCTTCTATCATCTATCCTCCTAACATTACTGTTTAACTTAATAGTACTAAGTAATTCTATACACCATTCCCTATATATGGTTCTACGAATGGAAAATAGGCGCATCCAATCGTTAAACTGAGAATTACCATACCTTTGCACCAATAATTCCCGAATCGGTTCGGCAAGGTCAACTGTTTCCAAAGGTACCCAGTCAATTGCCCTTGGCATTTCAACAACCTTAAAGTAGAGAATGTGCATGTTCTTTTGATAATCTGGATACTCTATCCAACATCGATCAAATCTTAGATTTGGGTGTAACTGATCTTCATTAATGTCTAAGCTCAGAATCCTTTGATGTGGAGCGAATTGACGAAACTGATTCATGAATAACTGATCTTGATCGTGATATGGAATATGTTGCTCCTCCTGTTCTTCTTCTTCTTGTTGCATATGCTGTTCTTGTTCATGAAACATTTCCGGTTCGGGCTCTGGTTGCCTGGATGATGATGCTCCTGAACCTCCAGTATCGGCTTTCTGCAAAACACATTAAACACAAAATTTGTGCATCCAAATATGCATTAGTGTTAGCAAAATAATAACTTGAAACAATTATGATGACATGTTCAATTCATAACACATTTTATACACATTTTCTTAACAATAACAATTCTACACTTTTACATACGAAAATGTGTACAATGTTTTATCACATTTAAACTCTTAAACATGTCAACAATAATTATTATAACAATTAAACACTTGTTACATGGCATTCAAATCAAACTAGTGCTCATTTTCATATTTTTGTCAAGTCTACACTTTGTCAAATAAGCATATACAAAAAATGTACATCAAGTTCATAAGCATTTATCTCAAATAACATGCCAAAATAATCACTTCTAGCAATGAGACAAGTTTCAAATGGCCTTTATATCAAATTATCCAAGTTCATGAATTTTTAGACTTAAAAAGTCTACTTTAATTCTCAAAAACATGTTTAGGCTCAAAGTTTGGATCAATTAACTACCTAAACATGTTACACTACTTAATTTAGCAACAATTCATGACAAAAATCGGCCATAACCTGTTTATATCAAAAAGCCCCAAATTGCTCAAGAACACAAACCCTAGATTCTTAAAAATTTGAAGTTTTTAGCTTCAAATCATGTTAAATAGCTTCTATCTAGGATATACATGCATAATATAACAACAATTTAGCTCTAATTACACCTAAATTTAACAAAATCAAAATATAAATTTTCTAGCTCAAGAACACAAAAATTCGAATTTAAAGAGATTAGGGGTGAAATCTTTACCTTTCTCCTGAAGGGGTTGAGACTACTGAATCTAGGCATGATTATTGTGAAGTTTTGCAAGAAATTTGGTAAAAAATGGCGGATTTTTGAGAGGATTTGGGAGAGTTTTCGTGTATATGTGTGTGTTTGTGAAAGAAAGAGCAGCTCGCTGAGCTTTTGATCCTGTCCAGTTTTTAACAGCCATGCGAGTCGCATGGCTTAAGCCTTTCCCCCATGCGACTCGCATGGGGTGTAACTCCAGGTATTTTTTTTTTTTTTTTTTTTTTTTTTTTTTTTATTAAAACCTTAAGCTTTTAAAACATAAATTAAATAAAATTTTAAAAATTTGTTTCTTTTTAAGACGAGGTCGTTTCGGGACGATGCCCTAGTCCGTCCCTCGACAAAATTTTAAAATTTTTCTTTTTGTACCGATTGTTTTAAAAGCTAAGATTTTTGGGTTTTTTAATGTTTTTGGCATACTTTAAATCAATAAGATTAAAAATAATGATAATAAAAGTTCTCGTCCCTCCCTCGGGTAAAGCAATTTCGGTTCAAAGACCTAGTCTTCAACTTACGACGAATTTTAAAAATCATATTCTTAACTTAATGAGATAAAGTAAATTTTTGTTTTTAAATTCACACAATTATAAAATTCAAAAATAAAAAAATCACACCAAACTTAAAATTTGAAATGCATAAAATTAAAAATTCATATTTTAAAAATTCACACCAGACTTAATTTAAAAATTCATAAATTCATACCAAATTTATATTAATTTTTCAAATATTTACAATTTTAAAAATATTGTTTTTACAAAGTTTACAATATTAATTTAAGATTTAAATATTAAGATTAAAAACATAATAAAATTAAAAATCTTTTTGTATTTTTATCCCACTTTAATCAATCAAATATTATCAAAAATATGCGCCCCTCTTTTCGGTAAAGTAATTTCGGTTCCAAGACCTAATTTAACTCATGACGAATTTTTGAAATATTTTGGTTTGATTGTTTAAAGATATTTATACCTTAAGAATAAACGTTAAATTTCGCAGTGATGTAATAAATTTTTGAAGGATATCAATAATTTCGGTCGCCAAACCTAATTTTATTTAATACCAATTTAATACTTTTTAGCGAACAAATTAGCGTTTATTATCAAAAGGTTAAAAATAAAAATAAAAATAAAAACTGTACAGACATACCTGTGAAATAGATTTCTTAGTTATATGATCTATTATATTCATAAGATAGTCGGTTTAATTGGTTTTCCATGGCTGCATAGGCGTAACCTCGAGCATTCATTGTCTTTTCTTCTAAACATATGAACGGTCCGTCTCTGCATAAAGTAACAAATTCGGTATTTGAATAGGTTTGATTATTTGAACATTTACCTCCATGTGACCATTTTCCGCATTTGTGACATTTTTCTAGGTGTCGTGCTCTTCTTTTCGCTGCGGATTTTGATTTTCCTTTACCAAATTGTAACTTATTATCTTCGCATCTGGATCCTTTTCTAACTCCGTCCATTCTTTCTCTGATTACTGATACTATTTCACTCGGGAGTATGTCATTATTACGTTTAGTGATTAAAGCGTGTAGCATTAGACCATGGTTTAGTTCACAGGCAGTCTTCATTTCGTAAAAACCTAAAAAAAATAAAAATTCAGAATGGGGGGAGAAGACTAGTTCTTTAGGGTCTGCTAGGGAAAGACCATACGTGTTCCATTTTCGAGAACTATACAAAAACAGACAATCTAACTCTAACAGAAATATATATTATCCTTTAAAGACTTGATTCTCCCCACACTTAGTTAGCTGTGGTGTCGAAATTGTGATTAACTTCGTTGTCGACTTCCATCAGACCATGTATGTAATGTTTAACTCTGTGACCATTAACTTTAAATTCAATCCCATTTGAATTTATTAATTCTATCGTTCCGTATGGGAAAACTCTTTTGACTATGAATGGTCCAGACCATCTTGATTTCAATTTTCCAGGAAATAGCTTGAATCGTGAATTGAAAAGAAGAACTCTGTCTCCTTCTTTGAATTCTTTTGAACTTCTGATTCTTTTATCATGCCATTTCTTCGTTCTTTCTTTATAGATTAACGAATTTTCGTATGCTTCATGTCTTAATTCTTCTAATTCGTTTAGTTGACTTAATCGTAGACGTCCGGCTTCATGTAAATCAAGATTACATGTCTTCAAAGCCCAAAATGCTTTGTGTTCAATTTCTACTGGAAGATGACACGCTTTTCCATACACAAGTCTAAAAGGTGTGGTTCCAATTGGAGTTTTGTAGGCTGTTCTAAAAGCCCAGAGTGCATCCTCCAATTTAATGGACCATTCCTTCGGATTTGATCCTACGGTTTTCTCTAGAATACGTTTTAAAGCTCGGTTGGTATTTTCAACTTGTCCACTTGTTTGTGGATGATATGCGGTGGAGATTTTATGAGTTACTCCATATCTTTTAAGAATTTTCTCTAGTTGATTATTACAGAAATGAGTACCCCGATCACTTATTAAAGCTTTCGGTGTTCCAAACCTTGCAAAAAGACGTTTCAAAAAGTTGACTACAACTCGTGCATCGTTAGTTGGGAGAGCTTGTGCTTCCGCCCATTTAGATACATAATCAATGGCTACGAGTATATATAGATTATTATGAGATTTTGGAAATGGACCCATAAAGTCAATACCCCAAATGTCAAATACTTCACATACTTGGATGACATTTTGTGGCATTTCATCACGTTGACTTATTTTTCCGGCCCTTTGACATGCATCACAAGATTTGCAAAGAAGGTGTGCGTCTTTGTAAATTGTAGGCCAATAGAATCCAGCTTCATAAACTTTTCTTGCTGTTAGTTGAGGCCCATAATGCCCTCCTGTTGGTCCTGTGTGACAATGGTTTAAAATTTTACTAGCTTCATCTCCAAATACACATCGGCGTATTATTCCATCGGGACAACTTTTAAACAGATGTGGATCTTCCCAGAAATAGTGTTTTATATCACTGAAGAATTTCTTTCGTCTTTGGTACGATAATCCTTTTTCAAGGAATCCACAAACTAAGTAGTTTGCATAGTCTGCAAACCATGGGATTTCTTTATAATCTATCTTCAATAGATATTCATCAGGAAAGTTGTCTTGTATGGCTGATTCATTCAGAACTTCTAATTCGGGATTTTCAAGACGAGAAAGATGATCAGCGGCGAGATTTTCTGCTCCTCTTTTATCTCGGATTTCAATATCAAACTCTTGTAAGAGTAAGATCCAACGGATTAATCTTGGTTTAGCATCTTGTTTTGAAAATAGGTATCTAAGAGCAGAATGGTCGGTATAGACCACCGTTTTTGCTAGAACGAGATATGATCGAAATTTGTCAAAAGCAAAGACAATAGCAAGGAGTTCTTTTTCAGTAGTTGTATAGTTCGTTTGTGCTCCTTGTAATGTCTTACTAGCATAATATATAGGTTGAAATCGTTTTTCAATCCTTTGTCCTAAAACGGCTCCCATTGCAAAATCACTTGCATCGCACATTAGTTCAAATGGTAGATTCCAATTTGGTGTTATCATGATCGGCGCATTAGTGAGTTTTTCTTTAAGAATATTAAAAGATTTGATACATTCATCTGAAAAGATAAATGGCGCATCCTTTTCTAGGAGTTTATTCATAGGGGTGGCAATTTTAGAAAAATCTTTTATGAAACGTCGGTAAAAACCGGCATGCCCTAGAAAACTCCTAACTCCTCTAACATTGGTGGGATGTGGAAGTTTAGCAATTACATCTACTTTAGCTCTATCCACTTCAATTCCTTCTTTTGAAATTTTATGTCCAAGAACGATGCCTTCTTTAACCATGAAATGGCATTTCTCCCAATTAAGTACTAGATTTGATTTTTCGCATCTAATTAGCATTCGTTCCAGATTAACTAGACATGATTTAAATGTATCACCGAAGACTGAAAAGTCATCCATGAATACTTCCATGCATTCTTCTATCATGTCATGAAAAATCGCCATCATACACCTTTGAAAGGTTGCAGGGGCGTTACAAAGTCCAAATGGCATTCTTTTGTAAGCAAAAGTACCATAAGGGCACGTGAATGTGGTTTTCTCTTGGTCATCGGGTGCTATTGGAATTTGAAAATATCCGGAAAATCCATCTAGAAAACAATAGTAACTATTTCCGGCTAATCTTTCCAACATTTGATCTATGAAAGGTAAGGGAAAGTGATCTTTTCTGGTGGCGTCATTTAATTTTCTATAATCAATACATACACGCCATCCTGTTACAGTCCTAGTAGGAATAAGCTCATTTTTCTCATTTGTAATAACAGTCATGCCACCCTTCTTTGGCACGCATTGAACTGGGCTTACCCATGGACTATCAGAAATTGGATATATCAAACCTGCATCTAGCAGCTTAATAATCTCTTTCTTAACTACATCTTGCATATTAGGATTTAGTCTTCGTTGGCGTTGCACATACGTTTTATGACCTTCTTCCATAAGGATTTTATGTGTGCAATACGAAGGACTTATTCCTTTAATATCATGAATCTTCCATGCAATGGCTGGTTTATGAGCTTTCAACACAGAAATGAGTTGTGATTTCTCATTTTCAGTAAGAGAAGACGATATTATTACAGGTAATTCAGATTCACCATGTAAATAAGCGTATTCCAAATGGTTTGGAAGTGGCTTTAACTCTAATTTCGGAGGTTCTTCTATCGATGATTTATATCGATATCTGTCTTCTTCTTTTAGCATTTGAATTTCTTCTGTTGTTGGTTCATATCCATTAGCTATAAGTGTAGCTAACATTTCAGCTTCATCAATTGGTTCATTACCTTCTCCTAAAGAACATTCTCCTGTTCCTTGTAATTCTGGAAATTCTTCTAATAATTCTGCATGTGCATCTATAGTTTGAATATAATAACATGTATCATCTGCAGATTGTGGTTGTTGCATTGCTCTATCAACTGAAAAGGTAACACTCTCATCCTCTATACTTAGGGTCAGTTTCTTACCGAACACGTCTATCATTGCTTTAGCCGTGTTTAAGAATGGTCTTCCTAATATGAGAGGAACTTGAGAATCTTCTTCCATGTCCAAAACAACAAAATCTACTGGAAATACTAAATTACCAACTTTAACTAGCATGTTCTCCATTATCCCTCTAGGATATTTTATTGATCTATCGGCTAGTTGTATGCTTATTCTGGTTGGTTTCAATTCTCCAAGGTCTAGTTTAGCGTATAGTGAATACGGCATTAGATTTATACTAGCACCTAAGTCTGCCAATGCTTCTATTGAACTAAGACTACCCAGAAAACATGGAATTGTGAAACTTCCTGGATCAGATAGTTTTTCTGGTATCTTATTCAACAGCACTGCTGAACAATTTGCATTCATAGTGACAGCCGAGAGTTCTTCCATTTTCTTTCTATTCGTGATTAGATCTTTCAAGAATTTAGCATACCTAGGCATTCCTGAAATCACATCAAAGAAAGGAAGATTTACATTTATCTGTTTAAACATATCCAAGAATTTGGATTGCTCGGCTTCAAGTTTTTCTTTCTTCATTTTACTCGGATAAGGAAGAGGTGGTTGGTATGGTTTAACATAAGGTTTATCCTTAACTGTGTTATCTTCATTAACCTTTTCAACTACCGGTTCTTTTTCCTTATCTTGATCAGGTTGTGGTTCTTGTGGAGTAGGAATAGTTTCATCAGAAGTTACAGGTATTTCAGGTGGTTTAAGTGTTGTACCACTTCTTGTGGTAATAGCTTTAGCTGTTTCATTCCGGGGGTTAGCATTTGTATCACTAGGTAAACTTCCCGGTTTTCTTTCACCTATTAACCTTGCTAGGTTACTTACTTCTTGTTCCAGATTTTGAATAGAAGCTTGTTGATTTCTAAATGCTTGAGCATTTTGTTCATTGGTTTGTTTTTGAGATGTGAAAAACTGCGTTTGAGTTTCAACTAGCTTCGTCATCATATCTTCTAAATTCGGCTTTTTATCATCGGTTTGTTGTGGTGGTTTGTTTTGAAAATTCGGTCTTTGCTGATTGTAAGTATTATTGGATACTTGTTGATTGCTTGGACCTTGTTGGTTGTTGTATGGAATATTTCGGTTATAATTCGGGTTTTGATTGTAAATCGGTCTTGGCGGTTGATAATTATTCTGATAATTATTTCCAGGCCTTTGGTTTATGTATGAAATATTCTCTCTTTGTTCCATTGTTAATTCAATACTGAGACAATCTTTTGTCAAATGTGGTCCTCCACACTGCTCACAACTAATTCGTATTGAGTGAATATCCTTAGTCATCTTTTCCATTCGTCTTTCGAAAGCATCTATCTTTGCGGAAATGGAATCTAAGTCATGGCTAGAATCGGCTCTAGCTGCTTTAGATGATCTAATGATATCTTTTTCTTGGTGCCACTCATGTGAGTGGGAAGCAGTGTTATCAATAATTTTGTAAGCATCAGTTTCGGTTTTCTTCATAATAGAACCACCAGCTGCTATATCTATGTCTTTTCTTGTAGTGATGTCGCATCCTTGGTAGAATATTTGTACTATTTGACAGGTGTCTAAACCATGTTGCGGACATCCTCTTAATAACTTTCCATATCTTGTCCACGCCTCATATAGAGTTTCATTTGGTTTCTGTGTGAACGTAACAATTTCTGCTTGAAGTCTTACGGCTTTAGATGCAGGAAAGAATTGTTTAAGAAATTTGTCAATTAAAACGTCCCATGTATCGATCGCCCCTTCAGGTAACGATTCCAACCAATCTTTGGCTTCTCCCTTTAAAGTCCAGGGAAATAACATGAGATATATCTGTTCATCCTCTACTTCTCGGATTTTAAATAGTGTGCAGATCCTATTAAAGGTACGTAGATGTTCATTTGGATCTTCCTTCGGCGCACCACTAAATTGGCATTGATTAGTTACCATGTGTAGAATTTGTCCTTTGATTTCATAATCTGGCGCATTAATGTCTGGATGAGTAATTGCGTGACCTTGGCCAGTGCGTTTAGCTCTCATTCGGTCTTCCATACTTAAAGGTTCCAGATTCTCCATAATTGAATTTGTTGAATCGGTATCACTAAATGATTCTGATTTAATAGTTCGTTCCTCAACAATCTCTGTTTGAATGATTGGTGGTTCCGGAGGAAAGTTTAATGGTTCAGGATCTACGAACCGTTCCTGAATATTTTCTGGATTCTCAATTGTGAGGTTTGTTTCAAAAACTGGATTATCGGAAATTTGAACTGAAGTACTTGGTCGACTGGATGACGATTCTAAAGAAAAATCAACGGCGGTTATATTTGTTAAACGATGTCTTGATCGAGTTACAGGTGGTGAACGTACAAAAGGTGGTGAACGTCTTGCTCGGTGCATTCACTGAATATCCTATTAGTTTTAAAAAGGAAAGAAAAATTATAATAAGTTATCCAATTAATAGACTTTTCTGATTTTGCCCACGTTTCGAATAGCCAAAAGATGCAGCAGAGGGGCAGGATTCGTTTGGTCTCAATATAATTGAGGACTGTTTGGCTCCAATAACCCGGTCCATGTACAAATCCAACTATTACTACGAACCAGAAAATTTTGATGTCTATTAATTTAACCACTTAAAATAAATTTTCGTAATTTTAAGAAATTTAGATAAGAAGTAGAATAAAATTCTAAGTCCTAAAAACTAGAATGGCGAGAAATAAGAGAGAAAAAGATTGCGCGTCGAAAAATGTCGAAAAAGAAAAAAAATGGTTGAAAAATAAAAGGTGACGGAAAAATAAAAGAAACTTATAACAACTTAAAAATACTTAATTAATTTAACCTTATTACTACAACTAACTTAAAATTATAATCGCAAATTGAAATTACTAATTGGAATGATAATTGGTACATAGTAAAAGGTCTTTAAAAATATTAAAGCTTACAGGAAAAACTAAATTCCAAATGGAAATAACTTAAAAAGAAACTAAAACTTAAAAAGGCGTCACAAAATTCTAAAGCACCTAAATCTTAGTCTAAAGAAAAAGCACTTAAGGAATTCTACGGCAAAGCCTAAAAATCTAGGAGTAAAAATAACTATAGCAAAAACTAATTTTAAAATTAATTATGAGCTAAAAATACAAATATTACTCTACAACGATTAAAAAGGGACAAAATATAAAAAGAAATAAAAAGTGATAAAAAAAAATAAAATTTTTATTAAAATATTATTTTTATATTAAATATATTAAAGTATTAAGTTTTAAATATAATAAAACTAATTAAAAGTAATTAAAATTAATTAAACTAAAAACTTAATTAATAATAATAAATCAAATTAGGGTTTAATTTAATAATAATATATTATACTCCGTAATTAATGCGTTTTTAGGGTTGTTTGTGGCCCTGTCAGACCCCTCATGCGACTCGCATGGTTTAAGGGGGTGGGTCATGCGACTCGCATGACTGAACTGAACCGGTTCAACTGGACAGGTTCAATTTGACAGGTCACGTATATTTAATATTTATTTTCTTTTTTCTGTTTTATATTTAAAATATAATTATATATATATAATTAAAATAAAACTTAATTTTTAAAACTAAAAATAAACTTAAAATACTTTATAATTTTGTAAAAATAAAAGAAAAAAAAATATATTTAAAATACTTTTTTTTTTTTCGATTTTAAAAGCTCTTTTTTTTATATATTTTTTTTAATTAATTTTTTTTTTTTAAAAAATATAAATTTTACCAAAACTAATTATAACTTAAAAATTAAAAATATGGCGTTTCGCTTCGGCGAGTTCCCCGGCAGCGGCGCCAAAAATGCTTGATGTCAAAGCAGAGGGGTATAAAATACTATTAATTTTTAGCAGAAAATACTATTAAATACGATACAATTTTACACAAGATATTTATTTATTTATAGAATGGATATACTTAAACCTTGCTACAACACTTATAGGCAGTGTACCTAATCGTACAGTAGTGTAGTTTTTAGTAAGTCCGGTTCGTTCCACAGGGAAATCTTTAAACAAAGCTCAACGCTATATTAGTTTACTTTTATAAAAATACAAATATATATATAAGTAATATTATTATTATAAAGGGGGGTTTTTACCGTTTAATGACCGGTTTGTCGATTTTAAGACTTTAGTCGCAGTTAAAACCTAATGTAAAATATAAAATAAATACAAGACTTAAATTAAAGCTTAAAGTAAATAACGATAATGAAATTACGAATAATAAAAATGCGATAAAATTAAATTGCGATAATTAAAAAGTATGATAATTAAAAATGCGATTAAATAAAATAACAATAAATAAAAGTGCGATAATTAGAAGTGCAATTAAATATAAAATAAAGGAAATTAAATATGAAATAAAAGAATTATGCTTATTTAAACTTCCGTAATCATGATGTTTGACGTGTTGATTTTAGTTTTATGCCCTTGGGTTAATTGTCCTTTGTTCTGGATTATTCAATATGTCCGTCTGGTTTTTGTCCATAACAGTCCATCAGTCATAAATATAAATTGCAAGTGTCCTTGTCAAATTATTATTATACCCGAAGATAAATATTCCAACTAATTGGGGATTCGAATTGTAACAAGGTTTTAATACTTTGTTTAATGAATACACCAGGTTATCGACTGCGTGTAAACCAAGGTTTTACTACTTTGTTAACAATTACACCAATTACCCTTGAATGTAATTTCACCCCTGTTTTAATTATTCTAGTGGCTATTAATCCATTCCCGTGTCCGGTTAAATGAACGATTATTCGTACATATAAATACCCCGCCCATCGTGTCCGATCGAGTGTATATGGTAATTTATAGGGACGCCCAATTGTAAATCTTTATATTAACATTAACAAACTTTCATTTAGTTAACCAAATATAAAGCCCATTAATAGCCCATAGCCTAGTTTCCACAAGTGTCGTTCTTTTATCCAAACCCCAATTATGGTACAAAGCCCAATTACCCAATTTTAGTAATTAGCCCAACATCATGATTACTTCGTTTTAAATAAGCATAATAATAACTTAGCTACGAGACATTAATATAAAAAGGTTGAACATAACTTACAATGATTAAAAATAGCGTAGCGTTACACGGACAGAATTTCGACTTACACCCTTACAACATTCGCTAACATACCCTTATTATTAGAATTATAATTAAAATTAAAATATAAATTATAAATATAAATATATTTACGTTGAAGAGGAAGAGAAAAAGGATGATCATAACTCGGCACAAAACTGGCTTTATATAGGACCTGACCAGCAATCTCACACCATGCGACTCGCATGGTTTTGTGCCTCTGGCCATGCGAGTCGCATGGCCACCCTGGATTCAGCCAACTGCTTTTGTTTTCTTCTTTGTCGACGTAATATAATAATAATAATATATATAATATATAATTATATATAATTATATATATATTATATTATATTCTTGTGCATAGTAGACTAGATATTTTTGGTCCGTTGCGTCGGGCGTTTCTTCTTGGCTCAGGTCCCGGTTCCGGATTTTCGGATGTCTTCGCGTATTATTTTATATCGCGTACTTTGCGTCTTGTAACTTGTACTCTTGTCATTTTGAGACGTTCCTTATCAATATTTTGAACCTTTTTAGTTGTATCTTGTACTTTTTAGCTCTTTGGACCTTTTTGTCTTCAATTTGTCGAATCTGCCTTTTGTCTTCACCTTTTATTATTTAAACGAATATCACTTGTAAATAGAACAATTGCAACTAAAAGCTTGTCTTTCTTGAGGAATAATGCTATGAAATATATGTTCGTTTTTAGCATTATCAGTTTAAAAGGAGTTTTATGTTTTCAAACATAAATTTTTATTGTTTAAATTAAATATTGTTTGCAATATTAAACCTATAATTCACTCAACATTTTTGTTGACAGTTACTCGCATGTTTTATTCTCAGGTTTATGATTGACTGCTTCCGCTGTGCTTAGAGGGTCTGCATATTTATGATGGCAGCTTTTGTTAAACATTAACTTGCATTCTATTTTGTTACATTAAAAAGTGGATGTTGTTGACTTTGTTTGGTCAACATTTGGTTAAAGTATTTATGTATAGTTTTTTTCTAAACTTATACAATTTAGTAGATTTTCTTTATAGGAAATCATTTTTAAATAAAGAATGCAAGGTTGTTTTATAAAATTCATATAGAGTTTCGATCAAGCTGTGGGACCAAGTGACGGAGCCGTTAAGTGTTTTGACGGAGTCGTCACAGTTGGTATCAGAGCGTTGGTTGTAGGGAATTAGGCTGCATTGATGTCGTTACCCGAGTCAATAGGGTGCATTAGTGAGTCTAGTCTACAGCCCGGCCTATTATATATTATTATATGTGATTATTTGTATCGTATTGGTATGTATATGGTTATCACACATACATTTCTATTATGTTCTGAATCCGGGAGGAACTCCCATTCTGATTTAAACGTATTCTCCGACTCATGCGAGTTCATCTTTTATAGGAACGCCTCGGTTAGTGAAACCGAGGGGGTGTCATTCTTGACTTCTGAAATTCTCGACATTTCTATGTCATAATTTTTGTTTATTGATATAACGTTTGAGTTATATTACGTGTTCTAGGATTCTAGGCATTTCTATGTCATCTATTAGGGTTATGTATATAACGTTTGAGTTATATTACGCGAGATGTCATTCTTGACTTCTAAAGGCTCGGCATTTCAATGTCAGCTATTGTGTTTGGGTATATAACATTTTTGTTATATTACTTGCCTTTGTGCCGTTGTGCCTATGTGCTTTGGTTTTTGAAAAGGAAAACGTCATTCTTGACTTTTAGAGATTCTGGGTACTTCGAAGACATTCTTATGTCATCGTTACTCCTATTCATTACTTTCGATGTCTTTGTCTCTTGTGCTATCCTTAGCACATTGTTAAGAAATTGTTTTAGGGAAATTGTGTTGAAATTCGAGGATGACCACGTGTCCTGACCTTATGTAGTGATATTGGAATGGAACTATGAGTTAGTGAAATATAATGGCATCAGGCCAACGTGATTATATTACGTTAATTCATAAAAAGTCCCAATATTGTGACATGAGGAATAGAAAGTGAGTCAAAGAAAATTTGTACACCACTCATTCAGAAATTCTAACGTTGTTACATGAGTAAGGAAGATACTCATTATCTTATTTGTTGATATACGAGAGACTCATCTTAACCGAACTACTTACCCCATGTTTTATCATTCATAACTCGCTTGTTAGTGACAGCTTCGCACGTGACTAGTTTTGACCCAAGGACTTGTGTCCTGATAAAAGTCAAAACATTATTTAACTCATTGGTTTTCATGACCTCGTAGCATTTATTGATTAGATGTCGCAAGACGATTCAAGTCCTTCACCCGAGCTTTAACGGTCTTACTTCAACTCGTAACCTTTATAATGCGGATACCCTGCTTTTCATTTAAAATTTTTACACATTTGTGTAATTGGGCGGTTCTCGTGAGATTTATGGGCGAATAGAAGTAATGAAATATTTTGTCATGTATACTAATTATAAAATCATATATGTACGTATGAATTCGAATGGATAAATTTACCCTTACCTATTTTGGCTAGTATACACTAAATTGTACCTTCAAAATTATTTTAAAATCACTCATGTCGAGTTGTCTAGTTAACTCAAATTGTTTTACGTAAAATGGTACACGTTGTACATACTTCTAAATTTACTAAGAGCTTCGTTCCATTTATGGGGTTACATCAGACGTTTAAAGCTTTTTCAAAACTTCTTTGATTGATTACATTAGAATTTTCGCATTACTCTACTGTGACGATCGGTCCAAATCCATATGGACGAACACGTCATTCATTGATTTCATTGCGAGGTATTTGACCTCTATGATACGTTTTGTAAACATTGCATTCTTTTGAAAAGGCACACCATAAATGAATATTTAAATCAAAGGTTTTCGACATCTAATGATTTCTACATATAGACAATCACCATAAATAATAGTTTACAACAGTACTTCCATTGACCATGCAGTCAAAATAAGATACATGGTGATGATTTGGTGAATGCAACGTTTCCTTGAAAAATATGTCATGCAAGACTCCATGCACATAGCTTGTCTAACATCTAAGCAAACAGCGGAAGACTTCTAGGAAACCTGAGAATAAACATGCTAACAAGTGTCAACACAAAGGTTGGTGAGTTCATAGTTTTAGTGTTTCGTATAATCTGTATATAAAAGTGGATCACAAGATTTTAGTTGTTTCATCCAGAAATGTTTATCAATAGATTATATAAAAGTGGATCACAAGATTTCAGTTGTTTCATCCAGAAACGTTTATCAAAATATTCTACGAAATTGAGCACCCTGGTAACTAAACTTTAACGTATATATAATTTGTACCCTTTGTATAATCATCTTAATAATACACGCAAACCAACGTGTACGCTTCTCAAATAGCATACGTCCGTTAAAAGGCTAGTGCTCTAGCTCGGACGGGGATATCAAGCCCTATGGATCCATATACTACTACTCGCGCCCACCAGTTCTTATAACTGGCAGTTACTAGTTACCAAAGCTAAGGGATTTTTGGTTCAAACTCAGCGTAGAATTTAGTATGTACTTGTATCCATTGTGTTTAAAATAAAGTGCATGTATTCTCAGCCCAAAAATATATAATGCAAAAGCAATTAAAAAGGGAGCAAATGAAACTCACGCATATAAATATTGTATATTGGTTAATAAAGCATTTGCATGTATTCTCAGCCCAAAAATGTAGGGAGTAAAAGGGATCATATGAAACTCACGCATATAAATATTGTATATCGGTTAATAAAGCATTTGCATGTATTCTCAGCCCAAAAATATAGGGAGTAAAAGGGATCATATGAAACTCACGCATACCAGTTTTAGTTTTTGTATTCATTTTATAAAACAGCGCATGTATTCTCAGCCCAAAAATATGTATAAAAAGGGATCAATGAAACTCACGCATATAAATATTGTATATCGGTTAATAAAGCATTTGCATGTATTCTCAGCCTAAAAATGTAGAGAGTAAAAGGGATCATATGAAACTCACAGTTTAATATTGATATACAATATTGCAGGAAAGCACGTAGACGCATCGGAGATGATAAACACGAGGTTTGATTCACAAAAATACCCCCAAACATTACCCATAATTTCCTTGGCAATAACCCATATTTTCCTTAGCTCTAGCTCGCTCGGAAACTCGTTTTGAAAATTACTTGGACATCACTCCGTCGTAATATTTTTTTGTACATTATTATTTTTATATCGCAAAAATAATAACACTAATAATAATAAAAAAAAATAATAAGATTAATAATAATCTTATTAATAATAATAATAATAATAATAATAATAATAATAATAAAAATAATAAATAATAAATAATATTACGGAGTATATATATATTTGTGTATGTGTGTGATTTAAATCGAGCGAAAACACTGAAATTTATAGATGTGGCCTGAAATCTGGAGTCATGCGACTCGCATGGAAATGGCCTTCTGGCCATGCGACTCGCATGAGGACCAGGGACAGCTCACATTGTTTTGGCTCCTAGCTTGTCGACATAATATAAAATAAATATAAATATAATATATATAATTTAAATTAATTAATTATATATTATATTAAATTCACGTGCATAGTTGACTTGTAATTTTTGTTCCGATAAGTCGTACGTTGTCACTCGACTTATGTCCCGGTTCCGGTTTTTCGAACGCCCTTTCGTACGCTGAGAAAACTTGTACTTTACGTTTCGTGAATCGTACCTTTGTCAAAATATAGTCTTAAATCATCCATAAAATATACCACTGTAGCAAAGTCAATTTCACTGTAGCAAATAGTGATTTTCAAAAACACTGTAGCATTTTGGGTACTGTAGCAATTTGAAATGTTACTATCGTTTACTAAATAACTTGAAATTATATATATGTATATATCTTTTTAATATATATAAATCAGTTTTTTAAATACACATTGGAAGTTATTTATAAATAAATTTTAATAATAAATATTTCAACTTATCATATATATTCAAATAGATATTTAAACCAATAAGTTTAATGTACGGTATCAAATAATTAATACATTGTTACCTTTTCAAGTTATAGTATATATGTATCTATTTACATATAATTGTTCGCGAATCGTTGAAAACAACCGAAAGGTATTTAAATATATAAAAGTAGTTCAAAAATTTTGAGATTCAGTTTTACAGACTTTGCTTATCGTGTCGAAAATGTTAATCATACAAAGATTAAGTTTAAATTTGGTCAGAAATTTCCGGGTCATCACAGTACCTGCCCGTTAAAGAAATTTCGTCCCGAAATTTGAGTGTGGTCGTCATGGCTAACAATAAAAATGTTTTAATGACGAATATGAGTTGATAATAGAGTTTTATCTATGTTTGAATAATATGGATAAAATAATCCAATTACTCGAAGCGTATGAGAGAAGTTATCGTAATCAAGTGAAATGGAGAATAGAGATGCGTCTTATCTCTTGATGTAGTAACGATTGATTTCTGGATTTTAAGGAATAGAAAATCTTCATAATTTTAATAAGATTTGATTTTTCGGAATTTGCAGAAATTAGGATTTTCTTTGATTAAATGCGTAACCTGCCTCTATTGCTGCGTCCGATATTTTGCTATAAATTGACCTCTTCCGTTTCATTTATTTTCAACACTCCTATAATCTTCTTTATTATTTCATACATCCCAACAGATTGTGAAAATGCTTAATCCAGTTCTGATTCTTGATATTTTCCTGGCTATCGTATCCTTCATTCTTCTTTTTCATCTACCACCAGAGGAAGTTATTTTCTTCTACTATTACCTTGGGGTTATAGTGTTTTTCATTCTCCCGTGTCTTTATGTTGCTATACGCATTGATATACACGGTTTGTAATTTCGGGGTTGTTATCGGGCTTTATATTCTCCATTATATTTCGGAGCTTCAAGCTTTCGTTTTCTCTTCCCGACCTTAAGTCAAGCGAATAATGGTCCAGAATTCGTAGGTATGAATTTCAGAATAAACATAATTAATGTTCTACGAAAGAAACGGTAATGGCACAATCTGACTTGTCAAATTACCAGAATATCCGGAAAAGACCGAATCATCAAGAAATATATTTTCTTGATATATTTAGAGATTATATAGAATGAAAGAGTTATGTAACATGGTTTATGATGAGGGTGTGATCTGTGAACCTTTGTCACGTTCCATTAGAAACTCAACATGACTTACTGTAATATAATCACGTTGATCAAGTGTCATTATATTATACTAACTCATGCTTCAGTTCCCAACATTACTTCAAAACATCCATTTTTTCCGAATTTTTTTAGATTTTAGAAATTAAAATAGTTTCTTTTATGATGTAACACAGATAGCGTGAAGAGGTAATGATTTCAGATAAGAATGGTTTAAAAAAATATCTTCAGAAATATGGAGGATATTTATAATGGGAGATACGATGATATCTTAGAATATTTAAGATAAGATGATGATGAAGAATATTGTCCGCAAAGGTTTTAGTGAAAGGAGCAAGGTATTCTTTAATGATTTCAGCAGACTCTGAATCATTTGGATTCTTTGAAGGTAGATTTAGTCTTTGTGATTTGTCCACAGCCTCCTTCATGGTCTGCTCAATCCGTTTTTCAATTCCAAACCTTCTCTTTTTCTCTGCTTTACCACCATACTATTCTTTATCATCAAACTTTTGACTGTTAAGGTCGTTTACAGTTTTTGCTGCTTCATCAGCATTGTTCCAATTTCAGAGAACTAGTTTCATAGTTTGGGGTGTTTTTCAAAAACTTCACATTCGAAGTATGTAATTCGAGGAGGTAGACGTTATATGTACACATATAACTGTTGGCGTAGACGTGCTGCAAGATTTCAAAATACTGATTGCAAATTCCCGATAGTTGGAATGGTAACTATTGTTACAAGATGTGGATGAGTACATGATAGGGTTTCAATGTATATATAGTGATTTCCGGAGAGTTTCAAATAGCAGAGTGACGGAGTCGCTGGTACATTTACTGCTAATATGGTGGAACATAAAAGGTTCCCCAGTAACAAAAACGTATATGCCAAAGTTATAAGTCTGAAAGGTCGTCGTTGACTACCTGAATGGGTGATAATACTGGATACTTTTAAAAAGGAATTGCAAGGTTACTTTCAGTAATAATAATGCCGAAGGATTTATCACAGATACGTGTTAAAGTTTTACTTAGGTTTCGAGAGCTTTCCAGATATATGATTATAAGTACAAATCTTTCTTCTCGTAGATATCGTGTAGTTGGTTTGTCTTCTCGTTTGTTCATTAGTTGAAGTGTTTCTAAGAATTTCGATGGGTTTGAACGCAAAATATAATCATATGATGTTCTAGTACTGTTCTGAATTCAAAGCATGGATTTCGAAGCATGGTTTTGAAAGATGTAGGAATCTAAGAGTGATGTTTTTCGTTTAATCTTGACTTGGATTCTGATCTATCGAAATCAGAATATGAAATTGAATGAAAATGGTTATTCTGCGATGAACAGATACGTATATCTATAGGTTTGAGCAGTATAGTTAATGATTGCTGAATCAGAATTGAAGAATGTATAGTGTAACATATTAATGTGGAATTTATATATTTCTAGGGTATTACCTACCCGTTAAAATATTCTCATCATTAACAGTTTGTACAAAAGGATTTTCAATTACAATCTTTATGAAAATATATGTATGTATATTTCCTTCAGATGTAATATAGATTTAATGAGTTATTAAACTCATTTGATTTTCGGTTGGAACTAGAAACGAATAATCTCTTCTATATTAAAGATTACATAATCGTCGCAGGATATTTCTCCAATGAAGTTATGAATTAATACTTCATCGTTTATGGTTATTAGTATTCTTCGGTGTCTACGGTGCGTATGAGGTTGATACTCGTGGGACAGATTGTGAGGTTAAGGTTTACGTTGCGGATGTTGTTGTTGTCGGTACTGGTACCGTTGTTGGTTGTGCTGCTGGTTCTGGTGGTGCTACCGGTGCTGCCTGTGATGCCTGCAAATTGTGCATCATATTCTCCAAAGCCACAACTCGAGCGCGAAGCTCGTTAACTTCTTCTATTATTCCGGGATGATTGGCGGTTGGTACGAGAGGATGAATAAAGTTTAAAATTCTAGTTATCATATAATCGTTGCGAAATATCCTGGAAATGAGGGTAAAGATAGTGTTTCGAACGGGTTCGCCGGTAAGTGCCTCAGGTTTCTCACTAAGAGGTGAATTCGGTTGGTGGAAAGGATTGCCTTCCTCTTGTCTCCATTGATTAAGTTGATTACGAACCCATCCCCAATTCATCCAGAATTGGTGATGACTGATTGGTTGATTCATTCCGGTTACACTGCTTTCGGAACTCAGGTGGAAATTCATATCGGAATCCGAAGAACTCGAATTACTTTCAGAATTCATCTTACACGGTTAGATAAATAATTTTCGATGTGAAATGATTTTCGGATATCGGATGATATTCTAATTACATAGAATACCTTTATATAGTACAAAGGATCCGCAAATTACGGAGAAACTTTCGGAAACTGTCAAGTAAAGGTAACAGTAACAGATACGCTAAGATATTCATTTTGTCTATACACTAGTCATGCAATCCATGCAATAAGGTGTGTCTAGACTACAAATGATAAGCAGGTAATTTTCCACACAAGGAATGATAAGCAGGTAATTTCTAACAAAAAAAATTATAAGCAACAACTTTTATCATGCAGACATGGTCGAAGTCCAGACTCACTAATGTATCCTAACAATAACCGGTTAGACACACTAATGCAAATTCTGGTTCGCTAAGACCAACGCTCTGATACCAACTGTGACGATCGGTCCAAATCCATATGGACGAACACGTCATTCATTGATTTCATTGCGAGGTATTTGACCTCTATGATACGTTTTGTAAACATTGCATTCTTTTGAAAAGGCACACCATAAATGAATATTTAAATCAAAGGTTTTCGACATCTAATGATTTCTACATATAGACAATCACCATAAATAATAGTTTACAACAGTACTTCCATTGACCATGCAGTCAAAATAAGATACATGGTGATGATTTGGTGAATGCAACGTTTCCTTGAAAAATATGTCATGCAAGACTCCATGCACATAGCTTGTCTAACATCTAAGCAAACAGCGGAAGACTTCTAGGAAACCTGAGAATAAACATGCTAACAAGTGTCAACACAAAGGTTGGTGAGTTCATAGTTTTAGTGTTTCGTATAATCTGTATATAAAAGTGGATCACAAGATTTTAGTTGTTTCATCCAGAAATGTTTATCAATAGATTATATAAAAGTGGATCACAAGATTTCAGTTGTTTCATCCAGAAACGTTTATCAAAATATTCTACGAAATTGAGCACCCTGGTAACTAAACTTTAACGTATATATAATTTGTACCCTTTGTATAATCATCTTAATAATACACGCAAACCAACGTGTACGCTTCTCAAATAGCATACGTCCGTTAAAAGGCTAGTGCTCTAGCTCGGACGGGGATATCAAGCCCTATGGATCCATATACTACTACTCGCGCCCACCAGTTCTTATAACTGGCAGTTACTAGTTACCAAAGCTAAGGGATTTTTGGTTCAAACTCAGCGTAGAATTTAGTATGTACTTGTATCCATTGTGTTTAAAATAAAGTGCATGTATTCTCAGCCCAAAAATATATAATGCAAAAGCAATTAAAAAGGGAGCAAATGAAACTCACGCATATAAATATTGTATATTGGTTAATAAAGCATTTGCATGTATTCTCAGCCCAAAAATGTAGGGAGTAAAAGGGATCATATGAAACTCACGCATATAAATATTGTATATCGGTTAATAAAGCATTTGCATATATTCTCAGCCCAAAAATGTAGGGAGTAAAAGGGATCATATGAAACTCACGCATACCAGTTTTAGTTTTTGTATTCATTTTATAAAACAGCGCATGTATTCTCAGCCCAAAAATATGTATAAAAAGGGATCAATGAAACTCACGCATATAAATATTGTATATCGGTTAATAAAGCATTTGCATGTATTCTCAGCCCAAAAATGTAGAGAGTAAAAGGGATCATATGAAACTCACAGTTTAATATTGATATACAATATTGCAGGAAAGCACGTAGACGCATCGGAGATGATAAACACGAGGTTTGATTCACAAAAATACCCCCGAACATTACCCATAATTTCCTTGGCAATAATCCATATTTTCCTTAGCTCTAGCTCGCTCGGAAACTCGTTTTGAAAATTACTTGGACATCACTCCGTCGTAATATTTTTTTGTACATTATTATTTTTGTATCGCAAAAATAATAACACTAATAATAATAAAAAATAATAATAAGATTAATAATAATCTTATTAATAATAATAATAATAATAATAATAATAATAATAATAATAATAATAAATAATAAATAATATTACGGAGTATATATATATTTGTGTATGTGTGTGATTTAAATCGAGCGAAAACATTGAAATTTATAGATGTGGCCTGAAATCTGGAGTCATGCGACTCACATGGAAATGGCCTTCTGGCCATGCGACTCGCATGAGGACCAGGGACAGCTCACATTGTTTTGGCTCCTAGCTTGTCGACATAATATAAAATAAATATAAATATAATATATATAATTTAAATTAATTAATTATATATTATATTAAATTCACGTGCATAGTTGACTTGTAATTTTTGTTCCGATAAGTCGTACGTTGTCACTCGACTTATGTCCCGGTTCCGGTTTTTCGAACGCCCTTTCGTACGCTGAGAAAACTTGTACTTTACGTTTCGTGAATCGTACCTTTGTCAAAATATAGTCTTAAATCATCCATAAAATATACCACTGTAGCAAAGTCAATTTCACTGTAGCAAATAGTGATTTTCAAAAACACTATAGCATTTTGGGTACTGTAGCAATTTGAAATGTTACTATCGTTTACTAAATAACTTGAAATTATATATATGTATATATCTTTTTAATATATATAAATCAGTTTTTTAAATACACATTGGAAGTTATTTATAAATAAATTTTAATAATAAATATTTCAACTTATCATATATATTCAAATAGATATTTAAACCAATAAGTTTAATGTACGGTATCAAATAATTAATACATTGTTACCTTTTCAAGTTATAGTATATATGTATCTATTTACATATAATTGTTCGCGAATCGTTGAAAACAACCGAAAGGTATTTAAATATATAAAAGTAGTTCAAAAATTTTGAGATTCAGTTTTACAGACTTTGCTTATCGTGTCGAAAATGTTAATCATACAAAGATTAAGTTTAAATTTGGTCAGAAATTTCAGGGTCATCACATCTACAGAGTGCTTGGATCACAGTTCTTCTCATCCTCCGTTTAAGGATGAAATTTACCATTAAGTTCATTGATAGAAATTCTTACACCAGTTTGGATGTCGGTTTTATAAAATTTGTTGGAAAGTCTTTGCGCCCATAGAATTTTCCCTCTTATGGTTGGGCATGGCCAAAACGCACACCGATAAATCAAGTTTCTGGGGTACACTCGATGGTCACCCTATTGTAGAAAAGGCGCTAAGTGGGTTTCTACCCCAACTGTTGTTATGGCGGGTATCATGGATATATATTACACTAGACTGATTGAGGAGTTTCTACTCTCAATATTCACTGTCAATCGCAACACCCTCATAAACATCAATCCTAGGATTCAATACTTTGAGGTACACGAAATTATTTTTGGAGATTCATCTCAACCGGAGTCGACCATTCTTTATAACCCATGATTCGCATTCTTTTCATCCGCACATAAATTTAGGAATATGGATGAATCCTAGACTTCCTCGCTCATTGTACACGAAAGTTCACTCTCGTTGAATTATCACACTTTTCGTACGTCTTCCTTTTGAAAATGTAATGAAAATTTACTTTGGAATCTATGATCCTTGTTATCCCCTTTGAGAGAATTGCCATAAACATCCTCGCAAATGTTGTCATGCTATTCTAGCCCATGTTGTTGATTCCGATAAAGAAGAGAAGAGTATTAAGGATGTTCCCATTGTTAGTGATTTTCCTGAGGCATTTCCCGAAGATTTACCTGGTCTTCCGCCGCAACGCGCAGTAGAATTTCAAATCGATCTTGTTCCCAGTGCTGCTCCTGTAGCACGTGCTCCTTACCGACTTGCGCCTTCCGAACTTCAAGAATTGTCGAGTCAACTCCGTGAGTTGTTAGACAAAGGTTTTATTCATCTCAGTTCGTCCCCTTGGGGAGCTCCTGTTCTTTTTGTTAAGAAGAAAGATGGTTCGTTTCGTTTATATATTGGTTATCGCGAGTTGAACAAGCTTACGGTTGAGAACCGTTACCCTCTTCCGAGAATTGATGATCTGTTCGATCAACTTCAAGGTTTGCCCGTTTATTCTAAGATTGATCCTTGTTCCGGTTATCACCAACTACGGGCTAAAGAAACTGATGTTTCGAAAACTGCTTTCCGCACCCGTTACGGTCACTTTGAATTTCTTGTTATGCCGTTCGGATTGACAAATGCACCTGCTGTGTTTATGGACCTCATGAACCGTGTGTGCAGACCCTATCTGGACATATTCGTTATTGTTTTTATTGACGACATCCTTATTTATTCTAAGAGTGATGAAGAACACGAAGAATATTTGAAGTTGGTGCTTGATTTATTGAGAAAAGAAGAGTTGTACGCTAAGTTCTCTAAGTGTAATTTCTGATTAAGAGAAGTTCAATTCCTTGGATATATTGTTAGTAAACAAGGAATACTAGTTGATCCCGCCAAGATTGAGGCAATTGAAAAGTGGGAAATTCCGAAAACTCCTACTCAAATTCGCCAGTTTCTAGGATTAGCAGGTCATTATAAAAGGTTCATTCAAGATTTCTCTCAAATAGCTAAACCTCTGACTGCTTTAACGCACAAAAGGAAAAAGTATGAGTGGAAGAATGAACAAGATGCTGCTTTTCAAACTCTGCAGGAGAAGTTAACTTCCGCTCCGATATTGTCACTACCTGAGGGTAATGACGATTTTGTTGTCTATTATGATGCATCGCGTCAGGGCTTGGGTTGCGTTTGATGCAACGAAAGAAAGTCATCGCTTATGTGTCATGTCAGTTGACGATCCATGAACAGAATTATACAACCCATGATTTAGTGTTAGGAGCTGTTGTGTTTGCGCTTAAGATTTGGAGACATTATTTATATGGGGTCAAAAGTACAGTGTACACTGATCACAAGAGTCTTCAACATATTCTTGATCAAAAATAGCTAAATATGAAGCAGCGATGACGGGTTGGGACGTTGAATGATTATGATTTCGAACTTTTATATCATCCTGGAAAGGCCAATGTTGTGGCTGACGCTTTGAGTCGAAAGGAGAGAGTTGAACCTCGTAGGTTTAGAGCCTTAAATATGACCATTCGAACAAACCTCACAAGGCAGATTCTTGAGGCACAACAAGAAGCCTTGAAGGAGGAAAATTTTGTAACGGGAAGGTCCGAGGCTTGAGTAAATAGTTAGAGGTACAAACCGATGGTACTCGGTATTTTGCGGGATGCCTTTGGGTTCCGAAGTTTGGTGATCTACGAAAACTTGTTTTAGATGAGGCTCATAAGTCTAGGTACTCTATCCATCCTGGTTCAGGAAAGATGTATCGTGATCTTAAGGAGCAGCATTGGTGGCCTAATTTGAAAGCTGATGTGGCTACGTATGTGGCTAAGTGTTTGACCTGTGCTAAGGTTAAAGCTGAACATCAGAACCGTCAGGACTTTTGGTGCAACTTGAAATTTTCGAGTGGAAGTGGGAAGGTATTGCAATGGACTTTATTACGAAGTACCGAGAGTTGTGGGTGGTTACGATACCATTTGGGTGATTGTTGACCGACTCGCTAAGTCAACTTTTTTTCTTGCCAATTAAGGAAACATATTCAATGAAGAAATTTACTCGTTTGTATTTGAAGGAGATTATTTCGAGACATGGTGTTCCCGTATTGATTATGTTGGACTGAGGCAGTCCTAACAAGGTGCTCTAGGAACTAAATTGGATATGAGCACTGCTTATCATCCACAGACGGATGGTCAGAGTGAAAGGACCATTCAAATGTAGAAAACATGTTAAGAGTGTGTGTTATTGATTTTGGAAATGGGTGGGATAAATATTTGCCGCTGGCTGAGTTTTCTTATAACAGCAGTTATCATGCAAGTATTAAAGCCGCACCGTTTGAAGCTCTGTATGGTAGAAAGTGTAGGTCTCCTGTCTGCTGGAATGAGGTTGGGGATGCTCAACTCACAGGACCAGAGATCATTCACGAGACTACCGAGAATATTGCACAGATTAAGGAAAGATTGAGAACCACCAGGAGTAGGCAAAAGAGTTATGCTGATAAGAGAAGGAACGATATCGAATTTCAGGTCGGTGATCCTGTTATGTTGAAAGTTTCACCTTGGAAGGGTGTGGTACGTTTTGGTAAAAGGGGAAAGTTGAATCCTCGATTTGTTGGACCTTTTGGGATTATTGAGAGAGTTGGACCAGTGGCTTATCGTTTGAAATTGCCACAAGAACTCAGTGCTATTTGTGACGTTTTTCATGTATCGAATTTAAAGAAGTGTTTGGCCGAGGCCAATGAAACTATTCTTTTTGATGAACTTCATGTTGATAAGCAACTACATTTTATTGAGGAACCTGTTGAAATTATGGACCGAGAGGTTAAGACTCTCAAGCAGAGTAGAATTCCTATTGTTCGAGTTACATGGAACGCCAGACGCGTTCCCGAGTTCACTTGGGAGCGTGAAGTTCAGATGAGGCAGAAGTACCCGCATTTGTTCCCAGATGCTGAGTCAACCCCTGCACCTGCTTAAATTTCGGGACGAAATTTCCGTAACGGGAAGGTACTGTAACGACCCTACTTTTTCCGTTATCTTTTACCGTTAACTATTTAACGACCGTTAATTGTTATTCGTGCCACGTCATTTCTATGACCTATATTATTATTTTTGTAATAATATATTAATTATTATGTGTTATATGAATATTTGTATTCATATTTTAAATTATACGTTCCTACGAGTCGCGGATTTCTATCCGGCGAATCTTTTCGGTTTTCAAACCAACGGTCGAGTTTTTGGGATTTTTAAGTCCTAAATATTTTAAATATGATATTTTGATGTCATATGATTATATATAGTGTTTATATATTTTATTCGTCGCGTATTTATTATCTCTCCGAAAAATCAATCGCGTAGCGGTGTTTTCGCGTTTCGGGTTTCGTTCGGGCGTTCGGGCCACTAGGATTTTGTCATTTATCAAATTGGGTCAATATGGGGCCCACCCCATTCAGTTCTTGGCCGAAATTGTCAAGGGGAGGGGGTATTTTTGCCAAACTTTGTAAATTGTGATACATGTTGATCAAAACTCCACAATACTTCTCATTTCAACCTAATTCATTTTTTTTTTTGCAAACCCTCTCCTCTCCTCTCATCCTTGCCGTCACCACCACCACTAAACATCATCATCATCTTTCAATTTTTGCTTTAAAGGTTTAGAGCTTTCGTCATAATCGGGTTCACCGCATCGTTCTCTACACGTTCATATCCTTCAATTCTTGATTAGGGTATAAACCCTAACCCTAGCTTTTCAATTTTTCATTTATTTTACTGATTTTATATGTTATATTGATAGTATGATGATTACATGTTATTGTATTGATGATTGTATGCGTAGAATTGCTTGATTATACATGTTTTCGGTTTGATTTAATTGGGACAGCAGCTTTTTCGTGTGTTTCTGACTTTGTAACTTATATAAAAGTTAAAATAAAATATATAAATGAGTTCCTCTCATCAAGACATTAATTTTAGACTCCGGATTCATGTCGTTTCGATTCCCGGAACCCTAATTATGATCAAAGTGGTATTTTGTTAAGATTGAAATGTGATTTTGGTATGAACCAGGTTTGGTCCGACTTTGTGACCATATTTGGTGACTTTAGGGTGTGTTAGTGTGTTAGGACTGATGGTGGGGTGAACTTTCTAGTTCGGGTCATCTCAATCCGAGCCACGAATCACCCGTTACGTCTAAAACACGTTTTTGATTGAATTGAAGTTCCAAGTAGTGTATTGGCTGTATATCACGACTTGTGGTCTGTTCATGGTGTGTTCTTGAGTATACCAAAGTGTCGGGTGGTTTGCTTAGGCGGAGATATATGTAAGGCTCGCCGAAAACCGACACCCGGGGCTCAGGATACGACCCGATGAACTTTTGATTTAAAACTTGGGATTTATTATTAAACTTATGATATAAATAATGGATTTCATTATCATTTAATTACTTATGATATAAAAAGTAATTATTATTATTATTTAAGACTTATGATATATATTTATTATATATCATTTAATTAATACTTATGATTTAATTAACATTTTAATTAAACTTGTGATTAATAATACTTTCATTATTAATGGAAAATACTTATGATAAGTATTAAACTTATATTATGAGATTATTATAATAAGACTTATAATAAGGATTAATTAATTATTTAATTATTATAAGGCTTAGTTATTATTTAATTATAATTTAATTATTAAATACTTATAATTTAATGATTATAATTAGAAACTTATGATATGATTAATAATTCATTATTAATTAATAATACTTATGATATAATTTAAAATTTATTATTAATTAATAATACTTATATTATGACTAATATTTAATTAATTAATTAAATACTTATGTTATATTAATTATATGATTTAAACTTATATTAACTGTAATAATTCATTTTAATTTAATTAAACTTATGTTATGACATAATTAGACATATTTACCTTTAATAAACGTTATAACTTATATTATTATTATAACTTACACTTTTAAAATTTACATTGACCATGTTTGACCAAGGTTGACTTTTGAGTTAACTTTCGGTTGACTTTGACTTTCAGTTGACTTTTGTTGACTTTCTAATTAAGGAAACTTTCCTAACTTATAAACTTTCCTAAAATAGCAACTTTCTAAATTTGGAAACTTTCCAAAAATAGAAACTTTCCAAAAATAGAAACTTTCCAAAAATAGAAACTTTCCAAAAATAGAAACTTTCTAAAAATAGAAACTTTCCAAAAATAGAAACTTTCCAAAAATGGAAACCTGCTAAAAATAGAAACTTTCTAAAAATAGAAAGTGTGTGTCCGTAAGCTGTTCCGATCAAACCGATGCATAGTGAGTATTGTTCTATGACTACTTGCAACATGTACAATAGCTATCATACTAAGACTTGACCTAAGTTAGTTATTTATATCGACCTGCTTTATTTATAGGTCGACGTTGTGATCATTCCTGATCACTTTACTTCATTTGCTGTTCGCATATTTGTGTGGTTACTTCGTTTGCTATTAAGGTGAGTTATAGTCCCATTTTTCTATTTAAATCTTTTGGGATGAGAATACATGCAATTTATTTTATATTTTGGACAAGTGGAAGTTGGTTTAAATTATTCATTGTGAGTTGAACAAAAATATTCCCTAGTCTGGTAACTGTAATCACTGGTTTCTACTGGTGAACGCGAATCCTATGGATAGATCTATCGGGTTTGACAACCCCATTTCGAGCTAGTCGCGCTAGCAATTTATAATCGGAATGTTTAGTACTTCGTATTTAGTTGAAGATACACTTGTTCGGTGTATATTATTTATTGTGTTTGGCAAGGGTAAATAAAGGGTTAAGTGGTTACCAGGTGGCTCACGGAAAATGGAATAATGTTTTATTATATGTTTTCTAGCATATAATTTGGTGGTTTAAAAGGAGTTTTATGTTTTCAAACATAAATTTTTATTGTTTAAATTAAATATTGTTTGCAATATTAAACCTATAATTCACTCAACATTTTTGTTGACAGTTACTCGCATGTTTTATTCTCAGGTTTATGATTGACTGCTTCCGCTGTGCTTAGAGGGTCTGCATATTTATGATGGCAGCTTTTGTTAAACATTAACTTGCATTCTATTTTGTTACATTAAAAAGTGGATGTTGTTGAATTTGTTTGGTCAACATTTGGTTAAAGTATTTATGTATAGTTTTTTCTAAACTTATACAATTTAGTAGATTTTCTTTATAGGAAATCATTTTTAAATAAAGAATGCAAGGTTGTTTTATAAAATTCATATAGAGTTTCGATCAAGCTGTGGGACCAAGTGACGGAGCCGTTAAGTGTTTTGACGGAGTCGTCACATTAGGTCACCTGAACTAAATCGGGTGTTAACCGTGAGAACGGTGGTTGCATAGCATGGTCAAAGACAGGACCTTGTGCCAGACCGAAAAATTATAAGGGTGAGCTTTACTATTGCTCCTACCAAGGATAGTAATTGCGTCCGACACGTTATAGACCATAATCAAATGCATGTCATTAGACATTGCCTTAACAGTTGCTTGTTCAATGTTTTCCTTTACAACCGGACGGTAGTTTACCGAAAGGTAATATACGGGACAAGTAAACTAGACGTGTTGCTTTCCAAATACAAGGTTAGCAAGTGGGTGACACAAAACCGCAAGTTTTGAGCTAAAATTTTCAAATCTGAAACCCACCAAACCCACAAAAATATTTTGCAAACACCGGTAAAAGGTTATTCCGGAAAACTTATCTAGGGTAAAAACTAGATTTAATTTTCAAAAGATCAAATGTTTTCATAAAGATCCAATTTCCTTAATGGATCTAAATTTTTATAGTCATGTGGGACTGTAAACCATATCGTTACTACCATTGTTTATACCACCGTATAGAAATCACTGATGTACAAATTGTGAAGAATAAAGAAGTTATTCTAGTATTTCAAGACGATATTGCTTGAGGACAAGCAACGCTCAAGTGTGGGAATATTTGATAATGCTAAAAACGAACATATATTTCATAGCATTATTCCTCAAGAAAGACAAGCTTTTAGTTGCAATTGTTCTATTTACAAGTGATATTCGTTTAAATAATAAAAGGTGAAGACAAAAGATAGATTCGACGAATTGAAGACGCAAATGACCAAAAAGCTCAAAAGTACAAAATACAATCAAAGAGGTTCCAATTATTGATAAGAAACGTCTCGAAATTACAAGAGTACAAGATTCAAAACGCAAAGTACAAGATATTAAATTGTACGCAAGGACGTTCGAAAATCCTGAACCGGAACATGAGTCAACTCTCAACGCTCGACACAACGGACTAAAAATTACAAGTCAACTATGCACATAAATATAATATAATATTTAAATAATTCTTATAATTATTTCTATATTATATTAATAATAAAAATCGTCGGCAAACAAAGAGCCAAAAGCTGGTGAGCTGTATTTACAAACTCCGCGACTCGCGGAGTTTGAAGGCAAAATGGGCCGCGAGTCGCGGAGACCCAAAGTTTGAAACTCCCTATAAAGCCAACCGAATTCTGATCATTTTTCATAACATATATATCCATCTCTCTATCTATATACGTAAAATATATATATATATATATATATATATATATATATATATATATATATATATATATATATATATATATATATATATATATATATATATATATATATATATATATATATATATAATTTATATTTTAATTTTAATTTTAATTTTAATCCTAATAATAATTGTATGTTAGCGAATATTGTAAGGGTGTAAGTCGAAATTCTGTCCGTGTAACGCTACGCTATTTTTAATCATTGTAAGTTATGTTCAACATTTTTATATTAATGTCTCGTAGCTAAGTTATTATTATACTTATTTAATCCGATGTAATCATGATGTTGGGTTAATTACTAAAATTGGGTAATTGGGCTTTGTACCATAATTGGGGTTTGGACAAAAGAACGACACTTGTGGAAATTAGACTATGGACTATTAATGGGCTTTATATTTGTTTAACTAAATGATAGTTTGTTAATGTTAATATAAAGATTTACAATTGGGCATCCCTATAAATTACCATATACACTCGATCGGACACGATGGGCGGGGTATTTATATGTACGAATAATCGTTCATTTAACCGGACACGGGAATGGATTAATAGCCACTAGAATAATTAAAACAGGGGTGAAATTATGTACAAGGACACTTGGTATAATTGATAACAAAATATTAAAACCTTGGATTACACTCAGTCGACATCCTGGTGTAATTATTAAACAAAGTATTAAAATCTTGTTACAGTTTAAGTCCCCAATTAGTTGGAATATTTAACTTCGGGTATAAGGATAATTTGACGAGGATACTCGCACTTTATATTTATGACTGATGGACTGTTATGGACAAAAACCAGACGGACATATTAAATAATCCAGGACAAAGGACAATTAACCCATGGGCATAAAACTAAAATCAACACGTCAAACATCATGATTACGGAAGTTTAAATAAGCATAATTCTTTTATTTCATATTTAATTTCCTTTATTTTATATTTAATTGCACTTTTAATTATCGTACTTTTTAATTATCGCAAGTTTATTTTATCGCACTTTTATTATTCGCAATTTCATTATCGTTATTTACTTTACGCTTTAAATTAAGTCTTGTATTTATTTATTATTTTACATTTGGTTTTAACTGCGACTAAAGTTTTAAAATCGACAAACCAGTCATTAAACGGTAAAAACCCCCCTTTATAATAATAATATTACTTATATATATATTTGTATTTTTATAAAAGTAAACTAATATAGCGTTAAGCTTTGTTTAAAAAGATTCCCTGTGGAACGAACCGGACTTACTAAAAACTACACTACTGTATGATTAGGTACACTGCCTATAAGTGTTGTAGCAAGGTTTAAGTGTATCCATTCAATAAATAAATAAATATCTTGTGTAAAAATGTATCGTATTTAATAGTATTTTCTTGTAACATTTAATAGTATTTCGTATACCCCGCTGCAAACATCAAGTATACACTCCAATGATCAGCTCTTAGCAGCCCATGTGAGTCACCTAACACATGTGGGAACCATCATTTGGCAACTAGCATGAAATATCTCATAAAATTTTAAAAATATGAGTAATCATTCATGACTTATTTACATGAAAACAAAATTACATATCCTTTATATCTAATCCATACACCAACGACCAAAAACACCTACAAACACTTTCATTCTTCAATTTTCTTCATCTAATTGATCTCTCTCAAGTTCTAACTTCAAGTTCTAAGTGTTCTTCATAAATTCTACAAGTTCTAGTTACATAAAATCAAGAATACTTTCAAGTTTGCTAGCTCACTTCCAATCTTGTAAGGTGATCAACCAACCTCAAGAAATCTTTGTTTCTTACAGTAGGTTATCATTCTAATACAAGGTAATAATCATATTCAAACTTTGGTTCAATTTCTATAACTATAACAATCTTATTTCAAGTGATGATCTTACTTGAACTTGTTTTCGTGTCATGATTCTACTTCAAGAACTTCGAGCCATCCAAGGATCCGTTGAAGCTAGATCCATTTTTCTCTTTTCTAGTAGGTTTATCCAAGGAACTTAAGGTAGTAATGATGTTCATAACATCATTCAATTCATACATAAAAAGCTATCATATTCGAAGTGGTAAACTAGTAATCACTAGAACATAGTTTAGTTAATTCTAAACTTGTTTGAAAATAAAGTTAATCCTTCTAACTACACTTTTAAAATCAACTATACACATGATCTATATCTATATGATATGCTAACTTAATGATTTAAAACCCGGAAACACGATAAACACCATAAAACCGGATTTACGCCGTCGTAGTTACAACCGGGGGCTGTTTTGGTTTGGATAATTAAAAACTATGAAAAACTTTGATTTAAAAGCTATACTTCTGGGAAAATGATTTTTCTTATGAACATGAAACCATATCCAAAAATCATGGTTAAACTCAAAGTGAAAGTATGTTTTTCAAAACAGTCATCAAGATGTCGTTCTTTCGATGGAAATGACTACCTCTTTCAAAAACGACTTGTAACTTGTATTTCTTACTATAAACCTATACCTTTTCTGTTTAGTTTCATAAAGTCAAGTTCAATACGAAACCGTGGCCGCTTAAATCACTCAAAACGGATTAGAAACGAAGAAATTGCGAGCAAAACAAAATTGGTAAAAACTACTCATTTTAGCTACGTGAAAATTGGTAACAAATCTATTCCAACCATAACTTAATCAACTTGTATTGTATATTATGTAATCTTGAGATACCATAGACACGTATACCATGTTTCGACCTATCATGTCAACACATCCATATATATTTCGGAACAACCATAGACACTCTATATGTGAATGTTGGAGTTAGCTATACAGGGTTGAGGTTGATTCCAAAATATATATAGTTTGAGTTGTGATCAATACTGAGATATGTATACACTGGGTCGTGGATTGATTCGAGATAATATATATCGATTTATTTCTGTACATCTAACTGTGGACAACTAGTTGTAGGTTACTAACGAGGACAGCTGACTTAATAAACTTAAAACATCAAAATGTATTAAAAGTGTTGTAAATATATTTTGAACATACTTTGATATATATGTACATATTTGTTATAGGTTCATGAATCGACCAGTGGCCAAGTCTTACTTCCCGACGAAGTAAAAAATCTGTGAAGGTGAGTTATAGTCCCACTTTTAAAATCTAATATTTTTGAGATGAGAATACATGCAGGTTTTATAAATGATTTACAAAATAGACACAAGTACGTGAAACTACATTCTATGGTTGAATTATTGAAATCGAATATGCCCCTTTTTATTAAGTCTGGTAATCTAAGAATTAGAGAACAGACACCCTAATTGACGTGAATCCTAAAGATAGATCTATTGGGCCTAACAAACCTCATCCAAAGTACCGGATGCTTTAGTACTTCGAAATTTATATCATATCCGAAGGGTGTCCCGGAATGATGGGGATATTCTTAAATATGCATCTTGTTAATGTCGGTTAACAGGTGTTCACCATATGAATGATTTTTATCTCTATATATGGGATGTGTATTGAAATATGAAATCTTGTGGTCTATTATTATGATTTGATAATATATAGGTTAAACCTATAATTCACCAACATTTTTGTTGACGTTTTAAGCATGTTTATTCTCAGGTGATTATTAAGAGCTTCCACTGTTGCATACTTAAATAAGGACGAGATTTGGAGTCCATGCTTGTATGATATTGTCTAAAAACTGCATTCAAGAAACTTATTTTGTTGTAACATATTTGTATTGTAAACCATTATGTAATGGTCGCGTGTAAACAGTATATTTTAGATTATCATTATTTGATAATCTACGTAAAGCTTTTTAAACCTTTATTGATGAAATAAAGGTTATGGTTTGTTTTAAAATGAATGCAGTCTTTGAAAAACGTCTCATATAGAGGTCAAAACCTCGCAACGAAATCAATTAATATGGAATGTTTTTAATCAATAAGAACGGGACATTTCAGAGTACACTGTTGCTGTTCAGGCTAGGTCAAATGTTGTGAAGGATCTTGGTTCTCCCACATGTTTTGGATTCTTGGAGATATCAAGCAAACCAAAAGTTGATTATGGTGAAGTGAGTTCATCTAAGCCAAAAACTAAGAAGAGGGCGAAGCAAGCTGAAGCTTCTATCAATCTTGATACTCAAGATGATCAGCTTATTACGTCACTTGCTACTAGTGTTGGGGAAAGGGTGGCACAACGCTACAAGGCTAAGGGTGTGTTGAAGAGAAAGACATATCCCGACCTTTCCTCTGTGAAGAAGCAAAAGTTTGGCCATCTTCGTGACGAAGCAAGTGATGACGTTATGGGCGATGCTGCAAACTCTCTTTTTGGTATGTACTTTTGTTTACTTCTTCTTTGATTCCTTTTTTTCCATAATTTTTTTTTTGTTTTTGCAGAGTTGCCCGTGTTTTTTTGAAGTTCATGCTCCGGCTGAGTGTTATGATATCGTTGATAGTCTTGTTCCTGAACATTGGGGGAATTCATTTGGTGATGACATGAATGAATTTCATGATGCCTATTCAATTATCAAATTTCAGGCTGTCTCTATGGGGCACATTGCCTCCTCCCTCATAAAGAAGCGTGTTGCAGAATTTGAGTCTTTGAAGAGGTGTAATGCTTCGATGGGTGAGCGAGTTAAGAAGCTTGAGGAGGAGGTGTTGATGGCTCCTAATTACGAAGAAGAGCTAAGGGCTACTCGTAATGAGATATCTAATTTGCAGAAACAAGTGAGCTAGGTGATGATCAGAAATTGGTTCTTGCTGATGACTTAAAAGTTTGCAAGAAGCATTGTTCGGAGTTGAAATCTGACTATTCATAGGTTATTTCTCAGGTTATACCTCATGCTTGTCACCAATTGTTAAAGAGTGCAAACTTTGGTCGGCTTTTTGGTGGTGTGGTGTTGGCCTCCAAAGTTCAGGCCAGATGCGAGGTGATAGGAGATTTGGCATCCAAGGGGGTCGTGCAGCTTGGTGATTTTGCTGACTATACTGATCAAGGGCAGGAAATGGTGGATGTTGCGTTTGATGAGCTTGAACAGGCTGAGTTTGGCTATGTCAAGAGTGTTGCTGCCAATGTGGATGCTAAGCCTCGTGATCTTTTGGGTATGCTTACTGAGGTTGTCCTTGATGTCCATGCTGATGAAGAGACTCAAGTAGGGGACCCCGAAGTTGTTGGGGAATCTGAGAAGGTTGATGCTCCAGCTACTTAGTTATGATATGTAATTGTCTGAAACAATTGATATCTTTTGTTGTTTGGCTTGCCTGGGCTTGGTTGCCCTTTTTGAACAATGGTTATGTATGCTTATGACATTTATAACTCTAGTTCTTTTAAGTTTAGCATGCATTTGTAAATTTACCATGGATTTCATCCTACTGAGGTGGGTAATAAACTCTCTTCCTGCAGCAATTGTCAGACAATGATCACTTTTAAAGAAACTTTGTTTCCTTACTTCGAGCATTACGAAGAAAGTTTTTACTTCGTTGCTCGGTATTATGTGGGTTTTGACAGGGTTATTTATACCTTTAAGGTATATTCCAGCAATGTCCAGTGATTACAGTTACCAGACTAGGGAATATTTTTGTTCAACTCATAATGAATAATTTAACTTTAATTGCCACTTATTTCTAAACGTAAAACAAAATGCATGTAATCACATCCCAAAAATACTTTAAAATAGTATGAAAACGGGACTATAACTCACCTTAAAGAAAATGAAGTAACCACACAAAAAGCGAATAGCAAACGAAGTAAAGTGATCAGGAATGATCACAACGCCGACCTATAAATAAAGCAGGTCGATATAAATAACTATCTTAGGTCAAGTCTTAGTATGATAGCTATAGTACTTGTTGCAAGTGAACATAGAACAACACACAAGATGCTTCGGTTTGATCGGAACAGCATAAGGACACGTACTTTCTATTTTTAAAAAGTTTCTATTTTTAGCAGGTTTCCATTTTAGGAAAGTTTCTATTTTAGGAAAGTTTCTATTTTAGGAAAGTTTATATTTTAGGAACGTTTCTATTTTTAGAAAGTTTCTATTTTAGAAAAGTTTCCATATTTAGAAATTTGCTATTTTTGGAAAGTTTATAAGTTAGGAAAGTTTCTATTTTAGGAACGTTTCTATTTTAGAAAAGTTTCTAAGTTAGGAAAGTTTCCTTAATTAGAAAGTCAATAAAAGTCAACTGAAAGTCAAAGTCAACCAAAAGTCAACTCAAAAATCAACCTTGGTCAAACATAGTCAACATTAAATTTTAAAGTATAAGTTATATTAATAATATAAGTTATAATGTTATTTAAAGTCATATATGTATAATTATGTCATAACATAAGTTTAATTAAATTAAATTGAATTAATAAAGTTAACATAAGTTTACATGATATAATTAATATAACATAAGTATTTAATTAATTAATTAAATATTAGTCATACATAAGTATTATTAATTAATAATAAATTTTTAGTCATATCATAAGTATTGTTAATTAATAATGAATTATTAATCATATCATAAGTATTTAATTATAATTATTAAACCATAAGTATTTAATAATTAAATTATAATTAATAATAATTAAGCCTTATAATAATTAAATAATTAATTAATCCTTATTATAAGTCTTATTATAATAATCCCATAATCATAAGTTTAATACTTTCCATAAGTATTTTTCATTAATAATAAAAGTATTATTAATCATAAGTTTAATTAAATGTTTAATTAATCAAAATGTAATTAATAAACGATATAATAAATATGTATATCATAAGTCTTAAATTAAAATAGTTAGTTTTTATATCATAAGTAATTTAATAGTAATGAAAATCATTATTCATATCATAAGTCTTATTTAATAACCATAAGTTTTAATTAAAAGTTCATCGGGTCATAACTTGAGCCCCGGGAGTTGGTTTTCGGCAAGTCTTACATATATATTTTATTCTTAATTAAAAGTTCATCGGGTCATAACCATAAGCTTTAATCCGTTTAAAAACATATTTTAGTCATACCGGGTGATCTGTGGCTCGGATTTCGATGACCCGAACATGAATGTTCATCCAATCATCAATACTAACACACTTGTACACCCTAAAGACTCCAAAAGTAGTCACAAATTCGGACCAAACCTGAAACAATTCGTTTTTATATTTTGATTTCAATAAAACACCATTTTAATCATAACTAGAGCTCCGGGAATCGAAATAACATGAATCCGGAGTCTAAAGTTAATGTCTTGATGTGAGGAACACATCTTGACACTTTAATTTAACATTTACATCAGTTAAGTTTACATAAATGATCAAATAAGCTGCTATCCTAAAACAATCAAATCGAAAACATGTGATAACGAGTGATTCTATGCATACAACAACATACAATCATCATACTATCATAATAACATATACAAATAGCAAAATCAAAGAAAAATCAAAAAGTTATGGTTAGGGTTTATACCCTAATCAAGAATTGAATGATATGAACGTGTAGAGATCGAAGAGATGAACGCGATGATGATTAAATATTCTTGATCCAAGTAATATTTTGTGAGATGATGATGATGATGATGATGATGATGATGGTTGAGATGGGTGATGGCCAAGGGAGAGGAGAGGAAGAAGAATGAGAGCAAAATTAGAAATGTGAAGTGAAATGCAAATGACAAAAAAAGAAAGGCACTCCCCCCCCCCTTCATGGGGTTCGGCCGAATGGGGGTAGGGTAGGCCCCATAGTGGGCCATTTTTACTTAATGTCCAATTACTTGTGTCCCAAATGCCCGATCTAAACCCGAAACGCGGAAACGTGACTACGCAATTAATAATTCGAAGAGATAACATATACGCGACGAAAAATGTATATAAACACGATATATAATCATATGACATTAAAATATCATATTAAAAATAATTTGGATTTAAAAATCCCAAAATTTTGACCGTTGGTTTAAAAACCGAAAAGATTCACCGGATAGAAATCCACGATTCGTATAAACGTACAATTTAAAATATGAATACAAATATTCACGTAACACATAATAATTAATATATTATTACTAATATAATAATATAGGTCATAGAATGACATGGCATGAATACCAATTAATGGACGTTAACTAATAAATGTTAAAAGATAACGGAAAAAGTAGGTTCGTGACAGTACCTTCCCGTTACGGAAATTTCGTCCCGAAATTTAAGCAGGTGCAGGGGTTGATTCGTCTTATGGGAACAAATGCGGGTATTTCTGCCTTATCTGATCTTCACGTTCCCAAGTGAATTCGGGTCCGCGTCTGGCATTCCATCTCACTCGGACGATAGGAATTCTACTTTGCTTGAGTGTCTTAACCTCTCGGTCCATAATCTCAAAAGGTTCCTCAATAAAATGGAGTTGTTTATCAACATGAAGTTCGTCAAGAGGAATGGTCTCATCGGCCTCGGCCAAACACTTCTTCAAATTCGATACATGAAAAATGTCATGAACAACACTGAGTTCTCATGGCAATTTCAAACGATAAGCCACATGTTCAACTCTCTCGGTAATCTCAAATGGTCCAACAAAACAAGGATTCAATTTTCCCCTTTTTCCAAAATGTACCACACCTTTCCAAGGTGATACCTTCAACATAACACGGTCACCAACTTGAAATTCTAAATCTTTCCTTCTCTTATCGACATAACTCTTTTGCTGACTTCTGGCGGTTCTCAATTTTTCTTTAATCTGTACGATCTTCTCGGTAGTCTCATGAATAATTTCTGGGCCTGTGAGTTGAGCATCTCCAACTTCATTCTAACAGATAGGAGACCTACACTTCCTACCATACAGAGCTTCAGAGGCTGCGGCTTTAATACTTGCATGATAGTTGTTATTATAAGAAAATTTAGCCAACGGCAAATATCTATCCCACCCATTACCAAAATCAATAACACATGCTCGCAACATATCTTCTAACGTTTGAATGGTCCTTTCAGTCTGACATCCATCTGCGGATGATAAGCGGTGCTCATATCTAACTTAGTTCCCAAGGCTTCCTGTAAGGATTGCCAAAACCTCGATATGAATCGACTGTCTCGGTTTGAAATAATAGATACAGGAACACCATGTCTATAAACAATCTCCTTCAAATACAAACGAGTAAGTTTCTCCATCGAATCTATTTCCTTAATCGGCAAGAAATGAGCTGACTTTGTGAGTCGATCAACAATCACCCAAATGGTATCATAACCACCCACAACTTTCGGTAACTTAGTAATAAAGTCCATCGTAATACCTTCCCACTTCCACTCGGGAATCTCAGGTTGCACCAAAAGTTCAGACGGTTTCTGATGTTTAGCTTTAACCTTAGCGCAGGTCAAACACTTAGCCACATACGTAGCCACATCAGTTTTCAAATTAGGCCACTAATACAACTCCTTAAGATCATGATACATCTTTCCTGAACCAGAATGAATAGAGTACCTAGACTTATGAGCTTCATCCAAAACAAGTTGTCGCAGATCACCAAATTTCGGAACCCAAAGACGTCCCACAAAGTACCTAGTACCATCGTTTCGTACCTCAAACTTCTTAGCCATGCCTCTGACTTTCTCGTGCACAAAATTCTCCTCCTTTAAGGCTTCTTGTTGAGCAGCAAGAATCTGCCTTGCGAGGTTTGTTCGAATTGTCATATTCAAGGCTCTAAAAATTCGAGGTTCAGCCCTTTCTTTATGACTTAACGCATCAGCCACAACATTGGCCTTCCCAGGATGGTATAAAAGTTCGCAATCATAATAGTTCAACCTCTCAACCCATCTTCATTGCCTCATATTCACCTGTTTCTGATCAAGGATATGTTGAAGACTTTTGTGATCAGTGTACACTGTACTTTTAACCCCATAAAGATAATGTCTCTGAAGCATCCCGTTCATACCGAATATAAACATCACGTATTCATTGGTGTCATTGCGAGGTATTGACCCCTATATGTGACATTTTTTTAAAAAATCTGCATACGTTTTTATGATACAAACCATAATCTTTATTATAACCAAAGGCTTAAACCACATAATAATGATTATCGTTTAGCGATAATCTTAGTCTTACAAACTTTACATTTGATAATAACAATACGATTTCCAACATATTTCACATTACAAATCTTCCGGTATGCAGTTTTATTTTTGACACAAATATGCATACTCCAAATCTTGCTTAAATTCGGCATAATGCAGCGGAAGCTTTTAATTATCACCTGAGAATAAACATGCTTAAAACGTCAACATAAAGTTGGTGAGATATAGGTTTAATGCTAGCAGCGTTATAAATATAGACCACAAGATTTCATATACATAAACGTTTTAATAAAAATATTCTAAGTGGTTGAGCACTTGATAACCATACTTAACATTTAATCAATGTCGCATATTCCCTTTATTATGAAATCTCACTACACCGTACCAAGTATAGTTACCGAAACGAAGTACTGTGCAACCGTTGAATACTGGTCGTCCAGTTCAGTTGGGGTTGTCAGGCTCGATAGATCTATCAACAGGTTTCGCTTTTACAATACTGCATGTAAATAGTAGTTACCAAGTTACAGGGAAGTATGCCAGTGGTACAACTCAACGTAGAATATATATTTTTAATCACTTGTGTCCATAACGTAAATCATAAAATGCATGTATTCTCATCCCGAAATATTTAGAGTTTAAAAGTGGGACTATATACTCACTTTTGCCTTGAAGATATTTAATACGACTTGGTCTCCGATAGATATCACGAACCTAACCATATATAATATATCAACATGTTTTCTTTTCAAATAATCGTTACAAGTATACTTATAATACTTTTAATATCTAATTGTCCGTAGTTAGCAGTCCGATATTAGTGGTCCACAATTAGTTGTTCAATAAAATAAATAAAGACCCCATCGTATTCGTATTGATCGAAATTAATCTCGACCCATGGTACCGTGTTGTCAAATGACGTGTTGCGTACATAAAGTACCGTGTTGTCAAATGACGTGTTGCGTACAATCATGAGGTCTTATGATTAATCTTCTCGTGTTGTTTACGGGTGGTCCTGAAATATATAAAATCAAATCATAAGTAAATATATATAAAATATCATATTAATTAGCAAAGACATGATTAGTTTAGTTTTACTCCAATTAATTTCGTAGCTAAACTAGCTTCGGATACCCAATTTTGTTTTAGCCGCAGTTTCTTCAATACAACTCCGTTTTTGTTGGTTCAACTTGCCACTTCCTTGGATCGAGTCATTATTTATGAATATGAACTGTAAATACCTTAGTTTGCATTTAAAATCACAGGTTATAGGTCAAACTTTGGTGAATCTTATGAAAGTGATCATTTCCGTTGTAAAAACAACACCTAGATGATCATTTTTACAAAAACACTTACACTTTGAGTTACACCATGAGATTTTTATATATTAACATATTCATAAGAAATATCATTTTTCCAGAATATAAACTTCCAATTCAAAGTTTAAGATGGTTTTTAATTATCCAACCCAAAACAGCCCCCGGTTTCACTCCAACGATGTAGATTCAATTTTAAGGTGTTCTTTGTAAAATCAAGTTGTATCTTGTTAAGTTAGCATATCATTATGATATATTATAGGTCTTGAAATGTTTTAAAAGTCAAGTTGGAAGGATCTATTTAGTTTTCAAACAAGTTTGAAATCATTCAAACTATGTTCTTGTTGTTATGATTTGTATATTCTTAATAAGATAGTTATAATTGGAAAAAATGATGAACAAAGGTTATACCTCAGGTATGATGAAGAATGTTACTGAATAAACAAGATATGAACTTGTTCTTGATGACTTGGAAGATTAAGAAGTGAAATCATGAAAGAAACAAAGGTTGTAAGTAAGTTTATATCTTGATTTAAGATAATTAACTTACATGAATTGAATCAAAGTTTAAACATAGTTTTACCTTGATTATGGAGCTAGAAACTTATGAAGACTTTGAAGAACTCTTGAAGGTTGAAGATAAGAGAGTTTAGAAGATAATCTAGCTTGAAGAAAATTGATATGAAAGTGTATGTATGTGTATATATGGCATGATATATGCATGTATATATATAGATTTTATGTTTTGATTTTTAGTTCATAAGTCTTGATTAATGACAAAGGATGGTTCCCTCAAGTTGCTATCATGTCTTTTAATCATTCATGGCTGATCATTGGTATTTTCTATTGGTATATACCAATAGTAAATACATCTAGAAGCTGCATATAATACGGGTACATATACCCTACGTATACGTGTAGAAATCTTGAGGAAACGGAACGAGAATTCAAATATAACTATCTTTTGTGAATATACTTATATTGTTTTATATATTTAAGCCCTTTAAAAGTGATTAAATACGTATCCATACGATACTTGTATAAGCATTATAGGTTATAGGTATATATGTCAAAGAATGTTACGTATAGTTACCGTTTTGAAAATTTAAGTTAGTAGTCTCAAAGTGTACTTATAACTCATTGTTATTAGTACACAATGATATGTTAAACCATCCTTAGATCATGTTAAATATATATAAATACATATATGTACACAATCATATAATTATCGTAGTTATATAGTTCGTGATATCATCGGTCAAATTGGACAGTCAAACGTTGTGAAAAACTCTTTTCAAAAACACAAGACTCAACAATTTGGATTGCTTATCATGTTGGTAATGTTTAATTTATGTAAATATTAATCTCATATGTATAAAATGATCGGAAAAAATCCGGGTCGTTACAGTACCTACCCGTTAAATAAATTTCGTCCAGAAATTTTAAAGTTGTACCTATTTTGTGTTCTCGGGAAACAAATGTAGGTACTTTTGTTTCATCTGATCCTCTCGTTCTCAAGTAAACTCAGGACCCCTTCGAGCATTCCAATGAACCTTAATGATTGGTATGTTGCTCTGCTTGAGTTGTTTAACTTCACGGTCCATGATTTCGACTGGTTCTTCTATGAATTGTAGTTTCTCGTCGACTTGGATTTCTTCAAGAGGAATGGTGAGGTCTTCCTTTGCAAGACACTTCTTAAGGTTTGAAACGTGAAACGTATTATGTACTCCGGTGAGTTGTTGTGGTAACTCGAGTCGATAAGCTACCGGTCCAATGCGTTCGATGATCTTGAACGGGCCTACATACCTTGGGTTCAGTTTACCCCTTTTGCCGAAACGTATTACACCTTTCCAAGGTGACACCTTTAGCATAACCATGTCACCGATCTAAAACTCTAATGGTTTCCTTCGGACATCAGCGTAGCTCTTTTGGCGACTACGGGCTGTTTTCAATCTCTCCTTGATTTGTACTATCTTCTCAGTAGTTTCGTGTATGATCTCGGGACCAGTTAATCGTCGATCTCCTACTTCATTCCAATAGATAGGGGATCTACACTTCCTTCCATACAGTGCTTCAAATGGTGCAGCTTTAATGCTCACATGATAACTATTATTATACGAGAATTCTGCTAATGGTAGATATTTATCCCATCCGTTTCCAAAATCGATCACACATGCCCTGAGCATGTCTTCAAGAGTCTGAATTGTTCTTTCACTCTGCCCGTCAGTTTGCGGATGATATGCGGTGCTCATATCCAAACGAGTTCCTAGGGCCTCCTGTAGTGATTGCCAGAACTTTGATGTAAATCTACTATCACGATCGGATATAATGGAAATAGGTATTCCATGCCTTGAAACAATTTCCTTTATGTATAATCGTAATAGTTTCTCCATTTTATCCATTTCCTTTATAGGCAAGAAATGTGCAAATTTGGTGAGACGATCAACTATTACCCAGATGGTGTCATAACCCCATGCAGTCCTGGGTAAATTTGTGATAAAATCCATAGTAATACCGTCCCATTTCCATTCTGGGATTTCTGGTTGTTGAAGTAACCCTGACGGCTTCTGGTGTTCTACTTTGACTTTGGAACAAGATAAACATTCCCCGACATCTGTTGTAACGTCTGTCTTTAAATTAGGCCACCAATAATGCGTCTTAAGATCTTGATACATCTTTCCAACTCCAGGATGTATCGAGTATCTTGTCTTATGTGCCTCGTTCAATATCAACTTCCTTAATCCACCCAACTTTGGTACCCAAATACGTTTTTCAAAATATCGAATTCCATCTTCTTGTATAACGTTGCTTCTCATACTTCTTCATTATTTCATTTCCTATGTTTTCCTTAGTAAGAGCTTCTCGTTGAGTCTCTTTGATTTGTGAGTTGAGATTCATGCGAATTTTTATGTTCATCGCTTGTACTCGAATTGGCTCTCGTTCCTTTCTACTTAGAGCGTCGGCCACTACATTCGCTTTCCCGGGATGATAGCGAATCTTACAATCATAGTCGTTTATCAGCTCGACCCACCTACGTTGCCTCATGTTCAGCTGTTTCTGATCGAAAATATGTTGAAGGCTTTTATGATCGGTAAACACAGTGCATTTAACCCCATATAGGTAGTGTCTCCATATCTTTAATGCAAACACAACTGCTCCCAGTTCTAGATCATGCGTCGTATAAATTTGCTCGTGAATCTTCAATTGTCGGGATGCGTACGCAATAACTTTCTTTCGTTGCATAAGGACGCAACTAAAACCTTGTCGCGAAGCGTCACAATATATCTCAAAATCATCGTTCCCTTCAGGTAACGATAAAATAGGCGCCGTAGTCAACTTCTTCTTCAGTAATTGAAATGCACTCTCCTGCTCAGAGGTTCATTCGTACTTCTTCCCTTTTTGTGTTAACGCTGTCAATGGTTTAGCTATTCGGGGAAAATCTTGAATAAACCTTCTATAATAACCGGCTAGGCCCAAAAATTGACGTATTTGTGTTGGTGTCTTAGGAGTCTCCCATTTTTCAATGGCCTCAATTTTAGCTGGATCAACCTGAATTCCTTTGCTACTAACAACGTGGCCAAGAAATTGGACTTCTTTCAACCAAAAAGCACATTTAGAAAATTTTGCGTATAACTGTTCTTTTCTTAACAATTCTAATACCAACCTTAAATGCTGCTCATGCTCTTGCTCATTTTTGGAATAGATGAGAATATCGTCAATGAAAACGATAACAAACTTGTCTAAATACGGACTACAAACTCGATTCATGAGGTCTATGAATACAGCTGGCGCATTCGTCAATCCAAACGGCATGACCAAAAATTCGTAATGACCGTAGCGTGTCCGGAAAGCAGTTTTCGGAATATCTTCTTCTTTGACGCGTAGTTGATGATAGCCCGATCTTAGGTCGATTTTCGAATAAACACATGATCCTTGCAGTTGATCAAATAAGTCGTCAATTCTCGGTAGTGGATACCGATTCTTGATAGTTAACTTATTTAATTCATGGTAATCTATACACATTCGGAAGGATCCATCTTTCTTCTTGACGAATAAAATCGGAGCTTCCCACGGTGAAGTTCTCGGTCAAATGAAACCACGGTCCAGTAATTCTTGTAACTGGGTTTGTAACTCTTTCATTTCAGACGGTGCAAGTCTGTATGGAGCATGAGCCACTGGTGCAGCTCCTGGTACTAGATCTATTTGAAATTCTACAGATCTAAATGGAGGTAATCCGGCAACTCTTTCGGAAAGACTTCAGGAAAATCTCTTGTCACAGGCACGTCGTTGATGCACTTCTCTTTTTCCTTCGTTTCGACTTTATTAACATGTGCTAAGATAGCATAGCACCCTTTCTTCAAGCACTTTTGGGCTTTCAAACAGCTAATGAGTTTTAGCTTTGAGTTACCCTTCTCTCCATAAATCATTACCGGCGTTTTATCCTTACGAGGAATGCGAATTGCCTTCTTGGCACACACAACTTCAGCTCCTATTTTGGACATCCAGTCTCTGTCGACTATTACATCAAAACTTCCTAATTCTACGGGTATCAAATCAATTTTAAACATTTCTTCGGCTAAATTTATTTTACAATCACGGCAAATTTTATCGGCTTTAATTAGTTTACCATTAGCTAACTCAATCATGTACTTAGCATCTAGAAGTAATGATGAACAATTCAATTTAGCGTAAAAGTCTCTACACATATAACTTCTATCGGCACTAGTATCAAATATAATAGATGCTGATAAGTTATTAATGGTAAACGTACCTGTAACAAGCTCCGGGTCTTCACACGCCTCTCTAGCATTAATAATAAATGCTCTTCCACGTGCAGATCCGTTATTCTTCTCTGGATTTGGGTACTGGATCTTATAATGACCCTGTTTCCCACACCCATAACAAGAAACAGTGGCCAAGGCAGTTCTATTTGCATTGGTGGCAGGAGTCTTGGTGCCATTTGTATTTGTAACAGGAATCCTACAATCTTCAGCAAGATGACCCCTTCGATTACAATTATCGCACACCACATTACAATAACCAGAGTGATGTTTGTGGCATCTGTTAAATAAAGGATTTCGTCCTTTGTAACTTGAGCTTGAACCACTACCCGCACCTTGCGTGGTTTCTTGTGTCTTGTTGGATTGTTGATTACCTTCCCACTTTCTTTTGTTTTCCGATGTCTTGACATCGGTGTTATTATCCAGAATAATCTGGTCCATCAACTCGTTTGCCATAGTAATGGCTTCATGAATAGTCTTGGGTTTCAATGCTGTAACATTTGCCTTGACATTTTTAGGTAAACCATCTTTGTACAGTTCTATCTTCCGTTCTTCGGTTGGTGCCAATTCGGGACATAGCAAAGCTAATTCCATGAATCGCTGATTGTAGTTGGTGAGTTCAGTACCAATAACTTTCAGGTTTCGTAGTTCAGCTTCCAACTTCGTAACCTCGTTCCTTGGATAATACTCGTTGATTAGCATTGTTTTGAATTCTTCCCATGGAGTATCATAAGCTACATCTCCTCCTACGGCCTTCACATAGTTTTTCCACCACATGAATGCACTATCTTGTAAGGTGCACGATGCATAGTTGGTCATGTCCTTCTCAATACAACCACTGATTTTAAACACAGACTCAATCTTTTCGATCCACCGAGTTAAACCGACTGGTCCTTCTGTTCCACTGAATGATGAGGGCTTGCAACCTTGAAAAGTTTTGTAAGTACATCCCACACGAGGGTTTAGGTTAACTGCAGCACCTCTCGCAGCCTCGACCCATAACATTCTGTCATTCACTCGCTGATTGATGAGTTCCTCGATTTCTTGTTTTGTCATTCGGTTCAATCGCGCCATATTCTTCAATAAGAATGAAAAAATAATTATTCACATAGAATATTATGGATGTAGTGTGTATTTACAGTACATCGTAGCTTATTAATAATATGAACCAGTTATTATTATAAAAGCCTTTTCTTCCTATTAGCGTTTTATAATTATATCTAGGGTAGTACCTACCCGTTAAAGTTCATACTTAATAGCTTAGTACAGAAATTAATTACTACCATCCAAATAATACTCCACCATGGAAAATTATTGCATTTCACACTTCACTATTTTACATACGCTTATCTTACATCAAACATTAAGCAAACCACACTAGTAATATTATACAAAACATTATATGATCCCATAGTTTAAAACAACAGCGCATCATTTAACCCAAAACGTTTGTGTTCAAAGAAATCGCTTAAAGCTTATCCTGGCTGTCTCCCTGCGTTTTGGCTGAGGGACCGAACAACTGGATGTCGGGATAGAACTAATAGGAATAGCGGGAATATGGGTGGAATTGTCTGGTGGAGTTGGTGCCACAACATCCTCACTAAACTCGGGATTTGGATTTTCCAATTCAGTAGTCTTTCGTTTCTTTCCTCGTTCGAACTTGTCTTTCGTAATTTCCTGTATTTCTTCCTCCTCAGGATCACTTTCCGGTTCTTCTTCAATTGATTCATCTGGAAATTGTGAGTCTTCCCCAAAGGTGTCGTTTTCATCATCGGATAGGTTAATGACTGGAACACTATCTGAGGATTCTGGTTCGGAGTCACTGAATGTGATAACAAGTTCTAAGCCAGACATCTATCACATAACAACTAGCACATTAGTACCACATAATATTTACATATTAATTTTTAACCAACAAGGATAAGCAATAGTTTTCTAAATCAAACACGGTCAAAGTCCAGACTCACTAATGCATCCTAACAAACTCGATAAGACACACTAATGCAAATTTTCTGGTTCTCTAAGACCAACGCTCTGATACCACCTGAAGCGTCCCATTCATACCGAATATAAACATCACGTATTCATTGGTGTCATTGCGAGGTATTGACCTCTATATGTGACATTTTTTTTAAAAATCTGCATACGTTTTTATGATACAAACCATAATCTTTATTATAACTAAAGGATTAAACCACATAATAATGATTATCGTTTAGCGATAATCATAGTCTTACAAACTTTACATTTGATAATAACAATACGATTTCCAACATATTTCACATTACAAATCTTCCGGTATGCAGTTTTATTTTTGACACAAATATGCATACTCCAAATCTTGCTTAAATTCGGCATAATAAGCTTTTAATTATCACCTGAGAATAAACATGCTTAAAACGTCAACATAAAGTTGGTGAGATATAGGTTTAATGCTAGCAGCGTTATAAATATAGACCACAAGATTTCATATACATAAATGTTTTAATAAAAATATTCTAAGTGGTTGAGCACTTGATAACCATACTTAACATTTAATCAACGTCGCATATTCCCTTTATTATGAAATCTCACTACACCGTACCAAGTATAGTTACCGAAATGAAGTATTGTGCAACCATTGAATACTGGTCGTCCAGTCCGGTTGGGGTTGTCAGGCCCGATAGATCTATCAACAGGTTTCGCGTTTACAATACCGCATGTAAATAGTAGTTACCAAGTTATAGGGAAGTATGCCAGTGGTACAACTCAACGTAGAATATATATTTTTAATCACTTGTGTCCATAACGTAAATCATAAAATGCATGTATTCTCATCCTGAAATATTTAGAGTTTAAAAGTGGGACTATATACTCACTTTTGCCTTGAAGATATTTAATACGACTTGGTCTCCGATAGATATCATGAACCTAACCATATATAATATATCAACATGTTTTCTTTTCAAATAATCGTTACATGTATACTTATAATACTTTTAATATCTAATTGTCCGTAGTTAGCAGTTCGATATTAGTGGTCCACAATTAGTTGTTCAATAAAATAAATAAAGACCCCATCGTATTCGTATTGATCAGAATTAATCTCGACCCATGGTACCGTGTTGTCAAATGACGTGTTGCGTACATAAAGTACCGTGTTGTCAAATGACGTGTTGCGTATAATCATGAGGTCTTATGATTAATCTTCTCGTGTTGTTTACGGGTGGTCCTGAAATATATAAAATCAAATCATAAGTAAATATATATAAAATATCATATTAATTAGCAAAGACATGATTAGTTTAGTTTTACTCCAATTAATTTCGTGGCTAAACTATCTTCGGATACCCAATTTTGTTTTAGCCGTAATTTCTTCAATACAACTCCGTTTTTGTTGGTTCAACTTTCCACTTCCTTGGATCGAGTCATTATTTATGAATATGAACTGTAAATACCTTAGTTTGCATTTGAAATCACAGGTTACAGGTCAAACTTTGGTGAATCTTATGAAAGTAAAACAACACCTAGATGATCATTTTTACAAAAACACTTACAATTTGAGTTACACCATGAGATTTTTATATATTAACATATTCATAAGAAATATCATTTTTTCAGAATATAAACTTCCAATTCAAAGTTTAAGATGGTTTTTAATTATCCAACCCAAAACAGCCCCCGGTTGCACTCCAACGATGTAGATTCAGTTTTAAGGTGTTCTTTGTAAAATCAAGTTGTATCTTGTTAAGTTAGCATATCATTATGATATATTACATGTCTTGAAGTGTTTTAAAAGTCAAGTTGGAAGGATCTATTTAGTTTGCAAACAAGTTTGAAATCATTCAAACTATGTTCTTGTTGTTATGATTTGTATATTCTTAATAAGATAGTTATAATTGAACAAGATAATGAACAAAGGTTATACCTCAAGTATGATGAAGAAAGTTACTGAATAAACAAGATATGAACTTGTTCTTGATGACTTGGAATATTAAGAAGTGAAATCATGAAAGAAACAAAGGTTGTAAGTAAGTTTATATCTTGATTTAAGATAATTAACTTACACGAATTGAATCAAAGTTTAAACATAGTTTTACCTTGATTATGGAGCTAGAAACTTATGAAGACTTTGAAGAACTCTTGAAGGTTGAAGATAAGAGAGTTTAGAAGATAATCTAGCTTGAAGAAAATTGATATGAAAGTGTATGTATGTGTATATATGGCGTGATATATGCATGTATATATATAGATTTTATGTTTTGATTTTTAGTTCATAAGTCTTGATTAATGTCAAAGGATGGTTCCCACAAGTTGCTATCATGTCTTTTAATCATTCGTGGCTGATCATTGGTATTTTCTATTGGTATATACCAATAGTAAATACATCTAGAAGCTGCGTATAATACGGGTACATATACCCTAAGTATACGTGTAGAAATCTTGAGGAAACGGAACGAGAATTCAAATATAACTATTTTTTGTGAATATACTTATATTATTTTTTGTATTTAAGCCCTTTAAAAGTGATTAAATACGTATCCATACGATACTTGTATAAGCATTATAGGTTATAGGTATATATGTCAAAGAATGTTACGTATAGTTACCGTTTTGAAAACTTAAGTTAATAGTCTCAAAGTATACTTATAACTCATTGTTATTAGTACACAATGATATGTTAAACCATCCTTAGATTATGTTAAATATGTATAAATAAGTATATGTACACAATCGTATAATTATCGTATGTTATATAGTTCGTGATATCATCGGTCAAATTGGACGATCAAACGTTGTGTAAAACTCTTTTCAAAAACACAAGACTCAACAATTTAGATTGCTTATCATGTTGGTAATGTTTAATTTATGTAAATATTAATCTCATATATATAAAAAGATCGGAAAAAATCCGGGTCGTTACAGTCTCCAAATCTTAAGCGCAAACACAACAGCTCCTAACTCTAAATCATGGGTTGTATAATTCTGTTCATGGATCTTCAACTGACGTGACGCGTACGCAATAACTTTCTTTCGCTGCATCAAAACACAGCCAAAGCCCTGACGCGAAGCATCACAATAAACAACAAAATCATCATTACCCTCAGGTAGTGACAATATCGGAGCGGTAGTCAACTTCTTCTTCAAAGTTTGAAAAGTCGTATCTTGTTCATCCTTCCACTCATACTTCTTCCCCTTGTGCGTTAAAGAAGTCAGAGGTTTCGCTATACGAGAGAAATCTTGAATGAACCTTCTATAGTAACCTGCTAACCCTAGAAACTAACGAATCTGAGTAGGAGTCTTCGGAATTTCCCACTTCCTAATTGCCTCAATCTTGGCAGGATCAACATGTATTCCTTGTTTACTAACAATACGTCCAAGGAATTGAACTTCTCTCAACCAGAAAGCACACTTAGAGAACTTAGCGTACAACTCTTCTTTCCTCAATAAATCAAGCACCAACTTCAAATGTTCTTCGTGTTCTTCATCGCTCTTGGAATAAATCAGGATGTCGTCGATGAAAACAATAACGAATTTGTCCAGATAGGGTCTACACACACGGTTCATGAGGTCCATGAACACAGCAGGTGCATTTGTCAATCCGAACGGCATAACATGGAATTCGTAGTGACCATAACGGGTGAGAAAAGCAGTTTTTGGAACATCAGATTCTTTAACACGTAGTTGATGATAACCGAAACGAAGATCGATTTTAGAATAAACAGACGAACCTTGAAGCTGATCGAACAGATCATCAATTCTTGGAAGCGGGTAACAGTTTTTATCAGTAAGCTTGTTCAATTCACGATAATCAATACACAAACGAAACGAACCATCCTTTTTTTTTTTAATAAACAGGACAAAAGCTCCCCAAGGGGACGAACTAGGATGAATAATGAAATGTCCCGTTCTTATTGATTAAAAACGTTCCATATTAATTGATTTCGTTGCGAGGTTTTGACCTCTATATGAGACGTTTTTCAAAGACTGCATTCATTTTAAAACAAACCATAACCTTTATTTCATCAATAAAGGTTTAAAAAGCTTTACGTAGATTATCAAATAATGATAATCTAAAATATCCTGTTTACACACGACCATTACATAATGGTTTACAATACAAATATGTTACAACAAAATAAGTTTCTTGAATGCAGTTTTTACACAATATCATACAAGCATGGACTCCAAATATCGTCCTTATTTAAGTATGCGATAGCGGAAGCTCTTAATAATCACCTGAGAATAAACATGCTTAAAACGTCAACAAAAATGTTGGTGAGTTATAGGTTTAACCTATATATATCAAATCGTAACAATAGACCACAAGATTTCATATTTCAATACACATCCCATACATAGAGATAAAAATCATTCATATGGTGAACACCTGGTGACCGACATTAACAAGATGCATATATAAGAATATCCCCATCATTCCGGGACACCCTTCGGATATGATATAAATTTCAAAGTACTAAAGCATCTGGTACTTTGGATGGGGTTTGTTAGGCCCAATAGATCTATCTTTAGGATTCGCGTCAATTAGGGTGTCTGTTCCCTAATTCTTAGATTACCAGACTTAATAAAAAGGGGCATATTCGATTTCGATAATTCAACCATAGAATGTAGTTTCACGTACTTGTGTCTATTTTGTAAATCATTTATAAAACCTGCATGTATTCTCATCCCAAAAATATTAGATTTTAAAAGTGGGACTATAACTCACTTTCACAGATTTTTACTTCGTCGGGAAGTAAGACTTGGCCACTGGTTGATTCACGAACCTATAACAATATATACATATATATCAAAGTATGTTCAAAATATATTTACAACACTTTTAATATATTTTGATGTTTTAAGTTTATTAAGTCAGCTGTCCTCGTTAGTAACCTACAACTAGTTGTCCACAGTTAGATGTACAGAAATAAATCGATAAATATTATCTTGAATCAATCCACGACCCAGTGTATACGTATCTCAGTATTGATCACAACTCAAACTATATATATTTTGGAATCAACCTCAACCCTGTATAGCTAACTCCAACATTCACATATAGAGTGTCTATGGTTGTTCCGAAATATATATAGATGTGTCGATATGATAGGTCGAAACATTGTATACGTGTCTATGGTATCTCAATATTACATAATATACAATACAAGTTGATTAAGTTAAGGTTGGAATAGATTTGTTACCAATTTTTACGTAGCTAAAATGAGAAAAATTATCCAATCTTGTTTTACCCATAACTTCTTCATTTTAAATCCGTTTTGAGTGAATCAAATTGCTATGGTTTCATACTGAACTCTATTTTATGAATCTAAACAGAAAAAGTATAGGTTTATAGTCGGAAAAATAAGTTACAAGTCGTTTTTGTAAAGGTAGTCATTTCAGTCGAAAGAACGACGTCTAGATGACCATTTTAGAAAACATACTTCCACTTTGAGTTTAACCATAATTTTTTTGATATAGTTTCATGTTCATAATAAAAATCATTTTCTCAGAATAACAACTTTTAAATCAAAGTTTATCATAGTTTTTAATTAACTAACCCAAAACAGCCCGCGGTGTTACTACGACGGCGTAAATCCGGTTTTACGGTGTTTTTCGTGTTTCCAGGTTTTAAATCATTAAGTTAGCATATCATATAGATATAGAACATGTGTTTAGTTGATTTTAAAAGTCAAGTTAGAAGGATTAACTTTTGTTTGCGAACAAGTTTAGAATTAACTAAACTATGTTCTAGTGATTACAAGTTTAAACCTTCGAATAAGATAGCTTTATATGTATGAATCGAATGATGTTATGAACATCATTACTACCTTAAGTTCCTTGGATAAACCTACTGGAAAAGAGAAAAATGGATGTAGCTTCAACGGATCCTTGGATGGCTCGAAGTTCTTGAAGCAGAATCATGACACGAAAACAAGTTCAAGTAAGATCATCACTTTAAATAAGATTGTTATAGTTATAGAAATTGAACCAAAGTTTGAATATGATTATTACCATGTATTAGAATGATAACCTACTGTAAGAAACGAAGATTTCTTGAGGTTGGATGATCACCTTACAAGATTGGAAGTGAGCTAGCAAACTTGAAAGTATTCTTGATTTTATGTAACTAGAACTTGTAGAATTTATGAAGAACACTTAGAACTTGAAGATAGAACTTGAGAGAGATCAATTAGATAAAGAAAATTGAAGAATGAAAGTGTTTGTAGGTGTTTTTGGTCATTGGTGTATGGATTAGATATAAAGGATATGTAATTTTGTTTTCATGTAAATAAGTCATGAATGATTACTCATATTTTTGTAATTTTATGAGATATTTCATGCTAGTTGCCAAATGATGGTTCCCACATGTGTTAGGTGACTCACATGGGCTGCTAAGAGCTGATCATTAGAGTGTATATACCAATAGTACATACATCTAAAAGCTGTGCATTGTACGAGTACGAATACGGGTGCATACGAGTAGAATTGTTGATGAAACTGAATGAGGATGTAATTGTAAGCATTAAAACACTACATGTATATACATTTTAACTGAGTCGTTAAGTCATCGTTAGTCGTTACATGTAAGTGTTGTTTTGAAACCTTTAGGTTAACGATCTTGTTAAATGTTGTTAACCCAATGTTTATAATATCAAATGAGATTTTAAATTATTATATTATCATGATATTATCATGTATGAATATCTCTTAATATGATATATATATACATTAAATGTCTTTACAACGATAATCGTTACATATATGTCTCGTTTAAAAATCATTAAGTTAGTAGTCTTGTTTTTACATATGTAGTTCATTGTTAATATACTTAATGATATGTTTACTTATCATAGTATCATGTTAACTATATATATATCCATATATATGTCATCATATAGTTTTTACAAGTTTTAACGTTCGTGAATCACCGGTCAACTTGGGTGGTCAATTGTCTATATGAAACATATTTCAATTAATCAAGTCTTAACAAGTTTGATTGCTTAACTTGTTGGAAACATTTAATCATGTAAATATCAATCTCAATTAATATATATAAACATGGAAAAGTTCGGGTCACTACAGTACCTACCCGTTAAATAAATTTCGTCCCGAAATTTTAAGCTGTTGAAGGTGTTGACGAATCTTCTGGAAATAGATGCGGGTATTTCTTCTTCATCTGATCTTCACGCTCCCAGGTGAACTCGGGTCCTCTATGAGCATTCCATCGAACCTTAACAATTGGTATCTTGTTTTGCTTAAGTCTTTTAACCTCACGATCCATTATTTCGACGGGTTCTTCGATGAATTGAAGTTTTTCGTTGATTTGGATTTCATCTAACGGAATAGTGAGATCTACTTTAGCAAAACATTTCTTCAAATTCAAGACGTGGAAAGTGTTATGTACAGCCGCGAGTTGTTGAGGTAACTCAAGTCGGTAAGCTACTGGTCTGACACGATCAATAATCTTGAATGGTCCAATATACCTTGGATTTAATTTCCCTCGTTTACCAAATTGAACAACGCCTTTCCAAGGTGCAACTTTAAGCATGACCATTTCTCCAATTTCAAATTCTATATCTTTTCTTTTAATGTCAGCGTAGCTCTTTTGTCGACTTTGGGCGGTTTTCAACCGTTGTTGAATTTGGATGATCTTCTCGGTAGTTTCTTGTATAATCTCCGAACCCGTAATCTGTCTATCCCCCACTTCACTCCAACAAATCGGAGACCTGCACTTTCTACCATAAAGTGCTTCAAACGGCGCCATCTCAATGCTTGAATGGTAGCTGTTGTTGTAGGAAAATTCTGCTAACGGTAGATGTCGATCCCAACTGTTTCCGAAATTAATAACACATGCTCGTATCATGTCTTCAAGCATTTGTATCGTCCTTTCGCTCTGCCCATCAGTTTGTGGATGATAGGCAGTACTCATGTCTAGACGAGTTCCTAATGCTTGCTGAAATGTCTGCCAGAATCTTGAAATAAATCTGCCATCCCTATCAGAGATAATAGAGATTGGTATTCCATGTCTGGAGACGAATTCCTTCAAATACAGTCGTGCTAACTTCTCCATCTTGTCATCTTCTCTTATTGGTAGGAAGTGTGCTGATTTGGTGAGACGATCAACTATTACCCAAATAGTATCCAAACCACTCGCAGTCCTTGGCAATTTAGTGATGAAATCCATGGTAATGTTTTCCCATTTCCATTCCGGGATTTCGGGTTGTTGAAGTAGACCTGATGGTTTCTGATGCTCAGCTTTGACCTTAGAACACGTCAAACATTCTCCTACGTATTTAGCAACATCAGCTTTCATACCCGGCCACCAAAAATGTTTCTTGAGATCCTTGTACATCTTCCCTGTTCCAGGATGTATTGAGTATCTGGTTTTATGAGCTTCTCTAAGTACCGTTTCTCTCATATCTCCAAATTTTGATACCCAAATCCTTTCAGCCCTATACCGGGTTCCGTCTTCCCGAATATTAAGATGCTTCTCCGATCCTTTGGGTATTTCATCCTTTAAATTTCCCTCTTTTAAAACTCCTTGTTGCGCCTCCTTTATTTGAGTAGTAAGGTTATTATGAATCATTATATTCATAGATTTTACTCGAATGGGTTCTCTGTCCTTCCTGCTCAAGGCATCGGCTACCACATTTGCCTTCCCCGGGTGGTAACGAATCTCAAAGTCGTAATCATTCAATAATTCAATCCACCTACGCTGCCTCATATTCAATTGTTTCTGATTCAATATGTGTTGAAGACTTTTGTGGTCGGTATATATAATACTTTTGACCCCATATAAGTAGTGCATCCAAGTCTTTAATGCAAAAATAACCGCGCCTAATTCCAAATCATGCATCGTATAATTTTGTTCGTGAATCTTTAATTGTCTAGACGCATAAGCAATCACCTTCGTTCGTTGCATTAATACACAACCGAGACCTTGCTTTGATGCGTCACAATAAATCACAAAATCATCATTCCCTTCAGGCAACGACAATATAGGTGCCGTAGTTTGCTTTTTCTTCAATAACTGAAACGCTTTCTCTTGTTCATCATTCCATTCAAATTTCTTCCCTTTATGCGTTAATGCAGTCAAGGGTTTTCCTATTATGGAGAAGTCTTGGATGAACCTTCTGTAGTAACCAGCTAGTCCTAAAAACTGGCGTATGTGTTTCGGAGTTTTCGGAGTTTCCCACTTTTCAACAGTTTCTATCTTTGCCGGATCCACCTTAATACCTTCTTGTTCACTATGTGACCGAGGAATTGAACTTCTTCCAACCAAAATGCACACTTTGAAAACTTAGCGTACAATTCTTCCTTCCTCAATACTTCTAACACCTTTCTCAAATGTTCACCGTGTTCTTGGTCATTCTTTGAGTAAATAAGTATGTCATCAATGAAAACAATGACAAACTTGTCAAGGTATGGTCCACACACTGGGTTCATAAGGTCCATGAACACAGCTGGTGCATTAGTTAAACCAAACGGCATGACCATAAACTCGTAATGACCGTAACGTGTTCTTAAAGCAGTCTTTGGAATATCATCTTCTTTCACTCGCATTTGATGATACCCGGAACGTAAGTCAATCTTTGAATAAACAGACGAGCCTTGTAGTTGATCAAATAAGTCGTCGATTCTCAGTAGTGGGTAGCGGTTCTTGATGGTAAGTTTGTTCAACTCTCGGTAGTCGATACACAACCTGAATGTACCATCTTTCTTCTTGACAAACAAAACAGGAGCTCCCCACGGTGATGTGCTTGGTCGAATGAAACCACGCTCTAAAAGTTCTTGTAATTGGCTTTGTAGTTCTTTCATCTCGCTGGGTGCGAGTCTGTAAGGAGCACGAGCTATTGGTGCAGCTCCTGGTATAAGATCTATTTGAAATTCAACGGATCGATGTGGGGGTAATCCCGGTAATTCTTTCGGAAATACATCGGGAAATTCTTTTGCAATGGGAACATCATTGATGCTCTTTTCTTCAGTTTGTACTTTCTCGACGTGTGCTAGAACAGCATAGCAACCTTTTCTTATTAGTTTTTGTGCCTTCAAATTACTAATAAGATGTAGCTTCGTGTTGCCCTTTTCTCCGTACACCATTAAGGGTTTTCCTTTTCCTCGTATAATGCGAATTGCATTTTTGTAACAAACGATCTCTGCTTTCAATTCTTTCAACCAGTCCATACCGATTATCACATCAAAACTCCCTAACTCTACTGGTATCAAATCAATCTTAAATGTTTCGCTAACCAGTTTAATTTCTCGATTCTGACATATATTATCTGCTGAAATTAATTTACCATTTGCTAATTCGAGTAAAAATTTACTATCCAAAGGCGTCAATGGACAACTTAATTTAGCACAAAAATCTCTACTCATATAGCTTCTATCCGCACCCGAATCAAATAAAACGTAAGCAGATTTATTGTCAATAAGAAACGTACCCGTAACAAGCTCCGGGTCTTCCTGTGCCTCTGCCGCATTAATATTGAAAACTCTTCCGCGGCCTTGTCCATTCGTGTTCTCCTGGTTCGGGCAATTTCTAATAATGTGGCCAGGTTTTCCACATTTATAACAAACTACATTGGCATAACTTGCTCCGACACTACTTGCTCCGCCATTACTCGTTCCGACACCATTTGTTCCTTTCGTTCTATTAACCCCTGGTCCGTAGACCTCACACTTCGCCGTGCTATGACCATTTCTTTTACACTTGTTGCAAAATTTGGTGCAGAACCCCGAGTGATACTTTTCACACCTTTGGCATAGCTGCTTCTGATTGTTGTTGTTGTTGAGGTTATTATTGTTGTTGGGATGATTGTTGTAGTTGTTGTTGTTGTTGTTGTTGTTGTTGTTGGGCCGTTTGTTGTAGTTGCGATTGATGTTGCGATTGTTGGGATAATTGTTGCGATTATTGTTGTAATTGCTGTTGTTGTTGTATTGGTGATTCTTATCACCGTTTTCCTCCCACTTTCTTTTGACTTGCTTCACATTGGCCTCTTCAGCAGTCTGTTCTTTAATTCTTTCTTCAATCTGGTTCACTAGTTTGTGAGCCATTCTACATGCCTGTTGTATGGAGGCGGGCTCGTGTGAACTTATATCTTCTTGGATTCTTTCCGGTAATCCTTTCACAAACGCGTCGATCTTCTCTTCCTCATCTTCGAATGCTCCCGGACACAATAGGCACAATTCTGTGAATCGTCTTTTGTACGTGGTAATATTAAATCCTTGGGTTCGTAACCCTCTAAGTTCTGTCTTGAGCTTATTGACCTCGGTTCTGGGACGGTACTTCTCGTTCATCAAGTGCTTGAATGCTGACCATGGTAGTGCGTACGCATCGTCTTGTCCCACTTGCTCTAGATAGGTATTCCACCATGTTAAAGAAGAACCTGTGAAGGTATGCGTAGCGTACTTCACTTTGTCCTCTTCAGTACACTTACTTATGGCAAACACCGATTCGACCTTCTCGGTCCACCGTTTCCATCCGATCGGTCCTTCGGTTCCATCAAATTCCAAAGGTTTGCAGGCAGTGAATTCTTTGTAGGTTCATCCTACACGATTTCCTGTACTGCTAGATCCAAGGTTTTTGTTGGTATGTAGCGCAGCCAGTACTGCGGCTATGTTTGAAGCTAGAAAAGTACGGAATTCCTCTTCATTCATATTCACGGTGTGTCGAGTAGTCGGTGCCATTTCCTTCAAAATAGTCAAATGGAACAAGTTAATCATACAAAATATTAAGAGTAGTTAATAGTATTTCGTAGCATAATATGAACTCATTTATAAAAGCTTTTTCTTCATATTAGCGTTTTATAAGTTTAAATTCGGGTAGTACCTACCCTTTAAGTTCATACTTAGTAGCTAATATACAATTCAACTACTACAATTCTATATGAAAAACTGATTATAATAATATTTCGCGTCCAAACTTTTACACAATATTTTACAAACTTACAATACCGCTTATTTTACATATAGCATGAAATATAGCACACAATAAATTTGATACAAGATGGTTGTGAAGATAATTCTAGCTAGTACACAAGTCGTTCAGCAAAGGCAATAAAGACACGTAATTCATACGTCCAGAAACAAGTCATGCATTCTGGTTTTACTAGGATTACTTCCCATCCTTGGTCTTGTGGAACATAACCGTTATGGCCGTTGATAAGACAGCGTGTTGTAACGTCGTCAAAGGGACGAGGGTTACGTAATGTCCAACAGTCCCGTAACAATCTAAAAACCTCATTTCTTACCCCAATTACCGACTCCGTCACTTGTGGGAACGTTTTGTTTAATAGTTGTAGCCCGATGTTCTTGTTCTCACTTTGGTGAGAAGCGAACATTACTAATCCGTAAGGATAACATGCTTCTTTATGTTGCATGTTAGCCGCTTTTTCTAAATCACGAAGTCCAATATTCGAATATATTGAGTCAAAATAATTTCTTAACCCATTGCGTAAAATAGCATTTGGGTTCCCCGCAATATATGCGTCAAAGTAAACACATCGTAACTTATGGATTTCCCAATGTGATATCCCCCATCTTTCGAACGAAAGCCTTTTATAAACCAAGGCATTCTTGGAACGTTCTTCGAATGTCTTACAAACTGATATCGCCTTAAATAGTTGTGCCGAAGAATTCTGACCGACTTTAGACAAGATTTCATCAATCATGTCTCCGGGTAGGTCTCTTAAAATATTAGGTTGTCTATCCATTTTATGTTTTTATACTGTAAAATAGACAAGTGTTAGATTCATAAAAAAAAAATACTTATTAATACAAGCAATTTTTACATATATCATAAAGCATAAGCACACTATATTATATATATTACACCACACGAATACAACTATCTTATTCCGACTCACTTGTTTCTTCTTCTTCGGTTTTGGTTCGTTTTGCCAAGTTTCTAGGGATATATGATTTTCCCCTAATACGAGCCGTCGTTTTCCACATTGGTTTAGAAAAACCTGGTGGTTTAGAGGTTCCCGGGTCATTGTTACAACTTAAGGACTTCGGGGGTTGACGATACATATAAAGTTCATCGGGGTTGGAATTAGATTTCTCTATTTTTATGCCCTTTCCCTTATTATTTTCTTTTGCCTTTTTAAATTCAGTTGGGGTAATTTCTATAACATCATCGAAATTCTCGTCGGAATCCGATTCATCGGAGAATTGGTAATCCTCCCAATATTTTGCTTCCTTGGCGAAAACACCATTGACCATAATTAACCTTGGTCGATTGGTTGAGGATTTTCTTTTACTTAACCATTTTATTATTTCCCCCACCGGTTCTATTTCTTCATCCGGTTCCGATTCTTCTTCCGGTTCCGATTCTTCTTCCGGTTCCGACTCTTCTTCCGGTTCCTCTTCGGGAACTTGTGAATCAGTCCACGAATCATTCCAATTTACATTTGACTCTTCATTATTATTAGGTGAGTCAATGAGACTTGTTCTAGAGGTAGACATCTATCACATAATATCAAACGCGTTAAGAGATTAATATATCACATAATATTCACATGTTAAAAATATATAGTTTCCAACAAAATTTGTTAAGCAATCATTTTTCAAGTAAACACGGTCGAAGTCCAGACTCACTAATGCATCCTAACAAACTCGATAAGACACACTAATGCAAAATTCTGGTTCTCTAAGACCAACGCTCGGATACCAACTGAAATGTCCCGTTCTTATTGATTAAAAACGTTCCATATTAATTGATTTCGTTGCGAGGTTTTGACCTCTATATGAGACGTTTTTCAAAGACTGCATTCATTTTAAAACAAACCATAACCTTTATTTCATCAATAAAGGTTTAAAAAGCTTTACATAGATTATCAAATAATGATAATCTAAAATATCCTGTTTACACACGACCATTACATAATGGTTTACAATACAAATATGTTACAACAAAATAAGTTTCTTGAATGCAGTTTTTACACAATATCATACAAGCATGGACTCCAAATCTCGTCCTTATTTAAGTATGCGACAGCGGAAGCTCTTAATAATCACCTGAGAATAAACATGCTTAAAACGTCAACAAAAATGTTGGTGAGTTATAGGTTTAACCTATATATATCAAATCGTAACAATAGACCACAAGATTTCATATTTCAATACACATCCCATACATAGAGATAAAAATTATTCATATGGTGAACACCTGGTAACCGACATTAACAAGATGCATATATAAGAATATCCCCATCATTCCGGGACACCCTTCGGATATGATATAAATTTCGAAGTACTAAAGCATCCGGTACTTTGGATGGGGTTTGTTAGGCCCAATAGATCTATCTTTAGGATTCGCGTCAATTAGGGTGTCTGTTCCCTAATTCTTAGATTACCAGACTTAATAAAAAGAGGCATATTTGATTTCGATAATTCAACCATAGAATGTAGTTTCACGTACTTGTGTCTATTTTGTAAATCATTTATAAAACCTGCATGTATTCTCATCCCAAAAATATTAGATTTTAAAAGTGGGACTATAACTCACTTTCATAGATTTTTACTTCGTCGGGAAGTAAGACTTGGCCACTGGTTGATTCACGAACCTATAACAATATATACATATATATCAAAGTATGTTCAAAATATATTTACAACACTTTTAATATATTTTGATGTTTTAAGTTTATTAAGTCAGCTGTCCTCATTAGTAACCTACAACTAGTTGTCCACAGTTAGATGTACAGAAATAAATCGATAAATATTATCTTGAATCAATCCACGACCCAGTATATACGTATCTCGGTATTGATCACAACTCAAACTATATATATTTTGGAATCAACCTCAACCCTGTATACCTAACTCCAACATTCACATATAGAGTGTCTATGGTTGTTCCGAAATATATATAGATGTGTCGACAAGATAGGTCGAAACATTGTATACGTGTCTATGGTATCTCAAGATTACATAATATACAATACAAGTTGATTAAGTTATGGTTGGAATAGATTTGTTACCAATTTTTACGTAGCTAAAATGAGAAAAATTATCCAATCTTGTTTTACCCATAACTTCTTCATTTTAAATCCGTTTTGAGTGAATCAAATTGCTATGGTTTCATATTGAACTATATTTTATGAATCTAAACATAAAAAGTATAGGTTTATAGTCGGAAAAATAAGTTACAAGTCATTTTTGTAAAGGTAGTCATTTCAGTCGAAAGAACGACGTGTAGATGACCATTTTAGAAAACATACTTCCACTTTGAGTTTAACCATAATTTTTTTGATATAGTTTCATGTTCATAATAAAAATCATTTTCTTAGAATAACAACTTTTAAATCAAAGTTTATCATAGTTTTTAATTAACTAACCCAAAACAGCCTGCGGTATTACTACGACGGCGTAAATCCGGTTTTACGGTGTTTTTCGTGTTTCCAGATTTTAAATCATTAAGTTAGCATATCATATAGATATAGAACATGTGTTTAGTTGATTTTAAAAGTCAAGTTAGAAGGATTAACTTTTATTTGCGAACAAGTTTAGAATTAACTAAACTATGTTCTAGTGATTACAAGTTTAAACCTTCGAATAAGATAGCTTTATATGTATGAATCGAATGATGTTATGAACATCATTACTACCTTAAGTTCCTTGGATAAACCTACTATAAAAGAGAAAAATGGATCTAGCTTCAACGGATCCTTGGATGGCTCGAAGTTCTTGAAGCAGAATCATGACACGAAAACAAGTTCAAGTAAGATCATCACTTTAAATAAGATTGTTATAGTTATAGAAATTGAACCAAAGTTTGAATATGATTATTACCTTGTATTAGAATGATAACCTACTGTAAGAAACAAAGATTTCTTGAGGTTGGATGATCACCTTACAAGATTGGAAGTGAGCTAGCAAACTTGAAAGTATTCTTGATTTTATGTAACTAGAACTTGTAGAATTTATGAAGAACACTTAGAACTTGAAGATAGAACTTGAGAGAGATCAATTAGATAAAGAAAATTGAAGAATGAAAGTGTTTGTAGGTGTTTTTGGTCGTTGGTGTATGGATTAGATATAAATGATATGTAATTTTGTTTTCATGTAAATAAGTCATGAATGATTACTCATATTTTTGTAATTTTATGAGATATTTCATGCTAGTTGCCAAATGATGGTTCCCACATGTGTTAGGTGACTCACATTGGCTGCTAAGAGCTGATCATTAGAGTGTATATACCAATAGTACATACATCTAAAAGCTGTGCATTGTACGAGTACGAATACGGGTGCATACGAGTAGAATTGTTGATGAAACTGAACGAGGATGTAATTGTAAGCATTTTTGTTAAGTAGAAGTATTTTGATAAGTGTATTGAAGTCTTTCAAAAGTGTATAAATAAATATTAAAACACTACATGTATATACATTTTAACTGAGTCGTTAAGTCATCGTTAGTCGTTACATGTAAGTGTTGTTTTGAAACCTTTAGGTTAACGATCTTGTTAAATGTTGTTAACCCAATGTTTATAATATCAAATGAGATTTTAAATTATTATATTATCATGATATTATCATGTATGAATATCTCTTAATATGATATATATATACATTAAATGTCTTTACAACGATAATCGTTACATATATGTCTCGTTTAAAAATCATTAAGTTAGTAGTCTTGTTTTTACATATGTAGTTCATTGTTAATATACTTAATGATATGTTTACTTATCATAGTATCATGTTAACTATATATATATCCATATATATGTAATCATATAGTTTTTACAAGTTTTAACGTTCGTGAATCACCGGTCAACTTGGGTGGTCAATTGTCTATATGAAACATATTTCAATTAATCAAGTCTTAACAAGTTTGATTGCTTAACTTGTTGGAAACATTTAATCATGTAAATATCAATCTCAATTAATATATATAAACATGGAAAAGTTCGGGTCACTACAAATAAAACCCTTGTCTAACAACTCACGGAGTTGACTCGACAATTCTTGAAGTTCGGAAGGCCCAAGTCGGCCACGTGCTACTGGAGCAGCACCGGGAACAAGGTCGATTTGAAATTCTACCGCGCGTTGCGGCGAAAGGCCAGGTAAGTCTTCTGGAAATACCTCGGGAAAGTCTCTAACAATATGAACATCACCAATGCTCTTCTCTTCTCTATCAGAATCAACAACATGGGCTAGAATAGCATGACAGCCTTTGCGAAGATGTTTATGAACTTTCAAACAGCTAATAAGATTTATGTAACAACCCAACCCGTTATCCAACCAATACACGCTTAAATTTTTTTTTTAAACAAGGATCAGCTTTTCAGGCAAATGCAGCGCCGCTCCATATAGGGGCGCGCCGCTCCAAACCCTGCTGTCCCAAATGTCGTTTTCCCACAAAAAGATCTCCCGCTTCCCGACACTTTTAGACGAAACGGTTTTCACAACATTTAATAATAGTTAAAACTAACACGTTTCAATAATAAAATAAGTTATACGACATCGGGCCCACATATGCCCAAATTACCCTTTTTGTACAAAATGCAAACTTCGACCATATGACTTTAATACAAAATAAAGACCGAGCATGGTGATTGGGGATGTAGTGACCCGAACTTTTCCATGTTATATATATATATATATATATATATATATATATATATATATATATATATATAAAATGAAATTGTTATTTACATGATTAAATGTTTCCAACATGTTAAGCAATCAAACTTGTTAAGACTTGATTAATTGAAATATGTTTCATATAGACAATTGACCACCCAAGTTGACCGGTGATTCACGAACGTTAAAACTTGTAAAAACTATATGATGACATATATATGGATATATATATATATAGTTAACATGATACTATGATAAGTAAACATATCATTAAGTATATTAACAATGAACTACATATGTAAAAACAAGACTACTAACTTAATGATTTTTAAACGAGACATATATGTAACGATTATCGTTGTAAAGACATTTAATGATATTCATACATGATAATATCATGATAATATAATAATTTAAAATCTCATTTGATATTATAAATATTGGGTTAACAGCATTTAACAAGATCGTTAACCTAAAGGTTTCAAAACAACACTTACATGTAACGACTAACGATGACTTAACGACTCAGTTAAAATGTATATACATGTAGTGTTTTAATATGTATTTATACACTTTTGAAAGAATTCAATACACTTATCAAAATACTTCTACTTATTAAAAATGCTTACAATTACATCCTCGTTCAGTTTCATCAACAATTCTACTCGTATGCACCTGTATTCGTACTCGTACAATACACAGCTTTTAGATGTATATACTATTGGTATATACACTCCAATGATCAGCTCTTAGCAGCCCATGTGAGTCACCTAACACATGTGGGAACCATCATTTGGCAACTAGCATGAAATATCTCATAAAATTACAAAAATATGAGTAATCATTCATGACTTATTTACATGAAAACAAAATTACATATCCTTTATATCTAATCCATACACCAACGACCAAAAACACCTACAAACACTTTCATTCTTCAATTTTCTTCATCTAATTGATCTCTCTCAAGTTCTATCTTCAAGTTCTAAGTGTTCTTCATAAATTCTACAAGTTCTAGTTACATAAAATCAAGAATACTTTCAAGTTTGCTAGCTCACTTCCAATCTTGTAAGGTGATCATCCAACCTCAAGAAATCTTCGTTTCTTACAGTAGGTTATCATTCTAATACAAGGTAATAATTATATTCAAACTTTGGTTCAATTTCTATAACTATAACAATCTTATTTCAAGTGATGATCTTACTTGAACTTATTTTCGTGTCATGATTCTGCTTCAAGAACTTCGAGCCATCCAAGGATCCGTTGAAGCTAGATCCATTTTTCTCTTTTCCAGTAGGTTTATCCAAGGAACTTAAGGTAGTAATGATGTTCATAACATCATTCGATTCATACATATAAAGCTATCTTATTCGAAGGTTTAAACTTGTAATCACTAGAACATAGTTTAGTTAATTATAAACTTGTTCGCAAACAAAAGTTAATCCTTCTAACTTGACTTTTAAAATCAACTAAACACATGTTCTATATCTATATGATATGCTAACTTAATGATTTAAAACCTGGAAACACGAAAAACACCGTAAAACCGGATTTACGCCGTCGTAGTAACACCGCGGGCTGTTTTGGGTTAGTTAATTAAAAACTATGATAAACTTTGATTTAAAAGTTGTTATTCTGAGAAAATGAATTTTATTATGAACATGAAACTATATCCAAAAATTATGGTTAAACTCAAAGTGGAAGTATGTTTTCTAAAATGGTCATCTAGACGTCGTTCTTTCGACTGAAATGACTACCTTTACAAAAACGACTTGTAACTTATTTTTCCGACTATAAACCTATACTTTTTCTGTTTAGATTCATAAAATAGAGTTCAATATAAAACCATAGCAATTTGATTCACTCAAAACGGATTTAAAATGAAGAAGTTATGGGTAAAACAAGATTGGATAATTTTTCTCATTTTAGCTACGTGAAAATTGGTAACAAATCTATTCCAACCATAACTTAATCAACTTGTATTGTATATTATGTAATCTTGAGATACCATAGACACGTATACAATGTTTCGACCTATCATATCGACACATCTATATATATTTCGGAACAACCATAGACACTCTATATGTGAATGTTGGAGTTAGCTATACAGGGTTGAGGTTGATTCCAAAATATATATAGTTTAAGTTGTGATCAATACTGAGATACGTATACACTGGGTCGTGGATTGATTCAAGATAATATTTATCGATTTATTTCTGTACATCTAACTGTGGACAACTAGTTGTAGGTTACTAACGAGGACAACTGACTTAATAAACTTAAAACATCAAAATATATTAAAAGTGTTGTAAATATATTTTGAACATATAGTTTGAGTTGTGATCAAGTCTTACTTCCCGACGAAGTAAAAATCTGTGAAAGTGAGTTATAGTCCCACTTTTAAAATCTAATATTTTTGGGATGAGAATACATGCAGGTTTTATAAATGATTTACAAAATAGACACAAGTACGTGAAACTACATTCTATGGTTGAATTATCGAAATCGAATATGCCCCTTTTTATTAAGTCTGGTAATCTAAGAATTAGGAAACAGACACCCTAATTGACGTGAATCCTAAAGATAGATCTATTGGGCCTAACAAACCCCATCCAAAGTACCGGATGCTTTAGTACTTCGAAATTTATATCATATCCGAAGGGTGTCCCGGAATGATGGGGATATTCTTATATATGCATCTTGTTAATGTCGGTTACTAGGTGTTCACCATATGAATGATTTTTATCTCTATGTATGGGATGTGTATTGAAATATGAAATCTTGTGGTCTATTGTTAAGATTTGATATATATAGGTTAAACCTATAACTCACCAACATTTTTGTTGACGTTTTAAGCATGTTTATTCTCAGGTGATTATTAAGAGCTTCCGCTGTCGCATACTTAAATAAGGACGAGATTTGGAGTCCATGCTTGTATGATATTGTGTAAAAACTGCATTCAAGAAACTTATTTTGTTGTAACATAATTGTATTTTAAACCATTATGTAATGGTCGTGTGTAAACAGGATATTTTAGATTATCATTATTTGATAATCTACGTAAAGCTTTTTAAACCTTTATTGATGAAATAAAGGCTATGGTTTGTTTTAAAATGAATGCAATCTTTGAAAAATGTCTCATATAGAGGTCAAAACCTCGCAACGAAATCAATTAATATGGAACGTTTTTAATTAATAAGAACGGGACATTTCAGTTGGTATCAGAGCGTTGGTCTTAGAGAACCAGAATTTTGCATTAGTGTGTCTTATCGAGTTTGTTAGGATGCATTAGTGAGTCTGGACTTCGACCGTGTTTACTTGAAAAATGATTGCTTAACAAATTTTGTTGGAAACTATATATTTTTAACATGTGAATATTATGTGATATATTAATCTCTTAACGCGTTTAATATTATGTGATAGATGTCTACCTCTAGAACAAGTCCCATTGACTCATCTAATAATAATGAAGAGTCAAATGTAAATTGGAATGATTCGTGGACTGATTCACAAGTTCCCGAAGAGGAACCGGAAGAAGAGTCGGAACCGGAAGAAGAATCAGAACCGGAAGAAGAATCGGAACCGGATGAAGAAATAGAACCGGTGGGGGAAATAACAAAACGGTTAAGTAAAAGAAAATCCTCAACCAACTGACCAAGGTTAATTATGGTCAATGGTGTTTCCGCCAAGGAAGCAAAATATTGGGAGGATTACCAATTCTCCGATGAATCGGATTCCGACGAGAATTCCGATGATGTTATAGAAATTACCCCAACTGAATTTAAAAAGGCAAAAGAAAATAATAAGGGAAAGGGCATAAAAATAGAGAAATCTAATTCCAACCCCGATGAACTTTATATGTATCATCAACCCCCGAAGTCCTTAAGTTGTAACAATGACCCGGGAACCTCTAAACCACCAAGTTTTTCTAAACCAATGTGGAAAACGACGGCTCGTATTAGGGGAACATCATATATCCCTAGAAACTTGGTAAAACGAACCAAAACCAAAGAAGAAGAAACAAGCGAGTCGGAATAAGATAGTTGTATTCGTGTGGTGTAATATATGTAATATAGTGTGCTTATGCTTTATGATATATGTAAAAATTGCTTGTATTAATAAGTTTTTTTTTTTTTTTATGAATCTAACTCTTGTCTATTTTACAGTATAAAAACACAAAATGGATAGACAACCCAATATTTTAAGAGACCTACCCGGAGACATGATTGATGAAATCTTGTCTAGAGTCGGTCAGAATTCTTCGGCACAACTATTTAAGGCGAGATCAGTTTGTAAGACATTCGAAGAACGTTCCAAGAATGCCTTGGTTTATAAAAGGCTTTCGTTCGAAAGATGGGGGATATCACATTGGGAAATCCATAAGTTACGATGTGTTTACTTTGACACATATATTGCGGGGAACCCAAATGCTATTTTACGCAATGGGTTAAGAAATTATTTTGACTCAATATATCCGAATATTGGACTTCGTGATTTAGAAAAAGCGGCTAACATGCAACATAAAGAAGCATGTTATGCTTACGGATTAGTAATGTTCGCTTCTCACCAAAGTGAGAACAAGAACATCGGGCTACAACTATTAAACAAAACGTTCCCACAAGTGACGGAGTCGGTAATTGGGGTAAGAAATGATGTTTTTAGATTGTTACGGGACTGTTGGACATTACGTAACCCTCGTCCCTTTGATGACGTTACAACACGCTGTCTTATCAACGGCCATAACGGTTATGTTCCACAAGACCAAGGATGGGAAGTAATCCTAGTAAAACTAGAATGCATGACTTGTTTCTGGACGTATGAATTACGTGTCTTTATTGCCTTTGCTGAATGACTTGTGTACTAGCTAGAATTATCTTCACAACCATCTTGTATCAAATTTATTGTGTGCTATATTTCATGCTATATGTAAAATAAGCGGTATTATAAGTTTGTAAAATATTGTGTAAAAGTTTGAACGCGAAATATTATTATAATCAGTTTTTCATATAGAATTGTAGTAGTTGAATTGTATATTAGCTACTAAGTATGAACTTAACGGGTAGGTACTACCCGAATTTAAACTTATAAAACGCTAATATGAAGAAAAAGCTTTTATAAATGAGTTCATATTATGCTACAAAATACTATTAACTACTCTTAATATTCTGTATGATTAACTTGTTCCATTTGACTATTTTGAAGGAAATGGCACCGACTACTCGACACACCGTGAATATGAATGAAGAGGAATTCCGTACTTTGCTAGCTTCAAACATAGCCGCAGTACAGGCTGTGCTACATACCAACAATAACCTTGGATCTAGCAGTACAGAAAATCGTGTAGGATGCACCTACAAAGAATTCACTACCTGCAAACCTTTGGAATTTGATGGAACCGAAGGACCGATCGGATTGAAACGGTGGACCGAGAAGGTCGAATCGGTGTTTGCCATAAGTAAGTGTACTGAAGAGGACAAAGTGAAGTACGCTATGCATACCTTCACAGGTTCTGCATTAACATGGTGGAATACCTATCTAGAGCAAGTGGGACAAGACGATGCGTACGCACTACCGTGGTCAGCATTCAAGCACTTGATGAACGAGAAGTACCGTCCCAGAACCGAGGTCAATAAGATCAAGACAGAACTTGGAGGGTTACGAACCCAAGGATTTGATATTACCACGTACGAAAGACGATTCACAGAATTGTGCCTATTGTGTCCGGGAGCGTTCGAAGATGAGGAAGAGAAGATCGACGAGTTTGTGAAAGGATTACCGGAAAGAATCCAAGAAGATATAAGTTCACACGAGCCCGCCTCCATACAACAGGCATGTAGAATGGCTCACAAACTAGTGAACCAGATTGAAGAAAGAATTAAAGAACAGACTGCTGAAGAGGCCAATGTGAAGCAAGTCAAAAGAAAGTGGGAGGAAAACGGTGATAAGAATCGCCAATACAACAACAGCAATTACAATAATAATCGCAACAATTATCCCAACAATCGCAACATCAATCGCAACTACAACAAACGGCCCAACAACAACAACAACAACAACAACAACAACTACAACAATCATCCCAACAACAATAACAACCACAACAACAACAACAACAATCAGAAGCAGCTATGCCAAAGGTGTGAAAAGTATCACTCGGGGTTCTGCACCAAATTTTGCAACAAGTGTAAAATAAATGGTCATAGCGCGGCGAAGTGTGAGGTCTACGGACTAGGGGTTAACAGAACGAAAGGAACAAATGTTGTCGGAACGAGTAATGGCGGAGCAAGTAGTGTCGGAGCAAGTTATGCCAATGTAGTTTGTTATAAATGTTGAAAACCGGGCCACATTATTAGAAATTGTCCGAACCAGGAGAACACGAATGGACAAGGCCGCGGAAGTGTTTTCAATATTAATGCGGCAGAGGCACAGGAAGACCCGGAGCTTGTTACGGGTACGTTTCTTATTGACAATAAATCTGCTTACGTTTTATTTGATTCGGGTGTGGATAGAAGCTATATGAGTAGAGATTTTTGTGCTAAATTAATTTGTCCATTGACGCCTTTGGATAGTAAATTTTTACTCGAATTAGCAAATGGTAAATTAATTTCAGCAGATAATATATGTCGGAATCGAGAAATTAAACTGGTTAGCGAAACATTTAAGATTGACTTGATACCAGTAGAGTTAGGGAGTTTTGATGTGATAATCGGTATGGACTGGTTGAAAGAAGTGAAAGCAGAGATCGTTTGTTACAAAAATGCAATTCGCATTATACGAGAAAAAGGAAAACCCTTAATGGTGTACGGAGAAAAGGGCAACACGAAGCTACATCTTATTAGTAATTTGAAGGCACAAAAACTAATAAGAAAAGGTTGCTATGCTGTTCTAGCACACGTCGAGAAAGTACAAACTGAAGAAAAGAGCATCAATGATGTTCCCGTCGCAAAAGAATTTCCCGATGTATTTCCGAAAGAATTACCGGGATTACCCCCACATCGATCCGTTGAATTTCATATAGATCTTGTACCAGGAGCTGCACCAATAGCTCGTGCTCCTTACAGACTCGCACCCAGCGAGATGAAAGAACTGCAAAGCCAATTACAAGAACTTTTAGAGCGTGGTTTCATTCGACCAAGCACATCACCGTGGGGAGCTCCTGTTTTGTTTGTCAAGAAGAAAGATGGTACATTCAGGTTGTGTATCGACTACCGAGAGTTGAACAAACTTACCATCAAGAACCGCTACCCACTACCGAGAATCGACGACTTATTTGATCAACTACAAGGCTCGTCTGTTTATTCAAAGATTGACTTACGTTCCGGGTATCATCAAATGCGGGTGAAAGAAGATGATATTCCAAAGACTGATTTCAGAACACGTTACGGTCATTACGAGTTTATGGTCATGCCGTTTGGTTTAACTAATGCACCAGCTGTGTTCATGGACCTTATGAACCGAGTGTGTGGACCATACCTTGACAAGTTTGTCATTGTTTTCATTGATGACATACTTATTTACTCCAAGAATGACCAAGAACACGGTGAACATTTGAGAAAGGTGTTAGAAGTATTGAGGAAGGAAGAATTGTACGCAAAGTTTTCAAAGTGTGCATTTTGGTTGGAAGAAGTTCAATTCCTCGGTCACATAGTGAACAAAGAAGGTATTAAGGTGGATCCAGCAAAGATAGAAAATGTTGAAAAGTGGGAAACCCCGAAAACTCCGAAACACATACGCCAATTTTTAAAACTAGCTGGTTACTACAGAAGGTTCATCCAAGACTTTTCCAGAATAGCAAAACCCTTGACTGCATTAACGCATAAAGGGAATAAATTTGAATGGAATGATGAACAAGAGAAAGCGTTTCAGTTATTGAAGAAAAAGCTAACTACGGCACCTATATTGTCATTTCCTGAAGGGAATGATGATTTTGTGATTTATTGTGACGCATCAAAGCAAGGTCTCGGCTGTGTATTAATGCAACGAACGAAGGTGATTGCTTATGCGTCTAGACAATTGAAGATTCACGAACAAAATTATACGACGCATGATTTGGAATTAGGCGCGGTTGTTTTTGCATTAAAGACTTGGAGGCACTACTTATATGGGGTCAAAAGTATTATATATACCGACCACAAAAGTCTTCAACACATATTTAATCAGAAACAACTGAATATGAGGTAGAGTAGGTGGATTGAATTGTTGAATGATTACGACTTTGAGATTCGTTACCACTCGGGGAAGGCAAATGTGGTAGCCGATGCCTTGAGCAGGAAGGACAGAGAACCCATTCGAGTAAAATCTATGAATATAATGATTCATAATAACCTTACTACTCAAATAAAGGAGGCGCAACAAGGAGTTTTAAAAGAGGAAATTTAAAGGATGAAATACCCAAAGGATCGGAGAAGCATCTTAATATTCGGGAAGACGGAACCCGGTATAGGGCTGAAAGGATTTGGGTACCAAAATTTGGAGATATGAGAGAAATGGTACTTAGAGAAGCTCATAAAACCAGATACTCAATACATCCTGGAACGGGGAAGATGTACAAGGATCTCAAGAAACATTTTTCGTGGCCGGGTATGAAAGCCGATGTTGCTAAATACGTAGGAGAATGTTCGACGTGTTCTAAGGTCAAAGCTGAGCATCAGAAACCATCAGGTCTACTTCAACAACCCGAAATCCCAGAATGGAAATGGGAAAACATTACCATGGATTTAATCACTAAATTGCCAAGGACTGCAAGTGGTTTTGATACTATTTGGGTAATAGTTGATCGTCTCACCAAATCAGCACACTTCCTGCCAATAAGAGAAGATGACAAGATGGAGAAGTTAGCACGACTGTATTTGAAGGAAGTCGTCTCCAGACATGGAATACCAATCTCTATTATCTCTGATAGGGATGGCAGATTTATTTCAAGATTCTGGCAGACATTACAGCAAGCATTAGGAACTCGTCTAGACATGAGTACTGCCTATCATCCACAAACTGATGGGCAGAGCGAAAGGACGATACAAACGCTTGAAGACATGCTACGAGCATGTGTTATTGATTTCGGAAACAGTTGGGATCGACATCTACCGTTAGCAGAATTTTCCTACAACAACAGCTACCATTCAAGCATTGAGATGGCGCCATTTGAAGCACTTTATGGTAGAAAGTGCAGGTCTCCGATTTGTTGGAGTGAAGTGGGGGATAGACAGATTACGGGTCCGGAGATTATACAAGAAACTACCGAGAAGATCATCCAAATTCAACAACGGTTGAAAACCGCCCAAAGTCGACAAAAGAGCTACGCTGACATTAAAAGAAAAGATATAGAATTTGAAATTGGAGAGATGGTCATGCTTAAAGTTGCACCTTGGAAAGGCGTTGTTCGATTTGGTAAACGAGGGAAATTAAATCCAAGGTATATTGGACCATTCAAGATTATTGATCGTGTCGGACCAGTAGCTTACCGACTTGAGTTACCTCAACAACTCGCGGCTGTACATAACACTTTCCACGTCTCGAATTTGAAGAAATGTTTTGTTAAAGAAAATCTCACTATTCCGTTAGATGAAATCCAAATCAACGAAAAACTTCAATTCATCGAAGAACCCGTCGAAATAATGGATCGTGAGGTTAAAAGACTTAAGCAATACAAGATACCAATTGTTAAGGTTCGATGGAATGCTCGTAGAGGACCCGAGTTCACCTGGGAGCGTGAAGATCAGATGAAGAAGAAATACCCGCATCTATTTCCAGAAGATTCGTCAACACCTTCAACAGCTTAAAATTTCGGGATGAAATTTATTTAACGGGTAGGTACTGTAGTGACCCGAACTTTTACATGTTTATATATATTAATTGAGATTGATATTTACATGATTAAATGTTTCCAACATGTTAAGCAATCAAACTTGTTAAGACTTGATTAATTGAAATATGTTTCATATAGACAATTGACCACCCAAGTTGATCGGCGATTCACGAACGTTAAAACTTGTAAAAATGACATGACGATATATATATGGATATACATATGGCTAACATGAGATTATGATAAGTAAGTATCTCCATAAGTATATTAACAATGAGTTATATACATATAAACAAGACTACTAACTTAAGGATTTCGAAACGAGACATATATGTAACGATTATCGTTGTAACGACATTTAAATGTATATATATCATATTAAGATATATTAATATATCATAATATCATGATAATATAATAATTTAACATCTCATTGGATATAATAAACAATGGGTTAACAACATTAATTGAGATCGTTAACTTAAAGGTTTCAAAACAACACTTACATGTAACGACTAACGATGACTTAACGACTCAGTTAAAATGTATATACATGTAGTGTATTTAGATGTATTAAAATACTTTTGGAAGACTTCAAGACATATATCAAAACACTCATACTTAACAAAAATGGTTACAGTTACTTTCCCATTCTTTTCTTTCATCAAGAATTCTAGTCGTATTTTTACCCGTATTATACACAGCTTCAAAACGTACTTACTATGGGTATATACCAATAGGAACTAGCATGGGATTCCACTCTTGATTATGTCATATATGACTAATCAATTTTAACTTCTACCATGAGCTAGTCAACTAACTAGAACTCCTTTTAACCCCACTCACCACTCACCAATTACCACTCATCATTCACTCCATTTCACTTCCAATTCTCTTTCTAATTCTCTCTCAACACACCCACACTATTATGAACGTATTTTTCCAGTATTTAATCATCATCTTCATCAAAAATCACTTCAAGAATCAAGCTATAATCATCATAGGAAGAACACTTCAAGAACACTTCAAAAATCCCTTCAAGTTTACTAATTTACTTCCAAGCTTTCTAATCCATTCCAAGTAATCATCTAAGATCAAGAAACCTTTGTTATATACAGTAGGTTATCTTTCTTATTCAAGGTAATATTCATATTCAAACTTTGATTCAATTTCTATAACTATAAACTATCTTAATTCGAGTAAAAATCTTACTTGAACTTGTTTTTGTGTCATGATCCTACTTCAAGAACTTTCAAGCCATCCAAGATCCTTTGAAGCTAGATCATTTCTTGTCACTTCCAGTAGGTTTACCTACTAAACTTGAGGTAGTAATGATGTTCATAACATCATTCGATTCATATATATAAAACTATCTTATTCGTAGGTTTAAACTCGTAATCACTAGAACATAGTTTAGTTAATTCTAAACTTGTTCGCAAACAAAAGTTAATCCTTGTAACTTGACTTTTAAAATTAACTAAACACATGTTCTATATCTATATGATATGCTAACTTAATGATTTAAAACCCGGAAACACGAAAAACACCGTAAAACCGGATTTACGCCGTCGTAGTAACACCGCGGGCTGTTTTGGGTTAGTTAATTAAAAACTATGATAAACTTTGATTTAAAAGTTGTTATTCTGAGAAAATGATTTTTATTATGAACATGAAACTATATCCAAAAATTATGGTTAAACTCAAAGTGGAAGTATGTTTTCTAAAATGGTCATCTAGACGTCGTTCTTTCGACTGAAATGACTACCTTTACAAAAGTGACTTGTAACTTATTTTTTCCGACTATAAACCTATACTTTTTCTGTTTAGATTCATAAAATAGAGTTCAATATGAAACCATATCAATTTGATTCACTCAAAACGGATTTAAAATGAAGAAGTTATGGGTAAAACAAGATTGGATAATTTTTCTCATTTTAGCTACGTGAAAATTGGTAACAAATCTATTCCAACCATAACTTAATCAACTTGTATTGTATATTATGTAATCTTGAGATACCATAGACACGTATACAATGTTTTGACCTATCATGTTGACACATCTATATATATTTCGGAACAACCATAGACACTCTATATGTGAATGTTGGAGTTAGCTATACAGGGTTGAGGTTGATTCCAAAATATATATAGTTTGAGTTGTGATCAATACTGAGATACGTATACACTGGGTCGTGGATTGATTCAAGATAATATTTATCGATTTATTTCTGTACATCTAACTGTGGACAACTAGTTGTAGGTTATTAACGAGGACAGCTGACTTAATAAACTTAAAACATCAAAATATATTAAAAGTGTTGTAAATATATTTTGAACATACTTTGATATATATGTATATATTGTTATAGGTTCGTGAATCAACCAGTGGCCAAGTCTTACTTCCCGACGAAGTAAAAATCTGTGAAAGTGAGTTATAGTCCCACTTTTAAAATCTAATATTTTTGGGATGAGAATACATGCAGGTTTTATAAACGATTTACAAAATAGACACAAGTACGTGAAACTACATTCTATGGTTGAATTATCGAAATCGAATATGCCCCTTTTTATTAAGTCTGGTAATCTAAGAATTAGGGAACAGACACCCTAATTGACGCGAACCCTAAAGATAGATCTATTGGGCCTAACAAACCCCATCCAAAGTACCGGATGCTTTAGTACTTCGAAATTTATATCATATCCGAAGGGTGTCCCGGAATGATGGGGATATTCTTATATATGCATCTTGTTAATGTCGGTTACCAGGTGTTCACCATATGAATGATTTTTATCACTATGTATGGGATGTGTATTGAAATATGAAATCTTGTGGTCTATTGTTACGATTTGATATATATAGGTTAAACCTATAACTCACCAACATTTTTGTTGACGTTTAAAGCATGTTTATTCTCAGGTGAATATTAAGAGCTTCCGCTGTTGCATACTAAAATAAGGACAAGATTTGGAGTCCATGTTTGTATGATATTGTGTAAAAACTGCATTCAAGAAACTAATTTCGATGTAACATATTTGTATTGTAAACCATTATGTAATGGTCGTGTGTAAACAGGATATTTTAGATTATCATTATTTGATAATCTACGTAAAGCTTTTTAAACCTTTATTTATGAAATAAAGGTTATGGTTTGTTTTAAAAATGAATGCAGTCTTTGAAAAACGTCTCATATAGAGGTCAAAACCTCGCAACGAAATCAATTAATATGGAACGTTTTTAATCAATAAGAACGGGACATTTCATGGGTATCATCAAATGCGGGTGAAAGAAGATGATATTCCAAAGACTGCTTTCAGAACACGTTACGGTCATTACGAGTTTATGGTCATGCCATTTGGTTTAACTACTGCACCAGCTGTGTTCATGGACCTTATGAACCGAGTGTGTAGACCATACCTTGACAAGTTTTGTAGTGACCCGAACTTTTCCATGTTTATATATATTAATTGAGATTGATATTTACATGATTAAATGTTTCCAACATGTTAAGCAATCAAACTTGTTAAGACTTGATTAATTGAAATATGTTTCATATAGACAATTGACCACCCAAGTTGATCGGTGATTCACGAACGTTAAAACTTGTAAAAACTATATGATGACATATATATGGATATATATATATATATAGTTAACATGATAATATGATAAGAAAACATATCATAAAGTATATTAACAATGAACTACATATGTAAAAACAAGACTACTAACTTAATGATTTTTAAACGAGACATATATGTAACGATTATCGTTGTAAAGACATTTAATGTATATATATCATATTAAGAGATATTCATACATGATAATATCATGATAATATAATAATTTAAAATCTCATTTGATATTATAAACATTGGGTTAACAACATTTAACAAGATCGTTAACCTAAAGGTTTCAAAACAACACTTTCATGTAACGACTAACGATGACTTAACGACTCAGTTAAAATGTATATACATGTAGTGTTTTAATATGTATTTATACACTTTTGAAAGACTTCAATACACTTATCAAAATACTTCTACTTAACAAAAATGCTTACAATTACATCCTCGTTCAGTTTCATCAACAATTCTACTCGTATGCACCCGTATTCGTACTCGTACAATACACAGCTTTTAGATGTATGTACTATTGGTATATACACTTCAATGATCAGCTCTTAGCAGCCCATGTGAGTCACCTAACACATGTGGGAACCATCATTTGGCAACTAGCATGAAATATCTCATAAAATTACAAAAATATGAGTAATCATTCATGACTTATTTACATGAAAACAAAATTACATATCCTTTATATCTAATCCATACACCAACGACCAAAAACACCTACAAACACTTTCATTCTTCAATTTTCTTCATCTAATTGATCTCTCTCAAGTTCTATCTTCAAGTTCTAAGTGTTCTTCATAAATTCCAAAAGTTCTAGTTTCATAAAATCAAGAATACTTTCAAGTTTGCTAGCTCACTTCCAATCTTGTAAGGTGATCATCCAACCTCAAGAAATCTTTGTTTTTTACAGTAGGTTATCATTCTAATACAAGGTAATAATCATATTCAAACTTTGGTTCAATTTCTATAACTATAACAATCTTATTTCAAGTGATGATCTTACTTGAACTTGTTTTCGTGTCATGATTCTGCTTCAAGAACTTCGAGCCATCCAAGGATCCATTGAAGCTAGATCCATTTTTCTCTTTTCCAGTAGGTTTATCCAAGGAAATTAAGGTAGTAATGATGTTCATAACATCATTCGATTCATACATATAAAGCTATCTTATTCGAAGGTTTAAACTTGTAATCACTAGAACATAGTTTAGTTAATTCTAAACTTGTTCACAAACAAAAGTTAATCCTTCTAACTAGACTTTTAAAATCAACTAAACACATGTTATATATCTATATGATATGCTAACTTAATGATTTAAAACCTGGAAACACGAAAAACACCGTAAAACCGGATTTACGCCGTCGTAGTAACACCGCGGGCTGTTTTGGGTTAGTTAATTAAAAACTATGATAAACTTTGATTTAAAAATTGTTATTCTGAGAAAATGATTTTTATTATGAACATGAAACTATATCCAAAAATTATGGTTAAACTCAAAGTGGAAGTATGTTTTCTAAAATGGTCATCTAGACGTCGTTCTTTCGACTGAAATGACTACCTTTACAAAAACGACTTGTAACTTATTTTTCCGACTATAAACCTATACTTTTTCTGTTTAGATTCATAAAATAGAGTTCAATATGAAACCATAGCAATTTGATTCACTCAAAACGGATTTAAAATGAAGAAGTTATGGGTAAAACAAGATTGGATAATTTTTCTCATTTTAGCTACGTGAAAATTGGTAACAAATCTATTCCAACCATAACTTAATCAACTTGTATTGTATATTATGTAATCTTGAGATACCATAGACACGTATACAATGTTTCGACCTATCATGTCGACACATCTATATATATTTCGGAACAACCATAGACACTCTATATGTGAATGTTGGAGTTAGCTATACAGGGTTGAGGTTGATTCCAAAATATATATAGTTTGAGTTGTGATCAATACTGAGATACGTATACACTGGGTCGTGGATTGATTCAAGATAATATTTATCGATTTATTTCTGTACATCTAACTGTGGACAACTAGTTATAGGTTACTAACGAGGACAGCTGACTTAATAAACTTAAAACATCAAAATATATTAAAAGTGTTGTAAATATATTTTGAACATACTTTAATATATATGTATATATTGTTATAGGTTCGTGAATCAACAGTGGCCAAGTCTTACTTCCCGACGAAGTAAAAATCTGTGAAAGTGAGTTATAGTCCCACTTTTAAAATCTAATATTTTTGGGATGAGAATACATGCAGGTTTTATAAATGATTTACAAAATAGACACAAGTACGTGAAACTACATTCTATGGTTGAATTATCGAAATCGAATATGCCCCTTTTTATTAAGTCTGGTAATCTAAGAATTAGGGAACAGACACCCTAATTGACGCGAATCCTAAAGATAGATCTATTGGGCTTAACAAACCCCATCCAAAGTACCGGATGCTTTAGTACTTCGAAATTTATATCATATCCGAAGGGTGTCCCGGAATGATGGGGATATTCTTATATATGCATCTTGTTAATGTCGGTTACCAGGTGTTCACCATATGAATGATTTTTATCTCTATGTATGGGATGTGTATTGAAATATGAAATCTTGTGGTCTATTATTATGATTTGATATATATAGGTTAAACCTATAACTCACCAACATTTTTGTTGACGTTTTAAGCATGTTTATTCTCAGGTGATTATTAAGAGCTTCCGCTGTCGCATACTTAAATAAGGACAAGATTTGGAGTCCATGTTTGTATGATATTGTGTAAAAACTGCATTCAAGAAACTTATTTTGTTGTAACATATTTGTATTGTAAACCATTATGTAATGGTCGTGTGTAAACAGGATATTTTAGATTATCATTATTTGATAATCTACGTAAAGCTTTTTAAACCTTTATTGATGAAATAAAGGTTATGGTTTGTTTTAAAATGAATGCAGTCTTTGAAAAACGTCTCATATAGAGCTCAAAACCTCGCAACGAAATCAATTAATATGGAACGTTTTTAATCAATAAGAACGGGACATTTCAGTTGGTATCAGAGCGTTGGTCTTAGAGAACCAGAAAATTTGCATTAGTGTGTCTTATTGAGTTTGTTAGGATGCATTAGTGAGTCTGGACTTCGACCGTGTTTTCTTTAAAAATGATTGTTTAACATTTTTGTTGGAAACTATATATTTTTAACATATGAATATTATGTGATATATTAATCTCTTAACGTGTTTGATATTATGTGATAGATGTCTACCTCTAGAACAAGTCCCATTGACTCACCTAATAATAATGAAGAGTCAAATGTAAATTGGAATGATTTGTGGACTGATTCACAAGTTCCCGAAGAGGAACCGGAAGAAGAGTCGGAACCGGAAGAAGAATCGGAACCGGAAGAAGAATCGGAACCGGATGAAGAAATAGAACCGGTGGGGGAAATAATAAAACGGTTAAGTAAAAGAAAATCCTCAACCAACCGACCAAAGTTAATTATGGTCAATGGTGTTTCCGCCAAGGAAGCAAAATATTGGGAGGATTACCAATTCTCCGATGAATCGGATTCCGACGAGAATTCCGATGATGTTATAGAAATTACCCCAACTGAATTTAAAAAGGCAAAAGAAAATAATAAGGGAAAGGGCATAAAAATAGATAAATCTAATTCCAACCCCGATGAACTTTATATGTATCGTCAACCCCCGAAGTCCTTAAGTTGTAACAATGACCCGGGAACCTCTAAACCACCAGGTTTTTCTAAACCAATGTGGACAACGACGGCTCGTATTAGGGGAACATCATATATCCCTAGAAACTTGGCAAAACGAACCAAAACCGAAGAAGAAGAAACGAGCGAGTCGGAATAAGATAGTTGTATTCGCGTGGTGTAATATATGTAATATAGTGTTCTTATGCTTTATGATATATGTAAAAATTGCTTGTATTAATAAGTATTTTTTTATGAATCTAACTCTTGTCTATTTTACAGTTTAAAAACACAAAATGGATAGACAACCCAATATTTTAAGAGACCTACCCGGAGACATGATTGATGAAATCTTGTCTAGAGTCGGCCAGAATTCTTCGGCATAACTATTTAAGGCGAGATCAGTTTGTAAGACATTCGAAGAACGTTCCAAGAATGTCTTGGTTTATAAGAGACTTTCGTTTGAAAGATGGGGGATATCACATTGGGAAACCCATAAGTTACGATGTGTTTACTTTGACGCATATATTGCGGGGAACCCAAATGCTATTTTACGCAATGGGTTAAGAAATTATTTTGACTCAATATATCCGAATATTGGACTTCGTGATTTAGAAAAAGCGGCTAACATGCAACATAAAGAAGCATGTTATGCTTACGGATTAGTAATGTTCGCTTCTCACCAAAGTGAGAACAAGAACATCGGGCTACAACTATTAAACAAAACGTTTCCACAAGTGACGGAGTCGGTAATTGGGGTAAGAAATGAGGTTTTTAGATTATTACGGGACTGTTGGACATTACGTAACCCTCGTCCCTTTGATGACGTTACAACACGCTGTCTTATCAACGGCCATAACGGTTATGTTGCACAAGACCAAGGATGGGAAGTAGTCCTAGTAAAACCAGAATGCATGACTTGTTTCTGGACGTATGAATTACGTGTCTTTATTGCCTTTGCTGAACGACTTGTGTACTAGCTAGAATTGTCTTCACAACTATCTTGTATCAAAGTTATTGTGTGCTATATTTCATGCTTTATGTAAAATAAGCGGTATTGTAAGTTTGTAAAATATTGTATAAAAGTTTGAACGCGAAATATTATTATAATCAGTTTTTCATATAGAATTGTAGTAGTTGAATTGTATATTAGCTACTAAGTATGAACTTAACGGGTAGGTACTACCCGAATTTAAACTTATAAAACGCTAATATGAAGAAAAAGCTTTTATAAATGAGTTCATATTATGCTACGAAATACTATTAACTACTCTTAATATTCTGTATGATTAACTTGTTCCATTTAACTATTTTGAAGGAAATGGCACCGACTACTCGACACACCGTGAATATGAATGAAGAGGAATTCCGTACTTTTCTAGCTTCAAACATAGCCGCAGTACAGGCTGCGCTACATACCAACAATAACCTTGGATCTAGCAGTACAGGAAATCGTGTAGGATGCACCTACAAAGAATTCACTGCCTGCAAACCTTTGGAATTTGATGGAACCGAAGGACCGATCGGATTGAAACGGTGGACAGAGAAGGTTGAATCGGTGTTTGCCATAAGTAAGTGTACTGAAGAGGACAAAGTGAAGTACGCTACGCATACCTTTACAGGTTCTGCGTTAACATGGTGGAATACCTATCTAGAGCAAGTGGGACAAGATGATGCGTACGCACTACCGTGGTCAGCATTCAAGCACTTGATGAACGAGAAGTACCGTCCCAGAACCGAGGTCAATAAGCTCAAGACAGAACTTAGAGGGTTACGAACCCAAGGATTTGATATTACCACGTATGAAAGACGATTCACAGAATTGTGCCTATTGTGTCCGGGAGCATTCGAAGATGAGGAAGAGAAGATCGACGCGTTTGTGAAAGGATTACCGGAAAGAATCCAAGAAGATATAAGTTCACACGAGCCCGCCTCCATACAACAGGCATGTAGAATGGCTCACAAATTAGTGAACCAGATTGAAGAAAGAATTAAAGAACAGACTGCTGAAGAGGCCAATGTGAAGCAAGTCAAAAGAAAGTGGGAGGAAAACGGTGATAAGAATCACCAATACAACAACAACAGCAATTACAACAATAATCGCAACAATTATCCCAACAATCGCAACATCAATCGCAACTACAACAAACGGCCCAACAACAACAACAACAACAACAACAACTACAACAATCATCCCAACAACAATAATAACCGCAACAACAACAACAATCAGAAGCAGCTATGCCAAAGGTGTGAAAAGAATCACTCGGGGTTCTGCACCAAATTTTGCAACAAGTGTAAAAGAAATGGTCATAGCGCGGCGAAGTGTGAGGTCTACGGACCAGGGGTTAATAGAACGAAAGGAACAAATGGTGTCGGAACGAGTAATGGCGGAGCAAGTAGTGTCGGAGCAAGTTATGCCAATGTAGTTTGTTATAAATGTGGAAAACCAGGCCACATTATTAGAAATTGCCCGAACCAGGAGAACACGAATGGACAAGGCCGTGGAAGAGTTTTCAATATTAATGCGGTAGAGGCACAGGAAGACCCGGAGCTTGTTACGGGTACGTTTCTTATTGACAATAAATCTGCTTACGTTTTATTTGATTCGGGTGCGGATAGAAGCTATATGAGTAGAGATTTTTGTGCTAAATTAAGTTGTCCATTGACGCCTTTGGATAGTAAATTTTTACTCGAATTAGCAAATGGTAAATTAATTTCAGCAGATAATATATGTCGGAATCGAGAAATTAAACTGGTTAGCGAAACATTTAAGATTGATTTGATACCAGTAGAGTTAGGGAGTTTTGATGTGATAATCGGTATGGACTGGTTGAAAGAAGTGAAAGCAGAGATCGTTTGTTACAAAAATGCAATTCGCATTATACGAGAAAAAGGAAAACCCTTAATGGTGTACGGAGAAAAGGGCAACACGAAGCTACATCTTATTAGTAATTTGAAGGCACAAAAACTAATAAGAAAAGGTTGCTATGCTGTTCTAGCACACGTCGAGAAAGTACAAACTGAAGAAAAGAGCATCAATGATGTTCCCATTGCAAAAGAATTTCCCGATGTATTTCCGAAAGAATTACCGGGATTACCCCCACATCGATCCGTTGAATTTCAAATAGATCTTGTACCAGGAGCTGCACCAATAGCTCGTGCTCCTTACAGACTCGCACCCAGCGAGATGAAAGAACTGCAAAGCCAATTACAAGAACTTTTAGAGCGTGGTTTCATTCGACCAAGCACATCACCGTGGGGAGCTCCTGTTTTGTTTGTCAAGAAGAAAGATGGTACATTCAGGTTGTGTATCGACTACCGAGAGTTGAACAAACTTACCATCAAGAACCGCTACCCACTACCGAGAATCGACGACTTATTTGATCAACTACAAGGCTCGTCTGTTTATTCAAAGATTGACTTACGTTCCGGGTATCATCAAATGCGGGTGAAAGAAGATGATATTCCAAAGACTGCTTTCAGAACACGTTACGGTCATTACGAGCTTATGGTCATGCCGTTTGGTTTAACTAATGCACCAGCTGTGTTCATGGACCTTATGAACCGAGTGTGTGGACCATACCTTGACAATTTTGTCATTGTTTTCATTGATGACATACTTATTTACTCAAAGAATGACCAAGAACACGGTGAACATTTGAGAAAGGTGTTAGAAGTATTGAGGAAGGAAGAATTGTACGCTAAGTTTTCAAAGTGTGCATTTTGGTTGGAAGAAGTTCAATTCCTCGGTCACATAGTGAACAAAGAAGGTATTAAGGTGGATCCGGCAAAGATAGAAACTGTTGAAAAGTGGGAAACCCCGAAAACTCCGAAACACATACGCCAGTTTTTAGGACTAGCTGGTTACTACAGAAGGTTCATCCAAGACTTTTCCAGAATAGCAAAACCCTTGACTGCATTAACGCATAAAGGGAAGAAATTTGAATGGAATGATGAACAAGAGAAAGCGTTTCAGTTATTGAAGAAAAAGCTAACTACGGCACCTATATTGTCATTGCCTGAAGGGAATGATGATTTTGTGATTTATTGTGATGCATCAAAGCAAGGTCTCGGTTGTGTATTAATGCAACGAACGAAGGTGATTGCTTATGCCTCTAGACAATTGAAGATTCACGAACAAAATTATACGACGCATGATTTGGAATTAGGCGCGGTTGTTTTTGCATTAAAGACTTGGAGGCACTACTTATATGGGGTCAAAAGTATTATATATACCGACCACAAAAGTCTTCAACACATATTTAATCAGAAACAACTGAATATGAGGCAGCGTAGGTGGATTGAATTATTGAATGATTACGACTTTGAGATTCGTTACCACCCGGGGAAGGCAAATGTGGTAGCCGATGCCTTGAGCAGGAAGGACAGAGAACCCATTCGAGTAAAATCTATGAATATAATGATTCATAATAACATTACTACTCAAATAAAGGAGGCGCAACAAGGAGTTTTAAAAGAGGGAAATTTAAAGGATGAAATACCCAAAGGATCGGAGAAGCATCTTAATATTCGGGAAGACGGAACCCGGTATAGGGCTGAAAGGATTTGGGTACCAAAATTTGGAGATATGAGAGAAATGGTACTTAGAGAAGCTCATAAAACCAGATACTCAATACATCCTGGAACGGGGAAGATGTACAAGGATCTCAAGAAACATTTTTGGTGGCCGGGTATGAAAGCCGATGTTGCTAAATACGTAGGAGAATGTTTGACGTGTTCTAAGGTCAAAGCTGAGCATCAGAAACCATCAGGTCTACTTCAACAACCCGAAATCCCGGAATGGAAATGGGAAAACATTACCATGGATTTCATCACTAAATTGCCAAGGACTGCAAGTGGTTTTGATACTATTTGGGTAATAGTTGATCGTCTCACCAAATCAGCACACTTCCTACCAATAAGAGAAGATGACAAGATGGAGAAGTTAGCAAGACTGTATTTGAAGGAAGTCGTCTCCAGACATGGAATACCAATCTCTATTATCTCTGATAGGGATGGCAGATTTATTTCAAGATTCTGGCAGACATTACAGCAAGCATTAGGAACTCGTCTAGACATGAGTACTGCCTATCATCCACAAACTGATGGGCAGAGTGAAAGGACGATACAAACGCTTGAAGACATGCTACGAGCATGTGTTATTGATTTCGGAAACAGTTGGGATCGACATCTACCATTAGCAGAATTTTCCTACAACAACAGCTACCATTCAAGCATTGAGATGGCGCCGTTTGAAGCACTTTATGGTAGAAAGTGCAGGTCTCCGATTTGTTGGAGTGAAGTGGGGGATAGACAGATTACGGGTCTGGAGATTATACAAGAAACTACCGAGAAGATCATCCAAATTCAACAACGGTTGAAAACCGCCCAAAGTCGACAAAAGAGCTACGCTGACATTAAAAGAAAAGATATAGAATTTGAAATTGGAGAGATGGTCATGCTTAAAGTTTCACCTTGGAAAGGCGTTGTTCGATTTGGTAAACGAGGGAAATTAAATCCAAGGTATATTGGACCATTCAAGATTATTGATCGTGTCGGACCAGTAGCTTACCGACTTGAGTTACCTCAACAACTCGCGGCTGTACATAACACTTTCCACGTCTCGAATTTGAAGAAATGTTTTGCTAAAGAAGATCTCACTATTCCGTTAGATGAAATCCAAATCAACGAAAAACTTCAATTCATCGAAGAACCCGTCGAAATAATGGATCGTGAGGTTAAAAGACTTAAGCAAAACAAGATACCAATTGTTAAGGTTCGATGGAATGCTCGTAGAGGACCCGAGTTCACCTGGGAGCGTGAAGATCAGATGAAGAAGAAATACCCGCATCTATTTCCAGAAGATTCGTCAACACCTTCAACAGCTTAAAATTTCGGGACGAAATTTATTTAACGGGTAGGTACTGTAGTGACCCGAACTTTTCTATGTTTATATATATTAATTGAGATTGATATTTACATGATTAAATGTTTCCAACATGTTAAGCAATCAAACTTGTTAAGACTTGATTAATTGAAATATGTTTCATATAGACAATTGACCACCCAAGTTGATCGGTGATTCACGAACGTTAAAACTTGTAAAAACTATATGATGACATATATATGGATATATATATATAGTTAACATGATAATATGATAAGAAAACATATCATAAAGTATATTAACAATGAACTACATATGTAAAAACAAGACTACTAACTTAATGATTTTTAAACGAGACATATATGTAACGATTATCGTTGTAAAGACATTTAATGTATATATATCATATTAAGAGATATTCATACATGATAATATCATGATAATATAATAATTTAAAATCTCATTTGATATTATAAACATTGGGTTAACAACATTTAACAAGATCGTTAACCTAAAGGTTTCAAAACAACACTTTCATGTAACGACTAACGATGACTTAACGACTCAGTTAAAATGTATATACATGTAGTGTTTTAATATGTATTTATACACTTTTGAAAGACTTCAATACACTTATCAAAATACTTCTACTTAACAAAAATGCTTACAATTACATCCTCGTTCAGTTTCATCAACAATTCTACTCGTATGCACCCGTATTCGTACTCGTACAATACACAGCTTTTAGATGTATGTACTATTGGTATATACACTTCAATGATCAGCTCTTAGCAGCCCATGTGAGTCACCTAACACATGTGGGAACCATCATTTGGCAACTAGCATGAAATATCTCATAAAATTACAAAAATATGAGTAATCATTCATGACTTATTTACATGAAAACAAAATTAAATATCCTTTATATCTAATCCATACACCAACGACCAAAAACACCTACAAACACTTTCATTCTTCAATTTTCTTCATCTAATTGATCTCTCTCAAGTTCTATCTTCAAGTTCTAAGTGTTCTTCATAAATTCCAAAAGTTCTAGTTTCATAAAATCAAGAATACTTTCAAGTTTGCTAGCTCACTTCCAATCTTGTAAGGTGATCATCCAACCTCAAGAAATCTTTGTTTTTTACAGTAGGTTATCATTCTAATACAAGGTAATAATCATATTCAAACTTTGGTTCAATTTCTATAACTATAACAATCTTATTTCAAGTGATGATCTTACTTGAACTTGTTTTCGTGTCATGATTCTGCTTCAAGAACTTCGAGCCATCCAAGGATCCATTGAAGCTAGATCCATTTTTCTCTTTTCCAGTAGGTTTATCCAAGGAAATTAAGGTAGTAATGATGTTCATAACATCATTCGATTCATACATATAAAGCTATCTTATTCGAAGGTTTAAACTTGTAATCACTAGAACATAGTTTAGTTAATTCTAAACTTGTTCGCAAACAAAAGTTAATCCTTCTAACTTGACTTTTAAAATCAACTAAACACATGTTCTATATCTATATGATATGCTAACTTAATGATTTAAAACCTGGAAACACGAAAAACACCGTAAAACCGGATTTACGCCGTCGTAGTAACACCGCGGGCTGTTTTGGGTTAGTTAATTAAAAACTATGATAAACTTTGATTTAAAAATTGTTATTCTGAGAAAATGATTTTTATTATGAACATGAAACTATATCCAAAAATTATGGTTAAACTCAAAGTGGAAGTATGTTTTCTAAAATGGTCATCTAGACGTCGTTCTTTCGACTGAAATGACTACCTTTACAAAAACGACTTGTAACTTATTTTTCCGACTATAAACCTATACTTTTTCTGTTTAGATTCATAAAATAGAGTTCAATATGAAACCATAGCAATTTGATTCACTCAAAACGGATTTAAAATGAAGAAGTTATGGGTAAAACAAGATTGGATAATTTTTCTCATTTTAGCTACGTGAAAATTGGTAACAAATCTATTCCAACCATAACTTAATCAACTTGTATTGTATATTATGTAATCTTGAGATACCATAGACACGTATACAATGTTTCGACCTATCATGTCGACACATCTATATATATTTCGGAACAACCATAGACACTCTATATGTGAATGTTGGAGTTAGCTATACAGGGTTGAGGTTGATTCCAAAATATATATAGTTTGAGTTGTGATCAATACTGAGATACGTATACACTGGGTCGTGGATTGATTCAAGATAATATTTATCGATTTATTTCTGTACATCTAACTGTGGACAACTAGTTATAGGTTACTAACGAGGACAGCTGACTTAATAAACTTAAAACATCAAAATATATTAAAAGTGTTGTAAATATATTTTGAACATACTTTAATATATATGTATATATTGTTATAGGTTCGTGAATCAACAGTGGCCAAGTCTTACTTCCCGACGAAGTAAAAATCTGTGAAAGTGAGTTATAGTCCCACTTTTAAAATCTAATATTTTTGGGATGAGAATACATGCAGGTTTTATAAATGATTTACAAAATAGACACAAGTACGTGAAACTACATTCTATGGTTGAATTATCGAAATCGAATATGCCCCTTTTTATTAAGTCTGGTAATCTAAGAATTAGGGAACAGACACCCTAATTGACGCGAATCCTAAAGATAGATCTATTGGGCTTAACAAACCCCATCCAAAGTACCGGATGCTTTAGTACTTCGAAATTTATATCATATCCGAAGGGTGTCCCGGAATGATGGGGATATTCTTATATATGCATCTTGTTAATGTCGGTTACCAGGTGTTCACCATATGAATGATTTTTATCTCTATGTATGGGATGTGTATTGAAATATGAAATCTTGTGGTCTATTATTATGATTTGATATATATAGGTTAAACCTATAACTCACCAACATTTTTGTTGACGTTTTAAGCATGTTTATTCTCAGGTGATTATTAAGAGCTTCCGCTGTCGCATACTTAAATAAGGACAAGATTTGGAGTCCATGTTTGTATGATATTGTGTAAAAACTGCATTCAAGAAACTTATTTTGTTGTAACATATTTGTATTGTAAACCATTATGTAATGGTCGTGTGTAAACAGGATATTTTAGATTATCATTATTTGATAATCTACGTAAAGCTTTTTAAACCTTTATTGATGAAATAAAGGTTATGGTTTGTTTTAAAATGAATGCAGTCTTTGAAAAACGTCTCATATAGAGCTCAAAACCTCGCAACGAAATCAATTAATATGGAACGTTTTTAATCAATAAGAACGGGACATTTCAAGTTTGTCATTGTTTTCATTGATGACATACTTATTTACTCAAAGAATGACCAAGAACACGGTGAATATTTGAGAAAGGTGTTAGAAGTATTGAGGAAGGAAGAATTGTACGCTAAGTTTTCAAAGTGTGCATTTTGGTTGGAAGAAGTTCAATTCCTCGGTCACATAGTGAACAAAGAAGGTATTAAGGTGGATCCGGCAAAGATAGAAACTGTTGAAAAGTGGGAAACCCCGAAAACTCCGAAACACATACGCCAGTTTTTAGGACTAGCTGGTTACTACAGAAGGTTCATCCAAGACTTTTCCAGAATAGCAAAACCCTTGACTGCATTAACGCATAAAGGGAAGAAATTTGAATGGAATGATGAACAAGAGAAAGCGTTTCAGTTATTGAAGAAAAAGCTAACTATGGCACCTATATTGTCATTGCCTGAAGGGAATGATGATTTTGTGATTTATTGTGACTCATCAAAGCAAGGTCTCGGTTGTGTATTAATGCAACGAACGAAGGTGATTGCTTATGCGTCTAGACAATTGAAGATTCACGAGAAAAATTATACGACGCATGATTTGGAATTAGGCGTGGTTGTTTTTGCATTATAGACTTGGAGGCACTACTTATATGGGGTCAAAAGTATTATATATACCGACCACAAAAGTCTTCAACACATATTTAATCAGAAACAACTGAATATGAGGCAGCGTAGGTGGATTGAATTGTTGAATGATTATGACTTTGAGATTCGTTACCACCCGGGGAAGGCAAATGTGGTAGCCGATGCCTTGAGCAGGAAGGACAGAGAACCCATTCGAGTAAAATCTATGAATATAATGATTCATAATAATCTTACTACTCAAATAAAGGAGGCGCAACAAGGAGTTTTAAAAGAAGGAAATTTAAAGGATGAAATACCCAAAGGATCGGAGCAGCATCTTAATATTCGGGAAGACGGAACCCGGTATAGGGCTGAAAGGATTTGGGTACCAAAATTTGGAGATATGAGAGAAATGGTACTTAGAGAAGCTCATAAAACCAGATACTCAATACATCCTGGAACGGGGAAGATGTACAAGGATCTCAAGAAACATTTTTGGTGGCCGGGTATGAAAGCCGATGTTGCTAAATACGTAGGAGAATGTTTGACGTGTTCTAAGGTCAAAGCTGAGCATCAGAAACCATCAGGTCTACTTCAACAACCCGAAATCTCAGAATGGAAATGGGAAAACATTACCATGGATTTCATCACTAAATTGCCAAGGACTGCAAGTGGTTTTGATACTATTTGGGTAATAGTTGATCGTCTCACCAAATCAGCACACTTCCTGCCAATAAGAGAAGATGACAAGATGGAGAAGTTAGCACAACTGTATTTGAAGGAAGTCATCTCCAAACATGGAATACCAATCTCTATTATCTCCGATAGGGATGGCAGATTTATTTCAAGATTCTGGCAGACATTACAGCAAGCATTAGGAACTCGTCTAGACATGAGTACTGTCTATCATCCACAAACTGATGGGCAGAGCAAAAGGACGATACAAACTCTTGAAGACATGCTACGAGCATGTGTTATTGATTTCGGAAACAGTTGGGATCGACATCTACCGTTAGCAGAATTTTCCTACAACAACAGCTACCATTCAAGCATTGAGATGGCGCCTTTTGAAGAACTTTATGGTAGAAAGTGCAGGTCTCCGATTTGTTGGAGTGAAGTGGGGGATAGACAGATTACGGGTCCAGAGATTATACAAGAAACTACCGAGAAGATCATCCAAATTCAACAACGGTTGAAAACCGCCCAAAGTCGACAAAAGAGCTACGCTGACATTAAAAGAAAAGATATAGAATTTAAAATTGGAGAGATGGTCATGCTTAAAGTTGCACCTTGGAAAGGCGTTGTTCGATTTGGTAAACGAGGGAAATTAAATCCAAGGTATATTGGACCATTCAAGATTATTGATCGTGTCGGACCAGTAGCTTACCAACTTGAGTTACCTCAACAACTCGTGACTGTACATAACACTTTCCACGTCTCAAATTTGAAGAAATTTTTTGTTAAAGAAGATCTCACTATTCCGTTAGATGAAATCCAAATCAACGAAAAACTCCAATTCATCGAAGAACCCGTCAAAATAATGGATCGTGAGGTTAAAAGACTTAAGCAAAACAAGATACCAATTGTTAAGGTTCGATGGAATGCTTGTAGAGGACCCGAGTTCACCTGGGAACGAGAAGATCAGATGAAGAAGAAATACCCGCATTTATTTCCAGAAAATACATCAACACCTCCAACTGCTTAAAATTTCGGGACGAAATTTATTTAACGGGTAGGTACTGTAGTGACCCGAATTTTTCCATGTTTATATATATATATATATATATATATATATATATATATATATATATATATATATATATATATATATATATTAAATGAAATTGTTATTTACATAATTAAATGTTTCCAACATGTTAAGCAATCAAACTTGTTAAGACTTGATTAATTGAAATATGTTTCATATAGACAATTGACCACCCAAGTTGACCGGTGATTCACGAACGTTAAAACTTGTAAAAACTATATGATGACATATATATGGATATATATATAGTTAACATGATACTATGATAAGTGAACATATCATTAAGTATATTAACAATGAACTACATATGTAAAAACAAGACTACTAACTTAATGATTTTTAAACGAGACATATATGTAACGATTATCATTGTAAAGACATTTAATGATATTCATACATGATAATATCATGATAATATAATAATTTAAAATCTCATTTGATATTATAAATATTGGGTTAACAGCATTTAACAAGATCGTTAACCTAAAGGTTTCAAAACAACACTTACATGTAACGACTAACGATGACTTAACGACTCAGTTAAAATGTATATACATGTAGTATTTTAATATGTATTTATACACTTTTGAAAGACTTCGATACACTTATCAAAATACTTCTACTTATTAAAAATGCTTACAATTACATCCTCGTTCAGTTTCATCAACAATTCTACTCGTATGCACCCGTATTCGTACTCGTACAATACACAGCTTTTAGATGTATGTACTATTGGTATATACACTCCAATGATCAGCTCTTAGCAGCCCATGTGAGTCACCTAACACATGTGGGAACCATCATTTGGCAACTAGAATGAAATATCTCATAAAATTACAAAAATATGAGTAATCATTCATGACTTATTTACATGAAAACAAAATTACATATCCTTTATATCTAATCCATACACCAACGACCAAAAACACCTACAAACACTTTCATTCTTCAATTTTCTTCATCTAATTGATCTCTCTCAAGTTCTATCTTCAAGTTCTAAGTGTTCTTCATAAATTCTACAAGTTCTAGTTACATAAAATCAAGAATAATTTCAAGTAGAAATCTTTGTTTCTTACATTAGGTTATCATTCTAATACAAGGTAATAATCATATTCAAACTTTGGTTCAATTTCTATAACTATAACAATCTTATTTCAAGTGATGATCTTACTTGAACTTATTTTCGTGTCATGATTCTGCTTCAAGAACTTCGAGCCATCCAAGGATCCGTTGAAGCTAGATCCATTTTTCTCTTTTCCAGTAGGTTTATCCAAGGAACTTAAGGTAGTAATGATATTCATAACATCATTCAATTCATACATATAAAGCTATCTTATTCGAAGGTTTAAACTTGTAATCACTAGAACATAGTTTAGTTAATTCTAAACTTGTTCGCAAACAAAAGTTAATCCTTCTAACTTGACTTTTAAAATCAACTAAACACATGTTCTATATCTATATGATATGCTAACTTAATGATTTGAAACCTGGAAACACGAAAAACACCGTAAAACTGGATTTACGCCGTCGTAGTAACACTGCGGGCTGTTTTGGGTTAGTTAATTAAAAACTATGATAAACTTTGATTTAAAAGTTGTTATTCTGAGAAAATGATTTTTATTATGAACATGAAACTATATCCAAAAATTATGGTTAAACTCAAAGTGGAAGTATGTTTTCTAAAATGGTCATCTAGACGTCGTTCTTTCGATTGAAATGACTACCTTTACAAAAATGACTTGTAACTTACTTTTCCGACTATAAACCTATACTTTTTCTATTTAGATTCATAAAATAGAGTTCAATATGAAACCATAGCAATTTGATTCACTCAAAACGGATTTAAAATGAAGAAGTTATGGGTAAAACAAGATTGGATAATTTTTCTCATTTTAGCTACGTGAAAATTGCTAACAAATCTATTCCAACCATAACTTAATCAACTTGTATTGTATATTATGTAATCTTGAGATACCATAGACACGTATACAATGTTTTGACCTATCATGTCGACACATCTATATATATTTCGGAACAACCATAGACACTCTATATGTGAATGTTGGAGTTAGCTATACAGGGTTGAGGTTGATTCCAAAATATATATAGTTTGAGTTGTGATCTGAAGGTATTTCGTATGCCCGAGAGACATATTAAATTAATGTGGCTAATGTGTTATGATCCAAGTCGGGTCATACCCAATAACAATCTTACCGACACTTTATATGTATTTAATCTTAACGATTGGGTCGTTAAATAAATACGCGACACTTGGATTTTAGAAAATCGGTTTTCTAAAATAATATCACTTGAGATAAATTATTTGGATAATTTATATATAATTGTTTATAAGTATTAAATGATTATATTGTGTTATATTTTATAAAAAGTTTATAAAATGTGAAAGTAACATAACAAATACATGTTTTATATATATATAACATATTTATATATATGTAAAGACATTGTTATAAAATAAGGGGGAGTGCAGATTTTGGGACTCCAAGACTCCCATGCTTGCCTCATTTTGTTACTTTTAAGACTTCACAAGTCCTAACGTGCATGTGCAACTCAAGGACCAAGGTTTGAACAAGTCTCTCAAGTGCAACTAGATATTTGAAGTGAGAAAAAAAACTGCACAGCCCCATTCTGAATAGGCTGCTGGCCGTGACCCCTTTTGCACTCAAAGGGTGTTCTAATTTTTCTTTTAAAGCTCAAATCTAGTGTCAAATAAAATCCTAACTAAAGGCTAGGGTGTTGGTGTATAGTTTGGGGTATTTCTCCTTGAGGTTTCATCACTTTGGAGCTTGCTTTCATCATCATATTCCAAGCTTGCTGCTGTCCAAATTCAGCACAATATCCACCATTGAAGAGGTATAAACTCTCTTCATTTCTTGTTAATTAGTAAGCATCATTTCACAACTTGATCCAAGATGGGATTTAGCTTTATTTGGTTTAATGATAACAAGTTAAATTGGTAATTTCGCGCTTCCGTTTTATAATGATTCTTAATGGTTTTAAGAGTTTCATACTTGTTAAATCCCAACATTGGTATCTAGAGCCGAAGTTGTTGAAATATGCTTCGAATTATTGTTTTAAACCCACTAAATTTGCAATCTATAAACATGCATGAATGTGGAATGCAAAAATAATTGGGTTTGGGTGGGTGTATTCATAGTGCCGAATGGTATAGACCCAAAAGTGGGTTTTGGGTTGCTTCCATTTGGTCATATTTGGTTGCATGTTGATGTTCACAATCTATGCCTTGACCTTGTGTTTAGTTGAATGTTTGAATGAATTGTATGATTCATATGGCTTGTAATATTATTCATTCATATGGCATGTAATATTTATTTTGGCTATGTAATTTGTTTTACATTTGGTATGTAAAATAGAATAGGTTGTATTTTCATTTTCTAGATAAAATGTATTAGGGTACATATTTTGTAAAAATGAAGATACAAGATGATGAAGACTTGAAGAACACAAGGAGCATATAGATGCAAGGTTAAGTGGGAGATTTGAAATCTCCTACTTTGTATTATTACCCCTTACCCGTTGACATTTGTTTTCGGCTAAACAAATGTCCACCAAAATGGCTAGATTGTGAACAAACTTGTTTTGCATGTGTGGTTGTTTGTATGTTTATTGTGTTTGTATGTTTGGTTGATACAATTAATTACAAGATAACAACAAGCATAACGACAATTTAATTGGTTAAATTAGACATATTAATGACATGCAAAATGACAATTTAATTGGTTAAATTAAAAGCAACTAAAGACCTTAATAAATGGTTATTAAGAACAAGAAAAGGATCACATATATATAAAATGGTTTATATCAAGTAATTGGCAAATTACAAGACTTGAAAATGGATTTCAAATGAACCATACACTAAATGCATGTTGGTGTATGGCATAAATGTTTTCTTAAACTAGAATTAACGAAAACTTAAAATCCCTTAATCGACAAGGTAAACAAGTTTAAACGCTATCCTTTTTGTGGGACACTTAAACATAGTAGGGAACTCATAATGGGATAAAGGTCACCTAACCGTTATGAGCTAACTAATATGGTTAAAGTAAAATTCGCATACTTGTGGGATAAAGGTCACCTAACCACTTGTATGTTAATTTTACATGTTTACACAAGTAGGACGACTTGATTTGGGAATCATGAACTTAGGATCACCAAAGCATGAGGAACAAATAGGCGTTGATGGGATAAATATGCCGTGCAAAAGGATTGCATGATCCCATAATATAGAAGTTGCAAAAGGATTGCAATTGCATATAAATGACTACCTAGCTAAATCAAATAACGGGATAAAGGTCACCTAACCGAAATTTGATTTACCGTTGGATTCTAATATTTAATAAAACAATTATATATAAAAGGGTATTATTTATTAAATTTAAAATCGATACTTAAATGAACTTTGTTAATTTTGTAGATGGCCGTAAATAACAACAACATGCAAAATGCACCACTTAACCTAAACAACCTATCATTAAGGTCTCTCCTCGAGAAAGACAAACTCAACCATACGAACTTTATGGATTGGTTCCGTAATCTTAGAATTGTCCTCAAACTTGAGGATAAGGCGTATGTGTTGGAAGACCCCATTCCCGATCAACCCGACGAGGATGATACGGAAGGCATGGCTTATTGGGATAAGTATTGCGCCGATTCGGTGCAAGTCGCTTGCCTAATGCTTGGGACTATGATACCCGAACTCCAAAAGGATTTCGAACATCATAGTGCATATGACATGATTACGCAATTGAAGGAGATGTTCCTTCAACAAGCACGTGTCGAGCGCTTCGAAACGGTTCGAGCGTTACATGCATGTCGTATGGATGACACCCAATCCGTATCCTCTTATGTCCTCAAAATGAAAAGCCTTATTGATCGCGCAAACCGTCTTAATCTCAACATATCTAATGAGCTAGCCACTGATCTTATCCTAAACTCCCTGTCAAAGAGGTTTGACCAATTTGTAATTAATTACAATATGAATGGGATGGATAAGACCATAGGTGAACTTCATGGCATGTTAAGGACGGCGGAAACTAGCATGGGTAAGAGGGCTTCACCCGTGCTAATGATCAATGATGGTGGGTCCAAAGGTAACAACACCTCTAAGCCAAAGGCGGCTAAAAGGAAAGGACCCGCCCATCAAGGCAAGGGAAAGGGGAGGATGGTTACCCCAACCAAAAACAAGAACAAGAAGCAAAAGGTTGCCGGACAAGCAAACCCCAAGGAAGACCCGTGCTTCGGTTGCGGTGAAATGGGTCACTGGAAACGCAATTGCCCGGTCTACCTTAAGGAGTTGAAGGAAAAGAGGGATGCGGGGCAATCCTCAGGTAACATATATATGGTATATATAGAGCTTAGTATTACTTCTTCTAATACATGGGAATTAGACACTGGATGTGGGACTCACATTTGCAATTCTTTGCAGGGGTTCAAAAGAAGTAGCAAGCAAACGGGAACATCAAGTCTCTTTATTTGTAATGGAGCCAAAAGTGCAAGTGAAGGCTCAAGGAGACTTTGTATTAAAACTTCCAAGTGGTTTGGAACTTATTTTGAACAATGTTTTGTATGCACCGGATTTATGTCGAAACATTATTTCAGTTTCCCGTTTAAAACAATGTGGTTTTTATCTTAATTTTGTTAATGATGATATCCACGTTTATTTAGATAATGTATTTTATTTTAAGGCTTCGCCTTCAAATGGAATTTATGAATTGGTTCGTGATGACACATCATCTAGTAGCTCAATATACCATACTAGCACCAAGAAACTCAAAAGGGATTTGAGTGATTCCTACTTATGGCATTGTCGCCTTGGTCACATAAACAAGAATCAAATGCATACACTCTAAAAGAATGGCCTTTTGAAATCAAATGAACTAGACTCGTTTGATGTATGTGAATCTTGTTTACAAGGCAAAATGACTAAAGCACCTTTCAAAGGGACCTACGAAAGGGCTAAGGACTTATTGGGATTAATACATTCGGATGTATGTGGACCCTTTAAGCCCATAGCTAGGAACGGTGAAAGATACTTCGTTACTTTCATTGATGACTTCAGTCGTTTCGGATATGTCTACTTGTTAAGACATAAAGACGAAACTTTTGAAGCATTCAAAGAGTATCAAAACGAAGTACAAAATCAACTCAATAAGACAATTAAGGTACTTCGAACCGATAGAGGAGGTGAATACCTAAGCGATGCCTTCCAAGATCATCTTAGAAGTTGTGGGATTATCTCGCAACTTACTCCACCCGGGACACCACAGCTTAATGGTGTGTCCGAAAGGAGGAACCGAACCCTAATGGATATGGTTCGATCTATGATGGCTAGAAGCTCATTACCTCTATCATTCTGGGGTTATTGTCTATGCTCCGTGGCTCGTATTTTAAATATGGCCCCAACCAAGAAAGTGGAACGAACTCCTCATGAGATGTGGTTTGGAAAACCTCCATCTCTATCATACTTAAAGGTATGGGGATGTGAAGCTTATCCTAAGCGTTACGTCCCTAATAAGTTGAATGTTCGATCCACGAAGTGTATCTTCATAGGATATCCCAAGGATGATATGGGATACTATTTCTATGATCCAACCGAGCAAAATGTATTTGTTGCTCGAAAGGCTGAATTCCTTGAAACTAAGTTCCTGTTGGAAGGAAATAGTGAAAGGAAGATAGATCTTGAAGAGGTTCAAGATCAAGTAGATGATACACAATTGGTTGACACTAGCACTTAACATGAAAATGTCAAGAGTGATCAGATGGATGATCAAAGTATACAAGACGTTCGCAGATCTGGTAGGATTAGTAATCCTCCTGAGAGATATGGGTTTCTCATGGATGATTGCTATGTGGTTGATTTGGATGAACCAACAAACTACCAAGATGCTTTATCAAGGATTGATAAAGATAAATGGCAGGAAGCCATGAACGCTGAGATGCAATCCATGTATGACAACCAAGTTTGGGAACTAGTTGTACAACCTACTAGCTCCAAGTTAGTTGATTGTAAATGGATTTTCAAGATGAAAACCGACATGCATGGAAACTTAAATACATATAAAGCTAGACTTGTAGCAAAAGGTTTCACTCAAACTCAAGGGATTGACTATGATGAAACCTTTTCGCCTGTGGCAATGCTAAAGTATATTAGGATATTATTTGCCATTGCTGCTCATTATGATTATGAAATATGGCAAATGGATGTCAAGACCGCCTTCCTAAATGGATATCTTGAGGAAGATGTCTATATGGTTCAACCTGAAGGTTTTTTCGATCCAAAACATCCTAACAAAGTATGTAAGTTAAAGAAGTCAATCTACGGATTGAAACAAGCATCTAGAATGTGGAATCATCGTTTTAATGAGGAAGCCAAGAAATTTGGCTTCATTAAAAATGGTGATGAAGCTTGTGTATACAAGAAAGCTAGTGGGAGCACTATCATGTTCCTTGTATTATATGTGGATGATATATTATTATTTGGGAATGATATCCCGACAATGCAAGGAGTTAAAACTTGGCTAAAAGACTGCTTCTCCATTAAGGATCTTGAAGAAGCACAATACATTTTGGGGATTAGGATCTACAGGGATAGATCCAAGAAATTGATAGGTTTGAATCAAAGTGCATACATTGAAAAGATCTTGAAAAGGTTCAAGATGGAGAACTCTAAGAAAGGTTTGGTACCTATTCAAAGAGGAACGCTCCTTAGTTCATCTCAGTGCCCCACCACGAATGATGAACAGGAGAGAATGAAGAAAGTCCCATATGCGTCTGCCATTGGGTCAATCATGTATGCAATGATATGTACTAGACCGGATGTGTCATGCGCTCTTAGCTTGACAAGTAGATACCAGAATAACCCAGGTAACAGTCATTGGATTGCTGTCAAATGTATATTGAAATACCTTAGGAGGACTAAGGATATGTTTCTGATATATGGGTCTGGTGAAGAGGAACTTGCTGTAAAAGGTTACGTGGATGCGAGTTTCCAAACTGATCGAGATGATTCTCGATCAGAATCCGGTTATGTCTTCACACTAAATGGGGGTGCAGTCTCTTGGAAGAGTTCAAAACAGGATGTTGTTGCTTTGTCCACTATAGAGTCGGAGTACATCGCCGCATCATTGGCAGCTCAGGAAGCTGCATGGATGAAGAAATTCATCGACGACTTAGGAGTAGTCCCTTCCATTCAGGACCCTCTTGAGATCTTTTGTGACAACGAGGGTGCGATTGCTCAAATCAAGGAACCTCGTGCTCACCAAAAGACCCGTCACATTGAGCGGAGATTCAACTACATAAGGGATGAAGTTGAAAAGGGAAAGATATGTATTCGCAAAGTTCACACAGATCTTAATATAGCGGATCCTCTCACGAAGCTCTTACATGGATCAAAACATGCAGGACATGTTTGTGCATTAGGGCTTCGATATTCTAGTGATTGGTCATGATCTGTTTTAAGTATTGTAACAGAACGAAATTGTTCAAACTCATTAATATAATTATGGTATTAATTTATTTTGAGTTATGTTCCTATTTTGCATATTTTATCCATGAATAAGTAATTATTCTAAATTCCGTAGTCGATCACATTTGTGGGAACAAGTGTGAGGTTTAGACTATTATGAACTTGGATTGGTATACATTCACGGGATGAATGTGGGGCAAGGTTGCAACCAAGGTTCATAGATATTTGTGGGATACAAATATTGGAAGACCCGCCCTCAAGATTTACTAAATGGAGCCTTTGTGGTTGATCACATGTAATCTTGAGTAAAGGCGAATATCATTGTATCCTCTGACCTGAGATACATATTGGGTTCAGATATTTACCAAGTATTGTGCCTTGATTCTTTCCTTCGCTATTCTGAAATATGGTAGTTCATAAGGAAGAGCTCAGGTATAATGCAAGATACATATTTAGGACGTATGTAGTCAAGATGGAATTTGTCCCTCTTATTCGTTGAGAGTCGGATGTCTAAGGCCTGATAAAGTTAAATCTAGAAGAGAGTGATCACTCTGTGTCTCTTGGATTTAACATGACATCTAGGATGAAAGGAAATAATGAAAGATTCACCTATTCATGTTCGAGATGGGAACTCGAAAGGGATGATGTTGTTGAATGGCACAAAGTCATAACATGTTGGGGGTGATGGACGGTCGTTAGGTGGTATCCATCACTTGCATAAATTTCTTATGTTTCTCGTGCAAGTGGGAGATTGAAGGTATTTCGTATGCCCGAGAGACATATTAAATTAATGTGGCTAATGTGTTATGATCCAAGTCGGGTCATACCCAATAACAAGCTTACCGACACTTTATATGTATTTAATCTTAACGATTGGGTCGTTAAATAAATACGCGACACTTGGATTTTAGAAAATCGGTTTTCTAAAATAATATCACTTGAGATAAATTATTTGGATAATTTATATATAATTGTTTATAAGTATTAAATGATTATATTGTGTTATATTTTATAAAAAGTTTATAAAATGTGAAAGTAACATAACAAATACATGTTTTATATATATAACATATTTATATATATGTAAAGACATTGTTATAAAATAAGGGGGAGTGCAGATTTTGGGACTCCAAGACTCCCATGCTTGCCTCATTTTGTTACTTTTAAGACTTCACAAGTCCTAATGTGCATGTGCAACTCAAGGACCAAGGTTTGAACAAGTCTCTCAAGTGCAACTAGATATTTGAAGTGAGAAAAAAAACTGCACAGCCCCATTCTGAATAGGCTGCTGGCCGTGACCCCTTTTGCACTCAAAGGGTGTTCTAATTTTTCTTTTAAAGCTCAAATCTAGTGTCAAATAAAATCCTAACTAAAGGCTAGGGTGTTGGTGTATAGTTTGGGGTATTTCTCCTTGAGGTTTCATCACTTTGGAGCTTGCTTTCATCATCATATTCCAAGCTTGCTGCTGTCCAAATTCAGCACAATATCCACCATTGAAGAGGTATAAACTCTCTTCATTTCTTGTTAATTAGTAAGCATCATTTCACAACTTGATCCAAGATGGGATTTAGCTTTATTTGGTTTAATGATAACAAGTTAAATTGGTAATTTCGCGCTTCCGTTTTATAATGATTCTTAATGGTTTTAAGAGTTTCATACTTGTTAAATCCCAACATGATCAATACTGAGATACGTATACACTGGGTCGTGGATTGATTCAAGATAATATTTATCGATTTATTTCTGTACATCTAACTGTGGACAACTAGTTGTAGGTTACTAACGAGGACAGCTGACTTAATAAACTTAAAACATCAAAATATATTAAAAGTGTTGTAAATATATTTTGAACATACTTTGATATATATGTATATATTGTTATAGGTTCGTGAATCAACTAGTGGCCAAGTCTTACTTCCCGACGAAGTAAAAATCTGTGAAAGTGAGTTATAGTCCCACTTTTAAAATCTAATATTTTTGGGATGAGAATACATGCAGGTTTTATAAATGATTTACAAAATAGACATAAGTACGTGAAACTACATTCTATGGTTGAATTATCGAAATCGAATATGCCCCTTTTTATTAAGTCTGGTAATCTAAGAATTAGGGAACTGACACCCTAATTGACGCGAATCCTAAAGATAGATCTATTGGGCCTAACAAACCCCATCCAAAGTACCGGATGCTTTAGTACTTCGAAATTTATATCATATCTGAAGGGTGTCCCGGAATGATAGGGATATTCTTATATATGCATCTTGTTAATGTCGGTTACCAGGTGTTCACCATATGAATGATTTTTATCTCTATATATGGGATGTGTATTGAAATATGAAATCTTGTGGTCTATTATTATGATTTGATATATATAGGTTAAACCTATAACTCACCAACATTTTTGTTGACGTTTTAAGCATGTTTATTCTCAGGTGATTATTAAGAGCTTCCGCTGTCGCATACTTAAATAAGGACGAGATTTGGAGTCCATGCTTGTATGATATTGTGTAAAAACTGCATTCAAGAAACTTATTTTGTTGTAACATAATTGTATTGTAAACCATTATGTAATGGTCGTGTGTAAACAGGATATTTTATATTATCATTATTTGATAATCTACGTAAAGCTTTTTAAACCTTTATTGATGAAATAAAGGCTATGGTTTGTTTTAAAATGAATGCAGTCTTTGAAAAACATCTCATATAGAGGTCAAAACCTCGCAACGAAATCAATTAATATGCAACGTTTTTAATCAATAAGAACGGGACATTTCAGGGGATACGCTACCCAATCCTAATCGATCCAAAAGCACATCCTCTAAAGCAAACTACGCAAGTCCACTAGTCCCCACGCTTACCCGATCCATCGTCTCCATGCAATCTATAAAAATGTAAACAACGAGAGGGTAAGCTAACGCTTAGTGAGTGAGAATATACTACATACATATATATGCATAAAATGGAAAAGCCACACAAATAATCAAATACCGCATACCAGAGCATCCAAGCATAAAGGCAAGCTAGTCTAAGCATGTCATACGATCACTAAGCAACAAGCTAAAAAAATACATCAATAAAGCATAAGTTCACCAACGACGATGTGAACAACGCCCATAAGCTATACCCGGAGAGTTAGCTACATCACAACAACACGACAAACATCGATGTTCACAACATCCATTATTATTCAAGATCTCAAGGCTAGCCCCACGAATGGTATCGTCAACATCGAACTTAAATCCCATCCGTCCCAATAAATGTGGTATCGTCAACATCGAACTTAAAACCCACGTATGAGGTATCATCAACATCGAACTTAAAACCCTCATCGAATGAATTAATGATGTACCGTCAACATCGAATTTAAAACCCACATATGAGGTATCGTCAACATCGAACTTTAAGCCCTCATCGAATGTCACTACAATAGTAGTATGGCTTCGTCAACATCGAACTTTAAATCCATACATGAGGTATCGTCAACATCGAACTTTAAGCCCTCATCAACACGACAAAATACTCTAGGGTATGGTATTGTCAACATTGAACTTTAACCCATACCCCACAATTAAATAACTCATATACATACGTATATAATTATTCCACTCACAAGCCCATGTGATAATGTACACACGAAGTGTGCACCTCGCCAAAGGTGGTCAACCAAAACGCACAACCGTGCTAATTGGACATGTACACAAGTCCATCAAATCCACCTATATGTGAAGTGAGCTCTATAACCGAGAACCACTTCACCCGACCCGCACCCATCCTACACATACATATGCACATAGGATATTAACACTCACCTTGAAGTCTTGATGGATGCCAAACCAAAATCCTCAATCGCCGATGGAATGTACCTATTCCATTTATCACAAATACAATAACACAATTAGGGTGGATTTATAAATCAACCCAAATTGACAACTAATGCAATTTTGACCCAAATGCACTTCCAAGTACAAACCGCGCCCAAATTAACCAATAATCACTAACGCAAGTGAGAATGGTCCTAATACGCCAATTAGACCCAATCATAGGCGTTAAATACCTATCTTGCCCAAAATGACACTTAAACCCTAATTTTGACCCATAAGGAGTCAACATCGCGCCATTAGCAAGTTTTGACACCAAAACATATTTAACTCGATTTTATACTTCAACTTAATCCATTTTAAGTTTATAAACCTTATTACCTCGATAATTGAGTCATAATCATCAACAAACCCTAATTTTGACTCTAGTCAAAATTAGTCAACCACAAGAACCCTAATGGTCTCCAAAACATCAATAATCACTAATACTAGTGATTATACACCATTTACAAGTCTTAAACATGGTTAAATTATTAACCAACCTGAAACCCGTCAAATATCAACATAGCAAGTTTCCATAAACCCTCTTCATCAACTAAATGGGTTTTACAACAAATCAAACACAAACCCTAACTTGAATATCAAATCTAACAAATGAAATTCGGAGTTTGAACTTACCAATACCGCCAAAATGATGCCGTTGACGAGATGAACAACTTTAATACTTGAGGTTTGACCCGAAACACTCTTCTTCTTCTCCAATTGGAGCTCTCTCTCACTAAATCTCTCCTCTCTCTCTAGGGTTTGAAGATGAGAGTGTTGATGAGTGAAATGTGATCCACAATGATCAATGGATCAGTTTTGATGACCTCAAACCGATCCCAAGTGAAAAGACCAAAGTACCCCTCATTTAAACCCTTTAAAAATGCTGAAAATTGCATCAGACGCAATCGGAGCGCCGCTCCATAAGGTGGAGCGCCGCTCCAACCTTCAGGTCAGTTTTCAGTAACTTGTTTTGGCCATAACTTTTTGACCGTAGCTCCATTTTCGATGAATCAAATATCGTTGGAAACGTAATAAGATTTTCTTTCCAATGGTAAGGCTTTGATATATCAACACAAAATTTATTTGGGGTTGAAAAGATACGTACACACCTTGTCACTTCAGACAACGTCCAGTTTCCTTCGACGTTCGAGCAAGCAACACGTACGTGCTTCGTACACTTCATACACGCATCGTACACCATAAATACATTATGTACAATAAATATTTGGGTCTTACAACTCTCCCCCACTTAAACTCGATCACGTCCTCGTGATCTTCTCCACTTAACTAATCCGGACCTACTCAACGGTCCTCAATCATAAGTCCCAATCCGAACTTTCCTAGACAAAACTTCCCAATGAATCCTCTTTAACAACTAAAATCGTCACCTGCGATTTATCAAAACCACAATCCGAGCACTAAAACCTGCTCAATTCCCCATATCAGGAAAAACTCAACCAATCTTGTACTGAGATATCAATTCCTTAGCGTACCTTTACCAAGGACAACGCTAAAAGCGACCAAGTCTCAACCAAAAGTCAACAATCCGAACGTTGAAGATCGAACCACATGAATCCTTAGAGATTACACTTACCACTAAACATCCTTTGTAGTGCGCAATACAACCAATACACCAATATCCTAACATCATAAGCAATGGCTAAAACCAAAAGCGCCCAAAACGACTATGGCAACGCTAATCCTAAGGTGTACAAAATCGACTATTGTCACACCCGTAACAACATGTGATGCAAACACGGCTATCGCATCACTAATCACACAACATGGTCCTCTCGATCCCACCATCGGTGTATAAAACAACCGATAGATCACACCACACGGTCCTTACGACCCCACCATCGGTGTATAAAACAACCGATAGATCACTCAACACCGGATGAAGTCAGCGGACCCCGTCAACGATCATGCTTCACCGATATATCACTACTCCCATGATGAAGTCAGCGGACCCCGAACGGTCATGCTTCACCAATCACATACTCCCATGATGAAGTCAGCGGACCCCGAACGGTCATGCTTCACCAATCACATACGCACTTTTGGACTCGAACAACGAGTAGTGCAACATCGTGCTCTGCTACTCTATAGTGAACCCTAACGGATACCACTAACCATCCACACAATCGAGCAAGAACCACCTATATCAAACATAGGCACAAAACAATAATTCTCTAAAAGAGAACCCGACACACACACATCCCTTAACCGAGGGATTTCACCTTGCTCGCCAAACACGTCCTTTATCTCTCAACGAGATTTATCACATTACCACCTCGGTGATAATTCAAATCCAAAATCATAAATACAATTTAACCGAAATTGTACTCTACCACAAGGCAACCAAAACTAGGTCCCAACACAAGTTTCAAATCTACCGAAAGCGTTATTCAAAATCTCACACTAAAACTTCCTCGTGCGGGAGTGTAACTCCCCCACTTGGAACTATGTTCCATATCCACAACTCGTACTACCGTACAGTGCTACCAAAGGTAGACTTTACCCACAATTGGGCTCACACGACCCATCACTACATCTTGCTCCAACCTTGAGCACACGAAGGATTTCAATCAATCCTTGAACACTTCGAACGAAAAGTGTACCACAAATTACACAAACTCTACTCTCGCAATCATCCAATTGCTATAGTTTGTCAACTTCCACATAGTCACTCATGTACCTAAGGGTTTCACTTCGGTACCCTAAGTACAATGTAACCGCGACACAATCGGAGTCGAACACCACGCTAGTAGGTATAAGAGAGGCACCTAATGTCGCGTCATGTAGACTCCATTACCAACATACATCGAGGTCCAAACCACTCGATCTCAAGGGTTCCAACCACCCGACGAACCTCACGGTTCATCAACTTCAACACGAGAGCGAACACGCTCTAACAACGGAACACCAAAACCCACCCACATGGCTTGGTAGAAACATTTCATAATACTAACGAATGCTTGGTTACACCAAGTCTTACGCCCTTCACCCAACAATCAAAACGTCACCATAGGGTACTTCCATTAGGAACGTCACCCATGACGATAACATGCACAACACGATGCATTTAACATACTCCAACTCAAACGGCACATAATAAATAATAAAAGGACATATTTATTAAAACGAAACGTACCTTAACGTCTCCTTGCCGCCCCCGTCCCCGCTAACTCGGGACATTCTGACTTACGATGTCCTTCTTCTTGGCAATTAAAACATACCGTGCCATCACCCTTTGGCACCGGACATTCTCAAGACTTGTGACCCCTCATGCCACAATTATAACACCTAGACGCACTAGAATCCGATATACCCGTCCGTGTACCACCCGTGCTCACGCTCGGACCCTTAGTCCTCTTACTTGGAGCACCATAAGAAATAACCCTTCTCTCACTTGAAGGTTCACCAACCTTCGATCTCGAATACGACTCGAAACCTCTAGCCGCGGTGAATAACTCCGTAAACGATTTCGCCTGAACTCTGCTAATCTTTCTCTTCAAGTCATCATTCAAGGTTCGATAGAAATCTTGCATCAACAAATGATCATTCCCCAAATACTCCGGGTAAAAACGAGCCTTCGCCATAAAGGTCGTCTTGAGAGTATTCAAATCCATAGATCCTTGTCGCAAATTTCGTAATTCATTATGCAACTCCCACAAATCGGTTGAAGTTCGGAACTCCTCGAAGAATTCATCCTTAAATTCGTCCCACGATAAAGCCATAAACGTTTCACCACCGACAAGATCAATCTTACCATCCAACCAATCCATCGCCCTACCCCGCAACAAACTAGTAGCGAGTCTCGTCTTTTTCTCAGGAGGGCATTCAATAGTGCGAAAACAACCTTCGACATCCGAGATCCATGTGGTGCTTACCAAAGGATCTGGTTTCCCATCATACATCGGGGGTTTAGTCCTCATGAAGCTCTTAAGACAATGCTCCATTTCACTACTACCCCGAAATTCAGAATACTTCCTATCCATTTCTTCTCGTAACGCACCCACTTACTCCGCAACTGCGGTCGCAACTCTAGCGTTAAACTCCGCGTCGTTCGTCTCGATCCCATTTCCCGTCACCATTCTAAGGAATGCAAAGCGCTTAGATCACGAACGTATAAGGCACACACACGATACTGCCCCATCTTGCTAAACACTCGTCGTACATCACTTGCTAGACACGATTTGCACCCGTAATATGGTTTGCAAGTCCTTATTATGCATACACGCCGTATCGGCTCGTTAGTACAACGACCGCCTCGCTCGATGATATATGCAAATGCAAACATAAACAAAACACAACGCAATCACATATTAATAATATCCACATATAAATATAAACGTTAGTCCTCCTACAAACAAGGCACTAACTATAACCCATTCCGACCTGTAATCCTACAAGTCCTGCAACAATTAAGCACACACAAAAGTATAAGTCTAGGCACCTATCTTAAGTCACCTAAATCCCTTAGACCATGCTCTGATACCACTTGTAACAACCTAATCCGTTATCCAACCAATACACGCTTAAAATTTTTTTTTTTAAAACAAAGATCAGCTTTTCAGGAAAATGGATCCATATAGGGGCGCGCCGCTCCAAACCCTGCTGTCCCAAATGTCGTTTTCCTGCAAAAATATCTCCCGCTTCCCGACTCTTTTAGACGAAACGGTTTTCACAACATTTAATAATAGTTAAAACTAACACGTTTCAATAATAAAATAAGTTATACGACACCGGGCCCACATATGCCCAAATTACCCTTTTTGTACAAAATGCAAACTTCGACCATATGACTTTAATACAAAATAAAGACCGAGCATGGTGATTGGGGATACGCTACCCAATCCTAATTGATCCAAAAGCACATCCTCTAAAGCAAACTACGCAAGTCCACTAGTCCCTACGCTTACCCGATCCATCGTCTCCATGCAATCTATAAAAATGTAAACAACGAGAGGGTAAGCTAACGCTTAGTGAGTGAGAATATACTACATACATATATATGCATAAAATGGACACGCAACACAAATAATCAAATACCGCATACCAGAGCATCCAAGCATAAAGGCAAGCTAGTCTAAGCATGTCGTACGATCACTAAGCACCAAGCTAAAAAAAATACATCAATAAAGCATAAGTTCACCAACGACGATGTGAACAACTCCCATAAGCTATACCCGGAGAGTTAGCTACATCACAACAACACGACAAACATCGATGTTCACAACATCCATTAGTATTCAAGATCTCAAGGCTAGCCCCACGAATGGTATCGTCAACATCGAACTTAAATCTCATCCGTCCCAATAAATGTGGTATCGTCAACATCGAACTTAAAACCCACGTATGAGGTATCGTCAACATCGAACTTAAAACCCTCATCGAATGAATTAATGTTATATCGTCAACATCGAACTTAAAACCCACATATGAGGTATCGTCAACATCGAACTTTAAGCCCTCATCGAATGTCACTACAATAGTGGTATGGCTTCGACAACATCGAACTTTAAATCCATACATGAGGTATCGTCAACATCGAACTTTAAGCCCTCATCAACACGACAAAATACTCTAGGGTATGGTATCGTCAACATAGAACTTTAACCCATAACCCACAATTAAATAACTCATATACATACGTATATAATTATTCCACTCACAAGCTCATGTGATAATGTACACACGAAGTGTGCACCTCGCCAAGGTAGTCAACCAAAACGCACAACCGTGCCAATTGGACATGTACACAAGTCCATCAAATCCACCTATATGTGAAGTGAGCTCTATAACCGAGAACCACTTCACCCGACCTGCACCCATCCTACACATACATATGCACATAGGATATTAACACTCACCTTGAAGTCTTGATGGATGCCAAACCAAAATCCGCAATCGTCGATGGAATGTACCTATTCCATTTATCACAAATACAATAACACAATTAGGGTGGATTTACAAATCAACCCAAATTGACAACTAATACAATTTTGACCCAAATGCACTTCCAAGTACAAACCGCGCGCAAATTAACCAATAATCACTAACGCAAGTGAGAATAGTCCTAATACGCCAATTAGACCCAATCATAGGTGTTAAACACCTATCTTTCCCAAAATGACACTTAAACCCTAATTTTGACCCATAAGGAGTCAACATCGCGCCATTAGCAAGTTTTGACACCAAAACATATTTAACTCGGTTTTATACTTCAACTTAATCCATTTTAAGTTTATAAACCTTATTACCTCGACAATTGAGTCATAATCATCAACAAACCCTAATTTTGACTCTAGTCAAAATTAGTCAACCACAAGAACCCTAATGGTCTCCAAAACATCAATAATCACTAATACTAGTGATTATACACCATTTACAAGTCTTAAACATGGTTAAATCATTAACCAACCCGAAACCCGCCAAATATCAAAATAGCAAGTTTCCATAAACCCTCTTCATCAACTAAATGGGTTTTACAACAAATCAAACTCAAACCCTAACTTGAATATCAAATCTAACAAATGAAATTCGGAGTTTGAACTTACCAATACCGCCAAAATAATGCCGTTAACGAGATGAACAACTTTAATACTTGAGGTTTGACCCGAAACACTCTTCTTCTTCTCTAATTGGAGCTCTCTCTCACTAAATCTCTCCTCTCTCTCTCTAGGGTTTGAAGATGAGAGTGTTGATGAGTGAAATGTGATCTACAATGATCAATGGATCAGTTTTGAAGACCCCAAACCGACCCTAAGTGAAAAGACCAAAGTACCCCTCATTTAAACCCTTTAAAAATGCTGAAAATTACATCAGACGCAATCGAAGTGCCGCTCCATAAGGTGGAGCGCCGCTCCAACCTTCAGGTCAGTTTTCAGTAACTTGTTTTGGCCATGACTTTTTGACCGTAGCTCCGTTTTCGATGAATCAAATATCGTTGGAAACGTAATAAGATTTTCTTTCCAATGGTAAGGCTTTGAAACATCAACAAAAACTTTATTTGGGGTTGAAAAGATACGTACACACCTTGTCACTTCAGACAACGTCCAGTTTCCTTCGACGTTCGAGCAAGAAACACGTACGTACTTCGTACACTTCATACACGCATCGTACACCATAAATACATTATGTACAATAAATATTTGGGTCTTAAAATTTAACTGTCTACATTTCTTATCCCCAAAAACCATCAGCGGCTCTCTAACCACACTAGTAATACTAACAGCTTTCTCATAACACACGATTTCAGCATGATTCGCAGATAACCAATCCATACCAATAACAACGTCAAAACTGCCTAGGTCAATCGGTATCAAATCTACCTCAAAATCTCTACCAGCCAGATTAATGTTACATTTATGATACATAGTCTTAGCAGTAAGCACTTTACCATTAGCTATCTCTACAACATAAGTACTGTCTAGAGGATTTAACGGAGTTTTGATTTTTGGACTTAATTTACTCAACACAAACCTCAAATCAGCCCCTGAATCAAATAGTACATAAACTGATAAATCGTTGACCGAGAATGTACCCATAACAAGTTTTGGATCTTCCTCAGCATCCCTGGCATTAATGTTGAACGCCCTTCCACGTGCATTCTCAGTAGTCTTCTTGTTAGGGCAGGCATCATGAAAATGCCCCAGCTTACCACATTCATAACAAACTTTCTGACTTCCACCATTTTTCGACTTCCCATTACCATTACCACCATTGTTACCACCATTATTACCACCACTTGTAGCAGGAGTAGCAGTACCCGGCATAACCACCGTACAATCTTTAGCAATGTGTCCCTGCTTGGAACACCTCTTACAAGTAACCGTGCAATAACCATCATGAACCTTATAACATTGCGGACAAACATGCTGATTACGGTTATTCGAACCAGAAGTATCTTGTTTCTTCTGCTGACCTTGGTTCTGGTTGCGGTTGTTATCCCACTTCCTTTTCCCATTATCAGCCTTTTTAACAACTTCCTCACTGGCATCAGTCGCAGCTGCCTTACTTCTCCTCAAAATCTCGTCATTAAGCTTATGTGCCATAGACATAGCAACTTCAATAGTCTGTGGCTCACTAGACTCAACCCCATGCTCAATCCGCTCAGATAACCCATCAATATAAGCTTCAATCTTAAGGTTCTCATCAGCATAAATATTGGGACACAACAATGTCAATTCAAAGAACCTTTGTTCATAGTCATCTAAATTGGTGCCCTTCATCTTTAAATTCTTAAGCTCAGCTTCCAATTTCTTAAGTTCACCCCTGGGATGATAACGGGTGATCATTCTCTCTTTAAAATTATTCCAAGTCAAACCATATGCCACATCATTACCCAAACTATTCACCAAGTTGTTCACCAAGTTAATGCACTGTCTTTAAGAGTGCAGCTAGCGAAAGTAACCTTGTCCTCATCACGGACTCTACTAACCCGGAAAATAGACTCAATTTTCTCAAACCAACGAGTAAGTCCAATGGGTCCTTCGGTGCCACTAAATTCTTGTGGACGGCTTGCCATAAAAGTCTTATGGGAGCATTCCACCTGGTTGTTGGCATTAACATTAGCATTAGCTGCCATAGTAGCTGCTATCCCTTCAGAAATTAAGCGTTGCATACGAGCTTCGTTGGACTCGCGGGGAGGCATGATCTTCAAAACAGAATAACACAACCGTTAGTACTAAGAATAATACCAGTGTTATAAAGGAATAGATCGAACACGAAAAGATTAACCATTAAAATAATAGTCAATGAACACTATGAGTAATAACATGATAATTATGATAGTTATAGAAATAGCCACCACATGCATACATACTTTATGATAAAAATCATACAACATACATAGCATCTAACATACATGAACTATATTACGCATAATATAACATGCCAAGAGTCACAACATCAGAATAAAAATATGATAATGACAACCAGATGTCATAAAAGAAATAACCATCCATACATAAATGAAAAATATCCTATAACAAAATCCTCGGCAAAACGCCATACATCACCCAAAAATGAATGTATAAAAAGGATAAATTGTCTATGAAATAACATAATCACTCATGATGTCATCAAATCACATCTGCTTGGAGCGGGTGTGATAAGCTGGGCCGATATGAGGCTCGTCAGGAGTCTCATACTTCCTCAACTTTCCTTTCACCTCCTCCAACTCCGTCTGAAGGCCACGAACCATGCTCTCAAGAGCCTCGAACTTAGCATTCACCTACCAGTTACGCTTCCTAGTCTCGAGCTCGACATCATTCTTGAAACTAACAAACGTATCCATATCAGTTCTAATCTCATATGTCACCTCCGTATGCGGCAAGACACGCATACAGTCACTAAGAGCATCAATGCGCGTCTCATTCGTATATGCCCTAGTCAAGTGTGTGATAGTAGCCATGTAGTAGTTAATAGGATCTCTCAAGCAAGGCTGTCGTGCACGACGAGCGGCAGACGAGGAAACAGGAGCAGGAACAGAATTGTTGCTCGAAGCCGACATCTGCAACTGTAAAACCACAAACCACATACAAAATAAAAATATCATAAGTAATAATAACTTATAATTATTCCTCACACGAAATGAAATGCATAATAATGCTATATCAAGAAAGGTCGGGCTGTAAATAGACTCTAACGCACCCTAAAAACCACGGGTTGACCACATTATGACCGCCTAGTTCCCTAAAACCAGAGCTCTGATACCAACTATGATGGCCCCATCAATACACTTAACGGCTCTGTTACTTAGTCCCACAACTTGATCGAACTTTAAATGAATTAAATAAACAACATTGCATTCTTTTATCCAAAAAGTTTCCCAAAAAGAAAATTTACCAATATATGTAGTTTAAACAAACTCAACATGTTAAATATCCAAAGTTGACATAAAACATAGTCAACCAAATACCCACAAGTTTAAATATCCAAAAAGAGAATGCAAGTTTAATATTTCATAAATTATTTAACAAAATCTGCCCAAATGCATGCAGACACTTCTAACACAGCGAAAGCACCAAAACAAATCAAGTACCTGTGAAAACATGCCAGTAAACTGTCAACAAAAATGTTGAGTGAATTATAGGTTTAAATAAATGTATAAACTTTAGACCACAAGATTTACAACGTTAGAAAATATAAAACATTATTCCATTATCAATGAGCCACCTGGTAACCACTTAACCATTTATTTACCCTTACCAAACACAATATATATACACCGAATAAGTGTATCTTCAAATAAATACGAAGTACTAACGTATTCCGATTATAAATTGCTAGCGCGACTAGCTCGAAATGGGGCTGTCAAGCCCGATAGATCTATCCATAAGATTTGCATTCACCAGTACAAACCAGTGATTATAGTTACCAGACTAGGGAATATTTTTGTTCAACTCATAATGAATAAATTAACTTTAATTGCCACTTGTGTCTAAACGTAAAACAAAATGCATGTAATCACATCCCAAAAATACTTTAAAATAGTATGAAAACGGGACTATAATTTACCTTAAAGAAAATGAAGTAACCACACAAAAAGAGAACAGCAAACGAAGTAAAGTGATCAGGAATGATCACAACGCCGACCTATAAATAAAGCAGGTCGATATAAATAACTATCTTAGGTCAATTCTTAGTATGATAGCTATAGTACTTTCTATTTTTAGAAAGTTTCTATTTTTAGCAGGTTTCCATTTTAGGAAAGTTTCTATTTTAGGAAAGTTTCTATTTTAGGAAAGTTTATATTTTAGGAACGTTTATATTTTTAGAAAGTTCCTATTTTAGGAAAGTTTCCATATTTAGAAAGTTGCTATTTTTGGAAAGTTTATAAGTTAGGAAAGTTTCTATTTTAGGAACGTTTCTATTTTAGGAAAGTTTCTAAGTTAGGAAAGTTTTCTTAATTAGAAAGTCAACAAAAGTCAACTGAAAGTCAAAGTCAACCGAAAGTCAACTCAAAAGTCAACCTTGGTCAAACATAGTCAACATTAAATTTTAAAGTATAAGTTTTATTAATAATATAAGTTATAATGTTATTTAAAGTCATATATGTATAATTATGTCATAACATAAGTTTAATTAAATTAAATTGAATTAATAAAGTTAACATAAGTTTACATGATATAATTAATATAACATAAGTATTTAATTAATAAATTAAATATTAGTCATACATAAGTATTATTAATTAATTATAAATTTTTAGTCATATCATAAGTATTGTTAAATAATAATTAATTATTAATCATATCATAAGTATTTAATTATAATTATTAAACCATAAGTATTTAATAATTAAATTATAATTAATAATAATAAAGCCTTATAATAATTAAATAATTAATTAATCCTTATTATAAGTCTTATTATAATAATCCCATAATCATAAGTTTAATACTTACCATAAGTATTTTTCATTAATAATAAAAGTAATATTAATCATAAGTTTAATTAAATGTTTAATTAATCAAAATGTAATTAATAAATGATATAATAATATGTATATCATAAGTCTTAAATTAAAATAATTACGTTTTATTTCATAAGTAATTTACTAGTAATGAAAATCATTATTCATATCATAAGTCTTATTTAATAATCATAAGTTTTAATTAAAGTTCATCGGGTCATAACTTGAGCCCCGGGAGTCGGTTTTCGGCGAGTCTTATATATATCTTCGCTTAACCAACCCACCCAACACATTAGTATACTCAATAACACCCCAAGAACAGCCACCAAGTCGTGACCATCAGCCATATATCAACTTGGAGCTTTAATCCGTCCAAAAACATGTTTTAGTCATACCAGGTGATCCGTGGCTCGGATTTCGATGAACCGAACATGAATGTTCATCCAATCATCAATCCTAACACACTAGTACACCATAAAGACTCCAAAAGTGGTCACAAAGTCGGCCCAAACCTGAAACAATTCGTTTTTATATTTTGATTTCAATAAAACACCATTTTAATCATAACTAGAGCTCCGGGAATCGAAATAACATGAATCCAGAGTCTAAAATTAATGTCTTGATGAGAGGAACAAATATAGACACTTTAATTTTACATTTACATCAGTTAAGTTTACATAAATGATCAAATAAGCTGCTGTCCCAAAACAATCAAACCGAAAACATGTGATAACGAGTGATTCTATGCATACAATCAACAATACAACAACATACAATCATCATACTATCATAATAATATATAAAAACAGAAAAATTAAAGAAGAATCAAAAAGTTAGGGTTAGGGTTTATACCCTAATCAAGAATTGAATGATATGAGCGTGTAGAGATCGAAGAGATGAACGCGATGATGATTAAAGCTTCTTGATCCAAGTAATATTTTGTGAGATGATGATGATGATGGTTGATATGGGAGACGGCCAAGGGAGAGGAGAGGAAGAAGGATGAGAGTAAAATTAGAAAATTAGGTTTAAGTGAAAAATTAAAATGTGAAGTGAAATGCAAATGACAAAAAAAGAAAGGCACCCCCCCCTTTCATAGGGTTCGGCCGATTGGGGTAGGGTGGGCCCCCTAGTGGGACATTTTTACTTAATTTCCAATTACTTGTGGCCCGAATGCCCGATCGAAACCTGAAACGTGAAAACGCGACTACGCGATTAATAATTCGAAGAGATAACATATACGCGACGAAAAATATATATAAACACTATATATAATCATATGACATTAAAATATCATATTAAAAATAATTTGGATTTAAAAATCCCAAAAGTTTGACCGTTGGTTTGAAAACAGAAAAGATTCGCCGGATAGAAATCCACAATTCGTATAAACGTACAATTTAAAATATGAATACAAATATTCACATAACACATATTAATTAATATATTATTACTAATATAATAATATAGGTCATAGAATGACGTGGCACGAATACCAATTAACGAACGTTAAATAATGAACGGTAAAAGATAACGAAAAAAGTAGGGTCGTGACACTTTGCTTCGGTCCAATTGGTAAAGTAGTCGATTGCTAATATTAGGAACCTTGGGCTACTAGGGGTGTCATTAGTGGAACCTACTATGTCTATCCCCCACTTCATGAACGGCCAGGCTGAGGTTACTGAGACTAACACTTGATTCGGTAGCCTAGGGACGTTCGAGTTGATTTGGCAGGATTCACAAGTTTGTAGAACTATTGCTGCGTCGTGGTGCATCGTAGGCCAGTAGTATTCAAGCCTCATGATCTTCACGACTACCGACCTTGGTCCTGCGTGGAGGCAACATATGCCTTCATGCATTTCTTTTAATTATCACAGTTGCTTGCTTCAGCCCCACACATCGAAGCCATGAGGTTAGGAAGGATATTCGATACAGGTCCCCATTCATCATTTTGTAAGAGGATGCTTTTATTCTTATCTTCGTGGCTTCGTTTTTGTCCTATGGTAATATTCCTGTTTTGAGATACACTTGTAGTGGGGTCATCCAAGTTACCTCATCTTCTTGTATAAGGTCACTAAATTCCTCTTCAAGGATTGATTTCTTCTCTAGCACCTCCACCATGACCTCTTTCCCAAGATGTTCAAATGTTAACGAAGCGAGTTTACTTAGTGCTTCTGCCTTCTTGTTTTGGCTTCATCGGGCATGTTCAATGTTGAAGCTTTTGAAACTTTCAATTAGTTCCTTCGCTTTTGCGAGGTAGAGTTGGATGGTGAGTTGCCGAGCTTCGAAAGAGCCATTGATTTGGTTAACCACTATTGGGAGTCAACAAAAGCACGAAGGTGAAGAATCTTTAATTCCTTCGCCATTCTTAGCCCCGCGAGTAGTGGTTCGTATTCAGCTTTGTTATTGGTTGTTGCGAACTCGAAAAGAAGTGCATAAGTAAAATATTTTTCTTCGGGTTTTACCAACATTAGACCGGCACCTGATCCATCGAAGCTTGATGCACCATCAGTATACAACTTCCATTCTTCATTTTCAACTTTCGGGGTGATAGTTTGAGTGGAGTTTTTTGCATCTTCTTCGTCGATGTTATCTGTTTCGATGATGATAACGGTAGTGACCCGAACTTTTCCATGTTTATATATATTAAATGAAATTGTTATTTACATGATTAAGTGTTTCCAACATGTTAAGCAATCAAACTTGTTAAGACTTGATTAATTGAAATAGGTTCTATATAGACAATTGACCACCCAAGTTGACCGGTGATTCACGAACGTTAAAACTTGTAAAAACTGTATGATGTAATATATATGGATATATATATAGTTAACATGGTATTATGATAAGTAAATATATCATTAAGTATATTAACAATGAACTACATATGTAAAAACAAGACTACTAACTTAAGGATTTCGAAAAGAGGCATATATGTAACGATTATCGCTGTAACGACATTTAATTGTATATATATCATATTAAGATATATTAATACATCATAATATCATGATAATGTAATAATTTAACATCTCATTTGATATAATAAACAATGGGTTAACAACACTTAACAGGATTGTTAACCTAAAGGCCTCAAAACAACATTTACATGTAACGACTAACGATGACTTAACGACTCAGTTAAAATGTATATACATGTAGTGTTTTAATATGTATGCATACACTTTTGAAATACTTCAAGACACTTATCAAAATACTTCTACTTAACAAAAATGCTTACAATTACATCCTCGTTCAGTTTCATCAACAATTCTACTCGTATGCACCCGTATTCGTACTCGTACAATACACAGTTTTTAGATGTATGCACTATTGGTATATACATCCAATGATCAGCTCTTAGTTGCCCATGTGAGTCACCTAACACATGTGAGAACCATCATTTGGCAACTAGCATGAAATATCTCATAAAATTACAAAAATATTAGTAATCATTCATGACTTATTTACATGTAACCAAAATTACACATCCTTTATATCTAATCCATATACCAACGACCAAAAACACCTACAAACACTTTCATTCTTCAATTTTCTTCATCTAATTAATCTCTCTCAAGTTCTATCTTCAAGTTCTAAGTGTTCTTCATAAATTCTATAAGTTCTAGTTTCATAAAATCAAGAATACTTCCAAGTTTGCTAGCTTACTTCCAATCTTGTAAAGTGATCATCCAACCTCAAGAAATATTTCTTATTTACAGTAAGATATCTTTCTAATACAAGGTAATACTCATATTCAAACTTTGATTCAATTTCTATAACTATAACAATCTTATTTCGAGTGGAAATCTTACTTGAACTTGTTTTCGTGTCATGATTCTGCTTCCAGAACTTTCAAGCCATCCAAGGATCCTTTGAAGCTAGATCTATTTTTCTCATTTCTAGTAGGTTCATCCATAAAAACTGAGGTAGTAATAATGTTCATAACATCATTCGATTCATATATATATATAAAACTACCTTATTCGAAGGTTTAAACTTGAAATCACTAGAACATAGTTTAGTTAATTCTAAACTTGTTCGCAAACAAAAGTTAATCATTCTAAATTGACTTTTAAAATCAACTAAAAACATATTCTATATCTATATGATATGCTAACTTAATTATTTAAAACCTGGAAACACGAAAAACACCGTAAAACCGGACATACGCCGTCGTAGTAACACCGCAGGCTATTTTGGGTTTGATAATTAAAAACTATGATAAACTTTGATTCAAAAGTTGTTCTTCTGGGAAAATGATTTTTCTTATGAACATGAAACTATATCCAAAAATCATGGTTAAACTCAAAGTGGAAGTATGTTTTCCAAAATGGTCATCTAGACGTCTTTCTTTCGACTGAAATGACTACCTTTATAAAAACGGCTTGTAACCTATATTTCCGACTATAAACTTATACTTTTTCTGTTTAGATTCATAAACTTAAGTTCAATATGAAACCATAGCAATTTGATTCACTCAAAACGGATTTAAAACGAAGAAGTTATGGGTAAAACAAGATTGAATATTTTTTTATTGTTGTAGCTACGGGAAATATTGTAACAATTCTATACAAATCATATCCTAGCTAACTTATATTGTATTATACATGTATTATAATATATTATGTAATCTTGGGATACCATAGACACGTATGCAAATGTTTTGACATATCATATCGACCCATCTATATATATTATTTGGAACAACCATGGACACTCTATATGCAGTAATGTTGGAGTTAGCTATACAGGGTTGAGGTTGATTCTAAAAATATATATACTTTGAGTTGTGATCTAGCCTGAGACGTGTATACACTGGGTTGTGGATTGATTCAAGATAATATATATCGATTTATTTATGTACATATAACTATGGACAACTAGTTGTAGGTTACTAACGAGGACAGCTGACTTAATAAACTTAAAACACTAAAACGTATTAAACATATTGTAAATATATTTTGAACATACTTTGATATATATGTACATATTTCTTATAGGTTCGTGAATCGACCAGTGGCCAAGTTTTACTTCCCGACGAAGTAAAAAATCTATGAAAGTGAGTTATAGTCCCACTTTTAAAATCTAATATTTTGGGATGAGAATACATGCAGTTTTATAAATGTTTTACGAAATAGACACAAATAAATGAAACTACATTATATGGGTGAATGATCGAAGCCGAATATGCCCCTTTTTAGCTTGGTAGCCTAAGAATTTGGGAACAGACCCTCAAATTGTCGCGAATCCTAAAGATAGATCTATCGGGCCCAACAAGCCCCATTCTGGAATTTGGAATGCTTTAGTACTTTGAAATTATCATATCTGATGGGTGTCCCGGAATGATGGGGGATATTCTATATGCATCTTGTTAATGTCGGTTACCAGGTGTTCACCATATGAATGAATTTTATCTCTATGTATGGTATGTATATTGAAATATGAAATCTTGTGGTCTATTATTATGATTTGATAATATATAGGTTAAACCTATAACTCACCAATATTTTTTGTTGACGTTTTAAGCATGTTTATTCTCAGGTGATTATTAAGAGCTTCCGCTATTACATACTAAAATAAGGACAAGATTTGGAGTCCATGCTTGTATGATATTATATAAAAACTGCATTCAAGAAACTTATTTTTGATGTAATATATTCTTATTGTAAACCATTATGTAATGGTCGTGTGTAAACGGTATATTTTAGATTATCATTATTTGATAATCTACGTAATGCTTGTAACATCCCGCATTTTTTCGTTAAATTTATTTTAACACTGTCTTTTTTTAGATAATATCTTTCGTTATCTAAATTCGTATCTTTCGTTAACTAACGTTCGTGATATTTCCATTATTCGATTATAACATCTCACGTATATTCTAGCGTTTTTAAAATATTTGTTCGGTTGATTCACGAACCCGCTTTCAAACTCGAGGGACCGAAGTTGCCAAGGGGCCAAACTAGTTGACTAGGTCAACTAGTCAACCCACCTTTCTCATCCATTCATTTCATTCATCTCCCACTGATAGTTAAAGCTAAGGGGTATAGAATACTATTAAATTTTAGCAGGAAATACTATTAAATACGATACAATTTTACACAAGATATTTATTTATTTATAGAATGGATATACTTAAACCTTGCTACAACACTTATAGGCAGTATACCTAATCGTACAGTAGTGTAGTTTTTAGTAAGTCCTGTTCGTTCCACAGGGAAAATCTTTTAATCAAAGCTTAACGCTATATTAGTTTTATTTTATAAAAATACAAATATATATATAAGTAATATTATTATTATAAAGGGGGTTTTTACCGTTTAATGACCGGTTTGTCGAATTTAAAACTTTAGTTGCAGTTAAAACAAAATGCAAAATATTAAATAAATAAAAGACTTAATTTAAAGCGTAAAGTAAATAACGATACTGAAATTGCGATAAATAAAAGTGCGATAAAATAAACTTGCGATAATTAAAAAGTACGATAATTAAAATTGCAATTAAATACAATAACAATAAATAAAAGTGCGATAATTAGAAGTGCAATTAAATATAAAATAAAGGAAATTAAATATGAAATAAAAGAATTATGCTTATTTAAACTTCCGAAATCATGATGTTTGACGTGTTGATTTTAGTTTTATGCCCATGGGTTAATTGTCCTTTGTCCTGGATTATTTAATATGTCCGTCTGGTTTTTGTCCATAACAGTCCATCAGTCATAAATATAAAGTGCGAGTGTCCTCGTCAAATTATCCTTATACCCGAAGTTAAATATTCCAACTAATTGGGGACTTAAACTGTAACAAGATTTTAATACTTTATTTAATAATTACACCAGGATGTCGACTGAGTGTAACCCAAGGTTTTAATACTTTGTTATCAATTATGCCAAGTGTCCTTGTACATAATTTCACCCCTGTTTTAATAATTCTAGTGGCTATTAATCCATTCCCGTGTCCGGTTAAATGAACGATTATTCGTACATATAAATACCCCGCCCATCGTGTCCGATCGAGTGTATATGGTAGTTTATAGGGACGCCCAATTGTAAATCTTTATATTAACATTAACAAACTATCATTTAGTTAAACAAATATAAAGCCCATCAATAGCCCATAGTCTAATTTCCACAAGTGTCGTTCTTTTGTCCAAACCCCAATTATGGTACAAAGCCCAATTACCCAATTTTAATATTTTTAGCCCAACATCATGATTACTTCGGATTAAATAAGCATAATAATAACTTAGCTACGAGACATTAAATTAAAAAGGTTGAACATAACTTACAATGATTAAAAATAGCGTAGCGTTACACGGACAGAATTTTGACTTACACCCATACAACATTCGCTAACACACCCTTATTATTATAAATTAAATTTAAAATTAAAATTATAATATAAATATAAATATTATACGTTGAATGAGGAGAAGAAAAAGATGTGTTTTGATGTTCACCAAGCTGCGAATTTTTTTAGGCATGTGGGCTGGAAAAGTGGCTCATGCGATCGCATGAGCTTTACCCTTCAAGGCCATGCGATCGCATGGCCAGCTGGAGAGGCTCACATGCCTTTTTTTTTTCTGCCGATGGTTTTTAATAATATAATATATAATATATAAATAATTATAAGAATTATTTAAATATTATATTATATTTATGTGCATAGTTGACTTGTAATTTTTAGTCCGTTGCGTCAAGCGTTGAGAGTTGACTCTGGTCCCGGTTTCGGATTTTCAAACGTCCTTGCGTACAATTTAATATCTTGTACTTTGCGTATTGAATCTTGTACTCTTGTAATTTTGAGACGTTTCTTATCAATAATTGGAACCTCTTTGATTGTCTTTTGTACTTTTGAGCTTTTTGGTCGTTTGCGTCTTCAATTCGTCGAATCTGTCTTTTGTCTTCACCTTTTATTATTTAAACGAATATCACTTGTAAATAGAACAATTGCAACTAAAAGCTTGTCTTTCTTGAGGAATAATGCTATGAAATATATGTTCGTTTTTAGCATTATCAAATATTCCCACACTTGAGCGTTGCTTGTCCTCAAGCAATATCGTCTTGAAATACTAGAATCACTTCTATATTCTTCACACTTTATACATCAGTGATTTCAATACGGCGGTATAAACAATGGTAGTAACGATGTGGTTTAAAGTCTCACATGACTTATGAAAATTTAGATCCTTTAGGAAATTGGATCTTTATGAAAACATTTGATTTTTTTTGAAAATTAAATCTAGCTTTTACCCTAGATAAGTTTTCTGGAATAACCCTTCACCGGTGTTTGCCAAATATTTTTGTGGATTTGGTGGGTTTCAGATTTGAAAATTTTAGCTCAAAACTTGCGGTTTTGTGTCACCCACTTGCTAACCTTGTATTAGGAAAGCAACACGTCCAGTATACTTGCTCCGTATATTAACTTTCGGTAAACTACCGTCCGGTTGTAAAGGAAAGCGTTGAACAAGCAACTGTTAAGGCAATGTCCCCTGACATGCTTTTAATTATGGTATATAACGTGTCGGACGCAATTACTATCCTTTGTAGGAGCAATAGTAAAGCTCACCCTTATAATTTTCCGGTATGGCACAAGGTCCTGTCTTTGACCATGCTATGCAACCACCGTTCTTACGGTTGACACCCGATTTGGTTCAGATGACCTAATGAATTCCAGGTGAATTCCTAGGATTTTACGTTCAATGGTAATGAACGCATTGAAAATGGGTTTTCAGAAAACAAATCGGTTTGTAATTTTGATCAAAATATTTTCTCGTTCAAGCTCGAGTTTAGATATCATTGAATTCCATGAGTTTGAATTCTCAATCTTTAAGGTCAATCTCAAGGATTGAGTAATATCAGTTTTAAAAGCTGATTTTTAATCTTTAAGGAGATTATCCTTTCTGGGGATCTGATTCATTAGTCTTATCAAGCTAATTTGCACGGTGCCCCCCCATTTTACAAGACAGATCCTCTCATGGTTAGGATAAGTCTGACCACTTGGCGACCCTGTTTTATGCTGAGGTCCGTGGATTTCCTGATGATTTTAGTGATGACTTTTCTAGGTTTTTCGTCAACCTACAGCTGGTATGGACGACAACTTCATGACCTAAATCCAGAAGCGCGTGTCTTTTTCGGAAGACTTTACTTCCTTTTAATGATGGAATTGATTCATCGTGTAGATCCATCTTTTCTTTTCTTTCATCGGGTAAAACAGTTAATTATCGTCCAAAACAAAAGTATTTTCAATTATTTGTACAAAAATATGTGATATATATTTTGAATAACTCGGTGAAAATTTCCCACACTTGGCTTTTATTTTCCTTTTTGTTCTCCTCTATTCCATTCTTAAATGAATTCTAATATTTTGGTTTGTTTCTCAATTTATGTCCTTTCCGAGGTAACAATAATTTCGGTGTTAACACCTAGTTTTATCGTTCATAAATATGTATAAACATGATTTTGAGTTCATTTAATTGAAAATTTTGAAAAATTTTACTAGAATTGGGTAGTTAGTATATAAGACTAGGGATGTTCTTTATTATCAGAGAGCACTAGATTCTAATACAACTACTACTTTACTAGTATTTCTAATGGTAACCAAGTGTTTAAAGTAAAAAAAATTTAAAAATCCGAAAGAATTTAACCCCTTCCCACACTTAAGATCTTGCAATGCCCTCATTTGCAAGAAATCAGTAACAATTTAAATTATTGAGGGTGATTAGCGTAGAAATGATTAAATTTTACCAAAGTTTCCAAACATATTGGCGTTTGTTTGCTGAATGATAAATGGTGCATATCATTTGTTCATTCCGTCTGTTGTTACATCACATTTATTTGTCATCTTGTCGTCAAAATTAGTAGCTTTTGCTGAACTTAATGCCAGTCTTTGAAAATGCGCTATTTTACACTGTTTTGTACAATCTACAATATACATACATACAAATATAAACATGCATGGCAATTTGAAATGGGACTTAATATCCCACTTTCAAATCCTAAATGTGAAATATTAGTACACAATAATAATAAAAATGATAAAGATTACATAAGTATATTCAATAACATAAGTTTAAACATGAATAAGTAAAAAGATAAAAACATAAAAATCATATAAATAACCAAATGGAACTAAATCAGTCTGGATATGGGTTCCATTTCATCTCGTCAGGTGGGTTCCATTGTTGGTTATAGGTGTTTTGATAGGCTTGGTTATAGTCATACCGGTTAAAGGGTGGTCGGATATCGGGGCTGTGTGGCGAAAAATGAGCAGGTCGAGTAGGTACATAGTTATTTGGTACCTGATATGATAGCTGGCTCATGATTTGGTGCTGATGAACTACCCAGCTATCGTGTTGGCGTCGCCTATAATCCTCGTATACTCGCTCAGAGTTCCACTGCTCGTACATACTATGTCTGGCCGCGTTCGTCATTGCTTCCTCATCTATACGAACGTGGACGTCAAGAATAGCATCTCAAAAGACATCCCTAATGTCTTCCGCCTCCTCCATTTCCTCGTCTGAGCCTCTCTCTACCTGAGGATGAGATCCCTCATAGGGTACTGCCTGGTTACGTCTACTTTTCAATACCTTAGCACCCACATAAACTTTCAATCCTAAGGGCTCAACCTGTTCTCTACAAAGCTGTAATGGACCCCCTTGGTTCCTATCAACACCGAAATACTCTCCAATGAGAGTAACAAAAATACCTCCTCCTATTATACTCCCTTCCTGCATTCCCTCTACCATTTTAGATAAATAAAAAGCAACACAGTAAGGGATATTGACAAAGCTTCTAGGATCCCGAATACTCTTTAGATAGAATAAATCATGTAAGGTAATTTTTTCTTTATTGTGACCTCTCTGTGTAATCGAGTTAGCCAAAAATCTATGAATAATACGAAGCTCGGCTCTGTCAATATGTGTATAGGAATGTCCTCCTGCTCGTGTAAAAACATCAAAATGTGACATACGCCTCCAAATGGCGTCAGCGTCAAAGTTGCTATCTACCCTTTCACCATAATGAATCAAGTTTGTACAATCGGGTAGTAGCAACTCACCAGGAGTATATATCTGTAAAGCCCTGGCCATGTCCAGCATGGACATTCTGTACATCCTACCGCCAAGGATAAACCTAAGAAATCTTCTATCATCTATTCTAACTATATTTGTATCAAGTGATACAGTACTCATCAACTCAACACACCATTCCTTATATACAGGTCTACGAATGGTGAAAAGACGTTCCCAATCTGTAAAAGAAGAACTGCCATACCTTTGAACTAAAAGTTGTCTAACACGGTCAGCTAGATGGACCGTTTCCAAAGGGGCCCAATCGATTACCCTTGGCACCTCTACATTTTTTGTTACCAATTTGAATTTGTTCCTTTGATATGTCTCGTAATCTCTCCATCTCCTATCAAATCTCAGATTAGGATGCAGAGTGTGCTCAGGAATCGTTGGGAATTCTACTAGCGGCCTCATCAGGAATACTATGAATTCATTAACAAACTGTACCAGATCATAATAAGGTATGTGCTGATCAGGCTGTTGTTGTGGTTCTTGTTGTTGTTCTTGTTCGTGTTGCATTTCTGGTTCTGGTTCTGGTTCTGGTGCTGGTGCTGGTGCTGGTCGTCTAGATGATGATGCTCCTGAACCTCCAGTATCGGATTTCTGCAAAACACATTAAACACAAAATTTGTGCATCCAAATATGCATTAGTGTTAGCAAAATAACAACTTAAAACAATCACTATAACATGTTAAATCAAAATTAAAATTATACACATTTTCACAATTCTACACTTTTCAAATAAGCACATATGAAAATGTTTACAAAATTCATAAGCATTTAACTCAAATAACATGTCAAAATAGTCATTACAAATAATTAAACAAGTCTCAAATGGCAAATATATCAAATTAATCAAGTTCATGAATTTTGGACTTAAAAAGTTCACTTTAATCTCCAAAAATCATGTTTAGGATCAATGTTTGGATCATTTAACTATCTAAACATGTTACACTACTCAATTTAGCAATAATTCATGACAAAAATCGGCCATAACCTGTTTATATCAAAAAGCCCCAAATTGCTCAAGAACACAAACCCTAGATTTGTAAAAATTTTGAAGTTTTTGGCTTCAAATCATGTTAAATAGCATCAATATAGGTTATACATGCATAAAATACTAACAATTTAACACTAATTACACTAGAAATTAACAAAATTGCATTAGGTAAAAAATTGGTAATTATCACAAAAACTAGGAATTTATAGAGTTTAGGGGTGTAATTTTTACCATTTTGCTGAAGAATGAGAATCTAGGCATGATTAGAGCAAGAAAAATGACGAATTACGGTGGAAAATTGCGAATTTTAGAGGTGATTTTAGGGTTAGTTCGTATATGTGTGTGTGTTTTTTGTGTTGAAGAACAGGCGACTGAGCATATGCTTCTGGCCAGATTTTACCCTCCATGCGATCGCATGGAGGAATAGTGAGAATCCCATGCGATCGCATGGGTACCCGGCTACAGTGATTTTTTTTTTTAATAATAAAACCTTATACTTTATAAAACTTATAATTAATTAAATTTTAAAAATTTTGTTTTCCTTTAGGAGCGAGGGCGTTTCGGATCGATGTCCTAGTCTGTCCCTGGACAAAATTTTAAAATTTGTCAAATCAAAGCGCTGTTTTTAAAAGTAAAGATTTTTGGGTTTTTTTTTTAATGTTTTTGGCATACTTTAATTCAATAAGATTAAAAATAATGATAATAAAAGTTCTCGTCCCTTCCTCGGGTAAAGCAATTTCGGTTCAAAGACCTAGTCTTCAACTCACGACGAATTTTAAAAATCATATTTTTAACTTAGTGAAATAAAGTAAATTTTTGTTTTTAAATTCACACCAAACTTAAATTTAAAATACATAAAATTAAAAATTCACACCAAACTTAATTAAAAATTTATATTATAAATTCACACCAAACTTATATTATATTTTTGTTTTTATACATACAAACTTATATTAAAAAGATTAATTTTTCAAATATTTACAATTTTAAATATATTAATTTTAAAAAGTTTTCAATATTAATTTAAGATTTATATATTAATTTTAAAAACATGGTAAAAATAAAATTAAAAATCTTTTTGGTCTTTTATCCCACTTTAATCAATCAAATATTATCAAAAATATACGCCCCTCTTTTCGGTAAAGTAATTTCGGTTCCATGACCTAATTTAACTCATGATGAATTTTTAAAATATTTTGGGTTGATTGATTAAAGATATTTATACCTTAAGAATAAACGTTAAATTTCACAGTGATATAATAAATTTTTGTATGATATCAATAATTTCGGTCGCCAAACCTAATTTTATTCAATACCAATTTAATACTTTATAGCGAACAATTTAGTATTCTTAGTTATATGATCTATCTCATTCATAAGATAGTCGGTTTAATTGGTTTTCCATAGCTACATAGGCGTAACCTCGAGCATTCAGTGTTTTTTCTTCTAAACATATGAACGGTCCATCTCTGCATAAAGTAACAAATTCGGTATTTGAATAGGTTTGATTATTTGAACATTTACCTCCATGTGACCATTTTCCGCATTTGTGACATCTTTCAAGGTGTCGTGCTCTTCTTTTCGCTGCGGATTTTGATTTTCCTTTACCAAATTGTAACTTATTATCTTCGCATCTGGATTCTTTTCTTACTCTGTCCAATCTTTTTCTGATTACTGATACTAGTTCACTCGGAAGTGTGTCATTATTACGTTTAGTGATCAAAGCGTGTAGCATTAGACCAGGGTTTAGTTCACAGGCAGTCTTCATTTCGTAAAAACCTAAAAAAATAAAAATTCAGAATGGGGGGAGAAGACTAGTTCTTTAGGGTCTGCTAGGGAAAGACCATTCGGGTTCCATTTTCGAGAACTACACGAAAACAGACAATCTAACTCTAACAGAAATTCATAAAATCCTTAAAAGACTTGATTCTCCCCACACTTAGTTAGCTGTGGTATCGAAATTGTGATTAACTTCGTTGTCGACTTCCATCGGACTATCTATGTAATGTTTAACTCTGTGACCATTAACTTTAAATTCAATTCCATTTGAATTTATTAATTCTATCGTTCCGTATGGGAAAACTCTTTTGACTATGAATGGTCCAGACCATCTCGATTTCAATTTTCCAGGAAATAGCTTGAATCGTGAATTGAAAAGAAGAACTCTATCTCCTTCTTTAAATTCTTTTGAACTTCTGATTCTTTTATCATGCCATTTCTTCGTTCTTTCCTTATAGATTAACGAATTTTCATATGCTTCATGTCTTAATTCTTCTAATTCGTTTAATTGACTTAATCGTAGACGTCCGGCTTCATGTAAATCAAGATTACATGTCTTCAAAGCCCAAAATGCTTTGTGTTCAATTTCTACTGGAAGATGACATGCTTTTCCGTAGACGAGTTTAAAAGGTGTGGTTCCAATTGGAGTTTTGTAGGCTGTTCTAAAAGCCCAGAGTGCATCCTCCAATTTAATGGACCATTCCTTCGGATTTGATCCTACAGTTTTCTCTAGAATACGTTTTAAAGCTCGGTTCGTATTTTCAACTTGTCCACTTGTTTGTGGATGATATGCGGTGGAGATTTTATGAGTTACTCCATATCTTTTAAGAACTTTCCCAAGTTGATTATTACAGAAATGAGTTCCCCGATCACTTATTAAAGCTTTCGGTGTTCCAAACCTTGCAAAAAGACGTTTTAAAAAGTTGACTACAACTCGTGCATCGTTAGTTGGGAGAGCTTGTGCTTCCGCCCATTTAGATACATAATCAATGGCTACGAGAATATAGAGATTATTGTGAGATTTTGGAAATGGACTCATAAAGTCAATACCCCAAATGTCAAATACTTCACATACTTGAATGATATTTTGTGGCATTTCATCACGTTGACTTATTTTTCCGTTCCTTTGACAAGCATCACAGGATTTGCAAAGAAGGTGTTCGTCTTTGTAAATTGTAGGCTAATAGAATCCAGCATCATAAACTTTTCTTGCTGTTAGTTGAGGCCCATAGTGCCCTCCTGTTGGTCCCGTGTGACAATGGTTTAAAATTTTACTAGCTTCATCTCCAAATACACATCGGCGTATTATTCCATCAGGACAACTTTTAAACAAATGTGGATCTTCCCAGAAATAGTGTTTTATATCACTGAAGAATTTCTTTCGTTTTTGGTACGATAATCCTTTTTCAAGGAATCCACATACTAAGTAGTTTGCATAGTCTGCAAACCATGGAATTTCATTATAATCTATCTTCAATAGATATTCATCAGGAAAGTTGTCTTGTATGGCCGATTCATTTAGAACTTCTAATTCGGGATTTTCAAGACGAGAAAGATGATCAGCGGCGAGATTTTCTGCTCCTCTTTTATCTCGGATTTCAATATCGAACTCTTGTAAGAGTAAGATCCAACGGATTAATCTTGGTTTGGTATCTTGTTTCTAAAATAGGTATCTAAGAGCAGAATCGTCGGTATAGACCACCGTTTTTGCTAGAACGAGATATGAACGAAATTTGTCAAAAGAAAAGACAATAGCAAGGAGTTCTTTTTCAGTAGTTGTGTAATTTGTTTGTACTCCTTGTAACGTTTTACTAGCATAATATATAGGTTGAAATCTTTTTTCAATCCTTTGTCCTAAAATGACTCTCATTGCAAAATCACTTGCATCGCACATTAGTTCAAACGGTAGATTCCAATTTGGTGTTATCATGATCGGCGCATTAGTGAGTTTCTCTTTAAGAATATTATAAGAGTTGATGCATTCATCTGAAAAGATGAATGGAGCATCCTTTTCTAGGAGTTTATTCATAGGAGTGGCAATTTTAGAAAAATCTTTTATGAAACTTTGGTAAAAACCTGCATGCCCTAGAAAACTCCTAACTCCTCTAACATTGGTGGGATGTGAAAGTTTAGCAATTACATCTACTTTAGCTCTATCCACTTCAATTCCTTCTTTTGAAATTTTATGTCCAAGAACGATGCCTTCTTTAACCATGAAATGGCATTTCTCCCAATTAAGTACTAGATTTGACTGTTCGCATCTAATCAGCATTCGTTCAAGATTAGCTAGACATGATTCAAATGTATCACCGAAGACTGAAAAGTCATCCATGAAAACTTCCATGCATTCTTCTATCATGTAATGAAAAATCGCCATCATACACCTTTAAAATGTTGCAGGGGCATTGCAAAGTCCAAATGGCATGCGTTTGTAAGCAAAAGTACCATAAGGGCACATGAATGTGGTTTTCTCTTGATCTTCGGGTGCTATTAGAATTTGAAAATATCCGAAAAAACCATCAAGAAAATAATAGTAACCATTTCTGGCTAATCTTTCCAACATTTGATCAATAAAAGGTAAGGGAAAGTGATCTTTTCTGGTGGCGTCATTTAATTTTCTATAATCAACACATACACGCCATCCTGTTACAGTCCTAGTAGGAATAAGCTCATTTTTCTCATTTGTAATGACAGTCATGCCACCCTTCTTAGGCACGCATTGAACTGGGCTTACCCATGGACTATCAGAAATTGGATAAATTAAACCTGCATCTAGCAGTTTAATAATTTCTTTTTTAACTACATCTTGCATATTATGATTTAGTCTTCGTTGGCGTTGCACATACGTTTTATGACCTTCTTCCATAAGGATTTTATGTGTGCAATACGAAGGACTTATTCCTTTAATATCATGAATCTTCCATGCAATGGCTGGTTTATGAGCTTTCAACACAGAAATGAGTTGTGATTTCTCATTTTCAGTAAGAGAAGACGATATTATTACAGGTAATTCAGATTCACCATGTAAATAAGCGTATTCCAAATGGTTTGGAAGTGGCTTTAACTCTAATGTCGGAGGTTCTTCTATCGATGATTTGTATCGATATCTGTCTTCTTCTTTTAGCATTTGAATTTCTTCTGTTGTTGGTTCATATCCATTAGCTATTAGTGTAGCTAACATTTCAGCTTTATCAATTGGTTCATTACCTTCTCCTAAAGAACATTCTCCTGTTCCTTGTAATTCTGGAAATTCTTCCAACAATTCTGCATGTGAATCTATAGTTTGAATATAATAACATGTATCATCTGCAGATTGCGGTTGTTGCATTGCTCTATCAACTGAAAAGGTAACACTCTCATCCTCTATACTTAGGGTCAGTTTCTTACCAAACACGTCTATCATTGCTTTAGCCGTGTTTAAGAATGGTCTTCCTAATATGAGAGGAACTTGAGAATCTTCTTCCATGTCCAGAACAACAAAATCTACTGGAAATACTAAAGTATCAACTTTAACTAGCATATTCTCCATTATCCCTCTAGGATATTTTATTGATCGATCGGCTAGTTGTATACTTATTCTGGCTGGTTTCAATTCTCCAAGGTCTAGTTTAGTGTATAGTGAATACGGCACTAAATTTATACTAGCACCTAAGTCTGCCAATGCTTCTATTGAACTAAGACTACCCAGAAAACATGGAATTGTGAAACTTCCTGGATCAGATAGTTTTTCTGGTATCTTATTCAACAGCACTGCTGAACAATTAGCATTCATAGTAACAGCCGAGAGTTCTTCCATTTTCTTTTTATTTGAGATTAGATCTTTCAAGAATTTAGCATATCTAGGCATTCCTGAAATCACATCAATGAAAGGAAGATTTACATTTATCTGTTTAAACATATCCAAGAATTTGGATTGCTCGGCTTCAAGTTTCTCTTTCTTCATTTTACTCGGGTAAGGAAGTGGTGGTTGGTATGGTTTACCATAAGGTTTAGCCTTAACTGTGTTATCTTTATTAACCTTTTCAACTACCGGTTCTTTTTCCTTATCTTGATCAGGTTGTGGTTCTTGTGGAGTAGGAATAGCTTCATCAGAAGTTACAGGTATTTCAGGTGGTTTAAGTGTTGTACCACTTCTTGTGGTAATGGCTTTAGCTGTTTCATTCCGGAGGCTTGCATTTGTATCACTTGGTAAACTTCCCGGTTTTCTTTCACCTATTAACCTTGCTAGGTTACTTACTTCTTGTTCCAAGTTTTGAATAGAAGCTTGTTGATTTCTAAATGCTTGAGCATTTTGTTCATTAATTTGTTTTTGAGATGTGAAAAACTGCGTTTGAGTTTCAACTAGCTTCGTCATCATATCTTCTAAATTCGGATTTTTATCATCGGGTTGTGGTGATTTGTTTTGAAAATTAGGTCTTTGCTGGTTGTAAGTATTGTTAGATACTTGTTGATTGCTAGGACCTTGTTGGTTGTTGTATGGAATATTTCGGTTATAATTCTGATTTTGATTGTAAATCGGTCTTGGTGGTTGATAATTATTCTGACAATTATTTCCAGGCCTTTGGTTAAGATATGAAACATTCTCTCTTTGTTCCATTGTTAATTCAATACTGAGACAATCTTTTGTCAAATGTGGTCCTCCACACTGCTCACAACTAATTCGTATTGAGTGGATATCTTTAGTCATCTTTTCCATTCGTCTCTCCACATCATCTATCTTTGCGGAAATGGAATCTAAGTCATGGCTAGAATCGGCTCTAGCTGCTTTAGATGATCTAACGATATCTTTTTCTTGGTGCCACTCATGTGAGTGGGAAGCAGTGTTATCAATAATTTTATAAGCATCAGTTTCGGTTTTCTTCATAATAGAACCACCAGCTGCTATATCGATGTCTTTCCTTGTAGTGATGTCGCATCCTTGGTAGAATATTTGTACTATTTGACAGGTGTCTAAACCATGTTGCGGACATCCTCTTAATAACTTTCCAAATCTTGTCCATGCCTCATATAGAGTTTCATTTGGTTTCTGTGTGAACGTAACAATTTCTCCTTGAAGTCTTACGGCTTTAGATGCTGGAAAGAATTGTTTAAGAAATTTTTCAACTAAAACGTCCCATGTATCAATCGCCCCTTCAGGTAACGATTCCAACCAATCTTTGGCTTCTCCCTTTAAAGTCCAGGGAAATAACATGAGATATATCTGTTCATCCTCCACTTCTCGGATTTTAAATAGTGTGCAGATCCTATTAAAGGTACGAAGATGTTCATTTGGATCTTCCTTCGGCGCACCACTAAATTGGCATTGATTAGTCACCATGTGTAGAATTTGTCCTTTGATTTCATAATCTGGCGCATTAATGTCTGGATGAGTAATTGCGTGACCTTGGCCAGTGCGTTTAGCTCTCATTCGGTCTTCCATACTTAAAGGTTCCAGATTCTCCATAATTGAATTTGTTGAATCGGAATCACTATAGGATTCTGATTTAATGGTTCGTTCCTCAACAATCTCTGTTTGAATGATTGGTGGTTCCGGAGGAAAATTTAATGGTTCAGGATCTATGAATCATCCCTGAATATTCTCCAGATTCTCAATTGTGAGGTCGGGTTCAAAAAATGGATTATTGGAAATTTGAATTGGAGTACTTGGTCGACTGGATGACGATTCTAAAGAAAAATCAACGGCGGTAATATTTGCTAGATGTCTTGATCTAGTTACAGGTGGTGAACGTACAAAAGGTGGTGAACGTCTTGCTCGGTGCATTCACTGAATATCCTATTAGTTTTTAAAAGGAAAGAAAAAATTATATAAGTTATCCAATTAATAGACTTTTCTGATTTTGCCCACGTTTCGAATAGCCAAAAGATGTAGCAGAGGGGCAGGATTCGTTTGGTCTCAATATAATTGAGGACTGTTTGGCTCCAATAACCCGGTCCACGTACAAATCCAACTATTACTACGAACCAGAAAATTTTGATGTCTATCAATTTAACCACTAAAAATAAATTTTCGTAATTTTAAGAAATTTAGATAAGAAGTAGAATAAAAATCTATGTCCTAAAACTAGAATGGTGAGAAATAAGAAAGAAAAAGAGCGCGTCGAAAAAGGTCGAAAAAGAAAAGATCGAAAAATGAAAGAAACAGAGAATGACTATAAAACTTAAAAATACTTGACTAACCCAACCTTATTACTATCACTAACTTAAAATTATAATCGCAAATTGAGATTACTAATTGAAATGATAATTGATACATAGGTAAAAGGTGTCTAAAAATATTAAAGCTTACAAGTAAAACTGTATCCCAAATGTCAATATCTTAAAAAGGAACTAAAACTTAAAAAGGCGTCGCAAAATTCTAAAGCACCTATATCTTAGTCTAAAGAAAAAGCACTTAAGGGATTTTACGGCAAAGCCTAAAAATCTAGAAATAAAAATAACTATGGCAAAAACTATGAATTAAAACTAAATACGAGCGAAAAATACAAAAGTTACGCTAAAACAATTAAAAAGGGACAAAATATAAAAATATACTAAAAGTTGTAAAAATTACAATTTTTATAAAAATATTATTTTTATATTATTTATTTTATAAAACTATTAATTTTAAAATTTAATTAAACTAATTAAACTAAATATATAAATTAAATCAAAAACTAATAACTAATTAAATAATAAAACCTAATTAGGGTTTATTAAATAATAATAATAATAATAATAATACCCCTAATTAATGCAGTTTTAGGGTTACAGTTGGCGTGTCAGACACTCTCATGCGATCGCATGAGTTTATGCCTTCGGGCTCATGCGATCGCATGAGCTAAGGTTTTGGGCCAGGTTACGGGCTGCTACAGTAGCAGGCCCGAGTGTTTTTATATATTTTTTTTTCTGTTTTGAATTTTCTGTTTTATATATTTATGTAATATATTTATATAAATTAAATAAAACTTTTATTTTTATAAAATAAAGATAAAGAAACTTTTATAGAACTTAAATATTTAACAAACTCTTAAAAATATTTATATTTTTGTTTTCTTTTTATATTTTCGAATATTTAAAACGTATTTTTACAAAAGCGTATTTTTTTTATATGTGTGGCGTTTCGCTTCGGCGTTTCCCCGGCAGCGGCGCCAAAAATACTTGATAGTTAAAGCTAAGGGGTATAGAATACTATTAAATTTTAGCAGGAAATACTATTAAATACGATACTATTTTACACAAGATATTTATTTATTAATAGAATGGATATACTTAAACCTTGCTACAACACTTATAGGCAGTGTACCTAATCGTACAGTAGTGTAGTTTTTAGTAAGTCCGGTTCGTTCCACAGGGAAAATCTTTTAATCAAAGCTTAACGTTATATTAGTTTTATTTTATAAAAATACAAATATATATATAAGTAATATTATTATTATAAAGGGGGGTTTTTACCGTTTAATGACCGGTTTGTCGAATTTAAAACTTTAGTTGCAGTTAAAACAAAATGTAAAATATTAAATAAATAAAAGACTTAATTTAAAGCGTAAAGTAAATAACGATAATGAAATTGCGATAAATAAAAGTGCGATAAAATAAACTTGCGATAATTAAAAAGTACGATAATTAAAATTGCAATTAAATACAATAACAATAAATAAAAGTGCGATAATTAGAAGTGCAATTAAATATAAAATAAAGGAAATTAAATATGAAATAAAAGAATTATGCTTATTTAAACTTCCGTAATCATGATGTTTGACGTGTTGATTTTAGTTTTATGCCCATGGGTTAATTGTCCTTTGTCCTGGATTATTTAATATGTCCGTCTGGTTTTTGTCCATAACAGTCCATCAGTCATAAATATAAAGTGCGAGTGTCCTCGTCAAATTATCCTTATACCCGAAGTTAAATATTCCAACTAATTGGGGACTTAAACTGTAATAAGATTTTAATACTTTATTTAATAATTACACCAGGATGTCGACTGAGTGTAACCCAAGGTTTTAATACTTTGTTATCAATTATGCCAAGTGTCCTTGTACATAATTTCACCCCTGTTTTAATAATTCTAGTGGCTATTAATCCATTCCCGTGTCTGGTTAAATGAACAATTATTCGTACATATAAATACCCTGCCCATCGTATCCGATCGAGTGTATATGGTTATTTATAGGGACGTTCAATTGTAAATCTTTATATTAAAATTAACAAACTATCATTTAGTTAAACAAATATAAAGCCCATTAATAGCCCATAGTCTAATTTCCACAAGTGTCGTTCTTTTGTCCAAACCCCAATTATGGTACAAAGCCCAATTACCCAATTTTAATATTTTTAGCCCAACATCATGATTACTTCGGATTAAATAAGCATAATAATAACTTAGCTACGAGACATTAAATTAAAAAGGTTGAACATAACTTACAATGATTAAAAATAGCGTAGCGTTACACGGACAGAATTTCGACTTACACCCTTACAACATTCGCTAACACACCCTTATTATTATAAATTAAAATTAAAATTAAAATTATAATATAAATATAAATATTATACGTTGAATGAGGAGAAGAAAAAGATGTGTTTTGATGTTCACCAAGCTGCGAATTTTATAGGCATGTGGGCTGGAAAAGTGGCTCATGCGATCGCATGAGCTTTACCCTTCAAGGCCATGCGATCGCATGGCCAGCTGGAGAGGCTCACATGCCTTTGTTTTTTCTGCCGACGGTTTTTAATAATATAATATATAATATATAAATAATTATAAGAATTATTTAAATATTATATTATATTTATGTGCATAGTTGACTTGTAATTTTTAGTCCGTTGCGTCAAGCGTTGAGAGTTGACTCTGGTCCCGGTTCCGGATTTTCGAACGTCCTTGCGTACAATTTAATATCTTGTACTTTGCGTTTTGAATCTTGTAATTTTGAGACGTTTCTTATCAATAATTGGAACCTCTTTGATTGTCTTTTGTACTTTTGAGCTTTTTGGTCGTTTGCGTCTTCAATAAGTCGAATCTGTCTTTTGTCTTCACCTTTTATTATTTAAACGAATATCACTTGTAAATAGAACAATCGCAACTAAAAGCTTGTCTTTCTTGAGGAATAATGCTATGAAATATATGTTCGTTTTTAGCATTATCACCCACCTCCTCTTTCTCTCTACTCTACTTCCATTTTTAGAACTTAAACACCCAACTCACAAAATCATCATCTAAATCCAGATCAAGAGGCAAACATCAAAACAAATTATATTTTCGTGATCCTCTCTTCATCCTCTACATTTTGGTACCAATTTCATCACATTTGGATAACATTTCTAAAACACTAGATTTCTCTAAATTCGTTTTATATACTTGAAATGGTGTTAGTTAGTGTCTATGGCTCGTGTATAACATGAATATATGTTTTGTTTTGCTCGATTTGTTGTTTTAGAGTAACTAGCATGAACTTGAAAATGGGTGTGCTTAATCTTTGATTTTGGATGAGTTAATGTTGTTAAATTGTTAAAGTTCATGTTTTAATTGTGTTACTAGTATCACTAGCTTCGTTTTGATGCGTAGGTTGATTAAGAAAACTTCAAACACATGATTATTGATTTTTGTGAATTTTGGTTAGGGTTTGATAGACTTAAAACAAACTTTTTATGTTTTGAATGCTATGAAATGTTATTAGTAAGTGTTTAGTTATAATGTATGTTTTATTACCTTCAAAACGGCATATCATATGTGTGAATTGGATTCCCGAATCTTAAAATGCAATTTGTGAACTTGAAACTTTGAAAATAAACCTTTAATGATCACTTGACGAGATTTCGTTTATTGCAATTGATGTTTTTGCTCGATGAAAAGTGGTTAGTTGTTTTCCTCGTCAAAATACCTTTCCAACGATATAAGATACGTGTTCTAAGTGCTTACGGTTTGTGTTTTGTGCTAAATTGAAGTTTGGTTGAGACTTGAACTTTTGAAACAGACCAGGCACCAGGCCACGCCTATTGGCGTGGCGCGACACCAGGGGTCGCGGCGCGGCATTTGCCATGTTTGGCTTCTGACCTACTTTGTCAAATTTTGAAAAATGTTTGCTATGCTACGCACCTCCGATTCACATGTAACTTGTTCTTACATGCTTATATATGATTAAAAACCTCAGAAAAATAGTTCGGAACCTGACCCGAACGTGTTGACTTTTTGTTGACTTTGACTTGACCGAGTTTGACTTTTAGTCAAACTTAACCAAACACTTATGCAATCGTTCAAATCTTATTTTATACTTGATTCTTGCATGAAACTTGACAACGTGATTCACATGCTATATTTAATCGAGTCGTAACGAGCCATATGACTAATTGAGCACATTTCCCCCGACCTTGTGACGTAACCGGTTAATTGATACAACTTACTTGCTTAGGTCAAGGCTAAGCAACTTTCATGCACACGTTTACTTTGTGAAGTATATTTATACTCGTGCACTCGAGGTGAGATCATAGTCCCACCTTTTCAACAACTTTTATACTTTTAAATAGTAGGCTGAGAAACATATACTTTTTTACATCTTGTACTACTTACTTTTATGTTTTGAACACAAGTCCGATGAAAAAAACATTCTAAAGCGAGTTTAGAACAAAATCCTCAATTCGATTATCATTAGTTACACTTGCCGGGTGTAAGCGAGAACTTATGTTGTATGGATCCATATGGGTTTGACAAACCATCATTCAAACAGTTCGCTACCGTTTACGAATGAAATATATTTTTGAGAAACAGTGTATGTTCTAACACTATTGTGATGGGGTTCCATGGAAGGAATGTTAAGCATTGATAATTGGGTGCTCGCGAACAAACTTTTGGAATGCAACATTTGGATGATCAATTTTATGGAAATACTAAATCTTATGATTCAAAAATAACGTTTATTACTACATCTATGATTTCACCAACGTTTTTCGTTGACAGTTTTCTATATGTTTCTCAGATTCATACATGGCTATTTGATACATGCTTCCGCGTAAACTTTGATTACTTGCTTGGGGTCAAGCATACATGCATACACTAGTGATAGCATCTTTGGATTCAAACTTAAAGCATACATACTTACGCTATTTATAGCAACTGTGACTTTCAACTTATATTATGTCGCAAGTTTATTTCATTTATACATTATACTTTTGTAAACTTAAACTTGTTGTCGAACCGTTTGGTAACTAAAATTTGCAAGTCTTGTACTTTTCAAATGAATGCGACATAATTTTGGTCAAACGAGTCTCATATAGGGACTACGATCATGTTACGGGACCTAAGTTAGCGGCGCCGTCAATGACGATTTTGTCGGGTCGCTACAGATGGTATCAGAGCGTTGGTTGTAGGGAACTAGGATATGCATTAGTGTGTCTGTCATAGTCGTTAGGATGCATTAGTGAATCTAGACTACAACCGGATAGTTAGCCATTGCATTCTGACATGCATTTGCTATAGATAGCACTTACTTGACTACTTGTGCATTATACTTGAATTATTCTTAGGCAAACTTTTTAATGGTACCAAGTTTTCATCATACGAATCTGTAATCTACCACTTTCGAGTAACACTCGTAAACTTAAGATTCATACGCGTAAGGACGATGACGACTTCATTAGTCATACTTGTTCGGGAACTCTGTTTTCCAGATTGTTATTTGCCACCGTTTCAACTTACTATCGGTGTCACACCGGTGTTCCTTACTATCTACCACTTCTTGTTACTACCATCACTATTCTAGGTGAGTATCGTCATCGCTAATTATCACTACGGTTACGTACTATTCGTTATCATGATTCGTTACACTTATCGTACCAGAATACATTATTGTTTGACTTGAACTGCATTGACGTGAACAATCATTTATACACTTCCCTCGGGGAACGCTTCTTTAGAGTTGCACTAATTCTTTTGATTCAATACGAGTCACGTTAGAGACGTCGTTACACTTTGTTCATTTTAAAACTTTACGATTACGCGAACTTGAATCTATGGAGTGATGTGGGAATGGAGGTATGAGTTAGCGTAATATAACGACACTCGATCAATGTGGTTATATTACGGTAAGTCATACCAAAGTTCTAAGGACATGTGATGGTGGTTGGACTCGATCAACCTAATCACCACCATGTGCCATGTACATGACTTTATTTTTCTTGTTTGGATATCCGAAGACTCTGAGAATATTGATAACAACCGTACCCGGGACACATCGTCGATTATTGTCGAACCATATTTATGCTTCCGAATGAATGACAAATTCTTTTAACTTCAAACATATGTTATACGTGTATACTATCTCGTTTTCGCACCATTTTATAGACGAACTACAAAATGCATGGTATGCTCACATCGAGGCGGAAACTTCTCTCGCCTTACACTCGTATTTCTGTTTAAGAAAATATTTTATCTAAATTCTCAATGGAGAGAGAGACTCTTCACACTATACTAGTATTCGCCTCGAGGGTGAATAGTCCTAACGAACGTTTTCAGAAACCGATAAATCTTCCGCGGCGCGAGATTCTTGAGAAACAAAAACTTGTTCAAAATATATCTTAAGGAGATATACTTCATTTCGAATCGAGATCCTTGTTTCATTTCTAGATTTCGGGGTGCCTTACAAAAAGCCTCGGGACCACGTTTAAACATGAGTACAACACATCAACCACAACCCGACGGACCGAGCAAACATACGATTCAAACCTTGGAAACCGTAATACGAATTTGCGTTATCAACTTCAAATTTACTTGAGAAAAGTAGTTGCCTTTAGCCGAATTCTCTTACTACAATAATTTTCATTCGAGTATTAACGTCACACTTTTCGAGGACCCGTATAGCCGCAATTGTCGTTTTCTTAAATTGTTGAACCGAAGTAGGTGACAAGTGAACCACCGGACCAGAACTCATTCATGAAACAACCGGAAAATTATTCAATTCCAAGAAAGGCTCAAGACGGCCCGTAGTCGCCAAAAGAGCTACACCAATGTTAGACGTAAACATTTCAAATTCAAAGTGGGAAACCGCGTAACGTTAAAAGTCGCACCTTGAGGAGGTGTAATTCGTTTCGGGAAACGTAGAAAGCTAAATCCGCGATATTTTAATCCTTTGAAAATCTTGGGGCGTTTTGGGCCCGTTGCTTACCGTTTAGATTTTCAGACTCATTTGAGTCTCCGTTCATCCTACATTCTATGTATCAAACTTAAGGACGTGTCTTGCGAACAAGAACTTGTTATCCTTTTCGATGAGCTTACTATCGATGATAAACTTCACTTCCTAGGAAGACCGGTTGAAACTATGAATCGTGAAACCAAATTTTGAAACAAAGTAAAACCCCGATTTTCGAAGTTTGTTGAAATGCCCAAGGAAGTACCTTCACTTATCCATAGAATTGACTATACAAGATATCGAGGAAGAAACAACGACGACTACTTCCAACTAAATTTCGGGACGAAATTTCTTTTAAGGTGTAGGTAATGTAACATCCCGCGTTTTTCCGTTAAATTTATTTTAATACCTTCTTTTTTTTAGATAATATCTTTCGTTAACTAACATTCGTGATATTTCCATTATTCGGTTATAACATCTCCCGTATATTCTAGCGTTTTTAAAATATTCGTTCGGTTGATTCACGCACCCGCTTTCAAACTCGAGGGACCGAAGTTGCCAGGGGCCAAACTAGTTGACTAGGTCAACTACTCAACCCACCTTTCTCATCCATTCATTTCATTCATCTCCCACCTCCTCTTTCTCTCTTCTCTACTTCCATTTTTGGAACTTAAACACCCAACTCACAAAATCATCATCTAAATCAGGATCAAGAGGCAAACATCAAAACAAATTATATTTTCGTGATCCTCTCTTCATCCTCTACATTTTGGTACCAATTTCATCACATTTGGGTAACATTTCTAAAACACTAGATTTCTCTAAATTCATTTTATATACTTGAAATGGTGTTAGTTAGTGTCTATGGATCGTGTATAACATGAATATATGTTTTGTTTGCTCGATTTGTTGTTTTGGAGTAACTAGCATGAACTTGAAAATGGGTGTGCTTAATCTTTGATTTTGGATGAGTTAATGTTGTTAAATTGTTAAAGTTCATGTTTTAATTGTGTTACTAGTATCACTAGCTTCGTTTTGATGCGTAGGTTGATTAAGAAAACTTCAAACACATGATTATTGATTTTTGTGAATTTTGGTTAGGGTTTGATAGACTTAAAACAAACTTTCGATGTTTTGAATGCTATGAAATGTTATTAGTAAGTGTTTAGTTGTAATGTATGTTTCATTACCTTCAAAACGGCATATCATATGTGTGAATTGGATTCCCGAATCTTAAAATGCAATTTGTGAACTTGAAACTTTGAAAATAAACCTTTAATGATCACTTGATGAGATTATGGTTATTGCAATTAATGTTTTTGCTTGATGAAAAGTGATTAGTTGTGTTCCTCGTCAAAATACCATTCCAACGATATAAGATACGTGTTCTAAGTGCTTACGGTTTGTGTTTTGTTCTAAATTGAAGTTTGGTTGAGACTTGAACTTTTGAAACAGACCAGGCACCAGGCCACGCCTATTGGCGCGGCACGACACCAGGGGCCGCGGCGCGGCATTTGCCGTGTTTGGCTTCTGACCTACTTTATCAAATTTTGAAAAATGTTTGCTATGCTACGCACCTTCGATTCACATGTAACTTGTTCTAACATGCTTATATATGATTAAAAACCTCAGAAAAATAGTTCGGGACCCGACCCGAACGTGTTGACTTTTTCGTTGACTTTGACTTGACCGAGTTTGACTTTTAGTCAAACTTAACCAAACACTTATGCAATCGTTCAAATCTTATTTTATACTTGATTCTTGCATGAAACTTGACAACGTGATTCACATGCTATATTTAATCGAGTCGTAACGAGCCATAGGACTAATTGAGCACATTTCCCCTGACCTTGTGACGTAACCGGTTAATTGATACAACTTACTTGTTTAGGTCAAGGCTAAGCAACTTTCATGCACACGTTTACTTTGTGAAGTACATTTATACTCGTGCACTCGAGGTGAGATCATAGTCCCACCTTTTCAACAACTTTTATACTTTTAAATAGTGGGCTGAGAAACATATACTTTGTTACATCTTGTACTACTTACTTTTATGTTTTGAACACAAGTCTAATGAAACAAACATTTTACAGCGAGTTTAGAACAAAATTCTCAATTCGATTATCATTAGTTACACTTGCCGGGTGTAAGTGAGAACTTATGTTGTATGTATCCATATGGGTTTGATAAACCCTCATTCAAACGGTTCGCTACCGTTTACGAATTAAATATATTTTCGAGAAACAGTGTATGTTCTAACACTATTGTGATGGGGTTCTATGGAAGGAATGTTAAGCATTGATAATTGGGTGCTCGCGAACAAACTTTTGGAATGCAACATTTGCATGATCAATTTTATGGAAATACTAAATCTTGTGATTCAAAAATAACGTTTATTACTACATCTATGATTTCACCAACGTTTTTCGTTGACAGTTTTCTATATGTTTCTCAGGTTCATACATGGCTATTTGATACATGCTTCCGTGTACACTTTGATTACTTGCTTGGGGTCAAGCATACATGCATACACTAGTGATAGCATCTTTGGATTCAAACTTAAAGCATACATACTTACGCTATTTATAGCAACCATGACTTTCAACTTATATTATGTCACAAGTTTATTTCATTTATACATTATACTTTTGTAAACTTAAACTTGTTGTCGAACTGTTTGGTAAACTAAACTTTGCAAGTCTTGTACTTTTCAAATGAATGCGACATAATTTTGGTCAAACGAGTCTCATATAGGGACTACGATCACGTTACGGGACCTAAGTTAGCGGCGCCGTCAATGACGATTTTGTCAGGTCGCTGCAATGCTTTTTAAACCTTTATCGATAAAATAAAGGTTATGGTTGTTTTAAAAATGATTGCAGTCTTTGAAAAACGTCTCATATAGAGGTCAAAACCCCGCAACGATATTAATTAATATGGAACATTTATAATAAATATGAACGGGACATTTCAATTACTGCCAAAACTTGCCCTTTGATCGCGTGCCTTACCCTAAATTCAATATCATGTTCACCCAGTTCGACGGCCCACTTAGCCGTTCTTCCCAACTTTTCAGCCTTCGAGAGTACTTGTCTAATGGGTTTGTTGGTGAGTACCACTATTTGGTGTGCTTAGAAGTATCTCCACAGTTTCCTAGCTGTGTGGACAAGTGCTAAGGTGAGCTTCTCAAGCTCAGGATAGTTCATCTCTGCTCCCTGAAGTACTCGACAAACAAATTATATCGGTACTTGTGCCTTTTCTCATTCTGAGACTAAGACTGTGCTGATACACTCTTTTGGAGCGGCCAGGTATATGAAGAGTGTTTCTCCCTCTATGGGTGAAGGTAAGGTTGGGAGATTGGAATTATATTCCTTCATTTCAATAAATGCCTTTTCCGCTTCTTCACTCCAGACTATTTTCTTTTTTCCTAAGCATCCTTTCAAGACTTTGAAGAAGGGTAGTTGTTTTTCTGCTCCTCGTGATATGAACCTGCTAAGCGATGCTAGCTTTCCATTTAAACTTTGCACGTCTTTTATGGTTACTGGAGTTTGGAGTTGCTTGAGCCTGTCAACTTTTTCTGGGTTCGCTTGAATTCCCTTCCTGGTGATGTAATACCTAAGGAATTTTCCTTCTTCAACTCCGAAAGAACATTTCTTTGGGTTCAACTTCATGTTGATTTCCCGTAGCTTGTCAAAGGTTTCCTAATATCCTCTATTAAGTTCTCTTCTTTTCGACTTTTGATTACCATGTCATCCACGTAGGGCTCCAGATTTCTCCCCAGTTAATTGTGGAAGATTTTGTCAACGAGCCTTTGGTAGGTTGCTCCAGCATTTTTAGCCCGAAGGGCATCTTTTGATAGCAGTAGATTCCTTTGCTGGTGAAGAAGGATGTTTTTTCTTTATCTTCATTGGCCATTTTGATTTTGTGATACCCTTTGTAGGCGTCCAAGAAGCTTTTGTACTGATATCCATTGAGGGATTCGATTTTCCAGTCAATTTCGGGTAGGGATAGCAATCTTTGGGACATGCCTTGTTGATGTTGGTGAAGTCAACGCACATTCTCCATCCCCCATCAGTCTTTTTCACCATCACTGGATTAGCAACCTATGAAGGATATTCAGTTTCGTGGATTATTCCTGCTTTTAGCAACCCTTCCACCTCCTTTCAATCAGCTTCGTCTCTTTCGGGTGCCAGGTTTCTCTTCTTTTGATGTACCGGTTCTAGATGCTTGTGCTCATTGAGTTGGTGTTTCGTAACAAAAGGTGACCCTTGAATATTAATGGAGTGAGGGATCCCTGTGATGTCACTATTTTCCCAGGCGAATACATCCACATTAGCTTGTAACAACTTCCGAAGCTTTTGCTAGGTGGATGCCGGTAGGTTGCATCCTATATTGATCTCTTGGTCTGGAAACATTGGGTTGACTGATATCTTTTCCAGTTGAGGATTTACTTCGAATGCCTCTAGGATGCATTCGGTTGGTTCCTTCTTTGTCTCTTTTATGGCAAGGATTACCTTGTCTCTGTCATACGTTGAAGCGAGGGTTCCAATACCTTCGTGCGTATGAAATTTGACCATCTGATGTATAGTTGAAACAATTATGCCCATTTTTGTCATAGCTACTCTCCCAAGTAAAATGTTGTGTGGGGAGCTTGCTCGGACTACTACAAAATCAATGGTTTCGGTTCTTGTTAACGGTGGTTCTCCTATTGTGAAATCGAGGTCAATTTCTCCGATGGGCCAACACCTTTATCCGGAAAACCCCATTAATGGTACTCTTGAGGCACCTAATCATGCTCTGATGGCGGGACTTAGTCGATCAAAGCAATACTCGTACATTACATCACAAGCACTTCCACTGTCAAGGTATAACCTTCGGACTTCTCTGTTGAAGATTTTGTCATTGATAGTGACCGGTAGATCCAAGGGACATATGCTATCAAGGGCTGGAAATGATACCTCATTCCATTCCCTGACGACACGAACCCTTTCTTTTTTCTTATATGTCTGGTGTGAATCTATTGCCAAGATGGCATTTTCTGTTTCTTGCCTTTTGTCTTCTGTTCTTTGCTCCTGTACCCTTTCTTTCTTCGGTTCTTGAATCCCTTTTATAAGATGAGATAGTTTTCCAAATTTAACTGCCTCTTCGATGGCTATTTTAAGGTTGAAGCATTCATCTGTCTCGTGCCCAAAATCATTGTAGAAGTCACAGAACTTAGTCATATCTCTTTGCTTCCCCCGGTTGGGCAATTTTCCCGGAACTTTGAATTTATGGGCTGCTTTCTCTATTTCTAGGATTTCCTTAGGGGTTTTTATTAATGCCCCTAGGATCCCAGCTCCGAAGTCTCTTCCCTTGTCCTCTTTCCTACCATGCTTGTCATCCCTCCTTTCTGGTTTTTCTCTTCGCCTGTTTGCTAGGGCATCATCTAGGATGAAGGTACCTGATGTTTCCTTTGCATCTTCAAACATATGCTTTTTCCAGTAAAGCTTCATAAGTATTTGGTTGGTCTCGACTAAGATGCTCGATGATCGGTCTGACCTTGGATCCGTACAATAACCCGTATATTCTTTGGGATTCTGGTAGGTTGGGGATTTGCTGGGTTTCGTTGGTATACATACTGAGGAAAGCTCTAGAGCTTTCGTTATCCTTTTGTTTTATTCCATGGGCAGCTACATGATTCTTTTTGTGTCGATCTGTTGGCTAAACTTAGATCTAAATTGGCGTTTCAGGTCGTCGAAGCTAGCCACAGAGTCCTTTGGCAGGGAGTCAAACCAAACTCTTGCGTTCCCTTTCAACATGTAAGAAAACGTGTGGCATGCCACGGGTATGTCCCATTTGGCCATTCGAGTCGCACCTTCGAATATATTAAGGAAATCATCTGGGTCATCCTTTCCTTCATAATATATTAGGTGCCCAGGTATTTTCATTTCATCTGGGAATGAGCAATGCTGGATATATGGTACAAAGGAGGTTTTCTGGTTCACCCAGAAGTTACCATTGGTCGTGATTGGAGGCATTCCCTGGTTACCTTGGGCATAACACATTCCTTCCTGGTTAGGAGGGTACATCTAAGTGGCTGACATTTGTTGTGATGACAGGTTCCAATTTTGGAAGTAAGCGTGGTTGGTCCCTTGTTGCAATGGGACATTTGGTAAGCTACCTACATGGATTGTTTCTACATATGGCATGTTGGGAGCGACATAAGGATTTCCTTGGGTCCATACGTATTGGTTTGGTTGTATGGCATCACCACAGCTTAGGTGAGGTGGCGGTATATGCCTATTCGGTGCTTAGGGTGCTATGGACACAGTTGGAGCTGACATATTGTAAGTATAGAGAGGCGTTGTGGGTATAGTTAGGGTTACCTGAGGCACACTTGAGGTTTCTCTCGTCTGGATTGTAGCTTGCATTGATGAGTTTACTAGCAAGCTCCTAGACTGGAGGTTTTGGCTTGGTGGTTCCATTTCCAGCTCTTCATCGTACTCTTCGCTCTCATATGTCAGCACCCGTATACTTTGCAAGATACTCGTATCCCTTAAGTTCCTTATTACTGACCTGATGTGATCGTAATTACTTAGCACGAAGGTTTTGTCTATCAACGGAGGTGGCTCCACAGAATGCGAGCCATGACAGTTCGTTGAGATAAACGTGGTGGGAGTGGTGGGCGACCTAGTGAGGGTCCCCACGGTCAAAAACTCCAGCTGTGGTGAGTCTAAAGTTTGTGCGCTCCTGGGTGGTGTAAAACCCGGAGGTATGTGACTGGAGTCCACCATGGCGTCGGTTCTTGCTCAACAAGATGTATGAAATGTGTGTCCCACGGATGGTGCTAATTGTTTGTACAATAACCGGCGAGCTTATATTGATATAGGGATATCCAAGTCACTAAGATGTGGAATGGGGTGATTATGGTTTTTTCTTTGTTCGCTGGCGATTCCCCGAAGGTAACAATCAAGTGATTGTTTTACACCATCGAGATAAATAATGTAACATGTAATGTTAGAATGAGAGTGAATGTTGAATGTGGAGTGTATCCTGCATTCTATTCTATTTATATGTGAATTAGATCGGCTTCTCATACCAGCTCGCTAATTCTCAAAGCTTTTAGAATACTAGTTGACCTTTCCTTATTCATATGTCTGCAGAGGAAAGCAACCTTGTCCCTTTCCTTTGTTGTACGAGCATGCAACCGAGCTAGGAATTGTTCAGCTAGCTTGACTTGTAATTGACCGAGGTTTTTGGGCTCCAAAATCACTATTCTTGCTCTGGTTTCTGAACCTCGTTAATTGTAGCTGATGTTTCCTTCGTACTATATATTGTGGCATATTCCTTCGAAGTAAACTGCGAAGCTATTGTGTATGAACCGGAGGTGGGGTACACTATCAGTGCCCACTTAGGGGACTCTTATCGGTCCGTGGTTGCCCCACCGTTGGGCTCCGTGATTGAAGGGCGCCGATATTAGCACGGCGTCGTTACCCCGCCGTTCATCGACCGCCATTCATTTTTTCGTTCCATGATAATTTGAATCACGAACTATTTGACCGTTTTGGTACCGTTTGAATGTTCCAATGGGTGTATTTTGAGTATTTATTTTTTTTCAATTTTCATTTCTAATCCCATATAAACACACACTCCACATCTAACAAATACACACTACACATTTATTCTTACAATTTACTCCATATTACAACATAATCCACAAAATGAATAATATGAGTAATATCGATTACGATTTCGAAGATATCGTACAAGTAGCTAGTGCGTACGATCCGGAACAACAACTCGAACTTCTTGATTTTTTAGATGTCAATGAATAAGAAAATCAAGAACCTATTCCGAGAGCTCCAAGAAGATTTTTTCCTAGAGATCGGGCTGGAAGGGCTACACTATCGTGGAATGATTACTTTTCCGACACACCAACCTTCCTCGAAGATAAATTCCGAAGATGATTTCGAATGTGCAGTCGACTGTTTAAGCGTATATCCGCATGTATACTCAATTATTCTCAAGAACCTATTACTTCACACTTTAAATATTTTCATCAAATATGGATGCAACCGGTTTACTCGGTGCATTATCAATACGAGAAAGGTTCGATACGCTTTTGTGAATGGATAAAGAACTAAACGATTCCACCATTCATCGTTTTCTCCGTGACATGCTTATCGAAACATATGGAGTTTACCACCTAATGCATGTATTAGATATAACCCATAACCAGGGCCTTTGGCAATTTCTGAGCATGTCAATGACAATGACGAAGCAGGACCTTCGGGAACTAACCAAGATTAAGAGGAGTACCAGGACGGAGACGAGTGCGAGGATGAAGACGACGAGTAGTTTAATTTTTTTTTATGCAATGTAATTTTATATTTCGAATTTTTATTTGTATTTTTTTGTTGAATAATGTAAATTTTAATTAATAAAAAAACTTAGTTTTAAAAACTAATTATTTAGTGATGACATCATGGTTATTAGCATCTAGGCCACTCCCTATCGTAACTAAACTATTCATCCTCTTAACCTTCCACATCAGCGCCACATCAACACCAATATCCTATAACTAATCCATAATATCGTATAACTAAACACTACCTATCATGACTAAAACCATCTTCCTCTTAACTGCACGTAAGTAATTATTTTCTTTTTTATTTATTTTAACTAACATAAAAATAATTATTTTTCTTTATATGTATATATATATATGTATATATATATATATGTATATATATATATGTATATATATATATATATATATATATATATATATATATATATATATATATATATATATATATATATATATATATATATATATATATATATATATATATATGTTATACACATAAGACTACCAATACCAATCTTTTTGTATTTGTTACTTTTAAATGAAGGTGTACAACATGAACTAAACCTTGTAAATAATGCATTAAAGGGTGTTGTATATCATGGATCAAAATTTGTACATTAGGCTTGAGGGGTTTTTGATGAATAAAATAGCAATTAGGGACCCACAAAAGGAGGAGTGGGGAGCAAGTGGGGACCAATATTTGCATAATGGGTTCGTTAAATCGATGGTGAAGGATGTATAATGAACCCCATAATGAGTTGGAGCCTATAGTGTTAAGAGTATAATGAATGCTAGGTGGGCTGATAACGAACGATGGTGAGACCAAAGAGAGAGGTCTTAGTGATTGATTAGTGATGGAAATAATGTGCCGATGTGGCACCTCGTAATACCATGATACTACGTCATGGTTATGAGTAGTCTTACCAACTACATACTAGTCCGTACTATTGAAGCAAGTGAAAATATCACACACACATATACATTACACATGTACCTATACTTATTTCTCATTTTGTACCATGTTCATCTCCATCATCACTAACCACGATAACGACCAAAGCAAAATTAAATATTCACCCTAGTTTTTTTTTTCTTGAATCACTTCCTTTTCTTCTACTATATATATATATATATATATATATATATATATATATATATATATATATATATATATATATATATATATATATATATATATATATATATATATATATATATATATTGGTAGAATCAAGGGGGAAGTAACCAATCAGAGGAAAGCGGGGGGAAGCAAAAAAAAAAATTTCCGTTTTTTGAAAAAACTTTGTTCACGAACATTATAGATTGGATGAAAATATGAACATTTAATAAAGACACTTTGTGATAAATGTTTTTTTTGTGGGAAAACGCTCAAAGAAGTAATATATAACAATTATCGTGTTTTTCGAGCGTATGTTGAGGTTTAGATATTAGGGTTTATAGGGTTTAGATATTTGGGTTTAGAAATTTAGGGTTTAGGGTTTAGATTTAGGATTTAGATTGAGTTTTTAACACGGACGGTTTAGAGTTTAGGATTTAGGGTTTGGGGTTTTGGGTTTATGGACCAAACCTAAAACACCAAACCCTAAACTTTAAACCTTAAACTCTAAATTGGGCTACAAATACACTTCACAAAACATGAAAAAGAAAACGTTAACATCCTTCACGATCTATTTTATCTTGAATGTTATTTTTGTCGATCGTTTTCCCACATAAATAATAACATTCATCACGAAGTGTATTTTTTAAATGTTCATATTTTCGTGTGAGCTTGATGCCTGGAAAAAAATTCCCCAAAAAACGAAAAAAACAAATTTACTTTGCTTCCTTCCGCTTCCCCCAATTGGTTACTTCCCCATTGATCCTGCCCATATATATATATATATATATATATATATATATATATATATATATATATATATATATATATATATATATATATATATATATATATATATATATATATATATATATATATATATATATATATATATATATATATATATATATATATATATATATATATATATATATATATTCTTTATCTATATAAATCAACAATTAAATATTGGAAGAAGCTGTAAAACGAAGCAGAATCGTCCTTGAAGTAGTTATATGGTCAAGCCAAAACTGACCTGAGTGCAACTTGTGAGGGAACTGCCTCTTTACACTCCGGGTGGCTGTAGTAACCTGTCGAGATAGTTCTCATCGAGGGTGGTAAAGAGAGGTTTATGGTGGTGTTGGTGGTTGACTTTTGCCGAGCCTCCATGAATATTGATGAGAGGAGAAAGAGTTTCTCCATCTCATTCCTTGTATGTGTGTGTAGAATGAACATGAAAAATCCCTGGAAGCCTCCTAATCTTCTTTATATAGGATGGAGTGGGCCAAGCCCACTAAAGATGCTCCATTAAAGGGAGCCCGTCAATAAGTTGTCAAGTAATAAATAGTTGGCCCATGATACTCCTAGACTAAATAATACAAAAGCCCATCAAGGGTGATTCATTAACATAGCCCGTTAAGGATGGCCCGTGTGTATTAATAATATACACGTCATTAAGTCCCCCAAGTTCGATATGACAAGCTCGTACATGCCCTGTCGAACTTCTTTAATCATGTCATCACCACAGACAATAACAAAGAAATAATGGGCTAAGTACCTCCAAAAGATGTCATCACTGATGACGGGCTTGTAACGAGCCAAAGACTAAATTGAGTTTAAAGCGTGAATCATAAAAAAGATGTCATACGCAACAGATGTTGTCAAGTCCCTTAATTTCAATACGATGGACTGACGCGCGCCATGTTGAACTTCTTCACATATCGTTTTAAATAACTTCAAAAGATATCATCCCAATCGATGATGAATTTATAACGAGTCAAAAAACGAAAATGTAACAGATAGTGTTTGAAACCTTTATCACAACAAAAGAAACAACAATCGTGAGCTTGAAGTTTCTCAAGAGGCTGATGATGAGTTTAATCATCTAAGAGCCACCATCTAGGGCCCTTGTTACTAATAATTGTATCAAAACACATTTGCGTTGTAGGGACGCTACCCGTCGTCACGGTTGCGTACCGTCATCAAGTTAACACTTCTACCATAATTGTCATGACATGTATGTATCTAGAACATTCCGAGATAAACATGACGGGTACGAAATCCGAAGGTATCTCATTACGGTGTCACTTGGCGTACGTTTCTACGCGAAGCACCGTTCATGCCATCCGAAAGCTAGATTATACTTTGTTCAAGGCATGTGTAACATATGAATGGACTTACAATTTTACATTCTTACAAAACACCGAAGTGCGGCCATAAATAATTACATAACACATTCGTTAAAATTGGGAAACATAATGTGTAAATTAATAAGCAACCAAGAAGAAAAGTCCGACGCGCAACGCGCCCACAAAATTTGGTGATCATCCAATACTTAAACAAAATGAGAACCTAACAGTTCGTCAAATGTAATACTCCATCATGTTGGTTGCGTGCCAAGCTCGTGGCACAAGTATTCCGTCAGGAGTCTCTAAGTGGCACGGTAACATTTCAACCACTGCATAAAGGGTATTTCTAATGATTATGTCCAAGTTATGTATTAAACAGGATCAAAAATGAAGAAAATTGCGAATCGGCTGTATGAAGCCGCCGGCATGGTTCTAAGGAAGCCTCCGGCTTTGAGGATAAAAGTACCAGAATGTTCTAGAATCTATAGAAATTGAAATAACTTGTTGATCAAGAAAAAGGCAAAGGAAGCCGCCGGCTTCCCAATGAAGCCGCCGGCCTGGTTGACACGTTTTCTCAACTTATTGATCAAGTTCAAGTAAAAATGGAAACAAAATCAAGATAAAATCAGAAAGATCCGGCGAATCAAGTGAAGCCGCCGGCTTCAGTATGACGGTTACAAGAATGGCTTGTTGATTAAGTTTAAATTGCATGAGGAGTCACCGACTCAAGGCAAGCCGACGGCTTCCCAATGAAGCCGCCGGCTTGGCCACCACCCAAGAATCCTATAAATTGAAGCTCCTGGTCTCAATTTTCATATATTCACAAGTTTAGAAGTAGATAGGTCGTTTTTTAGGGGTTTTCTCTAAACCCTTAGGTTAGATTTACTCTTTTGTAATCAAGATTCAAGATCTTATTCAAGTAATTTTACATCTACCTTCTTTTCAAGGTATGATTCTATCTTTAATTTATTATTTTGTCTATTTTATTTTCTGTATTCGTTTCTGTTCATCTTTTACTATGAACTAAACGTTCATAGTGATTACGTGGATGAAAGTTAGACTTCATCTGGGATTCAGATGAAGCCGCCGGCTTCACACCCAATCCGCCGGATTGGTGTGAAGGAAGCTGCCGGCTTCGTGCTTCATTATGTTCAGTTTCTGGTTCTTTTCCAGGTCTGTATGGTTGAGTTTCTGTAATGATATTTAAACTGTTTCGAATCTGTTTTGCTTGATTACACTTGTTTTCCATGCTTAATGATTAAATAACATGATTTTAAGGTTGATTAGTCATTGATCTGATAAATCTATTATTTGATTCATGCTACTTGTTTAGATATAGTCCATCAAACTTGTTAAATTGAATTGCATGCAACTAAGTTAAAGAGTTTAATAGTGATAAACTTATTTGATTTGAATTACGCTTATATAATAGAAGTTGATATTGTTAGGTTTAATCGAAGATCCTTCGTTTGAATTTGTTTAATTAATGATTGCATGAAAACTTAGTAGTAATTAACTTTCAGCTAGTAACTTGAGTTGATCTACTTGGTATTTTTGTCAGTCTATTTGCATATTGATCCTTATCACAAGATTGGTATGTATCATGTAATTGAATTAAACATGAAGAATTAAGATGTTAGTTATACACATCACATATCTAGCATATGCTTTAAATCCTACTTATTGATTACTATGCAACACTTAGTTTAACCTATTAAGCGATAATAATTGGTCTATGATTGTTATTCTACTTTGTGTTAATAGAAGTTATGAAACTTATCTAATATGAATTCCGTATGAATTGATTGTCCATGTAATCACTTGTATATTTACATGTATCTTTATTTGTATCTTATTTTGAATCTTCAATTCCTTATTTTATTTGTCTTTAAAAGGCAAACTCTTTCCTAAGAGAAATCCATCCCATAAAAGACATAAAAATATATCTTTAATTCTTTAATAAGAATTAAATAATAAAGCAACTCTTATCGTTACCACACTTCTCTTGGGAATATAACCTTACATACTACCTCTGATCGGGTTTTGTTGCTCGTTAAGGTGTTAAAGTGTATTAAATAAAGGTTTTATAAATTTAAAAGTTGAAGAATAAGCTAAGCACTACTGCACACACTTTTAACACATCCACTTTTTGGCGCCGCTGCTGGGGAAGTGTAGCTCGGTAAATACGGAGATTGGATATACTTTGGTTATTGATATTTCTTGAAAATGGGTGATGACTGTCTTCCTTTAGGAGAGGGTTGTTGGGGTTTCGATTTAAAGGCTCCTGCCCAAACCTAGACGCTGACGGGTCACTTAAGTATTGAAAGATTCAATAGGACGTGTATGTTTGATTATTCGTTGTTATGTGATAAAAGTTGTTATTTAATATTTATATTATTAATTACTTCTTTAATATTTAATATATTTATTAATTTAAAATTTACTTATATCCTAAGATATTTCTTAAATAGAAAACTTAAATATATAAATCCTTTAGGCTTAAAAGATATTCTCCTAAAACATTTCTTTTCATGATTTTAGATCACATGATTACTCGGTCCAAGAAATCGGTCTTACAAAGAACATTGTCAAATCCAGATATATTATTTAAACTTTCTAAGGATACGAAAATTGTTAAGAAATTAGATTTCCAAGAAGGAACTACTTATAGTGATGATTCATTATTTAGCCCTCCGTCCCTGATTCTAATTTGGGATCTCTTTTTGGTTCAGAAATTAAAATGACTGATTTAATGGAAGCGTTAATGAAAGCTGGTCGGGAAGGATTAGGTCATGCTATTACTCAGCCCGAAATAAAAGAAAATTTTGATATTAAGGGTCCTATTTTTCATTTGATAAAAGATAATCAATTTAGGGGTACGGAGAAAGAAGATGCTAATGCCCACATTCGGAATTTTAAAGATATTTATAATCTGTTTAACATTAATAATGTGGAGAGTAATATTATTTATCTTCGTCTCTTCCCATGGTCACTAAAAGATGAAGCTAGGGAATGGTTAAACTCGTTACCTGAAGGAGATAATACTAGTTGGGATACGATGGTTGAGAAGTTTCTCACTCGATTCTTTCCTGCGTCTAAAACTGTCACCCTTCAAACTGAATTGCTAATTTTCATCAGAAAACTAACGAGTCTCTTTATTCTGCTTGGGTTCGATTTGGTCAAATGCTTAAAGGTTGTCCGCAACATGGTTTGGATAAGTTTAAAAAGATAACTACTTTTTATAAGGGTTGTGATATTGCTACGAGAAGAGAGATTGATACATCTGCTGGAGGAAATATTATGAGCAAAACTGTCGAAGAAGCTGAAACTCTGATTAATAAGTTGGCTGCTCATTCCCATGAATGGCACCAAGACTTAGATATTTGTCGTTCGGTAAAATCTATTAGTTTTGATTCTGAAGATATGGTTAAAGTTATGAATGTGCAATTGGGTAATTTAGGAAGGCAAATTGAAAAGCTTACTACGGAAATGCATATAATTAAGGTAGGTTGTGAAAAATGCCAAGATCCTCATGCTACTAAAGATTGTGTTGCTAGTCTTACCATGGAGCAAGTTGAGAATGTTTCGTATGTTAATCAATTTCAAGGAATCCCGAACTAGTGTAATAATTATAATACGCCTTATCCTGCTAATAATAAAAAACCACCTGGTTTCTTTCCTATTAGAGCACCCTTCATTCCAAATTCTTCTAATGATAAGAAATCTAATCTTGAAGAAAGCATCCTCACTTTCATCAAAAATCAAAATGAAGCTAATGATAACATAAAGGCTCAACTTTCCCAAGTACAAAATAATCATCAAGTGTCAATTCAAAACCTAGAGCGCAATGTTACTAAGTTATTTAAACTTGTCGAGGGTAAAGTTCCGGTTGAATATGAAGTTTCTAAGGAAGTTCGTTTTGAAAAGGTGAATGTTATTAGGGAAATAAATAGGGTTGATGTTTATGAACCTGGTTTGAAGTATTTGTGGGAATTTGATATGGTGGAGGAAGAATATGATCAAGAAATATAGAAGTTAACTGCTACTGAAGAAGATAAGTCAAAAGATGCTAATGTTCGAGGTCTTGATCGTGATGAGGTAATTTTCTTGTATGTGACAGTTGGAAAAAAGAAGAAAGGAAGGTTTCCGCTCTCTTTATTCCTTTACAATCAATCCAGTAGATCCGTATTCATCACCTGAAGTTCCTGTTGCTATGTGCACTGATCCGGGGGAATTTCAAATCCCTTTTTTAATTCGTGGTCCAATTCCAGTTATGGGATTAGCTGGTACTGGTTCTAGCATTAACGTTATGACGTTTTCCTTTTATAATCGTTTAGGATTACCGTCGTTGGAACCAATCAAAGGAAATGTCTGTTTTGCTGATAGTCGTTTACATGAGCCATTGGGGATTGTTAAAAAAGTTGAAGTTATTGTTGGTTATGCTTTCTACAAAATTGATTTTGTTGTGATGGACGTAAAAGAAGATCCGATAACTCCTTTAATCCTAGGATCTCCGTTTTTAGCTAACACTCGTGCTACCATTAACTATGCTGATAAGTCGTTAACTGTTCGTTATGGTGCAATATTTGAATCTATTCCGTTAGTTCCAAGATCCAAAGTTCCTCGCTCTAATATGAAAATGGTTAAAGTTAATAAAGAAGAAGATGATGACTTTACCGTGGATAGAATTGTTACTGAATTTATAAAAGATCAATAGAAACTTAGCAGTGAAGTGAGAAAACATATCCATGAGTTGAGTGTTTCATTTGAAATGTCTTTTCATAGGGGTCTTGACATCACATTGAATTTCTTGCAACAAATTAAAGCATTAAATGAGTATGAAAAAAGTAAGTGTGAAGAAAATAAGCCTAAGGAGTAATTCCGTAAGAAGAAAAGAGATGCGCAAACGACTCTATAATCAAAAATACATATCCCTTTATATATGTTTATTAGGACTATATTATGTCCGAGTGTTTTTATTTTATTTCTTTATTTTGAATGTAAGAGCAATATAGCTCCTAAGTGTTTAAATGTTTAAGTGATGAAGAATTATGTTCCTATTATGTTTGTGTTATTTAATATTTTGTCAAGTTACGTATTCAATTCAAAAGAAGTCCGCAAAAGTGCTCGTAAATCATTCTATGATCCTACAAATCGAGTAACATCACTCTTTCCCTTATTTTTAATTATGTCCTTTATTTAATTATTTCATTTCTTTTATTATAAATTCAATGAGGACATTGCATAATCTAAGTGTGGGGAGGGAAGTGATTAATCACTTGAAAAAGATTATAAAAGATATTATCAAATTTTCCCGAAAAGGTTGAAAAATGGGTACAATTTTAAATTTTTCGAAAATATAAATTCTTAGTCAAATTTATGTCTTTCTACTAACTTAATCTTAATGCTAATAAATAGAACTACTCTCAATTTCGAGATCGGATTACTTGTTCAAGATAAGAAGTTAAAAGCCAAAAATTGTGAAACGAGGGCAAGCTTATAGCCACTACCATATGGCATAAGAAGCATGGACCACTGAGGCAGCAAAAGAGTCCAAATTGGGACCAAGAAAAAGACATTGCTAAAAGCAATTGTTGAAAAGGAAAAAGAGCCCAATGAAGGCCAACAAAAGAAAAGAGTTCCAATGAGAACCATACACTTTTTAAAGTTAGAAAACAAAAGAGTCCAATGATGACCAAACTGTATAAATCTGACTTAATAATTTTAGGACTACTTGTAATCCTTGGTCTGGTTCAGATTAGTTCTTATGAATAATAAATACTAACTTCTTATTAATACATACTTTTGACTTTGCAATTTTACTTTAATACCCATGATATAATTTATAAGGTTTATTTGAGGACAAGTAAAGGTTTAAGTGTGGGAAATTTGATAACTCTCAAATTATACAGTTTTTTGATAACATTTTGAGGAGTTATCTTAGTATTTTGAGTCATTTTGATGCCAAAACACACTAAAATGGGTAAAAATAGGAAAAAGGTATTTCTAATGATTATGTCCAAGTTATGTATTAAACAGGATCAAAAATGAAGAAAATTTCGAATCGGCTGTATGAAGCCGCCGGCTTTGAGGATAAAAGTATCAGAATGTTCCAGAATCGATAGAAATTGAAAGAACTTGTTGATCAAGAAAAAGGCAAAGGAAGCCGCCGGCTTCCCAATGAAGCCACCAGCCTGGTTGACACGTTTTCTCAACTTATTGATCAAGTTCAAGTAAAAATAGAAACAAAATAAAGATAAAATCAGAAAGATCCGGCGAATCAAGTGAAGCCGCCGGTATGGCAATGAAGCCGCCGGCTTCAGTATGACGGTTACAAGAATGGCTTGCTGATTAAGTTTAACTTGCACGAGGAGTCACCGACTTAAGGCAAGCCGCCGGCTTCCCAATGAAGTCGCTGGCTTGGCCACCGCCCAAGAATCCTATAAATTGAAGCCCCTGATCTCAGTTTTCATATCTTCAAAAGTTTAGAAGTAGATAGGTCATTTTTTAGGGGTTTTCTCTAAACCCTTAAGTTAGATTTACTCTTTTTTAATCAAGATTCAAGATTTTATTCAAGTAATTTTACATCTACCTTCTTTTCAAGGTATGATTCTATCTTTAATTTATTGTTTTGTCTATTTTATTTTCTGTATTCATTTCTGTTCGTCTTTTACTATGAACTAAACGTTCATAGTGATTACGTGGACGAAAGTTAGACTTCATCTGGGATTCAGATGAAGCCACCGGCTTCACACCCAAGGCGCCGGCTTGGTGTGAAGGAAGCCGTCGGGTTCGTGCTTCATTCTGTGCAGTTTTTGGTTCTTTTCCAGGTCTGTATGGTTGAGTTTATGTAATGATATTTAAACTGTTTCGAATCTATTTTGCTTGATTACACTTGTTTGCCATGCTTAATGATTAAATAACATGATTTTAAGGTTGATTAGTAATTGATCTGATACATCTATTATTTGATTCATGCTACTTGTTTAGATCTAGTCCATCAAACTTGTTAAATTGAGTTGCATGCAACTAAGTTAAAGAGTTTAATAGTGATAAACTTATTTGATTTGAATTACGCTTATATAATAGAAGTTGATAATGTTAGGTTTAATCGAAGATCCTTCGTTTGGATTTGTTTAATTAATGATTGCATGAAAACTTAGTAGTAATTGACTTTCAGCTAGTAACTTGAGTTGATCTACTTGGTGTTTAATAGCTTATATAATTTGTCAGTCTATTTGCATATTGATCCTTATCACAAGATTGGTATGTATCATGTAATTGAATTGAACATGAAGAATTAAGATGTTAGTTATGCACATCACATATCTAGCATATGCTTTAAATCCTACTTATTGATTACTATGCAACACTTAGTTTAACCTATTAAAGGATAATAATTGGTCTATGATTGTTATTCTACTTTGTGTTAATATAAGTTATGAAACTTATCTAATATGAATTCCGTATGAATTAATTGTCCATGTAATCACTTGTATCTTTACCTATATCTTTATTTGTATCTTATTTTGAATCTTCAATTCCTTATTTTATTTATCTTTAAAACGCAAACTCTTTCCTAAGAGAAATCTATCCCATAAAAGACATAAAAATATATCTTTAATTCTTTAATAAGAATTAAATAATAAAGCAACTCTTATCGTTAACACACTTCTCTTGGGACGATAACCTTACATACTACCTCTGATCGGGGTTTGTTGCTCGTTAGGGTGTTAAAGTGTATTAAATAAAGGTTTTATAAATTTAAAAGTTGAAGAATAAGCTAAGCATGTAGTGACCCGAACTTTTCCATGTTTATATATATTAATTGAGATTGATATTTACATGATTAAATGTTTCCAACATGTTAAGCAATCAAACTTGTTAAGACTTGATTAATTGAAATATGTTTCATATAGACAATTGACCACCCAAGTTGACCGGTGATTCACGAACGTTAAAACTTGTAAAAACTATATGATGACATATATATGGATATATATATATAGTTAACATGATACTATGATAAGTAAACATATTATTAAGTATATTAACAATGAACTACATATGTAAAAACAAGACTACTAACTTAATGATTTTTAAACGAGACATATATGTAACGATTATCGTTGTAAAGACATTTAATGTATATATATCATATTAAGAGATATTCATACATGATAATATCATGATAATATAATAATTTAAAATCTCATTTGATATTATAAACATTGGGTTAACAACATTTAACAAGATCGTTAACCTAAAGGTTTCAAAACAACACTTACATGTAACGACTAACGATGACTTAACGACTCAGTTAAAATGTATATACATGTAGTGTTTTAATATGTATTTGTACACTTTTGAAAGACTTCAATACACTTTTCAAAATACTTCTACTTAACAAAAATGCTTACAATTACATCCTCGTTCAGTTTCATCAACAATTCTACTCGTATGCACCCGTATTCGTACTCGTACAATACACAGCTTTTAGTTGTATGTACTATTTGTATATACACTCCAATGATCAGCTCTTAGCAGCCCATGTGAGTCACCTAACACATGTGGGAACCATCATTTGGCAACTAGCATGAAATATCTCATAAAATTACAAAAATATGAGTAATGATTCATGACTTATTTACATGAAAACAAAATTACATATCCTTTATATCTAATCCATACACCAACGACCAAAAACACCTACAAACACTTTCATTCTTCAATTTTCTTCATCTAATTGATCTCTCTCAAGTTCTATCTTCAAGTTCTAAGTGTTCTTCATATATTCTACAAGTTCTAGTTACATAAAATCAAGAATACTTTCAAGTTTGCTAGCTCACTTACAATCTTGTAAGGTGATCATCCAACCTCAAGAAATCTTTGTTTCTTACAGTAGTTTATCATTCTAATACAAGGTAATAATCATATTCAAACTTTGGTTCAATTTCTATAACTATAACAATCTTATTTCAAGTGATGATCTTACTTGAACTTGTTTTCGTGTCATGATTCTGCTTCAAGAACTTCGAGCCATCCAAGGATCCATTGAAGCTAGATCCATTTTTCATTTTTCCAGTAGGTTTATCCAAGGAACTTAAGGTAGTAATGATGTTCATAACATCATTCAATTCATACATATAAAGCTATCTTATTCGAAGGTTTAAACTTGTAATCACTAGAACATAGTTTAGTTAATTCTAAACTTGTTCGCAAACAAAAGTTAATCCTTCTAACTTGACTTTTAAAATCAACTAAACACATGTTCTATATCTATATGATATGCTAACTTAATGATTTAAAACCTGGAAACACGAAAAACACCGTAAAACCGGATTTACGCCGTCGTAGTAACACCGCGGGCTGTTTTGGGTTAGTTAATTAAAAACTATGATAAACTTTGATTTAAAAGTTGTTATTCTGAGAAAATGATTGTTATTATGAACATGAAACTATATCCAAAAATTATGGTTAAACTCAAAGTGGAAGTATGTTTTCTAAAATGGTCATCTAGACGTCGTTCTTTCGACTGAAATGACTACCTTTACAAAAATGACTTGTAACTTATTTTTCCGACTATAAACCTATACTTTTTCTGTTTAGATTCATAAAATAGAGTTCAATATGAAACCATAGCAATTTGATTCACTCAAAACGGATTTAAAATGAAGAAGTTATGGGTAAAACAAGATTGGATAATTTTTCTCATTTTAGCTACGTGAAAATTTGTAACAAATCTATTCCAACCATAACTTAATCAACTTGTATTGTATATTATGTAATCTTGAGATACCATAGACACGTATACAATGTTTCGACCTATCATGTCAACACATCGATATATATTTCGGAACAACCATAGACACTCTATATGTGAATGTTGGAGTTAGCTATACAGGGTTGAGGTTGATTCCAAAATATATATAGTTTGAGTTGTGATCAATACTGAGATACGTATACACTGGGTCGTGGATTGATTCAAGATAATATTTATCGATTTATTTCTGTACATCTAACTGTGGACAACTAGTTGTAGGTTACTAACGAGGACAGCTGACTTAATAAACTTAAAACATCAAAATATATTAAAAGTTTTGGAAGTATATTTTGAACATACTTTGATATATATGTATATATTGTTATAGGTTCGTGAATCAACCAGTGGTCAAGTCTTACTTCCCGACGAAGAAAAAATCTGTGAAAGTGAGTTATAGTCCCACTTTTAAAATCTAATATTTTTGGGATGAGAATACATGCAGGTTTTATAAATGATTTACAAAATAGACACAAGTACGTGAAACTACATTCTATGGTTGAATTATCGAAATCGAATATGCCCCTTTTTATTAAGTCTGGTAATCTAAGAATTAGGGAACAGACACCCTAATTGACGCGAATCCTAAAGATAGATCTATTGGGCCTAACAAACCCCATCCAAAGTACCGGATGCTTTAGTACTTCGAAATTTATATCATATCCGAAGGGTGTCCCGGAATGATGGGGATATTCTCATATTTGCATCTTGTTAATGTCGGTTACCAGGTGTTCACCATATGAATGATTTTTATCTCTATGTATGGGGTGTGTATTGAAATATGAAATCTTGTGGTCTATTATTATGATTTGATATATATAGGTTAAACCTATAACTCACCAACATTTTTGTTGACGTTTTAAGCATGTTTATTCTCAGGTGATTATTAAGAGCTTCCGCTGTCGCATACTTAAATAAGGACGAGATTTGGAGTCCATGCTTGTATGATATTGTATAAAAACTGCATTCAAGAAACTTATTTTGTTGTAACATATTTGTATTGTAAACCATTATGTAATGGTCGTGTGTAAACAGGATATTTTAGATTATCATTATTTGATAATCTACGTAAAGCTTTTTAAACTTTTATTGATGAAATAAAGGTTATGGTTTGTTTTAAAATGAATGCAATCTTTGAAAAACGTCTCATATAGAGGTCAAAACCTCGCAACGAAATCAATTAATATGGAACGTTTTTAATCAATAAGAACGGGACATTTCAGTTGGTATCCGAGCGTTGGTCTTAGATAACCAGAATTTTGCATTAGTGTGTCTTATCGAGTTTGTTAGGATGCATTAGTGAGTCTGGACTTCGACCGTGTCTACTTGAAAAATGATTGCTTAACAAATTTTGTTGGAAACTATATATTTTTAACATGTGAATATTAGGTGATATATTAATCTCTTAACGCGTTTGATATTATGTGATAGATGTCTACCTCTAGAACAAGTCCCATTGACTCACCTAATAATAATGAAGAGTCAAATGTAAATTGGAATGATTCGTGGACTGATTCACAAGTTCCCGAAGAGGAACCGGAAGAAGAGTCGGAACCAGAAGAAGAATCGGAACCGGAAGAAGAATCGGAACCGGATGAAGAAATAGAACCGGTGGGGGAAATAATAAAACGGTTAAGTAAAAGAAAATCCTCAACCAACCGACCAAGGTTAATTATGGTCAATGGTGTTTCCGCCAAGGAAGCAAAATATTGGGAGGACTACCAATTCTCCGATGAATCGGATTCCGACGAGAATTCAGATGATGTTATAGAAATTACCCCAACTGAATTTAAAAAGGCAAAAGAAAATAATAAGGGAAAGGGCATAAAAATAGAGAAATCTAATTCCAACCCCGATGAACTTTATATGTATCGTCAACCCCCGAAGTCCTTAAGTTGTAACAATGACCCGGGAACCTCTAAACCACCAGGTTTTTCTAAACCAATGTGGATAACGACGGCTCGTATTAGGGGAACATCATATATCCCTAGAAACTTGGCAAAACGAACCAAAACCGAAAAAGAAGAAGCAAGCGAGTTGGAATAAGATAGTTGTATTCGTGTGGTGTAATATATGTAATATAGTGTGCTTATGCTTTATGATATATGTAAAAATTGCTTGTATTAATAAGTATTTTTTTTTATGAATCTAACTCTTGTCTATTTTACAGTATAAAAACACAAAATGGATAGACAACCCAATATTTTAAGAGACCTACCCGGAGACATGATTGATGAAATCTTGTCTAGAGTCGGTCAGAATTCTTCGGCACAACTATTTAAGGCGAGATCAGTTTGTAAGACATTCGAAGAACGTTCCAAGAATGCCTTGGTTTATAAAAGGCTTTCGTTCGAAAGATGGGGGATATCACATTGGGAAATCCATAAGTTACGATGTGTTTACTTTGACGCATATATTGCGGGGAACCCAAATGCTATTTTACGCAATGGGTTAAGAAATTATTTTGACTCAAAATATCCGAATATTGGACTTCGTGATTTAGAAAAAGCGGCTAACATGCAACATAAAGAAGCATGTTATGCTTACGGATTAGTAATGTTCGCTTCTCACCAAAGTGAGAACAAGAACATCGGGCTACAACTATTAAACAAAACGTTTCCACAAGTGACGGAGTCGGTAATTGGGGTAAGAAATGAGGTTTTTAGATTGTTACGGGACTGTTGGACATTACGTAACCCTCGTCCCTTTGACGACGTTACAACACGCTGTCTTATCAATGGCCATAACGGTTATGTTCCACAAGACCAAGGATGGGAAGTAATCCTAGTAAAACCAGAATGCATGACTTGTTTCTGGACGTATGAATTACGTGTCTTTATTGCCTTTGCTGAACGACTTGTGTACTAGCTAGAATTATCTTCACAACTATCTTGTATCAAATTTATTGTGTGCTATATTTCATGCTATATGTAAAATAAGCGGTATTGTAAGTTTGTAAAATATTGTGTAAAAGTTTGAACGCGAAATATTATTATAATCAGTTTTTCATATAGAATTGTAGTAGTTGAATTGTATATTAGCTACTAAGTATGAACTTAACGGGTAGGTACTACCCGAATTTAAACTTATAAAACGCTAATATGAAGAAAAAGCTTTTATAAATGAGTTCATATTATGCTACGAAATACTATTAACTACTCTTAATATTCTGTATGATTAACTTGTTCCATTTGACTATTTTGAAGGAAATGGCACCGACTACTCGACACACCGTGAATATGAATGAAGAGGAATTCCGTACTTTTATAGCTTCAAACATAGCCGCAGTACAGGCTGCGCTACATACCAACAATAACCTTGGATCTAGCAGTACAGGAAATCGTGTAGGATGCACCTACAAAGAATTCACTGCCTGCAAACCTTTGGAATTTGATGGAACCGAAGGACCGATCGGATTGAAACGGTGGACCGAGAAGGTCGAATCGGTGTTTGCCATAAGTAAGTGTATTGAAGAGGACAAAGTGAAGTACGCTACGCATACCTTCACAGGTTCTGCGTTAACATGGTGGAATACCTATCTAGAGCAAGTGGGACAAGATGATGCGTACGCACTACCGTGGTCAGCATTCAAGCACTTGATGAACGAGAAGTACCGTCCCAGAACCGAAGTCAATAAGCTCAAGACAGAACTTAGAGGGTTACGAACCCAAGGATTTGATATTACCACGTACGAAAGACGATTCACAGAATTGTGCCTATTGTGTCCGGGAGCATTCGAAGATGAGGAAGAGAAGATCGGCGCGTTTGTGAAAGGATTACCGGAAAGAATCCAAGAAGATATAAGTTCACATGAGCCCGCCTCCATACAACAGGCATGTAGAATGGCTCACAAACTAGTGAACCAGATTGAAGAAAGAATTAAAGAACAGACTGCTGAAGAGGCCAATGTGAAGCAAGTCAAAAGAAAGTGGGAGGAAAACGGTGATAAGAATCACCAATACAACAACAACAGCAATTACAACAATAATCGAAACAATTATCCCAACAATCGCAACATCAATCGCAACTACAACAAACGGCCCAACAACAACAACAACAATAACAACTACAACAATCATCCCAACAACAATAATAACCGCAACAACAACAACAATCAGAAGCAGCTATGCCAAAGGTGTGAAAAGTATCACTCGGGGTTCTGAACCAAATTTTGCAACAAGTGTAAAAGAAATGGTCATAGCGCGGCGAAGTGTGAGGTCTACGGACCAGGGGTTAATAGAACGAAAGGAACAAATGGTGTCGGAACGAGTAATGGCGGAGCAAGTAGTGTCGGAGCAAGTTATGCCAATGTAGTTTGTTATAAATGTGGAAAACTGGGCCACATTATTAGAAATTGCCCGAACCAGGAGAACACGAATGGACAAGGCCGCGGAAGAGTTTTCAATATTAATGCGGCAGAGGCACAGGAAGACCCGGAGCTTGTTACGGGTACGTTTCTTATTGACAATAAATCTGCTTACGTTTTATTTGATTCGGGTGCGGATAGAAGCTATATGAGTAGAGATTTTTGTGCTAAATTAAGTTGTCCATTGACGCCTTTGGATAGTAAATTTTTACTCGAATTAGCAAATGGTAAATTAATTTCAGCAGATAATATATCTCGGAATCGAGAAATTAAACTGGTTAGCGAAACATTTAAGATTGACTTGATACCAGTAGAGTTAGGGAGTTTTGATGTGATAATCGGTATGGACTGGTTGAAAGAAGTGAAAGCAGAGATCGTTTGTTACAAAAATGCAATTCGCATTATACGAGAAAAAGGAAAACCCTTAATGGTGTACGGAGAAAAGGGCAACACGAAGCTACATCTTATTAGTAATTTGAAGGCACAAAAACTAATAAGAAAAGGTTGCTATGCTGTTCTAGCACACGTCGAGAAAGTACAAACTGAAGAAAAGAGCATCAATGATGTTCCCGTCGCAAAAGAATTTTCCGATGTATTTCCGAAAGAATTACCGGCATTACCCCCACATCGATCCGTTGAATTTCAAATAGATCTTGTACCAGGAGCTGCACCAATAGCTCGTGCTCCTTACAGACTCGCACCCAGCGAGATGAAAGAACTGCAAAGCCAATTACAAGAACTTTTAGAGCGTGGTTTCATTCGACCAAGCATATCACCGTGGGGAGCTCCTGTTTTGTTTGTCAAGAAGAAAGATGGTACATTCAGGTTGTGTATCGACTACCGAGAGTTGACCAAACTTACCATCAAGAACCGCTACCCACTACCGAGAATCGACGACTTATTTGATCAACTACAAGGCTCGTCTGTTTATTCAAAGATTGACTTACGTTCCGGGTATCATCAAATGCGGGTGAAAGAAGATGATATTCCAAAGACTGCTTTCAGAACACGTTACGGTCATTACGAGTTTATGGTCATGCCGTTTGGTTTAACTAATGCACCAGCTGTGTTCATGGACCTTATGAACCGAGTGTGTGGACCATACCTTGACAAGTTTGTCATTGTTTTCATTGATGACATACTTATTTACTCAAAGAATGACCAAGAACACGGTGAACATTTGAGAAAGGTGTTAGAAGTATTGAGGAAGGAAGAATTGTAAGCTAAGTTTTCAAAGTGTGCATTTTGGTTGGAAGAAGTTCAATTCCTCGGTCACATAGTGAACAAAGAAGGTATTAAGGTGGATCCGGCAAAGATAGAAACTATTGAAAAGTGGGAAACCCCGAAAACTCCGAAACACATACGCCAATTTTTAGGACTAGCTGGTTACTACAGAAGGTTCATCCAAGACTTTTCCAGAATAGCAAAACCCTTGACTGCATTAACGCATAAAGGGAAGAAATTTGAATGGAATGATGAACAAGAGAAAGCGTTTCAGTTATTGAAGAAAAAACTAACTACGGCACCTATATTGTCATTGCCTGAAGGGAATGATGATTTTGTGATTTATTGTGACGCATCAAAGCAAGGTCTCGGTTGTGTATTAATGCAACGAACGAAGGTGATTGCTTATGCGTCTAGACAATTGAAGATTCACGAACAAAATTATACAACGCATGATTTAGAATTAGGCGCGGTTGTTTTTGCATTAAAGACTTGGAGGCACTACTTATATGGGGTCAAAAGTATTATATATACCGACCACAAAAGTCTTCAACACATATTTAATCAGAAACAACTGAATATGAGGCAGCGTAGGTGGATTGAATTATTGAATGATTACGACTTTGAGATTCGTTACCACCCGGGGAAGGCAAATGTGGTAGCCGATGCCTTGAGCAGGAAGAACAGAGAACCCATTCGAGTAAAATCTATGAATATAATGATTCATAATAACCTTACTACTCAAATAAAGGAGGCGCAACAAGGAGTTTTAAAAGAGGGAAATTTAAAGGATGAAATACCCAAAGGATCGGAGAAGCATCTTAATATTCGGGAAGACGGAACTCGGTATAGGGCTGAAAGGATTTGGGTACCAAAATTTGGAGATATGAGAGAAATGGTACTTAGAGAAGCTCATAAAACCAGATACTCAATACATCCTGGAGCGGGGAAGATGTACAAGGATCTCAAGAAACATTTTTGGTGGCCGGGTATGAAAGCCGATGTTGCTAAATACGTAGGAGAATGTTTGACGTGTTCTAAGGTCAAAGCTGAGCATCAGAAACCATCAGGTCTACTTCAACAACCCGAAATCCCGGAATGGAAATGGGAAAACATTACCATGGATTTCATCACTAAATTGCCAAGGACTGCAAGTGGTTTTGATACTATTTGGGTAATAGTTGATCGTCTCACCAAATCAGCACACTTCCTGCCAATAAGAGAAGATGACAAGATGGAGAAGTTAGCACGACTGTATTTGAAGGAAGTTGTCTCCAGACATGGAATACCAATCTCTATTATCTCTGACAGGGATGGCAGATTTATTTCAAGATTCTGGCAGACATTGCAGCAAGTATTAGGAACTCGTCTAGACATGAGTACTACCTATCATCCACAAACTGATGGGCAGAGCGAAAGGACGATACAAACGCTTGAAGACATGCTACGAGCATGTGTTATTGATTTCGGAAACAGTTGGGATCACCATCTACCGTTAGCAGAATTTTCCTACAACAACAGCTACCATTCAAGCATTGAGATGGCGCCGTTTGAAGCACTTTATGGTAGAAAGTGCAGGTCTCCGATTTGTTGGAGTGAAGTGGGGGATAGACAGATTACGGGTCCGGAGATTATACAAGAAACTACCGAGAAGATCATCCAAATTCAACAACGGTTGAAAACTGCCCAAAGTCGACAAAAGAGCTACGCTGACATTAAAAGAAAAGATATAGAATTTGAAATTGGAGAGATGGTCATGCTTAAAGTTGCACCTTGGAAAGGCGTTGTTCGATTTGGTAAACGAGGGAAATTAAATCCAAGGTATATTGGACCATTCAAGATTATTGATCGTGTCGGACCAGTAGCTTACCGACTTGAGTTACCTCAACAACTCGCGGCTGTACATAACACTTTCCACGTCTCGAATTTGAAGAAATGTTTTGCTAAAGAAGATCTCACTATTCCGTTAGATGAAATCCAAATCAACGAAAAACTTCAATTCATCGAAGAACCCGTCGAAATAATGGATCGTGAGGTGAAAAGACTTAAGCAAAACAAGATACCAATTGTTAAGGTTCGATGGAATGCTCGTAGAGGACCCGAGTTCACCTGGGAGCGTGAAGATCAGATAAAGAAGAAATACCCGCATCTATTTCCAGAAGATTCGTCAACACCTTCAACAGCTTAAAATTTCGGGACGAAATTTATTTAACGGGTAGGTACTGTAGTGACCCAAACTTTTCCATGTTTATATATATTAATTGAGATTGATATTTACATGATTAAATGTTTCCAACATGTTAAGCAATCAAACTTGTTAAGACTTGATTAATTGAAATATGTTTCATATAGACAATTGACCACCCAAGTTGACCGGTGATTCACGAACGTTAAAACTTGTAAAAACTATATGATGACATATATATGGATATATATATAGTTAACATGATACTATGATAAGTAAACATATTATTAATTATATTAACAATGAACTACATATGTAAAAACAAGACTACTAACTTAATGATTTTTAAACGAGACATATATGTAACGATTATCGTTGTAAAGACATTTAATGTATATATATCATATTAAGAGATATTCATACATGATAATATCATGATAATATAATAATTTAAAATCTCATTTGATATTATAAACATTGGGTTAACAACATTTAACAAGATCGTTAACCTAAAGGTTTCAAAACAACACTTACATGTAACGACTAACGATGACTTAACGACTCAGTTAAAATGTATATACATGTAGTGTTTTAATATGTATTTATACACTTTTGAAAGACTTCAATACACTTATCAAAATACTTCTACTTAACAAAAATGCTTACAATTACATCCTCGTTCAGTTTCATCAACAATTCTACTCGTATGCACCCGTATTCGTACTCGTACAATACACAGCTTTTAGATGTATGTACTATTGGTATATACACTCCAATGATCAGCTCTTAGCAGCCCATGTGAGTCACCTAACACATGTGGGAACCATCATTTGGCAACTAGCATGAAATATCTCATAAAATTACAAAAATATGAGTAATCATTCATGACTTATTTACATGAAAACAAAATTACATATCCTTTATATCTAATCCATACACCAACGACCAAAAACACCTACAAACACTTTCATTCTTCAATTTTCTTCATCTAATTGATCTCTCTCAAGTTCTATCTTCATGTTCTAAGTGTTCTTCATATATTCTACAAGTTCTAGTTACATAAAATCAAGAATACTTTTAAGTTTGCTAGCTCACTTACAATCTCGTAAGGTGATCATCCAACCTCAAGAAATCTTTGTTTCTTACAGTAGGTTATCATTCTAATACAAGTTAATAATCATATTCAAACTTTGGTTCAATTTCTATAACTATAACAATCTTATTTCAAGTGATGATCTTACTTGAACTTGTTTTCGTGTCATGATTCTGCTTCAAGAACTTCGAGCCATCCAAGGATCCATTGAAGCTAGATCCATTTTTCATTTTTCCAGTAGGTTTATCCAAGGAACTTAAGGTAGTAATGATGTTCATAACATCATTCAATTCATACATATAAAGCTATCTTATTCGAAGGTTTAAACTTGTAATCACTAGAACATAGTTTAGTTAATTCTAAACTTGTTCGCAAACAAAAGTTAATCCTTCTAACTTGACTTTTAAAATCAACTAAACACATGTTCTATATCTATATGATATGCTAACTTAATGATTTAAAACCTGGAAACACGAAAAACACCGTAAAACCGGATTTACGCCGTCGTAGTAACACCGCGGGCTATTTGGGTTAGTTAATTAAAAACTATGATAAACTTTGATTTAAAAGTTGTTATTCTGAGAAAATGATTGTTATTATGAACATGAAACTATATCCAAAAATTATGGTTAAACTCAAAGTGGAAGTATGTTTTCTAAAATGGTCATCTAGACGTCGTTCTTTCGACTGAAATGACTACCTTTACAAAAACGACTTGTAATTTATTTTTCCGACAATAAACCTATACTTTTTCTGTTTATATTCATAAAATAGAGTTCAATATGAAACCATAGCAATTTGATTCACTCAAAACGAATTTAAAATGAAGAAGTTATGGGTAAAACAAGATTGGATAATTTTTCTCATTTTAGCTACGTGAAAATTTGTAACAAATCTATTCCAACCATAACTTAATCAACTTGTATTGTATATTATGTAATATTGAGATACCATAGACACGTATATAATGTTTCGACCTATCATGTCAACACATCTATATATATTTCGGAACAACCATAGACACTCTATATGTGAATGTTGGAGTTAGCTATACAGGGTTGAGGTTGATTCCAAAATATATATAGTTTGAGTTGTGATCAATACTGAGATACGTATACACTGGATCTTGGATTGATTCAAGATAATATTTATCGATTTATTTCTGTACATCTAACTGTGGACAACTAGTTGTAGGTTACTAACGAGGACAGCTGACTTAATAAACTTAAAACATCAAAATATATTAAAAGTGTTGGAAGTATATTTTGAACATACTTTGATATATATGTATATATTGTTATAGGTTCGTGAATCAACCAGTGGCCAAGTCTTACTTCCCGACGAAGTAAAAATCTGTGAAAGTGAGTTATAGTCCCACTTTTAAAATCTAATATTTTTGGGATGAGAATACATGCAGGTTTTATAAATGATTTACAAAATAGACACAAGTACGTGAAACTACATTCTATGGTTGAATTATCGAAATCGAATATGCCCCTTTTTATTAAGTCTGGTAATCTAAGAATTAGGGAACAGACACCCTAATTGACGCGAATCCTAAAGATAGATCTATTGGGCCTAACAAACCCCATCCAAAGTACCGGATGCTTTAGTACTTCGAAATTTATATCATATCCGAAGGGTGTCCCGGAATGATGGGGATATTCTCATATATGCATCTTGTTAATGTCGGTTACCAGGTGTTCACCATATGAATGATTTTTATCTCTATGTATGGGGTGTGTATTGAAATATGAAATCTTGTGGTCTGTTATTATGATTTGATATATATAGGTTAAACCTATAACTCACCAACATTTTTGTTGACGTTTTAAGCATGTTTATTCTCAGGTGATTATTAAGAGCTTCCGCTGTCGCATACTTAAATAAGGACGAGATTTGGAGTCCATGCTTGTATGATATTGTATAAAAACTGCATTCAAGAAACTTATTTTGTTGTAACATATTTGTATTGTAAACCATTATGTAATGGTCGTGTGTAAACAGGATATTTTAGATTATCATTATTTGATAATCTACGTAAAGCTTTTTAAACCTTTATAGATGAAATAAAGGTTATGGTTTGTTTTAAAATGAATGCAGTCTTTGAAAAACGTCTCATATAGAGGTCAAAACCTCGCAACGAAATCAATTAATATGGAACGTTTTTAATCAATAAGAACGGGACATTTCAAAGCACTACTACACACACTTTCAACATATCAATTATTATGCCAAAGTATAATCATCGGGATGGATGGAACGTGATTTCACACGTCGATTATAATGACGCTAGGAATACAAATCGCAAAAGCGTACCGAAAACAGGCTAATAGCATAATATATCATCAGTCCCCCAAGTTCGGTGTGATACTATGCATAGTATCACATTGAACTTATGTATCATGCATTTCAGCTTTAAGAACGGATAGGACTCACAATCTATTAGTTGCATGCGTGATGTGGCAATAACCTGGTGGCGACACATGAGCTCTTATTCGAAAGCGTATCGTAGCTTTTACCCGAAGGCATCATGTGAGCTCTTACTCGGAGGCGTATCGTAGCCCTCACCCGAAGGCGTAACGTGAGGCTTGATATGTGGCCCTCGTGTGGTACGTGAATTGAAGCTCTGTTTATAACACCACGTCATGCAATAGCATGGCCCCTATTGTGACGACCCCACAAAAATGCTATTGACTGCGCCGTCAACTTGTAGTGACCCGAACTTTTCCATGTTTATATATATATATATATATATATATATATATATATATATTAAATGAAATTGTTATTTTACATGATTAAGTGTTTCCAACATGTTAAGCAATCAAACTTGTTAAGACTTGATTAATTGAAATAGGTTTCATATAGACAATTGACCACCCAAGTTGACCGTGAAGGTATTTCGTATGCCCGAGAGACATATTAAAGTAATGCGGCTAATGTGTTATGATCCAAGTCGGGTCATACCCAATAACAAACTTACCGACACCTTATTAGTATTTGATCTTAACGAGTGAATCATTGATTAAATATGCGACACTTGAATTTTAAGGAAAAGGTTTCTTAAATAATGTTACTTGATATGTTTATATATATAAGTTATGGAATAACTTATATAAAAAGGATTTAATTATTTTTAGGTTAAATTATTAATTAAAGTTATGTTACATTTTATAAAATTGGTTTTATAAAATATACATAACAAATAATATACAAGTTTATAATATGTGTGTTTTATAAAATCATGTTTATAAAAACTGATTTTATAAATTCAGTTTTTTATAAATGTATATTATAATATAATCCTTGTAGTGACATTGGGAGTTAAAAGAAGCATGCTAAGATTCTTCATTGAATGGCCCATACTTTACCTAGTATCTATATGCATGCTACTTGACCAAAAGAAAACCAATACATGCAAACATATGAAGTGAGAGAGAGCAAAAAAACTGCATAAACATTCTGCTGCAGCTGCTGAATGCCGTGGGCATTGAGGGACCAAAAGAAGGTTCAAAATTTGGTTTTTGCAAGCTTGATTCAAGTGTAATTAAATCCTAACCATAGCACAAGGTGTTGGTGTTAAGTTTGGGGTATAATCCCTTAAGGTCTCATTGTTTTGAGGCTTCATTCATCATCATCCTACCAACTTGCTGCTGTCCAGATTTTAGGGTGTAAACATAAAGGGTTTTGAGCTTGTTCAAAAGTGATTAAGGGTCTTAATACCTAACAAGCTTAAGGGTGGTGTTGGTGTACAATATTTTGAGGTTCTACACGATTGTTCACCATCTTGGTCATTTGAAATAACCCTCAACTAGCTTGAGGAGGTAAATTCTTATTCCTTCTCTTTAGTTTGTAAGTATATGTTCAAGGCTTGATAACACATAATGGAATTCATTCAAAAGGGTTTAACATATACACTAATTTATAAATAACATAATGCTTCTGCTTGTCTTAATTTTCATAAATTGGTTTTGTGATCAAATTAAACATATGAATTTGTTGTTATGTTGAATTCCATCAGATCGGTGATTCACGAACGTTAAAACTTGTAAAAACTATATGATGACATATATATGGTTATATATATAGTTAGCATGATATTATGATAAGTAAACATATCATTAAGTATATTAACAATGAACTACATATGTAAAAACAAGACTACTAACTTAATGATTTTGAAACGAGACATATATGTAACGATTATCGTTGTAACAACATTTAATGTATATATATCATATTAAGAGATATTCGTACATCATAATATCATGATAATATAATAATTTAAAATCTCTTTTGATATTATAAACATTGGGTTAACAACATTTAACAAGATCGTTAACCTAAAGGTTTCAAAACAACACTTACATGTAACGACTAACGATGACTTAACGACTCAGTTAAAATGTATATACATGTAGTGTTTTAATATGTATTCATACACTTTTGAAAGAATTCAAGACACTTATCAAAATACTTCTACTTAACAAAAATACTTACAATTACATCCTCGTTCAGTTTCATCAACAATTCTACTCGTATGTACCCGTATTTGTACTCGTACAATACACAGCTTTTAGATGTATGTACTATTGGTATATACACTCCAATGATCAACTCTTATCAGCCCATGTGAGTCACCTAACACATGTGGGAACCATCATTTGGCAACTAGCATGAAATATCTCATAAAATTACAAAAATATGAGTAATCATTCATGACTTATTTACATGAAAACAAAATTACATATCCTTTATATATAATCCATACACCAACGACCAAAAACACCTACAAACACTTTCATTCTTCAATTTTCTTCATCTAATTGATCTCTCTCAAGTTCTATCTTCAAGTTCTAAGTGTTCTTCATAAATTCCAAAAGTTCTAGTTTCATAAAATCAAGGATACTTCCAAGATTGCAAGTTTACTTCCAAGTTTTCTAAATCCATTCCAAGTAATCATCCAAGATCAAGAAACCTTTGTTACTTACAGTAGGTTATATTTCTAATACAAGGTAATAATCATATTCAAACTTTAATTCAATTTCTATAACTATAACAATCTTATTTCGAGTGGAAATCTTACTTGAAATTGTTTTCGTGTCATGATTCTCCTTCAAGAACTTTCAAGCCATCCAAGGATCCTTTGAAGCTAGATCCATTTTTCTAATTTCCAGTAGGTTTATCCAAGGAACTTGAGGTAGTAATGATGTTCATAACATCATTCGATTCATACATAAAAAGCTATCTTATTCAACGTTATAAACTTGTAATCACTAGAATATAGTTTAGTTAATTCTAAACTTGTTCGCAAATAAAGTTAATCCTTCTAACTAGACTTTTAAAATCAACTAAACACATGTTCTATATCTATATGATATGCTAACTTAATGATTTAAAACCCGAAAACACGATAAACACCATAAAACTGGATATACGCCGTCGTAGTAAAACCGGAGGCTGTTTTGGTTGGGATAATTAAAAGCTAAGAAGAACTTTGATTTAAAAGCTATACTTCTGGAAAAATGATTTTTCTTATGAACATGAAACTATATCCAAAAATCATGGTTAAACTCAAAGTGAAAGTATGTTTTTCAAAATGGTCATCAAGATGTCGTTCTTTCGAAGGAAATGACTACCTCTTTCAAAAACGACTTGTAACTTGTATTTTCGACTATAAACTTATACTTTTTCTGTTTAGATTCATAAACTTAAGTTCAATGCGAAACCATGGCCACTGGAATCACTCAAAACGGATTAGAAACGAAGAAATGGTGAGTAAAACAAGATTGATAAAAACTACTCATTTTGCCTACGTGAAAGTTAGTAATAAATCTATTCCAACCATAACCTAATCAACTTATATTGTATATTATGTAATCTTGAGATACCATAGACACCTATACAATGTTTCGACCTATCATTTCGACCCATCTATATATATATATATATATTGCCGAACAACCATAGACACTCTATATGTGAATGTTGGAGTTAGCTATACAGGGTTGAGGTTGATTCCAAAATATATATATAGTTTGAGTTGTGATCAATACTGAGATACGTATACACCGGGTCGTGGATTGATTCAAGATAATATTTATCGATTTATTTCTGTACATCTAACTGTGGACAACTAGTTGTAGGTTACTAACGAGGACAGCTGACTTAATAAACTTAAAACATCAAAATGTATTAAAAGTGTTGTAAATATATTTTGAACATACTTTGATATATATGTATATATTGTTATAGGTTCGTGAATCAACCAGTGGCTAAGTCTTACTTCCCGACGAAGTAAAAATCTAAGAAAATGAGTTATAGTCCCACTTTTAAAATCTAATATTTTTGGGATGAGAATACATGCAGGTTTTATAAATGATTTACAAAATAGACACAAGTACGTGAAACTACATTCTATGGTTGAATTATCAAAATCGAATATGCCCCTTTTTATTAAGGCTGGTAATCTAAGAATTAGGGAACAAACACCCTAATTGATGCGAATCCTAAAGATAGATCTATTGGGCCTAACAAACCCCATCCAAAGTACCGGATGCTTTAGTACTTCGAAATTTATATCATATCCGAAGGGTGTCTTGGAATGATGGGGATATTCTTATATATGCATATTGTTAATGTCGGTTACCAGGTGTTCACCATATGAATGATTTTTATCTCTATGTATGGGATGTATATTGAAATATGCAATCTTGTGGTCTATTGTTACGATTTGATATATATAGGTTAAACCTATAACTCACCAACATTTTTTTGTTGACGTTTTAAGCATGTTTATTCTCAGGTGATTATTAAGAGCTTCCGCTGTCGCATAATTAAATAAGGACAAGATTTGGAGTCCATGCTTGTATGATATTGTGTAAAATCTGCATTCAAGAAAATTATTTCGTTGTAACATATTTGTATTGTAAACCATTATGTAATAGTCGTGTGTAAACAGGATATTTTAGATTATCATTATTTGATAATCTACGTAAAGCTTTTTAAACCTTTATTGATGAAATAAAGGTTATGGTTTGTTTTAAAATGAATGCAGTCTTTGAAAAACGTCTCATATAGAGGTCAAAACCTCGCAACGAAATCAATTAATATGGAACGTTTTTAATCAATAAGAACGGGACATTTCAGTTGGTTTTCCGAGCGTTGGTCTTAGAGAACCAGAATTTTGCATAAGTGTGTCTTATCGAGTTTGTTAGGATGCATTAGTGAGTCTGGACTTCGACTGTGTTTACTTGAAAAATGATTGCTTAACAAATTTTGTTGGAAACTATATATTTTTAACATGTGAATATTATGTGATATATTAATCTCTTAACGCGTTTGATATTATGTGATAGATGTCTACCTCTAGAACAAGTCCCATTAACTCACCTAATAATAATGAAGAGCCAAATGTAAATTGGAATGATTCGTGGACTGATTCACAAGTTCCCGAAGAGGAACCGGAAGAAGAGTCGGAACCGGAAGAAGAATCGAAACCGGAAGAAGAATCGGAACCGGAAGAAGAAATAGAACCAGTGGGAGAAATAATAAAACGGTTAAGTAGAAGAAAATCCTCAACCAACCGACCAAAGTTAATTATGGTCAATGGTGTTTCCGTCAAGGAAGCAAAGTATTGGGAGGATTACCAATTCTCCGATGAATCGGATCCCGACAAGGATTACGATGATGTTATAGAAATTACCCCAACACAATTTAATAAGGCAAAAGAGAACAATAAGGGAAAGGGCATAAAAATAGAGAAATTTGATTCCAAACCCGATGAACTTTATATGTATCGTCAACACCCGTATTTCTTAAGTTGTGACAATAACCCGGGAACCTCTAAACCACCAGGTTTTTCTAAACCAATGTGGAAAACGACGGCTCGTATTAGGGGAACATCATATATCCCTAGAAACTTGGCAAAACGAACCAAAACCGAAGAAGAAGAAGAAACGAGCGAGTCGGAATAAGATAGTTGTATTCGTGTGGTGTAATATATGTAATATAATGTGCTTATGCTTTATGATATATGTACAAATTGCTTGTATTAATAAGTATTTTTTTATGAATCTAACTCTTGTCTGTTTTACAGTATAAAAACACAAAATGGATAGACAACCCAATATTTTAAGAGACCTACCCGGAGACATGATTGATGAAATCTTGTCTAGAGTCCGTCAGAATTCCTCGGCACAACTATTTAAGGCGAGATCAGTTTGTAAGACATTCGAAGAACGTTCCAAGAATGCCTTGGTTTATAAAAGGCTTTCGTTCGAAAGATGGGGGATATCACATTGGGAAATCCATAAGTTACAATGTGTTTACTTTGACGCATATATTGCGGGGAACCCAAATGCTATTTTACGCAACGGGTTAAGAAATTATTTTGACTCAATATATCCGAATATAGGACTTCGTGATTTAGAAAAAGCGACTAACATGCAACATAAAGAAGCATGTTATGCTTACGGGTTAGTAATGTTCGCTTCTCACCAAAGTGATAACAAGAACATCGGGCTACAACTATTAAACAAAACATTCCCACAAGTGACGGAGTCGGTAATTGGGGTAAGAAATGAGGTTTTTAGGTTATTACGAGACTGTTGGTCATTACGTAACCTTCATCCTTTTGACAACGTTACAACACATTCTCTTACTATCGGTCACAATGGCTATGTTCCACAAAACCAAGGATGGGAAGTGGTATTAGTAAAACCAGAATGCATGACTTGTTTTTGGACGTATGAATTACGTGTCTTTATTGCCTTTGCTGAACGCCTTATTTATTAACTAGAATTATCTTCGCAACTACTTTGTATCAAAGTTTTATGTGCTATATTTCATGCTATATGTAAAAAAAAACGGTATTGTAAGTTTGCAAGTTATTGTATAAAGGTTTGAATATGATATTTTTTTTTTTTTGTGATTAGTTTTTCATATGGAATTGTAGTAGTTGAAATGGTATGTTAGCTACTAAGTATGAACTTAACGGATAGGTACTACCCAAATTAAAGAGTATAAAACGCTAATATGAAGAAAGAGCTTTTATAAATAAGTTCATATTACGCTACGAAATACTATTGACTACTCTTGATATTCTATATGATTAACTCGTTTCATTTAACTATTTTGAAGGAAATGGCACCGACTACTCGACACACCTTGAATATGAGCGAAGAGAAATTTCATGCCTTTCTTGCTTCAAACATAGCCGCAGTACAGGCTGCGCTACATACCAACAATAACCTTGGATCTAGCAGTACAGGAAATCGTGTAGGATGCACCTACAAAGAATTCACTGCCTGCAAACCTTTGGAATTTGATGGAACCGAAGGACCGATCGGATTGAAACGGTGGACCGAGAAGGTCGAATCAGTGTTTGCCATAAGTAAGTGTACTGAAGAATACAAAGTGAAGTACGCTACGCATACCTTCACAGGTTCTGCGTTAACATGGTGGAATACCTATCTAGAGCAAGTGGGACAAGATGATGCTTACGCACTACCGTGGTCAGCATTCAAGCACTTAATGAACGAGAAGTACCATCCCAGAACCGAGATCAATAAGCTCAAGACAGAACTTAGAGGGTTACGAACCCAAGGATTTGATATTACCACGTACGAAAGACGATTCACAGAATTATGCCTATTGTGTCCGGGAGCGTTCGAAGATGAGGAAGAGAAGATCGACGTGTTTGTGAAAGGATTACTGGAAAGAATCCAAGAAGATATAAGTTCACATGAGCCCGCCTCTATACAACAGGCATGTAGAATGGCTCACAAACTAGTGAACCAGATTGAAGAAAGAATTAAAGAACATACTGCTGAAGAGGCCAATGTGAAGTAAGTCAAAAGAAAGTGGGAGGAAAACGGTGATAAGAATCACCAATACAACAACAACAGCAATTACAATAATAATCGCAACAACTATCCCAACAATCGCAACATCAATCGCAACTACAACAAACGGCCCAACAACAACAACAACAACATCAACAACAACAACAACAACAACAAAAACAACAACAACAACAACAACAACAACAACAACAACAACAACAACTACAACAATCATCTCAATAACAATAATAACCGCAACAACAACAACAATCAGAAGCAGCTATGCCAAAGGTGTGAAAAGTATCACTCGGGGTTCTGCACCAAATTTTGCAACAAGTGTAAAAGAAATGGTCATAGCGCGGCAAAGTGTGAGGTCTATGGACCAGGGGTTAACATAACGAAAGGAACAAATGGTGTCGGAAAAAGTAATGGAGGAGCAAGTAGTGTCGGAGCAAGTTATGCCAATGTAGTTTGTTATAAATGTGGAAAACCAGGCCACATTATTAGAAATTGCCCGAACCAGGAGAACACGAATGGACAAGGCCGCGGAAGAGTTTTCAATATTAATGCGGCAGAGGCACAGGAAGACCCGGAGCTTGTTACGGGTACGTTTCTTATTGACAATAAATCTGCTTACGTTTTATTTGATTCGGGTGTGGATAGAAGCTATATGAGTAGAGATTTTTTGCTAAATTAAGTTGTCCATTGACGCCGTTGGATAGTAAATTTTTACTCAAATTAGCAAACGGTAAATTAATTTCAGCAGATTATATATGCCGGAATCGAGAAATTAAACTGGGTAGCGAAATATTTAAGATTGATTTGATACCCGTAGAGTTAGGGAGTTTTGATGTAATAGTTGGCATGGACTGGCTGAAGAATGTGAAAGCAGAGATCGTATGTTATAAAAATGCAATTCGCATTGTACGAGAAGAAGGAGAACCCTTAATGGTGTACGGAGAAAAGGGCAACACGAAGCTACATCTTATTAGTAATTTGAAGGCACAAAAACTAATAAGAAAAGGTTGCTATGCTATTCTAGCACACGTCGAGAAAGTACAAACTGAAGAAAAGAGCATCAATGATGTTCCCGTCGCAAAAGAATTTCCCGATGTATTTCCGAAAGAATTACCGGGACTACCTCCACATCGATCTGTTGAATTTCAAATAGATCTTGTACCAGGAGCTGCACCAATAGCTCGTGCTCCTTACAGACTCGCACCCAGCGAGATGAAAGAACTGCAAAGCCAACTGCAAGAACTATTAGAACGTGGTTTCATTCGACCAAGCACATCACCATGGGGAGCTCCTGTTTTGTTTGTCAAGAAGAAAGATGGTACATTTAGGTTGTGTATTGACTACAGAGAGTTGAACAAACTTACCATCAAAAACCGTTATCCACTGCCGAGAATTGACGACTTATTTGATCAACTACAAGGCTCGTCAGTTTATTCGAAGATCGATTTACGTTCTGGATATCATCAAATGCGAGTAAAGGAGGATGATATTCCAAAAACTGCTTTTAGGATGCGTTATGGTCATTACGAGTTTATGGTTATGCCGTTTGGATTGACTAACGCACCAGCTGTGTTCATGGACCTTATGAACCGAGTGTGTGGGCCATATCTTGACAAGTTTGTCATTATTTTCATCGATGACATACTTATTTACTCAAAGAATGATCAAGAGCACAAAGAACATTTGAAAAAAGTGCTAGAAGTATTGAGGAAAGAAAAACTGTACACTAAGTTTTCAAAGTGTGCATTTTGGTTGGAAGAAGTTCAATTCCTCGGTCACATAGTGAACAAAGAAGGTATCCAGGTGGACCCGGCAAAGATCGAAACCGTTGAAAAGTGGGAAACCCCAAAAACTCCGAAGCATATACGTCAATTTTTAGGATTGGCTGGTTACTACAGAAAATTCATCCAAGATTTCTCCAAAATAGCAAAACCCTTGACTGCATTAACGTATAAAGGGAAGAAATTTGAATGGAAGGATGAACAAGAGAAGGCGTTTCAGTTATTAAAGAAAAAGCTAACTACGGCACCTATATTGTCATTGCCTGAAGGGAATGATGATTTTGTGATATATTGTGACGCCTCAAAGCAAGGTCTCGGTTGTGTATTAATGCAACGAATGAAGGTAATTGCTTATGCGTCTAGACAATTAAAGATTCACGAGCCAAATTATACGACGCATGATTTGGAATTAGGTGCGGCTGTTTTTTCATTGAAGACTTAGAGGCACTACTTATATGGGGTCAAAAGTATTATATATACCGACCACAAAAGTCTTCAACACATATTTAATCAGAAACAACTGAATATGAGGCAGCGTAGGTGGATTGAATTGTTGAATGATTACGACTTTGAGATTCGTTACCACCCGGGGAAGGCAACTGTGGTAGCCGACGCCTTGAGCAGAAAGGACAGAGAACCCATTCGAGTAAAATCTATGAATATAATGATTCACACTAACCTTACTACTCAAATAAAGGAGGCGCAACAAGGAGTTTTAAAAGAGGGAAATTTAAAGGATGAAATACCCAAAGGATCGGAGAAGCATCTTAATATTCGGGAAGACGGAACCCGGTATAGGGCTGAAAGAATTTGGGTACCAAAATTTGGAGATATGAGAGAAATGGTACTTAGAGAAGCTCATAAAACCAGATACTCAATACATCCTGGAACGGGGAAGATGTACAAGGATCTCAAGAAACATTTTTGGTGGCCGGGTATGAAAGCCGATGTTGCTAAATACGTAGGAGAATGTTTGACGTGTTCTAAGGTCAAAGCTGAGCATCAGAAACCATCAGGTCTACTTCAACAACCCGAAATCCCGGAATGGAAATAGGAAACCATTACCATGGATTTCATTACTAAATTGCCAAGGACTGCAAGTGGTTTTGATACTATTTGGGTAATAGTTGATCGTCTCACCAAAACAGCACACTTTCTGCCAATAAGAGAAGATGACAAGATGGAAAAGTTAGCACGGCTGTATTTGAAGGAAGTCGTCTCCAGACATGGAATACCAATCTCTATTATCTCTGATAGGGATGGCAGATTTATTTCAAGATTCTGGCAGACATTACAGCAAGCATTAGGAACTCGTCTAGACATGAGTACTGCCTATCATCCACAAACTGATGGGCAGAGCGAAAGGACGATATAAACGCTTGAAGACATGCTACGAGCATGTGTTATTGATTTCGAAAACAGTTGGGATTGACATCTACCGTTAGCAAAATTTTCCTACAACAACAGCTACCATTCAAGCATTGAGATGGCGCCGTTTGAAGCACTTTATGATAGAAAGTGCAGGTCTCCGATTTGTTGGAGTGAAGTGGGGGATAGACAGATTACGGGTCCAGAGATAATACAAGAAACTACCGAGAAGATCATCCAAATTCAACAACGGTTGAAAACCGCCCAAAGTCGACAAAAGAGCTACGCTGACATTAAAAGAAAAGATATAGAATTTGAAATTGGAGAGATGGTCATGCTTAAAGTTGCACCTTGGAAAGGCGTTGTTCGATTTGGTAAACGAGGGAAATTAAATCCAAGGTATATTGGACCATTCAAGATTATTGATCATGTCGGACCAGTAGCTTACCGACTTGAGTTACCTCAACAACTCGCGGCTGTACATAACACTTTCCACGTCTCGAATTTGAAGAAATATTTTGCTAAAGAAGATCTCACTATTTTGTTAGATGAAATCCAAATCAACGAAAAACTTCAATTCATCGAAGAACCCGTCGAAATAATGGATCGTGAGGTTAAAAGACTTAAGCAAAACAAGATACCAATTGTTAAGGTTCGATGGAATGCTCGTAGAGGACCCGAGTTCACCTGGGAATGAGAAGATCAGATGAAGAAGAAATACCCGCATTTATTTCCAGAAAATACGTCAACACCTCCAACTGCTTTAAATTTCGGGACGAAATTTATTTAACTGGTAGGTACTGTAGTGACCCGAACTTTTCCATGTTTATATATATATTAAATGAAATTGTTATTTTACATGATTAAGTGTTTCCAACATTTTAAGCAATCAAACTTGTTAAGACTTGATTAATTGAAATAGGTTTCATATAGACAATTGACCACCCAAGTTGACCGGTGATTCACGAACGTTAAAACTTGTAAAAACTATATGATGACATATATATGGTTATATATATAGTTAACATGATATTATGATAAGTAAACATATCATTAAGTATATTAACAATGAACTACATATGTAAAAACAAGACTACTAACTTAATGATTTTGAAACGAGACATATATGTAACGATTATCGTTGTAACGACATTTAATGTATATATATCATATTAAGATATATTCATACATCATAATATCATGATAATATAATAATTTAAAATCTCTTTTGATATTATAAACATTGGGTTAACAACATTTAACAAGATCGTTAACCTAAAGGTTTCAAAACAACACTTACATGTAACGACTAACGATGACTTAACGACTCAGTTAAAATGTATATACATGTAGTGTTTTAATATGTATTCATACACTTTTGAAAGACTTCAAGACACTTATCAAAATACTTCTACTTAACAAAAATACTTACAATTACATCCTCGTTTAGTTTCATCAACAATTCTACTCGTATGCACCCGTATTTGTACTCGTACAATACACAACTTTTAGATGTATGTACTATTGGTATATACACTCCAATGATCAACTCTTAGCAGCCCATGTGAGTCACCTAACACATGTGGGAACCATCATTTGGCAACTAGCATGAAATATCTCATAAAATTACAAAAATATGAATAATCATTCATGACTTATTTACATGAAAACAAAATTACATATCCTTTATATATAATCCATACACCAACGACCAAAAACACCTACAAACACTTTCATTCTTCAATTTTCTTCATCTAATTGATCTCTCTCAAGTTATATCTTCAAGTTCTATGTGTTCTTCATAAATTTCAAAAGTTCTAGTTTCATAAAATCAAGGATACTTCCAAGATTGCAAGTTTACTTCCAAGTTTTCTAAATCCATTCCAAGTAATCATCCAAGATCAAGAAACCTTTGTTACTTACAGTAGGTTATCTTTCTAATACAAGTTAATAATCATATTCAAACTTTAATTCAATTTCTATAACTATAACAATCTTATTTCGAGTGGAAATCTTACTTGAAATTGTTTTCGTGTCATGATTCTGCTTCAAGAACTTTCAAGCCATCCAAGGATCCTTTGAAGCTAGATCAATTTTTCTCATTTCCAGTAGGTTTATCCAAGGAACTTGAGGTAGTAATGATGTTCATAACATCATTCGATTCATACATAAAAAGCTGTCTTATTCAACGTTATAAACTTGTAATCACAAGAACATAGTTTAGTTAATTCTAAACTTGTTCGCAAATAAAGTTAATCCTTCTAACTATACTTTTAAAATCAACTAAACACATGTTCTATATCTATATGATATGCTAACTTAATGATTTAAAACCCGAAAACACGATAAACAACATAAAACAGGATATACGCCGTCGTAGTAAAACCGGGGGCTGTTTTGGTTGGGATAATTAAAAGCTAAGAAGAACTTTGATTTAAAAGCTATACTTCTGGAAAAATTATTTTTCTTATGAACATGAAACTATATCCAAAAATCATGGTTAAACTAAAAGTGAAAGTATGTTTTTCAAAATGGTCATCAAGATGTCGTTCTTTCGATGGAAATGACTACCTCTTTCAAAAATGACTTGTAGCTTGTATTTTTGACTATAAACTTATACTTTTTCTGTTTAGATTCATAAAGTTAAGTTCAATACAAAACTGTGGCCACTGGAATCACTCAAAACGGATTAGAAACGAAGAAATGGCGAGTAAAACAAGATTGATAAAAACTACTCATTTTACCTACGTGAAAGTTAGTAATAAATCTATTCCAACCATAACCTAATCAACTTATATTGTATATTATATAATCTTGAGATACCATAGACACGTATACAATGTTTCGACCTATCATGTCGACCCATCTATATATATATTGCGGAACAACCATAGACACTCTATATGTGAATGTTGGAGTTAGCTATACAGGGTTGAGGTTGATTCCAAAATATATATATATATATAGTTTGAGTTGTGATCAATACTGAGATACGTATACACCGGGTCGTGGATTGATTCAAGATAATATTTATCGATTTATTTCTGTACATCTAACTGTGGACAACTAGTTGTAGGTTACTAACGAGGACAGCTGACTTATTAAACTTAAAACATCAAAATGTATTAAAAGTGTTGTAAATATATTTTGAACATACTTTGATATATATGTATATATTGTTATAGGTTCGTGAATCAACCAGTGGCCAAGTCTTACTTCCCGACGAAGTAAAAATCTGTGAAAGTGAGTTATAGTCCCACTTTTAAAATCTAATATTTTTGAGATGAGAATACATGCAGGTTTTATAAATGATTTACAAAATAGACACAAGTACGTGAAACTACATTCTATGGTTGAATTATCGAAATCGAATATGCCCCTTTTTATTAAGTCTGGTAATCTAAGAATTAGGGAACAGACACCCTAATTGACGCGAATCCTAAAGATAGATCTATTGGGCCTAACAAACCCCATCCAAAGTACCGGATGCTTTAGTACTTCGAAATTTATATCATATCCGAAGGGTGTCCAGGAATTATGGGGATATTCTTATATATGCATCTTGTTAATGTCGGTTATCAGGTGTTCACCATATGAATGATTTTTATCTCTATGTATGGGATGTATATTGAAATATGAAATCTTGTGGTCTATTGTTACGATTTGATATATATAGGTTAAACCTATAACTCACCAGCATTTTTTTGTTGATGTTTTAAGCATGTTTATTCTCAGGTGATTATTAAGAGCTTCCGCTGTCGCATACTTAAATAAGGACAAGATTTGGAGTCCATGCTTGTATGATATTGTGTAAAAACTGCATTCAAGAAACTTATTTCATTGTAACATATTTGTATTGTAAACCATTATGTAATAGTCGTGTGTAAACAGGATATTTTAGATTATCATTATTTGATAATCTACGTAAAGCTTTTTAAACCTTTATTGATGAAATAAAGGTTATGGTTTGTTTTAAAATGAATGCAGTCTTTGAAAAACGTCTCATATAGAGGTCAAAACCTCGCAACGAAATCAATTAATATGGAACGTTTTTAATCAATAAGAATGGGACATTTCACAACTTAGGTCCCGTTACATGGTCATAGTCCCTAAATGAGACGCGTTTAACCAAAATTATGTCTCATTCATTTGAAACGTGTAAGACTTGCAAAGTTTTAAGTAAACCAAATGGTTCGACAACATGTATAAGTTTACAAAAGTTAATAAGTATAAATGAAATAACTTGCGCCAAAGGTGGGCTGCGCCGCGGCAATACACGTGGGTTGAATCCCTGGGCTGTTCAAGTGTTCAAGTCTCGAGCCAAACTTCACCAATTCACAAATAATGAACCGCAAACATTTAAAACACGTATCTTATATCGTTGGAAAGGTAATTTAACAAGGAATACAACTAAACACATATTATCAACCATAACTAGCATATACAACAGCCAAATCCTCGTCAAATGATCGTTAAAAGTTCATCATTAAAGTTTCAAGTTCGTAAAATGCATTTCATGATTCAGGAATTTACTACACACATATAATATGCCGTTTCGTAGGTAATTACGCATACAATACAACTAAACACTTACCCACAACGTCTCATAGCATTTAATGCATTAAAAGTTCATATTTACGTCTATCAAACCCTAACCCAAAATCACAAATTCAATAATCATGTTAGTGATGTTTTTCCAAGTCAACATACACATCAAAACGAAGCTAATGATGCTAGTAACACTTTTAATACATGAGCTTTAACATTTAATAATATTAAATCACTCAAAACTCAAGATTAAACAAACCCTTTTTCAAGTTCATGCTATTTTATGCAAAATAAAAAGATCGAGCAAATAAATCACATATTCATGTTAGACTCGAGCCATAGATACTAATTAACACTTTTATTAGTCAAGAACACCAAGATCAAGAAATCTAGAGTTTTTAGAAAGTTGCCCAAAAGAGATTAAATTAGTATCAAGTTGTAGAGGAAGATGCAAGGATTCCAAATATGCAATTTATTTTGTTGTAAGCTTGCTAGTTTTGATTTAGATGATAAATCTTTGATTTGGGTGGAAATGGGTTCTTTGAACTAGAGAGAAAAAGAAGAAGAGGGAGGTTGGAGATGAATGAGTGGAAGAGATGGGGTTGACTAGTTGACCTAGTCAACTAGTTTGGCCCCTTGGCAACTTTGGTCCCTCGAGTTTAAAAGCAGATGCGTGAATTAACCGAATTAAATATTTTAAATACGCTAGGGTAACGAGAGATGTTATAATTAAATAACTGGAAATATTAATACGCTAGTCAACGGAAGATACGAATTTAGATAACGAAAGATATTATTTTTTTTTAAAAAGACGGCGTTAAAATAAATTAATGAAAAAAGGCGGGTTATTACATTACCTACACCTTAAAAGAAATTTCGTCCCGAAATTTAGTTGGAAGTAGTAGTCGTTGTCTCCTCCTCGAGACTTTACATTGCCGATTCTACGAATAAGTGGGGGCACTCCCTTTTCATTTGATCTTGTCTTTCCCAAGTAACTCAGATCATCTTTTGGCATTCAAACGAACTTTGACAATAGGGATTTTACATTGTTTAAAAGTTTGGTTTCACGATTCATAATTACAACCGGTTCTCCATTGAAGTAGAGTTTGTAATCGATAGTAAGCCCATCGAAAGGAATAATAAGTTCTTATTCGGCAAGACACTTCTTTAAGTGTAATACATTGAATGTAGGATGAACGGAATTCGATTGAGTTGTGAGTTCGATACGGTAAGCAACGGGTCCAATATGCTCCACTATTTCAAAAGGATCAAAGTATCGCAGATTTAGCTTTCTACGTTTCTTGAAACGGATTACACCTTTCCAAGGTGCGAATATTAACATTACTTGTCACCCATTTGGGACTTTAGAGGTTTACGTCTAACTTCGGCATAGCGGTGATTACGGGTCGTTTTGGGTCCTTCTTGAATATGAATAAATTTTCTCGGTCGTTCATGAATAATCTCGGGCCCGGTGAATTGATTATCATTTACTAGGTTTGACAAAAGGAGAACGACGTTTCCGGTCATATAAAATTTCGGAGGGTGCGGCATTAATACTCGAATGATAACTATCATTGTATGAGGAATCGACTAAAGCAACAATACAAGTTCGTAATACGTCTTCCAAGGTTTGAATCGTATGTTTGCTAGGTCCGTCGGTTTATGGATGGTACGCGGTACTCATGTTTAAACGTGTTCCCAAGGCATCTTGTAAGTCTAGAAGTGAAACGAGCATCTCGATCTGAAATAAATGACAATGGCACACCGTGTCAAGATAGAATTCCTATAATGTATAGTTGTACAAGTCTTTCCCATCTTGTCGGTTTCTGAAAGACGTTTGTTAGAACAAGTTTCTTATCTATTTCTGAAAACGTTTGTTATGACTATTCACCCTCGTGGCGAATACTAGTATAACGTGAAGAGTCTCTCTCTCTCTCCATTGATAATTTAGATAAAGGATTTCCTTACACGGAAGTACGAGTGTAATGCGAGAGAAGTTTCCGCCTCGATGTGAGCATATTAAGCGTTTTGTAGTTTGTCGATAAAAGTGTGCGAAAACGAGATAGTATAAACGTGTAACATATGTTTTGAAGTTGAAAGAATTGGTCATTCGTTCAGAAGTATAAATATGATTTGGAAATATCAAGATGTGTCCATGGTATGGTTGTTATCAATATTCTCGGAGTTTTCGGATGGCAACAAAGAAAAATAAAGTCATGTACATGGCACATGGTGGTGATTAGGTTGATCGAGTCCAATCACCATCATGAGTCATTAGAACTTTGGTATGACTTACCATAATATAACCACATTGATCTAGTGTCGTTATATTACGCTAACTCATACCTCTATTCCCACATCACTCCATAGAATCAAGTTCGTGTAATCGTGAAGATTTAAAATGAACAAAGTGTAACGGCATCTCTAACGTGACTCGTATTTAATCGAAAGAATTAGTGCAACTCTGAAGATGTGTTTCCCGAGGGAAGTGTATAACTGGTTGCTCACGTCAATGCGGTTCAAGTCAAACAATAATGTCTTTAGGTACGAAAAGAGTTACGAATTATGATAACGAGTAGTACGCAACCGTAGTGATAAGCAGTGATGACGATACTCATCTAGAGTAGTGGTGGTAGTAACAAGAAGTGGGAGATAGTGAAGATTACCGGTGCAACATCGATAGTGGTTAGTTATTGCGATAGTGATGGGAACTTTACAGCACTTGTAGATAGTAAGCTGGGATGGTGGTGAATAACAACCTGGGAGACAAAGTTCCCGATCTAGTGTAACTAATGAAGTCGTCGTCTTCCTTACGCGTATGAATCTTGAATTCACGTGTGTTACCAGAAAGTGGCAGAGTACGAGTTCGTATGATGAAAATTTGGTACCATTAAGAAGTTCACCTAAGAAAGATTCAAGTATAAATGCACAAGTAGTCAAATAAGTGCTATCTATAGCAAATGCAAGTCAGAATGCAATGATTAACTATCCAGTTGTAGTCTAGATTCACTAATGCATCCTAATGACTCTGTCAGACACACTAATGCACATCCTAGATCCCTACAACCAATGCTCTGATACCAACTGTGACGACCCGATAAAATCGCCATTGACGGTGCCGTCAACTTAGGTCCTGTTACGTGGTCATAGTCCCTAAATGAGACGCGTTTGACCAAAATTATGTCGCATTCATTTGAAACGTGTAAGATTTGCAAAGTTTTAAGTAAACCAAACGGTTCGACAACATGTATAAGTTTACAAAAGTTAATAAGTATAAATAAAATAACTTGCGACATAATATAAGTTGAAAATCACGATTTACTATAAACAGCGTAAGTATGTATGCTTGACCCCAAGCAAATAATCAAAGTGTGCAGAAGCATGTATCAAGTAGCCAAGTATGAACCTGAGAAACATATAGAAAACTGTCAATGAAAAACGCTGGTGAAATCATAGGTGTATTTGTAAACGTTGTTTTTGAACCACAAGATTTAGTATAAGTTGATTATCCAAATCGTTTTCATTCCAAAGTTGTTGTACGTTCGCGAGCACCCAATTATCAAGACTTAACTAGTTTGTACCCTGTTACGTAGTGTTAGAACATACACTATACCCGAAAATATATTCCATCCGCTAACGGTAGCGAACCGTCCGAATGAGGGCGCATCAAGCCCGTATGGATCCACACAACATAAGTTCACGTTTACACCCTACAAGTGTAACTAATGATAATTGAATTGAGGCTTTTTGTTCTAACTCGTTGTGGAATGTTTGTTTTCGTACTTGTGTTCAAAGCATAAAAGTATGATACGTATATGTGTGACGACCCGAAAATTTCTGACCAAATTTAAACTTAATCTTTATATGGTTTTAACATGATAAGCAAAGTCTATTAAATTGAATTTCAGAATTTTTGAACTATTTCATGAAAGCATTTGACCTTTGACTATTCCCGACGATTCATGAACAATTGCGTGTAAATAAATATGTTTATATATATACATATGAATATATATATATATATATATATATATATATATATATATATATATATATATATATATATATATATATATATATATATGTGTGTGTGTGTGTGTGTGTATGTGTGTGTGTGTGTGTGTGTGTGTATGTGTGTGTGTGTGTGTGTATAAATTCTACACATAAGAAATATTAAATATAAATAGTAAATAAATACTAAAGATTCAATATATCATATTATTGGTAAAAATGATATAATTGATAAATTGTAACACATTAAAGTTAATTATAATTTTAAGTGTAAATGCTATATTAATATTATTATCATTATTTTCATTATTATTAATAATACTAACATTAATATTAATATATGTATCATCACAATTATTATATAAAGTATATATATATATATATATATAGGAAATTAGATAAGTATAAATGGTTATATTATTATTGTTAATATTATTATTATCAGTAAAATTAATATTATTATAACTAATAATATTATTAGTACCATTAATAATAAAAATATTTTTATTCTCATTATTAAAGTCAATGTTAGATATATTATTAATATCAATAGATAATACATAAAATTTGAAGTTGATATATATAAATTGATATATTATTATTATTAGTATTAATGTTATTATTAATAATATTAGTATAATTGATATTATTGCTATAAATAATATTAGTGTTATATATTACTATATATACTAAATGGTGTAAAGTTTGGGCAATTTGATTGGACCAAGTGGTATCTTTCTTTTTTTTTCTTTTTCTTTTTTCTCTTTTTTTTCCATTTTTTCCCTTCTTTTCCATTTTTGTGATAAGGACTTAATATGTTAATAATATAAAACACAAAGACCAACAATGCTAATATGTTAATAATATGTTAATATGTTAATATGTTAATTTTTAAGGTTTTAAATATTTATTCTATATGCTTTTAGATATTTTTTATAATTATAAAAATAAGTTTCTATCTACATATTTTATAATTTTAAGGTAATACACAACTTTTACTTATTTTTTATATGATTTTACATATTTTTTATAATAATAAAAGTAAGGTTCAATTTATTTACTTTATATTTATAATTTTTACCCTTAAATTTTTAGTTTTTCCAACTTTCTTAAGAATGTCATAAATGTACATCAATAAAGGTAACAGATACAACTATTATTGACTTTTGTTTGACGGTTACTCTTTACTATAATGACTGTAGGCACTTTAATGAAAAAATTTATGTCTGGTGATAAAAAAAATATTTTTTTGATACATGTTTGTTTATTACTGATTAAGAAATGTATTTGAATTATGTGTATTTAATCGGTTTGTATTTAAAAAATTAAATCAGGTATTTGGTCTTCGCAGTGAAGCGCGGACCTGCTAAACTAGTTTCTTAATGATTATTATCATTATCATTAGTAATAATATTATTATTATTATTATTATTATTATTATTATACTTGTATTACTATTATATTAAAGAGTATTATTATTATATTTACATTTATTAATAAGAATAAATTATAATCTATACATATAATTAAATAACAAAAAAAGAGATATATAATTAGGGATATAAATACACATATATAAACACTGATATATATAAAGATTAAAATTAAATACATATACATATACTGAATACAGATATCTATATAAATAAGTACATATACAGACTATAAATATATAACTAAAAATATATATACGATTAAAAGCATAACTAAATACAGAAAAATTATGTATTCTGTTTACAATCGTTTTCAAACTTTATCTAAATTGATTTCTTGTCTCTAAAACCAGTACAAATCACAACTTCAATCACACTAACATCCAAATTCAGTTGAAGGTCTTAATCCTTGTAATTCCTTTTTAATTATTTATTTTTCTGATTAATTATTCTTATCGAATCAAATGGCTATAAAACAAAGAGGTTATGCTAAGATATTACTACCTTCAATCACCATTACATCCTCAATATCAATTACCAAATTCTTACAGCGTTTATTTAATTGAATTAAATTAGAAATAGGAAGAACACAGGTCTGTCACTGTTTCGTATTCAAATTTTGAAAAGCTAGATTTCGATTTTAATTTCAAAATGTAATAAAGCATTCTTGTTAGGAATCCACCAAGAAAACTTTTTGTAAAATCTTAGCTCCCAACTCCTTGTATCAAGTTCCAATTTTCAAGTCAAAGATTTTTTTTTTAAAAGTCAACATATTTGTTCATCGTGAAATTCGTAAATGTTTTGATGTTTTGAATTAAATTGACGACCCAGAAAGTTTATATGAACAATTTAGAACTTATTTCATGTTATAAGTTTTGTCTAAAACCTTCTAAAATTTCGAAATTGATTTGAGTTGGGTTCGTGTTCTTCACAGACTGATCAGCATATTTTTATTTATTTATTTTAAATTAATTAGATCAATCTTTAAATGTTTTTATATAAACTATATATCTTAAAACTAATTGTTAACTCATTAAGTAATTAATTTCGAATTTTTGTCGATTTGGTATTGGGTAAAGAAGAAGAAGAAATCGAAGTTGAAACAGATACAGTTAAATAAGAATAAAATGGATATACATCAGGAAAAACAGAATAGAGCAGCTGGTAAGGGGTGTTTGTGCGTGAGCGGGAGGTCTCGGGTTCGAGCCCGGTCTGGGGCAATTGTTTTTACAAAAACTTTTAAAGGGTATAACCTCTTATTTCTAATTCTATTATTATTATTATTATTATTATTATTATTATTATTATTATTATTATTATTATTATTATTATTATTATTATTATTATTGTTGTTGTTGTTGTTGTTGTTGTTGTTGTTGTTGTTGTTGTTGTTGTTGTTGTTGTTATTATTATTATTATTTATTTTTATTACAAGTATTATAACTATTATTATTAATATCATTACTAATATATGTATTATTATTAATAACATGTTTAGGATTATGATTATTATCATTACTATGAAAACAATAAAATTTATTATTATTTTCTTTAATTAGTATCATTTTTTATAATTATTAGTATTATTATTATCATTATTAACAATATCATTATTATTATTAGTATTATCATTATTAATAAAGTTATTATTATTAGTAACTCACTAATATCAAAACTATCATTTTTTTAACAAATAAATAACTTTATGTATAAAATGTATTTAGTACATATACTATAACTATATTAATATTTCATATAACTATATATTAACATTATCTAGATAAATATTTACATGTAACCAATTATTGAATTTCAAACAAAATAATAAATATGTATATATACATATATATATATATATGGATATATATATATATATATATATATATATATATATATATATATATTTAAAACTAAATAAATAGATATCAGTCACTTTAAAATATATATACAAAATAAATATATATAACGTATAATTTAAGATATAATATAAGTATATGTTTTAAATGGAATTTAATATAAATCCTATATAACTACAAATATATATAAATAATATATATTAATAAATAAAATTATGTGATTTCCATTATATGTTTTAATATATATACAAATGATATAGGTTCGTGAATCCAAGGCCAACCCTACACTTGTTCAATGACGTCATATGTATTTTTACTGCGAAATACAGTATAGTGAGTTTCATTTGCTCCCTTTTTAAATGTTTTTCCAATATATATTTTTTGACTGAGAATACATGCACTGCTTTTATAAATGTTTGACGAAATAGACACAAGTAATCGAAACTACATTCTATGGTTGAATGATCGATATCGAATATGCCCCTTTTAGTCTGGTAAACTAAGAATTAGGGAACAGCCACCCTAATTGACGCGAATCCTAAAAATAGATCTATCGGGCCCAACGAGCCCCATCCAAAGTACCGGATGCTTTAGTACTTCGAATTTATCATGTCCGAAGGGAGTCCCGGAATGATGGGGATATTCTATATGCATCTTTTTAAGGTCGATTACCAGGTGTTCACCATATGAATGATTTTTATCTCTATGCAGTGCGAAATGCCTGATATGAGATGTATATTTATGGGAAATGGAAATGAAAATATTGTGGTCTATTAAAATAATGGAAATGACTGTTTATGATAAACTAATGAACTCACCAACCTTTTGGTTGACACTTTTAAGCATGTTTATTCTCAGGTATAAAAGAAATCTTCCGCTGTGCATTTTCTCATTTTAGAGATATTACTTGGAGTCATTCATGACATATTTCAAAAGACGTTGCATTCGAGTCGTTGAGTTCAACAAGATTATTATTAAGTAGATGACAGATTAAGTCATTTATAGTTTGGATATATTATGAAATATTATGCATACCTGTCAACTTACGTTGAAATGAAAGTTTGTCTTTTGAAAATGAATGCAATGTTTGTAAAACGTATCCTATAGAGGTCAAATACCTCGCAATGTAAAGAATTATTATGTACCATTTATAATCGATATGAACGGGGCACTTCAATATGTTTCTCATCCCATAATTTAAAGAGTAAAAGTTGTTGAAAAGGTGGGACTATGATCTCACCGTAGTTTCATGCCCAAGTACTTGTAATTAAATGTTGTGCAATGAAATTTGCTTTGCCTTGACCTAAACAAGTAAGTTGTATCAATACCGGGTAAGACACAAGGTCGGTCGAAATCTGTTCAATTAGTCATATGGCTCGTTACGACTCGATTATAGCATGTGAATTAAGTTGTCAAGTTTCATGCAAAAATCAAGTATAAGGGAAAGGTTATAACGATTAAACAAAGTATTGGTTAACTTTGAATAAAAGTCAACTTTGGTCAAGTCAAAGTCAACGAAAAATTCAACACTTTCAGGTCGGGTCTCGAACAATTTTTCTGAGTTATATATTCATATATGAGCATGTTAGAACAATGTTAATCGGAGGTGCGTAGTATAGTTAGAACTAAACGTGAAACGACAAAGTTAAACAGCCCCCAATTCAGGCAAATGCCGCGCCGCGCCAAAGGTGGGCCGCGCCGCGGCAATACACGTGGGCTGAATCCCTGGGCTGTTTAAGTGTTCAAGTCTCGAACCAAACTTCACCAATTCACAAATAATGAACCGCAAACATTCAAAACACGTATCTTATATCGTTGGAAAGGTAATTTAACAAGGAATGCAACTAAACACATATTATCAACCAAAACTAGCATTTACAATAACTAAATCCTCGTCGAATGATCGTTAAAAGTTCATCATTAAAGTTTCAAGTTCGTAAAACGCATTTCATGATTCGGGAACTTACTACAAACATATAATATGCCATTTCGTAGGTAATTACGCATACAATACAACTAAACACTTACCCACGACGTCTCATATCGTTCAATGCATTAAAAGTTCATATTTACGTCTATCAAACCCTAACCAAAAATCACAAAATCAATAATCATGTTAGTGATGTTTTTCCAAGTCAACCTACACATCAAAACAAAGCTAATGATGCTAGTAACATTTTAATACATGAGCTTTAACATTTAATAATATTAAATCACTCAAAACTCAAGATTAAACAAACCCTTTTTCAAGTTCATGCTAGTTTATGCAAAATAACAAGATCGAGCAAATAAATCACATATTCATGTTAGACTCGATCCATAGACACTAATTAACACTTTTATTGGTCAAGAACACCAAGAACAAGAAATCTAGAGTTTTTAGAAAGTTACCCAAAAGATATGAAATTAGTATCAAGTTGTAGAGGAAGATGCAAGGATTCCAAATATGCAATTTGTTTTGTTGTAAGCTTGCTAGTTTTGATTTAGATGATAAATCTTTGATTTGGGTGGAAATGGGTTCTTTGAACTAGAGAGAAAAAGAAGAAAGGGAGGTGGGAGATGAATGAGTGGAAGAGATGGGGTTGACTAGTTGACCTAGTCAACTAGTTTGGCCCCTTGGTAACTTTGGTCCCTCGAGTTTAAAAGCGGATGCGTGAATTAACCGAACGAAATATTTTAAATACGCTAGGGTAACGAGAGATGTTATAATTAAATAACAGAAAATATTAATACGCTAGTCAACGGAAGATACGAATTTAGATAACGAAAGATATTATTATTATTATTTTTAAAAAGACGGCGTTAAAATAAATTAACGAAAAAATGCGGGTTATTACACATATTTGGTGAAAACAAATTATTGTTGAAGGGCCACGTTCATGACTCATCATTGTAAGCAAAACACATGTAAGAAGCATAAATAAATAATACTAATACTTTGCCACCTGGTGAGTTGACTAAACTCCCATTTCCTTTATGTCTGCCTCGACAATCTACCTATTTCATAATTACATTGCTGATTTCGTGAGCCAATTAAATGTCGAATAACAAACATACGAAATTTTACTTGTCATCGTTGCTCAAGAATTCGGAGATTTAACATCTCATAGTTCAAACAATTATCGAACATGATATATACTTGTTTCCTAGAATTGATCGGCCTGGCATGGTGAGACCGTAGCGGTTCCGCACCGAGATTTCATCACGTAGCATGAATAACAAGTGAATGAGCTTGACCGGAAGCGTATATGAAACCAATTAAAGCGAGTTTATCACCTTACCGGGAAGTCATCATGGAGATCAAAGTAAAAAAAAATGTACACCGTACGTCATTTCTTAAAGGGTTTAGAAATTATGTCATAACGGCCCCGTAATTCATCCCATAATGAACCTAAAGGTTCATGCCATAAAGGATGTTGAAGTCAACCCATAATGAACCAAAAAGTTCATGCCGTAAGGGACTTAGCCTTACGACTAGCAAACCTCGCACGTTCGCGGTGAATGGTGATGTAACAGCCTTATCGGTCTGTAGAAGAATGAGAGTTGATATCGCTCAATTTATATATGTTTATCTCGCGATATCTACCTTACTTTGTTCGGTTTTTGACTATCTCAGAGCCTATTTAGTGTGTTATTGAGCTAATTGGTGAATTATGGGGTAAGGAGTTGATTTGGTGTAAAATTGACAAAATCATGGGCAAAATTGGCTAAGAAAATGACAAGTGCAGGAAACAGCTCCAAAAGCGCCGCTCCTGTATAGGAGCGCCGCTCCTGAAGGCCCAAAAGTGCCGCTTCAGGAGTAGAAGCGACGCTATTATGCACGATTTGTCTCCATTTTTTATCAGTGAGTAAAAGCACCGTTCTACAATCCAAAAGCGTCGTTCCTGATCAGCCAAAAGCGGGGTTCCAAAGTCAAAAGCGCCGCTCATGTTTAGCCAAAAGTGCCGCTCCTGAAGTAAAAGCGGCGCTCTTGATGCTGTTTCAGCCCAGATTTTCAGCACTATAAAAGGAACGAGATTAGGTCATTTTTCATATGCATCTTTGAGAGCAGCTGCCTAGGGTCCGAATTTCACACATAAAACCCTAATTTCATCATCCACTGGAGATTAAGGGAGGATTCAAGGAAGATTACTCGAGATTCATCATCATTTAGCTTAGATCTTCATCTTCTTTACATTTTGGGTTGTAATCTTCACTGATCAAGCATATTTTCATGAGGTCAAGGTGAACCTATGCTTGAGTGCATGATAGGGTTTAAGGACTAACAATATTTGAACCTCCGACACTTAGTCGTGGATAACCCACATCGCTATCATTTTGATTCCAACAGGGTGGCCGATTTGAGAGTCCACCAACAACCCAGCATACGGGGTTGAGTGACCCAAAGACATGAAGGTTTTATAGTTCGAGACATACCTGAAAGTCTTTACATTTTAGATCTTATGAAGCTTGTTCGTACGATGATGATATGTATGCTAGTGTTACGTATGAGTAACCGAATATATTTTTAGGGTTTATGAGCTATGTATTTATAGGTTCACGAATTAGGGTTTTGATAGAATCTCTTCCCTAATTAAATGTGATCTCCCTAACTAACTTTCGTTATTTAATAAAAATCGAATTAATTATACCGTACATTCTTCTAGAATGTACTGAACCCTTATGCAAGTATACGCAATTCACATCAGTTGGTATAGGCGCATAGAGTGTGGATATACCCGTACCATATGTTATAAATGGCAATTAGTTTGCGGTTCAGGGCTTTGGATGCGTAATCCCCGTAGTCATGCGGATATGCGTATCATTATTCACTTTGCTTTATATATTTTGCTCTAATTAGTTGTAATCTTTACTTTACTCTACATACTTTGCTTGGATTACTTGTAATAGCTTGAATATGATAATGATTTACATTTCTATGCTTATTATGAGTTTGGTTTTAGCCATGATTGGCTAAATCTCTTGTGTTTGCTTATCTATGAATCTCTAATGCTAGTGTTTACCCCAAATCAATTGAATATTGTTGTTTGAATGAATTACATGATCATGTGTTGTTGAGTTAGCTAAAGATCCATTGTTATGATTTTGTTTTAAGCTTGACTTTGATTACATATATTGAGTAGCTCTCTTAGTGATTTGAGAAGTGAATCAATGTGTGCTTCAATACCTTAGGTGATCTAGATAACTAGCTAGGGAATTACAAGTGATTGTATTCTTGATCTAGGTTAGTTTTCAATTGGCCTTTAGTCAACATAGTAGTGCCAATTATCTTAAGTGATTTTGACAGTTGGGAGTTTTAAGTGATTTTAACTCAAGATCAATCTTAATGACCAAATCATGCTTAACTCGATCTTAGGATACAAAGCTTATGTGAATTCGTGGAGTATCATTTGATTTGAGGTTTAGAAGTGATTCTAAACATTTAATAGTTCAACAACTTATGAGATAACAAAATAGGCAAATGGGGCAAGCCAAGCATAGAGAGGATTAGATAAGTGAACACGTTTTAGTTAATTTGAATTAAGTCTTTAATACTTCACTACTTGTTTCTCGCTTCTTGTTTACTTGTTAATTTAGGTTTGTTTAATTACATAAGTTTTAGTTGTTAGTTAATATCAATTGAAACTCCCCAATCAAACAAACCCTAGGAGAATTACTAGTTTCAAATAACCAACTTACACCACTTCCCATGTGACGAACTTGGTAAGAATACTTACATCAAAGTGCTATAATAACTGGGTTCTAAGTGCTCGTTAGTTTTGTGTGCTTTAGAGTCGTGTTTAAGTCAAATATACATTTAGAGGGTAAAAGATGTATTGTTAGGCACCCACATCAAGCGTCCACACCATAGCGGACTTCAAAAGGAATGTCGTGACAGATTTATTTTGACGCCGTTACGTAAATATCATCACCTCCATAACGTTCTTCGTAAGACGACCACATAACGGACTTAATGATTCTGTCACGTGCTTATCATCACCTCCAATGTGTTTTTCAAAAACATAGCAACGTGACAAACGTATTGATAGCGTCACGGGCTTAGAACTTCAGTTACTGTCGCAATGGATATGTTATCATACCGTCACGGAACTCAAATATTGGATAGCGTAACGAACTTACAAAAGCATGTCGCAACGAATTTATGTTGGTACCGTTACAGACTTACTATTGTGTGATAACATATTTGAAAAGTAACGTCGTACGAAGTTGTCATCTTGTAAAGACCCTGGTTTTTCCAACGTATAATTATTAATATTTATTATTAATACTTGCGCTTTAATAAATGTATTTTTATACATTTACTTGTTATCGTAATTGACTTTACATGTCCCGGCTTGTCTTTGTGACACACGTACTTTACACGAATAAAATTTCGAATATTATTTACATTCATAATTAATCATTATTAATTATTTTTAATTAACTAATGCAAGTAGTTAATTACTTGGGCTTTTATTTAATTTGTTGCTTACTTGGACTTGGGCTTGTATTAATGGACTTAGAAGCCCACCCTACTTCTCTTAATGGATTAATTAGGAGCCTACTTTTATGCTAGTAACTTATTAATGATAAACAAGATTAATTAGTGATATGAGGAGACTTGTCACAAGCATGCTTGCACCTCTTTCCCATGCATTTAACTTTAATCCATTTTGAGTTCACACCATCTCCCAACACTTGAAAGTTAGCACTTGACTTTCCCCTTTGAGCCTCCTAGAACCGTCGGCTTTGAGATGGCATGGAGAGTTCAAATTTTTTTTCTTTTGTTACTTATACACTAGCATTCATCTCATTTTACACACACACACTTACACTACTCTTTTCTCTCATCTTTTTCTCTCTAACTTGTAAGTAACAAAGCTTTATTTTCTTTCTTTTTCTTCCACTAAAACCGAATACTAGCACTTGTTCATCATCATTTACTAGTTACTTGTTGTTTGTTGTTGTTAAAGATCAAGTTTTCTAACTTGTATATTCATGTAATCTTGGTTACTTCCATCTTTTGTTTGATGAAGAACCAAGAATAAGAATCTAAACTTGTTAGTTTATGGTTCTACACTTAAATGTTTTAAAGATCTAAAAGTTCATAAGCTTTATAATCATACTTGTGTTCATGTTTTGTAGACTTGAAGTTTATTTTCTTAAGATCCAAACTTTGATTTGAATCTTTTCAAGTATGAAACAAACATGAACATAATACTTGTAACTTTAGTTATTTTTTTCTTTTGTAAGTACTTTAAAGTTGTGATGTTGTTACTTTGATCAAGTATTACTAGTTAAACTTGATCTCATATTTCTTGAAACTAAAGTTAAACTTATAAGTTCAAGAACATGGAAGTTTAACTTTCTAGTTATAACTTCATACACTTATGTTAGATCTAAGTTTCTATAGCTTATGGTCTTCTAATTTTGTTATAAACAAGAGCTTATAAGCTTACATACATTTTACAAGATTGAAATCTAAGTTTCATAACTTATGGTTTCATTAAAGTAAAGATCCAAGTTCTATAACTTAGGGTTTAACTTAAGAACACTAGATCTAGACTTTTTAGTCTAGGATCTTCAAGATCTAACTAAGAACTAAGTTCTACAACTTAAGATCTTGTTTACTTAATTTACTTTCAAGTTTGTAACTTATTATTACTATTAGAACTCATGTATGTGTCGGATCTAAGATCTTGATGTAACTTTGGTTCATCAACCTTCATACAACTCTTAAGTGAGTTGTGCTACATATCTTAGACTTACATTAGTGTTATGATGGTCAAAACTTGGTAAATATGATACAAACACATCAACGAGTTGTACACTTGAAGCTATACGCATCAAGGATGAGAACCGTGATGAGCATCAAGCACCAAGAACCCACCGGAGCACCTTACCTACTGTTTTCCGGGTCTGATCGGTAACCTGGGCTACTGGAAAATTTTATTTTCAGCTAGTTCGGTTCGAGTAGATGATTTTCTGTTTAGGCCTCGTCTTAATCCGAGTTACGGTTTAGGATTTATGGCCTCCCGAAACTCACTACACCCTTTTAACGTTGTGCTGAAATTTCTGACCTACTCGCACTTAAACCATCGCCACGGTCAAATGAAGACGATTTTGGTTCTGAAAATTGGTCAGCCTCTAGGGGACTCATATACGGAGCCATGGCCATTGGTCTCGCCTCATTTCAGGTTTTATAGAGGTTGTGGCGACTGAACGAAATCAGCCTTTATTTCAAACTCTATTCTTGATTGAAACTTACTTTACACTTTTTAATTAATGATGAATGATGATGATACTTGAGACCTAATTTACATACTTTTAAACCTTTGGGAACGATTTACTGACTTAGTAACTTTTGACTTAGGTTGAGGACCCTCCGGACCAACTACTTGCTTACTTTCCCGAATCAACTTTACTACTTTTCACTGTGAGTTATGGCATCCCTTTTTACTTTAACTATTTTGGGAACTGCGAATACATGCGCATTTTACGTTTTACATACTAGGCACGAGTACTTAAACTTATTATATGTGTGGGTTATACAACGGCATAAACTTTCCCCTTAGCTCGATAACTTTTAGTCATTGGTCTTTGAACCGGTGAAAGCGAATCTTAGATATGGATCCATAGGGTTTGACATCCCCACTCGGGCTAGTAGCGCTAGCATTTAATGGGTGTTTAATACTTCGTAAACTTACGCACTCGCCAAGTGTACTTTTAGGGGGTGTTATTTACGTTAAGTTAGTTACCAAGTGCCCACGGTTATACATATACTTTTCATACTGTTTTGAAACACTGAAATCTCATGGTCTACCTTACATTACTATTACATTAAACTATAGCTCACCAACCTTTGTGTTTACATTTTTAAGCATGTTTTTCTCAGGTGCTTAAGAGGTTTGTTTGCTTCCGCTGTTGTAGTCTTGCTGTAGACACCCACTGCTTGTGTTAGAGATGTCTTGCATTAAATGTTTATCTTGCATTCACAAACTTTATTATTTTTGAACAATGTATTTGTAACGACCTATAGGTCACGTACTATTATTATTGCCTTCTATTCGTAGAAGCATACTATCAGTTGTAAAACTTTTAATGTTGGTTAAGACGACACTCCGTTTTATGAATGCAAACTTATTTTAAAACAGCATATAGTGTTTGACCTTGTAATGATCCTGTTGTTGATGATCCGTACACGTTAATTTTGTACGGGGCATCACATTTGGTATCAGAGCATTGGTTGTAGGGAATTAGGTTGCATTAGTGAGTCTAGACCGGACCGAGTAGAATTCACTAATAGGACTAATCTACAACTTGCTAGTTTACTTGTTTCTGCTGAACTTGCTGCATGTTGCTGCTTACTTTTACTGCTATATGCCGTATGCTACTACATGATTTCACTACTGCATGCTACCATATGCTTTTGATTACATGATACTTCTGTAGGATTCGTTATTATTGCCATGCTATTTACTGTTATAGATGATCTAGACTGTCATAGTTACTTTGCCTAATACGTGCTTGTTATATGACTTACTGACATGGAAAAAGTTATTTTTCCTTGTTCAGATGTCGGATATCCCGCTCGTTATCATTTTGGATAGCGACTCAGACTCATCTGCCACATCGCCTGCCATTGTTGCTGATTCACAGATCCCGTCCTCTCTACCCTCTAGCAACTCTGGTGCTTCATCCTCTGGAGCCAGTAGCCACGCACCCGACCCATTGATCATCTTAGATGGAAACGAGGATCCACCGGAGATTCCAGCTCCACTTATCCGAGGACCTTCGGAGCCACAGCATCATTCCGGTGGTGCTGTGATTCCTGGGGATCATGGGGAGGGTTCGTTCTGTAATAAGCGTAACCATTAGGTCAGACGCCTTCCTGATGGACGTGTCGTGCCGATCCTGCCTTGCAGATACCGACTGATGACCACCGGTCGAGCAGAGCCACCCTCAGATAGTTCAGACGACTCATCATCCGATGACTTCAGCGAGGAGGATTCCAACGGGGATTCCGACGAGGACCCTGAGGAGACGCCCGTGCAGCCGCCCTCTACCATGCCGAAGAAGCGGTATCATTTTGATGGTACTGTTATTCCAGGGGTTAACGGAGGTAGATCGTTCGTTAATGCACATGGATTGAAGGTTAGGGTCACTGCCCGCAAGCGGGTTGTGCCTTACCCTGCTGATCCATTCGTGCGTAAGGCTTCCCGATACGCAGCATCTACTTCGGGTGCAGGACCGTCTGCACCACCAGCTCCACCAGCATCATCTGCACCACCAGCTCCACCTGTACCATCAGCACCGCCTACCCCACCAGCATCCCCCGTCGTCGAGGAACGGACGAGGGAACTGCATATCCTCCGTGCTCGGGTAACTGAGCTCGAGGACCAGATGTCCCACATAATGGACATCCTTTACCCACCGTCACCATAGGGCTTTTGTATTAGATTACTTTATGTAATTCCGTTTGTAGTTTCATGTTTCACTCATGTATTATATGAACCTTATGCGGATGTATGCAACCTTCTTATTTAATGAATGGAACTTTGTGTTGTTTAATTTCTGTACGGTGTTCTATTTACGTTACTATATGATGATTTTGTGGTATCTGTATCTCGTTGCATTACTTAATTAACATGTTTTGTGTTGATTCCATGTTGGTTACCATATACTGTATTATTATTATTATTTGAATGCTGGATTTTGACTTGAGTCAAAAATTTTATTTAGAAGATCAATGGCCAACGGAAGATCAACGCCCACAGCAGCACAGATTGAAGAAATGATAGCCGAACGTGTAGCCGCAACTATAGCAGAAATGAACCCCCAAGCTCCACCGGTTATCCAGCACAATCATATCGGGTGCATATACAAGGAATTCCAAAGCTGCAAGTGTAGTGACCCGAACTTTTCCAAGTTTATATATATTAATTGAGATTGATATTTACATGACTAAATGTTTCCAATGTGTTAAGCAATCAAACTTGTTAAGACTTGATTAAATAAAATAAGTTTCATATAGACAATTGATCACCCAAGTTGACCGGCGATTCACGAACGTTACAAAATTGTAAAAACTACATGTTGTGGTATATATAGACATATATATATGGTTGACATAAGATTATGTTGAGTAAGTATCTCACTAAATATATTAACAATGTGTGATATACATAAGAAATGAGATTACTAAGTTAAGAAACTCGAAATGATATATATAACGATTATCATTATGATAACGTCTACTAAATACATATGTATCATATTAAGATATTGATACACTATATTTAACATGATAAAATGATATTCAAATATATCATTAAGTGTGTTAACAATGAACTACATATATAAAAACAAGACTACTAACTCAAGAATTACGAAACGAGACTTATATGTTACGATTATCGTTGTAACGATATTTTAATGTATATATCATATTAAGAGATATTCATACATCATAATATCATGATAATATAATAATTTAATATCTCATTTGATATAATAAATAGTGGGTTAACAACATTAATTGAGATCGTTAACTTAAAGGTTTCAAAACAACACTTACATGTAACGACTAACGAAGACTTAACGACTCCATTAGAATGTATATACATGTTGTGTTTTGATATGTATTCTTACACTTTTGAAAGACTTCAAGACACATATCAAAGTACTTCTACTTAACAAAAATGCATACAATTACATCCTCGTTCATTTTCATAAACAATTCTACTCGTATGCACCCGTATTCGTACTCGTACAATACACAGCTTTTAGATGTATGTACTATTGGTATATACACTCCAATGATCAGCTCTTAACAGCCCATGTGAGTCACCTAACACATGTGGGAACCATCATTTGGCAACTAGCATGAAATATCTCATAAAATTACAAAAATATTAGTAATCATTCATGACTTATTTACATGAAAACAAAATTACATATCCTTTATATCTAATCCATATACCAACGACCAAAAACACCTACAAACACTTTCATTCTTCAATTTTCTTCATCTAATTGATCTCTCTCAAGTTCCATCTTCAAGTTCTAAGTGTTCTTCATAAATTCCATAAGTATAGTTTCATAAAAATCAAGAATACTACCAAGTTTACTTCCAAGCTTTCTAATCCATTCTAAGTAATCATCTAAGATCAAGGAACCTTTGTTATTTATAGTAGGTTATCTTTCTAATTCAAGGTAATATTCATATTCAAACTTTGATTCAATTTCTACAACTATAACAATCTTATTTCGAGTGAAAATCTTACTTGAACTGTTTTCGTATCATGATTCTGCTTCAAGAACTTTCAAGTCATCCAAGGATCCTTTGAAGCTAGATCCATTTTTCTCAGAGTAGTTTTATCCAAAAAACCTGAGGTAGTAATGATGTTCATAACATCATTCGATTCATATATATAAAACTACCTTATTTGAAGGTTTAAACTTGAAATCACTAGAACATAGTTTAGTTAATTCTAAAGTTGTTCGCAAACAAAAGTTAATCATTCTAACTTGACTTTTAAAATTAACTAAACACATGTTCTATATCTATATGATATAATAACTTAATGATTTAAAACCTAAAAACATGAAAAACACCATAAAACCGGATATACGCCGTCGTAGTAACACTGCGGGCTGTTTTGGGTTAGTTAATTAAAAACTATAATAAACTTTGATTTAAAAATTGTTCTTCTGGGAAAATGATTTTTCTTATGAACATGAAACTATATCTAAAAATCATGGTTAAACTCAAAGTGGAAGTATGTTTTTTTTTTCAAAATGGTCATCAAGACGTCGTTCTTTCGACTGAAATGACTACCTCTTGCAAAAAAGACTTGTAAAATATATTTCCAACTATAAACCTATACTTTTTCTGTTTATATTCATAAAATAGAGTTCAATATGAAACCATAGCAATTTGATTCACTCAAAACGGATTTAAAACGAAGAGGTTATGGGTAAAACAAGATTGGATATTTTTTTGATTGTTGTAGCTACGGGAAATATTGTAATAATTCTATACAAATCATATCCTAGCTAACTTATATTGTATTATACATGTATTCTAATATATTATGTAATCTTGGGATACCATAGACACGTATACAAATATTTTGACATATCATATCGACCCATGTATATATATTATTTAGAACAACCATAGACACTCTATATGCAGTAATGTTTGAGTTAGCTATACAGGGTTGAGGTTGATTCCAAAAATATATATACTTTGAGTTGTGATCTAGCCTGAGACGTGTATACACTGGGTCGTGGATTGATTCAAGATAATATATATCAATTTATTTCTGTACATCTAACTATGGACAACTAGTTGTAGGTTACTAACGAGGACAGCTGACTTAATAAACTTAAAACATCAAAATGTATTAAAAATGTTGTAAATATATTTTGAACGTAGTTTGATATATATATGTATATATTTATTATAGGTTTGTGAATCGATCCGTGGCCAAGTCTTACTCCCGACGAAGTAAAAATCTGTGAAAGTGAGTTATAGTCCCACTTTTAAAATCTAATATTTTTGGGATGAGAATACATGCAGGTTTTATAAATAATTTACAAAATAGACACAAGTACGTGAAACTACATTCTATGGTTGAATTATCGAAATTGAATATGCTCCTTTTATTAAGTCTGGTAATCTAAGAATTAGGGAACAGACACCCTAATTGACGTAAATCCTAAAGATAGATCTATTGGGCCTAACAAACCCCATCCAAAGTACCGGATGCTTTAGTACTTCGAAATTTATATCATATCTGAAGGGTGTCCCGGAATGATGGGGATATTCTTATATATGCATCTTGTTAATGTCGGTTACCAGGTGTTCACCATATGAATGATTTTTATCTCTATGTATGGGATGTGTATTGAAATATGAAATCTTGTGGTCTATTGTTACGATTTGATATATATAGGTTAAACCTATAACTCACCAACATTTTTGTTGACGTTTAAAGCATGTTTATTCTCAGGTGAATATTAAGAGCTTCCGCTGTTGCATACTAAAATAAGGACAAGATTTGGAGTCCATGTTTGTATGATATTGTGTAAAAACTGCATTCAAGAAACATATGTCGATGTAATATTTTTCTATTGTAAACCATTATGTAATGGTCGTGTGTAAACAGTATATTTTAGATTATCATTATTTGATAATCTACGTAATGTTTTTAAAACCTTTATTGATAAAATAAAGGTTATGGTTGTTTTAAAAATGAATGCAGTCTTTGAAAAACGTCTCATATAGAGGTCAAAACCTTGCAACGAAATCAATTAATATAGAACGTTTATAATCAATATGAATGGTACATTTCAGTTGGTATCCGAGCGTTGGTCTTAGAGAACCAGAAAATTTGCATTAGTGTGTCTTATCGAGTTTGTTAGGATGCATTAGTGAGTCTGGACTTCGACCGTGTTTTCTTTAAAAAATGATTGCTTAATATTTCTGTTGGAAACTATATATTATTAACATGTAAATATTATGTGAAATATTAATCTCTTAACATGTTTGATATTGTGTGAAATATTAAATATTAATCTCTTTTATAAACCAAGGTATTCTTGGAACGTTCTTCGAATGTCTTACAAACTGATCTCGCCTTAAATAGTTGTGCCGAAGAATTCTGACCAACTCTAGACAAGATTTCATCAATCATGTCTCCGGGTAGGTCTCTTAAAATATTGGGTTGTCTATCCATATTGTGTTTTTATACTGTAAAATAGACAAGAGTTAGATTCATAAAAAAAATACTTATTAATACAAGCAATTTTTACATATATCATAAAGCATAAGCACACTATATTACATATATTACACCACACGAATACAACTATCTTATTCCGACTCGCTTGTTTCTTCTTCTTTGGTTTTGGTTCGTTTTCCCAAGTTTCTAGGGATATATGATGTTCCCCTAATACGAGCCGTTATTTTCCACATTGGTTTAGAAAAACCTGGTGGTTTAGAGGTTCCCGGGTCATTGTTACAACTTAAGGACTTCGGGGGTTGACGATACATATAAAGTTCATCGGGGTTGGAATTAGATTTCTCTATTTTTATGCCCTTTCCCTTATTATTTTCTTTTGCCTTTTTAAATTCAGTTGGGGTAATTTCTATAACATCATCGGAATTCTCGTCGGAATCCGATTCATCGGAGAATTGGTAATCCTCCCAATATTTTGCTTCCTTAGCGGAAACACCATTGACCATAATTAACCTTGGTCGGTTGGTTGAGGATTTTCTTTTACTTAACCGTTTTATTATTTCCCCCACCGGTTCTATTTCTTCATCCGGTTCCGATTCTTCTTCCGGTTCCGATTCTTCTTCTGGTTCCGACTCTTCTTCCGGTTCCTCTTCGGGAACTTGTGAATCAGTCCACGAATCATTCCAATTTACATTTGACTCTTCATTATTATTAGGTGAGTCAATGGGACTTGTTCTAGAGGTAGACATCTATCACATAATATCAAACGCGTTAAGAGATTAATATATCACATAATATTCACATGTTAAAAATATATAGTTTCCAACAAAATTTGTTAAGCAATCATTTTTCAAGTAAACACGGTCGAAGTCCAGACTCACTAATGCATCCTAACAAACTAGATAAGACACACTAATGCAAAATTCTGGTTCTCTAAGACCAACGCTCGGATACCAACTGAAATGTCCCGTTCTTATTGATTAAAAACGTTCCATATTAATTGATTTCGTTGCGAGGTTTTGACCTCTATATGAGACGTTTTTCAAATACTGCATTCATTTTTAAAACAAACCATAACCTTTATTTCATAAATAAAGGTTTAAAAATTTTTACGTAGATTATCAAATAATGATAATCTAAAATATCCTGTTTACACACGACCATTACATAATGGTTTACAATACAAATATGTTACATCGAAATCAGTTTCTTGAATGCAGTTTTTACACAATATCGTATAAACATGGACTCCAAATCTTGTCCTTATTTTAGTATGCAACAGCGGAAGCTCTTAATATTCACCTGAGAATAAACATGCTTTAAACGTCAACAAAAATGTTGGTGAGTTATAGGTTTAACCTATATATATCAAATCGTAACAATAGACCACAAGATTTCATATTTCAATACACATCCCATACATAGAGATAAAAATCATTCATATGGTGAACACCTGGTAACCGACATTAACAAGATGCATATATAAGAATATCCCCATCATTCCGGGACACCCTTCGGATATGATATAAATTTCGAAGTACTAAAGCATCCGGTACTTTGGATGGGGTTTGTTAGGCCCAATAGATCTATCTTTAAGATTCGCGTCAATTAGGGTGTCTGTTCCCTAATTCTTAGATTACCACACTTAATAAAAAGGGGCATATTCGATTTCGATAATTCAACCATAGAATGTAGTTTCACGTACTTGTGTCTATTTTGTAAATCATTTATAAACCTGCATGTATTCTCATCCCAAAAATATTAGATTTTAAAAGTGGGACTATAACTCACTTTCACAGATTTTTACTTCGTCGGGAAGTAAGACTTGGCCACTGGTTGATTCACGAACCTATAACAATATATACATATATATCAAAGTATGTTCAAAATATATTTACAACACTTTTAATATATTTTGATGTTTTAAGTTTAGTAAGTCAGCTGTCCTCGTTAGTAACCTACAACTAGTTGTCCACAGTTAGATGTACAGAAATAAATCGATAAATATTATCTTGAATCAATCCACGACCCAGTGTATACGTATCTCAGTATTGATCACAACTCAAACTATATATATTTTGGAATCAACCTCAACCCTGTATAGCTAACTCCAACATTCACATATAGAGTGTCTATGGTTGTTCCGAAATATATATAGATGTGTCGACATGATAGGTCGAAACATTGTATACGTGTCTATGGTATCTCAAGATTACATAATATACAATACAAGTTGATTAAGTTATGGTTGGAATAGATTTGTTACCAATTTTCACGTAGCTAAAATGAGAAAAATTATCCAATCTTGTTTTACCCATAACTTCTTCATTTTAAATCCGTTTTGAATGAATCAAATTGCTATGGTTTCATATTGAACTGTATTTTATGAATCTAAACAGAAAAAGTATAGGTTTATAGTCGGAAAAATAAGTTACAAGTCGTTTTTGTAAAGGTAGTCATTTCAGTCGAAAGAACGACGTCTAGATGACCATTTTAGAAAACATACTTCCACTTTGAGTTTAACCATAATTTTTGGATATAGTTTCATGTTCATAATAAAAATCATTTTCTCAGAATAACAACTTTTAAATCAAAGTTTATCATAGTTTTTAATTAACTAACCCAAAACAGCCCGCGGTGTTACTACGACGGCGTAAATCCGGTTTTACGGTGTTTTTCGTGTTTCCAGGTTTTAAATCATTAAGTTAGCATATCATATAGATATAGAAAATGTGTTTAGTTAATTTTAAAAGTCAAGTTAGAAGGATTAACTTTTGTTTGCGAACAAGTTTAGAATTAACTAAACTATGTTCTAGTGATTACGAGTTTAAACCTTCGAATAAGATAGTTTTATATATATGAATCGAATGATGTTATGAACATCATTACTACCTCAAGTTTAGTAGGTAAACCTACTGGAAGTGACAAGAAATGATCTAGCTTCAAAGGATCTTGGATGGCTTGAAAGTTCTTGAAGTAGGATCATGACACAAAAACAAGTTCAAGTAAGATTTTTGCTCGAATTAAGATAGTTTATAGTTATAGAAATTGAATCAAAGTTTGAATATGAATATTACCTTGAATAAGAAAGATAACCTACTTTATATAACAAAGGTTTCTTGATCTTAGATGATTACTTGGAATGGATTAGAAAGCTTGGAAGTAAATTAGTAAACTTGAAGGGATTTTTGAAGTATTCTTGAAGTGTTCTTCCTATGATGATTATAGCTTGATTCTTGAAGTGATTTTTGATGAAGATGATGATTAACTACTGGAAAAATACGTTCATAATAGTGTGGGTGTGTTGAGAGAGAATTAGAAAGAGAATTGGAAGTGAAATGGAGTGAATGATGAGTGTTAATTGGTGAGTGGTGAGTGCGGTTAAAAGGAGTTCTAGTTAGTTGACTAGCTCATGGTAGAAGTTAAAATTGATTAGTCATACATGACATAATCAAGAGTGGAATCCCATGCTAGTTCCTATTGGTATATACCCATAGTAAGTACGTTTTGAAGCTGTGTATAATACAGGTAAGAATACGACTAGAATTCTTGATGAAAGAAAAGAATGGGAAAGTAACTGTAACCATTTTCGTTAAGTATGAGTGTTTTGATATATGTCTTGAAGTCTTCCAAAAGTATTTTAATACATCTAAATACACTACATGTATATACATTTTAACGGAGTCGTTAAGTCATCGTTAGTCGTTACATGTAAGTGTTGTTTTGAAACCTTTAAGTTAACGATCTCAATTAATATTGTTAACCCATTGTTTATTATATCTAATGAGATGTTAAATTATTATATTATCATGATATTATGATATATTAATATATCTTAATATGATATATATACATTTAAATGTCGTTACAACGATAATCGTTACATATATGTCTCGTTTCGAAATCCTTAAGTTAGTAGTCTTGTTTATATGTATATAACTCATTGTTAATATACTTATGGAGATACTTACTTATCATAATCTCATGTTAACCATATGTATATCCATATATATATCATCATGTCGTTTTTACAAGTTTTAACATTCGTGAATCGCCGGTCAACTTGGGTGGTCAATTGTCTATATGAAACATATTTCAATTAATCAAGTCTTAACAAGTTTGATTGCTTAACATGTTGGAAACATTTAATCATGTAAATATCAATCTCAATTAATATATATAAACATGGAAAAGTTCGGGTCACTACAGTACCTACCCGTTAAATAAATTTCGTCCCGAAATTTTAAGCTGTTGAAGGTGTTGACGAATCTTCTGGAAATAGATGCGGGTATTTCTTCTTCATCTGATCTTCATGCTCCCAGGTGAACTCGGGTCCTCTACAAGCATTCCATCGAACCTTAACAATTGGTATCTTGTTTTGCTTAAGTCTTTTAACCTCACGATCCATTATTTCGACGGGTTCTTCGATGAATTGGAGTTTTTCATTGATTTGGATTTCATCTAACGGAATAGTGAGATCTTCTTTAGCAAAACATTTCTTCAAATTCGAGACGTGGAAAGTGTTATGTACAGCCGCGAGTTGTTGAGGTAACTCAAGTCGGTAAGCTACTGGTCCGACACGATCAATAATCTTGAATGGTCCAATATACCTTGGATTTAATTTCCCTCGTTTACCAAATCGAACAACGCCTTTCCAAGGTGCAACTTTAAGCATGACCATCTCTCTAATTTCAAATTCTATATCTTTTCTTTTAACGTCAGCGTAGCTCTTTTGTCGACTTTGGGCGGTTTTCAACCGTTGTTGAATTTGGATGATCTTCTCGGTAGTTTCTTGTATAATCTCTGGACCCGTAATCTGTCTATCCCCCACTTCACTCCAACAAATCGGAGACCTACACTTTCTACCATAAAGTGCTTCAAACGGCGCCATCTCAATGCTTGAATGGTAGCTGTTGTTGTAGGAAAATTCTGCTAACGGTAGATGTCGATCCCAACTGTTTCCGAAATCAATAACACATGCTCGTAGCATGTCTTCAAGCGTTTGTATTGTCGATTCGCTCTGCCCATCAGTTTGTGGATGATAGGCAGTACTCATGTCTAGACGAGTTCCTAATACTTGCTGTAATGTCTGCCAGAATCTTGAAATAAATCTGCCATCCCTATCAGAGATAATAGAGATTGGTATTCCATGTCTGGAGACGACTTCCTTCAAATACAGTCGTGCTAACTTCTCCATCTTGTCATCTTCTCTTATTGGCAGAAAGTGTGCTGATTTGGTGAGACGATCAACTATTACCCAAATAGTATCAAAACCACTTACAGTCCTTGGCAATTTAGTGATGAAATCCATGGTAATGTTTTCCCATTTCCATTCTGGGATTTCGGGTTGTTGAAGTAGACCTGATGGTTTCTGATGCTCAGCTTTGACCTTAGAACACGTCAAACATTCTCCTACATATTTAGCAACATCGGCTTTCATACCCGGCCACCAAAAATGTTTCTTGAGATCCTTGTACATCTTCCCCGTTCCAGGATGTATTGAGTATCTGGTTTTATGAGCTTCTCTAAGTACCATTTCTCTCATATCTCCAAATTTTGATACCCAAATCCTTTCAGCCCTATACCGGGTTCCGTCTTCCCGAATATTAAGATGCTTCTCCGATCCTTTGGGTATTTCATCCTTTAAATTTCCTTCTTTTAAAACTCCTTGTTGCACCTCCTTTATTTGAGTAGTAAGGTTATTATGAATCATTATATTCATAGATTTTACTCGAATGGGTTCTCTGTCCTTCCTGCTCAAGGCATCGGCTACCACATTTGCCTTTCCCGGGTGGTAACGAATCTCAAAGTCGTAATCATTCAATAATTCAATCCACCTACGCTGCCTCATATTCAGTTGTTTCTGATTAAATATGTGTTGAAGACTTTTGTGGTCAGTATATATAATACTTTTGACCCCATATAAGTAGTGCCTCCAAGTCTTTAATGCAAAAACAACCGCGCCTAATTCCAAATCATGCGTCGTATAATTTTGTTCGTGAATCTTCAATTGTCTAGACGCATAAGCAATCACCTTCGTTCGTTGCATTAATACACAACCGAGACCTTGCTTTGAAGCGTCACAATAAATCACAAAATCATCATTCCCTTCAGGCAATGACAATATAGGTGCCGTAGTTAGCTTTTTCTTCAATAATTGAAACGCTTTCTCTTGTTCATCATTCCATTCAAATTTCTTCCCTTTATGCGTTAATGCAGTCAAGGGTTTTGCTATTCTGGAAAAGTCTTGGATGAACCTTCTGTAGTAACCAGCTAGTCCTAAAAACTGGCGTATGTGTTTCGGAGTTTTCGGGGTTTCCCACTTTTCAACAGTTTCTATCTTTGCCGGATCCACCTTAATACCTTCTTTGTTCACTATGTGACCGAGGAAATGAACTTCTTCCAACCAAAATGCACACTTTGAAAACTTAGCGTACAATTCTTCCTTCCTCAATACTTCTAACACCTTTCTCAAATGTTCACCGTGTTCTTGGTCATTCTTTGAGTAAATAAGTATGTCATCAATGAAAACAATGACAAACTTGTCAAGGTATGGTCCACACACTCGGTTCATAAGGTCCATGAACACAGCTGGTGCATTAGTTAAACCAAACGGCATGACCATAAACTCATAATGATTCTTTCACCCGCATTTGATGATACCCGGAACGTAAGTCAATCTTTGAATAAACAGACGAGCCTTGTAGTTGATCAAATAAGTCGTCGATTCTCGGTAGTGGGTAGCGGTTCTTGATGGTAAGTTTGTTCAACTCTCGGTAGTCGATACACAACCTGAATGTACCATCTTTCTTCTTGACAAACAAAACAGGAGCTCTCCACGGTGATGTGCTTGGTCGAATGAAACCATGCTCTAAAAGTTCTTGTAATTTGCTTTGCAATTCTTTCATCTCGCTGGGTGCGAGTCTGTAAGGAGCACGAGCTATTGGTGCAGCTCCTGGTACAAGATCTATTTGAAATTCAACGGATCGATGTGGGGGTAATCCCGGTAATTCTTTCGGAAATACATCGGGAAATTCTTTTGCGACGGGAACATCATTGATGCTCTTTTCTTCAGTTTGTACTTTCTCGACGTGTGCTAGAACAGCATAGCAACCTTTTCTTATTAGTTTTTGTGCCTTCAAATTACTAATAAGATGTAGCTTCGTGTTGCCCTTTTCTCCGTACACCATTAAGGGTTTTCCTTTTTCTCGTATAATGCGAATTGCATTTTTGTAACAAACGATCTCTGCTTTCACTTCTTTCAACCAGTCCATACCGATTATCACATCAAAACTCCCTAACTCTACTGGTATCAAATCAATCTTAAATGTTTCGCTAACCAGTTTAATTTCTCGATTCCGACATATATTATCTGCTGAAATTAATTTACCATTTGCTAATTCGAGTAAAAATTTACTATCCAAAGGCGTCAATGGAAAACTTAATTTAGCACAAAAATCTCTACTCATATAGCTTCTATCCGCACCCGAATCAAATAAAACGTAAGCAGATTTATTGTCAATAAGAAACGTACCCGTAACAAGCTCCGGGTCTTCCTGTGCCTCTGCCGCATTAATATTGAAAACTCTTCCGCGGCCTTGTCCATTCGTGTTCTCCTGGTTCGGGCAATTTCTAATAATGTGGCCCGGTTTTCCACATTTATAACAAATTACATTGGCATAACTTGCTCCGACACTACTTGCTCCGCCATTACTCGTTCCGACACCATTTGTTCCTTTCGTTCTATTAACCCCTGGTCCGTAGACCTCACACTTCGCCGCGCTATGACCATTTCTTTTACACTTGTTGCAAAATTTGGTGCAGAACCCCGAGTGATACTTTTCACACCTTTGGCATAGCTGCTTCTGATTGTTGTTGTTGTTGCGGTTATTATTGTTGTTGGGATGATTGTTGTAGTTGCTGTTGTTGTTGTTGTTGTTGTTGTTGTTGTTGGGCCGTTTGTTGTAGTTGCGATTGATGTTGCGATTGTTGGGATAATTGTTGCGATTATTGTTGTAATTGCTATTGTTGTTGTATTGGTGATTCTTATCACCGTTTTCCTCCCACTTTCTTTTGACTTGTTTCACATTGGCCTCTTCAGCAGTCTGTTCTTTAATTCTTTCTTCAATCTGGTTCACTAGTTTGTAAGCCATTCTACATGCCTGTTGTATGGAGGCGGGCTCGTGTGAACTTATATCTTCTTGGATTCTTTCCGGTAATCCTTTCACAAACGCGTCGATCTTCTCTTCCTCATCTTCGAATGCTCCCGGACACAATAGGCACAATTCTGTGAATCGTCTTTCGTACGTGGTAATATCAAATCCTTGGGTTCGTAACCCTCTAAGTTCTGTCTTGAGCTTATTGACCTCGGTTCTGGGACGGTACTTCTCGTTCATCAAGTGCTTGAATGCTGACCACGGTAGTGCGTACGCATCGTCTTGTCCCACTTGCTCTAGATAGGTATTCCACCATGTTAACGCAGAACCTGTGAAGGTATGCGTAGCGTACTTTACTTTGTCCTCTTCAGTACACTTACTTATGGCAAACACCGATTCGACCTTCTCGGTCCACCGTTTCAATCCGATCGGTCCTTCGGTTCCATCAAATTCCAAAGGTTTGCAGGCAGTGAATTCTTTGTAGGTGCATCCTACACGATTTCCTGTACTGCTAGATCCAAGGTTATTGTTGGTATGTAGCGCATCCTGTACTGCGGCTATGTTTGAAGCTAGAAAAGTACGGAATTCCTCTTCATTCATATTCACGGTGTGTCGAGTAGTCGGTGCCATTTCCTTCAAAATAGTCAAATGGAACAAGTTAATCATACAGAATATTAAGAGTAGTTAATAGTATTTCGTAGCATAATATGAACTCATTTATAAAAGCTTTTTCTTCATATTAGCGTTTTATAAGTTTAAATTCGGGTAGTACCTACCCGTTAAGTTCATACTTAGTAGCTAATATACAATTCAACTACTACAATTCTATATGAAAAACTGATTATAATTATATTTCGCGTTCAAACTTTTATACAATATTTTACAAACTTACAATACCACTTATTTTACATAAAGCATGAAATATAGCAGACAATAACTTTGATACAAGATAGTTGTGAAGATAATTCTAGCTAGTACACAAGTTGTTCAGCAAAGGCAATAAAGACACGTAATTCATACGTCCAGAAACAAGTCATGCATTCTGGTTTTACTAGGACTACTTCCCATCCTTGGTCTTGTGGAACATAACCGTTATGGCCGTTGATAAGACAGCGTGTTGTAACGTCGTCAAAGGGACGAGGGTTACGTAATGTCCAACAGTCCCGTAACAATCTAAAAACCTCATTTCTTACCCCAATTACCGACTCCGTCACTTGTGGAAACGTTTTGTTTAATAGTTGTAGCCCGATGTTCTTGTTCTCACTTTGGTGAGAAGCGAACATTACTAATCCGTAAGCATAACATGCTTCTTTATGTTGCATGTTAGCCGCTTTTTCTAAATCACGAAGTCCAATATTTGGATATATTGAGTCAAAATAATTTCTTAACCCATTGCGTAAAATAGCATTTGGGTTCCCCGCAATATATGCGTCAAAGTAAACACATCGTAACTTATGGATTTCCCAATGTGATATCCCCCATCTTTCGAACGAAAGCCTTTTATAAACCAAGGTATTCTTGGAACGTTCTTCGAATGTCTTACAAACTGATCTCGCCTTAAATAGTTGTGCCGAAGAATTCTGACCAACTCTAGACAAGATTTCATCAATCATGTCTCCGGGTAGGTCTCTTAAAATATTGGGTTGTCTATCCATATTGTGTTTTTATACTGTAAAATAGACAAGAGTTAGATTCATAAAAAAAATACTTATTAATACAAGCAATTTTTACATATATCATAAAGCATAAGCACACTATATTACATATATTACACCACACGAATACAACTATCTTATTCCGACTCGCTTGTTTCTTCTTCTTTGGTTTTGGTTCGTTTTCCCAAGTTTCTAGGGATATATGATGTTCCCCTAATACGAGCCGTTATTTTCCACATTGGTTTAGAAAAACCTGGTGGTTTAGAGGTTCCCGGGTCATTGTTACAACTTAAGGACTTCGGGGGTTGACGATACATATAAAGTTCATCGGGGTTGGAATTAGATTTCTCTATTTTTATGCCCTTTCCCTTATTATTTTCTTTTGCCTTTTTAAATTCAGTTGGGGTAATTTCTATAACATCATCGGAATTCTCGTCGGAATCCGATTCATCGGAGAATTGGTAATCCTCCCAATATTTTGCTTCCTTAGCGGAAACACCATTAACCATAATTAACCTTGGTCGGTTGGTTGAGGATTTTCTTTTACTTAACCGTTTTATTATTTCCCCCACCGGTTCTATTTCTTCATCCGGTTCCGATTCTTCTTCCGGTTCCGATTCTTCTTCTGGTTCCGACTCTTCTTCCGGTTCCTCTTCGGGAACTTGTGAATCAGTCCACGAATCATTCCAATTTACATTTGACTCTTCATTATTATTAGGTGAGTCAATGGAACTTGTTCTAGAGGTAGACATCTATCACATAATATCAAACGCGTTAAGAGATTAATATATCACATAATATTCACATGTTAAAAATATATAGTTTCCAACAAAATTTGTTAAGCAATCATTTTTCAAGTAAACACGGTCGAAGTCCAGACTCACTAATGCATCCTAACAAACTAGATAAGACACACTAATGCAAAATTCTGGTTCTCTAAGACCAACGCTCGGATACCAACTGAAATGTCCCGTTCTTATTGATTAAAAACGTTCCATATTAATTGATTTCGTTGCGAGGTTTTGACCTCTATATGAGACGTTTTTCAAATACTGCATTCATTTTTAAAACAAACCATAACCTTTATTTCATAAATAAAGGTTTAAAAAGTTTTACGTAGATTATCAAATAATGATAATCTAAAATATCCTGTTTACACACGACCATTACATAATGGTTTACAATACAAATATGTTACATCGAAATCAGTTTCTTGAATGCAGTTTTTACACAATATCGTATAAACATGGACTCCAAATCTTGTCCTTATTTTAGTATGCAACAGCGGAAGCTCTTAATATTCACCTGAGAATAAACATGCTTTAAACGTCAACAAAAATGTTGGTGAGTTATAGGTTTAACCTATATATATCAAATCGTAACAATAGACCACAAGATTTCATATTTCAATACACATCCCATACATAGAGATAAAAATCATTCATATGGTGAACACCTGGTAACCAACATTAACAAGATGCATATATAAGAATATCCCCATCATTCCGGGACACCCTTCGGATATGATATAAATTTCAAAGTACTAAAGCATCCGGTACTTTGGATGGGGTTTGTTAGGCCCAATAGATCTATCTTTAGGATTCGCGTCAATTAGGGTGTCTGTTCCCTAATTCTTAGATTACCAGACTTAATAAAAAGGGGCATATTCGATTTCGATAATTCAACCATAGAATGTAGTTTCACGTACTTGTGTCTATTTTGTAAATCATTTATAAAACCTGCATGTATTCTCATCCCAAAAATATTAGATTTTAAAAGTGGGACTATAACTCACTTTCACATATTTTTACTTCGTCGAGAAGTAAGACTTGGCCACTGTTGATTCACGAACCTATAACAATATATACATATATATTAAAGTATGTTCAAAATATATTTACAACACTTTTAATATATTTTGATGTTTTAAGTTTATTAAGTCAGCTGTCCTCGTTAATAACCTACAACTAGTTGTCCACAGTTAGATGTACAGAAATAAATCAATAAATATTATCTTGAATCAATCCACGACCCAGTGTATACGTATCTCAGTATTGATCACAACTCAAACTATATATATTTTGGAATCAACCTCAACCCTGTATAGCTAACTCCAACATTCACATATAGAGTGTCTATGGTTGTTCCGAAATATATATAGATGTGTCGACATGATAGGTCGAAACATTGTATACGTGTCTATGGTATCTCAAGATTACATAATATACAATACAAGTTGATTAAGTTATGGTTGGAATAGATTTGTTACCAATTTTCACGTAGCTAAAATGAGAAAAATTATCCAATCTTGTTTTACCCATAACTTCTTCATTTTAAATCCGTTTTGAATGAATCAAATTGCTATGGTTTCATATTGAACTGTATTTTATGAATCTAAACAGAAAAAGTATAGGTTTATAGTTGGAAAAATAAGTTACAAGTCGTTTTTGTAAAGGTAGTCATTTCAGTCGAAAGAACGACGTCTAGATGACCATTTTAGAAAACATACTTCTACTTTGAGTTTAACCATAATTTTTGGATATAGTTTCATGTTCATAATAAAAATCATTTTCTCAGAATAACAACTTTTAAATCAAAGTTTATCATAGTTTTTAATTAACTAACCCAAAACAGCCCGCGGTGTTACTACGACGGCGTAAATCCGGTTTTACGGTATTTTTCGTATTTCCAGGTTTTAAATCATTAAGTTAGCATATCATATAGATATAGAACATGTGTTTACTTAATTTTAAAAGTCAAGTTAGAAGGATTAACTTTTGTTTGCGAACAAGTTTAGAATTAACTAAACTATGTTCTAGTGATTACGAGTTTAAACCTTCGAATAAGATAGTTTTATATATATGAATCGAATGATGTTATGAACATCATTACTACCTCAAGTTTAGTAGGTAAACCTACTGGAAGTGACAAGAAATGATCTAGCATCAAAGGATCTTGGATGGCTTGAAAGTTCTTGAAGTAGGATCATGACACAAAAACAAGTTCAAGTAAGATTTTTGCTCGAATTAAGATAGTTTATAGTTATAGAAATTGAATCAAAGTTTGAATATGAATATTACCTTGAATAAGAAAGATAACCTACTTTATATAACAAAGGTTTCTTGATCTTAGATGATTACTTGGAATGGATTAGAAAGCTTGGAAGTAAATTAGTAAACTTGAAGGGATTTTTGAAGTATTCTTGAAGTGTTCTTCCTATGATGATTATAGCTTGATTCTTGAAGTGATTTTTGATGAAGATGATGATTAACTACTGGAAAAATACGTTCATAATAGTGTGGGTGTGTTGAGAGAGAATTAGAAAGAGAATTGGAAGTGAAATGGAGTGAATGATGAGTGTTAATTGGTGAGTGGTGAGTGGGGTTAAAAGGAGTTCTAGTTAGTTGACTAGCTCATGGTAGAAGTTAAAATTGATTAGTCATACATGACATAATCAAGATTGGAATCCCATGCTAGTTCCTATTGGTATATACCCATAGTAAGTACGTTTTGAAGCTGTATATAATACAGGTAAGAATACGACTAGAATTCTTGATGAAAGAAAAGAATGGGAAAGTAACTGTAACCATTTTCGTTAAGTATGAGTGTTTTGATATATGTCTTGAAGTATTCCAAAAGTATTTTAATACATCTAAATACACTACATGTATATACATTTTAACGGAGTCGTTAAGTCATCGTTAGTCGTTACATGTAAGTGTTGTTTTGAAACCTTTAAGTTAACGATCTCAATTAATATTGTTAACCCATTGTTTATTATATCTAATGAGATGTTAAATTATTATATTATCATGATATTATATATTAATATATCTTAATATGATATATATACATTTAAATGTCGTTACAACGATAATCGTTACATATATGTCTCGTTTCGAAATCCTTAAGTTAGTAGTCTTGTTTATATGTATATAACTCATTGTTAATATACTTATGGAGACACTTACTTATCATAATCTCATGTTAACCATATGTATATCCATATATATATCATCATGTCGTTTTTACAAGTTTTAACGTTCGTGAATCGCCGGTCAACTTGGGTGGTCAATTGTCTATATGAAACATATTTCAATTAATCAAGTCTTAACAAGTTTGATTGCTTAACATGTTGGAAACATTTAATCATGTAAATATCAATCTCAATTAATATATATAAACATGGAAAAGTTCGGGTCACTACATGATAGATGTCTATCTCTAGCACAAATCTCATTGAATCACCTAATAATAACGAAGAGTCAAATATATATTGGCAAGATTCACAAGTTCCCTAAGAACCGGAAGAAGAGGAAACGGAACTGGAAGAAGAGGAACCGGAAGAAGAGGAACCGGAAGAAGAGGAACCAGAAGAAGAGGAACCGGAAGAAGAAGAGGTTCCGGAGGGGAGAATAGTAGGAAACATAAAAAAAAACCGGTCAAATAAAAGAAAATCCTCAACTAATGGACCAAAGTTAATAATGGTCAATGGTGTTTCCGCTAAGGAAGCAAAATATTGGGAAATTTACCAATTTTCTGATGAATCGGATCCTGATGAGGATTCCGATGATGTTATAGAAATTAACCCGACCCAATTTAATGAAGTAAAAGAAAATAATAAGGGAAAATGCATCAAAATAGAGAAATCTGATTCCGACCCCGATGAACTTTATATGTACCGTCAACACCCGTATTTTCAATATCGTGACAATAACCCGAGAACCTCTAAACCACCAGGTTTTTCTAAACCAATGTGGAAAACGATGACTCGTATTAGAGGAACATCATATATCCCTAGAAGATTAGGAAAAAGAACCAAGTCCGAAGAAGAAGAAACCAGTGATTCAGATTAGAGGGGTGTGAGCATGTTGTGTAATAAATGTATTGTAGTGTGCTTGTACTTTTATGTTCTATGTAAAAATTACTTGTATTGTTTGTTATTACGAATCTAATCCTTGTCTATTTTACAGTATAAAAACAAAATGGACATTAAGGGTAGACAACCGAATATTTTAGAAGACCTACCAGAGGATATGATTGAGGAAATCTTGTCTAGAGTCGGTCAGAATTCATCAGCACATTTAGTTATGGCGAAATTAACTTGTCAAACATTTGAAAGACTTTCCAGAAATGCCTTAGTTTATAAAAGGCTTTCCTTTGATAGGTAGGGTATATCACATTGGGGAGACTTTAAGATACGCCGTGTTTTCTTTAAAGCGTTAAATGCGGGGAACCCAAATGCAATTTTACGCTACGGGTTAAGAACCTATTTTGACTCAACATATCCCAACATAGGATTTCGTGAATTAGAAAGAGCTTCTAACATGCAACATAAAGAAGCATGTTATGCTTACGGGTTAGTGATGTTCGCTTCTTACCAAAGTGAGAAAAAGAACATCGGATTACAGCTTTTAAATAAAACTTTCCCACAAGTGACGGATTCAGTAGTTGGGGTGAGAAACAAGGTTTTTAGATTATTACGGGGCTGTTGGACATTACGAAACTCTCGTCCTTCTGACGACATTACAACATGCTGCCTAGCTAATGGTCATAACGGTTATTTTCCACAAGACCAAGGATGGGAAGTCGTCTTAGTAAAACCAGAATGCATGACTTGTTTCTGGACTTATGAATTACATGTCTTTATTTCTTTTATTGAACAACTTGCGTATTAACTAGATTTATCTTCAAAACTGTCCTGTATCATAGTGTACTATATTTCATGTTATATGTAATATAGCGAAGTTGTAAGTTTGAAGAATATTTGTATGTGATATATTATTATAATCAGTTTTTCATATGGAATTGTAGTAGTTGAATTGTATATTAGCTACTAAGTATGAACTTAACGGGTAGGTAGTACCCGAATTTAAACTTATAAAACGCTAATATGAAGAAAAATCTTTTATAAATGAGTTCATATTATGCTACGAGATACTATTGACTACTCTCAATATTCTGTATGATTAAATTGTTTCATTTGACTATTTTGAAGGAAATGGCACCGACTACTCGACACACCTTGAATATGAGCGAAGAGGAATTTCGTGACTTTCTTACTTCAAACATAGGCGCAGTACAGGCCGCGCTACATACCAGCAATAACTCTGAATCTAGCAATACAGCTAACGGCGCAAGAAATCGTGTAGGATGCTCCTACAAGGAATTCACTGCCTGCAAACCTTCAGAATTTGATGGGACCGAAGGACCAATCGGATTGAAACGGTGGACAGAGAAAGTTGAATCGGTGTTTGCCATAAGTAAGTGTGCTGAAGGAGACAAAGTGAAGTACGCTACGCATACCTTCACAGGTATTGCGTTAACATGGTAGAATACCTATCTAGAGCAAGTGGGACAAGATGTTGATTACGCGCTACCATGGTCAGCATTCAAGCACTTGATGAACGAGAAGTACCGTCCCAGAACCGAGGTCAATAAGCTCAAGTCAGAACTTAGAGGGTTACGAACACAGGGATTCGATATTACTTCGTACGAAAGATGATTCACAGAATTGTGCCTATTGTGTCCGAGAGCGTTCGAAGATGAGGAAGAGAAGATTGACGCATTTGTGAAAGGGTTACCGGAGAGAATCCAAGAAGATATAAGTTCACACGAGCCTGCCTCCATACAAAAGGCATGTAGAATGGCTCACAAACTAGTGAACCAGATTGAGGGAAGAATTAAAGAACAGGCGACCGAAGAGGCCAACGTGAAGTTAGTTAAAAGAAAGTGGGAGGAAAACGGTTATAAGAGTCACCAAAACAACAACAACTATCCCAACAATTGCAACATCAATCGCAACTACAACAAACGGCACAACAACAACTACAACAATCATCCCAATAACAATAACAACCGCAACAACAAAAACAACAATCAGAAGCAGCTATGCCAAAGGTGTGAAAAGTATCACTCAGGGTTCTGCACCAAATTTTGCAACAAGTGTAAAAGAAATGGTCATAGCGCAGCGAAGTGTGAGGTCTACGGACCAGGGGTTAACAGAACGAAAGGAACAAATGGTGTCAGAACGAGTAATGGCAGAGCAAGTAGTGTCGGAGCAAGTTATACCAATGTAGTTTGTTATAAATGTGGAAAACCGGGCCACATTATTAGAAATTTCCCGAACCAGGAGAACACGAATGGACAAGGCCGCGAAAGAGTTTTCAATATTAATGCGGCAGAGGCGCAGGAAGACCCGGAGCTTGTTACGGGTACATTTCTTATTGACAATAAATCTGCTTACGTTTTATTTGATTCGGGTGCAAATAGAAGCTATATGAGTAGAGATTTTTGTGCTAAATTAAGTTGTCCATTGACGCCGTTGGATAGTAAAGTTTTACTCGAATTAGCAAACGGTAAATTAATTTCAGCAGATTATATATGCCAGAATCGAGAAATTAAACTGGGTAGCGAAATATTTAAGATTGATTTAATACCAGTAGAGTTAGGGAGTTTTGATGTAATAGTTGGCATGGACTGGCTGAAGGAGATGAAAGCAGAGATCGTATGTTACAAAAAATGTAATTCGCATTGTACGAGAAGAAGGAGAACCCTTAATGGTGTACAGAGAAAAGGGCAACACGAAGCTACATCTTATTAGTAATTTGAAGGCACAAAAACTAATAATAAAAGGTTGCTATGCTGTTCTAGCACACGTCGAGAAAGTACAAACTGAAGAAAAGAGCATCAATGATGTTCCCGTCGCAAAAGAATTTCCCGATGTATTTCCGAAAGAATTACCGGGACTACCTCCACATCGATATGTTGAATTCCAAATAGATCTTGTACCAGGAGCTGCACCAATAGCTCGTGCTCCTTACAGACTCGCACCCAGCGAGATGAAAGAACTGTAAAGCCAACTGCAAGAACTATTAGATTGTGGTTTCATTCGACCAAGCACATCACCATGAGGAGCTCCTGTTTTGTTTGTTAAGAAGAAGGATGGTACATTTAGGTTGTGTATTGACAACAGAGAGTTGAATAAACTTACCATCAAAAACTGTTATCCACTGCCGAGAATTGACGACTTATTTGATCAACTACAAGGCTCGTCGGTTTATTCGAAAATCAATTTACGTTCTGGATATCATCAAATGCGAGTAAAGGAGGATGATATTCCAAAAACTGCTTTTAGGACGCGTTATGGTCATTACGAGTTTATGGTTATGCCGTTTGGATTGACTAACGCACCAGCTGTGTTCATGGACCTTATGAACCGAGTGTGTGGGCCATATCTTGACAAGTTTGTCATTGTTTTCATCGATGACATACTTATTTACTTAAAGAATGATCAATAGCACGAAGAACATTTGAGAAAAGTGCTAAAAGTATTGAGGAAAGAAAAACGATACGCTAAGTTTTCAAAGTGTGCATTTTGGTTGGAAGAAGTTCAATTCCTCGGTCACATAGTGAACAAAGAAGGTATCCAGGTAGACCCGGCAATGATCGAAACCGTTGAAAAGTGGGAAACTCCAAAAAATCCGAAGCATATACGTCAATTTTTAGGATTGGCTGGTTACTATAGAAGATTCATCCAAGATTTCTCTAAAATAGCAAAACCCTTGACTGCATTAACGCATAAAGGGAAGAAATTTGAATGGAAGGATGAACAAGAGAAGGCGTTTCAGTTATTGAAGAAAAATCTAACTACGGCACCTATATTGTCATTACCTGAAGGGAATGATGATTTTGTGATTTATTGTAATGCATCAAAGCAAGGTCTCGGTTGTGTATTAATGCAATGAACGAAGGTGATTGCTTATGAGTCTAGACAATTGAAGATTCACGAGCAAAATTATACAACTCACGATTTGGAATTGGGTGTTGTTGTTTTTGCATTAAAGACTTGGAGGCATTATTTATATGGAGTCAAAAATATTATATATACCGACCACAAAAGTCTCCAACATATATTTAATCAGAAGCAACTGAATATGAGACAACGCAGGTGGATTGAACTGTTGAATGATTATGATTTTGAGATTCGATACCACCCGGGGAAGGCGAATGTGGTAGCCGACGCTTTGAGTAGAAAGGACAGAGAACCTATACGGGTAAACGCTATGAATATAATTATTCGTACTAACCTTACTACTCAAATAAAGGAGGTGCAACAGGGGGTTGTAAAAGAAGGAAAGTTGAAGAATGAGATACCCAAAGGATCAGAGAAACATCTTAATATTCGGGAAGACGGAACCCGATATAGGGCTGATAGAATTTGGGTACCAAATTTTGGAGATATGAGAGAAATGGTACTTAGAGAAGCTCATAAAACCAGATACTAAATACATCCTGGAACAGGGAAGATGGACAAGGATCTCAAGAAACATTTTTGGTGGCCGGGTATGAAAGCCGATGTTGCTAAATATGTAGGAGAATATTTGATGTGTTCTAAGGTCAAAGCTGAGCATCAGAAACCATCAGGTCTACTTCAACAACCCGAAATCCCGGAATGGAAATGGGAAAACATTAACATGGATTTCATCACTAAATCAGCACACTTCCTATGGTTTTGATACTATTTGGGTAATAGTTGATCGTCTCACCAAATCAGCACATTTCCTGCCAATAAGAGAAGATGACAAGATGGAGAAGTTAGCACGACTGTATTTGAAGGAAGTCGTCTCCAGACATGGAATACCAATCTTTATTATCTCTGATAGAGATGGCAGATTTATTTCAAGATTCTGGCAGACATTACAGCAAGCATTAGGAACTCGTCTAGACATGAGTACTGCCTATCATCTAAAAACTGATGGGCAGAGTGAAAGGATGATACAAACGCTTAAGGATATGCTACGATCATGTGTTATTTATTTTGGAAACAGTTGGGATCGACATCTACCATTAGCAGAATTTTCCTACAACAACAGCTACCATTCTAGTATTGAGATGGCGCCATTTGAGGCACTTTATGGTAGAAAGTGCAGGTCTCCAATTTGTTGGAATGAAGTGGGGGATAGACAGATTACGGGTCCAGAGATAATACAAGAAACTACCGAAAAAATCATCCAAATTCAACAACGATTGAAAACCGCCCAGAGTCGACAAAGAGCTACGCGGACAGTAAAAAAAAAAGATATAGAGTTTGAAATTGGAGAAATGGTCATGCTTAAGGTTTCACCTTGGAAAGGCGTTGTTCGATTTGGTAAACGGGGGAAACTAAATCCAAGGTACATTGGACCATTCAAGATTATAGATCGTGTCGGACCAGTAGCTTACCAACTGGAGCTACCTCAACAACTCGCGACTGTACATAACACTTTCCACGTCTCGAATTTGAAGAAATGTTTTGCTAAAGAAGATCTCACTATTCCATTGGACGAAATCCAAATCAATGAAAAACTTCAATTCATTGAAGAACCCGTCGAAATAATGGATCGTGAGGTTAAGAGACTTAAGCAAAACAAGGTATCGATTGTTAAGGTTTGATGGAATGCTCGTAGAGGACTCGAGTTCACCTGGGAGTGTGAAGATCAGATGAAGAAGAAATACCCGCATCTATTTCTAGAAGATTCGTCAACACCTTCAACAGGTTAAAATTTCAGGACGAAATTTATTTAACGGGTAGGTACTGTAGTGACCCGAACTTTTCCATGTTTATATATATTAATTGAGATTGATATTTACATGACTAAATGTATCCAATGTGTAAAGCAATCAAACTTGTTAAGACTTGATTAAATGAAATAAGTTTCATATAGACAATTGATCACCCAAGTTGACCGGCGATTCACGAACGTTACAAAATTTTAAAAACTACATGTTGTGGTATATATAGACATATATATATATATATATATATATATATATATATATATATATATATATATATATATATATATATGGTTGACATAAGATTATGATGAGTAAGTATCTCACTAAATATATTAACAATGTTTTATATACATAAGAAATGAGATTACTAAGTTAAGAAACCCGAAATGATATATATAACGATTATCGTTATGATAACGTCTACTAAATACATATGTATCATATTAAGATATTGATACACTATATTTAACATGATAAAATTATATTTAAATATATCATTAAGTGTGTTAACAATGAACTACATATGTAAAAACAAGACTACTAACTCAAGAATTACGAAACGAGACTTATATGTAACGATTATCGTTTTAACAATATTTTAATGTATATATCATATTAAGAGATATTCATACATCATAATATCATGATAATATAATAATTTAACATCTCATTTGATATAATAAACATTGGGTTAACAACATTAATTGAGATCGTTAACTTAAAGGTTTCAAAACAACACTTACATGTAACGACTAACGAAGACTTAACGACTCCATTAGAATGTATATACATGTTGTTTTTTGATATGTATTCTTACACTTTTGAAAGACTTCAAGATACATATCAAAATACTTCTACTTAACAAAAATGCTTACAATTACATCCTCGTTCAGTTTCATCAACAATTCTACTCGTATGCACCCGTATTCATACTCGTTCAATACACAGCTTTTAGATGTATGTACTATTGGTATATACACTCCAATGATCAGCTATTAGCAGCCCATGTGAGTCACCTAACACATGTGGGAACTATCATTTGGCAACTAGCATGAAATATCTCATAAAATTACAAAAATATTAGTAATCATTCATGACTTATTTACATGAAAACAAAATTACATATCCTTTATATCTAATCCATATACCAACGATCAAAAACACCTATAAACACTTTCATTCTTCAATTTTCTTCATCTAATTGATCTCTCTCAAGTTCCATCTTCAAGTTCTAAGTGTTCTTCATAAATTCCATAAGTATAGTTTCATAAAAATCAAGAATACTACCAAGTTTGCAAGTTTACTTCCAAGCTTTCTAATCCATTCCAAGTAATCATCTAAGATCAAGGAACCTTAGTTATTTACAGTAGGTTATCTTTCTAATTCAAGGTGTTATTCATATCCAAACTTTGATTCAATTTCTACAACTATAACAATCTTATTTTGAGTGAAAATCTTACTTGAACTGTTTTCGTGTCATGATTTTGCTTCAAGAACTTTCAAGCCATCCAAGGATCCTTTGAAGCTAGATCCATTTTTCTAATTTCCAGTAGTTTTATCCACAAAACGTGAGGTAGTAATGATGTTCATAACATCATTCGATTCATATATATAAAACTACCTTATTCGAAGGTTTAAACTTGAAATCACTAGAACATAGTTTAGTTAATTCTAAACTTGTTCGCAAACAAAAGTTAATCCTTCTAACTTGACTTTTAAAATCAACTAAACACATATTCTATATCTATATGATATGCTAACTTAATGATTTAAAACCTGAAAACACGAAAAACACCGTAAAACCGGATATACGTCGTCGTAGTAACACCGCGGGCTGTTTTGGGTTAGTTAATTAAAAACTATGATAAATTTTGATTTAAAAGTTGTTCTTCTGGGAAAATGATTTTTCTTATGAACATTAAACTATATCTAAAAATCATGGTTAAACTCAAAGTGGAAGTATGTTTTTTCAAAATGGTCATCAAGACGTCGTTCTTTCGACTGAAATGACTACCTCTTACAAAAAAGACTTGTAACTTATATTTCTAACTATAAACCTATACTTTTACTATTTATATTCATAAAATAGAGTTCAATATGAAACCATAGCAATTTGATTCACTCAAAATGATTTAAAACGAAGAAGTTATGGGTAAAACAAGATTGGATATTTTTTTTATTGTTGTAGCTACGGGAAATATTGTAACAATTCTATACAAATCATATCCTAGCTAACTTATATTGTATTATACATGTATTCTAATATATTATGTAATCTTGGGATACCATAGACACGTATGCAAATGTTTTGACATATCATATCGACCCATGTATATATATTATTTAGAACAACCATAGACACTCTATATGCAGTAATGTTTGAGTTAGCTATACAAGGTTGAGGTTGATTCCAAAAATATATATACTTTGAGTTGTGATCTAGCTTGAAAAGTGTATACACTGGGTCATGGATTGATTCAAGATAATATATATCAATTTATTTCTGTACATCTAACTATGGACAACTAGTTGTAGGTTACTAACGAGGACAGCTGACTTAATAAACTTAAAACATCAAAATGTATTAAAAATGTTGTAAATATATTTTGAATATACTTTGATATATATATATATATATATATTTGTTATAGGTTTGTGAATCGATCCGTGGCCAAGTCTTACTCCCGACGAAGTAAAAATCTGTGAAAGTGAGTTACAGTCCCACTTTTAAAATCTAATATTTTTGGGATGAGAATACATGCAGGTTTTATAAATAATTTACAAAATAGACACAAGTACGTGAAACTACATTCTATGGTTGAATTATCAAAATCGAATATGCCCCTTTTTATTAAGTGTGGTAATCTAAGAATTAGGGAACAGACACCCTAATTGACGCGAATCCTAAAGATAGATCTATTGGGCCTAACAAACCCCATCCAAAGTACCGGATGCTTTAGTACTTCAAAATTTATATCATATCCGAAGGGTGTCCCGGAATGATGGGGATATTCTTATATATGCATCTTGTTAATATCGGTTACCAGGTGTTCACCATATGAATGATTTTTATCTCTATGTATGGGATGTGTATTGAAATATGAAATCTTGTGGTCTATTGTTACGATTTGATATATATAGGTTAAACCTATAACTCACCAACATTTTTGTTGACGTTTAAAGCATGTTTATTCTCAGGTGAATATTAAGAGCTTCCGCTGTTGCATACTAAAATAAGGACAAGATTTGGAGTCCATGTTTGTATGATATTGTGTAAAAACTGCATTCAAGAAACATATGTCGATATAATATATTTCTATTGTAAACCATTATGTAATGGTCGTGTGTAAACAGTATATTTTAGATTATCATTATTTGATAATCTACGTAATGTTTTTAAAACCTTTATTGATAAAATAAAGGTTATGGTTGTTTTAAAAATGAATGCAGTCTTTGAAAAACGTCTCATATAGAGGTCAAAACCTCGCAACGAAATCAATTAATATGGAACGTTTATAATCAATATGAATGGGACATTTCAGCAAGCCCCACAATTTTAGTGGTACTGAGGGGCCAGTTGGACTTACAAGGTGGTTTGAGAAATTGGAAGCTGTGTTCCGTGTAAGCAACTGTTCAGAAATGAACAAAACTAAGTATGCCTCATGTACATTGTCGGACGGCGCCTTAACCTGGTGGAACACACTTGCTCAAGCTAAAGGTATTGATGAGGCGTATGCTACCCCGTGGGAGGAATTTAAGGGGGCCATGATTGAAGAGTATTGCCCCAAGACAGAGATACAGAAAATGGAGGCTGAGTTCTGGGATTTGAAGGTTGTGGGAATCGTTCTCGATGGTTATAACCGTAGGTACCTGGAATTAGCTCTGATGTGTCCCACGATGGTTACCCTGGAATTTAAGCGCATGGAACGGTATTTGTGGGGACTTCCCAAGTCCATTCAAGGAAATGTCAACTCTTCAAAACCAGCTGACGTCCCGGAAGCTATGCGCATGGCGCATACCCTGATGAACCAAATCACCAGCAAAGAACCAAAAAAGGCGAAATCCAAATCAGGGTCCAGCAGTGAAAAGCGTAAGTGGGACAACAACAAGGAGAGAGTCTTGGATCAAAACCCAGCTAAGCGACATAAGGGTTTTAAGGGAAACAACGATGGGAGGAACCCCAATCCGAACACTAGCTCAAACTCTAACTACAAGGGTAGTCTGCCGCAGTGCAAGAGATGCTGCAAGTATCACACTGGGTACTGCAACGTAGTCTGCAAAAAATGTAAAAGGACCGGGCATATTGACAAAGACTGCAAGATCACCACCCTAGCGGGGAAGACAAATCCTACTGGACCGAGAAAGTGTTATGAGTGTGGACAACCGAGCCACTTCAAAAATGAGTGTCCCAACAAGCGAAAGGATGACGGACCACCGCGTGGCAGAGCTTTCAACGTAAACACAAGGGATGCCCGTGAGAACCCCGACTTGGTCATAGGTATATTCACTATCAACAATCTATTAGCTTCTGTCCTATTTGATACTAGTGCCGATAGAAGTTATGTATGTAGCCACTTTTGCTCTAAGATAAATTGGTCGTTAGTTCCTTTAAAGGAGAGTTTGCTTGTTGAGGTAGCCAATGGAAAACTGGAGAAAGTTGACCAAATTAGCCGAGGAGCTATTATCAACATAGCTGGTGTGTATTTTGTGACGACCCGGAAATTTCTGACCAAATTTAAACTTAATCTTTAAATGATTTCGACACGATAAGCAGAGTATGTAATGTTGAATCTCAAAAACTTTAAACTGTGTTCATGTAACCAATTACCCTTTGACTATTCCCAACGATTCACGAACCACTATTTGTAAATATAAATGTAAGTATATTTATATAATAATAATAATTGGAGATGATAAAATATAAAAATTTAAAAATGTAAAGTAGTATATAAGATAATAATGTAATTATCCATATATATATATATATATGGATATATGATTTGAATATACATAATCTTTATTATATGTATATTATAATGCATATTAAATATATAATATATCGTTATTAGATACTACCTAATTAGTAAAATGTAATATTAATATATTTAATTACAAGTTAAATTATAAATTGTCATTATTATACAATACTATTAAATTTATTAAAAGTTATTAAATACAATTAATTTGTTATATTATTACTAATATTATTGTTATCAATATTAATAACATTATTATTATGAGTAGTAATAAAAGTATGATCTTAGTTATTATTAGGACATCATTATTATTATTTCTACTATTATTATTATTATTATTATTATTATTATTATTATTATTATTATTATTATTATTATTATTATTATTATTATCATCATATTATTAAACTTATTATTTTTATTAAAGAAATCATTTATGTTATTATTAAAAATTATCATATTATTATTAATTAAATAAATGTAAGTTAAAAGTCAAAATTTCGTACGAATTGGGTACCTATCTTTTCTGCTTTTAATTTCTTTTTTTTCCTATTTGTTTCTTTATTTTCTTCTTGCTCGTGACAGCATGTCGACCCTCATCACAAACCAACAAATAATTTTACCTAATCTACTGCTACAATTATTCGTTGTTCATTTTTTTCATCCCTCATATACTGCCATCTATAATTGATCAGAATGAAAAAAAAAAAAAAAAAGCCCAAAGTATGTAACAACGAGTTTATATTTTTTTTTCTTCTCTTCATGAACTGTTTTAAACATTAGCTCATTTCTATATCAATTATCAAAATCTAATATTGCAGATGTGTTAGGAATCTTCCACTCAAACTATATTCAAAATTTTAGCTTCCAATTCCAATTAACGAATTTTAATTTTGAAGTCAAAGATAAATTCCAAAAAGTCAACTGTTTTGTTCATCCTAAAATTCAAACCCATTTTAATATTTTAGGATCAATCAATGATCCAGAAAGTTTCTAGGTATGTTTTACTATCTAATTCATATTATAATTTTTGTCCAAAACAGTCTCGAATTCGATATTTGATTTTGAGTTCATGTTCTTAGACTTTGAAAAAGCAAAAACTCGAATTCTAATTTCATTTAAAAATCTATAAATGTAGTTGTTTTAGGATTACTATAAACAATCTTTCTGCAAAATTAGAGGTTCCAATTCTTTAAGTTGAGTGAGAAAATGAGAGTCAAAGTTTTGATTTTAAAAAGTCAAATTTTATTCTTCAATCAAATTCGAGTTTTCAGATAAGATTTAATTTCAATTGATGGTTCCAGGGTAATCCAATGTTGATTTAGAAAATATTTCATGAAGGTGTCAAGGTCTCAAAATGATTCATTATCAAATCAATATTTTTTTTTTCCTCTTGATGCTCGATGTCACAGCGCTGCTGTTTTTTTTTTTTTTTTGTCTATTAATTAAAATCCCATCTACAAGTATACTACACCAAATATAAATATAGATGAAAGAGTTAAGGTCGGAGGTTTTAAAAAAAAAAGAGAAGAAAGTGAAAACATAAACGAATGGGTCATATACAATTTTTTCGGTTATAATTCAGGAAAGTAGAAATAGCTCAATGGTCAAGGATGTTTGTGTATGAGTGGGAGGTCCCGGGTTCGAATCTCGTCTGGGCAATTCTTTTTAGAACAGATTTTTAAAGGGGTATACATTTTTAATTTTAGTTCTATATTTATTATTATTATTATTATTGTTATTAATAAGGTTAATATTATTGTTATTATTAGTTATTGTTATTATGATTATAGTTATTATTATTATTATCATTAATACTAATAAAAGTTACCAGTTATTAATACTACACAATTAGAAATTTCAATTATGACTACTATTATTATTATCATTATTACCAATATCATTATCATTACTAGTATTATTATTAAGTAATACTATTATTAATATTATCATTAGTACTATTATAAGTATTACTAATATTATTAATCTTACCATTTTAGTATTATTATCAATATTATGATTATGATTAGTATTATTATTATTATTATTATTATTAAAATGATACAATTTATTGGTACTTTCATAAATATTAATATTATTATCATTTTATAAATAATAAGAATTATTATTATCAACACATGTATATTATTAATGTTATTTTCATTATATTTATCGTTACTAATATTAACTTAGTATAATTAGAACTACAGATTTGATAAAACAAATGAAATATATAAATAATTATGTTTAACACCAATAACCTAACGAAATATTTATATATATAAAAGGAATAAATGAAATATAAATATATTATTAATATAAAAATAATATCATTAATAAGTTATATATAAAAACTTATTCGATTAAGATTATGTGTATTAATATATATATATACAAATGATATAGGTTCGTGAATCCGAGGCCAACCCTGCATTGTTCAGTATCGTCATATGTATTTTTACTACAAAATACAGTATTGTGAGTTTCATTATTCCCTTTTTATATATATTTTTGGGCTGAGAATACATGTAAATACTTTATTAACTGATTTACAATATTTATATGCGTGAGTTTCATTATTCCCTTTTTATATATATTTTTGGGCTGAGAATACATGTAAATGCTTTATTAACTGATTTACAATATTTATATGCGTGAGTTTCATTATAGAATACATGTAAATGCTTTATTAACTGATTTACAATATTTATATGCATGAGTTTCATTTGCCCCTTTTACTCTTTACGTTTTTGGGCTGAGAATACATGCAAATGCTTTATTAACTATTTTACAATATTTACATGCGTGAGTTTCATTTGTCCTTTTTACTCTTTACGTTTTTGGGCTGAGAATACATGCAAATGCTTTATTAACTGTTTTACAATATTTATATGCGTGAGTTTCATTAATCCCTTTTTAAATGCTTTTGCAATATATATTTTTGGGACTGAGAATACATGCGCTATTTTTATAACTGTTTTACGAAATAGACACAAGAACGTGAAACTACATTATATGGTTGAATTATTGAAATTGAATATGCCCCTTTGTATTAAGTCTGGTAATCTAAGAATTAGGGAACAGACACCCTAATTGACGCGAATCCTAAAGATAGATCTATCGGGCCCAACAAGCCCCATCCAAAGTACCGGATGCTTTAGTACTTCGAAATTTATATCATGTCCGAAGGAGGATCCCGGAATGATAGGGGATATTCTTATATGCATATGGTTAATGTCGGTTACCAGGTGTTCAATCCATATGAATGATTATTTTTGTCTCTATGCATGGGACGTATATTTATGAGAATTGAAAATAAAATCTTGTGGTCTATTAAAATTATGAAATTATTATTTTTGTTAAACTAATGAACTCACCAACCTTTTGGTTGACGCTTTAAAGCATGTTTATTCTCAGGTACGAAAGAAATCTTCCGCTGTGCATTAGTTCATTTTAGAGATATTACTTGGAGTCATTAATGGCATATTTCAAAAGACGTTGCATTCGAGTCGTTGAGTTCATCAAGATTATTATTTAGTCAATTATAGTTAGATATATTATGAAATAGTATGCATGCCGTCAACTTTCGATGTAAATGAAAATTTGTCTTTTAAAACGAATGCAATGTTTGTAAAATGTATCATATAGAGGTCAAGTACCTCGCAATGTAATCAACTATTGTGAATCATTTATAATCGATGTGGACTTCGTCCGGATGGATTAGGACGGGTCATTAGAGTTGGTATCAGAGCGGTAGTCTTAGCGAACCAGGTCTTGCATTAGTGTGTCTAACTGATAGTTGTTAGGGTGCATTAGTAAGTCTGGACTTCGACCGTGTTTGCATGTCAAAAGTTTTGCTTATCATTTTTGTCGAAAATCATCTGTTTATTATCCTTAGGAAATTATCTGCTTATCATTCCTAGTCTAGACACATCTTACTGCATTGATTGCATGAATAGTGTATAGACAAATCCATATCTTAGCGTATCTATTACTGTAGACTTTATCTGTCACGTTTCCTTAATTTCCTCCGTAATCTACGGGATCTTCTGTACTATATTAGATATTCTATATAATTAGAATATTATCCGATAATCGAGAATCATTTCATATCGAAAGTCCTCTAACTGATCATAAAGAGATGGATCCTACACCTAGCTTGGATTCCATTAGTTCCGGAAGCAATTTCGAGATGCGTATTGAAGTAGACTCCGAAGTCAATGAACCCGAAGTGTCTCCACCTTTTAGCTATTTTTCTTTCTGGAGGAGATGGGGGTGGGTCCGAGACTTACTCACTCGATGGAGAAATGAAGAAGGCGAGCCCTACTGCGAACCAAACTTACCTCCTAACATTGGAGAAAACGATGTACTCACCGGTGAACCTATACGCAACACTGTTTTCACCCTTCTTGCCAAAGTTTTCCACCTCGAAGGTCGCATTACTGTAATCTCAGAAAATATTCAACCTCTACTTCCGAATACCAATCGAAGGGGAATATTAGAAGAAGTTAGGGGACTTCGAATTGATAATCAAGATCTATCGAATCAGATGAGTGGATGGATAGAAATGATAGAAGGTAGGATAGAAACCCTGACAAGAATGGTGAGTAATCTACAAGCTATACTTACTACACCAACATCATCACCAACCTCAGCACCAACAACACTTGTAGCACCGACAGCAACAGTACCACCATCAGCAGCACCAACAGCATAACCAGTACCAACAACAACAATATCATCACACGTCTCAACCTCGCAATCTATACCTCAAGTATAATCATCGTTCTACAAATCATTCTACATAAACTATCTCCGTCCTTCATGGCGATTATGTAATCTCTAATGTTTTAGAGATTATGTACTCTAGTTCTAGCCGTAAACCTGATGAGTTTAATATCACATTGACTCATTAAATCCATGATTACGTCTGAAGAAAATATATATGTATATATGTTTTCATAAAGATTGTAATTAAAAGTTTTATTGTACAAACTGTTAATGGTGAAAATATTTTAACGGGTAGGTAATACCCGAGGAATATTTAGATTTCACATTAATAAGTTATACTGTACATTTTTTTGAATCTGATTCAACAATCATTTACTATCTTACTTACATCCACAGATATACGTATTCGTTCATCACAGAATAACCTTTATCATTCAAATTTCATATTTGGATTTTGACCTATCAGAATCCAACAAGTGGCATAATGAAGAAAACATTGAACAAAATAAAAATTTGTTAGAAACAAACAAATTAACTATGAGAAATTTTGTTAAGAATCCACGCTAACTGTTCCTAGCTAACTGTTAATTCCGTATTACCTTTTATTTATCACAATTTATTTATCGCAATTTATTTATCGCATTTTATTTATCGCAATTTTAATTCTCGCAATTTTATTTATCGTCATTTAATTTCTGTTATTTATTTTTACGCACTTTAAATATCGGGACACGTATACAAGGTTTTGACATATCATATCGACGCATCTATATATATTATTTGGAATAACCATAGACACTCTATATGAAGTAATGCTGGAGTTAGCTATACAGGGTTGAGGTTGATTCTACAATAATATATATAGTTTGAGTTGTGATCGAGTCTGAGACATGTATACGGGTCACGATACGTATTAATTAATTCGAATATTATGTATTAAACTATATATGAATTATTGGACTGTCAACTATGGACTATCGACTGTGGACTAATAACATTGGACAATTAAAATGAATTATAATATTGATTATAATATATGAAACTAAACAATTCTTCAAGTTGCCACTTGATTTCATCTTAAACCTCAATTGTATCTTGACGATTACAATCTACATTTAAACCTTTCATGATTCTTGAAAAACACCTCAATCGAGAGGATGAACCAACCGCACTTCATCTACAGAAAGAAAAGATTGATGCATACAGTTATGCACCTGAAAACACTCGGAACCTGAGTAAACGTTTAACACGTGTCTGTGCTAGCTCCTTTAGCATTGTTATTACCGAAAATAACATTGTAACTCTTTTCAAATTAGCCAAATTTGTCACAGCTCCATCAAGTCAACTTCGACTTTTCAGTCGGACTAGCTTTACTATAACCATGATATATATGCGTGCTCTTTTATTGTTACCCGGGAACCTTTTATATTCCATCATATTACCAGCAGACGTACCAGCAACCTCGTTGCTCCTTGGATTAAATCTCTATGACAAATCACTATATTTATCTATTGAAGTCTCAGCATGTACTCATCCGCATCTTGTAACAAGAATTGTCATACAAATTATCGGGAATCAGCAAATATGTATTGTGAGTCTCACAACGTTTCTACATCAAAAGTTATATGTATACATATAACATTTACCTCTTAGAATTATGATCTTCGATTCTGAAATTCTGAAAAGCACCTAGTCTGCGAATCAATACTCTAAATGTTGAAAAGGCTGAATGAAGCAGCAGAAACTATAGACAACCGTAACAGTCAAAAGTTTGAAATTGGAAAATGGATTGAGCAAAGTATGAAGGAGGCTATGGACAAATCACAAGGACTAAACCTGCCTTCAAAGAATCTAAATGATTCAGTAACTGCTGACTTCATTTACGAATACCTTGCTTCTGACTCCAAACACTTGCGGATAGATTTTCTTCACCATCCTTCGATATTAGAAATTCCAAGATATCATCGTATCTTTCATTATAAATATCCTCCATATTTCTGAAGATATTTTCATAACTATTCTTATCTGAAATCATTAATCTCTTCATGATATCAGTGTTACATCATATAGAAACTGTTAGTTTCTATATTCTGTAAACTTTCGAGCTTAAAATATGAATGTTATTGAAGTAATGTTGGGAACTGATGCATGAGTTAGTATAATATAATGACACTTGATCAACGTGATTATATTACAGTAAGTCATGCTGAGTTTTTAGTAGAACGTGATGATTCACGGATTATAACATCATCATGTGCCATATTACACGACTCTTATATTCTACCTAATCTCCAAACATATCGAGAACATATCTTCCTGACAGTTCTATCTTTCCTGGATATTCTGGTAATTTGACAAATCAAATCGTGCTATTACGTTCTTTCTTGTTTAGAACATTAAGTTCATTCAAAACTCCATACTTACCAATTCTGGACCATTACTCGCTTTACTAGAGGTCGAGAGGAGAATAAAAAGGCAAAGAGCTCCAAAATATAAGAGAAAATATAAAGCTCAATAACAACACAGAGATTACAAACCGTGGATATTAATACGAATAGCAATATAATGACACGGTATGATTAAGAATAGTATCACCCCAAGGTAATAGTAGAAGTAAACAGATTCTTTTGGTGGAAGATTGAAAAGAAGGATGATAGAAATTATAATTAGGAAAATATCAAGGATTAGAACTGGATTAAGCATTTTCACAATCTTTTGAATGTATGAACAAAGAAATAAAGTATAGGAATGGTGAGAATAATGGAACGAAAGAGTTTAGTTTATAAAAGAAAAATCAGACGTAACAATTGAGACAGATGACCGCATTAAATTAAAGAGATCATAGTGTCCTTAAATCCCGAAGGATCAGATCTTATTCACATTACAAAGATTTTCTTTAAAATCCCTTGAATTTCGGAAATCAGCCTCATCTACGTCAAAAGATATGACGAAACTTTATTTCTCTCATTTCACTCTTTTGTGATAACTTCATTCGTACTCTTCGAATAATCGAATTGTTTTATCCACATTACTCAATGATGATAAAACTCTATTTATCAACTCATATTCGTCATGAAAACATTTTTATTGTTAGCCATGACCACCTCACTCAAATTTCGGGACGAAATTTCTTTAACGGGTAGGTACTGTGACGACCCGGGAATTTCTGGCCAAATTTAAACTTGATCTTTAAATGATTTCGACACGATAAGCAGAGTATGTAATGTTGAATCTCAAAAACTTTAAACTGTGTTCATGTAACCAATTACCCTTTGACTATTCCCAACGATTCACGAACCACTATTTGTAAATATAAATGTAAGTATATTTACATAATAATAATAATTGGAGATGATAAAATATAAAATTAAATATAAAAATTTAAAAATGTAAAGTAGTATATAAGATAATAATGTAATTATCCATATATATATATATATATATATATATATATATATATATATATATATATATATATATATATATATATGGATATATGATTTATATACATAATCTTTATTATATGTATATTATAATGCATATTAAATATATAATATATCGTTATTAGATACTACCTAATTAGTAAAATGTAATATTAATATATTTAATTACAAGTTAAATTATAAATTGTCATTATTATACAATACTATTAAATTTATTAAAAGTTATTAAATACAATTAATTTGTTATATTATTACTAATATTATTGTTATCAATATTAATAACATTATTATTATGAGTAGTAATAAAAGTATGATCTTAGTTATTATTAGGACATCATTATTATTATTTCTATTATTATTATTATTATTATTAATATTATAATTATTATCATATTATTAAACTTATTATTTTTATTAAAGAAATCCTTTATGTTATTATTAAAAATTATCATATTATTATTAATTAAATAAATATAAGTTAAAAGTCAAAATTTCGTACGAATTGGGTACCTATCTTTTCTGCTTTTAATTTCTTTTTTTTTCCTATTTGTTTCTTTATTTTCTTCTTGCTCGTGACAGCATGTCGACCCTCATCACAAACCAACAAACGATTTTACCTAATCTACTGCTACAATTATTCGTTGTTCATTTTTTTTCATCCCTCATATACTGCCATTTATAATTGATCAGAATGAAAAAAAAAAAAAGCCCAAAGTATGTAACAACGAGTTTATATTTTTTTTTCTTCTCTTCGTGAACTGTTTTAAACATTAGCTCATTTCTATATCAATTATCAAAATCTAATATTGTAGATGTGTTAGGAATCTTCCACTCAAACTATATTCAAAATTTTAGCTTCCAATTCCAATTAACGAATTTTAATTTTGAAGTCAAAGATAAATTCCAAAAAGTCAACTGTTTTGTTCATCCTAAAATTCGAACCCATTTTAATATTTTAGGATCAATCAATGATCCAGAAAGTTTCTAGGTATGTTTTACTATCTAATTCATATTATAATTTTTGTCCAAAACAGTCTCGAATTCGATATTTGATTTTGAGTTCATGTTCTTGGACTTTGAAAAAGCAAAAACTCGAATTCTAATTTCATTTAAAAATCTATAAATGTAGTTGTGTTAGGATTACTATAAACAATCTTTCTGCAAAATTAGAGGTTCCAATTCTTTAAGTTGAGTGAGAAAATGAGAGTCAAAGTTTTGATTTTAAAAAGTCAAATTTTATTCTTCAATCAAATTCGAGTTTTCAGATAAGATTTAATTTCAATTGATGGTTCCAGGGTAATCCAATGTTGATTTAGAAAATATTTCATGAAGGTGTCAAGGTCTCAAAACGATTCATTATCAAATCAATATTTTTTTTTCCTCTTGATGCTCGATGTCACAGCGCTGCTGTTTTTTTTTTTTTCTATTAATTAAAATCCCATCTACAAGTATAGTACACCAAATATAAATATAGATGAAAGAGTTACGGTCAGAGGTTTTAAAAAAAACAAAGAGAAGAAAGTGAAAACAGAAACGAATGGGTCATATACAATTTTTTCGGTTATAATTCAGGAAAGTAGAAATAGCTCAATGGTCAAGGATGTTTGTGTATGAGCGGGAGGTCCCGGGTTCGAATCTCGTCTGGGTAATTCTTCTTAGAAGGGGTATACATTTTTAATTTTAGTTCTATATTTATTATTATTATTATTATTGTTATTAATAATGTTAATATTATTGTTATTATTAGTTATTGTTATTATGATTATAGTTATTATTATTATTATCATTAATACTAATAAAAGTTACCAGTTATTATTACTACACAATTAGAAATTTCAATTATGACTACTATTATTATTATCATTATTACCAATATCATTATCATTACTAGTATTATTATTAAGTAATACTATTATTAATATTATCATTAGTACTATTATAAGTATTACTAATATTATTAATCTTACCATTTTAGTATTATTATCAATATTATGATTATGATTAGTATTATTATTATTATTATTATTATTATTATTATTATTATTATTATTATTATTATTATTATTATTATTATAAAAATGATACAATTTATTGGTACTTTCATAAATATTAATATTATTATCATTTTATAAATAATAAGAATTATTATTATCAACACATGTATATTATTAATGTTATTTTCATTATATTTATCGTTACTAATATTAACTTAGTATAATTAGAACTACTGATTTGATAAAACAAATGAAATATATAAATAATTATGTTTAACACCAATAACCTAACGAAATATTTATATATATAAAAGGAATAAATGAAATATAAATATATTATTAATATAAAAATAATATCATTAATAAGTTATATATAAAAACTTATTCGATTAAGATTATGTGTATTAATATATATATACAAATGATATAGGTTCGTGAATCCGAGGCCAACCCTGCATTGTTCAGTATCATCATATGTATTTTTACTACAAAATACAGTATTGTGAGTTTTATTATTCCCTTTTTATATATATTTTTGGGCTGAGAATACATGTAAATGCTTTATTAACTGATTTACAATATTTATATGCGTGAGTTTCATTATTCCCTTTTTATATATATTTTTGGGCTGAGAATACATGTAAATGCTTTATTAACTGATTTACAATATTTATATGCGTGAGTTTCATTTGCCCCTTTTACTCTTTACGTTTTTGGGCTGAGAATACATGCAAATGCTTTATTAACTATTTTACAATATTTACATGCGTGAGTTTCATTTGCCCTTTTTACTATTTACGTTTTTGGGCTGAGAATACATGCAAATGCTTTATTAACTGTTTTACAATATTTATATGCGTGAGTTTCATTAATCCCTTTTTAAATGCTTTTGCAATATATATTTTTGGGACTGAGAATACATGCGCTGTTTTTATAACTGTTTTATGAAATAGACACAAGTACGTGAAACTACATTATATGGTTGAATTATCGAAATCGAATATGCCCCTTTGTATTAAGTCTGGTAATCTAAGAATTAGGGAACAGACACCCTAATTGACGCGAATCCTAAAGATAGATCTATCGGGCCCAACAAGCCCCATCCAAAGTACCAGATGCTTTAGTACTTTGAAATTTATATCATGTCCGAAGGAGGATCCCGGAATGATAGGGGATATTCTTATATGCATATTGTTAATGTCGGTTACCAGGTGTTCAATCCATATGAATGATTATTTTTGTCTCTATGCATGGGACGTATATTTATGAGAATTGAAAATGAAATCTTGTGGTCTATTAAAATTATGAAATGATTATTTTTGTTAAACTAATGAACTCACCAACCTTTTGGTTGACGCTTTAAAGCATGTTTATTCTCAGGTACGAAAGAAATCTTCCGCTGTGCATTAGTTCATTTTAGAGATATTACTTGGAGTCATTAATGGCATATTTCAAAAGACGTTGCATTCGAGTCGTTGAGTTCATCAAGATTATTATTTAGTCAATTATAGTTAGATATATTATGAAGTAGTATGCATGCCGTCAACTTTCGATGTAAATGAAAATTTGTCTTTTAAAACAAATGCAATGTTTGTAAAATGTATCATATAGAGGTCAAGTACCTCGCAATGTAATCAACTATTGTGAATTGTTTATAATCGATGTGGACTTCGTCCGGATGGATTAGGACGGGTCATTAGATATTTCGAGATTGACTTGATACCCATTAAATTGGGAAGCTTTGATGTTATTTTCGGTATGGACTGGTTGACCAAGATAAGGGCAGACATTATCTGTGAAGATAAGGCTCTTCGTATAACGCACTGAGATGGTGAGCCATTGATTATTTACGGAGAGAGATGTAGCTCGAAACTAAATCTCATTAGTTGCATGAAAGCGCAAAAGATCATGAAGAAAGGACGTCTTGCTGTTTTAGCACATGTGAAAACGTTAGAAACCGAGGTAAAGAGCGTGAATGAGGTACGAATTGTGAACGAATTTCCCGTTGTCTTTCCGAAAGAATTTCCTGGATTACCGCCCTCGAGAGCAGTGGAGTTTCAGATCGATTTAGTGCCAGGAGCTGCACCTGTAGCTCGCGCACCTAATCGACTCGCACCTTCTGAAATGCAAGAGTTGCAGATCGCACCTTCCGCAATGCAAGAGTTGCAGAGTCAACTACAAGAACTGCTAGACCGTGGATTTATCCTGTGACAACCCGGAAATTTCCGAGTTAATTTGAACGAAAACTTTATATGATTTCATTAAACTTCAACTGTTTCCGACGATTCACAAACATCCAATTATAAAAAAAAAATGTATAAATATATATGTATGTGTATATACATCATTTACAATCATTATTATTATCAGTATTATAATAATTATTATTAATAATTATCATTATCATTAATATAATTAATAATATTATCAACATTATATAGTTATCATTATTAATAAAGATAATTTAACATTTTTATTGAAATTATTATTTTTATTATTATTATTATTATTATTATTATTATTATTAACATATTATTATTTATATCATTATTAAACTTGATATTAATTGTTGTTATTATCATTATCATTATTGTCATTATTATCATTACTAGTTTTATTATTAACTAGTATTGTTATTAAATAGTATTATTATTATCATTAGTATTATTATAAGTAGTACTAATACTTATTATTATTATTATTAATTATCATATTATTCTCATTATTAATTATATTTATTATCATATTTATTAGGATTTATATTATTAACATAATTATTATTATTAACTTTTAATCAATAATATTTAATAATTGAAAACAAGACAGATACCTAATTTAGGTATATCACTATCTGATTTTATATATTCTGCTATCCACTTTATTTTTTTATATATTTAAAAACTGATCGTATCTGATCTGCTTTCCATCTGCTTTATTTATTTTTATTTATTTATTTCTGTTTTGTTCTTAATCATGGTTATCAGTCGACATCCACTCAATGTATATCAATCGATTTCACTTTCTTTGATTATAAAACCAGTCGATTTTCCATTATCATTATCAAATATATTTACAGCTTTTAACTTGTAAAATCAAACGGAAAGAAAGAAAAAAAAAAGAGGTCGATACCTCTGTTCTTCAACTTTATAGTCAAAAATCGATTTCAATTCAATCTCTAAAATCTATAAATGCAGAGTTTTTAGGATTGATCTATTTAAACTATCTGTAAAGTTTGAACCCCCAATTTTCTATATCGAATCCAAATTTACGAGTCAAAGTTTCTATTTCAAAAAGTCAACGGATTGTTCTTGGCGAAATTCGATCTCGTTTTAATGATTTAAGTTAAATTGATACTTGAGAAAGTTTCTAGGGGTCTTTTGAAACATAATTCATGTTGTAAGCATTTTCTAAAACAACATAAAAATCAAAAATCGATTTTTTTTAAGTAAATAGCGACGAGCAGCAAGGCCTGTTTATATATTTTTTTTTTATTTTTATAACCCAAATCGTTTATGTTTTAGTTATTAAAATATAAAACCAAATTTTGTATTTACTACTAAGATTAAAGGGTATAGGATCGATTGAATTTTTTAGGAAGAAGAAGAAATAAAACAACAGAAATGAGGTTAAATAAACTGGGTTTGTGAAATATTAAGAAAAATAGAAGCGGTTCCACGGTTAAGGGTGTTAGCGGGTTTCGAGAGGTCACAGGTTCGAGTCCCGTCTTGGGCAATTCTTTTTGGAAAAAGCTTCCTAAGGTAGTTTTCTTATTATTATTATTATTATTATTATTATTATTATTATTATTATTATTATTATTATTATTATTATTATTATTATTATTATTATTATTATAATTATTATTATTATAATTATTATTATTATTGTTAGTAGTATTACTATCATTATAATTAGTATTGTTATTATTAGTGTTATTATTAAAAATATTATCGTAATCAAATATACCTTTTTATATATTATTACTATTACTAATGTTAAAGTTATTATAAACATTAATATTTAAAACATAATTATAATTAAAAAGTATCACTTTAATTAAAGTTATCAAAATTATCATTTCTGGTAAAATTATCATTTTATTTAAAAATTAACATTGTTATTAAAATCATAATTAAAATTTCATTTAGGTTATTATTATTATTATTATCGTAAAAAGATACAACTTTATATTTATACTTATTAATATTTTTTACTAAATAAATACTCGTTGCATAAAAATATAATCAAAACCTACAACAGAACTATATTTATATTTTTATAATGAACACTACTTAAATTAATTATAATAAATATATTTAATGTACTATTTTCAAATAACATATAAAAATAACATATATATATATATATATATATATATATATATATATATATATATATATATAAACATATATAATTTAAATAATAAATATATTACTATAAGTAATATATTATACACAAACTGGGTTGATTAACATTATATGTTCAAAATACGTGTTAATATATAAATAATTGATATAGGTTCGTGAATCCGAGGTCAACTCAACTCTGTGCTTGTTCAGTGCCATCAAACGCATAATTACTACAACTATCGTATCGTATCGTGAGTTTCATATGATCCATTTTACTCTTTACATTTTTGGGCTGAGAATACATGCGCAACTTTTATAACTATTTTACACATATCAACTATTAAACTGTGATATGTTGGGCTATGACCAGCAAGTCCCCAACCGACAAGTATAAACGATAACTTGTTACGGGGCAAACTTGAAAGTCTAGTCTAAATACAAGTACCAACTATTAAACTGTGATATGTTGGGCTATGACCAGCAAGTCCCCAACCGACAAGTATAAACGATAACTTGTACGGGGTAAACTTGAAAGTCTAGTCTAAATATCAGCACCAACTGTTAAACTATGCTATACCGGGCTATGTTCGACTAAGTCCCTACAGTGATATTTTTAATTGCTGCGGCATTTTTAATTATTGGGGATAGGCCTATCGGGAGTAACGTCCCCGATACATTTGACTAAGTCTTTATATTACTTGATAATGAAATTAAACGACAAGGACAGAACAACTTGTCACGGGGCAAACAACGTTTAGTCTAAATATCACGCACTGGCATAACTTTTTGATCCTGCGGGAGATCAACTTGACTGGATCTGAGTGATCTACTTATGAAAACAAATCTTGTGGTCTAACACTATTACTGAAATCATTATTTATTACAAACCTATGAACTCACTCAACCTCGTGTTGACTTTTTAAGCATGTTTATTCTCAGGTACTTAAATATTGCTTCCGCTGTATATCTACTGCTTTGATGATGATTGCTTGCTATGCTTGGAGTCTTTATTACATATCATATCAATTAAAGACATATTTATCTTCCGCTGCAAAACTCAACAAAACATCTCATGTAGAGTCGTTCTCGTTTATACAACTCTGATTTGATATAATTAGACACAAATACCACAAGCCCTATTTGGGGGTGTCAAATATCCAACCAAGTTTTTCGCCTTGGGGCGCACCTATTTTATTTGTGAAAAAGAAGGACGGATCCTTCCGCATGTGTATCAACTACCGTGAACTCAACAAATTGACGATCAAGAATCGGTATCCTCTTCCCCAAATTGACGATCTTTTTGATCAACTACAAGGATCGAGCGTTTACTCTAAGATCGATTTGTGATCCGGTTATCACCAATTGAGGGTGAAAGAGAGCAATGTGATGAAGACTGCATTCAGAACTCGTTATGGTCATTATGAGTTTCTCGTGATGCCATTCGGTTTAACCAACGCACCTGCTGTATTTATGGATCTCATGAATTGTGCATGCAAGCCATACCTGGATAAGTTCGTTAACGTCTTCATAGATGATATCCTCATCTACACTAAAAGCGAATAAGAACATGAGCAACATCTTCGTCTAGTGTTGGAACTCTTGAGACAAGAGCAACTTTATGCAAAATTCTCCAAGTGTGAGTTTTGGTTGAAGGAAGTCCAATTTCTGGGCCATATTGTGAGCGATCAAGGTATCAAAGTTGATCTCCCAAAGATCGAAGCTATCAGCAAGTGGGAAACCCCCACTACTCCGACTCATATCCGCCAATTTTTAGGCCTCGCCAGTTACTACCGAAGATTTATTGAAGGTTTCTCTCTGATTGCGCGTCCTTTGATCGCGCTGACTCACAAAGGGAAGAAGTTCATTTGGGAACCCGAACAGGAATCAGCATTTCAAACCTTGAAAAATAAGTTAACCACCGAACCTTTCTTATCACTTCCTGAAGGCAGTGACGATTTCGACGTTTATTGCGATGCTTCGAAAAGTGGTTTTGGTTGTGTACTGATGCAACGAACAAAGGTTATCGCTTACGCCTCTCGTCAACTGAAGATTCACGAGCAAAATTACACAACACACGATCTCGAGCTTGGAGCCGTTGTCTTTGCATTAAAGCTATGGAGGCACTATCTTTATGGAACTAAAAGTACTATCTTCACCGACCACAAAAGCCTCCAGCACATATTCGATCAGAAGCAACTGAATATGAGACAGCGTCGATGGATCGAGACGCTGAACAACTATGATTGTGAACTTTATTATCACCCTGGCAAGGCAAATGTTGTAGCTGACGCTTTGAGCCGAAAGGAGAGGATGGCACCTCTTCGTGTTCGGGCTCTGAACATCACCATTCATTCGAACCTCAATAGCTAGATCCGAGCAGCCCAAGATGAGGCTCTCAAGGAGGAGAATATATCTCATGAATACTTGAACATTCTCGTTTCTCGATTTGAACTTAAGGAAACTGGACTCCGATGCTATGCCGGAAGAATTTGGGTACCTCGTTATGGAGATTTACGGAGCCTTATATTAGATGAAGCCCATAAGTCAAGATATTCGATTCACCCAGGAGCCAGTAAAATGTACCACGATCTCAAGGAACAGTACTGGTGGCCTAATCTTAAGAAGGACGTTGCAACTTATGTTGGGAAGTGTTTGACTTGCTCGAAAGTTAAGGCCGAACATCATAGGCCTTCTGGGTTACTCCAACAACCGAAAATCCCGCAATGGAAGTGGGAAAGGATAACAATGGATTTCATTACGAAGTTACCAAAGACGGTGGGTGGATACGATACCATCTGGGTTATCGTTGACCGTCTCACCAAATCTGCACACTTTTTAGCCATGAAGGAAACTGATACGATGGAGAGAATCGCTCAACTATACATAAAAAAGGTTGTATCTCATCATGGTGTGCCCTTATTGATCATCTCAGATCGCGATCCCCGTTTTGCTTCCAGATTTTGGCGTTCATTGCAAGAAGCTTTGGGGACTCGTCTCGACATGAGTACTCCGTATCACCCGCAGACCGACAGACAAAGTGAACGCACGATTCAGACTTTGGAAGACATGTTGCATGCTTGTGTTATTGATTTTGGAAAGGCTTGGTAAAGTCATTTGCCGCTAGCCGAATTCTCTTACAACAACAGTTATCATTCGAGTATTAATGTCGCACCTTTTGAAGCATTGTATGGCCGCAAGTGTCGATCTCCTATTTTTTGGGCCGAAGTAGGAGAAAAGCAAATCACCGGACCCGAGGTAGTCTATGAAACCACTGAGAAGATTGTCCAAATTCAAGCGAGACTTAAGACAGCCCGTGATCGCCAAAAGAGTTATGCAGACCTTAAACGTAAAGACTTCGAATTCAACGTGGGTAACCGTGTAATGTTGAAAGTCGCACCTTGGAAAGTTGTAATTCGTTTTGGAAAACGTGGGAAGCTCAACCCGCTATACATTGGTCCTTTTGAAATCTTGGAGCGTGTTGGACCCGTTGCTTACCGTTTGGATCTTCCAACTCAATTGAGCTCAGTTCATCCTACCTTTCATGTATCGAATTTAAAGAAGTGTCTCACTGAACCGAAACATGTCATACCATTGGAGGAACTTACAATTGATGACAAACTCCACTTCGTGGAAGAACCTGTCAAAATTATGGACCGTGAGGTCAAAACTTTAAAACACAACAGGATTCTGATCGTCCGAGTCTGATGGAATGCCAAACGAGGACCTGAGTTTACCTGGGAACGAGAGGATCAAATGATGCAGAAGTATCTTCACCTTTTCCCAACTCCTCCATCTCCCTCAGCTTAAAATTTCGGGACGAAATTTTCTTTAACAGGTGGGTAATGTAACGACCCTGGTTTTTCCAACGTATAATTATTAATATTTATTATTAATACTTGCGCTTTAATAAATGTATTTTTATACATTTACTTGTTATCGTAATTGACTTTACATGTCCCGACTTGTCTTTGTGACACACGTACTTTACACGAATAAAATTTCGAATATTATTTACATTCATAATTAATCATTATTAATTATTTTTAATTAACTAATGCAATTAGTTAATTACTTGGGCTTTTATTTAATTTGTTGCTTACTTGGACTTGGACTTGGGCTTGTATTAATGGACTTGGAAGCCCACCCTACTTCTCTTAATGGATTAATTAGGAGCCCACTTTTATGCTAGTAACTTATTCATGATAAACAAGATTAATTAGTGATATGAGGAGACTTGTCACAAGCATTCTTGCACCTCTTTCCCATGCTTTTAACTTTAATCCATTTTGAGCTCATACCATCTCCCAACACTTGAAAGTTAGCACGTGACTTTCCCCTTTGAGCCTCCTAGAACCGTCGGCTTTGGGATGGCATGGAGAGTTCAAATTTTTTTCCTTTTGTTACTTATACACTAGCATTCATCTCATTTTACACACACACACTTACACTACTCTTTTCTCTCATCTTTTTCTCTCTGACTTGTAAGTAACAAAGCTTTATTTTCTTTCTTTTTCTTCCACTAAAACCGAATACTAGCACTTGTTCATCATCATTTACTAGTTACTTGTTGTTTGTTGTTGTTAAAGATCAAGTTTTCTAACTTGTATCTTCATGTAATCTTTGTTACTTCCATCTTTTGTTTAATGAAGAACCAAGAACAAGAATCTAAACTTGTTAGTTTATGGTTCTACACTTAAATGTTTTAAAGATCTAAAAGTTCATAAGCTTTATAATCATACTTGTGTTCATGTTTTGTAGACTTGAAGTTTATTTCCTTAAGATCCAAACTTTGATTTAAATCTTCTCAAGTAAGTAACAAACATGAACATAATACTTGTAACTTTAGTTATTTCTTTCTTTTGTAAGTACTTTAAAGTTGTGATGTTGTTACTTTGGTCAGTATTACTAGTTAAACTTGATCTCATATTTCTTGAAACTAAAGTTAAACTTATAAGTTCAAGAACATGAAAGTTTAACTTTCTAGTTATAACTTCATACACTTATGTTAGATCTAAGTTTCTATAGCTTATGGTCTTCTAATTTTGTTATAAACAAGAGCTTATAAGCTTACATACATTTTATAAGATTGAAATCTAAGTTTCATAACTTATGGTTTCATTAAAGTAAAGATCCAAGTTCTATAACTTAGGGTTTAACTTAAGAACACTAGATCTAGACATTTTAGTCTAGGATCTTCAAGATCTAACTAAGAATTAAGTTCTACAACTTAAGATCTTGTTTACTTAATTTACTTTCAAGTTTGTAACTTAATATTACTATTAGAACTCATGTATGTGTCGGATCTAAGATCTTGATGTAACTTTGGTTCATCAACCTTCATACAACTCTTAAGTGAGTTTTGCTACATATCTTAGACTTACATTGGTGTTATGATGGTCAAAACTTGGTAAAGATGATGCAAACACATCAACGAGTTGTACACTTGAAGCTATACGCATCAAGGATGAGAACCGTGATGAGCATCAAGCACCAAGAACCCACCAGAGCACCTTACCTACTGTTTTATGGGTCTGATCATAACCTGGGCTACTGGAAAAGTTGATTTCCAGCTAGTTCAGTTCGATTAGATGATTTTCCTTTTAGGCCTCGTCTTAATCCGAGTTACGGTTTAGGATTTATGGCCTCCCGAAAGTCACTACACCCTTTTAACGTTGTGCTGAAATTTCTGACCTACTCGTACTTAAACCATGGCCGCGGTCAAACGAAGATGAGTTTGGTTCTGGAAATTGGTCAGTCTCTAGGGGACTCATATACGGAGCCATGGTAACTGGTCTCACCTCATTTCAGTTTGTATAGAGGTCGTGGCGACTGAACAAAGTCAGACTTTATTTCAAACTCTATTCTTGATTGAAACTTACTTTACACTTTTTGATTAATGATGAATGATGATGATACTTAAGACCTAATTTACATAATTTTAAACCTTTGGGAACGATTTACTGACTTAGTAACTTTTGACTTAGGTTGAGGACCTTTCGGACCAACTACTTGCTTACTTTCCCGAATCAACTTTACTACTTTTCACTGTGAGTTATAGCATCCCTTTTTACTTTAACTATTTTGGGAACTGAGAATACATGTGCGTTTTACGTTTTACATACTAGGCACAAGTACTTAAACTTATTATATGTGTGGGTTATACAACGGCATAAACTTTCCCCTTAGCTCAGTAACGTTTAGTCATTGGTCTTTGAACCGGTGAACGTGAATCTTAGATATAGATCCATAGAGTTTGACATCCCCACTCGGGTAGTAGCGCTAGCATTTAACGGGTGTTTAATACTTCGTAAACTTAAGCACTCGCTAAGTGTACTTTTAGGGGGTGTTATTTACGTTAAGTTAGTTACCAAGTGCCCACGGTTATACATATACTTTTCATACTGTTTTGAAACACTGAAATCTCGTGGCCTACCTTACATTACTGTTACGTTAAACTATAGCTCACCAACCTTTGTGTTGACATTTTTAAGCATGTTTTTCTCAGGTGCTTAAGAGGTTTGTTTGCTTCCGCTGTTGTAGTCTTGCTGTAGACACTCGCTGCTTGTGTTAGAGATGTCTTCGCATGAAACGTTTATCTTGCATTCACAAACTTTATTATTTTTGAACAATGTATTTGTAATGACCTATGGGTCACGTACTATTATTATTGCCTTCTATTCGTAGAAGCACACTATCGGTTGTAAAACTTTTAATGTTGGTTAAGACGTCACTCCATTTTATGAATTCAAACTTATTTTAAAACAGCATATAGTGTTTGACCTTGTAATGATCCTGTTGTTGATGATCCGTACACGTTAATTTTGTACGGGGCATCACACATCTCCTCCATAGTGAACAACAAACGTAATGCCATAACGGAACTATTGCACCTGCACCGTGCCATAAAGGTCACCTCCGAAACGTTATCAGACAACATATGGTCCCGTAACGGACTTATTGTCATTGTCGCAACGCACCAGTGACAAACTACAAAAGTTCACCAATAAAACTTAAGTGGGCCATGGTATGATATTAACTGTGTATGACCTCATGACAGACTTATTGTTAATGCCATAACAGACCGGATCGACCTCCACACCATAATGTACCTTAAATGTGACGTGTTAATGTAACGATCGTCGAATGAGTTTTCATAAAAGGTGTATGCTTAGTGTATTATTGTAACTGTCTTCAAAAGAGAAGACGTAACAGGATTATCGTCACCTCCTTAGCGTTTTTAGTAGCGTTGTGATGGAGTTATACATATGCTGTCACATGATAGAAGTGGGCAATGGGTTGGCTTTATCGAACTGAAATGGCATCCCGTAACACATAGTGTGACACACCTTGTTGAACTGAAATGACATGTCGTAACGTACTTATCACCGCTGTATCGAGCTTCAAGTGTGATGCATCAAGGATTTGTCTAAGGCCATAACGGAATGATCGTCACCGATGAAGTTGCACTTACAAAGTGCCGTAACGGATTTAATTGTTCCTCCAAAACCGTCATCAAGTGTCTGTCGGTCTTATTTTGGTGTCGTGACGGATTTAAATGTACATCATTAACTTTAAATTCATGCCATGAACTTGCGTTAAACGTTCATGCTTTCAAAATGTCCATGGACTTAGTAATGTTTTGTGGTGTGCACACATGTTGTAAGCAAAGCATTTAAGTAAAATTACACCATCTTTTATTTTGCTTACATTTCATACCATAACAGAATTCCAATCTTTCAAAGAAACTTCATAAATGATCAAATGACAAATATACATCTGCAATCATGAGTTAAGTGTTGATCTCAGTCAGATCTCGTCAGGAACGGCACGAACGTACCATATTACATTTGTATCGTTATCACATCAAAATTTCTGTCACGCCCTCGCATGGCGGAGTTGTATCACGCACGAGAATGGTGTCACATCCAGAAGACGTCACGTACAAGGCATAACATCTACGGCATAACCTACATTATCACGGGCTGGGAGGTGATCACACCCCAACGGCATAACTGCATCATAATCACATCCGTAACAATGGACTCTAAATGGATGCCATCCCGTACTGGATTTGATTTTTACCTCCCTAGCGGCCTCCGTAAGTGGTGCCATTACGGTTATCTTGGTGCCATTACGATTTTTGCCTCCATAGCGGCATCCGTAACGGTCGTCAAATGAGTTCGTAAAAGGTACCGATTGTATTACCGTACCATAACGGTCTTCAAATGTTATCCTTGCGCCGTCATGGATTTGTTGTCACCTCCCTATCGTGCTTCAAATGCAGTGTTGACAAAATTATTATGGTTCCGTCACGAGCTAGCTTCTCGTCACCTCTGTAGCTTATTGTGATGCCGTCACGGGTTTATCACCACCTCCAATGTATTCAAACATAGCAACGTACCGGATTTATTAATATCGGGCTTATCATCGCCTTCATAACGTGCTAATTCTGACGCCAAAGCGGACTTATTGTCGCCGTTTCCGTAGCGGACTTGGCCGATGCCGCAACGGACTTACCATCGTCATTGTAACTTAACTGATACCATTACGGGCTTGTGTGGCATAGCAGACTTATCATCATGATTGTCGTGACGTGCTTAGCCGATGCCGTTACAGGCTTAAGTGGCGTAACGGACTTAACCGATGCCGTTATGGGCTTGTGTGGCGTAGCGGATTTTAGACGTAATGTCCCAACGGACTGGTTGTCATAACAAACTTATTGCTGCCTAGTCCTTGCACCTTTTATTCGTGTTTATTTATTTCATTAAATGCTTTTTAATGATGATGATCCAAGTCCATACAGTTTTAGTTATTTCAATTACCCAATCATCTCGTTGGTTTCACAGAACCAATCGGTTTTCCTAACCGGGTTGGATTTAAAGTCGACCTAGGACATTTCCTAAGTTTTAAATTTCATTTTTTTTATCTATCGGTCGTTAACTTAATAGAAAACGAAATGGAAAAAGTAGGGTTGTGACAGTACCTACCCGTTATTGGAAATTTCGTCCCGAAATTTAGTCGTTGCCATCAGTCGGCATTGCATTTGAAAACAGATGGGGGTATTTTTGCTTTATTAAGTCTTCACGTTCCCACGTGAACTCGGGTCCTCGTTGTGCGTTCCACCGAATCTTGACAATTGGTATTTTGCTTTGCCTTAACCGTTTAACATCATAGTCCATAACTTCTACAGGTTCTTCGATGAAATTCAGTTTCTCATCAATTTGCAGTTCATCTAGTGGGATAGTAAGATCCTCTTCCGCCAAGCATTTCTTCAAGTTAGATACATGAAAGACATCATGTATTCTTGCGAGTTGTTGAGGTAGTTGTAGTCGATAGACTACGGGTCCAACACGTTTGATGATCTTGAATGGCCCTACATATCTCGGGCTTAGTTTTCCTCATTTGCCAAAGCGTATCACACCTTTCCAAGGTGACACCTTTAACATAACCATGTCATCGATTTGAAACTTTAAATGTTGTCTTCAAACGTCGGCATAACTCTTTTGATGACTTCGGGCCGTCTTTAGCCTTTCTTTGATTCGCACAATCTTTTCGGTAGTCTCGTGAATGAACTCGGGACCAGTTAACTGGCGGTCACCTACTTCATTCCAACAAATCGGTAATCTACACTTTCTCCCATAAAGTGCTTCAAATGGTGGTACGTTGATGCTTGAGTGATAACTGTTATTGTAAGAGAACTCAGCTAATGGTAAGAATCGATCCCATCCTTTACCAAAATCGATCACACATGCTTGCAACATGTCTTCCAACATTTGTATTGTTCTTTCACTTTGTCCGTCATTTTAGGGGTGGTATGCAGTACTCATATCTAGTTGCATTGCCAAAGCTTCTTGCAAAGATTTCCAAAATCTTGATATAAATCAGCTATCACGGTCGGATATTATTGAAATTGGCACTCCATGCCTTGACACAACTTCTTTCAAGTATACTTGTGCAAGTTTCTCCATTTTGTCGATTTCTCTAATCAGTAAGAAATGAGCAAACTTTGTTAGGCGGTCAACTATCACCCAAATGGTATCATAACCGCTTGCCGTCTTGGGTAACTTCGTGATAAAATTCATGGTAATACGTTCCCACTTCCACTCAGGAATCTCTGGTTGTTGCAATAATCTAAAAGGTCTTTGATGCTCGGCTTTGACTTTAGAATAAGTCAAACAGGCTCCAACATAAGTAGCAATATCCGCTTTCATTCCAGGCCACCAATATAACATTTTCAAGTCATGGTACATTTTTTCGGCTCCTGGTGAATCGAATATCTTGTCTTATGTGCTTCATTTAGCACCAACTTTCTCAATCCTTCAGCTTTTGGTACCCAAATTTGTCCTGTGAAGTATCGAGTCTCATCACCTTTAACTTCAAATTGCTTCTCCAACCCTTTGATAGATTCATCCCTCACGTTTTCTTCCTTAAGTGCTTCGAGTTGTGCATCTCAAATTTGTGACGTGAGGTTTGTATGAACTACCATATTTAGTGCGTGTACTCGTAGTGGGTTAGCTCTTGCCTTTCGGCTTAGAGCATCTGCAACTACATTCGCCTTTCCAGGATGGTAACGGATTTCGTAGTCATAATCATTCAATAGCTCCACCCAACGTCGTTGCCTCATGTTGAGTTACTTTTGATTCAAGATGTGTTGTAGGCTTTTGTGATCGGTAAAGATCGTGTATTTAGTTCCATACAAGTAGTGTCTCCACATTTTGAGTGCAAAGGCAACAGCTCTAAGTTCCAAATCATGAGTGGTATAGTTTTGCTCATGTATTTTCAATTGGCGTGATGCATAAGCTATGACTTTTTGTCGTTGCATCAAAACACAACCAACTCCTTGGCGCGAAGCATCATAATACACGATGAGGTCAACATTCCCTTCAGTCAATGATACAATAGGTGCGGAGGTTAACTTCTGCTTCAATAGTTGAAAACCGGTTTCTTGCTCATTTGACCATACATACTTCTTGCCTTTGTAAGTTAGTGCAGTCAATGGTCGAGCAATCCTTGAGAAATCTTCAATGAATCTTCGATAGTAACCAGCAAGTCCTAAGAATTGGCGTACTTGTGTCGGTGTTTTTTGCACTTCCCAATTCTTAATTGCATCAATTTTCGTCGGGTCCACTTGAATTCCTTGATTACTAACAACGTGACCAAGAAATTGCACTTTTGATAGCCAAAACTCACATTTAGAGAATTTTGCATACAACTTCTCTTTCTCCAATAACTCCAGTAGTAACCTTAAGTGTTGCTCATATTCTTCTCTACTCTTCGAGTACACCAAGATGTCATCTATGAATACGATAACAAACTTGTCCAAGTAGGGTTTGCATACTCGATTCATGAGATCCATGAACACAGCAGGTGCGTTTGTTAGACCTAATGGCATCACTAAAATTTCGTAATGACCATAACGTGTTCTAAACGCAGTCTTCGAGATGTCTTCTTTCTTGACCCTCAATTGATGATATCCGGACCTTAAATCAATCTTCGAATACACGGAACATCCTTGAAGTTGGTTGAATAAGTCATCAATTCTTGGTAACGGGTATCTATTCTTGATTGTCAACTTGTTCAACTCTCTATAGTCTATACACATGCGTAGAGATCCATCCTTCTTCTTGACAAAAAGAATTGGAGCTCCCAACGGTGATGAGCTTGGTCAAATAAACCCCTTATAAAATAGTTCTTGCAATTGGTTCGACAACTCCTTTAATTCAGATGGTGCTAATCTATAAGGTGATTTAGCAACATGTGAAGCTCTGTGCATTAAGTCGATTTTAAATTCCACAGATTGATGAGGTGTAAGTCCAGGAAGTTCTTCGGGAAAGATATTTAGGAAATCCCTAACAATGGGTACATCTTCTATTCGTTTCTCTTCGGGTTCAATCTCCTTTACGTGCACTAGGATAGCATGGTATCCTTTCCTCAAGTATTTTTGTGCCTTCATGCACGAGATCAGGTTCAATTTCACGCCAGTTCTATCTCCATAAATCATCATCGTTTCCTCATTATCTAAGGGTATACGAATGTCTTTCTCGACACACGTGACTTTGGCTTTATTCTTGGACAACCAATCCATTCCCACGACTACGTCAAAACTTTCTAATTCTATAGGCATAAGGTCCACCAAAAATGGTTTACCTTCTAAGTATAAAGTGCAGTCTTTATAGATTTTATCGGCCTTCATGAGCTTTCTATTTATGAGTTCTATACAATATTTATTAACTGAGAATACATGTAAATGCTTTATTAACTGATTTACAATATTTATATGCGTGAGTTTCATTTGCCCCTTTTACTCTTTACGTTTTTGGGCTGAGAATACATGCAAATGCTTTATTAACTATTTTACAATATTTACATGCGTGAGTTTCATTTGCCCTTTTTACTATTTACGTTTTTGGGCTGAGAATACATGCAAATGCTTTATTAACTGTTTTACAATATTTATATGCGTGAGTTTCATTAATCCCTTTTTAAATGCTTTTGCAATATATATTTTTGGGACTGAGAATACATGCGCTGTTTTTATAACTGTTTTATGAAATAGACACAAGTACGTGAAACTACATTATATGGTTGAATTATCGAAATCGAATATGCCCCTTTGTATTAAGTCTGGTAATCTAAGAATTAGGGAACAGACACCCTAATTGACGCGAATCCTAAAGATAGATCTATCGGGCCCAACAAGCCCCATCCAAAGTACCAGATGCTTTAGTACTTTGAAATTTATATCATGTCCGAAGGAGGATCCCGGAATGATAGGGGATATTCTTATATGCATATTGTTAATGTCGGTTACCAGGTGTTCAATCCATATGAATGATTATTTTTGTCTCTATGCATGGGACGTATATTTATGAGAATTGAAAATGAAATCTTGTGGTCTATTAAAATTATGAAATGATTATTTTTGTTAAACTAATGAACTCACCAACCTTTTGGTTGACGCTTTAAAGCATGTTTATTCTCAGGTACGAAAGAAATCTTCCGCTGTGCATTAGTTCATTTTAGAGATATTACTTGGAGTCATTAATGGCATATTTCAAAAGACGTTGCATTCGAGTCGTTGAGTTCATCAAGATTATTATTTAGTCAATTATAGTTAGATATATTATGAAGTAGTATGCATGCCGTCAACTTTCGATGTAAATGAAAATTTGTCTTTTAAAACAAATGCAATGTTTGTAAAATGTATCATATAGAGGTCAAGTACCTCGCAATGTAATCAACTATTGTGAATTGTTTATAATCGATGTGGACTTCGTCCGGATGGATTAGGACGGGTCATTAGATATTTCGAGATTGACTTGATACCCATTAAATTGGGAAGCTTTGATGTTATTTTCGGTATGGACTGGTTGACCAAGATAAGGGCAGACATTATCTGTGAAGATAAGGCTCTTCGTATAACGCACTGAGATGGTGAGCCATTGATTATTTACGGAGAGAGATGTAGCTCGAAACTAAATCTCATTAGTTGCATGAAAGCGCAAAAGATCATGAAGAAAGGACGTCTTGCTGTTTTAGCACATGTGAAAACGTTAGAAACCGAGGTAAAGAGCGTGAATGAGGTACGAATTGTGAACGAATTTCCCGTTGTCTTTCCGAAAGAATTTCCTGGATTACCGCCCTCGAGAGCAGTGGAGTTTCAGATCGATTTAGTGCCAGGAGCTGCACCTGTAGCTCGCGCACCTAATCAACTCGCACCTTCTGAAATGCAAGAGTTGCAGATCGCACCTTCCGCAATGCAAGAGTTGCAGAGTCAACTACAAGAACTGCTAGACCGTGGATTTATCCTGTGACAACCCGGAAATTTCCGAGTTAATTTAAACGAAAACTTTATATGATTTCATTAAACTTCAACTGTTTCCGACGATTCACAAACATCCAATTATAAAAAAAAAATGTATAAATATATATGTATGTGTATATACATCATTTACAATCATTATTATTATCAGTATTATAATAATTATTATTAATAATTATCATTATCATTAATATAATTAATAATATTATCAACATTATATAGTTATCATTATTAATAAAGATAATTTAACATTTTTATTGAAATTATTATTTTTATTATTATTATTATTATTATTATTATTATTATTATTAACATATTATTATTTATATCATTATTAAACTTGATATTAATTGTTGTTATTATCATTATCATTATTGTCATTATTATCATTACTAGTTTTATTATTAACTAGTATTGTTATTAAATAGTATTATTATTATCATTAGTATTATTATAAGTAGTACTAATACTTATTATTATTATTATTAATTATCATATTATTCTCATTATTAATTATATTTATTATCATATTTATTAGGATTTATATTATTAACATAATTATTATTATTAACTTTTAATCAATAATATTTAATAATTGAAAACAAGACAGATACCTAATTTAGGTATATCACTATCTGATTTTATATATTCTGCTATCCACTTTATTTTTTTATATATTTAAAAACTGATCGTATCTGATCTGCTTTCCATCTGCTTTATTTATTTTTATTTATTTATTTCTGTTTTGTTCTTAATCATGGTTATCAGTCGACATCCACTCAATGTATATCAATCGATTTCACTTTCTTTGATTATAAAACCAGTCGATTTTCCATTATCATTATCAAATATATTTACAGCTTTTAACTTGTAAAATCAAACGGAAAGAAAGAAAAAAAAAAGAGGTCGATACCTCTGTTCTTCAACTTTATAGTCAAAAATCGATTTCAATTCAATCTCTAAAATCTATAAATGCAGAGTTTTTAGGATTGATCTATTTAAACTATCTGTAAAGTTTGAACCCCCAATTTTCTATATCGAATCCAAATTTACGAGTCAAAGTTTCTATTTCAAAAAGTCAACGGATTGTTCTTGGCGAAATTCGATCTCGTTTTAATGATTTAAGTTAAATTGATACTTGAGAAAGTTTCTAGGGGTCTTTTGAAACATAATTCATGTTGTAAGCATTTTCTAAAACAACATAAAAATCAAAAATCGATTTTTTTTAAGTAAATAGCGACGAGCAGCAAGGCCTGTTTATATATTTTTTTTTTATTTTTATAACCCAAATCGTTTATGTTTTAGTTATTAAAATATAAAACCAAATTTTGTATTTACTACTAAGATTAAAGGGTATAGGATCGATTGAATTTTTTAGGAAGAAGAAGAAATAAAACAACAGAAATGAGGTTAAATAAACTGGGTTTGTGAAATATTAAGAAAAATAGAAGCGGTTCCACGGTTAAGGGTGTTAGCGGGTTTCGAGAGGTCACAGGTTCGAGTCCCGTCTTGGGCAATTCTTTTTGGAAAAAGCTTCCTAAGGTAGTTTTCTTATTATTATTATTATTATTATTATTATTATTATTATTATTATTATTATTATTATTATTATTATTATTATTATAATTATTATTATTATAATTATTATTATTATTGTTAGTAGTATTACTATCATTATAATTAGTATTGTTATTATTAGTGTTATTATTAAAAATATTATCGTAATCAAATATACCTTTTTATATATTATTACTATTACTAATGTTAAAGTTATTATAAACATTAATATTTAAAACATAATTATAATTAAAAAGTATCACTTTAATTAAAGTTATCAAAATTATCATTTCTGGTAAAATTATCATTTTATTTAAAAATTAACATTGTTATTAAAATCATAATTAAAATTTCATTTAGGTTATTATTATTATTATTATCGTAAAAAGATACAACTTTATATTTATACTTATTAATATTTTTTACTAAATAAATACTCGTTGCATAAAAATATAATCAAAACCTACAACAGAACTATATTTATATTTTTATAATGAACACTACTTAAATTAATTATAATAAATATATTTAATGTACTATTTTCAAATAACATATAAAAATAACATATATATATATATATATATATATATATATATATATATATATATATATATATATATATATATATATATATATATATATATATATATATATATATAAACATATATAATTTAAATAATAAATATATTACTATAAGTAATATATTATACACAAACTGGGTTGATTAACATTATATGTTCAAAATACGTGTTAATATATAAATAATTGATATAGGTTCGTGAATCCGAGGTCAACTCAACTCTGTGCTTGTTCAGTGCCATCAAACGCATAATTACTACAACTATCGTATCGTATCGTGAGTTTCATATGATCCATTTTACTCTTTACATTTTTGGGCTGAGAATACATGCGCAACTTTTATAACTATTTTACACATATCAACTATTAAACTGTGATATGTTGGGCTATGACCAGCAAGTCCCCAACCGACAAGTATAAACGATAACTTGTTACGGGGCAAACTTGAAAGTCTAGTCTAAATACAAGTACCAACTATTAAACTGTGATATGTTGGGCTATGACCAGCAAGTCCCCAACCGACAAGTATAAACGATAACTTGTACGGGGTAAACTTGAAAGTCTAGTCTAAATATCAGCACCAACTGTTAAACTATGCTATACCGGGCTATGTTCGACTAAGTCCCTACAGTGATATTTTTAATTGCTGCGGCATTTTTAATTATTGGGGATAGGCCTATCGGGAGTAACGTCCCCGATACATTTGACTAAGTCTTTATATTACTTGATAATGAAATTAAACGACAAGGACAGAACAACTTGTCACGGGGCAAACAACGTTTAGTCTAAATATCACGCACTGGCATAACTTTTTGATCCTGCGGGAGATCAACTTGACTGGATCTGAGTGATCTACTTATGAAAACAAATCTTGTGGTCTAACACTATTACTGAAATCATTATTTATTACAAACCTATGAACTCACTCAACCTCGTGTTGACTTTTTAAGCATGTTTATTCTCAGGTACTTAAATATTGCTTCCGCTGTATATCTACTGCTTTGATGATGATTGCTTGCTATGCTTGGAGTCTTTATTACATATCATATCAATTAAAGACATATTTATCTTCCGCTGCAAAACTCAACAAAACATCTCATGTAGAGTCGTTCTCGTTTATACAACTCTGATTTGATATAATTAGACACAAATACCACAAGCCCTATTTGGGGGTGTCAAATATCCAACCAAGTTTTTCGCCTTGGGGCGCACCTATTTTATTTGTGAAAAAGAAGGACGGATCCTTCCGCATGTGTATCAACTACCGTGAACTCAACAAATTGACGATCAAGAATCGGTATCCTCTTCCCCAAATTGACGATCTTTTTGATCAACTACAAGGATCGAGCGTTTACTCTAAGATCGATTTGTGATCCGGTTATCACCAATTGAGGGTGAAAGAGAGCAATGTGATGAAGACTGCATTCAGAACTCGTTATGGTCATTATGAGTTTCTCGTGATGCCATTCGGTTTAACCAACGCACCTGCTGTATTTATGGATCTCATGAATTGTGCATGCAAGCCATACCTGGATAAGTTCGTTAACGTCTTCATAGATGATATCCTCATCTACACTAAAAGCGAATAAGAACATGAGCAACATCTTCGTCTAGTGTTGGAACTCTTGAGACAAGAGCAACTTTATGCAAAATTCTCCAAGTGTGAGTTTTGGTTGAAGGAAGTCCAATTTCTGGGCCATATTGTGAGCGATCAAGGTATCAAAGTTGATCTCCCAAAGATCGAAGCTATCAGCAAGTGGGAAACCCCCACTACTCCGACTCATATCCGCCAATTTTTAGGCCTCGCCAGTTACTACCGAAGATTTATTGAAGGTTTCTCTCTGATTGCGCGTCCTTTGATCGCGCTGACTCACAAAGGGAAGAAGTTCATTTGGGAACCCGAACAGGAATCAGCATTTCAAACCTTGAAAAATAAGTTAACCACCGAACCTTTCTTATCACTTCCTGAAGGCAGTGACGATTTCGACGTTTATTGCGATGCTTCGAAAAGTGGTTTTGGTTGTGTACTGATGCAACGAACAAAGGTTATCGCTTACGCCTCTCGTCAACTGAAGATTCACGAGCAAAATTACACAACACACGATCTCGAGCTTGGAGCCGTTGTCTTTGCATTAAAGCTATGGAGGCACTATCTTTATGGAACTAAAAGTACTATCTTCACCGACCACAAAAGCCTCCAGCACATATTCGATCAGAAGCAACTGAATATGAGACAGCGTCGATGGATCGAGACGCTGAACAACTATGATTGTGAACTTTATTATCACCCTGGCAAGGCAAATGTTGTAGCTGACGCTTTGAGCCGAAAGGAGAGGATGGCACCTCTTCGTGTTCGGGCTCTGAACATCACCATTCATTCGAACCTCAATAGCTAGATCCGAGCAGCCCAAGATGAGGCTCTCAAGGAGGAGAATATATCTCATGAATACTTGAACATTCTCGTTTCTCGATTTGAACTTAAGGAAACTGGACTCCGATGCTATGCCGGAAGAATTTGGGTACCTCGTTATGGAGATTTACGGAGCCTTATATTAGATGAAGCCCATAAGTCAAGATATTCGATTCACCCAGGAGCCAGTAAAATGTACCACGATCTCAAGGAACAGTACTGGTGGCCTAATCTTAAGAAGGACGTTGCAACTTATGTTGGGAAGTGTTTGACTTGCTCGAAAGTTAAGGCCGAACATCATAGGCCTTCTGGGTTACTCCAACAACCGAAAATCCCGCAATGGAAGTGGGAAAGGATAACAATGGATTTCATTACGAAGTTACCAAAGACGGTGGGTGGATACGATACCATCTGGGTTATCGTTGACCGTCTCACCAAATCTGCACACTTTTTAGCCATGAAGGAAACTGATACGATGGAGAGAATCGCTCAACTATACATAAAAAAGGTTGTATCTCATCATGGTGTGCCCTTATTGATCATCTCAGATCGCGATCCCCGTTTTGCTTCCAGATTTTGGCGTTCATTGCAAGAAGCTTTGGGGACTCGTCTCGACATGAGTACTCCGTATCACCCGCAGACCGACAGACAAAGTGAACGCACGATTCAGACTTTGGAAGACATGTTGCATGCTTGTGTTATTGATTTTGGAAAGGCTTGGTAAAGTCATTTGCCGCTAGCCGAATTCTCTTACAACAACAGTTATCATTCGAGTATTAATGTCGCACCTTTTGAAGCATTGTATGGCCGCAAGTGTCGATCTCCTATTTTTTGGGCCGAAGTAGGAGAAAAGCAAATCACCGGACCCGAGGTAGTCTATGAAACCACTGAGAAGATTGTCCAAATTCAAGCGAGACTTAAGACAGCCCGTGATCGCCAAAAGAGTTATGCAGACCTTAAACGTAAAGACTTCGAATTCAACGTGGGTAACCGTGTAATGTTGAAAGTCGCACCTTGGAAAGTTGTAATTCGTTTTGGAAAACGTGGGAAGCTCAACCCGCTATACATTGGTCCTTTTGAAATCTTGGAGCGTGTTGGACCCGTTGCTTACCGTTTGGATCTTCCAACTCAATTGAGCTCAGTTCATCCTACCTTTCATGTATCGAATTTAAAGAAGTGTCTCACTGAACCGAAACATGTCATACCATTGGAGGAACTTACAATTGATGACAAACTCCACTTCGTGGAAGAACCTGTCAAAATTATGGACCGTGAGGTCAAAACTTTAAAACACAACAGGATTCTGATCGTCCGAGTCTGATGGAATGCCAAACGAGGACCTGAGTTTACCTGGGAACGAGAGGATCAAATGATGCAGAAGTATCTTCACCTTTTCCCAACTCCTCCATCTCCCTCAGCTTAAAATTTCGGGACGAAATTTTCTTTAACAGGTGGGTAATGTAACGACCCTGGTTTTTCCAACGTATAATTATTAATATTTATTATTAATACTTGTGCTTTAATAAATGTATTTTTATACATTTACTTGTTATCGTAATTGACTTTACATGTCCCGACTTGTCTTTGTGACACACGTACTTTACACGAATAAAATTTCGAATATTATTTACATTCATAATTAATCATTATTAATTATTTTTAATTAACTAATGCAATTAGTTAATTACTTGGGCTTTTATTTAATTTGTTGCTTACTTGGACTTGGACTTGGGCTTGTATTAATGGACTTGGAAGCCCACCCTACTTCTCTTAATGGATTAATTAGGAGCCCACTTTTATGCTAGTAACTTATTCATGATAAACAAGATTAATTAGTGATATGAGGAGACTTGTCACAAGCATTCTTGCACCTCTTTCCCATGCTTTTAACTTTAATCCATTTTGAGCTCATACCATCTCCCAACACTTGAAAGTTAGCACGTGACTTTCCCCTTTGAGCCTCCTAGAACCGTCGGCTTTGGGATGGCATGGAGAGTTCAAATTTTTTTCCTTTTGTTACTTATACACTAGCATTCATCTCATTTTACACACACACACTTACACTACTCTTTTCTCTCATCTTTTTCTCTCTGACTTGTAAGTAACAAAGCTTTATTTTCTTTCTTTTTCTTCCACTAAAACCGAATACTAGCACTTGTTCATCATCATTTACTAGTTACTTGTTGTTTGTTGTTGTTAAAGATCAAGTTTTCTAACTTGTATCTTCATGTAATCTTTGTTACTTCCATCTTTTGTTTAATGAAGAACCAAGAACAAGAATCTAAACTTGTTAGTTTATGGTTCTACACTTAAATGTTTTAAAGATCTAAAAGTTCATAAGCTTTATAATCATACTTGTGTTCATGTTTTGTAGACTTGAAGTTTATTTCCTTAAGATCCAAACTTTGATTTAAATCTTCTCAAGTAAGTAACAAACATGAACATAATACTTGTAACTTTAGTTATTTCTTTCTTTTGTAAGTACTTTAAAGTTGTGATGTTGTTACTTTGGTCAGTATTACTAGTTAAACTTGATCTCATATTTCTTGAAACTAAAGTTAAACTTATAAGTTCAAGAACATGAAAGTTTAACTTTCTAGTTATAACTTCATACACTTATGTTAGATCTAAGTTTCTATAGCTTATGGTCTTCTAATTTTGTTATAAACAAGAGCTTATAAGCTTACATACATTTTATAAGATTGAAATCTAAGTTTCATAACTTATGGTTTCATTAAAGTAAAGATCCAAGTTCTATAACTTAGGGTTTAACTTAAGAACACTAGATCTAGACATTTTAGTCTAGGATCTTCAAGATCTAACTAAGAATTAAGTTCTACAACTTAAGATCTTGTTTACTTAATTTACTTTCAAGTTTGTAACTTAATATTACTATTAGAACTCATGTATGTGTCGGATCTAAGATCTTGATGTAACTTTGGTTCATCAACCTTCATACAACTCTTAAGTGAGTTTTGCTACATATCTTAGACTTACATTGGTGTTATGATGGTCAAAACTTGGTAAAGATGATGCAAACACATCAACGAGTTGTACACTTGAAGCTATACGCATCAAGGATGAGAACCGTGATGAGCATCAAGCACCAAGAACCCACCAGAGCACCTTACCTACTGTTTTATGGGTCTGATCATAACCTGGGCTACTGGAAAAGTTGATTTCCAGCTAGTTCAGTTCGATTAGATGATTTTCCTTTTAGGCCTCGTCTTAATCCGAGTTACGGTTTAGGATTTATGGCCTCCCGAAAGTCACTACACCCTTTTAACGTTGTGCTGAAATTTCTGACCTACTCGTACTTAAACCATGGCCGCGGTCAAACGAAGATGAGTTTGGTTCTGGAAATTGGTCAGTCTCTAGGGGACTCATATACGGAGCCATGGTAACTGGTCTCACCTCATTTCAGTTTGTATAGAGGTCGTGGCGACTGAACAAAGTCAGACTTTATTTCAAACTCTATTCTTGATTGAAACTTACTTTACACTTTTTGATTAATGATGAATGATGATGATACTTAAGACCTAATTTACATAATTTTAAACCTTTGGGAACGATTTACTGACTTAGTAACTTTTGACTTAGGTTGAGGACCTTTCGGACCAACTACTTGCTTACTTTCCCGAATCAACTTTACTACTTTTCACTGTGAGTTATAGCATCCCTTTTTACTTTAACTATTTTGGGAACTGAGAATACATGTGCGTTTTACGTTTTACATACTAGGCACAAGTACTTAAACTTATTATATGTGTGGGTTATACAACGGCATAAACTTTCCCCTTAGCTCAGTAACGTTTAGTCATTGGTCTTTGAACCGGTGAACGTGAATCTTAGATATAGATCCATAGAGTTTGACATCCCCACTCGGGTAGTAGCGCTAGCATTTAACGGGTGTTTAATACTTCGTAAACTTAAGCACTCGCTAAGTGTACTTTTAGGGGGTGTTATTTACGTTAAGTTAGTTACCAAGTGCCCACGGTTATACATATACTTTTCATACTGTTTTGAAACACTGAAATCTCGTGGCCTACCTTACATTACTGTTACGTTAAACTATAGCTCACCAACCTTTGTGTTGACATTTTTAAGCATGTTTTTCTCAGGTGCTTAAGAGGTTTGTTTGCTTCCGCTGTTGTAGTCTTGCTGTAGACACTCGCTGCTTGTGTTAGAGATGTCTTCGCATGAAACGTTTATCTTGCATTCACAAACTTTATTATTTTTGAACAATGTATTTGTAATGACCTATGGGTCACGTACTATTATTATTGCCTTCTATTCGTAGAAGCACACTATCGGTTGTAAAACTTTTAATGTTGGTTAAGACGTCACTCCATTTTATGAATTCAAACTTATTTTAAAACAGCATATAGTGTTTGACCTTGTAATGATCCTGTTGTTGATGATCCGTACACGTTAATTTTGTACGGGGCATCACACATCTCCTCCATAGTGAACAACAAACGTAATGCCATAACGGAACTATTGCACCTGCACCGTGCCATAAAGGTCACCTCCGAAACGTTATCAGACAACATATGGTCCCGTAACGGACTTATTGTCATTGTCGCAACGCACCAGTGACAAACTACAAAAGTTCACCAATAAAACTTAAGTGGGCCATGGTATGATATTAACTGTGTATGACCTCATGACAGACTTATTGTTAATGCCATAACAGACCGGATCGACCTCCACACCATAATGTACCTTAAATGTGACGTGTTAATGTAACGATCGTCGAATGAGTTTTCATAAAAGGTGTATGCTTAGTGTATTATTGTAACTGTCTTCAAAAGAGAAGACGTAACAGGATTATCGTCACCTCCTTAGCGTTTTTAGTAGCGTTGTGATGGAGTTATACATATGCTGTCACATGATAGAAGTGGGCAATGGGTTGGCTTTATCGAACTGAAATGGCATCCCGTAACACATAGTGTGACACACCTTGTTGAACTGAAATGACATGTCGTAACGTACTTATCACCGCTGTATCGAGCTTCAAGTGTGATGCATCAAGGATTTGTCTAAGGCCATAACGGAATGATCGTCACCGATGAAGTTGCACTTACAAAGTGCCGTAACGGATTTAATTGTTCCTCCAAAACCGTCATCAAGTGTCTGTCGGTCTTATTTTGGTGTCGTGACGGATTTAAATGTACATCATTAACTTTAAATTCATGCCATGAACTTGCGTTAAACGTTCATGCTTTCAAAATGTCCATGGACTTAGTAATGTTTTGTGGTGTGCACACATGTTGTAAGCAAAGCATTTAAGTAAAATTACACCATCTTTTATTTTGCTTACATTTCATACCATAACAGAATTCCAATCTTTCAAAGAAACTTCATAAATGATCAAATGACAAATATACATCTGCAATCATGAGTTAAGTGTTGATCTCAGTCAGATCTCGTCAGGAACGGCACGAACGTACCATATTACATTTGTATCGTTATCACATCAAAATTTCTGTCACGCCCTCGCATGGCGGAGTTGTATCACGCACGAGAATGGTGTCACATCCAGAAGACGTCACGTACAAGGCATAACATCTACGGCATAACCTACATTATCACGGGCTGGGAGGTGATCACACCCCAACGGCATAACTGCATCATAATCACATCCGTAACAATGGACTCTAAATGGATGCCATCCCGTACTGGATTTGATTTTTACCTCCCTAGCGGCCTCCGTAAGTGGTGCCATTACGGTTATCTTGGTGCCATTACGATTTTTGCCTCCATAGCGGCATCCGTAACGGTCGTCAAATGAGTTCGTAAAAGGTACCGATTGTATTACCGTACCATAACGGTCTTCAAATGTTATCCTTGCGCCGTCATGGATTTGTTGTCACCTCCCTATCGTGCTTCAAATGCAGTGTTGACAAAATTATTATGGTTCCGTCACGAGCTAGCTTCTCGTCACCTCTGTAGCTTATTGTGATGCCGTCACGGGTTTATCACCACCTCCAATGTATTCAAACATAGCAACGTACCGGATTTATTAATATCGGGCTTATCATCGCCTTCATAACGTGCTAATTCTGACGCCAAAGCGGACTTATTGTCGCCGTTTCCGTAGCGGACTTGGCCGATGCCGCAACGGACTTACCATCGTCATTGTAACTTAACTGATACCATTACGGGCTTGTGTGGCATAGCAGACTTATCATCATGATTGTCGTGACGTGCTTAGCCGATGCCGTTACAGGCTTAAGTGGCGTAACGGACTTAACCGATGCCGTTATGGGCTTGTGTGGCGTAGCGGATTTTAGACGTAATGTCCCAACGGACTGGTTGTCATAACAAACTTATTGCTGCCTAGTCCTTGCACCTTTTATTCGTGTTTATTTATTTCATTAAATGCTTTTTAATGATGATGATCCAAGTCCATACAGTTTTAGTTATTTCAATTACCCAATCATCTCGTTGGTTTCACAGAACCAATCGGTTTTCCTAACCGGGTTGGATTTAAAGTCGACCTAGGACATTTCCTAAGTTTTAAATTTCATTTTTTTTATCTATCGGTCGTTAACTTAATAGAAAACGAAATGGAAAAAGTAGGGTTGTGACAGTACCTACCCGTTATTGGAAATTTCGTCCCGAAATTTAGTCGTTGCCATCAGTCGGCATTGCATTTGAAAACAGATGGGGGTATTTTTGCTTTATTAAGTCTTCACGTTCCCACGTGAACTCGGGTCCTCGTTGTGCGTTCCACCGAATCTTGACAATTGGTATTTTGCTTTGCCTTAACCGTTTAACATCATAGTCCATAACTTCTACAGGTTCTTCGATGAAATTCAGTTTCTCATCAATTTGCAGTTCATCTAGTGGGATAGTAAGATCCTCTTCCGCCAAGCATTTCTTCAAGTTAGATACATGAAAGACATCATGTATTCTTGCGAGTTGTTGAGGTAGTTGTAGTCGATAGACTACGGGTCCAACACGTTTGATGATCTTGAATGGCCCTACATATCTCGGGCTTAGTTTTCCTCATTTGCCAAAGCGTATCACACCTTTCCAAGGTGACACCTTTAACATAACCATGTCATCGATTTGAAACTTTAAATGTTGTCTTCAAACGTCGGCATAACTCTTTTGATGACTTCGGGCCGTCTTTAGCCTTTCTTTGATTCGCACAATCTTTTCGGTAGTCTCGTGAATGAACTCGGGACCAGTTAACTGGCGGTCACCTACTTCATTCCAACAAATCGGTAATCTACACTTTCTCCCATAAAGTGCTTCAAATGGTGGTACGTTGATGCTTGAGTGATAACTGTTATTGTAAGAGAACTCAGCTAATGGTAAGAATCGATCCCATCCTTTACCAAAATCGATCACACATGCTTGCAACATGTCTTCCAACATTTGTATTGTTCTTTCACTTTGTCCGTCATTTTAGGGGTGGTATGCAGTACTCATATCTAGTTGCATTGCCAAAGCTTCTTGCAAAGATTTCCAAAATCTTGATATAAATCAGCTATCACGGTCGGATATTATTGAAATTGGCACTCCATGCCTTGACACAACTTCTTTCAAGTATACTTGTGCAAGTTTCTCCATTTTGTCGATTTCTCTAATCAGTAAGAAATGAGCAAACTTTGTTAGGCGGTCAACTATCACCCAAATGGTATCATAACCGCTTGCCGTCTTGGGTAACTTCGTGATAAAATTCATGGTAATACGTTCCCACTTCCACTCAGGAATCTCTGGTTGTTGCAATAATCTAAAAGGTCTTTGATGCTCGGCTTTGACTTTAGAATAAGTCAAACAGGCTCCAACATAAGTAGCAATATCCGCTTTCATTCCAGGCCACCAATATAACATTTTCAAGTCATGGTACATTTTTTCGGCTCCTGGTGAATCGAATATCTTGTCTTATGTGCTTCATTTAGCACCAACTTTCTCAATCCTTCAGCTTTTGGTACCCAAATTTGTCCTGTGAAGTATCGAGTCTCATCACCTTTAACTTCAAATTGCTTCTCCAACCCTTTGATAGATTCATCCCTCACGTTTTCTTCCTTAAGTGCTTCGAGTTGTGCATCTCAAATTTGTGACGTGAGGTTTGTATGAACTACCATATTTAGTGCGTGTACTCGTAGTGGGTTAGCTCTTGCCTTTCGGCTTAGAGCATCTGCAACTACATTCGCCTTTCCAGGATGGTAACGGATTTCGTAGTCATAATCATTCAATAGCTCCACCCAACGTCGTTGCCTCATGTTGAGTTACTTTTGATTCAAGATGTGTTGTAGGCTTTTGTGATCGGTAAAGATCGTGTATTTAGTTCCATACAAGTAGTGTCTCCACATTTTGAGTGCAAAGGCAACAGCTCTAAGTTCCAAATCATGAGTGGTATAGTTTTGCTCATGTATTTTCAATTGGCGTGATGCATAAGCTATGACTTTTTGTCGTTGCATCAAAACACAACCAACTCCTTGGCGCGAAGCATCATAATACACGATGAAGTCAACATTCCCTTCAGTCAATGATACAATAGGTGCGGAGGTTAACTTCTGCTTCAATAGTTGAAAACCGGTTTCTTGCTCATTTGACCATACATACTTCTTGCCTTTGTAAGTTAGTGCAGTCAATGGTCGAGCAATCCTTGAGAAATCTTCAATGAATCTTCGATAGTAACCAGCAAGTCCTAAGAATTGGCGTACTTGTGTCGGTGTTTTTTGCACTTCCCAATTCTTAATTGCATCAATTTTCGTCGGGTCCACTTGAATTCCTTGATTACTAACAACGTGACCAAGAAATTGCACTTTTGATAGCCAAAACTCACATTTAGAGAATTTTGCATACAACTTCTCTTTCTCCAATAACTCCAGTAGTAACCTTAAGTGTTGCTCATATTCTTCTCTACTCTTCGAGTACACCAAGATGTCATCTATGAATACGATAACAAACTTGTCCAAGTAGGGTTTGCATACTCGATTCATGAGATCCATGAACACAGCAGGTGCGTTTGTTAGACCTAATGGCATCACTAAAATTTCGTAATGACCATAACGTGTTCTAAACGCAGTCTTCGAGATGTCTTCTTTCTTGACCCTCAATTGATGATATCCGGACCTTAAATCAATCTTCGAATACACGGAACATCCTTGAAGTTGGTTGAATAAGTCATCAATTCTTGGTAACGGGTATCTATTCTTGATTGTCAACTTGTTCAACTCTCTATAGTCTATACACATGCGTAGAGATCCATCCTTCTTCTTGACAAAAAGAATTGGAGCTCCCAACGGTGATGAGCTTGGTCAAATAAACCCCTTATAAAATAGTTCTTGCAATTGGTTCGACAACTCCTTTAATTCAGATGGTGCTAATCTATAAGGTGATTTAGCAACATGTGAAGCTCTGTGCATTAAGTCGATTTTAAATTCCACAGATTGATGAGGTGTAAGTCCAGGAAGTTCTTCGGGAAAGATATTTAGGAAATCCCTAACAATGGGTACATCTTCTATTCGTTTCTCTTCGGGTTCAATCTCCTTTACGTGCACTAGGATAGCATGGTATCCTTTCCTCAAGTATTTTTGTGCCTTCATGCACGAGATCAGGTTCAATTTCACGCCAGTTCTATCTCCATAAATCATCATCGTTTCCTCACTATCTAAGGGTATACGAATGTCTTTCTCGACACACGTGACTTTGGCTTTATTCTTGGACAACCAATCCATTCCCACGACTACGTCAAAACTTTCTAATTCTATAGGCATAAGGTCCACCAAAAATGGTTTACCTTCTAAGTATAAAGTGCAGTCTTTATAGATTTTATCGGCCTTCATGAGCTTTCTATTTATGAGTTCTATACAATACTTAGTATCTAAGGATTTTTGGGTCTTATCAATCATGCAACTAAGTTCTTTAGATATGAAGCTTTTGTTGGCACCACAGTCAAGCAGTACAGAAACAATATGATTGTTGAGTAAAAACGTACCGGTGACTATTTCAGGGTCCTCACGAGTTTCATACGCATTGATGTTGAAAGCTCTTCCTTGTGATTTCTTATTTGTCTTCTTATTAGGACAAGCATTCCTAAAATGACCCTTTGTCCACATTCATAGAAGGCCATGGGTGTAGTAGTAGTAGTAGCAGCAGCAAGATCTTTTACCCAACAGTTTTTAGCTAAGTGCCCCACCTTCAGGCACTTATCACAACTCATAGTACATTTTCCCAAATGATGTCGCTCACACCTTTGACAATAAGGAAACTTTCCCTTATAGCCTTTAGCGGATTCTCCAGCAGTACCTTTAGAAACATCTTGCCTCTTGTACGGTTGTTGGTTAGAGTTCCCGACCCACTTTCTCTTTCCTTCAGTGGATTTTACTTCAGTAGTAGCATTGTTTTTCTCATATAGAATGAGTTGATCCGTGAGATTGCATGCCATACTAATAGCTTCTTGTATGGTTGCTGGCTTTGAAGAAGTGATATTTCCTTGAATGTCATCAGATAGTCCATGAACATAGCGCTCAATCCTCTTGTATTCGGGAGTAACCATGGTAGGACACATGAGAGCGAGCTCCAGGAATCGAGTGTTGTAGCTTGTAATGTCGGTGCCCACCATTTTCAAATTCCAAAAGTCAGATTCCATCTTTTGGATTTCATTTCGAGGACAGTATTCCTCGATCATCAAACGCTTAAGTTCTTCCCATGGGGTGGCATAAGCAGCATCTAGACCTCTAGCTTATGAAAATGTATTCCACAAAATTAAAGCTCTTTCTAGCAGAGTACCACTTGCATACTTCACTTGATCAGCCACCGTATAATTACTCATGCGAAAAACTGACTCTATCTTCTCGAACCAACGGGTAACGGGTCCTTCCGTACCTTTAAAGCTTAGTGGCTTGCATGCCATGTGAAATGTCCCGTTCTTATTGATTAAAAACGTTCCATATTAATTGATTTCGTTGCGAGGTTTTGACCTCTATATGAGACGTTTTTCAAAGACTGCATTCATTTTTAAAACAAACCATTACCTTTATTTCATAAATAAAGGTTTAAAAAGCTTTACGTAGATTATCAAATAATGATAATCTAAAATATCCTGTTTACACACGACCATTACATAATGGTTTACAATACAAATATGTTACATCGAAATCAGTTTCTTGAATGCAGTTTTTACACAATATCATACAAACATGGACTCCAAATCTTGTCCTTATTTTAGTATGCAACAGCGGAAGCTCTTAATATTCACCTGAGAATAAACATGCTTTAAACGTCAACAAAAATGTTGGTGAGTTATAGGTTTAACCTAAATATATCAAATCGTAACAATAGACCACAAGATTTCATATTTCAATACACATCCCATACATAGAGATAAAAATCATTCATATGGTGAACACCTGGTAACCGACATTAACAAGATGCATATATAAGAATATCCCCATCATTCCGGGACACCCTTCGGATATGATATAAATTTCGAAGTACTAAAGCATCCGGTACTTTGGATGGGGCTTGTTAGGCCCAATAGATCTATCTTTAGGATTCGCGTCAATTAGGGTGTCTGTTCCCTAATTCTTAGATTACCAGACTTAATAAAAAGGGGCATATTCGATTTCGATAATTCAACCATAGAATGTAGTTTCACTTACTTGTGTCTATTTTGTAAATTATTTATAAAACCTGCATGTATTCTCATCCCAAAATATTAGATTTTAAAAGTGGGACTATAACTCACTTTCACAGATTTTTTACTTCGTCGAGAAGTAAGACTTGGCCACTGTTGATTCACGAACCTATAACAATATATACATATATATTAAAGTATGTTCAAAATATATTTACAACACTTTTAATATATTTTGATGTTTTAAGTTTATTAAGTCAGCTGTCCTCGTTAGTAACCTACAACTAGTTGTCCACAGTTAGATGTACAGAAATAAATCGATAAATATTATCTTGAATCAATCCACGACCCAGTGTATACGTATCTCAGTATTGATCACAACTCAAACTATATATATTTTGGAATCAACCTCAACCCTGTATAGCTAACTTCAACATTCACATATAGAGTGTCTATGGTTGTTCCGAAATATATATAGATGTGTCGACATGATAGGTCGAAACATTGTATACGTGTCTATGGTATCTCAAGATTACATAATATACAATACAAGTTGATTAAGTTATGGTTGGAATAGATTTGTTACAAATTTTCACGTAGCTAAAATGAGAAAAATTATCCAATCTTGTTTTACCCATAACTTCTTCATTTTAAATCCGTTTTGAGTGAATCAAATTGCTATGGTTTCATATTGAACTCTATTTTATGAATATAAACAGAAAAAGTATAGGTTTATAGTCGGAAAAATAAGTTACAAGTCGTTTTTGTAAAGGTAATCATTTCAGTCGAAAGAACGACGTCTAGATGACCATTTTAGAAAATATACTTCCACTTTGAGTTTAACCATAATTTTTGGATATAGTTTCATGTTCATAATAAAAATCATTTTCTCAGAATAACAACTTTTAAATCAAAGTTTATCATAGTTTTTAATTAACTAACCCAAAACAGCCCGCGGTGTTACTACGACGGCGTAAATCTGGTTTTACGTTGTTTTTCGTGTTTCCAGGTTTTAAATCATTAAGTTAGCATATCATATAGATATAGAACATGTGTTTAGTTAATTTTAAAAGTCAAGTTAGAAGGATTAACTTTTGTTTGCGAACATGTTTAGAATTAACTAAACTATGTTCTAGTGATTACGAGTTTAAACCTTCGAATAAGATAGTTTTATATATATGAATCGAATGATGTTATGAACATCATTACTACCTCAAGTTTAGTAGGTAAACCTACTGAAAGTGACAAGAAATGATCTAGCTTCAAAGGATCTTGGATGGCTTGAAAGTTCTTGAAGTAGGATCATGACACAAAAACAAGTTCAAGTAAGATTTTTACTCGAATTAAGATAGTTTATAGTTATAGAAATTGAATCAAAGTTTGAATATGAATATTACCTTGAATAAGAAAGATAACCTACTGTATATAACAAAGGTTTCTTGATCTTAGATGATTACTTGGAATGGATTAGAAAGCTTGGAAGTAAATTAGTAAACTTGAAGGGATTTTTGAAGTGTTCTTCCTATGATGATTATAGCTTGATTCTTGAAGTGATTTTTGATGAAGATGATGATTAACTACTGAAAAAATACGTTCATAATAGAGTGTGTGTGTGTGTGTGTTGAGAGAGAATTAGAAAGAGAATTGGAAGTGAAATGGAGTGAATGATGAGTGGTAATTGTTGAGTGGTGAGTGGGGTTAAAAGGAGTTCTAGTTAGTTGACTAGCTCATGGTAGAAGTTAAAATTGATTAGTCATACATGACATAATCAAGAGTAGAATCCCATGCTAGTTCCTATTGGTATATACCCATAGTAAGTACGTTTTGAAGCTGTGTATAATACGGGTAAGAATACGACTAGAATTCTTGATGAAAGAAAAGAATGGGAAAGTAACTGTAACCATTTTCGTTAAGTATGAGTGTTTTGATATATGTCTTGAAGTCTTCCAAAAGTATTTTAATACATCTAAATACACTACATGTATATACATTTTAACTGAGTCGTTAAGTCATCGTTAGTCGTTACATGTAAGTGTTGTTTTGAAACCTTTAAGTTAACGATCTCAATTAATGTTGTTAACCCATTGTTTATTATATCTAATGAGATGTTAAATTATTATATTATCATGATATTATGATATATTAATATATCTTAATATGATATATATACATTTAAATGTCATTACAACGATAATCGTTACATATATGTCTCGTTTCGAAATCCTTAAGTTAGTAGTCTTGTTTATATGTATATAACTCATTGTTAATATAATTATAGAGATACTTACTTATCATAATCTCATGTTAACCATATGTATATCCATATATATATCGTCATGTTGTTTTTACAAGTTTTAACGTTCGTGAATCGCCGGTCAACTTGGGTGGTCAATTGTCTATATGAAACATATTTCAATTAATCAAGTCTTAACAAGTTTGATTCCTTAACATGTTGGAAACATTTAATCATGTAAATATCAATCTCAATTAATATATATAAACATGGAAAAGTTCGGGTCACTACAGTACCTACCCGTTAAATAAATTTCGTCCCGAAATCTTAAGATGTTGAAGGTGTTGACGAATCTTCTGGAAATAGATGCGGGTATTTCTTCTTCATCTGATCTTCATGCTCCCAGGTGAACTCGGGTCCTCTACGAGCATTCCATCGAACCTTAACAATTGGTATCTTGTTTTGCTTAAGTCTTTTAACCTCACGATCCATTATTTCGACGGGTTCTTCGATGAATTGGAGTTTTTCGTTGATTTGGATTTCATCTAACGAAATAGTGAGATCTTCTTTAGCAAAACATTTCTTCAAATTCGAGACGTGGAAAGTGTTATGTACAGCCGCGAGTTGTTGAGGTAACTCAAGTCGGTAAGCTACTGGTCCGACACGATCAATAATCTTGAATGGTCCAATATACCTTGGATTTAATTTCCCTCGTTTACCAAATCGAACAACGACTTTCCAAGGTGCAACTTTAAGCATGACCATCTCTCCAATTTCAAATTCTATATCTTTTCTTTTAATGTCAGCGTAGCTCTTTTGTCGACTTTGGGCGGTTTTCAACCGTTGTTGGATTTGGATGATCTTCTCGGTAGTTTCTTGTATAATCTCCGGACTCGTAATCTGTCTATCCCCCACTTCACTCCAACAAATCGGAGACCTGCACTTTCTACCATAAAGTGCTTCAAACGGCGCCATCTCAATGCTTGAATGGTAGCTGTTGTTGTAGGAAAATTCTGCTAACGGTAGATGTCGATCCCAACTGTTTCCGAAATCAATAACACATGCTCGTAGCATGTCTTCAAGCATTTTTATCGTCCTTTCGCTCTGCCCATCAGTTTGTGGATGATAGGCAGTACTCATGTCTAGACGAGTTCCTAATGCTTGCTGTAATGTCTGCCAGAATCTTGAAATAAATCTGCCATCCCTATCAGAGATAATAGAGATTGGTATTCCATGTATGGAGACGACTTCCTTCAAATACAGTCGTGCTAACTTCTCCATCTTGTCATCTTCTCTTATTGGCAGGAAGTGTGCTGATTTGGTGAGACGATCAACTATTACCCAAATAGTATCAAAACCACTTGCAGTCCTTGGCAATTTAGTGATGAAATCCATGGTAATGTTTTCCCATTTCCATTCAGGGATTTCGGGTTGTTGAAGTAGACCTGATGGTTTCTGATGCTCAGCTTTGACCTTAGAACACGTCAAACATTCTCCTACGTATTTAGCAACATCGGCTTTCATACCCGGCCACCAAAAATGTTTCTTGAGATCCTTGTACATCTTCCCTGTTCCAGGATGTATTGAGTATCTGGTTTTATGAGCTTCTCTAAGTACCATTTCTCTCATATCTCCAAATTTTGGTACCCAAATCCTTTCAGCCCTATACCGGGTTCCGTCTTCCCGAATATTAAGATGCTTCTCCGATCCTTTGGGTATTTCATCCTTTAAATTTCCCTCTTTTAAAACTCCTTGTTGCGCCTCCTTTATTTGAGTTGTAAGGTTATTATGAATCATTATATTCATAGATTTTACTCGAATGGGTTCTCTGTCCTTCCTGCTCAAGGCATCGGCTACCACATTTGCCTTCCCCGGGTGGTAACGAATCTCAAAGTCATAATCATTCAACAATTCAATCCACCTAAGCTGCCTCATATTTAGTTGTTTTTGATTAAATATGTGTTGAAGACTTTTGTGGTCGGTATATATAATACTTTTGACCCCATATAAGTAGTGCCTCCAAGTCTTTAATGCAAAAACAACCGCTCCTAATTCCAAATCATGCGTCGTATAATTTTGTTCGTGAATCTTCAATTGTCTAGACGCATAAGCAATCACCTTCGTTCGTTGCATTAATACACAACCGAGACCTTGCTTTGATGCATCACAATAAATCACAAAATCATCATTCCCTTCAGGCAATGACAATATAGGTGCCGTAGTTAGCTTTTTCTTCAATAACTGAAACGCTTTTTCTTGTTCATCATTCCATTCAAATTTCTTCCCTTTATGCGTTAATGCAGTCAAGGGTTTTGCTATTCTGGAAAAGTCTTGGATGAACCTTCTGTAGTAACCAGCTAGTCCTAAAAACTGGCGTATGTGTTTCGGAGTTTTCGGGGTTTCCCACTTTTTAACAGTTTCTATCTTTGCCGGATCCACCTTAATACCTTCTTTGTTCACTATGTGACCGAGAAATTGAACTTCTTCCAACCAAAATGCACACTTTGAAAACTTAGCGTACAATTCTTCCTTCCTCAATACTTCTAACACCTTTCTCAAATGTTCACCGTGTTCTTGGTCATTCTTTGAGTAAATAAGTATGTCATCAATGAAAACAATGACAAACTTGTCAAGGTATGGTCCACACACTCGGTTCATAAGGTCCATGAACACAGCTGGTGCATTAGTTAAACCAAACGGCATGACCATAAACTCGTAATGACCGTAACGTGTTCTGAAAGCAGTCTTTGGAATATCATCTTCTTTCACCCGCATTTGATGATACCCGGAACGTAAGTCAATCTTTGAATAAACAGACGAGCCTTGTAGTTGATCAAATAAGTCATCGATTCTCGGTAGTGGGTAGCGGTTCTTGATGGTAAGTTTGTTCAACTCTCGGTAGTCGATACACAACCTGAATGTACCATCTTTCTTCTTGACAAACAAAACAGGAGCTCCCCACGGTGATGTGCTTGGTCGAATGAAACCACGCTCTAAAAGTTCTTGTAATTGGCTTTTCAGTTCTTTCATCTCGCTGGGTGCGAGTCTGTAAGGAGCACGAGCTATTGGTGCAGCTCCTGGTACAAGATCTATTTGAAATTCAACGGATCGATGTGGGGGTAATCCCGGTAATTCTTTCGGAAATACATCGGAAAATTCTTTTGCGATGGGAACATCATTGATGCTCTTTTCTTCAGTTTGTACTTTCTCGACGTGTGCTAGAACAGCATAGCAACCTTTTCTTATTAGTTTTTGTGCCTTCAAATTACTAATAAGATGTAGCTTCGTGTTGCCCTTTTCTCCGTACACCATTAAGGGTTTTCCTTTTTCTCGTATAATGCGAATTGCATTTTTGTAACAAACGATCTCTGCTTTCACTTCTTTCAACCAGTCCATACCGATTATCACATCAACACTCCTTAACTCTGCTGGTATCAAGTCAATCTTAAATGTTTCGCTAACCAGTTTAATTTCTCGATTCCGACATATATTATCTGCTGAAATTAATTTACCATTTGCTAATTCGAGTAAAAATTTACTATCCAAAGGCGTCAATGGACAACTTAATTTAGCACAAAAATCTCTACTCATATAGCTCCTATCCGCACCCGAATCAAATAAAACGTAAGCAGATTTATTGTCAATAAGAAACGTACCCGTAACAAGCTCCGGGTCTTCCTGTGCCTCTGCCGCATTAATATTGAAAACTCTTCCGCGGCCTTGTCCATTCGTGTTCTCCTGGTTCGGGCAATTTCTAATAATGTGGCCCGGTTTTTCACATTTATAACAAACTACATTGGCATAACTTCCTCCGACACTACTTGCTCCGCCATTACTCGTTCCGACACCATTTGTTCCTTTCGTTCTATTAACCCCTGGTCCATAGACCTCACACTTCGCCACGCTATGACCATTTCTTTTACACTTGTTGCAAAATTTGGTGCAGAACCCCGAGTGATACTTTTCACACCTTTGGCATAGCTGCTTCTGATTGTTGTTGTTGTTGCGGTTATTATTGTTGTTGGGATGATTGTTGTAGTTGCTGTTGTTGTTGTTGTTGTTGTTGTTGTTGTTGTTGGGCCGTTTGTTGTAGTTGCGATTGATGTTGCGATTGTTGGGATAATCGTTGCGATTAATGTTGTAATTGCTGTTGTTGTTGTATTGGTGATTCTTATCACCGTTTTCCTCCCACTTTCTTTTGACTTGCTTCACATTGGCCTCTTCAGCAGTCTGTTCTTTAATTCTTTCTTCAATCTGGTTCACTAGTTTGTGAGCCATTCTACATGCCTGTTGTATGGAGGTGGGCTCGTGTGAACTTATATCTTCTTGGATTCTTTCCGGTAATCCTTTCACAAAGGCGTCGATCTTCTCTTCCTCATCTTCGAATGCTCCCGGACACAATAGGCACAATTCTGTGAATCGTCTTTCGTACGTGGTAATATCAAATCCTTGGGTTCGTAACCCTCTAAGTTCTGTCTTGAGCTTATTGACCTCGGTTCTGGGACGGTACTTCTCGTTCATCAAGTGCTTGAATGCTGACCATGGTAGTGCGTACGCATCGTCTTGTCCCACTTGCTCTAGATAGGTATTCCACCATGTTAATGCAGAACCTGTGAAGGTATGCGTAGCGTACTTTACTTTGTCCTCTTCAGTACACTTACTTATGACAAACACCGATTCGACCTTCTCAGTCCACCGTTTCAATCCGATCGGTCCTTCGGTTCCATCAAATTCCAAAGGTTTGTAGACAGTGAATTCTTTGTAGGTGCATCCTACACGATTTCCTGTACTGCTAGATCCAAGGTTATTGTTGGTATGTAGCGCAGCCTGTACTGCGGCTATGTTTGAAGCTAGAAAAGTACGGAATTCCTCTTCATTCATATTCACGGTGTGTCGAGTAGTCGGTGCCATTTCCTTCAAAATAGTCAAATGGAACAAGTTAATCATACAGAATATTAAGAGTAGTTAATAGTATTTCGTAGCATAATATGAACTCATTTATAAAAGCTTTTTCTTCATATTAGCGTTTTATAAGTTTAAATTCGGGTAGTACCTACCCGTTAAGTTCATACTTAGTAGCTAATATACAATTCAACTACTACAATTCTATATGAAAAACTGATTATAATAATATTTCGCGTTCAAACTTTTATACAATATTTTACAAACTTAAAATACCGCTTATTTTACATAAAGCATGAAATATAGCACACAATAACTTTGATACAAGATAGTTGTGAAGATAATTCTAGCTAGTACACAAGTCGTTCAGCAAAGACAATAAAGACACGTAATTCATACGTCCAGAAACAAGTCATGCATTCTGGTTTTACTAGGACTACTTCCCATCCTTGGTCTTGTGGAACATAACCGTTATGGCCGTTGATAAGACAGCGTGTTGTAACGTCGTCAAAGGGACGAGAGTTATGTAATGTCCAACAGTCCCGTAACAATCTAAAAACCTCATTTCTTACCCCAATTACCGACTCCGTCACTTGTGGGAATGTTTTGTTTAATAGTTGTAGCCCGATGTTCTTGTTCTCACTTTGGTGAGAAGCGAACATTACTAATCCGTAAGCATAACATGCTTCTTTATGTTGCATGTCAGCCGCTTTTTCTAAATCACGAAGTCCAATATTCGGATATATTGAGTCAAAATAATTTCTTAACCCATTGCGTAAAATAGCATTTGGGTTCCCCGCAATATATGCGTCAAAGTAAACACATCGTAACTTATGGATTTCCCAATGTGATATCCCCCATCTTTCGAACGAAAGCCTTTTATAAACCAAGGAATTCTTGGAACGTTCTTCGAATGTCTTACAAACTGATCTCGCCTTAAATAGTTGTGCCGAAGAATTCTAACCGACTCTAGACAAGATTTCATCAATCATGTCTCTGGGTAGGTCTCTTAAAATATTGGGTTGTCTATCCATTTTGTGTTTTTATACTGTAAAATAGACAAGAGTTAGATTCATAAAAAAAAAAACTTATTAATACAAGCAATTTTTACATATATCATAAAGCATAAGCACACTATATTACATATATTACACCACACGAATACAACTATCTTATTCTGACTCGCTTGTTTCTTCTTCTTCGGTTTTGGTTCGTTTTGCCAAGTTTCTAGGGATATATGATGTTCCCCTAATACGAGCCATCGTTTTCCACATTGGTTTAGAAAAACCTGGTGGTTTAGAGGTTCCCGGGTCATTGTTACAACTTAAGGACTTCGGGGGTTGACGATACATATAAAGTTCATCGGGGTTGGAATTAGATTTCTCTATTTTTATGCCCTTTCCCTTATTATTTTCTTTTGCCTTTTTAAATTCAGTTGGGGTAATTTCTATAACATCATCGGAATTCTTGTCAGAATCCGATTCATCGGAGAATTGGTAATCCTCCCAATATTTTGCTTCCTTAGCGGAAACACCATTGACCATAATTAACCTTGGTCGGTTGGTTGAGGATTTTCTTTTACTTAACCATTTTATTATTTCCCCCACTGGTTCTATTTCTTCATCCGGTTCCGATTCTTCTTCCGGTTCTGATTCTTCTTCCGGTTCCGACTCTTCTTCCGGTTCCTCTTCGGGAACTTATGAATCAGTCCACGAATAATTCCAATTTACATTTGACTCTTCATTATTATTAGGTGAGTCAATGGGACTTGTTCTAGAGGTAGACATCTATCACATAATATCAAACGCGTTAAGAGATTAATATATCACATAATATTCACATGTTAAAAATATATAGTTTCCAACAAAATTTGTTAAGCAATCATTTTTCAAGTAAACACGGTTGAAGTCCAGACTCACTAATGCATCCTAACAAACTCTATAAGACACACTAATGCAAAATTCTGGTTCTCTAAGACCAACGCTCTGATACCAACTGAAATGTCCCGTTCTTATTGATTAAAAACGTTCCATATTAATTGATTTCGTTGCGAGGTTTTGACCTCTATATGAGACGTTTTTCAAAGACTGCATTCATTTTTAAAACAAACCATAACCTTTATTTCATAAATAAAGGTTTAAAAAGCTTTATGTAGATTATCAAATAATGATAATCTAAAATATCCTGTTTACACACGACCATTACATAATGGTTTACAATACAAATATGTTACATCGAAATCAGTTTCTTGAATGCAGTTTTTACACAATATCATACAAACATGGACTCCAAATCTTGTCCTTATTTTAGTATGCAACAGCGGAAGCTCTTAATATTCACCTGAGAATAAACATGCTTTAAACATCAACAAAAATGTTGGTGAGTTATAGGTTTAACCTAAATATATCAAATCGTAACAATAGACCACAAGATTTCATATTTCAATACACATCCCATACATAGAGATAAAAATCATTCATATGGTGAACACCTGGTAACCGACATTAACAAGATGCATATATAAGAATATCCCCATCATTCCGGGACACCCTTCGGATATGATATAAATTTCGAAGTACTAAAGCATCCGGTACTTTGGATGGGGCTTGTTAGGCCCAATAGATCTATCTTTAGGATTCGCGTCAATTAGGGTGTCTGTTCCCTAATTCTTAGATTACCAGACTTAATAAAAAGGGGCATATTCGATTTCGATAATTCAACCATAGAATGTAGTTTCACTTACTTGTGTCTATTTTGTAAATTATTTATAAAACCTGCATGTATTCTCATCCCAAAATATTAGATTTTAAAAGTGGGACTATAACTCACTTTCACAGATTTTTTACTTCGTCGAGAAGTAAGACTTGGCCACTGTTGATTCACGAACCTATAACAATATATACATATATATTAAAGTATGTTCAAAATATATTTACAACACTTTTAATATATTTTGATGTTTTAAGTTTATTAAGTCAGCTGTCCTCGTTAGTAACCTACAACTAGTTGTCCACAGTTAGATGTACAGAAATAAATCGATAAATATTATCTTGAATCAATCCACGACCCAGTGTATACGTATCTCAGTATTGATCACAACTCAAACTATATATATTTTGGAATCAACCTCAACCCTGTATAGCTAACTTCAACATTCACATATAGAGTGTCTATGGTTGTTCCGAAATATATATAGATGTGTCGACATGATAGGTCGAAACATTGTATACGTGTCTATGGTATCTCAAGATTACATAATATACAATACAAGTTGATTAAGTTATGGTTGGAATAGATTTGTTACAAATTTTCACGTAGCTAAAATGAGAAAAATTATCCAATCTTGTTTTACCCATAACTTCTTCATTTTAAATCCGTTTTGAGTGAATCAAATTGCTATGGTTTCATATTGAACTCTATTTTATGAATATAAACAGAAAAAGTATAGGTTTATAGTCAGAAAAATAAGTTACAAGTCGTTTTTGTAAAGGTAGTCATTTCAGTCGAAAGAACGACGTCTAGATGACCATTTTAGAAAACATACTTCCACTTTGAGTTTAACCATAATTTTTGGATATAGTTTCATGTTCATAATAAAAATCATTTTCTCAGAATAACAACTTTTAAATCAAAGTTTATCATAGTTTTTAATTAACTAACCCAAAACAGCCCGCGGTGTTACTACGACGGCGTAAATCTGGTTTTACGTTGTTTTTCGTGTTTCCAGGTTTTAAATCATTAAGTTAGCATATCATATAGATATAGAACATGTGTTTAGTTAATTTTAAAAGTCAAGTTATAAGGATTAACTTTTGTTTGCGAACAAGTTTAGAATTAACTAAACTATGTTCTAGTGATTACGAGTTTAAACCTTCGAATAAGATAGTTTTATATATATGAATCGAATGATGTTATGAACATCATTACTACCTCAAGTTTAGTAGGTAAACCTACTGAAAGTGACAAGAAATGATCTAGCTTCAAAGGATCTTGGATGGCTTGAAAGTTCTTGAAGTAGGATCATGACACAAAAACAAGTTCAAGTAAGATTTTTACTCGAATTAAGATAGTTTATAGTTATAGAAATTGAATCAAAGTTTGAATATGAATATTACCTTGAATAAGAAAGATAACCTACTGTATATAACAAAGGTTTCTTGATCTTAGATGATTACTTGGAATGGATTAGAAAGCTTGGAAGTAAATTAGTAAACTTGAAGGGATTTTTGAAGTGTTCTTGAAGTGTTCTTCCTATGATGATTATAGCTTGATTCTTGAAGTGATTTTTGATGAAGATGATGATTAACTACTGAAAAATACGTTCATAATAGTGTGTGTGTGTGTGTTGAGAGAGAATTAGAAAGAGAATTGGAAGTGAAATGGAGTGAATGATGAGTGGTAATTGTTGAGTGGTGAGTGGGGTTAAAAGGAGTTCTAGTTAGTTGACTAGCTCATGGTAGAAGTTAAAATTGATTAGTCATACATGACATAATCAAGAGTAGAATCCCATGCTAGTTCCTATTGGTATATACCCATAGTAAGTACGTTTTGAAGCTGTGTATAATACGGGTAAGAATACGACTAGAATTCTTGATGAAAGAAAAGAATGGGAAAGTAACTGTAACCATTTTCGTTAAGTATGAGTGTTTTGATATATGTCTTGAAGTCTTCCAAAAGTATTTTAATACATCTAAATACACTACATGTATATACATTTTAACTGAGTCGTTAAGTCATCGTTAGTCGTTACATGTAAGTGTTGTTTTGAAACCTTTAAGTTAACGATCTCAATTAATGTTGTTAACCCATTGTTTATTATATCTAATGAGATGTTAAATTATTATATTATCATGATATTATGATATATTAATATATCTTAATATGATATATATACATTTAAATGTCATTACAACGATAATCGTTACATATATGTCTCGTTTCGAAATCCTTAAGTTAGTAGTCTTGTTTATATGTATATAACTCATTGTTAATATACTTATAGAGATACTTACTTATCATAATCTCATGTTAACCATATGTATATCCATATATATATCGTCATGTCATTTTTACAAGTTTTAACGTTCGTGAATCGCCGGTCAACTTGGATGGTCAATTGTCTATATGAAACATATTTCAATTAATCAAGTCTTAACAAGTTTGATTCCTTAACATGTTGGAAACATTTAATCATGTAAATATCAATCTCAATTAATATATATAAACATGGAAAAGTTCGGGTCACTACACCATGAACTCTTTGTAGGTACAACCATTTCTTCCACCCGAACCTCCGGGAAAGGCAGCTAATGTCGCAGTAACTTATTCGTTGATCATCCTGTTTAATTCAGCGGGAGTGTAGGTGCGAGGTCTTTCAGTCATTGTTCTTCAAAAGAAATGGTTTAACAGAGGTTAATTAGGTTCTAATGCATTATATATAGGTTCTTAGTTATAGATTAACATCAAGAGTAAGTTACAGGTTAGAATAATATAATAAGGCATTTATATAGGTTCTAAGTTATAGATTAGGTTCTAATGCATCCTACGGGTAGACACACTAATGCAACCTAATTTCCTATAACCAGAGCTCTGATACCAACTATAACACCCCGTAAAAATGCAGCTTGACGTGGTGTGTTACATTTGAGGTCAAAGTCTAGTCGACGCACTATATGCAACGTTTTCAAAAAGTAGCATTCATTTATTTAACGAAAAATTATAGTAACCAAGTCTTACAACGCTTGACAAAACTGTCAAGTAAAACCAAAGTAAATGTATTTAAACAATAATGTAAAGAAAATATGAATGCTAATATGATAGTTTCAAAAGACTCCATCGATGCCATGCTTGACCTCTACACAGTCTCTTGGTTTGCGGAAGCTAGCTACAGTCACTCACCTGAGAATAACATGCTAAAAATTCAACACAATGGTTAAGTGAATTCATAGGTTTAAAGTTATGTAATGTATGCATAGACCACGAGATTTCAGTTTAAAACAATATTAAAAGTAGTGTATACAATCATGAGCACTCGAATTATGAAGCTTAACACCTGCATGTGATAACTCACACGTCTTCTTTTACCCTATCACAGCGTATACCGTCCAAGTATACAGTTATGAAGTAACATGCACCTCCGTTAAGTTTGAGGTGGGGTTTGTCAAAACTCGATAGATCTATCCATATGATTCGCGTATGATTAACATATTCGAGCTAAGGGATTTTTGGACTGTAATTCATGTGACACCGGTTTAAGTTACTCGTGCCTACGTTGTAAAACAGTTGTAAAGAAGCAAGTATTCTCTTCCCAATAGTTTAAAACAGTTGTAAAGAAATAGAAAAGTTGGGACTATGAACTCACCTTAAAGCAAAGCAGTTATAGTATAACCAAAGTATTCAACTTGCAGTCTAAAGTAGTCAACTTATATCAATAGGGTTTGGTTAGTCTTGGATCATTGGCATCATCATCTTAATAATCATTGTTTTTCGTTGCTTAAGTGTTTCTCAATAATTTTTCTTGGTTATATGAGTTCCTTACTAGGATTCGTATGTTTACTAAGTTCACGATTAGTTGTTATACAACTAGGCGTAACGATTTCGGTTGTTATCAAGTAAGCCAAGGGATGACCAGATGTAACCGGGGGTCAGGATCTTTCACTTGGACTATAAGTCAACAACCTTTCGTTTAATCCAAAACCATATTCCCATAATGGTAACCTAGACATCATCTACTCATGACCGTAAGTAGCGGTGAAATTCGTAAGAGTTGTATGTTATCCGTATTATTATATATATAATGTGTACATTGTATATTATATATGTTTGTACAATAATATCTCACATATGTATTTAGTTAATATATGAATGGTACACTAATAGTATATTAATCGTCATATATGTTCATTATATATATATATATATATATATATATATATATATATATATATATATATATATATATATAAGTGTTATTATAATTTGTACCATTATGTCTATATAATAATTTTAATAGTATAAGTTTTAGTAAAAACAAAATATGTATATATATCAATATGATTATTAGTTATAGTTACAATCTATGTTTTATAAATAATGTTTTATTAACCCTTGTTAAGTGTATGTATATATACATTTTAGTTCACACACATATAACTTTTATCTATTTATCTATATATTATATCTCATAAGTAAATAATATGTTAAATTGAATTTGTAAAAGCGACCAAACAACAGGGACCAGATGTGTAACTTAGAAAATTTCAATTCCATTGATCTCATTCTCATATACATACATGGGTAGATTAATTTTTAATATATCTATATATTTTTTTATTTTATTAACTTTTGTAAACTATTGATAGTCTAGGGACTGTATGTGTAACTTTTAAATAACTCCATCTTCTTTCTTTGTCTGTTACTCCACGCCAACACTAGAAAACAGAGCATCCATATATTTATTTTATTTTTTTTCTTTTAAGTTGTAAATTTAGAAGATACTTACGTAAATGTTTAATTCATATTCAACTTATATAACATTATAGCAACTTCAATATAGTGGTATTCAATGGCGAAGCCAGGAATTGAACATAGGGGTGGCTTACGTAATAAATGAATATTACGAAATAGTATTTTACAAAAATTGAACTTTGCGAAAATGTTGTCGGACACATCTTTTTTTCTTATAAGCTACAATATGTTATATTTTATTTCATTCACAATTTTTATGGTTAAAAAAGTTGTGACTAAATATATTAAATTAAGCAAAAAGAAGATCTATTTTAAATGAGGAGATCTTAAAGCAAGTAAGTATCCAATCTCATTTCTGTTCATCATAGACATATAAGCTTTTATATATGAGGAGTGATATTTTCACTTACATATTTTATAAAGTCACTTATTTTATGCATCGATAACTTATGCTATACAAGCAAATAATGTACAGAAAAAGTGTTTTTATAAAAAATTTAAGTGGATTTATAATATCCCTTTATATAACCTATCTAACATAAGAATTCATTAATTTGTATATATTATAAGACCATAGATATTCTTAATACGGAGTATATATATTTTATTTAAAATATGTACATATATTTAATGAATAATTCAACAAAAGATACTAGAGAGTATTAGATTACATTACATTATATATGTAAAATAAAAAGAATAGATAGAAGTCAATTATTGATTGATAAAAACTATTGAGTACTACGAGTATACGTAATAATATAAAAAGTAAGGAGAGACTAAATAGAAATTCATATAGTGGTGGGTGTGTTAAAAAGGAATAAAATAATAAAAAGGTGAAAAAGTATATAGTAAGTGTGGGAGTTCTAAGTTCTTGGACCACATATTTCTTATCTTCTCAAATTAACCTCTATCTTTTTGAAACTCCATGAAAACACATTTCAAGCTTTTAACCTCCATCAATTTCTAACAGATCTGATTTCACCTAAATCACTGGTAATGAGCAGCATATGGGCTCAATAGGGGATGCTCGGCACCCCAAAGCACCCCTATTGGCTCCGCCATTGGTGGTATTAAATAAGAGAAACTTAAGTTGTAAGTTATACCTTCAGGTTGAACGAAAGAGATGATCGAGTAGGGTTCGGAGATAGAGTCTGACAACAACAGCAGTATGTCGACAAGAAACAGCAGCAACCAGTCGAATTTTATGATGGTTTGGGACTCGTCGAACAACAACTAACACAAGTGGGTTTCGGTTTGTGATTTCAAAAACTGAGCCGAAGATGGTGGATCCGACCGTTGGGTTTTACTCGGCAACAGGAGGGCAGCAGAGAGGAGTTTTCGGTCGTGACTTTTGTTGTGAGCAAGAGAAAATTTGTGAATGATTTATGGGGTTTAGAAGGGTGTGTATATAGGCTTACTAATCATAATCATAAAAGGATTATAATTGTTAACGATAGTTCTAGAATCATGAATAAGGATTAGGATTAAAGAGTTTGAATAATGTTAGGAGTGTAGTTTAGGATGAGGAACCTTTTTACTTGTACTATGTATTATTTATTTTTAATAATTTAAGAGTGATGCATTGTGGTTATTGTTATAAATATTAAGTGGCTGACAACTTTTGTATATACAACCAAAAACATGTGAATTACATTTGGATAAATTGTGAAGCTGTACATGACTTTATGTAGTATAAATATCGGACGAATGTAAGCATATCGATACACCATTCTTGAAATATAGAATATTTGCTCTCTTCTTCACTCTTCTATAATATCAATATCAATAATATATTGTCAAGAATCAAGCCTTAAAAGGTAGTTATAAACTTCTAAACTTATAACACATTATCAGCACGAAGTGCTCGGTATAATCAAGGTTTATCTAAGCAAGCACAAGTCACTAATCAAGTTAAGAAATTCTTTAACGATATCTACTATTATTTATTAGTAAGGTAAATATTATTATCATCATAATTAAAATTATATTTCTGTAATCTAACTTTTATTAACTTCAATAACATTTATATTTATGTTATTTAAGTTATATATGGTCGGTTATACCGCCTGAATTATATTTCTGTAATCTAACTTTTATTAACTTCACTAACATTTATATTTATGTTATTTAAGTTATATATGGTCGGTTATACCGCCTGAATTATATTTCTGTAATCTAACTCTTATTAACTTCACTAACATTTATATTTATGTTATCTAACATTTATGATTACTTATGCAATTAATCATTATTTATTTCATGCATACTAATGTTTATTCTTAAAATTTATTATTTATGCATAATATGTTTATTCTCTTAATCTTCGTATTTATACTAAATGTATTTATACTAAATGTCTTTATAGTAATCGTATTTGTACTAATAAAATTCTTTTATTAAAATTATTATTAATACAACGTGTACATAACAGTCATTAACGTCAACTAACGATGTTACATCGGTCATATATACATAACGATTGTTAACGTCAACTGATGACGTTACAACGACTATATTTTTCAAATATAAAATAAACATCTCCGTTTTCACATTTTCACAAATCAATCTTCAATTTTTCAGATTACCACTCTCAAAAAAAAAAAATTTGTAAAGATGATTCACACAAGGATGATTTTTTCTATTGTATTTGTCATACTAACTATCATCATTATTGCTAATATACCACCGGGTGAACCTATATTCTATCATGCTCTTGTGATTTTATCATTTGTAATCATGCCATTATTCTGTTATTTGCTACTTATGAATTTAAAATGATTCTAATTTCATTTTATTATTTGTCTATGAATAGAAGTTGATTAGATTATGATTTATGTTGTTCATCTTTTTGATAATAGAAAATGTCGAATTTGAAAAGGCTTGAATTTGCTCATTTAGAATCAAGTGGGAACAACTACTTAACATGGATTATGAATGTAGAAAAACATCTCGAATCAATCGGTATTTTAGAAACCCTGAATGAAAATAACAATTGTTCCGAACAAGAGAAAGCAATAACAAGTATTTTTCTTAGCAAACATATTGACGAGTCCTTAGAATCTACATATTATATGATCGAAGATCCAAGTGTAATATGGAAAATACTCAAAGATAGATACGATATTAATTATCAAGAAATAACGGTGATCCATGAAAGAATAAGATTGAAGATGTTAGTAGACGCTATTATAAGAATCCAGGAGATTCTTATTAATGATCTGGTAACGTGGATCATCAGTCTAGTATTTCTTGAATACATGAACATCTTGTTTATCTCTACAAGTAAGTCCCAAAAAAAAAACGAGAGTGAATCTGTTAAAGAATCTTGATTAAATAAACCATGAGCTACCTTGAGACTTGAATGGTTTGAATTTTCTAAGATGCCTAGCTTGTTATGTATCACTCATAAATAAATGGTTTTAGACCATAACGCATATGTTTATTAAGTGTTATCTTTTATGTACTTCAGATTGTAACTTGTTTGCAGGTAATATAATTTGATTATCTTGCTGAAATATAATTCATTATTTGCTTATCTTATTTGAAGTTTTAGTATGAATCCTGCTTAAATACAACATCAATTAAATGGTAAAGACCTATGTATTACAGATAGTAGTAACATACACAATATGATCAAATCTAAAAAATATTTCATTGACTTAAATCAAATGAAGGAATTATAAATACTATATCAGGTCTTGCAAACTTGATATAAGGAATGGAAAAGGCAAAAATTCATATTACCAAATGGTACGAATTTTCTGATAAACAATGCTTTGTTTTCTCCCAAATCAAAGAGAAATTTGTTAAGTTTCTCTGATATATATCATAATGGATATGATTATCAGTCAATGTGTGATAACCCGTAAATTTCCGGCAAAATTTAAACAAAAATCTTTATATGATTTCATTTAACCTTGACTAATTCCGACGATTCACGAACAATTATTTGTAAATAATTACGCATTAATTTGATATATTAATATTATTATTATTAATATCCTTTTTAAACAAGATATCAATAATTAATATCTTTATTATCAGTATTGTTATTATGAATAAAAAAAAAATATTGACAAATATTCTTGGAAAAGTAGTAAATCAATTTGTTTATTTTAAAATAAAAATATAAAAAAAATTCCTTAAAATAAATATTTTTTTAATAAAATAAATAAATAAATTACTTTTTAATTAAAAATTATAATGGAAAAATACTTTTATTATTTTATTTTGTGCATTATCTCATGACCTAACATTTAATACTTTTGAATTTTAAAATCCCATTAAAAATTAAAATATTTCTTTTTTTTTAATTATTTTATTCTTTTTACCTAATTTTTTCAAGTATAAATACCCTTCATTTCTCATTCAAACTCACACCAAAATTTCTCTCATTCTCTCTTTAAAAAATTACTACTAGTAAGTATTCTTTTCTTACTTTTTACTTTTTATTTTTTACTTTTTACTTTTTACTTTTTACTTTCTACTATTTACTTCGGTTTATTATTTTTTTACCGAAACATGTAAATAATGTTATAAATTATATGCAATTAAAATTAAAATAAATAACATGTTATAATTAATAATATATGTTACTAAAAATTATAAAAGTATTTTTATGAATTAATATATAGGAGTTATAATTAAAATCGAATTAATGAATATATATGTATATACGCACCTAACGTGAAGGTTATAATTAAAGATAGCGTACAAAGACTACAAACATCACCGCTACTTGTGGCCTAGGGTGATCCTTGTTACCATTATGGGACGCTTGTGGATCTCGAATGCCAAGACTTAGATTCTGGTCAAGAGATCCTGGGCCGCTCGGTAACAATAGATCATTCGAGTGACTTGCATGTTAGCGACGAAGTTTGGGCGAGATTGTACAAAATCTTTGTTAAGAATTATAACCCGAACATTCTTAAACTAGAAGCTTACTATAAGTGGAAGTTTTTCATAAATAGTAGGTTTCCAAAAATAGAAACTTTTGAGAAATAGGAACTTTTCTCGAAAACCGTCACTGTCAATATAGTTGCTATATTAATAAACATACTTTATGTCAAGTTAGACATTAACTAATCAAACGTTATACCTCAAGGTTGATATCCAGATCACTTACTTGCTTTACTTTCCTTCTTGCGTGGAATACTTCAACTACTATTTAATGTGAGTTTCATATGATCCCTTTTACTCTTTACATTTTTGGGCTGAGAATACATGCGCAACTTTTATAACTGTTTTACACGTATCAACTATTAAACTGTGATATGTTGGGCTATGACTAGCAAGTCCCCAACCAACAAGTATAAACGATAACTTGTTACGGGGCAAACTTGAAAGTCTAGTCTAAATACAAGTACCAACTATTAAACTGTGATATGTTGGGCTACGACCAGCAAGTCCCCAACCGATAAGTATAAACGATAACTTGTTACGGGGCAAACTTGAAAGTCTAGTCTAAATATCAGTACCAACTGTTAAACTATGTTATACCCGGCTATGTCCGACTAAGTCCCTACAGTGATATTTTTAATTGCTGCGGCATTCTTAATTATTGGGGATAGGCCTATCGGGAGTAACGTCCCCAATACATTTGGCTAAGTCTTTGTATTACTTAATAATGAAATTAAAACGACAAGGACAGAACAACTTGTCACGGGGCAACAACGTTTAGTCTAAATATCGCGCACTGGCATAACTTTTGATCCTGCGGGAGATCAACTTTACAAACTAAATCTTGTGGTCTATATCTATTACTGAAATCATTATTTATTACAAACATATGAACTCACTCAACCTCGTGTTGACTTTTTAAGCATGTTTATTCTCAGGCACTTAAATATTGCTTCCGCTGTATATCTACTGCTTTGATGATGATTGCTTGCTATGCTTGGAGTCTTCATTACATATCATATCAATTAAAGACATATTTATCATCCGCTGCAAAACTCAACAAAACGTCTCATGTAGAGTCGTTCTCGTTTATACAACTGTGATTTGATATAATTAAGACACAAATACCCCAGGCCCTATCTGGAGGGTGTCACAGATTGGTATCAGAGCAGGTTGTTGTAGAGAACCAGGATTGCATTTTATGTGTGCCTTATACAATTAGGTACCTTAGCAATGTAGGACTACAACTTTCCTTGACCATAGTGCCTTTACTTGTTGCCTTTAACTGTTAAATACTGCACTATACTTTAGAAACTTTACTTATCTTAGAATGCCGAGCCAACCTAAGAACTCTGCTCACTTTCCTAAGTATTATCCAATTACGCCACCGCATTTAAATGCGACACCATGATTTCTGAAATTCTTGACATTCCTATGTCATCTATCATGGTTTTGTGTATTACATATGTATTACATGAAATATTATCCATGATTTTTGAAACTCCTATAATTGTTACTATTCATACTCAAACGTATATAAATCCCTGTTATATCACGTACCTATATGCCTTATACCTTTATGCATCGGTTTGCGAACCAGAAAATGTCATTGGGTTATCACAGTATACAAATTGAAAGTCTTTAATTGAAAGATTATTAGATTACATACTTATCATTTTATAATCTCGACACGTCATACTCCATTATTGGAGTATATACAAATCATATCTTATCATATCTATCCCAATAGACCTTGTCTACCACTTTTCCTAAATTTCCTCCGTAAATTACGAAAATCTTTTTGCTATAAATACGTATTAAAGGAGACGAATATATCATTCAGTATTCAATGCCCATTTCATATCAAACCCTATTCCAAACACATAATATGAATTTCTCGAACTCCTCGAGCTCCAACGGCAGTGTAATCGGAACAAATGAACCAATCAGCCATCATCTATTCTGGATGAATTGGGGACGGGTTCGTAGCCGACTCAATCAATGGAGGCAAGAAGAAGGTGATCCCTTCCATCAATCAAATTCACCTCTTGGCGAAGAACCTGAAGCACTTACCGGCGAACCAATTCGGAACACCATTTTCTCTCTTCTTTCCAGGGTATCCCGTCACGAATATATAATATCGAAGATTTTAGATCTTATTCACCCTCTTGTTCCAACCGCCAATCATCCCGGAATGGTAGAAGAAGTCAACGAGCTTCGCGCTCGAGTGGTGGCACTGGAGAATACGGTGCGATATCTACAAGCATCAGCTGCACCAGCAGCATAACCAGTACCATCAGCATCACAACCAACAGCATCAGCTTCATCAACAACAACATCCGCATCCCACACCTCAACATCACACTCAGTACCTCAAACATCAACATCATACGCCCATAGATACCAAGGAATATTAGTAATAATGAGCTAAGATGTATTGACTCATTCTTCGTGAAGAATTATATATGTATACCTTATATATATATGATTTGGAACAATAATAAATCTTGTCGTACTAAGCAATTACGTGTGAATCTCAACTAGTATGTACTACTTGGTTAATTCATATCACTAATATGCTATGATGTACACCCTTCGTTAATGACTTAACAATTGTTAATCACTGCTTCAACACAATAAACTCCATTTCGTAATAAATCAAGTGTAACGATGAATGTATTGATTCATAACTTCATTAGCGAAATATTTCGCGATAATTATGAAATCTCTAAGGTTTTGGAGATTATTTACTCTCGTTCCAAACCGCAAATCAGATGAGTTTAATATATATTAACTCATCAAATCCATGATTTTATCTGAAGAATACATATATGAATGTATATCTTCATAAAGATTGTAAATTCTATTGTACAAACTGTTAATTGTGAAAATATTTTAACGGGTAGGTAATACCCGAGAAATATTTACATCTCACATTAATACACTGTACATTCTTCAATTTCGATTCATAAATCATTAATTATACGCACTACCTTCACAATGATACACAATCATCTTCATACAAAATCAATTACACATTCTGAAATTAACATATCGGAATTCAAGTAAAGCTTTAGCAGGTGTTATCTTCCTAAAGATTACTACATTTATGAATTATATTCATTCGTATTCTGCAATAAATTATCACATCAAACCACCGAAATTATCATTCATCACTTTTAAAATCAATAACTGCTATTCGTTAACCATTAGATCCGTTGACGATTACAATCAGCGTTTAATCATCTAAAAATAAAATTTCTTGAAACCATCCCGGATTGATAACCAATGATTCAGATATGGTAGCATTAAATGCAGAGGAAACAGAAGAATTTTCCTCGTCATTGGATCTTAGGAAATCTAAGATATCACCGTATCTTTCGTTATAAATATCCTCTATATTTCTGAAGATATCTTCATAACGATTCTTGACCGCAATTAATTGTCTCCTTGCGATATCTTTATCACATCATAAAGGAAACTGTTTTAGTTTCTATATTCTGTAAAATTCAAGTTTAAATTATGAATGATTTGAAGTAGTGTTGGGAATTGAAGCATGAGTTAGTATAATATAATGACGTCAGGCCAACGTGATTATATTACAGTAAGTCATGCAAAATTTTTAATGGAAGATGATGATTCATAGACTTTATAATCATCATTTGCCATGTTACACGACTCTTACATTCTACTTAAATCTCTAAAAATATCAAGAACATATTTTCTTGATAGTTCTATCTTTTCCGGATATTCTGGTAATTTGAAAAATCAAATCGTGCTATTACCTTTCCTTTCTGCTTTGTATATTATGATCATTCAAAACTTCATACCTACGAATTCTAGACCATTACTCGCTTTACTTAGAGTCGAGAGGAGAATAAAAAGGCAAAGAGCTTCGACATATAAGAAAAAATATAAAGCCCGATAACGATACCGAAATTACAAACCGTGTATATCAATGCGTATAGCGACATAAAGACACGGGAGAATTAAAAACACTATAATCCCAAGATAAAAGTAGAAGAAAACAAATTCCTCTGGTGGTAAATGAAAAAGAAGAATGACTGAAACAATAGTCAGAAAGATATCCAGGATAAGAACTGGATGGAGCATTTTCACAATCTTTGGAAGTATGAATTGAGGAAGAAAGTATGAATTGAGAAGTGGTGAAGATAATGAAACGGAAGAAGCTAATTTATAGCAAAATTCTAGACACGTCAATCGAGACAATTTCACCGCATTTAATTAAAGAAAATCTTAATTTCCTTAATTACCGGAGAATCAAATCTTATAAAGATTTCGAAGATTTCTTTAAATCCCTTGAATTCCGGAAATCAACTTTAACTATGTCAAAAGTTAAGGCGGGCATTTAATTTCCTCATTTCAATCTTTTACGATAGCTTCGTTTATACTCTTCCTGTAATCAAATCGTTTCATCCATATTACCCAATATTGGTAAAACTCTATTTCCCAACTCATATTCATCATTAAGATGTTCCTGTTGTAAACAATGACTATCTCTATCAAATATCGTGATCTTGATTTTCATGAACTCCTTTCTATTTTGTCTACCCTAATATTGTGGCATAAACGCTCAAGGTTTTAAAAAAGCTCAATATTATTCATAACACATTTCATATGTATTGAAATGCTTGTATAGCGACATCATCTTTTTCTGAGGAAAACCTAATCAATGACACTCTTGTTAAATCCTTTAGATAACCTGCACATTAATAATAAAATGCACTTCGTAGAATTTATGGATCGTAAGATTTAAACGCTAGAAACAAAACAATATCCTATTAGTTGGAATTCACGAAAGGCCCCGAGCATACCTGGGAACGTGAAGACCAAATAAAACGAAAATATCCTCACCTGTTTACAAACAATGCCGAATGATGGCAACAACTAAATTTTGGGACGAAATTTCTATTAACAGGGGGATACTGTGACAACCCGTAAATTTTTGGCAAAATTTAAACAAAAATCTTTATATGATTTCATTTAACCTCGACTAATTCCGACGATTCACGAACAATTATTTGTAAATAATTACGCATTAATTTGATATATTAATATTATTATTATTAATATCCTTTTTAAACAAGATATCAATAATTACTATCTTTATTATCAGTATTGTTATTATGAATAAAAAAAATATTGACAAATATTCTTGGAAAAGTAGTAAATCAATTTGTTTATTTTAAAAAAAATATATAAAAAAAATTCCTTAAAATAAATGATTTTTTTTAATAAAATAAATGATTTTTTAATAAAATAAATGATTTTTTTTAATAAAATAAATGATTTTTTAATAAAATAAATAAATAAATAAATAAATTACTTTTTAATTAAAAATTATAATGGAAAAATACTTTTATTATTTTATTTTGTGCATTATCTCATGACCTAACATTTAATACTTTTGAATTTTAAAATCCCATTAAAAATTAAAATATTTCTTTTTTTTAATTATTTTATTCTTTTTACCTAATTTTTTCAAGTATAAATACCCTTCATTTCTCATTCAAACTCACACCAAAATTTCTCTCATTCTCTCTTTAAAAAATTACTACTAGTTAGTATTCTTTTCTTACTTTTTACTTTTTATTTTTTACTTTTTACTTTTTACTTTTTACTTTCTACTATTTACTTCGGTTTATTATTTTTTTACCGAAACATGTAAATAATGTTATAAATTATATGCAATTAAAATTAAAATAAATAACATGTTATAATTAATAATATATGTTACTAAAAATTATAAAAGTATTTTTATGAATTAATATATAGAAGTTATAATTAAAATCGAATTAATGAATATATATGTATATACGCACCTAACATGAAGGTTATAATTAAAGATAGCGTACAAAGACTACAAACATCATCGCTAATTGTGGCCTAGGGTGATCCTTGTTACCATTATGGGACGCTTGTGGATCTCGAATGCCAAGACTTAGATTCTGGCCAAGAGATCCTGGGCCGCTCGGTAACAATAGATCATTCGAGTGACTTGCATGTTAGCGACGAAGTTTGGGCGATATTGTACAAAATCTTTGTTAAGAATTATAACCCGAACATTCTTAAACAAGAAGCTTACTATAAGTGGAAGTTTTTCATAAATAGTAGGTTTCTAAAAATAGAAACTTTTGAAAAATAGGAACTTTTCTCGAAAACCGTCACTGTCAATATAGTTGCTATATTAATAAACATACTTTATGTCAAGTTAGACATTAACTAATCAAACGTTATACCTCAAGGTTGATATCCAGATCACTTACTTGCTTTACTTTCCTTCTTGCGTGGAATACTTCAACTGCTATTTAATGTGAGTTTCATATGATCCCTTTTACTCTTTACATTTTTGGGCTGAGAATACATGCGCAACTTTTATAACTGTTTTACACGTATCAACTATTAAACTGTGATATGTTGGGCTATGACCAGCAAGTCCCCAACCAACAAGTATAAACGATAACTTGTTACGGGGCAAACTTGAAAGTCTGGTCTAAATACAAGTACCAACTATTAAACTGTGATATGTTGGGCTACGACCAGCAAGTCCCCAACCGACAAGTATAAACGATAACTTGTTACGGGGCAAACTTGAAAGTCTAGTCTAAATATCAGTACCAACTGTTAAACTATGCTATACCCGGCTATGTCCGACTAAATCCCTACAGTGATATTTTTAATTGTTGCGGCATTCTTAATTATTGGGGATAGGCCTATCGGGAGTAACGTCCCTGATACATTTGACTAAGTCTTTGTATTACTTAATAATGAAATTAAAACGACAAGGACAGAACAACTTGTCACGGGGCAACAACGTTTAGTCTAAATATCACGCACTGGCATAACTTTTGATCCTGCGGGAGATCAACTTTACAAACTAAATCTTGTGGTCTATATCTATTACTGAAATCATTATTTATTACAAACATATGAACTCACTCAACCTCGTGTTGACTTTTTAAGCATGTTTATTCTCAGGTACTTAAATATTGCTTCCGCTGTATATCTACTGCTTTGATGATGATTGCTTGCTATGCTTGGAGTCTTCATTACATATCATATCAATTAAAGACATATTTATCCTCCGCTGCAAAACTCAACAAAACGTCTCATGTAGAGTCGTTCTCGTTTATACAACTGTGATTTGATATAATTAAGACACAAATAACCCAGGCCCTATTTGGGGGTGTCACACAATGATAACCAGAAATGAGAAATACCTATGTTGCACCGAAAAGCGCATATGATAAAAAGTGCATATGATGAAAAGCGCAGCGCATATGATGAAAAGCGCATATGATGAAAAGCGCAGCGCATATGATTAAAAGCGCAGCGCATATGATTAAAAGCACATATGATAAAAAGTGCATATGATGAAAAGCGCAGCGCATATGATTAAAAGCGCATATGGTGAAAATGATATATGATGAAAAGTGCATATGGTGATTAATGAAAGAACACATATGGTGATTAATGAAAAGCACATATGGTGATTAATGAAAATAATATTGAGAAAGAATCACCAATGTTTCTTGAAAGAATTCAAGGTTATATATATGGACCAATTCATCCATCATGTGGACCATTTTGATATTTCATGGTTCTAATAGACGCATCTAGAGGATGGTCTCATGTTTGTGTATTATCAAGCCGTAATATGGCATTTGCAAAGTTTCTTGCACAAATTATTAAATTGAGAACACATTATTCTGATTACACCATTAAAAGGATGAGACTTGATAATGCTGGTGAGTTAATATCTCAAGCATTTAATGATTATTATATGTCTACAGGAATTGTTGTTGAACATCCAGTTGCTCATGTGCATACACAAAATTGGTTTAGCTGAATCAATAGATAAACGCTTGCAGCTAATAACTAGATAATTGGTAATAGGTACAAAACTCTCAATATTTATATGGGACATGTAAATTTACAAGATGCGACATTAATTCGCATTAAACCAAGTGCAAGTCATAAATATTCTCCATTACCAACTTAATTTTGGTCGAGAGCCAAATATTTTCCATCTTAGAATATTTGGTTGTGCAGTGTATTTTTAATTGCACCACCACAACAAATGGTTCCTCAAAGAAGGATTGAAATATATGTTGGATATGAAACATCTTCAATCATAAGATATATTGAATCCATGACGGGTGATGTTTTTACAGCACGTTTTTGCTGATTGTCATTTTAATGAAAAATTGTTCCCTAGATTATGGGGAGAAATGAAAAAATAAATAAAATGATGTTTCATGATGTGAACATCAATTAAGGTATCTTGATACTCACACAAAATAATGTGAAACAAAAAATCAAAAAAAATAATGCATATGCAAGAACTTGCGAATAAATTATCCGATGCATTTATAGATGCAAAAAGAGTGACTAAATCATATATATCAGCAGTAAATGCTCTAGAAAGAATTGAAATTCCAAAAGCTGACAATAATATCACTCATGGGTCTTTTGTCACGTCTGAAACGTGGAAGACAAATTAGTTCCAAAGATAAAAAAAAATCCTCGAAAAGGAAAATCAGCTGATAATGAGGTAAAAAAAAAGGTGTTCAAGAAGAACCACAAATCAATATTCCTTCTGCAGAGGATATTGACGATGTAAATACATAAATTGCAATAAATTATGCAATATTATGGAACCGAAAAAAATGAAAAATATTGATTTTTCATATAAATCTTACAATGACATCATGAATAAAGATGATGATCTGGAACCATAATCTGTCATTGCATGTCAAAATAGACATGATTGGACTCAATGGATAGGAGCAATACGAGCTGAATTAGAATCACTCAATAAAAGAAAAGTTTTCGGATCAATCGTTATCACTTTTAAAGATGTGAAACGTATGAGATAAAAATGAATTTTTATCCGAAAAAGAAATGAAAAAAAATGAAGTTACAAGATAAAGCTAGACTTGTAACTCAAGATTTCTCTCAAAGACAATGAATGGATTATGAGGAAAACTTATTCTCTTGATATGGATGCAATTACTTTTAGATACTTAATCAGCCTAACAGTTTCTAAAAATTTAGAAATGCATCTCATGGATGTTGTGACTGCTTATCTATATGGATCACTTGATAGTGATATATATATATATATATATATATGAAGATACCTGAAGGATTTAAGGTATCAGAAGCATCCAATGCAAAACCCAAAAAAAAAAATGTACTCAATCAAAATACAAAGGTCTTTATATTGGTTGAAACAATCGGGTCGCATGTGGTATAGACGATTAAGTGATTACTTGATAAGCAAAGGGTATACAGATAATCTTATTTGCCCATGTGTATTCATTAAGAAAACAATATCTGGATATGTGATCATAGATGTTATGTCGATGATCTTAACATCATAGGTACAAATAAAGAGATCCATGAAGCCATTCAAATTCTAAAGAAAGAATTTGAAATGAAAGACCTCGGAAAAACCAAGTATTGCCTTGGTTTGCAAATTGAGCATATTCCTAATGGTTTACTTGTACATCAAACAAATTATACAGAAAAGATTTTAAAAACATTTCAATATGGATAAGGCAAAACCATTAAGTACTCATATGGTTGTTAGATCAATTAATGTTGACACTAATCCATTCCGTCCCTGTGAAGATCATGAAGATATTCTGGGACCAGAAATGCCATATCTTAGTGCAATTGGAGCTCTTATGTATCTTACAAATTGTACAAGACCTGACATTTCTTTTGCAGTTAATTTGTTGGCAGGGTTTAGCTCAGCTCCTACCAAAAGACACTGGAATGAGATCAAACACATATTTCGATATCTTCGAGGAACTACTGATTTAGGATTATTTTATTTTAACGAATCAAAACAAGATTTGGTTGGTTATGCAGATGCAGGTTATTTATCTGATCCACATAAAGCTAAATCTCAAAATGGATATGTATGCCTAAATGGAGGTACTGCAATATCATAGCGTTCTCAAAAACAAACACTTGTTGCAACATCATCAAATCATGCCGAAGTGATTGCATTACATGAAGCTACTCGGGAATGTTTTTGGTTGAGATCAATGACACAACTCATAACTGATTCTTGTGGACTCAAACGTGATAAAAGCCCAACAACTATCTATGAAGATAATGCAGCTTGCATAGCACAGATGAAGGAAGGATATATCAAAAGTGATCTAACAAAACATATACCTTCGAGATTCTTCTCATATACTCAAGATCTCATTAAGGACAACCAGATTGAAATGAGATATATTCAATCCAGTAAAAACTCTGCTGATCTTTTTACTAAAGCACTCCCAACTGCTATTTTCAGAACACACGTTCATAACATTGGCATGAGACATGTTCAAAAGATGTAACAGTTGAAGCAATGTCTACTTGAGGGGGAGTCAACTCCATGCTGCACTCTTTTTCCCTTAGCTAAAGTTTTTTCCCACTGGGTTTTCTTTAGCAAGGTTTTTAACGAGGCAGTAACTCGTAGTTGATCTCCAATAAAACAAAATTGTCGTTCAAGGGGGAGTGTTATAAATATTAAGTGGCCGAAAACTTTTGTAGATACAACCAAAAACATGTGAATTACATTTGGATAAATTGTGAAGCTGTACATGACTTTATGTAGTATAAATATCAGACGAATGTAAGCATATCGATACACCATTCTTGAAATATAGAATATATGCTCTCTTCTTCACTCTTCTATAATATCAATATCAATAATATATTGTCAAGAATCAAGCCTTAAAAGGTAGTTATAAACTTCTAAACTTATAACAGTTATCAATATATAGTACATGCTGTGAGTATCACTTTTTAGAGTTTGGAGTTATCATGCATATTTTATGAAGTACAACTTATCTATATCTATTTAGTAATTGAATTGATCAATATTATAATTAATTAATTAAGTAACTAATTATATTTTAATTCTTTTTAATTAAAGTGGCTGAACTAATTTGAACATGTTATACGGTTCATAATACGAAAATATAATATTTGACATTAAAATAAATATTAGATAGTAACTTATGTCTATCTATCTATTCATTATCATGTATATTATTATTATTATTTTTTCAGCTATATATATATATATATATATATATATATATATATATATATATATATATATATATATATATATATATATATATATATATATATATATATCTTTGATTTTTATTAATTCATCAAAAGTCACCTTTTATTCGTGTTTATTTATTTTGTTAAATATTTTTAATGATGATGATCCAAGTCCATAAAATTTTAGTAATTTCAATTATCCAATTGTCTCGTTGGTTTCACAGAACCAATCGGTTTTCCTAACCGGGTTGGATTTAAAGTCGACCTAGGACATTTCCTAAGTTTTAAATTTCATTTTTTTTTTAAATCTATCGGTCGTTAACTTAATAGAAAACGAAATGGAAAAAATAGGGTTGTGACACCGCCGCCATAGCAAACTTCCACTAATTTGCATTATTTCGTTAGTTTCCGCTGGCGATATTGTTCATCAGGATGATGTTGCACCTAAAAGACCCGGATGTGATAACAATTTCGTTCTGGTATACTTTAATTTCTAATTAATTGTTAAATTATTGATAGCTTATGTTTTGTTTATCAGATTTATGCATTAATAAATATTTAATATATAATATATATTAGTAGTTTTTTTTATATACGGATAGACGCAGATATGTTAATTTATTTATTTATAAATGTTAAAATATTTTTTGCAACTTAGTCTGCGCATCTAATTTCTTGTCAGTTTGCTAGACTAGCATATCTGGCTTTAAATTCATGATTGGACACCAGAACCCTGAAAGACCTGTAATGAGAGCGTATATAGAATATATAAGGTCTCTACCTATAAGAACAACTTTAAACAAGATAAACTGAAGCCTAGAACCCTTATTTTTTTTTTTTCTTGGACGGCTATTTCGGCATCGAATACTCTCATTTGTTACCCACACTCGCGTTAGGAGGAAACTCTTCACACACCCTCGCCGCATTAGTTACCCAGTGTGCTTTGGATTAAAACAGAGTGGCTTAAGGGCATACACCTTTATTCACCACAACAGAATCCTTGAGAAAACCTCCCTGGATTCGAACTTGCGACAACTAGGACGCAGATCTAACCCAGAGTTTATACCACTCGGGCAATGCCTTAGTGGTAAGCCTAGAACCCTTATAGAGGTTCATCTTACAAGAAGCTTGATTCTATGTGCTATTAAGAGTAGGTTGTTCTTGGCCTTAACATAAAATATAACATTTGGAGATCTCTAAGATACTAGAAAATTATAGTCTTGTCAAAAGGTCATCCTTATTGTACTATAGAACATTCAGCTTACGTAGTACGCGCATTTTGACCCTCTACCTATAAGAACAACTTTAAACAAGATAAACTGAAGCCTAGAACCCTTATTTTTTTTTCTTGGACGGCTATTTCGGCATCGAATACTATCATTTGTTACCCACACTCGCGTTAGGAGGAAACTCTTCACACACTCTCGCCGCATTGGTTACCTAGTGTGCTTTGGATTAAAACAGAGTGGCTTAAGGGCATACACCTTTATTCACCACAACAGAATTCTTGAGAAAACCTCCCCTAAATTCGAACTTGCGACAACTAGGACGCAGATCCAACCCAGAGTTTATACCACTCGGGCAATGCCTCAGTGGTAAGCCTAGAACCCTTATAGAGGTTCATCTTACAAGAAGCTTGATTCTATGTGCTATTAAGAGTGCTAGGTTGTTCTTGGCCTTAACATAAAATATAACATTTGGAGATCTCTAAGATACTAGAAAATTATAGTCTTGTCAAAAGGTCATCCTTATTGTACTATAGAACATTCAGCTTACGTAATACGCGCATTTTGACCCTCTACCTATAAGAACAACTTTAAACAAGATAAACTAAGCCTAGAACCCTTATTTTTTTTCTTGGACGGCTATTTCGGCATCGAATACTATCATTTGTTACCCACACTCGCGTTAGGAGGAAACTCTTCACACACTCTCGCCGCATTGGTTACCTAGTGTGCTTTGGATTAAAACAGAGTGGCTTAAGGGCATACACCTTTATTCACCACAACAGAATCCTTGAGAAAACCTCCCCTGGATTCGAACTTGCGACAACTAGGACGCAGATCCAACCCAGAGTTTATACCACTCGGGCAATGCCTCAGTGGTAAGCCTAGAACCCTTATAGAGGTTCATCTTACAAGAAGCTTGATTCTATGTGCTATTAAGAGTGCTAGGTTGTTCTTGGCCTTAACATAAAATATAACATTTGGAGATCTCTAAGATACTAGAAAATTATAGTCTTGTCAAAAGGTCATCCTTATTATACTATAGAACATTCAGCTTACGTAGTACGCGCATTTTGACCCTTTCTATTAGTAAGGCCGTCGTATCGATCAAGGCGATACTTGAGTGGCTTTTTCTTTTCATTTTTATCGTAATAACTCTTGTCTGTATAATTTTTTCATTTTATTTTTTTGCTTCAAGTTCTATTTTATCAAATGATTTTCTATCTTGTTTTATGTTCTTTGCTGATGTTGCATAAGGATTGGTGATGATGAAGAAGAAGAGTTTGTAGTTGTTGGTGCCCGATTCGGTCCTACTTTGGAATCAAAAGAGAAAGATGCTAATAAAAGCAGAGTTGCCCTTGCAGACCCTCCCGATTGTTGTACTACACCTAAAAACAAGGTTTACTTTTCTCGATACACTGATATATGTGTGAAGATTGTTATTCAAAGTCTTTTTAAGTTTGCTTATTTATATGAAAACTCAGCATTCGGAGGTTGGTCTTACTATCTGTAGCTTACCGGTGAAGTTATCTTGGTGCACCGAGGCAATTGCAGTTTTACAACCAAGGCTCATGTTGCTGAAGCTGCAGGAGCTTCAGCTATTCTTATTATTAACAACCAAACAGGTTCGTCCTTTTACACGGCTTTTTCTCACTTTAATTGTATGCCAAAATAATTATCTGTATATCATGTGGACCCCAACGTGACACCCTTTTACAGAACTCTTTAAGATGGTGTGCGAAGATGAATAAGATGTGCATATTCACATCCCTGCAGTGATGCTACCGCAAGATGCTGGGGCAAGCTTAAAAGAGACTCTAAAAAACAAATTAAATGGTATGTGTAAGGATTCTAATATTGCCATATAATGTAATTGTTCCGTTTGTTTTTTTTTTTTTTTCTTACATTGAAGTTGTTTTTTTTCATTTTATGTGCAGTTATACTCTCCAAAGCGTCCACTGGTTGATGTTGCAGAGGTGTTTTTGTGGCTTATGGCTGGTTGATGTTGCAGAGGTGTTTTTGTGGCTTATGGCTGTCGATACAATATTATGTGCATCTTACTGGTCTGCCTGGAGTGCTCGGGAAGCAGCTATTGACTAGGACAAAATATTAAATGTCATACAAATACAAAGCTTATTATAAGAATGTATTCATTGAATACGAAAAGAAACCACTTATAAGAGTTATACTAAGCTTTAAGAATGATGTTCTTGGCAGGATGCTTCTGACGAGTACTTGAATATGGATTCTTCTCGATCAAGTAGTGTGGTGGACATTAACACAACTTCTGCTGTTCTTTTTGTTGTGATTGCATCCTGTTTCTTGGTTATGCCGTACAAGTTGATGTCATACGCGTTTATTGAAGTCTTGGTTCTCCTCTTTGCCATTGGTGATGTTGAGGTGCATTTATTCTCACAATATATATATATATATATATATATATATATATATATATATATATATATATATATATATATATATAAATTATATTCATATTTATATTGACGTTGATTACCAATGCTGATACTAGATGAACTTTGATACTTCTCATTTTTCAGGGTCTGCAAACTTGTTTGGTGGCTTTGTTGTCATGGTAGGCAAGTTTATTTTTTTATTTTTTATTTTTAATTTGTTAATACTTGTGTATGCAATATTATTACATCCCGAAAATACAAAACAATAAATTAATAAGCTTTGAACCATTAATAGCTTATATAAAATGTTTGTATAAGTCTTTAGTTTGATATCTGAACTAAATATTCGATATTGCAGTTTCAGATGGTTTGAACATCCTGCAGAAACATTCGTCAAGGTTCCGCTTTTGAGAGCCGTGTCTTATCTTACTCTCGGTGTTTCTCCATTTTGCATAGCGTTCGCTGTTGTATGGGCCGTTTATCGCAGAATTTCTTTTGTTTGGATAGGTCAAGATATACTTGTAAGAACATTCTTCCTCGTATGATCACATTTATGCTTCTTGAAATATGAATGATAAAGTAGATTCAACATCTATATAATATGGATGTAATACTGTAAGTAAACTCTTGTTATCTGTTGTTAAATCAGGGTATTGCGCTGATAATTACAGTAATCCAGATAATACGAGTGCCCAACCTTAAGGTAGTTGTCTAAATTCAATTCTAGATGTTTAACCTCATACAGCCATGCTTTTTGCGTGTGTATTAGTTCGAGTATTCATCGAAATTTCCTTATGTTATTACCATAGGTTTTAATGATCCTTAAAATAACAGAACAAACCATAAAAGTGATATCTTGTCTAATTCACTTTTGTTATTGTCATTCTTTTATTTATATAGGTGGGGACAGTTCTCCTCATTTGTGCGTCATCTTTTGGGTATTTATTTCCAAACGGTGGTTCTACGAAAGTGTGATGATAATGGTGAGGTTCTATTGTTGCTGACACCATCATTTCGCCAATATTGGTTTTCGATATTGCTACATCATATGACTGTTTTATATCTTCATATAAATACAGGTAGCTCGTGGAGATAAGAACGGAGAAGATGGAATCCCGATGTTACTGAAAATCCCACGAATGTTTGATCCTTGGGGTGGCTATAGCATCATCGGATTTGGTGACATCATATTGCCAGGGCTATTAGTAGCCTTTTCTTTAAGGTTTGAACAGTTATTCTTTTATTAGACTTTGATCTTTACTGCCGGTAGAGGTGGCTAAATAGTTGGGTCATGTGGGTTGGGTTCAGAATGTAAAGTTTTAATGCAGTTGAAAATCAGTTAGGTTGGGTTGTCTCACCATCATTTCCTTATTATCTTATTCTTTATAAATAATAAATAAATAGTACATCCTAAAAAAATTAATTGTGCAATCTGCATACTTTCAGTCCTATTCCAACTCCAAATTTATTTAATAAAAAACACTAACTGTCACCTTGTTAACAATTGAAAAGATGATGAATCTCTTACACTCCTGCAAGCAGATAAAAACTGCTTTGACCTGATTCAACAGTATGAATTGTAACATATTTGCTCTGGTTTAAAGTAAACTGTATGATACATTAAAATTTATTGATAAACGGAAATTACTACAATCCAATTAGATAGGTTAAATTTGAGTTTTAATATTATTCTCTTGATTATTAGGTACGATTGGTTGTCAAACAAGAATCTACGAAACGGATACTTTTTTGTGGGCAATGATTGCTTATGGATTAGGTATGCAGAACTGAAAGCATGTTTATGCATACAATCATTTTTTGTGTTCCCTGGTATTGTCATATTGAATTATTGGTACACACGTTGTATGTTCTTTAGGTCTACTAGTTACATATGTAGCTTTGAACTTGATGGATGGACATGGTCAGCCTGCTTTGCTTTACATTGTTCCTTTCACAGTTGGTAAGACCTTTGACTCAAAAAATTGTTTACAACAAATAGATCATATACATGATGATTTCAAACAGTCAATTTGAAATGCAAACACAAAAAGAGAAAAAACTTGTGCAATATTAATGTTATAAACTAATTGCTTGAATTCATAGGCACATTATTGGTGTTGGGGAAGAAACGAGGCGATCTGAGACATCTGTGGTTGAGAGGAGAACCAGACCGGCTTTGCCCTCATGTCCAACTTCAATCTTCTGAACAATAAATAATAAGGGATCATATCCGTAGTATGCAAATAAGTCGGTGCTATTTCTGTAATTACACAGATAGATTGAGCAACATTATACTTAGATTAGAAGACTTTGGGCTGTAGTATCGTAATTAGTTCCTCTCTCGGTGTATTTATACACCACCCTAATGGTTTCAACTATAGCATATACCGAGTCAGTATTTCCTTAGGAGCTTACGCAGGGCATTAAAACAAAGTTATGCTGTCATTTGATTAACGGCTAGTGTGTAATCAGGTTGTGTCATCAATCACAAATAATCGTGATAATCGTTACAGAGCTACCATTGGTAGTGACATTTTTATACAATCACCACACAAAAAAAAACTATCTTAATCTGTCTTTAAATGATATGATTATATGAATTAAACTGCACAATTGAGATCTGCTACTACAAAGTTTGTACATTATCTTATTATTATTGAATTACATTGAATTGTATAAACATACTTAAAATAAAATATCAAGGGCAATCTGGTAATTCACCGTTACCTTCCACAGTTCACTAATGACTTTTATCACTTTATCTAGAGTGACTTAGGGTCAGTTTATTTTTCACTTAAAGATCTGTTTTTGTACCGCTCTTAATTCAGTAAGTAAAATTGTTGTTTCTTTGTCACTTAATCTGTCATTTAATTTGAAAATTGAACTGTTTCTAGAAGACATAGAATCAGACACGCTTTCCCAAACAGAGTCAAATTCAGAAAAAAGTAAACAACCTCTTAGTTTATTGAGTTACTTTGCTAGTTTTAGAGGGATAGGGAAAATGTTGCAGGTGCATCTAAAACATGGCAGAAAATGTTTCTCCAATATCGGAATGCAATGTATCCTATATATAAACCACTGCTCACTCGCCGCATACTTTGATGGAACCGTACTCAAAGCAAACTTTCATTTCCACGCTACGTCATCATTAAAGTTTTTTCTTGGAGTGAAAAGAATAACATGATCTGGGGATGTAATTTTGAGTGAAAATTATTTGAAAATGCATTGAACTTTTATCAAATTTCTATTGTATACATCAAACTTTCGAATCTCCTATTGTATGCACTCAACTATGTTAAATGTTTTATTGTATGCATTAAGTAATCTGTATAAAAGGTATCAAGTTAATATGTAGAAAAAGTTTGTAATTGGTCCATAGACATTCCGTTAAAATTTTCCGTTAAGTCTTATCTAATCCTACCATTTTCTTCATCATTTTCATAAACATCTTCATCCTCAAAAATACATTCTATCTTCAAAACATTTTATCACCAATAATTTCAAAAACACACTTTTTAAATATCTCCAAATTCTATTAAAATATTTAAACCCCTTAATCAACATATAAAAATTTATAATATCAAATCATAACCCTAATAATTCAAAAACAAACAGATGGCTGAATCATTTTTTAGTTTGTATCTTTTCATTTATTATTTACTACTGAACTATCAATATCCTCAAAATAAAATGAAATACCCATATTTAAATTCAATAAATCATCATCTTCAATTAATCCTCTTCAAAAAATTCTTATTAATCTTCGTTTTCGAAATCAAATGAAAAGCCATATTTACGATGTATCTTTTCACTTTATCACTATTATTTATCAATATCATTAAAAAATCAATGGTCTTCATCATCATCTCAAATCATCGTCGGTTGTTCAGATCTGGCATAGATCGATTTGTTCAGATATGGCATAGAACGATTTGTTCCGATCTGGCATCAAATCTTCAATCACCGTCATCATCATCATCATCTTACGAACATGGGATGCAACCAGATCTGACATCAGATAGTGATTTCGTCAGATAGTGATTACGAACAGAGGATGAACATATAGTGATTTTGATTTGTTCGATTTTTTGGTGATAATTTGAAGAAAAAATATTTTTACTAGATTTCGTCATTTTTTGATAGTTTATTACATCTTTGGATTGAACAAATTGATGTAGAAATAGTTGATAGTTTGACTGGATGATGATGATGACATGTGATGATATCATTTTTTGATAGTTTAGATGTACATATCGAACAAACTGATTCAGACATATTTGATAATTTGACTAGATGATGATGATGCAATGTGATGAGATAAATAGGGTTTCAAGTTAGGATGAATCTGATAGGGATTTGGGATTCTGCTTTTATCGTAATTGAGGTTCTACAAACATAAATATTAATATCCAATTTTATAACAAAATTTATTAAGAGTACAAATATGAGGGATCAATGACATCAAAAATTAACATAAATGACTAGTATGCAATATTTGACAAACATTAGGGATCAATGATGTAATTTTATTTAGCAGGTGACCTGAAGTTTACTTGTTATAATAGGTTAAGTACGTACAATAGAACAATTAACATAGTTGAGTGCATACAATAGGAGATCTGAAAGTTGAATGTATACAATAGGAATTTGGTGAAATTTCAATGCATTTTCAAATAATTATCCCTTTTAAATATTACACTAATAATACAAAAATGGACCACAGCCCCCTTTGTCTATGTTAACTTCTGCCATTGTGTGAGGCAAGACAGTTTCAAAGCGTTTGTAGTTGTGAACGGTACTACTACATTTCAATCTTTTGCAAATACAAGGGTTTTTCCTTTATCCTTATCTTCTTAGGGTAAGCTATAACCGTACGAGGTTTAACATGTTGGTCCTCAATGGGGACATCCCATTTTCTTATAAATAGTAACAAAAAAAAAAAAAAAATGGAGATATGTGGATAACATTAGAGATGTGCAATTTGAGTTAGATGATGTAGTAGAAGAGCTATGAATATATGTTTGTGACTTGAGTGTTGCAAAAGACAATTTTCCCTTAAATGCTCATAAACCCAACTGATCTTCCATCATGACTAACTAGAGCAACCAGCAAACACTAGGGTCCCGTTTGGCTCACGGAATCCAATGAGATTCCGTGAGCCAAACATTGGATTACGTGAGCCAAACGGGGCCTAGGTTCACCTACATTCAGATCCATTTTATCATGCTATCTATTTTTAATTAGCAGATGCACCTATACTCGAAGGTGGTCATGGTTATAGGGGACACAAGAGGAAGTTGCCACCCTTTTTAGATAACATAAAAATTGAAAGTACATGTGTAGATACATCTCAAGTGTTTTACACTTGTTTTATGTTCGGATTACAACATGTAATGTTAATTAACAGTTCACTTAGAGACATGGTGGACATGTACCATTATCCAGTTATAGTTGGCTATAAGACCGTTCGAAATCATAGCTTTTATTTGTCGATATAATCGCATTTCTAACATTGTGCTACAGAAAACCAAGCAGAGATATAGTACCATCTCTTAACTCGGTTATAGTACCATCACATCTCATTTGTGGTATACAAGAGTAAGCAGCTTTCCCTGACTGAAGTATCCACCCAGGTCTCCTTTCGCTTAGTGCGGGAGCAACGGGGAGGGGGGGTTTTATTGGTCATGCCCTCGGATTGGTCCGGGTTTCCTCCAGGGCAGTAGTGGGAGCGGGTTATGCAACTACGGGAGATGAACACGTGGGTGGTTTTAGTCCCCGGGCCGGGTGATCCCAAACTGATGTCCAAAAAAAACAAGAATTCCTAATCAGTCATCTAATAACCCCAACTTACAAAATTTAGTCCTCGGGGGTTTTCCTTGGGTGCAATATCCTAAGGTTTCCTTCTAACGGGTGCAGAAAGTGAGCATGACCTGTGACTTCCTCGATATGATCGGGTGGGTGGTTAATGCCCCCGTCAGTGACCTTAATACCGCCATTCAAAAAAAAAAAAAATTTACAAAATTTAGACATCATGATACAATAACACTAATGCCAAAATCAGTCATTAAGCAAAAATTAGAACTGCGGATACCGCAACCTCAATTTTCACAATTAGAAGAGTATCAACAAAAAAAGCCTTATGCTTCAAAACTTCCATGCATACGAAAAACTAGTATAATATAGGAAAAAGCAAGGATCCATAAATTAAACTCTTTGGGTAGTAACATATGGTTAAACCAAATCTAAAATGGTTTGAATCGACATATCCAAAAAGATCCGGATAACACAAAATGAAGTATACGAACAACAGAAACAAATATAGAAAAAAAGATAACTAATCAACGGTTGTCACCTGTTGCCATTCTCCATCAACAGCTTCTTTCCACAAAGTAACATTGTTATCACCAGCAGCAACCGCCAAAAGGTTTCCGGTTAAAGACCATGATACCCTCCAAACTGGGATCTTAAAATCATACAACACCTTACCATTCCAATTGTCACCTTCTTTCCCAACAGTCCATATCACAACCGTACCATCCTCTGAAGCACTTGCAATCGTTGACTTTGGAAGACCAAGATTTGGGGCCCATGCGACACCACGGACCCAATCAGTATGCATTTGCAGAGCAGGAAAACAGCCCATTTTCCAAATCCCGTTAGAAAGCTTCCACACTTTAACTGTATTATCACAACCGCCAGATGCCAGTTTTTGTACAGGTTCAAAACCACCAGACCCAACTAGGGCCCCAGGAGCCATTGATGGGGCCCATGAAACTGAGGTCACTCCAATAGGGTGAGCCTGGTCGATCCTTGTAGTGTCCCAACCACCGTCTGACCTGGCAGTATGAACCGATATGTTCCCGTCTGAAGAACCAGAAGCCAAGCAGAGACCAAGCTCGTGTGGGGCCCAAGCGATAGAGTTAACTGATGATTTATGGTCACTAAAAGTATGGAGCTGGGTCCACTCGTTTGGGTTACCTTCTTTCCAAATGATAACGGTTGCATCATATGAACATGATGCTAGGAGTGACCCGAATTTGGGGTGGGCCCACGCAACTTGCCATACTGGCCCAGTGTGACCGGTTAAAGTGGTGAGGTGCTGAGAAGTTGAGTTGTTACCGACGCCGATAATCTTTATGGTGGAATCAGATGATGCAGATGCCACTCGCTTTCCATAGTAATCCATGCACACATCATGGACGGTATCAGTGTGACCCGTTTCAATCTTTTGTGCAGGCATGTTTTGTGATTGTATCTTCCTTAAACTTATATATGATTACTGAATTCCTACAATCGAAATAATATTCAATAGAATTAATACAAAATACAAAAATATTAGTAGAAGATCTAACTCCCAAGGTAATATGATCCAAAAATATTTAAGATGGCACCCATTAAAAAGCTCATATGAATGAATCAACTGAAAACAATGTAGAAGATTCTTCATATTCTGGCTACATTATATTACGGAGTATCTTCTAAAACGGGACGTCTTGGTAGCAAGCAGTAAATATCACAAAACATAGTGATAGCAAGCCATAAACATACTCCAGACATAGTAACAAGTTGTTCATTTACACAATTTGCATATCAGTAACCTGATACATGTGAAATTTTATAAATTCTGGTAGGGTGAGATGCACACATAATAGAACCAGATCAAATTAGGGCTTTTTTTAGGCATAGGAGCATAAACAGATCACAATGGTTCTTAGGATTCAAAATTACATTAAAATTAGGTTAATTGAGCTCATATACATACACAATTACGAATTGACTGATCTGATTCATAATAGAAATCAACAGATTTAACTGATTTGGTGGCTACATAGCATGTGAAGTAAACGAAAGGGTGTATAGATCGGAATATATATATATATATATATATATATATATATATATATATATAATAACAAAAGGATAAATACCTGTAAATTAATAGCACAACTTTAAATCCACAACTAACAGAATTCGATCCGGCACCGATCGCCGGTGAATATGAAGAGTATCTACAGGTAGGCAGAGTTTTTCGTTTCGGAATATAAATAAAAATAAATTTATTGTATAAATATAAAAATATAATATTAAATGTTATGTTAAACATAAATAAATTAAAGTAGAGTTTAATTCTTTGCATCCATTAATTTGCTTGAAATTCAAGGAATCAATGAGAGCGTGACATGTGGCGCGAAAAATACATGTGATTGGAAAAAAATTCAAAAACAATTTTTTTTAATTTGTTTTTTCGAAATTTTCTTTTCCGAATTTTGTTTTTTTACAATCACATGTGATTATGCATATCAAATCTAATCACATGTGAATTCACGTGTGATTATAAAAAAAAATAGAAAATTTTTTTTGAAAAAAAAAGTAAATTAAAATTTTTTTTTTCTAAAAAAAAAATTTTTGAATTTTTTTCTTTTCAATCACATGTGATTTTCGTGCCACATGTCGCGCTCTCATTGGTCTCTTTAATTTCAACTTAATTTATAGATTCAAATGAATATTCCTCAATTACAGTAATAAATTATTCAAACGATTACATGAATTGTTTCCTTGAAAAAGTGAAGTAATAAAATACAAAATCAGTAAAATGTAGAAAAAATTATTTGAAAATATATTAAAATTTAATAAAATTTTATTCTATGCATTCAACTTTAAAATCTCTACTATTAATATCATTTAACCTATTATGACTAGGTAATAATCTAATCATTTGTCCCTCATATTTGTCACATATTACATGTTAATCATTTATGTTTATTTTTTACGTCATTGATCTCTTATTTTCACCTTCCCCATTTCCTTTCTTATTTACCCTTCATCTTCAACAAACCTCAAATCCAAATCAAACCCTCCAAATTAACACCTATTCATATATGATGCCATACTTAAACTGTAAATACCAATTTTTCAATCTGGTCATATACGTAAACTCACAAACACATACTATACTAATATTCATGTTATACAAACTGACGAACACAAACAAACTCATCTTCACCATCAAGTATTCTATATGAAACTAACATTAAACAAGATTTACTCTTTTTCCGCGTTTTATATTATATCTTGTCTTCCAGGTTCAATTCTATACCTTGTAAATTTCTTTCAATTTCATAAAAGTTGTTGGCCTTTAAAAAAAACATTAAACCAAATGATCAAGCATAGTTTCGCGGCTAAGGCAAATATACGCTTGGATCGACAAAAGAGGGGTTTTGGAGGTCAACGACATCAACTCTCCGGTACGGTTACCGTGATAACCCGAATCGAGATGATGATCTCGATAGGGTGGTCGATGGTTGAGGGTCGTCCGGTTGAGTCGCGTTGGTTGGCCATGAGAAAAAAAGTCTAAGAGGCAAAAACCCTTGAATTGTTATTGTTGAGGTAGAGAATGAGTGGAGATAAGATAGAGAGAGAAAGATAAGATGATGAAAGTGAGGAGGGTAACTCCTCTTTTTATAGGGGACCAGTTAGGGTTTTAGGGGACTCATGAACTTTTTATGAGCCAAGCTCAAGTGCAAGCCCACGAATAATCGCAGTGGACTATGCACATCATCACAAAATACATTGAAATTCATTTGCCAAATATAACGTAAATTCTAGCCAACCGTTGTAAACTATTGTGACTTGTAACAATTGAAACCCATAACATCGAACCTCCGCGAAATCACCCACATAACTATTAATCCTTAAGAATCCATACGCAACCAACAAATGGTTGATAATACAACATATATACAACCAATACAACACACCAATCTAAAGTCATTGACTTAGTGGTATCATGTCGACCCTTTCAACCTTGAAGTTTATGCTTCAAAACTTGCTAGTGGCAATATTCGTGAATTAGTGTATGTATCCATGTTAAGAGTGTATAAGTTTCTTATTTTAAAATGTAAATATGTAATAATATGTATTAAAGTTTTGTAAATTGTATTGTTTCAAACTTTATCATGATTCATTAATATGTATTGAATGACTGAATTTGCCAGTGAGTAAGAATGACAATGGTTGTCCGATCAATAGAATATATATCTGATCTGATCCATTTAAATGGATATGGATGATCTAAATGGATGATACGTGGATATGGATATGGATGATATGAAAAAATAGTGGATCGGGTATGGATAATAATTTCTCATTCATAGATATATCTAATTACCGTCCATAATACATATATACATATAATAAATATAAATATACACGTATAATAGATATATGGATTTTTACTTAATTATATGCGCTTACATTTACATATCCTTATATGTATACTATAAACTAGTAAAATGTTATCGAAAATATAAATTCTGAAGATACAACTATGGAACTAGTATTAAATTCATATATCTTGCATATATTACATATATATGTTAAAATATGTAGATGATTTCATTTCATAATAGGAATATTTTTAGAAAAACGTAATATTCAGCGGATATCCGTTTAACTACTTCATCTAACGGATATGAATATGGATAGATGAATTATATTTAAATGGATATGGATTCTAAAAAATAAATGGATATGCATATGAATATAGCCTCACCTGATCCATATCCGATCCATTGTCATCCTACTACTGATTATTTCAAAGTACTTCAACACATACAATAACATAAGAATATAAAATCATGAACTTAAATGAGAACCAAAATAAAGAAAAAGGATAGAAGGTTAAAAAAAATTGTAAATATGTAGTAGTAAATATGTATTGAATGTGACGACCCAGAAATTTTCGACCAAATTTAAACTTGATCTTTATATGAATTCGACACGATAAGCAAAGTCTGTAATGTTGAGTCTCAACAATTTTGAACTATGTTCATGTATTCAATTAATTTGTGACTCTTCCCGACGATTCAAGAACAAATGTATGTGTGTGTGTGTGTGTGTGTGTGTGTGTGTGTGTGTGTATATATATATATATATATATATATATATATAATATTTTAAAAATTAATAAAGTATACTTTAATCATTGAATTAAAACATAAAAGAATATATAGAATAATTAAGTTGTTATTAAAATAAATGTATATATGACTTCTATATACAATTAATATTACATGTATATAAGATATATAAATATTAAATATTCTATAGATTAGATAACTATTAAATATGATATAATTACTAAATTGTAATAATAATATATTAAATGTAATTACAAGTTAGAAATAAATGTTATAGTATTATTATTATTTTCAATATTAATATCATAATTAGTATTATCAATACAACATATAAAAATGAAATTTGATATATATTATTATTACTAATAATGTTACGAATATAATTAGTATTATTATTATAATTATCATTAATAATATTATTATAAATTTCACTAAAATTATTATTATTGTGACTTATTATTATTATTACTCTCATTATCATTAATATTATCATTTGTATTATTAATATAAATAATAAATAGACATGAAAAATAAGATATGTAACTTGAATTATCTTAATTATTATTTGCATTATCATTAGATATTATTATTACCTTTATCATTAATAATAATTATTTTTATTGTTATCATCATTAATAATAGTATTATTATCATCTTTATAAATATAATTAATAATATTATTATTATGAGTATAATTATTAACATTATTAATAATTATCATTATATTTGATATTAACATCATTATTAATTTTGGTATTATTAATAAAAGTATTAATATTATTAATACATTTATATTTACAAAATATAAATATAGATTATATATATATATATATATATATATATATATATATATATATATATCAGAGAAAGAATCAAATATTGTTTGAAGTCATTATCTGATCTATATAATCTGTCTGCTAATTGATTCCATTACAACAGATGATTCCAAAATCTGTTTTAGGTCTTTATCTCGTACAATGGGGGGCACCGTGCAAATTAGCTTGATAAGACTAATGAATCAGATCCCCAGAAAGGATAATCTCCTTAAAGATCAAAAATCAGCTTTTAAGACTGATATTACTCAATCCTAGAGATTGACCTTAAAGATTGAGAATTACAAACTCATGGAATTCGATGATATCTAAACTCGAGCTTGAACGAGAAAATATTTTGATCAAAATTTCAAACCGATTTGTTTTCTAAAAACCTATTTTCAATGCGTTCATTACCATTGAACGTAAAATCCTAGGAATTCACCTGGAATTCATTAGGTCACCTGAACCAAATCGGGTGTCAACCGTAAGAACGGTGGTTGCATAGTATGGTCAAAGACAGGACCTTGTGCCAGACCGAAAAATTATAAGGGTGAGCTTTACTATTGCTCCTACAAAGGATAGTAATTGCGTCCGACACGTTATAGACCATAATCAAAAGCATGTCACGGGACATTGCCTTAACAGTTGCTTGTTCAACGCTTTCCTTTACAACCGGAAGGTAGTTTATCGAAAGGTAATATACGGAGCAAGTATACTGGACGTGTTGCTTTCCTAATACAAGGTTAGCAAGTGGGTGACACAAAAGCATAAGTTTTGAGCTAAAATTTTCAAATCTAAAACCCACCAAACCCACAAAAACATTTTGCATACACCGGTGAAGGGTTATTCCGGAAAACTTATCTAGGGTAAAAACTAGATTTAATTTTCAAAAGATCAAATGTTTTCATAAAGATCCAACTTCCTTAATGGATCTAAATTTTTATAGTCATGTGGGACTGTAAACCACATCGTTACTACCATTGTTTATACCGCCGTATAGAAATCACTGATGTATAAAGTGTGAAGAATAAAGAAGTGATTCTAGTATTTCAAGACTATATTGCTTGAGGACAAGCAACGCTCAAGTGTGGAAATATTTGATAATGCAAAAAACGAACATATATTTCATAGCATTATTCCTCAAGAAAGACAAGATTTTAGTTACAATTGTTCTATTTACAAGTGATATTCGTTTAAATAATAAAAGGTGAAGACAACGGACAGATTCGACGAATTGAAGACGCAAATGACCAAAAAGCTCAAAAGTACAAAATACAATCAAAGAGGTTCCAATTATTGATAAGAAACGTCTCGAAATTACAAGAGTACAAGATTCAAAACGCAAAGTACAAGATATTAAATTGTACGCAAGGACGTTCGAAAATTAGGAACCGGGACCAGAGTCAACTCTCAACGCTCGACGCAATGGACTAAAAACTACAAGTTAACTATGTATATAAATATAATATAATATATAATTAATTATATAAATTATATATATATTATATTTATATATTAAAACCGTCGGCAGACTAGGATCCAAACTTGTGTGAGCTGGATTTACGAACTCCGCGACTTGCGGAGTTTGTAGTGCAAAAATACCGCGACTCGCGGAGCTGTCCTAGACAAAAATGCCTATAAAAGCTCGCGCATTCTGAACGTTTTATATATCCATCCATATATCATCTCTCTCTATATACGTAAATATATATATATATATATATATATATATATATATATATATATATATATTTTAATTTTAAATCCTAATAATAAGGGTATGTTAGCGAATGTTGTAAGGGTGTAAGTCGAAATTCTGTCCGTGTAACGCTACGCTATTTTTAATCATTGTAAGTTATGTTCAACCTTTTTAATTTAATGTCTCATAGCTAAGTTATTATTATGCTTATTTAAATCGAAGTAATCATGATGTTGGGCTAATTACTAAAATTTGGTAATTGGACTTTGTACCATAATTGGGGTTTGGACAAAAGAACGACACTTGTGGAAATTAGACTATGGGTTATTAATGGGCTTTATATTTGTTTAACTAAATGATAGTTTGTTAATTTTAATATAAAGATTTACAATTGGATGTACCTATAAATAACCATATACACTCGATCGGACACGATGGGCGGGGTATTTATATGTACGAATAATTGTTCATTTAACCGGACACGGGAATGGATTAATAGTCTATGAAATTATTAAAACAGGGGTGAAATTATGTACAATGACACTTGGCATAATTGTTAACAAAGTATTAAAACCTTGAGTTACACGCAGTCGATAACCTGGTGTAATTATTAAACAAAGTAATAAAACCTTGTTACAGTTTAAGTCCCCAATTAGTTAGAATATTTAACTTCGGGAATAAGGATAATTTGACGAGGATAATCGCACTTTATATTTATGACTGATGGACTGTTATGGACAAAAACCAGACGGACATATTAAATAATCCAGGATAAAGGACAATTAACCCATGGGCATAAAACTAAAATCAACACGTCAAACATCATGATTATGGAAGTTTAAATAAGCATAATTCTTTTATTTCATATTTAATTTCCTTTATTTTATATTTAATTGAACTTTTAATTATCACACTTTTATTTATTGTTATTGTATTTAATTGCACTTTTAATTATCGTACTTTTTAATTATCGCAATTTTATTTTATCGCACTTTTATTTATCGCAATTTCATTATCGTTATTTACTTTACGCTTTAAATTAAGTCTTTTATTTATTTAATATTTTACATTAGGTTTTAACTTCGACTAAAGTTTTAAAAATCGACAAACCGGTCATTAAACGGTAAAACCCCCCCCCTTTATAAAAATAATATTACTTATTTATATATTTGTATTTTTATAAATTAAAACTAATATAGCGTTAAGCTTTGTTTAAAAGATTCCCTGTGGACGAACCGAACTTACTAAAAACTACACTACTGTACGATTAGGTACACTGCCTATAAGTGTTGTAGCAAGGTTTAAGTATATCCACTCGATAAATAAATAAATAACTTGTGTAAAATTGTATCGTATTTAATAGTTTTTCCTAGTAAAATATAAGCTATTTCATATACACCTCTGCGCACATCAATTTGCAATGTATTTTGTATTATAATCATAGTCTATAATGTACTCCATTTCTTAATCAATTTTTTTTTTGTCCAACAGCGGCTGTTCGGTTTTTTTTAATTTTTTTATTTTTTTTATTTCAACTAATTTTAAATAATCGTTTCTGAGTTGAGATTTAATTCCAAAAATCAAGTTTATTATTACGATTAAGATTAATAGGATTTTGATTCGAGTTGGGTTTTGAAATGAAGAATGTGGAGTGGTAAATAATACGGCTTATACAATTTTCAAACCTAGTGTTAATCAGAAAAGTGAGTAGAAGACGAGTGGTCATGGGTGTTTTGTAAAACCGATAGGTCTCGGGTTCGAGTCCCGTTTGGAGCATTTTTTTTAAGGGTTCGTGAATCTAAGGCCAACCATACTTTTGTTCAATGTCGTCATATGTATTTTTACTACGAAATACAGTATGGCGAGTTTCATTTGCTCCCTTTTTAAATGCTTTTACAATATATATTTTTGGGACTGAGGATACATGCGCTACTTTTATAACTGTTTTACGAAATAGACACAAGTAATCGAAACTACATTCTATGGTTGAATTATCAAAATCGAATATGTCCTTTTTATCATGTCCGAAGTTGTCCCGGAATGATGGCGAATTTATCATGTCCGAAGTTGTCCCGCAATGATGGCGAATTTATCATGTCCGAAGTTGTCCGGGAATGATGGCGAATTTATCATGTCTGAAGTTGTCCCGGAATGATGGCGAATTTATCATGTCCGAAGTTGTCTTGGAATGATGGGAATATTCTATATGCATCTTGTTAAGGTCGTTTACCAGGTGTTCAATCCATATGAATGATTTTTGTCTCTATGTATGAGACGTATATTTATGAGAAATGGAAATGAAAATCTTGTGGTTTATTAAAATTATGGAAATGATCAATTATGACAAACTAATGAACTCACCAACCTTTTGGTTGACACTTTAAAGCATGTTTATTCTCAGGTATTAAAGAAATCTTCCGCTGTGCATTTACTCATTTTAGAGATATTACTTGGAGTCAATCATGACATATTTCAAAAACGTTACAATCGAGTCGTTGAGTTCAACAAGATTATTATTAAGTCATTGATAGTTTGGATATATTATGAAATGGTATGCATGTCTGTCAACTTTCGATGTAAAGAAAGTTTGTCTTTTAAAAACGAATGCAATGTTTATAAAATGTATCATATAGAGGTCAATTACCTTGCAATGTAATCATATGTTATTGTATTCGTCCTTATGGATTAGGACGGGTCGTCTCATTGAAGTTTTGTTAATTTTTTTTAAACTTTGTTATTAATCCTTTATATACTAAAAGGGGTGGGGAATCATGTCGTTTGATACCCACCCCCATTAAAAACTTGGTCAAAACGACATTGGCCCAAACCCTACCCCAAAAACTGCAAATACCCCCTCAACTATAACCAACTTACAAAAATTACCCCGGACTCCAGGGGGTAAAATGTAAATTCACTCAATTAAAATAAAAACTCCACCCAAACACTTCGACATCCCGTATCTTCCTCCTTGCTCCGAGTCAAATTTCACCGACCACACCGTTAAACACGAAATATTTTTATGAACAAAACGAAACTAACTACATTCGAAACGGACACTTTTTAAAAAACACTAAACACAACGACAACCCGTATCTTCCCGCTTGTCGCGAGTCAATTTTTTTTTACAGCAGCGTCGTACTCGAAATAATTTTATGAACAAAACGAAAATAAGTACGTTCGAAACAAACACTTTTTAAAAAACGCTAAACACAACCCTGCTCGCCGCGAGTTAAATTTTTTCGACAGCACCGTCAGACTCGAAATAATTTTATCAACAAAACGAAACTAACTACGTTCGAACCGGAGAGTTTTTAAAAAACACTAAAGACGACGACACCTACAACGGCTCTTAACACATGAGCCGTTTTCCCTTCTGTAAATACATAAAGCTACGCTAAATATGAATATGCAGGCAGAAAGCCCCCACCGCATCGCGCGAGCCGGATCCGGACTAGTTATATTTCTATAGAAAGTAGCTTGACTGGTAAAGTTAGATTAAAGGATCTAGATGTACATATAATTAAGACGTAAATATGTAATTGTTTCAAACTCTATTATGTTTGATTTTCTAACAATTAATACATGCTTAAAAAAAATTGCAGACTGTAAACATCTATAAAATTAATACAATAAAAGTTTTGTAAATATAGTACAACTTTAAAAAATGTTGATATATACAAATTGATAAAACATTTTAAGTTAATCATTTTATTATCAATACTTCTACTTTTGTTTAAAGTTTTTCTTTATGTCATATTTTTTAATGGTCTAGTTCTTGTTTCCTTCCATTCTTTTTCATGTTTTCCTTCAAAAAACAATCTTATACATCAAGGAGAGAAAAATTAGAGGATGAAAGAAACCAAACAAAAACAATATTGAAAATTACACTAACAACAACCTAACCAAACCAAAAATAAACTAACAATTATATTAAAGAACAAAAGTAAACATGACTTAAAACACAACACTAAACTAAACAAACATTACATAACATAAACTAACAAACTATCAACCGAAAGGATCATCCGCATCATCATTATCGTTTATAAACAAATCGAGCTTTTATGCCATCGCACTTGATTTTCTACTCTTCGAAACTTGCTTGATAAGTTTACCATTTACTTTGGCAAATCGGATAGCCTTGCTCTATTGAGAAGAAAATAAAAATTCTACATTATCCTCAGACGTCGAGAAAATCTTCTTTTTGCTCGATCCATCAACTTCCACAACCTTCTTGATGAGTCACCTTAGAATCATCGACAATATCGATCCCGTCAAACCATCAACATTACCAGGGATTATCCACCTTAGCGCTGCTGGATGCTCCGATCTAATGGTTATTTAATACGATTATTAAAACTTATTCGATGATCAAGATGATATGAACGATACTTGATCACGTTAGTCAACTCAAACTAATGTGTGGTGTGTTTATGTTTGTAATGATGCATAAAGTAAAGTAAAGAACATAAATACAAGGATTTATAGTGGTTCGGGTGGATGTTAACTAATCCAACTTAGTGCTGCTGGATGCTCCGATCGAAAAGAAATCAGTGGTCTTTCTGGTCTACCAAGAATTTTTTTCAACTAAGGTTTGTCCGCCACAACATGCCTTCACTAATCGGGATTTTTGCTTCACTAAGCACTTTTCTCCAAATCCGGTGGAGATCCGATTTACAAGACTTGTACTTCTCCTTAGACCACAAACCTAATCCTTTTTATCCCTTTGCAGGATTACCTCCAACTTAGATCAACTTGTCTTCGACTTGGACAAGTATTAATCCCCAATGAGATTAATAAACTCTCTAGTTCCCTTTAAGGAAGATGCTAGCTAAGCTAACATATGCCTCTAATTACAAAGTACAAAGACTCTCCCTTTTTCAGTGATGATAATCCTAAGACAATTCTAAGGATTAATACAACATTATGTAAACTCACAAAGTTAGAAATTTGAAAGTAAGTTTACAATGACCCCTTTTATAATCTATGTGATTATAAAACTTCTATTACTAATCACAAACATATGTAGAAGTATTATGTTCTTGTGATTCTCTGATGATTTTGAGTTGTAGCATGCAAGAGGTCCAAGTCTTCAAAGTTCTCCAAATCTTGCTATTTATATGGAGAGATAAAAAGGCAGCTCTGTCTGCGGCTTGACCCACAGTCGATCATGGGTCGACCGCACGTGCTTCAGTCCAAAATATATATCCGTTGTATAGCTGTTTGAATCTTTGGGACACTTTACTTCATTTAACATCTGTAAAAGATAACCAACATCATATACAAGTATTACATGCATTAAATGTCCATTTACCTTGGATGGATTGCTTTAATAGTGAATTATCATGTTCAAAGTGGAAAGTCTAACATTCTTGGAAACAAGACATGATAATCATTTGAGGCAATCTCAGTTTTGTCATAATCCTTTATTTGTAATTAACACATTTGCTAAAACTCTATTGGTCGGTCAACATGTCGTTGATGACACAAACCCACTTTAATCACAAAGCATGCTAGTATTCAATTTTGAACTTGTCTGTAATTAATTAAGTGTGTTAATGATGTCTTGACAAATTAAGCATGTAATAACAATTAATCATGTTGCAAGACATCAAGTTAATCAAGTTTAGACTTACTCATAAACTTAATTTTAGACTTAAGCAAACCTATGTGTGTTAATATTTCATTGTCTTTTAAGTTTACTAAATTATGACATTTTACAATTTATCCAAGTAACACATGCATATATTGAAGTAGTCCAAATACTAGTTCCATCTAGTAACAAATATCAAGACGAGTTTGATGCATATGCATATTAACTTACTACTTATCATTTAGCACTTTAGCACTTAGTCAAATAATATACATGTACTAATAACAAGTAGTAAAGTAATATTCATGTAAGGGCTAGCAAGAGATCATTAAACAATCTTAGAATTAAGCATAATATAGCATTAAACTAGGATAAGTAGCAAAGTGGTATTTGCAAGATTAATGTATAAGCATACATTAATATCCAACACATGTACAAAGAAAGAGCAATTCTTGGTTGGGACTTGATGACCATCCTAAGAATGTCTAAATTCATTTTAAATGTACATGTTTTCCTATAACACTTATGTGTTATCCTTAATCTAGGCTTAATCGTCATTAAGGTGTTATTAGGCGTGATTAACCAAGATTAGTTTTCAAGTGACCAAAACTCCTTTGGGAATGAATGAGGCAACTATCATAAGCATGTTTGAACAGGTTTTATAAATTATAGATGCCCGAAAGTGGTCAAACATTTTTCGATCAAAAAATGGACAATGGATTTCTGCGGTCAACCCACGGTCAGCCGTGGAGTCGACCGTGCATCCCTGATTTCACAAATCTGGGTGCAGGTCTCCACCGTCTGACCTACGGTCCATCGCGGTTAAGCCATGTTCCCTGTTTCTCATTTTAGGCTTTCTTTGGTTTTTGGTCTTTTGCTAGATCAAGTGTGAATTAGTAAACTTGATGATTTATGTCAAGATGTCTACCATCACTTTTAGCTATGTGCATATGTCATCATCAAAACACTTATTGTTATAGGTTAAGATTAGTATAGTTATTAAGCATAATCCCATGTTAACCCACATTCTTCCCCAACATAGCGGTTAATTGACTTTTAATAGTGATTATTGAACATACAAGTATCTTTTTCATGTTAACGACAACCAGTCGTTAATAATTAATTTATTAAACTTATATAATTAATAATTAAATTATTAATGCTTTAACAAAAATCAAATTTGTAACATCCTCAACTGGGCCTAGCTATAAGATTACTAGTTTACCCTTAAGTTTGTATTAAGTTAATATATGCTTTTATTTTTATTTAATATTTATTATTTTGTGATCATGTGGTTAGGACCAGTTTGTGACAAGGGTCACAAAACAGGCTTGTTTATTTGATTTGGACTTCGTTTGGGTCGCCAAATGATGTACGAAAGTTATCAGATAACTGGCAAATACCCGTGTGTGATGGGGTATTGTATTTAACATATACATAAGCATGATACAGCTCATTTTTACCATTTTCTTAAAATTTATACACAACACCTCGTACCTAATTTTCTCCCATTCTTGAAACCCTAATCTCCAAATCTTGTTAATTGATCCTTGTTTTTGTCACACCCCCAAATAGGGCCAGGGGTATTTATGACTTTTCAATATCATAACACAAGTGTATAAATGAGAACGACTCTATATGAGACGTTTTATAAAACATTAATTGTATTGCAGTGAAAAATTAATAAGGTTTTACATCTTTAATCCAATGACGAATGTCTAGATATTAAATGATAAATAAAAATGATGGACTCCAATGCAGTAAGCAAAGCAGACAATCATCAACAGCATAGTAGCTAGCATCACAAATCTAATTATAACCTGAGACAAAACATGCTTAAAATGTCAACACACATGTTGAATGAAATTCATAGGTTTATATCAATAATCAAGATTTTTAGACCACGAGATTTAGTTATAAAAATCTGATATAAATCATATATCAAAAATAAAGTATATATGCCATGAGTATAACATCGAACTAAACAATTAATACCCCATGGTACCGTCGTACCACGCTTTCATTATTATGTACCCACTTGACATCTGTCAATGGATAGGGACGTTGCTCCCATAGCGCTACCATCAATAATTAAGTTTGCCAACTCAAATTCATACAATTAACGATATTATCTAGTGGGGATTTAGCATGTAAAAATACAAGTATAAATACATGTATAAATACAAGTTTAACAAAAGTCTCATCCAGTTGCATATAAAGTTTTTCAAGTTACTTGTGTCTAAATCGTAAAACATTTAAAAGCAAGCATGTGTCTCATCCCAAAATATAAAAACGGTAAAAATGAGACTATGAAAATCACCTTAAATAGCACAGCAAAAAGATGAGGATAATTCCACGAATGAAATGAACGAGAGTATATGTGACGACCCGCCAAAATCGCCATTGACGGCGCCGTCAACTTAGGTCCTGTTACGTGGTCATAGTCCCTAAATGAGACGCTTTTGAACAAAATTATGTCGCATTCATTTGAAACGTGTAAGACTTGCAAAGTTTTAAGTTACCAAATGGTTCGACAACGAGTTTAAGTTTACAGAAGTTGTAAAGTATAAATGAAATAACTTGCGACATAATATAAGTTGAAAATCACGGATGCTATCAATAGCGTATGCATGTAAACATTAAGTTTGAATCCAAAGGTGTTATCACTAGCGTATGCATGTATGCTTGACCCCAAGCAAGTAATCAAAGTGTGCGGAAGCATGTATCAAGTAGCCAAGTATGAACCTGAGAAACATATAGAAAACTGTCAACGAAAAACGTTGGTGAAATCATAGGTGTATTTGTAAATATTGTTTTTGAACCACAAGATTTTGTATGAGTTGATTATCCAAATCGTTTTCATTCCAAAGTTGTTGTTCGTTTGTCGAGCACCCAATTATCAAGGCTTAACTGAATGGTACCTCTGAATCATAGTGTTAGAACCTACACTATACCCGAAAATATATTTCATTCGCCGATGGTAGCGAACCGTCCGAATGAGGGTTCGTCAAACCCGTATGGCCACACAACATAAGTTCACGCTTACACTTACACCTGCAAGTGTAACTGATGATAATTGGACTTGAGGATTTTTGTTCTAACTCGTACGTGGAATGTTTGCTTTCGTACTTGTGTTTAAATTATAAAAGTATAAACCGTATATGTTTCTCATCCCATGATTTAAAAGTATAAAAGTTGTTGAAAAGATGGGACTATGATCTCACCTTGAGTGCACGAGTATAAAGGTACTTCACAAAGTAAACGTGTGCATGAAAGTTGCTTAGTCATGACCTAAACAAGTAAGTTGTATCAATACCGGGTAAGACACAAGGTTGGTCAAAATGTGTTCAATTAGTCCTATGGCTCGTTACGACTCGATTATATAGCATGTGAATCACGTTGTCAAGTTTCATGCAAGATATAAATATAAACGAAAGGTTATACCGATTAAGCAAAGTATTGGTTAAGTTTGAATAAAAGTCAACTTTGGTCAAAGTCAAAGTCAACGAAAAAGTCAACGTGTTCGGGTCGGGTCTCGAACAATTTTTCTGAGTTATATAATCATATATGAGCATGTTAGAACAAGTTACATGTTAATCGGAGGTGCGTAGTGTGACGATCGCTCCAAATCCATATGGACGAACACGTCATTCATTGATTTCATTGCGAGGTATTTGACCTCTATGTGATACGTTTTGTAACATTGCATTCGTTTGAAAAGGTATTTCATAAATGAATATATAAATTCCAGGTTTTTAACATCTGATGATTTCTACGTATAGACAATCACCATTTAAATGGTTTACAATAATACATCTGTTGACAATACAGTCAAAATAAGATACATGGTAATGGTTTGGTGAATGCAAGTTTCTTGTATATAGCATGTATGACTCCAAGCACATATCTTGTATCACGTATAAGCAAACAGCGGAAGACTTCTAGAATCCTGAGAATAAACATGCTTCAAGTGTCAACACAAAGGTTGGTGAGTTCATAGTTTTAATATTACACATAATCCGTATATCAATGTGGATTACAAAAGTTCAGTTGTTTTATTCAAAACGTTTATCAATAGGTTTTACATAAAAGGTGGATCACAAGATTTCAGTTGTTTCATCCGAAACGTTTATCAATCGGTTCTACAAAATTGAGCACCCTGGTAACTAAACTTTAATGCTTATATTATTTGTACCCTTTGTATAATCATCTTAATAATACACGCAAACCAACGTGTACGCTTCTCAAATAGCATACGTCCGTTAAAAGGCTAGTGCTCTAGCTCGGACGGGGATATCAAGCCCTATGGATCCATATACTACTACTCGCGCCCACCAGTTCTTATAACTGGCAGTTACTAGTTACCAAAGCTAAGGGATTTTCGGTTCAAACTCAGTGTAGAATTTAGTATGTACTTGTATCCATTGCGTTTAAAATAAAGTGCATATATTCTCAGCCCAAAAATATATTGAGTAAAAGGGGTCATATGAAACTCACACTTTATAATTATTGTAAAACAGTTATTAAAGCATTTGCATGTATTCTCAGCCCAAAAATGTAAAGGGTAAAAGGGATCATATGAAACTCACGCATATAAATCTAGTATTTTCAGTATTTATAAACAGTCGCATGTATTCTCAGCCCAAAATATATTGAGTAAAAGGGATCATATGAAACTCACAGTTAAATATTGATATACAATATTGTAGGAAAGCACGTAGACGCATCGGAGATGATAAACACGAGGTTTGATTCACAAAAAAATACCCCCGAACATTACCCATAACCTCCTTGGCAATAACCCATAATTTCCTTAGCTCTAGCTTGCTCGAAAACTCATTTTGAAAATTACTTGGACAGCACTCCGTCGTAATATTTTTTGTACATTATTATTTTTGTATCGCAAAAATAATAACACTAATAATAATAAAAAATAATAAGATTAATAATAATCTTATTAATAATAATAATAATAATAATAATAATAATAATAATAAATAATAAATAATATTACGGAGTATATATATATTTGTGTATGTGTGTGATTTAAATCGAGCGAAAACACTGAAATTTATAGATGTGGCCTGAAATCTGGAGTCATGCGACTCGCATGGAAATGGCCTTCTGGCCATGCGACTCGCATGAGGACCAGGGACAGCTCACATTGTTTTGGCTCCTAGCTTGTCGACATAATATAAAATAAATATAAATATATAAATAATTAATATAATTATTTATATATTATATTTTATTCTTGTGCATAGTAGACTTGTAATTTTTGTTCCGATAAGTTGTACGTCATCACTCGACTTATGTCCCGGTTCCGGTTTCTCGAACGCATTTTCGTACGCTTAGAAAACTTGCATTTTACATTTCGTGACACGTACCTTTGTCAAAATATAGCCTTAAATTATCCCTTAATTATATCACTCAAAGTGTATCTTAAACTTTCGAGTGTTTTGGTCATTTACTTCTATAAATCATCGTCTCGCTATTTGTTAAAACACATTTTTATAATAGTGTTTTACTGTAGCAAAGTTACTGTAGCAAAGTCAAATTTTACTGTAGCAATTCACTGTAGCAAAGTCAATTTCACTGTAGCAAATAGTGATTTTCGAAAACACTGTAGCATTTTGAGTAATGTGGCAATTTGAAAACACTGTAACAAATTAGTGTTTAACTGGTTCATCTTAAACGCTTTAGTTAACTTATCTAAATATCAATTGAATCAATAAACGAATGTTACTATCGTTTATTATATATATGTATATATCTTTTTAATATACATAAATCAGTTTTTAAATACACATTGGAAGTTATTTATAAATAAATTTTAATAATAAATATTTCAACTTATCATATACATTCAAATAGATATTTAAACCAATAAGTTTAATGTACGGTATCAAACAATTAATACATTGTTACCTTTTCATGTTATAGTATATATGTATCTATTTACATATAATTGTTCGCGAATCGTCGAAAACAACCGAAGGGTATTTAAATATATAAAAGTAATTCAAAAATTTTGAGATTCAGTTTTACAGACTTTGCTTATCGTGTCAGAAATGTTAATCATACAAAGATTAAGTTTAAATTTAGTCGAAATTTCTGGGTCATCACACGTAGCATAGTTAGAATTAAATGTGAAAATGCAAAGTTGGACATCCCACATTCCAGGCGAATGCCGCGCCGCGCCAAGGATTGGCTGCGCCGCGGCAAAGTACCTGGACTGATCCCTGGGCTATTTCAAGTGTTTAAGTCTCGAACCAATATTTCACCAATTCACAAATAACGAACCGCAAACATTCAAAACACGTATCTTATATCGTTGGAAAGGTAATTTAACGAGGAATACAACTAAACACATTTTATCAATCAAATTCATCATTTACAATAACTAAATCCTCGTCAAGTGATTGTTAAATGTTCGTCATTAAGGTTTCAAGTTCATAAAATGCATTTCATGATTCGGGAAACCAATTTACACATACGATATGCCGTTTTGAAGGTAATTAAAAATACATTGCAACTAAACACTCACCAATAACATCTCATAGCATTCAATGCATCAAAAGTTCATTTTAAAAGCTATCAAACCCTAACCAAGAATCATGAATTTAACATTTATGTCAATGAAGTTTTTCCAAGTCAACCTACATACCAAAATGTAGCTAATGATGTTAGTAACACATTTAATACATGAACTTTAACATTTAATCAACATTTAATCAACCAAAATCCAAGATTTAGCTAGTCACTTTTCAAGTTCAAGCTAGTTACACCAAAACAACAAGATCGAGCAAATAAATCACATAATCATGTTAGACTTGAGCCATAGACACTAATTAACACACTTTTAAGTCAAGAATACTAAGAACATGAAATCTAGAGTTTTAGAAGTAGTATTAAAACGTAGAGGATGAAGAGAGGATTCTAAATATGCAATTTGTTTTGTGATGAGCTTCCTAAAAACGATTTAGATGATGATCGTATGATTTTGGTGGAAATAGAGTTTTTCCATCTAGAGAGAAAAGGGAGGTGGAAGATGGAAGTGAATGAGTAGTGGTGGGGTTTAACTAGTTGACTTAGTCAACTAGTTTGGCCCCTTGGCAACTTTGGTCCCTTGAGTTTGAAAGCGGGTGCGTGAATTAACCAAATGAATTATTTTAAATACGCGAGAGTAAACGGGAGATATTATAATTAAATAACGGAAATATTGAAAATGCTAATTAACGAAAGATACGAATTTAGATAACGAAAGATATTATCTAAAAAAAAGACGGGCGTTAAAATAATTTAACGAAAAAAGGCGGGTTATTACAGTATATGACAAGGTCTTCAACCTAGAGATATATTGACTTAATCAAAAAATTGTCCATATGACAAATGAAAATCCTAAGTGAACTTAAGAGTGGTTTTACAAGTATTTGCGTGTCCACCATAATCAAGTTTAGACCTTGTACAACTTACGCAAACCTTGGTGCTATCAAATATGTCCGAAATGACCAGATGTAACTGGGGGCTAGGACTCTTGATCAGAAACTATGTCATGACATTCGAGATCCACAACCTTATCCCATAATGGCAACCTAGACATCATTCACTTACGACCGTAAGTAGCGGTGAAGATTGCATAAGTCATACTTTCATCGATATGATTATAGTTATTCATTAGTCGCGTGTGTATATAAATACAACACTTAATAGATTACTTGTACATACGATTATAGTTCAAGTTATATATAATATAGGTATTATTGTTTTATTACATATTATATATATTAATTTAATTAATTATATTAGTACTAGATACTAATAGTTATATTATATTTAAGTGTTTAAATATTAAATTGCATATACAATTACCTTTCCTTTTATGTTATTATATTACTACTATATAATCATTATTGTTATACATATATAATATATATTATATTTAATGATTTAATGAGTATTATACTTTAATTGTATTAGTTATACATATATATATATCAATAAATTAATATATATATAATAAATTATACAAGTTATTATTATTTAATATACAATATTAATGTTTATTATTAATTATCTACCTCTGATATAATAATTAATTATTATATAATCGTATATACATATATATTACATAAATTCATAATTAATTAAATAAATATCAAATAAATATGGTAATAATTTTTACAGATCTTTTACAGCTAATATATCTTCATAAAAATTTTATAAAAATTTTCTATCTAAATCTTATAATTATTTTGTATTTATCTTGTTTTCTATTTTTGGTAAATACAATATAGAATCTAAATTACAAAATAAATACTAATTTGACCCAATAAATTAGATTTATCATTTTTTCATATTTATCTAAGTTGTAGGAACCCAGAAAAATTTTATGTATAATTTTATCACGGCTATATATATATATATATATATATATATATATATATATATATATATATATATATATATATATATATATATATATATATACACACTAGTGAAATGACCCGTGGAACCACGAGTTTGTTTAAATGAAACAGTTTAATGATATGTATTAAGTAAACGTAAATGCTAAAGTTATTTAGTTTAATGACCCGTAGAACCACATAGTCCGACTAAGAATCTTGTCAGCTGAACGTTTCATCAAACACCTAAAATGCATATTTAACAATCCACATCCAATCATAAGAGATAATATTGGTTGTCATTTTATTTTAAAATTGTAAATTAAAATATAAATGTAGAATTTGTTTTTTTTGCCTAACTTTTATACCTTCTCGTACTCAATTCAAAATAATTAATTAAAATTATTTAATTTTAATAATTAAAATAACTATTAATAAGAATTAATTAATTAATAAGATTTAATTTTAATTCAAAATTATTTATATTAATGACATCACCCACCATGCTTAGATTTTTTTCTTTTTCTTTTTAATTTTTTCTTAACAAAGGAATTAGCCTAATAATGACATCATCATTTTAGCAATATAATAGAAACTATAGATATTACGAATTTTGCACTAATTAACTATACAATTCAAAAATAATTATAAATAATATTCCAAAAATTATTTTTACATGTTCCTTAACGCTTACAAATAGTTTTCACACAATACCTACTGATCTTAATATTTTATACTAATTAAATCTATTTTATTCATATACATATATTGGTTTCAATATTAAATACATAATAAATATATACGACAGTAAATAATTTGAGGTTTCAACTCAAGAATTCTTTTTACATCAGTAGGAAGCTACGAAAATTTTTGTTTTAGTTTTTGGATTCGTTTACTATTTTTATTGATTTTTACATATATATACACTAGCCGATTAGATTAATTGTAAATAAATATATAATACATCGTATAAATAACTTTTTTGACTTATGTAACCTTTATATCATTAATAGAACTTGTGAAAATTGTTTTTACGAATTTATATGAATTATAGCTATTTTATTTGATTTTTGTATATATATACATATACCGATCGGCTAAAAAAAACAAAAGAAGAGAAAAATAAAATAAAAATAAAGAGAAAGAGAACTTACAATTATTTTTAGGGTTTTTGAGAGAAGCCAACAAAAAAAATTGTGAATGAGAAAATATGAATGTAGGAGGGGTTTATATAGGATAAAAAAACTTGGAAAAGAAGAAATCTTATATTTGGAAATAATTATAATTATAATTTATTATAATTATAATTTATTTATTTTATTAATTTCGACCATATATAGGTATTTATTATTTTTATATTTTTTATAAATAATTAGAATATTCTAGAACAATTATATATATATATATATATATATATATATATATATATATATATATATATATATGTATATATATATTATTTATCTTTTCATTTATAAAATTTATTAGCGGATTTATATATATATATATATATATATATATATATATATATATATATATATTAATTTAAAATGTAAAAAAATAATTAAGTTGATTAATCTCATATACATAACATAATAACATAATACTTTTAATAATACACATCTATACACAAACTATAATTCACAATTTATTATTACATTATTAATATTACATATACGTTTAATTATATTATATTATTATATTAATAATATTATTAAATGTTAGGGTTAGGTTTTATTAAACGCGAGCATTAAATTATCGAACATTAATTTATTGTAGATTAATTATGACGGATAACAACCCTAATCTAATACATAGAACAAGCAAAGGAAGACCCTAAAGGCATTTGGTTATTTCAAAACGGAAAAATGAGGGTTGTCACAGTTTTTATTAAAAATCAGTAGCAAGTGATTTCTAGAGTCTAAACAAGGTAAGATTTGTGTGTTTTCATACTTGAATCTGTGTCAAAAATGGGTTTTTAGTTAGGTTTTTGACAAAGTGGATTTTTATGTCAAATTGGTTGAAATTGTTGTTGTTTTGATGTAATTCATTGGGGTTTAAGTTTCTATAAGTGTTATAAATGTTTCTTAAATGGATTTTGGTGTCAAAACGTTTAGAAATCGAGATTTGGGTGATTTTGGTTCGAAACCCGTCAGTTTCGGCTGCTGCTGCAAGAAGAACACAACCGTACGGTTGCAGCTTGCAATCGCAGGGGTACACTGTGCAACCATACGGGTGCATGTGTAGCCATACAGATTCAGTGGTGTTGGTGCAACCGGGCAGTGGGTGTGCAATCGGATGGGTGCACAATGCAACCGTATGGGTGGACTTGCAACTGTACGGATGCATGTGCAACTTTACAAATGTAGATCAGTGATGCATTATTATGAAATTTAGCTGTTTCCTAGCCGTTATGCTGTCCGCGTGACTTATGATGATCAGGATGAAAATACTGAAAAAGCATAAGTGTTAAGTATACTTTTTAGCGGCGCTTTTTGATATTGATTTACTGTACTTTGCTGTTTTGTGTTAACGGAAAGAAACTAATTTAATTTGTCTTATGTTCAGGTGATAAGGATAAGAAAGCCGCTCAGTGATAGAATATCTGAGCTAGTTACTGGTATTTGGTGAGTGGGACTAACTGGAGTATATAGTATAGAGTAGCATGTTATATTATGATTGTAATGCTTGTTAGATATACTTAATGTTACGGTTAGTTAGTATGTTGTGATGACTGCATGTTAGTTGATACTTATCTGCTGGAGTCCAGTGCGTCTCTATTGTGTGGTAGCCTCGGTAGGAGAGATCAACTTGCGGGTTGGGTTCCTCATGTGGTAGCCTAGTCAATCGTGGTGTATATATATGTGAATGACGCATCTGTCGTGTGTGGATTATATATATACAACACGGTAGTGGAGGAACTTCTGGTAAGCCCCAGTCCGATCAACTTATGGTTAATGGTTTGGCCGAGCCGCCAGAGTCTCTGTAGATGGCACGTGGGTGATGTTTATGTGTTAGACTATGTGACATGATTAGTATGACGATTCCTGTATACTATTGCCTGTAGTTAGTTGTGCTCATTTAGCTTCGTGCTAATTCCCCACCATCTCCTCCTTGCAGGTTGTTAGCTTTATAGATTTTGCTTTTGGGAGAAGACGGGCATGATGATGTTATATTTGACAGGATTTAACTCTGATGTGGTCTTACTTTGTTAAACTGTGATCTTTTGTAAACATAATGTAATTATGTGTTCTCCGGTTAAATATGTATTTTGTTGAAACGACACGTGACACTGGTTGTACTGTATTAACCATAGTTAAAGTGTATTTTGTAATTAATTAATAGATGCTTCCGCCACTTATAAAAAAAATTAGCGGTGTCACAAGTTGGTATCAGAGCATAGTTTAGCAGCATGCACATTGTGATCTAAATGTCATGTTTCCAAACTTAATAGAGTCATGTCAAACATAACATGCTGGGGATGGGTTAAGTGAGTATTAGGAAAAGTTATGTGTTAGCTGTTAGTACTAACAGAGTTTATACTAAGTTTTGGTGTGAGTATTGTGGTAGTGCAATAATGGTAGATAACGAAGCTAACGCTACTGGCCCTACCGTCCCTGGAACTGGTACTTTTAGAGCTCCCGATGAAGATGAGCATGTGTCCTCAGAGGAGGAAACTTCTCAAGAAGTGATCAATCTTCAAAGTCAGTTACTAGAGGCTAAAGAAAAGATTAAAGAACTGAAACAAGAACGGGCACAATGGAACCCTAATCAACAGCGTTGAATACAACTTGAGATGACCCGTCTTAATCCATAAGGACGAATACAATAACATATGATTACATCGCGAGGTATTTGACCTCTATATGATACATTTTACAAACATTGCATTCGTTTTTAAAAGACAAACTTCCATTACATCGAAAGTTGATAGATATGCATATCCTTTCATAATATATCCAAACTACGAATGACTTAATAATAATCTTGATGAACTCAACGACTCGAATGCAACGTCTTTTGAATTATGTCATGAATGACTCCAAGTAATATCTCTAAAATGAGCAAATGCACAGCGGAAGATTTCTTTCATACCTGAGAATAAACATGCTTTAAAGTGTCAACCAAAAGGTTGGTGAGTTCATTAGTTTATCATAATCGATCATTTTCATCATTTTAATAGACCACAAGATTTTCATTTCCATTTCTCATAAATATACGTCCCATGCATAGAGACAAAAATATCATTCATATGGATTGAACACCTGGTAACCGACATTAACAAGATGCATATAAGAATATCCCCTATCATTCCAGGACATCCATCAGACATGATATAAAACAACATCGAAGTACTAAAGCATCCACTACAATGGATGGGGTTCGTTAGGCCCAATAGATCTGTCTTTAGGATTCGCGTCAATTAGTAGACTGGTTTTCTAATTCTTAGGCTACCAAGTAAAAGGGGCATATTCGGCTTCGATCATTCAACCATATAATGTAGTTTCGATTACTTGTGTCTATTTCGTAAAACATTTATAAAAGTGCATGTATTCTCAGTCCCAAAAATATATATTGCAAAAGCATTTAAAAAGGGAGCAAATGAAACTCACTTAATGTATTTTGTAGTAAAAATACATATGACGATACTGAACAATGCGGGGTTGGCCTCGGATTCACGAACCTATATATATATATATATATATATATATATATATATATATATATATATATATATATATATATTAACACATATAGTGGTAATCAAATAATTACATCTATTAGTTATATAATATTTATATAATTAATATTGTAGTTTATATATAATTTGTACTAAATTTTGTCTATATTTTATATCATGAATTATATATTATATATATGTTTCTTTAAAAAAAATGTTAATATGTTTAATATATAATTATAGGTAATATGAATTTTATGTACAAAATCTTGATTTGTTATAATATAATAATAATAATGAAAATGATAATTATTAATAAAAATGGTAGTCTTAATAATTATGAGATTTTTAATAATAATGATACTTTAAATAAATATGATTGTAAAAATGATATTATTAATAAGAATGATAATAATACTACTAATAATATTAACTATAAAATAATGATTTTACTAATAATAATAATAATAACAATAATAATACAATAATAATAATAATACAATTAATAATAATAGTGTTAATACTAATAATATTAATAAATGATAATACTTAGTAATATACTAATACTAGTAAGTAATAATAATAACACAACAACAACAACAACAACAACAACAATAATAATAATAATAATAATAATAATAATAATAATAATAATAATAATAATAATAATAATAATAATAATAACAAAGGATTACAACCTTTGAAGAAAAGCCCAAAAAAATGCCATTGACGGGACTCGAACCCACGACCTCCTGCTAACCCATCACGACGTCAAACCACTCCACTGCCATTCACTTCAGTTTAATACTCGACTTCTATTTATATAACCCGTATCTTTCTATAACTTGGCCCAATTTCTTTTCAACCCAACAATAAAATGGCAGTCCACCTATTTGATTCTTTAATAGCCCAATCTAGGATCCGTATAAGTAAAAAAAAAAAGCGACTGTATAAGAAAATCAATTTTATACAGCCTCCCCTTTTTCCCTTTCCTTCGTGGCATCCACTACCCATCATCATCATTATCATAAATTAATGTCATCATATTCTAATCACACTCATACATTTATCAATGCCGTTACCACGTTATCATTATCATAACATAATCATAATGATCGCCATTATCATGTCATCATCATCCTAACAGCATTCACCATCATCAACATCGTTCTTCTTCTTACTTCCTTGTTATTATTTTAGTCGAATAGTAATTGCAATAGTAGTTGGTTTAATGCGAGTAAATAGCAGGAAGTTGGTTCGATGATGGTGGTTTGTAGGGTTTGAATAGAAGCAACAACAGTTAGACGATAATAGTTAAAATTTTATGTTGGGCCAGAGGTGATACTTGGGCATGAATATTTTTGTGTTGGGCTATGGTAATCATCTAGCCTTTTTAAAAAATAAGTTGGCTATTGGGTTTGATCTTGAAATACGGTAGAACCATAGCAGCAGCAATTAGTTCGGTAAAAAAAAACTAGTGAATGGTTGTCGGCCATAACTTTTCTTTTAGTCCCATATGTACTAATCTACCTAAACCCATCTAGTATCATTTGCCCACTTAGAATATATGTTGAATTTTTGGCCAAGAATACAGCTCACACAACAACAACAACAAAAACGGCAGTCCCACATCATTATTCTTACTTGATTATTATTATTATATAAAACTAAGAAACTAGTGGAAGTATTTGTGGGTGTCGGCCATGAGGTTCCAACTAGTTACATCATGTTACACTATTAAATATAATCAAGTTGACAAGTGCACTTTTCCTCCTTCAACTTTATCGAATCATTATCATTAATAAGAACAGTTTGGTCGAATGTAAACAGATGACAATAATAGCAGGTATAAATAACGATTTAAGGAGATTACCAATGGTTGAGATGTGATGGTGTTGGAGTTGTGGTTTGGATGTTGATGTTCAAAGGTGGTTCACGATGACAAAACAGAAATAATACAGCGAATTAGTAGCAGCAGTCTGTAGTTGGTGGTTTTGGGTTTCGTTTTACAGCACAACAGAAGATTGATCGAGCTTGTTTCTTGGACTAGACTGTAAGGGTGACGCAGGAATTGTAGTAGCAGTTCGAAACAGAAATATAATATGAGAGAGATAGAAGAGGGAGAGGTAGCAAAGTGTCGGTGTTATTGGATTTGTTTGTGGGTTTTGTTCATAATAGAAAAACGGAGCATAAGCAGATTACGGGGTAGTGATATGGTTGTGGATTTAGTGGGTGTGCAGTGATCCTTGGCTATTGATCAAAACCGTATAATAAAACAACAAAATCATAAGGTATTCGTTGGGTTCGATTTTGGGACGTTTGATCGAAATAGAAAAATTTGAGCAGGTGGTTCTTGGTGGCGTTTTGAGAGGTCTTGGTGGTTTGTGGGTGGTTGAGAGGTGATGAGTGGTGATGATTCATGGTGGTATGTGTTGTGTTGAATTAAGTGAAACGAAACAGAAAACTCGAATAGTGGTAACCCATGATCGTTTTATGTTGGTGGTTTACGTGTTTCAATTGAAGCAGAAAACTAGGAGTGTATATGGTGGTGGTGGTTGTTGTTGACGACGGTTCACGGAAAAAAAAAACAAGAAAGAAGGATAAGAGAGAGATAGATGAAGATGGCGGAAGAGTTTTCTTGTGTGATTCCTGATATGAAATATTATTCATATATGTAATATAACAAATATATGGTGGAAGAAACCAAAACAAAACACAGTAACCAAGTTAATAATATAATTCTCGTGACATTAATATAATAACTCTGCCGACACTATTTTGGGGTTGATAATTCGTAGTCCGTTGCTAAACAGTGGCGAATAAATGTACTCGGAGAAATCTCAAATTTTCACAATAATTATATTTATTTATTTTGGTCATTATGGTATAAAATTCAATCGTTAACTATTAAATAAAAATTACATTAATTATTCACTCCCATCCCCCAAGTAAAATATAAAAAGTTTTAAAATTTGACAAACAACTTATAAATATATTATTACTAAGCCTAAAATTTATAAAACTCATTTTCGGATCACCGTTTATTTTAAAATCATATAAGTTCAGATTAAACTTCTCTAATGTCAAACGGAACATCAAACGAGTATTACAATTATTTAATATTTATTTTTAATATACTTTATTTGTATATATATAGATATGTTTTAAATAATAATTATTATTTTTACATAATTAATTTTTAACAATTACATCATAAATTATATTTCAAATCATATATATTTATTTAAATATATATGCATACCTATTTACAAATAGTTGTTCGTGAATCGTCGATAATAGTCAAAGGGTAATTTGAATATATGAACATAGTTTCCAAAATTTTCGAGACTCAACATTACAGACTTTGCTTATCGTGTCGGAATTATATTAAGATTAAGTTTAAATTTGATCGAAAATTTTTGGGTCGTCACACAACTTTTCCTCCGAACTTCTATACTCAAGCCTGTGCCAGTTCCCAGTCACAGTTTCCTTAAACTACCTATCAACACTTTCAAATGCCATTTCCGTTAAACCAGTCATTCCCGAATTAGATGATATACCCATTTCAAGTCCCTAAAACAAGAAAGAAGTGTACATATAAACAGTTTCTAGACTACAAACCTCCAGAGTACAACAGTCACACAAACCCTACAATGACACTTAATTGGTTAAGAGAAGTGGAGCGGGCATTAGAAGCATGTTTCTGTGAACCTGAATCCAGAGTGTTATTTGCTAGTAGATTACTCAAGGGTGAAGCAATGGAATGGTGAGATTCTATTACTGCTTATTTTCCCAAAGAACGGATCAGCCAAATAACCTTGGAACAATTCGCTGCTAAAGTTTGCGAGCTGTATTGTTCTGAATATGAGATGGAAAGATTGAAAACTAAGTTTCTGAATATGAAGATGATGGAAAGTATGACGATCGACGAGGTTTTCAGAGATTTTACATCTAAGCTGAGGTTTGTCCAACAATGGGTACCAACTTAGAAGGATAAAATTCAGCATTTCATGCGGGTGATTAAGCCAGAGTATAGAACAGTTGCGAGATTTGCAACAACCTTGGCGCAGGCTCATGAGATGGCCAAGGTTACTAAAGGTGACGTTATGGTAGCAAAAAAAGAAAGTTCAAAGGGAGAATCGTATGGGGGAAAATCAGAGGTAGGGATGGCAATGGATGTTTCATCCATGGACATCCACCCGATCCGATCCATTTATAATGGATATGGATGATGTAAATAGACGATTAAGGATATGGATATGGATATGGATATGGATTATCTAAATATTTTGTGGATCAGATATGGATGACAATTTATCATCCACGGATATATCCATTTGTGATGATCGCTCCAAATCCATATGGACGAATACGTCATTCATCGATTTCATTGCGAGGTATTTGACCTCTATATGATACATTTTATAAACATTGCATTCTTTGGAAAAGGTATACCATAATGAATATTTAAATCCAAGGTTTTCGACATCTGATGATTTCTACATATAGACAATCACCGTAAATAATAGTTTACAATAATACTTCCGTTGACAATGCAGTCAAAATAGATACATGATGATGGTTTTGTGAATGCAACGTTTTCTTGAATAAAGCATATATGACTCCATGCACAAAGCTTGTCTAACATATAAGCAAACAGCGGAAGACTTTTAGGGAACCTGAGAATAAACATGCTAACAAGTGTCAACACAAAGGTTGGTGAGTTCATAGTTTTAATATATCGTATAATCTGTATATAAAGGTGGATTACAAGATTTCAGTTGTTTCATCCAGAAACGTTTATCAAAATATTATACGAAATTAAGCACCCTGGTAACTAAACTTAACGTATATATAATTTGTACCCTTTGTATAATCATCTTAATAATACGCGCAAACCAACGTGTACGCTTCTCAAATAGCATACATCCGTTAAAAGGCTAGCGCTCTACCTCGGACGGGGATATCAAGCCCTATGGATCTATATACTACTACTCGCGCCCACCAGTTCTTATAACTGGCAGTTAATAGTTACCAAAGCTAAGGGATTTTCGGTTCAAACTCAGTATAGAATTTAGTATGTACTTGTGTCCACTGTTTTTAAAATAAAGTGCATGTATTCTCAGCCCAAAAATATATATTGCAAAATCAATTAAAAAGGGAGCAAATGAAACTCACCTTAGCAGCACATAAAGTCGTTCACCGAAATGTGACCGAAACTCGGAATACCAAATAACCGTAGATCTCAACCTAGAGAACATATGTTGGTCAATAAATGTCTATCAAGCTAGGTCTGGTCATAGTGTATCACAATCCTAATGCTCGAGATCGACATACAAAAGTTATCAAAAGTCGTTTCAAAAAGTCAATCTGACTCAATACTATAGTTAAATGATCAGGGCAATCGAAACATTTTAACATTTCACATAGTTTCTCAATTCTTGTAAAATTAAACTATAGTTTTTATAAGGCTTTAAAATATGATAAAACAATCAATTTTGACAATTGTTCAACAAAACGAGACGTGCCTTATATAGAAATTCATTTACTCGATTAGTAATATCTAAAATTCCAATTTATCAATCTCATATACAAGTTGTTTAAATATTAATTTCAGATTCAAAAGCAATTCCAATTAACGTTGATCATAATTCAGTTGCCCATATATTTTAATTCGTTCATCGAAATTTCGCGATTTCTAAATAAAAAGTTATTGATTTTTCGCCAGCTTTCCAAAAACATGCATATCATATACATTTTATCAGTAATATATGTATTTAATTCCTGATTCATTATAAACTATTTAACGAAGAAATTTAGCATACTAGCATGCATAAATATATATACTCGAGCACTAGACATGTATACACTATTAATATATAAAAGATATGATTTGAATGCTCACGTATCAATATTGTGATTCAATATTGCAGGAAAGTACGTAGACGCAACGGAGATGATAAACACTAGTTTGACTTACGAGCAATACCCCCGAATAATACCCATCACCTCCTTAGCTATAACTCATAATTTCCTTAGCTCTTTCCCGCTCGAAAAATCATTTAGAAATCATTTGGACATAACCTCGTCGTAGTATTTTATGTATAATACTAATAATTATTATACTACTGATAATAATAATAAGATTAATAATAATATTAATCTTAATAATAATAATAATAATAATAATAATAATTAAAATATATATAAATTAGAGAGACAGAGAGATTGCGATGAGATTGATGATATGAACTGGCCAAAAATGATCGAGCTTTATAGTTGTCTTCTGTCCCCAGCATCCATGCGATCGCATGGGAAATGTGAGGAAAACCCATGCGATCGCATGAGCCCCAGTTCCAGATCACATCTATTTTGTTTCTTTGTTAGTCGACATAATTTTATATAATATATATAATATATTTAATTTATATAATTAATTATATATTATATTATATTCACGTGCATAGTTGACTTGTAATTTTTGGTCCGTTGACTCGTACGTTGTCACTCAACTTATGCCCCAGTTCCGGTTTCTCGAATGCATTTTCGTACGCTTAGAAAACTAGTACTTTTCGTTACGCGACGTGTACCTTTATCAAAAATTAAACTTAATAATTGATAAACTATGTAACTCGAAGTGTAGCTTTAATCAATTAAATGTTTTGGTTATTTGCTTCTATAAATCATCGTCTCGTAGTATATATATATATATATATATATATATACATTTTCATTTTAAAATAGCGTTTTACTGTAGCAAAGTTACTGTAGCAAATAGTGATTTTTACTGTAGCAAATAGTGATTTTCGAAAACACTGTAGTTTTTCGGGTACTGTAGAAATTCGAAAATACTGTAGCAAATTAGTATTTTACTGGTTCATCTTAAACGTTTTAGTTAACTTATCTAAATATCAATCGAATCAATAATCGAATATTACTATCGTTTACTAAATAACTTGAAATCATATATATATATATATATGTATATATATATATATATATATATATATATATATATATATATATATATATATATATATATATATATATATATATATATATATGCACATTAAGTTATATATATATTGTTCGTGAATCTTCGAGAACAGTCAAAGAATAATTGATTACATGAATATAGTTCCAAAACTTTCGTGACTCAACATTACAGACTTTGCTTATCGTGTCGAAAATATTAAATCATTTAAAGATAAAGTTTAAATTTGGTCAAAAATTTCCGGGTTGTCACACCATTATCATCCGAAATACATTATATATACATATATACGTACTAAAATATATGCATATATACATCTACATATCGATATACATATACCTATAACCTACAAATTCATAAATTATTAACGAAAATAAGGGTTGTAATAGTCACAATTTTTACATTGTTACTAACAATATTCAAAGTTACATATATAGATTAGTTTAAACGTATATTTTATATTATAACGTATTTTGCTCAATTAAATTCACAAGCGAAGACAAATTACAATACAAACACGCGCAACAAATAAAACATAAAGATTAAACATTTACATTTGTAATAATCTATATTAAACTGATAAAATCGTCGTTAGATTAACATTTCATTTGATATCCAACGCATATCCATTAACCTGCTAATCCATCGGATATGGATATGGACGGATGAACTATTATTAAATGGATATGGATATGGATATGGATATGGATGGGCAAAAATTAAATGGATATGGATGTGGATATGGCATCATTCGATCCATATCCGATCCATTGCCATCCCTAATCAGAGGGTCAAACTGGTGGTCAGTCTACTCAGCAGTCAAGTAAGCAATCGGGGTTTCGTGGTAAAAAGTCAGGTGGGTTTAAACAGAAGAGTAAGTCTGGTATGAGCGGATCGGGTTCTAGTCAGTCTGGTTGGTGTAATATTTGTAAATCTACTCATGTCTGTCCGTGTTCTCCAATGACCAGAAGATGTTTGAAATGTGGAGTGTTAGGTCATGAAGCAACAGCTTGTTCCTTTAAGTCTAATGTTTGTTAGAGTTGCCATCAAGAAGGGCATAGATCAGTAAACTGCCCATTTGCGTCAAGAGCCGGTTCTGGGGCAGGGTCAAGGGCGAGAACAGTAACTTCTGGGGGATTTTCTGCTTCTACTACCGGGCAGAAGAGAAAGAATCCTCTAACAGCAGAGGCAAGGACATTTTAGATGATGGTAGATGCTGCAACCACTACCGATGATGTCATTACCGGTATGTTCTTGGTTAATTCCTTGCCAGCTCGTGTGTTATTTGATTCAGGAGTGAATCGATATTTTATGTCCTTAGGCTTCTGTGATAAGTTGAAGTTGCCTGTTAGGATGTTAGATACGCCTTTGGGAATAGAAGTAGCTGATGGTAAAACGGTTCCATGCACATCATATGTGTCTGGAGTTACCATCGAGATTGATGGCCATCCTTTCCCATTAACCTGTTTGTTGATGCCTATACCTAGATTTGATGTAGTCATAGGTATGAATTGGTTAAGTGCTAATAGGGCTAATATTAAGTGCTATAAGAAGATGATTTCTTTCCATTTAGCCGATGGGTCCCGAGTAATTGCTAGGGGAGCGCGGTGGATTTAACTTCCCTATGGTTTCCTTAATGAAAGCTCAGAAGGCGATATCGAAAGGGTGTGACTCGTTCTTAGCCTACGTGATCAATGTTAAGAAAGAAAATAAGCAGGTGACCGATATTCCCGTTGTGTCAGAATTTCCCGAAGTGTTTCCAGATGATCTACCAGGGTTACCTCCAGTACGTGAAGTAGAGTATAAAATTGATTTGGTCCCAGATGCTACACCAGATGCAAAAGCTCCTTACAGATTAGCTCTGTCAGAAATCCGAGAAATGATGTCTCAGATTTAGGAATTGTTAGATAAGGGGTTTATTCAACCAAGTTCTTCACCATGGGGGTGCTCCTGTTTTGTTTGTGAAAAAGAAAGATGGGTCACTTCGTATGTGTATAGATTACCGCGATTTGAATAAGAGAACAATTAAGAATAAGTATCCGTTACCGAGATTAGATGATTTATTCGATCAGTTACAGGGTGCTTCTTACTTTTCAAATATTTATTTACGTTCATGGTATCATCAGGTACGTGTTGCAGAGACCGATATACCGAAAACAACGTTTAGAACCATATATGGCCACTATGAGTTTCTAGTTATGCCATTTGGGTTAATAAATGCGCCAGCAGTGTTTATGGATCAAATGAATAGGGTGTGTCGTCAGTATCTCGACAAGTTTGTGATTGTCTTCATAGATGATATTTTGATATATTCGAAAACCAAGAAAGATCACGCTACACATTTGAGATTGGTGTTAGAACTTCTGAAACAGGAACAATTGTACGCTAAGTTCTCCAAGTGTGAATTTTGGTTACGCGAAGTACAATTTTTGGGTCATGTAATTTGTGAACAGGGTATCAAAGTAGATTAGTCTAAGATAGAGGCTGTAATGAAATTGGAACTCGCCGAAAACGCCGACAGAAATCAAAAGTTTTCTGGGTTTAGCAGGTTATTACCGCAGATTTATCAAAAACTTTTCTAAAATAGCAGGTCCATTGAATAAGTTAACCAGAAAAGATGTAGCCTTTCAATGGACTGATGAACAAGAAAAGGCTTTTCAGACTCTTAAGCAATTGTTATGTCAAGCGCTGATTTTAGCTTTACCAGAAGGATCAGAAGATTTTGTGGTTTACTGTGATGCGTCACGCGCAAGTCTGGGTTGTGTTTTAATGCAGAGAAATAAATTTATAGCGTATGCTTCACGACAGCTGAAAGATCATGAACGAAACTACCATACTCATGATTTAGAATTAGCCGCTGTTATTTTTGCCTTGAAGCTTTGGAGACACTATTTGTATGGTACACATTGTGAAATCTACACAGATCATAAGAGCCTTCAGTATATCTTTTCGCATAAAGAATTAAATATGCGTCAACGTCGATGGCAAGAATTAATTAAGGACTATGATTGTGAGATTAAATACCATCCGGGTAAGGCAAATGTAGTCGCATATGCTTTGAGTCACAAGAAAACAGTCGAAAATGTCAGATTTATGAGAATTGGGATAGTTTCAGACTTGATCGATCGATTGAAAATAGTTCAGTTAGCAGCTTTGAATGATGAAAACCTAAAGACTGAGCAAATGACCAAAAGAAAATTTGACATATGCAATGATTCTAGAGGATTAAAGACCTATAAAGACCGAATTTGGGTGCCTATGTTTGGGGAATTGAGGGATTTAATCCTTACAGAAGCGCATAAATCTAGAATGACAGTGCATCTATGTAGTACTAAGATGTACAGAGACTTGAAAACGTTGTATTGGTGACCGACAATGAAGACAGATGTTGCAAATATCGTTTAAAAATGTCATATTTGTGCGCAAGTTAAAGCAGAACATTAGAAACAGTATGGGTCTCTACGACAGTTAGAAATTCCTCAGTGGAAATGGGATCATATAACGATGGATTTTGTAACCAAATTACCCCGAACCCAGAAGGGATATGACATGATCTGGGTGATAGTTGATCTTCTAACAAAGAGTGCTCACTAGCTACTCGTGAAACCGCTTCGCTGGGTGATTTGGCAGAATTGTACTTGAAAGAAATCATTAGTCGACATGGTGTACCGTTGTCAATAGTGTCTGACAGGGACACTAGGTTTTTATCTAATTTCTGGAACAGTTTACAACAGAATATGAGTACACGTATGAATTTAAGTACAACTTATCACCCACAGACAGACGGTCAGAGTGAACGAACGATTCAGACGTTAGAAGACATGTTGAGAGCGTGTGTCTTAGAATATGGTGGTTCTTGGGATTCACATCTTCCATTAATAGAGTTTTCTTAAAACAATTCGTATCATTCGAGTATCGGAATGCCGCCGTATGAAATGTTGTATGGTCGCAAGTGCAGAACTCCTACATGTTGGTTAGAAGTAGGCGAGAAACAATTTGCAGGTCCCAAAATTGTTCAAATAACTGCAGAAAAGATTGAAATTGCACGTGAGAAATTAAAAGTAGCTAGAGACAGACAAAATATGTATGCTGATCCGCGCAGACGTCTGGTGATATTTAATGTAGGTGATCGTGTATACCTGAAAGTGTCACCGTGAAAAGGGGTGATCAGGTTTGGTAAACGTGGTAAACTAGTACCGAGGTTTATTGGGCTATTTTCGATCAAAGAAATTTTGAATGATTAAACTGTTGTTTTAGATCTTCCTTCGGAGTTAGCAGGAATTCACAACACATTCAATGTGTGTTATTTATGAAAATGTAAAGTAGACGATGAAAGTCTGATTCTTCCACTCAAAGATTTGAAAGTGGACTTGAATAAGAAGTTAGTAGCAGAGCTGATTAGAATAGTGGACATGAAGGTCACAAAGTTAAGAAAGAAACAGATTCCAATGCTGTTAGTGGAATGGCGGCACAGTTTAGGTTCCAACTTGACATGGGAAACCGAGGAGTTAATGAGGGCGCGCTATCCCCATTTGTTTGACCTTGACCAGATTCCGAGGATGAAATCTTCTTAAGGGAGGTAGATTTATAACATCCTCAACTGGGTCTACCTGTAAGATTACTAGTTTGCCCTTAAGTTTGTATTAAGTTAATATATGCTTTTATTTTTATTTAATATTTATTATTATGTGATTATGTGGTTAGGACCAGTTTGTCACAAGGGTCACAGAACATGTTTGTTTATTTAATTTGGACTTCGTTTGGGTCGCCAAATGATGTACGAAAGTTATCAGATAACTGGTAAATACCCGTGTGTGATAGAGTATTGTATTTAACATATATATAAGTATGATACAGCTCATTTCTACCATTTTCTTGAAATTTCTACACAACACCTCGTACCTAATTTTCTCCCATTCTTGAAACCCTAATCTTCAAATCTTGTTGATTGATCCTTGTTTTTATTAAAAATCAGTAGCAAGTGATTTCTTGAGTCTAAACAAGGTAAGATTTGTGTGTTTTCATACCTGAATCTGTGTCAAAAATGGGTTTTTAGTTTGGTTTTTGACAAAGTGGATTTTGATGTCAAATTGGTTGAAACTGTTGTTGTTTTGATGTGATTCATTGGTGTTTAAGTTTCTATAAGTGTTATAAATGTTTCCTAAACGGATTTTGGTGTCAAAACGTTTAGAAATCGAGATTTGAGTGATTTTGGTTCGAAACCCGTCAATTTCTGCTGCTGCTGCACGAAGAACACAATCGTACGGTTGCAGCTTGCAACTGCACGGGTACACTGTACAACCGTACAGGTGCATGTGCAACCGTACAAATGCAGTGGTGTTGGTGCAACCGGGCAGTGGGTGTGCAACTAGACGGGTGCACGATGCAACCATACGGGCGGACTTGCAACCGTATGAATGCACGTGCAACCATACGAATGAAGATCAGTGATGCATTATTATGAAATTTAGCTGTTTCCTAGCCGTTATGCTGTCCGCGTGACTTATGATGATCAGGATGTAAATTCTGAAAATGCATAAGTGTTAAGTAGACTTTTCAGCGGCGCTTTTTGATATTGATTTACTGTACTGTACTGTGCTGTTTTGTGTTAACGGACAGAAACTAACTTGATTTGCCTTATGTTCAGGTGATAAGGATAAGGAAGTCGCTCAGTGATAGAATATCTGAGCTAGTTGCTGGTATTTGGTGAGTGAGACTAACTGGAGTATATAGTATAGAGTAGCATGTTATATTATGATTGCCATGCTTGTTAGATATACTTACTGTTACAGTTAGTTAGTATGTTGTGATGACTGCATGTTAGTTGATGCTTGTCTGCTGGAGCCCAGTGCGTCCCTATTGTGTGGTAGCCTCGGTAGGAGAGATCAACCTGCGGGTTGGGTTCCTCATGTGGTAGCCTAGTCAATCGTGGTGTATATATATGTGAATGACGCGTCTGTCGCGTGTGGATTATATATACAACACGGTGGTGGAGGAACTTCTGGTAAGCCCAAGTCCGATCAACTGGTATTTAATGGTTTGGCCGAGCCGCCAGAGTCTCCGTAGACGGCACTTGGGTGATGTTTATGTGTTAGAGTATGTGACATGATTAGTATGACGGTTCCTGTATACTATTGCCTGTAGTTAGTTGTGCTCACTTAGCTTCGTGCTAATTCTCCTCCATCTCCTCCCTGCAGGTTGTTAGCTTTGTAGATTTTGCTTTTGGGAGAAGACGAGCATGATGATGTAATGTTTGACAGAATTTACCTCTGATGTGGTCTTACTTTGTTAAACTATGTAAACATAATGTAATTATGCCTTCTCCGATTAAATATGTATTTTGTTGAAACGACACGTGACACTGATTGTACTGCATTAACCATAGTTAAAGTGTATTTTGTAATTAATTAATAAATGTTTTCGCCACTTATAAAAAAAAAAAAATTAGCCGTGTCACAAAATTATTAATGCTTTTAAAAAAATAATTAAATTATTAATTATCACTTAATTATTGAATTGATTAATTATAATAATAATAATTATTAATTATTAATTATTAATTAATTTAATTTAATCAAACTTCAAAATATATGGGAGCCACCCAATTTAACTAGAGTAGTTTATAAACCCAACTTGGTAACCATATATGGTGGGACCCATCTCATTAAAAAGCCATATATACATTATATACACACCTTCCCACACGCAAAAACCATTACCTTTACCTTACCATACTTTACAAAAATAATACTAAAATCAAAATTGAGGGTAAACTTTTTTCTAGGGTTTGTTTGACTGATAGAAATCCCCCAAATTCGATTGGGCACACACCACTAGGTGAGAGAGAAGGTGAAAGCTGTAAATCAAATCAGATGATTCTTCCGGTAACTTCGGTGGCTCGGCGTCTTCTGGATCCATCCATCTCACTAATGGCCCACACGATCTGATTTCTGCGCCCAAAAAAATAATCAATTTCTAAAATCCCGCAAATTTATAGATACACACACATATATTTTATATATATTCTTCGTATTTTTAGAGAGAGAAAGTGGCCGTTAAGGAGATCGTTTAGGATTAAACGACATCGGTTTAAATTTGGAAAGATTTCGGTTTAATTTTTACGGTGTTTCGAATTTAACGTTTTCAGCTTTTTTTTGGCTTCGTATTTTCAAAATATAGTTGCAGAAGAGATAATATAGTACAATTTTTGCATGCAATCTGGTGGTGGTAATGGGCGGAACATGGTGGCCGGACCACCGTCGGCTTCTGCGTCGCCGACGTCTTCCTCGTCGGCAGTGTCGCAACCTCATTTAGGTTTTGATCCGATGAAACATCAGCAGCAGCAGCAGCATTTGCAACAGCAGATGCAGCAAAGGCAGGTTAGGTTTTAATTGTATTACTACTGAATTACTTAATTGAAGCTGTTGAATTGCTATATGTTGTTATATATAGCTGATGTGAGCACCATGTTAATTATTCAATCGGTTACACAAGATGTGAATCAGATACTAGAGTGTTATTTGTTACTGGTTGCAGATACTGTGTTATGCTCTGCAATTTACTTATTTATGTTAAACCCGATATATTTGTCTTATTTCAGGTATTGTTTGAGCTGGCCAGTATGCTAACTGTTTTGAATTCAGTATTAGCTTGATTAATATTATGTTATTTTGTTTTTTAAAGTCACATTTGAATGAGTGCGTATGTGTATAATGATGAAATGTAGTATAACTTGTAAGTATAATAATGAGAATGCAGCATCAAGACCAAATATAACATATTTATTCTAGACTTAGTTGGATAATCTTACAGCACCATCACTTATCACTTATACTGTTAATACTGAGATTCAAATATTTCTTAAAGGAGTAAATCATAATTACGTTAGTACTGGTGTGTTTCATATATGTACGATGCTTTATGATTAGAACCTAATAGAACTCCATTTAGAAGGGCTAAGTGTAAGCTACGTTTCTTGAAAAGTTAGGCACAATACGTAAGTTGGGGTTTCTGTTTTAAAATGTTTAAAGAAGTTGATTTGTTTAAACATATGGGTCATTCTTTTAGTATTTATCTTACATGTATTTTGCTTACATCGTTTGTGCAGGCTTTGCAACAACAATTATTACAAAACCCTGAAGGGAAAGAAGCAATGTTAGCATATCAAGCTGGTATTCGGCAAGGATCGTTAGGAGGCAGTGATGTCTCAAGTTCTGGTATTCGGCAACTACAACGTGTAGCCCAACAGCATGGACAACACATGATGAATCCCATGCAGCAAGCATACATGCAGTATGCACTTAAAGCCCAACAGATGTCATCTGTTGGCATGCAAGGCGAACAACATATGAAAATGGGATTGATGGGGAAAGATCAAGACTCGCACATGGGCAATACAAATATGCAAGATATCCTTTCTTCTCAGGCTGCTAATCATGCACAGATGTCATCCAAGAAACCATTTGACCATTTTGGACAGGGAGTAAAGCAGCCGGTGGAGGATATTCATCAGGGCGTTTCTGATCAAAGTCAAAGTCAAAGTCAAAGTCAAATTCACAATCAGAGTATGTATGCTATGTCTAAAAGCCAGATGGCAGGGAATAGTTCCATTTCAACATCGCTTGGACAGTTAATGCCTGGGAATAGTGCAAGACCTATGCAAAACCCACAAGCTCAACAGATGGCAATGGCTGCCCAAATGCAAGCAGTACAGGCTTTAGCTCTTGAGCGTAACATTGATCTTTCACTTCCTCAAAATGCTAATCTGATGGCACAGTTAATGCCAATCATGCAGTCACGTATGCTTAATCAATCAAAAATGAATGAAACTAACATGGGTGGTCCCCAGTCAAAACAGCAAGTCACTTCTCCACAACTTGAAAACGAAAGCTCGCCTCGTAGTGATATGTCTGGGCATTCAGGCTCTAACATACGACAGACAATGTCACCTAGCCATCTTGGGTCTATCTCCAATACCATGTTAGTTAATAATACTAATGCTTGTCAAGGTCAACAGTTTCCCGTTCATGGGCGGGAAAACCAGTTGCCACCTAGGCAATCCTCCATTAACATTAATGGGATTTCTTCTATGCCTCCACCACAATCACCGGCTAACATGATCCAGGGTGTAGACCAGTTTGGCAAAAATGTGCTGACTGGTTCAGAGTCTTTACAAGTTCATCATGCTAGACAGATGATGAATAGGTCTTCTCCACAGTCAGCAGCTTCTTCAAATGATGGTGGATTAGAAAAGCCTGTACAATCTCAGAAAGGAAAACTGCCGCCTGGCTTTACAAAACAGCAACTGCATGTGCTTAAAGCCCAAATTTTGGCTTTTAGGCGTATAAAGGTTTGCAAAGCTTGTCTCCTTACTAAATGTGGTAATTTTTGTCCCATTGATTTATAAAATGGGCCAATTCAGGTTATCTTTGATCTCTAATGGGTTGAATAGGTAAAATTAAAAAACAGTTTAAAACGAATTGGGTCATATACATAAAATCTTTTAAAAGTTAGATTGTCATTGACACTAAACACATTCATTATACAAATTTTTTGTAGCTTTTTTTTTTTTTTTTCCACTCAATATCTTTTGTTGACTTCTTGATTTGACTTGGCAGAAAGGAGAAAAAGCCCTGCCCCGTGAACTGCTTCAAGCTATTGCACCACCTCCCATTGAAGTGCAGTTGCAGCAGATCACTGCTCCTATTGGTAGAAATATCGTGGATTCAAATAACAAGGATCTTCTATCTGTGGCATCGGTGAGTAATTTGAAGAGAGAAGTTTTTGAGGAAAAAGCAAATACAGGTGCAACTGCTAATGCACAGGGTACAACTGTAATAAACGAAACCCCGTTAGTTACTCTCCCTACAAAAGAAGAGCAGAGTAATCCTCCAATTCCTGCTAAACAGGAACACGAGGCTGTCCCCGACAAAGGTAAAGCAGCTGCATCAGAACCTGGTACTTTGTCTGATACTGTTCAAGGTAGAATGACTGTACAATCAGGAAGTTCAAATCAAACAAAAGATCTGGGACCTTCTAGAAAGTATCATGGTCCACTGTTTGACTTTCCGTTCTTTACTCGTAAACATGATGCGTTTGGATCAAGTATGATGCACAGCAACAATAACAATCTAGCTCTGGCATATGATGTGAAGGATCTCCTTGTTGATGAAGGTGTTGAAATGGTTAACAAGAAGAGAGACGAGAGTTTAAAAAAGATTAGTGGTTTACTGGCTTTGAATTTGGAGAGAAAAAGAATAAGGCCAGATCTTGTTTTGAGGTTACAAATTGAAGAAAAGAAACTTCGACTAAAAGACGTACAAACACGCGTGAGAGAAGATGTCGAGCATCAGCAACAAGATATTATGGCTATGCCAGACAGACCATATAGGAAATTTATTAGGTTATGTGAGCGACAACGTATGGATCTTAAAAGACAATTGAATGTTGCTCAGAGAAAAATTAGAGAAAAACAACTGAAGGCGATTTTCCTATGGCGTAAGAAGCTTCTAGAATCTCATTGGGCGATACGTGATGCACGAACTGCACGTAACAGAGGTGTTGCTAAATATCATGAGAAGATGTTGAGGGAGTTTTCAAAGAATAACGATGATGATAGGAGTAAAAGAATGGAGGCTTTGAAAAATAATGATGTTGAGAGGTACAGAGAGATACTTATGGAACAACAAAACAGTTTACCTGGTGAGGCTGCTGAGAGATATGAGGTTCTGTCTTCGTTTTTATCTCAAACGGAAGATTATCTTAATAAACTTGGAGGCAAAATCACTGCTTCCAAGAATCAACAAGATGTTGAGGACGCAGCAAATGCTGCATCTGCAGCTGCAAGAGCCCAGGTATTATTTCCTCGAGGTGGCAAATTTGACCCAAATGTATATACAAATGGGTCGATTTGGCTTGTGATTGATCTCGAATCTTAAAGATTACATGAATAAGTAGGTTAAATTGGTCGAGCGGGTCAAAGTTATCGGGACACATGTAAATGCATGAACTCTTCTAAATAGTTTTTCTTAAAAAAGTTTCAGTTTTTATTGTTTTGTTAAAAAAGTTTCAATTTTTATTGTTTTGTTAATAAAGTTTCAATTTTTATTGTTATGTTAAAAAAGTTTCAATTTTTATTGTAGTTCCTTTAGTAATATAATCATATTCAGCATATCAATAATTTTTTAATAAAAATTTAAAAAGAGGAACAAAAGTGTTTCATGGGTTAGGACCAACCTGACCTTACCGGACTTTATTTCTACATCTACCGTCTCATTGCAGCTTGTTGGAATCCGTAACACTATATGAATGTAAACATAAATCGGTTCATCATTCATAATTAATTTTTCATGTTTTACATAATTGCCTGTTTGTGCAAAAGGGTCTATCTGAAGAAGAAGTGAGAGCTGCAGCATCTTGTGCTCGGGAGGAAGTATTAATAAGAAATCGTTTCTCTGAAATGAATGCACCCAAGGATAGTTCTTCCGTTAGCAAGTAAGATCCTAATAACTGTTACAGTTGATTGTAATTTATCTGAATATGTTATGTTAATGTTTGCTTTATAAATCTCTTATCGATTGTTGTCAACAGATATTATACTCTTGCACATGCTGTTAGTGAAAGGGTCATACGACAACCCTCAATGCTACGAAAAGGAACTTTGCGGGATTATCAGATTGTAGGTTATATTATCTTTGATAGGATGTACTAGTGAATTAATCGGGATCTAATATCACAAATAAATATTTGTTATGCATTCTTATCAGTTTATCTGTTTTCCAGGTTGGTTTGCAGTGGATGCTTTCATTGTATAACAATAAGTTAAACGGTATATTGGCTGATGAAATGGGTCTCGGGAAAACTGTCCAGGTAGCTACCCGTGTCTATTTCCTTCTGTCCGTTGAGCAACCAAATCATATTATTATTTTTATATTATTATTTTTATATTATTATTACTATTACTATTGCTATTAATTAAAACTATTTTTTGTTTTGTTTTGTTAGTAAAGTGAAAACTGTATTTTTATTTGTGTACAGGTTATGGCTTTAATTGCTTATCTGATGGAGTTTAAAAGCAATTATGGTCCACATCTTATAATTGTACCGAATGCTGTTTTGGTTAACTGGAAGGTTGGTTGACCTTGAATGTGTGTGTTATAATTGTATTTTTCATTTTCATGCTTTTCTAACATTGTTCTGTGCAGAGTGAGTTGCATAGTTGGTTACCCGGCGTGTCTTGTATTTACTACGTAGGCAACAAAGATCAACGGTCAAAATTATTTTCTCAGGTAAGGTTTGGTTCAAAGTTTTTGTTTATAACATTTCTGTAAGTGCCAAAGCCTTAATGTTTTCATTTTTTCATCATTTTAGGAGGTTGTCAATTTGAAGTTCAATGTCCTTGTGACAACCTATGAATTTATCATGTTTGATAAATCAAAACTTTCCAGAGTTGATTGGAAGTATATAGTCATTGATGAAGCACAAAGAATGAAGGATAGAGAGTCGGTTTTAGCTCGTGATCTCGACAAATACCGCTGCCAGAGGCGGCTTCTTCTCACCGGTACCCCTTTACAGGTTTGTTTGTGACCTTTCAAAACCAAGGTTATATTTGTACTATGTTTTAGTGAATGTAAATTTTTTTTTTTTTTCATAGTTATGTCATTCATTCAAACACAAACATGATCAGATACATGTTTGTTAAGTGTGCATCAGTTATCATCTAAGATGTAATATGAAACTAGTGCATTTTTGGATGCATCGTAGACTAGGAACATTCTTTATTTAATGGTTAAATGCTTGTATAAGCTAGACATCAAGTTGATAATTGTTGTATTTTTTTTTTTTTATTTCTGCAGAATGATCTTAAAGAGCTTTGGTCATTATTGAATCTGTTGCTTCCAGAAGTGTTTGACAATCGCAATACGTTTCATGATTGGTTTTCACAACCCTTCCAAAAAGAAGTCTCGCACAATGCTGACGAGGATGATTGGTTGGAAACGGAGAAAAAAGTTATCATCATACATAGACTTCATCAGATCTTGGAGCCTTTCATGCTCAGACGCCGAGTCGAAGATGTTGAAGGTTCACTTCCTCCAAAGGTAATCATTCATCCTTTATAGCACCATCATTAAACCAATGGGCCTGCTTTGTTTTATCCTCTAATGGCTGAGTTAAAATTTAGATTTAGTACTAACTTTTATGCAACGAACACACTTCACATATTTATGCAGTCAATTTTTATATACTGGTATTATAACTACCATATAATGCAACATGCGTACCATTTCTTATGGAAACATGCTGGCATACCTTAGTTAGGAATGGCACGTGTACTGCATTAACTGTAAAAAAGGTTGATTTCATATGTTACAAAGTAGTGCAAGTTCGTTGCGTGAATAAGCATAGTAAACCCTAGTAAAAAGTTGCTTTGAAGGAAAAAGTCAAATGTGTTGAATCAATTTGTTGCATTAATTGGTGTTGACCACAAGTTCGTTTCAGTTATAAAAATAAGCTGCATTTTTGTTAGAAATAGCATGAATGTTGTATCACTTGTTAATATAGCTGATTGCATATGTTACAAATGGTACTAGTTTGTTGCACGAATAAGCAATTAAACCACAATAAAGTAGCTTTGAAGCAAACAGTCAAGTGGGTTGAATGGTTGAAAGCTGTTCAAAGTGTGTGTATCTTTGAAAAAAAAATTTATATCATTTTTTTCAAAAGATTAGATTGTGATTGTAATAATATAGGTCTTGTTACGTTATTTGACATGCTTATAAATTACTTTAACTTGATTGATACAGATCTCGATCAAATTAAGATGTAAAATGTCGGCTATTCAAAGTGTGGTATATGACTGGATAAAATGTACGGGTACAATTCGACTTGACCCGGAAGATGAAAAACGCAAGGTTCAAAAGAGTTCCATTTACCAGGCTAAATCATTCAAACCCTTGAACAACAAATGCATGGAGCTTCGAAAAACCTGCAACCATCCTCTGCTTAATTACCCGTACTTTAACGATCTATCCAAAGACTTTCTAGTCAAATCATGTGGAAAGTTGTGGGTCCTAGATAGAATCCTAGTCAAACTTCAAAGAACAGGACATCGAGTACTTTTGTTTAGTACAATGACAAAGCTGTTGGATATATTAGAGGAATATTTGCAATGGCGCCGGCTTGTTTTCAGAAGAATCGACGGGACCACCAGTTTGGAAGACCGTGAGTCAGCCATTGTTGACTTTAACAGCCCCGAAACCGATTGTTTTATCTTCTTGCTTAGTATTCGTGCAGCTGGGCGAGGTTTAAATCTTCAAACAGCTGATACGGTTATCATATACGATCCAGACCCGAACCCTAAAAACGAGGAGCAAGCAGTTGCTAGAGCCCACCGTATTGGTCAAACACGAGAAGTCAAAGTGATTTACATGGAAGCTGTGGTTGATAAAGTCCCGAGTCATCAAAAAGAGGATAATTTAATGAACAAAGGTATTAATAATAATGTGGACTCAGATGATGATGACGATGAGCTTGCGGGTAAGGATCGATACATAGGGTCTATCGAGAGCCTTATAAGAAACAATATCCAACAATATAAGATTGAGATGGCGGATGAGGTCATCAACGCGGGCCGGTTTGACCAGAGAACGACACACGAAGAAAGACGGTCAACTTTAGAGTCATTGTTACGTGACGAAGATAGATTTCAAGAAACGGTTCATGATGTCCCGTCACTTCAAGAAGTCAACCGAATGATTGCTAGAAGTGAAGAAGAGGTTGAAATATATGACCAAATGGATGAAGAATACGATTGGGTCGATGAAATGACCCGATACGATCAAGTACCTAAATGGCTTAGAACAAGTTCCCGAGAAGTTAATGCTGCTATTGCTAGTATGTCTAAAACTAGAAAGAACACAAAGAACATTTTATCTACTGATAACATCGGTGTGGAACCGAGTGATGTGGGGTCCACGAGACGGGGACGGTTTAAAGGGAAAAAGTTCCCGAATTATACTGAATTGGGTTCTGATATAGAGGAATTTTCTGAAGCTACATCTGAAGAGATTGTAAATGAAGAAGGTGAAAATGAAGATTCTGAAGATGATGATGAAACTGTTGGTGTTAATGAAATACCTATACAAATACCTAATGTTGATAAAGTCCAAATAGTAGATGAAATTCGTGATTCTGTTAGTAGGTATGAGTATCAACGTGCACCAATTGTTGTTTCTACTAAAAACAATCACATGCTTCGAGAAGCGGGTTCTTCGGGATCATCTTCAGATAGTCGACGATTACCACCTATAGCAGCGCCGAAATTCGGGTCACTTTCTGCATTGGATGGTCGGCGAGGTTCTGGTTCAAAGAAACTGGTACGGTTCCCTTTTTATCAAAAGTTATAACATTTTATGTTACATAGCAAAATGGTTTTGAATTGTTCAAAAAATGTGCAGATTGAAGTTGTGATTTTATAATATTATATCATAAGATATACTCCCTCCGTCCCAAATTTGTAGTCCATTGTTCCTTTTTGGGCTGTCCCAAATTAAATGTCCAATTTCATGATAAATAGATAAGAATAAAAAAGGGGAAGTTCTTCATTACCCTTGATATATATACATACATGTAAGACATTATTGAGGGGTATAACTGTAAAGTTACAAAAAGTACGTGTGATAATGACATTTTCTTAGCGTGTTTTTTGTCTAGAGACAATAGGATTGGGACGGGGGAGTAATATCTATATCTATATATTAATATATCTATTTCAATATGCCTGTAAAAATCATCCCTTGTATTTGCCAATGTGATCCGACCAGTTTGGGATCCGTATAAAAAGCTTACCTGTTATGACCCGAAATGAGTATCTATATCTATCCTTATTATATTATGATGTATGCATGTAGCATGATGACCTAGAGGAAGGGGAGATTGCAATGTCTGGCGATTTGCAAACGGGGGACCACCTTCAACAATCTGGTAGTTTGAACCATGATCATCGTGATGAAGGTGAAGACGAACAGGTTTTGCAACCGAAAGTAAAACGCAAACGTAGTATTCGAGTTAGACCAAGGCATAATACTGCTGTTGCTGTAGACAAGCTAGATGATAAGTTTAGTGACCGTTCTCTTTTTCATGCTGACTCATCATCATCTCAGCTTCCTTTTCAACCTGACCGTAGACTACTACATTCCAAGACTCTACCTGAACGAAAATCACTTCAAGAAAACAACACTACTAGTTACAAACAAGATAAGGCCAATCCCTCCTCGTTAAAGGCCCCAAAGCGCAACTTGCCTAACCCTAAACTTGCAGGGAAACCAACCAGAACAACAAATCCCGCATCTGTTCGTTCAGAATATACTTCAGACCAATCGAAAGGCTCGGATGTCAAAGTAAAGAATGGAAGTGGGCCCTCAATGACCGAGGCTATCCAAAGAAGGGTATGTTTTATTATATTATTATTAGGTGTAATTAATCTTTTGCTGTTCATGAATGAATCTTACAACACTTGATTTGTGCAGTGCAAAACTGTAATCACCAAGATCAAACGGAGAATTGAGAAGGAAGGCCAACAAATAATTCCATTGCTAACTGATCTCTGGAAGAGAACTGAAAGTGGGCCCGGGGGGAGCAATCTTCTTGATCTACAAAAGATTGAACTGCGTGTTGATCGGATGGGGTACAATGGGGTTACCGATTTGATTTCGGATGTTCAGGCTATGTTAAAAGGTGGAATGCACTATTTTGGATTTTCACATGAGGTCCGTATATTCTTTATGTATATGATTTAATGATGTTATTATTCTTATATGTAGAACTTTGAGGGATCTAATGATTGAGAAAAATGTTTTTTTAATGGACAGGTAAGGTCAGAAGCAAGGAAAGTGCATGATCTGTTTTTTGATATTATGAAGATTGCATTTCCCGATGCAGACTTCCGAGAAGCCAAGAGCGCACTCACTTTCTCTGGTTCAGTCCCTCCTTCATCTCCTAGAGGGCTACCAACCGTTGGTCAACCCAAACGGTCAAAACAGGTGATTGACCCAGAGCCCGAACCAAGTCGCCTCCCGAGACCACTTTCTCGTGGATCCATCCCTACTAAAGAAACACGGTTTGGGAATAGCGGGCCCAGGGGTGGTGCAGCAGCCCATGCTGAGGAAGAACCTAGACCGTTTACACATCCAGGTGAGCTTGTGATCTGCAAGAAGAAGAGGAAGGACAGAGAAAAGTCCGGAGCGGTGAGACCTGGAAACGGGTCAGCTGGTCCTGTTTCTCCCATTGGGCGTGGAATTAAGAGCCCGGGCCAAACTAGACCAGGTCAAAGTCAAACGGTTGGTCAACAGGGAAGTGGGAGTGGAGGAGCTAGCATTGGTTGGGCTAACCCCGTTAAGAGAATGAGGACAGATGCAGGGAAAAGGAGGCCGAGTCAACTATGAGATAATGTGCATGTTACCCCACCGTATAGTTTGTATGTGCTGCTTTAAATGACACTATTGAAAAATAAAATAAAAAGTAGACTATTGGTTGTAATGGTTAATATGGATAGTAAACACTTTATTTTCACCATAGCTGTTCATTTTCAATGAAAGCTGTAACCTGGTATGCAATTATGTTTAGTCTCTACAAAGCTTGTATTTGTTGTTAGAAAGTGGTGTTTTTTAGAAAATCTTTATTTTATATTATATTAAATACATATTTGTTGATACAACTAGGTCAATGACCATTTAACTTTTGAAAAATGTTTCACTAATACGTAGGTGTTTACTTTCTTCAAGTAACTTAGCATGCACAATGCACGTTGTGGTTTACTTTCTTCAAGTAGGTTATGCATCGTTAAGTTTATCGAGAAACAAAGCAATGTGAATATTAACGCTTGGTAAAAATTTCATGTGTTTATGGTTTAGATGAGTTTTCTTTTTATGTAACGAGTCTCTGGGAGAAAGTCTATCTAGTTTTAAAACAGCTAGTAAATATGTTATGTGCATAAAGTCAGAAGACATACTTTTTTTACTCATATTTCACAAACTTATATGACGAAACGAAACAAAGTTATTTACATTATATGAAATTCACAGTAGGCTTGGGATTTTCATTTTTTAGCCCTTCCCATAATGATCTTTAATATTATGAAGTTATTGATACGGTTCTCATATCAAATGAGAACCATATAATCACAGAACCTGATACGGTGATAGATACAAGTCAAAAGCTATGGGTGGACCTGCTATGTCTCATTTTGAAGGGTTGTTTGGTGACCTTAACTAGACATGGGTCCGGCCGCGCATTGCCGCGGCTAAATCACTACAATATAAAGATAGACAAAATATATATCTGTGTTGACTCAACAGATCATAGAAGAAATAGACGATAAAGAAATTCATGGCATCTCACAAATGAACACCATCAGATAAAAAAAAAAATATCTATAATAAAGTATGGCTGTAATCTTCAAAATGCAGCTGAACAATATAATAGATATCTACTTTAATATTGAAAATGCACAATCCAATAGGTATACAATCGTAAATGGACATGTTAAAGAATAGAGATAATAAGCAAGTAGGTAGATCAAATTAAAAAGCTAATAAACGGATAGAATGTTAAGTTGTTCCAGCTGGCCCTACACTTGCAAGCTTCCCTTCGAATCCATTTTCACACCCTGCAGCTTTCGTGAATCGTCGTCTGTATCTCTGTTTTGTTTCCAATTATATTGAAAGTTGAAAATTCAATGGTAAAAACTAATTGCATAATAAACTGGATCTCAAGTTTGTAATATTCTTCTTTCTTACTTTGATTTATTGATTTGAATATATTACGGTAATAATAGCTCTCGTAGATCAATTGGTGGTGGTGTTGAGCCGGATTTTATCTTGAATAGAAATCTGGGTGAGCGGAATAACTTTGGTCCCCGACCTATTAATATCGATGGAAGTCGTGATCATGTTGATCGTATGGCGAAGTCCTAAAAATCATTAAATGGTCACTCCACCGATTAGAGGTTGTCGTTTTAGTCAGGCGTCATTTCATGGTGGTGTTGTAGTTCGGCTGGGAAGTGTGTCTTGTCTCCATCTAGGTTTATGATAGCTGGTGGTAGTATTTTTGGGTTGTCGTGTCCCATTGTGGTCACCATGGTTGGCAATCGATTCCAACTAACTTATCTGCTGTTGGTGAGAAAAAAGTGAACATACCTGTTCCGGATTCCTTTGTGAATGGGGCCTTGAAGTTGTAACTGTCGTTTGGCAAATATGAATGTTGTATCAGCAAGATGAATTAAATTTTTGGGCACACTTGATTTATCACATATATAGCAATTAATACTGTTTGTTTTTGCAAGCTTCAATTGGTGCATAATATACAAATATAATTTAAAGGTATCTAAAGGTAACACGAAAGGTAGTATATCTGGTTACAAAAGTGTACCTCATGATATATGTACCGTTGGTGTTGTGATCAGGACATTCGAGGTATGGTAGGTTTCCGCTTGGCCTTCTTTTGCATGTGGGGCGTCCATAGTAGCACCGGTGTTCCCTCACATGTGAAGCTGCGACCCTGTATTACAAATTCTTTTAATTTTATTACTAACTGGGTTACTTATTGTATTGAGATAATGTTAAGTTTTGAGTGTTTATTCATCGAATACCTTGTATGATGTTGGGTTTTGCTGCATCAGTTCCTTTAGTGTTGGTTGCTTGTCTTCGAGTTGTAGTAGTTGTGTCGCTGTTCGAACTTGCTTTTGTACCTAATATCATAGATAGTGTTAGTTTTGGTTATGGTGTTATATTATTGGAATGAAGATGCAACATAAATATATATATAATATAAGAGATGGGTGAACATTTGCTACACAGGTGTGATGGTTGAACTCGTTGACTGAAAACTTTGATGAGTAGTAATACTACTTGTAATATGACCCAAGTCAGATGTATTATCAACTGCAACTGGAAAAATTAAAATAAGACTAAGAGAACAAATATAAACCACCACTAAGAATTTAAAAACACAAAGATAAATGAGAAATTATATAAGATTTAACAAACAATTACAACTCACTTGCTCTATCGGTCACATGTTGGTTAGATAAAGAAGTACTGAAGACAGATGTAACAACATTCTCTTTAGCCATTCCCAAAGCCTAAAAGGTGCAACATAAACCTTAACCAAATTTGTCTATGTGTTAAGATCAATCAAAAATTACCAGAAGAACATGAGAAGTTTCATCTTGTACACATTTCTCAAATTGAAATAGGCATCTGGAAACATTAGCTTGAGCTTCATAGCCTCCTACAATGTCCATGGCCGCATTGAGAGTAAATTAAACCAAATGATGCCTAGTCCAATGCGCAATTTTCCTACACAAATGACACTTGTCGATATATTAATACAACACAGGTATGCAAGAGCTGGTCACTTGTCCATTATACCAAAAAAAAACACGATTTCTGTCGTCAGCTCACTATATAGCAACGAACCTGAGTTCAATTTTTCATAACGAAAAGTCACATGTTTTTGGAGATAAATTAACTGGTGAAACAGCAGCTGCTAAGTAAATATGGGAAGGGAACGTCAAAAAACAAACCAACAGATCCCAGCAATGAAGACGAAGTCTCAAAAAACACAAAGAACATACCTATGGGATTTGAAAGCCCAGCCAATGATAAGTGACGGACATTAGAAACACCAGATGCCCAAGAGTAGATGTGCTCTCATATTCGGATGGATTACTTTGCCTCGAAAACGTAGTGACACAACTCAGAGAGCATAGAGGCTTCTACAAACTTCACCCCTTTAGAACTATCGTTAATTTATCGTTGTTCATTTATTCATTTTCTTGTCATAAAAATATAGTTTAGAATTAGTTCACTTCAATTAAGTGTTGACAAAAAACAGAACACAAAACATATGCCTTCACTTTTAGAGTTGGTCTTTATAAAAAAAAGAGAATACAAACTTACTCTTTCAAAGTAACACTATACAGAAGTATGTCAGTAACTCTAACTATGATCACAGATTTAGTTTGCTCCAAGGTACGTAGTGTTAACCAAGTTCAACAAAAATGCCATGGAAACATCTCGATAAAAGCAGCTGCAAGTCATAACCAAATTAAGGAAAGTAACCATCCAGGCTTAGCTTGGATGGCCACCAGGGCTCCCTGTGAAGCGGGAGGTCACGGGTTCGAATCCTGCCATAGGCAGACGAACTTAATAGTGGCCCCTGACAAGAGGGTGCTTTTCCTGGCACAGGTGATACCTGGGTTGCCTGCTGCCCCAAGGTTTACGCGCTGCGCGGAGGTCAATGTGCCTATTCGTAGTAGTGGTTCCTCGGTTACCAAAAAAAAAAAAAAAAAAAAAAAATTTAAGGAAAGTAATCAAACATAATATCCCAAACATAATGAAATCAGACAAACAGCTACATCAAAGTTAAAATGCATCAATAAGTTTCAATAGTGTTCTTTCAAGGCATAGAGCAACAGAACATCAAAGTTAAAATGCATCAATAAGTTTCAATAGTGTTCTTTCAAGGCATAGAGCAACAGAAAATCCTGCAATTATTAAATTAATGGAAAAAAATAAAACAACTTAAACCTTTAATTAAGAACAATATTAAAGGAAACCTACCTTCAACTACTATCTGAATCGCCAATTCCTATACATCGAGTGGACGTTAGCAGCTGACAGTGGCGGCGGTGACGTTTACCAGGAATGGGCGGAAATATTGAATCAATTACAGTTTTGCTACTAATCATTATCGCCAAAAATTTAAAAGGAAGCATACCTGCAATTCAATTGAACGTCAGAGGTAGCGACGATGGTGGTTATAACGACGGCGACGGTGATGGAGAGAGGAACCCTAATTTTTACCCCTAGGATGAAAGTTGTTATTAATCACGATTAGCAGGTGAGGAGCCCTATTCTTTTGCTATGCTTTTGCTGTAAGCGATGAAGATGAATTTGTGGTGCTGAATGAGGTGTTTGGTTTACCCAAGATGTCAACGGCGGTGGGGTTTTTTTGGAGCAGGAATGAAGTAGGTGGTGGGACGGGAGGAGGTTAGAGTGTTTTAAGGGGAGGTTAAGATGTCGTTTTAGGTGATTTTGTGAAGGGGACGACCAATTTTTTTTGGGGGGTGGGGGGATTAGCATATAAGGGTAATATCAGCCACGGGTAACATTACTTAAATGGAATGTCTTAGGCCATTACCATTCCTACTTTACTTGCTTTCAATAAACATGTAACATGCTTTATGTTTGTATGGATATGCATGTGTGATTGTAGTAGTTTAATTATGCTCTTTTATTTGGAAATGAAGCTTAGAATTTAACAAATTAACCACAGAGAAACATAGAGGCAAATCAGCAAAGCAAATCAAGAAGAAACAAAAGTGGTCCAAGTGGTAAGTGGTCTCAACTGATTTAGTGCTTGTTTGTTAGACCATTCCCAACAATCATGTTAATGTAATGCCAATATCATGTTAATGTTATGCATCTGATGAGAGCACTTTGCCAATGTCTAGCCAATATCATATTGTTAATCATATTGTGAATCTCTAGCATTTTCATTCACGAGATTTTAGAGTTGAAAGGTATTTAATATTAATCGAAAAAGAATTGTGATTGGTTAGAGATAGGAAGTGGGTTCATGTGATGGTATGTCATGGTTGAGAATGAATTATAATGAGTTAGTGATGGAAAGAAAATGGTGATTTAGTGCTGATGTGGCAATATGTTAGTATGAAGAAGAGTGTCATGAATGAGAATGGTCTTAGGGAGCAACCTTCTTACATGTTTGTTAAGGAGAAACCTTTATCTCTCCAACTTCAACTTTAACTTTCCTCTAGGTAATAGAATTTGACTCCTCTATAAAAGAAAGAGGCTCATGGAATGTAACTAATCAGATTTGAAGAATATTAAATTTATGGAGTTCAAGCTCAATTTGCCTCAAATCTTCATTTTCCTTTATAGGTCTTTTCATTTTGGTGGTTTGAAATGTTTCCTTTATCTTTAATCTTGGTGGATTAACACCTTAGAGATTAAAGTGGTATATTCTTCTATCGGCTTGTTTACTGTTTTTATTCCTAAAACCAACAAGTTTCAATTTCAGTTTTCTTATCAGATTAATTAATCTGTCCGATTTGTTTACAAACTGTTTAACATTTGATTTCACATCAGTTATTGACACTTGATCCTATATTGAACAGGCTGTTGTATGTTAAAAATTTACTTGTGCGACTTCCAACCCAACTTACGCATCCATCCCGCCGCATCCAACCTGCTTCTTCTGTAGCTAAATTTTTTATTATTTTTTTTGGTAAGCGAGAAAACCCTCCTATTCAGAGGCAAAAAAGACAGTAAGCTGAAAAGCATTATAACCAAAGAATTGAAGGAACTGTTCAAGAAAGCCACCGCTAATGCCAATGCACCAACATTCTACCACCATACATACCCCGGTTTAGAATAGAAGATCTTCCCGAACTCTTCCCAGATAAAAGAAGAACCAGCTGATGAAGATTAAAACTTAGCTCTTCTATTTATCTGTAATTTTTGTAATATTTCCATTAACTTTGTAATGAACTTTGAACGAAAATAATGGACATTATTAAATGATTTATCTTCAAAAATATATGTGTTTATTAGATATAGATAACTCAAAAAAAGAACCCAGAAAAGTAACCTTAAGGGACAATTTACTGCTTTTCAATTTACTGCTTTTTTCTTAAGTCATTTGATGTTGAGCCTTATTGTTTTTCTTTTCATGTTACATGTTTTGTCATCATCAAATAGAGGGACATTGTTGAGTCTCCTACATAATTAAGGATTTAATTATGACAAAACAAGCTTATGAACACTAATTGTTATGTGCGGCCAACATATGTTTACTTAAATATTTCTAAGTCTAGGAACAATATTGTATGCTGTGTCTAAGTAAGATAGTGTGTTGTCTTAACGATCAACACAAGATTTATAAAGATAGAAGGGTTCTTCTAGACCAGCATATGATGTATGTTAAACCAACAAAAAGATCTATTGAAGAACCAGCACAGGTAGGAGCAGCACACAATACTTGGACAAATTATGCTCCATTACAAGCATAATTGTTTCATGTGTTCTCTACATCAAGAGTCCTATCCAACTGACATCGAAGACGAAGGTAAACAGAAAAGGATGCTTTTGCGACTGACAAGTGACCTTACAAGACAACAAAGGAATGCAGAAGTTTAACCCACGCGCAGTTCATGGTTAATGTAGTGACCCGAACTTTTCCATGATTATTCCATGATTATATATTAAATGAAAACTATATTTGCATGATTAAATGTTTCCAACATGTTAAGCAATTAAACTTGTTAAGACTTGATTATTTAAAATAAGTTTCATGTAGACAATTGACCACCCAAGTTAACCGGCGATTCACGAACGTTAAAACTTGTAAAAACGACATGATGATATATATATGGACATATATATGGTTAACATGAGATTATAATAAGTAAGTATCTCACTAAGTATATTAACAATGTGTGATATACATAAAAAATGAGAATATTGAATTATGAAGCTCGAAACGATATACATAACGATTATCGTTATAACAACGTCTTACAAAATGCATATGTATTGTATTAAGATATTGATATACTATATTTAACATGATAAAATGATAATTAAGTATATCATTGAGTGTATTAACAATGAACTATACAAGTAAGATGAGACTTCTAACTTAAGGATTCCGAAACAATATATATATGTAACGATTATCGTTGTAATAGTATTTTAACATATATATATGATGTTAAGATATATTCATACACCATGTTATCATGTTAACATAACAATTTAACATCTCATTTAAGTATAATAACAATGAATTAATTACATTTAACAAGGTAGTTAACTTAAAGGTTTCAAAACAACACGACTAACGATGACTTAACGACTCAGTTAAAATGTATATACATGTAGTGCATTTAGATGTATTAGTACACTTTTAAAAGACTTCAAGACACATATCAAAGTACTTCTACTTAATAAAAATGCTTACAATTACATCCTCATTCATTTTCATCAACAATTCTACTCGTATGAACCTGTATTCGTACTCGTACAATACACAGCTTCTAGATGTATTTACTATTGGTATATACACTTCAATGATCAGATCTTAGCAGCCCTTGTGAGTCACCTAAACATGTGTGAACCATCATTTGACAACTAGCATGGAATATCTCACAAAATTACAAAAAATATTATAAATCATTCATGAATTATTTACAAAAAAAACAAACTTACACATCCTTTATATCTAATCCATATACCAACGACCAAAAACACCTACAAACACTTTCATTCTTCAATTTTCTTCATCTAATTGATCTCTCTCAAGTTCTATCTTCAAGTTCTAAGTGTTCATCATAAATTCTATAAGTTCTAGTTTCATAAAATCAAGAATACTTTCAAGTTTGCAAGTCTATTTCCAAGCTTTCTAATCCATTCCAAGTAATTATCTAAGATCAAGAAACCTCTGTTATTTATAGTAGGTGATGTGGTAGCGTGGGGGTACGTGATAGTACTATATTTTACTACGAAATACGTTACAAATTACACAAGTTTTAATTATTTATTTACAAATGGGATATACCTAAACCTTGCTACAACACTATAGGCAGTGTACCTAATCGTAGAGTAGTATAGTTTTTAGTAAGTCCGGTTCGTTCCACAGGGAGCTGGCTTATTTCACACTATATTTTAAACAATTATATTCGTACAAAATATATTATATTAATAATATATAAAAGGGGGTTTTACCGTTTAATGACCGGTTTGTCGATTTTATATTTTAAGCGAAGTGTAAAGTAAATGACGATATTTAAATAACAATAAAATAAATAACAATAATTAAAATGACAATAAATAAAAGTACGAGGAAATATGAAATAAAATATATTATGCTTATTTAAACTTCCGTAACCATGATGTTTGACGTGTTGATTTTAGTTTTATGCCCATGGGTTAATTGTCCTTTGTCCTGGATTATTTAATATGTCCGTCTGGTTTTTGTCCATAATAGTCCATCGGTCATAAATTTAAAGTGCGAGTGTCCTCGTCAAATTATCCTTATACCCGAAGTCAAATATTCCAACTAATTGGGGACTTAAACTGTAACAAGGTTTAATACTTTGTTTAATAATTACACCAGGATATCGACTGCGTGTAACCCAAGGTTTTAATACTTTGTTATCAATTATGCCAAGTGTCCTTGTACATAATTTCACCCCTGTTTTAATAATTCCATAGACTATTAATCCATTCCCGTGTCCGGTTAAATGAACGATTATTCGTACATATAAATACCCCGCCCATCGTGTCCGATCGAGTGTATATGGTTATTTATAGGTACGTTCAATTGTAAATCTTTATATTAAAAATAACAAACTATCATTTAGTTAAAAAAATATAAAGCCCATTAATAGCCCATAGTCTAATTTCCACAAGTGTCGTTCTTTTGTCCAAACCCCAATTATGGTACAAAGCCCAATTACCCCGTCTTTAATATTTAGCCCAACATCATGATTACTTCGGCTCAAATAAGCATAATAATAACTTAAGCACGAGACATTAATTTAAAAAGGAGAACATAACTTACATTGAGTATTTATCGCGTAGTGTTACACGGACAGAATTTCGACTTCAAAAACCCGTAAAATAACCTTTACATAACCCAAACTAATCTAATATAACACTAATCTATATTATATATATATATATATATATATATATATATATATATATATTATATTTATTTATTTATATTATACTAGTGAGTATTATTATTATTATTTATTTTTACTCGCAGAATTCGTGACCTTTTATAGGAGTTTTGATTTCTGACAGCTCCGCGAGTCGTGGAGTTTTTAGCCTTCAAACTCCGCGAGTCGTGGAGTTTGAAAATCCAGCTCAGGATCATTTGTCTCATAGCTTGTCGACATAGTTTTTAAATATATATAATATATAAATAATTTATATAATTATTTAAATATTATATTATATTCTTGTGCATAGTTGACTTGTAATTTTTGGTCCGTTGCGTCGGGCGTTGATAGTTGACTCATGTCCCGGTTCCGGATTTTCGAACGTCCTTGCGTACAATTTAATATCTTGTACTTTGCGTTTTGTAACTTGTACTCTTGTCATTTTTAGACGTTTTTCATCAATAAATTGAACCTTTTGAATTGTATCTTGAACATTTAAGCTTTTTGGACGTTTGTATCTTCAAATCTTCGTTTTCGCCTTTTGTCTTCGCACTTATTTATTTAAACAATTACAATGAAAATATAATACAATTACATATGAAAACCTATTATTTAGGAGGGATATTGCTATGAAATATATGTTCCTTTTTAGCCTTATCAGTAGGTTATCATTTTAATTCAAGGTAATATTCATATTCAAACTTTGATTCGATTTCTATAACTATAAACTATCCTAATTCGAGTAAAAATCTTACTTGAACTTGTTTTTGTGTCATGATTCTACTTCAAGAACTTTCAAGCCATCCAAGATCCTTTGAAGCTAGATCAATTTTTGTCACTTCCAGTAGGTTTACCTACTAAACTTAAGGTAGTAATGATGTTCATAACATCATTCGATTCACATATATATAACTATCTTATTCGAAGATTTAAACTTGTAATCACTAGAACATAGTTTAGTTAATTCTAAACTTGTTCGCAAACAAAGTTAATCCTTCTAACATAACATTTAAAATCAATTAAACACATGTTCTATATCTATATGATATGCTAACTTAATGATTTAAAACCTGGAAACACGAAGAACACCGTAAAACCGGACATACGCCATCGTAGTGAATCGGGGGCTGTTTTGGGTTAGAAAAATAAAAACTATCTTAATCTTTGAATTGGAAGTTTGTTTTCTGGAAAAATGATATTTCATATGAATATGATACTATATCCAAAAATCATGGTTAAACACAAAGTTGAAGTATGTTTTTCAAAATGGTCATCAAGATGTCGTTTTTTGGACGGAAATGCCTACCTCTTTAAAAATGACTTGTAACCTGTATTTCTGACTATAAACTTATACTTTTTCTGTTTAGTTTCATAAATTTCAGTTCATTATGAAACCATAGCAACTTAAATTACTCAAAACGGATTTGAAAAGAAGAAATGACGGGTAAAACAAAATTGGATAAATTTGCTAGTTTTAGCTACGAAAATTTTGTAACAAATCTAGACTAACCATAACTTAACTAACTTATATTGTATTATACATGTATTCTAACATATATTATGTAATCTTGGGATACTATAGACACGTATACAATGTTTTGACATATCATATCGACCCATCTATATATATTATTTGGAACAACCATAGACACTCTATATGCAGTAATGCTTGAGTTAGCTATACAGGGTTGAGGTTGATTCCAAAATAATATATATACTTTGAGTTGTGATCTAGCCTGAGACTTGTATTCACTGGGTCGTGGATTGATTTGAGATAATATATATTGATTTATTTCTGTACATCTAACTGTGGACAACTAGTTGTAGATTACTAACGTTGGACCGCTAACTTAATAAACTTAAATCATTAAAACGTAATAAAAAAATATTGTGAATATATTTCGATCATACTTTGATATATATGTATATATTTGTTATAGGTTCGTGAATCGATCTGTAGCCAAGTCTTAAATTTTCGACGAAGTAAAAATCTGTGAAAGTGAGTTATAGTCCCATTTTTAAAATCTAATATTTTTGGGATGAGAATACATGCAGTTTTATAAATGTTTTACAAAATAGACACAAGTATGTGAAACTACATTCTATGGTTCGATTATTAAACCCGCCCTTCAAGTCTGGTAACCTAAGAATTAGGGAAATGGCCCCTAATTGACGCGAATCCTAAAGATATATCTATTGGGCCTAACAACCCCCAATAGATCTATTGTTTAAGACGATGAGTGATGAGATTATGAAACCGAGATTAAGTTATGATAATGATTGTTGATGTATGATGTTAATGGCGAAGAAACAAATGAAGATGTAATTGGGTTTGTATTAAGAAGGCTGTAGGCATTTAAGGTTAAAAGAAATAAATGGGAATATTAAAACAGAAATGATTAAGCAGGGCCATGGTTTGGAGTGTGTACGGTTAAGCGAGAGGTCTTGGGTTTGAATCCGGGCTAAGCATTTTTTTAAGGCTTACTTATTTGAGGTAGTTATCTATTTATTTATTTTTATTATTATTATCTTAATATTATTATTATTATTATTATTATTATTATTATTATTATTATTATTATTATTATTATTATTATTATTATTATTATTATTATTATTAGTAAGATTACTAAAAATATTAAAATTTTCATTCTTATTAAGATTATCATTTTTGTTAAAATTATTTTTATTATTAAAAGTATTATTTTTATAGTTATTATTATTAGTAGTATTATTATCATTATAGTGATTAAAATAAATACTAGTATTATTATTATTAGTAAAATCATTATTTTCATAGTTATTATTATTAGTAGTATCATTGTTTTTACTATTATATGTAACATCCCGCCTTTTTCCGTTTACTTTTCCGTTTACTTATTTAAAGTCCGTTATATATTTATAACATCTTCCGTTGATACGCGTTTTAAATTATCTCGTTTAGGTAATTCACGCACCCGAATGAAAGTTGAGGGACCAAACTCGCCAAAGGATCAAACCTTTGACTAGGTCAAAGGGTCAAACCCCTCCTATCCATTCATTATCATCTCTCTCATTTTACTACTTCCTCCATTTTCTCTCAACACCCAACTTCAAAGAATCATCATCCAAATTCGAACTAGCGGGTGTTTTGCAAAACAAATTATATTTTTGGAATCCTTGCAACTTCCTCTTCGTTTCCATACTGATTTCATTACATTTGGGTAACTTTCTAAAATCACTAGATTTTGTGTTCTTGATGTTTTTAACTTATAAAGTTGTTAATTAGTGTCTATGGCTCAACTCTAACATGAATATATGATTTATATGATCGATCTCGTTGTTTTAGTGTAACTAGTATGAACATGAAAAGTGTGTGTTTAATTTTGAGTTTTGGATGATTTAATGTTGTTGTTATGATAAAGTGCAAGTATTAAATGTGTTCCTAGTACCACTAGCTTCAATTTGATGTGTAGGTTGCTTTAGAAAACTTCATGAACTTGATTATTGATTTTGGTGAATTTGGGTTAGGGTTGATGAACTTGAAATGAACTTTTGATGCTTTTAATGACATGAGATGTTATTAATAAGTGTTAGGTTGTATTGTATGCTTGTTTACCTTCGAAACGGCATATCATTCATGTAAATTGGTTGCCAAATCATTGAATTACATTTATGAACTTGAATGCATTAAATGATGAGCTTTGAATGTGATTTTGGTTGTTGTAAAGTTAAATGTGATTGATGAAATGTGTTTAGATGTTTCCCTCGTCAAAATACCTTTCCGATGATATAAGATACTTGTCTTGATTGTTTGCGGGTCATAAATTAGGATTGTTTGAGTTTTGGTTCGTGCACTTGTGTGTTTCAGCAAAATGTTTCTGCCCAGATGTTTCGATACCGTCCACCCTTTTGGATGCCATCCAGGCTTTCAAACTTGGACGCCGTCCAGGACTTTTGGACGCCGTCCAATTTGCCTATTCTGTGCTATCTTGATTTGCCATTTTACGGAAAATGTTTGCTATGCTACGCACCTCCGATTCACATGTAACTTGTTCTAACATGCTCATATATGATTAAAAACCTCAGAAAAATAGTTCGGGACCTGACCCGAACATGTTGACTTTTTTGTTGACTTTGACCCGACCAAAGTTGACTTTTAATCAAACTTAACCAAATGTTTGTGCAATCATTCTAACATGCTTTTATACTTGTATCTTGCATGAAACGTGACAATTTGACTCACATGCTTTAGTAATCGAGTCGTAACGAGTCATAGGACTAATTGAACACTTTGACCGACCGTGTTTACCTATATTGATACAACCTATTTGTTTAGGTCAAGACTAGCATTGTTCTTTGCACATGTTTACTTGTCGAAGTACTTTTACATACGTGCACTCAAGGTGAGATCATAGTCCCACTTTTACTCTTTTTGAACTTACATATGGGATGAGAAAACATAAACGTTTCTTTTACTAAGTGAATACAAGTACAGGAAAACAAACATTCTACATACGAGTTTAGAACAAAAATCCTCAATTCGATTATCATTAGTTACACTTGCCGGGTGTAAGCAAGAACTTATGTTGTATGGATCCATATGGGTTTGACAAACCCTCATTCAAACGGTTCGCTACCGTTTACGAATGAAATATATTTTTGTGAAACAGTGTATGTTCTAACACTATTGTGATGGGGTTCTATGGAAGGAATGTTAAGCATTGATAATTGGGTTCTCGTGAAACAAACTTTTGGAATGTATTACTATTATATCAATGTTACAAATCTTGTGGTTCACTTGTACTTACTTAAACCTATGATTTCACCAACGTTTTCGTTGACAGATTTCTATGTTTTTCTTAGGTCCTTGAACGTTTTGTGATACATGCTTCTGCTCATTACTTTTGATACTTGCTTGGATGTCGAGTATACATGCATACGTGGAGCGTCTTTTGGCTACTTTCAAATTGTGTCGCGTATGTTTCAATTGTACTTTAAACTTTGTTATGTAACTAGTTGTCGAACTACCTTGTAAACCTTGAAACATCTTTACTTTTGAAATGAATGCGACATACTTTTGGTCAAACGTTGTTTTAAAGACTTATGACCATGTAACGGGACCTAAGTAAACGGCGCCGTCAATGACGATTTTGTCGGGTCACTACAGATGGTATCAGAGCGTTGGTTGTAGGGATTTAGAGTTCATTGGTGTCAACCCCGAGTCATAGGGTACATTAGTGAGTCTAGACTACAACCGGCATATAGACTTGAAGTAGGAATTACTTGACTACTTGTGCATTTATACTCGAACGTTTCTACTCATATCTACTCTTATTTCATCTTAATCTCACGTTGTTTAATTTGATTGACACGCCACCTTGACTTAGTGAAATGATGTCGAATGCACATATGAATTAGGGTAATATAATTTTCGGGATTATATTACGGTGACTCATATGAACGTTCCGACATTATGGCATAAAGAATTTAAGGCGAGTCAAGGAAAATTTTCTCTCTATCCTTATTACATATCATGATTAGTATTATTGAAAATACTAATCAACAGTATTCTTGTGTTTTGAAGGAACAATGCCTCCTCGTCGTGTGCCACACCATGAGACTCCCGAACAAGCTCTACAACGAATGATAGCCACCGCCGTGGATGCAGCCATGGCCGGTCACTCCTCCAACAACAACAATAACAACAACCACAACAACAACAATCAAGGGGCCGGTAACTCAAGCGAAGGGTGCTCCTACAAAGCCTTTTTGGGGTGTAAACCTCATACTTTTGATGGAACCGGGGGACCGGTTACTCTCACTCGATGGTTCGAATAAACGGAGGCCGTTTTTAGCATAAGCGATTGTCGGGATCAAGATAAGGTCAAATACTCCACTCACACTTTCGCCGGTGTCGCCCTCACATGGTGGAACACCTATGTACAATCGGTGGGTACCGATGAAGCTCACGCCCTCTCTTGGGTCGACTTAAGGGAAAAGATAATCGTCGAATATTTCCCTCGTGAAGAAACCCGAAGGCTCGAACAAGAGCTAAGAACTTTGAAGGTAGTCGGAAACGATCTTAAGGCATATAATCAATGATTTTCCAAACTAGCCTTGATGTGCCCAAACCTTGTGAACCCCGAGGCTTTAAGGGTTGAACTTTACATGGATGGTCTCCCAAAGAGCATTAAACACGGAGTAATGTCATTCAAACCCACTAATCATCAAGAAGCTTTGAACATGGCCCGCAAGTTGATAGAAACGGTGGACGAAATTATAGTGCCAGCACCTAAAGCCGAGGATAAGTCGGGTAACAATAAAAGAAAATGGAAATCCCCCCAATAAAGCAACAACAACTTTGTCAAGAAGCCTTACACTTCCGAAGACAAGAAGGGTTATGCCGGGAACCTACCTCCTTGCAACAAATGCAACAAACATCACTTTGGTGAATGTGGCAAGCTAATTTGCCATCAGTGCCAAGGAGTTGGTCATAAGGCCAATGAGTGTAAAAGTGTCACCCCCATCACTAGAAAGGGGCCCAATGCACCAAAAACGGGCACTTGTTATGAATGTGGCCAAAGGGCCATTATAGAAATGCATGCCCGAAGAAGAAAGATAACCCCAATACGCGCAGCTGAGCTTTCAACATTAACACCGAGGAAGCCCGAGATGACAATGAATTAGTCACGGGTACGTTTCTTCTCAACAACACTTATGTTACTTGTTTATTTGATTCGGGTGCCGATAAGAGTTTTGTGTCCAAGACTTTGATTCATTCTTTTAGCACTCCACCACTTCCACTAGATACCACTTATACCATTGAAGTGGCCAACGGGAAACTATTGAGTGCCGATACATATTACCGGGGGTGTACATTAAACATTTTGGGTAATGAGTTTGAAATTGACTTAACACCTATGAAACTAGGAAGCTTCGATATAATAATAGGTATGAATTGGTTAGCCAAAACGAAATCCCACATCCTTTGTGATCTTGACGCAATCCGAATTCCTATCGAGAATGGTGAACCTTTGATTGTTTATGGCGATAAGAGTTGCACCGGACTCAACCTTGTTTCGTGCCTTAAAGTCAGAAAACTACTCCGTAAGGGTTGTTTTGCAATCCTTGCACATGTTAAGAAAGTCGAGTCCGATGAGAAGCATATCGATGATGTGCCAATTGTTAGTGACTTTTCCGATGTATTTCCCGACAAATTGCCGAGTCTTCCACCTCATCGACCGGTAGAATTTCAAATCGATCTTATTCCGGGAGCCGCACCCGTAGCACGTGCACCATATAGACTTGCTCCATCCAAAATGCAAGAATTGCAAAGTCAAATCCAAGAGCTACTTGACCGTGGTTTTATCCAACCTAGCCATTCACCATGGGGCGCTCCGATTTTGTTCGTTAAGAAGAAAGATGGATCCCTACGAATGTGCATTGATTATTGTGAACTAAACAAATTGTCGGTTAAGAATCGATATCCTCTTCCTCGCATCGATAACCTCTTTGATCAACTACAAGGATCTCGTGTATATTCAAAAATCGATCTCCGCTCGGGTTATCATCAATTAAGGGTTAAAGGGGAAGATGTCTCCAAAACTGCTTTCCGAACTCGTTATGGTAGTTATGAATTTCTTGTTATGCCATTTGGTCTCACTAACGCACTGGCGGTGTTCATGGACCTTATGAACCGCGTATGCAAACTGTATCTCGATAAGTTCATCATTATGTTCATCGATGACATCTTGGTCTATTCTAAAAGCGAAGAAGAGCACGAACAACATCTCCGACTTGTGCTTGAACTCATGAGACAAGAACGACTCTATGCCAAATTCTCCAAGTGTGAATTTTAGTTGAAGGAAGTTCAATTTCTTGGTCATGTTGTAAGTGATCAAGGTATTAAAGTCGATCCATCAAAAATTGAAGCCATTAGTAAATGGGACACTCCTACTACTCCTACTCACATTCGTCAATTTTTGGGTCTCGCCGGATACTATCGTAGATTCATCAAGGATTTCTCTTTGGTTGCTCGTCCTCTAACCGCGTTAACTCACAAGGAAAATAAATTCATTTGGGCGACCGAACAAGAATCCGCATTTCAAATCTTGAAGATAAAGCTAACCACCGCTCCTATCTTGTCACTTTCCGAAGGCAATGATGATTTTGTTGTATATTGCGATGCCTCGAAACATGGTTTTGGGTGCGTATTGATGCAACGAAAGAAAGTCATTGCTTATGCCTCCCGACAACTCAAAATTCATGAACGGAACTATACAACACATGATCTCGAACTCGGAGCCGTTGTATTTGCACTTAAAATGTGGAGACACTATCATTATGGAACCAAAAGTACCATCTTCACCGATCATAAAAGCCTCCAACACATCTTCGATCAAAAGCAACTAAACATGAGACAACAACGGTGGATTGAAACTTTAAACGATTATGATTGTGAGCTTCGTTACCATCCCGGGAAGGCAAACGTAGTAGCCGATGCCTTAAGTCGAAAATAAAGAGCGGTGCCTCTTCGTGTCCGAGCTTCAAACATCACCATTCACACCAACCTCAATAGCCAAATTCGTGTAGCCCAAGACGAGGCTCTCAAGGATGAAAACATCTCTCTCGAACACTTGAACGTCCTCACCTATCGATTCGAAGTTAAAGAAACCAAACTTCGATATTTCGCCGGAAGAATTTGGGTGCCTAGTTATGGGGACTTGCGAAGCCTTATTTTAGACGAAGCCCATAAGTCAAAATATTTGATTCACCCTGGTGCCAATAAGATGTACCACGACCTCAAAGAACAATATTGGTGGCCGAACATTAAAAGGGACGTTGCTACTTACGTTGGAAAATGCCTAACTTGCTCCAAAGTCAAAGCCGAACATCAAAGACCGTCCGGACTACTTCAACAACCCAAAATCCTGCAATGGAAGTGGGAAAGGATAACGATGGATTTTATCACCAAACTACCAAAGACGGTTGGCGGTTATGATACTATTTGGGTTATTGTAGACCGTCTCACCAAATCCGCACACTTCCAAGCCATGAAGGAAATCGACAACATGGAGAAACTCGCACAACTTTACATTAAAGAAATCATTGCCCGACACGGTGTACCCTTATCGATTATCTCCGACCGAGATGGCCGATTTGTTTCTATATTTTGGCGTACTTTACAAGAAGCATTGGGAACGCGTTTAGACATGAACACCGCATATCATCCACAAACCGACGGACAAAGCGAACGCACAATTCAAACCTTGTAAGACATTCTATGAGCTTGCGTTATTGACTTTGGAAGAGCTTGAGATAAGCATTTGCCTCTCGCCGAATTCTCCTACAACAATAGTTATCATGCGAGTATTAACGCCGCACCATTCGAAGCTTTATATGGCCGAAAATGCCATTCACCTCTTTGTTGGGCCGAAGTAGGCGACACACAAATCACCGAACCCGAACTCATTCATGAAACAACCGAAAAGATCGTTCAAATCCGAGATAGGCTTAGCACAGCCCGAAGTCGTCAAAAGAGCTATACCGACAAACGACTCAACGACCTCGAATTTCAAGTCGGTGACTGCGTAATGTTAAAAGTCGCACCTTGGAAAGGTGTAATCCATTTCGGGAAACGCGGTAAGCTAAATCCGCGGTATATATTGGTCCTTTCGAAATCTTGGAGCGTGTTGGAACCGTTGCTTATCGTTTAGATCTTCCGCCTCAATTGAGCTCCGTTCATCCTACTTTCCATGTATCCAACTTGGAAAAGTGCCTTGCCGAACCCGATATCATCATCCCTCTCGAGGAGCTTACCATTGATGACAAACTTCATTTTGTGGAGGAACCGGTTGAAATTGTGGACACCTCCGTCAAAATGTTAAAACAAAGCCGAATTCCAATTGTTAAGGTCCGTTGGAACGCCAAAAGGGGACCCGAGTTTACTTGGGAGAGAAAAGATCAAATGCAAAGGAAGTATCCTGATATGCCACTAACGGACGGTTTTTAGTTTGTGCGGTGTCGTTAGGTCGCACGGTGTCCGATTCGGTAGCACACAGCGTCTTCGTTTATTTATATTTTGCAGGGCCTAAATTTACTTTACTTTCTAAGGTGTAGAAGGTGTAAGTTAACCTAGTGTCAAATCTTATGCTGATTAACGAATTGAAGATCAAGTGGATAATTGTCTTTTAGTTAAATTACCTGGATAAAAGATAGTAGTTGATTTTAGCTAAAGGTCCTAAATGCAGAAAAAGTAAATAAAGTGGGAGGATATCCGGAGTATGCAGATCAAGGAAATGTTGACCAAGATATTAGTATTGGGTTAGGGAAAGGTAATTATACTTATGTTAAGACTATGCTTGGATTGATGTTGATCTGGTTGGATGAGCCAATTACACAGACCTACTTATCTCTAAACTCTAGGAGTTCTCTTTGAGCAGTGAGAAGTATGTCACTTGGTCGTATAAATGAAGTGTAACAATACCTCGGAGGTTATCCTCAGTAGAGTACTAGGTTTATTAGTGAGTTAAGCTCTAATCCTAACCCTCATTATCAGTTTAGATAACTAAATAACAACGTGCCGTGTTGATTGAACACTGATCACAAACGGAAGGAGTCCGTCGGTTTAAGTTGGAAAAACCTTAAATGAAAACTAACAACCATTACATCATACTAATGAGATCACAACAAATCAAACATTATACAGCATTACAGTTAATATACTGATAGTAAAGCAGATAGAAACCTAATGAGTACCTAAACAGTTGATGTGACTAAGACCTAGGGCAACAATCAGACAAGAACATGCAATAGGCTTGGGTCATACAGTAGAGGCACTAACTAGATCTTAACAACTCCTAAGAGGTATCTTCAGAACAGTCAATAGGCATACTAGGTCATTCATGTATTAATTCCTAGGTTCCGTGTCCTAAAAGTGCATTAGATGCCTCTCGGGAACTCCGGCCATACCGAGTTCATAGAATCTTCAGATACAGTATAATCAGGGGTCTTAATCCTATGAAGTAGCTAATTTCATATAGGTGGACAAGTCCTGATCACAACCTAAGTTGGTCAATCCTTAAGATGCTAGCATACAAATCTATCAGACTTCTTAATTCAGTATTATAACAGTAATCGTACTATATTAACATAATTACGCTAACCCAAACTTCTATCATGGCAACATACAGATACATTAAGCTATCATGGCAATATTGGAATGCATTATTAAACATAAAAGATAAGAATACATGTTTAATACAAAAGACAAGCGTTTCGGATAAGAACCTGAAAAAGCCGAAACTAATCTGCCCGGGATCGCAGGGACTCGCCGGGATATCCTCCGGAAAATAAAAGCTAAGCTAACTACTTCTAAAAACTACCTAAAATATTGAAAATATAAATTGTATTGCAAGTTGAGTGTGTCTTGGAATGAATGGAGAAAGCCCCTTTAAATAGACTTGAAATTCTGCCAAATACGCCTGGCAGGCCGTTTGGCAGGCCGTATTCTTGGCAAGCCGTTTGGTGGCTCGTGTGGTGGCACGTATCTGGCAGGCCGTTTCCATAGTGGCAGGCCGTATGGCAGGCCGTATGGCAGGCCGTATGGCTTGCTGATCAGGGCCTGATTCACAGCGCAACTTGATTTCTTGCCTTTCACCATTTTCGCTCTAGAATCTTCGTTTTAGCTCCGTTTTACTTGATTCTTTTTGCATCACCTTTGTAATTACTTAATCTACAAAATCAACCGAAAAAGCGATAATTTTGCCGACAAAGTTTTAATCTTTATTGTTTTAGGGCCTGATTTAGGGGGTAAAAACGTGACTTTTTGCTCGATATCAAATACCCCACACTTAGCTTTGCTTGTCCTCAAGCAAGAAAGCGGGAATATCGGGATCTTTCTAATAGATTCTTACTTGCCCCACCCGTAGATCTTTTTATTATGCCTTCATCAGAAGTCATTACATCTTTCGAAAGTATTAGAAAAAGTTTCAAACTTCGATGATTTGGTAGCTAGATTTCAATTGCTTCCACAGTGGAAAAGTCGCACTTTCCAACTCTCAGATGTAGAGTATACATGATCAGCCTCCTCACTGATGGATCACTCATATCACTCAAGTGTTTAGGGTGTCCTATTCTAGTTGTATTATCGCTCAGAAGCCAGTCGTGTAACAGTTCGCATCATAGGCTTGGTAAAGCATCGATATCTCCACCGGTTAAGTAAGGACGGCACTGATCTTCTTCCTAAGCATTCTTTCAAGAGGAAGATGGGTTATAGGGTTTGGTTGGAAATTTATGAGTTTTGGTGAAAGGTATCCAGATCTTTTAATTTTGAGAGAATTGATAGACTTTGATTCTTCAGAGTACCCATTTTGAATAGATAACGGCTGAGAATTCCGTAAAGGTTTTCTTCGGAAGAGGCGGATTTTGCTAAAACTTTGTCTAGAATTTTCTTTTGCTCTTCCAGCATTCTTCTTCAGGGCATCTCCTTGGGTTTCTTTTTGCCTTATTAGAGACTTTGCTCTTTCATCATATATATATATATATATATATATATATATATATATATATATATATATATATATATATATATATATATATATATATATATATATATATATATATATATATATATATATATATTCGGCATACCCTTTCTTCATAACTTTTGTCTTTCGTTCCTGGTGCCCAGAGAGGAAGTGATAATCCACTGAAAATAGGTCTTTGACCTATCAAAAACAATCAGGGGTTCGGAATCTTTCGACTAGTGCTTTTGAAGCGAATTTGATCGATCTATCTCTTCATTGATCTCTGGATCTTTGGTGAATGGAAATGGGAATGAAATGTGAATGGTATATTTTGGGAGTGAATTTGGGGTGAATATTTCTGATTCATCAACTCTTTATGTGAGTTGGTCGGGTTGAAATACGTGGAGTGGAAACGGAAATCGATGGCTTTTTGTCTTCTCTATTCGAAATGATTTCGGAAGGAGTATCGCACCTGCACCATGTATGGCGCTCATTAACCATTGGCCTTGACACGTATGTCTGAACCAAGTTCTAACTTGAACCGTACACCAGCACGCTCATCAATTGAAATAACAAAGTACTGTGGATTTGATGGGTCATACAGATACTTTGGGTCCAAGATTCCTCACTTTTTAGAGTAGGGGTTGTGCTTGATCATGCGTAGCCTTTAACATATTTTCTTAAAATAAATCTTTTGACACAAAACATTAGTTTCAGCTTAATCGTTTCGTTCTAATAAATGTTCCGAAAACCGATTTCTAGCAATTTTATTAGATCTTTTGGGCAAAAACAGAGTAAGAATTTTTCAAAATTACCCAATATCCATTGCTTAATTACTTTTGGACAAAAGAATTTTTCAAAACCTGGCGTTTTATGGTTACTTGACTTTAAAACTTTCGACCTTAAAAACCTTACCCATTACCCCACACTTAGAAGAACATTGTCCCTAATGTTCTCTAGAAAGAATATTTATGTTATATAAATTAAGGACATGACTTCTAAAATTCTAAGTTGGTTGCGGGGGTTACCCCACACTTAGAGATTTTAGTACGTTGTAATTGAAATTGGTTTGAGGAAGGATTACTTCCCTATGGTCATGTTACTTTTCTAGTGCTGGGCCTTCCTACGGTCCATCTCCTACATACCAGTCTCTTTTAATAATATTTCTGCATGAAGAACAACAAGAGAAAGGCAGCATTTCCACTATAACTTTTTATACAATGCATCAAAAAGATAAAAACTAAAACATAAAATAAAGATAAAGTAGTCTATGGGATACTATCCTGGTCAATGTGTGTCGGCTCTATAAAGTATCTGAGGACGTCATCCTCCAGGTTCGGCATGTGCTCGAAAGGCTGCCCTATTTCCATCTCAGGGCCTAGTAAAGACTCTAGACATAAGTCTGTCGGTATGTCCAGGTGGGATAAGTCTGGGAAAAGCTCCTCGTCAGGCATGCTCCCAGTGATCTCAAATGCCTGGGCCGTTGGCGGCTCCACTGAAATAGGAATAGTGACTAAATGACAACCCTCTGGCAACTCAGCAACTGGAACTGGCTCTGTAATAGGTGCATGCAGCACGATGGGAGTAGGAGTAGCGTGTGCAGGCATGGCAACAGAGTGAACTAAAGCTGGTGTGGAATGCCCGGGCGTAGACTGTCGTGTCGGCTGAACACGTCGTGCTAGCCTATATGAAGATGGGCCCAGAGTATGTGGCATCCCCTCACACCGGAGGTATGCTCTCATAGCTTTGTAAAGGCTCTACTGATCTCTGAGTAGCGCCCATGCAACATCAGGGTCACTCAAAGTAGCTCCATAATGGATCACCATCTGTGGCTCATGCGTATCTGGCAACTGTGTATGCTCGACCAGTCTCCTGGCTAGACGTCTAGATCGTCGGACGGGAGGAGATGGCGGTGCTGTGCCGATGTCTGTGACAACCCGGAAATTTCCAACCAAATTTAAACTTTAATCTTTATATATTTCTGATACGATAAGCTATATTTGTTAAGTTAAATTTCAAGAATTTTAAACTATGTTCATACATTCATTCAACTTCGACCAAGTTCCAACGATTCACGAACCATTAAACGAATATGATTATATATGTATATGTGTATATATATTATAACTTGAAACGTAAACAAAATATTAGATTAAATACTTTATATGATTGTATCTGTTTCAAAATGTTTATCAATGGAATTAGAAGATAAGATCAAATGATTGAATTATCAGATATATTGAATTATGATTACAAGTCTCTGTTGAAAGGCCCACGTTGATTTGAGAAATCTTTCCATTTTAACAATATTCGGAAAATGGTAAAGTGATTTATAAATAAGAACAAATTGTCAATCATTGAGAACTAGACAAAGGATAGTGGAAGATTGAATCTCATAAAGACTCGATTGATCTATTTAGTTTTAAACGTACAAAAACGTTTTCAGTTTAAAAAGAACTTTATTATTAAAACGTATATAACTTTTATAAATATCTAGAACCACTTTTGACAACTCATTACTTAACTAGTATGATAAAGATAACGATATTTATATTTTATTTTATATATATAACGATTTAAATTAATATTATATATATTTATACGCGTATTATACGTACATAGTTTTATACTTTTACTATACTTAAACTTTACCTTTACTTTATTTTTACTTTACTTTAACTTTAATAATTCACTTTAATAATTCATACTTTAATAATTCACTTTAATAATTCATACTTTAATAATTCACTTTAATAATTCATACTTTAATAATTCACTTTAATAATTCATACTTTAATAATTCACTTTAATAATTCAAAAATCTATTATAAATAGAATTCAATAGGTTTCATTATTTCATAGAAACTTGAAAATATTTTTCTCTAAACTCTCTCAATCGATTTACATATATATATATATATATTTACTCCGTATTATTTCAAGATATTATTAGTATACATAAAATATTACGACGGAGTGCTGTCCGAGTGATTTCGAAATTGTTTTTCGAGTGGGATAGGATTAAGGAAATTATGGGTTATAGCTATGGAGGTGATTGAGTATGGTTCATGGGTATGCTCGTGAGGTCAATATAGTGCTTATCATTTCCGTTGCGTCTACGTACCTTTCCTGCAATATTGAATCTCAATATTGATACGTGAGTACTCATAATTTAACTTTTACATACTAATAGTGTATCCCTGACTAGTGCTCGAGTATTTAGGATTATGCATGCTTGTACTTTTAATATTGCCCTTAGACAGGTTAGGTTGAATGTTGAATTAGTTACTCTTGGGTTGAGATAAGGTATAAGATATGCATGTCCTTGGAAAGCTAGCGAAAAATTAAGAACTTTTCCTTTAGATATCGAATGGTTTCGATGAACGGATTAGAAGTTATAATCAATTGAATTTTCGATATTTTTATTAAAAATGATTATTATTATCGTCATTTTTATCGTCGTTCTAGTTTTATCTTATTATTATGATTATTATTATCTTTATCAATAAAAGGGATTTATCATTAAAAATTATTATTTTTTTTATTATTACTATCGTTATTATCGTTAAAGTTATAATTAGTATTATTATTATTATCCAATTATTATTATTATTATTATTATTATTATTATTATTATTATTATTATTATTAGTATTATTATTATTATTATCGTTATTAATATATATATCATTATTTAAAAATGGTTATTGTTATTGTTATTGTTATTATTATTATTACTATATTATCATTAAGATAATTATTAGTATTATCGTTAATAATGTTATAGTAACTATCATTATTAATATTAGTGTATTTAAAACAAATATTTGTAACACCTAATTATTTTGATTACTATTATTATCATTATTATGAACACGATATAAAAGACGATTAAAAGCTATTAAACGAAACGATTAGGAAATAATGAGTAAGAGTATCATGATGAAATTAAAATATTATAAGATATTGATTTAGATAAAATTATCGTTCTTATTATTTTTATCCTTACTATTATTATTAAAAGTATCGTTTGTATTAAAACTATCATTTTAACAAAAATTATCATTTTAATAGAAATGTCATTGTTACTATAAAATATCATTATTATTATTATTTTAAATATAATTATTATTTTAAAGATAATATTAAAAATTATCGTAAATATTAAAGTTATCATAATTAGAATTATCGTTTTATTATAATGTCATCTTAGTAATTATAACTATTGATATTTTTATAATAATAATTATTATTATAAAATAATACAACTTTTACTTACTATCATTTTAGATATTATTTTATACAAACATATTTTACTACGTGTAATAACTTACTTTAATAATACCTATCATATTATCTTTATGATATTAAATGAACCCTATAAATTTTATTACTTAATATATATAAAAGTATATTTTATTATATAAATTTAATATAAAATTTTATTTATTAATAAATAAATTATATTATTTACTCTAATAAATCTTTTAAAAATATTTAAAAATATAAAACGACGATATTTAAACTATATATTAATCATGTATAGATTTTTGAAAATTATTTTGAGTCAAATTTACTTTTGTTGACTTTTGCATATTAGTCTCGAGCATTAGGATTGTGGTACACTATGACTTAACCTAATTTGTTAGACAAATATTGACCAACACATAAATATATATAATTAATTTAGGTTCGTGAATCCGAGGTCAACCTTGCACTTGTTCAATGACGTTATATGTATTTTTACTACGAAATACAGTATGGTGAGTTTCATTTGCTCCCTTTTTAAATGCTTTTGAAATATATATTTTTGGGACTGAGAATACATGCGCTATTTTTATAATTGTTTTACGAAATAGACACAAGTAATTGAAACTACATTATATGGTTGAATGGATCGAAGCCGAATATGTCCCTTTTAGCTTGGTAGCCTAAGAATTAGGGAACAAACCCCTTAATTGACGCGAATTCTAAAGATAGATCTATCGGGCCCAACAAGCCCCATTCTGGAATTTGGAATGCTTTAGTACTTCGATTTTATCATGTCCGATGGGTGTCTCGGAATGATGGGGATATTCTATATGCATCTTGTTAATGTCGGTTACCAGGTGTTCAATCCATATGAATGATATTTTTGTCTCTATGCATGGGACGTATATTTATGAGATCTGAAAATGAAAATCTTGTGGTCTATTAAAATGATGGAAATAAATGATTATGATAAACTAATGAACTCACCAACCTTTTGGTTGACACTTTAAAGCATGTTTATTCTCAGGTGTTAAAGAAATCTTTCGCTGTGCATTTGCTCATTTTAAAGATATTACTTGGAGTCTTTCATAGCATATTTCAAAGAACGTTGCATTCGAGTCATTGAGTTCATCAAAGATTATTATTAAATCAATTTATAGTTGGATAGTGGATATTATGAAATGGTATGCATGCCTTTCAATTTTCGATGTAAAGAAAGATTGTCTTTTAAAAACGAATGCAATGTTTGTAAAATGTATCACATAGAGGTCGAATACCTCACAATGTAATCAACTATTGTGAATCGTTTATAATGTATATGAACGGGTCCTTTCAATGTCTTCCTCAACGCTCTCTAATACTAATCTCCTTGGGCCTAATTGCCCTGTTGATGGCATGTTCTGATCAGCACTGCTTCCGGATGAGTAAACTACAGGAGTCCTTCTCCTGCGAACGGGAATGTAAGCCGATGCTCCTGAACTTGGCATTGCGCCTAAACACATTCAACAAACTTGTAAGCACTAAGCGCAAGTATGGCGATTAGTTGTTAGTACAGAAATAATATCTTAAGATTGAAAATAATTAAAAAGAAAATAATAAGAAAAGGATAAAAAGGATAAGCAAGGGGTGCCTCTCAAGAGCACTTTGTTTATCAAGTCATTACAGCTCGACTTTTCCTTATCAGATCTTCAGAATGGATCAAAGGAGAAGAGGTGCTCCTCCTTATCGTGGTCTTCTAAATAGGTTTTCAACCGATGTCCATTGACTTTGAAATTACCAGTAGGTCCCTCCAATTCCACGGCTCTGTGTGGAAAAGCGTGTACAATTTTGTATGGGCCACTCCATCTTGATCTAAATTTTTCCGCGAACTTCTTGAACCAAGAATTGAAGAGAAGAACTTTATCTCCAGGGGCGAACTTTGTAGGGATTAATTTTACATCATGCGTAAGTTTCGTTCGTTCCTTGTAGATGTATGATGTTTCATATGCTTGGTCTCTCAATTAGGCTAGTTCGTTCATTTGCATTTTCCTATGTCTTCCGGTAACTGAGGGATCGAGGTTGTAGGTCTTCAGCGCCCATAGAGCTTTGTATTCGAGTTCTAGCGGAAGGTGACAAGCTTTTCCATAGATCATTCGGTAGGGTGTAGTTCCTAGAGGATTCTTGTAAGCAGTCCGGAATGCCCACAGAGCATCTTCTAGCTTCTCGGCCAATTTATTTCCATGATGGCCGACAGTGCGTTCTAAGATTCTTTTGAGTGCTCTGTTCGTGACCTCTGCTTGTCTGTTGGTCTGCGGATGATAAGCAGTGGACATCTTGTGGGTAACTCCGTATTGTTGCATCACCTTCATAAACTGAGTGTTACAGAAGTGTGTGCCTCTATCACTTATTATCGCACGGGGAGCTCCAAATCTGCAGAATAGTCTCTTCAGGAAATTTGTGACGACTTTGGCATCATTAGTTGGAAATGCTTGAGCTTCGACCCATCTGGAGACGTAATCTACTGCTACGAGGACATATTCTTTCCCGTTAGACTTTGGGAATGGGCCCATGAAGTCTAATCCCCATATATCGAAGATTTTGCAAGCTTGGATATTAGTCCTAGGTATCTCGTTCTTCATAGAGATATTGCCTTGTCTTTGGTATGCGTCACAACGCTTTACAAGCTCTTGCGCATCTCGAAATATAGATGGCCAGTAGAATCCTGATTCATAGACTTTTCTTGCGGTTAAATTTGCTCCATGATGACCTCCAGTTGGTCCATGGTGACATTGGTGAAGAATCCCTGCTGCTTGCTTTTCATCTACGCACCTCCTGATTATTTGATCAGGGCAAATTCTAAATAGGTAAGGATCTTCCCAGTAGTAGCACTTGGCATCCCTGAAGAACTTCCTTCTTTGGGAGGTACTCATACCCTTTTGTACTACTCCAGTAACTAGGTAGTTGTCCATGTCAGCATACCAAGGAGTGTCAGTAAACTATGATCCTATGTGAGTTTATCCTAAACTCATAAGCTGTTCTTCTGGAAATTTATCTCTGATATCTTGTTCTGCAAGTTTTTCCATCGTTGGGTTTTTCAAACAAGTAAGATGATCTGATGTGACGTTTTCTACTCCTTTCTTGTCTTTAATCTCGATGTCGAATTCTTGAAGGAGTAAGATCCATCGTAGGAGTCTTGGCTTCGCATCTTGCTTAGTGAATAGATATTTGAGGGCTGAATGATCTGTATAGACCGTAGTTTTGGACAGGATAAGATAGGAACGAAATTTGTCGAAGGCGAATACTACGGCTATCAGCTCCTTCTCCGTGGTTGTGTAATTCTCTTGAGCTCCGGTTAAGGTTTTGCTTGCGTAATAGATTGGATGAAAGTGTTTATCTACCCGTTGTCCAAGCACTGATCCAACTGCAAAATCGCTTGCATCACACATGACTTCAAAGGGTAGACTCCAGTCAGGAGCTATCATGATCGGTGCATGTGTTAGCTGCTCTTTCAGATAGTTGAATGATTTGCGACATTATTCATTGAAGACAAACAGGATTTCCTTTCCTAAGAGATGAGTGAGAGGTCGTGTGACCTTTGAAAAGTCCATAATGAAACGTCGGTAGAAATCGGTGTGTCCTAGGAAACTCCTTATTGCTCTTACCGTGGTGGGTTCTGGAAGTTTAGTGATGGTCTCAATCTTGGCCTTATCAACTTCTATTCCTGCTTTAGAGATCTTATGTCTTAAAACTATCCCTTCTTTTACCATGAAGTGACATTTTTCCCAATTAAGAACTAAATTTGACTCTTCACACCGAGTGAGCATCTTGTCAAGGTTTGAAAGGCACGAATCAAAGGTACTACCAAAGACTGAGAAGTTGTCCATGAAGACTTCCATACAACGCTCAATCATGTCGTGGAATATTGCTACCATGCATCGCTGAAATGTCGCGGGTGCATTGCATAACCCAAAGGGCATACGTCGATAAGCAAATGTTCCATAAGGACATGTGAAGGTTGTTTTCTCTTGGTCCTTTGGATCGAGGGGAATTTGAAAGTAGCCAGAAAAACCGTCTAGGAAACAGTAGTACTCATTTCCTGATAGACGTTCCAACATTTGATCAATGAAAGGTAATGGAAAATGATCCTTCCGGGTTGCATCGTTTAGTTTACGATAGTCTATGCAAACCCTCAAACCGGTAACTTCTCGAGTTGGAATAAGTTCATTATTCTCATTTTGAATTACGGTCGTCCCTCCCTTTTTGTGTACCACTTGAATAGGACTGACCCATGGTGAATCAGAGATTGGATAGATCAGACCGGCGTCCAGAAGTTTGATTACTTCTTTCTTGATGACTTCTTGAATCATAGGGTTGACCCTTCTTTGCCTTTGAACTGATGGCTTGAAATCGTCTTCCATGAAGATCTTATGGGTGCAATAGTTGGGGCTGATCCCGTAGATGTCGGAGATCTTCCAAGCAATTACCTTCTTATGTGATTTCAGCACTTGAATCAATTTTGCCTTCTCTCGTGACATGAGGTCATTTGATATGATCACAGGGAGTTGTGATTCTCCTTCTAAGAATGCATACTCCAGATTGTCGGGTAACTTCTTCAATTCCAATTCCGGAGGCTCCTCTATAGATGGCTTCATTTTAGCTATCTCCTTACGCTCTAATGAGTCGTACCTCTCCTGGAATTCTGATTCTTTAGTAGCGGTCACTGATGCTATCTGTTCTTCATTTCTGGAAATTGTCCTTCTTAATGCTTCCTCTTCAGAAACGTCTTCTTTAGTTTCGAAGGTAGGTTCGGGAAACTCCTCACAGTCTTCCCTTGACTGGGGTTCCTGATATACAGGAATGAAATCTGTCTCTTCATTCGGTCTTCTCCTTAGTAGAGGTAAAGGAATGCCTTGTCCTAGCGGTGCTATTTGAACAATGTTGCCAATAAAGTTACTTTCAGAGAGGGGAGATATGTGTTGACTAAGGTCTATGGCGAAATGGTTATCAAGATTTCCTTGAGGAGGTGTAAAGAACAGATCCTTAGAAATTTGATCTTGATTACAAATGGCCATAGTCTCTTCCAGGTATTCGTTGACGAGTTCTTGAAAGGAATCAGAGAAATTCACACCCTCTTCCTTAGGATGGTTCATGAGGCGATCAACATTGAATGTGATTTCTTCTCCTCCAACCCTTAACTTCAATGATTTCTCGTGAACGTCAATTACGGCCTTGGCAGTATTTAGGAATGGTCTGCCAAGAATAAGTGGGACCTTCGTGTCTTCCTCAATATCCATAATGACAAAATCAACTGGAAATGCGAACTTATCCACTCTGACTAGGACATCTTCAGCTATTCCCCGAGGAATCTTAACTGATCTGTCTGCGAGTTGGATAGTCATTCTGGTTGGCCTTAAGTCGTTTAATCCTAGCTTCTTAAATAATGAATAGGGCATTAGGTTTACACTGGCTCCTAAGTCTGCTAACACATTGCTAATTTGGACATCTTGAAGGTAGCAATGTACCGTAAATCTTCCTGTATCTCCTAACTTAGGGGGAATTGCATGCTGTAACACTAACGAGCATTCTTCACTTAAGGGCAAGCTAACTATCTCCCTTAATCTCTCTTTGTTTGAAAGCAGTTCTTTGAAAAATTTAGCGCAGTTTGGCATTTCTACTAAAGCATCTACTAGACGTACATTCAAATGCAAATTCTTAATAATATCCCAATACTTAGCAAATTGTGCTTCTTGTTTTTCCTTCTTAAGCCTACCTGGGAAAGGTATGCGAGCGCGCGGAATGATTTCCGGGGCCTTAGGAGAGATAGGTTCCGGTGGATTGACGACTGGGTCAATTGGCACAGGTTCCTTATCGGAAAAATCTTGTATGGGTATATTGATAGTTGTTTCTTTTCCTCATCTAGTAATTACTAGGGCATCAAACTCACTACACTCTATATCAATTTTAGTGATTAAACGTTTAAGCGTAAGCTGAAAATTAGTGATTAATTCTTCAAAAGTCTTTATCAACGTGTCGAACTTATTTTGGCACTCTATGACTTGAAGGTTTATCATGTATTGCTTCTTCATAAATTCAGCTAAAATTTCCTTAGAGTGGAGAGTAGGTTTGTGCAATGGAAAAATTATATTATGATCCGAGATATTTTGCTGTTTGTGTGCCCATCTAGGGTAAGGATACCTTAGATTGGTTCTAGTAGCATCGGAGTTCTTAGGAATTTGTAAACTTTGAAGAGTGAGGCTGAGATCTTGTAACCTGGTTTCCAGCATTTTTACCGTATGAGCGAAGACATCATCCTTCTCAGCAGCTTCATTGTTCCAGTCTTCCTGTTGTGCAGCTATTGTGTCCAAGAGATCTCATGCTTCATCTGCTGTTCGAGACATGAAATTGCCTTGCGAGGCCATATCTAGGAGAGACTTATCATCCTTGATCAAACTATTGTAAAGCATATAGACTATGTATGCCCGACTTAACAAATGATTCGGACATCTTTTAAGCATCATCTTTACTCTTTTCCATGCTAGACACAATGACTCATTTTCTTTTTGGGAAAAGCTAGTGATGTCATTTCTTAAACAGGTTTGCAGGGAGGGTGGATAATATTTATTTAGAAATTTAGTGGCTAATTCCTCCCATGATTGGATTGAATCCGGATTAAGCGCGTCAAACCATGCTGAAGCGTGTTTAGAAAGTGAATATTGAAAAAGATGAAGTTTTAAAATGTTTTTCTCGTTTGATTCCTTCTTAAAAGAGTCAACCAGACTGATAAATTTGTTTATATGGAAGTTAGGATCGTCAGTCGGCAATCCTTGAAATTTACAGATCATACTGACTAGTTTAATCATGTGTGAACTGATTTCAGGAATTCCTCCGGTTCCTAAGTTGATTGGTCCTCCTATTTTCCTCTAAGCATGACTTATGCATAGAAGCAAGGGTGTCTTGTTGTTCCATCTCTTTTTTTTTTTTTCTGATTTTCTGTTAATAAAAAGACTTAAAAGTAACTTTTAGAAAATATTAATTCACTAAAAGGATCGATAATTTAATAAAAACAATTATTCTTGAAATTCGATCGCTAACCAGATCGGATATCTTAACTGATAGGACTTCTCACAGATTACTCGTATCGAGGTGGCCAGGCCGACTACGGAGAGGCAGGATCCTTTTGGTTCCAATATAATTGGAGACTGTTCGGAAAATCCAATAACCAAGTCCGTGTATAATTGTCTTTCTTAGACACCACCAAACAATACTTTGTCTGCTTAAAAATCTTTCTCGATCAAAATATTCGATTCCCCGGAAGCGGTGCCAAAGAAGAAGTGTTACTACTGATATGCCACTAACGGACGGTTTTTATTTTGTGCGGTGTCGTTAGGTCGCACGGTGTCCGATTCGGTAGCACACAGCGTCTTCGTTTATTTATATTTTGCGGGGCCTAAATTTACTTTACTTTCTAAGGTGTAGAAGGTGTAGGTTAACCTAGTGTCGAATTTTATGCTGATTAACGAATTGAAGATCAAGTGGATAATTGTCTTTTAGTTAAATTACCTGGATAAAAGATAGTAGTTGATTTTAGCTAAAGGTCCTAAATGCAGAAAAAGTAAATAAAGTGGGAGGATATCCAGAGTATGCAGATCAAGGAAATGTTGACCAAGATATTAGTATTGGGTTAGGGAAAGGTAATTATGCTTATGTTAAGACTATGCTTGGATTGATGTTGATTTGGTTGGATGAGCCAATTACACAGACCTACTTATCTCTGAACTCTCGGAGTTCTCTTTGAGCAGTGAGAAGTATGTCACTTGGTCGTATAAATGAAGTGTAACAATACCTCGGAGGTTATCCTCAGTAGAGTACTAGGTTTATTAGTGAGTTAAGCTCTAATCCTAACCCTCATTATCAGTTTAGATAACTGAATAACAACGTGCCGTGTTGATTGAACACTGATCACAAACGGAAGGAGTCCGTCGGTTTAAGTTGGAAAAACCTTAAATGAAAACTAACAACCATTACATCATACTAATGAGATCACAACAAATCAAACATTATACAGCATTACAGTTAATATACTGATAGTAAAGCAGATAGAAACCTAATGAGGACCTAAACAGTTGATGTGACTAAGACCTAGGGCAACAATCAGACAAGAACATGCAATAGGCTTGGGTCATACAGTAGAGGCACTAACTAGATCTTAACAGCTCCTAAGAGGTCTCTTCGGAACAGTCAATAGGCATACTAGGTCATTCATGTCTCAATTCCTAGGTTCCGTGTCCTAAAAGTGCATTAGATGCCTCTCGGGAACTCCGGCCATACCGAGTTCATAGAATCTTCAGATACAGTATAACCAGGGGTCTTAATCCTATGAAGTAGCTAATTTCATATAGGTGGACAAGTCCTGATCACAACCTAAGTTGGTCAATCCTTAAGATGCTAGCATACAAATCTATCAGACTTCCCAATTCAGTATTATAACAGTAATCGTACTATATTAACATAATTACGCTAACCCAAAATTCTATCATGGCAACATACAGATACATTAAGCTATCATGGCAATATCGGAACGCATTATTAAACATAAAAGATAAGAATACATGTTTAATACAAAAGACAAGCGTTTCGGATAAGAACCTGAAAAAGCCGAACTAATCTGCCCGGGATCGCAGGGACTCGCCGGGATATCCTCCGGAAAATAAAAGCTAAGCTAACTACTACTAAAAACTACCTAAAATATTGAAAATATAAATTGTGTTGCAAGTTGAGTGTGTCTTGGAATGAATGGAGAAAGCCCCTTTAAATAGACTTGAAATTCTGCCAAATACGTTTGGCAGGCCGTTTGGCAGGCCGTATTCTTGGCAAGCCGTTTGGTGGCTCGTGTGGTGGCACGTATCTGGCAGGCTGTTTCCATAGTGGCAGGCCGTATGGCAGGCCGTATGGCTTGCTGATCAGGGCCTGATTCACTGGATCGCAACTTGATTTCTTGCCTTTCACCGTTTTCGCTCTAGAATCTTCGTTTTAGCTCCGTTTTACTTGATTCTTTTTGCATCGCCTTTGTAGTTACTTAATCGACAAAATCAACTGAAAAAGCGATAATTTTGCCGACAAAGTTTTAATCTTTATTGTTTTAGGGCCTGATTTATGGGGTAAAAATGTGACTTTTTACTCGATATCATATCCTCATCTATTCGCGAATTCAGAAACGCAAGATCTCGAGGAAGAAACAACAACTACTAATGCCTACTTAAATTTTGAGACGAAATTTCTTTTAAGGAGTAGGTAATGTAACATCCCGCCTTTTTTCGTTTACTTATTTAAAGTCCGTTATATATTTATAACATCTTCCGTTGATAGGCGTTTTAAATTATCTCGTTTAGGTAAATCACGCACCCGAATGAAAGTTAAGGGACCAAACTCGCCAAAGGATCAAACCTTTGACTAGGTCAAAGGGTTAAACCCCTCCTATCCATTCATTATCATCTCTTTCATTTTACTACTTCCTCCATTTTCTCTCAACACCCAACTTCAAAGAATCATCATCCAAATCCGAACTAGCGGGTGTTTTGCAAAACAAATTACATTTTTGGAATCCTTGCAACTTCCTCTTCGTTTCCATACCGATTTCATTACATTTGGGTAACTTTCTAAAATCACTAGATTTTGTGTTCTTGATGTTTTTAACTTATAAAGTTGTTAATTAGTGTCTATGGCTCAACTCTAACATGAATATATGATTTATATGCTCGATCTCGTTGTTTTAGTGTAACTAGTATGAACATGAAAAGTGTGTGTTTGATTTTGAGTTTTGGATGATTTAATGTTGTTGTTATGATAAAGTGCAAGTATTAAATGTGTTCCTAGTACCACTAGCTTCAATTTGATGTGTAGGTTGCTTTAGAAAACTTCATGAACTTGATTATTGATTTTGGTGAATTTGGGTTAGGGTTGATGAACTTGAAATGGACTTTTGATACTTTTAATGACATGAGATGTTATTAATAAGTGTTAGGTTGTATTGTATACTTGTTTACCTTCGAAACGGCATATCATTCATGTAAATTGGTTGCCGAATCATTGAATTGCATTTATGAACTTGAATGCATTAAATGATGAGCTTTGAATGTGATTTTAGTTGTTGTAAAGGTAAATGTGATTGATGAAATGTGTTTAGATGTTTCCCTCGTCAAAATACCTTTCCGATGATATAAGATACTTGTCTTGATTGTTTGCGGGTCATAAATTAGGATTGTTTGAGTTTTGGTTCGTGCACTTGTGTGTTTTAGCAAAATGTTTCTGCCCAGATGTTTGGACGCCGTCCAGCCTTTTGGACGCCATCTAGGCTTTCAAACTTGGACGCCGTCCAGGACTTTTGGACGCCGTCCAATTTGCCTATTCTATGCTGTTTTGATTTGCCATTTTACGGAAAATGTTTGCTATGCTACGCACCTCCGATTCACATGTAACTTGTTCTAACATGCTCATATATGATTAAAAACCTTAGAAAAATAGTTCGGGACCTGACCCGAACGTGTTGACTTTTTCGTTGACTTTGACCCGACCAAAGTTGACTTTTAATCAAACTTAACCAAATGTTTGTGCAATCATTCTAACATGCTTTTATACTTGTATCTTGCATGAAACGTGACAATTTGACTCACATGCTTTAGTAATCGAGTCGTAACGAGTCATAGGACTAATTGAACACTTTGACCGACCGTGTTTACCGATATTGATACAACCTATTTGTTTAGGTCAAGACTAGCATTGTTCTTTGCACATGTTTACTTGTCGAAGTACTTTTACATACGTGCACTCAAGGTGAGATCATAGTCCCACTTTTACTCTTTTTGAACTTACATATGGGATGAGAAAACATAAACGTTTCTTTTACTAAGTGAACACAAGTACAGGAAAACAAACATTCTACATACGAGTTTAGAACAAAAATCCTCAATTCGATTATCATTAGTTACACTTGCTGGGTGTAAGCGAGAACTTATGTTGTATGGATCCATATGGGTTTGACAAACCCTCATTCAAATGGTTCGCTACCGTTTATGAATGAAATATATTTTCGTGAAATAGTGTATGTTCTAACACTATTGTGATGGGGTTCTATGGAAGGAATGTTAAGCATTGATAATTGGGTGCTCGTGAAACAAACTTTTGGAATGTATAACTATTATATCAATGTTACAAATCTTGTGGTTCACTTGTACTTATTTACTTAAACCTATGATTTCACCAACGTTTTCGTTGACAGATTTCTATGTTTTTCTCAGGTCCTTGAACATTTTGTGATACATGCTTCCGCTCATTACTTTTGATACTTGCTTGGATGTCGAGTATACATGCATACGTGGAGCGTCTTTTGGCTACTTTCAAATTGTGTCGCATATGTTTCAATTGTACTTTAAACTTTGTTATGTAACTAGTTGTCGAACTACCTTATAAACCTTGAAACATCTTTACTTTTGAAATGAATGCGACATACTTTTGGTCAAACGTTGTTTTAAAGACTTATGACCACGTAACGGGGCCTAAGTAAACGGCGTCGTCAATGACGATTTTGTCGGGTCGCTACAGATGGTATCAGAGCGTTGGTTGTAGGGATTTAGAGTTCATTGGTGTCAGCCCCGAGTCATAGGGTACATTAGTGAGTCTAGACTACAACCGGCATATAGACTTGAAGTAGGAATTACTTGACTACTTGTGCATTTATACTCGAACGTTTCTACTCATATCTACTCTTATTTCATCTTAATCTCACATTGTTTAATTTGATTGACACGCCACCTTGACTTAGTGAAATGATGTTGAATGCACATATGAATTAGGGTAATATAATTTCCGGGATTATATTATGGTGACTCATATGAACGTTCCGACATTATGGCATAAAGAATTTAAGGCGAGTCAAGGAAAATTTTCTCTCTATCCTTATTCCATATCATGATTAGTATTATTGAAAATACTAATCAACGGTATTCTTGACTTTTGAAGGAACAATGCCTCCTCGTCGTGTGCCACACCATGAGACTCCTGAACAAGCTCTACAACGAATGATAGCCACCGCCGTGGATGTGGCCATGGCCGGTCACTCCTTCAACAACAACAATAACAACAACCACAACAACAACAATCAAGGGGCCGGTAACTCAAGCGAAGGGTGCTCCTACAAAGCCTTCATGGGGTGTAAACCTCATACTTTTGATGGAACCGGGGGACCGGTTACTCTCACTCGATGGTTCGAAAAAACGGAGGCCGTTTTTAGCATAAGCGATTGTCGGTATCAAGATAAGGTCAAATACTCCACTCACACTTTCGCTGGTATCGCCCTCACATGGTGGAACACCTATGTACAATCGGTGCATACCGATGAAGCTCACGCCCTCTCTTGGGCCGACTTAATGGAAAAGATGATCATCGAATATTTCCCTCGTGAAGAAACCTGAAGGCTCGAACAAGAGCTAAGAACTTTGAAGGCAGTCGGAAACGATCTCAAGGCATATAATCAACGATTTTCCAAACTAGCCTTGATGTGCCCAAACCTTGTGAACCCCGAAGCTTTAAGGGTTGAACTTTACATGGATGGTCTCCCAAAGAGCATTAAACACGGAGTAATGTCATCCAAACCCACTAATCATCCAGAAGCTTTGAACATGGCCCGCAAGTTGATAGAAACGGTGGACGAAATTATAGTGCCGGTACCTAAAGCCGAGGATAATTCGGGTAACAATAAAAGAAAATGGAAAGCCCCCAATAAAGCAACAACAACTTTGTCAAGAAGCCTTACACTTCCGACGGCAAGAAGGGTTATGCCGGGAACCTACCTCCTTGCAACAAATGCAACAAACATCACTTTGGTGAATGTGGCAAGCTAATGTGCCATCGGTGCCAAGGAGTTGGTCATAAGGCCAATGAGTGTAAAAGTGTCGCCCCCATCACTAGAAAGGGGACCAATGCACCAAAAACGGGCACTTGTTACGAATGTGGCCAAACGGTCCATTATAGAAATGCATGCCCGAAGAAGAAAGATAACCCCAATACGCGCGGCTGAGCTTTCAACATCAACATCGAGGAAGCCCGAGATGACAATGAATTAGTCACGGGTACGTTTCTTCTCAACAACACTTATGTTACTTGTTTATTCGATTCGGGTGCCGATAAGAGTTTTGTGTCCAAGACTTTAATTCATTCTTTTAGCACTCCACCACTTCCACTAGATACCACTTATACCATTGAAGTGGCCAACGGGAAACTATTGAGTGCCGACACATATTACCGGGGGTGTACATTAAACATTTTGGGTAATGAGTTTGAAATTGACTTAATACCTATGGAACTAGGAAGCTTCGATGTAATAATCGGTATGAATTGGTTAGCCAAAACGAAATCCCACATCCTTTGTGATCTTGACGCAATCCGAATTTCTATCGAGAATGGTGAACCTTTGATTGTTTATGGCGATAAGAGTTGCACCGGACTCAACCTCGTTTCGTGCCTTAAAGTCAGAAAACTACTCCGTAAGGGTTGTTTTGCAATCCTTGCACATGTTAAGAAAGTCGAGTCCGATGAGAAGCATATCGATGATGTGTCAATTGTTAGTGACTTTTCCGATGTATTTCCCGACAAATTTCCGGGTCTTCTACCTCATCGACCGGTAGAATTTCAAATCGATCTTATTCCGGGAGCCACACCCGTAGCACGTGCACCATATAGACTTGCTCCATCCGAAATGCAAGAATTGCAAAGTCAAATCCAAGAGCTACTTGACCGTGTTTTTATCCAACCTAGCCATTCACCATGGGGAACTCCGATTTTGTTCGTTAAGAAGAAAGATGGATCCCTACGAATGTGCATTGATTATTGTGAACTAAACAAATTGACGGTTAAGAACTGATATCCTCTTCCTTGCATCGATAACCTCTTTGATCAACTACAAGGATCTCGTGTATATTCAAAAATCGATCTCCGCTCGGGTTATCATCAATTAAGGGTTAAAGGGGAAGATGTCTCCAAAACCGCTTTCTGAACTCGTTATGGTAGTTATGAATTTTTTGTTATGCCATTTGGTCTCACTAACGCACCAGCGGTGTTCATGGACCTTATGAACCGCGTGTACAAACCGTATCTCGATAAGTTCGTCATTGTGTTCATCGATGATATCTTGGTCTATTCTAAAAGCGAAGAAGAGCACGAACAACATCTCCGACTTGTGCTTGAACTCTTGAGACAAGAACGACTCTATGCCAAATTCTCCAAGTGTGAATTTTGGTTGAAGGAAGTTCAATTTCTTGGTCATGTTGTAAGTGATCAAGGTATTAAAGTCGATCCATCGAAAATTGAAGCCATTAGTAAATGGGAGACTCCTACTACTCCTACTCACATTCGTCAATTTTTGGGTCTCGCAGGATACTATCGTAGATTCATCAAGGATTTCTCTTTGGTTGCTCTTCCTCTAACCGCGTTAACTCACAAGGGAAAGAAATTCATTTGGGCGACCGAACAAGAATCCGCATTTCAAATCTTGAAGACAAAGCTAACCACCGCTCCTATCTTGTCACTTTTTGAAGGCAATGATGATTTTGTTGTATATTGCGATGCCTCGAAACATGGTTTTAGGTGCGTATTGATGCAACGAAATAAAGTCATTGCTTATGCCTCCCGACAACTCAAAATTCATGAACGGAACTATACAACACATGATCTCGAACTCGGAGCCATTGTATTTGCACTTAAAATGTGGAGACACTATCTTTATGGAACCAAAAGTACCATCTTCACCGATCATAAAAGCCTCCAACACATCTTCGATCAAAAGCAACTAAACATGAGACATCGACGGTGGATTGAAACTTTAAACAATTATGATTGTGAGCTTCGTTACCATCCCGGGAAGGCAAACGTAGTAGCCGATAGAAACCTAATGAGTACCTAATGAGTACCTAAACAGTTGATGTGACTAAGACCTAGGGCAACAATCAGACAAGAACATGCAATAGGCTTGGGTCATACAGTAGAGGCACTAACTAGATCTTAACAGCTCCTAAGAGGTCTCTTCGGAACAGTCAATAGGCATACTAGGTCATTCATGTCTCAATTCCTAGGTTCCGTGTCCTAAAAGTGCATTAGATGCCTCTCGGGAACTCCGGCCATACCGAGTTCATAGAATCTTCAGATACAGTATAACCAGGGGTCTTAATCCTATGAAGTAGCTAATTTCATATAGGTGGACAAGTCCTGATCACAACCTAAGTTGGTCAATCCTTAAGATGCTAGAATACAAATCTATCAGACTTCCCAATTCAGTATTATAACAGTAATCGTACTATATTAACATAATTACGCTAACCCAAAATTCTATCATGGCAACATACAGATACATTAAGCTATCATGGCAATATCGGAACGCATTATTAAACATAAAAGATAAGAATACATGTTTAATACAAAAGACAAGCGTTTCGGATAAGAACCTGAAAAAGCCGAACTAATCTGCCCGGGATCGCAGGGACTCGCCGGGATATCCTCCGGAAAATAAAAGCTAAGCTAACTACTACTAAAAACTACCTAAAATATTGAAAATATAAATTGTGTTGCAAGTTGAGTGTGTCTTGGAATGAATGGAGAAAGCCCCTTTAAATAGACTTGAAATTCTGCCAAATACGTTTGGCAGGCCGTTTGGCAGGCCGTATTCTTGGCAAGCCGTTTGGTGGCTCGTGTGGTGGCACGTATCTGGCAGTCCGTTTCCATAGTGGCATGCCGTATGGCAGGCCGTATGGCTTGCTGATCAGGGCCTGATTCACTGGATCGCAACTTGATTTCTTGCCTTTCACCGTTTTCGCTCTAGAATCTTCGTTTTAGCTCCGTTTTACTTGATTCTTTTTGCATCGCCTTTGTAATTACTTAATCTACAAAATCAACCAAAAAAGCGATAATTTTGGCGACAAAGTTTTAATCTTTATTGTTTTAGGGCCTGATTTAGGGGGTAAAAATGTGACTTTTTGCTCGATATCATATCCTCATCTATTCGCGAAATCAGAAACGCAAGATCTCGAGGAAGAAATAACGACTACTACGCCTACTTAAATTTCGGGACAAAATTTATTTTAAGGAGTAGGTAATGTAGCATCCCGCCTTTTTCCGTTTACTTTTCCGTTTACTTATTTAAAGTCCGTTATATATTTATAACATCTTCCGTTGATACACATTTTAAATTATCTCGTTTAGGTAATTCACATACCCGAATGAAAGTTGAGGGACCAAACTCGCCAAAGGATCAAACCTTTGACTAGGTCAAAGGGTCAAACCCCTCCTATCCATTCATTATCATCTCTCTCATTTTACTACTTCCTCCATTTTCTCTCAACACCCAACTTCAAAGAATCATCATCCAAATCCGAACTAGCGGGTGTTTTGCAAAAAAAATTACATTTTTAGAATCCTTGCAACCTCCTCTTCGTTTCCATACCGATTTCATTACATTTGGGTAACTTTCTAAAATCACTAGATTTTGTTCTTGATGTTTTTAACTTATAAAGTTGTTAATTAGTGTCTATGGCTCAAGTCTAACATAAATATATGATTTATATGCTCGATCTCATTGTTTTAGTGTAACTAGTATGAACATGAAAAGTGTGTGTTTGATTTTGAGTTTTGGATGATTTAATATTGTTGTTATGATAAAGTGCAAGTATTAAATGTGTTCCTAGTACCACTAGCTTCAATTGGATGTGTAGGTTGCTTTAGAAAACTTCATGAACTTGATTATTGTTTTTGGTGAATTTGGGTTAGGGTTGATGAACTTGAAATGGACTTTTCATGCTTTGAATGACATGAGATGTTATTAATAAGTGTTAGGTTGTATTGTATGCTCGTTTACCTTCGAAACGGCATATCATTCATGTAAATTGGTTGCAGAATCATTGAATTGCATTTATGAACTTGAATGCATTAAATGATGAGCTTTGAATGTGATTTTGGTTGTTGTAAAGGTAAATGTGATTGATGAAATGTGTTTAGATGTTTCCCTCATCAAAATACCTTTCCGATGATATAAGATACTTGTCTTGATTGTTTGCGGGTCATAAATTAGGATTGTTTGAGTTTTGGTTCGTGCACTTGTGTGTTTCAGCAAAATGTTTCTGCCCAGATGTTTGGACGCCGTCCAGGCTTTCAAACTTGGACACCGTCCAGGACTTTTGGACGCCGTCCAATTTGCCTATTCTGTGCTCTCTTGATTTGCCATTTTACGGAAAATGTTTGCTATGCTACGCACCTCCGACTCACATGTAACTTGTTCTAACATGCTCATATATGATTAAAAACCTCAGAAAAATAGTTCGGGACCCGACCCGAACGTGTTGACTTTTTCGTTGACTTTGACCCGACCAAAGTTGACTTTTAATCAAACTTAACCAAATGTTTGTGCAATCATTCTAACATGCTTTTATACTTGTATCTTGCATGAAACGTGACAATTTGACTCACATGCTTTAGTAATCGAGTCGTAACGAGCCATAGGACTAATTGAACACTTTGACCGACCGTGTTTACCGATATTGATACAACCTATTTGTTTAGGTCAAGACTAGCATTGTTCTTTACACACGTTTACTTGTCAAAGTACTTTTACATACGTGCACTCAAGGTGAGATCATAGTCCCACTTTTACTCTTTTTGAACTTACATATGGGATGAGAAAACATAAACGTTTCTTTTACTAAGTGAACACAAGTACAGGAAAACAAATATTTTACATACGAGTTTAGAACAAAAATCCTCAATTCAATTATCATTAGTTACACTTGCTGGGTGTAAGCGAGAACTTATGTTGTATGGATCCATGTGGGTTTGACAAACCCTCATTCAAACGATTCGCTACCGTTTATGAATGAAATATATTTTCGTGAAACAGTGTATGTTCTAACACTATTGTGATGGGGTTCTATGGAAGGAATGTTAAGCATTGATAATTAGGTGCCCGTGAAACAAATTTTTGGAATGTATTACTATTATATCAATGTTACAAATCTTGTGGTTCACTTGTACTTACTTACTTAAACCTATGATTTCACCAACGTTTTCGTTGACAGATTTCTATATTTTTCTCAGGTCCTTGAACATTTTGTGATACATGCTTCCGCTCATTACTTTTGATACTTGCTTGGATGTCGAGTATACATGCATACGTGGAGCGTCTTTTGGTTACTTTCAAATTGTGTCGCATATGTTTCAATTGTACTTTAAACTTTGTTATGTAACTAGTTGTCGAACTACCTTGTAAACCTTGAAACATCTTTACTTTTGAAATGAATGCGACATACTTTTGGTCAAACGTTGTTTTAAAGACTTATGACCACGTAATGGGACCTAAGTAAACGGCGCCGTCAATGACGATTTTGTCGGGTCGCTACATTATAAGTATTATCATTCTTATTATTATTATTTTTATATTATCATAATAAATAGATTTGGAGTCCATGCTTGTATGATATTGTCTAAAAACTGCATTCGAAAGTTTTCTTTGTTGTAACATAATATTTATTGTAAACCATTATGTAATGGTCGTGTGTAAGCGTGATATTTTAGATTATCATTACTTGATAACCTAGGTTATGTCCTTTAAACCTTTGTCGATAAAATAAAGGTTATGGGTTGTTTTAAAAACGAATGCAGTCTTTGAAAAACGTCTCATATAGAGGTCAAAACCTCGCAACGAAATCAATTAATATGAAACGTTTATTATTATTATGAACGGGACATTTCAGTTAATACTTTGTCAACGCCTAAGGAACCCAATATTCCATTTTTTTTATTCAAATAGGATGTCCAACCATTTTGGGGTGTTCCTGCAAATAGCTACCGAAGAGGTAAGGGAGCCACATGCTTCCTGGCACATTTGTCGACTGTAGTACTAACATCCTTTGTACTAGTGGACAATAGATCATTTACACGATTATTAGGATCTCTATAAATAGTTGAATCGAACTATTGTAATAGTTAGTGGTGTGAGTATTAAGTTGATAGAGTTCAAACCTTGTATAAGCTTAAGTCGTTCGAAAGCTATCTAGGTGTAATATGTATCAACCGGTTATCTATTCTGCACTTAAAGATAATCGTGATCCTTTGAGATTATTTACAATAAAGGAATAGAGTTGAAAATTACTTATGACTTTGATTTAATTATTTGTTTAATTACGTGCTTAATTGTTAAAACGTTCTAATTAACAAGAAAATTGTATTCACCCCACCTCCTCTCTACAAAACTTCCTTTTGTTAATCGTGACCAAAAATTACTAAACGAGTGACATATACCATGGATGATTTGTTCTATCAGTACAAGGAAAAAGCAGAAAAAGAAAAGGGAAAGAACACGACCGTTTCTTCATCATCTACTTCTGGTGTTGTTATTGGTACTATCGATCATGATATAGACGATGGTTATGAAAAATATCTTAAAATCTTTGGCGTTGGCGTTAATGATACGGAATGCTGGATTCATTTAAGAGACGCGCCAGAAAAGAAGATAAAAGGAGATAATACATATGATATTTTAGGTTGGTGGAAGCTAAATTCGGCGAAGTTCCCCATACTCTCTCTAAGTTGAAAAGACATGTATTTGCAATGCTAGTCTCCGTGGTGGTTTTAAGCGGGTCAACGTTTAGTACCGGTGGAAGGGTTATCGAAAAGTTTAGAAGCTCTCTTACTCTAAAAACATCAGAAGCGTTAGTCTGCACATAAGATTGGTTACGATCTATATCGGCAGATTTGCAAGAGATGACCGTGAATGAGCCACAACTAGAAGACTTGGATGAAAGGTTGGCTAAACGTGAGATTGGTAAGAATTTCTTCATAGTATTTTTATTTATTAGTAATTTTTATTGGTATTAACTTGTCGTTTTTATTGTAGACATGATATCAAAGGAAAATACACCAATGAAAGACAATTTCATTGATGACGCTTGAATAGATGAACATTGAAGTTTGAAGATATTTAAACTTTTCAAAACTCAACGTGAAATCCTTTATTATTATTTTTTGTGGGGTTAATTTTGATTTTATGCATGCTTTTTTTTAGTTTAAAAGACGTTGATTTACTTTTATTTTGGGTTAAATATATGAGACAATCGAAATATTAGTTTACATAACATTAAGCACAACCCGGTGAATTTATTTAGCCGGCAAATGGTTAACCAAATTACATGTTTTATACATATTTGTTAACGAATTTAACCGAATTAACTATACTGTTATTAACTGAACCGAGCGGTTAAATTTTTTAATTAACCGAATTATTGATTATGGAGGCAGGTTTCACTTCTAATCGCCCACAATTGCCCTATTCTCCGCCCTAGTATTTGCTACGCTACCAGTAATATTTATCCTTTTATTTGTATTTTTTTAAAATTAAATTATATATACTACTCCGTATTTTTGACTATTCCGTATTTTTCGTTTCATTATCTTAGGGTGTGTTTGCCGCGTAGCTTGTTGGAGCTTATGGAAGTTTATGGTAGCTTGAGCTTATGATTTTAATAAGCTCCAAGTCATAAGCTTCGTTTGGTAGACAAAAAAAGTAGAGCTTATGAAAATCATAAGCTCTGAAAAAATAAGCTACTTGTAGTAGCTTATGAAAAAAAGTAGAGCTTATGAACTAAAAAATAAGCTCCAGCTAGTTTACCAAATATTTATAAAAAATAATAAGCTCTAGCTACCAGCTTCAAAAATAAGCTCCAGCTCCAACTCCTGCTCATAAGCTCCGGCTCTAGCTATAAGCTCCAACTCCAGCTACTTTCGTCCAAACACACACTTAATCTTAATCACTAAAATAGAAGGTTTAAAATTTCACTAAAAATAATAATACTGCAAAGACCCCGAAAATGACTCTATTTGTCTGGAATCGTTGAAAAAAAGTAAGTTAGGATTTTAGCAATAAAATAAGATTCCCCAAAACATCTCCTTTCAAAAAATCACTTTATATCTCTTTTTCGACGATCGTCATTATCTTCTCCGGCACAGGCATGGCTGTAGTCGGTAATTATTTTTTTGTTTTCTTGTTCATTTAAGTTCTGATTTTTCCAGTAAGTTACTTTTTTATTTCATAATTAGGGTTTTAGAATATCAACTGTATTGTTTTTATTTTCAGATATCTGAAACTTAGCTTAAGCTTATCAAGTTCTTAGGGTTTTTTGTTTGTGTAATGTGCTTCTTTACAGATCTGTGATTCTTGTTTCGTTCGTCGTATGAAACATTTTTTGCATTTTTTGGGCGTACGATCTTTGTAATGTGGATGAAGTTAAACCTCTAATGAACGTTATTGATTGATTGATTGATTTCTTTCTGGTATTCATGATATTGATGTACATTTTTGAGACGTATTTGGATTTGTGACAGCTTGCTGCTTTTAGTTGGTAATTTTTTTATGTTTCTACTGCTAGCTGTTGCTAATATTGCTACATGTAGTTAGGAGCTAGTGAATGAAAAATAATTGTAATTTTATCTTTGACGTTTTTCATTAATTAATTGTTTCTTGTGAATGTGAAAATTGGTAATTATTACCAAAGTAGAAAATATGTGGCTGTTTTTAGGGGATCTTTGTTATTTTGTTTTGTTTGAAATAATATCAGAAATGTGATTGTTGGCTGTTGTTTCGTTCGTCGTATGAAACATTTTTTGCGTTTTTGGGCGTACGATCTTTGTAATGTGGATGAAGTTAAACCCTCTAATGAACGTTATTGATTAATTGATTTCTTTCTGGTATTCATGATATTGATGTACATTTTTGAGACGTATTTGGATTTGTGACAGCTTGCTGCTTTAAAGCTGCGAACCCTTCCTAAACCTTTGGAAGGGGTTATTAGTCAAGAGAAGTTTGAAAAATCTAGAGTGTTAAATCACTACGTAAAATAATATTTGGAACACTTATGATTATGCTTCTTATTTGTTCTTTGTGTAAACGTCTAGTAATTGATCTTAACATAAAAGTGCACTTTGTATACAAGAAAGAGTCGCTTAAAAAATTTAGTAGCTACTATTAGTCTGAGGCACATTAATTAGCAGTAGATACTTATTGTTTATATATGCTATAATTCATGATTTCTTTTCACTTTCTTTGTAGGTGCTTATTGATGATTTTTTTTCCTAAAATCAACTGAGCTCGCGTCTTGGTTAGCTTTTTTTTTTTTTTTTTTAATGCAAATAAATTTGTCTATGTTTACCTCCTAAACTTTGGTTCAACTACTTTCTTACAGAGTAAGAAACTTTCCGTTATATGGGTTGAAAGTTGTCTTATATTTGTAAAAATAGATAGATAGATGAAAGTTGTCTTGGAAGAGTTCAAAACAGGATGTTGTTGCTCTATCCACTACAGAGTCGGAGTACATCGCCGCATCATTGGCAGCTCAGGAAGCTGCATGGATGAAGAAATTCATCGACGACTTAGGAGTAGTCCCTTCCATTTAGGACCCTCTTGAGATCTTTTGTGACAACGAGGGTGTGATTGCTCAAATCAAGGAACCTCGTGCTCACAAAAAAACCCGTCACATTGAGCGGAGATTCAACTACATAAGGGATGAAGTTGAAAAGGGAAAGATATGTATTCGCAAAGTTCACACAGATCTTAATATAGCGGATCCACTCACGAAACTCTTACATGGTGCAAAACATCAAGGGCATGTTAGTGCATTAGGGCTTCGATATTCTAGTGATTGGTCATGATCTGTTTTAAGTATTGTAATGGAACGAAATTGTTCAAACTCATTAATATAATTATGGTATTAATTTATTTTGAGTTATGTTCCTATTTTGCATATTTTATCCATGAATAAGTAATTATTCTAAATTTCGTAGTCGATCACATTTGTGGGAGCAAATGTGAGGTTTAGACTATTGTGAACTTGGATTGGTATACATTCACGGGATGAATGTGGGGCAAGGTTGCAACCAAGGTTCACAGATATTTGTGGGACACAAATATTGGAAGACCCGCCCTCAAGACTTACTAAATGGAGCCTTTGTGGTTGATCACATGTAATCTTGAGTAAAGGCGAATATCATTGTATCCTCTGACCTGAGATACATATTGGTTCGGATATTCACTAAGTATTATGCCTTGATTCTTTCCTTCGCTATTCTGAAATATGGTAGTTCATAAGGAAGAGCTCAGGTGTAATACAAAGTATATATCTAGGACGTATGTAATCAAGATGGAATTTGTCCCTCTTATTCGTTGAGAGTCAGATGTCTAAGGCCTGATAAAGTTAAATCTAAAAGAGAGTGATCACTCTGTGTCTCTTGGATTTAACATGACATCTAGGACGAAAGGATGTGATGAAAGATTCACCTATTCATATTTGAGATGGAAACTCTAAAGGGATGATGTTATTGAATGGCACATAGTCATAACATATTGGGGGTGATGGACGGTCGTTAGGTGGTATCCGTCACTTGCATTAATTTCTTATGTTCTCGTGCAAGTGGGAGATTGTAGGTTTTTCTTATGCCCAAGAGACATATTAAATTAATGTGGCTAATACGTTATGACCCCAAGTCGGGTCATACCCAATAACAAGCTTACCGACACTCTATATGTATTTAATCTCAACGGTTGGATCGTTAAATAAATACGTAACACTTGAACTTTAGAAAATCAGTTTTCTAAAATATTATCACTTGAGATAAATTATTTGGATAATTTATATTTAATTATTTATAGGTTTAAATAATTATATTGTGTTATATTTTATAAAAGGTTTATAAAATAAGCAAGTAACTTAATAAAATACATGGTTTTATATAAATATAACAAGTTTTATATATATTAAGACATTGTTATTTTATTAAACATGTGCAGAATTTTGTGTCTCCAAGGATGACACACCCATGCCTATTTTGTTACTTTTAACACAATATTCCTTATGTACATGCAAGGGTCTTAAAACCAAGGCTTGACTCAAGTTGTAGTACACATAAGTGATCAAAAAAAAAAACTGCATTCAGCTCATTTTTTTTGGGCATTTCTGGCTGAAATGTTTTAACAAAAAAAGGGAGCATTTTGCTTGTAAAATCAAGTGATTAAGTGTTCTAAATCTTAACCAATTTGAAGGTTTTGTTGGTGCATCAAAAGCTTGGGGTATTACACACTTGAGGCTTCAAGTTAGAAGCTTTCTTGCCTTCATCTTCATCATCATCTTGCACATTTGTAAACTACCCTCAACAAGCTTGAGGAGGTATAAACTCTAAACCCACTCTTAGTTTGTAAGTATGTTTCACAACTTGATCCTTTTTGGGATTTAACTTTAAATGGTTAAAGATTCACAAGTTTTAAAATGGTAATTTATACGCTTCCGCAAATATTATTTCTTGAATGATTATAAGTATTATGGAACTTGTTAAATCCCAACATATTGATCGTGTCGGACCAGTAGCTTACCGACTTGAATTACCTCAACAACTCGCGGCTGTACATAACACTTTCCACGTCTCGAATTTGAAGAAATGTTTTGCTAAAGAAGATCTCACTATTCCATTAGATGAAATCCAAATCAATGAAAAACTTCAATTCATCGAAGAACCCGTCGAAATAATGGATTGTGAGGTTAAAAGACTTAAGCAAAACAAGATACCAATTGTTAAGGTTCGATGTAATGCTCGTAGAGGACCCGAGTTTACCTGGGAATGAGAGGATCAGATGAAGAAGAAATACCCGCATTTATTTGCAGAAGATACGTCAACACCTCCAACTGCTTAAAATTTCGGGACGAAATTTATTTAACGGGTAGGTACTGTAGTGACCCGAACTTTTCCATGTTTATATATATATATTAAATGAAATTGTTATTTATATGATTAAGTGTTTCCAACATGTTAAGCAATCAAACTTGTTAAGACTTGATTAATTGAAATAGGTTTCATATAGACAATTGACCACCCAAGTTGACCGGTGATTCACGAACGTTAAAACTTGTAAAAACTATACGATGACATATATATGCTTATATATATAGTTAACATGATTTTATTATAAGTATGTATCTCATTAGGTATTTTAACAATGAGTTATATACATAAAAATGAGACTATTAATTTAAGAAACTCGAAAACTATATATATAACGATTATCGTTATAACAACGTCTTACTAGGTACATATGAATCATATTAAGATATTGATACACTTGGTTAATTATGTTAAATGATAAGTAAATATATTATTAAGTGTATTAAAAATGAAAAACATATGTAAAAATAAGACTACTAACTTAATGATTTCGAAACGAGACATATATGTAACGATTATCGTTGTAACGACATTTAACTGTATATACATCATACTAAGATATATTATATATCATAATATCATGATAATATAACAATTTAACATCTCATTTGTTATAATAAACAATGGGTTAACAATATTCAACAAGATCGTTAACCTAAAGGTTTCAAAACAACATTTACATGTAACGACTAACGATGACATAACGACTCAGTTAAAATGTATATACATGTAGTGTTTTAATATGTATTCATACACTTTTGAAAGACTTCAAGACACTTATCAAAATACTTCTACTTAACAAAAATGCTTACAATTACATCCTCGTTCAGTTTCATCAACAATTCTACTCGTATGCACCCGTATTCGTACTCGTACAATACACAGCTTTTAGATGTATGTACTATTGGTATATACACTCCAATGATCAGCTATTAGCAGCCCATGTGAGTCACCTAACACATGTGGGAACCATCATTTGGCAACTAGCATGAAATATCTCATAAAATTACAAAAATATGAGTAATCATTCATGACTTATTTACATGAAAACAAAATTATATATCCTTTATATCTAATCCATACACCAACGACCAAAAACACCTACAAACACTTTCATTCTTCAATTTTCTTCATCTAATTGATCTCTCTCAAGTTCTATCTTTAAGTTCTAAGTGTTCTTCATAAATTCCAAAAGTTCTAGTTTCATAAAATCAAGAATACTTCCAAGATTGCAAGTTTACTTCCAAGTTTTCTAAATCCATTCCAAGTAATCATCCAAGATCAAGAAACCTTTGTTACTTACAGTAGGTTATCTTTCTAATACAAGGTAATAATCATATTCAAACTTTAATTCAATTTCTATAACTATAACAATCTTATTTCGAGTGGAAATCTTACTTGAAATTGTTTTCGTGTCATGATTCTGCTTCAAGAACTTTCAAGCCATCCAAGGATCCTTTGAAGCTAGATATATTTTTCTCATTTCCAGTAGGTTTATCCAAGGAACTTGAGGTAGTAATGATGTTCATAACATCATTCGATTCATACATATAAAGCTATCTTATTCGAAGGTTTAAACTTGTAATCACTAGAACATAGTTTAGTTAATTCTAAACTTGTTCGCAAATAAAAGTAAATCCTTCTAACTTGACATTTAAAATCAACTAAACACATGTTCTATATCTATATGATATGCTAACTTAATGATTTAAAACCTGGAAACACGAAAAACACCGTAAAACCGGATTTACGCCGTCGTAGTAACACCGCGGGCTGTTTTGGGTTAGTTAATTAAAAACTATGATAAACTTTGATTTAAAAGTTGTTATTCTAGGAAAATGATTTTTATTATTAACATGAAACTATATCCAAAAATTATGGTTAAACTCAAAGTGGAAGTATGTTTTCTAAAATGGTCATCTAGACGTCGTTCTTTCGACTGAAATGACTACCTTTACAGAAACGACTTGTAACTTATTTTTCCGACTATAAACCTATACTTTTTCTGTTTTAACATAGTTCAATATGAAACCATAGCAATTTGATTCACTCAAAACGGATTTAAAATGAAGAAGTTATGGGTAAAACAAGATTGGATAATTTTTCTCATTTTAGCTACGTGAAAATTGGTAACAAATCTATTCCAACCATAACTTAATCAACTTGTATTGTATATTATGTAATCTTGAGATACCATAGACACGTATACAATGTTTCGACCTATCATTTTGACACATCTATATATATTTCGGAACAACCATAGACACTCTATATGTGAATGTTGGAGTTAGCTATACAGGGTTAAGGTTGATTCCAAAATATATATAGTTTGAGTTATGATCAATACTGAGATACGTATACATTGGGTCGTGGATTGATTCAAGATAATATTTATCGATTTATTTCTGTACATCTAACTGTGGACAACTAGTTGTAGGTTACTAACCAGGACAGCTGACTTAATAAACTTAAAACATCAAAATATATTAAAAGTGTTGTAAATATATTTTGAACATACTTTGATATATATGTATATATTGTTATAGGTTCGTGAATCAACCAGTGGCCAAGTCTTACTTCCCGACGAAGTAAAAATATGTGAAAGTGAGTTATAGTCCCACTTTTAAAATCTAATATTTTTGGGATGAGAATACATGCAGGTTTTATAAATGATTTACAAAATAGACACAAGTACGTGAAACTACATTCTATGGTTGAATTATCGAAATCGAATATGCCCCTTTTTATTAAGTCTGGTAATCTAAGAATTAGGGAACAGACACCCTAATTGACGCGAATCCTAAAGATAGATCTATTGGGCCTAACAAACCCCATCCAAAGTACCTGATGCTTTAGTACTTCGAAATTTATATCATATCCGAAGGGTGTCCCGGAATGATGGGGATATTCTTATATATGCAACTTGTTAATGTCGGTTACCAGGTGTTCACCATATGAATGATTTTTATCTCTATGTATGGGATGTGTATTGAAATATGAAATCTTGTGGTCTATTGTTACAATTTGATATATATAGGTTAAACCTATAACTCACCAACATTTTTGTTGACGTTTAAAGCATGTTTATTCTCAGGTGAATACTAAGAGCTTCCGCTATTGCATACTAAAATAAGGACAAGATTTGGAGTCCATGTTTGTATGATATTGTGTAAAAACTGCATTCAAGAAACTGATTTCGATGTAACATATTTGTATTGTAAACCATTATGTAATGGTCGTGTGTAAACAGGATATTTTAGATTATCATTATTTGGTAATCTACGTAAAGCTTTTTAAACCTTTATTTATGAAATAAAGGTTATGGTTTGTTTTAAAAATGAATGCAGTCTTTGAAAAACGTCTCATATAGAGGTCAAAACCTCGCATCGAAATCCATTAATATGGAACGTTTTTAATCAATAAGAACGGGACATTTCAACTTGTATGTAGATATGCATATATTAAAATATATACATATATAAGTATATAATAATATGAAATATTATATATTGTAATTTTTAGAATTAATTATGTAAAATAATAATAATATATATTAATTATTATCTAAATAAATAAAGTATACAGAATATATGAATAAGGCTTCGAAATTATTTAGTAAGCGACAGTAACACTCAATTGTCATTCGATTGATAATAAACGAGTTAAAAAGGAACTATTTTCATGAATCCATTTACTCTTCGACTATTTCCAACTTATCACTATTATATTTATTTATTTTTGTGTAATTCATGGCAGACATAAATAAAAGGGAGGTGATCACTTTGATTTTTGGCATATGGAAATAATTGATATATACTTTGTTGAATTTTGACACAAACATACAAACCCACGCTTATATCTATGAATGCATACACGTCATATATCACATACATGCATTGAATGGTTTTTACCTTCTCCCCACCATCATATCTTCATCTAAGACTCAACTTCATTATTTTATATCATCATCAAATATGTTTATCTCATCTTTCCTCATCGTGATTTCAATAAACAAGTGGGGTATAAAATTTTTTATTTATATATTTGTTTCTTTTCCATACAAAAACGCACACATACATCACACTTTATTTTTTTGTCTTCTTTCTTCTTGCATACCCGTGACACTATCATTATTATAGCTAGTTCTATATCTTTTGTTTTTGCCTTATTAGTTAACACATACACGTAGTAACAAAAACCATTCCATCTTTGTTTATATTTTTCCTGCTCATATTCCAATCACAAGCCTATAAACCGAACCCTTGAGCGGTTTCTTTGCTACATACTTCTATCAATCGAATTTTTTTTATTTCATTATTGCTACTCGATAAGTATGTCTGCTTTCTGTTTCAAAACTACCACTTGCAACCACGATTAACTAACACTGCTACGCTACTATTCCCTTCGGTTTTTTGTTAACTCCAAACACCAAGTAATCACTTCTAGTTTTCCATTTAACAACCATCGCCACCCTCTCAATCTATCTCTCTCTCTACGGACCTTTGATCTAGAATCACCCCATCGACTTACACCTTCAACTAACACTAACCACCATTGTCATGTCACCTCCTGTCACAACCCAACACCACCGCACCATCCCCTTACAATCTCCTTCCACCGCCACCCCATACAACATCTAGGAATTATCACCTATCTCTCTCGTTCTCTCTCTTAATTGAAACCGAGACTCCCATCAAACACCTATTATAACACCACGAACCACAATCCTACAACCCAAATCACCATCGTCACTTTATTTTCTATTTTTATTATTCGAACCACCATTTTATGTTTTCTTGGAGAACCCAAACAACAACCTGCGAAGGTGTATTCTACTGCAACTATTTTCGCTACTTCTATTTAAGTTTTATCCGTGAACACATCTATATAAATCTTCTGTTTTAAATCATCTATTGCTGCACTCTCCAGCTCTTATTCTTGATTTTTATAGCGTAAAGAATGATGAAATAATAATGAAAATAAAGATGATAAAGTGAATTGAATGATGGTGGCTATCGAATACGGTTACTGAACCCTTGCTTTATTTTTTTCTTTGGCTGACAATTACCAAAAACCCCACCATGTTCTCTTGTCGACTGATTAATTCACAAGTTGGAACGCCAACTCGTCATGGATCTATTCTATATTTTTTTGGGCCAAATAAACTGATTAATGGATTGAGTTAACTTGGGCCAACTAAGTCAATTATTGCGCCTGTAACATAATCCCACAAACAAACAAGCTTTCAACACTCTTTCCTGCCTACTCGATTTCTAATCCTATTTCGATTTCTTTATATCGAAGAAGAATGAGTGAAGATGATGATACGATAATGATGATGATATAAAGATGATGATGATTCAACTATTAACGTAACGATGACGGATGATGAAGAGGTACGTTGTGACACCGCTATTTTTTTTTACGTGGCGAAAGCATTATAAAATTTAAATACGATATTAACATTTGTACAAACCGTTGTCACGTGTCATTAATACATAAATGTTCATACGGAGAAGTCGTAGTTACAATCAGTTTTCAAAAGAACACAGTTTAAACTATAAAAGATCACATCAGAGTTAATCCTGTCAAACATAACATCATCATGCCCGTCTTCTCCCAAAAGTACTATCTACAAAAGCTAACAACCTGCAGGGAGGAGATGGTGGGGAATTAGCATGAAGCTAAGTGAGTACGACTAACTACAGGCCATAGCATACATAAGTGTTATACTAATCATGTCACAATAGTCTAACACACAAACATCACCCAAGTGCCGTCTACAGAGACTCTGGCGGCTCGGCCAAACCATTAACCACCAGCTGATCGGACTGGGGCTTACCAGAATTTCCTCCACCACCGCATGTATATACATAATCCACACGTGACGGACGCGTCATTCACATATATATACACTACGGCTGTCTAGGCCACCAAATGAGGAACCCAACCCGCAGGTTGATCTCTCCTACCGAGGCCACCACACAATAGGGACGCACTGGGCTCCAGCAGACAAGCATCGACCAACATGCAGTCATCACAATGTACTAACTAACCACAACAATATGTATATCTAACAAGCATGGCAATCATAATATAACATGCTTCTATATACTATATTCTCCAGTTAGTCCCACTCACCGATTACCAGCAAACGAGAAGGTATTCAGCTATCTAATCACTGAACCTTCTCTTTCTCCTTTTCTCCCGAGAAAGACATATACATAAGTTGGTTTTTGTCCATTAACATCAAATAATACAATATAGAAATTTTGGTCAAAAAACTGTCCGCTAAAAATTTTCTCCTTAACACTTGTGCACTTTCAAAATTTCAAAATTTCAAAATTTCAAAATTTCAAAATTTACATCATAAACAACAAAATACAAACGGGCAGCATAACGGCTAAAAATCAATACTTAGGTAAAATATTCTGCCCTGGACACTCAGTCGGTCAACTGACTCTTACAGTCGGTCAACTGTCTATACAATCGGTCGACTGACCTTCCCAGTCGGTCGACTTATTTGGTATATCCACAATCGGCCGAAAGTCAAACTCAATCGGTCGGTTCACTCGCCAGTCGGTCGGTTGTCAGTCGGTCGGTCAGTCCACTACATCAGTCGGTCGACTATCAACCGACAGTTGGCCGACTGTGTTCATCATCTGCAGATTCTGAACACAACCTACGGACTTCAAGCTAAATTCACCAAAACTCGATCTAGAGCTCATTTTCGACACCAAAACTTACCACAACTTAATTACTACATGTTATAGACTATAAACCCACAAAGTTTGGACCATAACAACATCAAATCCATGGATTTTGACACAAAATCAAGCTTTTGAACAAATACACTTAAAAACACCATTTTAACACTAAATTGATCATGAAGGCTCATGATTCATACCTTAAAAGAATCAGTAGAGTGTAAAGAACGTGATTTCAAGACCAATTCGAGCTCAAGATCAACAATGGGGAATTAGGGTTTGGTAGGTAATGGAAGTGAAGGTACGGGAGTGTTTGGGAAGAAGGGTCTAGAAATGGAAAGAAAGAACACAGACTAGTCACTTAATTGTGGATAATTCCCATACTGTGTGACACACGGGTATTTATCAGTTATCTGATATCTTTCGTACATCATTTGGAGACCCAAACGAAGTCCAAATTAAATAAACAAACCTGTTCTGTGACCCTTGTCACAAACTGGTCCTAACCACATCATTAAATAATAATAAATATTAAATAGAAATAAAAGCATATAATAACGCAATACAAACTTAAGGGTAAAATAGTAATCTTACAACTAGGCCCGATAGAGGATGTTACAAATCTACCCCCCTTAAGAAGATTCCGTCCTCAGAATCTGGTCATGGTCAAACAAATGGGGATAGCGCCCCCTCATTAACTCCTCGGTTTCCCACGTCAAGTTAGAACCTAAACTGTGCCGCCATTCCACTAACACCATAGGAATCTGTTTCCTTCTTAGCTTTGTGACTTTCTTGTCCACTATTCTAACCGGCTCTTCTACTAACTTCTTAGTTAAATCAACTTTCAAATCCTTCAATGGAAGAATCTGACTTTCATCGTCTACTTTACACTTTCTTAAATAACAAACATTGAACGTGTTGTGTATTCCTGCTAACTCTGATGGAAGATCTAAAACAACAGTCAGATCATTCAAAATTTCTTTAATCGAAAATGGTCCAATAAATCTCAGTGCTAGTTTACCACGCTTACCAAATCTGATCACGATAAATACGATCACCTACATTAAATGTCATAGGACGTCTGCAAGGATCAGTATACATCTTTTGTCTATCTCTAGCTGCTTTTAACTTTTCACGTGCAATTTCGAACTTTTCTGCGGTTATCTGAACAATTTCGGGACCTGTAAATTGTTTCTCACCTGCTTCTAACCAACATATTGGAGTTCTGCATTTTCGACCATACAACATTTCATACAGTGGCATTCCGATACTCGAATGATATGAATTGTTGTAAGCAAACTCTATCAGTGGAAGATGCGAATCCCAAGAACCACCATATTCTAAGTCACATGCTCTCAACATGTCTTCTAACGTTTGAATCGTTCGTTCACTCTGACCGTCTGTTTGTGGATGATATGCTGTACTTAAATTCACACACGTACCCAGATTCTGTTGTAAACTGTTCCAGAAGTTCGATACAAACCTAGTATCTCTATCGAAAACTATTGACAACGGTATACCATGCCGACTAACGATTTCTTTCAAGTACAACTCTGCCAAATCACTCAACGAAGCTGTTTCACGAGTAGCTAAAAAGTGAGCACTCTTTGTTAAACGATCCACAATCACCCAGATCATGTCGTGTCCTTTCTGGGTTCGGGGTAACTTGGTTACAAAATCCATCGTTATATGATCCCATTTCCACTGGGGAATTTCTAACTGTCTTAGAGATCCATACGGTTTCTGATGTTCTGCCTTAACTTGTGCACAAATATGACATTTTTTGACAAAATTCGCAACATCTGTCTTCATTGTCGGCCACCAATACAATGTTTTCAAGTCTCTATACATCTTTGTACTACCTGGATGCACTGATAATCTTGATTTATGCACTTCAGCAAGGATTAAATCCCTCAAATCTCCAAGCATAGGCACCCAAATTTGATCTTTATAGGTCTTTAATCCTCTAGATTCATTGCATAGGTCAAATTTTCTTTTAGTCATTTGTTCAGTCTTTAGGTCTTCGTCATTCAAAGCTACTAACTGAACGGTTTTCAATCGATCAATTAAGTCTGAAACTATTTCAATTCTCATAAATCTAACATTTTTGATGGTTTTCTTGCGACTCAGAGCATCTGCGACCACATTTGCTTTACCCGGATGGTACTTAATCTCACAATCGTAGTCTTTAATCAATTCTAAACATCGACGTTGACGCATATTTAATTCTTTCTGTGAAAAGATATATTGAAGACTCTTATGATCTGTATAGATTTCACAATGTGTACCATACAAATAATGTCTCCAAAGCTTCAAAGCAAACACAACTGCAGTTAACTCTAAATCGTGAGTAGGGTAGTTTCGTTCATGATTCTTCAACTGTCGTGAAGCATACGCTATAACTTTATTTCTCTGCATCAAAACGCAACCCAGACCTGCACATGACGCATCGCAGTAGACCACAAAATCTTCTGTTCCCTCTGGTAAAGCTAAAACCGGCGCTTGACATAACAACTGTTTGAGAGTCTGAAAAGCCTTTTCTTGTTCATTAGTCCATCGAAAGGCTACATATTTTCTAGTTAACTTATTCAACGGACCTGCTATTTTAGAGAAGTCTTTGATAAATCGGCGGTAATAATGTCACGACCCTACTTTTTCCGCTATCTTTTTCAGTTAATTATTTAACGGCCATTAACTGTTAGTGTGCCACCTCATTTCTATGACCTATATTATTATTTTTGTAATATATATATATATATATATATATATATATATATATATATATATATATATATTAATTATTATGTGTTATGTGAATATTTGTATTCATATTTTGAATTTATACGTTTCTACGTCTCGCGAATTTCCATCCGGCGAATCTTTTTGGTTTTCAAACCAACGGTCGAGTTTTTGGGACATTTAAATCCTAAATATTTTAAATATGATATTTTAAGATCATATTATTATATAGTGTATTTATATTTATTTTTCGTCGCGCGTTTGTTATCTTTCCGAATTTTTAATCGCGTAAGTGCGTTTTCGCGTTTCGGGACTCGTTCGAGCTTTCGGGCCATCAGGAATTAAATATTAAGTGATATGGGCTAGTGGGTCCCACCCCACTCCCTTGGATCGGCTGAACCAAAGGGGGTATACCCCCTCTCTTTTTGCAAAACACCTCATTTTATCTTTTAACTCCAAAAATTACAAAACCTAAAACTTTGGTGCTCTCTCCTCCCTCTCCCTCTTTGTGCTGTCGCCATCCACCACCAATATCACCATCATCATCAAAAATTATAGCTTGGATCAAGGATTGATTAGTATAAACGCGTTCCTCTCTTCGTTCTCTACGCGATTACATAGATTGTTTCTCGATTAGGGTATAAACCCTAACCATAGAACTTTCAATTTTTCAATTATTTTCTGTATTTTGATGTTTATTTAGTAGTATGATGTTTGTGGATTATTGTAATGATGTTTGTATGCATAGATGTACTCAAAATCACATGTTTTCGGTTTGTAAAATTCTGGACAGCAGCTAATTCGTGTATTCTGAGTTTGTGACTGATATAAATGTTAAAATAAACTATTTAGATGAGTTCCTCTCATCAAGATATTAATTTTAGACTCCGGATTCATGTCGTTTCGATTCCCGGAGCCCTAGTTATGATCAAATTAGTATTTTGTAAAGATTGAATTGTGATATTGGCATGAACCAGGTCTGGTCCGACTTTGTGACCTTACTTGGAGTCTTTAGGGTGTTTTAGTGTGTTAGGACTGATGGTGGGACGAACTTTCATGTTCAGGTCACCTAAATCCGAGCCACGGTTCACCCGTTATGACTAAAACACGGTTTTGAGAAAATTGAAGGTCCAAGTGGTGTCATGGCTGATTACCACGACTTGTGGACTGTTCTTAGTGTGTTCTTGAGTGCACCATTATGTCGGGTGGTTTGAATAGGCGGAGATGCATATAAGTCTCGCCAGAAATCGACACCTGGGGCTCAAGATACGATCCGATGAACTTTTGAATTAAAACTTATGATTAAATCTAAAACTTATGATAAAAATAATGAATTTCATTATTAATTAATTACTTATGATAAAAGAAGTAATTATTATTATTTAAGACTTATGATATAAATATTTATTATATCATTTAATTATTATTTATGATTTAATTAACATTTTAATTTAACTTACGATTAATCATACTTTTATTATTATTGGAAAATACTTATGATAAGTATTAAATTTATTTTATGAGAATATTATTATAAGACTTATAATAAAGATTAAATAATTATTTAATTATTATAAGACTTAATTATTATTTAATTATGATTTAATTATTAAATACTTATGATTTAATAATTATAATTAGAAACTTATGATATGGTTAATAATTCATTATTAATTAATAATACTTATGATATGATTTAAAAATTTATTATTAATTAATAAAACTTATATTATGATTAATATTTAATTAATTAATTAAATACTTATGATATATTAATTATGTCACTTCAACTTATATTAACTTTAATAATTCATTTTATTTAATTAAACTTATGTTATGACTTAATTATACACTTTTAACTTTAATAAACATTATAACTTATGTTATTATTATAATTTACACTTTTCAAATTAATGTTGACTATGTTTGACCAAGGTTGACTTTTGAGTTGACTTTCGATTGACTTTGACCTTCAGTTGACTTTTGTTGACTTTCTAAATAAGGAAACTTTCCTAACTTAAAAACTTTCCAAAAATAGAAACTTTCCTAAAATAGAAACTTTCCAAAAATAGAAACTTTCCAAAAATAGAAACTTTCCAAAAATGGAAACCTGCTAAAAATAGAAACTTTCTATAAATAGAAAGTATGTGTCTGTACGCTGTTCCAGTCAAACCGATGCTTGCCGAGTATTGTTCTATGTCTACTTGCAACATGTACAATAGCTATCATACTAAGACTTGACATAAGTTAGTTATTTATATCGACCTGCTTTATTTATAGGTCGGCGTTGTGATCATTCCTGATCACTTTACTCTATTTGCTGTTCGCTTGTTTGTGTGGTTTCTTCAGTTGCTTTTAAGGTGAGTTATAGTCCCGTTTTTACATACTTTTCAAAGTATATTTTTGGGATGTGATTAGATGCATTTTTATTTACGTTTAGACACAAGTAACAATTAAATTTAAATTATTCATTGTGAGTTGGACAAAAATATTCCCTAGTCTGGTAACTGTAATCATTGGTTTCTACCGGTGAACGCGAATCCTACGGATAGATCTATCGGGTTTGACAACCCCATTTCGAGCTAGTCGCGCTAGCAATTTATAATCGGAATGTTTAGTACTTCGTAATTTGTTGTAGATACACTGTCCAAGTGTATATTTTTATTGTGTTTGGCAAGGGTAAATAAAGGGTTAAGTGGTTACCAGGTGGCTCATTGATAATGGAATAATGTTTAATGTTTTCTAACATTTTTAAATCTTGTGGTCTAAAGTTTACTTATTATTTAAACCTATAATTCACTCAACCTTTGTGTTGACAGTTTACTTGCATGTTTTCACAGGTACTTGAGTTTTGTGATGCTTCCGCTGTGTTTAGAAGAGTCTGCATGCATTTGGGCAGATTTTATGATACAATTTATGAAACTTAAGCTTGCATTCTATTTTTGGATAATTTAAACTTGTGGGTTTGTTGGCAAGGTTTTGTGTCAACTTTTGGTTTATTACTATGGTTGGTTGTTTTGAAACTACATATTTTGGTTTGTTTCCTTTTTGGGAAACATTTGAAATAAAAGAATGCAACTTTGTTTATTTAATTCATTTAAGTTCGATCAAGCCGTGGGACCAACTGACGGATCCGTTAAGTGTTTTGACGGGGTCGTCACATGTGGTATCAGAGCGTTGGTTGTAGGGAACTAGGCGGTCTTAATGTGGTCAACCCGTGGTTATTAGGGTGCATTAGAGTCTAGTCTACAACCCGACCTTTTTGCTATAGCATTATTATGCATTTCATTTCGTATAAGTTATATTATTAGCTTTCATATCTTTTTTGTATGTGGTTTGCGATTTTGCTATTTGCAGATGTCGACTTCGAGCGATAACTCTGTTGCTGCTCCTGCTCCACCGTCTCCTGCTAAACGTCGTGCTAATCAACCAGAGATCGATGATCCTGTTCATTACTATTTTTCTACCATTACTCATATGAACCGGGCTTATAATGAAGTGACACGTATTAACGCCCTTAGTGATTGTTTGTGTACTTTGCCACATAATGAAGTTATGGACGAGATCCGTGCCGACATGGGTAACTTTATCACTTTCAAGCATAGGGTTGAGGATGCGAACCGTAAGCGTGATCGAGAAGTTAATGCTAAGTTCGAGGCTCTCGAGAGCACTGTTCGTGTGTTGAAGGAAGAGTTGGATGTTGTGAAAGGGGGGTTGCGTAAGTATGAGGATCCTGCTGAGACTCATGCTGGACCAACTTATCACACCCGCTCTAAGCGAATGTGATGTGATTATTCATATTGATTATCTATTTCATCAGACTTAATGTCCTTTTTATACATACATTTTAGGTTATGTACGGTGTTTTGCCGAGGATTTTATTAAGATTTTGTTATGGGATATTTTTCATTATGTATGGATGGTTATTTTTATGACATCTATTATCATTATCATGTTTTATTTCTGATGTTGTGGCTCTTGGCATGTTATATTATGCGTAATATATGTTCATGTATGTTAGGTGCTATGTATGTTGTATGATGTTATCATAAAATATGTATGCATGTGATGGTTATTTCTATAACAATCATAACTGTCATGTTATTACTCATAGTGTTTGTTAACTATTATTTATGATGGTTAATCTTTTCGTGTTTTGATCTATTCCTTTATGACACTAGTATTATTCTTGGTACTAACGGATGTGTTGTTCTATTTTGAAGATCATGCCTCCAAGAGAGTCCACTGAAGCGCGTATGCAACGCCTGATCAATGAAGGAATTGCTGCTGCTATGGCAGCAAATGCTAATGTTAACGCCAATGTGAACAACAACAACCAGGTGGGATGCTCCCACAAGACTTTTATGGCTGGTCGACCCCAAGAATTCAGTGGTACGGAAGGACCAATAGGGCTTACTCGTTGGTTCGAGAAGATCGAATATATTTTCAGGGTCAGTCGAGTCCGTGAAGAGGACAAAGTTAGTTTCACTAGTTGCACTCTCAAGGATAGTGCCTTGACATGGTGGAACAATCTGGTTAGTAGTTTGGGAAGCGATGTAGCTTATGGTTTGGCCTGGAATGATTTTAAGGAAAGATTGATCACCCGCTATAGACCTCGGGGTGAGCTTAAGAAGCTAGAGGTTGAGCTCAAGAATTTGAAAATGCATGGCACCGAGTTAGATGCCTATGAACGAAGGTTTTTCGAGTTAACTTTGCTGTGTCCTAGGGTTTATGCGGATGAGGACCGCAAAATTGAGGCTTACATTGATGGTTTGTCCGAGAAGATTGAACACGGGGTTGAGTCTAGTGAACCCCAGACTATTGAGGCGGCTATGTCTATGGCCCACAAACTTAATGACAAGGTGTTGAGAAGAAGCAAGACTACAGTTGCTGAAACTAGTGAGGCGGTTGTCAAGAAGGCTGATAATGGGAAACGAAAGTGGGATAACAACCGCAATCAAAACCAAAATCAGCAGAAGAAACAGGATACCTCTGGTGCTAACAACAGAAATCAGCGTATGTGTCCTCGTTGCTATAAAGCTCACGATGGTTACTGCACAGTTACTTGTAAGAGGTGCTCCAAGCAAGGGCACATTACTAAAGATTGTACAGTGCTTTTGCCGGGTTCTGCTACTCCCACGGCTGGTGGTAATAATAATAATGTTGGTAATAGAGGTGGTAACGGTAATGGTAATGGGAAATTGAATAATGGAGGTAATCAAAGGGTTTGTTATGAGTGTGGGAAGCCGGGGCATTTCCGAGATGCTTGTCCCAACAAGAAGACTACTGAAACTGCACGCGGCCGAGCATTCAACATTAATGCTAAGGATGCGAAGGAAGATCCTAAGCTTGTTACTGGTACGTTCTCAGTCAACAATTTATCAGTTTATGTACTATTTGATTCAGGGGCTGATTTAAGTTTCGTGTCGAGTAAATTAAGTCCGAGAATCAAAACGCCGTTAACTCCCTTAGACAATAATTATGTTGTTGAAGTAGCTAATGGTAAAGAACTTACTGCTAAGACTGTACATCGTAAATGTAACATTAATTTGGGTGGTAGAGATTTTGAGATAGACTTGATACCGATTGAACTTGGTAGTTTTGATATTGTTATTGGTATGGATTGGTTATCTGCGAACCGTGCTGAGATCGTGTGTTATGATAAGGCTATTTGTATTACTGATGTGATTGGAGAGCCACTGATGGTCTTTGGAGATAAGAAATGCACACAGTTAAATCTTATTAGCTGTATGAAAGTTCGTAAACATCTCCGCAAAGGCTGTCATGCTATTCTAGCTCATGTTGTTGATCCTAGTAAGGAAGTGAAGAACGTTGATGACGTTCACATTGTTAGGGATTTTCCCGAGGTGTTTCCCGATGACTTACCTGGCCTTCCGCCGCAACGCGCGGTAGAATTTCAAATTGATCTTGTTCCCAGCGCTGCTCCTGTAGCACGTGCTCCTTATCGTCTTGCGCCTTCTGAACTTCAAGAATTGTCGAGTCAACTCCGTGAGTTGTTAGACAAAGGTTTTATTCATCCTAGTTCGTCCCCTTGGGGAGCTCCCGTTCTGTTTGTTAAGAAGAAGGATGGTTCTTTTCGTTTATGCATTGATTATCGTGAACTGAATAAGCTCACTGTTAAAAATCATTATCCTCTACCGAGAATTGATGATCTGTTCGATCAGCTTCAGGGTTCTTCTGTTTATTCAAAAATTGATCTTCGTTCTGGCTATCATCAGTTGCGTGTTAAAGAATCTGATGTTTCAAAAACTGCTTTTCGCACCCGTTACGGTCACTTTAAATTTCTTGTTATGCCGTTCGGATTGACAAATGCACCTGCTGTGTTCATGGACCTCATGTAAAGTGTGTGTAGACCCTATCTGGACAAGTTCGTTATTGTTTTCATCGACGACATCCTTATCTATTCTAAGAGTGATGAAGAGCACGAAGAACACTTGAGGTTAGTGCTTGATTTGTTAAAGAAAGAAGAGTTGTACGCTAAGTTCTCTAAGTGTGCTTTTTGGTTAAGAGAAGTTCAGTTCCTTGGTCATATTGTTAATAAACAGGGAATACAAGTTGATCCTGCTAAAATTGAGGCGATTGAAAAGTGGGAAACCCCGAAAACTCCTACTCAGATTCGTTAGTTCTTAGGGTTGGCAGGTTACTATCGAAGGTTCATTCAGGATTTCTCTCGTATTGCGAAACCTCTGACTGCTTTAACGCATAAGGGGAAGAAGTATGAGTGGAAGGATGAACAAGAGAATGCTTTTCAGATTTTGAAGAAGAAGTTGACTACCGCTCCGATTTTGTCACTACCGGAGGGTAATGGTGATTTTGTTGTTTATTGTGATGCATCGCGACAAGGCTATGGTTACGTTTTGATGCAACGAAGGAAGGTTATTGCATATTCGTCACGACAGTTGAAGATTCACGAACAGAACTTTACAACTCATGATTTAGAGTTGGGGGCTGTTGTTTTTGCGCTTAAAATTTGGAGACACTATCTTTATGGTGTTAAGAGTACTGTGTACACCGATCACAAGAGTCTTCAACATATCCTCGATCAGAAACAGTTGAACATGAGACAACGAAATGGATTGAGACGTTGAATGATTATAATTGTGACCTTTTGTATCACCCGGGTAAGGCCAATGTTGTGGCAGATGCATTGAGTCATAAAGAAAGGACTGAACCTCGCAGGGTTAGGGCCTTGAATATGACAATTAGATCAAACCTCGTTAGGCAAATTCTTGAGGCACAACAAGAAGCCATAAAGGAGGAGAATTTCGTGAAGGAGAATGTAGAAAAGGTAGCTAAGAAGTTTGAAGTACGAGCTGATGGTACTAGGTATTTTGCGGGACGTCTATGGGTTTCGAAATTTGGAGGTCTTCAACAACTTGTTTTGGATGAGGCTCATAAGTCTAGATACTCTATTCATCCTGGTTCAGGAAAGATGTATCAGGATCTTAAGGAGCTGTATTGGTGGCATAATTTGAAAGGTGATATAGCTAAGTATGTGACTAAGTGTTTGACATGTGCTAAGGTCAAAGCTGAACATCAAAAACCGTCTGGACTTTTGGTGCAACCAGAAATTCCCGAGTGGAAGTGGGAAGGTATCACTATGGATTTTATTACTAAGTTACCAAGAGTTTCGGGTAGCTATGATGCAATTTGGGTGATTGTAGATCGACTCACTAAGTCGGCTCACTTTTTGCCGATTAGGGAAATGGATTCGATGGAGAAACTCACCCGTTTGTATTTGAAAGAGATTGTTTCTAGGCATGGTGTCCCCGTGTCCATTATTTCCGACCGAGACAGTCGATTTGTGTCGAGGTTTTGGCGATCTTTACAGGAAGCCTTGGGTACTAGGTTGGATATGAGCACCGCTTATCATCCTCAAACGGATGGTCAAAGTGAAAGGACCATTCAGACATTAGAAGATATGTTGCGAGCGTGCGTCATTGATTTTGGAAATGGGTGGGATAAATATTTGCCGCTAGCTGAGTTTTCTTATAACAACAGTTACCACGTAAGTATTAAAGCCGCACCGTTTGAAGCTTTGTACGGTAGGAAATGTAGGTCTCCTATTTGTTGGAATGAGGTTGGGGATGCTCAACTTACAGGTCCAGAGATTATTCACGAGACTACTGAGAAGATTGTACAAATTAAAGAAAGGTTAAGAACTGCTAAAAGTCGACAAAAGAGTTATGCCGATAAGGGAAGGAAAGATGTTGAATTTCAAGTTGGAGATCGTGTTATGTTAAAGGTTTCGCCTTGGAAGGGCGTAATCCGTTTTGGTAAAAGGGGAAAGTTAAGTCCTCATTTCGTGGGACCTTTTGAGATCATTGAAAGAGTTGGACCGGTGGCTTATCGTTTGAAATTGCCACAAGAACTCAGTGCTGTTCACGATGTTTTCCATATTTCGAATTTAAAGAAGTGCTTGGCTGAATTTGATCAGACTATTCCTTTGGAGGAACTTCAAGTTGATAAGCAATTGCATTTTATTGAGGAGCCTGTTGAAATCATGGACCGAGAGGTTAAGACTCTTAAACAGAGCAGAATTCCTATTGTTCGGGTCAGATGGAATGCTGGACGCGGTCCCGAGTTCACTTGGGAGCGTGAAGACCAGATGAAGCAGAAATACCCGCATTTGTTCCCAGATGCCGAGTCAACCCCTGCGCCTGCTTAAATTTCGGGACAAAATTTCCGTAACGGGAAGGTACTGTCACGACCCTACTTTTTCCGTTATCTTTTTCAGTTAATTATTTAACGGTCATTAACTGTTAGTGTGCCACGTCATTTCTATGACCTATATTATTATTTTTGTAATAATATATATATATATATATATATACATATATATATATATATATATATATATATATATATATATATATATATATATATATATATATATATATATATATATATATATATATATATATATATATTAATTATTATGTGTTATGTGAATATTTGTATTCATATTTTGAATTTATACGTTTCTACGTCTCGCGAATTTCCATCCGGCGAATCTTTTTGGTTTTCAAACCAACGGTCAAGTTTTTGGGACATTTAATTCCTAAATATTTTAAATATGATATTTTAAGATCATATTATTATATAGTGTATTTATATTTATTTTTCGTCGCGCGTTTGTTATCTTTCCGGATTTTTAATCGCGTAAGTGCGTTTTCGCGGTTCGGGACTCGTTCGGGCTTTCGGGCCATCAGGAATTAAATATTAAGTGAGATAGGATAGTGGGGCCCACCCCACTCCCTTGGATCGGCCGAACCAAAGGGGGTATACCCCCTCTCTTTTTGCAAAACACCTCATTTTATCTTTTAACTCCAAAAATTACAAAACCTAAAACTTTGGTGCTCTCTCCTCCCTCTCCCTCTTTGTGCCGTTGCCATCCACCACCAATATCACCATCATCATCAAAAATTATAGCTTGGATCAAGGATTGATTAGTATAAACGCGTTCCTCTCTTCATTCTCTACGCGATTACATAGATTGTTTCTCGATTAGGGTATAAACTCTAACCCTAGAACTTTCAATTTTTCAATTATTTTCTGTATTTTGATGTTTATTTAGTAGTATGATGTTTGTGGATTATTGTAATGATGTTTGTATGCATAGATGTACTCAAAATCACATGTTTTCGGTTTGTAAAATTCTGTACAGCAGCTAATTCGTGTATTCTGAGTTTGTGACAGATATAAATGTTAAAATAAACTATTTATATGAGTTCCTCTCATCAAGACATTAATTTTAGACTCCGGATTCATGTCGTTTCGATTCCCGGAGCCCTAGTTATGATCAAATTAGTATTTTGTAAAGATTGAATTGTGATATTGACATGAACCAGGTTTGGTCCAACTTTGTGACCTTCCTTGGAGTCTTTAGGGTGTGTTAGTGTGTTAGGACTGATGGTGGGATGAACTTTCATGTTCGGGTCACCTAAATCCGAGCCACGTTTCACCCGTTATGACTAAAACACGATTTTGAGAAAATTGAAGGTCCAGGTGGTGTTATGGCTGATTACCACGACTTGTGGACTGTTCTTGGTGTGTTCTTGAGTGCACCATTATGTTGGGTGGTTTGAATAGGCAGAGATGCATATAAGGCTCACCAGAAATCGACACCTAGGGCTCAAGATACGATCCGATGAACTTTTAAATTAAAACTTATGATTAATTCTAAAACTTATGATAAAAATAATGAATTTCATTATTAATTAATTACTTATGATAAAAGAAGTAATTATTATTATTTAAGACTTATGATATAAATATTTATTATATCATTTAATTATTATTTATGATTTAATTAACATTTTAATTTAACTTACGATTAATAATACTTTTATTATTATTGGAAAATACTTATGATAAGTATTAAATTTATTTTATGAGAATATTATTATAAGACTTATAATAAAGATTAAATAATTATTTAATTATTATAAGACTTAATTATTATTTAATTATGATTTAATTATTAAATACTTATGATTTAATAATTATAATTAGAAACTTATGATATGGTTAATAATTCATTATTAATTAATAATACTTATGATATGATTTAAAAATTTATTATTAATTAATAATACTTATATTATGATTAATATTTAATTAATTAATTAAATACTTATGATATATTAATTATATCATTTCAACTTATATTAACTTTAATAATTCATTTTATTTAATTAAACTTATGTTATGACTTAATTATACACTTTTAACTTTAATAAACATTATAACTTATGTTATTATTATAATTTACACTTTTCAAATTAATGTTGACTATGTTTGACCAAGGTTGACTTTTGAGCTGACTTTCAGTTGACTTTGACCTTCAGTTGACTTTTGTTGACTTTCTAAATAAGGAAACTTTCCTAACTTAAAAACTTTCCAAAAATAGAAACTTTCCTAAAATAGAACTTTCCAAAAATAGAAACTTTCCAAAAATAGAAACTTTCCAAAAATGGAAACCTGCTAAAAATAGAAACTTTCTATAAACAGAAAGTATGTGTCCGTACGCTGTTCCAGTCAAACCGATGCTTGCCGAGTATTGTTTTATGTCTACTTGCAACATGTACAATAGCTATCATACTAAGACTTGACCTAAGTTAGTTATTTATATCGACCTGCTTTATTTATAGGTCAGCGTTGTGATCATTCCTGATCACTTTACTCTATTTGCTATTCGCTTGTTTGTGTGGTTTCTTCAGTTGCTTTTAAGGTGAGTTATAGTCCCGTTTTTACATACTTTTCAAAGTATATTTTTGGGATGTGATTACATGCATTTTTATTTACGTTTAGACACAAGTAACAATTAAATTTAATTTATTAATTGTGAGTTGGACAAAAATATTCCCTAGTCTGGTAACTGTAATCATTGGTTTTTACCGGTGAATGCGAATCCTACGGATAGATCTATCGGGTTTGACAACCCCATTTCGAGCTAGTCGCGCTAGCAATTTATAATCGGAATGTTTAGTACTTCGTAATTTGTTGTAGATACACTGTCCAAGTGTATATTTTTATTGTGTTTGGCAAGGGTAAATAAAGGGTTAAGTGGTTACCAGGTGGCTCATTGATAATGGAATAACGTTTAATGTTTTCTAACATTTTTAAATCTTGTGGTCTAAAGTTTACTTATTATTTAAACCTATAATTCACTGAACCTTTGTGTTGACAGTTTACTTGCATGTTTTCACAGGTACTTGAGTTTTGTGATGCTTCCGCTGTGTTTAGAAGAGTCTGCATGCATTTGGGCAGATTTTATGAAACAATTTATGAAACTTAAGCTTGCATTCTATTTTTGGATAATTTAAACTTGTGGGTTTGTTGGCAAGGTTTTGTGTCAACTTTTGGTTTATTACTATGGTTGGTTGTTTTGAAACTACATATTTTGGTTTGTTTCCTTTTTGGGAAACATTTGAAATAAAAGAATGCAACTTTGTTTATTTAATTCATTTAAGTCCGATCAAGCTGTGGGACCAACTGACGAATCCGTTAAGTGTTTTGACGGGGTCGTCACAAATAACCTGCTAAACCCAGAAAACTCTTAATTTCTGTCGGCGTTTTCGGTGAGTTCCAATTCATTACGGCCTCTATCTTAAACTGATCTACTTTAATACCCTGTTCACAAATCACATGACCCAGAAACTGTACTTCCCGCAGCCAAAATTCACACTTTGAGAACTTAGCATACAACTGTTGCTGTTTCAGAAGTTCTAATACCAACCTCAGATGCGTAGCATGATCCTTTTCAGTTTTCGAATATATTAAAATATCATCTATAAAAACAATTACAAACTTGTCGAGATACTGACGGCACACCCTGTTCATTAAATCCATAAACACCGCTGGCGCGTTTGTTAACCCAAACGGCTTAACTAGAAACTCATAGTGGCCATATCTTGTTCTGAATGCTGTTTTCGGTATGTCGTTCTCTGCAACACGTACCTGATGATACCCTGAACGTAAATCAATCTTTAAAAAGTAGGAAGCACCCTGTAACTGATCAAATAAGTCATCTATTCTTGGTAACGGATACTTATTTTTGATTGTTCTCTTATTTAAGTCGCGGTAATCTATACACATACGAAGCGACCCATCTTTCTTTTTCACAAACAAAACAGGAGCACCCCACGGTGAAAAACTTGGTCGGATAAACCCCTTATCTAACAGTTCCTGAATCCGAGACATCATTTCTCGGATTTCTGACGGAGCTAATCTGTAAGGAGCTTTTGCAACTGGTGTAGCACCTGGAACCAAATCAATTTTATACTCTACTTCACGTACTGGAGGTAACCCTGGTAAATCATCTGGAAATACTTCGGGAAATTCTGACACAACGGGAATATCAGTCACCTGCTTCTTCTCTTTCTTAACATCAATCACGTAGGCTAAGAATGAATCACACCCTTTCGTTATTGCTTTCTGAACTTTCATTAGGGAAACCATAGGAAAGTTAAATCCACTGCGCTCTCCCCTAGCTATCACTCGGGATCCGTCGGCCAAACGGAAAGAAATCATCTTCTTATCACACTTAATATTAACCCTATTAGCTCTTAACCAACTCATGCCTATGACTATATCAAAGCTAGGTATAGGCATCAACAAACAGGTTAAAGGAAAGGAATGGCAGTCAATTTCGATGGTAATTCCAGACACAGATGATGTGCATGGAACCATTTTACCATCAGCTACTTCTATTCCCAAAGGCTCATCTAACATCCTAACAGGCAACTTCAACTTATTACAGAAGCCTAAGGACATAAAAGATCGATTCACTCCAGAATCAAATAACACGCGAGCTGGCAATGAATTAACCAAGAACATACCGGTAATGACGTCATCGGTAGCGATTGCAGCGTCTACCGTCATCTGAAACGCCCTTGCCTCTGCTGTTGGAGGATTCTTTCTCTTCTGCCCGGCAGTAGAAGCAGAAGATCCCCCAGAAGTAACCGACCTCGCCCCTGACCCTGCCCCAGAACCGGATCTTGACGCAGATGGACAATTCGCTGATCTATGACCTACCTGATGACAAGTCCAACACACATCGGACTTAAAGGAACAAGTTGTTGTTTCATGACCTAATACTCCACATCTCAAGCATCTTCGGGTCATTGGAGAACATGGACCGGCATGAGTCGACTTACAAACATTACACCAACCAGACTGACTAGAACCCGATCCACTTATACCAGAATTACTTTTCTGTTTAAACCCGCCTGAATTTTTACCACGAAATCCTGATTGCTTACTTGATTGCTGACCAGACTGACCACCTGTTTGACCCTCTGGTTTTCCCCCAAAAGATCCACCTTTTGAACTTTCTCTTTTCGCTGCCATGATATCACCTTCAGTAACTTTAGCCATCTCATGAGCCTGTGCCAAGGTTGTTGCAAATCTCGCAACTGTTCTATATTCTGGCTTAATCACCCGCATAAAATGCTGAATCTTATCTTTCTCAGTTGGTACCCACTATTGAACGAACCTTAGCTTAGATGTGAAATCTCTAAAAACCTCATCAATCGTCATACTTTCTGTCATCTTCATACTCAGAAACTCGGTTTTCAATCTTTCCATCTCAAACTTAGAACAATACTGGTCACGAACTTTAGCAGCAAATTGTTCCCAGGTAATTTGACTGATCTGTTCTTTGGGTAAATATGCAGTGATAGGGTCCCACCATTCCATTGCTTCACCTTTGAGAAGCCTACTAGCAAATAACATCATGGATTCTGGCTCACAAAAACATGCTTCTAACGCCCTCTCCACTTCTCTTAGCCAATTGAGGGTCATTGTAGGGTTTGTGTGTCCGCTGTACTCAGGAGGTTTGCAGTCCATAAACTATTTATACGTACACTTCTTTCTTGTCTCAGGGACTTGAAAAGGGTACATCATTTGATTAGGAAAAGTCTGGTTAAACGGAAATGGCATTTGATAGTTTTGATAGGTATTTTGTGGAAATTGTGACTGAGAACTGCCACCGGCTTGATTATAAAAGTTAGGAGGAAAGGTTGTATTTAACGCAGTGGTATTAGGGTTCCATTGCGCCCGTTCTTGTTCCAATTCCTTAATTTTCTCCTGAGCTTCTAGTAACCGACTTTGAAGTTCTATTACTTCTTGAGAAGTTTCTTCTTCTGAAGACACATGTCCATCTTCGTCAGGGGCTCTGAATGTACCAGTTCCAGGGGCAGTAGGGCCAGTAGCGGTTGCTTGATTATCTGTCATTACTGCACTACCACAACACTCACACCAAAGCTTAGTATAAATTCTGTTAGTACTAACAACTAACACATATCCTGTCCTAATACTCACTTAACCCATCCCCAGCATGTTATGTTTGACATGAATCTTCTAAGTTTGGGAACATGACATGTAGATCACAATGCACATGCTGCCAAACTCAGCTCTGATACCAACTTATGACACCGCTATTTTTTTTTACGTGGCGGAAGCATTATATTATTTAAATACGATATTAGCATTTGTACAAACCGATGTCACGTGTCATTAATACATACATGTTCATACGGAGAAGTCGTAGTTACAATCAGTTTTCAAAAGAACACAGTTTAAACTATAAAAGATCACATCAGAGTTAATCCTGTCAAACATAACATCATCATGCCCGTCTTCACCCAAAAGTACTATCTACAAAAGCTAACAACCTGCAGGGAGGAGATGGTGGGGAATTAGCACGAAGCTAAGTGAGTACGACTAACTACAGGCCATAGCATACATAAGTGTTATACTAATCATGTCACAATAGTCTAACACACAAACATCACCCAAGTGCCGTCTACAGAGACTCTGGCGGCTCGGCCAAACCATTAACCACCAGCTGATCGGACTGGGGCTTACCAGAAGTTCCTACACCACCGCATGTATATACATAATCCACACGCGACGGACGCGTCATTCACATATATATACACTACGGCTGTCTAGGCCACCACATGAGGAACCTAACCCGCAGGTTGATCTCTCCTACCGAGGCCACCACACAATAGGGACGCACTGGGCTCCAGCAGACAAGCATCAACCAACATGCAGTCATCACAATGTACTAACTAACCACAACAATATGTATATCTAACAAGCATGGCAATCATAATATAACATGCTTCTATATACTATATTCTCCAGTTAGTCCCACTCACCGATTACCAGCAAACGAGAAGGTATTCAGCTATCTAATCACTGAATCTTCTCTTTCTCCTTTTCTCCTGAGAAAGACATATACACAAGTTAGTTTTTGTCCATTAACATCAAATAACACAATATAGAAATTTTGGTCAGAAAACTGTCCGCTAAAAATTTTCTCCTTAACACTTGTGCACTTTCAAAATTTACATCATAAACAACAAAATACAAACGGGCAGCATAACGGCTAAAAATCAATACTTAGGTAAAATATCCTGCCCTGGACACTCAGTCGGTCGACTGACCTTCTCAGTCGGTCGACTTATTTGGTATATCCACAATCAGCCGAAAGTCAAACTCAATCGGTCGGTTCACTCGCCAGTCGGTCGGTTGTCTGTCAGTCGGTCGGTCCACTACATCAGTCGGTTGACTGTCAACCGACAGTCGGCCAACTGTGGTCATCATCTGCAGATTCTGAACACAACCTACGAACTTCAAGCTAAATTCACCAAAACTCGATCTAGAGCTCGTTTTCGACACCAAAACTACCACAACTCAATTACTACATGTTATAGACTATAAACCCACAAAGTTTGGACCATAACAACATCAAATCCATGGATTTTGACACAAAATCAAGCTTTTGAACAAATACACTTAAAAACACCATTTTAACACTAAATTGATCATGAAGGCTCATGATTCATACCTTAAAAGAATCAGTAGAGTGTAAAGAATGTGATTTCAAGACCAATTCGAGCTCAAGATCAACAATGAGGAATTAGGGTTTGGTAGGTAATGGAAGTGAAGGTACGGGAGTGTTTGGGAAGAAGGGTCTAGAAATGGAAAGAAAGAACACAGACTAGTCACTTAATTATGGATAATTCCCATACTGTGTGACACACGGGTATTTATCAGTTATCTGATATCTTTCGTACATCATTTGGAGACCCAAACGAAGTCCAAACTAAATAAACAAACCTGTTTCGTAACCCTTGTCACAAACTGGTCCTAACCACATCATTAAATAATAATAAATATTAAATAGAAATAAAAGCATATAATAACGCAATACAAACTTAAGGGCAAAATAGTAATCTTACAACTAGGCCCGATAGAGGATGTTACATACGTATATGATAATGATATTGATATCGTGATGATATAGAATAGTGATGATGATGGCGACTGCTATTATGAACATGTTCCATCAAATCAACTTGCTGCTATGCTATTATGTTTTCTGTCTTTCTGTTTTGGAACCCTACGACAACTTTTAAAGCATGATGGACGTCTTTTGTTATGGGGCACATAATCGGTTTTAAGAATAAACAGAATCACACATTTCATTGAGTTCTTGTTGAGCCAAATTTTTGATTTAATTGCTATTGGGTTGGGTAATCATTTTATGATTTCTTTTGGGCCGAATTCTAGTTCCTTGTTGGACTGCCATCTTATGTTTTTCCAATAGGGCCATACACCTCTTTGTGTTTTTGGGCCGATATACAACATATTTTTTTGTATGCTGAAAATATTATTGATATTGGAATGATGATGATACTATAACGGTATAGGTGATGATGATGATGTCTTGTGTCGATGAAGAGATGATAGATGATTATGTTTAAGATGATGAGTGATGAGAATATGAAACTGAGATTAAGTTATGATAATGATGGTTGATGTATGATGTTAATAGCGAAGAAACAAATGAAGATGTAATTGGGTTTGTATTAAGAAGGCTGTAGGCATTTAAGGTTAAAAGAAATAAATGGGAATATTAAAACAGAAATGATTAAGCAGGGCCATGGTTTGGAGTGTGTACGGTTCAGCGAGAGGTCTTGGGTTTGAATCCGGGCTAAGGCATTTTTTTTAAAGGCTTACTTATTTGAGGTAGTTATCTATTTATTTTTATTTATTATTATTATCTTAATATTATTGTTATTATTATTATTAATATTATTATTAGTAAGATTACTAAAAATATTAAAATTTTCATTCTTATTAAGATTATCATTTTTGTTAAAATTATTATTATTATTATTATTATTAAAAGTATTATTTTTATAGTTATTATTATTAGAAGTATTATTATCATTATAGTGATTAAAATAAATACTAGTATTATTATTATTATTATTAGTAAAATCATTATTTTCATAGTTATTATTATTAGTAGTATCATTATTTTTACTATTATAAGTATTATCATTCTTATTATTATTATTTTTATATTATCATAATAAATAGACATTTCTATGAATATATATATTATAAGATATTAATATAATTATGTATGAAAACATTAATACATTGTAGTATATAATATATAAAAATAAATATATTCAAATTAATAATCAATGTAACTTAAAATTTAGTTGTTCGATTACGAGTATAGGTGTTAATATATATATTTGATATAGGTTCGTGAATCCGAGGCCAACCCTGCACTTGTTCAGTGCCGTCATATGCATAATTACTACGAAATACAGTATTGTGAGTTTCATTTGCTCCATTTTTAAATGATTTTGTAATATATATTTTTGGGACTGAGAATACATGCGCTGTTTTTATAAATGTTTGACGAAATAGACACAAGTACTCAAAACTACATTCTATGGTTGGATTATCGAAATCGAATATCACCCCTTTAGCTTGGTAACCTAAGAATTAGGGAACAGTACCCCTAATTGATGTGAATCCTAAAGATAGATCTATGGGCCTAACAAACCTCATCTGAGGTGCGGATGCTTTAGTACTTCGACTTATTATTATAAAGACGAGAGGATTCTATTTTGGGGATATTCTATATGCATCTTGTTAATGTCGGTTACCAGGTGTTCACCATATGAATGATTTTACCTTTATGCAGACGAGAGGATTCTGCTATGGGAATTATATTTATAAAATAAAAATCTTGTGGTCTATTAAAATTATGGAAATGAATGATTATGATAAACCTATGAACTCACCAACCTTTTGGTTGACACTTTAAAACATGTTTATTCTCAGGTATGAAAAAAAATCTTCCGCTATGCATTTGCTCATTTTAAGGATATTACATGGAGTCGTTCATGGCATATTTAGGACAGTACCTCGCAATGGGACCAAATGTTGATGACTTCGTCCAGGAGGATTAGGACGGGGTACGTCAGGTGGTATCAGAGCGGTAGTCTTAGCGAACCAGGTCTTGCATTAGTGTGTCTAACTGATAGTGTTATGATGCATTAGTGAGTCTGGACTTCGACCTAGTAGTTGTTAAGATACATTAATGAGTCTAGACTTGGACCTTGTCTGTATGTTAAAAGTTTTGCATATCATTCCTTGTCGAAAAATACCTGCTTATCATTCCTAAGTCTAGACACGTCTTACTGCATTTATTGCATAGATAGTGCATAGACAAATTCATATCTTAGCATATCTGCTACTATAAGCATAGCCTGACAGCTTCCGAAAGTGCATCCGTAATCTACGGAATCTTTTGGACTATATATAGGTATCCTATGTAATTAGAATATCATTCGAATCCAAAAATCATTTCATATCGAAAATCCTTTAGCTGATCGTGTCAGATGGATCCTGTACCAAATTCCAATTCATATAATTCCGAAGGCGATTCTGAAGACTCTGAAGGTAGTGTGACCAAAGTGCCCCAACTAGTTGACTGCACTTCTTTCTGGAGGAGATGGGAATGGGTCGAGACATACTCACTCGCTGGAGAAATGAAGAGGGAGAACCCTACCGCGAACCAAATTTACCTCCCGACATCGGAGAACTTGACGCGCTCACCGGTCAACCAATTCATAATACCGTTTTCACACTCTTTGCCCGAATATTCTGCCTCAAAGAACGTATTCATAGAATTATGTTGGTGATTCAACCTCTACTCCTGACTACTAATCAAGTAGGATTAGTGGAAAAAGTTAGAGAGCTTCATGCTAGGTTTGAAGAAAGAATGGAGTCTCTGGAAAGTACAGTACGCAATTTGGAAGATAGACTTACGTCTACAACATCAGCATCAACCGCACCAGTACCACCACCAACAACATCCGCATCGTAAGCCTCAACATCACAATCTATACCTCGAGAATAATCATCATTCTACATATTGCTCTACATCGATTATCTTCGTTCTACGTACCGTTCTGCCTCATTTATCTTCATTCGACATGGCAATTATGTAGTCTCTAATGTTTTAAAGATTATGTACTCTAGTTCTAACCGTAAATCATATGAGTTTAATATCATATTAACTCATTAAATCCATGATTACATCTGAAGAAAATATATATGTAAGTATATTTTCATAAAGATTGTAATTAAAAATTATTTTGTACAAACTGTTAATCGTGAAAATATTTTAACGGGTAGGTAATACCCTAGAAATATTTAGATTTCACTTTAATAAGTTACACTATACATACTGTCATCAACAATACTGCTCAAATCCACGTATATACGTATCCGTTCATCAAAGAACAACTATTTTCATTCAAATTCAATTTCATATTCGGATTTTAACCGATCAGAATCCAAGTCAAGATTTGACAAGTGCCATAATGAAGAAAATAATGGACAAAATAAAATTTATTAGTAACCAATTAATTAACTACGTAAAATTTCTTCATCATCCTCTGATATTAAATAAATTTAAATTCTAAGATTATATATTGGACTATTGGACTACCAACATTGGACTACTAATATTGGACAATTAAAAAGTATTAAAAGAGTAGGAAATATTAATTATAACATATTTTGATTTAAAATATCATTAATAAGTTACATCTACTGCAGTTAAATATTTTCTCAAGTTTGCCACTTGATTTCATCTTAAACATCCTTTGTATCTTGATGATTACAATGAGCGTTTAATCATCTAAAAACATAATTCTCTTGAAACCACCTCGGATTGATAACCGATGATTCAGTTATGGTAGCATTAAATGCAGAGGAAACAGCAAAATTGTAGATGGTCTAAATGGCCAAAAGTTTGATAATAAAGAATAGAATGTTGGAAACGCTCAATAGAAAATTGATACTGGAAAACGGATTGAGCAAACCTGGAAGGAGACTGTGGGCAAATCACATAGACTGACCCTGTACTTAATGAATCCAGATGATTCTGTATCTAATAAAACCTTTAAACGAATATCTTGCTCCTACTTATTCTAAATACTTGCGAAAATTTTTCTCCAAACATCCTTCGATCTTAGAAATTCTAAGATATCATCGTATCTTTCGTTATAAATTTCTTCGATATTTCTGAAGATACCTTCATAAATATCTTTCTCCGAAATTATCTATCTCCTCTTGCTATCTATGTTACATCATAAAGGAAACTGTTTTAGTTGTTATCCTTCTATAAAATTTGAGTTTAAATTATGAATGATTTCTGGAGAAGTGTTGGGAATTGAAGCATGAGTTAGTATAATATAATGACGCCCGACCAACGTGATTATATTATAGTAAGTCATGCTGAATTCCTAATGAAACGTGATGATTCACAGATCATACCCTCATTATGTATCATGTTACATAACTCTTACACTATACTTAATCTCTAAATATATCAAGAAAGTATTCTCTTGATATTTCTATCTTCTCCGTGATTTGATAATCAAATCGTGCTATTACCTTTTCTTTCTACTTAGTATATTATGATCATTCCAAACTTCATACCTACAAATTCTGGACCATTATTCGCTTGACTTAAAGTCGGGAAGAGGAAACAAAAGCACGGAACTCCGAAATATAAGTGAAAATATAAAACCCGACAACAACACAGTAATTACAAACAGTGTATATCAATGCGTATAGCAACATAAAGACACGGGAAAAATTAGAAATACTATAACCCAAGGTAATAGTAGATGTAAACAGATTCCTCTGGTGGCAGATGAAAAAGAAGAATGACAGATACGATAGTCAGGAAAATAACAAGGATCAGAAATGGATTAAGCATTTTCACAATCTTTTGGAAGTACGAAATAAGGAAGAAAGTATAAGATTGATGAAAATAATGGAGCGTAAGAGATCAATTTATAATAAAATATCAGATGTAGTAATCAAGGCAGATTACCACATTTAATTAAAGAGAATCCTAATTTCCTTAATTATCGAAGTATAAAATCTCATATAGATTTCCAAGATTTTCTTTAAATCCCTTGAATTCCGAAATTCAATCATGACTATGTCAGAAGTTAAGACGAACCTTTATTATCTCATTTCACTCTTTTATGATAGCTTCATCCATACTCTCCGAGTAATCGAATTACTTTATCCACATTACTCAATGATGATAAAATTCTATTTATCGACTCATACTCGTCATGAAAACATTTTTATCGTTAGCCATGATGACCTCGATCAAATTTCAGGACGAAATTTCTTTAACGGGTAGGTACTGTGACGACCCGAAAATTTTCGACCAAATTTAAACTTAATCTTTATATGATTTCGACACGATAAACAAAGTCTGTAAAGTTGAGTCTCAAAATTTTTTTTGAACTATTTTCATGAACTCATTTAACATTTCACTATTCCCGAAGATTCACGATACGATTACTTATATGTAGATATGCATATATTAAAATATATACATATATAAGTATATAATAATATGAAATATTATATATTGTAATTGTTAGAATTAATTATGTAAAATAATAATAATAATATATATTAATTATTATCTATATAAATAAAGTATACAGAATATATGAATAAGGCTTCAAAATTATTTAGTAAGCGACAGTAACACTCAATTGTCATTCGATTGATAATAAACGAGTTCAAAAGGAACTATTTTCATGAATCCATTTACCCTTCGACTATTTCCAACTTATCATTATTATATTTATTTATTTTTGTGTAATTCATGGCAGACATAAATAAAAGGGAGGTGATCACTTTGATTTTTGGCATATGGAAATAATTGATACATACTTTGTTGAATTTTTGATACAAACATACAAACCCACGCTTATATCTATGAATGCATACACGTCATATATCACATACATGCATTGAATGGTTTTTACCTTCTCCCCACCATCCTATCTTCATCTAAGACTCAACCTCACTATTTTATATCATCATCAAATATCTTTATCTCATCTTTCCTCATCGTGATTTCAATAAACAAGTGGGGTATAAAAATTTTTATTTATATATTTGTTTCTTTTCCATACAAAAACGCACACATACATCACACTTTATTTTTTTGTCGTCTTTCTTCTTGCATACCCGTGACACTATCATTATTATAGCTAGTTCTATACCTTTTGTTTTTGCCTTATTAGTTGACACATACACGTAGTAACAAAAACCATTCCATCTTTGTTTATATTTTTCCTGCTCATATTCCAATCACAAGCCTATAAACCGAACCCTTGAGCGGTTTCTTTGCTACATACTTCTATCAACCGAATTTTTTTTTATTTCATTACTGCTACTCGATAAGTATGTCTGCTTTCTGTTTCAAAACCGCCACCTGCAACCATGATTAACTAACACTGCTACGCTACTATTCCCTTCAGTTTTCTGTTAACTCCAAACACCAAGTTTAGAAGAGATACTTCGTGATGAATGTTGTTATTTAGGTGGGAAAACGATTGACAAAAATAACATTCAAGATAATATTGTTCGTGAAGAATATGAACGTTTTTTTTTTCTTCATGTTTTGTGAAGTAAAATTTAGCCTGATTTAGAGTTTAGGGTTTAGGGTTTGGTGTTTTGGGTTTATTCCATAAACTCAAAACACCAAACCCTAAACCCTAAACCCTAAACTCTAAACCGTTCGTGTTAAAAACTCAATCTAAATCCTAAATCTAAATCCTAAATCTAAACCCTAAATTTCTAAACCCTAATATCTAAACCCCAATAGCTAAAACCTCAACATACGCTCGAAAAATACGATAATTGTTATATATTACTTCTTCGAGCGTTTTCCTGCAAAAATAAAAACATTTATCACAAAGTGTCTCTACTAAATGTTCATATTTTCATCCCATCTATAATGTTCGTGAACAAAGTTTTTGCAAAAAAACGGAAAAAAAGTTTTTGTTTCCCCCCGCTTCCCCTCGATTGGTTACTTCCCTTTTGATCCTACCACTATATATATATATATATATATATATATATATATATATATATATATAGGGGCAGAATCAATGGGGAAGTAATCAATCGGGAGGAAGCGGGGGGAAACAATTTTTTATCATTTTTATTGGATTTTTTTTTCAGGCATCAAGATCACACGAAAATATGAGCATTTAAATAAGACACTTCTTGATGAATGTTATGTGACGACCCGAGAATTTCCGACTAAATTTAAACTTAATCTTTATATGATTTCGATACGATAAGCAAAGTCTGTAATGTTGAGTCACAAAAATTTTGAACTATTTTATATATTCGTTTAACTTTCGACCATTGCCGAAGATTCACAAACAACTATTTGTAAATAGATACATGTATATTTAAATGTATGTATATATATATATATATATATATATATATATATATATATATATATATATATATATATATATATATATATATATATATATATATATATATATATATATATATATATATTTATGATAATTTGAAATATTATTTGAAATATTATATGATTTAATTGTTGAAAATAAATATGTAAAATAATAAGCGATGTAATGGAAACTATATTTATAAATATATAGATATATATATATAATTATGTATATAAAAATTGCTTGTAAATATATAACGTTTTATTAAAACTAGTTGTTTAAAAATATATAATATATTTGTTTTAGTAATTAAACTGGCTATTTTAAAACTATTTATATCTAGAAAGAGAATATATTAAAAATAAATGATTTCGAGCTTAATTAGTAAATGTCTGTAACACTCGGCTGACGTTTTATTAGTTTTAACATAGATATAATACATGTTCATGAAGGATTGAAATAAAAGTTGAACTGTAAATCGATTACGAAGATTTTAGATTTGTTAAAAGTATTTTTACCCTTTTAAGTTTAAATATTAGTACTCCGTACATAGAAATTGGAACAGAAAATAAATAATTATCGAACCTTTTTGATCAGGTTTCAAACAGTTAATGACTGAAATAATTAAATATATTTAAGCTAAAAATTTGGGATTTTTAGGAACACTTTTATACGTTAACTGTTTAGCAATGGACACGATATAGCCATCCGGGATAAACTGTCGGTAGAGTCAGAAAATTCAAATTCACATGCACTTGATTACTGTTTTGTTTCACTGTTTCCCTCTTTGATTTCATTCACTTTCGGTTTCATTTCATTTTCCACACTGTTAGTGATTGATTAAAGGCAACTCACATGTTTCTAATTTTATTATTATAGTTAAAGTTACTGAATTATTATAGTATAATATATGTTATATATCTAAGCTTCTAAGCTATATCTATATATCTATGTGTAACGGTAAACATACTACTTCTTCTTCTTCAACCTCCCTTACGCCACCACCACTTTGGCTCACTCACCACCACGTTACCACTAACTCCGGCCACTCCTACATTGAGCAAACCACCATCGTGAACCATCTTTGATCTCTACCGAGTACCATCTAAACCCACCACCATAGCATCAACCGAAACGTTTCTATACCATTTGCTACTACTATCGTGACTTTGTTACTGTTTCTATATCACAACCATCCTCCACCCTCACCATTACTCACCACCGAGACCACCTCTCACCACCTTTGAGCGATAATCACCACCCTAAGATCTTTATGAATCACCGGTTAAACCAACCATCGACCAACACAATTATCATTAACAACCAATTTATCACCACTTTTCATCACCACAAACCACCACTAGTGAACTACTACCAATCGGTTTCTGTTTTTCTATCTTGAGCAACTCCACCACCCGAACACCATTCATCACCCACCAACCGTCATCTCCTAACTTCACAATAAATACCAACGAACCACCTTCACCATTTTCATCAAAACCCACGATCACCACTCAACCTTTCATCTTCACCATCGAACTTCACCATCACTAAGGACACCACATTCATAATGAACACTCTTGGTTACTGCTGCAGCTGCACTCTTATGTTCCTGTTTAATGATCGAATAAAGATGATGAATAGAAAAAGTAAACGATGATGAAACAGAAAATAAGAGAAGATGATGATAATTTAATAATAACGAATAATGGCTGCTTTTTTCGAAGTCAGGTGGAGCAGGTTATGCTAACATCTTTTTTTTTTATTTTACCGAATCATTAGAGGGAACATGGATTGGGATCCAAAGCTAGCGAATATTTTTTTTACAGGTTCCATTTAATCTAATTGAATTAATTAACGGGTCGTTGTTGGGCCACCATAATTTTTTTCTACTTGGGCCGTGCTACATTATCATAAGCTTTTGGGCCGAAATCCAACCATAAAGTTCTGGGGCTGCTGCTATGCCGTTGGCTCTGTGGAATATTCGAAAACCAAATTTATGTTGTTTAGGAAACGAAATCATGATTGTGAAAATGAGGTGATGGTTGTGATCAAAAACAATGACGCACAGTGATGATGATTAAAAGAATATTGACGATATGATTTGATACATAAAATAACGATGATGATTAGGATTTTGATTATGATGATAATAGAAAAGGATATAAAAGAGAGGATGATGATGAAGATGTTAAAACGGTTTTCATACATAATAAATAATTAGAAACATGATTCTTACTAGAAAGTAACAAGCAGCGGAATGGTTTAAGGGAGTTATTGGGTTAGCGGGAGGTCGAGGGTTCAATTTCGGGCAGTGATAGTTTCACCTTTTTGAAGCTTATTAATTCTCTTTAAAGGTAGTATTGTTTAAATTACTTTTATTATTATTATTATTATTATTATTATTATTATTATTATTATTATTATTATTATTATTATTATTATTATTATTATTATTATTATTATTATTATTATTATTATTATTATTAATTCTTAATATTATTATCATTAAATTTTTTTAAAGTATTACAATGATGGTTAATATGCTTACTAATACAATAACATGATAAGTGTAATACAATATAAATTAAGGACATAAATTTAGAACGATATAATATGACTATAGCTATTATAATAAAAATGACGATATATTAATATTGTTAAGATACTAGGATAATTATAATTATGGTCATGATCATTAAAAATATTAAATATAAATATATGAAACTCTTTTATTATTATTATTATTATTATTATTATTATTATTATTATTATTATTATTATTATTATTATTATTATTATTATTATTATTATTATTATTATTATTATTATTATTATTAGTATTATTATCATTATTATTACTAGTATTAAAAAAGTTATCATTTTATTAAAAGTATCATTTTTAACTCTATTATCATTACTAATATTATTTTAGTATTATTATAATTTTAACAAACAAATATTATATATATATATATATATATATATATATATATATATATATATATATATATATATATATATATATATAAATACAAAAATATATTTAATACATATAACATAACAAAATTTATATTTTTATTTATATATATAAAATGAATATATGAAACATATAGGTCATTAATATAAAAATGGTATAACTAATAAATTTAAGTATACATAAACTTGTTTGATTACGATTATATATTTTAATATGTATATTACTGAAATAGGTTCGTGAATCCGAGGCCAACCCTGCATTGTTCAATATTGTCATATGTATTTTTTACTACAAAATACATTAGGTGAGTTTCATTTGCTCCCTTTTTAAATGCTTTTGCAATATATATTTTTGGAACTGAGAATACATGCGCTGCTTTTATAAATGTTTTACGAAATAGACACAAGTACTTAAAATTACATTCTATGGTTGGATTATTAAACCGAATATCGCCCTTCAAGTCTGGTAACCTAAGAATTTAGGGAAATGGCCCCTGATTGACGCAAATCCTAAAGATAGATCTATGGACCTTGACAAGTCCCATTCGGGGTACGAATGCTTTAGTACTTCGAGATTATTATACAGACGAGAGGTTCTGTTTTGGGGATATTCTATGCATTAAGTTAACGTCGGTTACCAGATGTTCAATCCATATGAATGATTTTTATCTCTATGCAGTTTGCGAAATGCCTGATATGAGATGTATATTTATGGAAAAATTGAAATCTTGTGGTCTATTATATTATTGAAAATGATTGATTATGTTAAACTAATGAACTCACCAACCTTTTGGTTGACACTTTAAAGCATGTTTATTCTCAGGTATGAAAGAAATCTTTCGCTGTGCATTTGCTCATATTACATGGAGTCATTCATGGCATATAGAGGTCAGAACCTCACAATAGGACTAACTGTTGAAGACTTCGTCCAGATGGATTAGGACGGGTCATTTCAGGTGGTATCAGAGCGATGGTCTTAGCGAACCAGGTCTTGCATTAGTGTGTCTAACTGATAGTTGTTTAGATGCATTAGTGAGTCTGGACTTCGAGCGTGTCTGCATGTCAAAAGTTTTGCTTATCATATCTAGTCGAAAATCATCTGCTTTTCATTCTTAGTCTAGACACATCTTACTGCATTGATTACATGAGTGGTGTATAGACAAAATTCATATCTTAGCATATCTACTAATCCATATCTTAGCGTATCTGTCACTGTAGACTTTATCTGACACGTTTCCTTAATTTTCTCCGTAATTTACGGGATCTTTAGAAGTATGTATAGATATTCTATATATAATTAGAATATCTTTCGATATTCGAAAATCATTTCATATTAAAACCCTTTAACTGATTGTGAGAGATGGATCCTACACCTAGCTTGGATTCCATTAGTTCCGAAAGCGATTTCGAGATGTATATTGAAGCAGACTCCGAAGTCAATGAACCAAAAGTGCCTCAACCATCTAGTTATTTTTCTTTTTGGAGGAGATGGGGGTGGGTCCGAGACTTACTCACTCGATGGATAAATGAAGAAGGCGAGCCCTACCGCGAACCAAACTTACCTCCTAACATCGGAGAAAATGATGTACTCACTGGTGAACCTATGCGCAACACTGTATTCACCCTTCTTGCTAAAGTTTTTCGCCTCGAAGGTCACGTTACTGCAGTCTCAGAAAATATTCAACCTCTACTTCCGAATACCACTCGAAGGGGAATATTAGAAGAAGTTAGGGAACTTCGAATTGATAATCAAGATTTATCGAATTAGATGAGTGGATGGATAGAAATGATAGAGGGTAGGATAGAAAACCTGGCAAGAATGGTGCATGATCTACAAGCTATACTTACTACACCAACATCATCACCAACCTCAGCACCAACAACACTTGTAGCACCGACAGCAATAGTACCACCATCAGCAGCACCAGCAGGATAACCAGTACCAACAACAACAACATCATCACACGTCTCAACCTCGCAATCTATACCTCAAGCATAATCATCGTTCTACGAATCGTTCTACATAAACTATCTTCGTCCCTCATGGCAATTATGTAATCTCTAATGTTTTAGAGATTATGTACTCTAGTTCTAGCCATAAATCTGATGAATTTAATATCACATTGACTCATTAAATCTATGATTACGTCTGAAGAGAATATATATGTATATATGTTTTCATAGAGATTGTAATTAAAATTTTTATTGTACAAACTGTTAATGGTGAAAATATTTTAACGGGTAGGTAATACCCGAGGAATATTCAGATTTCACATTAATAAGTTACACTGTACATTCCTCGAAGCTGATTCAACAGTCGTTTACTATCCTACTTACATCCACCGATATACAAATCCGTTCACCACAGAATAACCATATTCATCCAATTTCATATTTGGATTTTGATTTATCAGAATCCAACAAGTGGCATAATGAAGAAAATATTTGACAAAATAAAATTTGTTAGAAACAAACAAATTAACTATGTGAAATTTTATTAAGAATCCACGCTAACTGTTCCTAGCTAACTGATTACATTTTATTTATCGCAGTTTATTTATCGCAATTTAATTATCGCAATTTTATTTATCGTCATTTAATTTCTGTTATTTATTTTACGCACTTTAAATATCGGGACACGTATATAAGGTTTTGACATATCATATCGACGCATCTATATATATTATTTGGAATCACCATAGACACTCTATATGCAGTAATGATCGAGTTCTCTATACAGGGTTGAGGTTGATTCTACAATAATATATATAGTTTGAGTTGTGATCGAGTCTGAGACATGTACACGGGTCACGATACGTATTAATTAATTAGAATATTATATATTAAATTATATATGAATTATTGGACTGTTAACTGTGGACTATCGACTGTGGACTAATGACATTGGACAATTAAAATGAATTAAAATATTGTTTATAACATATGAAACTAAACATTTCTTCAAGTTTGCCACTTGATTTCATCTTAAACCTCATTTGTATCTCGATGATTACAAACTGCGTTCAAATCCTTCATAAATTCTTGAAAACGCCTCAATCTAGAGGATGAACCAACCACAAATCATCTACGGAAGAAAAGATTGATGCATATAGCTATTCACCTGAGAAACACTCGGCAACTGAGTAAACGTTTAAAATGTAGCTATGCTAACTTCTTAGTGTTATTATTACCCAAAATAACTTTGCAATCCCTTTCCAAATTAGTAAATTTTGTCACAGCTCCAACAAGTCAACTTTGACTTTTCGTTCAAAACAACCTTATTATAACCTTGATTTATATGTGTGCTCTTTTATTGTTACCGGGGAATTTTTTATTAAATTCCACCATATTACCAGCAGATGTACCAGCAACCCCGTCGCTCCTAGGTTTAAATCTTTCTGACAAACCACTATAATTATCTATTGAAGTCTTATCATGTACTCATCCGCATCTTGTACCAAGAATTGCCAAACCAATTACTGAAAATTAGCAAATCTGTATTGTGAGTCTCGTAACGTTTCCACAACAACAGTTATATGTATCCATATAACATTTATCTCTTAGAACTATGATCTTCCATTCTGAAATTCTGAAAAGCACCTAGTCTGCGAATTAATAATCTGAATTTTGAAAAGTTGAATGAAGCAACAAAAACTGTAAATGACCTCAACAGCCAAAAGTTGATGATAAAGAATTGTATGTTGGCAAAGCTCAGAAAAAGTCTGAAACTAAAAAACTGATTGAGCAAACTATGAAGGGGTCTCTGAACAAAACACAAGGACTAAACTTGTACATTAAGAATCCTGATGATTCTGTTTCTGATGAAATTTTAGCGAATACCTTGCTTCTGACTCCAAACTCTTGCGGACAAATTTTCTTCACCATCCTTCGATTTAGAAATTCCAAGATATCATCGTATCTTTCATTATAAATATCCTCCATATTTCTGAAGATATTTTCATAACTATTCTTATCTGAAATCATTAATCTCTTCGTGCTATCAGTGTTACATCATATAGAAACTGTTAGTTTCTATATTCTGTAAACTTTCGAGCTTAAAATATGAATGTTATTGAAGTAATGTTGGGAACTGATGCATGAGATAGTATAATATAATGACACTTGATCAACGTGATTATATTACAGTAAGTCATGCTGAGTTTCTAAATGGAACATGATGATTCACAGAGTATAACGTCATCATGTGTCATGTTACATAACTCTGTCATTCTGATTAACTTCTGAACATATCAAGAAAATATATTCTTGATAGTTCTATTCTCAGTGATTCTGGTAATTTGACAAATCAAATCGTGCTATTACGTTCTTTCTCGTTTAGAACATTAAGTTCATTCGAAAACTCTGTACTTACGAATTCTGGACCATTACTTGTTTTATTTAAAGTCGGGAAGAGAAAACGAAAGCATGGAGCTCCAAAATATAAGGGAGGATATAAAGCCCGATAATAACACATAAATTACAAACCGTGTATGTCAATATTTATCGCAACATAAAGACACGGGAGAATTAAAAACACTATAACCCCAAGGGTGAAGTAGAAGAAAACTGATTCTTCCGGTGGAAGTTGGAAAAGGAGAATGATTGTTGCGATAGTAAGGATAAGGACAAGGATTAGAAATGGATTAAGCATTTTCACAGTATTTTGAATTTGGGAATTGAGTATAGGAATAGTAAAAGTAATGGAACAGAAGAAGTTCATTTATAGTGAAAATATCAGCCAAAGTAATCGAGACAGATGATCGCATTAAATTATAGAGATCTTAATTTTCATAAATCCCGAAGAACCAGATCTTATAGATTTTCAAGAGTTCCTTTTAAATCTCTTGAATTCCGGAATTCAACCGTGACTACGTCACCAGTTAATACTAAACTTTATTTCATTCATTTCACTATTTTGTGATAGCTTCACTAGTACGCTTCAAATAATCGAATTGTTTTATCTGCACTATTCAAAGATGATAAAATTCTATCTTATCAATTCTTATTCGTCATGAAAACATTTTTATTGTTAGCCATGACCACCTCACTCAAATTTCGGGACAAAATTTCTTTAACGGGTATGTGATGCCCCGTACAAAATCATCGTGTACGAATCATCAACAACAAGATCATTACAAGGTTAAGTACTACATGCTGTAATAAAAGAAGTTGCATTCACGATAAAAAGGTGACGTCATAACCGACATCAAATGTTTTACAATCCAAAAGCATGCTTCGCTAAGTAGAAGCAAATAATAAGTGTATGTGACCACAATGGTCGTTACAAGTCATAGTTCAAAAGTACTAAAGTTTGAATGCAAGGTAAAGTAGTTCATGCGGTGACAACTCTAAGCAGCGGGTGTCTACAGCACGACTAGTACACAGCGGAAGCTAACCTCAAGCACCTGAGAAAAATATGCTTAAAAACGTCAACACAAAGGTTGGTGAGCTATAGTTTAAGTATAACAGTAAGTAAGGTAGGCCACGAAATTTCAGTGCTACAAAGAGCGTTTCAAAATAGTATGATAAAGTATATGTTAACTGTGGGCACTTGGTAACTAACTTAATGTTTATACCCCCTGAAAGTACACTTGGCAAGTGCGTATGTCTACGAAGTATTAAACACTCGTTAAATGCTAGGGCGACTAGCCCGAGTAGGGATGTCAAACCCTATGGATCCATATCTAAGATTCGCGTTCACGGTTCAAAAACCAATGATTAAACATTACCGAGCTAAAGGGAATGTTTATGCCGTTGTATAACCCACACATATATAAGTTTAAGTACTCGTGCCTAGTATGTAAAACATAAAATCCGCATGTATTCTCAGTTCCCAAAATAAGTTAAAGTAAAAAGGGAATGCTATAACTCACAATGATAAAGTAGCGGTAAAAGTCGAGTCGGGAAAAGTGTGCAAGTAATCGGTCCGAAAGTCCTCAACCTAAGTCAAATAGTACTAAGTCAGTAAATCGTCTTAATAGGTTTAAAAGTATGTAAATAAGGTCTTAAGGGTCATCATCATTCATCATGTAACAAAAGGTGTAAAGTAAGTTTCGTTCAAGTAAAGAGTTTTAAACAAAGGCTGAGTTCGGTCTGTCACCACGGCCTCTACCCTTACTGAAGGTGAGACCAGTGGCCATGGCTCCGTATATGAGTCCTTTAAGTGTGGTAAAATTTACAGAAGAAAACTCGTCTTCGTTTGACCGTGGCGACGGTCTAAGTGCAAGTAAGTCAGAAATTTCTGCACAACGTTAAAAGGATATAGTGACGATCGGAGGGCGATAAATCCTAAACCGTAACTCGGATTAAGACGAGTCCTATATGAAAAGTTATCTATTCGAAATGATCTATCTGAAAATCAGGGTTACAGTAGCCCAGGTTTACTGGTCTGTTACAGAAACAGCACAACAGTAGGTAGAGGACAGAAAGCAGTAAAATAACGGGTTCCGGTGAGTTTGATGCTTGATGCTTATCACGGTTCTCATCCTTGACGCGTATAGCTTCAAGTGTACAACTCGTTGATGTGTTTGCATCATTTTCACCAAGGTTTGACCATCATAACCCAAATGCAAGTCAAAGACATGAAGCACAACTCACTTAAGTGTTGCAAGTGTTTTGATGAACCAAAGTTACATCAAAGTCTTAGATCTAACACATACATGAACTTTAAAAGTAAAAACAAGTTACAAACTTGAAGTAAACTTATGAAATCAAGATATTAAGTAGTAGAACATAGTTCTTAGTTAAATCTTTGAAGATCCAAGACTCAAAAGCCTAGATCAAGCATAAGTTTACAAAGTTATAGTTTAAAGAAGCCTACTTATGTGTTCTTGAACTTTCAAGTTAACTTTAAGTTTCAAGAAAGTATGAGATCAAGACTAACTTGTAGTACTTGACCAACAACAATCAACAAACATGAAATTAAAGTGTATAAAATGAAGAAGTAAACAAAGTAAACAAGTAATTTGTTCATGGTTGTTCATACTTTAAAGATTCAAACCAAAGTTTGATCTTTAAGAAAGTAAACTTTAAAGTTTACTAACATGAATTACAAGTATGAATTTAACAACTATGAACTTACAACTTTTGAAACAATAAATGTAGAATCATAAACTAGTAAGTTTATGTTCTTGTGTTCTTGAAAAATACAAGATATTATGAAGAATCAAACTAAAGAGTTTGATTCTTGTAACATGTAAGTAAGTAACATACAACAACATTAACAACAACTAACAACTACAAACAAGTAACAATCAATCAAAGAAAATTGATGAATGGTGATTAGAGTGTGTATATAATTCGGTTTTTGCAAAAAAAAGAGAATGAAAAGAAGTCTTGTAACTTACAAAGTTTAGAGAGAAAAGAGAGAAAAAGTTTTGAGAGAAATTGCAAGTAAGGTGTGTGTGTGAAATGTAAATGAAACTAGTGAATGAAGTAGTCAAAAAAAAGATTTTGAATCCCTCCACACCATGGGAGTCCACGGCATTCAGCAGAAAAAAGAGAGGGAAGCAAGTGTTTGATGGTTACAAGCATGTAGTTGTCCTTAAAAGTGGTTAAAATGGGTGAATGCATGGGGACAACAATTAACTAGATTCCAATAAGTCTTAAACTAATTAGTTTCCATCTAATTGATACTTACAAGTGTTAGTGGGCTAACTAAGTCCACTTAAAATGTAGGGTGGGCTTCTAAAGTCCAATAATACTAGTAAAGGCCCAAGTTCAAATAAAAGCCCAAGTATGTATGTAATTAACAAGTTAATCCAATTAAAAGCCCAAGTAACTAACTAACAACTTTAGTTAATTAAAATGATTAATAAAACTTAATCATGAATGTAAATAATACTTGAAAATATTATTCGTGAAGTTTCGTGTGTCACAAAGACGTTTCGGGCAATTAAAGTCAAGTACGGGCAATCATGGTAACAAGTAAATGTAATAACATACATTTGTTTAATCACACGTATTAATAATAATAATTATTAATAAATAAACGTTGGAAAATCTAGGGTCGTTACATTCCCCACCTGTTAAAGAAAATTTTGTCCCGAAATTTAAGCTGAGGTAGATGGAGGAGTCGGGAAAAGGTGAGGATACTTCCGCATCATTTGATCCTCTCACTCCCAAGTAAACTCAGGTCCTTGTTTGGCATTCTATCGTACTCGGACGATCGGAATCTTGTTGCATTTCAATGTTTTGATCTCACGATCCATAATCTCAACTGGTTCTTCCACAAAGTGGAGTTTGTCGTCAATTGTAAGTTCTTCCAATGGTATGATAAGTTCAGGTGCAGCAAGACACTTCTTCAAGTTTGACACATGAAAGGTAGGATGAACTGAGCTCAATTGTGCTGGTAGATCTAAACGGTAAGCAACGGGTCCAACACGTTCCAAGATTTCAAAAGGACCAATGTATCGTGGGTTTAACTTTTCACGTTTTCCAAAGCGAATCACACCTTTCCAAGGTGCAACCTTCAACATTACACGATCACCAACGTTGAATTCAAAGTCCTTACGTTTAAGATCGGCATAACTCTTTTGGCGATCACGGGCAGTCTTAAGTCTAGCTTGAATCTAAGCAATCTTCTCCGTCGTTTCGTGGACTACCTCGGGTCCGGTGATTTGCTTTTCGCCTAGCACTTACGGCCATACAATGCTTCAAAAGGTGCAGCATTAATGCTAGAGTGATAACTGTTGTTGTAAGAAGATTCGGCGAGTGGCAAATGCCTTTCCCAGGCCTTTTCGAAATCAATGACACATGCACGCAACATGTCTTCCAAGGTCTGAAAAGTTCGTTGATAATGCTAAAAACGAACATATATTTCATAGCATTATTCCTCAAGAAAGACAAGCTTTTAGTTGCAATTGTTCTATTTACAAGTGATATTCGTTTAAATAATAAAAGGTGAAGACAAAAGACAGATTCGACGAATTGAAGACGCAAACGACCAAAAAGCTCAAAAGTACAAAAGACAATCAAAAAGGTTCCAATTATTGATAAGAAACGTCTCGAAATTACAAGAGTACAAGATTAAAAACGCAAAGTACAAGATATTAAATTGTACGCAAGGACGTTCAAAAATCCGGAACCGGGACCAGAGTCAACTCTCAACACTCGACGCAACGGACTAAAAATTACAAGTTAACTATGTATATAAATATTATATAATATATAATTAATTATATATATATTATATTTATAAATAAAAACCGTCGGCAGAGAAAGACTCCAAAGTGTGAGCTGTATTTTCATTCTCCGCGACTCGCGGAGTTTGAAGGCCAAAAGGGCCGCGAGTCGCGGAGCCCCAATTTCAGAAACTTCCTATAAAAGCAAACGAATTCTGATCGAAAAAACCACCAAATATATCCATCTCTCTATCTATATCGTATATATTTATATTTATATTTTAATTTTAATTTTAATTTTAATTATAATTCTAATAATAAGGGTATGTTAGCGAATGTTGTAAGGGTGTAAGTCGAAATTCTGTCCGTGTAACGCTACGCTATTTTTAATCATTGTAAGTTATGTTCAACCTTTTTACATTAATGTCTCGTAGCTAAGTTATTATTATGCTTATTTAAAATGAAGTAATCATGATGTTGGGCTAATTACTAAAATTGGGTAATTGGGCTTTGTACCATAATTGGGGTTTGGACAAAAGAACGACACTTGTGGAAATTAGACTATGGGCTATTAATGGGCTTTATATTTGTTTAACTAAATGATAGTTTGTTAATGTTAATATAAAGATTTACAATTGGGCGTCCCTATAAATTACCATATACACTCAATCGGACACGATGGGCGGGGTATTTATATGTACGAATAATCGTTCATTTAACCGGACACGGGAATGGATTAATAGCCACTAGAATAATTAAAACAGGGGTGAAATTACATTCAAGGGTAATTGGTGTAATTGTTAACAAAGTAGTAAAACCTTGGTTTACACGAAGTCGATAACCTGGTGTATTCAACTTCGAATCCCCAATTAGTTGGAATATTTAACTTCGGGTATAATAATAATTTGACGAGGACACTCGCACTTTATATTTATGACTGATGGACTGTTATGGACAAAAACCAGACGGACATATTAAATAATCCAGGACAAAGGACAATTAACCCATGGGCATAAAACTAAAATCAACACGTCGAACATCATGATTACGGAAGTTTAAATAAGCATAATTCTTTTATTTCATATTTAATTTTCTTTATTTTATATTTAATTGCACTTCTAATTATCGCATTTTTATTGTTAATTTATTTTATCGCACTTTTAATTATCGTACTCTTTAATTATCGCAAGTTTATTTTATCGCACTTTTATTATTCGCAATTTCATTATTGTTATTTACTTTACGCTTTAATTTAAGTCTTTTATTTATTTAATATTTTACATTAGGTTTTAACTGCGACTAAAGTTTTAAAATCGACAAACCGGTCATTAAACGGTAAAAACCCCCTTTTTATAATAATAATATTACTTATATATATATTTGTATTTTTATAAAAGTAAACTAATATAGCGTTGAGCTTTGTTTAAAGATTTCCCTGTGGAACGAACCGGACTTACTAAAAACTACACTACTTTACGATTAGGTACACTGCCTATAAGTGTTGTAGCAAGGTTTAAGTATATCCATTCTATAAATAAATAAATATCTTGTGTAAAATTGTATCGTATTTAATAGTATTTCCTAGTAAAATATAAGCTATTTTATATACACCTCGCATAACATCAAGTATTTTTGGCGCCGCTGCCGGGGAATCTTTCTAAACGCCGGAAACACCACAAAAAAAAAAAAAAAATTTTTTTTAGCTTACTTCTATTAAAAATTCGCTTTTGTAAAAATACGTTTTAATTATTCGAAAACATAAAAAGAAAAACAAAAATATAAGTATTTTTTTTTAGATTTTGTTAAATATTTAAGTTTTATAAGTTTCTTTATTTTTATTTTAGTTTATAAAAATATAAGTTTAATTTTAATATCTTTTATTTAAAAAAAAAAAACAGAAAACAGAAAATAAAAATAAATAAATAAAGAAAAAACGCGTTGAAGATTAAATCTGTCAACTGAATTTCTGAACCCCGCGAGTCGCGGGGTTTGAAGCATTAAATACCGCAAGTCGCGGAGCTTCTCTGACACGTGAACAGAAACCCTAATCCTGCATTAATTACGGGTATTAATTAATTATTATTATTATTTAACCTTAATTATTATTATTATTATAATTAGTTTTAGTTTAATTTAAGTTTTATTTAATTTATATTTTAGTTTATTAAGTTTAATTAAATTAATAGTTTAATAAAATAAATAATATAAAAATAATATTTTTATAAAAATTGTACTTTTTACAACTTTTTGTATATTTTTATATTTTGTCCCTTTTTAATCGTTGTAGCATAACTTTTGTATTTTTAGCTCATATTTAATTTTAAACTTAGTTTTTGCTATAGTTATTTTTACTCATAGATTTTTAGGCTTTGCCGTAGAATTCCTTAAGTGCTTTTTCTTTAGACTAAGATTTAGGTGCTTTAGAATTTTGCGACGCCTTTTTAAGTTTTAGTTTTTTTTTAGTTATCTCCATTTGGGATTTAGTTTTTCCTGTAAGCTTTAATATTTTTAGACACCTTTTACTATGTATCAATTATCATTCCAATTAGTAATTTCAATTTGCGATTATAATTTTAAGTTAGTTGTAGTAATAAGGTTAGGTTAGTCAAGTATTTTTAAGTTTTTATAAGTTTCTTTTATTTTTCCGTCACCTTTTATTTTTCAACCATTTTTTCTTTTTCGACCTTTTTCGACGAATTCTTTTTCTTTCTTATTTCTCGCTATTCTAGTTTTAGGACATAGATATTTTTTCTACTTCTTATCTAAATTTCTTAAAATTACGAAAATTTATTTTAAGTGGTTAAATTAATAGACATCAAAATTTTCTGATTCGTAGTAATAGTTGGATTTGTACGTGGACCGGGTTATTGGAGCCAAACAGTCCTCAATTATATTGAGACCAAACGAATCCTGCCCCTCTGCTGCATCTTTTGGCTATTCGAAACGTGGGCAAAATCAGAAAAGTCTATTAATTAGATAACTTATTATAATTTTTCTTTCCTTTTAAAAACTAATAGGATATTCAGTGAATGCACCGAGCAAGACGTTCACCACCTTTTGTACGTTCACCACCTGTAACTAGATCAAGACATTTAGCAAATATAACCACCCTTGATTTTTCTTTAGAATCGTCATCCAGTAGACCAAGTACTTCAGTTCAAATTTCCGATAATCCATTTTTTGAACCCGACCTCACAATTGAGAATCCAGAGAATATTCAGGAACGGTTCGTAGATCCTGAACCATTAAACTTTTCTCCGGAACCACCAATCATTCAAACAGAGATTGTTGAGGAACGAACCATTAAATCAGAATCATCTAGTGATACCGATTCAACAAATTCAATTATGGAGAATCTGGAACCTCTAAGTATGGAAGACCGAATGAGAGCTAAACGCACTGGTCAAGGTCACGCAATTACTCATCCTGACATTAATGCGCCAGATTATGAAATCAAAGGACAAATTCTACACATGGTGACTAATCAATGCCAATTTAGTGGTGCGCCGAAGGAAGATCCAAATGAACATCTACGTACCTTTAATAGGATCTGCACACTATTTAAAATACGAGAAGTGGAGGATGAACAGATATATCTCATGTTATTTCCCTGGACTTTAAAGGGAGAAGCCAAAGATTGGTTGGAATCGTTACCTGAAGGGGCGATTGATACATGGGATGTTTTAGTTGACAAATTTCTTAAACAATTCTTTCCTGCATCTAAAGCCGTAAGACTTCAAGCAGAAATTGTTACGTTTACACAGAAACCAAATGAAACTCTATATGAGGCGTGGACTAGATATGGAAAGTTGTTAAGAGGATGTCCGCAACATGGTTTAGACACCTGTCAAATAGTACAAATATTCTACCAAGGATGCGACATCACTACAAGGAAAGACATAGATATAGCAGCTGGTGGTTCTATTATGAAGAAAACCGAAACTGATGCTTACAAAATTATTGATAACACTGCTTCCCACTCACATGAGTGGCACCAAGAAAAAGATATCATTAGATCATCTAAAGCAGCTAGAGCCGATTCTAGCCATGACTTAGATTCCATTTCCGCAAAGATAGATGCTGTGGAGAGACGAATGGAAAAGATGACTAAGGATATTCACTCAATACGAATTAGTTGTGAGCAGTATGGAGGACCACATTTGACAAAAGATTGTCTCAGTATTGAATTAACAATGGAACAAAGAGAGAATATTTCATACATAAACCAAAGGCATGGAAATAATTATCAGAATAATTATCAACCGCCAAGACCGATTTACAATCAAAACCAGAAATATAACCGAAATATTCCATACAACAACCAACAAGGTCCTAGCAATCAACAAGTATCCAATAATACTTACAATCAGCAAAGACCGAATTTTCAAAACAAACCACCACAACAAACCGATGATAAAAAGCCGAATTTAGAAGATATGATGACAAAGCTAGTTGAAACTCAAACGCAGTTTTTCACATCTCAAAAACAAACTAATGAACAAAATGCTCAAGCATTTAAAAATCAACAAGCTTCTATTCAAAATCTGGAACAAGAAGTAAGTAACCTAGCAAGGTTAATAGGTGAAAGAAAACCGGGAAGTCTACCTAGTGATACAAACGCTAACCCCCGGAATGAAACAGCTAAAGCCATTACCACAAGAAGTGGTACAACACTTAAACCACCTGAAATACCTGTAACTTCTGATGAAACCATTCCTACTCCACAAGAACCACAACCTGATCAAGATAAGGAAAAAGAACCGGTAGTTGAAAAGGTTAATGAAGATAACACAGTTAAGGATAAACCTTATGTTAAACCATACCAACCACCACTTCCTTACCCGAGTAAAATGAAGAAAGAGAAACTTGAAGCCGAGCAATCCAAATTTTTGGATATGTTTAAACAGATAAATGTAAATCTTCCTTTCATTGATGTGATTTCAGGAATGCCAAGATATGCTAAATTCTTGAAAGATCTAATCTCAAATAGAAAGAAAATGGAAGAACTCTCGGCTGTTACTATGAATGCTAATTGTTCAGCAGTGCTGTTGAATAAGATACCAGAAAAACTATCTGATCCAGGAAGTTTCACAATTCCATGTTTTCTGAGTAGTCTTAGTTCAATAGAAGCATTGGCAGACTTAGGTGCTAGTATAAATCTAATGCCGTATTCACTATACGCTAAACTAGACCTTGGAGAATTGAAACCAACCAGAATAAGCATACAACTAGCCGATAGATCAATAAAATATCCTAGAGGGATAATGGAGAACATGCTAGTTAAAGTTGGTACTTTAGTATTTCCAGTAGATTTTGTTGTTTTGGACATGGAAGAAGATTCTCAAGTTCCTCTCATATTAGGAAGACCATTCTTAAACACGGCTAAAGCAATGATAGACGTGTTCGGTAAGAAACTGACCCTAAGTATAGAGGATGAGAGTGTTACCTTTTCAGTTGATAGAGCAATGCAACAACCACAATCTGCAGATGATACATGTTATTATATTCAAACTATAGATGCACATGCAGAATTATTAGAAGAATTTCCAGAATTACAAGGAACAGGAGAATGTTCTTTAGGAGAAGGTAATGAACCAATTGATGAAGCTGAAATGTTAGCTACGCTTATAGCTAATGGATATGAACCAACAACAGAAGAAATTCAAATGCTAAAAGAAGAAGACAGATATCGATATAAATCATCGATAGAAGAACCTTCGAAATTAGAGTTAAAGCCACTTCCAAACCATTTGGAATACGCTTATTTACATGGTGAATCTGAATTACCTGTAATAATATCATCTTCTCTTACTGAAAATGAGAAATCACAACTCATTTCTGTGTTGAAAGCTCATAAACCAGCCATTGCATGGAAGATTCATGATATTAAAGGAATAAGTCCTTCGTATTGCACACATAAAATCCTTATGGAAGAAGGTCATAAAACGTATGTGCAACGCCAACGAAGACTAAATCCTAATATGCAAGATGTAGTTAAGAAAGAGATTATTAAACTGCTAGATGCAGGTTTGATATATCCAATTTCTGATAGTCCATGGGTAAGCCCAGTTCAATGCGTACCTAAGAAGGGTGGCATGACTGTCATTACAAATGAGAAAAATGAGCTTATTCCTACTAGGACTGTAACAGGATGGCGTGTATGTATTGATTATAGAAAATTAAATGACGCCACCAGAAAAGATCACTTTCCCTTACCTTTCATAGATCAAATGTTGGAAAGATTAGCCGGAAATAGTTACTATTGTTTTCTAGATGGATTTTCCGGATATTTTCAAATTCCAATAGCACCCGAAGACCAAGAGAAAACCACATTCACGTGCCCTTATGGTACTTTTGCTTACAAACGCATGCCATTTGGACTTTGTAACGCCCCTGCAACCTTTCAAAGGTGTATGATGGCGATTTTTCACGACATGATAGTAGAATGCATGGAAGTATTCATGGATGACTTTTCAGTCTTGGGTGATACATTTAAATCATGTCTAGTTAATCTGGAACGAATGTTAATTAGATGCGAACAATCAAATCTAGTACTTAATTGGGAGAAATGCCATTTCATGGTTAAAGAAGGCATCGTTCTTGGACATAAAATTTCAAAAGAAGGAATTGAAGTGGATAGAGCTAAAGTAGATGTAATTGCTAAACTTCCACATCCCACAAATGTTAGAGGAGTTAGGAGTTTTCTAGGGCATGCCGGTTTTTACCGACGTTTCATAAAATATTTTTCTAAAATTGCCACTCCTATGAATAAACTCCTAGAAAAGGATGCGCCATTCATCTTTTCAGATGAGTGTATCAAATCTTTTAATATTCTTAAAGAGAAACTCACTAATGCACCAATCATGATAACACCAAATTGGAATCTACCATTTGAACTAATGTGCGATGCAAGTGATTTTGCAATGGGAGCCGTTTTAGGACAAAGGATTGAAAAACGATTTCAACCTATATATTATGCTAGTAAGACATTACAAGGAGCACAAACAAACTATACAACTACTGAAAAAGAACTCCTTGCTATTGTCTTTGCTTTTGACAAATTTCGATCATATCTCGTTCTAGCAAAAACGGTGGTCTATACCGACCATTCTGCTCTTAGATACCTATTTTCAAAACAAGATGCTAAACCAAGATTAATCCGTTGGATCTTACTCTTACAAGAGTTTGATATTGAAATCCGAGATAAAAGAGGAGCAGAAAATCTCGCCGCTGATCATCTTTCTCGTCTTGAAAATCCCGAATTAGAAGTTCTAAATGAATCAGCCATACAAGACAACTTTCCTGATGAATATCTATTGAAGATAGATTATAAAGAAATCCCATGGTTTGCAGACTATGCAAACTACTTAGTTTGTGGATTCCTTGAAAAAGGATTATCGTACCAAAGACGAAAGAAATTCTTCAGTGATATAAAACACTATTTCTGGGAAGATCCACATTTGTTTAAAAGTTGTCCCGATGGAATAATACGCCGATGTGTATTTGGAGATGAAGCTAGTAAAATATTAAACCATTGTCACACAGGACCAACAGGAGGGCATTATGGGCCTCAACTAACAGCAAGAAAAGTTTATGAAGCTGGATTCTATTGGCCTACAATTTACAAAGACGCACACCTTCTTTGCAAATCCTGTGATGCATGTCAAAGGGCCGGAAAAATAAGTCAACATGATGAAATGCCACAAAATGTCATCCAAGTATGTGAAGTATTTGACATTTGGGGTATTGACTTTATGGGTCCATTTCCAAAATCTCATAATAATCTATATATACTCGTAGCCATTGATTATGTATCTAAATGGGCGGAAGCACAAGCTCTCCCAACTAACGATGCACGAGTTGTAGTCAACTTTTTAAAACGTCTTTTTGCAAGGTTTGGAACACCGAAAGCTTTAATAAGTGATCGGGGTACTCATTTCTGTAATAATCAACTTGAGAAAGTTCTTAAAAGATATGGAGTAACTCATAAAATCTCCACCGCATATCATCCACAAACAAGTGGACAAGTTGAAAATACCAACCTAGCTTTAAAACGTATTCTAGAGAAAACCGTAGGATCAAATCCGAAGGAATGGTCCATTAAATTGGAGGATGCACTCTGGGCTTTTAGAACAGCCTACAAAACTCCAATTGGAACCACACCTTTTAGACTTGTTTATGGAAAAGCATGTCATCTTCCAGTAGAAATTGAACACAAAGCATTTTGGGCTTTGAAAACATGTAATCTTGATTTACATGAAGCTGGACGTCTACGATTAAGTCAACTAAACGAATTAGAAGAATTAAGACATGAAGCATACGAAAATTCGTTAATCTATAAAGAAAGAACGAAGAAATGGCATGATAAAAGAATCAGAAGTTCAAAAGAATTTAAAGAAGGAGACAGAGTTCTTCTTTTCAATTCACGATTCAAGCTATTTCCTGGAAAATTGAAATCAAGATGGTCTGGACCATTCATAGTCAAAAGAGTTTTCCCATACGGAACGATAGAATTAATAAATTCACATGGGATTGAATTTAAAGTTAATGGTCACAGAGTTAAACATTACATACATGGTCCGATGGAAGTCGACAACGAAGTTAATCACAATTTCGACACCACAGCTAACTAAGTGTGGGGAGAATCAAGTCTTTAAAGGATAATATGTATTTCTGTTAGAGTTAGATTGTCTGTTTTCGTGTAGTTCTCGAAAATGGAACCCGAATGGTCTTTCCCTAGCAGACCCTAAAGAACTAGTCTTCTCCCCCCATTCTGAATTTTTATTTTTTTAGGTTTTTACAAAATGAAGACTGCCTGTGAACTAAACCATGGTCTAATGCTACACGCTTTGATCACTAAAAGAAATAATGACATACTACCGAGTGAATTAGTATCAGTAATCAGAGAAAGAATGGACGGAGTTAGAAAAGAATCTAGATGCGAAGATAATAAGTTACAATTTGGTAAAGGAAAATCAAAATCCGCAGCGAAAAGAAGAGCACGACACCTAGAACGATGTCACAAATGCGGAAAATGGTCACATGGAGGTAAATGTTCAAATAATCAAACCTATTCAAATACCGAATTTGTTACTTTATGCAGAGACGGACCGTTCATATGTTTAGAAGAAAAGACACTGAATGCTCGAGGTTACGCCTATGTAGCCATGGAAAACCAATTAAACCGACTATCTTATGAATGGGATAGATCATATAACTAAGAAATCTATTTCACAGGTTTGTCTGTACAGTTTTTATTTTTATTTTTATTTTTAACCTTTTGATAATAAACGCTATTTTGTTCGCTAAAAAGTATTAAATTGGTATTGAATAAAATTAGGTTTGGCGACCGAAATTATTGATATCATTCAAAAATTTATTACATCACTGCGAAATTTAACGTTTATTCTTAAGGTATAAATATCTTTAATCAATCAACCAAAAATATTTCAAAAATTCGTCATGAGTTAAATTAGGTCTTGGAACCGAAATTACTTTACCGAAAAGAGGGGCGTATATTTTTGATAATATTTGATTGATTAAAGTGGGATAAAAAGACAAAAAGATTTTTAAATTTATTTTTACCATGTTTTTAAAATTAATATTTAAATCTTAAATTAATATTGTAAACTTTGTAAAAAACAATATATTTAAAATTGTAAATATTTGAAAAATTAATATAAGTTTGGTATGAATTTATAATATGAATTTTTAAATTAAGTTTGGTGTGAATTTTTAAAATATAAATTTTTAATTTTATGCATTTCAAATTTTAAGTTTGGTGTGAATTTTTAATAATAATTTTGAATTTTATATTTAAGTTGTGTGAATTTAAAAACAAAAATTTACTTTATCTCATTAAGTTAAGAATATGATTTTTAAAATTCGTCGTAAGTTGAAGACTAGGTCTTTGAACCGAAATTGCTTTACCCGAGGGAGGGACGAGAATTTTTATTATCATTATTTTTAACCTTATTGAATTAGAGTATGCCAAAAACATTGAAAAAACCCAAAAATCTTAGCTTTTAAAACAATCGCTACAAAAAGAAAAATTTTAAAATTTTGTCGAGGGACGGACTAGGACATCGATCCGAAACGACCTCGTCCTAAATAACAAGGGAAACAAAATTTTAAAATTAAGTACTTAATTGTTTCAAAAGTTAATGATTATATAAAAAAAAAAAAACCTCCGCGAGTCGCGGAGTTTGGAGAGTAAATCCCCGCGAGTCGCGGAGGAGCCGGATTACAGAAAAAAAATATATAAGAGCTGCAAACTGATCAGTTTCATACTCCTCAACCCAAAAATACAGCTCGAAAAACTGCACCCGAAAAACACGAAAAAAAACCCCAAAATCACAATTTTTAAACGTTAATCACCAAATCTTTTGCTAAAATCATGTTGAGAAGGATGCTATCTAAGAATTACTCAAGAAAAACGGTAAATTTCTACACCTAAACAACATTTAATTCGAAATTTGATGTTCTTGAGCTATTTTTTCCCCAATTTGATTTTGATGCTTTTTAGTGTAATTAGGCTTAAATTGTTTATGTATTATGCTTGTATAACCTAGATTGATGCTGTTTAACATGATTAGAAGCCTTAAACTTCAAATTTTGAATAATCTAGGGTTTGTGTTCTTGAGCAAATTTGGGTCTTTTTGATATAAACAGGTTATGGCCGATTTTTGTCATGAATTGTTGCTAAATTGAGTAGTGTAACATGTCTAGGTAGTTAAATGATCCAAACTTTGAGCCTAAACATGATTTTGAGAATTAAAGTGGACTTTTTCAAGTCTAAAATTCATGAACTTGATTTTTGAAAGATAATGCCATTTGAGACTTGTTTAATTGCTAGTAATGATTATTTTGACATGTTATTTGAGTTGAATGCTTATGAACTTGGCAAACATTTTCGTATATGCTTATTTGAAAAAGTGTAGATTTGATAAAAATGTGAAAATGAGCTTAAGTTTGATATAAATTGATAATGTCATTATAATTATTTTGATTGATGATTTTGCTGACACTAATGCATATTTGGATGCACAAAAATTGTGTTTGATGTGTTTTGCAGAATGAAAGGGGTGAATCTTCATCCCAAGCCCGCAATGCTCCTGCTGAGAATTTGGAACAACAGGAGGTGGATAACTACTACAAGCAGGAGATACCTCATCCAGTCATGACCTTTTCCGATATGCACTTGGAAGAGTTGCACCCGAACCTGAGATTTGACAGACTTTGGATAGATTATCCAAAATATCAACGGGGTTTGCATACTCTTCATTCTAAGGTTGTTGAGGTACCGAGGGTCATAGAATGGGGACCCTTAGAAGCTGTAGAATTGGCCGGGCCAATTAGGGAATTACTTGTACAGAGGTATGGTAATTCTTCTTTTAATGACTGGGTACATTTATTCACCATACGTAGACCTGTATATAAAGTATGGTGTGAAGAATTGTTATGTAGTATAGAGTTGAATGATCGGGTAGCTAGTTTAACCGATCGTTCTTTTATTAGATTTTTGTTAGGCGGTTCGATGCGCCACATGTCTTTACTGGACATGGCTCAGGCTTTACGTATATCTACGCCTGAGGAGTTAGCGTCTGCCGATTGTAGAGGATTGATACTAAACGGTAGAAAGATAGATGAAAATTTTGATACACACGGTGTGTGGAGTCAAATGACAAGCCATCACCGTTTCAAAGGGGGAAATTACTCTTATTTGGATATAGATAGAGCCGAATTAAGAGTAATACATAGGTTTTTAGCTAATTCGATTACACAAAGGGGTAAAAACAAAGAAAAGGTAAATGAACAAGATTTGTTTTACCATATGTGTATTCGAGACCCACAAAGCGCTGTAAGTATACCATATTGTGTGGGTTATTATTTATCAGCTATGGTTCGGGGGATGCGACCACATAGCATAATAGGAGGTGGTATTTTTATTACTTTGATTGGTGAATATCTCGGTGTGGATATAAGTCGGGGGGGATTATTACTAGAAGAGCCGGAACCCCGCGATACTATAGGTTTAAATGTATACCATGGTGCGAAAGTTTTGAAGAGGTGAAATAACGCCGCAGTACGATACCATGGTAGACATCCACAGGTGGAGAGAAACCAGCAGCAAGGTAATGTAGGAGGGGGGAATGAGATGCAAGAAATGCATAGGTTTATAGCTTCTCAGGAATACGAAAATGCTAGACAGAGAGCATTTGAAGATTGGCAAGTTCATCAGAACCAAATCATAGCTCATTGCCAACATATAGGTAGAAACTATATTCCTACACCGAAACCCATCTTCCCTCCTTGGTCTATAGAGATGCAGCCACCATATCCTACGTATGACCCTGCCGAAGCATTCTATAGCACTTATGGTTATGCCTGGAACCCCTATTGGTACCAATATCATCCTTAGTTTACTTATTTTTATTTTTATTTTGTAATTTGTAATTATTGATACGTTTAATACTTTTGTTAATATTGTAATCATTTTTATAATTATCTAACTTTTATTCTTAGATTTTAATAATTTTTGAATGTGGGGTAATATACCAAACTTCAAAAATATGTATATATGTTTGCAGTTTATCTTATGTACACAACAGGGTAAAATAACGCATTTTCAAAGACTGACATTAAGTTCAGCAAAAGCAACTAATTTTGACGACAAGATGCAAAATATATGTGAAATAACAACAAGACGGAATGAACAAATGACGTGCACCATTTATCATTCAGCAAACAAACACCAATATATTTGGAAACTTTGGTAAAATTTAATCATTTTCACACAAATCACCCTCAATAATTTAAATTGTTACTGATTTCTTGCAAATGAGGGCATTGCAAGATCTTAAGTGTGGGAAGGGGTTAAATTCTTTCGGATTTTAAAATTTTTTTTACTTTATACACTTGGTTACCATTAAAAATACTAGTAAAGCAGTAGTTGTATTAGAATCTAGTGCTCTCTGATAAAAAAAAGAACAGCCCTAGTCTTATATACTGACTACCCAATTCTAGTAAAAAATTTTTCAAAATTTTCAATTAAATGAACTCAAAATCATGTTTATACATATTTATGAACGATAAAACTAGGTTTTAATACCGAAATTATTGTTACCTCGGAAAGGACATAAATTGAGAAACAAACCAAAATGTTAAAATTCATTTAAAATGGAATAGAGGACGATAAAAAGGAAAATAAAAGCCAAGTGTGGGAAAATTTACCAAGTTATCTTAAACATATGTCACATATATCTGTAACAAATAACTGAAAATACTTTTGCTTTGGACTAAACTAAACTGTTTTTACCCGATGAAAGAAAAGAAGAGATGGATCTACATGATGAATCAATTCCATCATTAAAAGGAAGTAAAGTCTTCTGAAAAAGACACGCGCTTCTTGATTTAGGTCATGAAGTTGTCGTCCAGACCAGCTGTAGGTTGACGAAAAATCTAGAAAAGTCATCACTAAAATCAGCAGGAAATCCACGGACCTCAGCATTAAACAGGGTCGCCAAGTGGTCAGATTTATCCTAACCATGAGAAGGATTTATCTTGTAAAATGGGGGGGCACCATGCAATTTAGCTGGATAAGACTAATGAATCAGATCCCCAGAAAGGATAATCTTCTTAAAGATTAAAAATCAGCTTTTAAGACTGATATTACTCAATCCTAGAGATTGACCTTAAAGATTGAGAATTACAAACTCATGGAATTCAATGATATCTAAACTCGAGCTTGAACGAGAAAATATTTTGATCAAAATTACAAACCAATTTGTTTTCTGAAAACCCTATTTTCAATGCGTTCATTACCATTGAACGTAAAATCCTAGGAATTCACCTGGAATTCATTAGGTTACCTGAACTAAATCAGATGTCAACTGTAAGAACGGTGGTTGCATAGCATGGTCGAAGACAGGACCTTGTGCCAGACCGAAAAATTATAAGGGTGAGCTTTACTATTGCTCCTACCAAGGATAGTAATTGCGTCCGACACGTTATAGACCATAATCAAAAGCATGTCACGGGACATTGCCTTAACAGTTGCTTGTTCAGCGCTTTCCTTTACAACCGGATGGTAGTTTGCCGAAAGGTAATATACGGAACAAGTAAACTGGACGTGTTGCTTTCCTAATACAAGGTTAGCAAGTGGGTAACACAAAACCATAAGTGTTGAGCTAAAATTTTCAAATCTGAAACCCACCAAACCCACAAAATTATTTTGCAAACACCGGTAAAGGGTTATCCCGGAAAACTTATCTAGGGTAAAAACTAGATTTAATTTTCAAAAGATCAAATGTTTTCATAAAGATCCAATTTCCTTAATGGATCTAAATTTTTATAGTCATGTGGGACTGTAAACCATATCGTTACTACCATTGTTTATACCGCCGTATAGAAATCACTGATGTACAAAGTGTGAAGAATAAAGAAGTGATTCTAGTATTTCAAGACGATATTGCTTGAGGACAAGCAACGCTCAAGTGTGGGAATATTTGATAATGCTAAAAACGAACATATATTTCATAGCATTATTCCTCAAGAAAGACAAGCTTTTAGTTGCAATTGTTCTATTTACAAGTGATATTCGTTTAAATAATAAAAGGTGAAGACAAAAGACAGATTCGACGAATTGAAGACGCAAACGACCAAAAAGCTCAAAAGTACAAAAGACAATCAAAAAGGTTCCAATTATTGATAAGAAACGTCTCGAAATTACAAGAGTACAAGATTAAAAACGCAAAGTACAAGATATTAAATTGTACGCAAGGACGTTCGAAAATCCGGAACCGGGACCAGAGTCAACTCTCAACACTCGACGCAACGGACTAAAAATTACAAGTTAACTATGTATATAAATATTATATAATATATAATTAATTATATTAATTATATATATATTATATTTATAAATAAAAACCGTCGGCAGAGAAAGACTCCAAAGTGTGAGCTGTATTTTCATTCTCCGCGACTCGCGGAGTTTGAAGGCCAAAAGGGCCGCGAGTCGCGGAGCCCCAATTTCAGAAACTTCCTATAAAAGCAAACGAATTCTGATCGAAAAAACCACCAAATATATCCATCTCTCTATCTATATCGTATATATTTATATTTATATTTTAATTTTAATTTTAATTTTAATTATAATTCTAATAATAAGGGTATGTTAGCGAATGTTGTAAGGGTGTAAGTCGAAATTCTGTCCGTGTAACGCTACGCTATTTTTAATCATTGTAAGTTATGTTCAACCTTTTTACATTAATGTCTCGTAGCTAAGTTATTATTATGCTTATTTAAAACGAAGTAATCATGATGTTGGGCTAATTACTAAAATTGGGTAATTGGGCTTTGTACCATAATTGGGGTTTGGACAAAAGAACGACACTTGTGGAAATTAGACTATGGGCTATTAATGGGCTTTATATTTGTTTAACTAAATGATAGTTTGTTAATGTTAATATAAAGATTTACAATTGGGCGTCCCTATAAATTACCATATACACTCAATCGGACACGATGGGCGGGGTATTTATATGTACGAATAATCGTTCATTTAACCGGACACGGGAATGGATTAATAGCCACTAGAATAATTAAAACAGGGGTGAAATTACATTCAAGGGTAATTGGTGTAATTGTTAACAAAGTAGTAAAACCTTGGTTTACACGCAGTCGATAACCTGGTGTATTCATTAAACAAAGTATTAAAACCTTGTTACAATTCGAATCCCCAATTAGTTGGAATATTTAACTTCGGGTATAATAATAATTTGACGAGGACACTTGCACTTTATATTTATGACTGATGGACTGTTATGGACAAAAACCAGACGGACATATTAAATAATCCAGGACAAAGGACAATTAACCCATGGGCATAAAACTAAAATCAACACGTCGAACATCATGATTACGGAAGTTTAAATAAGCATAATTCTTTTATTTCATATTTAATTTTCTTTATTTTATATTTAATTGCACTTCTAATTATCGCATTTTTATTGTTAATTTATTTTATTGCACTTTTAATTATCGTACTCTTTAATTATCGCAAGTTTATTTTATCGCACTTTTATTATTCGCAATTTCATTATTGTTATTTACTTTACGCTTTAATTTAAGTCTTTTATTTATTTAATATTTTACATTAGGTTTTAACTGCGACTAAAGTTTTAAAATCGACAAACCGGTCATTAAACGGTAAAAACCCCCTTTTTATAATAATAATATTACTTATATATATATTTGTATTTTTATAAAAGTAAACTAATATAGCGTTGAGCTTTGTTTAAATATTTCCCTGTGGAACGAACCGGACTTACTAAAAACTACACTACTTTACGATTAGGTACACTGCCTATAAGTGTTGTAGCAAGGTTTAAGTATATCCATTCTATAAATAAATAAATATCTTGTGTAAAATTGTATCGTATTTAATAGTATTTCCTAGTAAAATATAAGCTATTTTATATACACCTCGCATAACATCATTCGTTCACTTTGCCCGTCAGTCTGAGGGTGATAAGCAGTACTCATGTCAAGATGAGTTCCCATGGCTTCTTGCAAAGAACGCCAAAATCTAGAAGCAAAACGGGGATCGCGATCGGAGATGATCGATAAAGGTACACCGTGTCGTGATACAACCTCCTTAATGTATAATTGAGCAAGTCTTTCCATCGTATCAGTTTCCTTCATCGCTAGAAAGTGTGCAGATTTGGTAAGGCGGTCAACAATAACCCAAATGGTATCATATCCGCCCACCGTCTTCGGCAGCTTAGTAATGAAATCCATTGTTATCCGTTCCCACTTCCATTGTGGGATTTCTGGTTGTTGAAGTAAACCAGAAGGTCTCTGATTCTCGGCTTTAAGCTTCGAGCAAGTCAAACACTTACCAACATAAGTCGCAACATCCTTCTTAAGATTTGGCCACCAATACTGTTCTTTAAGGTCATGGTACATTTTGCCCGCTCCAGGATGAATCGAATATCTCGATTTGTGTGCTTCATCAAGTATAAGGTTCCGTAGATCTCCATAACAAGCTACCCAAATTCTTCCGGCATAACATCGGAGTCCAGACTCCCTAACCTCGAATCGAGAGACAAGTATGTTCAAATGTTCATGAGATATATTCTCCTCCTTGAGAGCCTCATCTTGGGATACTCTGATCTGGCTGTTGAGGTTCGAATGGATGGTGATGTTCAGTGCCCGAACATGAAGAGGTGCCGTCCTCTCCTTTCGGCTTAAAGCGTCAGCTACAACATTGACCTTGCCAGGGTGATAACGGAGTTCACAATCGTAGTTGTTGAGCATCTCGATCCATCGACACTGTCTCATATTCAGTTGCTTCTGATTAAAGATGTGCTGGAGACTCTTGTGATCGGTGAAGATAGTACTCTTAGTTCCATACAAATAATGTCTCCACAATTTGAGTGCAAATACAACGGCTCCAAGTTCAAGATCATGCGTAGTGTAGTTCCGCTCGTGAATCTTCAATTGTCGGGAGGCGTAAGTGATAACCTTCGATCGTTGCATCAGTACACAACTAAAACCACTCTTCGATGCATCACAATAAACAACAAAGTCATCACTGCCCTCAGGAAGTGATAGGATAGGTGCTGCGGTTAACTTCTTCTTCAAAGTTTGGAATGCTGATTCATGTGCGGGTTCCCAAATGAACTTCTTGCCCTTGTGAGTCAGCGCGGTCAAAGGACGCGCAATAAGAGAAAATCCTTCGATGAATCTTCGGTAATAACCGGCGAGACCTAGGAATTGGCGAATGTGAGTTGGAGTAGTGGGGGTCTCCCACTTGCTGATGGCTTCAATCTTGGCGGGATCAACTTTGATACCCTGGTCGCTCACAACATGACCCAGAAACTGGACTTCCTTTAATCAAAATTCACACTTGGAGAATTTGGCGTAAAGTTGCTCTTGTCTCAAGAGTTCAAGTACTAGTCGGAGGTGTTGCTCATGTTCTTCTTCGCTCTTAGAGTAGATGAGGATATCATCTATGAAGACGATAACAAACTTGTCCAGGTACGGCTTGCAGACACGATTCATGAGGTCCATGAACACGGCAGGTGCATTTGTTAAACCGAATGGCATCACGAGAAACTCATAATGACCATAACGAGTCCTGAATGCAGTTTTCATTACATCGCTTTCCTTCACCCTCAACTGGTGATAACCGGATCGCAAATCGATCTTTGAGTAGACACTCGATCCTTGTAGTTGATCAAAAAGATCGTCAATTCGTGGAAGAGGATACCGATTCTTGATTGTCAATTTGTTGAGTTCACGGTAGTCGATACACATACGGAAGGATCCATCCTTCTTCTTCACAAACAACACAGGTGCACCCCAAGGCGAGAAACTTGGTTGGATAAATCCTCGGTCAAATAGTTCTTGTAGTTGACTCTGTAATTCTTGCATCTCGGAAGGTGCGAGTCTATAAGGTGCGCGAGCTACAGGTGCAGCTCCTGGCACTAAGTCAATCTGAAACTCTACGGCTCTCTGCGGCGGCAATCCAGGTAATTCCTCTGGGAAGACATCAAAAAATTCGTTCACAATTCGAACGTCGTTCACGCTCTTCACCTCAGTTTCTATCGCTTTCACATGTGCTAGGACAGCAAAACGTCCCTTCCTCATAATCTTTTGCGCTTTCACGCAACTAATGAGGTTCAACTTTGAGGTACATCTCTCTCCATAGATAACCAGTGGTTTGCCATCTCCTTGTGGTATGCGAAGTGCTTTATCTCCAAAAATAATATCGGCTCTTATCTTGCTCAACCAATCCATACCAACGATCACGTCAAAGCTTCCCAGTTTGATAGGTATCAAATTAATTTCGAAATCTGCACCAGCTATGTTGATAATAGCTCCACGACTAATATGGTCAACTTTTTCAAGTTTTCCATTGGCGACCTCGACAAGCATACTCTCTTTTAACGGGACTAATGACCAATTGATCTTATCGCAAAAATGTCTACATACATAACTCCTATCCGCACCAGTATCAAACAAGACATAAGCTAAAAGATTGTTGATTGTGAATATACCTGTCACCAAGTCGGGGTTTTCGCGTGCGTCCCTTGCATTAACATTGAAAGCTCTAGCGCGGGGTGGTCCGCCATCTTTTCGCTTATTTGGACACGCATTTCTGAAATGGCCCGTCTTCCCGCATTCGTAGCCCTTCTTCGGCCCATTGGTGTTCGGCTTCCCATTCAAAGTGGTGACCTTGCAGTCTTTCCCAACATGCCTAGTCCGTTGGCACTTCTCGCAGACAACATTGCAATACCCAGTGTGGTGTTTGTAACACCGCTTGCATTGAGGTAGGGTTCCCTTGTAGTTCGGGTTGGAGTTGGTGTTGTTGTTGGGGTTGGGGTTTCCACCGTTGTTGTTTCCTCTGAAACCCTCATGTCGTTTCGCCGGGTTCTGTTCATAGTTTCTTCCCCTGTTGTTGTTGTTGTTGTTGTTGTTGTGGTTATCCCATTTGCGCTTCTCACTAGTACGCGCTTCAGACTTAGTTTTCTTCGGTTCATCGATGGTTATTTTATTCATCAAAGTATGCGCCATGCGCATCGCTTCGGGAACATTCGGTGGTTTGGATGAGGTGATGTTTCCCTTAATGCTCTTAGGGAGTCCCCAAAAGTACCTTTCCATTTGCTTGAATTCCGGGGTAACCATTGTCGGGCACATCAAGGCTAGTTCCAAAAATCTCCTGTTGTAACCATCAAGATCGTTCCCAACGGCCTTTAACTGCATGAATTCCATTTCCATCTTTTGGATTTCGGTTCTCGGACAATACTCCTCAATCATGGCACACTTAAATTCTCCCCATGGTGTAGCATACGCCTCATCAATGCCTTGTGCTTGTGCCATTGTGTTCCACCACGTGAGCGCGCCGTCAGACAGCGTGCAAGAAGCAAATTTGGTTTTGCTGTCCTCTGAACAGTTGCTAACTCAGAATACTGATTCAAGTTTCTCGAACCATCTGGTGAGACCAACTGGTCCCTCGGTTCCACTGAAGTTATGTGGTTTGCAGCTCTGGAATTCCTTGTAAGTACACCCATTTCGAATGGGTGGGATAACCGCTGGTGGTGTCGGTGGAGCTTGGAGGTTTCTTTCTGCTAAAGCTGCGGCTACACGTTCTTGGATCATCTCTTCAATTTGAGCAGCAGTAGGTGTGGATCGACCGTTAGCCATGGTGTTCTATACAAACATTTTGACTCAAGTCAAAATCCAGCATTCAATATATAATAATATAGAATATAACAACCAACATGTAAACAGCACAACACATGTTAATTAAGTAACGTAAGTTGATACAAGTACCGCAAAACACCATACAGTAACGTAAGTAGAACACTTGTGCAAAAAGTACCATCACAAAGTTTCCATTCATTAATAATAATAAGTTTCATACATCTGAATAAGTTCGAAAAATACATAAGTGAAATAAGAAACTACAACTAGATTACACCATGAAATCTAATACAAAAGGTCCTACGGTGGAGGTGGGTGTAGGATGTCTAAAACCTGAGCCAACTACTCCTCGAGCTCAGTAACCCGAGCTCGGAGGATTCCTACCTCCTTTGTCAATTCCTCGACAGTGGGAGATGGTGGGGTAGGCGGTGCTGGTGGTGCAGGTGGGGCCGGTGGAGCGGATGGTGCAGGTGGAGCGGGTGATGCTGGTGGAGCGGGTGGTGCAGACCGCACGAAGCGGGGTGCAGATGTCCCGGCTCCAGAAATAGTCAGCACGTAACGAGGTGCCTTACGTATGAGTGGGTCGGCAGGGTACGGCACAAGCCGCTTACGGGCAGTAACCCTCCGATGCCGACCAAAAGCGTCAGTGAAAGCACGACCTCCATTCACCCCTGGAATGACGGTACCATCAGGACGGTACCGCTTCTTCGGCGGGGTAGAGGGTGGCTGAATAGGTATATCAGCAGGGTCCTCACCATCACTGGAGTCGTCTGAGGAAGAGTCATCTGATGAAGAATCGGCGGATGATGAGTCATCCGAATCATGTGGTGGTGACACGGGTGGCTGAACTGGAAGTTCGAAGGCAGCCAACATCTCTCTGTGTCTGAATGGCGGAATCGGCACTAAACGTCCATCTGGAGCGCGTCAGCACGGCATGCGCATAAGGTTACGGAATGGCCCTTCCCCGAACTCCGCGGGGATAACAACTCCACCGATGCGGGGCTGTGTCTCCGAGGATCCCTGAGCAGACGGAGCTGGAATCTCCGCAGGGTCCACGTGTCCGTCAATAGTAGCCACTGGTGCAGGCGGCTGGCTGCTAGTCCCGGAAGATGAAGCGCCGGGGTCACTCGTGCATATCGGGATCGGTGGATCGGCAACGGTGGTAGGTGGAGTAGCTGAAGAGTCTAAACTGCCCAAAACGATAGCAGGTGTTACATCCGACATCTGAACAAGGAAAAATAAATTTTCCATGTCAGTAAGTCATAAAGCAAGCACGTATTAGGCCAACAGCTTAAATCATGTATAACAATAAGTAGCATGGCAATAATAACGAATCGTACGGAAGTAGCATGCAATCGAAAGCAAGTAATATCATACAGTAATGAAATCATGTAGTAGCATATGGCATATAACAGTAAAAGTAAGCAGCAACATGCAGTAAGTTCAGCGGAAACAAGTAAACTAGCAAGTTGTAGATTAGTCCTATTAGTGAATCCTACTCGGGTCGATCTTAGACTCACTAATGCAACCTAATTCCCTACAACCTGGATCTGATACCAAATGTGATGCCCCGTACAAAACCATCGTGTACGAATCATCAACAACAGGATCATTACAAGGTTAAGTACTACATGCTGTAATAAAAGAAGTTGCATTCACGATAAAAAGGTGATGTCATAACCGACATCAAATGTTTTACAATCCAAAAGCATGCTTCGCTAAGTAGAAGCAAATAATAAGTGTATGTGACCACAATTCTCATTACAAGTCATAGTTCAAAAGTACTAAAGTTTGAATGCAAGGTAAAGTAGTTCATGCGATGACAACTCTAAGCAGCGGGTGTCTACAGCACGACTAGTACACAGCGGAAGCTAACCTCAAGCACCTGAGAAAAACATGCTTAAAAACGTCAACACAAAGGTTGGTGAGCTATAGTTTAAGTATAACAGTAAGTAAGGTAGGCCACGAGATTTCAGTACTACAAAGAGCGTTTCAAAATAGTATGATAAAGTATATGTTAACCGTGGGCACTTGGTAACTAACTTAACGTTTATACCCCCTGAAAGTACACTTGGCAAGTGCGTATGTCTACGAAGTATTAAACACTCGTTAAATGCTAGCGCGACTAGCCCGAGTGGGGATGTCAAACCCTATGGATCCATATCTAAGATTCGCGTTCACGGTTCAAAAACCAATGATTAAACGTTACCGAGCTAAAGGGAATGTTTATGCCGTTGTATAACCCACACATATATAAGTTTAAGTACTCGTGCCTAGTATGTAAAACATAAAATCCGCATGTATTCTCAGTTCCCAAAATAAGTTAAAGTAAAAAGGGAATGCTATAACTCACAATGATAAAGTAGCGGTAAAAGTCGAGTCGAGAAAAGTGTGCAAGTAATCGGTCCGAAAGTCCTCAACCTAAGTCAAATAGTACTAAGTCAGTAAATTGTCTTAATAGGTTTAAATGTATGTAAATAAGGTCTTAAGGGTCATCATCATTCATCATTTAACAAAAGGTGTAAAGTAAGTTTCGTTCAAGTAAAGAGTTTTAAACAAAGGCTGAGTTCGGTATGTCACCACGACCTCTACCCTTACTGAATTAAGGTGAGACCAGTGGCCATGGCTCAGTATATGAGTCCTTTAAGTGTGGTAAAATTTACAGAAGCAAACTCGTCTTCATTTGACCGTGGTGACGGTCTAAGTGCGAGTAGGTCAGAAATTTCTGCACAACGTTAAAAGGACATAGTGACGATCGGAGGGCCATAAATCCTAAACCGTAACTCGGATTAAGACGAGTCCTATATGAAAAGTTATCTATTCGAAAAGATCTATCTGAAAATCATGGTTACAGTAGCCCAGGTTTAGTGGTCTGTTACAGAAACAGCACAACAGTAGGTAGAGGATAGAAAGCAGTAAAATAACGGGTTCCGGTGAGTTTGATGCTTGATGCTTATCACGGTTCTCATCCTTGATGCATATAGCTTCAAGTGTACAACTCGTTGATGTGTTTGCATCATTTTCACCAAGGTTTGACCATCATAACCCAAGTGCAAGTCTAAGACATGAAGCACAACTCACTTAAGTGTTGCAAGTGTTTTGATGAACCAAAGTTACATCAAATTCTTAGATCTAACACATACATGAACTTTAAAAGTAAAAACAAGTTACAAACTTGAAGTAAACTTATGAAATCAAGATCTTAAGTACTAGAACATAGTTCTTAGTTAGATCTTTGAAGATCCAAGACTCAAAAGCCTAGATCAAGCATAAGTGTACAAAGTTATAGTTTAAAGAAGCCTACTTATGTGTTCTTGAACTTTCAAGTTAACTTTAAGTTTCAAGAAAGTATGAGATCAAGACTAACTTGTAGTACTTGACCAACAACAATCAACAAACATGAAATTAAAGTGTATAAAATGAAGAAGTAAACTAAGTAAACAAGTAATTTGTTCATGGTTGTTCATACTTTAAAGATTCAAACCAAAGTTTGATCTTTAAGAAAGTAAACTTTAAAGTTTGCTAACATGAATTACAAGTATGAATTTAACAACTATGAACTTACAACTTTTGAAACAATAAATGTAGAATCATAAACTAGTAAGTTTATGTTCTTGTGTTCTTGAAAAATACAAGATATTATGAAGAATCAAACTAAAGAGTTTGATTCTTGTAACATGTAAGTAAGTAACATACAACAACATTAACAACAACTAACAACTACAAACAAGTAACAATCAATCAAAGACAAGTGATGAATGGTGATTAGAGTGTGTATATAATTCGGTTTTTGCAAAGAAAAGAGAAAGAAAAGAAGTCTTGTAACTTACAAAGTTTAGAGAGAAAAGAGAGAAAAAGTTTTGAGAGAAATTGCAAGTAAGGTGTGTGTGTGAAATGTAAATGAAACTAGTGAATGAAGTAGTCAAAAAAAAGATTTTGAATCCCTCCACACCATGGGAGTCCACGGCATTCAGCAGAAAAAAGAGAGGGAAGCAAGTGTTTGATGGTTACAAGCATGTAGTTGTCCTTAAAGGTGGTTAAAATGGGTGAATGCATGGGGAGAACAACTAACTAGATTCCAATAAGTCTTAAACTAATTAGTTTCCATCTAATTGATACTTACAAGTGTTAGTGGGCTAACTAAGTCCACTTAAAATGTAGGGTGGGCTTCTAAAGTCCAATAATACTAGTAAAGGCCCAAGTTCAAATAAAAGCCCAAGTATGTATGTAATTAACAAGTTAATCCAATTAAAAGCCCAAGTAACTAACTAACAACTTTAGTTAATTAAAATGATTAATAAAACTTAATCATGAATGTAAATAATACTTGAAAATATTATTCGTGAAGTTTCGTGTGTCACAAAGACGTTTCGGGCAATTAAAGTCAAGTACGGGCAATCATGGTAACAAGTAAATGTAATAACATATATTCGTTTAATCACACGTATTAATAATAATAATTATTAATAAATAAACGTTGGAAAATCCAGGATCGTTACAGGGTAGGTACTGTGACGACCCGGGAATTTCCGACTAATCTTTATATGATTTCGATACGATAAGTAAAGTCTGTAATGTTGAGTCACAAAAATTTTGAACTATCTTATATATTCGTTTGACTTTCGACCATTCCCGAAGATTCACGAACAACTATTTGTAAATAGATACATGTATATTTAAATGTATGTATATATATATTTATGATAATTTGAAATATTATATGATTTAATTGTTGGAAATAAATATGTAAAATAATAAGCGATGTAATGGAAACTATATTTATAAATATATAGATATATATATATATATAATTATGTATATAAAAATTACTTGTAAATATATAATGTTTTATTAAAACTAGTTGTTTAAAAATATATAATATATTTGTTTTAGTAATTAAACTTGCTATTTTAAAACTATTTATATCTAGAAAGAGAATATATTAAAAATAAATGATTTCGAGCTTAATTAGTAAATGTCTGTAACACTCGGTTGACGTTTTATTAGTTTTAACATAGATATAATACATGTTCATGAAGGATTGAAATAAAAGTTGAACTGTAAACCGATTACGAAGATTTTAGATTTGTTAAAAGTATTTTTACCCTTTTAAGTTTAAATATTAGTACTCCGTACATATAAATTGGAACAGAAAATAAATAATTATCGAACTTTTTTGATCAGGTTTCAAACAGTTAATGACTGAGATAATTAAATATATTTAAGCTAAAAATTTGGGATTTTTAGGAACACTTTTATACGTTAACTGTTTAGCAATGGACACGATATAGCCATCTAGGATAAACTGTCTGTAGAGTCAGACAATTCAAATTCACATGCACTTGATTACTGTTTTGTTTCACTTTTTCCCTCTTTGATTTCATTCACTTTCGGTTTCATTTCATTTTCCACACTGTTAGTGATTGATTAAAGGCAACTCACATGTTTCTAATTTTATTATTATAGTTAAAGTTACTGAATTATTATAGTATAATATATGTTATATATCTAAGCTTCTAAGCTATATCTATATATCTATGTGTAACGGTAAACATACTACTACTTCTTCTTCAACCTCCCTTACGCCACCACCACTTTGGCTCACTCACCACCACGTTACCACTAACTCCGGCCACTCCTACATTGAGCAAACCACCATCGTGAACCATCTTTGATCTCTACCGAGTACCATCTAAACCCACCACCATAGCATCAATCGAAACGTTTCTATACCATTTGCTACTACTATCGTGACTTTGTCACTGTTTCTATATCACAACCATCCTCCACCCTCACCATTACTCACCACCGAGACCACCTCTCACCACCTTTGAGCGATAATCACCACCCTAAGATCTTTATGAATCACCGGTTAAACCAACCATCGACCAACACAATTATCATTAACAACCAATTTATCACCACTTTTCATCACTTCAAACCACCACTAGTGAACTACTACCAATCGGTTTCTGTTTTTCTATCTTGAGCAACTCCACCACCCGAACACCATTCATCACCCACCAACTATCATCTCCTAACTTCACAATAAATACCAACGAACCACCTTCACCATTTTCATCAAAACCCACGATCACCACTCAACCTTTCATCTTCACCATCGAACTTCACCATCACTAAGGACACCACATTCATAATGAACACTCTTGGTTACCGCTGCAGCTGCACTCTTATGTTCCTGTTTAATGATCGAATAAAGATGATGAATAGAAAAAGTAAACGATGATGAAACAGAAAATAAGAGAAGATGATGATAATTTAATAATAACGAATAATGGCTGCCTTTTTCGAAGTCAGGTGGAGCAGGTTATGCTCACATCTTTTTTTTTTTATTTTTCCGAATCATTAGAGGGAACATGGATTGGGATCCAAAGCCAGCAAATATTTTTTTTACAGGTTCCATTTAATCTAATTGAATTAATTAACAGGTTGTTGTTGGGCCACCATAATTTTTTTTCTACTTGGTCCGTGCTACATTATCATAAGCTTTTGGGCCGAAATCCAACCATAAAGTTCTGGGGCTGCTGCTATGCCGTTGGTTCTGTGGAATATTCGAAAACCAAATTTATGTTGTTTAGGAAACGAAATCATGATTGTGAAAATGAGGTGATGGTTGTGATCAAAAACAATGACGCACGGTGATGATGATTAAAAGAATATTGACGATATGATTTGATACATAAAATAACGATGATGATTAGGATTTTGATTATGATGGTAATAGAAAAGGATATAAAAGAGAGGATGATGATGGAGATGTTAAAACGGTTTTCGTACATAATAAATAATTAGAAACATGATTCTTACTAGAAAGTAACAAGCAGCGGAATGGTTTAAGGGAGTTATTGGGTTAGCGGGAGGTCGCGGGTTCAATTCCGGGCAGTGATAGTTTCACCTTTTTGAAGCTTATTAATTCTCTTTAAAGGTAGTATTATTTATGTTACTATTATTATTATTATTACTATTATTATTATTCTTAATATTAATTCTTAATATTATTATCATTAAAATTTTTTAAAGTATTACAATGAAGGTTAATATGCTTACTAATACAATAAGATGATAGGTGTAATACAATATAAATTAAGGACATAAATTTAGAACGATATAATATGACTATAGCTATTATAATAAAAATGACGATATATTAATATTGTTAAGATACTAGGATAATTATAATTATGGTCATGATCATTAAAAATATTAAATATAAATTTATGAAACTCTTTATTATTATTATTATTATTATTATTATTATTATTATTATTATTATTATTATTATTATTATTATTATTATTATTATTATTATTATCATTATTATTATCATTATTATTATTATCATCATTATTATTATTATTATTATTATTATTATTATTATTATTATTATTATTATTATTATTATTATTATTATTATTATTATTATTATTATTATTATTATTATTATTAGTAGTAGTAGTATTATTATCATTATTATTACTAGTATTATAAAAGTTATCATTTTATTAAAAGTATCATTTTTAACTCTATTATCATTACTAATATTATTTTAGTATTATTATAATTTTAACAAACAATCGATATATATATATATATATATACATATATATATAAATACAAAAATATATTTAATACGTATAACATAACTAAATTTATATTTTTATTTATATATATAAAATGAATATATGAAACATATAGGTCATTAATATAAAAATGGTATAAATAATAAATTTATATATACATAAACTTGTTAAATTACGATTATATGTTTTAATATATATATTACTGAAATAGGTTCGTGAATCCGAGGCCAACCCTGCATTGTTCAATATTGTCATATGTATTTTTACTACAAAATACATTAGGTGAGTTTCATTTGCTCCCTTTTTAAATGCTTTTGCAATATATATTTTTGGGACTGAGAATACATGCGTTGCTTTTATAAATGTTTTACGAAATAGACACAAGTACTTAAAATTACATTCTATGGTTGTATTATTAAACCGGACATCGCCCTTCAAGTCTGGTATCCTAAGAATTTAGGAAAATGGCCCCTGATTGACGCGAATCCTAAAGATAGATCTATGGACCTTGACAAGTCCCATTCGGGGTACGAATGCTTTAGTACTTCGAGATTATTATACAGACGAGAGGTTCTATTTTGGAGATATTCTATGCATTAAGTTAACGTCGGTTACCAGGTGTTCAATCCATATGAATGATTTTTATCTCTATGCAGTTTGCGAAATGCCTGATATGAGATGTATATTTATGGAAAAACTGAAATCTTGTGGTCTATTATATTATTGAAAATGATTGATTATGTTAAACTAATGAACTCTCCAACCTTTTGGTTGATACTTTAAAGCATGTTTATTCTCAGGTATGAAAGAAATCTTCCGCTGTGCATTTGCTCATATTACATGGAGTCATTCATGGCATATAGAGGTCAGAACCTCGTAATGGGACCAACTGTTGAAGACTTCGTCCAGATGGATTAGGACGGGTCATTTCATGTTATTATTTAGGCGGGAAAACGATCGACAAAAATAACATTCAAGATAATATTGATCGTAAAGAATGTTAACGTTTTTTTCTTCATGTTTTATGAAGTAAAATTTAGCCTGATTTAGAGTTTGGGGTTTAGGGTTTGGTGTTTTAGGTTTAGTCCCTAAACTCAAAACCCCAAACCATAAACCCTAAAACCTAAACTCTAAACAGTTCGTGTTAAAAACTCAATCTAAATCCTAAATCTAAACCCTAAATGTAAACCTTAAACCCTACATTTCTAAACCCTAATATGTAAACCCTAATATCTAAAACCTCAACATACGCTCGAAAAACACAATAATTGTTATATATTACTTCTTCGAACATTTTTCCGCCAAAATAAAAATATTTATCACAAAGTGTCTTTATTAAATGTTCATATTTTCATCCAATCTATAATGTTCGTGAACAAAGTTTTTTCAAAAACGAAAAAGAAAAGAATTTTTCCTTCCCCCCGCTTAATTACTTTCCCCTTGATCCTACCACTATATATATATATATATATATATATATATATATATATATATATATATATATATATATATACGGAGAGGATCCAGTGAGAACTCTAGAAACTCAAAATACATTCTAAATACACTGAAATTCGAGCAAAAAAAGTGGCGGGTGAGCAAAAAAAAAGGAAATTCGAGCAAAAATCAAAAACACGGACAAACAAAAAATCATAGTCGAGCAATTTTTTTTTCAAATTTAAAAAATGCAGAACACATTTTTGTTCGAATTTCATATTTTTTGTTCGATTATCACGTGTTCTACATTTTTTTGTTCGAATTTCAAAAATGTAGAACACATTTTTGTTCGAATTTTATTTTTTTGTTCGACTATCACGTTTTTTCGTTCGCCCGCCCACTTTATTTCAGTGTATTTTTGAGTTCTCAGGGTCAAAAAGTTCTCATTTGATCCCTCTACTATATATATATATATATATATATATATATATATATATATATATATATATATATATATATATATATATATATATATATATATATATATATATATATATATATATATATATATATATCATGGTAGGATCAAGTGGGAAGTAACCAATCGGGGGGAAGCTGGGGGAAGCAAATTTTTTTCTGCTTTTTGATTGTTCGCGAACATTATAGATTGGATGAAAATATGAACATTTAATAAAGAAACTTTGTGATAAATGTTTTTATTTTGGCGAAAAAACGTTCGAAGAAGTAATATATAACAATTATCGTGTTTCTTGAGCGTATGTTGAGGTTTTAGATATTAGGGTTTAGATATTAGGGTTTAAAAATTTAGTGTTTAGTGTTTAGATTTAGGATTTAGATTGAGTTTTTAACACGAACGGTTTAGAGTTTAGGGTTTAGGGTTTGGTGTTTTGGGTTTGTGGAATAAACCTAAAACACCAAACTGAAATGTCCCGTTCTTATTGATTAAAAACGTTCCATATTAATTGATTTCGTAGCGAGGTTTTGACCTCTATATGAGACGTTTTTCAAAGACTGCATTCATTTTAAAACAAACCATAACCTTTATTTCATCAATAAAGGTTTAAAAAGCTTTACGTAGATTATCAAATAATGATAATCTAAAATATCCTGTTTACACACGACCATTACATAATGGTTTACAATACAAATATGTTACAACAAAATAAGTTTCTTGAATGCAGTTTTTACACAATATCATACAAGCATGGACTCCAAATCTCGTCCTTATTTAAGTATGCGACATCGGAAGCTCTTAATAATCACCTGAGAATAAACATGCTTAAAACGTCAACAAAAATATTGGTGAGTTATAGGTTTAACCTATATATATCAAATCATAATAATAATATACCACAAGATTTCATATTTCAATACACATCCCATACATAGAGATAAAAATCATTCATATGGTGAACACCTGGTAACCGACATTAACAAGATACATATATAAGAATATCCCCATCATTCTGGGACACCCTTCGGATATGATATAAATTTCGAAGTACTAAAGCATCCAGTACTTTGGATGGGGTTTGTTAGGCCCAATAGATCTATCTTTAGGATTCGCGTCAATTAGGGTGTCTGTTCCCTAATTCTTAGATTACCAGACTTAATAAAAAGTGGCATATTCGATTTCGATAATTCAACCATAGAATGTAGTTTCACGTACTTGTGTCTATTTTGTAAATCATTTATAAAACCTGCATGTATTCTCATCCCAAAAATATTAGATTTTAAAAGTGGGACTATAACTCACTTTCACAGATTTTTACTTCGTCGGGAAGTAAGACTTGGCCACTGGTTGATTCACGAACCTATAACAATATATACATTTATATCAAAGTATGTTTAAAATATATTTACAACACTTTTAATATATTTTGATGTTTTAAGTTTATTAAGTCAGCTGTCCTCGTTAGTAACCTACAACTAGTTGTCCACAGTTAGATGTACAGAAATAAATCGATAAATATTATCTTGAATCAATCCACGACCCAGTGTATACGTATCTCAGTATTGATCACAACTCAAACTATATATATTTTGGAATCAACCTCAACCCTGTATAGCTAACTCCAACATTCACATATAGAGTGTCTATGGTTGTTCCGAAATATATATAGATGTGTCGACATGATAGGTCGAAACATTGTATACGTGTCTATGGTATCTCAAGATTACATAATATACAATACAAGTTGATTAAGTTATGGTTGGAATAGATTTGTTACCAATTTTCACGTAGCTAAAATGAGAAAAATTATCCAATCTTGTTTTACCCATAACTTCTTCATTTTAAATCCGTTTTGAGTGAATAAAATTCCTATGGTTTCATATTGAACTCTATTTTATGAATCTAAACAGAAAAAGTACAGATTTATAGTCGGAAAAATAAGTTACAAGTCGTTTTTGTAAAGGTAGTCATTTCAGTCGAAAGAACGACGTCTAGATGACCATTTTAGAAAACATACTTCCACTTTGAGTTTAACCATAATTTTTGGATATAGTTTCATGTTCATAATAAAAATTATTTTCTCAGAATAACAACTTTTAAATCAAAGTTTATCATAGTTTTTAATTAACTAACCCAAAACAGCCCGCGGTGTTACTACGACGGCGTAAATCCGGTTTTACAGTATTTTTCGTGTTTCCAGGTTTTAAATCATTAAGTTAGCATATCATATAGATATAGAACATGTGTTTAGTTGATTTTAAAAGTCAAGTTAGAAGGATTAACTTTTGTTTGCGAACAAGTTTAGAATTAACTAAACTATGTTCTAGTGATTACAAGTTTAAACCTTCGATTAAGATAGCTTTATATGTATGAATCGAATGATGTTATGAACATCATTACTACCTTAAGTTCCTTGGATAAACCTACTGGAAAAGAGAAAAATGGATCTAGCTTCAACGGATCCTTGGATGGCTCGAAGTTCTTGAAGCAGGATCATGACACGAAAACAAGTTCAAGTAAGATCATCACTTGAAATAAGATTGTTATAGTTATAGAAATTGAACCAAAGTTTGAATATGACTATTACCTTGTATTAGAATGATAACCTACTGTAAGAAACAAAGATTTCTTGAGGTTGGATGATCACCTTACAAGATTGGAAGTGAGCTAGCAAACTTGAAAGTATTCTTGATTTTATGTAACTAGAACTTGTAGAATTTATGAAGAACACTTAGAACTTGAAGATAGAACTTGAGAGAGATCAATTAGATGAAGAAAATTGAAGAATGAAAGTGTTTTTAGGTGTTTTTGGTCGTTGGTGTATGGATTAGATATAAAGGATATGTAATTTTGTTTTCATGTAAATAAGTCATGAATGATTACTCATATTTTTGTAATTTTATGAGATATTTCATGCTAGTTGCCAAATGATGGTTCCCACATGTGTTAGGTGACTCACATGGGCTGCTAAGAGCTGATCATTGGAGTGTATATACCAATAGTACATACATCTAAAAGCTGTGTATTGTACGAGTACGAATACGGGTGCATACGAGTAGAATTGTTGATGAAACTGAACGAGGATGTAATTGTAAGAATTTTTGGTAAGTAGAAGTATTTTGATAAGTGTATTGAAGTCTTTCAAAAGTGTATAAATACATATTAAAACACTACATGTATATACATTTTAACTGAGTCGTTAAGTCATCGTTAGTCGTTACATGTAAGTGTTGTTTTGAAACCTTTAGGTTAACGATCTTGTTAAATGTTGTTAAACAATGTTTATAATATCAAATGAGATTTTAAATTATTATATTATCATGATATTATCATGTATGAATATCTCTTAATATGATATATATACATAAAATGTCTTTACAACGATAATCGTTACATATATGTCTCGTTTAAAAATCATTAAGTTAGTAGTCTTGTTTTTACATATGTAGTTCATTGTTAATATACTTAATGATATGTTTACTTATCATAGTATCATGTTAACTATATATATATCCATATATATGTCATCATATAGTTTTTAAAAGTTTTAACGTTCGTGAATCACCGGTCAACTTGGGTGGTCAATTGTCTATATGAAACATATTTCAATTAATCAAGTCTTAACAAGTTTGATTGCTTAACATGTTGGAAACATTTAATCATGTAAATATCAATCTCAATTAATATATATAAACATGGAAAAGTTCGGGTCACTACAGTACCTACCCGTTAAATAAATTTCGTCCCGAAATTTTAAGCTGTTGAAGGTGTTGACGAATCTTCTGGAAATAGATGCGGGTATTTCTTCTTCATCTGATCTTCATGCTCCCAGGTGAACTCGGGTCCTCTATGAGCATTCCATCGAACCTTAACATTTGGTATCTTGTTTTGCTTAAGTCTTTTAACCTCACGATCCATTATTTCGACGGGTTCTTCGATGAATTGAAGTTTTTCGTTGATTTGGATTTCATCTAACGGAATAGTGAGATCTTCTTTAGCAAAACATTTCTTCAAATTCGAGACGTGGAAAGTGTTATGTACAGCCGCGAGTTGTTGAGGTAACTCAAGTCGGTAAGCTACTGGTCCGACACGATCAATAATCTTGAATGGTCCAATATACCTTGGATTTAATTTCCCTCGTTTACCAAATCGAACAACGCCTTTCCAAGGTGCAACTTTAAGCATGACCATCTCTCTAATTTCAAATTCTATATCTTTTCTTTTAATGTCAACGTAGCTCTTTTGTCGACTTTGGGTGGTTTTCAACCGTTGTTGAATTTGGATGATCTTCTCGGTAGTTTCTTGTATAATCTCTGGACCTGTAATCTGTCTATCCCCCACTTCACTCCAACAAATCGGAGACCTGCACTTTCTACCATAAAGTGCTTCAAACGGCGCCATCTCAATGCTTGAATGGTAGCTGTTGTTGTAGGAAAATTCTGCTAACGGTAGATGTCGATCCCAACTGTTTCCGAAATCAATAACACACGCTCGTAGCATGTCTTCAAGCATTTGTATCGTCCTTTTGCTCTGCCCATCAGTTTGTGGATGATAGGCAGTACTCATGTCTAGACGAGTTCCTAATGCTTGCTGTAATGTCTGCCAGAATCTTGAAATAAATCTGCCATTTCTATCAGAGATAATAGAGATTGGTATTCCATGTCTGGAGACGACTTGTAACGACCCGCACTTTTTCGATCATTCTATACTTATAAGATTAATATTTACATAAATTAAACCTTACCAACATGACAAGCAATCCAAATTGTTGAGACTTATGTCTTCGAAAAGAGTTTTACACAACGTTTGACCGTCTAGTTTGACCGATGATATCACGAACTATACAATATATGATAATTATACGTTTGTGTATATATATGTATATATACATATTTAACATGATCTAAGAATGTTTTAATACCTCATTTTGTATTAATAACAATAAGTTACAAGTATATTTTGAAACTACTAACTTAAGTTTTTAAAACGATAACCATACGTAACGTTATTTGACATAAATACTTATGACCTATAATGTTTATACATATATCGTATAAGTAATGTATTTAATCACTTTTTAAGGACTTAAATACATAAAACAATATAAGTGTATTCACAAAAGATAGCTATATTTGAATTCTCATTCCATTTTTCACAAAATTTCTATACGTATATCTAGAGTACATGTACTCGTATCATACCTAACCTCTATACGTATTTACTATTGGTATATACACATAAAATCACCACCAACCAGCCCTTGTTCAATGCCTTATGTATAAGGTAACTACTTTTGTTATCTAGTATGACAATTTCACATGATTAAAAGATTTTTTCACAAAATTACAAACTTATACACCTTTTACACCACCATTTATACTCCATTCCATTTTCATTTTACTACACATTTCCTTTAACAAAAACACACTCTTAAGAAACTCCATAACCATTCAGCTAGTATCCATGAAGATCTAGCCATAAAAACATCACTTAAACACCATAAGAAAAACCTTACAAAAACACTTCAAGAATCCTTTCAAGAACACAAGTTTACTTCCAATCTTTCATCCAATTCCATCACTCTTTTGGTTCTAGGTTCTTACTCCTCTTTTACAGCAATCTTGTCCAAGTAACTTGAGGTAGTAACTTTGTTCATAACCTTATTCGATTCATATATATATAGCTATCTTATTTTGTGGTATAAAATTTTAACAACAAGAACATAGTTTGAATGTTTTCAAACTTGTTTGCAAACTAAATAGATCCTTCTAACTTAACTTTTAAAATACTTCAAGACCTGTAATATAACATAAATATATGCTAATTTAACAAGGTATAACTTGGTTTTTCAAAGAACACCTTAAAAACTGTTTTTACGACGTCGGAGTGCAACCGGGGGCTGTTTGGGGTTGGATAATTAAAAACCATCTTGAACTTTGAATTGGAGGTTTATATTCTGGAAAAATGATATTTCTTATGAATTTGTTAACACATAAAAATTTCATGATTTAATTCAAAGTATAAGTGTTTTTAGAAAAATGGTCATTAAATGATATTTTTGTAACAAAAATGATTAACTTCATAAGTTTCACCAAAGTTTGACCTTTGACCTGTGATTTCGAATACAAACTAAGGTATTTACAGTTCATATTCTTAAAGAGGGACTCGATCCAAGGAAGTGGCAAGTTGAACCAACGAAAACGGAGTTGTAACGAAGAAACTATGACCAAAACAAAATCGGATATCCAAGACTTGTTTAGTCACGAAAATAATTGGAGAAAAATTAAATAAATCACATCTTTTTAAAATAACATGATATTTTATATATATGTACTCATAATTTAATTTTATATGGTTCAGGATCACCCGTAAACAATACGAGAAGATTAATCATAAGATCCCATGATTGTACGCAACACGTCATTTGACAACACCGGTACTTTATGTACGCAACACGTCATTTGACAACACCGGTACCGTGGGTCAAGATTAATCTCGACCAATACATATTTGATGGGGGTTTTATTTATTTCATTGGGGGTTTATTAAACACCTAAAAATGAACCATTAAAATTGAATTACTAACATCGAGCTGCTAACTACGGACTAAGGAATTATTAAAAGTATTAAAAGTATAACAAGTATATATATGTGACGATTTTTTAAAAAGAAAAGGTATTGATATATTATATATGGATAGGTTCGTGATATCAATCGGAGACCAAGTCGAAATTACATATCTTCAAGACAAAAGTGAGTATATAGTCCCACTTTTAAACTCTAAATATTTCGGGATGAGAATACTTGTATTTTATGTTTTACGATATGGACACAAGTAACTGAAAAATATATTCTACGTTGAGTTGTACCACTGGCATACTTCCCTGTAGCTTGGTAACTGTTATTTACAGCGGTATTGTAAACGCGAATCCTGTTGATAGATCTATCGGGCCTGACAACCCCAACCGGACTGGACGACCAGTATTCAACGGTTGCACAGTACTTCGTTTTGTGACTACACTTGGTACGGTGTAGTAAGATTTCATATTAAAGGGAATATGCGACGTGAAAATGTTAAGTATGGTTACCAAGTGCTCAACCACTTAGAATACTTTTATTAAACTGTTTATATACGAAATCTTGTGGTCTATATATATATTGCTGCCGGCATTAAACCTATATCTCACCAACTTTATGTTGACCTTTTTAAAACATGTCTATTCTCAGGTGATTTCTAAAGCTTCCGCTGCATCATGTTGGATCTAACCAGGATCTTGCGTACGCATGTTTGTGTCAAAAATAAAACTGCATATCCGAGATGTTGTATTGTAAAATATGCTAGAAACCGTGTTGTTGTCATCATTTGTAAAGTTTGTAAGTCGAAGATTATCGCTAAACGTTAATCTTCTTTTTATTGTCTTAAGCTTGTAACAAAAATAATGGTTATGGTTTGTAATGTATAATATATGCAGTTTTCTTTCAAAAATGTCTCATATAGAGGTCAATACCTCGCAATGAAATCATACGTTATCTAACGCGTTCTTATGGTTAAGGACGGGTTATGACATGTGGTATCAGAGCGGTGGTCTTAGCGAACCAGGTTTGCATTAGTGTGTCTAACCGATAAGTCGTTAGGATACATTAGTAAGTCTGGACTTTGACCGGGTCTGATTTAAAAACCATTGCTTATCATTGTTGGTTAAAATTTATATGTAAATATTATGTAGTACTAATGGGTTAGTTGTTGTATGATAGATGTCGGGCTCAAAACTTGTTATCACATTCAGCGACTCCGAATCAGAATCTTCAGATGGTGTTCCAGTCATTAACCTATCCGATGACGAAAATAATATCTTTGGGGAAGACTCACAAATTCCGGATGAACCGACTATAGAGAACCCGGAAAGTGAACCCGAGGAGGAAAGTGAACCCGAGGAGGAAAGTGAACCCGAGGAGGAAAGTGAACCCGAGGAGGAAAGTGAACCCGAGGAAGAAATACAGGAAATTACGAAAGACAAGTTCGAACTAGGAAAGAAACGAAAGGCTAATGAATTAGAAAATTCAAATCTTGAGTTTAATAAGGATGATGTGGCACCAACTCCACTAGACACTACCACCCCTATTCCCGCTATTCCTATTCGTTCTATCCCGGCATCCAGTTCTTCAGTCCCACAGCCAAAATATAGGCAGACAGCTAGGATGAGCGTTAGGCGATTCATTGAACCTAAACGTCTTAGAAAATAGACCAAACGATGCGCTGCCGTATTAAACCATGGGATCATATAATGTTTTGTATAATATTATTAGTGTGGTTTGCTTAATGTTTGATGTAAGATAAGCATATGTAAAATAGTGAAGTGTGAAATGCAATAATTTTCCATGGTTAAGTATTATTTAGATGGTAGTAATTGATTCTGTACTAAGCTATTAAGTATGGACATTAACGGGTAGGTACTACCCTAGATATAATTATAAAACGCTAATAAGAAGAAAAGGCTTTTATAATAATACCTGGTTCATATAATTAATAAGCTATAATGTACTGTAAATATACACTACATCTATAATATTCCATGTGAATAATTATTTTCTTTTCATTCTTATAGAAGAATATGGCGCGATTGAACCGAATGACGGAACAAGAAATCCAGGAACTCATCAATCAGCGAGTGAACGACAGAATGTTATGGGTCGAGGCTGCAAGAGGTGCTGCAGTTAACCCAAATCCTCGTGTGGGGTGCACTTACAAAACTTTTCAAGCTTGCAAGCCCTCATCATTCAGTGGAACAGAAGGACCGATCGGTTTAACCCGGTGGATAGAAAAGATGGAGACTGTGTTTAAAATAAGTGGTTGTGTTGAAAAGGACATGACCAAGTATGCATCGTGCACTTTACAAGATAGTGCACTCACGTGGTGGAAAAATTATGTGAAGGCTGTAGGAGGAGATGTAGCTTATGATACTCCTTGGGAAGAATTCAAAACAATGTTAATCAACGAGTATTGTCCAAGGAACGAGGTTAGGAAGTTGGAAGATGAATTACGAAGCCTGAAGGTTGTTGGTACTGAAATCACCAACTACAATCAGCGATTCATGGAATTAGTTTTGCTATGTCCTGAATTGGTTCCAACCGAAGAACGGAAGATTGAAATGTACAAAGATGGTTTGCCCAAAAAGGTCAAGGCAAATGTTACAGCATCGAAACCTAAGACAATTCATGAAGCTATAACCATGGCAAACGAGCTAATGGATCAGGTCATCATGGATAAGAAAGTATCCAATACTGATGTGAAGGTATCAGGTAAAAAAAGAAAGTGGAATGGAAATTATGATCGAGGTAACCAACAACAATCTTTTAAGAAACAAGAAATCATGCAAGGTGCGGGTAGTGGTTTAAGCTTTGGTTATAAAGGACAAAATCCTTTATGTAACCGATGCCACAAACATCACTCTGGATACTGTAATGTGGTATGCAACAAATGTAATCGAAAGGGTCATCTTGCTGAAGATTGTAGGGCTCTCGTTACAAATACAAATGGTACCAAGACTCCTGCCACCAATGCAAATAGAACTGCTTTGGCTACCATTACTTGTTATGGGTGTGGAAAACAAGGTCACTATAAGAGCCAGTGTCCGAATCCAGAGAAGAATAATGGATCTGCACGTGGAAGAGCATTTGTTATTAATGCTAGAGAGGCGTGTGAAGACCCGGAGCTTGTTACGGGTACGTTTACCATTAATAACTTATCCGCATCTATTATATTTGATACTGGTGCCGATAGAAGTTACGTGAGTAGAGGCTTTTACGCTAAATTGAATTGTTCATCATTACCTCTAGATGCTAAGTACATGATTGAGTTAGCTAATGGTAAACTAATTAAAGCCGATAAAATTTGCCGTGATTGTAAAATAAATTTAGCCGGAGAAACATTTAAAATTGACTTAATACCCGTAGAATTAGGAAGTTTTGATGTAATAGTCGGCATGGACTGGATGTCCAAAGTAGGAGCTGAAGTTGTGTGTGCCAAGAAGGCAATTCGCATTCCTTGTAAGGATAAAATGCCGGTGATGATTTATGGAGAGAAGGGTAACTCAAAGCTAAAACTCATTAGTTATTTGAAAGCTCAAAAGTGCTTGAAGAAAGGGTGCTATGCTATCTTAGCACATGTTAATAAAGTCGAAAAGAAAGAAAAAGAGAAGTGCATCAACGACGTGCCTGTGGCAAGAGATTTTCCTGAAGTTTTTCCGGAAGAGTTGCCGGGATTACCTCCATTTAGATCTGTAGAATTTCAAATAGATTTAGTACCAGGAGCTGCACCAGTTGCCCGTGCTCCATATAGACTTGCACCGTCCGAGTTAAAAGAACTTCAGAGTCAGTTAAAAGAATTACTGGATCGTGGATTCATACGACCAAGTACTTCACCGTGGGGAGCTCCAATTTTATTCGTCAAGAAGAAAGACGGATCTTTCCGAATGTGTATAGATTATCGTGAATTAAATAAGTTAACTATCAAGAATCGGTATCCACTACCGAGAATTGACGACTTATTTGATCAACTCCAAGGATCATGTGGGTACTCAAAAATTGACCTAAGATCGGGCTATCATCAATTACGTGTCAAAGAAGAAGATATACCGAAAACTGCTTTTCGGACACGTTACGGTCATTACGAATTTTTGGTCATGCCGTTTGGGTTGACAAATGCGCCAGCTGTATTCATGGACCTCATGAATCGAGTTTGTAGTCCGTATTTAGATAAGTTTGTTATTGTTTTCATTGATGATATTCTTATCTATTCCAAGAGTGAGCAAGAGCATGAGCAGCATTTAAGGTTGATATTAGAGTTGTTGAGAAAAGAACAGCTATATGCTAAATTTTCTAAGTGTGCTTTTTGGTTGAAAGAAGTGCAATTTCTTGGTCACGTTGTTAATAGCGAAGGAATTCAGGTTGATCCAGCAAAAATTGAAGCCATTAAAAAATGGGAGACTCCTAAAACACCAATGCAGATACGCCAATTTTTGGGTTTAGCCGGTTATTATAGAAGGTTTATTCAAGATTTTTCCCGAATAGCTAAGCCGTTGACAGCATTAACGCAAAAAGGGAAGAAATACGAATGGACCTCGGAGCAGGAGAACGCATTTCAATTACTGAAGAAGAAGTTAACTACGGCGCCTATTTTATCGTTACCTGAAGGGAACGATGATTTTGAAATATATTGTGACGCTTCGCGACAAGGTTTTGGTTGTGTTCTTATGCAACGAAAGAAAGTTATTGCATACGCATCTCGACAATTGAAGATTCACGAGCGGAATTATACGACGCATGATCTAGAACTGGGAGCAGTCGTGTTTGCGTTAAAGATATGGAGACACTACTTATATGGGGTTAGATGCACTGTGTTTACTGATCATAAAAGTCTTCAACATATTTTTGATCAGAAACAGCTGAACATGAGGCAACGTAGGTGGGTCGAGTTAATAAACGACTATGATTGTGAAATTCGTTATCATCCCGGGAAAGCGAATGTGGTGGCTGACGCACTAAGCAGAAAGGAACGAGAACCAATTCGAGTACGAGCGATGAACATAAAAATTCGCATGAATCTCAACTCACAAATCAAAGAAGTTCAACGAGAAGCACTTACTAAAGAAAATATAGGAAATGAAATAATGAAGAAGTATGAGAAGCAACTCGTTATACGGGAAGATGGAATTCGATATTTTGCAAACCGTATTTGGGTACCGAAGTTGGGTGGATTAAGGAAGTTGATATTGAACGAGGCACATAAGACAAGATACTCGATACATCCTGGAGTTGGAAAGATGTATCAAGATCTTAAGACACATTATTGGTGGCCTAACTTAAAGATAGACGTTGCAACATATGTTGGGGAGTGTTTAACTTGTTCCAAGGTCAAGGCAGAACACCAAAAGCCGTCAGGGTTACTTCAACAACCAGAAATCCCAGAATGGAAATGGGATGGTATTACCATGGATTTCATCACGAAGTTACCAAAGACTGCCTGGGGATACGACACCATTTGGGTGATTGTTGATCGTCTCACCAAGTCTGCACATTTCTTGCCTATAAAGGAAACGGATAGAATGGAGAAACTATTACGATTGTATATAAAGGAAGTTGTTTCAAGGCATGGAATACCTATTTCCATTATATCCGATCGTGATAGTAGATTTACCTCAAAGTTCTGGCAATCACTGCAGGAGGCACTAGGAACTCGTTTAGATATGAGTACCGCATATCATCCGCAAACCGACGGGCAGAGTGAAAGAACGATTCAGACTCTTGAAGACATGCTCAGGGCATGTGTGATCGATTTTGGAAACGGATGGGATAAGTATCTACCGTTAGCAGAATTTTCGTATAATAATAGTTATCATGCAAGCATTAAAGCTGCACCATTCGAAGCATTGTATGGAAGGAAGTGTAGATCTCCTATCTGTTGGAATGAAGTAGGAGATCGACAATTAACTGGTCCCGAGATCATACACGAAACGACTGAGAAGATAGTACAAATCAAGGAGAGATTGAAAACAGCCCGAAGTCGCCAAAAGAGCTACGCCGATGTCCGAAGGAAACCATTAGAGTTTCAGATTGGGGACATGGTTATGCTAAAGGTGTCACCTTGGAAAGGTGTAATACGTTTCGGTAAAAGAGGTAAACTGAACCCAAGATATGTAGGCCCGTTCAAGATCATCGAACGCATTGGACCGGTAGCTTATCGACTCGAGTTACCGCAACAACTCGCCGGAGTACATAATACCTTTCACGTCTCAAACCTTAAGAAGTGTCTTGCAAAGGAAGACCTCACCATTCCTCTTGAAGAAATCCATGTCGACGAGAAACTACAATTCGTCGAAGAACCAATTGAAATCATGGACCGTGAAGTTAAACAGCTCAAACAGAGCAATATACCGATTGTTAAGGTTCGTTGGAATGCTAGAAGAGGTCCCGAGTTTACTTGGGAACGAGAGGATTAGATGAAGAAAAAGTATCCACACTTGTTTCTCGATGACGCAAAATAGGTACAATTTTAAAATTTCGGGACGAAATTTATTTAACGGGGAGGTAATGTAACGACCCGCACTTTTTCGATCATTCTATACTTATAAGATTAATATTTACATAAATTAAACCTTACCAACATGACAAGCAATCCAAATTGTTGAGACTTATGTCTTCGAAAAGAGTTTTACACAACGTTTGACCGTCTAGTTTGACCGATGATATCACGAACTATACAATATATGATAATTATACGTTTGTGTATATATATGTATATATACATATTTAACATGATCTAAGAATGTTTTAATACCTCATTTTGTATTAATAACAATAAGTTACAAGTATATTTTGAAACTACTAACTTAAGTTTTTAAAACGATAACCATACGTAACGTTATTTGACATAAATACTTATGACCTATAATGTTTATACATATATCGTATAAGTAATGTATTTAATCACTTTTTAAGGACTTAAATACATAAAACAATATAAGTGTATTCACAAAAGATAGCTATATTTGAATTCTCATTCCATTTTTCACAAAATTTCTATACGTATATCTAGAGTACATGTACTCGTATCATACCTAACCTCTATACGTATTTACTATTGGTATATACACATAAAATCACCACCAACCAGCCCTTGTTCAATGCCTTATGTATAAGGTAACTACTTTTGTTATCTAGTATGACAATTTCACATGATTAAAAGATTTTTTCACAAAATTACAAACTTATACACCTTTTACACCACCATTTATACTCCATTCCATTTTCATTTTACTACACATTTCCTTTAACAAAAACACACTCTTAAGAAACTCCATAACCATTCAGCTAGTATCCATGAAGATCTAGCCATAAAAACATCACTTAAACACCATAAGAAAAACCTTACAAAAACACTTCAAGAATCCTTTCAAGAACACAAGTTTACTTCCAATCTTTCATCCAATTCCATCACTCTTTTGGTTCTAGGTTCTTACTCCTCTTTTACAGCAATCTTGTCCAAGTAACTTGAGGTAGTAACTTTGTTCATAACCTTATTCGATTCATATATATATAGCTATCTTATTTTGTGGTATAAAATTTTAACAACAAGAACATAGTTTGAATGTTTTCAAACTTGTTTGCAAACTAAATAGATCCTTCTAACTTAACTTTTAAAATACTTCAAGACCTGTAATATAACATAAATATATGCTAATTTAACAAGGTATAACTTGGTTTTTCAAAGAACACCTTAAAAACTGTTTTTACGACGTCGGAGTGCAACCGGGGGCTGTTTGGGGTTGGATAATTAAAAACCATCTTGAACTTTGAATTGGAGGTTTATATTCTGGAAAAATGATATTTCTTATGAATTTGTTAACACATAAAAATTTCATGATTTAATTCAAAGTATAAGTGTTTTTAGAAAAATGGTCATTAAATGATATTTTTGTAACAAAAATGATTAACTTCATAAGTTTCACCAAAGTTTGACCTTTGACCTGTGATTTCGAATACAAACTAAGGTATTTACAGTTCATATTCTTAAAGAGGGACTCGATCCAAGGAAGTGGCAAGTTGAACCAACGAAAACGGAGTTGTAACGAAGAAACTATGACCAAAACAAAATCGGATATCCAAGACTTGTTTAGTCACGAAAATAATTGGAGAAAAATTAAATAAATCACATCTTTTTAAAATAACATGATATTTTATATATATGTACTCATAATTTAATTTTATATGGTTCAGGATCACCCGTAAACAATACGAGAAGATTAATCATAAGATCCCATGATTGTACGCAACACGTCATTTGACAACACCGGTACTTTATGTACGCAACACGTCATTTGACAACACCGGTACCGTGGGTCAAGATTAATCTCGACCAATACATATTTGATGGGGGTTTTATTTATTTCATTGGGGGTTTATTAAACACCTAAAAATGAACCATTAAAATTGAATTACTAACATCGAGCTGCTAACTACGGACTAAGGAATTATTAAAAGTATTAAAAGTATAACAAGTATATATATGTGACGATTTTTTAAAAAGAAAAGGTATTGATATATTATATATGGATAGGTTCGTGATATCAATCGGAGACCAAGTCGAAATTACATATCTTCAAGACAAAAGTGAGTATATAGTCCCACTTTTAAACTCTAAATATTTCGGGATGAGAATACTTGTATTTTATGTTTTACGATATGGACACAAGTAACTGAAAAATATATTCTACGTTGAGTTGTACCACTGGCATACTTCCCTGTAGCTTGGTAACTGTTATTTACAGCGGTATTGTAAACGCGAATCCTGTTGATAGATCTATCGGGCCTGACAACCCCAACCGGACTGGACGACCAGTATTCAACGGTTGCACAGTACTTCGTTTTGTGACTACACTTGGTACGGTGTAGTAAGATTTCATATTAAAGGGAATATGCGACGTGAAAATGTTAAGTATGGTTACCAAGTGCTCAACCACTTAGAATACTTTTATTAAACTGTTTATATACGAAATCTTGTGGTCTATATATATATTGCTGCCTGCATTAAACCTATATCTCACCAACGTTATGTTGACCTTTTTAAAACATGTCTATTCTCAGGTGATTTCTAAAGCTTCCGCTGCATCATGTTGGATCTAACCAGGATCTTGCGTACGCATGTTTGTGTCAAAAATAAAACTGCATATCCGAGATGTTGTATTGTAAAATATGCTAGAAACCGTGTTGTTGTCATCATTTGTAAAGTTTGTAAGTCGAAGATTATCGCTAAACGTTAATCTTCTTTTTATTGTCTTAAGCTTGTAACAAAAATAATGGTTATGGTTTGTAATGTATAATATATGCAGTTTTCTTTCAAAAATGTCTCATATAGAGGTCAATACCTCGCAATGAAATCATACGTTATCTAACGCGTTCTTATGGTTAAGGACGGGTTATGACACGACTTCCTTCAAATACAGTCGTGCTAACTTCTCTATCTTGTCATCTTCTCTTATTGGCAGGAAGTGTGCTGATTTGGTGAGACGATCAACTATTACCCAAATAGTATCAAAACCACTTGCAGTCCTTGGCAATTTAGTGATGAAATCCATGGTAATGTTTTCCCATTTCCATTCTGGGATTTCGGGTTGTTGAAGTAGACCTGATGGTTTCTGATGCTCAGCTTTGACCTTAGAACACGTCAAACATTCTCCTACGTATTTAGCAACATCGGCTTTCATACCCGACCACCAAAAATGTTTCTTGAGATCCTTGTACATCTTCCCCGTTCCAGGATGTATTGAGTATATGATTTTATGAGCTTCTCTAAGTACCATTTCTCTCATATCTCCAAATTTTGGTACCCAAATCCTTTCAGCCCTATACCGGGTTCCGTCTTCCCGAATATTAAGATGCTTCTTCGATCCTTTGGGTATTTCATCCTTTAAATTTCCCTCTTTTAAAACTCCTTGTTGCGCCTCCTTTATTTGAGTAGTAAGGTTATTATGAATCATTATATTCATAGATTTTACTCGAATGGGTTCTCTGTCCTTTCTGCTCAAGGCATCGGCTACCACATTTGCCTTCCTAGGGTGGTAACGAATCTCAAAGTCGTAATCATTCAATAATTCAATCCACCTACGCTGCCTCATATTCAGTTGTTTCTGATTAAATATGTGTTGAAGACTTTTGTGGTCGGTATATATAATACTTTTGACCCCATATAAGTAGTGCCTCCAAGTCTTTAATGCAAAAACAACCGCGCCTAATTCCAAATCATGCGTCGTATAATTTTGTTCGTGAATCTTCAATTGTCTAGACGCATAAGCAATCACCTTCGTTCGTTGCATTAATACACAACCGAGACCTTGCTTTGATGCGTCACAATAAATCACAAAATCATCATTCCCTTCAGGCAATGACAATATAGGTGCCGTAGTTAGCTTTTTCTTCAATAACTGAAACGCTTTCTCTTGTTCATCATTCCATTCAAATTTCTTCCCTTTATGCGTTAATGCAGTCAAGGGTTTTGCTATTCTGGAAAAGTCTTGGATGAACCTTCTGTAGTAACCAGCTAGTCCTAAAAACTGGCGTATGTGTTTCGGAGTTTTCGGGGTTTCCCACTTTTCAACAGTTTCTATTTTTGCCGGATCCACCTTAATACCTTCTTTGTTCACTATGTGACCGAGGAATTGAACTTCTTCCAACCAAAATGCACACTTTGAAAACTTAGCGTACAATTCTTCCTTCCTCAATACTTCTAACACCTTTCTCAAATGTTCACCGTGTTCTTAGTCATTCTTTGAGTAAATAAGTATGTCATCAATGAAAACAATGACAAACTTGTCAAGGTATGGTCCACACACTCGGTTCATAAGGTCCATGAACACAGCTGGTGCATTAGTTAAACCAAATGGCATGACCATAAACTCGTAATGACCGTAACGTGTTCTGAAAGCAGTCTTTGGAATATCATCTTCTTTCACCCGTATTTGATGATACCCGGAACGTAAGTCAATCTTTGAATAAATGGACGAGCCTTGTAGTTGATCAAATAAGTCGTCGATTCTCGGTAGTGGGTAGCGGTTCTTGATGGTAAGTTTGTTCAACTCTCGGTAGTCGATACACAACCTGAATGTACCATCTTTCTTCTTGACAAACAAAATAGGAGCTCCCCACGGTAATGTGCTTGGTCGAATGAAACCACGCTCTAAAAGTTCTTGTAATTGGCTTTGCAGTTCTTTCATCTCGCTGGGTGCGAGTCTGTAAGGAGCACGAGCTATTGGTGCAGCTCCTGGTACAAGATCTATTTGAAATTCAACGGATCGATGTGGAGGTAATCCCGGTAATTCTTTCGGAAATACATCGGGAAATTCTTTTGCAATGGGAACATCATTGATGCTCTTTTCTTCAGTTTGTACTTTCTCGACGTGTGCTAGAACAGCATAGCAACCTTTTATTATTAGTTTTTGTGCCTTCAAATTACTAATAAGATGTAGCTTCGTGTTGCCCTTTTCTCCGTACACCATTAAGGGTTTTCCTTTTTCTCGTATAATGCGAATTGCATTTTTGTAATAAACGATCTCTGCTTTCACTTCTTTCAACCAGTCCATACCGATTATCACATCAAAACTCCCTAACTCTACTGGTATCAAGTCAATCTTAAATGTTTCGCTAACCAGTTTAATTTCTCGATTCCGACATATATTATCTGCTGAAATTAATTTACCATTTGCTAATTCGAGTAAAAATTTACTATCCAAAGGCGTCAATGGACAACTTAATTTAGCACAAAAATCTCTACTCATATAGCTTCTATCCGCACCCGAATCAAATAAAACGTAAGCAGATTTATTGTCAATAAGAAACGTACCCGTAACAAGCTCTGGGTCTTCCTGTGCCTCTGCCGCATTAATATTGAAAACTCTTTCGCGGCCTTGTCCATTCGTGTTCTCCTGGTTCGGGCAATTTCTAATAATGTGGCCCGGTTTTCCACATTTATAACAAACTACATTGGCATAACTTGCTCCGACACTACTTGCTCTGCCATTACTCGTTCCGACACCATTTGTTCCTTTCGTTCTATTAACCCCTGGTTCGTAGACCTCACACTTCGCCGCGCTATGACCATTTCTTTTACACTTGTTGCAAAATTTAGTGCAGAACCCCGAGTGATTCTTTTCACACCTTTGGCATAGCTGCTTCTGATTGTTGTTGTTGTTGCGGTTATTATTATTGTTGGGATGATTGTTGTAGTTGCTGTTGTTGTTGTTGTTGTTGTTGTTGGGCCGCTTGTTGTAGTTGCGATTGATGTTGCGATTGTTGGGATAATTGTTGCGATTATTGTTGTAATTGTTGTATTGGTGATTCTTATCACCGTTTTCCTCCCACTTTCTTTTGACTTGCTTCACATTGGTCTCTTCAGCAGTCTGTTCTTTAATTCTTTCTTCAATCTGGTTCACTAGTTTGTGAGCCATTCTACATGCCTGTTGTATGGAGGAGGGCTCGTGTGAACTTATATCTTCTTGGATTCTTTCCGGTAATACTTTCACAAATGCGTCGATCTTCTCTTCCTCATCTTCGAATGCTCCCGGACATAATAGGTACAATTCTGTGAATCTTCTTTCGTACGTGGTAATATCAAATCCTTGGGTTCGTAACCCTCTAAGTTCTGTCTTGAGCTTATTGACCTCGGTTCTGGGACGGTACTTCTCGTTCATCAAGTGTTTGAATGCTGACCACGGTAGTGCGTACGCATCGTCTTGTCCCACTTGCTCTAGATAGGTATTCCACCATGTTAACGCAGAACCTGTGAAGGTATGCGTAGCGTACTTCACTTTGTCCTCTTCAGTACACTTACTTATGGCAAACACCGATTCGACCTTCTCGGTCCACCGTTTCAATCCGATCGGTCCTTCGGTTCCATCAAATTCCAAAGGTTTGCAGGCAGTGAATTCTTTGTTGGTGCATCCTACACGATTTCCTGTACTGCTAGATCCAAGGTTATTGTTGGTATGTAGCGCAGCCTGTACTGTGGCTATGTTTGAAGCTAGAAAAGTACGGAATTCCTCTTCATTCATATTCACGGTGTGTCGAGTAGTCGGTGCCATTTCCTTCAAAATAGTCAAATGGAACAAGTTAATCATACAGAATATTAAGAGTAGTTAATAGTATTTCGTAGCATAATATGAACTCATTTATAAAAGCTTTTTCTTCATATTAGCATTTTATAAGTTTTAATTCGGGTAGTACCTACCCGTTAAGTTCATACTTAGTAGCTAATATACAATTCAACTACTACAATTCTATATGAAAAACTGATTATAATAATATTTCGCGTTCAAACTTTTACGCAATATTTTACAAACTTACAATACCGCTTATTTTACATATAGCATGAAATATAGCACACAATAAATTTGATACAAGATGGTTGTGAAGATAATTCTAGCTAGTACACAAGTCGTTCAACAAAGGCAATAAAGACACGTAATTCATACGTCCAGAAACAAGTCATGCATTCTGGTTTTACTAGGATTACTTCCCATCCTTGGTCTTGTGGAACATAACCGTTATGGCCGTTGATAAGACAGCGTGTTGTAACGTCGTCAAAGGGACGAGGGTTACGTAATGTCCAACAGTCCCATAACAATCTAAAAACCTCATTTCTTACCCCAATTACCGACTCCGTCACTTGTGGGAACGTTTTGTTTAATAGTTGTAGGCCGATGTTCTTGTTCTCACTTTGGTGAGAAGCGAACATTATTAATCCGTAAGCATAACATGCTTCTTTATGTTGCATGTTAGCCGCTTTTTCTAAATCACGAAGTCCAATATTCGGATATATTGAGTCAAAATAATTTCTTAACCCATTGCGTAAAATAGCATTTGGGTTCCCCGCAATATATGCGTCAAAGTAAACACATCGTAACTTATGGATTTCCCAATGTGATATCCCCCATCTTTCGAACGAAAGCCTTTTATAAACCAAGGCATTCTTGGAACGTTCTTCGAATGTCTTACAAACTGATCTCGCCTTAAATAGTTGTGCCGAAGAATTCTGACCGACTCTAGACAAGATTTCATCAATCATGTCTCCGGGTAGGTCTCTTAAAATATTGGGTTGTCTATCCATTTTGTGTTTTTATACTGTAAAATAGACAAGAGTTAGATTCATAAAAAAAATACTTATTAATACAAGCAATTTTTTTTACATATATCATAAAGCATAAGCACACTATATTACATATATTACACCACACGAATACAACTATCTTATTCCGACTCGATTGTTTCTTCTTCTTCGGTTTTGGTTCGTTTTGCCAAGTTTCTAGGGATATATGATGTTCCCCTAATACGAGCCGTCATTTTTCACATTGGTTTAGAAAAACCTGGTGGTTTAGAGGTTCCCGGGTCATTGTTACAACTTAAGGACTTCGGGGGTTGACGATACGTATAAAGTTCATCGGGGTTGGAATTAGATTTCTCTATTTTTATGCCCTTTCCCTTATTATTTTCTTTTGCCTTTTTAAATTCAGTTGGGGTAATTTCTATAACATCATCGGAATTCTCGTCGGAATCCGATTCATCGGAGAATTGGTAATCCTCCCAATATTTTGCTTCCTTGAAGGAAACACCATTGACCATAATTAACCTTGGTCGGTTGGTTGAGGATTTTCTTTTACTTAACCGTTTTATTATTTCCCCCACCGGTTCTATTTCTTCATCCGGTTCCGATTCTTCTTCCGGTTCCGATTCTTCTTCCGGTTCCGACTCTTCTTCCGGTTCCTCTTCGGGAACTTGTGAATCAGTCCACGAATCATTCCAATTTACATTTGACCCTTCATTATTATTAGGTGAGTCAATGGGACTTGTTCTAGAGGTAGACATCTATCACATAATTTCAAACGCGTTAAGAGATTAATATATCACATAATATTCACATGTTAAAAATATATAGTTTTCAACAAAATTTGTTAAGCAATCATTTTTCAAGTAAACACGGTCGAAGTCCAGACTCACTAATGCATCCTAACAAACTCGATAAGACACACTAATGCAAAATTCTGGTTCTCTAAGACCAACGCTCGGATACCAACTGAAATGTCCCGTTCTTATTGATTAAAAACGTTCCATATTAATTGATTTCGTTGCGAGGTTTTGACCTCTATATGAGACGTTTTTCAAAGACTGCATTCATTTTAAAACAAACCATAACCTTTATTTCATCAATAAAGGTTTAAAAAGCTTTACGTAGATTATCAAATAATGATAATCTAAAATATCCTGTTTACACACGACCATTACATAATGGTTTACAATACAAATATGTTACAACAAAATAAGTTTCTTGAATGCAGTTTTTACACAATATCATACAAGCATGGACTCCAAATCTCGTCCTTATTTAAGTATGCGACAGCGGAAGCTCTTAATAATCACCTGAGAATAAACATGCTTAAAACGTCAACAAAAATGTTGGTGAGTTATAGGTTTAACCTATATATATCAAATCATAATAATAATAGACCACAAGATTTCATATTTCAATACACATCCCATACATAGAGATAAAAATCATTCATATGGTGAACACCTGGTAACCGACATTAACAAGATGCATATATAAGAATATCTCCATCATTCCGGGACACCCTTCGGATATGATATAAATTTCGAAGTACTAAAGCATCCGGTACTTTGGATGGGGTTTGTTAGGCCCAATAGATCTATCTTTAGGATTCGCGTCAATTAGGGTGTCTGTTCCCTAATTCTTAGATTACCAGACTTAATAAAAAGGGGCATATTCGATTTCGATAATTCAACCATAGAATGTAGTTTCACGTACTTGTGTCTATTTTGTAAATCATTTATAAAACCTGCATGTATTCTCATCCCAAAAATATTAGATTTTAAAAGTGGGACTATAACTCACTTTCACAGATTTTTACTTCGTCGGGAAGTAAGACTTGGCCACTGGTTGATTCACGAACCTATAACAATATATACATTTATATCAAAGTATGTTTAAAATATATTTACAACACTTTTAATATATTTTGATGTTTTAAGTTTATTAAGTCAGCTGTCCTCGTTAGTAACCTACAACTAGTTGTCCACAGTTAGATGTACAGAAATAAATCGATAAATATTATCTTGAATCAATCCACGACCCAGTGTATACGTATCTCAGTATTGATCACAACTCAAACTATATATATTTTGGAATCAACCTCAACCCTGTATAGCTAACTCCAACATTCACATATAGAGTGTCTATGGTTGTTCCGAAATATATATAGATGTGTCGACATGATAGGTCGAAACATTGTATACGTGTCTATGGTATCTCAAGATTACATAATATACAATACAAGTTGATTAAGTTATGGTTGGAATAGATTTGTTACCAATTTTCACGTAGCTAAAATGAGAAAAATTATCCAATCTTGTTTTACCCATAACTTCTTCATTTTAAATCCGTTTTGAGTGAATCAAATTGCTATGGTTTCATATTGAACTCTATTTTATGAATTTAAACAGAAAAAGTATAGGTTTATAGTCGGAAAAATAAGTTACAAGTCGTTTTTGTAAAGGTAGTCATTTCAGTCGAAAGAACGACGTCTAGATGACCATTTTAGAAAACATACTTCCACTTTGAGTTTAACCATAATTTTTGGATATAGTTTCATGTTCATAATAAAAATCATTTTCTCAGAATAACAACTTTTAAATCAAAGTTTATCATAGTTTTTAATTAACTAACCCAAAACAGCCCGCGGTGTTACTACGACGGCGTAAATCCGGTTTTACAGTGTTTTTCGTGTTTCCAGGTTTTAAATCATTAAGTTAGCATATCATATAGATATAGAACATGTGTTTAGTTGATTTTAAAAGTCAAGTTAGAAGGATTAACTTTTGTTTGCGAACAAGTTTAGAATTAACTAAACTATGTTCTAGTGATTACAAGTTTAAACCTTCGAATAAGATAGCTTTATATGTATGAATCAAATGATGTTATGAACATCATTACTACCTTAAGTTCCTTGGATAAACCTACTGGAAAAGAGAAAAATGGATCTAGCTTCAACGGATCCTTGGATGGCTCGAAGTTCTTGAAGCAGGATCATGACACGAAAACAAGTTCAAGTAAGATCATCACTTGAAATAAGATTGTTATAGTTATAGAAATTGAACCAAAGTTTGAATATGACTATTACCTTGTATTAGAATGATAACCTACTGTAAGAAACAAAGATTTCTTGAGGTTGGATGATCACCTTACAAGATTGGAAGTGAGCTAGCAAACTTGAAAGTATTCTTGATTTTATGTAACTAGAACTTGTAGAATTTATGAAGAACACGTAGAAATTGAAGATAGAACTTGAGAGAGATCAATTAGATGAAGAAAATTGAAGAATGAAAGTGTTTTTAGGTGTTTTTGGTCGTTGGTGTATGGATTAGATATAAAGGATATGTAATTTTGTTTTCATGTAAATAAGTCATGAATGATTACTCATATTTTTGTAATTTTATGAGATATTTCATGCTAGTTGCCAAATGATGGTTCCCCACATGTGTTAGGTGACTCACATGGGCTGCTAAGAGCTGATCATTGGAGTGTATATACCAATAGTACATACATCTAAAAGCTGTGTATTGTACGAGTACGAATACGGGTGCATACGAGTAGAATTGTTGATGAAACTGAACGAGGATGTAATTGTAAGAATTTTTGGTAAGTAGAAGTATTTTGATAAGTGTATTGAAGTCTTTCAAAAGTGTATAAATACATATTAAAACACTACATGTATATACATTTTAACTGAGTCGTTAAGTCATCGTTAGTCGTTACATGTAAGTGTTGTTTTGAAACCTTTAGATTAACGATCTTGTTAAATGTTGTTAAACAATGTTTATAATATCAAATGAAATTTTAAATTATTATATTATAATGATATTATCATGTATGAATATCTCTTAATATGATATATATACATAAAATGTCTTTACAACGATAATCGTTACATATATGTCTCGTTTAAAAATCATTAAGTTAGTAGTCTTGTTTTTACATATGTAGTTCATTGTTAATATACTTAATGATATGTTTACTTATCATAGTATCATGTTAACTATATATATATCCATATATATGTCATCATATAGTTTTTAAAAGATTTAACGTTCGTGAATCACCGGTCAACTTGGGTGGTCAATTGTGTATATGAAACATATTTCAATTAATCAAGTCTTAACAAGTTTGATTGCTTAACATGTTGGAAACATTTAATCATGTAAATATCAATCTCAATTAATATATATAAACATGGAAAAGTTCGGGTCACTACACAAACCCTAAACCCTAAACTCTAAATCGGGCTAAATTTTACTTCACAAAACATGAAGAAAAAAACTTTTACAATTTTCACGAACAATATTATCTTGAATGTTATTTTTGTCGATCGTTTTTCCGCCTAAATAATAACATTCATCACGAAGTGTCATTTCTAAATGTTAATATTTTCGTGTGATCTTGATGCCGGAAAAAAAATTCCTAAAAAAACGAAATTTTTTTTTGCTTCCCCCCGCTTCCCCCCGATTGGTTACTTCCCTATTGATCCTGCCCCTATATATATATATATATATATATATATATATATATATATATATATATATATATATATATATATATATATATATATATATATATATATATATATATATATATATATAGTAAATGAATCAAATGAGAAGTTTTTGTTTGTGAGAACCCTGAGAACTCCAAAATACACTGAAATTCGAACACAAAAAAGTGCAGGCGAACAAAAAAGGTAAATTCGAAAAAAATAGTGAAAGTCGAACAAAAATAAAATGACGGGCGAATAAAAAAGTAATATTCGAACAAAAATGGTGAAATTCGAACAATTTTGTGTTCTACATTTTTCAAATTCGAACAAAAATTTGTAGAACACGTGAAATTCGAACAAAAAATGAAATTCAAACAATTTTGTGTTCTACATTTTCGTAATTCGAAAAAAAAAAATTTGCTCGCTCGTGTTGTTTTTTGCTCGTCTGTCACTTTTTTTGCTCGAATTTCAGTGTATTTTGAAGTTCATAGAGTTCTCACACTAAAAAAGTTCTCACTGGATCCTCTCTCTCTCTCTCTATATATATATATATATATATATATATATATATATATATATATATATATATATATATATATATATATATATATATATATATATATATATATATATATATATATATATATATATATATATATATATATATATATATATATGTTGGTTGAATGTTGGTTAATGGACTAACCGACAAAGTTAAATATGATGCTTAGCTAAAGAATATGTTTTGATGATGACACATACATATGCATAAGTGATGATCTACATCTTAACATAAAACACACAAGTTCACTAATCCATACTTGATCCTGCAAATGACCAAGTCAAACAAAACATATAAAAAGAAAATAAAGATCATTGAAGTACACGGTCAAAGTACGATCGACCGTATACTTAGCCGTAGAAGCCCAGACTAAATCTGCAACGCATTTTTGTGAAAACAAGTTGCACGGTTGCCACCACAGTCAACCGTAGTTCGACCGCAGATTTCTCTGTCACCATTTTTGATCAAAGTTAGTTTGACCACTTCCACACATCTATAATTCATGAAACCTTTCTCAACACGCTTAGAATAGATGCTCCCTCCATACTTAATTGAGTTTTGGTCATAAAAACACTAATCTTGGTTAATTACGCTTAATTTCATCTTAATGACAAATTAACCATGATTAGGCATAACACATAACTGTTAATCAATAACTTGCGATCTTAAAACTTGTCTAGACATTCTTAGGATGATCACCAAGTACCAACACACATAAGCTAATGTCACTAGAGCACCAATTACAATTAAAGATCACTTAGTGACTAATTAGGGCTAAACGAAGAACAATATTTTTAAGTGTAACTAGTAAAGACTTGTAATCCTAAAATACACTTATATACATTTAGGATGGTCACCAAGTCCCAACTAGAGATTGCTATTCCCTTGTGCATGTGTTGGACATTAATGTGTGCTTACACATTAATCATGCAATATGTTATATTGCAAGTAAGCTTGCTAAAGCTTAAACCATAATGTTGTGCAAATATCCATATGATTGATTTTAGAATAACTATCTCTTGCTATGTGTGAGTATTACTTGCTACTTGCTAATATGTTTAATACTCATTAATTTGCCAACTTGATTAAAATGCTTGCTATGTGTTAGAATACTAGGATTCAAGTAACTAGTTTACTTCAATGAATTAAGTGTAAAATGGTACACAAAAGAATAATTGTCAATAATATGTTTGGTCTTGTCTAAGTAACACATTGTGTAACATGTCCAAGTATGACTTAACATTGATGTCTTTACACACTCAAAGTTTGATTTAGAAAGACATCATCCAATTAATCTCTACTTAGTCTTAAAATGAATATGACTTGTGATTAATTGAAACTAGGAAGGTAATGACATGTTGACTAGTCTTTAGGATTGAACCAAATGCATTAATGAACCTAACTAAGTCTTGACCAAACTAAGATTACCCAAAATGTTAATCAAGACACTTCTCCAAGAATGTTGAGTTTACCTTATTTGGAGTGTTATGTCATTTTCACTCAATAAGACCAAATCTCACACACTTGATGCATATAGTACTTGTATAGGATATTGGGTTTCTTTTGCAGGTGCTAGATGAAGTAAAGATTCCAAAATATGGTGTTCAAATCCGAGTCAAACGGCTATACAACGGATACATATTTTGGACTGGAGCACGCACGGTCGAACCACGGTCGACCGTGCCTGTGACCGTGTGACAAAGGGTAGTTTTTGAATCCAACTATAAATAGCAAGCATTGAAGAGCATTTGAAGCTGACTCTCTTGCATATTTCAAAGGTTTATTTCCAGAGATCACAAGGGCTTTAATTACTACTAAAATGTGATCAAGCAAGAGAAGATTTTATGATCTTATAGATATAGAATTTGGTTGTTGTATACTTACCAATCAAATTTGTTTATCTTGTGAGTTTACTTTGTGTGATGTATGTCCTAGTATTGTCTTAGGATCATCATTGCAAATTGTATGAGTCTTTTAACTTCATTTCGTAGAAGCATAGGCTAGCTTAGTGATCTACTTCCTTAAAGGGACTTAGAAAGTTGATTAATCTTATTTAAAGATTAATACTTGTCCAAGTTGAAGACAAGTTGAGCTAGGTTGGAGTTGGTCTTTCAAAGGGATATAAAGATTAGGTTTGTTGTCTACCAAAGAAGTTGAAGACTTGTAAAACGGATCTCCACCGAGTTTGGAGAAAAGTGCTTAGTGAAGCAAGAAATCCCGATTAGTGTAATCGAGGAGTGGATTAAGGTGAATTTGTTAACATCCACCCAAACCACTATAAATCATTGTGTTTATGTTCTTTACATTACTTTGCTTATCATTTTGAACATATACACCACACTCATCAAGTTTGAGTTGAATTGTGTTTATGTTCACCCCCTTTAGTTACTTATATATATATATATATATATATATATATATATATATATATATATATATATATATATATATATATATATATATATATATATATATATATATATGGGGGAGATCAAGGGATAAGCACCAAATTCGGATAAGGGGATAAGTGAATTCTGGCCGCAGATCTCATCTCATTAAAAAATAATGCGGAGGGGCATTTCGTCCAAACATAAAAATATTAATAATTATAATAAAATAAAATAAAAAATACCGAAAAACGAGAAATTAGGGTTTTCTCTAGGGATCGAAGCATTCATTCATTGTTTCATTCAACATCAGCAATATCAATCGCCATACGAATTCAGAAATTCAAGTCGTAAAATCGAAAAGAACATTGAATGTAAATCAATCGCGACAAGGTATATTCAACATTCACTAAGAAATATATTCTAAATACGTGAGACATTTAAGATTCATATTGATTCTTTTTTTAAATCCATATGAAAAAAACTGTAGATGACTGGCGAAGAAGATAGAAAAGGAAAAAAACCAGCAGATAAAGGGAAAGGTAACGCAAAAAAATTAAAAAAATATGTACGAATATGTTTTGATATTCATATTGAATTGTATATTTATATTAATTGAATGCATCAAACTGTGAATTTTTGTTAAGTAGCTGATAGATTCAGATATAAAAACGAATTGGACCTATGAATGTATTGATTATATAACATGCAATTGATGTATGTTAAAAATCATCATAAAACTGTAAATTGATATTGAATTGTATATCTGTATTGAACTGAATACATCGTACTTTTATATATGAAAAATGAATTGAAACTCGAAAAATTGAAAATGATAACATACGTCAAATGTATGTTAAAGCAGCTGATAGATAAAATAATTCAGCTGGACTATATGAATGTATTAATTATATAACATACAATTGACGTATGTTAATAATCATGATAAACTATATATTCATATTGAATTGTATATTTATATTGAACTGAATACATCATACTATTTATATGAAAAAATGAATTGAAACTCAAAAAATAGAAAATGATAACATACATCAGATTTAAGTTAAGTAACTGATAGATTGAAATATAAAATCATTCAATTGGACATATGATGTATGTTAATAAAAACAATATGTATATAATAAAAATTTGTTGAATTGTATTAACATACATTTAATGTATGTTATTAAGAATTTCTTATGTAATGTATGAATATATAATTTAAAAACTATTATGAACTTTAATCAACTATGTTTTTATTTTCTGCTAAATTGTTGCAGGTTTGAAACACCTTTTGGTAATTAAGAGACAAAAATTAACTACTTTTACTATGGAAGACATTAAAGTACTTGAGAAAGTAATGTTTGAAATACTTAAAAAGAAATTTAACATAATACCAAATAAAAATCCACGATCTATTATGAATAATAATAATTTTGGAGAAGGAACTAGTGGAACAAAGAAGGGAAAAAGAAATTATAAAAAAAAGATAAAGAAGTTGAGGGTGAAAATAACAAGAAGGAAAAAGAAAAAGAAAGCAAAGTTGATTCAGATGATGACTTTGAAAGACTACAGATCAAGAAAATAGTGGAACAAGGTATTATTCATTTAAAAAACTGAGACCTGTTACTGTTTTTATCATTTAATTTGATAACTGAAATTACAGAATGTATATAAAAATTATTGAAATAGGTAGGACTGAAGACAACGTAAAGGAAAGAACAATATATCAAAAGAAAGGTGATAAGACAGAGAAGGGTGCAAGTAATGAGAAAAAGGAAGATGAAGACAAAAAGAAAGCAAGTTCAAGTGATGACTCAAAATATCTTGAAGTAAAAAAACAAAAAAGTATCGGATAAGATTCATCTTAAACACTTATTATTTTGTAAAAAAGTGCTTCAACTAACAAAATGATAATAAATTTACAGATGAAGATAGCATAACCTCAAGCTTATCACCAAAATGTGTATACACAGCAATACAACAGATAAATGATGAACAAAAGAGAAAAGTGAAAGAAATTGGATTTGGGTCGATCTTAGGGTTGAAGTTTTCTAAAAATAAGTTGAAGCTTGGTTACTATCTTGTAGATAAGTTTGATGAAAAATCATTAACACTGAACCTGAAAAACGAATCAATAAAAATTTCAAAGAAAACAATTCATGATGTGCTTGGTGTTCATATTGGAGGATCAAAGATTCAAAGATTGGATAAAAGTGACCCAGACGATCCAATAACAATTTCCTGGAAAAATAAATTCACAAAAAAAACAAGGGATTCGATCAGGAGACGTGATTGAATATATGAACGAACACACAGAAGCTGATAGAATGTTTGTATTAAATTTTCTTGTTGTTTTTGTGACTACAATGGCTGAAAGGACGCAGCTTGCAACATACAACACAAAATTCTTACCACGTATCAAAAGTGAAACAGATGTATCAAGACTAGATTGGTGTGAATATATCTACCAATCTCTACTTCAGAGCAAAAATGGATGGAGCAGTGAACAGTTTTATAACGGGCCATTATCATTTCTGATTATAAGTAAATGTTTTTAAAAAAATCGCTGAATATGTTTATGTAATTATATAATACATAAAAATGAAGAACTGACAAATTAGTTTTTGGATAACAGCTCCTATATTCGGACAGAGTCAAATGTAAAGGATTTGAATATAAACGCAAGGTGACAATGATTGAAAGATGGTCATATGAAGACATAAAGAAAAGACTTGAAATGGAGATGGAAAATGGTGAATTTGGTGAAGGTTTAGTAGATGATGACGATGATGATAATGATGAGAGTGAAAATTTGAATGAAGATTTTAAGCAAGATTTGGGCCAACTGAATTATGAATGCCTACTAACACCAGATTCTGAATAGGTAAAAATATAGTTTAATTATTTAGTTGATGAATATGAATAATAACATTATTAATATGAATTTAAAAAATATACAGCAATACATTACATGTTTGAAGCTCAGATACGAACATATTTTGGAAGAAATTGAAGGAATAAAGAATGTTTTTGAAACTGAAAATAATATGTATGTAAAGAGTAAAGAGATTGGTGAATGGAAAACAAAGATTGCAAAATTGATTCAAGGATATGAAAGTCATGAAAATGAAATAACTGAACCAGTTGATCAAGAGATTACAATTCAAGATGAAGTTGAACCATTTACATGAATTACAAAGATAGATTTGTATAAGCTTATGTATGTTGATAACTATACAAATTTGGAATCTAAAGGAAAATAAAAAATGAATGAAGATTCATGCATACCATCTTTTGGCCTTGGAATCGACTTCAATTTGGTTCAAAGCCCACAACAAGAACAAACATGGGAAATAGTTGATGCACAACGTGAAGTTACCGAAATAGAAAATGATTTTTCAACATTTATGTACTGTTTCGTTGATCTACCAATGTAAGTATATTTTAAAAGTATTAATATATTTAATATAAAAGTATTTGAAAATGACTGAATTTGATATGAATAACAGGGAACAAGTATTCAAATCTGAAAAAGGTAAGGTGCTGAACAGAATTCAGATTGAAAGTTTGCTACACCCATCAATAATCTCAGTCTCTATTATCGATTGATGGACATTGATAATAAACCATGAAGAAAAAATGAACAAAATGAGAAAACATTCAAGACATCTGATGGAGGCTTTAATCTTGGTAAGTTACATATAATGTATGTTTTTTATTTTTAAACATACATCGAATGTATGCTGTTCTAATAATTTTTTTCATTATACATTGACCGAAGACTGGAGATATGCTCAATGAGAATGGGTACAAACATGATACATATATTAAATTCAGGGAAAATATTATTCGATAATTAACATGGGAGGGCAAAGATTCGACATTTGCTGATACTGAACTGGTAAACTTTATACAAATTTTGCTGTATATAAAATATAGAAAATTAAATATAGATTATTTGTTAGTAATGAATAATAAGAACGATGAGAAGAACCGAAATGTTGTTTTAAGAACATACAGATACAACTGATGTATTGAAAAATTGAAATTATTCTAGGTGATCATCCCCTTTGTAAAAAATGCAATGAATTTCATAATGTGTTTCAATTTGATGACATAAAAGATTGCGATCTTAGACCATTTGCAGAGCTGTACACTCGATCGAATTCAAATATGGCTGTTCTCCACAGGTACTTTTGGTAAGAAATTATATTAATATTTAAGTTGATATCAACAAACTGTTTGCAAGGAAAAAAATCATAGAAAATTAACTAAGAAACAATCAGAGTGCAGATATTTTTGTTTTCAAAGTATCTAAAAGATTTTGGACACGTCAGCGCTGAATTGATCAAATCTTCTCAACCGAAATGAAGGATGATGAAATGGGGAACAAGATCAGATATCTTGGGATATTCAGTGTTAATGATGAGGATTATTGAAAGCTACATGGGGGAAGAAAATTATGATTTTGATTTAGTGGATGATGAATTGCAACTGGATGCTCAGGTTGAGAAACTAAGAAAGAAATATGCAACAAAGATAATTCTTAGTGACAAAAATCTGCTTAAAGAAGAAGTAAATAAAGACATTCAGAGCTTTAATCTTCATAACCCTGAAGAAAAAAAAGAATTGCTTCGTGAAGGCGCAAGAACGGAGAGTTATACATACTTCCAAAACAAAAAATACTATTAAAAAAAGTATGATACATCATATGTAACTTCTTCAACAATTTTACCGATAGTCTCGTAACTCCTTCATTTATCGTATAAAGATTTATCAATGAAGTTTGGTTTAGTACGAATATTATGTTTGAATCTTTTGGTTATTATGAATATTATCTTTTGGTTAATAATAATAATAATAATAATAATAATAATAATAATAATAATAATAATAATAATAATAATAATAATAATAATAATAATAATAATAATAATAATAATACATTATGATACATCAATTGTATCATATATTGTTTAATATGAAAATTATGATTTTAAATGAACATATATGGTTGGACCTTAGTCTATACCTTTGAGTCTTTGTAAATGGGCTGGACAATCTTAAATAAAAATATATGATGCATCAAATGTATGTTAGAACTTAACATACATAAGATATAGGATAAAAAAGTTAAAAAATAACTACTTATATTGATTAAAAAAACCGAACTATGTTAAAACTTTGATGATGAAGCTGATTATATTTTGTTGGAAAACATGCATCCATGTTTAAAAATGAATAAATGTACGCATATTTTATTAATAAAAGCTAGTATGTTATGAATCTAGTTTAACTTAATGCTATGAATTATGTGTAACATTTTTTTTTATATTTTTTTATTTAGAATTATAAAAAAAAGTATCATTAAAATAACAAAAGAAAACATTAAGATACATCCAATTTATCTTAAAAAACAACGAATGTCAAAAATATAACATATTTAAATAATAAAAAGAAAAAAGTTAGTATTAGAATTAGAATTACATATTATATTATTGTGTTAACTAATCTCAATAAATACACCAAGACACGTTCTATTTAAAGGGGAGATTAAAAGTTAAAACTCACACATTACTTTCTTACGAATCTCTCTATCAAACAAGAAAACACTAGAAACTAAAAACCCAAAAAGATGACTATATCCTGGACATCATCATCATCCGGCGATTCAAAACAACAAAAAAGAAAGAGAAACATAGGCTCATCATCAACAGCAGCGCAGTCAGAATATCAATCACCACCACCATCAGTATCACCACTGCGACCACCATAACAACAAGCACCACCTCCACGACCAGAATCACTACTGCCACGACCGCCATCACCTTACGTTGTAATCTAACGACTTCCAAATTACATGGAACAAAATTCGGAGAGATACAGACTCACACACTATGTTGGTAAATTAAATAGGGAGAAGTATAGCTACAAAAAGCTTTATCAAAGGTACAAACAACTCGAGGAAGAAAACGAGCACATACTCCGATTTCTTGTTGATTACAAGAAGTACATCGAAAAATTGGGATGAATGTGCATGTGTTTGATCTTTTATTCTAGGATTTTATTTTTTGATATCGTTTAGTATTATCCTACATTTTATCTTTTGCTAATTGAATCTATGGATTCAAAATTTTACATATGTTCATTCTAAAAACAAATATGAATGAATATATGTTAACTATCTTTTGTTATATTCAATATTATTGTTTTGAAAAAATTGTTATTTTATTACATAAAAAAATAATTGTACTATGATGGTAATAAAAAAATAAAGTAAATGTTTAATAATTACTGTATGATAACTTGATCGAGTATAAAATGTAAGAAACATCAAATGTTTGTTAAGATTTGTAAAATAAAGTTGTTAATAAATAATATACATCGAAAGTATGTTACATAATTTAATTAAATTTACTTGTGAAATATTTGAAATGTGATGTGTTATCATTACAAAAAGATTTTTTTCTTTCCCTATACATATATGACTGAAAAGGCCTGATAGTGTAGCTGTAGACTGCGAATATTTACAGAGCATGCTTGTACAATCAAAAACAAGTCATAAAAAACATTTAATGTATGTTAATTTTTAAAATAGATAAAAAAAAAGAAACAAATTTCCATTTTTTTTATGTTTTTATATTTAATTTTTTTTTGTCTTTTTAACAAGCACATTTGCCAATATATACATACCAAATAAACTCACATAAAACATACTCAATTCACTACATAAAAAAAAAAAAAAAACCACTAGAAAAACAACCTAACTTATTTTACAAACAAACAAGTCACAACAACAAAAATGGATTCAAGCATTATACCACCACCAAACTTCATCCATCCAGCAACGTTCCCTAAAAAAAAGAAAAAGACAGGGCTTTCATTAAAGACCATCTTCAGAAGGTAAACAGAAACATTGCAGAGATACAAATACTTTGGAAAGAGATCGAAGAAAAAGAAAATGATATAATCCATTTGAAAGAAATTGTGGAAACCAGTGTCAGTGATTGTTTTAGACCTGATAACTAAGGTGGTAGTTAAATGAACAAGTTTGATGTTGAAGTGTATGGTATTTTGAAGGATGTTTTAAGCTAAATATTTGATGTTAAATAAATGGTGTTTCAAAGCATCCTTAATAAAAAATAGTTATATTAATTACGATGTTCGTTTATGTTATGAATCTTTATTTTTAAATATAATATGTTGTTGTAGTGTTTATATATTTCAATGTAGAAAATGCTATGATACATCAAATGAATGTTTATATTTATCGTACAAAAAATCGTAACATTATAATACATCAAATGTTTGTTAAAAGTTTCATAATAAATCTCATATCTCATACTCTAATTAAAAGATTTAAGAAAAAAACATTAACATACATCGAATATTTAAAAAAAATGAGTTATAAAAATTTAAAAAAAGGTAAAAAAAAGTTTAAAAGGCTGTAAAAAAGGTAACAATATTAAAAAAAAAAACTACTACTCGTATTAGACTGTCCATTAAAAATACAAAAAATTAAAAAATAATATAACTCACTTAAACCACGCACCAAAAAAAAAAAACACAAACACAAAAACCCCCCAAAAAATATAACACTCTGAAAAATCATTTCAAAGTTAACAAAACCATAAAAAAAACCACTTCAGACAAACTCCGCAAAAAATAAGAAAAATGTCGAGTAACAACGACGAAAGCGAAATTGAAGGTATAAACACAAAATTCACTTGATTCAATGTTTTTTATTTTCGTATATTGTGCAAAAATATAGATATACAATTCATATACAAACTGCTTTAAGTTCAAAAATCAATCAATCAAACATTAAATATATTTTATATAAAAAACATCAAATGTATTTATATATAAAGATACATCAAATGGATTATAAAAAAATATGTACAAATCAAAATCATTGCTATTAGAATCAAAGGAAATTCGACTAAAAAAGTAGTATTGATTATACGTTAATGAATGTTAAAGATGAACACCCTACAATGGACACATCATACAAGTCTGGTGAAACAGGTACCAGATCAAGCAAAAGAAAGTATGTACAATCTGGAATAAGAAAAAAACAAGATGCAGAAAAGACACAAGTGGATGAAGCAAATGAAGAAGAACAGATACAGACGACTGAGAAACCAACAAAAGAAGTGAATGAACAAGGTTAGATATACAAATTTTTTTTTGTTAAAAGTATATGAATATTGTTAATGATTCATTATTCATTGATAATGACAGAAAGTGATCTAAATGTACAAAAAAAGAAAATGTATCTGATTCAAATGAAATTATGATTATGTCGGAGAATAAAGGTACAGGGAAAAGACTATCAACAAGATTGAGTACAAGAATAAGAGGTTTAAAAAGATCGAAACAGCATAAAGGTAATAAAAATTTAGAAAAATGAATAATCATCATAAACTGTATGTTTATATATGAATTGTATATTTATATTGAATTGAATACATTATTTATACTGTTTATATGAAAAAATGATTTGAAGTCAAAAAATAAAACCTCATACAATACAGAACCATTCAGTTGGAGGTATGTTAATAAACACACTATGTATAGATTTAGAATTGTTCAATTATATTACATATACATTTAATGTATGTTATTAAGAATTTCTCATTTAATGTATGTTAATGATTCATTATTCATTGATAATGACAGAAAGTGATGTAAACAAAGAAGAAGAAGAAAATGTATCTGATTCAGAAAAAATAGAAACTCATAAAAAAAACCATTCATTTGGAGGTATGTTAATAAACACACTATGTAAAGATTTAGAATTATTCAATTATATTACACATATACATTTAATTTATGTTATTAAGAATTTCTCATTTAGTGTATGTTAATGATTCATTTTACATTGATAATGACATAAAATGATGTAAATGTAGAAGAAGAAGAAAATATATCTGATTCAGATGATATTACGATTATCTCGAAGAAAAAAGGTACAAAGAAAATACTACCAACAAGATCGAGTACAAGACTGAAAGATTTAAAAATATCGAAACAGCATAAAGGTAATAAAAAATTAGAACTGTCCAATTATGTATACATTTAGAATTGTTCAATTATATAACACATACATTAATGTATGTTATTAAGAATTTCTCATTTCTTTTCTATTATTGAAATATGACAAGGAAAAAATAATAAAAAAATAACAGTTGCAGTAGAACCAATAACACACAAAAAGGGCTTGAAGAATTTAAACAATAATAGAAAAGAAAAAATTGAAAAGAAAAGAAAAGCAGTTAGAGAAGAGGATCCTATTGAGATTGAAGAAGAAGAAGAAGAAGAAGAAGAAGAAGAAGAAGAAGAAGAAGAAGAAGAAGAAGATGGATTTGGAGAAGAAACATACAAGGAAGCAAGCAAACAAACTAAAACAAATGAAACACTAAAAACAAGAATGTCTCCAAAATCTTCTACGAAACTATAAAAGTGTTGAATGAGGATCAGAGACAAGCAGTTACAAGAATTGGTTTTGGATAAATGCTAGAATTGGATTTTTGTGAATTGCCATCGAAGTTAGCATATTTCTATTTAAAAAAATTTAACTATCAAACAAGCAAGATTGAGTTGCCAAATGGAAATATAAGTATAATAGAGGATAGTCTGCATAAGCTGTTTGGGGTACCCATGGGAAGAAACAAAATAGAAACAAGCATAAGGGGAAGGAAAGGAGACAAGATGACTCAGATATTTAGAGCTTAATACAGAGACATAAATATTACAACAACTAATGTAGCATAAATGATAAAGGACTCAAATGAAGCTGGATAAAAGTTTATATTAAATTTCTTAGTATTGTTCACAACAATAATGGTTGAAGGAAATCAAAAAACAAATGCCAACCAAACATTTATGTCCAACATTGGAAAAGAAAATCAAATCAAGGAGCTAAATTGGTGTGAATATATTTTAGAGAAATTGAGAGAAGGAATGAAGAACTACATGGAAAGAAAGATGTTTGTTGAAAGCATATCAGCATTAATCGTAAGTTTGAAAAATAAATACTAGAATTATATGTTCATATATGAAACGACCCGTTCATATCACTATAAATGCAGTACGTTATTCATTGGTCCCATAGCGAGGTATTAGACCTCTATATGATACGTTTTAGAAATTATTGCATTCGTTTCATAAAAAGCAAACCATTGTTATACATAATGCATGTTTTAAATAAGTGGGTGATTATTTAAGAAATAATCCCCATAATACATCGGTTTCCAAATACTACACCACGTGACATAAAAGTTGAATATAATACATGACGAAGGTTTTATTGAATGCAACACTTCATTTAAACAAAAACATGAGACTCCATGCACAGCTTGCTCTGATAATGCAACAGCGGAAGACTTTCTTAAGGACCTGAGAATAAACATGCTTAAACAGTCAACACAAAGGTTGGTGAGATATATAGGTTTAGCATCGATATAAATATAGACCACAAGATTTCATAGTTATAAATATATGTACACTCGCAAGTGTATAAAAGTATTCTATAAGTTGTTGAGCGCTTCGGTAACCATACTTAACCATTAATGTGGCATATTCCCTTTATTATGAAATCTCCTTACACTGTACCAAGTGTAGTAAAAACGAAGTACTATGCAACCGTTTACGATACTAGAGCGACTAGCCCGGTTGGGGTTGTCAAACCCGATAGATCTATTAATAGGATTCGCGCTTACATGTTCGTACAATATGTAAATATTAGTTACCAAGCTATTAGGGAAGATATGCAAGGTGGAACAACTCAACGTAGAATATATTTTAAGTACTTGTGTCCATTGCGTAAAACATAAAATGCATGTATTCTCATCCCAAAATATTTTTAGAGTTTAAAAATGGGACTATATACTCACGGTAGTAAAAGTATATTAATAATAAGTTTTCAACTTATTAAAAATTTGGCCGTCGTCCTTGGATTCAAGAACCTATAATAATAATAATGATTCAGATAATAATACGACATATGAAAAAATAAAGCAAGTTCATAGAATACTTATATAATAATTTTTAACATTTTATGTTAGTAGTCCATTGTTAGTAGTCTTTTGTTAGTAGTCCAAAATAGTTCGAAAAGTCTAACAGTCCAATAATCGGTATATATATATAATCTTAGAATTACCCCATGACGTATTGTATACGTATTGTCTTTGCATCAACCCAGAGACGTATTGTATATGTATTGTCTTAGAATTAACTAAGACATATTGTGTACGTATTGTCTTAGGATTTATCAAAACGTATTGTATACTTATTGTGTTAGGACGTACCAAGAATATTATTATACATATATACAATCACAGAATTAACCAAGATTATAATATTTTGTTATACTACTGATAACATGTCCAAATATATATAGGATATAGGAAAAGTTAACAAGGATATGGTTAATATAGTTTTTATAATATAAATTTCGTCCATACAACGTTAATTTTAGCAGATTTTGTTTTCTCGCCAAATATTCATTACAACTCCGTTTAAAGTGAATCAAATTGCTATGGATTCATTAAGAAGTAAATTTTACAAAACCAATTCGAAAAGTTCATTCCAAATAGTAATTTTTAGAGCTTTACCCTCTTTTTGTGTCTGTGGACAGATTTGGAATAATCCCGACATCAACCCAATATATGATTTTTGATAAAATACTTCCACTTTGTCTAAAATCATAAAAAAAATACTGGAAGTCTTATTTACATATATTAACATATTTCCAAAGTCATAGCCTTGAACTCAAAGTCTAAGATAGGTTTTTAATTCTCAACCCAAAACAGCCCGCTTTTTACCGAATGGAGATTAAAGGATATATGTTAAGTTTCAAGGTGTTTTTCATATGTACAAGTTATAAGTTCTTATATTAACTTAATATAACATCATAATATATATAAATAAGTGTTATTAGAGTTAAGTTAGAAAGATTAGATTAGTTTTTCAAACAAGCTTGGTGTTCACCAAAACAAGTTCTAGTTTTTACAAGTTTTATAAGTATAATAAGATAGCAACTATACAAGGAATTGAACAAGGATTTTGAGAAGTATTTTACCTTGATTATGAAGAGGAAAGTTGCTGAGATTAAAGTATGATATGAGAGCATTCAAGTGTGTATTTTTAGTTTAAGAAAATATGGAGTAAAAATGAGTTAAAATGGTCCTTATTTATAAGCTTATAATTTTGGCTTTTAGTAAAAATATCTAAGATAAGTTAAATTGTATTAAGTCATGCATGGCATATTAAATTGATTAGGTCATGGATGACATATTATACAAATAATTGCAGATTTCTATTGATATATACCAATAGTAAATACTTCTAGAAGCTGTGTATAATACGAGTAAAAATACCGTATGAATGGGAGTAGAATTCTTGAGGAAATTAAATGAAAATACGAGTATAGCTATCCTTTATATGTATTGGTGTATTATAAAGTGTATTCAATACTTGTAAGGATGTATTTACACTCGTAATACATTATATGTAAATACATTTTAACATAAATTAATTACGTCATTTAAATAGTAATATATATATATATATATATATATATATATATATATATATATATATATATATATATATATATATATATATATATATATATATATATATATATATATATATATATGTTTGACAACTCTTTAAATTAGTAGTATGAAAAAATATATATAATACTTTGTTAATATACTTAATGAGATATTTAATTATCATATTTTCAAGTTAATTATATATAAATCCATATATATATACACAATAATTAAACAATTAAATCAAGTTATGACGTTCGTGAATCGTCAGAATAAAAGGGTGACCAAAAGCTTGTGTAAAACTCTTTCCGGAGGTTCAAGATTTATTAAAATTCATTGCTTATCAAGTCGGAATTATATAAAGATTAGATATAAATTTGGTCAGAAATTTTCGGGTCGTCACAATATACCTATAGTTTTACATATTATATATATATATATATATATATATAGTGGTAGGATCAAGGGGGAAGTAACCAATTGGGGGGAAGCGGGGGGAAGCAAAATGTTTTTTTTTTCATTTTTTGAAAAAACTTTTTTCACGAACATTATAGATTGGATAAAAATATGAACATTTAATAAAGACACTTTGTGATAAATGCTTTTATTTTGGCTGGAAAACGCTCGAATAAGTAATATATAACAATTATCGTGTTTTTCGAGCGTATGTTGAAGTTTTAGATATCAGGGTTTAGGATATTAGGGTTTAGATATTAGGGTTTATAGGGTTTAGATATTAGGGTTTAGAAATTTAGGGTTTAGGGTTTAGATTTAGAGTTTACTTTTAGGATTTAGATTGAATTTTTAACACGAACAGTTTAGAGTTTAGGGTTTAGAGTTTTGTGTTTTGAGTTTATGGAATAAACCCAAAACCCTAAACCCTAAATTCTAAATCGGGCTAAATTTTACTTCACAAAACATGAAAAAAAAACGTTCACATTTTTCACGAACAATATTATCTTGAATGTTATTTTTGTCGATCGTTTTCCCGCCTAAATAATAACATTCATCACGAAGTGTCTTTTCTAAATGTTCATATTTTCGTGTGATTTTGATGCCGGAAAAAAAAATTCCAAAAAAAATGAAAAATAATAATTTACTTCCCCCCGCTTCCCCCTATTGGTTACTTCCCCATTGATCCTGCCCCTATATATATATATATATATATATATATATATATATATATATATATATATATATATATATATATATATATATATATATATATATATAAAAGTAAGACATGTTTTTATCACAGCTGCATTATGTCCAATCAACAACAATTGGAACAATGTACGTACCTGATAAAGGTTTGACAATAAGCAAGTGAACATCAGCTATGTTGAAACAAAGAGAAGAAAAGAAAAAAAAAGCTTGAATTTGGTAATGTCATTGTGATTGCTGAGAGAAGCGTAAACAATGATGGACTAGAAGAAAAAGAAAGAGCTAAGGTAAGAAATGAACAATAATAATATGTATTTAAAAAATAATTAATATAAAAATAGTTTCTAATATACATATGTATAGATTTTGATAATTGAATACAACATTGATGGGAAAGAAGAGGAGCATGCAAAAGAAGAGGTAAAAAAAAATAATACTTTCTTACCATTATAAAGAAATTAAAAATAATAGCATACATTTCATGTACTTTAATAAAAACATATGAATTTTAGTTTGATGTTTTCAAGTATATGTAACATATATCGGTTGTATCAAACCCACCATTTGGGGGGGGGGGGGACTTCAAACCCACCAATATTCATCTTTCTCACGTTCTATTCAATACTAATAAACCATGTCTGGTACTTCTTCTAGCATCACCCACAAAGGTGTTGTTAAACTTCAAGTTCCTACTCATCTCCCAACCAAACTCACATAAACCAACTTCTCGGTTTGGCGTCGACAAATTTTATCAACATTAATAGGATACGACATCCTAGGGTACATCGAAGGCACCACTGTACACCCACATGAAATTGTCGATAACGCACCAAATCTAGCTTATTCTCAATGGTTTCAACAAGATCAAGTTATTCTTAATGCTATGCTTGGTATTTTTTCGCAAACATTCAAACTCACATAGCTTCATTGTCTACTTCCAAACAGGCCTGGGCTCACCTACAAACCTTGTACGCAAACAAGTCTCACACCAGGATTATCTCGTTAAAACAGCGTCTTATTGAAAATCCCTACGAGGATAAAACTGTCTCGGTTTACTTACAAGAGATGTGCGCTATAGCCGATGAACTAGCTCTGGTCGGTTGCAAAGTTGAAGAAGATGATCTTGTTTTGCACATCTTACATGGTCTTGTAATGAGTATAATGAGATATGTGCTGATGTTCGTGCCCGTAAAACATCTATTACATTTGATGAACTTTTCGACAAACTAATCAGACTTTGAAAAACAAAACAAGCAAGCTGCAAAGTTAGTAACCCCCTATTGTTCCTACTGTTAATTATAATCAATATGCACCACGTTCCAATGGTAATACGACTCAGCCAGTTCCATCTACCAACAATAACAAAGCACACACCAATCGATCAGGTTGGCAACCTAGAACCACAGCTTCATCACCAGCATATAACGAGGATGCTTCATGCACTTATTGCTCACGTAAAGGACACTTTGTGAAAGATTGTCGTACTTTTGTGAGGTTTCTTTGGGATAATGGTCTAAGACCGATGGTCAACACTACTACCATGCCTAACTGGATCATCGATACGGGTGCATCTCATCATGTTACTAGTGATAAAACACACCTACATTCCGTCTCTAATTATGGACAGAAGAGATTATACTCGGTGATGGTAAATGATATCGGCCAAAAAGTTACGTTTTTACCCCCGATGTTAAGCCCTAAATCAATAAAGTTTCAAACTTTGTCGGCAAAATTATCGCTTTTTAGTTGATTTTATAGATTAAGTAATTACGAAGGCAATGCAAAAAGAATTAAGTAAAACAGAGCTAAAACGAAGATTCTAGAGCGAAAACGGTGAAAGACAAGAAATCAAGTTACGATCCAGCAAATTAGCAAGCCAAGGCCTGCCAAACGGCTTGCCAGGTGGTAAATGGCCTGCCACACAGGTCAAGCAAATAGGTATCGTAAACGGTTGATCTAACCAAAAGGCCCCAGCAAACGGCTTGCCAAACGGCCTGCCAGCCGTTTGCTGGTAAATTCCAAGTCTATTTAAAGGGCTCTTTTCATCCATTTCAACATACACTAAATTTGTAATTCACTTCATATTTTCGAGCTTTTTAGTTAGTTTTTAGTAGTAGCTAGTTTAGCTTTTTTTTTTGGAGGATATCCCGGCGAGTCCCTGTGATCTCGGGCAGATTTCTTCAGCCTTTTCAGGTTTTTATCCGAAACGCTTGTCTTTTGTATTAAACATGTATTCTTACCTTTTGTGTTTAATAATGCGTTCCAATATTACCATGATAGCTTAATTAATCTGTATGTTTCAGTGATAGAAGTTTGGGTTAGCGTAATTATGTTAATTTAGTACGGTTACTGTCGTTATACTGAATTTGTGAGTCTGATAGATTTATATGCTAGCATCTTAAGGATTGACCAACCTAGGTTGTGATCAGGACTTGTCCACCTATATGAACTTAGCTACTTCATAGGATTAAGACCCCTGGTTATACTGTATCTGAAGATTCTATGATCTCGGTATGGCCGGAGTTCCCGAGAGGCATCTAATGCGCTTTTAGGACATAGAACTTAGGAATTGAGACATGATTGACCTAGTATGCCTATTGACTGTTCCAAAGAGACCTCTTAGGAGCTATCAAGATCTAGTTAGTGCCTTTATTGTATGACCCAAGCCTATTGCATGTTCTTGTTTGATTGTTGCCTTAGGACTAAGTCATATCAACTATCTAGGTATCTATTAGGTTTCTATCTTCTTTACTTTCAGTATATCAACTGTAATGCTGTATAATATTCAAATTGCTATGATCTCATTAGTATGATGGAATGGTTGTTAGTTTTCATTTAAGGTTTTGACAACTTAAACCGATGGATTCCTTCCATTTGTGATCAGTGTTCAATTAACACGGCACGTTGTTATTTAGTTAACTAAACTGATAACGAGGGTTAGGATTAGAGTTCAACTCACTAATAAACCTAGTACTTTACTGAGGATAACTGTGATGACTCGAAAATTTCCGACCAAATTTAAACTTAATCTTTATATGATTTCGACCCGATAAGCAAAGTCTGTAATGTTGAGTCTCAAAAATTTTGAACTGTTCCATATATTCATTTAACCTTCGACCATTCCCGACGATTCACGAAAAAACTAATTTCTAAATAGATATATATATGAATATAAATATATAAAATAATGTGAAATAATAAAATACAAATGTACTCATTTGAATTAAGAATATAAAATAGTTTATACAAGATAATTAACTTGCTACATATTTTGTAATATGTTAAGATTTATAAATATTAAATATTCATTATATACTATTATATATATTTATATATATTATAAAATTATTAAATATTACATAATTAATAAAATGTAATATTAATATATGTAATTACAAGTTAAAATATAATCATATGATTATTATTATTTCCATTATCATTATCAAGATGGATGTTAATATTGATATTACTATCAGTATTATAACTATAAGTATTTTAATATAATATATAGATATGAAACTATACATATAATTTGTTATATAAATATTATTATTAATAAACATTATTACTTATATTTATTATTATCATTATTATTAAACTTAATATATTTTTTTAATATTAATATTAATATTATCATTATTATCTTTATCAATAATGTTATTGTAATTATTAACATTAATAAATATCATTATACTTGTTATTTATATTATTATTATTACTCTTAGTATTATTATTAATATCTAAAAGAATTATTATTATTAATTAACTTATATTTATTAATTATTAATATTAATTTATAATTCAATTAATTATTTGAGTTTGTTTGATATCACAATCAACCTTTTATTAAAATCTTGTTTGCATCTGAATGTTATTACCAATCAATCTCAATAAACAAGGATCAGGTACAGATCAATAGCAACTCTTTTATATATTTGATTCTTCCTGTCTGTAATCTTGTAAAGATTAATCTCAATTCACAATGCTTACAAATTCTGTTGAGTGTAACCATCAGATAATTTTTTTTATTTCATCTGCTACATAGTTTTGGTACTTCATGTCTGTGAATGGATAGCCATCGATCTCAATTTTCAATACCAAACAAAAATTGATTAAATCACGCGTACTAACTCCAATTATTCAATTATCATCTTTATATACAGATTACATTCAAATGTAACTGGAAATTAAAAATAGAAATCTTAAAAATCAATCAATACAATACTACTAATATCACTTACAATTATTATGACTCTTCTTCGTCATTCGACCACCGGTTACCATATTACCTCCATCGCCTAATCACCACCACAACCCACCATCTTCCACCATCTTCTCGTTATGTTGAACAACACAAACATGAACCACCTTCATTGTTTCCATTTCTCTCAACAACCTTCATTACAACGACAACTTTATAAACTTCTTTCTTGAAGCATCCTTGCTATACTTCTGTTTTCGATAACCATACCCAAAATATCATCAACAATAACTACACTTCTACTTAATTGTTACTAAGTTCCAGTTTAAGTCGACACCTTCACCCTTCTTCTCCATATGAAACCGTCACCAATCTCAATCTCTCTCTCTCTCGCTATACTTTCTTTTCTTTCACTGTAACCATGAATCCCACGAACACATAAACATGTTTTTGTTGCATCACCAATGACAGCCTACTGATGTTGCTAATATCTTGTTCCTATATTCAGCTGTAATGAGATCCAAAACCTCCACACTCACTTCCAAACGATAACCACCTTGTGTTCGTTTATGTTTAATCAATCAACATCCATTAAACCACTTGATCTCCTGCTGGCCATCTGTTTCTGTTCGAGTACAACCACCAGTACAGACACTATAAATTCGAAGTTTGCAGTCTGATCATAATTCTTTTTGATCTATTCGAACCAAATAACAATGCAAACCACTAATATATATATATTTTTTTTCTCTTTCTCGACGTCATGATTGTTACAGCACGTATTTTATCTCTTTTTCCTTTATCTTATGGCCGACAATTACCTAATACCACTTGTTTATTAAAAAGAAAAAAGGGGAATTGGTTACTGTTTGTGGCTGCCATATCCAATTTTCCAATCTGGCGAATTACTTTTATGAATTACGCTTGACCCACCATGTTCCATTATCAGCTAGATCGCTAACTTCTTTAAATTAATGGACCATATTTTTTTAGTATTGGGCTGTAGTTTTAGGGGAAGCATGATGCGTGATGTATTATGTTAATGATGATGAAAAAAGATGACGAAGTGATGATGATAATGAATGTTGTTGATTGATCCTTTAATGTTCCTGATTAGAACCGAACCCTTCAAAAATACCTAACATCCAGCTGTTATCCTTTTCAACTCACGAATCCTATAACCACTAATATTACAAAGAAATCAGCATGTAAATTGGGCTGCCCGTTTTCTAAATTGGAACGAATAAACTTGTTTTGATTGGGCCTCTGTATGTCTTCAATATGGTGGGTTGCGTTACTTCAATCTGTTGGGCCGTGTTACTTCATTCTGTTGGGCCAAAGTAAATTGGACTAGAGTATAGATATGGCGATGGTATGGGTTATAACATTATGTTTTGGCATTAAAACTGAAAAACAGTCATAGCACGATGGTTTAAGGGGTGTTTGGGTGAGCGAGTGGTCGCGGATTCGAGTCCCGTTTGGGGCATTCTTTTTATAACAGCTTTTAAAAAGGGTATACTCCTTACTTTTTAACTCCATTATTATTATTATTATTATTATTATTATTATTATTATTATTATTATTATTATTATTATTATTATTATTATTATTATTATTATTATTATTATTATTATTATTATTATTGTTATTAATTATCAATGTTATTAAAATTACCATAACTACTAAAGTAGTAATTATCATTTATTATTATTATTATGATTTTAGTTACAATTAGGGTTATTATTATTATTATTATTATTATTATTGCTAAGTTTATTTATTATTAACACTATCATAACGCAAATTAATATTATTATCATTAATATTAGTATTTTTATTATTTAAACTATTATCATTAGTAATAAAATTTTAGTTATTATTATCAGTATTATTATTAGCATAAGTATCATTATTAACAATATAGTTATTATTAGTATTATCATTATTAATAAAGCTATTATTATTGTTATTATTAAGTAAATCATTATTATCAAAACTATCATTTTTTTTATTATGTACATAAAGTATACATATTACATATACCATAATTATATTAACATTTCATATAACTATATATCAAACATATTATCATTTTTCTTATAAATACTTTCGTATAACAAACTACTGATTTTAAAAATAATATTAATCACATATATAAATATATGTATATATATATATTAATATAACTAAATAAATAGATATTAATCATTTTAGATATAAATATATATAAAATAAATACATATAACATGTAATTTAAAATATAATATAAGTATACCTTTTTAAATGGAATTTAGTATAAACTTTATATAACCACAAATATATAAATAATATATTAATAAATGAAAATTATGTAACTTTCCATCACATGTGTTGATAGATATATAATTGATATAGGTTCGTGAATCGAGGCTAACCTTGCATTGTTCAGTATCGTCGTATGCATATTTTTACTACAAAATATCGTATAGTGAGTTCATTTGATTCCCTTTTACTCTTTACATTTTTGGAACTGAGAATACATGCGCTGCTTTTATAACTACTTTATTAAATGCTTTTGAAATATATTTTGAACTGAGAATACATGAAATGCTTTTATTAATGTTTGACGAGATAGACACAAGCAAAACATTCATCGAATGAATTATTATGCGGACATAAGTTCTGTGGATTATTATTGAATTAGTTGGACGTTATAATTGCCACTAATTGTTGTGAATATTTCCCCTGATTATTATTGCTTGGTAACCTAAGAATTAGAATCGGGTATGGCCCTAATTCACGCGAATCCTATAGGTAGCTACCGGGTTTTACAACCCCACCCAGAATGTTCATTAGACGGAAGAGCTAGTGGGCGTGGCATTTTGTACTTCGAAGTTTATATATTATACAGACGAGATGTTCTGTTTTGGGAATATTATTTATGCGCATTATATGTTAAGGTCGGTTACCAAGCCAAGCTATGAAAGCAAAGTGAATGTTATGTATCGAGAGAATGATTTTATACACAGGTTATGTGTATGTTATTTTTGTGCACGAGATATATGTACGGTTATTAAGATTTATGAAAAAATGGTTTTGTACACGAAATAGGTGTACTGTATTTAAATCTTGTGGTCTATCAAAATGATGAATTTTATTGCTTATGATAAACCTATGAACTCACTAACCTTTTGGTTGACACTTGAAAGCATGTTATTCTCAGGTATGAAAGAAATCTTCCGCTGTGCATTTACTCATTTTAAAGATATTACATGGAGTCGTTCATGACATATAGAGTTCAGTACCTCGCAATGGTACCAAATGTTGAAGACTTCGTCTGGATGGATTAGGACGGGTCATTTCAATAACCTCCAAGGTATAGTTACCTTTCAATTATACAACCAAGTGACATACTTGTCACTGCTCAAAGATAACTCTGGGAGTCAAGAGATAAGTAGATCTGTGTAATTGGCTCATCCAACCAGATCTACATATTTTCGAACATAGCCTTAACATAAGCATAATTACCTTTCCCTAACCCAAATCTAATATATTGGTCAACATTTCCCTGATCTGCATACTTCGAACATCCTTCCACTATATTTATTTTTTCACACTTAGAACCATTAGCATAAACCAACTACTATCCTTTGTTTAGGTAATTTAAATAAAAGATAATTATCCACTTAATCTTCAATTCGTTAATCCATTTAAAAATACGACCCTAGGTTAACTTACACCTTCTACACCTTAGAAAGTTAAAAGTAAATTTAGGCCCCGCACAATATAAATAAACAAAACCACTGTATGCCACCTTGATCAACTAAATCTGACGTCCTACGGCCTAACGACACCGCACGAATAAAACCGTCCGTTTTAGCCGTATCTTAGTAGTCATATCAGTAAACGTTTATCTATTTCACATCTTGGTCATTCGTCCATTAAAATTCCCTCACGTTCTTTGATTTTGCTTAAATTATACACATTTTACCTCGCAATATCTACCTCATTACACTTGGTTTTGAGGATCATTAGGCCCAAAAGTTATTTATTTGCGCAAAAGTGTTGGTTCAAACCTAAAAGTTCAAATTGATGTAAAATTGACCAAAATCTAGCCTATTTAGTGAACCAAAGTGCAGGGCATGATCCAAAGTCAAAAGGGATTGCAAAATTGGCAATTCCAAGTGAAAAACCATGATTTCTGAAGTGCAGTTATAAGGTGTGGTGCACCAGATCCAAAAGGCGGCACACCTCAACGCTAAAAAGCCAAAATTCAAATTCAGAAGTTGAAGATAAATGGTGCACTTATAAGGTGTGGCGCAGCTGCCTTATGGTGCGGCGCATCACACTCTTAAGTTATAAGGTGTGGCTCACCTACCTTATGGTGCGGCGCACCACACTCCCACGTTAAAAGGTGTGGCGCACCACCTTATGGTGCGGCACACCTCGATGTTTTATGTTGAAATTTTTGGGCAACTATAAAAGGAATGCGATAGGGTTTTCCAAAGGAGAGCTGTAATTTTAGCACGATTTTTCATCTCAAAACCCTAATTTCATCATCAAGAAGGAGATTAAGGCTAATTTGGAAGATCAAGCAAAAGCTCAAGCAATCTTATCATTAGATCTTTTTAGTTTTATCATTTGGGTTGTAATCTCCACCTTTATTTCTTTAAGTTTTTAATTGAATACTTGAAATAGCTTAATATAATGATTATTTGTGTTTCTATGCTTATTATTAGTGTGATCTTAGCCATGCTTGGCTAATTTGTTTGTGTTTACATATCTATGAATCTCTAATGTATGGATTTGCCCTAAATCAATTGAATAAAGTTGTTTGAATGAAATACATGAGCAAGTGTTATTGTGTTAGCTATGATGTCCATTGCTATGCTTTGTTTTATGTTTTACTTTGATTACGTATATTATGTAGCTCTCTTAGTGATTTGAGAAGTGAATCAATTTGTGCTTCAACACCTTAGGTGATCTAGACAAATAGATTGAGGATTTCAAGTGATTGTGTTCTTAGTCTATGTTGGCTTTCAATTGACCTTTAGTCAACATAGTTGTGTTTGATTATCTTAAGTGATTTTGATAGTTGAAGGTGTAAGTAACTAGGGGGGGGGGTGAATAGTTACTTAATACGTTTTTAACACTTTTTCGATTGATCACCAAATTTGATTTAACTTTGATCAACCAACTCAACTCAAACTTGATGTGTGTAGAGTATATGTTCAAAATGATAAAAGAAGTAATGTAAAGAACATAGACACAAGGATTTATAGTGGTTCGGGTGGATGTTAACTAATCCACCTTAATCCACTCCCCGATTACACTAATCGGGATTTGTTGCTTCACTAAGAACTTTTCTCCAAACTCAGAGGAGATCCGATTTACATGTCTTCAACTTCTTTGGTAGACAACAAACCTAATCTTTCTATCCCTTTGAAAGATCAACTCCAACCTAGATCAACTTGTCTTCACCTTGGACAAGTATTAATCTCCAAATAAGATTAATCAACTTCCTAAGTCCCTTGAAGGAAGTAGATCACTAAGCTAGCCTATGCTTCTACTAATTGAAGTTACAAGACTTATATACTTTGCAATGATGATCCTAACACAATACTAGGACATACATTATATTAAGTAAACTCACAAGATAAATGATTTTGATTAGTAAGTTTACAACAACCCAATTCTATATCTATAAGATCATAGAATTTTCTCTTGCTTGATCACATTTGAGTAGTAATTGATTCACTTGTGATCACTGGAGATAAGCCTTTGAAATATGCAAGTAGGTCAGCTTCAAATGCTCTTAAATGTTTGCCTTTTATAGTGAGATTCAAAAAATATCCCTTGATACACGGTTGCCTGCACGGTCGACCGCGGTGCGACCGTGTGTGCTCCAGTCCAAATTAGGTATCCGTTGTATAGCAGTTTGACTCAAATTTGAACACCACATTTTGGCACCTTTACTCCTTTTAGCACCTGCAAAAGAAACCAAACATCCTATACAAGTACTATATGCATTAAGTGTGTGAGATTTGGTCTTAATGCATGAAAGTGACTAATCATTCCAAAAGTGGCAAACCCAACATTCTTGGAGAAGTGTATTGATTGATATTTAGGGAAATTTCAGTTTGGTCAAGACTTAGTTAGTCACATTAATGTCTTTGGTTCAATTCTAAAGACTAGTCACTATGTCATTAACTTCCTAGTTTCAATTAATCACAAGTCATGTTCTTTTTTTAAGTTTAGTTAGAGATTAATTGAACAATGTCTCTATAAGATAATCATGAAGCATGTAGAGACATCAAAGTTAAGTCATAAGCAATCACCCTTAGTTACTTAGACTAGATCAAATAGACAATTGACTATACTTTCATTGTGAACCATTTTACACTCAATCTATTAGAGTAGGTTAGTTACTTGAATCCTAACTAATGAGCACATAACAAACATATTAATCAAGTTGATAAGTTTATGAGTATTAAGCATATTGGCAAGTAGCAAGTAATACTCACATAGCAAGAGATAGTTATTCTGGGATCAATCATATAGATACTTACAAAACTTATAATTCAAGCACTTAATAAGTTTAATGTGTAATATAACACGTTACATGATTAATGTGTAAGCACACATTAATGTCCAACACATGCACAAGGGAAGAGCAATCTCTAGTTGGGACTTGGTGACTATCCTAAATGTATCTAAGTGTGTTTTAGGATTATAAGTCATTACTAGTTAACCTTGAGAGCATTGTTCCTCATTTAGCCTTAATTAATCCCTAAGTCATTTCTAATAGCAATCATTGTTCCAGTGACATTGGCTTAAGTGTGTTGGTACTTGATGATCATACTGAGGATATCTAGATAAGAATTAAGATCACAAGTTGTTGATTAACACTTATGTGTTATGCCTAATCTTGGTTAATTTGTCATTAAGATGTCATTAGGCGTAATTAATCACAATTAGTGTTTTTATGACCAAAACTCGATTGAGTAAGAAGAAGGCATCTATTCTAAGAGTGTTGAGAAAGGTTTCATGAATTATAGATGTCGGGAACTAGTCAAACTTTATTTGGTCGAAAATGGTGAAATGTCCCGTTCATATTGATTATAAACGTTCCATATTAATTGATTTCGTCGCGAGATCTTGACCTCTATATGAGACGTTTTTCAAAGACTGCATTCATTTTTAAAACAACCATAACCTTTATTTTATCGATAAAGGTTTAAAAAGCATTACGTAGATTATCAAATAATGATAATCTAAAATATACCGTTTACACACGACCATTACATAATGGTTTACAATAAGAATATATTACATCAAAAATAAGTTTATTGAATGCAGTTTTTACATAATATCATACAAGCATGGACTCTAAATCTTGTCCTTATTTTAGTATGCAACAGCGGAAGCTCTTAATAATCACCTGAGAATAAACATGCTTAAAACGTCAACAAAAATATTGGTGAGTTATAGGTTTAACCTATATATTATCAAATCATAATAATAGACCACAAGATTTCATATTTCAATATACATCCCATACATAGAGATAAAATTCATTCATATGGTGAACACCTGGTAACCGGAATTAACAAGATGCATATAAGAATATCCCCTATCATTCCGGAAAATCCTTCGGATATGATATAAACAAATTCGAAGTACTAAAGCATCCAGTACTTTGGATGGGGTTCGTTAGGCCCAATAGATCTATCTTTAGGATTCGCGTCAATTAGTAGATCAGTTTACAAATTCTTAGGTTACCAAGCAAAAGGGGCATATTCGGCTTCGATCATTCACCCATATAATGTAGTTTCAATTACTTGTGTTTATTTCATAAAACATTTATAAAACTGCATGTATTCTCATCCCAAAATATTAGATTTTAAAAGTGGGACTATAACTCACTTTCACAGATTTTTACTTCGTCGGGAAGTAAGACTTGGCCACTGGTCGATTCACGAACCTATAACAAATATGTACATATATATCAAAGTATGTTCAAAATATATTTACCACATTTTTAATACGTTTTACTGTTTTAAATTTATTAAGTCGGCTGTCCTCGTTAGTAACCTACAACTAGTTGTCCACAGTTAAATGTACAGAAATAAATCGATATATATTATCTTAAATCAATCCACGACCCAGTGTATACACGTCTCAGGCTAGATCACAACTCAAAGTATATATATTTTTAGAATCAACCTCAACCCTGTATAGCTAACTCCAACATTACTGCATATAGAGTGTCTATGGTTGTTCCAAATAATATATATACATGGGTCGATATGATATGTCAAAACATTTGCATACGTGTCTATGGTATCCCAAGATTACATAATATATTAGAATACATGTATAATACAATATAAGTTAGCTAGGATATGATTTGTATAGAATTGTTACAATATTTCCCGTAGCTACAACAATAAAAAAATATCCAATCTTGTTTTACCCATAACTTCTTCGTTTTAAATCCGATTTGAGTGAATAAAATTGCTATGGTTTCATATTGAACTATATTTTATGAATCTAAACATAAAAAGTATAGGTTAATAGTCGGAAATATAAGTTACAAGTCATTTTTGTAAAGGTAGTCATTTCAGTCGAAAGAACGACGTCTAGATGACCATTTTGGAAAACATAATTCCACTTTGAGTTTAACCATGATTTTTGGATATAGTTTCATGTTTATAAGAAAAATCATTTTCCCAAAAGAACAACTTTTAAATCAAAGTTTATCATAGTTTTTAATTAACTAACACAAAACAGCCCGCGGTGTTACTACGACGGCGTATATCCAGTTTTACGGTATTTTTCGTGTTTTTCGGTTTTAAATCATTAAGTTAGCATATCATATAGATATAGAACATGTGTTTAGTTGATTTTTAAAGTCAAGTTAGAAGGATTAACTTTTGTTTGCGAACAAGTTTAGAATTAACTAAACTATGTTCTAGTGATTACATGTTCAAATCTCCGAATAAGATAGTTTTATATGTATGAATCGAATGATGTTATGAACATCATTACTACCTCAAGTTTAGTAGGTAAACCTACTATAAGTGAAAAGAAATGATCTAGCTTCAAAGGATCTTGGATGGCTTGAAAGTTCTTGAAGTAGAATCATGACACGAAAACAAGTTCAAGTAAGATTATCACTCGAATTAAGATAGTTATAGTTATAGGAATTGAATCAAAGTTTGTATATGAGTATTACCTTGATTTAGAATGATATCTTACTGTAAACAACAAGGATTTTTTGAGGTTGGATGATCACTTTACAAGATTGGAAGTGAGCTAGTAAACTTGGAAGTATTCTTGATTTTATGAAACTAGAACTTTTAGAATTTATGAAGAACATTTAGAACTTGAAGATCCAACCTTAACAATTGGTATCTTGTTTTGTTTAAGTCTTTTAACCTCACGATCCATTATTTCGACGGGTTCTTCGATGAATTGAAGTTTTTCGTTGATTTGGATTTCCTCTAACGGAATAGTGAGATCTTCTTTAGCAAAACATTTATTCAAATTCGAGACGTGGAAAGTGTTATGTACAGCCGCGAGTTGTTGAGGTAACTCAAGTCGGTAAGCTACTAGTCCGACACGATCAATAATCTTGAATGGTCCAATATACCTTGGATTTAATTTCTCTCGTTTACCAAATCGAACAACGCCAAGGTGCAACCTTAAGCATGACCATCTCTCCAATTTCAAATTCTATATCTTTTCTTTTAATGTCAGCGTAGCTCTTTTGTCGACTTTGGGCGGTTTTCAACCGTTGTTGAATTTGGATGATCTTCTCGGTAGTTTCTTGTATTATCTCTGGACCCGTAATCTGTCTATCCCCCACTTCACTCCAAAAAATTGGAGACCTGCACTTTCTACCATAAAGTGCTTCAAACGGCGCCATCTTAATGCTTGAATTGTAGCTGTTGTTGTAGGAAAATTCTGCTAATGGTAGATGTCGATCCCAACTGTTTCCGAAATCAATAACACATGCTCGTAGCATGTCTTCAAGCGTTTATATCATCCTTTCTCCCTGCCCATCAGTTTATGGATGATAGGCAGTACTCATGTCTAGACGAGTTCCTAATGCTTGCTGTAATGTCTGCCAGAATCTTGAAATAAATCTGCCATCCCTATCAGAGATAATAGAGATTGGTATTCCATGTCTGGAGACGACTTCCTTCAAATACAGTCGTGCTAACTTCTCCATCTTATCATCTTCTCTTATTGGCAGAAAGTGTGCTGATTTGGTGAGACGATCAACTATTACCCAAATAGTATCAAAACTACTTGCAGTCCTTGGCAATTTAGTGATGAAATCCATGGTAATGTTTTCCCATTTCAATTCGGGGATTTCGGGTTGTTGAAGTAGACCTGATGATTTCTGATGCTTCGCTTTGACCTTAGAACACGTCAAACATTCCCCTACGTATTTAGCAACATCGGCTTTCATACCTGGCCACCAAAAATGTTTCTTGAGATCCTTGTACATCTTCCCCGTTCCAGGATGTATTGAGTATCTGGTTTTATGAGCTTCTCTAAGTACCATTTCTCTCATATCTCCAAATTTTGGTACCCAAATTCTTTCAGCCCTATACTGGGTTCCGTCTTCCCGAATATTAAGATGCTTCTCCGATCCTTTGGGTATTTTATCCTTTAAATTTCCCTCTTTTAAAACTCCTTGTTGCGCCTCCTTTATTTGAGTAGTAAGGTTAGTGTGAATCATTATATTCATAGCATTTACTCGAATGGGTTCTCCGTCCTTTCTGCTCAAGGTGTCGGCTACCACATTTGCCTTCCCCGGGTGGTAACGAATCTCAAAGTCATAATCATTCAACAATTCAATCATATTCAGTTGTTTCTGATTAAATATGTGTTGAAGACTTTTGTGGTCGGTATATATAATTCTTTTGACCCCATATAAGTAGTGCCTCCAAGTCTTTAATGCAAAAACAACCGCGCCTAATTCCAAATCATGCGTCGTATAATTCTATTCGTGAATCTTCAATTGTCTAGACGCATAAGCAATTAGTTTCGTTCGTTGCATTAATACACAACCGAGACCTTGCTTTGAGGCGTCACAATATATCACAAAATCATCATTCCCTTCAGGTAATGACAATATAGGTGCCGTAGTTAACTTTTTCTTTAACAATTGAAACGCTTTCTCTTGTTCATCTTTCCATTCAAATTTCTTCCCCTTATGCGTTAATGCAGTCAAGGGTTTTGCTATTCTGGAAAAGTCTTAGATGAACCTTCTGTAGTAACCAGCTAGTCCTAAAAACTGGCGTATGTGTTTCAGACTTTTCGGGGTTTCCCACTTTTCAATGGTTTCAATCTTTGCTGGATCCACCTGAATACCTTCTTTGTTCACTATGTGACCGAGGAATTGAACTTCTTTCAACCAAAATGCACACTTTGAAAACTTAGCGTACAGTTTTTCATTTCTCAGCAACTCTAGCACTTTTCTCAAATGTTCTTCGTGCTCTTGATCATTCTTCGAGTAAATAAGTATGTCATCGATAAAAACAATGACAAAATTGTCAAGATATGGCCCACACACTCGGTTCATGAGGTCCATGAAACAGCTGGTGCGTTAGTCAATCCAAAAGGCATAGCCATAAACTCGTAATGACCGTAACGCATCCTAAAAGCAGTCTTTGGAATATCATCCTCCTTCACCCGCATTTGATGATATCCAAAACGTAAATCGATCTTCGAATAAACAGACGAGCCTTGTAGTTGATCAAATAAGTCGTCGATTCTCGGTAGTGGGTAGCGGTTCTTGATGGTAAGTTTGTTCAACTCTCGGTAGTCGATACACAATCTAAATGTACCATCTTTCTTCTTAACAAACAAAACAGGAGCTCCCCATGGTGATGTGCTTGGTCGAATGAAACCACGCTCTAAAATTTCCTGTAACTGACTTTGTAATTCTTTCATTTCGCTGGGTGCGAGTCTGTATGGAGTACGAGCTATTGGTGCAGCTCCTGGTACAAGGTCTATTTGAAATTCAACGGATCGATGTGGGGGTAATCCCGGTAATTCTTTCAGAAACTCTTTTGCAACGGGAACATCACTGAGGTTCTTTTCATCAGGTTTAACTTCCTCGATGTGTGCTAGAATGACGTAACAACCTTTTCTTATTAGTTTTTGCGCCTTCAAACTACTAATAAGATTTAATTTCGCGTTGTTCTTTTCTCCGTACACCATTAAAGGTTTTCCTTTTTCACGCATAATGCGAATCGCATTTTTGTAATAAACGACCTCTGCTCTCACCTTTTTCAACCAGTCCATGCCAATTATTACATCAAAACTTCCTAACTCGATTGGTATTAAATCAATTTTAAACGTTTCATCCCCCAGTTTAATTTCTCTCTCCCGACATATATTATCTGCTGAAATTAATTTACCTTTTGCTAATTCGAGTAAAAATTTACTATCCAAAGGCATCAATGGGCAACTTAATTTAGCACAAAATTCTCTACTCATATAGCTTCTATCCGCACCCGAATCAAATAAAACATAAGCAGATTTATCATCAATAAGAAACGTACCCGTAATAAGCTCCGGGTCTTCCCGTGCTTCTGCTGCATTAATATTGAAAACTCTTCCACGGCCCTGCCCATTAGTATTCCCCTGATTCGGGCAATTTCTAATAATGTGGCCCGGTTTTCCACATTTATAACAAACAGCGTTGGTATTACTTGCTCCGACACTATTCGTTTCGGCATTACTTGTTCCGACATTATTTGTTCCTTTAGTTTTGTTATACTTTGGTTCATAGACCTCACACTTTGTTGCGCTATGACCATTTCTTTTATACCTATTGCAAAATTTTGTGCAAAACCCCTGATGATTTTCTTCACACCTATTACATGGCTGTTTTTGGTTTTTGTTGCCGTTGTTGTTATTGAGGTTGTTGTTGGGATTGTTATTATTGTTGAAACGGTTGTTGTAGTTGTTGTTGTTGTTGGGATGTTTGTTGTAGTTATTGTTAGGATTGCGATTATTGTTGCGATTGTTGTTGCGGTTGTTGGGATAGTTGTTGCGATTGTGGTTGTAATTGTTGTTGTTGTTGTACTAGTGACTCTTGTCACCGTTTTCCTCCCACTTCCTCTTGAGTTGTTTCGTGTTGGCTTCTTCGGCTGCCTGCTCTTTAATTCTTCCCTCAATTTGATTTATGAGTTTATGAGCCATTCGACTTGCCTTCTATATAGAAGCGGGCTCGTGTGAACTCACATCTTCTTGAATCCTTACTGGTAACCCTTTTACAAATGCGTCGATCTTCTCTTCTTCATCTTCGAATGCTCCCGGACACAATAGGCACAACTCTGTGAATCTTCATTCATATGTGGTAACGTCGAACCCTTGTGTTCGTAACTCTCTAAGTTCTGCCTTGAGTTTATTGACTTCGTTTCTAGGACAGTACTGCTCGTTCATCAATTTCTTGGATGCCGACCACGGTAGTGCGTAAGCAGCATTTTATCTTACTTGTTCAAGATAGGTGTTCCACCACGTTAACGCAGTACCTGTGAAGGTATGCGTAGCGTACTTAACTTTGTCCTCTTCAGTACATTTACTTATGGAAAACACCGATTCGACTTTCTCAGTCCACCGTTTCAATCCAATTGGTCCTTCGGTTCCATCAAATTCCAAAGGTGTGCAGGCAGTGAATTCTTTGTAGGAGCATCCTACACGATTTCTTGCGCCGTTAGCTGCATTGCTAGATTTAGAGTTATTGTTGGTATGTTGCGCAGCCTGTACTACGGCTATGTTTGCAGCAAGAAAGGTACAAAATTCCTCTTCGCTCATATTCATGGTGTGTCGAGTAGTCGGTGTCATTTCCTTCAAAATAGCCAAGTGAATCGAGTTAATCATACAGAATATTAAGAGTAGTCAATAGTATTTCTTAGCATAATATGAACTCATTTATAAAAGCTTTTTCTTCATATTAGCGTTTTATAAGTTTAAATTCGGGTACTACCTACCCGTTAAGTTCTTACTTAGTAGCTAATATACAATTCAACTACTACAATTCCATATGAAAAATTGATTATAATAATATATCACATACAAATATTCTTCAAACTTACAACTTCGCTATATTACATATAACATGAAATATAGTACACTATGATACAGGATAGTTTTGAAGATAAATCTAGTTAATACACAAGTTGTTCAGCAAAGGAAATAAAGACACGTAATTCATAAGTCCAGAAACAAGTCATGCATTCTGGTTTTACTAAGACGACTTCCCATCCTTAGTCTTGTGGAAAATAACCGTTATGACCATTGGCTAGGCAGCATGTTGTAATGTCGTTAAAAGGACGAGGGTTTCGTAATGTCCAACAGCCCCATAATAATCTAAAAACCTTGTTTCTCACCCCAACTACTGAATCCGTTACTTGTGGGAAGGTTTTATTTAAAAATTGCAATCCGATGTTCTTTTTCTCACTTTGGTAAGAAGCGAACATCACTAACCCGTAAGCATAACATGCTTCTTTATGTTGCATGTTAGAAGCTCTTTCTAATTCATGAAATCCTGTGTTGGGATATGTTGAGTCAAAATAGGTTCTTAACCCGTAGCGTAAAATTGCATTTGGGTTCCCCGCATTTAATGCTTTAAAGAAAACACGGCGTAACTTATGGTCTCCCCAATGTAATATACCCCACCTATCAAAGGAAAGCCTTTTATAAACTAAGGCATTTCTGGAAAGTCTTTCAAATGTTTGACAAGTTAATTTCGCCATAACTAAATGTGCTGATGAATTCTGACCGACTCTAGACAAGATTTCCTCAATCGTATCCTCTGGTAGGTCTTCTAAAATATTCGGTTGTCTACCCTTAACGTCCATTTTGTTTTTATACTGTAAAATAGACAAGGATTAGATTCGTAATAACAAACAATACAAGCAATTTTTACATAGAACATAAAAGTACAAGAACACTACAATACATATAATACACAACATGATTACAACCCTCTGATCTGAATCACCGGTTTCTTCTTCTTCGGACTTGGTTCGTTTTCTTAATTTTCTAGGAATATATGGTGTTCCTCTAATATGAGCCGTCGTTTTCCATAATGGTTTAGAAAAACCTGGTGGTTTAGAGGTTCCCGGGTCATTGTTACATTTTAGGAAATACGGATGTTACCGATACATATAAAGTTCATCGGGGTAGGAATCGGGCTTCTCTATTTTTATACCTTTTCCCTTATTATTTTCTTTCACTTTATTAAATTGGGTCGAGGTAATTTCTATAACATCATCGGAATCCTCATCGGGATCCGATTCATCAGAAAATTGGTGATCTTCCCAATACTTTGCTTTCTCAGTGGAAACACCATTGACCATTATTAACTTTGGTCCGTTGGTTGAGGATTTTCTTTTATTTAATCGATTTACTATAGGTATCAATATTTCTTCCTCCGAAACTTCTTCTTCTTCTGGTTCCTCCTCTTCCGATTCCTCCTCTTCTGGTTCCTCTTCTTCCGGTTCCTCCTCTTCCGGTTCCTCTTCAGGAATTTGTGAATCTTCCCAAAATATATTCGACTCTTCATTATTATTAGGTGAATCAATGGGATTTGTACTAGAGGTAGACATCTATCACATAATATCAAACACGTTAAGAGATTAATATATCACATAATATTTACATGTTAATAATATACAGTTTCCAACAAAAAAATGTTAAGCAATCGTTTTTAAAGAAAAACACGGTCGAAGTCCAGACTCACTAATGCATCCTAACAAACTCGGTAAGACACACTAATGCAATTTTCTGGTTCTCTAAGACCAACGCTCGGAATACCAACTGAAATGTCTCGTTCATATTGATTATAAACGTTCCATATTAATTGATTTCGTCACGAGATCTTGACCTCTATATGAGACGTTTTTCAAAGACAGCATTCAGTTTTAAAACAACCATAACCTTTATTTTATCGATAAAGGTTTAAAAAGCATTACGTAGATTATCAAATAATGATAATCTAAAATATACTGTTTACACACGACCATTACATAATGGTTTACAATAAGAATATATTACATCAAAAATAAGTTTCTTGATTGCAGTTTTTACATAATATCATACAAGCATGGACTCTAAATCTTATCCTTATTTTAGTAGGCAACAGCTGAAGCTCTTAATAATCACCTGAGAATAAACATGCTTAAAACATCAACAAAAATATTGGTGAGTTATAGGTTTAACCTATATATTATCAAATCATAATAATAAACCACAAGATTTCATATTTCAATATACATCCCATATATAGAGATAAAATTCATTCATATGGTGAACACCTGGTAACCGGAATTAACAAGATTCATATAAGAATATCCCCTATCATTCCGGGAAATCCTTCGGATATGATATAAACGAATTCGAAGTACTAAAGCATCCGGTACTTTGGATGGGGTTCGTTAGGCCCAATAGATCTATCTTTAGGATTCGCGTCAATTAGTAGATGAGTTTACAAATTCTTAGGTTATCAAGCAAAAGGGGCATATTCGGCTTCGATCATTCACCCATATAATGTAGTTTCAATTACTTGTGTTTATTTCGTAAAACATTTATAAAACTGCATGTATTCTCATTCCAAAATATTAGATTTTAAAAGTGGGACTATAACTCACTTTCACAGATTTTTACTTCGTCGGGAAGTAAGACTTGGCCACTGGTCGATTCACGAACCTATAACAAATATGTACATATATATCAAAGTATGTTCAAAATATATTTACAACATTTTTAATACGCTTTACTGTTTTAAATTAATTAAGTCAGCTGTCCTCGTTAGTAACCTACAACTAGTTATCCACAGTTAAATGTACAGAAATAAATCGATATATATTATCTTGAATCAATCCACGACCCAGTGTATACACGTATCAGGCTAGATCACAACTCAAAGTATATATATTTTTGGAATTAACCTCAACCCTGTATAGCTAACTCCAACATTACTGCATATAGAGTGTCTATGGTTGTTTCAAATAATATATATACATGGGTAGATATGATATGTCAAAACATTTGCATACGTGTCTATGGTATCCCAAGATTACATAATATATTAGAATACATGTATAATACAATATAAGTTAGCTAGAATATGATTTGTATAGAATTATTACAATATTTCCCATAGCTACAACAATCAAAAAATATCCAATCTTGTTTTACCCATAACTTCTTCGTTTTAAATCCGATTTGAGTGAATCAAATTGCTATGGTTTCATATTGAACTCTATTTTATGAATCTATACAGAAAAAGTATAAGTTTATAGTCAGAATTACAGGTTACAAGTCGTTTTTGTAAAGATAGTCATTTCAGTCGAAAGAACGACGTCTAGATGACCATTTTGGAAAACATACTTCCACTTTGAGTTTAACCATGATTTTTGGATATAGTTTCATGTTTATAAGAAAAATAATTTTCTCAGAAGAACAACTTTTAAATCAAAATTTATCATAGTTTTTAATTAACTAACCAAAAACAGCCCTCGGTGTTACTACGACGGCGTATATCCGGTTTTACGGTGTTTTTTGTGTTTTTTGGTTTTAAATCATTAAGTTAGCATATAATATAGATATATAACATGTGTTTAGTTGATTTTAAAAGTCAAGTTAGAAGGATTAACTTTTGCTTGCGAACAAGTTTAGAATTAACTAAACTATGTTCTAGTGATTACATGTTCAAATCTTCGAATAAGATAGTTTTATATGTATGAATAGAATGATGTTATGAACATGATTACTAAATAAAGTTTAGTAGGTAAAGCTACTAGAAGTGACAAGAAATGATCTAGCTTCAAAGGATCTTGGATGGTTTGAAAGTTCTTGAAGTAGAATCATAACACGAAAACAAGTTCAAGTAAGATTATCACTCGAATTAAGATATTTATAGTTATAGGAATTGAATCAAAGTTTGTATATGAGTATTACCTTGATTTAGAATGATGTCTTACTATAAACAACAAGGATTTCTTGAGGTTGTATGATCACTTTACAAGATTAGAAGTGAGCTAGTAAACTTGGAAGTATTCTTGATTTTATGAAATTAAAACTTTTAGAATTTATGAAGAACACTTAGAAAATGAAGATGGAACTTGAGAGAGATCAATTAGATGAATAAAATTGAAGAATGAAAGTGTTTGTAGGTGTTTTTGGACGTTGGTATATGGATTAGATATAAAGGATATGTAATTTTGTTTTCATGTAAATAAGTCATGAATGATTACTCATATTTTTGTAATTTTATGAGATATTTCATGCTAGTTGCCAAATGATGGTTCCCACATGTGTTAGGTGATTCACATGGGCTGCTAAGAGCTGATCATTGGAGTGTATATACCAAGAGTACATACATCTAAAAGCTGTGTATTGTACGAGTACGAATACGGGTGCATACGAGTAGAATTGTTGATGAAACTGAACGAGGATGTAATTGTAAGAATTTTTGTTAAGTAGAAGTATTTTGATAAGTGTCTTGAAGTCTTTCAAAAGTGTATGAATACATATTAAAACACTACATGTATATACATTTTAACTGAGTCGTTAAGTCATCGTTAGTCGTTACATGTAAATGTTGTTTTGAAACCTTTAGATTAACGATCTTGTTAAATGTTGTTAACCCATTATTTATTATATCTAAAAAGATGTTAAATTATTACATTATCATGATATTATGATATATTAATATATCTTAGTATGATATATATACAGTTAAATGTTGTTACAACGATAATCGTTACATATATGTCTCGTTTCGAAATTCTTAAGTTAGTAGTCTTGTTTTACATATGTAGTTCATTGTTAATATACATAATGACATGTTTACTTATCATTTATCATGATTAAACATAGTGTAACAATATCTTAATATGATTCATATGTAATTAGTAAGACGTTGTTATAACGATAATCGTTATATATATCGTTTCGAGTTTCTTAATTCAATAAACACAATTTTATGTATATAACTCATTTTTAAAATATCTAATGAGATACTTACTTATCATAATATCATGTTAACTATATATATAATCATATATATGTCATCATATAGTTTTTAAAAGTTTTAACGTTCGTGAATCACCTGTCAACTTGGGTGGTCATTTGTCTATATGAAACCTATTTCAATTAATCAAATCTTAACAAGTTTGATTGCTTAACATGTTGGAAACACTTAATCATGTAAATATCAATTTCATTTAATATATATAAACATGAAAAAGTTCGGGTCACTACAAATGGTAACAGAGAAAACTGCGGTCGCACTGCGGTTGACCGTGGTGGCGACCGTGCAACTTATTTTCACAAAACTGCTTTGCAATTCAGTTTGGGTTTTCACGGTTGACTATGCGGTTGACCGTACCTCGACCGTGTGTTTAGCTGAAGTTTTAATTTCATTCTTTAACCTATGTTTGACTTGGTCGTTTGCAAGATAAAGTATGGATTAGTGACCTTGCATGTTTTATGTTAAGATGTCAGTCATCACTTATGCATATGTATATGTCATCATCAAAACATATTCTTTGGTTAATCACACTTTGCTTAATCATACTTAGGTTTATCGTTTAGTGTATTAACCTACATTTAACCAACATTTTGAGAAAGGTTTCATGAATTATAGATGTCGGGAACTAGTTAAACTTTATTTGGTCAAAAATGGTAATAGAGAAAACTGCGGTCGCACTGCGGTTGACCGTGGTGGCGACCGTGCAACTTGTTTTCACAAAACTGCGTTACAATTCAGTTTGGGTTTTCACGGTTGACTATGCGGTCGACCGTACCTCGACCGTGTGTTTAGCTGAAGTTTTAATTTCATTCTTTAACCTATGTTTGACTTGGTCATTTGCAAGATAAAGTATGGATTAGTGACCTTGCGTGTTTTATGTTAAGATGTCAGTAATCACTTATGCATATGTATGTGTCATCATCAAAACATATTCTTTGGTTAATCACACTTTGGTTAATCATACTTAAGTTTATCGTTTAGTGGATTAACCCATATTCAACCAACATTCTCCCCCTTTTTGATGATGACAAACATACAAGTGATGAGGGACATTTTGCTATAAATACACAAGTGTTAACAATCACTTGTATCCATCTTTCTCCCCCTTTTGTAGAAGCAAAAAGGTTAGCTCCCCCTTAGAACAAAACTCCCCCTTAAATTGTACATATTGGAAAAACATATATATTAAAACACAACAAGCACACATTTTATTCAAAGCAATCATGAAACATAGTAATGCATATATGAAAATATGCATGGAGGGTATAACAATTGAAAGCAGCTCTATTAAGCATGGGTGATGATGCATTTGGTTCCTTAGGGAAATGTGAGGTTTAGTGCGTTGAGATTCTTGAACAGAAGCATCAAGCGGCGACCATAAGGATAGGATTGTGAAGGATCTTGTTTAAGATCTTGCATCCTGGAAGCCATTATGTAGGCAAGATTTACTTATATGGACTTGGTTAAGCACCACATGAGTCCAAGTTCAGTCATGAAAACTTTATCATCATCTTCTTTTCTGAAGAAGATGTTGTGACTTATGATCATTTTGCATGTTCCATACTCTAGTCGAATGTCATTGTCAAAAACTCCTTCTTGACAGAGAGTACTTAGTTTTAGTTTTGGATCAATGAAGAGTGAGGTTAGTGCTCTTCTTGGAAGGAGTTATATATGATTCTTCGTATCATAGAACTCAGCTCCTTTTGTGGGCACTCTAAGGATGTTGCCAAATCGTTTAAGTGTCATCACATGGTCTTGATCAAGCAGAGTGAATTTTACCCTTCAGTCAAAGGTAAATTCAAACTTTGAATAGAATTGCTTGACAAGTGAAGGAAATGTGTAGGTTTTAAGTGAAAGAAATGATTCCCATCCAATTTTATCAAACTCAATTTGAAGAGTAGGATAGTCATAGAACACTTCATGTTCTTCTTGGATGTGTCTTGAATCATCATGAGAGTTCTTCTTTTCATCACATGGAAGTTTGTTGTGAACTTTTATCATTTTGAGATTTGAGTGATGTTTAGAGTTTGAGAAGATAAAGGGTTTTGGAGAGCTCGTTGTTTTGAGGTGCAAGAAGTTCTTTGAGAATTCTCAATTTAAAGAATCTGGAGCAAGGATTTCCATCCATTTTGAGTAATTGTTTTGTTCAAGATTTTTAAAGAAGAAGTTAAATTTGATTGCTTTTGGATATTGTTTGTAAGTTAGTGGAATTGATTTGCTATAAGTGTGTATTTAATGAACCTTGAATGAATTGCAGTCAATCTGCGGTCACTGTCACGGTCAGTCGTGCCTGCAACCACATGTTATCTGCAACACATTTTTATTTATTTAGTCTTTCACATTTTTGGGTAAGATTAAGGCATTATAAAGTTCAAATGCATTATGTCTACATCCAACCATAGCATAATTGTCTTACACATTCCTTGCCACAATTATTATTTTTCAAGGAATTCTTAGATTGATTCACTTGAATTTTCATCCTCCGTATCGCTTGTCTTGCAGGTTAACTTTTTTATTACTCCTTTCATCATCTTCACAATCTTTGACTCCTTTTTGAGATTCTTAATTTGTTCCTTGTAGATTTTGTCCATCTTTGTCATTATCTGACACTCTTGAACTTGTTCATTGTCATACCCCTTCCAAATTTTTCCTGAACGAATACAATAACATCTGGTACCATTGCAATGAACAGACCTCTATATGCCATGAACGACTCCATGTAATATGATCAAATGCACAGTGGAAGATTTCTTTCATACCTGAGAATAAACATGCTTTCAAGTGTCAACAAAAAGGTTGGTGAGTTCATTAATTTATCATAAAACAATAAAATTCATTATTTTGATAGACCACAAGATTTAAATGCTGCATGGTACAAATGGGCCCGAATCCTATACCCACCTGTAATGTACATGCGATATTTTTTAAATACAGTATACCTTTCTCGTGTACGAAATCATCTTTCATAAATCTTAGTAACCGTACACATATCTTGTGCACAAAAATAATATACACATAACCTGTGTATAAAATCATTCTCTCGATACATAATATTCACTTCAATTGGTGGCAATTTTCATGTCCACATAATTCAATGGTGGCAATTATCATGTCCACATAATTCAATAATAATCCGCGAAACTTCTGTCTGCATAATAATTCGTTCGAGGAATGTTTTGCTTGTGTCTATCTCGTCAAACATTTATAAAAGCATTTCATGTATTCGCAGTTCAAAATATATTTCAAAAGCATTTAATAAAGCAGTTGTAAAAACAGCGCATGTATTCTCAGTCCCAAAAATGTAAAGAGTAAAAGGGAATCAAATGAACTCACAAAATATATTTTGTAGTAAAAATACATATGACTGAATTGAACAATGCATGATTGACCTCGGATTCACAAACCTATATCAAGTATGAATATTAACACATATAATAATATTCAAATAAATATATAATTTTTTTATTTTAGTAATATACTTGTGATATTAAATGTAATATTTATAGTTACTTAAATATTTCTATTTTATATATTTCATTAGGTTATGATAATAATATATTATATATTATATACTTTGTTAATATATTTAGGATAAATACTTAGTATCCATATTTTTAAATACTCATAATTTTTAATATGACAATATTTTAATAAATTCGAGTTATCTTAAAACGTAAATGAACAAAAAATATTTTATTAGTAAAAGTAGTATACTTATTATGTATATTTTTATATATCTAATGTTTGTATCTAACTTATAATATCTATCTTTTTAGTTTGAGATCATAAAAATATAGTTATATTTTATATACATGATACATTTAAAATTAAAGTTATAGTTAATAATAATAATAATAATAATAATAATAATAATAATAATAATAATAATAATAATAATAATAATAATAATAATTATGATATTAGTAGTAAAATAATAATGATAATGATAAAAATATTGATATTAGTAATAATAATACTTATAATAATAATAATAATAATAATAATAATAATAATAATAATAATAATAATAATAATAATAATAATAATAATAATAATAATAATAATAATAATAATAATAATAATAATAACAATAATAATAATAATATAATTATAATAAAAAAGACTACCTCAATGTATCTAGACTTTGAAAACAATAATTGTCCCTGCTTGGGCTTGAACCCGAGACCCTTCGGTTACACACAAAACTTCTAAACCACTCTACCATCTGTGATCTTTCTGACTTGAGTTATAAACTGATTCCTATAAACCATTAACATAGTCGAACTCTTTGGTCCATCAGCAAATGCTAGACCTCAGCCCAACTGTAAATTTCGTAACCCAATTTAAACAAGCCCACAACTATATATATATATATATATATATATATATATATATATATATATATATATATATATATATATATATATATATATATATATATATATATATATATATATATATATATATATATATATATATATATATATATATATATATATATATATCCATCAACCTAATCAACCAATTCGTGGCCTAAGGAGAAAACACTAGTTTGTTTACAGAAAAATGTGGGTTTGGTTTTTAAGGGAAACGATTAGCAGGCCCCGACAAATTAATTAAACAATTTTTCATCAATGGTTTTTGATTGTATACAGAAGCTTCACTCATCCGATTATCATGCTTAATTCCATCATCAATGACTCATCACTTCATAATATCTCGGTCCACAACCATACTTCTATCACAACTTTTCTTTTACATTTTTAAAATTCATCACGTCCCACATCTTAAATACTTAATCTCTTATTTATTGGTAATCTGCCCTACAGCACCACTAAAACTTTCCAAGGAAAATTATCAAATCCTAACGTGTAAAGTGGGTTGTTTAATTGTCTTTGTCGGACCACCACAAGGAAAAAGGATTACGTAATTTATCCCACTAATACCTCATATTACTCGGTCAAAACAAATACCTTAGGGATCAAGTAGGGTCACATGATAACAATTGGAATTTCTGTAGTTGTAGTTGGTTTTCTTTTGGTGGTTGTGGGGTTTGAATTTTGAAAGTAACGGCAGCCATCATACAATATTCATTTGGTACCTTACATAATCATAACATACCTTTAAGTCAAGTGGGGTGTGAAAGGTTGTGTCTGATTGCAGAAACAACAAACACAATATCCTTTATATCATCATCATATTACCCCAGTACATGTCATCATCATCTAAACTTTGTTGATTTATCATCTTCATACCCACCTCATCATCATCGTAGCATCATTTATTAACATCATTAATCATCTCACTGTATTATCTCTTCGTCACCATCATATACATCACTATCATGTTTATCATTATTCATATCATATTATTTCGAAATCATTACGCACCATCATCATAGATGACTTCAGTTTCATTATGAAATCACAACTTGAGCATTCTAATTAAGTGGTGTTCGGTCCAAAAGGAAAACGAACCAAGGAATTTTATTAGTGGATCCACAAATCAAGGCTTAATTGAAGAAAAGGAGAATGGTGGACCAAGAAAGAAATGAATCGGTTTCTTTAACAATTAAGTAGGGTTGTCCACTATATAATTGTCGACAAAAGAAAAAATTAATAAAGTGTAATACTTGAGTATGATAGATGGGTTTATGGGACTTGGGTACTGGACAAAGCAAGTAAACGAGAAAAAAAAATTAATAATGGTAGTGGTTTTACATATTCAGATATAACCCAACAATAATATACCGACATGGAATCCAAACAGATGGGAGTTGCAGTTATGATGTCGGGTTGTCAATGACAGAAACAGGAAGGCAGTTTGTATGCAGCATCAGCCATAATAGTTTTAAACACGGTGGTTAGTTTATGATTTATAATTTGAAACTGAATAGTGGTGTTCGTTGATGATTAATGGGCAGACGATAAATACTTTTAAAATAGTATTCGGTTCACCTTATTGTGTTCTTAAGTGGTGATCGATTAAAGGTGGTGAGGTTCACGGTGGAGGATGGTGGCGGCCAGAACAGTAGCAGCAGTGATCACGAGTAGCAGTGGTTTAAGTTCTTTGATGATGAGGGTGTTGATGCTAATGTTTGATCGTAAGAAAAGAGACAAGATGGTGAGGTTAATGATATTGTATTTTGTATAGATTATAATCTAGTAGCAGTGCAAGTGAGTGGGTTGTTGGGTTTTCAATCTTCAAATGTAATTGAAGTTGTAATTTATTATTATTAGTGCTCGACATAATTTCACAAGCAGAACAGGAAGCCAGGAAAAAAAAATAAAAGGAAACAGATAGTGATATGTATTATGTATTCAGCTATATCGGTATCTTTATGACTATATTTATTTATATCTTTATCAACATTCTATATAAGGAATCATAATCATAGTCATAATATTATTAATATTACAACATTAATATTTAATATTCATATTCATATTTAATAATAGCAAAACTAGTAATAATAATAATAATAATAATAATAATAATAATAATAATAATAATAATAATAATAATAGAGATAATAATAATATTAATATCATAATTCATAATAATACTAATAAGAATAATGATAATAGCGATTTTAAATAAAATGATAATTTTAGTAATCAATTTAATAATAATACTTTTAATAATCCTAATGATAATTAAATTTATATTTATATTTATAATTTTACTAATAACAATGATACAAATAGTGATACAATAATGTTAATATTAATATTTATCTTTAATCATAATGAAAATAATGTTAATAATATTATTAACTATATTTTAATTTGTAATTACTTTTATAATTTATTAATCGTATCCTACTTACCTATTACATAATATATCAAATCTCTAATATTTATTAATTATAAATGTATATTATTATATTTATAATGTTACTTATATATAGATTTTATTAATATTTATATGTATATATATATATATATATATATATATATATATATATATATATATATATATATATATATATATATATATATATATATATATATATATATATATATATATATAATCATATATGCACATCCAGTTATATAAATATTGTTTGTGAATCATCGAGCATGGTTAAAGGTTAAATGAATATATGAAACAATTCAAAAATTTTGAGACTTAGTTTAACAGACTTTGCTTATCGTATCGAAATTCTACATAAAGATCAAGTTTAAATTTGGTCGGAAATTTTCGGGTCGTCACATTCATCAGCTTCTTCGTCTTCACTGTCAGGTATCTCAGCATTTTCTCTACCGATCCTTACTTCTCCTGACGTCCTTTTTCATTTTCGGGAGGTTACTTCTGAGGTTTTTGGTCCTTTGAATATGGCGAGTGTAGGTTAATGAAAGTTATCACTTGTGACACCCAAATAGTCAAACACTTTATTGAGATGTAGTCCATAGGGTAATGCACGAATGGTTTCCGTATTAGTTCCGTTCATTCTTGATGCCATGAGATATGCCATATTTACTTTGATATCATTTTCTAAGCACCACATCAGAGAAAATTGAGTGGCGTGGACATTTGAGTGATTGCCTGATTTGCAATAGATGTTGTGGATGATGATTTTGTTCCAAGTGTCATACTCAGGACGAAGGTGTTTTCCTTGTACACCAGATTTCTCAATTTCAGTTCTTGGAGCATCATTTTTGCACAGTGTATCGATTAGAGGAGTTTTGTTTGAAATGAAGTCAGGAAGGTTCGAAAGATCATGTTGTCTACTGTAAAACTTTTCTCCCTCAGTGGGAACATCCAACATGATCCTGAAATCCTTGAGTGAATAACGATAATTAACGCCCAGAAGATTGAAGAATACTTCATCATTCACAAAGTTGAATTTTGCGTAAAATTCTCGAATAAGTGAGGGATGGATAGGGCTGTTTAGAGTGACAAAGGATTTTCATTTGAGTTTTTTAATTTGCCTTACAAGTTCAGGCATTTCGGTGTGAGCGACTCTTCTCCCCACGACAATTTTTCTGCCTGTCAGAAATTCAATGTTGTAGGCAATTCTTTCTTTAGGATCAGATGGTGGATCATATGAGTCTTTTCTTTTTGCTACAACAGTCTTGCCTTTTTCTCTAGCCATTTTCTCATTACAATCCATGCTTGAGACGTCATCTTCTTTGAATGGATATTCAACCTCTTCTTCACTTTGACCATCTTGATCCAAAACATTCAAAGAACTCATGAGGAAAAAGTCTTCATTTCCATCCAACCCTTTTACTTGAGAATCACCAACCTTTTTCAAATCCTTCCCAATTCCTTTACCCTTTAAACTTCTAGAGTTTAAATCTTCTTGAGAACATAGTGAATCCCAACATTCTTTAGCACTTTCACATGAAATTATCTTTAACCTTTCTTCACTAGGAAGAATTCCATGAAGTAGTGAAATTGCATCAAATTGTTTCGAAACATCATTGTTTTGAAATGTTGACTTCACTAGCCTTGAACTAGCTTGTGGTACAAAGTCTCATACTTTGATTATTCTCTACAAGTAGTAATCCTTGGATTTGAGATAAGACTAAAATCTTAATTTCAACACATCATTATTCATCTTATCAAAGATTGGTGCTTCTTTCAATAATTCTTCCAAGTATCCCATAGTTTGAGTTGATCCGAGAATCGTTGACTCAAGTTTTTGCACAAAATGAATTTTGACGCTTTCACGATCGTTTGTAGCGCAATGATTTGAGCAACCGCTCTGATACCAATTCTAAGTAACTAGAGGGGGGGGGGGGGTGAATAGTTACTTAATACGTTTTTAACACTTTTTCGATTGATCACCAAATTTGATTTAACTTTGATCAACCAACTCAACTCAAACTTGATGTGTGTAGTGTATATGTTCAAAATGATAAATGAAGTAATGTAAAGAACATAGACACAAGGATTTATAGTGGTTCGGGTGGATGTTAACTAATCCACCTTAATCCACTCCCCGATTACACTAATCGGGATTTGTTGCTTCACTAAGCACTTTTCTCCAAACCCGGTGGAGATTCGATTTACAAGTCTTCAACTTCTTTGGTAGACAATAAACCTAATCTTTCTATCCCTTTGAAAGATCAACTTCAACCTAGATCAACTTGTCTTCACCTTGGACAAGTATTAATCTCCAAATAAGATTAATCAACTTCCTAAGTCCCTTGAAGGAAGTAGATCACTAAGCTAGCCTATGCTTCTACTAATTGAAGTTACAAGACTTATACACTTTGCAATGATGATCCTAACACAATACTAAGACATACATTACATTAAGTAAACTCACAAGATAAATGATTTTGATTAGTAAGTTTACAACAACCCAATTCTATATCTATAAGATCATAGAATCTTCTCTTGCTTGATCACATTTGAGTAGTAATTGATGCACTTGTGATCACTGGAGATAAGCCTTTGAAATATGCAAGAGGGTCAGCTTCAAATGCTCTTAAATGTTTTCCTTTTATAGTGAGATTCAAAAAATAGCCGTTGACACACAGTTGCCTGCATGGTCAACCGTGGTGCGACCGTGCGTGCTCCAGTCCAAATTAGGTATCCGTTGTATAGCCGTTTGACTCAAATTTGAACACCACATTTTGGCACCTTTACTCCTTTTAGCACCTGCAAAAGAAACCAAACATCCTATACAAGTACTATATGCATTAAGTGTGTGAGATTTGGTCTTAATGCATGAAAGTGACTAATCATTCCAAAAGTGGCAAACCCAACATTCTTGGAGAAGTGTCTTGATTGATATATAGGGAAATTCCAGTTTGGTCAAGACTTAGTTAGTCACATTAATGTCTTTGGTTCAATTCTAAAGACTAGTCACTATGTCATTAACTTCGTAGTTTCAATTAATCACAAGTCATGTTCTTTTTTAAGTTTAGTTAGAGATTAATTGAATCTATAAGATAATCATGAAGCAGTAGAGACATCAAAGTTAATTCATAAGCAATCACCCTTAGTTACTTAGACTAGATCAAATAGACAATTGACTATACTTTCATTGTGAATCATTTTACACTTAATCTATTGGTGTAGGTTAGTTACTTGAATCCTAACTAATGAGCACATAACAAACATATTAATCAAGTTGACAAGTTTATGAGTATTAAGCATATTGGTAAGTAGCAAGTAATACTCACATAGCAAGAGATAGTTATTCTAGGATCAATCATATAGATACTTGCACAACTTATAATTCAAGCACTTAATAAGTTTAATGTGCAATATAACACATTACATGATTAATGTGTAAGCTCACATTAATGTCCAACACACGCACAAGGGAAGAGCAATCTCTAGTTGGGACTTGGTGACCATCCTAAATGTATCTAAGTGTGTTTTAGGATTACAAGTCATTACTAGTTAACCTTGAGAGCATTGTTCCTCATTTAGCCTTAATTAATCACTAAGTCATTTCTAAAAACAATCATTGTTCTAGTGACATTGGCTTAAGTGTGTTGGTACTTGATGATCATACTAAGGATATCTAGATCAGAATTAAGATCACAAGTTGTTGATTAACACTTATCTGTTATGCCTAATCTTGGTTAATTTGTCATTAAGATGTCATTAGGCGTAATTAATCACAATTAGTGTTTTTATGACCAAAACTCGGTTGAGTATGAAGAAGGCATCTATTCTAAGCATGTTGAGAAAGGTTTCATGGATTATAGATGTAGGGAACTAGTCAAACTTTATTTGGTCGAAAATGGTAACAGAGAAAACTGCGGTCGCACTGCGGTTGACCGTGGTGGCGACCGTGCAACTTGTTTTCACAAAACTGCGTTGCAATTCAGTTTGGGTTTTCACGGTTGACTATGCGGTCGACCGTACCTAGACCGTGTGTTTAGCTGAAGTTTTAATTTCATTCTTTAACCTATGTTTGACTTGGTCGTTTGCAAGATAAAGTATGGATTAGTGACCTTGCGTGTTTTATGTTAAGATGTCAGTCATCACTTATGCATATGTATGTGTCATCATCAAAACATATTTTTTGGTTAATCATACTTTGGTTAATCATACTTAAGTGTATCGTTTAGTGCATTAACCCACATTCAATTAACAGAAGGGTTTAAGTGATTTCAACCCAAACATAATCTCAATTACTACTCATACTTGACTTGATCTTAGAATACAATGCTTATGTGAGTTTACAAAGTGTAATTTGATTAAGGTTTGGTAGTGATGCTAAACAACTAATAGTTCAACAACTAATGTGATATCAAATTGAGTAAAACGGGGCAATCCAAGCATAGAGAGGATTAGGTAAGTGAACACTCTTTGTTAATTGATTTAGATCTCAATATTTAGTTACTTGTTACTTGTTGCTAGTAATAAATGCTAAGTTTAGATTTGTTTATTTGAACAAGTTTAGTTGATAGTTAAAATCAATAAAAAAACCTCAATCAAACAAACCCTAGGACAATTAATAGTTTTAATTATTCAACTTATACCGCTCTCTTGGGACGAACTTGAAATAAATACTTGCATTAAAGTACTATAATAACCGGGTTTTAAGTGCTCGATAGTTGTGTGCTTATTTGTAGTGTTTGAATCTTGTATAAATTTTGAGGGTAATTGATGTATTGTACAACACGCATCACACTTTCTTGGGGCCGCTTCTGGGTAGCGGCGAGCTAAGTTGGGTATTTGGTTTAAACTTTTAATTGTTTGATCCTTTTGTAAGGATTCGTCCTTACAAAAGTTACTTTTATTGTTTTTATATATTATTGTGTTGGAAAACTATTTGTATTTGCGTTGTTATTGAAGGCTAGGAACTTTGGTGTAGGAAAAGGAGATCCCAAAAGGATCAAGAATTTACACATCCATTTTCCGACCCATAAAAACATGTGCACGGGGTTTATAAGCGTAGAGAAGAACGGGATTTATGGAAGTATTTTGAGGTTTTGCCATTTTGTTTGATTGATATGGGTGGAGGAGAAGAGGATAATCCGATTGGTCATGGTGTGCCAATTAATAAAGAACAAGAAAACGATCCATATGACACTCCAATGTGTAATGCTAGGTTGGTGGGACAAACGATTGTGCCTTCGGCTATTACAAAACCGCCCATCGGGGCCGATAATTGGAAGATCGAGGGTAACTTCTTTACGATGATCAAAGATATGTTATTTCATGGGACAATAGAAGAGAATCCGTTTGAACATCTCCAACAATTTAAGGATATTTGCGATATCTACAAGACTAAGGATGTCACCGATGACGCTTATAAATTGAGAGCATTTCCATTCACTCTTCAAGGTGATGCAAAGGCATGGTTAAGGAATTTACCACCCGATTCAATTAGGACTTTTCAAGATTTGAGCGACATTTTTATTAATCACTTCTTTCACCATCAAAGGCGGAGCAATTAAGGATGGAAATTAATGTATTCACTCAAAGGAGTGACGAGTCCTTGTATGATGCATGAATAAGGTTCAAGAAAATGTAAAGAGCTTGCCCACCCCATAGCTTGAGAAAGAAGGAATATATCAACACATTCTACCGGGGTATTACACCTTTGACTAGACAACATCTTGATTCCCCCGCGGGAGGAGTGTTCATGTACAAGTCACCGAATGCGGCCGAAACTTTGTTAGAAGACATCTCGGTTAATACTTACGAATGGGACCCTTCGCCACAAGATTTGTCAAGGAAAAGTGTAGCTCAAGTGGAGAGTGAAAACGATCAAATCACCCTTGCAAGCTTGAACAATCAATTTCAAATGTATGGGAAAGAGTTGAAAAGGCTACAACAATTGATAGTCGCAATGCAAGTAGGTTATCAAAGGTGTGAAGGACCACATCTCACCAAGAATTGTCCTTAAATCAATCAATGTAACCACATTGACTTGGATGACATTCCCATGAATTCGGATGCTCATGTAAATTACGTGGGTAATCAAAACTATTAAAGGGGAGGGACTTCAAACCAAGGAAACAATTCTTATCAATCGAACCAAAGCTATTACAACCCTAACTAAAAGCAAGTATCATTCAACAATCAAACCAATGCACCACCCGGATTCACCAACTAAAACCGCAACCAAGGATACAACTCCAATTACAACCAAAATTGAGGCAACAACTTTAAATCCCAAAACCAACAACCTTACAACAATCAATATTACAACAAACAACCCAACTCAAATTAGCAAGGAAATCAAAATTATCAAAACCAGGGTTATAGTCAACGACAAATAACCAAGGTTACATCCAACAAAATCAACCAAACAACCAATTTTCCCAACCTTCTAAAAGTCTAGAGGAGATTATGCAAAACTACATTAAGAAGGCGGAAACCACCGAAGCATTTTTGTTAAAGGAGAATGAGTTATTGAAGCAACAACTAAAAAACCAACAAGCCTCATTCCAATACCTAGATAGCACCGTTGGGAGACTTTCAAGCCAAGTTGCCGAAAGACCTCAAGGCACCTTACCATCCAACACCCAAGTTAACCCAAACACTTACAACAATAACTGACAACAAAACCAAAACCAAAACAACAACACCACAAGGGTCATTCCTATTGAAATCACTATCAAACAAAACCCTAACTACCTGAACCGAAATGAAAATGTCAATGCCATAACCACTCGAAGCGGTCTAACCTTGAATGAAGGGATCGAGGATCCAAACCCACAACAATTTATCACCCAAGAACCACTATCTAGCTTTGTTGAAGAGGAAATCAGGGTTAATACGAATAAGGGTAAAGAAAATGTCGACTCAACCGAGGTAAAGGGTAATGATGAAAAGGGTAACGATAAGGATAAAGAACCTTTAAAAGTTACAAGGCCGGTTCCATATCCAAAAGCTTTAACGAAGGACAAGTTGATGGCTCAATACAAAAAGTTCCAAGATATGATGAAAAATGTGTCGGTCAAGTTGCCCATAACCGATGTGCTCAAGTTGATGCCCAACTATGGACGATTCATCAAGGAGTTAATCTCTCAAAAGGGTAAATATCATGAGGAAACATCTTTCTTTATTAAAGAGGAGTGTAATAAGATACTTGCATCAAGGCCAAGGATCCCTAAAAAGTCAGGAGATCCGGGAAAATTTGTTTTCCCATGTAAGTTTGGTGAATCGAAAGTGTTCAATGCACCTGCCGATTTGGGAGCAAGCATTAACCTAATGCCCCATTCACTTTAAGAAATACTTGGCCTTGGACCTCTTAAACCAACCCGAATTCGTATAAGATTGTCCAACCATTCATTTGATACCGCTATTGGAATCGCCGAGGAAATCTTGGTTAGCATCGACTCCTTGGTGTTCCCGGTTGATTTTGTTATCATGGAGATGAAGGAGGACCTTCAAGTCCCCCTCATCTTAGAAAGACCATTTATTGCTACCGCCGACATCATCATCTTGGTACAACGCAACCAACTCAACATTGGAGTTGGTGAAGAGCGTGTGCCATAAATATCCGAGAAGCTATGAAGCAACCAAGAAATACTGATGATGATGAGTGTTATGCCCTTGACCATATTGACCTTGATGAGTGTTATGCCCTTGACCATATTGACCATTATGTTGATGAGGAGCTTGAAAAGCTTTTGGGGGTTGATACCACGAGGTTCAACCAAATTTTTGAAAATGAAATTGTAGACTTAGAAGCCGACTTTAATGAATTGATGAATGTTAGTATTGATGAGAATGAGCTTGAAAGTGAAACACTTCGGGAAGATTCATTTGAGGTTATTCCTAAATCCTAATGAAGATAGATTTAGAATCAAATCTTCATGCGAGGAACCTCCTACTCTTGAGCTTAAAGATCTCCCCGAACATCTTGAGTATGCTTATCTCAAAGATCAAGTTAACTTTCGGTGATAATCTCATCTAGACTCACTATTGACCAAAAGTCAAAGCTTGCTTCACTTCTCAAGTCTCACCATAAAGCAATAGCATGGAAGACCACGGACATCCTGGGGATCAATCCATCATATTGTACTCAAAAGATCCTCATAGAGGAGAGCTTTAAACTGGCTGTCCAAAGACAAAGGAGGCTTAACCCGAATATGAAAGACGTTGTGAAAAAGGAGGTTATTAAATTGCTAGACGCGGGCCTAATCTACCCCATTTCAAACTCACCATGGGTGAGTCCCGTCTAAGTGGTACCCAAAAAGGGATGGATCACGAATATCTTAAATGACCAAAATGAGCTTGTCCCGACCTGGACCATCACGGGATAGCGGGTGTGTGTAGATTATCGACGTCTCAACGATGCCACGAGAAAGGATCATTTCCCTCTCCGGTATATCGATCAAATGATCAAGCGTTTAAGTGGAAAAGAACTTTATTGTTTTTTTGGTGGGTTTTCGAGATACTTCCAAATTCCTATAGTTCCCGAAGACCAAGAAAAACCACCTTTATGTGTCCTTATGGTACCTTTGCGTATCGACGAATTCCCTTCGGGTTGTGTAACACCCCGGGGACATTCCAAAGGTGTATGCTTGCAATTTTCTCGGATACAGTAGAGGACACGATGGAGGTATTCATGGTTGAATTTTCGTTTTTTGGAGACACGTTTGACCACTGTCTTAGAAACCCTGATAAAATGTCATTTCATGGTCAAAGAGGGGGTGGTTTTGGGACATAAAATTTCAAAGGCGGGAATTGAGGTTGATAAAGCTAAATTTACCGTGATAAAAGAATTACCTAGACCATCGGATGTGAAAGCAATCCGAAGTTTTCTTGGGCACGCGGGATTCTACCGCCGATTCATAAAAGATTTTTCAAAAATCGCTCGCCCCATGACCAAATTGTTAAGAAAGGACCAACCTTTCTTATTTAATGATGATTGCACCCTGGCGTTTAACTTGTTAATAGAAAATCTCACCAAACCACTGATTCTTATCTCTCCCGATTGGGATAAAGACTTTGAATTGATGTGTGATGCAAGCGACTACGCGCTTGGGGCGGTCCTTGGTCAAAGAGTTGACAAATACTACCGAGAAGGAACTTCTCGCGGTAGTGTTTGCTTTTGACAAGTTTCGATCTTATCTTGTACTTTCAAAACGATCGCATACACGGACCACTCCGCGTTACGATATCTTTTTCAAAAACAAGATTTGAAACATCGCTTAATTAGGTGGGTTCTTCTCTTGCAAGAGTTTGATATAGAAATAAGGGATAAAAAGGGGGCCGAGAATGTGACGGCCGATCATTTATCAAGACTAGACAACCCCGGGCTACAACCATTGGATGAGTCCAAAATTCGGGACACTTTCCGGGATGAACATTTAGAGAGGGTTGATCTAGTCGATGACGTTCCATGGTTTGCCGATTTTGAAAACTATTTGGCCTCAAACGTTTTGAAAAAGGGCTTTCATATCAACAAAAGAAAAAAAAAATTCAATGACCTAAGGTATTACTTTTGGGAAGACCCAGACTTGTTCCACATCGGGGCGGATCAAGTAATCCGAAGGTGTGTATATGGGCAAGAGGCCCGAGAAATCTTAAAAAGGTGTCATAGTGGGCCCACAGGTGGCCATTTTGGACCGAATCACACCGCTAAAAAGGTATTCGATTCTTCTATTGGACCACTATATTCAAAGACACCCACGAGTTAGTGAAACGTTGTGATTCTTGTCAAAAGTCCGGTTCCATTTCAAAAAGAGACAAAATACCTCAAACCCGAATTCAAATATGCGAGGTATACGATGTGTGGAGCCTCGATTTCATGGGCCCATTTCCAAACTCGAATAGTGTCTTTACATTTTGTTCGCGGTTAATTATGTCTCGAAATGGGCCGTGGCTTTGGCCTTTCCAACTAATGACGTGAGAGTTGTGGTGAAGTTCTTAAAAAGTTTGTTTGCTAGATTTGGTGTTCCAAAACTCGGATCGAGGCATGCATTTTGCGAACCATCTTATGGAAAGAGTCATGGAAAAGTATGGTGTAACGCATCATTTCTCGACCCCTTTCCACCGCCAAACGAGTGGTCAAGTCGAGAACACAAATCGTGCGTTGAAAAGGATATTAGAAAAGACGGTTCATAACAATCCTAAGATATGGTCTACTAGGCTTGACGATGCCTTATAGGTATTTCAAGCCGTATATAAGACACCAATACGAACCACACCATTTTGTTTAGTGTATGGGAAAGCGTGTCACCTCCTGGTTATGATAACCCGGGAATTTCCGACTAAATTTAACTTAATCTTTATATGATTTCGATACGATAAGTAAAGTGTGTAATGTTGAGTCTATAAAATTTTGAAACAATGTTCATATATTCAATTGACCTTCGACTGCTCTCGACGATTTACGAACAATTAATTGTAAATAGATATGTGTGTATGTATATATAAATAATAAATTGAAATATAATTTGAAGTATTATATGTTGTTTTTATTATATTAAAAAAATTTAATAAAATAAAAATAAGATATTATAATAATTATTATTTAAAATATATTTATATGTATAAATGAAGTATATTAAAAATAAATATTAAATGATTGTAATACTCATTTGATGTCCCGATTGATATTAAGTAAGTTAAATTCAAACTTATATGATTTTAGAATAAACGGTGATTCGAAAATGAGATCTATAAATTTTAGGCTTACTAAAAATGTATTTAAGACCTAGTTATTAAGTTTTAACACTTTTTATATTTTTACCCATAAATGAGAGGGACAATTGATGTAATTTTTATTTATTAAATTAATGATCAAATTTTATACCCTAATGACCAAAATAAATAAATTTTGTTAATTTAAAAATATGAGCTTTTTCTGAAGACTTTTATCCGCCACTGAGTATCAACGGAACACGAAATATCACTCCGTATTAATCATGTCGACACAAGAACAGTTATATAATCATGTGAATTAAATTATTAACGTGATTACTGTGTTTCCTTGTTTCTTTCCACAATTTAAATGATATACATATATTTATACATACGTCCGTGATTTACAATCACCAACCCACTCAAACATAAGCTAGTTAGTGCTTTCTGATTAGTTTACGGCAAACCAATCTCCTTATCCTTTTTACTACTCAACATTCTTAATATTATTTTTTTTTTTTGTTGCTTCCCCACTTGCATCAAACACCACCTTGGTGCATTATTAAATTTTGGCCAAATAAACAACCAAGGGTCACGTTTTCTTTTGCTATTGATCGCCACCATTTCAATCACCACCATTATCACCATTAGATTACCGGTAAACACCACCATCACACGCCACGATCATGAACCACCCTTCTCCTCGTGACTACTCAACCATCACTTGCAACCATTAATCACCGATGACCACCCTCACTTCCACCACCATACCGGCCATCACCGTCCTCGATAAACAACCGGAGAATCACCACCATATTTTTTTTTTCTTTTCTTCTTCAATCAACCGTCACCTTCACCACCTCCATCATTATCTTCATCGACAATCACCTCCAACCTCCACATCTTTCATCTCTGAGAACTCCTGCTCGTTTACTATATTATTATTTGTTTTCTTTTTCTTTTTCTCTGTTCTATCATCATTTCTCGTTGATTTGTTGCTGTTACAGCCGAAATGATGCTCGAAAATCCATTACAACTCTTGAATTGTTACTACTACTTCTGCTGTACTTTTGTTACTACACTACTGTTACTGTTTTTGTTTAATGGTGATGATGATGTTACGTGAAGAAGGTGATGACACGAGAAAGACGATGAATAGTGGTGATTCACAAGTAAAGACGAAGATGATAATCGTGATTAGGATGATGGAAGTTAAAATGAACGATGATGACATATGATGGTTACGATGCATAAAGATGATGAAGATGATGGTGATAATCTTATTAGAGATGATGATATTTGGTATCGAATGATAATGATAACAATATAAAAATAACAAACCAATGTAACTGGATTTATTTCACTGCTTTGGTCGATTGAAGTTAAGTAGAAGAGAAGAAGAAAAGGAAACAGACTAATACGGTTCATATATATTTATGTGGTAAATTTAATCACAAATGTATCAGCAGACGAATGGTTGGGGTTATGTTGAGTGAGCGAGAGCTTCCAGGATCTAACCTAGCCTGCTGCATTTTTTTTCCTTCATAAATAGAAGTTGTTGGGCCTGGGAACTTCCTATGGGCCGAAGAGATGCTGATACGTGATAATCATGTTGTTGTTGGGTGAAAAAGGAATTGAAACTGAAACAAAAGTACATTAAATAAAATAAATTTCGATTATATTACAGAAAAACAGAATAGATAGGTTGGTTAAGGAGTGTTTGGTGTTTTCGAGAGGTTTCGTGTTCGTTCCCTGCTTGGTGCATTTTTTTTTCTAATAAAGGCTTATTTGAGGTAGTCTTCAATTTTATGATTATTATTATTTTTGTTATTATTGTTATTATTATTATTATTATTATTATTATTATTATTATTATTATTATTATTATTATTATTATTATTATTATTATTACTATTATTATTATTATTATTTAATGTTATGAATATTATTATCACTACTAAAATTAATATTATTATCATTATTATTAGTATATTAATTATTATTATTATCATCTTAATTATAAGTATCATAACCATTATCAGTATTATTAGTGATACTATGAGTATTATTAATTATTGTTATTGTTATGTTTATATTAATATTATGATTGTTATTATTATCATTTTAGTTATTATTATGTAATATCACTAAGTATTAATAGTATTATTATTATCATTATAAGTATAATTATTATTATTATGAATATGATTATTATTATTATTATTATTATTATTATTATTGTCATTATGAAAATAAAACAAACTATTATTATTATCATTAATATTAGTATTCATATCTTTTTATAAATAATAGGAGTTTTAATATTGACATAAGTAATATTATCATCATGAATATTATTATTATGTAAATACTAAAATCAGTATCATGACTATCTTTAACAGTAAAATCAATATTGTTACAAGTATTATTATTAATGTCACTATTATGTTACTATGATTTTTATTATGATTATAAGTAATTTTATTATTAATATTATCAATATAATCAAATCCACTTTTAATTACTATATTATTAAGTATATATAAAAAAATATATATACACATAAGTAATATTACATATAAGTATGAATATATTATATTAATAAATTTTATATAAATATTCATATAAAACAAATTAGGTATTTTATATATACATATATATATATATATATATATATATATATATGTATGTATGTATGTATGTATGTATGTATGTATGTATGTATATATAACTATATAAATAATAATCATTTTTAAATATATATACAAATTAAATAAATAATATATAAAATTATAATATATGAAATTGTTCGATTACGATTACATGTATTAATGAATACACAAATGATATAGGTTCGTGAATCCAAGTCCAACCCTGCATTGTTCAGTTTCGTCGTATGTATATTTTTACTACAAAATATTGGATCGTGAGTTTCATTTGCTCCCTTTTTTAATGCTTTTGCAATATATATTTTTGGGACTAGAATACATGCGCTGTTTTATAAATGCTTTACGAAATAGACACAAGTACTAAAAAATACATTCTATGGCTGGATTATTAAACCGAATATGCCCCTTTTTAGTCTGGTAATCTAAGAATTAGGGAACAGACACCCTAATTGACGCGAATCCTAAAGATAGATCTATTGGGCCCAACAAGCCCCATCCAAAGTACCGGATGCTTTAGTACTTCGAATTTATCATGTTCGAAGGGAGTCCCGAAATGATTGGGATATTCTATATGTATCTTGTTAAGGTCGGTTACCAGGTGTTCACTATATGAATGATTTTTATCTCTATGCAGTTTGCGAAATTCCTGATACGAGATGTATGTTTATGAGAAATGGAAATGAAAATCTTGTGGCCTATTAAAATAATGGAAATGATTGTTTATGATAAACTAATGAACTCACCAACCTTTTGGTTGACACTTTAAAGCATGTTTATTCTCAGGTATGAAAGAAATCTTCCGCTGTGCATTTGCTCATTTTAAGGATATTACTTGGAGTCATTCATGACATATTTCAAAAGACGTTGCATTCGATTCGTTAAGTTCATCAAGATTATTATCAAGTCATTTATAGTTTGGATATATTATGAAATCGTATGCATGCCATCAAATTTCGATGTAATGAAAGTTTATCTTTTAAAAACGAATGCAATGTTTGTAAAATATATCATATAGAGGTCATGTACCTCGTGATATAATCATATGTTATTGTATTCGTCCTTATGGATTAGGACGGGTAGCTTCATGTGGTATCAGAGCGGTGGTCTTAGTGAACTAGGTCTTGCATTAGTGTGTCTAGCTGATAGTTGTTTAGATGCATTAGTGGGTCTGGACTTCGACCGTGTCTGCATGTCAAAAGTTTTGCTTATCATTTAGTGTCGAAAAATTATTTGCTTATCATCCTTAAAGTCTAGACACGTCTTGCTGCCTCTATTGCATAGACATTGTATAGATATATTCGTATCTTAGCATATCTGTTATTGTTAGCTTTGTCTGACAGCTTTCGTAGGTTCCTCCGAAACTTATGGGATTTTAGTATTATATATGCATATGTAAATTATGTATTGCAGGGTACTAATCTACATCCTATAATCATTTCATATCGAAAAATCCTTCATTCAATCGAATGAAATGGAACTCGTCACTAGTTCAAGTCCCTCGGATTTCGACATGGAGTCCCACTCAAGCTCCGAAAGCAGTGTAACCGGAATGAATCAACCGATTAGCCATCATCTATTCTGGATGAATTGGGGCTGGGTTCGTAGTCTACTTAATCATTGGAGACAAAAAGAAGGTGATCCCTTTCACCAACTGAATTCACCTCTTGGTGAAGAACCTGAAGCATTTACCGGTGAACCTATCCGAAACACCATTTTCAGCCTCATTTCCAGGGTATCTCAACACGATTATATTCTATCCACAATTTTAAACCTTATTCACCCACTCGTTCCGACTGACAATCATCCCGGAATAATAGAAGAAGTCAACGATCTTCGCGCTCGAGTAATCAATTTGGAGAACATGGTGCAAAACCTAGCAGCTTCACCAACAGCACCACCAACATCAACACCAGTACCACCAACAACCCAAGTTTCAACATCACACGCTTCAACATCTCATTCTGTAGCTCGATCATAATCGTCGTTCTACGAATCATTCTACATCATCTATCTTCATTCTACATGGCGATTATGTAATTTCTAATGTTTTAGAGATTATATATTCTAGTGCTAATGATAAATCAAATGAGATTAATATCATATTGACTCATTAAATCCATGATTACATCTGAAGAAAATATATACATATATATTTTCATAAAGATTGTAATTAAAAATTCTTTTGTACAAACTGTTAATAGTGAAAATATTTTAACGGGTAGGTAATACCCGAGGAATATTTAGTTTCACATTAATAAGTTACACTGTACATTCTTCGAATCTGATTCAACAGACATTTACTATTCTACTTACATCCACAGATATACGAATCCGTTCACCACAGAATAACCATTTTCATTCAATTTCATTTTTGGATTTTGACTTATCAGAATCCAACAAGTGGCATAATGAAGAAAATATTGGACAAAATAAAATTTGTTAGAAACAAACAAATTAACTATGAGAAATTCTGTTAAGAATCCACGCTAACAAAGTCCTAGCTAACTGTTCCTACCTAACTATTAATTCCTTATTACATTTATTTATCGCAATTTAATTATCGCAATTTATTTATCGTAATTTAAATTCTCGCAATTTTATTTATTGTCATTTAATTTCTGTTATTTATTTTACGCACTTTAAATATTGGGACATGTATACAAGGTTTTGACATATCATATCGACGCATTTATATATTATTTGGAGTAACCATAGACACTCTATATGCAGTAATGTTCGAGTTAGCTATACATGGATGAGGTTGATTCTACAATAATATATATACTTTGAGTTGTGATCGAGTCTGAGACATGTATACAATGGGTCACGAATACGTATTAAGTAATTCAAATATTATATATTAAACTATATATGAATTATTGGATTACTAATTGTAGGCTGCTAACTGTGGACTGCCAACATTGGACAATTAAAATGAATTAAAATATTGATTATAACATATGAAACTAAACAATTCTTCAAGTTTTCCACTTGATTTCATCTTAAACCTCATTTGTATCTTGACGATTACAATCTTCGATTCAAACCTTTCATAATTCTTGAAAACACTTCAATCGATAGGATGAACCAACCGCACTTCATCTACGGAAGAAGAGATTGATGCATATAGTTATGCACCTAAAAACACTCGGAACCTGAGTAAACGTTTAAAATGTATCTGTGCTAGCTCCTTTGGCGTTGTTATTACTGAAAATAACTTTGCAATCCCTTTCCAAATTAGCCAATTTTGTCACAGCTCCAACAAGTCAACTTCGACTTTTTAGTTGGATTAACCTTATTATAACCTCGATATATATGCGTGCTCTTTTATTGTTACCGGGGAACCTTTTATATTCCACCATATTACCAGCAGACATACCAGCAACCTCGTTGCTCCTTGCCTAAAATCTCTCCAACAAATCACTATATTTATCTATTAAAGTCTTATCATGAACTCATCTGCACCTTGTAACGAGAATTGCCATACCAATTACCAGAAATCAGCAATCAGTATTTTGAATCTCGCAGTGTTTCTACATCAACCGATACATGTAAACATATAACATTTATCTCTTAGAATCATGATCTTCCATTCTAAAATTCTGAAAAGCACCCAGTATGCGAATTAGTTCTCGAAATTTTGAAAAATGCTGAAAAAGCAGCAAAAAAACTGTAAACGACGTTAACAGTCAAAAGTTTGATGATAACGAATAATGAGTTGGAAAAGCTCAGAAAAAGAGAAGGTTTGGAACTGGAAAACGGATTGAGCAAACCATGAAGGAGGCTGTGGACAAATCACAAAGACTAAACCTGCCTTCAAAGAATCCAAATGATTCAGTGTCTGCTGAAGTCATTATCGAATACCTTGCTCCTGACTCTAAACCTTTACGAACAAATCTTCATCATCATCCATCGATATTAAAAATTCTAAGATATCATCGTATCTTTCATTATAAATATCCTCGATATTTCTGAAGATATTTTCATAACTAATCTGATCTGAAATCATTTATCTTTTCACGATATCAGTGTTACATCAGAAAGGAAACTGTTTTAGTTTCTAAAATTCTTAAAAATGCGAATTTGAATTATGAATGATTTTGAAGTAGTGTTGGAAATTGATGCATGAGTTAGTATAATATAATGACACTTGATCAACGTGATTATATTACAGTAAGTCATGCTGAGTTTCTAATGAAACATGATGATTCACAAATTATAACGTCATCATGTGCCATGTTACACGACTCTTACATTCTATCTAATCTATAAACATATCAAGAACATATTTTCTTGATAATTCTATCTTTTCTCTTGACTTCTGGTAATTTAACCAATCAAGATCGTGCTATTACAATTTCCTTCTTAGAACATTAACTATGTTCATTTCGAATTTCATATCTACAAATTCTGGACCATTATTTGCTTGATTTAAAGTCGGGAATAGAAAACAAGAGCATGAAGCTCCGAAATATAAGGGAGAATATAAAGCCGATAACAACACATAAATTACAAACCATGTATATCAATGTTTATCGCAACATAAGGACACGGGAGAGTTAAAAACACTATAAAACCCAGGGTATAGTAGAAGTAAATGGATTCTTCCAGCGGCAGGTGAAAAAGGAGAATGACAGATATGAAAGTTAGAAGTATATCGAGAACCAGAACTGGATAGAGTATATTGACGAATGATTCAAAGTATGATTTTAAGGAGAAAGAATAGAAGGTGTGAATTGTAAGGAAAACGAAGAGAGTGGATTTATAGTAAAATATCTGACAGGGCAAACGAAACAGATTATTGCATTTAATCAAAGAGGATCCTAATTTCCTTAAATCCCAAAGAATCAGATCTTATAGATTTCGAAGATTATCTCTAAATCCCTTGAATTCCGAAATTCAACCATGACTAGTGAAAAGTTATGATGAAACTTGTCTATCTCATTTCACTCTTTTGTGATAGCTTCATTCGTACTCTTCGAATAATCGAATTGCTTTATCCATATTACTCAATGATGATAAAACTCTATTTATCAACTCATATTCATCATGAAAAATATTTTTATTGTTAGCCATGACAACCTCACTCAAATTTCGGGACGAAATTTCTTTAACGGGTAGGTACTGTGACGACCCGGGAATTTCCTACTAAATTTAAACTTAATCTTTATATGATTTCGATATGATAAGCAAAGTGTGTAATGTTGAGTCTAGAAAATTTTGAAATAATGTTCATATATTCAATTGACCTTCGACTGCTCTCGACGATTCACGAACAATTAATTGTAAATAGATATGTGTGTATGTATATATAAATAATAAATCAAAATATAATTTAAAGTATTATATGTTGTTGTTATTATATTAAATTTTTAAAAAAAAAATAAAAATACGATATTATAATAATTATTATTTAAAATATATTTATATGTATAAATGAAGTATATTAAAAATAAATATTAAATGATTGTAATACTCATTTGATGTCCCGATTGATATTAAGTAAGTTAAATTCAAACTTATATGATTTTAAAATAAACGGTGATTCGAAAATGAGATCTATAAATATTAGGCTTAATCAAAATGTATTTAAGACCTAGTTATTAAGTTTTAACACTTTTTATATTTTTACCCATAAATGAGAGGGACAATTGATGTAATTTTTATTTATTAAATTAATGATCAAATTTTATACCCTAATGACCAAAATAAATAAATTTTGTTAATTTAAAACTATGAGCTTTTTCTGAAGACTTTTATACGCCACTGAGTATCAACGGAACACGAAATATCACTCAGTATTAATCATGTCGACACAAGAACAGTTATATAATCATGTGAATTAAATTATTAAGGTGATTACTGTGTTTCCTTGTTTCTTTCCACAATTTAAATGATATATATATTTATACATACGTCCGTGATTTACAATCACCAACCCACTCAAACATAAGCTAGTTAGTGCTTTCTGATTAGTTTACGACAAACCAATCTCCTTATCCTTTTTACTACTCAACATTCTTAATATTAATTTTTTTTTTGTTGCTTCCCCACTTGCATCAAACACCACCTTGGTGCATTATTAAATTTCGGCCAAATAAACAACCAAGGGTCACGTTTTCTTTTGCTGTTGATCGCCACCATTTCAATCACCACCACGATCACCATTAGATCACCGGCAAACACCACCATCACATGCCACGATCATGAACTACCCTTCTCCTCGTGACTACTCAACCATCACCTGCAACCATTAATCACCGATGACCACCCTCACTTCCACCACCATACCGGCCATCACCGTCCTCGATAAACAATCGGAGAATCACCACCATATTTTTTTTTCTTTTCTTCTTCAATCAACCGTAACCTTCACCACCTCCATCATTATCTTCATCGATAATCACCTCCAACCTCCACATTTTTCGTCTCCGAGAACTCCTGCTCGTTTACTATATTATTATTTTTTTTCTTTTTCTCTGTTCTATCATCCTTGCTTGTTGATTTGTTGCTGTTACAGCAGAAATGATGCTAAAAAATCCATTGCAACTCTTGAATTGTTACTACTACTTCTGCTATACTTTCGTTACTACACTACTGTTACTGTTTTTGTTTAATGGCGTTGATGATGTTACGTGAAGAAGGTGATGACACGAGAAAGATGATGAATAGTGGTGATTCACGAGTAAAGACGAAGATGATAATCGTGATTATGATGATGGAAGTTAAAATGAACGATGATGACATATGATGGTTACGATGCATAAAGATGATGAAGATGATGGTGTATCAGCAGACGAATGGTTGAGGTTATGTTGAGTGAGCGAGAGGTTCCAGGATCGAACCTAGCCTGCTGCATTTTTTTCCCTTCATAAATAGAAGTTGTTGGGCCTGGGAACTTCCTATGGGTCGAAGGAGATGTTGATACGTGATAATCATGTTGATGTTGGGTGAAAAAGAATTGAAACCGAAACAAAAGTACATTAAATAAAATAAATTTTGATTATATTACAGAAAAACAGAATAGATTGGTTGGTTAAGGCGTGTTTGGTGTTTTCCAGAGGTCTCGGGTTCGATCCATGCTTGGTGGATTTTTTTCTAATAAAGGCTTATTTGAGGTAGTCTTCAATTTTATGTTTATTATTATTTTTGTTATTGTTGTTGTTGTTGTTGTTATTATTATTATTATTATTATTATTATTATTATTATTATTATTATTATTATTATTATTATTATTATTATTATTATTATTATTATTATTATTATTATTATTTAATGTTATGAATATTATTATCACTGCTAAAATTAATATTAATATCATTATTATTAGTATATTAATTATTATCATTATCATCTTTATTATAAGTATCATAACCATTATCAGTATTATTAGTGATACTATGAGTATTATTAATTATTGTTATTGTTATGTTTATATTAATATTATGATTGTTATTATTATCATTTTAGTTATTATTATGTAATATCACTAAGTATTAATAGTATTATTATTATTATTATTATTATTATTATTATTATTATTATTATTATTATTATTATTATTATTATTATTATTATAAGTATGATTATTATTATTATTATTATGAATATGATTATTATTATTATTGTCATTACGAAAATAAAACAAACTATTATTATTATCATTAATATTAGTATTAATATCTTTTTATAAATAATAGGAGTGTTAATATTGACATAAGTAATATTATTATCATGAATATTATTATTATGTAAATACTAAAATCAGTATCATGACTTTCTTTAATAGTAAAATCAATATTGTTACAAGTATTATTATTAATGTCACTATTATGTTTCTATGATTTTTATTATGATTATAAGTAATTTTATTATTAATATTATCAATATAATCAAATACAACTTTTAATTACTATATTATTAAGTATATAAAAAAATATATATATACTCATAAGTAATATTACATATAAGTATGAATATATTATATTAACAAATTTTATATAAATATTCATATAAAACAAATTAGGTATATATATGTATATATATATATATATATATATATATATATATATATAACTATATAAATAATAATCACTTTTAAATATATATACAAATTAAATAAATAATATATAAAATTATAATATATGAAATTGTTCGATTACAATTACATGTATTAATGAATACACAAATGATATAGGTTCGTGAATCCAAGGCCAACCCTGCATTGTTCAGTTTCGTCGTATGAATATTTTTACTACAAAATATTGGATCGTGAGTTTCATTTGCTCCCTTTTTTAATGCTTTTTCAATATATATTTTTGGGACTGAGAATACATGCGCTGTTTTATAAATGCTTTACGAAATAGACACAAGTACTGAAAACTACATTCTATGGCTGGTTTTATTAAACCGAATATGCCCCTTTTTAGTCTGGTAATATAAGAATTAGGGAACAGACACCCTAATTGAAGCGAATCCTAAAGATAGATCTATTGGGCCCAACAAGCCCCATCCAAAGTACCGGATGCTTTAGTACTTCAAATTTATCATGTCCGAAGGGAGTCCCGGAATGATGGGAATATTCTATATGCATCTTGTTAAGGTCGATTATCAGGTGTTCACCATATGAATGATTTTTATCTCTATGCAGTTTGCGAAATGCCTGATACGAGATGTATGTTTATGAGAAATGGAAATGAAAATCTTGTGGTCTATTAAAATTTTGGAAATGATTGTTTATGATAAACTAATGAACTCACCAACCTTTTGGTTGACACTTTAAAGCATGTTTATTCTCAGGTATGAAAGAAATCTTCCACTGTGGATTTGCTCATTTTAAGGATATTACTTGGAGTCATTCATGACATATTTCAAAAGACGTTGCATTCGAGTCATTAAGTTCATCAAGATTATTGTCAAGTCATTTATAGTTTGAATATATTATGAAATGGTATGCATGCCGTTAACTTTCGATGTAATGAAAGTTTGTCTTTTAAAAACGAATGCAATGTTTGTAAAATGTATCATATAGAGGTCAAGTACCTCGCGATGTAATCATATGTTATTGTATTCGTCCTTATGGATTAGGACGGGTCGCTTCACTGGTTGAGGTCGAACATAGAGCATTTTGGGCGTTAAAGGAAGTAAACCTAGATTTGAACCAAGCAAAGGAAAAACGGGTTATGCAACTTCATGAATTAGAGGAGCTTAGGTTGGATGCGTATGAGAACTCTTTATCATTCAAAGAAAAAAAATTAAAATATGGCATGATGCCCGACTAAAAGGTCCTAAGGAATTTCACCCAAACGACAAGGTACAAGTGTTTAATTCACGATTCAAGTTCTCACCTGGTTAGCTTAAGTCTAGATGGTTGGGTCCATATATTGTCAAGAAAGCTTACCCTATGGGTTATGTAGAATTGTTTAGGAATGGTAATACTTTCAAAGTGAACGGTGTAACACCCTTAAACTGGGTCTAGTAGTAAATGACCTTTTTATCCTTAGTTAATATTAATATATTAATATTAGTGATTTTAATAATTATGTTTTCATAATTAGTGGTGTATGGGAAAAAGTGCGCTTTGTGACAAGGGTCACAGAACAGGTTTAGTTATGTGAATTGGACCTCGTTAGGACCACCTAATGAGGTACATTGTGTTTTAGATAACTGGCAAATACGGGGGAATGGGGTTTCCTTACAATGAAGAAACCCCAAATAGATATATACACCGTATGTTCCTTTTACTTACCATTTTGGTAAATATAAACCCTAAACACCTCCTTGCTCTCCCTAATCATAAAATCAAAGTGTTAAGATCAAAGCCTGTAATTTCGTGATCTTATTCTACCGATTTCACTGATCAAAACAAGGTAAACTACTCTGAATTTGATGAATTAAATTGGGTTTTAAAGTGGATTTTGGGTTAAAATGGGTTTTGATGATTTTTGGGTTTGATTCTTGATTATATGTATTTGTTATGCTCAATTGATGTTAGAAATAGTTTATATATATGTTATGTGGTATTATTGATGTATTGAATCGACCAAAACAAGCAAAAATCGAGTTTTGGGTGCAAAAAACGCGAAAACATCGTGTTGGAACTGATTTTCAGCACCCACACTTTTGACAGCTCAACAGTACATGTGACCACACTTTTGAGGCTCAACCACGCGATTGAGGAGTCACTCACACGAGTGAGACCTCAGCCGTGCGAGTGAGCAGTGGTTAGTTTTTGGGAAAATTGAAAGGGCTGTAACTTTCAAACCGTAACTCCGTTTTCGATGAATAAACTATCTTGTATTAAGGTGTAGTATCTAATGATAAGGTTTTAAAACACTAAATCAAACTTTATTTTGGGTCAAAGTTATTCGGAGGCGTGTATGCTCCATTTTACACTCATACGGGAGTTACTATGGAAGGGGATTTTGGGTAAACTTGCCCATAATGGATCATAGACTTATTTGAGTGACTTAATAGCATGATTTGATGGTATGATATGGATTATTCGTTGAATGTTACTACTGCTCTTCATCACTCGCACGAGTGAGCATTTACTCGTAAGGTTGAGGTAGTCAACCGTGTGGTGAACTGTGCGAGTGAGTAGTGGTGAGCAACTTATGTTTTGATTATGATGATACGTATGGATGATACGTGACTTGTACGAGCCACTAGTCACTTGTGTGATGAACTTTACGGATCATGTGATTCATTGTAGGATGTTTGGTCATAGACCAAACGTACGAGTGAGTTTTCAATCGCACGGTTGAGTGTTCTCAAACATGTGTGTGATGGTGTTACTCGTACGGTTGGTAGACCACTTGTAAAGTGATTAAGTGTTGGTTTTGGCGTTGTTTTCTTATTGTCAGGTTGTTATCAAGATATGATTACTGACTCGGATTGTATCATTCTCAGGTGATAAAGGAACGGAGAAGACTCAGTACCATTAGACCACTGAGTTTTTGCTGGTAATTGGTGAGTGGGAATATCCTTATGGATATTGGTATTTAGTAAGAAGTGTAGTTACTACCCGCTGTTATGTTATTAAAGATTATGATAATCTATATATGCATGTTGATTACTGTTGTAATTATAAGTAGTAGGTGATACTGATGTTATCAGGTTGCTTGATTGATTTAATCTATAGCATGCTTGATTAGGGTACCCTGTGGTTATTAGTGATGTTACCTACCATGAGGTTGTAGGTGGTTTATGTGCACATGTGAGAACTGTCCGTGTATAGAAGGGACAGAAGAGGTCAACTGTGTATAGAAGGGTTGGGCTCATTGGTTATTGTAATGACAGTATATTGCAATTGACGTATGTAAACGTCAGGAGAGGTATACCGTGTGACAATAACGAGGGCTATCGGTATAGCTCTAGCTTGATCAGCTAGTAGTTGTAGACCTGGCAGGGTCAATGATCCTCTTGTATTTATAGCCGTTAGTGCTATGTATAGTCGTTAGTGCTATGAGAGTGAATAGCTGTGTAGAGCTATTAATACTTAGTGAATAGCTGTGTAGAGATATTGATACCCTTATTGTATAGCTGTGTAGAGCTATGTTAGTGTAGTGCCTGTAGTGCCTTTAGTGAATAACTTGTTGATGCTATTGCTGTTCTGATTGGTGGCCTAGCTCTGTATGATACATATGTGTGATGCTTTATTATATGATAGCTATGTAATGCTATGTCCACATGACCATGACCCGATGCATGATCCCTAAAAGCTAGGCTTGGTACTTGATAGTAATATCTGTTTGGGATATCTCATTCACTTAGCGTTATGATAATCCCCCACATTTTCTCCCCTACAGGTTATATTGTTTTGCATGCTAGGGACGGGAGAAGATAATTGTGCTTGGGTTATGTTTGACACACTGAAAAACTCTGATGTTTAATATAACTATGGATAACTGTTTTGAAAAGTAACACCAGTTGTATAATAATATGTAAATGTTATATGCTTTAAATACTTTCGCTGTGATTTAAAAAAAAGTACGGTGTTACAAGTTGGTATCAGAGCATAGGTTTGGCAGCATGTACATTGTAATGAATGTCATGTTCCCAAATCTTGATTGGATTTGTGTCAAACATCCTAGTGGGGGAAAGGGAAAGTGAATGTAGGTGGAATACGTGTTAGTTGCTAGGTACTAACCAATTATCCACTAAGCTTTTGTGAGATGTTGTGATAAGACAGGTATGGATGATCAAACTCGAGACGTCGATACCTCCTTGATCCCTAGAATAGTGAGAGTGTCCTCAGAGGAGCATAGTGCAGAAGATGACTTGCGAAAGTCTAATTTTTAGTTACATAGTCAGTTGAAAGAAATGAGGGATAGAATCGGGGAATTAGAGCAACAACAGTCACAACCAGTTAATACCACTATTGCCCCAACCATAACTAAATCATCAGCACCACCAGGTTTTTCGATACTACAATATGTGTCTGTGCCTGTTAGAGATGCACAATAGCAACCACAACCACAATTTCAAATTTCACCCCAGTTCAATTATTCACATTCTGACCAAGTGATGTATCCATATCAGATATTTTAGCAATCCATAATAGAAACCAAGAAGAAGTGTACCTATAAACAGTTTTTAAATTGTAATCCTCCTACGTATTCGAGCAGTTCTAATCCGAATGTCACTTTAAATTGGTTGAGAGAAGTGGACCGAGCATTTGAAGCGTGTCAATGTGAACCGGAACTCAGAGTTACTTTTGCTTGTCGGTTATTGAAGAATAAAGCTATGGTATGGTGGGATTCTATCATTACCTATGTAACAAAGGAACAATTTGGTCAAATCACTTGGGAGCAGTTTTATGAAAAAGTGTGCGAACAGTATTGTACCCCGTATGAGATTGGAAAGTTGAGGAGAGAATTTTTGGAGTTAAAGATTACCGAGCAGATGTCTGTAGACGATGCAATTGAACAGTATACTGATACACTAAGGTTTGCACACCAATGGGTTCCTGATGAACAATCCAAAATTGATCATTTTGTGGAGATGTTGTTTTCGAAGTACAGAACTATGGAAAGAATTTCCACCACTTTATCTCAAGCTTTTGTTATGGCAAAAATGGCTGAGGATGATATTAAGGCTGCAATTAATCATAGAAAGGAAAATGTAAGTGTTCAGCAGCAAATTCAACAATAAGTCAATCTAGTTCCAAGTCAAAGAAGACTTTTTTGGAATAAGATGAAAAGAAAACAGACTCAGGGTGTATCTAAGTCGAAATCGGAAATGTGGTGTGTTCATTGTAGAGCAACTCAAGTTGGACAGTGTTCTGAAAGAACCTGTCGATGCTACCTTTGTGGTTTGATAGGACACGATGTTCAGTCTTGTTTGTATAAAGATAATGTGTGTTGGAATTGCCAGAGTGAAGGTCATCGATCTGATCAATGTCCATCAGTGAGAAAGCTATATTCTGGGGCAAGGTCAGGATCAATCGGGGGTTCGACAGGAGGATCATCGCGTTCAGTGACGAAGCAGAAAAGGAGGAAATCCTCTTGAATCTAAAAGGTATGTTCTTAATTAATTTTATATTTATTATAAGTATTGTTGATTGTTGGCAAACACCTTATGTGTCTATAGTATGCTCTGACTGACTGTATTTACCGAGATATAATTGCGTCTTCCTAATGAGGAAGATGTAGCGGGTGATGCAACAGCTCCAGTAATAACAACTGTGTTTAGAGTTGTTAAAGTTATTATTGGGATCTTATTCCCTTTGATTGTTTGCCATGTTTCTTGTGATTGCCTTGCTTTCATTTATACTTGTCAAGTATGATACAGGTGATTTGATTATTATGTATGTAGCTTGTATTGATATATATATATTGGTATGCATGATTAATCTATAGTGTGTAGGGCTTATATGAAATGTACCCTTTTTCCTTTGATAGACTAGACACACGTAGTGGTCTGTATGGATTTGGATTGGGTAGTATCTTATAATAGCCTTGATCCTTGACCGAAATATGATTTATTTCAGGTTTATGTGTTGTATAAAAATTTTAAGCTATTATCACATTGTATGCCTTAAACTTCTGTGATATGATGAAGTTGCATGGTGATTTGTTGTTTAAGTTTTTAAACTAGAACTTATTTGATGGCTCTAGTTACATCAGCTGTGCTTAGAGCTGCTATTGATATCACTGTGATCTTGATCCCTTTGATTAGTGTTCATGACCTCTTTGGACTATAGACTGACATGCTCTCTGAGAATTGTCAAATGTGGTGCATGATATAGATTTGATATACTTTTTGTGACTGGTTAATTATCGTATGAAACTTGTCTATCATATTTGACTTGTTATAGGGATATGCAAGATTTGATAAGACTGCATAGGGCTTATGTGAATTGTGTTTCCTTTCCTTGAACTGATGGGACACATATAGTGGCATCATAAGAATTGTAATAGAGTAGTATTACAATTGTTTAGTGATAATGAATTCGAACCCTGTATACAATTTCTATGCATATGTGAATTGCATGTTACTTATGATGCTAGCCCTAATGTATTACTATACTTGATGGGAATAATTGCGTGAAATCTGTAGTGAAGCCTTAAGGAATTATTTTCCTTCCTTGGACTCGTTTGAGTTTGTGGTGACCATTAGAAAGTAAATTATGGGCAGTGTTCCCCTTGTTGTCTTTTAGAAGATGGGGAAACCCTTGACCTGAGTGGGGATTCATACCGGGTATGTGTTATGACTGGAAGACAAAGCCGATTGTTAGACAATGTTTGGGATTGTGACTAGTATATCATTAGGATGGAATGGCATGACTTGTTAAATTCCTATGCTATGATGGTCGCGTGACATTTTCAGTTAACGGTGGTAACCTTTGGGAATTGGATTAATAATACATGGACTATTATTGGTTTGCAAATAGTGTGACTTTCGTCAACTGAATTTGGACTACGATGATATGTTGTAAATAATAACTTGATCGGGTTTAGTTGGATAACCATATATGAATCTTTTGATGATTGATGATATATGACTGATGAGACTTGTTGACCAGTTATATAATAAATTTCCCGATTACCGATGCTCAACAGGAAATTGTGTGCCTTGATGAGTGTGGAAATCATTTAGGATTTTCCTTGTCAAGTGACTTAGAATGAAGGTATGATTTAGAATAATATACTTGTGTCAGGCCAACAGAATTATATTGGGATAAGTCATACAGAAATTCTGGGAAGCTGAAGGAAATTTAGATGACTCGAATTATGCATGGAATGTGGACTGACTATTGGATAATGAATTGTTGAGCATGAAATGATTAACTTGGACGATTTTGATGAACTAAAGACGTATTCTATGAACATAAATATATATTTTAGTGAAGCAAATGAAATTCTCAGTTGCCATTGCTTGGAAATTTGAGGGAATTTAACTGTATAAAAAGTTAAACCTGATAACGATCTGGTATATTTGATGGTACCGATTGTTACAGTGACAAGGTTGGGATCTTGATTGATAAATTGACCTCAGAAATTGTGTAAGGTAATGGTTAGTTGAATGACTTACGGAGTAAATGTCATGGTTTGGACGGTGGTTTGTCATGATAATTAGCTATCCTTTGCATTTTTTTCAGGAACGGTGATAAGTTTCGAATGACAACGGGTCAAATTTTAGTATTAATTGTGGTAAGTGAGTATGTGTAATCGGTCAATTGAAGGTTCGCTGATAATGATGACCGAGTAAGTAAGTTAGAATAATTGAGTATGACCGTTTGGACTTGAATATGAATTAGAAATTAGAGGTTGTGATGAACCTATGACTTTTGTAATAGTGATTGACCAGATTCCGAGGACGGAATCTTCTTAAGGGGGTAGATTTGTAACACCCTTAAACTGGGTCTAGTAGTAAATGACCTTTTTATCCTTAGTTAATATTAATATATTAATATTAGTGATTTTAATAATTATGTTTTTATAATTAGTGGTGTATGGGAAAAAGTGCGCTTTGTGACAAGGGTCACAGAACATGTTTCGTTATGTGAATTGGACCTCGTTAGGGCCACCTAATGAGGTACATTGTGTTTTAGATAACTGGCAAATACCCGTGTGTAGGGGGAATGGGGTTTCCTTACAATGAAGAAACCCCAAATAGATATATACACCGTACGTTCCTTTTACTTACCATTTTGGTAAATATAAACCCTAAACACCTCCTTGCTCTCCCTAATCATAAAATCAAAGTGTTAAGATCAAAGCTTGTAATTTCGTGATCTTATTCTATTGATTTCACTGATCAAAACAAGGTAAACAACTCTGAATTTGATGAATTAAATTGGGTTTTAAAGTGGGTTTTGGGTTAAAATAGGTTTTGATGATTTTTGGGTTTGATTCTTGATTATATGTGTTTATTATGCTCAATTGATATTATAAATAGTTTATATATATGTGTTATGTGGTATTCTTGATGTATTGAATCGACCAAAACAAGCAAAAATCAAGTTTTGGGTGCAAAAAATGCGAAAACATCGTGCTGGAACTGATTTTCAGCATCCACACTTTTGACAGCTCAACCGTACATGTGACCACACTTTTGAGGCTCAACCACGTGGTTGAGGAGTCACTCGTACGAGTGAGACCTCAGCCGTGCGAGTGAGCAGTGGTCAGTTTTTGGGAAAATTGAAAGGGCTGTAACTTTCAAATCGTAACTCCATTTTCGACGAATAAACTATCGTTCGAATCATATTGAGGTGTAGTATCTAATGATAAGGTTTTAAAACACTAAATCAAACTTTATTTTGGGTCAAATTTATTCGGAGGCGTGTATGCTCCATTTTACACTCATACGGGAGTTACTATGGAAGGGGATTTTGGGTAAACTTGCCCATAATGGTTCATAGACTTATTTGAGTGACTTAATAGCATGATTTGATGGAATGATATCGATTATTTGTGGAATGTTACTACTGCTCTTCATCACTCTCATGAGTGAGCATTCACTCGTAAGGTTGAGGTAGTCAACTGTGTGGTGAACTGTGCGATTGAGTAGTGATGAGCAACTTATGTTTTGATTGTAATGATACATATGGATGATACGTGACTCGTACCAGCCACTAGTTACTCGTGTGATGAACTTTACGGATCATGTGATTCATTGTAGGATGTTGATGTCAAAGCTAAGGGGTATAAAATACTATTAAATTTTACAAGAAAATACTATTAAATACGATACAATTTTACACAAGATATTTATTTATTTATTGAATGGATATACTTAAACCTTGCTACAACACTTATAGGCAGTGTACCTAATCGTACAGTAGTGTAGTTTTTAATAAGTCCGGTTCGTTCCACAGGGAATCTTTTTCACAAAGCTTAATGCTATATTAGTTTAAATTTATAAAAATACAAATATATATATAAGTAATATTATTATTATAAAGGGGGGGTTTTACCGTTTAATGACCGGTTTGTCGATTTTAAAACTTTAGTCGCAGTTAAAACCAAATGTAAATTATTAAAAGGACTTTAATTTAAAGCGTAAAGTAAATAACGATAATGAAATTGCGAATAATAAAAGTGCGATAAAATAAACTTGCGATAATTAAAAAGTACGATAATTAAAAGTGCAATTAAATACAATAACAATAAATAAAAATGCGATAATTAGAAGTGCAATTAAATATAAAATAAAGGAAATTAAATATGAAATAAAAGAATTATGCTTATTTAAACTTCCGTAATCATGATGTTTGACGTGTTGATTTTAGTTTTATGCCCATGGGTTAATTGTCCTTTGTCCTGGATTATTTAATATGTCCATACGGATTTGTCCATAATAGTCCATCAGTCATAAATATAAAGAGCGAAAGCCTTCGTCAAATTATTCTTATTCCCGAAGTCAAATATTTCAACTAATTGGGGATTCGAATTGTAACAAGGTTTTAATACTTTGTTTAATGAATACACCAGGTTATCGACTGCGTGTAAACCAAGGTTTTACTACTTTGTTAACAATTACACCAATTACCCTTGAATGTAATTCACCCCTGTTTCAACAAGTCTATTAACTATTAATCCAGTTCCGTGTCCGGTAAAATGAAAAATTATTGGTATTTATAGATATCCCGCCCACCGTACCCAGTCAAGCATATGTGGTTATATATAAATACGTCAAATTATAAGTTTGTATATTAAATTAACAAGGTATTGTTTAGTTAATATAAAACCCATTAATAGCCCATAGTCTAATTTCCACAAGTGTCGTTCTTTTATCCAAACCCCAATTATGGTACAAGGCCCAATTACCCAATTTTAGTAATTAGCCCAACATCATGATTAGTTCGGATTAAATAAGCATAATAATAACTTAGCTACGAGACATTAAATTAAAAAGGTTGAACATAACTTACAATGATTAAAAATAGCGTAGCGTTACACGGACAGAATTTCGACTTACACCCTTACAACATTCGCTAACATACCCTTATTATTAGAATTAAAATTAAAATTAAAATTAAAATATAAATTATAAATATATATATTACGTATAGATAGATGGATGGATATATATTATGATTTTTTTACGATCAGAATGCGCGAGCTTTATAGGCAGTTTCAATATTTGGGGCTCCGCGACTCGCGGCCTTTTTGCTCTTCAAACTCCGCGAGTCGCGGAGTTTGTAATTACAGCTCACTCCATTTTGGCTCTTTGTTTACCGACGGTTTATTATATAAATATAACATATATATAATTTATATAATTAATTATATATTATATTATATTTATATACATAGTTAACTTGTAATTTTTAGTCCGTTGCGTCGAGCGTTGAGAGTTGACTCTGGTCCCGGTTCCGGATTTTCGAACGTCCTTGCGTACAATTTAATATCTTGTACTTTGCGTTTTGAATCTTGTACTCTTGTAATTTCGAGACGTTTCTTATCAATAATTGGAACCTCTTTGATTGTATTTTGTACTTTTGAGCTTTTTGGTCGTTTGCGTCTTCAATTCGTCGAATCTGTCTTTTGTCTTCACCTTTTAATATTTAAACGAATATCACTTTTAAATAGAACAATTGCAACTAAAAGCTTGTCTTTCTTGAGGAATAATGCTATGAAATATATGTTCGTTTTTAGCATTATCAGATGTTTGGTCATAGACCAAACGTACGAGTGAGTTGTCAACCGCACGGTTGAGTGTTATCAAACATGCGTGTGATGGTGTTACTCGTACAGTTGGTAGACCACTTGTAAAGTGATTAAGTGTTGGTTTTGGTGTTGTTTTCTTATTGTCGGGTTGTTATCAAGATATGATTACTGACTCGGATTGTATCATTCTCGGGTGATAAAGGAACGGAGAAGACTCAGTAACATTAGACCACTGAGTTCTTGCTGGTAATTGGTGAGTGGGGCTATCCTTATGGATATTGGTATTTAATAACAAGTGTAGTTACTACCCGCTGTTATGTTATTAAAGATTATGATAATCTATATATGCATGTTGATTACTATTGTAATTATAAGTAGTAGGTGATACTGATGTTATCAGGTTGCCTGATTGATTGAATCTATATCATGCTTGATTAGGGTACCATGTGGTTATTAGTGATGTTACCTACCATGAGGTTGTAGGTGGTTTATGTGCACATGTGAGAACTTTTCGTGTATAGAAGGGACAGAAGAGGTCAACCGTGTATAGAAGGGTTGGGCTCATTGGTTATTGTAATGACAGTATATTGCAATTGACGTATGTAAACGTCAGGAGAGGTATACTGTGTGATAATAACGAGGGCTATCGGTACAGATCTAGCTTGATTAGCTAGTAGTTGTAGACCTGGAAGGGTCAACGATCCTCTTATATTTATATCCGTTAGTGCTATGTATAGCCATTAGTGCTATGTATAGCTGTTAGTGCTATGAGAGTGAATAGCTGTGTAGAGCTATTGATACTTAGTGAATAGCTGTGTAGAGCTATTGATACCCTTATTGTATAGCTGTGTAGAGCTATGTTAGTGTAGTGCCTGTAGTGCCTGTAGGAATAACTTGTTGATGCTATTGCTGTTCTGATTGGTGGCCTAGCTCTGTATGATACAGATGTGTGATGCTTTATTATCTGATAGCTATGTAACGCTATGTCCATATGACCACGACCAGATGCATGATCCCTAAAAGCTAGGCTTGGTACTTGATAGTAATATCTGTTGGGATATCTAATTTACTTAGCGTTATGCTAATCCCCCGCATTTTCTCCCCTGCAGGTTATATTGTTTTGCATGCTAGGGACGGGAGAAGATAATCGTGCTTGGGTTATGTTTGACACACTGAAGAACTCTGATGTTTAATATAACTATGGATAACTATTTTGAAAAGTAACACCAGTTGTATTATAATATGTAAATGTTATATGCTTTAAATACTTCCACTGTGATTTAAAAAAAAAGTACGGTGTTACAAACGATCATAGGTTAAAGGTTTATAATGATGAAGTCAATGCTTTCGAGCTTGATGACATCAAGCTCTACCCAAAGTAACACCCTTGTGCTAAAACGGGTCAAGTGACAGACCCGTGATCAAAACAATCACGCTTGTATTATACTTGTTCATTTTTGGTTGCATTTCATTTAGACTTGTATGATATTATTTTTGGTAAGTTGCATTTGCAAATAGATGCATTTCATGCATGTGGGATATTGGAAAACACCAAAAATAGCTGTTAAGTTGATGTTTGAGATGAAATTGGCTAAGTGTTTGAGTGAATGTTGATAAAAATCAAAGGAAAAGTTCACCAGTGTAAAGGTGCGGCTCACCAAAACCAGGGTGCGGCGCACCATAAGGCTATAAATGGAAAAATCAACATCAGTCAGCCCAGCAACTTATTCACGTTATAAGGTGCGGCGCTCTAACCAAGTGGTGCGGCGCACCTGGCCTCCCTTTGTTAGGGTGTGGCGCACCTAGTAAAGGTGCGGCACACCTGCCTGTTATAAGTTCAAAAATGCTGAATTTAAACGTCCACTTCATTTTTACTCTCATGAAACGACCAAGACTCATCTAGTTCGGACCTTAGCAATAAATTGACATCTTTTTTGAAGATTTCTTGCACTTTAATCATCATTTAACTTGAGCAAAGTAAGATTTATTTCTCAGTAATGTTTATTTTCGAATTATTGCATGATTCTTACCATGTTCTTGCTCATACTTGTTTTTGGATTTCTAAGCAATTGAAGATGATTGTGATAAATTGGTTATAGATTCTAGTTATTCTCATGATTCCTAACATGATTTGCATGATTGAGTTCACAAATTTGAATTTTGATTTTCTAGGGTTCATCCCAATTTGGGGGTTTTCGAATTTAATGTCTAATTGAGAGTATAATGATACAATTGGTTACTATGCACTTCTATAACATGTCTAGATCAACAAGAATCTAATTTTCATGTTTGTATGAACTTAAATTGAGATTAGGTTCTTAATTCTTGGATGTTGACTATGTTTGACCAATTTGGGTAAACCTTTTTATTGAGGCTTCTTGTTTATGATTAGAATTGAGATGTTAGGTTAATTGCTACACAAAATTGCATACTACTAGTTTTAAGCTTAATTTATATTTTGAACTTTGACTAAGAGTTTGACTTTTGCATGTGAGCAATATTGATCATGCTTGTTGATTGTGAAGCTTTTGCTATCGAATTAAATGTTGGGGGCACTATGCCCAATCGAAGTTTGAGTGTGAAATCCTTGATTTATACAAATACCATGAACCCATCTTTGCATTTGTTGTTTGTGAATTAACTTCGGGGAAGTGAAAAAGGAAACGTTCTTGCAAAGTCAACCGATGGTCATGAATGGTTGCAAGTAATTTTGCGGAATGATTCACTACAATCTCGAATGATGAATAGGATTAGCATACTGGCATGCCTGGCCAAGTACATATATTGGAATCAACTCGAGTTAGCGGGTTTAGGAAATGAGATCCGGGATGCGTTCAAAGTTGAACACTTTCATCAAGTTATGTGCCCATGGGAGCCTCTACTCTAAATCCACAAGGATGTTGATCCGTTGTTAACCCGTGAATTCTTGACAACCTTGAAGGTTCATTTCAAGGTCCGCTCGCCATGGTTAAGCAATTACCTCACATTTAGGTTAGGGGGAGAGGAAAGGCAAATGAGCATGAGCCAGTTTATGGAGTGTCTCAGTCTCTACTATGATTCTAATCCCAATGTTACCTACGTGTACTTGGCCAAGTGCAAAACTTTCAATCCGAACGAGTTTGATCCAAAGAGGGTTTGGCACAAGATTAGCAATGTTGATTTTACACCCGCCAATCAAGTTTCTAATGCACTCAAAAGCCCCAAACTTATATGCATTCAAAGGTTCTTTGTCCAATCGGTCTTCCACTGAACGGAGGATATTGATAAGATGACATTGTTCAATATTTGGTTGGTTCATCGCATTCACAAGAAAAAGCATGTTCACGTTCCCAACCTCATTGCAAGTTATCTATTCGATGCAAGTGGTGAAAAGTCTATGCTCCAAAGTGTTGGTGGTCATTATGTGACTAGAATTGAAAAATTCTTGAAAGTCAATTTCAATGAATCGGAGGAACTTCCTATAGCTCATTTCGGTTATGATGATTAAAAGAAGGACAAATCTTGACGGCACACCCAACTAACAATGGGTAATTGATAATCCATCTTGGTAATGATTTGTGAAATAATTTTAATAATTTGGCATGTAACTTAACTTAATTTGGGAATTATCTTGTGGGATCTCGGATTATTGATTTGGTGTGAGGTAGTACACTTGTATTGCAACTCTCACACATGATCACCATTATGCTTCTAATGATTTGACAATTGTGTTTGGATGCATTTGTGTATGCTTGTGGTATTTTTTCTTATTGTGGATCTTAGTGGCAAGATAAACTTTGATGATTGATCCAAGCCGTGCATTAAGTTCAGGCGTCAAGCTCATCGACATGCAAATTTTGGTGACTAAGTATTACCTAAATGGTAACAACAAAGATCAACTAATCTTATCCAGTTTTACATTCTCTTCTCTATTCTAATTCAAAATGTCCCTCAATTTTACTTAAATTTTTCGTTTAATACAATGAGGGCATTGCATTAAACTAAATGTATGGGGGAGAGTAAATCTCGGGTCATTTTGAACTTTTTGGATTTAGCTTGTCAAATATGCTTGCTAAAGATTAATGTTGCAATATTGATGAAAACCATTTTTTGGAACAAGTCTCTAGCCATTACATTAATATAAATCATAAACTTTAAATGGCTAGAGCTTGTAAAAGATGGAAAAGTAAAGTCTTTTCCTTTTGTTTCAAATTTAGAGAAGTAAAGTCTTCCCTTTGTGTTTGTAATTGCAATTATAAAGTGGGAGTAAAGTCTCCCACTTTCAAAAGATTTTTGTGCTTAAATGATGAATCAAAAGAAGAAAAATCAATTCTTTTGCATGGAAGCTAAACTCTTCAATGCATATTGTCTCAAAATAAAGTGTTTAAAGCAAAAAGCTTTAACACTTCCGGGTGACTCAAGTCCATCCATGACAGGGAGTCAAGTCTCCCGAATGTCATTCTACTAGGGGTGGGATACTTCCTAATCTACATCATTTTATATTGACATTGGTTGTCTCATTATTTCACGATGTTTCAACCGATGTATCATACCGAGGGAAGAAAAGCCATCAAGCTTCACCGTGTGCTATCTTCTTGATGAAGAGAAATGGCTTCGTGCTAGTGTTTCTAGACAACACACTCCATAGGTGAAAGCTATGGCACCTTATGATCTATCAATTAACGAAAAGGTAGTTACTACTTTCTACCTTTTCTCAATATAAGCATAAAAGCTTGTTATGTGGGAAGTATCCAAGTGATTAAAAGCCTTGAGCTTTGACACTCCTAGGAGAGTTAAGTCCTCCCATTTTCTCATTTTGGAATTCAAGTCTTCCAAACTTGGAAGTAAAGTATTCCAAGTTATGTAGTGTTCCAAGCTTGAGAGTAAAGTCTCCCAAGTTAAGTTTGTACCAAAAAGACCTAAGCTTGGAAGTAAAGTCTTCTAAGTATCAGGCAATAGACCCACCACCAATCTCACACCCAAGGTAGTTGCTTTCTCATCGCCTTCGAACCGGGGGGTAGTTCACTTCGGTGATATACCAGGAAAGTAGCTACCTGTGTGGCCGTCCCACCACAGGGGTGGCTTGTATGTACACAACCTTATGAGCCCAAGATGGCTATTATCTCATCGAATTTGAACCGGAAGGTAGTTCACTTCAGTGATATATCGAGGCAATAGCTATCCGTGAGGTTATCCCAAAACCGGGATGGCTTTGGAATGCACATAGCTTTAAACCAAAATTTTTGAAAAACTTGACGTTTTTCTTGGGTACCTCATGTAAATTGGTGCTCCATCTCACCGAATTGAAGCTTGTGGGCAATCGTTGATAATCTATGGGAGAGAATAAAATGGTGGAGATGAAAACTTGATGATTATGATGCAAAGGATGCTCCTAGAACGGTTTGTTCTAAAAAGCTTAAGTCTTGATCCATTTTGATCTAAAATGCAAAAATTTTGTGGATACTTTGAGCCTTTCTATGTTGCATATCAATTGTTAGATTGTTTGAGTTGGAGAAACTAGAAGTTTGTAGTTTAGGCTTGAATTGGATTTGATTTATTGAGGAAATTCGAAGAAGTGAAGCTTAATTGGAGGATTGGTGCATCTTTTGGGGTTTTGTGAAAGACTTTGTCAATGATTGCCATTCCACCATTTAAAGTTTGTGATCTTGAGCTCGAGTTTGATAAGTTTGATAGTTTGATGATTGATTTGATGGTAGATGAAGATGTTAGTGCTTGATTCTTAGCAAGTGCAAGATTTTGGAGATATTCGAGCCTTCCAAGTGCATATTCAAAAAGAGGTATCCTTAAATGGTCAATTTTTGCGCTTTGGTCATTATCGTTAGTTTGTTCACATTCGCTAGAGGCTATGTTCCAAGTTTTGTTTGTTTTTATGCATGCTTGAGGACAAGCAAGGTTGAAATGTAGGAGGGTTTGATATTGCTCAAATTATACACGTTTTACCTCGCAATATCTACCTTATTACACTCGGTTTTGAGGATCATTAGGCCCAAAAGTGCCGATTCAAGGCTAAAAGCTCAAATTGGTGTAAAATTGACCAAAATCTAGTCTATTTAGTGAACCAAAGTGCAGGGCATGATCCAAAGTCAAAAGGGATTGAAAAATGGGCAATTCCAAGTGAAAAACCATGATTTCTGAAGTGCAGTTATAAGGTGCGGCGCACCAGATCCAAAAGGTGGCGCACCTCAACACTAAAAAGCCAAAATTCAAATTCAGAAGTTGAAGATAAATGGTGCAGTTATAAGGTGCAACGCACCTGCCTTATGGTGCGGCGCACCACACTCTCAAGTTATAAGGTGCGGCGCACCTGCCTTATGGTGCGGCGCACCACACTCCCACGTTTTATGCTGAAATGTTTGGGCAACTATAAAAGGAATGAGATAGGGTTTTCCTAAGGAGAGCTGCAGTTTTTAGCACAATTTTTCATTTCAAAACCTAAATTTCATCATCAAGAAGGAGATTAAGGCTAATTTGGAAGATCAAGCAAAATCTCAAGCAATCTTATCATTAGATCTTTCTAGTTTTATCATTTGGGTTGTAATCTCCACCTTTATTTTTTTAAGTTTTGAATTGAATACTTGTAATAGTTTAATATGATGATTATTTGTGTTTCTATGCTTATGATTAGTGTAATCTTAGCCATGATTGGCTAATTTGTTTGTGTTTACTTATCTATGAATCTCTAATGTATGGATTTGCCCCAAATCAATTGAATAAAGTTGTTTGAATGAAATAGATGAGCAAGTGTTATTGTGTTAGCTTTGAGGTCCATTGCTATGCTTTGTTTTAGGTTTTACTTTGATTACATAAATTGTGTAGCTCTCTTAGTGATTTGAGAAGTGAATCAATTTGTGGTTCAACACTTTAGGTGATCTAGACAAATAGATTGAGGATTTCAAGTGATTGTTTTCTTAGTCTATTTTGGTTTTCAATTGACCTTTAGTCAACATAGTGGTGTTTGATTATCTTAAGTGATTTTGATAGTTGAAGGGTTTTAAGTGATTTTAACCCAAACATAATCTCAATAACCACTCATACTTGACTTGATCTTAGAATACAATGCTTATGTGAGTTTGCAAAGTGTAATTTGATTAAGGTTTGGTAGTGATGCTAAACAACTAATAGTTCAGCAACTAATGTGATATCAAATCGGGTAAAAAGGGGCAATCTAAGCATAGAGAGGATTAGGTAAGTGAACACTCTTTGTTAATTAATTTAGATCTCAATATTTAGTTACTTGTTACTTGTTGCTAGTTATAATTGCGAAGTTTCGGTTTATTTATTTGAGCAAGTTTAGTTGATAGTTAAAATCAATCAAAAAACCCCCAATCAAATAAACCCTAGGACAATTAATAGTTTCAATTATTCAACTTATACCGCTCTCTTGGGACGAACTTGAAACGAATACTTGCATTAAAGTACTATAATAACCGGGTTTTAGGTGCTCGATAGTTGTGTGTGTTTATTTGTAGTGTTTGAATCTTGTATAAATTTTGAGGGTAATTGATGTATTGTGCAACACGCATCATTCTTTTAATTTAAAACATGTTTTATGTGTTCCTTCTTGCCAACGTAATCTCATCTCTATTTCCAAATTTACGCATACTAATTGTGTTTCCTTGGAATTCTTTCCTACTTTTTTTATTTTGAAGGACTTGAGCACGGGGGTGCCTCTTCACTGCGGAGTTACCCATAACGGACTCTACTATCTTACATTTCCAAGTAGTCTGCAAAGTTGTTTCAGCTCTATCAATAATACAGATGCGTGGCACTCCCGTCTAGGCTACCCATCTTCTTGTGTTTTACAATTTATTATTTGTAATTCAATGTTATCTTGTAATTCTCGTTCCAACATACTGTAATGCTTGTTTATGCAATAAAAGTCAAAAGCTTCCTTTTTCTGATTCTTCTTTAACTAGTACAAAGCCATTACAACTTGTTTAGTCAGATGTTTGGGGACTAACCAACTTATCAATTCAATTGATCACTTTCGCTATTATGTTTCTTTTGTTAATCATTTCTCCATATACATTTAGGTTTATCCTATTAAATATAAATCAGATGTTGCCAAAAAAATTTCTCAATTCCACACTCTTGTTGAAAAACATCTTCAACTACCCTTCATTTCTCTTTATTCGGACAACGGTGGGGAGTATGTTGGTCTCGCATCTTATCTTTCTACCCATGGAATCTCTCACTTTACTACTGAAATGTCCCGTTCATATTGATTATAAACGTTCCATATTAATTGATTTCGTTGCGAGGTTTTGACCTCTATATGAGACGTTTTTCAAAGACTTCATTTATTTTTAAAACAACCATAACCTTTATTTTATCAATAAAGGTTTTAAAAGCATTAAGTAGATTATCAAATAATGATAATCTAAAATATACTGTTTACACATGACCATTACATAATGGTTTACAATAGAAATATATTATATCGACATATGTTTCTTGAATGCAGTTTTTACACAATATCATACAAACATGGACTCCAAATCTTGTCCTTATTTTAGTATGCAACAGCGGAAGCTCTTAGTATTCACCTGAGAATAAACATGCTTTAAATGTCAACAAAAATGTTGGTGAGTTATAGGTTTAACCTATATATATCAAATCATAACAATAGACCACAAGATTTCATATTTCAATACACATCCCATACATAGAGATAAAAATCATTCATATGATGAACACCTGGTAACCGACATTAACAAGATGCATATATAAGAATATCCCCATCATTCCGGGGCACCCTTCGGATATGATATAAATTTCGAAGTACTAAAGAATCCGGTACTTTGGATGGGGTTTGTTAGGCCTAATAGATCTATCTTTAGGATTTGCGTCAATTAGGGTGTCTGTTCCCTAATTCTTAGATTACCAGACTTAATAAAAAGGGGCATATTCGATTTCGATAATTCAACCATAGAATGTAGTTTCACGTACTTGTGTCTATTTTGTAAATCATTTATAAAACCTGCATGTATTCTCATCCCAAAAATATTAGATTTTAAAAGTGGGACTATAACTCACTTTCACAGATATTTCCTTCCTCGGAAATAAGACTTGGCCACGGATCGATTCACGAACCTATACAAATATGTACATATATATCAAAGTATGATCAAAATATAATTACAACCATTTTTATTATGTTTTAAAGATTTGAGTGTATTAAGTCAGCTGTCCTCGTTAATAACCTACAACTAGTTGTCCACAGTTAGATGTATAGAAATAAATCGATATATATATTATCTTGAATCAATCCATGACCCAGTGTATACACGTCTCAGGCTAGATCACAACTTAAAGTATATATATTTTTGGAATCAACCTCAACCCTGTATAGCTAACTCCAACATTACTGCATATAGAGTGTATATGGTTGTTCCAAATAATATATATACATGGGTCGATATGATATGTTAAAACATTTGCATACGTGTCTATGGTATCCCAAGATTAAATAATATATTAGAATACATGTATAATACAATATAAGTTAGTTAGGATATGATTTGTATAGATTTGTTAAACATTTCCCGTAGCTAAAAAGATCAAAAATATCCAATCTTGTTTTACCCATAACTTCTTCATTTTAAATCCGTTTTGAGTGAATCAAATTGCTATGGTTTCATATTGAACTCTAATTTAAGAATCCAAATAGAAAAAGTATAGGTTTATAGTCGGAAATTTAAGTTACATGTCAATTACTAAAGAGGTAGTCATTTTCGTCGAAAGAACGACATCTTGATGATCATTTTGAAAAACATACTTTCACTTTGAGTTTAACCAAGATTTTTGGATATAGTTTCTTGTTCATATGAAAAATCATTTTTCCAGAAGAACAACCTTTAAATCAAAGTTTATCATAGTTTTAATTATCCCAACCAAAACAGCCACCGATTTCACTACGACGGCGTATATCCGATTTTATGGTGTTCATCGTGTTTCCAGGTTTTAAATCATTAAGTTATTATATCATATAGATATAGAACATGTGTTTAGTTGATTTTAAAAGTCAAGTTAAAAGGATTAACTTTTGTTTGCGAACAAGTTTAGAATTAACTAAACTATGTTCTAGTGATTACAAGTTTAAACCTTCGAATAAGATAGCTTTATATGTATGAATCGAATGATGTTATGAATATCATTACTACCTCAAGTTTTCTTGATAAAACTACTGGAAATGAGAAAAATGGATCTAGCTTCAAAGGATCCTTGGATGGCTTGAAAGTTCTTGAAGCAGAATCATGACACGAAAATAGTTCAAGTAAGATTTTCACTCGAAATAAGATTGTTATAGTTGTAGAAATTGAATCAAAGTTTAAATATGAATATTACCTTGAATTAGAAAGATAACCTACTATAAATAACAAAGGTTCCTTGATCTTAGATGATTACTTGGAATGGATTAGAAAGCTTGGAAGTAGACTTGCAAACTTGGAAGTATTCTTGATTTTTATGAAACTATACTTATGGAATTTATGAAGAACACTTAGTACTTGAAGATGGAACTTGAGAGAGATCAATTAGATGAATAAAATTGAAGAATGAAAGTGTTTGTAGGTGTTTTTGGTCGTTGGTATATGGATTAGATATAAAGGATATGTAATTTTGTTTTCATGTAAATAAGTCATGAATGATTACTAATATTTTTGTAATTTTATGAGATATTTCATGCTAGTTGCCAAATAATGGTTCCCACATGTGTTAGGTGACTCACATGGGCTGCTAAGAGCTGATCATTGGAGTGTATATACCAATAGTACATACATCTAAAAGATGTGTATTGTACGAGTACGAATACGGGTGCATACGAGTAGAATTGTTGATGAAATTGAACGAGGATGTAATTGTAAGCATTTTTGTTAAGTAGAAGTACTTTGATATGTGTATTGAAGTCTTTAAAAAGTGTAAGAATACATATCAAAACACAAAATGTATATACATTCTAATGGAGTCGTTAAGTCTTCGTTAGTCGTTACATGTAAGTGTTGTTTTGAAACCTTTAAGTTAACGATCTCAATTAATGTTGTTAACCCAATGTTTATTATATCAAATGAGATATTAAATTATTATATTATCATGATATTATGATGTATGAATATCTCTTAATATGATATATACATTAAAATATCATTACAACGATAATCATTACATATAAGTCTCGTTTCGTAATTCTTGAGTTAGTAGTCTTGTTTTTACATATGTAGTTCATTGTTAACACACTTAATGATATATTTAAATATCATTTTATCATGTTAAGTATAGTGTATCAACATCTTAATATGATACATATGTATTTAGTAAACGTTATCATAACGATAATCGTTATATATATCATTTCGAGTTTCTTAACTTAGTAATCTCATTTCTTATGTATATCACACATTGTTAATATATTTAGTGAGATACTTACTCATCATAATCTTATGTCAACCATATATATATATGTCCATATATACCACAACATGTAGTTTTTACAATTTTGTTACGTTCGTGAATCGCCGGTCAACTTGGGTGATCAATTGTCTATATGAAACTTATTTCATTTAATCAAGTCTTAACAAGTTTGATTGCTTAACACGTTGGAAACATTTAGTCATGTAAATATCAATCTCAATTAATATATATAAACATGGAAAAGTTCGGGTCACTACAGTACCTACCCGTTAAATAAATTTCGTTCCAAAATTTTAAGATGTTGAAGGTGTTGACGAATCTTCTGGAAATAGATGCGGGTATTTCTTCTTCATCTGATCTTCATGCTCCTAGGTGAACTCGAGTCCTCTACGAGTATTTCATCGAACCTTAACAATCGGTATCTTGTTTTGCTTAAGTCTCTTAACCTCACGATCCATTATTTCGATGGGTTCTTCAATGAATTGAAGTTTTTCATTTATTTGGATTTCATCCAACGGAATAGTGAGATCTTCTTTAGCAAAACATTTCTTTAAATTCGAGACGTGGAAAGCTTTATGTACAGCCGCAAGTTATTGAGGTAGCTCCAGTTGGTAAGCTACTGGTCCGACACGATCTATAATCTTGAATGGTCCAATGTACCTTGGATTTAGTTTCCCCCGTTTACCAAATCGAACAACGCCTTTCCAAGGTGAAACCTTAAGCATGACCATTTTTCCAATTTCAAACTCTATATCTTTTCTTTTACTGTCCGCGTAGCTCTTTTGTCGACTCTGGGCGGTTTTCAATCGTTGTTGAATTTGGATGATTTTCTCGGTAGTTTCTTGTATTATCTCCGGACCCGTAATCTGTCTATCCCCCACTTCATTCCAACAAATCGGAGACCTGCACTTTCTACCATAAAGTGCCTCAAACAGCGCCATCTCAATACTAGAATGATAACTGTTGTTGTAGAAAAATTCTGCTAACGGTATGTGTCGATCCCAACTATTTCCGAAATCAATAACACATGCTCGTAGCATGTCTTCAAGCGTTTGTATCGTCCTTTCGCTCTGCCCATCAGTTTATGGATGATAGGTAGTACTCATGTCTAGACGAGTCCCCAATGCTTGTTGCAACGTCTGCCAGAACCTTGAAACAAATCTACCATCCCTATCAGAGATAATAGAGACGGGTATTCCATGTCTGGAGACAACCTCCTTCAAATACAATCGCGCCAACTTCTCCATTTTGTCATCTTCTCTCATTGGCAGGAAGTGTGCTGACTTGGTGAGACGATCAACTATTACCCAAATAGTATCATAACCACTTGCAGTCCTTGGCAATTTAGTAATGAAATCCATGGTAATGTTTTCCCATTTCCATTCCGGGATTTCAGGTTGTTGTAGTAGACCTGATGGTTTCTGATGTTTAGCTTTGACCTTAGAACACGTCAAACATTCTCCTACATATTTAACAATATCGGCTTTCATACCCGGCCACCAAAAGTGTTTCTTGAGATCTTTATACATCTTCCCCGCTCCGGGATGTATTGAATATCTGGTTTTATGTGCTTCTTTAAGTACCATTTCTCTCACATCTCCAAACCTTGGTACCCAAATTCTATCAGCCCTATATCGGGTTCCGTCTTCCCGAATATTAAGATGTTTCTCTGATCCTTTGGGTATCTCATTCTTCAACTTTCCTTCTTTTACAACCCCCTGTTGCGCCTCCTTTATTTGAGTAGTAAGGTTAGTACGAATAATTATATTCATAGATTTTACCCGTATAGGTTCTCTGTCCTTTCTACTCAAAGCGTCGGCTACCACATTCGCCTTCCCTGGGTGGTATCGAATCTCAAAATCATAATCATTCAACAGTTCAATCCACCTGCGTTGTCTCATATTCAGTTTCTTCTGATTAAATATATGTTGAAGACTTTTTGTGGTCGGTATATATAATACTTTTGACTCCATATAAATAATACCTCCAAGTCTTTAATGCAAAAACAACAGCACTCAATTCCAAATCGTGAGTCATATAATTTTGCTCGTGAATCTTCAATTGTCTAGACGCATAAGCAATCACCTTCGTTCGTTGCATTAATACACAACCGAGACCTTGCTTTGATGCGTCACAATAAATCACAAAATCATCATTCCCTTCAGGCAATGACAATATAGGTGCCGTAGTTAGCTTTTTCTTCAATAACTGAAATGCCTTCTCTTGTTCATCCTTCTATTCAAATTTCTTCCCTTTATGTATTAATGCAGTCAAGGGTTTTGCTATTTTGGAGAAATCTTGGATGAATCTTCTGTAGTAACCAGCCAATCCTAAAAATTGACGTATATGCTTCGGAGTGTTTGGGGTTTTCCACTTTTCAACGGTTTCGATCTTTGCCGGGTCCACCTGGATACCTTCTTTGTTCACTATGTGATCGAGGAATTAAACTTCTTCCAACCAAAATGCACACTGAAAACTTAGCGTACAGTTTTTCTTTCCTCAATACTTCTAGCACTTTTCTCAAATATTCTTCGTGCTCTTGATCATTCTTTGAGTAAATAAGTATGTCATCGATGAAAACAATGACAAACTTGTCAAGATATGGCCCACACACTCGTAATAACCATAGTGCGTCCTAAAAGCAGTTTTTGGAATATCATCCTCCTTTACTCGTATTTGATGATATCCAGAACGTAAATCAATTTTCGAATAAACCGACAAGCCTTGTAGTTGATCAAATAAGTCGTCAATTCTCGGCAGTGGATAACGGTTTTTGATGGTAAGTTTATTCAACTCTCTGTAGTTAATACACAACCTAAATGTACCATCCTTCTTCTTGACAAACAAAACAGGAGCTCCCCATGGTGATGTGCTTGGTCGAATGAAACCACGTTCTAATAGTTCTTGCAGTTGGCTTTGCAGTTCTTTCATCTCGCTGGGTGCGAGTCTGTAAGGAGCACGAGCTATTGGTGCAGCTCTTGGTACAAGATCTATTTGAAATTCAACAGATTGATGTGGCGGTAGTCCCGGTAATTCTTTCAGAAATACATCGGGAAATTCTTTTGTGACGGGAACATCATTGATGCTCTTTTCTTCAGTTTGTACTTTCTCGAGGTGTGCTAGAACAACATAGCAACCTTTTCTTATTAGTTTTTGTACCTTCAAATTACTAATAAGATGTAGCTTCGTGTTGCCCTTTTCTCCGTACACCATTAAGGGTTCTCCTTCTTCTCGTACAATGCGAATTGCATTTTTGTAACATACGATCTCTGCTTTCATCTCCTTCAGCCAGTCCATGCCAACTATTACATCAAAACTCCCTAACTCTACTGGTATCAAATCAATCTTAAATATTTCGCTACCCAGTTTAATTTCTCGATTCCGGCATATATAATCTGCTGAAATTAATTTACCGTTTGCTAATTCGAGTAAAAATTTACTATCCAACGGCTCAATGGACAACTTAATTTATCACAAAAATCTCTACTCATATAGCTTCTATCCGCACCCGAATTAAATAAAACGTAAGCAGATTTATTGTCAATAAGAAACGTACCCGTAACAAGCTCCGGGTCTTCCTGTGCCTCTGCCGCATTAATATTGAAAACTCTTCCGTGACCTTGTCCATTCGTATTCTCCTGGTTTGGGCAATTTCTAATAATGTGGCCCGGTTTTCCATAACTACATTGGCATAACTTGCCCCGACACTACTTGCTCCGCCATTACTCGTTCCGACACCATTTGTTCCTTTCGTTCTGTTAACCTCTGGTCCGTAGACCTCACACTTCGCCGCGCTATGACCATTTCTTTTACACTTGTTGCAAAATTTGCTGCAGAACCCTGAGTGATACTTTTCACACCTTTGGCATAGCTGCTTCTGATTGTTGTTGTTGTTGTTGTTGCGGTTGTTATTGTTGTTGGGATGATTGTTGTAGTTGTTGTTGTTGTTGTTGTTGTTGTTGTTGTTGTTGTTGTGCCGTTTGTTGTAGTTGCGATTGATGTTGCGATTGATGTTGCGATTGTTGGGATAGTTCTTGTTGTATCGGTGACTCTTATCACCGTTTTCCTCCCACTTTCTTTTGACTAGCTTCACGTTGGCCTCTTCGGCCGCCTGTTCTTTAATTCTTCCCTCAATCTGGTTCACTAGTTTGTAAGCCATTCTACATGCCTTTTGTATGGAGGCAGGCTCGTGTGAACTTATATCTTCTTGAATTCTCTCCGGTAACCCTTTCACAAATGCGTCGATCTTCTCTTCCTCATCTTCGAATGCTCTCGGACACAATAGGTGATGGAATCCAATATAACAACATGTTCTTAATGTTAACATAATCACTAAACCAATTTAGCAAGATTTAAAGCAAGCGGAAGCATGATTTATTAAGAAAACAAGTGTATATATTTAACCATTTATTTGAATTCCAAGTAGATATCAAGTCTTGATAATATGCTTACAATTTAAAAGGGTGTTTAGAAGATATACCTTCTCCAAGTTAGGAGGTATATGAGTGATGATGAAGATGATGAACAAGTGTGAAAACCCAATCCTTTGATGCACCAACACCACCCTTTAAGTTAGTTAAGATTTATACACTTAACTAGCTAATTAACTAAGCTTAAAACCCTTTTATTTGCACCCATAATTCTGGACAGCAACAACAAGAAAGATGATGAGAATGCAAGCCTCAAAAGCATGAAACCTCAAGAGATAATACCCCAAAATTATCACCAACACCCTAGCCTTTGTTAGGATTTTAATTACACTTGAAATGAGCTTGCAAAATGAGCTTGAAGAACTTGATTTGGTGCCTCAAACCCCACGGTTTTGGACAGCTGCAGATTGCAGTTTTTGTGTTCTTTTTACTTGATATATTTACAAGTGTATTTTTCAAAATGAGTCAACTTGCATGTTATAGGAGTTGGGAAAGCATGGGCATCAAATGGAATCTCTAGCATGCTTCTTAAACTCCCAATGCCACCACAAGGATCATGTTATAATATACATTTATAAAAAAAACTGATTTTATAAAATTAGTTTTTATAAAACTTAATTTTCTTAATTTTATAAAACACATTATATAAACATGTATATTATTTGTTATGTATATTTTATAAAACCGGTTTTATAAAATGTAACATAACTTAATTAATTATTTAACCTATAAATAATTAAATCCGTGTTATATAAGTTATTCCATAACTTATATATAAACATATCAAGTAACATTATTTAAGAAACCTTTTCCTTAAAGTTCAAGTGTCGTGTATTTAATCAACGATCCAACCGCTAAAATCAAATACGAATAAGGTGTCGGTAAGTTTGTTATTGGGTATGACCCGACTTGGATCAAAACATATTAGCCACGTTAATTTAATATGTCTCTCGGGCATACAAAATACCTTCAATAGGCACAATTCTGTGAATCGTCTTTCGTACGAAGTAATATCGAATCCCTGTGTTCGTAACCCTCTAAGTTCTGACTTGAGCTTATTGACCTCGGTTTTGGGACGGTACTTCTCGTTCATCAAGTGCTTGAATGCTGACCACGATAGCGCGTAAGCAGCATCTTATCCCACTTGCTCTAGATAGGTATTCCACCATGTTAACGCAATACCTGTGAAGGTATGCGTAGCGTACTTCACTTTGTCTCCTTCAGTACACTTACTTATGGCAAACACCGATTCAACTTTCTCGGTCCACCGTTTCAATCTGATTGGTCCTTCGGTCCCATCAAATTCTGAAGGTTTACAGGCAGTGAATTCCTTGTAGGAGCATCCCACACGATTTTTTGTGCCGTTAGCTGTAATGCTAGATTCAGAGTTAGTGTTGGTATGTAGCGCGGCCTGTACTGTGGCTATGTTTGAAGCAAGAAAGGCACGAAATTCTACTTCGCTCATATTCAAGGTGTATTGAGTAGTCAGTGCCATTTCCTTCAAAATAGTCAAATGAAACAAGTTAATCATACAGAATATTAAGAGTAGTCAATAGTATCTCGTAGCATAATATGAACTCATTTATAAAAGCTTTTTCTTCATATTAGTGTTTTATAAGTTTAAATTCGAGTACTACCTACCCGTTAAGTTCATACTTATGAGCTAATATACAATTCAACTACTACAATTCTATATGAAAAAATGATTATAATAATATATCACATACAAATATTCTTCAAACTTATAACCTCGCTATATTACATATAACATGAAATATAGTACACTATGATACATGACAGTTTTGAAGATAAATCTAGTTAATACGCAAATTGTTCAGCAAAAGAAATAAAGACACGTAATTCATAAGTCCAGAAACAAGTCATGCATTCTGGTTTTACTAAGACGACTTCCCATCCTTTGTCTTATGAAAAATAACCGTTATGACCATTAGCTAGGCAGCATGTTGTAATGTCGTCAAAAGGACGAGGGTTTCGTAATGTCCAACAGCCCCGTAATAATTTAAAAACCTTGTTTCTCACCCCAACTACTAAATCCGTCACTTGTGGGAAAGTTTTATTTAAAAGCTGCAATCCGATGTTCTTTTTCTCACTTTGGTAAGAAGCGAACATCACTAACCCGTAAGCATAACATGCTTCTTTATGTTGCATGTTAGAAGCTCTTTCTAATTCACGAAATCCTATGTTGGGATATGTTGAGTCAAAATAGGTTCTTAACCCGTAGCGTAAAATTGCTTTTGGGTTCCCCGCATTTAACGTTTTAAAGAAAACACGGCGTAACTTAAAGTCTCCCCAATGTGATATACCCCACCTATCAAAGGAAAGCCTTTTATAAACTAAGGCATTTCTGGAAAGTCTTTCAAATGTTTGACAAGTTAATTTCGCCATAACTAAATGTGCTGATGAATTCTGACCGACTCTAGACAAGATTTCCTCAATCATATCCTCTTATAGGTCTTCTAAAATATTTGGTTGTCTACCCTTAACGTCCATTTTGTTTTTATACTGTAAAATAGACAGGGATTAGATTCGTAATAACAAACAATACAAGCAATTTTTACATAGAACATAAAAGTACAAGCACACTACAATACATTTATTACACAACATGCTCACACCCCTCTAATCTGAATCACTAGTTTCTTCTTCTTCGAACTTGGTTCTTTTTCCTAATTTTCTAGAGATATATGATGTTCCTCTAATACGAGCCGTCGTTTTCCACATTGGTTTAGAAAAACCTGGTGGTTTAGAGGTTCCCGAGTTATTGTCACGATATTGAAAATACGGGTGTTGACGGTACATATAAAGTTCATCGGGGTCGGAATCAGATTTCTCTATTTTGATGCCTTTTCCCTTATTATTTTCTGTTGCGTCATTAAATTGGGTCGGGTTAATTTCTATAACATCATCAGAATCCTCATCAGGATCCGATTCATCAGAAAATTGGTAATTTTCCCAATATTTTGCTTCCTTAGCGGAAACACCATTGACCATTATTAACTTTGGTCCATTGGTTGAGGATTTTCTTTTATTTGACCGCTTTTCTGTGGTTCCTACTATTCCCCCCTCCGGAACCTCTTCTTCTTCCGGTTCCTCTTCTTCCGATTCCTCTTCTTCCGGTTCCTCTTCTTCCGGTTCCAATTCCTCTTGTTCCGGTTCTTCAGGAACTTGTGAATCTTGCCAATATATATTCGACTCTTCGTTATTATTAGGTGAGTCAATGGGATTTGTGCTAGAGGTAGACATCTATCACACAATATCAAACATGTTAAGAGATTAATATATCACATAATATTTACATGTTAATAATATATAGTTTCCAACAAAAATATTAAGCAATCATTTTTAAAGAAAACACGGTCGAAGTCCAGACTCACTAATGCATCTTAACAAACTCGATAAGATACACTAATGAAAATTTTCTGGTTCTCTAAGACCAACGCTCGGATACCAACTGAAATGTCCCATTCATATTGATTATAAACGTTCCATATTAATTGATTTCGTTGCGAGGTTTTGACCTCTATATGAGACGTTTTTCAAAGACCGCATTCATTTTTAAAACAACCATAACCTTTATTTTATCAATAAAGGTTTTAAAAGCATTACGTAGATTATTAAATAATGATAATCTAAAATATACTGTTTACACATGACCATTACATAATGGTTTACAATAGAAATATATTACATTGACATATGTTTCTTGAATGCAGTTTTTACACAATATCATACAAACATGGACTCCAAATCTTGTCCTTATTTTAGTATGCAACAGCAGAAGCTCTTAGTATTCACCTGAGAATAAACATGCTTTAAACGTCAACAAAAATGTTGGTGAGTTATAGGTTTAACCTATATATATCAAATCGTAACAATAGACCACAAGATTTCATATTTCAATACACATCCCATACATAGAGATAAAAACCATTCATATGGTGAACACCTGGTAACCAACATTAACAAGATGCATATATAAGAATATCCCCATCATTCCGGGACACCCTTCGGATATGATATAAATTTCGAAGTACTAAAGCATCCGGTACTTTGGATGGGGTTTGTTAGGCCCAATAGATCTATCTTTAGGATTCGCGTCAATTAGGGTGTCTGTTCCCTAATTCTTAGATTACCAGACTTAATAAAAAGGGGCATATTCGATTTCGATAATTCAACCATAGAATGTAGTTTCACATACTTGTGTCTATTTTGTAAATCATTTATAAAACCTGCATGTATTCTCATCCCAAAAATATTAGATTTTAAAAGTGGGACTATAACTCACTTTCACAGATATTTCCTTCCTCGGAAATAAGACTTGGCCACGGATCGATTCACGAACCTATACAAATATGTACATATATATCAAAGTATGATCAAAATATAATTACAACCATTTTTATTATGTTTTAAAGATTTGAGTGTATTAAGTCAGCTATCCTCGTTAATAACCTACAACTAGTTGTCCACAGTTAGATGTACAAAAATAAATCAATATATATATATTATCTTGAATCAATCCATGACCCAGTGTATATACGTCTCAGGCTAGATCACAACTCAAAGTATATATATTTTTGGAATCAACCTCAACCCTGTATAGCTAACTCCAACATTACTGCATATAGAGTGTCTATGGTTGTAGTGACCCGAACTTTTCCATGTTTATATATATATTAAATGAAATTGTTATTTACATGATTAAGTGTTTCCAACATGTTAAGCAATCAAACTTGTTAAGACTTGATTAATTGAAATAGGTTTCATATAGACAATTGACCACCCAAGTTGACCGGTGATTCACGAACGTTAAAACTTGTAAAAACTATATGATGACATATATATGGTTATATATATAGTTAACATGATATTATGATAAGTAAACATATCATTAAGTATATTAATAATGAACTACATATGTAAAAACAAGACTACTAACTTAATGATTTTGAAACGAGACATATATGTAACGATTATCGTTGTAACGACATTTAATCTATATATATCATATTAAGAGATATTCGTACATCATAATATCATGATAATATAATAATTTAAAATCTCATTTGATATTATAAACATTGGGTTAACAACATTTAACAAGATCGTTAACCTAAAGGTTTCAAAACAACACTTACATGTAACGACTAACGATGACTTAACGACTCAGTTAAAATGTATATAGATGTAGTGTTTTAATATGTATTCATACACTTTTGAAAGACTTCAAGACACTTATCAAAATACTTCTACTTAACAAAAATGCTTACAATTACATCCTCGTTCAGTTTCATCAACAATTCTACTCGTATGCACCCGTATTCGTACTCGTACAATACACAGCTTTTAGATGTATGTACTATTGGTATATACACTCCAATGATCAGCTCTTAGCAGCCCATGTGAATCACCTAACACATGTGGGAACCATCATTTAGCAACTAGCATGAAATATCTCATAAAATTACAAAAATATGAGTAATCATTCATGACTTATTTACATGAAAACAAAATTACATATCCTTTATATCTAATCCATATACCAACGACCAAAAACACCTACAAACACTTTCATTCTTTAATTTTCTTCATCTAATTGATCTCTCTCAAGTTCTAACTTCAAGTTCTAAGTGTTCTTCATAAATTCTACAAGTTCTAGTTACATAAAATCAAGAATACTTTCAAGTTTGCTAGCTCACTTCCAATCTTGTAAGGTGATCATCCAACCTCAAGAAATCTTTGTTTCTTACAGTAGGTTATCATTCTAATACAAGGTAATAATCATATTCAAACTTTAGTTCAATTTCTTTAACTATAACAATCTTATTTCAAGTGATGATCTTACTTGAACTTGTTTTCGTGTCATGATTCTGCTTCAAGAACTTCGAGCCATCCAAGGATCCGTTGAAGCTAGATCCATTTTTCTCTTTTCCAGTAGGTTTATCCAAGGAACTTAAGGTAGTAATGATGTTCATAACATCATTCGATTCATACATAAAAAGCTATCATATTCGAAGTGGTAAACTAGTAATCACTAGAACATAGTTTAGTTAATTCTAAACTTGTTCGCAAATAAAGTTAATCCTTCTAACTACACTTTTAAAATCAACTATACACATGATCTATATCTATATGATATGCTAACTTAATGATTTAAAACCCGAAAACACGATAAACACCATAAAACCGGATTTACGCCGTCGTAGTTACAACCGGAGGCTGTTTTGGTTTGGATAATTAAAAACTATGAAAAACTTTGATTTAAAAGCTATACTTCTGGGAAAATGATTTTTATTATGAACATGAAACCATATCCAAAAATCATGGTTAAACTCAAAGTGAAAGTATGTTTTTCAAAACAGTCATCAAGATGTCGTTCTTTCGACGGAAATGACTACCTCTTTCAAAAACAACTTGTAACTTGTATTTCCGACTATAAACCAATACCTTTTCTGTTTAGTTTCATAAAGTCAAGTTCAATACGAAACCGTGGCCGCTTAAATCACTCAAAACGGATAAGAAACGAAGAAATGGCGAGCAAAACAAAATTGGTAAAAACTACTCATTTTAGCTACGTGAAAATTGGTAACAAATCTATTCCAACCATAACTTAATCAACTTGTATTGTATATTATGTAATCTTGAAATACCATAGACACGTATACAATGTTTCGACCGATCATGTCGACACATCTATATATATTTCGGAACAACCATAGACACTCTATATGTGAATGTTGGAGTTAGCTATACAGGGTTGAGGTTGATTCCAAAATATATATAGTTTGAGTTGTGATCAATACTAAGATATGTATACACTGGGTCGTGGATTGATTCAAGATAATATATATCGATTTATTTTCTGTACATCTAACTGTGGACAACTAGTTATAGGTTACTAACGAGGACAGCTGACTTAATAAACTTAAAACATCAAAATGTATTAAAAGTGTTGTAAATATATTTTGAACATACTTTGATATATATGTACATATTTGTTATAGGTTCGTGAATCGACCAGTGGCCAAGTCTTACTTCCCGACGAAGTAAAAATCTGTGAAAGTGAGTTATAGTCCCACTTTTAAAATCTAATATTTTTGGGATGAGAATACATGCATGTTTTATAAATGATTTACAAAATAGACACAAGTACGTGAAACTACATTCTATGGTTGAATTATCGAAATCGAATATGCCCTTTTTTATTAAGTCTGGTAATCTAAGAATTAGGGAACAGACACCCTAATTGACGCGAATCCTAAAGATAGATCTATTGGGCCTAACAAACCCCATCCAAAGTACCGGATGCTTTAGTACTTCGAAATTTATATCATATCCGAAGGGTGTCCCGGAATGATGGGGATATTCTTATATATGCATCTTGTTAATGTCGGTTACCAGGTGTTCACCATATGAATGATTTTTATCTCTATGTATGGGATGTATATTGAAATATAAAATCTTGTGGTCTATTATTATGATTTGATATATATAGGTTAAACCTATAACTCACCAACATTTTTGTTGATGTTTTAAGCATGTTTATTCTCAGGTGATTATTAAGAGCTTCCACTGTTGCATACTTAAATAAGGACAAGATTTGGAGTCCATGCCTGTATGATATTGTGTAAAAACTGCATTCAAGAAACTTATTTCGTTGTAACATATTTGTATTGTAAACCATTATGTAATAGTCGTGTGTAAACAGGATATTTTAGATTATCATTATTTGATAATCTACGTAAAGCTTTTTAAACCTTTATTGATGAAATAAAGGTTATGGTTTGTTTTAAAATGAATGCAGTCTTTGAAAAATGTCTCATATAGAGGTCAAAGCCTCGCAACGAAATCAATTAATATGGAACGTTTTTAATCAATAAGAACGGGATATTTCAGTTGGTATCAGAGCGTTGGTCTTAGAGAACCAGAATTTTGCATTAGTGTGTCTTATCGAGTTTGTTAGGATGCATTAGTGAGTTTGGACTTCGACCGTGTTTACTTAAAAAATGATTGCTTAACAAATTTTGTTGGAAACTATATATTTTTAACATATGAATATTATGTGATATATTAATCTCTTAACGTGTTTGATATTATGTGATAGATGTCTACCTCTAGAACAAGTCCCATTGACTCACCTAATAATAATGAAGAGTCAAATGTAAATTGGAATGATTCTTGGACTAATTCACAAGTTCCCGAAGAGGAACCGGAAGAAGAGTCGGAACCGGAAGAAGAATCGGAACCGGAAGAAGAATCGAAACCGGAAGAAGAAATAGAACCAGTGGGGGAAATAATAAAATGGTTAAGTAGAAGAAAATCCTCAACCAACCGACCAAAGTTAATTATGGTCAATGGTGTTTCCGCCAAGGAAGCAAAGTATTGGGAGGATTACCAATTCTCCGATGAATCGGATCCTGACAAGGATTCCGATGATGTTATAGAAATTACCCCAACACAATTTAATAAGGTAAAAGAGAACAATAAGGGAAAGGGCATAAAAATAGAGAAATTTGATTCCAAACCCGATGAACTTTATATGTATCATCAACGCACGTATTTCTTAAGTTGTGACAATAACCCGGGAACCTCTAAACCACCAGGTTTTTCTAAACCAATGTGGAAAACGATAGCTCGTATTAGGGGAACATCATATATCCCTAGAAACTTGGCAAAACGAACCAAAACCGAAGAAGAAGGAACGAGCGAGTCAGAATAAGATAGTTGTATTCGTGTGGTGTAATATATGTAATATAGTGTGCTTATGCTTTATGATATATGTAAAAATTGCTTGTATTAATAAGTATTTTTTTTTTATGAATCTAACTCTAGTCTATTTTATAGTATAAAAACACAAAATGGATAGACAACCCAATATTTTAAGAGACCTACCCGGAGACATGATTGATGAAATCTTGTCTAGAGTCGGTCAGAATTCCTCGGCACAACTATTTAAAGCGAGATCAGTTTGTAAGACATTCGAAGAACGTTCCAAGAATGCCTTGGTTTATAAAAGGCTTTCGTTCGAAAGATGGGGGATATCACATTGGGAAATCCATAAGTTACGATGTGTTTACTTTGACGCATATATTGCGGGGAACCCAAATGCTATTTTACGCAACGGGTTAAGAAATTATTTTGACTCAATATATCCGAATATAGGACTTCGTGATTTAGAAAAAGCGGCTAACATGCAACATAAAGAAGCATGTTATGCTTACGGGTTAGTAATATTCGCTTCTCACCAAAGTGAGAACAAGAACATTGGGCTACAACTATTAAACAAAACATTCCCACAAGTGACGGAGTCGGTAATTGGGGTAAGAAATGAGGTTTTTAGATTATTATAGGACTGTTGGACATTACGTAACCCTCGTCCCTTTGACGACGTTACAACACGCTGTCTTATCAATGGCCATAACGGTTATGTTCCACAAGACCAAGGATGGGAAGTAGTCCTAGTAAAACCAGAATGCATGACTTGTTTCTGGACGTATGAATTACGTGTCTTTATTGCCTTTGCTGAACGACTTGTGTACTAGCTAGAATTATCTTCACAACCATCTTGTATCAAATTTATTGTGTGCTATATTTCATGCTATATGTAAAATAACCGGTATTATAAGTTTGTAAAATATTGTGTAAAAGTTTGAACGCGAAATATTATTATAATCAGTTTTTCATATAGAATTGTAGTAGTTGAATTGTATATTAGCTACTAAGTATGAACTTAACGGGTAGGTACTACCCGAATTTAAACTTATAAAACACTAATATGAAGAAAAAGCTTTTATAAATGAGTTCATATTATGCTACGAGATACTATTGACTACACTTAATATTCTGTATGATTAACTCGTTTCATTTGACTATTTTGAAGGAAATGGCACCGACTACTCGACACACCTTGAATATGAGCGAAGAGGAATTTCGTGCCTTTCTTGCTTCAAACATAGCTGCAGTACAGGTTGCGCTACATACCAACAATAACCTTGGATCTAGCAGTACAGGAAATCGTGTAGGATGCACCTACAAAGAATTCACTGCCTGCAAACTTTTGGAATTTGATGGAACCGAAGGACTTATCGAATTGAAACGGTGAACCGAGAAGGTCGAATCGGTGTTTGCCATAAGTAAGTGTACTGAAGAGGACAAAGTGAAGTACGCTACGCATACCTTCACAGGTTCTGCGTTAACATGGTGGAATACCTATCTAGAGCAAGTGGGACAAGATGATGCTTACGCACTACCGTGGTCAGCATTCAAGCACTTGATGAACGAGAAGTACCGTCCCAAAACCGAGGTCAATAAGCTCAAGACAGAACTTAGAGGGTTACGAACCCAAGGATTTGATATTATCACGTACGAAAGACGATTCACAGAATTATGCCTATTGTGTCCGGGAGCGTTTGAAGATGAGGAAGAGAAGATCGACGCGTTTGTGAAAGGATTACCGGAAAGAATCCAAGAAGATATAAGTTCACACGAGCCCGCCTCCATACAACAGGCATGTAGAATGGCTCACAAACTAGTGAACCAGATTGAAGAAAGAATTAAAGAACAGACTGCTGAAGAGGCCAATGTGAAGCAAGTCAAAAGAAAGTGGGAGGAAAACGGTGATAAGAATCACCAATACAACAACAACAGCAATTACAACAATAATCGCAACAACTATCCCAATAATCGCAACATCAATCGCAACAACAACAAACGGCCCAACAACAACAACAACAACAACAACAACAACTACAACAATCATCCCAACAACAATAATAACCGCAACAACAACAACAATTAGAAGCAGCTATGCCAAAGGTGTGAAAAGTATCACTCGGGGTTCTGCACCAAATTTTGCAACAAGTGTAAAAGAAATGGTTATAGCGCAGCGAAGTGTGAGGTCTACGGACCAGGGGTTAACAGAACGAAAGGAACAAATGGTGTCAGAATGAGTAATGGCAGAGCAAGTAGTGTCGGAGAAGTTATGCCAATGTAGTTTGTTATAAATGTGGAAAACCGGGCCACATTATTAGAAATTGCCCGAACCAGGAGAACACGAATGGACAAGGCCGCGGAAGAGTTTTCAATATTAATGCGGCAGAGGCACAGGAAGACCCGGAGCTTGTTACGGGTACGTTACTTATTGACAATAAATCTGCTTACGTTTTATTTGATTCGGGTGCGGATAGAAGCTATATGAGTAGAGATTTTTGTGCTAAATTAAGTTGTCCGTTGACGCCGTTGGATAGTAAATTTTTACTCGAATTAGCAAATGGTAAATTAATTTCAGCAGATAATATATGTCGGAATCGAGAAATTAAACTGGTTAGCGAAACATTTAAGATTGACTTGATACCAGTAGAGTTAGGGAGTTTTGATGTGATAATCGATATGGACTGGTTGAAAAAAGTGAAAGCAGAGATCGTTTGTTACAAAAATGCAATTCGCATTATACAAGAAAAAGGAAAACCCTTAATGGTGTACGAAGAAAAGGGCAACACGAAGCTACATCTTATTAGTAATTTGAAGGCACAAAAACTAATAAGAAAAGGTTGCTACGCTATTCTAGCACACGTCGAGAAAGTACAAATTGAAGAAAAGAGCATCAATGATGTTCTCGTCGTAAAAGAATTTCCCGATGTATTTCCGAAAGAATTACCGGGATTACCCCCACATCGATCCGTTGAATTTCAAATAGATCTTGTACCAGGAGCTGCACCAATAGCTCGTTCTCCTTACAGACTCGCACCCAGCGAGATGAAAGAACTACAAAGCCAATTACAAGAACTTTTAGAGCGTGGTTTCATTCAACCAAGCACATCACCGTGGGGAGCTCCTGTTTTGTTTGTCAAGAAGAAAGATGGTACATTCAGGTTGTGTATCGACTACCGAGAGTTGAACAAACTTACCATCAAGAACCGATACCCACTACCGAGAATCGACGACTTATTTGATCAACTACAAGGCTCGTCTGTTTATTCAAAGATTGACTTACGTTCCGGGTATCATCAAATGCGGGTGAAAGAAGATGATATTCCAAAGACTGCTTTCAGAACACTTTACGGTCATTACGAGTTTATGGTCATGCCGTTTGGTTTAACTAATGCACCAGCTGTGTTCATGGACCTTATGAACCGAGTGTGTGGACCATACCTTGACAAGTTTGTCATTGTTTTCATTGATGACATACTTATTTACTCAAAGAATGACTAAGAACACGGTGAACATTTGAGAAAGGTGTTAGAAGTATTGAGGAAGGAAGAATTGTACGCTAAGTTTTCAAAGTGTGCATTTTGGTTGGAAGAAGTTCAATTCCTCGGTCACATAGTGAACAAAGAAGGTATTAAGGTGGATCCGGCAAAGATAGAAACTGTTGAAAAGTGAGAAACCCCGAAAACTCCGAAACACATACGCCAGTTTTTAGGACTACCTGGTTACTACAGAAGGTTCATCCAAGACTTTTCCAGAATAGCAAAACCCTTGACTGCATTAACGCATAAAGGGAAGAAATTTGAATGGAAGGATGAACAAGAGAAAGCGTTTCAGTTATTGAAGAAAAAACTAACTACGGAACCTATATTTTCATTGCCTGAAGGGAATGATGATTTTGTGATTTATTGTGACGCATCAAAGCAAGGTCTCGGTTGTGTATTAATGCAACGAACGAAGGTGATTGCTTATGCATCTAGGCAATTGAAGATTCACGAACAAAATTATACGACGCATGATTTGGAATTAGGCGCGGTTGTTTTTGCATTAAAGACTTGGAGGCACTATTTATATGGGGTCAAAAGTATTATATATACCGACCACAAAAGTCTTCAACACATATTTAATCAGAAACAACTGAACATGAGGCAGCGTAGGTGGATTGAATTGTTGAATGATTACGACTTTGAGATTCGTTACCACCCGGGGAAGGCAAATGTGGTAGCCGACGCCTTGAGCGGGAAGGACAGAGAACCCATTCGAGTAAAATCTATGAATATAATGATTCACAATAACCTTACTACTCAAATAAAGGAGGCGCAACAAGGAGTTTTAAAAGAGGGAAATTTAAAGGATGAAATATCCAAAGGATCGGAGAAGCATCTTAATATTCGGGAAGACGGAACCCGGTATAGGGCTGAAAGGATTTGGGTACCAAAATTTGGAGATATGAGAGAAATGGTACTTAGAGAAGCTCATAAAACCAGATACTCAATACATCCTGGAACGGGGAAGATGTACAAGGATCTCAAGAAACATTTTTGGTGGCCGGGTATGAAAGCCGATGTTGCTAAATACGTAGGAGAATGTTTGACGTGTTCTAAGGTCAAAGCTGAGCATCAGAAACCATCAGGTCTACTTCAACAACCCGAAATCCCGGAATGGAAATGGAAAAACATTACCATGGATTTCATCACTAAATTGCCAAGGACTGCAAGTGGTTTTGATACTATTTGGGTAATAGTGGACCGTCTCACCAAATCAGCACACTTCCTGCCTATAAGAGAAGATGACAAGATGGAGAAGTTAGCACGACTGTATTTGAAGGAAGTCGTCTCCAGACATGGAATACCAATCTCTATTATCTCTGATAGGGATGGCAGATTTATTTCAAGATTCTGGCAGACATTACAGCAAGCATTAGGAACTCGTCTAGACATGAGTACTGCCTATCATCCACAAACTGATGGGCTGAGCGAAAGGACAATACAAATGCTTGAAGACATGCTACGAGCATGTGTTATTGATTTCGGAAATAGTTGGGATCGACATCTACCGTTAGCAGAATTTTCCTACAACAACAGCTACCATTCAAGCATTGAGATGACGCCGTTTGAAGCACTTTATGGTAGAAAGTGCAGGTCTCCAATTTGTTGGAGTGAAGTGAGGGATAGACAGATTACGGGTCCGGAAATAATACAAGAAACTACCGAGAAGATCATCCAAATTCAACAACGGTTGAAAACCGCCCAAAGTCGACAAAAGAGCTACGCCGACATTAAAAGAAAAGATATAGAATTTGAAATTAGAGAGATGGTCATGCTTAAGGTTGCACCTTGGAAAGGCGTTGTTCGATTTGGTAAACGAGGATAATTAAATCCAAGGTATATTGGACCATTCAAGATTATTGATCGTGTCGGACCAGTAGCTTACCGACTTGAGTTACCTCAACAACTCGTGGCTGTACATAACACTTTCCACGTCTCAAATTTGAAGAAATGTTTTGCTAAAGAAGATCTCACTATTCCGTTAGACGAAATCCAAATCAATGAAAAACTTCAATTCATCGAAGAACCCGTCGAAATAATGGATCGTGAGGTTAAAAGACTTAAACAAAACAAGATACCAATTGTTAAGGTTCGATGGAATGCTCATAGAGGACCCGAGTTCACCTGGGAATGAGAAGATCAGATGAAGAAGAAATACCCGCATTTATTTCCAGAACATACGTCAACACCTCCAACTGCTTAAAATTTCGGGATGAAATTTATTTAACTGGTAGGTACTGTAGTGACCCGAACTTTTCCATGTTTATATATATATTAAATGAAATTGTTATTTACATGATTAAGTGTTTCCAACATGTTAAGCAATCAAACTTGTTAAGACTTGATTAATTGAAATTGGTTTCATATAGACAATTGACCACCCAAGTTGACCGGTGATTCACGAACATTAAAACTTGTAAAAACTATATGATGACATATATATGGTTATATATATAGTTAACATGATATTATGATAAGTAAACATATCATTAAGTATATTAATAATGAACTACATATGTAAAACCAAGACTACCAACTTAATGATTTTGAAACGAGACATATATGTAACGATTATCGTTGTAACGACATTTAATGTATATATATCATATTAAGAGATATTTGTACATCATAATATCATGATAATATAATAATTTAAAATCTCATTTGATATTATAAACATTGGGTTAACAACATTTAACAAGATCGTTAACCTAAAGGTTTCAAAACAACACTTACATGTAACGACTAACGATGACTTAACGACTCAGTTAAAATGTATATACATGTAGTGTTTTAATATGCATTCATACACTTTTTAAAGAATTCAAGACACTTATCAAAATACTTCTACTTAACAAAAATGCTTATAATTACATCCTCGTTCAGTTTCATCAACAATTCTACTCGTATGCACCCGTATTCGTACTCGTACAATACACAGCTTTTAGATGTATGTACTATTGGTATATACACTCCAATTATCAGCTCTTAGCAGCCCATATAAGTCACCTAACACATGTGGGAACCATTATTTGGAAACTAGCATGAAATATCTCATAAAATTACAAAAATATGAGTAATCATTCATGACTTATTTACATGAAAACAAAATTACATATCCTTTATATCTAATCCATATACCAACGACCAAAAACACCTACAAACACTTTATTCTTCAATTTTCTTCATCTAATTGATCTCTCTCAAGTTCTAACTTCAAGTTCTAAGTGTTCTTCATAAATTCTACAAGTTCTAGTTACATAAAATCAAGAATACTTTCAAGTTTGCTAGCTCACTTCCAATCTTGTAAGGTGATCATCCAACCTCAAGAAATCTTTGTTTCTTACAGTAGGTTATCATTCTAATACAAGGTAATAATCATATTCAAACTTTAGTTCAATTTCTATAACTATAACAATCTTATTTCAAGTGATGATCTTACTTGAACTTGTTTTCATGTCATGATTCTGCTTCAAGAACTTCGAGCCATCCAAGGATCCGTTGAAGCTAGATCCATTTTTCTATTTTCTAGTAGGTTTATCCAAGGAACTTAAGGTAGTAATGATGTTCATAACATCATTCGATTCATACATAAAAAGCTATCATATTCGAAGTGGTAAACTAGTAATCACTAGAACATAGTTTAGTTAATTCTAAACTTGTTCGCAAATAAAGTTAATCCTTCTAACTACACTTTTAAAATCAACTATAAACATGATCTATATCTATATGATACGCTAACTTAATGATTTAAAACCCGGAAACACGATAAACACCATAAAACTGGATTTACGCCGTCGTAGTTACAACCGGGGGCTGTTTTGGTTTGGATAATTAAAAACTATGAAAAACTTTGATTTAAAAGCTATACTTCTGGGAAAATAATTTTTCTTATGAACATGAAACCATATCCAAAAATCATGGTTAAACTCAAAGTGAAAGTATGTTTTTCAAAACAGTCATCAAGATGTCGTTCTTTCGACGGAAATGACTACCTCTTTCAAAAACGACTTGTAACTTGTATTTATGACTATAAACCTATACCTTTTATATTTAGTTTCATAAAGTCAAGTTCAATACGAAACCGTGGCCGCTTAAATCACTCAAAACGGATAAGAAACGAAGAAATGGCGAGCAAAACAAAATTGGTAAAAACTACTCATTTTAGCTACGTGAAAATTGGTAACAAATCTATTCCAACCATAACTTAATCAACTTGTATTGTATATTATGTAATCTTGAGATACCATAGACACGTATACAATGTTTCGACCGATCATGTCGACACATCTATATATATTTCGGAACAACCATAGACACTCTATATGTGAATGTTGGAGTTAGCTATACAGGGTTGAGGTTGATTCCAAAATATATATAGTTTGAGTTGTGATCAATACTAAGATATGTATACACTGGGTCGTGGATTGATTCAAGATAATATATATCGATTTATTTTCTGTACATCTAACTGTGGACAACTAGTTGTAGGTTACTAACGAGGACAGCTGACTTAATAAACTTAAAACATCAAAATGTATTAAAAGTGTTGTAAATATATTTTGAACATACTTTGATATATATGTACATATTTGTTATAGGTTCGTGAATCGACCAGTGGCCAAGTCTTACTTCCCGACGAAGTAAAAATCTGTGAAAGTGAGTTATAGTCCCACTTTTAAAATCTAATATTTATGGGATGAGAATACATGCAGGTTTTATAAATGATTTACAAAATAGACACAAGTACGTGAAACTACATTCTATGGTTGAATTATCGAAATCGAATATGCCCCTTTTTATTAAGTCTGGTAATCTAAGAATTAGGGAACAGACACCCTAATTGACGCGAATCCTAAAGATAGATCTATTGGGCCTAACAAACCCCATCCAAAGTACCAGATGGTTTAGTACTTCGAAATTTATATCATATCCGAAGGGTGTCCCAGAATGATGGGGATATTCTTATATATGCATCTTGTTAATGTCGGTTACCAGGTGTTCACCATATGAATGATTTTTATCTCTATGTATGGGATGTATATTGAAATATGAAATCTTGTGGTCTATTGTTACGATTTGAAATATATAGGTTAAACCTATAACTCACCAACATTTTTGTTGACGTTTTAAGCATATTTATTCTCAGGTGATTATTAAGAGCTTTCGCTGTCGCATACTTAAATAAGGACAAGATTTGGAGTCCATGCCTGTATGATATTGTGTAAAAACTGCATTCAAAAAACTTATTTCGTTGTAAGATATTTGTATTGTAAACCATTATGTAATAGTCGTGTGTAAATAGGATATTTTAGATTATCATTATTTGATAATCTACGTAAAGCTTTTTAAACCTTTATTGATGAAATAAAGGTTATGGTTTGTTCTAAAATGAATGCAGTCTTTGAAAAACGTCTCATATAGAGATCAAAACCTCGCAACGAAATCAATTAATATGGAACGTTTTTAATCAATAAGAACAAGACATTTCAGTGGTTGTTCCAAATAATATATATACATGGGTCGATATGATATGTCAAAACATTTGCATACGTGTCTATGGTATCCCAAGATTACATAATATATTAGAATACATGTATAATACAATATAAGTTAGTTAGGATATGATTTGTATAGATTTGTTAAACATTTCCCGTTGCTAAAAAGATCAAAAATATCCAATCTTGTTTTACCCATAACTTCTTCATTTTAAATCCATTTTGAGTGAATCAAATTGCTATGGTTTCATATTAAACTCTAATTTAAGAATCCAAATAGAAAAAGTATAGGTTTATAGTCGGAAATTTAAGTTTCATGTCAATTACTAAAGAGGTAGTCATTTTCGTCGAAAGAACGACATCTTGATAACCATTTTGAAAAACATACTTTCACTTTGAGTTTAACCAAGAATTTTGGATATAGTTTCATGTTCATATGAAAAATCATTTTCCCAGAAGAACAACTTTTAAATCAAAGTTTATCATAGTTTTAATTATCCCAACCAAAACAGCCCCCGGTTTCACTACGACGGCGTATATCCGATTTTATGGTGTTCATCGTGTTACCAGGTTTTAAATCATTAAGTTAGCATATCATATAGATATAGAACATGTGTTTAGTTGATTTTAAAAGTCAAGTTAGAAGGATTAACTTTTGTTTGCGAACAAGTTTAGAATTAACTAAACTATGTTCTAGTGATTACAAGTTTAAGCCTTCGAATAAGATAGCTTTATATGTTTGAATCGAATGATGTTATGAACATCATTACTACCTCAAGTTTTCTGGATAAAACTACTGGAAATGAGAAAATGGATCTAGCTTCAAAGGATCCTTGGATGGCTTGAAAGTTCTTGAAGCAGAATCATGACACGAAAACAGTTCAAGTAAGATTTTCACTCGAAATAAGATTGTTATAGTTGTAGAAATTGAATCAAAGTTTAAATATGAATATTACCTTGAATTATAAAGATAACCTACTGTAAATAATAAAGGTTCCTTGATCTTAGATGATTACTTGGAATGGATTAGAAAGCTTGGAAGTAGACTTGCAAACTTGGAAGTATTCTTGATTTTTATGAAACTATACTTATGGAATTTATGAAGAACACTTAGAACTTGAAGATGGAACTTGAGAGAGATCAATTAAATGAAGAAAATTGAAGAATGAAAGTGTTTGTAGGTGTTTTTGGTCATTGGTATATGGATTAGATATAAAGGATATGTAATTTTGTTTTCATGTAAATAAGTCATGAATGATTACTAATATTTTTGTAATTTTATGAGATATTTCATGCTAGTTGCCAAATGATGGTTCCCAAATGTGTTAGGTGACTCACATGGGCTTCTAAGAGCTGATCATTGGAGTGTATATACCAATAGTACATACATTTAAAAGCTGTGTATTGTATGAGTACGAATACGGGTGCGTACGAGTAGAATTGTTGATGAAACTGAACAAGGATGTAATTGTAAGAATTTTTGTTAAGTAGAAGTACTTTGATATGTGTATTGAAGTCTTTCAAAAGTATAAGAATACATATCAAAACACAACATGTATATACATTCTAATGGAGTCGTTAAGTCTTCGTTTGTCGTTACATGTAAGTGTTGTTTTGAAACCTTTAAGTTAACGATCTCAATTATTTTTGTTAACCCAATGTTTATTATATCAAATGAGATGTTAAATTATTATATTATCATGATATTATGATGTATGAATATCTCTTAATATGATATATACATTAAAATATCGTTACAACGATAATCGTTATATATAAGTCTCGTTTCGTAATTCTTGAGTTAGTAGTCTTGTTTTTACATATGTAGTTCATTGTTAACACACTTAATGATATATTTAAATATCATTTTATCATGTTAAATATAGTGTATCAATATCTTAATATGATACATATGTATTTAGTAGACGTTATCATAACGATAATCGTTATATATATCATTTCGAGTTTCTTAACTTAGTAACCTCATTTCTTATGTATATCACACATTGTTAATATATTTAGTGAGATACTTACTCATCTTAATCTTATGTCAACCATATATATATATATATATATATATATATATGTCCATATATACCACAACATGTAGTTTTTACAATTTTGTAACGTTCGTGAATCGCCGGTCAACTTGGGTGATCAATTGTCTATATGAAACTTATTTCATTTAATCAAGTCTTAACAAGTTTGATTGCTTAACACGTTGGAAACATTTAGTCATGTAAATATCAATCTCAATTAATATATATAAACATGGAAAAGTTCGGGTCACTACAACTACTCCACCTCACACCCCGAGCGTAATGGTATGGCCGAACGTCGACATCGTAATTTGATCTCTACCTCTCTTGTTCTCTTACAATATGCAGGGCTTCCTTTATCCTTCAGGTCATATGCAATTACTACTTCTGCTTACCTCATTAATCGTCTTCCTACCCCTACCTTATAAAAATGTTCCCTACTTGAAGTTCTCTTCAACCAAAAGCCCAATTATCTTCGCTTAAAAATCTTTGGGTGTCTTTGCTATCCTTGGCTTCGACCATACAATTCTTCCAAGCTTCAACCTAAATCAAAGCCATGTATCTTCTTGGGTTATTCGCTAACTCAATCCGCCTACAAATGTTACGACCCGAGTAATCATAAACTATATCTTTCTCGTCATGTGGTTTTTGTTGAGACCGAGTTTCCTTTAAAAACTCCCAATGGCGATTATTCCAAATACTTGGACATTGTTTGTTCCAAATAGACACCTACTATTTTTTATGAGCCCTCTAATGATACTCCTCCAATTCCCTTTATTCCCGCTAACATTGACTCTGAGTCAACTCATGATGATTTTACTTCTTCTTCATACCAATCTATTCTCCCGGAAAGTCCCGTTGATTCTGCTTCCACTACGCCTACTTCTCCTTCTGTGTCATAACCGATTATCACCGATCCACCCTCTGCTGCTCCTACTCACACAGATCAAGTTTGACCAACCCGTATTCGCAAACCAAATACAAAATATTTTGATCCATCCTTTGTTAATAAAGCATCTATACATCCGCTACCTTCTTGTGACGACCCGGAAATTTCCGACCAAATTTAAACTTGATCTTTATATATTTCCGACACGATAAGCAAAGTCTGTAATGTTGAATCTCAAAATTTTGGAACTACAATCATGTAATCAATTACCCTTTGGCTATTTCCCAACGATTCACGAACCACTATTTGTAAATATAAATGTAAGTATATATATATATATATATATATATATATATATATATATATATATATATATATATATATATATATATAATAATTGGAGATAATAAAATATAAATTAAATATTAAAATTAAATATGTAAAATAGTATATAAAATAATAATTTTATTATCCATATATATATATATATATATATATATATATATATATATATATATATATATATATATATATATATATATATATATATATATATATATATATGGATATATGATTTATATACATAATCTTTATTATATGTATATTGTAATACATATTAAATATTTATTATATATTATTACATATAATGTATAGTTATTAGATACTACCCAATTAATAAATTGTAATATTAATATATTTAATTACAACAAAAATTATAATTTTCATTATTATTCAATACCATTAAAATTATTAAAAGTTATTATACAATTAATTTGTTATATTATTACTAATATTATTGTTATCAATAACATTATTATTATAAGTAGTAATAAAATTATGATCTTAGTTTTTATTATGACATTATTATTATTATTTCTATTATTATTATTATTATTATTATTATTATTATTATTATTATTATTATTATTATTATTATTATTACTATTATTATTATTATTATTATTATTATTATTATTATTATTATTATTATTATTATTATATTATTACTATTATTATTATTATTATTAAGTGTAATATTAATAACATTATATAAAGAGATTAATTATAATATATAAAAATATTGTTATATATACGGTTATATATATATATATATATACATACATACTAATATATGCACAGATTACAGTTACAGATATATATAAAAACAGATGGATATATATACGATATTTATACATAATACATATATATATATATACAATTATAAAAATGATTAATTATATAAATAAATACAGAAAATTATGTATGCTGTTCACAATCGTTTTCATGCTGTAGGGAATCTGTTTTATGCCTCTTAATTGTACCAATTAGGAATTCAATCATAAGAACCCAACAATTTCAGTTATAGTTGACTATATTTATTTATTTAAGTTATGACAGAATATTGATATATCGAGCAAATCAAGCTACAAAACAAAATGTAAATCGAATCTTATTGCTGTTTAATAACATTTACATTCTATATAATTGATACTGGAATGTAGAAAAGAAAATCAAACAGAAAAATCGTACGAGTTGTTATATATCATGAACTGCTTTCTATATTTTTATTTGTATTCTTCTGCTTGATTTGATTCTCCTTGTCGATCTCTTCCCTGATTAAATCAACATAAGTATCACTCTTTCTCTATGTAGATACACCTTACATGCTCGACTAAATTTGATCAACAACTTGCCATCTTTATAATCACCTTTGATAGCCACCATTTTCCTTTTGGTTGTGTAAATCGTGACCCAAAAACCCACCACACTTGATCACCCAAAAACTACCCTAGCCACCACCATGAACTATCATTATACAACACCCACACGACCCAAAACAACACCATATTTGTTCACACTGCTACTGCTGTTTTTGCTATATTTCTGTCCAAGACGAACAGCTATTCCTATTATTGATTACTGCTGCAGTTGTTTCTATCCTAATACACGAAAATATTGATGATGAAGATGAACGAAAATTATGATTTCCTACCTACCGCTATATTTTTTTTCTACAATGATTATGGTGATGTTTATGATGGGTATCCAATATTGCATCTTTATAGCTACCACATATTATTTTATAGGCCACACCATCAAGTTTAACGCATGATAAAAATTAGTGGAATGTTAATGATTGTTGTGGGGACACTTAATGAAAACGAAGTCTGGAAAGATTGTTAACGAGCCAGCGTGATACCAGGAATTGAGCTGTATTTTTTAGTGGGCTATTATGTTATTTATCGGGCCAAATACTTGATCCATGTTCTTTTTTGATTTGGGCTAAGTTCTTGCAAACCAAACACTGCTACTTTGATACCGTTTCTAATTTTCTGTCATCAATCGATCAAACACCACCCTACATTTTTATTTCTTTCTTCCCGTATTGATGTACCATTGAAAACTAGCACCAACTTCCTTTTTCTTTGAGAACCACCCAAAACGAACCATCACTTGAACCACCTACCTATATATATATATATATATATATATACATATATATATATACATATATATATATACATATATATATATATATATACATATATATATATATATATATATATATATATATATATATATATATATATATATATATATATATATATATATATATATATATATATATATATGTTACTTACACATACATATATCTAGGTATCGATATGCTTTCATGCGTCTCACCAATTCTATTTTATTTCTGTTTGGGTCCAGTGAGCACCAACCATTAACACCATACTACACGCTTTTAACTCGTTTCCTTTTTCCCTTATGGTCGACCAAAGTGAGACTAAGAAAAGGACGTTTATTTTATTTAAAGTAGAGCAGTATAGAACTATCTTATTGGCCCACCCATTTGAGTACATGAAATGTTATATATATTTGAAGTATGACAAACCGATGGGGACGAATAGATTATAGGGGATACATCGATTGTTTTTCTTTTCTTCTTTATTGATTGATGATTTGGGGTGTGGGGCAGCATACAAAGTAAAAGGATTTTTTTTTTGCCTAATCCACAAACGTATAATACTCCAAGTGGTGGGCATTAAGAGTTGATAGATTAGATGAGACGATAAGATTGCTTTCCTAGTCTGGGTCCTTTTGATATTAAACATACAATTGGAACAAAGTTGTTAGTGAGAAATGAGCTGTAAAGAAGAAGGGAGTACATGATCATACTTAACAAATTATTTATACGAGGTATTATCTGACATATAAGGAATTCGGTCTATTTTGATTTTGGTAGCATAGTTTGGGCAGTATATGAGGTTTACGAATTTACAAAAATAGGAAATCCTGCTGGGCCAAATTATATTGCGTTGTTGGGCTGAGAGACTATTAAAAATTCTGTTGGGCCGTGACTCTTTAGCTCCAATTGTTGGGCTTATGCTTTGGTTATTCTAAGTGGACCGAAATGAAGATAAACAAGCTAAATAAATGAAAGTCTGACATTAATCAGAAAAAAAAACAAAAACGGACGGATGGTTAATGATGTTATCGAGTTAGCGGGACGTCGCGGATTCAAACCCGGACTTGTGTAAGGGCTACTACTTTGAGGTAGTTATTACTAATACTCTTATTATTATTATTATTATTATTTCATTATTATTATTATTATTATTATTATTATTATTATTATTATTATTATTATTATTATCATAAGTATTAGTATTATTATTAGTATAGATATTAAAATAAATATTAGTATTATTTGTAAAATTATTATTTTTATAGTTATTATTATTATTAGTAGTATATTATCATTATCATCAAAAACAACTTTTATTACTATTATTGATATTATGTTACAAAATAAATATTTTTTTTATATAAAAATATACTTTTAGTAATATTACATATAAGTATCTATTAACCATATTAACCTTTTTATATATAAATATTCATATATAACAAATTAAGTATTTTAATATAATACTAAATATATATAGATACTAATATAACTACAATAATCATTTTAGATATATATATATATACAAAATAAACATATATAAAACATAATTTAAGATATAATATAAATATATTATTTTAAATGAATTTTAGTATGAATATTATATAACTACAATTACATAAATAACATATATTAATAAATGAAATTATGAGATTTCCAGTATACGTTTTAATACATAAATGAATGATATAGGTTCGTGAATCCAAGGCCAACCCTGCATTGTTCAGTTTCATCATATGTATTTTTACTACAAAATACAGTAGTGTGAGTTCATTTGCTCCCTTTTACTCTTTACATTTTTGGGACTGAGAATACATGCGCTGTTTTTTACATCTGCTTTATTAAATGCTTTTGAAATATATTTTGAACTACGAATACATGAAATGCTTTTATAAATGTTTGACGAGATAGACACAAGCAAAACATTCCTTGAATGAATTATTATGCAGACAGAAGTTCTGTGGATTATTATTGAATTATGTGGACATGATAATTGCCACCAATTGATGAATATATTTTCCCCTGATTATTATTTCTTGGTAACCTAAGAATTAGAATCGGGTATGGCCCTAATTCACGCGAATCCTAAAGGTAGCTATCGAGTTTAACACCCACACCCAGATTGTTCACTAGACGGAAGAGCTAGTGGGCGTGGTGTTTAGTACTTCAAAGTTTATATGATTATTATACAGATGAGATATTCTGTTTTGGGGATATTATGCACATTATATGTTAAGGTCGGTTACCAAGCCAAACAATGAAAGTAAAGTGAATGTTATGTATCGAGAGAATGATTTTATACACAGGTTATGTGTATGTTATTTTTGTGCACGAGATATGTGTACGGTTACTAAGATTTATGAAAAATGATTTCGTACACGATAAAGGTATACTGTATTTCAAATATATCGCATGTACATTACAGGTGGGTATATGATTCGGGCCCATTTGTACCATGCAGTATTTAAATCTTGCGGTCTATCAAAATGATGAATTTTATTGTTTTATGATAAACCTATGAACTCGCCAACCTTTTGGTTGACACTTGAAAGCATGTTTATTCTCAGGTATGAAAGAAATCTTTCGCTGTGCATTTGCTCCTTTTAAAGACATTACATGGAGTCGTTCATGGCATATAGAGGTCCGTTCATCGCAATGGTACCAGATGTTATTGTATTCATTCAGGAAGATTTTGGACAGGGTATGACATGTGGTATCAGAGCGGTGGTCTTACAAAACCAGGTCTTGCATTAGTGTATCTAACCAGTAGTTGTTAGGATGCATTAATGAGTTTGGACTTCGACCTAGTAGTTATTAGGATATATTAATAAGTCTGGACTTGAACCTGGTCTGCATGTTAGAAACTTTGCATATTATTCCTTGTCGAAAAATATCTACTTTTCATTTTCAGTCTCCACATGTCTTATTGCAATTATTGTATAGATGATGTACAGACGAATTCATATTCCATCACATTAGACCATGTCTGACACGTTTCCTTATTTCCCTCCGTAATCTACGGGATCTTCTGTACTATAAATGGGTATTCTATGTAGATAGAATATCATCCGATATCGGAGAATCATTTCATATCGAAAAATCCTTTATCTAACCGTGTAAGATGAATTCTGCAACCAGTTCAAGTTCCTTGGATTCCGATATGGATTTCCACTCGAGTTCCCGAAGCAGTGTAACCGGAATGGGTCAACCAATTAGCCATCATAAATTCAGGATGAATTGAGAATGGGTATAAAGTAAACTTAATCAATGGAGATGTGAAGAAGTGATCCCTCCCACCAACTATATTGCCCTCTTGGCAAAGAACCTGAAGCACTTACCGGCGAACCTGTTCGTAATACCATTTTCTCTCTCATCTCGCCATGATTATATACTATCTCAAAACCTTATTCACTCGTTCATTCCTACCGACAATCATCCTGGTGTAATAAATCAATGAGCTTCGCGCCCGAGTTGTAGCCTTGAAAAATATGGTGCAAAACGTACCAGCTTCAGCAACATCACTGGCACCAACGGTACCGCCAACAACAACATCCGCATCACACGTCTCGACATCACAAACTATACCTCGAACATCAACATCATACGTACCATAGATACCAAGGAGTACCAACAACAATGAACGATGAAGTATTGATCCATAACTTCATTGAAGAAATATTTTGCGAAGAATATGTGGTTCCTAATAGTTTTAGAGATTACTTATTCTAGCTCAAACCGAAAATTATATTAGTTTAATATCATATTAACTCATTAAATCCATGATTACATCTGAAGAAAATATATATGTATATATTTTTTAATAAAGATTGTAAATGAAAATTCTTTTGTACAAACTATTAATGATGAAAATATTTTAACGGGTAGGTAATACCCGAGGAATATTTAAATTTCACATTAATATGTTACAATGTACATTCTTTTAATCGGATTCAATAGTCATTTACTATCCTACTCACATCCACAGATATACAAATCCGTTCACCCCAGAGTAACCATTTTCATTCAATTTCATATTCGGATTTTGACCGATCAAAATCCAAGTCAAGATTTAACAGAAGACATCACTTTTAGATTCCTACACCTTTCAAAGCCATACTTTGAATTCAAAACTGTGCCAGATCCATTGGTGTGTTATTACCGAAAATAACTTTACAATACCTTTCCAAAATTAGCCAATTTTGTCACAGCTCCAGCAAATCAACTTCGACTTTCATTCGGATTAGCCTTATTATAACTTTGATATATAAGTTTGCCACTTGATTTCATCCTAAACAATCATTCGTATCTTGACGATTACCATCAGCGTTTAATCTTCTAAAACACAATTCTCCTAAAACCACCTCGGATTGATAACCGACGATTCAGATATGGCTGCATTAAATGCAAAGGAAACAGTAAAATTGTAGATGGCCTAAATGGCCAAGAGTTTGATGATAAAGAATGGAGTGTTGGGAACGCTCGATAGAAATTTTGGTACTGAAAAAAGGATTGAGCTAACCATGAAGGAGAGCAAGGACAAATACAAAGACCAAACCCTATATTCAAAGAATCCAGGTAATTCTGGATCCGATGAAATCTTTAGAAAATATCTTACTCCGAAGTCGTGTTAAAATCTTGCGGATTTTTTTTTCATCAACCATCGAACTTTGAAATTCCAAAATATCATCATAAATATCTTCGATATTTATGAGGATATTTTCATAAATATTCTTATCCAAAATTATCTACCTCTTCGTTCTTTCTGTATTCCATTATATGGAAGCTCTGTAAAATCTAAGTATAAATTATGAGTGAATTCTGGAGAAGTGTAGGGAATTGAAGCATGAGTTAGTATAATATAATGGCGCTTGGCCAACGTGATTATATTACAGTAAGTCATGCAGGAAGTTCTAATGAAACATAACGATTCACAGATCAAAACGTCATCATGTGCCATGTTACACAACTCTTTCATTCTACTTAACCTCTGAATATATTAATATATATATATATATATATATATATATATATATATATATATATATATATATATATATATATATATATATATATTCTTGATAGTTCTATCTTTTTCGTGAATTCTGGTAATTTAGCAAATCAGAATCGTGCTATTACCTTTCTTTTCTGTTTAATATATTATGATCATTCAAAACTGCATACCTATGAATTCTGGACCATTATTCGCTTAACTTGAAGTCGGAAAGAGAAAAATAGAGCATGTAGCTCCGAAACATAACAAGAAATATAAAGCCGATCACAAACACAGAAATTACAAACCGTGTATACCAATGCGAATAGTAATATAAAGACTCGGGAGAACTAAAAACACTATAAACTCAAAAGCATAATAGAAGTAAACCGATTCCTCCGGTGGTAGATGAAAAAGGAGAATGATCGATATGAAAGTCAGGAATTTATCCAGAATTAAAACTGGATGAAGCATATTGACTGATGATTTGGTAGTATGAATTAAAGTATAGAAAATGGGAGTGGTAAGAAGTAATGGAACGGAAGAAGTTCATTTATAGTGGAATTACTAGACAAAACAATCGAGACAGATGATCGCATTTAATTACAGAGATCTTAATTTCCATAAATCTCGAAGAATCAGATCTTATAAAATCCCAAGATTTTCTTCTAAATCCCTTGAATTCCGGAATTCAACCATGACCACGTCAAAAAATTAAGTCCAAACTTTATTTCATTCACTATTTTGTGACAGCTTCACTCGTACGCTTCACACCATCGAATCGTTTTATTTATATTAATCAATCATGATAAAACTCTACTTTCATCATGAAAATATTTTTATTATCACCTCATATTCATCATGAAAATATTTTTATTGCTAGCCATGACAACCACACTTAAATTTCGGGACGAAATTTCTTTAACGGGTAGGTACTGTGATGACCCAGAAATTTTCGACCAAATTTAAACTTGATCTTTATATATTTCCGACACGATAAGCAAAGTCTGTAATGTTGAATCTCAAAAGTTTGGAACTACAATCATGTAATCAATTACCCTTTGGCTATTTCCTAACGATTCACGAACCACTATTTGTAAATATAAATGTAAGTATATATATATAATAATAATAACTGGAGATAATAAAATATAAATTAAATATTAAAATTAAATATGTAAAATAGTATATAAAATAATAATTTTATTATCCATATATATATATATATATATATATATATATATATGTATATATATGTATATATATGTATATGTATGGATATATGATTTATATACATAATCTTTATTATATGTATATTGTAATACATATTAAATATTTATTATATATTATTACATATAATGTATAGTTATTAGATACTACCCAATTAATAAATTGTAATATTAATATATTTAATTACAAGTTAAATTATAATTGTCATTGTTATTCAATACCATTAAAATTATTAAAAGTTATTATACAATTAATTTGTTATATTATTACTAATATTATTGTTATCAATAACATTATTATTATAAGTAGTAATAAAATTATGATCTTAGTTATTATTATTATTATTTCTATTATTATTATTACTATTATTATTATTATTATATTATTACTATTATTATTATTAAGTGTAATATTAATAACATTATATAAAGAGATTAATTATAATATATAAAAATACTGTTATATATACGATTATATATATATATACTAATATATGCACATATTACAGTTACAGATATATATATAAAAAATAGATGGATATATATATGATATTTATACATAATATATATAGATATATACAATTATAAAAACGATTAATTATATAAATAAATACAGAAAATTATTTATGCTGTTCACAATCGTTTTCATGTTGTAGGGAATCTGCTTTATGTCTCTTAAATTGTACCAATTAGGAATTCAATCATAAGTACAAAACAATTTCAGTTATAGTCGACTATATTTATTTATTTAAGTTATGACAGAGTATTGATATGTCGAGCATATCAAGCTACAAAACAAAAGGTAAATCTAATCTTATTGCTGTTTAATAACATTTACATTCTATATAATTGATACTGGAATGTAGAAAAGAAAATCAAACAGAAAAATCGTACGAGTTGTTATATATCATGATCTGCTTTCTATATTTTTATTTGTATTCTCCTGCTTGATTTGATTCTCCTTGTAGATCTCTTCCCTGATTAAATCAACATATGTATCACTCTTTCTCTATGTAGATACACCTTACATGCTTGACTAAATTTGATCAACAACCTGCCATCTTTATAATCGCCTTTGATAGCCACCATTTTCCTTTTGGTTGTGTAAACCGTGACCTAAAAACCCACCACACTTGATCACCCAAAAACTACCCTAGCCACCACCATGAACTATCATTATACAACACCCACACGACCCAAAACAACACCATATTTGTTTACACTGCTACTGCTGTTTTCGCTATATTTCTGTCCTAGCCGAACAGCTATTCCTATTATTGATTACTGCTGTAGTTGTTTCTACCCTAATACACGAAAATATTTATGATGAAGATGAATGAAAATTATGATTTCCTACCTACCGCTATATTTTTTTCTACAATGATTATGGTGATGTTTATGATGGGTATCCAATATTGCATCTCTATAGCTACCACATATTATTTTATAGGCCACACCATTAAGTTTAATGCATGATAAAAATTAGTGGAATGTTAATGATTATTGTGGGGACACTTAATGAAAACGAAGTCTGGAAAGAATGTTAATTAGCCAGCGTGATACCAAGAATTGAGCTGTATTTTTTAGTGGGCTATTGTGTTATTTATCGGGCCAAATCCTTGATCCATGTTCTTTTTCGATTTGGGCTAAGTTCTTGCAAACCAAACACTGCTACTTTGATACCGTTTCTAATTTTCTGTCATCAATCGATCAAACAACACCCTACATTTTTATTTCTTTCTTCCCGTATTGATGTACCATTGAAAACTAGCACCAACTTCCTTTTTCTTAGAGAACCACCCAAAATGAACCATCACTTGAACCACCTACCTATACATATATATATATATATATATATATATATATATATATATATATATATATATATATATATATATATATATATATATATATATATATATATATATATATATATATATATATATATATATATATATATGTATATATATATATATATGTATATATATATATATATATGTATATATATATATATATGTATATATATATATATGTATATATATATATATATATATATATATATATATATATGTATTATATATATATGTGTATATATATATATATATATATATATATATATATATATATGTGTGTGTGTGTGTGTGTGTGTATATATATATATATGTTACTTATACATACATATATCTAGGTATCGATATGCTTTCATGCGTCTCACCAATTCTATTTTATTTCTGTTTGGGTCTAGCGAGCACCAACCATTAACACAGTACTACACGCTTTTAACTCGTTTCCTTTTTCCCTTATGGTCGACCAAAGTGAGACTAAGAAAAGGACGTTTATTTTATTTAAAGTAGAGCAGTATAGAACTATCTTATTGGCCCACCCATTTCAGTACATGAAATGTTATATATATTTGAAGTATGACAAATCGATGGGGACGAATAGATTATAGGGGAAACAGCGATTGTTTTTCTCTTCTTCTTTATTGATTGATGATTTGGGGTGTGGGGCAGCATACAAAGTAAAAGGATTTTTTTGCCTAATCCACAAAGGTATAATACTCCAAGTGGTGGGAATTAAGAGTTGATAGATTATATGAGACGATAAGATTGCTTTCCTAGTCTGGGTCCTTTTGATATTAAACATACAATTGGAACAAAGTTGTTAGTGAGAAATGAGCTGTAAAGAAGAAGGGAGTACATGATCATACTTAACAAATTATTTATATGAGGTATTATCTGACATATAAGGAATTCGGTCTATTATGATTTTGGTAGCATAGTTTGGGCAGTATATGAGGTTTACGAATTTACAAAGATAGGAAATCCTGTTGGGCCAAATTATATTGCGTTGTTGGGCCGAGAGACTATTAAAAATTCTGTTGGGCCATGACTCTTTAGCTCTAATTGTTGGGCTTATGCTTTGGTTATTCTAAGTGGACCCAAATGAAGATAAACGAGCTAAATAAATGAAAGTCTGACATTAATCAGAAAAAAAAAAACAAAAACAGACGAATGGTTAAGGATGTTATCGGGTTAGCAGGTCGTCGCGGGTTCAAACCCGGACTTGTGCATTTTGTTAGGGCTACTCCTTTGAGGTAGTTATTACTAATACTCTTATTATTATTATTATTATTATTTCATCATCCTTATTATTATTATTATTATTATTATTATTATTATTATTATTATTATTATTATTATTATTATTATTATTATTATTATTATTATTATATTATTATTATTATTATTTATATTATTATTATTATTATTATTATTATTATTATTATTATTATTATTATTATTATTATTATTATTATTATTATTATTATTATTATTATTATTATCATAAGTATTAGTATTATTATCAGTATAGATATTAAAATAAATATTAGTATTAATATTATTTGTAAAATTATTATTTTTATAGTTATTATTATTAGTAGTATATTATCATTATAATCAAAAACAACTTTTATTACTATTATTGATATTATGTTACCAAATAAATATTTTTTTTATATAAAAATATACTTTTAGTAATATTACATATAAGTATCTGTTAACCATATTAACATTTTTATATATAAATATTCATATATAACAAATTACGTATTTTAATATAATACTAAATATATATAGATACTAATATAACTACAATAATCATTTTAGATATATATATATATATATATACAAAATAAACTTATATAAAACATAATTTAAGATATAATATAAATATATGATTTTAAATGAAGTTTAGTATGAATATTATATAACTACAATTACATAAATAACATATATTAATAAATAAAATTATGTGATTTCCAGTATACGTTTTAATACATAAATGAATGATATAGGTTCGTGAATCCAAGGCCAACCCTACATTGTTCAGTTTTGTCATATGTATTTTTACTACAAAATACAGTAGTGTTAGTTCATTTTCTCCCTTTTACTCTTTACATTTTTAGGACTGAGAATACATGCGCTTTTTACATCTGCTTTATTAAATGCTTTTGAAATATATTTTAAACTGCGAATACATGAAATGCTTTTATAAATGTTTGACGAGATAGACACAAGCAAAACATTCCTCGAATGAATTATTATGCAGACAGAAGTTCTGTGGATTATTATTGAATTATGTGGACATGATAATTGCCACCAATTGATGAATATATTTTCCCCTGATTATTATTGCTTGGTAACCTAAGAATTAGAATCGGGTATGACCCTAATTCACGCGAATCCTAAAGGTAGCTACCGGGTTTAACACCCCCACCCAGAATGCTCACTAGATGGAAGAGCTAGTGGGCGTGGTGTTTAGTACTTCGAAGTTTATATGATTATTATACTGAAGAGATATTCTGTTTTGGGGATATTATGCGCATTATATGTTAAGGTCGGTTAACAAGCCAAGTAATGAAAGTAAAGTGAATGTTATGTATCGAGAGAATGATTTTATACACAGGTTATGTGTATGTTATTTTTGTGCACGAGATATGTGTACGGTTACTAAGATTTATGAAAAATGATTTCGTACACGAGAAAGGTGTACTGTATTTCAAAGATATCGCATGTACATTACAGGTGGGTATAGGATTCGGACCCATTTGTACCATGCAGCATTTAAATCTTTTGGTATATCAAAATGATGAATTTTATTATTTTATGATAAATCTATGAACTCACCAACCTTTTGGTTGACACTTGAAAGCACGTTTATTCTTAGGTGTGAAAGAAATCTTCCGTTGTGCATTTGCTCCTTTTAAAGACATTACATGGAGTTGTTCATGGCATATAGAGGTCCGTTCATCGTAATGGTACCAGATGTTATTGTATTCGTTTAGCAAGATTTTGGACGAGGTATGACACTTCTGATGTTAAACCTTCCTGTTTCACGAAAGGTTTCGAAAAACCCGCTTAGCGCGCTGCAATGTCTGATGAGTTTGATGCATTGTTAAAAAATCATACTTGGGATCTTGTTCCTTCATCATCCTAAAATATTCTTGGTAACATGTGGGTTTATCGGGTCAAGCGTAATCCTGATGGCACGATTCTTAAATACAAAGCTCGTCTTGTCGTAAAGGGATTTCAACAATAGTCGAGTATTGATTATAAGGAGACATTTAATCCTGTGATTAAACCCGTTACAATTTGGGTGGTTTTATGTCTAGCTCTTTCTTAAGGTTGGCCGGTTTGACAACTTGATATTAATAATGCAAATGGTGCACTTATAGAAGAGGTTTATATGGACCAACCTCAAGGTTTTGTTCATTCGGATTATCCTGCACATGTTTGTAGGCTTCGAAAGGCGCTTTATGGTCTTAGGCAAGCTCCTCGGGCATGGTACACAGAATTACAATGATTCTTGCTTTCGTTTTTTTTAATTCAGTTGCGGATGAATATTTCTTTATCTATAACTAATGACGCCTTCATCTATTTTATAGTCAATGTCGATGATATCTTGATTATAGGTAATCACACGGACATCCTTGATTCATTTGATAGTAGTTTGCATGATCAGTTTTCTCTTAAAGACTTAGGTAATATTCATCATTTTCTTGGGGTTAATGTCATCTCTATCTCTACTTGTTTATTTCTTACTCAACATAAGCTTGTCAGAGATATTTTGAATGATAACTACATGGAGGGTGCGAAAGAGGTTTCCACGCCTATGTGTTCCTCTTTTATTTTACCATGTGCTGATTCATCAAACACAACTGATGCATCTCAGTTTCGTTGTGTTATTGGATAACTCAAATACCTCGATGTAAGTAACTAGAGGGGGGTGAATAGTTACTTAATACGATTTTTAACACTTTTTCGATGATCAACAAGATTTGAACAATTCTTGATTACTTTAATCAACTCAAACCAATGTGTGTCGTTGATATCGGCTAAAAAGTCATGTTTTTACCCCTGATATTGAGTCCCAAAAGCATAAAGTTCAAAACTTTGTTGGAAAAATAATCGCTTTTTCGGTTAAATATGTAGATAAAGTAATTACGGAGACGATGCAAGAAGAATCGAGAGAATCGGAGCTAAAACGAAGATTCTAGAGCGAAAACGGTGAAAGACAAGAAATCAAGTTACGATCCAGGGAACCAGGCAAGCCAAAGGGCCTGCCAAATGACTTAGATAAACAGCCCCTGCAAAAGAGCTGGCCTGGCAACCGGCCGCTGCAAACGGCCTACCAAACGGCCTGCCAAACGGCCTGCCAAACGGCCTGCCAGCCGTTTGCAGAAAAAATCCAAGTCTATTTAAAGGCTTTTTGTCATCCAATTTCAACACACCTCTCCTCACTCTCTCACTACAATACACTTTTTCTCACTAGATCTTTCAAGGCCTTCTCACCTCCGAGCGGGAAATTAAGTACCCGGAGGCGAACGCCGAAGATTGTAATAGGAGCGGTCTAGAAGATGTCAGCACTTGTAATGGTCCAGATCTCGTCTGTAAACGGTGAATGCTTTCCTTAATTTAATAAAGTTATCTTGTTATCTTAAGTTGCTTTCATCTTGCATGCCTATCTATCTGTTACAAATGTTTATTATATGTTGAATACTTTATCTGAAACTTATTCTACTGTTATGCTGAAACCCTGATGGTTTAGAAGTTTAATTTATGGATCACCCTTTTCGCTTATTCACATGGCTATAACCTAGTATTAGGACCTGATCAACCCTAGGATACAAGGTAAGTAGTTATGTGTGCTATACATCACAATAGGGATATAGTACCTACGTACGAATAACTATTTATTCGTCAAAGAAGAGCTGCTCACTTAGGTTGTGATTAGAGTAGGCAATATAGAGTTTAGTGAACACTGTCTTGCTCAAAAGTATGATTCGCGTGAGAAGAAACATTCTTGAGATGTTGTAAGATGATCCGGGGTTGAATAATTGATCGCAAAGGAGAGACCTCTAATCCAATTAACAGTACCTTAGAATATCTAAGATTGCACATCTGTTAATGTTAAGGCATAGCGTAGTGTTAAGTAGTGGAATATTGCTTTAGCTAGACTAACTAGGATTAAGAAAAGCTGAGACTTTCCTTTATGGATATACTACTTTATTCATGTAACTAGGATTCTATCCATAAGGCCGTTTAAACCCTTTAAGGTTAACGTTGGGAGTAGGGATATCCGTCTTAGCTAGAATTTTCAAAGCTAAACTCTTAGTGACAAATCAGTTAGGTTCACAGCCCAGTTGATTGAGGTTTAATGTTTATTCTAGGAAGTTGAACTCTTGTGATAGATCCCCATCAAAATTTTATTCTCCATACCTATCTATCTTTATCTTTATAGATAAATTACCGTATTATTAGTTAATCTTAATCTATCACCTCTTGTAACTAGGGTTAACTATAGGCACTTTTGTCCCACGTTACTGAGCAAACATACAAAAATACGAACCCGAGTTATATTTACCACTTACTCATTAAAAGGAAGACACGTAGGTGAGTTATAGCTAGGGAACCCCAGCTAAATATTAATAATAAAACCATTACTCTCTTTTGGTAGCTAATTCTGACGTGTTGCGACCTAATGACACTGCACAAATAAAACCATCCGTTTTGGCTATATCATAAGTAGAAGTAAAATTTTTTGGCGCTGCTTCCGGGGACTTATTTTCTGTCTGTTATGGTAATCATTGATTCTGTCAAAATATCTGAGACTCTTGAGTGGTGTCTAAGAAAGACAATTATACACGGACTTGGTTGTTGGATTTTTCGAACAATCTTCAATTATATTGGAAATAAAAGGATCATGCCTCCCCGTTGTCAGCGTGGCCACTTGTTTCAAAGATAAATTGATGAGAAACACATATGCTTAACAAACAGGGAGTTTGTCGATATAGGATTTAAAGTCGCCATTATAGTAAACCTTTTTAAAACTATAAAAACAAAATATTAATTATGGTATTAATTTCTGCAGATTCCAGTTCAAATTTAACCAACTACGAAGAAAGTGCGAAAGACAGTTGCTCTCCCATGACTTCGGGCCGGAGAAGTTTTCCTTTATAAAACCAAAACAAATCTAAACCCTGATGAATCTCATAAAGAATTAGTTCTTGATCCTTGTAGTCCAAGAAGCTTAATAATTTCATCTGACTTAGAGATTTCATTGCTTTTGGATAAGTTTTACTCAAATGAACCAGGATTCGACCCGCTTCACGATCTAAAAGGGAGGCTCAGTCTTAACGAACTCCTGATTATGGAAGATGAAATATGGGAAGAATATCCAACTATTTTCAATTATCCAGACTTGTTTGAATTTAATCCCAAAGAGAAACGACACATTGATAAAACAAAAGCTCCGTTTACTGGAAATCTGTTAAATCCTAGTATAAGGTTAGATGTCTATAGAGAATTCATTAAGCACCACTATTCCTCAGACTACCCGTTCTCAACATTTCAAATCAATCTGTTAAAAGACTTGTGTTCTATGTTTGTTCTCTTCACAAACTATTAAAAGAATGTGGGGATGATATTTTTGTCAAGTATCGAGATGCAAAAATTGAATTCAAATTCAATTTAGAGTCATTCGTTAGTTTTCTCCCTCACTTCGGTGATAAGGAATTTTCTCCAATTCATATAAATCGTTATGTCACCGTAATGATTTCTGAATTAGAATTTTGGATTGAAAGCAAGAAACCTAACCCTATTTCAAAATATGAAAACCGAGATTTCTTTTACTTTGATCCAGCCTCATTTGTCATCAAAAGATTAATTGAAGTTTTTCCGGACTCCACCGAGGAAAGAATACATCAGAATTTCTTCGCAAAAAGAAAGGAAATATTTTCTAAACTCGTACAAATCCTCACTATGTCAAAATTTCCATTTACAACTCCGCAAAGAAAGATCAATCGGGAAATATCTGAAAATTTTAAATTTACTATCGGTGATCCTGACTGCGCCGAAGATCTTTTTATTTCAAGACACAGTGTCAAAACTTCTTTCGAACTTAATTATCGAGATACTGGACCAAGGGATGGAATTTCGAACATTAAAAAAACTTAGAAGGGCTTTGGTTAAATTTATGGATGATATCGGATATTTACAAAAGCGTGAGCGTAAAATGCTAAGTGATTTTGAAATATTTTCAGTACACTCCGCTGATTTACTCTGGATGGTCAAAGAAGCTTTAAACTTGTCTTTCTTTCTGCGTCATTTCTGAACTTAGTTGTAGAACCTGTGTAATTTGTGTTTTTAATAAAATAAAATATTTTAATTTTACTCCGTCCATTTGTCTTTTTCTTTTAAATTTTAGTTTAATAAATAAAAATAACCGGATTAAAATCCGAAGTAAAAATTTTATTTATCTTCTATTAATCTAGTTAAAATTTTAAAATTTTAAAAAGTTAAAAATTTGCGAGTCGGGTCGGAGAAATAAGCCCGTGAGCCGCACGGGCCCATCTTTTTCTTTTTCTTTTCTCTCCTCCTCTCCTTTTCTTCTTTCTTTTTCCTTTTTTTCTTCTCCCTCCCTTCTATGACCTTCGGCCGACGCACCCAACACCCCACCCCAACCTCAAATCTTGACCATTTTTAACAATTCAAAGCTCAAATCCGACTCTCTCGTGCCTCCTAAACGTGTTTCCATCATCAATTTGGCATAAAAGGTACTCTTTCACGGTTAAAATTCGAGTTTTTACTCAAAGTCAAATTTTTGACTATTGAGAAAAAATTGTGTTTTATCCCCAATTTTGAATTCCTTTATACTTAGTTAGATAATGTGATTGATATGTGTTAGTTTTTAGGTTCGATTGAAGTATTTTGGATAGTTTTTAGCTCTCAATTCGTTAGTTAAGGTTTTAGGCTAGAAATTGGTGAAATTTTTGGAAACTTGATGTTTTGCTAGCTTATTTAGGCTTAATGATTCATTTAGGATGCTTAGAAACTAATTTTGGAATAATTTAGGCTTGTTTGCTTGAAAATTGATGTTTTGGTAAAACTACACTTAATTGGGATTAGGGTTATTCCTATAGTTAAAACATTTTTAAAAATTAGGATTGCCTTAAAACTAGCCTAAATGAAGATATCATTGACTTGAGAGTGAAAATTTAGCTTAGTCTTTGACTTTTCTTATTTTGTACTATGTTTTTAGCAAAATGATTATTTTTCGGCAAAACGGTCTTAATCCTTGACTTAAGAATGTTATAGCTAAAGTTTGATGATTAAAAATATTTAAGGTAATCAAAAATGGTCATTAGAATCATTGTATGCTTAAAAATCATCATATTTTAATCAAAATTGTTTATTACGACTAACTCGCTATAATTATTATATTTAGCATTATTTATTGCAATCACGGGTACGCTTTGAATTTTGCTTGAAAATAAGTTTGTAGTAAGATTAGATATTGTTTACAGTAATTTTGGCTATAATTGACTATAACAGAAATTTGGAAAATGCCATTTTTAAAGCCCTCATTTCGAATTTTTTTCGAAAAAATATATGGATTTTTAAATTCTAAGTGTTATTTTAAGTCTTATTATTTTGGAACATAACCTATGTTACATGACCTCTGCAGATGGATAATTATTTACCGAAAGAATATGAGTTACCCTACTACCTCCTCGGGCAAGATAATCCAGCGGATAATGAACCGTTTATGAGGAATTGGATTAATCGGCAAAAAGGGGGCCAACAAATATATCAACTGGGTAATAATGGAGCCATGTCGATGGGCCGATGAGCGTAGAGGAGTTTTGAACTTTACAGCACACGGGAAAATCAACAGCGCCTGGCAAAAGCTGTTTGAGATTCATGAAAAGGTGTATCAGGAGCCATACGCAGAATTCATGTCAACTTGGAAATTCGAGTCAAACGTTGACCAGGAGGATTACAACAACCACGAGTGCATCCATTTCCACCATCAGAATCAGATGTATCACCTAACTCTTGCGCCGTTCGCAAAGCATCTAGAACTGTACAAGACATCACACCTTAATCGTTATGTATTCAAGAGAGGGTACACCACCCTGGACAACATAGATCATCAAGCTCTATGGCGTGCCTACAACTCTGATAATGAACCATGGAGGTCGAGTAGAAAGGCTTCAAAATTCTCCAATCCCGTATACCGCATTCTTCACCACCTCATCGCCAAAACCCTTCACCCAAAAACCCAACATGGCGGTGGCGTTACCATTAATGATATGCGCTTGATGCACACCATGATCCACAACCAGAATATGCAAGTTGCACACCTTTTAGCCCAGTCATTCACCAATGAAAGGAATGCAGGAAGAACAGTTGTGCCGGTTTTGGGAACCGTTGTCACCAAACTCCTTCGCAGGATGCGTGTTTTGGAGAGTGTTGAGATATTTGGGTATAGGATCGGAACCGAGTTGGAAGAGATAGGGTATAAGCTACTGAACACTTAGGAGTGTGATGACTCGGGAATTTTTGACCAAATTTAAACTTTAATCTTTATATGATCTCGACATGATGAGCAAAGTCTGTTAAACCATGTTCCAAAGTTTTGGAATAGTTTATAGATATTCATTTAACCCTGTGACTGTACCGACGATTCACGAACACTTGTTTGTAAATAAATATGTATATATGAATATAATCATAAGTATATATATAATTATATAATATTTGAATTAATAAAGTATACTTTAATCATTAGGAATTTAAAATATAGAATAATAAATAAAATGAAAAAGTTTCTAGTATATTATTATTAATCTATATATTAATAATTATTAATATGTAATATTTAAAAGTATTTACAAGCTAAAATATAAATGATATATCAATATTATTATTATTATTTTCATTGTTAATGATAGTAACAATTTTTATATTTGTATTACCCATAATATTAAAATAAGACTTAAATGGATATATAAAAGTTTGATATACGTAAGTTGTATCATTATTATCTTTTTTAAATAAAATTTATTAAACTTTGTATTATCGTACTGTTATGTTAATTAGTCTATTTATCAATAATATTACTTTTAGTTATATTATCAGTTGTTAATAATATTGTTATTAGTATTAATATATATATTTGTTAATTATGAAACTTATGAATTATAAGCAGATATATATGATTATATATAAATCAAATATAAATAAATACATAAACAAATACTAATTTCAGTAAAAATATATATATATATATATATATATATATATATATATATATATATATATATATATATATATATATATATATATATATATATATATATATATATATATATATATATATAAATACGTGTGTAAAAAAACATATATAAATACAGTATATATACGTATAAAGTAAATACTGGTATATAGATATAGGATTATCTGTATACGATATATATTAATATATATATATATAGATGAGTTGTTTACTGATGGAGTCAGGTATCATCGCTACCCTTCTGTTTATTCCGTCTATCTATTTGTGAAATATACAGATATATATCCATCGAATCTGGTACACACCTTTATTCGTTTCATTATATATTTTTTTCTTCTTTCTTTTTTCTATGATATTAGGTAATACTCGTGATATCCTGTCTCCTAATATCTCACTAACAAACATAAATTGATATTACCTTGTCTGCTGCAATCAACCAATCGATTATCATCATCTATATCATTAGTGCATAAGGCTAATTATTATTATAACTGCACATTGGTTTTTAAAAACCCAAAAGAAGTCGAGGACTGCCCTGTACGCCAAGAAATTTTACCATAAACCAAATTTGAACTAATTTTCAAAATCCAACAATACAGTCGCGTTAGGAATAATCAATATGAACTGTCTCTTGGGTCGATTTGCTTATGGAGATGAAGAAGGAATCCATAACAGGAAGATAATCGAGTTATAATTAAAACTGTGGAGATTTAAGTCAGATAATGGGCAACAGCCCAGATGGTTTAGTGTGGTTACGGGTGGGCGAGAGGTCATGGGTTCGAGTCCGGTTATGGGCATATTTTTTTGGAAAACATTTAAGGTTCGTGAATCCGAGGCCAACCCTGCATTTTTTAGTTTGTCTAATGTCGTCATATGTATTTTTACTACAAAATACATTAGGTGAGTTTCATTTGCTCCCTTTTTAAATGCTTTTGCAATATATATTTTTGGGACTGAGAATACATGCGCTGCTTTTATAAATGCTTTACGAAATAGACACAAGTGATCGAAACTACATTCTATGGTTGAATTATCGAAATCGAATATGCCCCTTTTTATTAAGTCTGGTAATCTAAGAATTAGGGAACAGACACCCTAATTGACGCGAATCCTAAAGATAGATCTATTGGGCATAACAAATCCCATCCAAAGTACCGGATGCTTTAGTACTTCGAAATTTATATCATGTCCGAAGGAGGATCCCGGAATGATAGTGGATATTCTTATATGCATATTGTTAATGTCGGTTACCAAGATGTTCAATCCATATAGATGATTATTTTTGTCTCTATGCATGGGACGTATATTTATGAGAAATGAAAATCTTGTGGTCTATTAAAATGATGGAAATGATTATTTATGTTAAACTAATGAACTCACCAACCTTTTGGTTGACACTTTAAAGCATGTTTATTCTCAGGTACGAAAGAAATCTTCCGCTGTGCATTTGCTCATTCTAGAAATATTACTTGGAGTCATTCATGGCATATTTCAAAACACGTTGCATTCGAGTCGTTGAGTTCATCAAGATTATTATTAAGTCAATTATAGTTGGATATATTATGAAATGATATGCCTGTCGTCAACTTTCGATGTAATGAAAGATTGTCTTTTCAAAAACGAATGCAATGTTTGTAAAATATATCATATAGAGGTCAAGTACCTCGCAATGTAATCAACTGTTGTGAATCGTTTATAATCAATATGGACTTCATCCGGATGGATTAGGACGGGTCTCTACAGTTTGTATCAGAGCAGTGGTCTTAGCGAACCAGGTCTTGCATTAGTATGTCTAACTGATAGTCGTTAGGATGCATTAGTGAATCTGGACTTCGACCGTGTCTGCATGTCAAAAGTGTTGCTTATCATTAGTGTCGAAAATTAATTACTTATCATCCTTAAAGTCTAGACACGTCTTACTGCCTCAAATGCATAGACAGTGTATTGATATATTCATATCTTAGCGTATCTGTTATTGTTATCTTTGCCTGACAGCTTCCGTAGATTCCTCTGTAACTTATGGGATTTTAGTATTATATATGCATATGTAAATTATGTATTATAGGGTACTAATCTATATCCTATAATCTATTTCTTATCGAAAATCCTTCATCTGATCGTACGAGATGAATCCTGCAACCAGTTCGAGTCCCTCAGATTCCGATAGCTATTCCAATAGTTATTCCGACAGCTATTCCGATAGCTATTCCGACAGCTATTCCGACATAGATGTTCACCTAAGCTCTGAAAGCAGCGTCACTGGCATGAATCAACTAATCAGCCATTATCAATTCATCTGATGGGTTCGTAGTCAACTTAATTAATGGAGGAGCGCAGAAGGCAATCCCTTCCACCAATCGAATTCACCTCTTGGCAATGAACCTGAAGCGTTTACCGGCGAACTTGTTCAGGACACCATTTTCAGCCTCATTTCCAGGGTAACTCGACAAGATTATATTCTATCCACAATTCTGAACCTTATTCATCCGCTCATTCCGACCGACAATCATCCTGGAGTAATAAGTTAACGAACTTCGCGCTCGAATAATTAATTCGGAGAATATGGTGCAAAATGTACCAGCTTCAGCAACATCACCGGCACCAACAGTACCATCAGTAACAACACCGGTACCATCAACAATCCATGCTTCAATATCACTATCTGTATTTCGAGTATGATCTTCGTTCTACGTATCATTCTACCTCATTTATCTTCATTCGACATGGCGAATATGTAATCTCTAAAGTTTTAGAGATTATTTATTCTAGTTCCAACCGAAAACTAAATGAGTTTAATATTATATTAACTCGTTAAATCCATGAATACATCTGAAGAAAATATATATGTATATATGTTTTCATAAAGATTATAATTAAAAATTCTTTTGTACAAACTGTTAATGGTGAAAATATTTTAACGCGTAGGTAATACCCGAGGAATATTTAGATTTCACATTAATAAGTTACATTGTACATTCTTTGAATCTGATTCAACAGTCCTTTACTATCCTATTTACAACCACCAATATATGTATCCGTTCACCGCAGAATAACCATTTTCATTCAATTTCATATTTAGATTTTGTCCTATCAGAATCCAACAAGTGGTATAATGAAGAAAACATTTGACGAAATAAAAATTTGATAGAAACAAACAAAATTAACTATGAAAAATTCTATTAAGAATCCACGCTAACTGTTCCTAGCTAACTGTTCCTAGCTAACTGTTCCTAGCTAACTGATTACATTTTATTTATCACAATTTAATTATCGCAATTTATATTCTCGCAATTTTATTTATCGTCATTTAATTTCTGTTATTTACTTAACGCATTTCATTTATCGTCATTTAATTTCTGTATTTATTTTACGCACTTTAAATATCGGGACACGTATACAAGGTTTTGACATATCATATCGATGCATATATATATATATATATATATATATATATATATATATATATATATATATATATATATATATATATATATATATATATATATATATATATATATATATATATATTATTTGGAATAACCATAGACACTCTATATGCAGTAATGATTGAGTTCTCTATACAGGGTTGAGGTTAATTCTACAATAATGTATATACTTTGAGTTGTGATCGAGTCTGAGATATGTACACGGGTCACGATACATATTAATTGATTCAAATATTATATAGTAAACTATATATGAATTAGTATTTGTACACTGCTAACTGTGGACTATCAACTGAGAACTATCAACATTGGACAATTAAAATGAATTAAAATATTGATTATAACATATGAAACTAAACATCTCTTCAAGTTTGCCACTTGATTTCATCTTAAACCTCATTTGTATCTTGACGATTACAATCCGCGTTCAAACTTTTCATGATTTTTGAAAACACCTCAATCGAGAGGATGAATCAACCGCATTTCATCTACGAAAGGAAGAACTTATGCATATAGTTATGCATCTGAAAACACTCGGAACCTGAGTAAACGTTTAACACGTATTTGTGCTAGCTCCTTTGGCGTTGTTATTACCGAAAATAACTTTGCAATCCCTTTTCAAATTAGCCAATTTTGTCACAGTTCCAACAAGTCAACTTCGACTTTTCATTTGGATTAACCTTATTATAACCTTGATATATATGCGTGCTCTCATCGTTCCTTGGTTTAAATCTCTCCGACAAATCACTATATTTATCTATTGAAGTCTCATCATGTACTCATCCGCATCTTGTAACAAAAAAAAAATTAAAAAAATTGCCATACCAATTATCGGGAATTAGCAAATCTATATTCTAAGTCTCGCAGCATTTCTACATCAACAGCTATATGTATACATATAACATTTATCTCTTAGAATCATGATTTACAATTCTGAAATTTTGAAAAGCACCGAGCCTGCGAATCAATACAATGAGTTTTGAAAAAGTTGATGAAACAGTGAAAACTATACACGACCTTAACCGTTGAAAGTTTGATGATAAAGAATGGAGTATTGGAAACACTCAATAGAAAATTTAGTACCGAAAAGCAGATTATGCGAAACTATGAAGGAAGCCGTGGACAAATCACAAAGAATAAGTTTGACTTCAAAGTATCCAAATGATTCAATGCTTGCTGAAGTCTTTAGTAAATATCTTGCTCCTTACTCTAAACCCTTGTGGACAATAGTCTACATCATCTTCTGATCTTAGATATTCAAAGATATTATCGTATCTTTCATTATAAATATCCTCGATATTTCTGAAGATATTTTCATAACTATTCTTATTTGAAATCATTAATCTCTTAGTACTATCAGTGTTACATCATATAGAAACTGTTAGTTTCTATATTCTGTAAACTTTTGAACTTAAAATATGAATGTTATTGAAGTAATGTTGGGAACTGATGCATGAGTTAGTATAATATAATGACACTTGATCAACGTGATTATATTACAGTAAGTCATGCTGAGTTTCTAATGAAACGTGATGATTCACAGACCATAACGTCATCATGTGCCATGTTACACGACTCTTAGGTTCCGTCTAATCTATAAACATATCAAGAAAATATTTTTCTTGATAGTCCTATCTTTTCTTGAATTCTGGTAATTTGACAAGTCAAATTATGCTATTAATGTTTCTTTCTTAGAACATTAACAATGTTCATTCTGAAACTTATATCTACGAATTCTGGACCATTACAAGAGATGCCCAATTGCAAGAAGAAGAAACGAAGGGACAAAGCTCCGAAATAGAAATTGGAGTATAAATCGCAGCAAATAGGGGGGAGTATTAACTGGGGATGACAATGATTATAGAAAACAGAAGCAAGGACTTCGAAGTATAAGGGAAGATATAAAGCCCGATAACAACACATAAATTACAAACCATGTATATCAATGTTTATAGCAACATAAAGACACGGGATAATGTAAAAATACTATAAACCCAAGGTAATAGTAGAAGTAAACAGATTTTCTTGGTGGAAGATTGAAAGGAATGATGACAGAAATGATAATTAGGAAAATATCAAGGATTAGAATGGGATTAAGCATTTTCACGATCTTTTGGAAGTATGAACTAAGAAAGAAAGTATGGGAATGGTGAAAATAATGGAACGGAAAAAGTTTAATTTATAACGAAATATCAGACAGAGTAATCGAGGCAGATCACCGTATTTGATTATAGAGATCTTAATTTCCTTTTTCACCGCAGAATCAAATCTTATAGATTTCGAAGATTTTCTTTAAATCCCTTGAATTTCGGAATTCAATCGCGACTACGTCAAAAGTTATGGAAAATCTCCATTTCCTCATCTCGATCTTTTGTGATAGCTTCATTCATACGCTTCGAATAATCGAATTATTTTATCTGAATTATTCAATAAGGATAAAACTTTATTTATCAACTCATATTCGTCAGGAAAACATATTTATTGTTAGCCATGACGACATCGCTCAAATTTCGGGACGAAATTTCTTTAACGGGTAGGTACTGTGATGACCCGGGAATTTTCGACCAAATTTAAACTTTAATCTTTATATGATCTCGACATGATGAGCAAAGTCTGTTAAACCATGTTCCAAAGTTTTGGAATAGTTTATAGATATTCATTTAACCCTATGACTGTACCGACGATTCACGAACACTTGTTTGTAAATAAATATGTATATATGAATATAATCATAAGTATATATATATATATAATTATATAATATTTGAATTAATAAAGTATACTTAAATCATTAGGAATTTAAAATATAGAATAATAAATAAAATGAAAAAGTTTCTAGTATATTATTATTAATCTATATATTAATAATTATTAATATGTAATATTTAAGAGTAATTACAAGCTAAAATATAAATGACATATCAATATTATTATTATTATTATTATTTTCATTATTAATGATAGTAACAATTTTTATATTTGTATTACCCATAATATTAAAATAAGACTTAAATGGATATATAAAAGTTTGATATACGTAAGTTGTATCATTATTATCTTTTTTAAATAAAATTTATAAAACTTTGTATTATCATACTGTTATGTTAATTAGTCTATTTATCAATAATATTACTTTTAGTAATATTATCAGTTGTTAATAATATTGTTATTAGTATTAATATATATATTTGTTAATTATGAAACTTATGAATTATAAGCAGATATATATGATTATATATAAATCAAATATAAATAAATACATAAACAAATACTAATTTCAGTTATATATATATATATATATATATATATATATATATATATATATATATATATATATATATATATATATATATATATATATATATAAATACGTGTATAAAAAAACATATATAAATACAGTATATATACGTATAAAGTAAATACTGGTATATAGATATAGGATTATCTGTATACGATATATATTAATATATATACAGATGAGTTGTTTACTGATGGAGTCAGGTATCATCGCTACCCTTCTGTTTATTCTGTCTATCTATTTGTGAAATATACAGATATATATCCATCGAATCTGGTACACACCTTTATCTGTTTCATTATATATTTTTTTCTTCTTTCTTTTTCTATGATATTAGGTAATACTCGTGATATCCTGTCTCTTAATATCTCACTAACAAACATAAATTGATATTACCTTGTCTGCTGCAATCAACCAATCGATTATCATCATATATATCATTAGTGCACAAGGCTAATTATTATTATAACTGCAAATTGGTTTTTAAAAACCCAAAAGAAGTCGAGGACTGCCCTGTACGCCAAGAAATTTTACCATAAACCAAATTTGAACTAATTTTCAAAATCCAACAATACAGTCGCGTTAGGAATCATCAATATGAACTGTCTCTTGGGTCGATTTGCTTGTGGAGATGAAGAAGGAATCCATAATAGGAAGATAATCGAGTTATAATTAAAACTGTGGAGATTTAAGTCAGATAATGGGCAACAGCCCAGATGGTTTAGTATGGTTACGGGTGGGCGAGAGGTCATGGGTTCGAGTCCGGTTATGGGCATATTTTTTTGGAAAACATTTAAGGTTCGTGAATCCGAGGCCAACCCTGCATTGTTCAGTTTGTCTAATGTCGTCATATGTATTTTTACTACAAAATACATTAGGTGAGTTTCATTTGCTCCCTTTTTAAATGCTTTTGCAATATATATTTTTGGGACTGAGAATACATGCGCTGCTTTTATAAATGCTTTACGAAATAGATTCAAGTGATCGAAACTACATTCTATGGTTGAATTATCGAAATCGAATATGCCCCTTTTTATTAAGTCTGGTAATCTAAGAATTAGGGAACAGACACCCTAATTGACGCGAATCCTAAAGATAGATCTATTGGGCCTAACAAACCCCATCTAAAGTACCGGATGCTTTAGTACTTCGAAATTTATATCATGTCCGAAGGAGGATCCCGGAATGATAGGGGATATTCTTATATGCATATTGTTAATGTCGGTTACCAGGTGTTCAATCCATATGAATGATTATTTTTGTCTCTATACATGGGACGTATACTTATGAGAAATGAAAATCTTGTGGTCTATTAAAATGATGGAAATGATTATTTATGTTAAACTAATGAACTCACCAACCTTTTGGTTGACACTTTAATGCATGTTTATTCTCAGGTACGAAAGAAATCTTCCGCTGTGCATTTGCTCATTCTAGAAATATTACTTGGAGTCATTCATGGCATATTTTAAAAGACGTTGCATTCGAGTCGTTGAGTTCATCAAGATTATTATTAAGTCAATTATAGTTGGATATATTATGAAATGATATGCCTGTCGTCAACTTTCGATGTAATGAAAGATTGTCTTTTCAAAAACGAATGCAGTGTTTGTAAAATGTATCATATAGAGGTCAAGTACCTCGCGATGTAATCAACTGTTATGAATCGTTTATAATCGATATGGACTTCGTCCGGATGGATTAGGACGGGTCTCCACAAGGAGTACATTCGTATTGAGGGTGAACAGTTAATAGTTGCAGCTAATCTGGCAATACCTGTCTCAGAGGACCGGACAATGCCAGTGGTAAGAGTTACAGGGTTTAGGACTGATACGAGGATGAGAGATGGTCGGGGACGGCGAGATTCTTAGGAACCACGGGATGAGGATGGTCTCACCACACAGGGACGACCCACTGACACTCGCCGACACTCATCAGTAGGGGAAGGGGATAGGCCGCACTTTTCACCATACCATTATCACATGGGAGATCTACCTGGACATGAGAGTTGGTTTGCTCAGCATGCGATCTTTCAGAATTTGGATCACTTTACACATTATGCGGGCAGACAACTCAACGTCCCGCCATATCCTCAAGAGTATCCGGTACTAGTATCCCACAGGGATCCCAGAGGTGCAGGCCCGAGCCATCAATATACAGGACCCCCATCTCCACCTCGGCATCATTACAAGCAGCATATAGTCATCCCATCTCCTTCTAGGGAATAGAGCACATGGGTCGCGAGTTTCGTCGATAACCTGTTCAACACATCCCACATGAGCACTCACAGAGATACATCCACCAATGCTCAGGCTTCCGTGTGGGATCAGGCTGCAAGCCGATATATGACTGAGGGAGTCACGCAGGGTATAGACGGTATGGGTGTGAACCCATACTGGGGTAGAGATCTGCAGGACGGTATGGGTTGGTGTACAGGGCCTATGATTCACACGAGCACCTCATCGCTCACAGGACTGATTGCACAATCAGATGAGATCCAGTTCAGGATATCGAACCCGACGAGGCTGCGCACGAGTGTATCTTACTCTCTTCCATACCATCTACCTCAGCCATAATTTTCCTTATCTCTGAACTATTTTGATGATTACTTATGATACTTTATTGCATAATTAAACTATGTTTGTACGCCCGATCTCGGGCATAACTACTTTATGTTTTTTTAGTATGTATGATATTTAGAATAAAATTGCATGAATAAAACGTCACAAACAAACAACGATCGAGATCATACGAGATGGAAGCACGACTTGGAGCAAGGATGCACTGAGCGAGGATGACGCCAGCACAAGAATTAAAGAAACCATAATTGGCACACCATCCGACTTCAAGCCTTGCAACCATACAAGAGTACTACGTCTTCACCACTTTTTTAATAGAATATACGCAAATTACTATACCACTTTAAAAACTAAGTGTGGGATTGGTAACCCCATCAACATAAACTTTTAATACAAAACGCCTCTTTCAAAAACTAAAGTGTGGGATACAACGTATCCTTAACATTGAGGACAATGTTATTTTAAAGTGTGGGATAGCAAATGTTGCACATAACGATTCTTGTAAAACCCTCAAGTGTTAGTAAACTAAATTTTTCATAAAATTTAAAACTTTCCGAACTATAAAACACTAAGGATTACAAATTCTATAAAAGATCAAAAAAAGTTTTTTCTACAAAATAGACCAAAGAGTAAAACAAGGTTAAAAACATTTTGCGAAAATCAAACCAAATTTTCCAAAAGAGCATTGCATAACGAAAGGCGCGATTCGACCCATTATAATTGTTGTGAGGTACCCCGGAGATAAGGCTTTATAAGCACTCATTTTTAGTGCTTCACTATACTTCTGTTGAGCGCGCCGATGTTAACATCTCAGAATTAGAACTTGCTCTTGATCTACATTTTGGAATCACACATTTTGACAAGGATGGCTAAGTTAGAACCTCGGCTATTCGTGAAGAAAAAAACATCCCCCATTACACACCTTTATTTCCATCTTCATTCCACAATTCCATCCACCACTACCTATCTACTCTATTCGCTTCATAAATAAAGAAATAAATCCCGACAAAATCATACCTTTCGGGAAACCCTCTATAAAACCGCATTAGAAAATGCGAGCATCCGAAGCCAACTATCAAAGAAGACCGCCAATGAAAGGAGACCTCGAAGAAAAAAGAAAAAGATGCTTGCCCAAAAAAATGATGAATAAAGGTTCTAAAAAAAGGGAGCAGAACCAGAAAGGATTCGAGAAAAGAACTCCTGGCAGTGAAAAAGAAGGATGCTCACCTTGAAATTCCTGGTAAAAAGCTGAAAGGATCACTGAAATTCGATCTTTTAAAAGAAACTCCTATCTATCAAAAACCCTTCGCACCCCAGAAACCTCCAAATCACCATCTCTTCACAATACAAGCTGAGTCCATAACTGGAAGTCCTCTCAAATAAGTAATGGAGATTTGAGTCTTGATCAAGCCTATGACGAAGAGTGTGAGTATGATTGGCTAAGAGCAATTTCATTTCTTAGAACTCTAGGACACCCTAAACACTTTAGTGAAAGGAGTGAACCGAGTGAGATAGCCTCCGTTATGTAACCTCCTCTCATGCTTGCGGAAAAGGGTTTGAGAATAACAAAAAGAATAAAACTAAGTTTTCACTCCTCTGTCTTACGGAAAAAAGACCACTAGATCACTACGAATAAAATTCTTTGGTGTTTAAAGTTCGAAAGTTTGCTTGAAGACAAGCAAAGTCTGAGTGTGGGATATTTGATATCGGCTAAAAAGTCATGTTTTTTCCCCCGATATTGAGTCTCAAAAAGCATAAAGTTCAAAACTTTGTGGGAAAAATAATCGCTTTTTAAGTTAAATTTGAAAAAAAGTAATTACGAAGACGATGCAAGAAGAATCGAGAGAATCGGAGCTAAAACGAAGATTCTAGAGTGAAAACGATGAAAGACATGAAATCAAGTTACGATCCAGGGAACCAGGCAAGCCAAACGGCCTGCCTGGCTCACAAACGGCCTGTCAAACGGCTCAGATAAACGGCCCCTGCAAATGGGCTGGCCTGGCAAATGGCCCCTGCAAATGACCTGCCAAACGGCCTGCCAGCCGTTTGCAGGCAAAATCCAAGTCTATTTAAAGGCTTTTGTCATCCAATTTCAACACACCTCTCCTCACTCTCTCACTACAATATACTTTCTCTCACTAGAGCTTTCAAGGCCTTCTCACCTCCGGGCGGGAAATTAAGTACTCGGAGGCGAACGCTGAAGATTGTAATAGGAGCGGTCTAAAGGATGTCAGCACTTGTAAAGGTCCAGATCTCGTCTGTAAACGGTGAACGCTTTCCTTAAATTAATAAAGTTATCTTGTTATCTTAAGTTGCTTTCATCTTCCATGCCTATCTATCTGTTACAAATGTTTATTATATGTTAAATACTTTATCTGAAACTTATCCTACTGTTATGCTGAAACCCTGACGGTTCAGAAGTTTAATTTATGGATCACCCTTTCCGCTTATTCACGTGGCTATAACCTAGTATTAGGACCTGATCAACCCTAGGATACAAGGTAAGTAGTTATGTGTGCTTAACGTCACAATAGGGATATAGTACCTACATACGAATAACTATTTGCTTGTCAAAGGAGACCTGCCCACTTAGGTTGTGATTAGAATAGGCAATATAGAGTTCAGTGAACACTGTCTTGCTCAAAAGCATGATTCGCGTCAGAAGCAACGTTCTTGAGATGTTGTAAGATGCTTCGGGGTTGAATAAGTGATCGCAAAGGAGAGACCTCTAATCCAATTAACAGTACCTTAGAATATCTAAAATTGCACATCTGTTAATGTTAAGGCATAGCGTAGTGTTAAGTAGTGGAATATTGCTTTAGTTAGACTAACTAGGATTAAGAAAAGATGAGACTTTCCTTTATGGATATACCACTTTGTTCATGTACCTAGGATTCTATCCATAAGGTCTTTTAAACCCTTTAAGGTTAACGTTAGGAGTAGGAATATCTTAGCCAGAATCTTCAAAGCCTAAACTCTTAGTGACAAATCAGTTAGGTTCATAGCCAAGTTGATTGAGGTTTAGTGTTTATTCTAGGAAGTTGAACTCTTGTGATAGATCCCCATTAGAATTCTATTCTCCATACCTATCTATCTTTATCTTTATAGTTAAATAACCATATTATTAGTTAATCTTAATCTATCACCTCTTGTCACTAGGGTTAACTATATAAGCACTTTTGTCCCACGTTACTGAGCAAACATACAAAAATACGAACCTGAGTTATATTTACCACTTACTCGTTAAAAGGAAGACAAGTAGGTGAGTTATAGCTGAAATGTCCCGTTCTTATTGATTAAAAACGTTCCATATTAATTGATTTCGTTGCGAGGTTTTGACCTCTATATGAGACATTTTTCAAAGACTGCATTCATTTTAAAATAAACCATAACCTTTATTTCATCAATAAAGGTTTAAAAAGCTTTACGTAGATTATCAAATAATGATAATCTAAAATATCCTGTTTACACACGACCATTACATAATGGTTTACAATACAAATATGTTACAACAAAATAAGTTTCTTGAATGCAGTTTTTACACAATATCATACAAGCATGGACTCCAAATCTCGTTCTTATTTAAGTATGCGATAGCGGAAGCTCTTAATAATCACCTGAGAATAAACATGCTTAAAACGTCAACAAAAATGTTGGTGAGTTCTAGGTTTAACCTATATATATCAAATCATAATAATAGACCACAAGATTTCATATTTCAATACACATCCCATACATAGAGATAAAAATCATTCATATGGTGAACACCTGGTAACCGACATTAACAAGATGCATATATAAGAATATCCCCATCATTCCGGGACACCCTTCGGATATGATATAAATTTCGAAGTACTAAAGCATCCGGTACTTTGGATGGGGTATGTTAGGCCCAATAGATCTATCTTTAGGATTCGCGTCAATTAGGGTGTCTGTTCCCTAATTCTTAGATTACCAGACTTAATAAAAAGGGGCATATTCGATTTCGATAATTCAACCATAGAATGTAGTTTCACGTACTTGTGTCTATTTTGTAAATCATTTATAAAACCTGCATGTATTCTCATCCCAAAAATATTAGATTTTAAAAGTGGGACTATAACTCACTTTCACAGATATTTACTTCGTCGGGAAGTAAGACTTGGCCACTGGTTGATTCACGAACCTATAACAATATATATCAAAGTATGTTCAAAATATATTTACAACACTTTTAATATATTTTGATATTTTAAGTTTATTAAGTCAGCTGTCCTCGTTAGTAACCTACAACTAGTTGTCCACAGTTAGATGTACAGAAATAAATCGATAAATATTATCTTGAATCAATCCACGACCCAGTCTATACGTATCTCAGTATTGATCACAACTCAAACTATATATATTTTGGAATCAACCTCAACCCTGTATAGCTAACTCCATCATTCACATATAGAGTTTTTATGGTTGTTCCGAAATATATATAGATGTGTCGACATGATAGGTCAAAACATTGTATACGTGTCTATGGTATCTCAAGATTACATAATATACCATACAAGTTGATTAAGTTATGGTTGGAATAGATTTGTTACCAATTTTCACGTAGCTAAAATGAGAAAAATTATCCAATCTTGTTTTACCCATAACTTCTTCATTTTAAATCCGTTTTGAGTGAATCAAATTGCTATGGTTTCATATTGAACTCTATTTTATGAATAAAAACAGAAAAAGTATAGGTTTATAGTCGGAAAAATAAGTTACAAGTCGTTTTTGTAAAGGTAGTCATTTCAGTCGAAAGAACGACGTCTAGATGACCATTTTAGAAAACATACTTCCACTTTGAGTTTAACCATAATTTTTGGATATAGTTTCATGTTCATAATAAAAATCATTTTCTCAGAATAACAACTTTTAAATCAAATTTTATCATATTTTTTAATTAACTAACCCAAAACAGCCCGCGGTGTTACTACGACGGCGTAAATCCGGTTTTACGGTGTTTTTCGTGTTTCCATGTTTTAAATCATTAAGTTAGCATATCATATAGATATAGAACATTTTTTTAGTTGATTTTAAAAGTCAAGTTAGAAGGATTAAATTTTGTTTGCGAACAAGTTTAGAATTAACTAAACTATGTTCTAGTGATTACAAGTTTAAACCTTCGAATAAGATAGCTTTATATGTATGAATTGAATGATGTTATGAACATAATTACTACCTTAAGTTCCTTGGATAAACCTACTGGAAAAGAGAAAATAGATCTAGCTTCAACGGATCCTTGGATGGCTCGAAGTTCTTGAAGCAGAATCATGACACGAAAACTAGTTCAAGTAAGATCATCACTTGAAATAAGATTGTTATAGTTATAGAAATTGAACCAAAAATTGAATATGATTATCACCTTGTATTAGAATGATAACCTACTGTAAGAAACAAAGATTTCTTGAGGTTGGATGATCACCTTACAAGATTGGAAGTGAGCTAGCAAACTTGAAAGTATTCTTGATTTTATGTAACTAGAACTTGTAGAATTTATGAAGAACACTTAGAACTTGAAGATAGAACTTGAGAGGGATCAATTAGATGAATAAAATTGAAGAATGAAAGTGTTTTTAGGTGTTTTTGGTCGTTGGTGTATGGATTAGATATAAAGGATATGTAATTTTATTTTCATGTAAATAAGTCATGAATGATTACTCATATTTTTGTAATTTTATGAGATATTTCATGCTAGTTGTCAAATGATGGTTCCCACATGTGTTAGGTGACTCACATGGGCTGCTAAGAGCTGATCATTGGAGTGTATATACCAATAGTACATACATCTAAAAGCTGTGTATTGTACGAGTACGAATACAGGTGCATACGAGTAGAATTGTTGATGAAACTGAACGAGGATGTAATTGTAAGAATTTTTGTTAAGTAGAAGTATTTTGATAAGTGTCTTGAAGTCTTTCAAAAGTGTATGAATGCATATTAAAACACTACATGTATATACATTTTAACTGAGTCGTTAAGTCATCGTTAGTCGTTACATGTAAGTGTTGTTTTGAAACCTTTAGGTTAACGATCTTGTTAAATGTTGTTAACCCAATGTTTATAATATCAAATGAGATTTTAAATTATTATATTATCATGATATTATCATGTATGAATATCTCTTAATATGATATATATATACATTAAATGTCTTTACAACGATAATCGTTACATATATGTCTCGTTTAAAAATCATTAAGTTAGTAGTCTTGTTTTTACATATGTAGTTCATTATTAATATACTTAATGATATGTTTACTTATCATAGTATCATGTTAACTATATATATATCTATATATATGTCATCATATAGTTTTTACAAGTTTTAACGTTCGTGAATCACCGGTCAACTAGGGTGGTCTATTGTCTATATGAAACATATTTCAATTAATCAAGTCTTAACAAGTTTGATTGCTTAACATGTTGGAAACATTTAATCATGTAAATATCAATCTCAATTAATATATATAAACATGGAAAAGTTCGGGTCACTACAGTACCCACCCGTTAAATAAATTTCTTCACGAAATTTTAAGCTGTTGAAGGTGTTGACGAATCTTCTGGAAATAGATGCGGGTATTTCTTCTTCATCTGATCTTCACGCTCCCAGGTGAACTCAAGTCCTCTACGAGCATTCCATCGAACCTTAACAATTGGTATCTTGTTTTGCTTAAGTCTTTTAACCTCACGATCCATTATTTCGACGGGTTCTTCGATGAATTGAAGTTTTTCGTTGATTTGGATTTCATTTAACGGAATAGTGAGATCTTCTTTAGCAAAACATTTCTTCAAATTCGAGACGTGGAAAGTGTTATGTACAGCCGCGAGTTGTTGAGGTAACTCAAGTCGGTAAGCTACTGGTCCGACACGATCAATAATCTTGAATGGTCCAATATACCTTGGATTTAATTTCCCTCGTTTACCAAATCGAACAACGCCTTTCCAAGGTGCAACTTTAAGCATGACCATCTCTCCAATTTCAAATTCTATATCTTTTCTTTTAATGTCAGCGTAGCTCTTTTGTCGACTTTGGGCGGTTTTCAACCGTTGTTGAATTTGGATGATCTTCTTGGTAGTTTCTTGTATTATCTTCGGACCCGTAATCTGTCTATCCCCCACTTCACTCCAACAAATTGGAGACCTGCACTTTCTACCATAAAGTGCTTCAAACGGCGCCATCTCAATGCTTGAATGGTAGCTGTTGTTGTAGGAAAATTCTGCTAACGGTAGATGTCGATCCCAACTGTTTCCAAAATCAATAACACATGCTCGTAGCATGTCTTCAAGCGTTTGTATCGTCCTTTCACTCTGCCCATCAGTTTGTGGATGATAGGCAGTACTCATGTCTAGACGAGTTCCTAATGGTTGCTGTAATGTCTGCCAGAATCTTGAAATAAATCTGCCATCCCTATCAGAGATAATAGAGGTTGGAATTCCATGTCTGGAGACGACTTCCTTCAAATACAGTCGTGCTAACTTCTCCATCTTGTCATCTTCTCTTATTGGCAGGAAGTGTGCTGATTTGGTGAGACGATCAACTATTACCCAAATAGTATCAAAACCACTTGCAGTCCTTGGCAATTTAGTGATGAAATCCATGGTAATGTTTTCCCATTTCCATTCCGGGATTTCGGGTTGTTGAAGTAGACCTGATGGTTTCTGATGCTCAGCTTTGACCTTAGAACACGTCAAACATTCTCCTACGTATTTAGCAACATCGACTTTCATACCCGGCCACCAAAAATGTTTCTTGAGATCCTTGTACATCTTCCCCGTTCCAGGATGTATTGAGTATCTGGTTTTATGAGCTTCTCTAAGTACCATTTCTCTCATATCTCCAAATTTTGGTACCCAAATCCTTTCAGCCCTATACCGGGTTCCGTCTTCCCGAATATTAAGATGCTTCTCCGATCCTTTGGGTATTTCATCCTTTAAATTTCCCTCTTTTAAAACTCCTTGTTGCGCCTCCTTTATTTGAGTAGTAAGGTTATTATGAATCATTATATTCATAGATTTTACTCAAATGGGTTCTCTGTCCTTCCTGCTCAAGGCATCAGCTACCACATTTGCCTTCCCCGGGTGGTAACGAATCTCAAAGTCGTAATCATTCAACAATTCAATCCACCTACGCTGCCTCATATTCAGTTGTTTCTGATTAAATATGTGTTGAAGACTTTTGTGGTCGGTATATATAATACTTTTGACCCCATATAAGTAGTGCCTCCAAGTCTTTAATGCAAAAACAACCGCGCCTAATTCCAAATCATGCGTTGTATAATTTTGTTCGTGAATCTTCAATTGTCTAGACGCATAAGCAATCACCTTCGTTCGTTGCATTAATACACAACCGAGACCTTGCTTTGATGCGTCACAATAAATCACAAAATCATCATTCCCTTCAGGCAATGACAATATAGGTACCGTAGTTAGCTTTTTCTTCAATAACTAAAACGCTTTCTCTTGTTCATCATTCCATTCAAATTTCTTCCCTTTATGCGTTAATGCAGTCAAGGGTTTTGCTATTCTGGAAAAGTCTTGGATGAACCTTCTGTAGTAACCAGCTAGTCCTAAAAACTGGCGTATGTGTTTCGGAGTTTTCGGGGTTTCCCACTTTTCAACAGTTTCTATCTTTGCCGGATCCACCTTAATACCTTCTTTGTTCACTATGTGACCGAGGAATTGAACTTCTTTCAACCAAAATGCACACTTTGAAAACTTAGCGTACAATTCTTCCTTCCTCAATACTTCTAACACCTTTCTCAAATGTTCACCGTGTTCTTGGTCATTCTTTGAGTAAATAAGTATGTCATCAATGAAAACAATGACAAACTTGTCAAGGTATGGTCCACACATTCGGTTCAGAAGGTCCATGAACACAGCTGGTGCATTAGTTAAACCAAACGGCATGACCATAAACTCGTAATGACCGTAACGTGTTCTGAAAGCAGTCTTTGGAATATCATCTTCTTTCACGCGCATTTGATGATACCCGGAACGTAAGTCAATCTTTGAATAAACAGACGAGCCTTGTAGTTGATCAAATAAGTCGTCGATTCTTGGTAGTGGGTAGCGGTTCTTGATGGTAAGTTTGTTCAACTCTCGGTAGTCGATACACAACCTGAATGTACCATCTTTCATCTTGACAAACAAAACAGGAGCTCCCCACTATGATGTGGTTGGTCGAATGAAACCACGCTCTAAAAGTTCTTGTAATTGGCTTTGCAGTTCTTTCATCTCACTGGGTGCGAGTCTGTAAGGAGCACGAGCTATTGGTGCAGCTCCTGGTACAAGATCTATTTGAAATTCAACAGATCGATGTGGAAGTAATCCCGGTAATTCTTTCGGAAATACAGCGGGAAATTCTTTTACGACGGGAACATCATTGATGCTCTTTTCTTCAGTTTGTACTTTCTCGACGTGTGCTAGAACAGCATAGCAACCTTTTCTTATTAGTTTTTGTGCCTTCAAATTACTAATAAGATGTAGCTTCGTGTTGCCCTTTTCTCCGTACACCATTAAGGGTTTTCCTTTTTCTCGTATAATGCGAATTGCATTTTTGTAACAAACGATCTCTGCTTTCACTTCTTTCAACCAGTCCATACCGATTATCACATCAAAACTCCCTAACTCTACTGGTATCAAGTCAATCTTAAATGTTTCGCTAACCAGTTTAATTTCTCGATTCCGACATATATTATCTGCTGAAATTAATTTACCGTTTGCTAATTCGAGTAAAAATTTACTATCCAATGGCATCAATGGACAACTTAATTTAGCACAAAAATCTCTACTCATATAGCTTCTATCCGCACCCGAATCAAATAAAATGTAAGAAGATTTATTGTCAATAAGAAACGTACCCGTAACAAGCTCCGGGTCTTCCTGTGCCTCTACCGCATTAATATTGAAAACTCTTACGCGGCCTTGTCCATTCGTGTTCTCCTGGTTCGGGCAATTTCTAATAATGTGGCCTGGTTTTCCACATTTATAACAAACTACATTGGCATAACTTGCTCTGACACTACTTGCTCCGCCATTACTCGTTCTGACACCATTTGTTCCTTTCGTTCTATTAACCCCTGGTCCGTAGACCTCACACTTCGCCTCGCTATGACCATTTCTTTTACACTTGTTGCAAAATTTGGTGCAGAACCCCGAGTGATACTTTTCACACCTTTGGCATAGCTGCTTCTGATTGTTGTTGTTGTTACGGTTATTATTGTTGTTGGGATGATTGTTGTAATTGCTGTTGTTGTTGTTGTTGTTGTTGTTGTTGGGCCGTTTGTTGTAGTTGCGATTGATGTTGCGATTATTGTTGTAATTGCTGTTGTTGTTGTATTGGTGATTCTTATCACCGTTTTCCTCCCACTTTCTTTTGACTTGCTTCACATTGGCCTCTTCAGCAGTCTGTTCTTTAATTCTTTCTTCAATCTGGTTCACTAGTTTGTAAGCCATTCTACATGCCTGTTGTATGGAGGCGGGCTCGTGTGAACTTATATCTTCTTGGATTCTTTCTGGTAATCCTTTCACAAACGCGTCGATCTTCTCTTCCTCATCTTCGAACGCTCCTGGACACAATAGGCACAATTCTGTGAATCGTCTTTCGTACGTATTAATATCAAATCCTTGGGTTCGTAACCCTCTAAGTTCTGTCTTGAGCTTATTGACCTCGATTCTGGGACGGTACTTCTCGTTCATCAAGTGCTTGAATGCTGACCACGGTAGTGCGTACGCATCATCTTGTCCCACTTGCTCTAGGTAGGTATTCCACCATGTTAACGCATAACCTGTGAAGGTATGCGTAGCGTACTTCACTTTGTCCTCTTCAGTACACTTACTTATGGCAAACACAGATTCGACCTTCTCGGTCCACCGTTTCAATCCGATCGGTCCTTCGGTTCCATCAAATTCGAAAGGTTTGCAGGCAGTGAATTCTTTGTAGGTGCATCCTACACGTTTTCCTGTACTGCTAGATCCAAGGTTATTGTTGGTATGTAGCGCAGCCTGTACTGCGGCTATGTTTGAAGCTAGAAAATTACGGAATTCCTCTTCATTCATATTCACGGTGTGTCGAGTAGTCGGTGCCATTTCCTTCAAAATATTCAAATGGAACAAGTTAATCATACAGAATATTAAGAGTAGTTAATAGTATTTCGTCGCATAATATGAACTCATTTATAAAAGATTTTTCTTCATATTAGCGTTTTTTAAGTTTAAATTCGGGTATTAGCTACCCGTTAAGTTCATACTTAGTAGCTAATATACAATTCAACTACTACAATTCTATATGAAAAACTGATTATAATAATATTTCGCGTTCAAACTTTTATACAATATTTTACAAACTTACAATACCGCTTATTTTACATAAAGCATGAAATATAGCACACAATAACTTTGATACAAGATAGTTGTGAAGATAATTCTAGCTAGTACACAAGTCGTTCAGCAAAGTCAATAAAGACACGTAATTCATACGTCCAGAAACAAGTCATGCATTCTGGTTTTACTAGGACTACTTCCCATCCTTGGTCTTGTGGAACATAACCGTTATGGCCGTTGATAAGACAGCGTGTTGTAATGTCGTCAAAGGGACGAGGGTTACGTAATGACCAACAGTCTAGTAATAACCTAAAAACCTCATTTCTTACCCCAATTACCGACTCCGTCACTTGTGGGAATGTTTTGTTTAATAGCTGTAGCCCGATGTTCTTTTTCTCACTTTGGTGAGAAGCGAACATTACTAACCCGTAAGCATAGCATGCTTCTTTATGTTGCATGTTAGCCGCTTTTTCTAAATCATAAAGTCCTATATTCGGATACATTGAGTCAAAATAATTTCTTAACCCGTTGCGTAAAATAGCATTTGGGTTCCCCGCAAAATATGCGTCAAAGTAAACACATCGTAACTTATGGGTTTCCCAATGTGATATCCCCCATCTTTCAAACGAAAGTCTCTTATAAACCAAGACATTCTTGGAACGTTCTTCGAATGTCTTACAAACTGATCTCGCCTTAAATAGTTGTGCTGAGGAATTCTGATCGACTCTAGACAGGATTTCATCAATCATGTCTCCGGCTAGGTCTCTTAAAATATTGGGTTGTCTATCCATTTTGTGTTTTTAAACTGTAAAATAGACAAGAGTTAGATTCATAAAAAAATACTTATTAATACAAGCAATTTTTACATATAACATAAAGCATAAGCACACTATATTACATATATTACACCACACGAATACAACTATCTTATTCCGACTCGCTCGTTTCTTCTTCTTCGGTTTTGGTTCGTTTTGCCAAGTTTCTAGGGATATATGATGTTCCCCTAATACTAGCTGTCGTTTTCCATAACGGTTTAGAAAAACCTGGTGGTTTAGAGGTTCCCGGGTCATTGTTACAACTTAATGACTTCGGGGGTTGACGATACATATAAAGTTCATCGAGGTTGGAATTAGATTTCTCTATTTTTATGCCCCTTCCCTTATTATTTTCTTTTGCTTTTTTAAATTCAGTTGGGGTAATTTCTATAACATCATCGGAATTCTCGTCGGAATCCGATTCATCGGAGAATTGGTAATCCTCCCAATATTTTGCTTCCTTGGCGGAAACACCGTTGACCATAATTAACCTTGGTCGGTTGGTTGAGGATTTTCTTTTACTTAACCGTTTTATTATTTCCCCCACCGGTTCTATTTCTTCTTCCGGTTCCTCCTCCTCCGGTTCCGATTCTTCTTCCGGTTCCTCTTCGGGAACTTGTGAATCAGTCCACGAATCATTCCAAATTACATTTGACTCTTCATTACTATTAGGTGAGTCAATGGGACTTGTTCTAGAGGTAGACATCTATCACATAATATCAAACGCGTTAAGAGATTAATATATCACATAATATTCACATGTTTAAAATATATAGTTTCCAACAAAATTTGTTAAGCAATCATTTTTCAAGTAAACACGGTCGAAGTCCAGACTCACTAATTGAAACACCCTGCTTTTTTTTTTTTTTTTTTAAATCACAGCGGAAGTCTTAATTCACATAAATACCCTTAGTTAATTACGAACATGATTATCACAAATCATTAGCTAGTTACTTATTACAAACAACCGGTGTTACGTTAAACAACTAGTTACATATTTATAAAAGTTAAGACATCAGAGTTCGTCTTGTCAAACATATCGTCAACCCAACTCCCGTCCCTACCAGCACTAAGATCGAAAACCTGCAAGGGAGGAGGTGAGGGGGGTTAGCACGAGGCTAAGTGAATGGAATCATCTAACAGATCTAGCATATAGTACCAACTTGTACAACTACAGCAACTACAACAATCCATAACAGGCAACTGACAACTAATAACTAGCAACTATCAACTGGCAACAATCAACTAGCAACTATGCTCCAACTAGAGACTCGGCGGCTTGTACGAGCACACGACCACTAGCTGATCAGTCTAGCGTCTACCGAAAGTCCTTACTACTGAATCTCCAGTATAGTAAATTCACACGCAGGTGATGCGTCATTCAGTACTATACTCAATAAACAGTAGCCAACTGGACCCAACCACAACAAGGTTGACCTCTCTGAGCTGAACCTAACAACAATAGGTTCCAACAGGCAACTACAACTTGTGCACACAACTGTTAAGCAACTATCACTACGAACAACTGTTCCTACGACTAGCATGGCAACTCTACGATGATCATTATTACAACATATCTACTAAGCATAGCAACTATAACAGTATAACATAGTAGCACAACTTGCTACTCTATACTACATCCGGAGATAATCCCACTCACCGATTACCAGCAAATGAGAAGGTGTTCAGCTATCTAATCACTGAACCTTCTCTGTCTCCTTTTCTCCTGAGAAATACATATACACGAGTTAGTTTATGTCCATAAACACTAAATAACACAAATATAGAAATTTTGTCAGAAAATCTGTCCGCTAAAATTTTTCTCCTTAACACTTATGCACTTTTGAAATTTACATCAAAATCTCAAAATACAAACGGACAGCATAACGGCTAGAAATCAACACTTAGTAAAAATTTCACTGTCTAAGACCATCGGTCGATCGTCAGAGACTATCGGCCGATCGTCACTACTCCATCGGCCAGTGGACTACACCATCGGTCGATCGTTAAATTTTCAACCGTTCGTCGAAGGGCTTCCACCATCGGTCTATCGTCAAGTCCGTCGACCGATCGTCTCACTCCATCGGCCGATCGTCAGAGACCATCGACCGAGGGTAGTTCATCTGCAGAAGCTGAAGCCAAAGTGACGGGTTTCACCCAAATTCATCCAATTCTTGCTCTAGAGCTCGATTTTTACCTCAAAACTGATCAAATCTAAGACACTATACATCAAGAAACATAAACCCACAAGATTTGGACTCAACCAACATCAAATTCAACTCTTTTGACCCAAATTACCCACTTTGTAAAAACTATCACAAAACCCAATTTTCTTGAAGATTAAATCATGAAAACTTGTGATTCTTACCTTGATAGAATCAGTAGATCATAAGGAACACGAAAATGTATATGATTTGAGCTCAAGAACAAAGATTAGAAATTAGGGTTTGGTAGGATGGAGAGGTGAGTGAACGGGTGGGTTTGGGGAATTTTCTAGAAAATGGAAGAATAACCCTCCCACCAAACACTTATGAGTCTTAAAACTCATACATCACAACACACGGGTATTTATCAGTTATCTGATATCTTTCGTACATCATTTGGCAACCCAAACGAAGTCCAAATTCAACAAACGAACCTGTTCTGTGACCCTTGTCACAAACTGGTCTCAACTAAATAACCAAATAATTATAAACATATAATTATTAAAATCACTAATTACACCATACCCTAAGGGTACAATGGTCATTTCATCTAGGCCCAAAACGCGGGTGTTACACTAATGCATCCTAACAAACTCGATAAGACACACTAATGCAAAATTCTGGTTCTCTAAGACCAACGCTCGGATACCAACTGAAATGTCCCGTTCTTATTGATTAAAAACGTTCCATATTAATTGATTTCGTTGCGAGGTTTTGACCTCTATATGAGACATTTTTCAAAGACTTCATTCATTTTAAAACAAACCATAACCTTTATTTCATCAATAAAGGTTTAAAAAGCTTTACGTAGATTATCAAATAATGATAATCTAAAATATCATGTTTACACACGACCATTACATAATGGTTTAAAATACAAATATGTTACAACAAAATAAGTTTCTTGAATACAGTTTTTACACAATATCATACAAGCATGGACTCCAAATCTCGTCCTTATTTAAGTATGCGACAGCGGAAGCTCTTAATAATCACCTGAGAATAAACATGCTTAAAACGTCAACAAAAATGTTGGTGAGTTATAGGTTTAACCTGTATATATCAAATCATAATAATAGACCACAAGATTTCCTATTTCAATACACATCCCATACATAGAGATAAAAAACATTCATATGTTGAACACCTGGTAACCGACATTAACAAGATGCATATGTAAGAATATCCCCATCATTCCGGGACACCCTTCGGATATGATATAAATTTCGAAGTACTAAAGCATCCGGTACTTTGGATGGGGTTTGTTAGGACCAATAGATCTATCTTTAGGATTCGCATCAATTAGGGTGTCTGTTCCCTAATTCTTAGATTACCAGACTTAATAAAAAGGGGCATATTCGATTTTGATAATTCAACCATAGAATGTAGTTTCACGTACTTGTGTCTATTTTGTAAATCATTTATAAAACCTGCATGTATTCTCATCCCAAAAATATTAGATTTTAAAAGTGGGACTATAACTCACTTTCACAGATATTTACTTCGTTGGGAAGTAAGACTTGGCCACTGGTTGATTCACGAACCTATAACAATATATACATATATATCAAAGTATGTTCAAAATATATTTACAACACTTTTAATATATTTTGATGTTTTAAGTTTATTAAGTCAGCTGTCCTCGTTAGTAACCTACAACTAGTTGTCCACAGTTAGATGTACAGAAATAAATCGATAAATATTATCTTAAATCAATCCACGACCCAGTCTATACGTATCTCAGTTTTGATCACAACTCAAACTATATATATTTTGGAATCAACCTCAACCCTGTATAGCTAACTCCATCATTCACATATAGAGTGTCTATGGTTGTTCCGAAATATATATAGATGTGTCGACATGATAGGTCGAAACATTGTATACGTGTCTATGGTATCTCAAGATTACATAATATACAATACAAGTTGATTAAGTTATGGTTGGAATAGATTTGTTACCAATTTTCACGTAGCTAAAATGAGAAAAATTATCCAATCTTGTTTTACCCATAACTTCTTCATTTTAAATCCGTTTTGAGTGAATCAAATTGCTATGGTTTCATATTGAACTCTATTTTATGAATCTAAACAGTAAAAGTATAGGTTTATAGTCAGAAAAATAAGTTACAAGTCGTTTTTGTAAAGGTAGTCATTTCAGTCGAAAGAACGACGTCTAGATGACCATTTTACAAAACATACTTCCACTTTGAGTTTAACCATAATTTTTGGATATAGTTTCATGTTCATAATAAAAATCATTTTCTCAGAATAACAACTTTTAAATCAAAGTTTATCATAGTTTTTAATTAACTAACCCAAAACAGCCCGCGGTGTTACTACGACGGCGTAAATCCGGTTTTACGGTGTTTTTCGTGTTTCCAGGTTTTAAATCATTAAGTCAGCATATCATATAGATATAGAACATGTGTTTAGTTGATTTTTAAAGTCAAGTTAGAAGGATTAACTTTTGTTTGCGAACAAGTTTAGAATTAACTAAACTATGTTCTAGTGATTACAAGTTTAAACCTTTGAATAAGATAGCTTTATATGTATGAATCGAATGATGTTATGAACATCATTACTACCTTAAGTTCCTTGGATAAACCTACTGGAAAATAGAAAAAATGGATCTAGCTTCAACGGATCCTTGGATGGCTCGAAGTTCTTGAAGCAGAATCATGACACGAAAACAAGTTCAAGTAAGATCATCACTTGAAATAAGATTGTTATAGTTATAGAAATTGAACCAAAGTTTAAATATGATTATTACCTTGTATTAGAATGATAACCTACTGTAAGAAACAAAGATTTCTTGAGGTTGGATGATCACCTTACAAGATTGGAAGTGAGCTAGCAAACTAGAAAGTATTCATGATTTTATGTAACTAGAACTTGTAGAATTTATGAAGAACACTTAGAACTTGAAGATAGAACTTGAGAGAGATCAATTAGATGAAGAAAATTGAAGAATTAAAGTGTTTGTAGGTGTTTTTGGTCGTTGGTGTATGGATTAGATATAAAGGATATGTAATTTTGTTTTCATGTAAATAAGTCATGAATGATTACTCATATTTTTGTAATTTTATGAGATATTTCATGCTAGTTGCCAAATGATGGTTCCCACATGTATTAGGTGACTCACATGGGCTGCTAAGAGCTGATCATTGGAGTGTATATACCAATAGTACATACATCTAAAAGCTGTGTATTGTACGAGTACGAATACGGGTGCATACGAGTAGAATTGTTGATGAAACTGAACGAGGATGTAATTGTAAGCATTTTTGTTAAGTAGAAGTATTTTGATAAGTGTCTTGAAGTCTTTCAAAAGTGTATGAATGCATATTAAAACACTACATGTATATACATTTTAACTGAGTCGTTAAGTCATCGTTAGTCGTTACATGTAAGTGTTGTTTTGAAACCTTTAGGTTAACGATCTTGTTAAATGTTGTTAACCCAATGTTTATAATATCAAATGAGATTTTAAATTATTATATTATCATGATATTATCATGTATGAATATCTCTTAATATGATATATATACATTAAATGTCTTTACAACGATAATCGTTACATATATGTCTCGTTTAAAAATCATTAAGTTAGTAGTCTTGTTTTTACATATGTAGTTCATTGTTAATATACTTAATGATATGTTTACTTATCATAGTATCATGTTAACTATATATATATCCATATATATGTCATCATATAGTTTTTACAAGTTTTAACGTTCGTGAATCACCGGTCAACTTGGGTGGTCTATTGTCTATATGAAACATATTTCAATTAATCAAGTCTTAACAAGTTTGATTGCTTAACATGTTGGAAACATTTAATCATGTAAATATCAATCTCAATTAATATATATAAACATGGATAAGTTCGGGTCACTACAATAGCTAGGAAACCCCAGCTAAATATAAATAACAAAACCATTACTCTCTTTTCATAGCTAATTTTGACGTGTTGCGACATAACGACACCGCACAAATAAAACCGTCCATTTTGGCCATAGCAGTTGTGTTTATGTTTGTAGTAATGCGGAATGTAAAGTAAAGAACATAAACACAAGGATTTATAATGGTTCGGGTGGATCTTAACTAATCCACCTTAATCCACTCCCCGATTCACTAATGGGGAGTTTTGCTTTACTAAGCACCTTTCTCCAAATCCGGTAGAGATACGATTTACAAGTCTTGTATTTCTCCTTAGACGACAAACCAAATCCTTCTATCCCTTTGAAAGATTACCTCTAACTTAGATCAAGTTATCTTCATCTTTGACAACTACTAATCCCCAATGGAATTAATCAACTCCCTAGTTCCCTTTAAGGAAGATGATAGCTAAGCTAGCATATGCTTATAGTTACAAAGTACAAGACTCACCCTTTCTAGTGATGACAGTCCTAAGAAAATTCTAAGGATTAATACAACACTATGTAAACTCACAACTAAGTTTACAACCATTCTATAATCTATGAGATTATAGAACTTCTCTTACTAATCACAAACACACACTACAACAAAAATGACCTTACGGGACCGCTAAAAGGGTCCTAATATGTGCCAGTTTGGGACTCTTTTCCTCATAGGACTCTATTCTGAATGGTTACTAGATAAGGCGTCACTAAAGGTAATAGATTCCCAAAAAAAATGACCTATAAGGACCCCCAAAAAGGTCCTATGATGTGACGATCTACGTTAGTAATAGGGTCTTAAAAACATTTTGGGACCCTTTATTAAAGGTCCTAAAAACATTTTAGGACCCTTTATTAAAGGTCCAAAAACTAATTGGGACACATTATTACGATGGACAATGGTCCTTGAAAACATATTGGGACCCTTTATTACGAAGGAAAATGGTCCTTAAAAAATATTTGGGAACCTTTATTACGACCGATAAGGGTCCTAATATTGATATCCTGTAATGTCCATGATATTAATAGGAAACGATAAACTAATGTGACTAATTTAAGACTTCTAAAAAGGGTCCTAACAATATATTTTGTAATTTTTATGTCATAACCATGATATTAAGAAGCAACGATATACTAATTAGTACCCTCAAAAAGGGTCCTATAAAATGTTGTATGTAATGGCAACGATATACTAATTCGTACACCCAAAAAGGGTCTCAAAACTATACTCTATTATTTGCTTATCATCACAATGATCCCAATGGGATATTTATATTTATATTTATATTTATATTTATATTTATATTTATATTTATATTTATATTTATATATATTTATTATATTTATTATATTTATATATTCATATATTTATATATTTATATATTTATTATATTTATATAAAGCTTTGTTTAACGAATATGGACATGCAATTAATAATTTTCATTAATAAAATAAAAATGAAATACATAATATTGTTGTAAACTGAACAAAGGATATATAAGTGACACACTTAAAAAAACATCCAACTGAAAAGTAATCGAACACTTTTTTTTTTAAAAGAGCAGCAACATCATCAAGCATAAGTCCCCTCTAATCATGCGATCTTAATCCAGTGTCACAACCTACAAACAAATAATTAATGTATAAGCATAAGGTTCCAAAGTTATCAAAACGAATTACATCAACAATTTAATAGCATACACCGAGTAAAGAAGTTAGCCACGCAATAGCCACACCGGTAGCCTATGTCATTTTAGTAATAAGTTCAAATGGTCTTATCACTGTTTCATCACTTTTTATTGTGACTTGAACATTTACTTCACCCCAGCCTGGACCAATCTTTATTCCTCCAACCACTTTCAGTGGGTCTAATGTGACACCGCTAAATTTTTTTTAAACGTTACGGAAGCATTATATAAATTAAACCACTGTAACTTACAATCAGTATTAATTCAGTTCAACTGGTGCCACGTGTCATTATAGCAAAATACATATTTAACCGAAAAAGACGTATCCAACATTACATTTACAAAAGGACACGGTTCAAACAAAATATAACAACATTAGAGTTAAGTCTAGTCAAGCATAACATCTTTATGCCCGTCTTCTCCCAAAAGCAATGTCTACAAAAGCTAACAACCTGCAGGGATGAGATGGAAGGGAATTAGCATAAAGTTAAGTGAGTACAACTAACTACAGGAAATAGCATATAGAAGTTGTCATACTAATCATGTCACATAGTCCAACACAAAAACATCACCCAATATCAGTCAACAGAGACTCCGACGGTCCGGCCGAACCATTAACCACCAGTTGATCGAACTGAGGTTTACCGGAAGTTCCTCTTACATACTGTGCTGCATAAATCATCCACACGCGATGAACGCGTCATTCAAACATATACCACATAGATGCTCATTAGGCTACCACATGAGGAATCTAACCCGCAGGATGATCTCTCCTATCAAATTAGGCTACCACAAGATAGGGACACACTGGGCTCCATCAACAAGCATCAAATAACATAGAGTCATCATAGTCATAATTAACAGTAGTAGCAAGTTAATTCTAACAAGCATGGCAATCTTAGAATAACAAGCTACTATATACTATCAATCTCTAGTTAGTCCCACTCACCAATTACCAGCAAATGAGAATATGTTCAGCTGTTTAATCACTGAACCTTCTCTTTCTCCTTTTTTCCTGAGAAAGACATACACACAAGTTATTTATAACATCATAGTCATCAGTATACAAACGGGAAACATAACGGCTAAAAATCAACACTGAGTAAAATTTTTCCACTACCAAATACACTCGGTCGACTGCTGAAGACAGTCGGCCGACTGTCTACACTCACTCGGTCGTGTGTCTAATCACTCGGTCGATGGTCTCTTGCAGACTCACTCGATCGTGGGTCAACACACTCGGCCGTGAGTCAACATACTCGGTCGATGGTCGAGCGGTCGGTCGAGTGTCAGGAGACACTCGGCCGACTGTGTTTACTTGTAGGTAGTGATGAACTTAGCTACGGGTTTAACCCAAAATCAACCAATTCTTACTCTAGAGCTCGATTATGACCTCAATACCAACCAAATCAAAGACACCAAATATGTAGAAACATAAACCCACGAGATTTTGATTCAAACAACACCAAATCTAACCATTTTGACCTAAATTACACACTCTGTAAAAACATAACATAAAAACTCAATTTTCTTAAAGTTTAAAGCATGAAACGTTTTTATTCTCACCTTGATAGAAATAGTAAATCACTAAGAACACAATGATATGAAAGATTCGAGCTCAAGAAAAAGGATTTGACATCTAGGGTTTGTTAGGTGAAGATGGTAAAGAACGAGGTATGTGTGTGTTTCTGGAAAATGCAAGAGAGAGACAAGCACAAGTCAGTTAATTGAGTTTAATTCTCACATTGTGCAACACACGGGTATTTATCAGTTTATCTGATATCTTTCGTATGCCATATGGTGACTCAAACGAAGTCCAAATTAAATAAACAAACATATTGTGTGACCCTTGTAGTGACCCGAACTTTTCCATGTTTATATATATTAATTGAGATTGATATTTACATGATTAAATGTTTCCAACATGTTAAGCAATCAAACTTGTTAAGACTTGATTAATTGAAATATGTTTCATATAGACAATTGACCACCCAAGTTGACCGGCGATTCACGAACGTTAAAACTTGTAAAAACGACATGACGATATATATATGGATATACATATGGTTAACATGAGATTATGATAAGTAAGTATCTCCATAAGTATATTAACAATGAGTTATATACATATAAACAAGACTACTAACTTAAGAATTTCGAAACGAGACATATATGTAATGATTATCGTTGTAACGACATTTAAATGTATATATATCATATTAAGATATATTAATATATCATAATATCATGATAATATAATAATTTAACATCTCATTAGATATAATAAACAATGGGTTAACAACATTAATTGAGATCGTTAACTTAGAGGTTTCAAAACAACACTTACATGTAACGACTAACGATGACTTAACGACTCAGTTAAAATGTATATACATGTAGTGTATTTAGATGTATTAAAATACTTTTGGAAGACTTCAAGACATATATCTAAACACTCATACTTAACGAAAATGGTTACAGTTACTTTCCCATTCTTTTCTTTCATCAAGAATTCTAGTCGTATTCTTACCCGTATTATACACAGCTTCAAAACGTACTTACTATGGGTATATACCAATAGGAACTAGCATGGGATTCCACTCTTGATTATGTCATGTATGACTAATCAATTTTAACTTCTACCATGAGCTAGTCAACTAACTAGAACTCCTTTTAACCCCACTCACCACTCACCAATTACCACTCATCATTCACTCCATTTCATTTCCAATTCTCTTTCTAATTCTCTCTCAATACACACACACTATTATGAACGTATTTTTCCAGTAGTTAATCATCATCTTCATCAAAAATCACTTCAAGAATCAAGCTATAATCATCATAGGAAGAACACTTCAAAAATCCCTTCAAGTTTACTAATTTACTTCCAAGCTTTCTAATCCATTCCAAGTAATCATCTAAGATCAAGAAACCTTTGTTATATACAGTAGGTTATCTTTCTTATTCAAGGTAATATTCATATTCAAACTTTGATTCAATTTCTATAACTATAAACTATCTTAATTCGAGTAAAAATCTTACTTGAACTTGTTTTTGTGTCATGATCCTACTTCAAGAACTTTCAAGCCATCCAAGATCCTTTAAAGCTAGATCATTTCTTGTCACTTCCAGTAGGTTTACCTACTAAACTTGAGGTAGTAATGATGTTCATAACATCATTCGATTCATATATATAAAACTATCTTATTCGAAGGTTTAAACTCGTAATCACTAGAACATAGTTTAGTTAATTATAAACTTGTTCGCAAACAAAAGTTAATCCTTCTAACTTGACTTTTAAAATTAACTAAACACATGTTCTATATCTATATGATATGCTAACTTAATGATTTAAAACCTGGAAACACGAAAAACACCGTAAAACCGGATTTACGCCGTCGTAGTAATACCGCGGGCTGTTTTGGGTTAATTAATTAAAAACTATGATAAACTTTGATTTAAAAGTTGTTATTCTGAGAAAATGATTTTTATTATGAACATGAAACTATATCCAAAAATTATGGTTAAACTCAAGGTGGAAGTATATTTTCTAAAATGGTCATCTAGACGTCGTTCTTTCGACTGAAATGACAACCTTTACAAAAACGACTTGTAACTTATTTTTCCGACTATAAACCTATACTTTTACTGTTTAGATTCATAAAATAGAGTTCAATATGAAACCATAGCAATTTGATTCACTCAAAACGGATTTAAAATGAAGAAGTTATGGGTAAAACAAGATTGGATAATTTTTCTCATTTTAGCTACGTGAAAATTGGTAACAAATCTATTCCAACCATAACTTAATCAACTTGTATTGTATATTATGTAATCTTGAGATACCATAGACACGTATACAATGTTTCGACCTATCATGTCGACACATCTATATATATTTCGGAACAACTATAGACACTCTATATGTGAATGTTGGAGTTAGCTATACAGGGTTGAGGTTGATTCCAAAATATATATAGTTTGAGTTGTGATCAATACTGAGATACGTATACACTGGGTCGTGGATTGATTCAAGATAATATTTATCGATTTATTTCTGTACATCTAACTGTGGACAACAAGTTGTAGGTTACTAACGAGGACAACTGACTTAATAAACTTAAAACATCAAAATATATTAAAAGTGTTGTAAATATATTTTGAACATACTTTAATATATATGTATATATTGTTATAGGTTCGTGAATCAACAGTGGCCAAGTCTTACTTCTCGACGAAGTAAAAATCTGTGAAAGTGAGTTATAGTCCCACTTTTAAAATCTAATATTTTTGGGATGAGAATACATGCAGGTTTTATAAATGATTTACAAAATGGACACAAGTACGTGAAACTACATTCTATGGTTGAATTATCGAAATCGAATATGCCCCTTTTTATTAAGTCTGGTAATCTAAGAATCAGGGAACAGACACCCTAATTGACGCGAATCCTAAAGATAGATCTATTGGGCCTAACAAACCCCATCCAAAGTACCAGAAGCTTTAGTACTTCGAAATTTATATCATATCCGAAGGGTGTCCCGGAATGATGGGGATATTCTTATATATGCATCTTGTTAATGTCGGTTACCAGGTGTTTACCATATGAATGATTTTTATCTCTATGTATGGGATGTGTATTGAAATATGAAATCTTGTGGTCTATTATTACGATTTGATATATATAGGTTAAACCTATAACTCACCAACATTTTTGTTGACGATTAAAGCATGTTTATTCTCAGGTGAATACTAAGAGCTTCCGCTGTTGCATACTAAAATAAGGACAAGATTTGGAGTCCATGTTTGTATGATATTGTGTAAAAACTGCATTCAAGAAACTGATTTCGATGTAACATATTTGTATTGTAAACCATTATGTAATGGTCGTGTGTAAACAGGATATTTTAGATTATCATTATTTGATAATCTACGTAAAGCTTTTTAAACCTTTATTTATGAAATAAAGGTTATGGTTTGTTTTAAAAATGAATGCAGTCTTTGAAAAACGTCTCATATAGAGGTCAAAACCTCGCAACGAAATCAATTAATATGGAACGTTTTTAATCAATAAGAACGGGACATTTCAGTTGGTATCCGAGCGTTGGTCTTAGAGAACCAGAATTTTGCATTAGTGTGTCTTATCGAGTTTGTTAGGATGCATTAGTGAGTCTGGACTTCGACCGTGTTTACTTGAAAAATGATTGCTTAACAAATTTTGTTGGAAACTATATATTTTTAACATGTGAATATTATGTGATATATTAATCTCTTAACGCGTTTGATATTATGTGATAGATGTCTACCTCTAGAACAAGTCCCATTGACTCACCTAATAAAAATGAAGAGTCAAATGTAAATTGGAATGATTCGTGGACTGATTCACAAGTTCACGAAGAGGAACCAGAAGAAGAGTCGGAACCGGAAGAAGAATCGGAACCGGAAGAAGAATCGGAACCGGATGAAGAAATAGAACCCTTTTGCTTGACTCACTCGGACCTGCTTCGTCATCGATTTTCCTCTTTTTCTAAGATGGTGCTTTCGAGATTCCTAGCCTCTTAATGGGATCTAGAGTGGGTGGATGAGAAATAGGATGAGTAATTTCAAGGTGATCGAACAGTTTATTAAGATGCATTCCATAAGGGAGTGCTCGAGTGGTTTCAGTGAGGAGATTATTCATTCTCGAGGCCATGAGAGATGCAATGTTGACGGGTTTCTTATTTTCTAGACATCATAGTAATGCAAGCTGAGTAGCATGAATGTTGGCATGGTTTCCAACTTTACAATAGATGACAAAATTTATCACATTACTCCACAGCTCGTACTTAGAAAGAAGATGTCTTCCTAACACACCCTTTATAAGAATCTCTTGACGTGGTGCTTCAGGCTTACATAGTGCATTAATCACTTCATCTAAATCCAATAGAAAGTTTGGAAGATTGATTATATCGTGATATCGACTATAGAATTCATAACCCACGGATGAAACTTTCATTATTTCAGCGAAATCCTTGAGGGAGAGGGAGTAGTGTTTGTTAAGGAGAACAAAGGAGATTTCCCCATTTTCAAAGGTGAAGTTGCCGTAGAATTCCCGGATAAGAGTTAGATAGATTGGCCCATCAATAGTGATAAATGCCTTCCACATGAGTGCGGTAAAGGCAACCATAAGATCAGGCAACTGAGTATAAGCAACCCTTCTTCGTTCTGCAATCTTCCTATTGCTAAGGAATTGTATGTTGTAGTTGATTTTGGAATTAAGAGTTTTTGGAGAATTATATGCTTTCTTTCCTCTTGATTCCGCATCCTTGGTCCTTGCCATTTCCTGTACAATAACACTTTAACTTAATTCAAAGTGAATGTACGAATGACTCAATTGTGTAATCAATGTTTTGCAAACTTAGTTAACACAAGCACAAGTGTATTTTAATGTTAACTTCCTTCACATCCTCACCCTCTTTTGATAAAATTGTGTTTGCAAATGTATGAATGCATATTTTCACAACATTCATACATGACGATGATTTGCAAACTTGGTTATCATCAATACCTAGTGTTTTGATGTTCACATTCTTCACATTCTCACCCTTTTTTGGTGACAATGCATTTGCACTTTAGATTATTAGTGATTTTCATAATGTTCACATGGGTTCTTGTTTTGCAAGTTTGATTTTCATCAACACACAAGTGTTTTGATGTTACCAATTTCTACATTATTACTCTTCATCAATGACAATGTGCTTGAACCATGTGAACAATGAACTTATGAAAACCCAATATAGTTGTATGATGAACCCTAGAATTCATAACTTGAATTGATGCAGTGTTAATCATGATTTCAAAGGTTTTAGAAGCTTTTCATGAACCCATTTTATTATTAGCATCAATTTGAGTAGAATTTTCTAATCAGGATTTCTTCAAACAATGTTTGAAGATTTCATCATACCAACACAATTAAACGAACGGAATTCATAGATTAATTTTACCGAGAGTGAAGATTAAGGATGAGTGTGAGCAAATTCTTCCGCGTGCGGTTTAAGGTCATGAGCCATGGAAGAGAGAGAGAGTGAAAATAGATTTTGAATAGAATGAGAAATGAGGGCTAGAAGAAAGAATAAAAGGTCGTCATGACCCGTGCTGTCAAACTGCGGTCGACCGTAGGGTAGGCCGTGGAGAGGGAAGCTTCTGCTGTTGAGCCTGCGGTCCACTGTGGTTCAACCGTGCAGCTTAGGATAGTGAACTTTGTTTGTTTTTTCAAGTCGAGCGCGGTTTGGCGATTTTGTCGTTCTATAGAATACTTGAGGACAAGTTTTCTTTGCTTAACATTGTATGATCACATCTAACCGATGTTTCATCATCAATGACACATATATAGGCACGTTATATATATATATATATATATATATATATATATATATATATATATATATATATATATATATATATATATATATATATATATATATATATATATATATATATATATATATATATATATATATATATATATATATAGTTACACATATATTATACACATAAGGCACATTGTCCTACAACTAGCAAGCAATCTTTTCAAATACGCGTTCATTCCTAAGCTAAGCAAAATATTATTGAGTAATCCTTATAATCACTTTGAGGATGTGGAATTTGAAATAGTGACACATTGACTTAAAACACATTATGTTTTAAATGCACAATCTTGTTTCCTTATTGTTTGATCATTGATTCTCATGGATCCTAAGATTACCCAACCGTTGACTTATCCCTCCCATTGAATTGCTAGATTTGTTTATCCTTCCTAGATTTTCAACTTTACTAATGATTGACCTTGGACTTAGAATACTTTGTTTGTGTCTACTAGAGTTGTGACTAGATTTCAAAACAATTTTATCTTTAAAACAATTTTTGTCATTTAAAGACCTTTTTAAATAATTATTTTCATCATTTAAAACTTTGTTCAGTTGATTAACCTTTTGTAATTCTTTTTCCAAATATTTTACTTTGTCACAACTTCTAGTATACACAAATTTTACCGCTTTGTACTCATCTAGCAATTCTTCATAATTAGAAAGATATAATACATGTACCGCATTGCTTTGAATGCTTGAGTTCTCGCATTCTTCTTCTTGGAAGCAAGATTCAACCTTATCTTCACTACGAGCATCTTGGCTTGGAGAGTATCTTGAACCAATGAGACAAAAGTCTTCATCTTCATCTCCATCTTAATCATCTAACCAATTCCCACCAATACATTCACGTCTTGTAAACTCTTCCTTGATCTCCTTCTTCTTTAAACAACTTAAGACTTCTTTAATTTGAGGACATAGTGTATCCCAACATTCCTTTGCACTTTCACATGAAAGCATTTTAACCCTTTCTTCACTTGAAAGAACTCTATGAAGTAGTGATATAGCATCAAATTGCTTTAGCACTTTGTTTACTACTTCATCATTTTGGAATGTTGAGTTCACCATGCTTAAAAATTCTTATGGAACAAGGTTTCCTCCCTTGATGATCCTCCACATGTCATAATCCTTTGATTTGACATATATTTCAAATCTTATCTTCCACAAACAGACATCCTCTCTATCTAAGATCAGTTCTTCATTAGCCAATCTTTCAAGATATGTCATTGTTTTGAGTTGATCCCAAGAACGTTTGACTCGGGTTTTTGCACAAAATGGTTTTGGACTCAATCAAAAACGTTTATAGAGCAAATTTTCAAGCAACCTCTTTGATACCATTTGTAAGTAACTAGAGGAGGGGTGAATAGTTATTTAATACGATATCTAATACTTTTTCGATGATCAACAAGATATGAAAAATCCTTGATCACTTTAATCAACTCAAACTAATGTGTGTCGTGTTTATGTTTGTAGTAATGCGGAATGCAAAGTAAAGAACATAAACACAAGAATTTATAGTGGTTCAGGTGGATGTTAACTAATCCACCTTAATCTACTCCCTGATTCACTAATCGGGAGTTTTGCTTCACTAAGCACCTTTCTCCAAATCCGGTGGAGATCCGATTTACAAGCCTTGTACTTCTCCTTAGACAACAAACCTAATCCTTCTATCCCTTTGAAAGATTACCTCTAACTTAGATCAACTTGTCTTCACCTTGGACAAGTATTAATCTAAAATGGAATTAATCAACTCCTTAGTTCCCTTTAAGGAAGATGATAACTAAGCTAGCATATGCTTCTAGTTAAAAAGTACAAGACTCACCATTATTAGTGATGACAATCCTAATACAATTTTAAGGATTAATACAACACTATGTAAACTCACAACTAAGTTTACAACCCATTCTATAATCAATGAGATAATAGAACATCTCTTGCTAATCACAAACACATGTATATGGGTTTTGTTCTTGTGATTCTATGATGTTTTTGAGTTGAAGCATGCAAGAGGTCTGGCCAAGTCTTCAAAGTTCTTCAAGTCTTGCTATTTATATGGAGAGAGATAAAATGTATCCGTTGCTACAGATGGGACCATAGTCGATCCACGCGGTCCAGTCTAAAACTTCTATCTGTTGTATAGTCGTTTGAATCAGTTTTTAACTTTAATCTTTGGACTCTTTACTTCATTTAGTACCTGCAAAAGATACTCAACATCTTATACAAGTACTATATGCATTAAGTGTTCATTTACCTTGGATGTATTGCCTTGATAGCGACTTGTCATGCTTAAAGTGGAAAGTCTACATTCTTAGATACAACTCATGATAATCATTTGAGGCAATCTCAGTTGTGTCATAACCTTTTGTTTGTAATTAACACATTTGCTAAGTTCCTATTGGTTGGTCAACATGTCATTGATGACAATAACCCACTTTAATCACAAAGCACATTAGTATTCAATTTTAAACTTTTTTGTAAATTAAGTGTGTTCATGATGTCTTAACAATTTAAGCAAGTAATATCAATTAAGCATGTTATAAGACATTAGGTTAATCATAAACCATTCTTAAACTTGATTTTAGACTTAAGCAAACCTATGTGTGTTAATGATTCTTCATCCTTTTAAGATTACTAGATTATGACATATAAAGCATTATCCAAGTAACATAAGCATATATTAAAGTAGTCCAAATACAAGATGATGGATTTCCAACTTGTAACACATAGCAAGATAAGGTTCATACATATACATATTAAGTAACTACTTAGCAAGTTAGCATTTAGCACATAGTCAAATAATACTCATGTATTAAAAGCAAGTAGTCAAGTAATATTCATGTAATGACTAGCATGAGATCACAAATTAATCTAGTATTAAACATATAATGATACCATAGCATTGAACCAAGGCTATGTAAATTTCACTTACAAAGTGGCATTTTCAAGATTAATGTATAAGTATACATTGATGTTCAACATATGTACATGGAAGGAGCAACTCTTGGTTGGGATTTGATGACCATCATAAGTATGTATAAATACATTTTAGATGTACATGTTTTCCTATAACACTTATGTTTTATCCCTTAATCAAGGCTTAATCGTCATTAAGGTGTCATTAGATGTGATTAACCAAGATTAGTGTTCTAGTGACCAAAACTCATTTGGGTATGAAGAAGGAAACTATTCTAAGCATGTTTAAACAACTTTCATAAATTATAGATGCCCCAAAATGGTCAAACTAAATTTGATCAAAAGTTCAGACAGAACCTTCTGTACGGTTAACCGTGGAGTCGACCGTGCACTCATTGTTTCATAAACCAGGGTGCAGGGTTCCACAGTCTGACCTGCGATCGACCGTGGACCGAACCATGTAACCAAACTTTCATTTTAAGCTTTGTTTGGTTCTGGTCTTTTGCTAGAGTAAGTGTGGATTAGTGAACGTGTGCTTTTATGTCAAGATGTCTACCATCACCTCTAGCTTTGTGCATATGTCATCATCAAAATACTTATAGTTATGGGTTAAGATTAGTATTGTCACTAAGTATAAACCCACATTAACCCACATTATCCCCCAACACTCGCCACTGCGACCTGTCATTTCGTTTGCTGATAACAAATTATCTCAATATATGCATGCTCCTTCAAATGTGCATTGGCGGGCGTTAAAACATTTATTCCGTCATTTAAAAGGTACTCTCTATTATGGATTATTTTTCGTCGTGGGCAAACACTAGAGCTAAGTGTTTTTAGTGATTCGGACTTGGGTGGAATTCATAATCATGGTCGTTCTACTACGGGTTATGTTGTTTTTCTTGGTGGTAATATTATCTCTTTGAAATCCGATCGTCAGAAATCCGTTTCTCGCTCGTCCACTAAATCGGAATATAAAGTTGTTGCTAATGCTACTTCAAAGATTTTGTGGGTACGAAATCTTCTTGGTGAGTTGGGTATTGCTTGTACTATAGCTATTCCTTTGTTTTGTGATAATGTTGGCGCTACGTATCTTTGTGTGAATCATGTTTTTCATGGTTGTATGAAACATATTGCACTTAACTATCATTTTGTTCGGGAACAAATACAAAATGACACTCTATATGTTCAACATATTAGCAATAAATATCAACTTGCGGATACTCTCACCAAAGCTTTGTCTCGTTTACTGTATCAACATATTCGGTTCAAGATTGGAGTCTCTAACGGAACCTTCATCTTACGGGGCGTATTAACGTGTCTACACACTTAACACATAAAGCCTAAGCTAAAACGACTTAAGGCCTAAGTAATTAGGTTTTATTGTAGCCTACGTTTAAGGCTATTGTATTCTTGTTATACTTGTAATCCTTTCCTAATTTGGCGCTTGTAATCTCCTATATACGCTCATGTATATTATTCAATAAAATCTAAGTATTTTAAGCATATCTTCTTTACATCTTTTACTAAGGGTGGTAGAAAACTCATAGAACTCACTGATTAAGTTCAATCTGCACACAGATTGAGTCAATATGCACAAAGTTGAGTTCAGTCTATGAGTTCTCTAAGTTATATCCCATCATTGGTGCTCTCTGCATCATCACCAGATATATATTATCTAAGCCTACGAGTTCTCTCTACATCATCACTGATTAAGTATTATCCAAGCTTAAAAAATTAAAAATAAAAAATAAAAAATTAAGCCCCTGATGCTGATGTCATTAAAATAATTAATTATTTTTAATAAAAATATTAACATGTTAATTGTATAATATATGAAGCATTATGCTCAACCTTATGATAAAATACCTCATGACCATATGTACAATATTTGAAGCATTAAGTACAACTTTATGGTAAAACACTTCATTACCATATGTACAATATTTAAAAGATTATGTACAACCTTATGATAAAACACCCATATGACCATATGTACAAACTTTAAAACAAAATGTACAAACTTTTACAAAAAATTTCATGAACACATGTACAAAATTTAAAGTATATTGTACAAACTTCACATAATAATTGTATTTTAGTTTTATAAAAAAAATTAAAGATGCATTTGTTAGCCGTTACTCTTCAGTTTTTTGTTGAGGTCTATCCTGTAGATTACTAATAATTATTATTAAAGATATAAATACTCAATTTTAGAGCGAACTTTTTTATTATTATTATTATTATTATTATTATTATTATTATTATTATTATTATTATTATTATTATTATTATTATTATTCAAATATAGGTTCTCCTTACGGGATTAATTACGTTACATATGTATGCAAAGTACATGACTTAATATAATGTTTTAATGTAGCTTTTATGAAAAGGAAAATAATAATTGTGATGAAAATTGGTAGAAAGTGGTGGGAGAATAAATATAGTTCATTTATTCTAACCAAGTTAAGTATATCAATATATTTGTAGAAACGATGACAAGTTTCTTAGTCAGAATCTGTGGTTCCACGGGTCATTATACTAAATGACTTTAGCATTTACGTTCATTTAATACCTAAAACATATCATTAAACTCTTTCGCTTAAATAAACGCGTAGTTTCACGAGTCATTTCACTAGTATATATATAAAACACTATCTTATTTCACATGCTTGTCTTTTTGACAAGTAAGCAAAAATCACGTGTCATTACCATATTTTTTTCAAAAATTTTTTCCATATAAAAAATTAAGTTAAAAATATATCATTTGCCATATTTAAAGAATTTATTTAAAATAAAATATTGATCCATATAACAATTTGTTTAATGTTATTCAAAATATGATAGGAATATAAAAATTGGTGTGGATAGGAATGACAATGGATCGGATATGGATCGGGTGATGCCGTATTCATATCCATTTAAGTCTTTTCATCCATATTCGTACTCATATCCATTTAATTTCAAGTCATCCATTCATATCCATATCCAATGGATTAAGTAGGTTAATGGATATCCATTGGATATTCAAATAATATTATATTATTTCTTAATATGCAATGAAAATAAAACTGCAGTATAGCAAAAAATAAATATAGCATGACATAATTAAAATTTAACCCCAAAAAAGTGTAATCTTCATCGAAAATATAATACAATTTGTTGAATTTATGACGCCCCGTACAAAACCATCGTGTACGATTCGTCAACAATATGATCTTTACACGGTCAAACACTATATGCTGTTTGAAAACCAGTTTTGCATTCATAAAAAGATAGCGTTTAAAAAAGATAACATGCTTACTAGAAGCGTTAACATAAGTATGTGACCCAAAGGTCGTTACAAAGCCATTATTTGAAAATAACATAAGTTACGAATGCAAGATAAAAGTTTCATGGTTGAGACATCTCTAAGTAATGCAGCGGAAATCTAACACAGCAAGTCCATAACAGCAAGTCTATAACACCAAGACAGCAAGTCTAACAACGGAAGCAACAACGTCTAAGCACCTGAGAAATACACGCTTTAAAAGTCAACACGAATGTTGGTGAGCTATAGTTTGTTGGTTAACAGTAATGTAATGTAGACCACGAGTTATCGTATTCAAAATAGTATGAAAATATATGCTTATCTGTGGGCACCCGGTAACTAACTTAACGTATAGTAATACCCCCTAAAAGTACACTTGGCGAGTGCGTATGTCCTTGAAGTATCAAACACCCGTTAAATGCTAGCCGACTAGCTCGAGTGGGGATGTCAAACCCTATGGATCCATATCTAATATTTGTATTCACCGGTTTAAAACCAATGATTAAACGTTACCGTGCTAAGGGGAATCTTTATGCCGTTATATAACCCACACATATGTAAAGTTTAAGTACTCGTGTCAAGTAAGTAAAACATAAAAAGCGCACGTATTCTCAGTCCCAAAAATAGTATAAGTAAAAAGGGAAGCTATAACTCATAGTGAAAGTGCGGTAAAAGTCGATACGAGATAAGTAAGCAAGTCGGCCCGAACGGTCGTCAACCTAAGTCAAAGGTCACTTGGTCAGTATGTTGTCCCAAAAGGTTTAAAAGTGCATAAATTAAGTTTAAGTGTCATCATCAACATCATCATTATCATCATCATTCATCAACACTAAGGTAAGTTCAACAAGAATAGAGATCGAAACAAAAGGCTGACTTCGGACATCTTTTACGACCTCTATACAAATCGAAAAGATGCGTAGTCAGTGGCTATGGCTCCGTATGTGAGTCCTATAACAGCTGACCAATTTTCAGAACCTAACTCGTCTTCGTTTGACCATGGCGACGGTTTAAGTGCGAGTAGATCAGAAATTTCAGCACAACATTGCAAGGGCGTAGTGGCTTTCGGAAGGCTATAAATCCTAAACCGTATATAGGATTAAGTCAAGGCCTGAACGAAAAGTCATCTAATCGAAACGAACTATCTGAAAATCAATTTTTCAGAAGCCCGGGAGTCTGATCAGACCCCTAAAAACAGCAAACAAGTGCTCCGGTGAGATTCTTGGTGCTTGATGCTCTTCACGGTTCGCATCCTTGATGCTTGTAAGCTTCAAGTGTACAACTCTTTGATGTTTTAGCATCACTTTGACCAAGGTTCAACCATCAACACACAACTAAGAGTAAAATCTATCATTCTACAAGTTTTTGAACATCAAGATTGCCTCTTTATTGCATAAATCCAATAAAGCTTCAACCTTTGTCCATTTTACACAAGTTTATGCATCTCCATCATATGTGATGATGAAGACTTGGTCTTTATCATCACAACAAACACAAAAAGGTTCCAAGTAAGTGAGATCTACAATAATAACTTAGATCTCAAGTATTAAGAAAACCCTAAGCTAGAAAGCTTGGATCTTTACATGATTAATGAGACCATAAGCGCTAGAAAGCTAAGATCTTTAACAAAATAATGAAAGTAATGAGACCATAAGCTAGAAAGATAAGATCTTTAACATAATAATAAAACCCTAAGCTAAAAAGCTTGGATCTTTAGTGTTCTTGAAGATCTTGAAGCATAAAGCTTGGATCTTTAAGATACATGAAGATTACAAACACAAGTTTGAATCTTTATAATAAAATAACAAGATTAAAGCTAAAAAGATTTATATCTACAAAATAAGTGAAGATTCAAAGCTAGAAAGCTTGAATCTTTCATGTTCTTGAAGGATTCAAACCCAAGTTTGAATCTATAAGATATAACAAGATCAAAAGCTAAAAGCTAGATCCATAAAATGATGATGATGATGTTGTGTAGATGAAGGGAAGAAGAAGAAGAAAAAATTAAAAACTTACACTTTTTAGAGTGAGAAAGACTAGAGAGAAGATAAGAGAGTAAGTGTGTGTAAATTACAAATGAGATCAAGTGTAAAATGAGTGAAATAAGGCTTGTATTTATAGGTGGTGAGGAGGTGGGAGGGTGATGGTGGCCGTGGGCATGGAGGGGGACAAGGGGGACAAACTTTTACTTTTTGGTTAATGGTTGTCTAAAGTAGGTGCTTATGTTAGGATCCCATGCAATATTAAGGATAATGCTTAACAAAAATGCTAGTATGTTCCCTCTAATAAATGGGCATTTTTCTTTCATTAAAATGGGTCACTAACTTATTTAAATTGGGCTAATTAAATAGTCCACTAGCTAGTGTAGGGTGGGCTAAAGTACAACAAGGTAGAAAGTCCAACAAGACTAACTAGTGTGCTCTAGTAAATTACTAAGCGTAATTAAGCATCCAAAAATCCAAGTAATTGGTAATATAAAATAACAATTAGTATTTCGTAGTCGTAATATTCCGATTACGATAAAAGTTAAACATGTGCACAGTACGCAGTTCGTTCTAAACGTCAAGTGACACTTACGGTCATAAAGGCTTCCGGGGTTCAAGTTAAGTAATCTACGTACTTAAAGGAACGTTTTAATATATAAACGTAAGTAATCCATATGTAGAAAGTTCCCAGAGCATAATATAGTTCCGTACGCACAAATACGCAGTTTCGTGAAAGCACAAAGCACAAAAGCAAGTCGAAAAAGTCGGGTCGTTACATTACCCACCTGTTAATGAAAATTTCGTCCCGAAATTTTAAGTTGAGGTAGACGGTAGAGTTGTGAAGAGGTGAGGATACTTCTGCTTCATCTGATCCTCTCGCTCCCAAGTAAACTCAGGCCCTCATTTTACGTTCCATCGGACTCGGACGATCGAAATCTTATTACGTTTCAAGGTCTTGACCTCACGGTCCATAATTTCGACAGGTTCTTCCACGAAATGGAGTTTGTCATCAATCGTAAGTTTCTCGAGAGGTATGATGAGTTCTGGTTCAGTAAGACATTTCTTCAGATTTGACACGTGAAAAGTGGGATGAACTGCGCTCAATTTGTAGTGACCCGAACTTTTCCATGTTTATATATATATTAAATGAAATTATTATTTACATGATTAAGTGTTTCCAACATGTTAAGCAATCAAACTTGTTAATACTTGATTAATTGAAATAGGTTTCATATAGACAATTGACCACCCAAGTTGACCGGTGATTCACGAACGTTAAAACTTGTAAAAACTATATGATGACATATATATGGATATATATATAGTTAACATGATAATATGATAAGTAAACATATCATTAAGTATATTAACAATGAACTACATATGTAAAAACAAGACTACTAACTTAATGATTTTGAAAAGAGACATATATGTAACGATTATCGTTGTAACGACATTTAATGTATATATATATCATATTAAGAGATATTCATACATCATAATATCATGATAATATAATAATTTAAAATCTCATTTGATATTATAAACATTGGGTTAACAACATTTAACAAGATCGTTAACCTAAAGGTTTCAAAACAACACTTACATGTAACGACTAACGATGACTTAACGACTCAGTTAAAATGTATATACATGTAGTTTTTTAATATGTATTCATACACTTTTGAAAGACTTCATGACACTTATCAAAATACTTCTACTTAACAAAAATGCTTACAATTACATCCTCGTTCAGTTTCATCAACAATTCTACTCGTATGCACCCGTATTCGTACTCGTATAATACACAGCTTTTAGATGTATGTACTATTAGTATATACACTCCAATGATCAACTCTTAGTAGCCCATGTGAGTCACCTAACACATGTGGGAACCATCATTTGGCAACTAGCATGAAATATCTCATAAAATTACAAAAATATGAGTAATCATTCATGACTTATTTACATGAAAACAAAATTACACATCCTTTATATCTAATCCATATACCAACGATCAAAAACACCTAAAAACACTTTCATTCTTCAATTTTCTTCATCTAAGTGATCTCTCTCAAGTTCTATCTTCAAGTTCTAAGTGTTCTTCATAAATTCCATAAGTATAGTTTCATAAAAATCAAGAATACTTCCAAGTTTGCAAGTCTACTTCCAAGCTTTCTAATCCATTCTAAGTAATCATCTAAGATCAAGGAACTTTTGTTATTTACAGTAGGTTATCTTTCTAATTCAAGGTAATATTCATATTCAAACTTTGATTCAATTTCTACAACTATAACAATCTTATTTCGAGTGAAAATCTTACTTGAACTGTTTTCGTGTCATGATTCTGTTTCAAGAACTTTCAAGCCATCCAAGGATCCTTTGAAGCTAGATCCATTTTTATCATTTCCAATGGTTTTATCCAGAAAACTTAAGGTAGTAATGATGTTCATAACATCATTCGATTCATACATATAAAGCTATCTTATTCGAAGGTTTAAACTTGTAATCACTAGAACATAGTTTAGTTAATTCTAAACTTGTTCGCAAAAAAAAGTTAATCCTTCTAACTTGACTTTTAAGATCAACTAAACACATGTTCTATATCTATATGATATGCTAACTTAATGATTTAAAACCTGAAAACACGATAAACACCATAAAATCGGATATACGCCGTCGTAGTGAAACCGGGGGCTGTTTTGGTTTGGATAATTAAAAACTATGATAAACTTTGATTTAAAAGTTGTTCTTCTGGGAAAATGATTTTTCATATGAACATGAAACTATATCCAAAAATCTTGGTTAAACTCAAAGTGAAAGTATGTTTTTCAAAATGGTCATCAAGATGTCGTTCTTTCGACGAAAATGACTACCTCTTTAGTAATTGACATGTAACTTAAATTTCTGACTATAAACCTATACATTTTCTGTTTGGATTCTTAAATTAGAGTTCAATATGAAATCATAGCAATTTGATTCACTCAAAACGGATTTAAAATGAAGAAGTTATGGGTAAAACAAGATTGGATATTTTTTGATCTTTTTAGCTACGGGAAATGTTTAACAAATCTATACAAATCATATCCTAGCTAACTTATATTGTATTATACATGAATTCAAATATATTATGTAATCTTGGGATACCATAGACACGTATTCAAATGTTTTGACATATCATATCGACCCATGTATATATATTATTTGGAACAACCATAGATACTCTATAAGCAGTAATGTTGGAGTTAGCTATACAGGGTTGAGGTTGATTCCAAAAATATATATACTTTGAGTTGTGATCTAGCCTGAGACGTGTATACACTGGGTCGTGGATTGATTCAAGATAATATATATCGATTTATTTCTGTTGATAAGGCTAAAAAGGAACATATATTTCATAGCAATATCCCTCCTAAATAATAGGTTTTCATATGTAATTGTATTATATTTTCATTGTAATTGTTTAAATAAATAAGTGCGAAGACAAAAAAGCGAAAATGAAGATTTGAAGACACAAACGTCCAAAAAGCTCAAATGTTCAAGATACAATTCAAAAGGTTCAATTTATTGATGAAAAACGTCTAAAAATGACAAGAGTACAAGTTACAAAACGCAAAGTACAAGATATTAAATTGTACGCAAGGACGTTCGAAAATCCGGAACCGGGACATGAGTCAACTATCAACGTCCGACGCAACGGACCAAAAATTACAAGTCAACTATGCACAAGAATATAATATAATATTTAAATAATTATATAAATTATTTATATATTATATATATTTAAAAATTATGTCGACAAGCTATGAGACAAATGATCCTGAGCTGGATTTTCAAACTCCGCGACTCGCGGAGTTTGAAGGCTAAAAACTCCACGACTCGCGGAGCTATCAGAAATCAAAATTCCTATAAAAGGTCACGAATTCTGCGAGTAATATATAGATAATAATAATAATACTCCCTAGTATAATATAAATAAATAAATATATGTATATATAGTATAGATTAGTGTTATATTAGATTAGTTTGGGTTATGTAAAAGTTATTTTTACGGGTTTTTAAAGTCGGAGCTCTGTCCGTGTAACACTACGCGATAAATAATCAATGTAAGCTATGTTCTCCTTTTTAAATTAATGTCTCGTACTTAAGTTATTATTATGCTTATTTGAGCCGAAGTAATCATGATGTTAAGCTAAATATTAGAGATGGGGTAATTGGGTTTTGTACCATAATTGGGGTTTGGACAAAAGAACGACACTTGTGGAAATTAGACTATGGGCTATTAATGGGCTTTATATTAAATTAACGATACCTCGTTAATTTAATATAAAGGTTATGATTTGACGTATCTATATATAACCACATACGCTTAATCGGACACGATGGGCGGGATATTTATAAGTACGAATTATTGTTTATTTGACCGGACACGGGGATGGATTAATAGTCAATGGACTCATTAAAACAGGGGTGGATTACATTCAAGGGTAATTGGTGTAATTGTTAACAAAGTATTAAAACCTTGGTTTACACACAGTCGATAACCTGGTGTATTCATTAAGCAAAGTATTAAGACCTTGTTACAGTTCGAATCCCCAGTTAGTTGGAATATTTGACTTCGGGTATAAGGTTAAATTTGCCGAGCAGTTTATAATTATGACCGATGAACTATTATGGACAAAAACCAAATAGGTTTCAAATACATCCAGGACAAAGGACAATTAACCCAGGACAATAAATTAAAATCAAAACGTCAAACATCATGGTTACGGAAGTTTAAATAAGCATAATATATTTTATTTCATTTTTCCTCGTACTTTTATTTATTGTCATTTTAATTATTGTTATTTATTTTATATTGTTATTTAAATATCGTCATTTACTATACGCTTCGCTTAAAATATAAATCGACAAACCGGTCATTAAACGGTAAACCCCCTTTTATATATTATTATATATAATTATATATATTTTGTACAAATATAGTTGTTTAAAAATATAGTGTGCAATAAGCTTGCTCCCTGTGGAACGAACCGGACTTACTAAAAACTATACTACTCTACGATTAGGTACACTGCCTATAGTGTTGTAGCAAGGTTTAGGTATATCCCATTTGTAAATAAATAATTAAAACTTGTCATATTTTGTGTAAAATTGTATCGTATTTAATAGTTTTTCCTAGTAAAATATAAACTATTTCGTACCCCCACGCTACGACATCAAGTTTTTGGCGCCGCTGCCGGGGAACTTGGCGAAACGCTATATTTTTAATATATATTTGTATAAATATATTTTTAGAAAACAATATTTAAAAAAAAAAAAAACCGAAAAAAATAAAAATAAAATATATATATAAATCTAGTTTTACGATTTTTATTTATAAAATTATAAAGTAGTTCTATTTTTATTTTAGTTTTTAAATATAAGTTTTTATTATATAAATATTTAGATTTTAAAACAGATAAATATAAAAAAAAAAAAAACACGTCGAATTAAAAACTGTACCAGAGTTGAATTTTGGAACTCCGCGACTCGCGGGGTTTGCTGCTTGAAATACCGCGACTCGCGGAGACACTCTGACACACATGACAGAACCCTAATTTCACATTAATTACGGATTTTATTATTATTATTATTATTAAACCCTAATTAGTTTAATTATTATAATTAGTTTAAGTTTTTTTTAATTAAATTGTATTTTAAATTTTAATTAGTTTTATTATATGTAAAATTAATAGTTTTAATAAATAAATAATATAAAAATAATATTTTTATAAAAATTGTACTTTTTACAACTTTTTGTATATTTTTATATTTTGTCCCTTTTTAATCGTTTTAGCATAATATTTGTATTTTTAACTCATATTTAGTTTTAAACTTAGTTTTTGCCATAGTTATTTTTACTTCTAGATTTTTAGGCTTTGCCGTAAAATCCCTTAAGTGCTTTTTCTTTAGATTAAGATTTAGGTGCTTTAGAATTTTGCGACGCCGTTTTTATATTTTAGTACCTTTTTAAGTTATTACCATTTGGGATATAGTTTTTCTTTTAAGCTTTAATATTTTTAGACGCAACTTTTAATTCTTAGTTTTTAATTCCTTTTTAAGTTACGACGCGCTATTTTCTTATTTTTATTTTTCGACGTTTTTCGACGCGCATTCTTTTTCTTTCTTATTTCTCGACGCTTTAGTTTTTAGGACTTAGAAATTTTCTCTATTTCTTATCTAATATCTCAAACAGAAAGAAAAATTATTTAAGTGGTTAAATTAATGGACGTTGACAATTTTCTGCTTCGTAGTAATAGTTGGATTTGTTAGTGGCTGAGTTGTGAGCTTCCGATTTAAAGGGTTCTGGCTCCCTGCTGCATCTATTGGCTATTCGAAACGTGGGCAAAAGCAGAAAAGTCTATTAATTGGACAACTTATATAAGTTTTTCTATTTTTATAACTAATAGGATAATTAGTAAATGCACCACATTGTAGCTAAAATTTGGCCATCGCAATAAAATGGAAAATTTTGAAAACAAGGCTATGGAAACTCTTTTTGATATCCAAAATCAATTAAATCAATACTCTCAAACGAGTGTTGATGACAATTCATTTGGTCAATCTTGGATCACGAATGACGAAACAATAACTGGTTGTGAAATCTGTGGAGATTATCACTCAACATGGGAATGTTATTATTACGTTCCTATGGAAAATTACGCACCCACGGAACCTGAATGGAATGATTATGAAGAATACAATTCAAATTGGGATTATTCCCAAGAATATATCCAAACTCAACAACCAGTAGATGAGGAAAATTACGTGTCTGAAAATTTATTAGACAATATGAAAATCAAACTCGAAGAACTCAATGCTCAAAATGAACAAATGAGAGAGTTTGTAAACCGGCAAGCTGAAACTCTATCAGACTACACACCTGTTGATCTGAGGAGTCGTGTGCAAGAAAATCTCATATCATCGAATTTTGATGAATTCGAGAGCTCCGAAATCACCAACTATCCCGATGATACTTTTTATTCAGTCTTACCAATTTCACAACATATCGACACATTAGCCTCTACCGACGAAATCATCGATCCATCAATGGATAAAGAAGAAGTAAGGGTAACAAATTGGTACTCTTGGGAATACGATAACGTTGAAAATTTTACCCCCAAGGCCAAACCGAACTTCACCATTCCACAACCTTCCAACCCAATATTCTCAATAGACGAGTCATCCACCGGAAATGAACTACGAGCTGTAATAGATAATGACACCTCGAATTTCACCCAATTGGGTAATAGAGGTGAAAACTTTGACGTCGAGAATAAAAGGAAGGAAATGTTAGAAATTGTCCACCCTATAATATGTATGTCGGTGTATATCGATCCATTTGACCAAGAACCAGAAAAGAGACATATCCATTTACTAAAAGCTACACTTAAAAAAGAATTAAGTAGTGATGATCGGGTGGGTCTAAACTTTAAACCTATTAATATATTTTATACCACCCGAGATGTAAATAACTGGCTCACTATTTTAATTCGTGGAACTTATTCTACCGACTTCACATGTCGTCAGCTAAGTGTGGGGAAGTTTAACCCCACTTAATGTTAAATTAGGGGTTCGGGTTAGTGCATAACTCGTTAATAAACATGCATAATAAATTAGGGTAAAAGACGCATTTTTAAAGATTAGCAAACAGTTCAGAAAAGCAACCGTTTTTGAAGAAAAATATGTGTGATAAAACAAGAAGGAATGAACGATGAGCCGCGCCATCTATCATTCGACGAGCTTTGTAATTACAAACTGGGTATTTTCAATCACTTTTCTACACTAATCACCCTCATGAATTTATAATTAGAGTCTGATTTCATGCAAATGAGGGCATTGCATGATCTCAAGTGTGGGGAAGGGTTATAAATTCTCTCGGGTTTATACTTGGCTTATTTTCTAAATTTTATGAAAATTTGAAAAATTTTCAACTAAATGAATTCAAAATCATGTTTATACATATTTATGAACGATGAAAACTAGGTGTTAATACCGAAATTATCGTTACCTCGGAAAGGACATAAATTGAGAAACACCCTAAAACGATTGAATTCATTTAAATGGAATAAAGGAGAATAAAAAGGCAAAGAAAGAAACTAAGTGTGGGGAGAATGTACCTAGTTATTCAATTAAAAACTATCTAGCACATGTTTCCGTAAAGTTATTGCAGGTGCTTTTGTTTTGGACTAAATTAACTATTTTACCCGATGAAAGAAAAGAAAAGATGGATCTATTAAAAGGAAGTAAAGTCTTCCGGAAAAGAAACGCGCTTCTTGATTTAGGTCAGGAAGTTGTCGTCCAGACCAGCTGTAGGTTGACGAAAAATCTAGAAAAGTCATCACTAAAATCAGCAGGAAATCCACGGACCTCAGCATCAAACAGGGTCGCCAAGTGGTCAGACTTATCCTAACCATGAGAGGATCTGTCTCGTAAAATGGGGAGGACGCCGTGCAAATTAGCTTGATAAGACTAATGAATCAGACCCCCAGAAAGGATAATCTCCTTTTAAAGATTAAAAATCAGCTTTTAAGACTGATATTACTCAATCCTTGAGATTGACTTTAAAGATTGAGAATTACAAACTCATGGAATTCAATGATATCTAAACTCGAGCTTAAACGAGAAAATATTTTGATCAAAATTAAAACCGATTTGTTTTCTGAAAACCTATTTTCAATGCGTTCATTACCATTGAACGTAAAATCCTAGGAATTCACCTAGAATTCATTAGGTCACCTGAACCAAATCGGGTGTCAACCGTAAGAACGGTGGTTGCATAGCATGGTCGAAGACAGGACCTTGTGCCAGATCAAAAAATTATAAGGGTGAGCTTTACTATTGCTCCTACAAAGGATAGTAATTGCGTCCGACACGTTATAGACCATAATCAAAAGCATGTCACGGGACATTGCCTTAACAGTTGCTTGTTCATCGCTTTCCTTTACAACCGGACGGTAGTTTGCCGAAAGGTAATATACGGGACAAGTAAACTGGACGTGTTGCTTTCCTAATACAAGGTTAGCAAGTGGGTAACACAAAACCACAAGTGTTGAGCTAAAATTTTCAAATCTGAAACCCACAAAACCCACAAAAATATTTTGCAACACCGGTGAAGGGTTATTCCGGAAAACTTATCTAGGGTAAAAACTAGATTGAATTTTCAAAAGATCAAATGTTTTCATAAAGATCCAATTTCCTTACGGATCTAAATTTTCATAGTCATGTGGGACTGTAAACCGCCTTTCAAATGTGCACTTTGCTTTGGAAACCGAAAGTAAATCGGCAATTTGATTGCAAGTGTCGTTGACCTAAACCCGAGGCAACTGTGGATGACACACCCACCTTTAACCATGGTTCTATCGTTACTATCATTGTTTATACCACCATATCAAAATCACTGATGTACAAAGTGTGATGAATAAAAAAGTGATTCATGTATATTTTTATTTCAAATTCTGTATTGCTTGAGGACAAGCAACGCTCAAGTGTGGGGATGTTTGATAAGGCTAAAAAGGAACATATATTTCATAGCAATATCCCTCCTAAATAATAGGTTTTCATATGTAATTGTATTATATTTTCATTGTAATTGTTTAAATAAATAAGTGCGAAGACAAAAAAGCGAAAATGAAGATTTGAAGACACAAACGTCCAAAAAGCTCAAATGTTCAAGATACAATTCAAAAGGTTCAATTTATTGATGAAAAACGTCTAAAAATGACAAGAGTACAAGTTACAAAACGCAAAGTACAAGATATTAAATTGTACGCAAGGACGTTCGAAAATCCGGAACCGGGACATGAGTCAACTATCAACGTCCGACGCAACGGACCAAAAATTACAAGTCAACTATGCACAAGAATATAATATAATATTTAAATAATTATATAAATTATTTATATATTATATATATTTAAAAATTATGTCGACAAGCTATGAGACAAATGATCCTGAGCTGGATTTTCAAACTCCGCGACTCGCGGAGTTTGAAGGCTAAAAACTCCACGACTCGCGGAGCTATCAGAAATCAAAATTCCTATAAAAGGTCACGAATTCTGCGAGTAATATATAGATAATAATAATAATACTCCCTAGTATAATATAAATAAATAAATATATGTATATATAGTATAGATTAGTGTTATATTAGATTAGTTTGGGTTATGTAAAAGTTATTTTTACGGGTTTTTAAAGTCGGAGCTCTGTCCGTGTAACACTACGCGATAAATAATCAATGTAAGCTATGTTCTCCTTTTTAAATTAATGTCTCGTACTTAAGTTATTATTATGCTTATTTGAGCCGAAGTAATCATGATGTTAAGCTAAATATTAGAGATGGGGTAATTGGGTTTTGTACCATAATTGGGGTTTGGACAAAAGAACGACACTTGTGGAAATTAGACTATGGGCTATTAATGGGCTTTATATTAAATTAACGATACCTCGTTAATTTAATATAAAGGTTATGATTTGACGTATCTATATATAACCACATACGCTTAATCGGACACGATGGGCGGGATATTTATAAGTACGAATTATTGTTTATTTGACCGGACACGGGGATGGATTAATAGTCAATGGACTCATTAAAACAGGGGTGGATTACATTCAAGGGTAATTGGTGTAATTGTTAACAAAGTATTAAAACCTTGGTTTACACACAGTCGATAACCTGGTGTATTCATTAAGCAAAGTATTAAGACCTTGTTACAGTTCGAATCCCCAGTTAGTTGGAATATTTGACTTCGGGTATAAGGTTAAATTTGCCGAGCAGTTTATAATTATGACCGATGAACTATTATGGACAAAAACCAAATAGGTTTCAAATACATCCAGGACAAAGGACAATTAACCCAGGACAATAAATTAAAATCAAAACGTCAAACATCATGGTTACGGAAGTTTAAATAAGCATAATATATTTTATTTCATTTTTCCTCGTACTTTTATTTATTGTCATTTTAATTATTGTTATTTATTTTATATTGTTATTTAAATATCGTCATTTACTATACGCTTCGCTTAAAATATAAATCGACAAACCGGTCATTAAACGGTAAACCCCCTTTTATATATTATTATATATAATTATATATATTTTGTACAAATATAGTTGTTTAAAAATATAGTGTGCAATAAGCTTGCTCCCTGTGGAACGAACCGGACTTACTAAAAACTATACTACTCTACGATTAGGTACACTGCCTATAGTGTTGTAGCAAGGTTTAGGTATATCCCATTTGTAAATAAATAATTAAAACTTGTCATATTTTGTGTAAAATTGTATCGTATTTAATAGTTTTTCCTAGTAAAATATAAACTATTTCGTACCCCCACGCTACGACATCATCTGTACATCTAACTGTGGACAACTAGTTGTAGGTTACTAACGAGGACAGCTGACTTAATAAACTTAAAACATCAAAATGTATTAAAAGTGTTGTAAATATATTTTGAACATACTTTGATATATATGTACATATTTGTTATAGGTTCGTGAATCGACCAGTGGCCAATTCTTACTTCCCGACGAAGTAAAAATATGTGAAAGTGAGTTATAGTCCCACTTTTAAAATCTAATATTTTGGGATGAGAATACATGCAATTTTATAAATGTTTTACGAAATAGACACAAGTAATTGAAACTACATTATATGGGTAAATGATCGAAGCCGAATATGCCCCTTTTACTTGGTAACCTAAGAATTAGTAAACCAGTCTACTAATTGACGCGAATCCTAAAGATAGATCTATTGGGCCTAACGAACCCCATCCAAAGTACCAGATACTTTAGTACTTCGAATTCGTTTTTATCATGTCCGAAGGATTTCCCGGAATGATAGGGGATATTCTTATATGCATCTTGTTAATGTCGGTTACCAGGTGTTCACCATATGAATGAATTTTATCTCTATGTATGGGATGTATATTGAAATATGAAATCTTGTGGTCTATTATTATGATTTGATAATATATAGGTTAAACCTATAACTCACCAACATTTTTGTTGACGTTTTAAGCATGTTTATTCTCAGGTGATTATTAAGAGCTTCTGCTATCGCATACTTAAATAAGGACAAGATTTGGAGTCCATGCTTGTATGATATTGTGTAAAAACTGCATTCAAGAAACTTATTTCGTTGTAACATATTTGTATTGTAAACCATTATGTAATGGTCGTGTGTAAACAGGATATTTTAGATTATCATTATTTGATAATCTACGTAAAGCTTTTTAAACCTTTATTGATAAAATAAAGATTATGGTTTGTTTTAAAATGAATGCAGTCTTTGAAAAACGTCTCATATAGAGGTCAAAACCTCGCAATGAAATCAATTAATATGGAACGTTTTTAATCAATAAGAACGGGACATTTCAGTTGGTATCTGAACGTTGGTCTTAGAGAACCAGAAAATTGCATTAGTGTGTCTTACCGAATTTGTTAGGATGCATTAGTGAGTCTGGACTTCGACCGTGTTTTTTCTTCAAAAAAAAAAAAAAAAAAAAAAAACAATTGCTTAACATTTTTTTTGTTGGAAACTATATATTATTAACATGTAAATATTATGTGATATATTAATCTCTTAACGTGTTTGATATTGTGTGATAGATGCCTACCTCTAGTACAAATCCCATTGATTCACCTAATAATAATGAAGAGTCGAATATATTTTGGGAAGATTCACAAATTCCCGAAGAGGAACCGGAAGAAGAGGAACCGGAAGAGGAGGAACCGGAAGAAGAGGAACCAGAAGAGGAGGAATCGGAAGAGGAGGAACCAGAAGAAGAAGAGGTTCCGGAGGAAGAAATATTGATACCTATAGTAAATCGATTAAATAAAAGAAAATCCTCAACCAACGGACCAAAGTTAATAATGGTCAATGGTGTTTCCACCGAGGAAGCAAAATATTGGGAAGATTACCAATTTTCCGATGAATCGGATCCCGATGAGGATTCCGATGATGTTATAGAAATTACCTCGACCCAATTTAATAAAGCGAAAGAAAATAATAAGGAAAAGGTATAAAAATAGAGAAACCCGATTCCAACCCCGATGAACTTTATATGTATCGACAACATCCGTATTTCCTAAAATGTAACAATGACCCGGAAACCTCTAAACCACAAGGTTTTTCTAAACCATTATATAAAACGACGACTCGTATTAGAGGAACACCATATATTCCTAGAAAATTAGGAAAACGAACCAAGTCCGAAGAAGAAGAAACCAGTGATTCAGATTAGAAGGTTGTAATCATGTTGTGTATTATATGTATTATAGTGTGCTTGTACTTTTATGTTCTATGTAAAAATTGCTTGTATTGTTTGTTAATTATCTTTTAGGAATCTAATCCTTTTCTATATTACAGTATAAAAACAAAATGGACGTTAAGGGTAGACAACCGAATATTTTAGAAAACTTACCAGAGGATATGATTGAGGAAATCTTGTCTAGAGTCGGTCAGAATTCATCAACACATTTAGTTATGGCGAAATTAACTTGTCAAACATTTGAAAGGCTTTCCATAAATGTCTTAGTTTATAAAAGGCTTTCCTTTGATAGCTGGGGTATATCACATTGGGGAGACCGTAAGTTACGGCGTGTTTTCTTTAAAACGTTAAATGCGGGGAACCCAAATGCAATTTTAAGCTACGGGTTAAGAACTATTTTGACTTAACATATCCCAACATAGGATTTCGTGAATTAGAAAGAGCTTCTAACATGCAACATAAAGAAGCATGTTATGCTTACGGGTTAGTGATGTTCGCTTCTTACCAAAAGAATATCGGATTGTAACTTTTAAATAAAACCTTCCCACAAGTGACGGATTCAGTAGTTGGGGTGAGAAACAAGGTTTTTAGATTATTACGGGGCTGTTGGACATTACAAAATCCTCGTCCTTTTGATGACATTACAACATGCTGCCTAGCCAATGGTCATAACGGTTATTTTCCACAAGACCAAGGATGGGAAGTCGTCTTAGTAAAACCAGAATGCATGACTTGTTTCTGGACTTATGAATTACGTGTCTTTATTTCCTTTGCTGAACAACTTGCGTATTAACTAGGTTTATCTTCAAAACTTTCCTGTATCAAAGTGTACTATATTTCATGTTATATGTAATATAGCGAAGTTGTAAGTTTGAAGAATATTTGTATGTGATATATTATTATAATCAGTTTTTCATATGGAATTGTAGTAGTTGAATTGTATATTAGCTACTAAGTATGAACTTAACGGGTAGGTAGTACCCGAAATTAAACTTATAAAACGCTAATATGAAGAAAAAGCTTTTATAAATGAGTTCATATTATGCTACGAAATACTATTGACTACTCTTAATATTCTATATGATTAACTCAATTCAGTTGGATATTTTAAAGGAAATGGCACCGACTACTCGACACACCATGAATATGAGCGAAGAGGAATTTCGTACCTTTCTTGCTTCCAACATAGCCGCAGTACAGGCTGCGCTACATACCAACAATAACGCTGAATCTAGCAATGCAGCTAACGGCGCAAGAAATCGTGTAGGATGCACCTACAAAGAATTCACTGCCTGCAAACCTTTGGAATTTGATGGAACCGAAGGACCAATTGGATTGAAACAGTGGACCGAGAAAGTCGAATCAGTGTTTGCCATAAGTAAGTGTACTGAAGAGGACAGAGTTAAGTACGCTACGCATACCTTCACAGGTACTGCGTTAACGTGGTGGAACACCTATCTTGAACAGGTAGGACAAAATGCTGCTTACGTACTACTGTGGTCGGCATTCAAGCAATTGATGAACGAGCAGTACCGTCCTAGAAACGAAGTCAATAAACTCAAGGTAGAACTTAGAGAGTTACGAACACAAGGGTTCGACGTTACCACATATGAACGACGATTCACAGAGTTGTGCCTATTGTGCCCGGGAGCATTCGAAGATGAAGAAGAGAAGATCGACGCGTTTATAAAAGGGTTACCAGTAAGGATTCAAAAAGATGTAAGTTCACACGAGCCCGCTTCTATACAGAAGGCAAGTCGAATGGCTCATAAACTCATAAATCAGATTGAGGGAAGAATTAAAGAGCAGGCGGCCGAAGAAGCCAACACGGAACAACTCAAGAGGAAGTGGGAGGAAAACGGTGACAAGAGTCACTAGTACAACAACAATAACAATTACAACCACAATCGCAACAACTATCCCAATAACCGCAACAACAATCGTAACAATAACTACAATCCTAACAATAACTACAACAAACTTCCCAATAACAACAACTACAACAACCATTTCAACAACAATAACAATTCCAACAACAACCTCAATAACAACAACGGCAACAAAAACTAAAAATAGCCATGTCATAGGTGTGAAGAAAATCACCAGGGGTTTTGCACGACATTTTGCAACAGGTGTAAAAGAAATGGTCATAGCGCGATAAAGTGTGAGGTCTACGGACCAAAGTTTAACAGAACTAAGGGAGCAAATAATGCCGGAACAAGTAATGCCGAAACGAATAGTGTCGGAGCAAGTAATACCAACGCTGTTTGTTATAAATGTGGAAAATTGGGCCACATTATTAGAAATTACCCGAATCAGGGGAATACTAATAGGCAGGGCCGTGGAAGATTTTTCAATATTAATGCGGCAGAAGCACAGGAAGACCCGGAGCTTGTTACGGGTACGTTTCTTATTGACGATAAATCTGCTTATGTTTTATTTGATTCGGGTGCAGATAGATGCTATATGAGTAGAGAATTTTGTGCTAAATTAAGTTGCCCATTGACGCCTTTGGATAGTAAATTTTTACTCGAGTTAGCAAATGGTAAATTAATTTTAGCAGATAATATATGTCGAAATCGAGAAATTAAACTGGTTAGCGAAACATTTAAGATTGACTTGGTACCAGTAGAGTTAGGGAGTTTTGATGTGATAATCGGTATGGACTGGAAGAAAGAAGTGAAAGCCGAGATCGTTTGTTACAAAAATGCAATTCGAATTATACGAGTAAAAGGAAAACCCTTAATGGTATACAGAGAAAAGAGCAACGCAAAGTTAAATCTTATTAGTAACCTGAAGGCACAAAAACTAATAAGAAAAGGTTTCTATGCTGTGCTAGCACAAGTCGAGAAAGTCAATTCCGAAGAAAAGAACATCAATGATATTCCCGTCGCAAAAGAATTTCCAGATGTATTTTCGAAAGAATTACCGGGATTACCCCCACATCGATCTGTTGAATTTCAAATAGACCTTGTACCGGGAGCTGCACCAATAGCTCGTGCTCCATACAGACTCGCACCTAGCGAAATGAAAGAATTACAAAGTCAGTTACAGGAACTTTTAGAGCGTGGTGTCATTCGACCAAGCACATCACCATGGGGAGCTCCTTTTTTGTTTGTCAAAAAGAAAGATGGTACATTCAGGTTGTGTATCGACTATCGAGAGTTGAACAAACTTACCATCAAGAACCGCTACCCACTACCAAGAATCGACGACTTATTTGATCAACTACAAGGCTCGTCGGTTTATTCGAAAATCGATTTACGTTCTGGATATCATCAAATGCGAGTAAAGAAGGATGATATTCCAAAAACTGCTTTTAGGACGCGTTATGGTCATTATGAGTTTATGGTTATGCCGTTTGGATTGACTAACGCACCAGCTATGTTCATGGACCTTATGAACCGAGTGTGTGGGCCATATCTTGACAAGTTTGTCATTGTTTTCATCGATGACATACATATTTACTCAAAGAATGATCAAGAACATGAAGAACATTTGAGAAAAGTGCTAGAAGTATTGAGGAAAGAAAAACTATACGCTAAGTTTTCAAAGTGTGCATTTTGGTTGGAAGAAGTTCAATTCCTCGGTCACATCGTGAACAAAGAAGGTATCCAGGTGCACCCGGAAAAGATCGAAACCGTTGAAAAGTGGGAAAACCTAAAAACTCCGAAGCATATACGTCAATTTTTAGGATTGGCTGGTTACTACAGAAGATTCATCCAAGATTTCTCCAAAATAGCAAAACCCTTGATTGCATTAACGCATAAAGGGAAGAAATTTGAATGGAAGGATGAACAAGAGAAGGCGTTTCAGTTATTGAAGAAAAAGCTAACTACGGCACCTATATTATCATTGCCTGAAGGGAATGATGATTTTGTGATTTATTGTGACGCATCAAAGCAAGGTCTCGGTTGTGTATTAATGCAACGAACGAAGGTGATTGCTTATGCGTCTAGACAATTGAAGATTCACGAGCAAAATTATACAACTCACGATTTGGAATTGGGTGCTGTTGTTTTTGCATTAAAGACTTGGAGGCATTATTTGTATGGGGTCAAAAGTTTTATATATACCGACCACAAAAGTCTCCAACATATATTTAATCAGAAGCAACTGAATATGAGACAACGCAGGTGGATTGAATTGTTGAATGATTATGATTTTGAGATTCGATACCACCAGGGGAAGGCGAATATGATAGCCGACGCTTTGAATAGAAAGGACAGAGAACCTATACGGGTAAAATCTATGAATATAATGATTCACAATAACCTTACTACTCAAATAAAGGAGGCGCAACAAGGAGTTTTAAAAGAAGGAAATTTAAAGGATGAAATACCCAAAGGATCGGAGAAGCATCTTAATATTTGGGAAGACGGAACCCGGTATAGGGCTGAAAGAATTTGGGTACCAAAATTTGGAGATATGGGAGAAATGGTACTTAGAGAAGCTCATAAAACCAGATACTCAATACATCCTGGAACGGGGAAGATGTACAAGGATCTCAAGAAACATTTTTGGTGGCCAGGTATGAAAACCGATGTTGCTAAATACGTAGGAGAATGTTTGATGTGTTCTAAGGTCAAAGTTGAGCATCAGAAACCATCAGGTCTACTTCAATAACCCGAAATCCCGGAATGGAAATGGGAAAACATTACCATGGATTTCATCACTAAATTGCCATGGACTGCAAGTGGTTTTGATACTATTTGGGTAATAGTTGATCGTCTCACCAAATCAGCACACTTCCTGCCAATAAGAGAAGATGACAAGATAGAGAAGTTAGCACTACTGTATTTGAAGGAAGTCGTCTCAAGACATGGAATATCAATCTCTATTATCTCTGATAGGGATGGCAGATTTATTTCAAGATTCTGGCAGACATTACAGCAAGCATTAGGAACTCGTCTAGACATGAGTACTGCCTATCATCCACAAACTGATGGGCAGAGTGAAAGGATGATGCAAACGCTTGAAGACATGCTACGAGCATGTGTTATTGATTTCGGAAACAGTTGGGGTCGACATCTACCGTTAGCAGAATTTTCCTACAACAACAGCTACCATTCAAGCATTGAGATGGCGCCGTTTGAAGCACTTTATGTTAGAAAGTGCAGGTCTTCGATTTGTTGGAGTGAAGTGGGGGATAGGCAGATTATGGGTCCGGAGATAATACAAGAAACTACCGAAAAGATCATCCAAATTCAACAACGGTTGAAAACCGCCCAAAGTCGACAAAAGAGCTACGCTGACATCAAAAGAAAAGATATAGAATTTGAAATTGGAGAGATGGTCATGCTTAAAGTTGCACCTTGGAAAGGCGTTGTTCGATTTGGTAAACGAGGGAAATTAAATCCAAGGTATATTGGACCATTCAAGATTATTGATCGTGTCGAACCAGTAGCTTACCGACTTGAGTTACCTCAACAACTCGTGGCTGTACATAACACTTTCCACGTCTCGAATTTGAAGAAATATTTTTCTAAAGAAGATCTCACTATTCCGTTAGATGAAATCCAAATCAACGAAAAACTTCAATTCATCGAAGAACCCGTCGAAATAATGGATCGTGACGTTAAAAGACTTAAGCAAAATAAGATACCAATTGTTAAGGTTTGATGGAATGCTCGTAGAGGACCCGAGTTCACCAGGGAATGAGAAGATCAGATGAAGAAGAAATATCCGCATTTATTTCCAGAAGATACGTCAACACCTCCAACTGCTTAAAATTTCGGGATGAAATTTATTTAACGGGTAGGTACTGTAGTGACACAAACTTTTCCATGTTTTTATATATATTAAATGAAATTGTTATTTACATGATTAAGTGTTTCCAAAATGTTAAGCAATCAAACTTGTTAAGACTTGATTAATTGAAATAGGTTTCATATAGACAATTGACCACCCAAGTTGATCGGTGATTCACGAACGTTAAAACTTGTAAAAACTATATGATGACATATATATGGATATATATATATATAGTTAACATGATATTATGATAAGTAAACATATCATTAAGTATATTAACAATGAACTACATATGTAAAAACAAGACTACTAACTTAATGATTTTGAAACGAGACATATATGTAACGATTATCATTGTAACGACATTTAATGTATATATATCATATTAAGAGATATTCATACATCATAATATCATGATAATATAATAATTTAAAATCTCATTTGATATTATAAACATTGGGTTAACAACATTTAACAAGATCGTTAACCTAAAGGTTTCAAAACAACACTTACATGTAACGACTAACGATGACTTAACGACTCAGTTAAAATGTATATACATGTAGTTTTTTAATATGTATTCATACACTTTTGAAAGACTTCATGACACTTATCAAAATACTTCTACTTAACAAAAATGCTTACAATTACATCCTCGTTCAGTTTCATCAACAATTCTACTCGTATGCACCCGTATTTGTACTCGTACAATACACAGCTTTTAGATGTATGTACTATTGGTATATACACTCCAATGATCAACTCTTAGTAGCCCATGTGAGTTACCTAACATATGTAGGAACCATCATTTGGCAACTAGTATGAAATATCTCATAAAATTACAAAAATATGAGTAATCATTCATGACTTATTTACATGAAAACAAAATTACACATCCTTTATATCTAATCCATATACCAACGATCAAAAACACCTACAAACATTTTCATTCTTCAATTTTATTCATCTAAGTGATCTCTCTCAAGTTCTATCTTCGAGTTCTAAGTGTTCTTCATAAATTCCATAAGTATAGTTTCATAAAAATCAAGAATACTTCCAAGTTTGCAAGTCTACTTCCAAGCTTTCTAATTCATTCCAAGTAATCATCTAAGATCAAGGAACTTTTGTTATTTACAGTAGGTTATCTTTCTAATTCAAGGTAATATTCATATTCAAACTTTGATTCAATTTCTACAACTATTACAATCTTATTTCGAGTGAAAATCTTACTTGAACTGTTTTCGTGTCATGATTCTGTTTCAAGAACTTTCAAGCCATCCAAGGATCCTTTGAAGCTAGATCCATTTTTATCATTTCCAGTGGTTTTATCCAGAAAACTTGAGGTAGTAATGATGTTCATAACATCATTCGATTCATACATATAAAGCTATCTTATTCGAAGGTTTAAACTTGTAATCACTAGAACATAGTTTAGTTAATTCTAAACTTGTAAGCAAAAAAAAGTTAATTCTTCTAACTTGACTTTTAAAATCAACTAAATACATGTTCTATATCTATATGATATGCTAACTTAATGATTTAAAACCTGGAAACACGATGAACACCATAAAATCGGATATACGCCGTCGTAGTGAAACCGGGGACTGTTTTGGTTTGGATAATTAAAAACTATGATAAACTTTGATTTAAAAGTTGTTCTTCTGGGAAAATGATTTTTCATATAAACATGAAGCTATATCCAAAAATCTTCGTTAAACTCAAAGTGAAAGTATGTTTTTAAAAATGGTCATCAAGATGTCGTTCTTTCAACGGAAATGACTACCTCTTTAGTAATTGACATGTAACTTAAATTTCCGACTATAAACCTATACTTTTTCTGTTTGGATTCTTAAATTAGAGTTCAATATGAAACCATAGCAATTTGATTTACTCAAAACGGATTTAAAATGAAGAAGTTATGGGTAAAACAAAATTGGATATTTTTTGATCTTTTTAGCTACGGGAAATGTTTAACAAATCTATACAAATCATATCCTAGCTAACTTATATTGTATTATACATGAATTCTAATATATTATGTAATCTTGGGATACCATAGACACGTATGCAAACATTTTGACATATCATATCGACCCATGTATATATATTATTTGGAACAACCATAGACACTCTATAAGCAGTAATGTTGGAGTTAGCTATACAGGGTTGAGGTTGATTCCAAAAATATATATACTTTGAGTTGTGATCTAGCCTAAGACGTGTATATACTAGGTCGTGGATTGATTCAAGATAATATATATCGATTTATTTCTGTACATCTAACTGTGGACAACTAGTTGTAGGTTACTAACGAGGACAGCTGACTTAATAAACTTAAAACATCAAAATGTATTAAAAGTGTTGTAAATATATTTTGAACATACTTTGATATATATGTACATATTTGTTATAGGTTCGTGAATCGACCAGTGGCCAAGTCTTACTTCCCGACGAAGTAAAAATCTGTGAAAGTGAGTTATAGTCCCACTTTTAAAATCTAATATTTTAGGATGAGAATACATGCGGTTTTATAAATGTTTTACTAAATAGACACAATGTAGCAACCCCGACAAATCGTCAATTGACAGCGTCGTCTATGTAGCTCCCATTACATGGTCATAAGTCTTTAAGACAAAGTTTGACCGAAAATATGTCGCATTCATTTCATAAGTGTGGATGTTTCAAAGTTTACAAAACTAGTTTCCATAACTAGTACATAACGATGTTTAAAGTACAAATGAAACACGTGCGACACAGTTTATAGTAGTCAAAAGACTCTCCACATATGCAAGTATACTCGACATCCAAAGCAAGTATCAAAAAGAAAGTGCGGAAGCATGTATCACCTAATGATCAAGGACCTGAGAAAAACATAGAAATCTGTCAACGAAAACGTTGGTGAAATCATAGGTTTAAGTAAGTAAGTGAGTAAAAGTAAGTCGAACCACAAGATTTGCATCATTGATAAATAGTAATACATTCTAAAAGTTAATATTCACGAGCACCCAATTATCAAGGCTTAACATTTCCTTCAATAGTACCCCATCACAATAGTGTTAGAACATACACTGTTTCCCGAAAATATATTTCATCCGCATAACGGTAGCGAACCGTCCGAATGAGGGTTTGTCAAACCCATATGGCCATATAACATAAGTTCTCGCTTACACCATCAAGTGTAACTAATGATAATCGAATTGAGGATTTTTGTTCTAAACTCGTATGTAGAATGTTTGTTTTCATGTACTTGTGTCCACTTAGTTAAAAGAAGCGTTTATGTTTTCTCATTCCAAAAGTAAGTTCAAAAGAGTAAAAGTGGGACTATGATCTCACCTTGAGCGCAAGAGCAAATAAGTACTTCGACAAGTAACGTGTACAAAGAACAATGCTAGTCTTGACCTAAACAAATAGGTTGTATCAATAACGATAGTCACGATTGGTCAAAGATGTTCAATTAGTCCTATGGCTCGTTATGACTCGATTATGTAGCATGTGAATCAAATTGTCAAGTTTCATGCAATATACAAGTATAGAAACAAGTTAGAAAGGTCGCATAATCATTTGGTTAAGTTTGACAAAAAGTCAAACTTTGGTCGGGTCAAAGTCAACGAAAAAGTCAACATGTTTGGGTCGAGTCCCGAACTATTTTTCTGTGCTAATTATTCATATATAAGCATGTTAGAACAAGTTGCATGTGAATTGGAGGTCCGTAGCATGCCAAACATTTTTCGTATATTGGACAAGGAGGTCAGAAACTAGACACGGCTTATGCCGCGCCACGGCCCCAAATTGTCGCGCCGCGACAATACACGGGTTTTTCCAAGTCCAAACCAAATATTTTCATGCACAAAACACAAACCGTAACCACTTAGAACTCGCACCTTATATCGTTGGAAAGCTCTTTTGATAAGGAATACAACTAAACACGTTTCACCAACCGAAAACATTATTTGCAATAACCGACTTTTCAAATCAAAAGATCAATCAATGCACACATTTAATGCTTCAAATTTTATAGGTGCACATTTATGATTTGGGCATTTGATGAATACATACAACACGCCGTTTTATAGGTAATCGAGCATACAATACAACTAACTACTTACCAACAACAATTTATGGCATTCAATGCATCAAATATTCATTTCAAGCTTATCAACCCCTAACTCAAACTCACCAAATTCACTAATCAAGTTTATGGAGCTTTCTCAAGCAACCTACACATCAAATTGAAGCTAGTGATACAAGGAACACATTTAATACATGCATTTATAACATTTAACAACATTTAACAACATTCAAGCAACCAAATCACCAAATCAAACACACCAAAGTTCATATTCAAGCTAGTTACTTCAAATAACAAAATCGAGCATATAAATCATATAATCATGTTAGACTTGAGCCATAGACACTAATTAACAACTTTATAACTTAAAAACATCAAGAACACAAAATCTAGTGATTTTAGAAAGTTACCCAAATGCAATGAAATCGGTATGGAATCGAAGAGGAAGTTGCAAGGATCCCAAATATGTAATTTGTTTTGATTGAAGCTTGCTTGAACGAATTTAGATGATGATTCTTGAAGATGAAGATTGAGAGAAAAGTTGAAAGTATTAAATGAAAAGTGAAAATGAAAATGGAAAATAATGGGTGGAAGAGATGGAGTGTTGACCATTTGACCTAGTCAAATGTTTGGCACTCGGGCAAGTTTGGTCCCTCTAGTTTCATTCGGGTGCGTGAATTACCTAAACGAGATAATTTAAAACGCGTATTAATGGGAGATGTTATAAGCATATAACGGAGTTTAAAATAGTATAACGGAAAAAGGCCGGATGTTACATTACCTACTCCTTAAAAGAAATTTCGTCCCGAAATTTAAGCAGACGTAGTAGTCGTTGTTTCTTCCTCGGAATCTGACGTTTCCGGAACCGGGAATAGATGAGGGTATTTCCTTTGCATTAGATCTTGCCTGTCCCATATAAACTTGGGTCCTCTTTTGGCGTTCCATCAGACTTTAACAATCAGAATCCGGCTTTGCTTTAGTTTCTTATCAGAGACGTCCACAATCTCAACCCGTTCCTCCACAAAATGGAGTTTGTCATTAATAGCAAGTTCCTCAAGAGGGACGACGATATCGGGCTCGGCAAGACACTTCTTCAAGTTAGATACATGAAAGGTAGGATGGACGGAGCTTAGTTGAGGCGGAAGATCCAAACGATAAGCAACGGTTCCAACACGCTCTAAGATTTTGAAAGGACCGACATATCGCGGATTTAGTTTCCCACGTTTCCCAAAACGAATGACACCTTTCCAAGGTGCGACTTTTAACATGACGCGGTCACCGACTTGAAATTCGAGGCCGTTGCGCCTTTTATCGGTATAGCACTTTTGACGACTCCGGGCCGTCCGAAGCCTATCTCGGATTTGTACGATCTTCTCGGTGGTTTCGTGAATGAGTTCGGCTCTGATGATTTGCACGTCACCCACTTCGGCCCAACAAAGAGGAGAGCAACACTTTCGACCATATAACGCTTCAAAAGTGCGGCCTTTATACTCGCGTGATAACTATTGTTATAAGAGAACTTCGCGAGAGGTAAGTGCTTGTCCCACGCTTTTCCAAAATCGACAACGCAAGCTCGTAACATATCTTCCAAGGTTTGTATTGTGCATTCACTTTGCCCATCGGTTTGTGGATGATAGGCTGTGCTCATGTCCAATCGTGTTCCCAACGCTTCTTGTAATGTACGCCAAAATCTAGAAACAAAACGGCCAACTCGGTCGGAGATAATCGATAAAGGTACACCATGACGGGCTATGATCTCCTTGATGTAAAGTTGTGCAAGTTTTTCCATTTTGTCCATTTCTTTCATGGCGAGGAAGTGTGCGGATTTGGTGAGACGGTCAACAATAACCCAAATAGCATCATAACCGCCCGACATTTTCGGTAGTTTGGTGATAAAATCCATCGTTATCCTTTCCCACTTCCATTGCGGGATCTCGGGTTGTTGAAGTAACCCGGACGGTCTTTGGTGTTCGGCTTTGACTTTAGAGCAAGTCAAACACTTGGCAACGTAAGTAGCAACGTCCTTTTAAATGTTCGGCCACCAATATTGTTCTTTAAGGTCATGGTACATCTTATTGGCGCCGGGATGAATCGAGTATCGTGATTTGTGGGCTTCGTCAAGGATGAGGTTTTGTAAATCGCCATATCTAGGCACCCAAATTCTTTCGGTGTAATATCTAAGTTCGGTCTCCTTAACTTCGAATCGAGAGACTAGAATGTTTAAAAGTTCATGTGCAATGTTTTCATCCTTAAGAGCCTCCTCTTGGGCTACACGAATTTGGCTATTAAGGTTGGTGTGGATGGTGATGTTTAAAGCTCGAACACGAAGAGGCACCGCTCTTTCCTTTCGACTTAAGGCATCGGCCACTACATTTGCCTTTCCGGGGTGGTAACGAACCTCGCAATCGTAATCGTTTAAGGTTTCAATCCACCTTCATTGTCTCATGTTTAGTTGCTTTTGGTCGAAGATGTGTTGGAGGCTTTTGTGATCGGTAAAGATAGTACTCTTAGTTCCATAAAGATAGTGTCTCCACATTTTAAGTGCAAAGACAACGGCTCCGAGCTCGAGATCATGTGTTGTGTAGTTTCGTTCATGGATTTTGAGTTGTTGAGAAGCATAAGAAATGACTTTCGTTCGTTGCATCAACACACACCCAAAACCATTTTTCGAGGCGTCGCAATACACAACAAAATCATCGTTGCCTTCGGGAAGTGACAAGATAAGAGCGGTGGTTAGCTTCGTTTTCAAGATTTGAAATACAGATTCTTGTTCGGTTGCCCAAAAGAATTTTCTTCCCTTATGAGTTAACACGGTTAGAGGACGAGCGACCAAAGAGAAATCTTTGATGAATCTACGATAGTATCCGGCGAGACCCAAGAATTGACGGATATGAGTAGGAGTAGTAGGAGTCTCCCATTTACTAATGGCTTCGATTTTTGATGGGTCGACTTTAATACCTTGGTCACTTACAACATGACCAAGAAATTGAACTTCCTTCAACCAAAATTCACACTTGGAGAATTTGGCATAGAGTCGTTCTTTTCTCAAAAGTTCAAGCACAAGTCGAAGGTGTTCCTCGTGTTCTTCTTCACTTTTAGAATAAACCAAAATATCATCGATGAACACGATAACGAATTTTTCAAGATACGGTTTGCACACGTGGTTTATAAGATCCATGAACACCGCCGGTGCGTTTGTGAGACCAAATGGCCTGACAAGGAATTCATAACTACCATAACGAGTTCGGAAAGCGGTTTTGGAGACATCTTCCGCCTTAACCCTTAATTGATGATAACCCGAGCGGAGATCGATTTTCCAATATACACAAGACCCTTGTAGTTGATCAAAGAGGTCATCGATGCGAGGAAGAGGATATCGGTTCTTAACCGTCAATTTGTTTAGTTCACGATAATCAATGCACATTCTTAGGGATCCGTCTTTCTTTTTAACAAACAAAATCGGAGCGCCCCAAGGTGAATGGCTAGGTTTGATAAAACCACGATCAAGTAGTTCTTGGATTTGACTTTGCAATTCTTGCATTTCGGATAGAGCGAGTCTATATGGTGCACATGCTACGGGTGCGGCTCCCGAAATAAGATCGATTTGGAATTCAACCGGTCGATGAGGTGGAAGACCCGGCAATTCTTCGGGAAATACATCGGAATAGTCACTAACAATTGGCACATCATCGATGTCCTTCTTATCGAACTCGACTTTCTTAACGTGAGCAAGGATCTCAAAACAACCCTTACGGAGTAGTTTTCTTACTTTAATGCACGAAACGAGGTTGATTCCGGCGCAACTCTTATCGCCATAAACAATCAAAGGTTCACCAGTCTCGATAGGAATTCGGATTGCGTTAAGATCACAAAGGATGTGAGATTTCGTTTTGGCTAGCCAATTCATACCGATTATTACATCGAAGCTTCCTAGTTCCATGGGTATCAAGTCAATTTCAAACTCATTACCCAAAATGTTTAACGTACACCCCCGGTAATATGTGTCGGCACTCAATAGTTTCCCGTTGGCCACTTCAATGGTATAAGTGGTATCTAGTGGAAGTAGTGGAGTACTAAAAGAATGAGTCAAAGTCTTGGATACGAAACTCTTATCGGCACCCGAATCGAATAAACAAATAACATAAGTGTTGTTGAGAAGAAACGTACCCGTGACTAGTTCATTGTCATCCCGGGATTCCTCGGTGTTAATGTTGAAGGCTCGGCAGTGTGTGTTGGGGTTGGCCTTCTTCTTCGGGCATTCGTTCCTATAATGGACCGTTTGGCCACATTCATAACAAGTGACCGGTTTTGGAGGATTTGGCCCTTTTCGAGCGACGGGGGCGGCACTTGTGCAATTGTTGGCCCTATGACCAACTCCTTGGCACCGGTGGTAAATTAGCTTGCCACACTCACCCGAGTGGTGCTTGTGACATTTGTTGCAAAAAGGTTGAGTTCCGGCATAACCTTTATTGCCGTCGTTGGTGAAAGGCTTTTTGGTGAAGGTGTTGTTGTTGTAGTTGCTTGATGGAGTGGCTTCCCATTTCCTTTTGTTGTCACCCGATTTGTCCTCGGCCTTAGGAGCCGGCACTACGATTTCATCAACCGTTTCAATCAATTTGCGGGCCATGTTCAAAGTGACTTGATAATTAGCAGGTTTGGAGGACATCACACCTTGTTTGTTGCTCTTTGGAAGACCATCCATATAGAGTTCAACCCTTTGAGATTCGGGGTTCACGAGATTAGGACACATCAAGGATAATTCGGCGAAATGTTGATTATAAGCTTTGAGATCGTTCCCGACCTCCTTTAAAGCTCTTAGCTCTTGTTCGAGCTTTCGGGTTTCTTCGCGAGGGAAATATTCAACAATCATCTTTTCCCTTAAATCGGCCCAAGAGAGGGCATGAGCTTCATCGGTACCCACCGATTGAACATAGGTGTTCCACCACGTGAGGGTGACACCGGCGAAAGTGTGAGTGGAGTATTTGACCTTGTCTTGGTCCCAACAACCGCTTATGCTAAAGATGGCCTCCGTTTGTTTGAACCATCAAGTAAGAGTAACCGGTCCCCCGATTCCATCATAAGTGTGAGGTTTACACCCCATAAAAGCCTTGTAGGAGCACCCTTCGCTAGAGTTACCGACCCCTTCGTTGTTGTTGTTGTGGTTGTTGTTATTGTTGTTGTTGGTGGTGGAGTGACCGGCCATGGCCGCCTCTACGACGGTGGCTACCATTCGTTGTAGTGCTTGTTCGGGAGTTTCTCGGCGTGGCACACGGCGAGGAGGCATTGTTCCTTCAAAACAAAAGAATACCGTTGGTTAGTATTCTAAATAATACTAACCGTGATATGGAATAAAGATAGAGAGAAAATTTTCCTTGACTCGCCTTAAATTCTTTATGTCATAATTTCGGAACGTTCATATGAGTCACCATAATATAATCCTGGAAATTATATTACCCTAATTCATATGTGCATTCGACACTATTTCATATAGTCAAGGTGGCGCGTCAATTAAATCAAGTAACGTGAGATTAAGATTGAATAAGAATTAGATATGATAGAAGAGTTCGAGTATAATGCACAAGTAGTCAAGTAATTCCTACGTCAAGTCTATATGCCGGTTGTAGTCTAGACTCACCAATGTACCCTATGACTCGGGGTTGGCGCCAATGAACTCTAAATCCCTACAACCAACGCTCTGATACCATCTGTAGCGACCCCGACAAATCGTCAATTGACGGCGTCGTCTACGTAGGTCCCATTACATGGTCATAAGTCTTTAAGACAAAGTTTGACCGAAAATATGTCACATTCATTTCATAAGTGTGGATGTTTCAAAGTTTACAAAAGTAGTTTCCATAACTAGTACATAACGATGTTTAAAGTACAAATGAAACACGTGCGACGCAGTTTATAGTAGTCAAAAGACGCTCCACATATGCAAGTATACTCGACATCCAAAGCAAGTATCAAAAAGAAAGTGCGGAAGCATGTATCACCTAATGATCAAGGACCTGAGAAAAACATAGAAATCTGTCAACGAAAATGTTGGTGAAATCATAGGTTTAAGTAAGTAAGTGAGTAAAAGTAAGTCGAACCACAAGATTTGCATCATTGATAAATAGTAATACATTCTAAAAGTTAATATTCATGAGCACCCAATTATCAAGGCTTAACGTTTCCTTCAATAGCACCCCATCACAATAGTGTTAGAACATACATTGTTTCCCGAAAATATATTTCATCCGCATAACGGTAGCGAACCGTTCGAATGAAGGTTTGTCAAACCCATATGGCCATATAACATAAGTTCTCGCTTACACCGTCAAGTGTAACTAATGATAATCGAATTGAGGATTTTTTGTTCTAAACTCGTATGTAGAATGTTTGTTTTCATGTACTTGTGTCCACTTAGTTAAAAGAAGCGTTTATGTTTTCTCATCCCAAAAGTAAGTTCAAAAGAGTAAAAGTGGGACTATGATCTCACCTTGAGCGCAAGAGCAAATAAGTACTTCGACAAGTAACGTGTGCAAAGAACAATGCTAGTCTTGACCTAAACAAATAGGTTGTATCAATAACGATAGTCACGATTGGTCAAAGATGTTCAATTAGTCCTATGGCTCGTTATGACTCGATTATGTAGCATGTGAATCAAATTGTCAAGTTTCATGCAAGATACAAGTATAGAAACAAGTTAGGAAGGTTGCATAATCATTTGGTTAAGTTTGACAAAAACTCAAACTTTAGTCGGGTCAAAGTCAACGAAAAAGTCAACATGTTCGGGTCGAGTCCCGAACTATTTTTCTGTGCTAATTATTCATATATAAGCATGCTAGAACAAGTTGCATGTGAATTGAGGTCCGTAGCATGCCAAACATTTTTCGTATATTAGACAAGGAGGTCAGAAACTGGACACGGCTTATGCCGTGCCGCGGCCCCAAATTGTCGCGCCGCGACAATACACGGGAGCTGGTACCTGGCCAGTTTCAGTTTTTCCAAGTCCAAACCAAAATCTTTTCATGCACAAAACACAAACCGTAACCACTTAGAACTCGCACCTTATATCGTTGGAAAGCTCTTTTGACAAGGAATACAACTAAACATGTTTCACCAACCGAAAACATTATTTGCAATAACCAACTTTTCAAATCAAAAGATCAATCAATGCACACATGTAATGACCCGAAAATTTCCGACCAAATTTAAACCTTAACCTTTATATGTTTCCGACACGATAAGCAAAATCTGTAATGTTGAGTCTAGAAAGTTTGAAATTTATATTCGGATAATCAGTTACCCTTTGTCTATGCCCGATGATTCACGAACAATTGTGTATAAATAAATATGTAAATATATAAATCTAAATATAAATATAGATATAAAAGCATATGAAATTTGTTATGTGAAATTGTTATATTATCATTATTACTTTTATTATTAGTATTAATATTAATATTAATAATATCATTATACGGTTATTTTAATCTTATATATATATAATTTATATATATACTTAATTTGTTATATCATTTTAAATAGTAGAAAAATTATAATTTTAGTGTTATTATGATTATTCTTAATATTGTTACTAAAATTATTAGTTGAAGTTATTAATTATTAAAATCAATTATATAGGATCATATATATAGATTTGAAAATCGGAATTTGATAACAATCCTTTTCTACTTTTGATTTTTATTTATTCTATGATCAATAATTCGATTGACATCATTTTCATTCTTTTTATTATTTTTCTGTGTTTATCAACCCATGTGCATTATATGATTTCTGTTTTTGTTTCTACTCATCTTCAAATATCTCTTTCACTCTATATGTCTATATATTTAAGCATATGGAAGGGAGGAATCAACAAAACGATTCCATCGATCTCCTTAGTCTAATTGCTTCAATTATCAAGAGCCATCATCTTCAACCTCCAGCTCACCACCGTAGAACCTCCGTGAACAACCGCCATCTCCGGTCACTATTCTTCAACTCTCTCTCTACCTCGATTGTCTTCTCTCTCTCTCCTAAACCCTTGTAAACCTTGATCAGCTTCCTCTTTCCCTTGTTTCAAATCGTCAACTAGTTCCTATCTACTGTTTCTGTTTTTGGAACCAATCGAACAAACTCATCAAGACCCAACCCTTAACCCACGTCTTCCTCTTTCTCATCATCTCTCTCTCACCATCTCTTTCTCATCTTCACTTCTTCTCACGTGTTGCTCTCCGTTTCTAGCCGATGAACAAAACAACCACTTCAATCCACCACAAACCGAACCCACTTTAACTTGGTATCCAATTTTCCTGCTGCTATACCTGTTACTCGTTGTGTTTCCAGGCCAGACACCACAAATAATCACCATCAAATTACCGTTGACTGCTGTTATTCTACTGCAACTTTCTTCCTGTTTCTGTCCAACAACTACCACGAATTAAAACAATTACAATTGTTATTATTGATCAATCACCAAGAATACCATGACTCACCCTCAAGTATTCACTGCTCCTATATATATATATATATATATATATATATATATATATATATATATATATATATATATATATATATATATATATATATATTTTCCGGTTGTATCCATGTTAAACCTTCTAAACCATCACCACTCTCATCATCATAAACACCGCCATCACCATCGATATTTTTCTGTATTGTATCATCAAAGAACCACCACTCTACCACAAACCCCCCACAAAACACCATTACCGGAGCTCCATCTCCCATCTTCAAACCACCATTAAAGTACCTGCAAATATAACGAGAAGGAATGAGTGAAGATTCACGATTCGCGTGCTATAACACTAGCGATGAAGATGATGATTAGTATTTATGATTTTATGTGAATCCGTCTCTAAATCGCCACTTTTGTTCTTGTTCCAACCTATTGTGAAAAACGATTTAGAAGAAGAACAAAGAAGACGACATGAAGCAGGATAATGATTATTAGAGATGTTTATTTTATTTTATTTTATTTTTTTCTCTTGCTGCTCCTGTCGGTTTTCACATAAAGAAAAAGAGAACACAGCTGTAGGTGTAGTGACCCGAACTTTTCCATGTTTATATATATTAGTTGAGATTGATATTTACATGATTAAATGTTTCCAACATGTTAAGCAATCAAACTTGTTAAGACTTGATTAATTAAAATATGTTTCATATAGACAATTGACCACCCAAGTTGACCGGTGATTCACGAACGTTAAAACTTGTAAAAACTATATGATGACATATATATGGATATATATATATAGTTAACATGATACTATGATAAGTAAACATATCATTAAGTATATTAACAATGAACTACATATGTAAAAATAAGACTACTAACTTAATGATTTTTAAACGAGACATATATGTAACGATTATCGTTGTAAAGACATTTAATGTATATATATCATATTAAGAGATATTCATACATGATAATATCATGATAATATAATAATTTAAAATCTCATTTGATATTATAAACATTGGGTTAACAACATTTAACAAGATCGTTAACCTAAAGGTTTCAAAACAACACTTACATGTAACGACTAACGATGACTTAACGACTCAGTTAAAATGTATATACATGTAGTGTTTTAATATGTATTTATACACTTTTGAAAGACTTCAATACACTTATCAAAATACTTCTACTTAACAAAAATGCTTACAATTACATCCTCGTTCAGTTTCATCAACAATTCTACTCGTATGCACCCGTATTCGTACTCGTACAATACACAGCTTTTAGATGTATGTACTATTGGTATATACACTCCAATGATCAGCTCTTAGCAGCCCATGTGAGTCACCTAACACATGTGGGAACCATCATTTGGCAACTAGCATGAAATATCTCATAAAATTACAAAAATATGAGTAATCATTCATGACTTATTTACATGAAAACAAAATTACATATCCTTTATATCTAATCCATACACCAACGACCAAAAACACCTACAAACACTTTCATTCTTCAATTTTCTTCATCTAATTGATCTCTCTCAAGTTCTATCTTCAAGTTCTAAGTGTTCTTCATATATTCTACAAGTTCTAGTTACATAAAATCAAGAATACTTTCAAGTTTGCTAGCTCACTTCCAATCTTGTAAGGTGATCATCCAACCTCAAGAAATCTTTGTTTCTTACAGTAGGTTATCATTCTAATACAAGGTAATAATCATATTCAAACTTTGGTTCAATTTCTATAACTATAACAATCTTATTTCAAGTGATGATCTTACTTGAACTTGTTTTCGTGTCATGATTCTGCTTCAAGAACTTCGAGCCATCCAAGGATCCGTTGAAGCTAGATCCATTTTTCACTTTTCCAGTAGGTTTATCCAAGGAACTTAAGGTAGTAATGATGTTCATAACATCATTCAATTCATACATATAAAGCTATCTTATTCGAAGGTTTAAACTTGTAATCACTAGAACATAGTTTAGTTAATTCTAAACTTGTTCGCAAACAAAAGTTAATCCTTCTAACTTGACTTTTAAAATCAACTAAACACATGTTCTATATCTATATGATATGCTAACTTAATGATTTAAAACCTGGAGACACGAAAAACACCGTAAAACCGGATTTACGCCGTCGTAGTAACACCGCGGGCTGTTTTGGGTTAGTTAATTAAAAACTATGATAAACTTTGATTTAAAAGTTGTTATTCTGAGAAAATGATTTTTATTATGAACATGAAACTATATCCAAAAAATTATGGTTAAACTCAAAGTGGAAGTATGTTTTCTAAAATGGTCATCTAGACGTCGTTCTTTCGACTGAAATGACTACCTTTACAAAAACGACTTGTAAATTATTTTTCCGACTATAAACCTATACTTTTTCTGTTTAGATTCATAAAATAGAGTTCAATATGAAACCATAGCAATTTGATTCACTCAAAACGGATTTAAAATGAAGAAGTTATGGGTAAAACAAGATTGGATAATTTTTCTCATTTTAGCTACGTGAAAATTTGTAACAAATCTATTCCAACCATAACTTAATCAACTTGTATTGTATATTATGTAATCTTGAGATACCATAGACACGTATACAATGTTTTGACCTATCATGTCGACACATCTATATATATTTCGGAACAACCATAGACACTCTATATGTGAATGTTGGAGTTAGCTATACAGGGTTGAGGTTGATTCCAAAATATATATAGTTTGAGTTGTGATCAATACTGAGATACGTATACACTGGGTCGTGGATTGATTCAAGATAATATTTATCGATTTATTTCTGTACATCTAACTGTGGACAACTAGTTGTAGGTTACTAACGAGGACAGCTGACTTAATAAACTTAAAACATCAAAATATATTAAAAGTGTTGTAAATATATTTTGAACATACTTTGATATATATGTATATATTGTTATAGGTTCGTGAATCAACCAGTGGCCAAGTCTTACTTCCCGACGAAGTAAAAATCTGTGAAAGTAAGTTATAGTCCCACTTTTAAAATCTAATATTTTTGGGATGAGAATACATGCAGGTTTTATAAATGATTTACAAAATAGACACAAGTACGTGAAACTACATTCTATGGTTGAATTATCGAAATCGAATATGCCCCTTTTTATTAAGTCTGGTAATCTAAGAATTAGGGAACAGACACCCTAATTGACGCGAATCCTAAAGATAGATCTATTGGGCCTAACAAACCCCATCCAAAGTACCGGATGCTTTAGTACTTCGAAATTTATATCATATCCGAAGGGTGTCCCAGAATGATGGGGATATTCTTATATATGCATCTTGTTAATGTCGGTTACCAGGTGTTCACCATATGAATGATTTTTATCTCTATGTATGGGGTGTGTATTGAAATATGAAATCTTGTGGTCTATTATTATGATTTGATATATATAGGTTAAACCTATAACTCACCAACATTTTTGTTGACGTTTTAAGCATGTTTATTCTCAGGTGATTATTAAGAGCTTCCGCTGTCGCATACTTAAATAAAGACGAGATTTGGAGTCCATGCTTGTATGATATTGTGTAAAAACTGCATTCAAGAAACTTATTTTGTTGTAACATATTTGTATTGTAAACCATTATGTAATGGTCGTGTGTAAACAGGATATTTTAGATTATCATTATTTGATAATCTATGTAAAGCTTTTTAAACCTTTATTGATGAAATAAAGGTTATGATTTGTTTTAAAATGAATGCAGTCTTTGAAAAACGTCTCATATAGAGGTCAAAACCTCGCAACGAAATCAATTAATATGGAACGTTTTTAATCAATAAGAACGGGACATTTCAGTTGGTATCCGAGCGTTGGTCTTAGAGAACCAGAATTTTGCATTAGTGTGTCTTATCGAGTTTGTTAGGATGCATTAGTGAGTCTGGACTTCGACCGTGTTTACTTGAAAAATGATTGCTTAACAAATTTTGTTGGAAACTATATATTTTTAACATGTGAATATTATGTGATATATTAATCTCTTAACGCGTTTGATATTATGTGATAGATGTCTACCTCTAGAACAAGTCCCATTGACTCACCTAATAATAATGAAGAGTCAAATGTAAATTGGAATGATTCGTGGACTGATTCACAAGTTCCCGAAGAGGAACCGGAAGAAGAGTCGGAACCAGAAGAAGAATCGGAACCGGAAGAAGAATCGGAACCGGATGAAGAAATAGAACCGATGGGGGAAATAATAAAACGGTTAAGTAAAGGAAAATCCTCAACCAACTGACCAAGGTTAATTATGGTCAATGGTGTTTCCGCCAAGGAAGCAAAATATTGGGAGGATTACCAATTCTCCGATGAATCGGATTCCGACGAGGATTCCGATGATGTTATAGAAATTACCCCAACTGAATTTAAAAAGGCAAAAGAAAATAATAAGGGAAAGGGCATAAAAATAGAGAAATCTAATTCCAACCCCGATGAACTTTATATGTATCGTCAACCCCCGAAGTCCTTAAGTTGTAACAATGACCCGGGAACCTCTAAACCACCAGGTTTTTCTAAACCAATGTGGATAACGACGGCTCGTATTAGGGGAACATCATATATCCCTAGAAACTTGGCAAAACGAACCAAAACCAAAGAAGAAGAAACAAGCGAGTCGGAATAAGATAGCTGTATTCGTGTGGTGTAATATATGTAATATAGTGTGCTTATGCTTTATGATATATGTAAAAATTGCTTGTATTAATAAGTATTTTTTTTTTATGAATCTAACTCTTGTCTATTTTACAGTATAAAAACACAAAATGGATAGACAACCCAATATTTTAAGAGACCTACCCGGAGACATGATTGATGAAATCTTGTCTAGAGTCGGTCAGAATTCTTCGGCACAACTATTTAAGGCGAGATCAGTTTGTAAGACATTCGAAGAACGTTCCAAGAATGCCTTGGTTTATAAAAGGCTTTCGTTTGAAAGATGGGGGATATCACATTGGGAAATCCATAAGTTACGATGTGTTTACTTTGACGCATATATTGCGGGGAACCCAAATGCTATTTTACGCAATGGGTTAAGAAATTATTTTGACTCAATATATCCGAATATTGGACTTCGTGATTTAGAAAAAGCGGCTAACATGCAACATAAAGAAGCATGTTATGCTTACGGATTAGTAATGTTCGCTTCTCACCAAAGTGAGAACAAGAACATCGGCCTACAACTATTAAACAAAACGTTCCCACAAGTGACGGAGTCGGTAATTGGGGTAAGAAATGAGGTTTTTAGATTGTTACGGGACTGTTGGACATTACGTAACCCTCGTCCCTTTGACGACGTTACAACACGCTGTCTTATCAACGGCCATAACGGTTATTTTCCACAAGACCAAGGATGGGAAGTAGTCCTAGTAAAACCAGAATGCATGACTTGTTTTTGGACGTATGAATTACGTGTCTTTATTGCCTTTGCTGAACGACTTGTGTACTAGTTAGAATTATCTTCACAACTATCTTGTATCAAAGTTATTGTGTGCTATATTTCATGCTTTATGTAAAATAAGCGGTATTGTAAGTTTGTAAAATATTGTATAAAAGTTTGAACGCGAAATATTATTATAATCAGTTTTTCATATAGAATTGTAGTAGTTGAATTGTATATTAGCTACTAAGTATGAACTTAACGGGTAGGTACTACCCGAATTTAAACTTATAAAACGCTAATATGAAGAAAAAGCTTTTATAAATGAGTTCATATTATGCTACGAAATACTATTAACTACTCTTAATATTCTGTATGATTAACTTGTTCCATTTGACTATTTTGAAGGAAATGGCACCGACTACTGGACACACCGTGAATATGAATGAAGAGGAATTCCGTACTTTTCTAGCTTCAAACATAGCCGCAGTACAGGCTGCGCTACATACCAACAATAACCTTGGATCTAGCAGTACAGGAAATCGTGTAGGATGCACCTACAAAGAATTCACTGCCTGCAAACCTTTGGAATTTGATGGAACCGAAGGACCGATCGGATTGAAACGGTGGACCGAGAAGGTCGAATCGGTGTTTGCCATAAGTAAGTGTACTGAAGAGGACAAAGTGAAGTACGCTACACATACCTTCACAGGTTCTGCGTTAACATGGTGGAATACCTATCTAGAGCAAGTGGGACAAGACGATGCGTACGCACTACCGTGGTCAGCATTCAAGCACTTGATGAACGAGAAGTACCGTCCCAGAACCGAGGTCAATAAGCTCAAGACAGAACTTAGAGGGTTACGAACCCAAGGATTTGATATTACCACGTATGAAAGACGATTCACAGAATTGTGCCTATTGTGTCCGGGAGCGTTCGAAGATGAGGAAGAGAAGATCGACGCATTTGTGAAAGGATTACCGGAAAGAATCCAAGAAGATATAAGTTCACACGAGCCCGCCTCCATACAACAGGCATGTAGAATGGCTCACAAACTAGTGAACCAGATTGAAGAAAGAATTAAAGAACAGACTGCTGAAGAGGCCAATGTGAAGCAAGTCAAAAGAAAGTGGGAGGAAAACGGTGATAAGAATCACCAAAATAACAACAACAGCAATTACAACAATAATCGCAACAATTATCCCAACAATCGCAACATCAATCGCAACTACAACAAACGGCCCAACAACAACAACAACAACAACAACAACAGCAGCAACTACAACAATCATCCCAACAACAATAATAACCGCAACAACAACAACAATCAGAATCAGCTATGCCAAAGGTGTGAAAAGTATCACTCGGGGTTCTGCACCAAATTTTGCAATAAGTGTAAAAGAAATGGTCATAGCACGGTGAAGTGTGAGGTCTACGGACCAGGGGTTAATAGAACGAAAGGAACAAATGGTGTCGGAACGAGTAATGGTGGAGCAAGTAGTGTCGGAGCAAGTTATGCCAATGTAGTTTGTTATAAATGTGAAAAACCGGGCCACATTATTAGAAATTGCCCGAACCAGGAGAACACGAATGGACAAGGCCGCGGAAGAGTTTTCAATATTAATGCGGCAGAGGCACAGGAAGACCCGGAGCTTGTTACGGGTACGTTTCTTATTGATAATAAATCTGCTTACGTTTTATTTGATTCGGGTGCGGATAGAAGCTATATGAGTAGAGATTTTTGTGCTAAATTAATTTTTCCATTGACGCCTTTGGATAGTAAATTTTTACTCGAATTAGCAAATGGTAAATTAATTTCAGCAGATAATATATGTCGGAATCGAGAAATTAAACTGGTTAGCGAAACATTTAAGATTGACTTGATACCAGTAGAGTTAGGGAGTTTTGATGTGATAATCGGTATGGACTGGTTGAAAGAAGTGAAAGCAGAGATCGTTTGTTACAAAAATGCAATTCGCATTATACGAGAAAAAGGAAAACCCTTAATGGTGTACGGAGAAAAGGGCAACACGAAGCTACATCTTATTAGTAATTTGAAGGCACAAAAACTAATAAGAAAAGGTTGCTATGCTATTCTAGCACACGTCGAGAAAGTACAAACTGAAGAAAAGAGCATCAATGATGTTCCCGTCGCAAAAGAATTTTCCGATGTATTTCCGAAAGAATTACCGGGATTACCCCCACATCGATCCGTTGAATTTCAAATAGATCTTGTACCAGGAGCTGCACCAATAGCTCGTGCTCCTTACAGACTCGCACCCAGCGAGATGAAAGAACTGCAAAACCAATTACAAGAACTTTTAGAGCGTGGTTTCATTCGACCAAGCACATCACCGTTGGGAGCTCCTGTTTTGTTTGTCAAGAAGAAAGATGGTACATTCAGGTTGTGTATCGACTACCGAGAGTAGAACAAACTTACCATCAAGAACCGCTACCCACTACCGAGAATCGACGACTTATTTGACCAACTACAAGGCTCGTCTGTTTATTCAAAGATTGACTTACGTTCCGGGTATCATCAAATGCGGGTGAAAGAAGATGATATTCCAAAGACTGCTTTCAGAACACGGTACGGTCATTATGAGTTTATGGTCATGCCGTTTGGTTTAACTAATGCACCAGCTGTATTCATGGACCTTATGAACCGAGTGTGTGGACCATACCTTGACAAGTTTGTCATTGTTTTCATTGATGACATACTTATTTACTCAAAGAATGACCAAGAACACGGTGAACATTTGAGAAAGGTGTTAGAAGTATTGAGGAAGGAAGAATTGTACGCTAAGTTTTCAAAGTGTGCATTTTGGTTGGAAGAAGTTCAATTCCTCGGTCACATAGTGAACAAAGAAGGTATTAAGGTGGATCCGGCAAAGATAGAAACTGTTGAAAAGTGGGAAACCCCGAAAACTCCGAAACACATACGCCAGTTTTTAGGACTAGCTGGTTACTACAGAAGGTTCTGATAATGCTAAAAACGAACATATATTTCATAGCATTATTCCTCAAGAAAGACAAGCTTTTAGTTGCAATTGTTCTATTTACAAGTGATATTCGTTTAAATAATAAAAGGTGAAGACAAAAGACAGATTCGACGAATTGAAGACGCAAATGACCAAAAAGCTCAAAAGAACAAAAGACAATCAAAGAGGTTCCAATTATTGATAAGAAACGTCTCGAAATCACAAGAGTACAAGATTCAAAACGCAAAGTACAAAATATAAAATTGTACGCAAGGACGTTCGAAAATCCGGAACCGGGACCAGAGTCAACTCTTAACGCTCGACGCAACGGACTAAAAATTACAAGTTAACTATGTATATAAATATAATATAATATATAATTAATTATATTAATTATATATATATTATATTTATAAATAAAAAACCGTCGGCAGAGAAAGACTCCAAGGACTGAGCTGTAAATTCATTCTCCGCGACTCGCGGAGTTTGAAGAGGATTTCACCGCGAGTCGCGGAGCCCCAAATTGAAAAACTGCCTATAAAGCAAACCGAATTCTGATCATTTTTCAATATCTTTTTCTCTCTTCTCTCATATATACGTAAACGATATATATATATATATATATAATTTATATTTTAATTTTAATTTTAATTCTAATAATAAGGGTATGTTAGCGAATGTTGTAAGGGTGTAAGTCGAAATTCTGTACGTGTAACGCTGCGCTATTTTTAATCATTGTAAGTTATGTTCAACCTTTTTACATTAATGTCTCGTAGCTAAGTTATTATTATGCTTATTTAAAACGAAGTAATCATGATGTTGGGCTAATTACTAAAATTGGGTAATTGAGCTTTGTACCATAATTGGGGTTTGGACAAAAGAACGACACTTGTGGAAATTAGACTATGGGCTATTAATGGGCTTTATATTTGTTTAACTAAATGAAAGTTTGTTAATGTTAATATAAAGATTTACAATTGGGCGTCCCTATAAATTACCATATACACTCGATCGGACACGATGGGCGGGGTATTTATATGTACGAATAATCGTTCATTTAACCGGACACGGGAATGGATTAATAGCCACTAGAATAATTAAAACAGGGGTGAAATTACATTCAAGGGTAATTGGTGTAATTGTTAACAAAGTAGTTAAACCTTGGTTTACACGCAGTCGATAACCTGGTGTATTCATTAAACAAAGTATTAAAACCTTGTTACAATTCGAATCCCCAATTAGTTGGAATATTTAACTTCGGGTATAAGAATAATTTGACGAGGATACTCGCACTTTATATTTATGACTGATGGACTGTTATGGACAAAAACCAGACGGACATATTAAATAATCCAGGACAAAGGACAATTAACCCATGGGCATAAAACTAAAATCAACACGTCAAACATCATGATTACGGAAGTTTAAATAAGCATAATTCTTTTATTTCATATTTAATTTCCTTTATTTTATATTTAATGGCACTTCTAATTATCGCACTTTTATTTATTGTTGTTTAATCGCACTTTTAATTATCGTACTTTTTAATTATCGCAATTTTATTTTATCGCACTTTTATTATTCGCAATTTCATTATCGTTATTTATTTTACGCTTTAAATTAAGTCTTTTATTTATTAGGTTTAACTGCGACTAAAGTTTTAAAATCGACAAACCAGTCATTAAACGGTAAAAACCCCCCTTTATAATAATAATATTACTTATATATATGTTTGTATTTTTATATAGCGTTGAGCTTTGTTTAAAGATTTCCCTGTGGAACGAACCGGACTTACTAAAAACTACACTACTGTACGATTAGGTACACTGCCTATAAGTGTTGTAGCAAGGTTTAAGTATATCCATTCTATAAATAAATAAATATCTTGTGTAAAATTGTATCGTATTTAATAGTTTTTCCTAGTAAAATATAAGCTATTTTACATACACCTCGCATAACATCAAGTATTTTTGGCGCCGCTGCCGGGGAAACTCTTAAACGCCGGAAGCGCAACGCTAATATAAAAAAATATATATATATATATATATATAAAATATATATAAATCTAGTTTTAAGATTTTTATTTATAAAATTATAAAGTGATTCTATTTTTATTTAAGTTTTAAATATAAGTTTTATTTATACACATATTATTTTTTTTTATAAACAGAAAAAATTAAAAACAGAAAATAAAATAAAAAAATTAAATAAAGAAAAACGCGTAAAATTTCAAACTGCTCCAGATCTGAAATTCTGAACCCCGCGACTCGCGGGGTTTTCTTTATAAATTACCGCAACTCGCGGAGGGTACCTGACACACGGACAGAAGCCCTAATTCAGCATTTATTACGGTAATTATTAATTAATTATTATTAAACCCTAACTAATTATTATTATTATAATTACTTTTACTTTTTATTTAATTTATGTATTTAGTATTAATTAGTTTTATTAAATTGTAAAATTAGTAGTTTTATTAAATAAAAAAATATAAAAATAATATTTTTATAAAAATTGTACTTTTTACAACTTTTTATATATTTTTATATTTTGTCCCTTTTTAATCGTTGTAGCATAACTTTTGTATTTTTAGCTCATATTTAATTTTAAACTTAGTTTTTGCTATAGTTATTTTTACTCCTAGATTTTTAGGCTTTGCCGTAGAATTCCTTAAGTGCTTTTTCTTTAGACTAAGATTTAGGTGCTTTAGAATTTTGCGACGCCTTTTTAAGTTTTAGTTTCTTTTTAAGTTATTTCCATTTGGGATTTAGTTTTTCCTGTAAGCTTTAATATTTTTAGACCTTTTTACTATGTATCAATTATCATTCCAATTAGTAATTTCAATTTGCGATTATAATTTTAAATTAGTTGTAGTAATAAGGTTAGGTTAGTCAAGTATTTTTAAGTTTTTATAAGTTTCTTTTATTTTTCCGTCACCTTTTATTTTTCAACCATTTTTTTCTTTTTCGACCTTTTTCGACGAACTCTTTTTCTTTCTTATTTCTCGCTATTCTAGTTTTAGGACTTAGAATTTATTCTACTTCTTATCTAAATTTCTTAAAATTACGAAAATTTATTTTAAGTGGTTAAATTGATAGACATAAAAATTTTCTGGTTCGTAGTAATAGTTGGATTTGTACGTGGACCGGGTTATTGGAGCCAAACAGTCCTCAATTATATTGAGACCAAACGAATCCTGCCCCTCTGCTGCATCTTTTGGCTATTCGAAACGTGGGCAAAATCAGAAAAGTCTATTGATTGGATAACTTATTATAATTTTTCTTTCTTTTTTAAAACTAATAGGATATTCAGTGAATGCACCGAGCAAGACGTTCACCACCTTTTGTACGTTCACCACCTGTAACTAGATCAAGACATTTAGCAAATATAACCGCCGTTGATTTTTCTTTAGAATCGTCATCCAGTCGACCAAGAACTTCGGTTCAAATTTCCGATAATCCATTTTTTGAACCCGACCTCACAATTGAGAATCCAGAGAATATTCAGGAACGGTTCGTAGATCCTGAACCACTAAACTTTCCTCCGGAGCCACCAATCATTCAAACAGAGATTGTTGAGGAACGAACCATTAAATCAGAATCATCTAGTGATACCGATTCAACAAATTCAATTATGGAGAATCTGGAACCTTTAAGTATGGAAGACCGAATGAGAGCTAAACGCACTGGCCAAGGTCACGCAATTACTCATCCAGACATTAATGCGCCAGATTATGAAATCAAAGGACAAATTCTACACATGGTGACTAATCAATGCCAATTTAGTGGTGCGCCGAAGGAAGATCCAAATGAACATCTACGTACCTTTAATAGGATCTGCACACTATTTAAAATCCGAGAAGTGGAGGATGAACAGATATATCTCATGTTATTTCCCTGGACTTTAAAGGGAGAAGCCAAAGATTGGTTGGAATCGTTACCTGAAGGGGCGATCGATACATGGGACGTTTTAGTTGACAAATTTCTTAAACAATTCTTTCCTGCATCTAAAGCCGTAAGACTTCAAGCAGAAATTGTTACGTTTACACAGAAACCAAATGAAACTCTATATGAGGCATGGACAAGATATGGAAAGTTGTTAAGAGGATGTCCGCAACATGGTTTAGACACCTGTCAAATAGTACAAATATTCTACCAAGGATGCGACATCACTACAAGAAAAGACATAGATATAGCAGCTGGTGGTTCTATTATGAAGAAAACTGAAACTGATGCTTACAAAATTATTGATAACACTGCTTCCCACTCACATGAGTGGCACCAAGAAAAAGACATCATTAGATCATCTAAAGAAGCTAGAGCCGATTCTAGCCATGACTTAGATTCCATTTCCGCAAAGATAGATGCTGTGGAGAGACGAATGGAAAAGATGACTAAAGATATTCACTCAATACGAATTAGTTGTGAGCAGTGTGGAGGACCACATTTGACAAAAGATTGTCTCAGTATTGAATTAACAATGGAACAAAGAGAGAATATTTCATACATAAACCAAAGGCCTGGAAATAATTATCAGAATAATTATCAACCGACAAGACCGATTTACAATCAAAACCAGAATTATAACCGAAATATTCCATACAACAACCAACAAGGTCCTAGCAATCAACAAGTATCCAATAATACTTACAATCAGCAAAGACCTAATTTTCAAAACAAACCACCACAACAAACCGATGATAAAAAGCCGAATTTAGAAGATATGATGACGAAGCTAGTTGAAACTCAAATGCAGTTTTTCACATCTCAAAAACAAACTAATGAACAAAATGCTCAAGCATTTAGAAATCAACAAGCTTCTATTCAAAATCTGGAACAAGAAGTAAGTAACCTAGCAAGGTTAATAGGTGAAAGAAAACCGGGAAGTCTACCTAGTGATAAAAATGCTAACCCCCGGAATGAAACAGCTAAAGCCATTACCACAAGAAGTGGTACAACACTTAAACCACCTGAAATACCTGTAACTTCTGATGAAACTATTCCTACTCCACAAGAACCACAACCTGATCAAGATAAGGAAAAAGAACCGGTAGTTGAGAAGGTTAATGAAGATAACACAGTTAAGGATAAACCTTATGTTAAACCATACCAACCACCACTTCCTTACCCGAGTAAAATGAAGAAAGAGAAACTTGAAGCCGAGCAATCCAAATTTTTGGATATGTTTAAACAGATAAATGTAAATCTTCCTTTCATTGATGTGATTTCAGGAATGCCAAGATATGCTAAATTCTTGAAAGATCTAATCTCAAATAGAAAGAAAATGGAAGAACTCTCGGCTGTTACTATGAATGCTAATTGTTCAGCAGTGCTGTTGAATAAGATACCAGAAAAACTATCTGATCCAGGAAGTTTCACAATTCCATGTTTTCTGGGTAGTCTTAGTTCAATAGAAGCATTGGCAGACTTAGGTGCTAGTATAAATCTAATGCCGTATTCACTATACGCTAAACTAGACCTTGGAGAATTGAAACCAACCAGAATAAGCATACAACTAGCCGATAGATCAATAAAATATCCTAGAGGGATAATGGAGAACATGCTAGTTAAAGTTGGTAATTTAGTATTTCCAGTAGATTTTGTTGTTTTGGACATGGAAGAAGATTCTCAAGTTCCTCTCATATTAGGAAGACCATTCTTAAACACGGCTAAAGCAATGATAGACGTGTTCGGTAAGAAACTGACCCTAAGTATAGAGGACGAGAGTGTTACCTTTTCAGTTGATAGAGCAATGCAACAACCACAATCTGCAGATGATACATGTTATTATATTCAAACTATAGATGCACATGCAGAATTATTAGAAGAATTTCCAGAATTACAAGGAACAGGAGAATGTTCTTTAGGAGAAGGTAATGAACCAATTGATGAAGCTGAAATGTTAGCTACACTTATAGCTAATGGATATGAACCAACAACAGAAGAAATTCAAATGCTAAAAGAAGAAGACAGATATCGATATAAATCATCGATAGAAGAACCTCCGAAATTAGAGTTAAAGCCACTTCCAAACCATTTGGAATACGCTTATTTACATGGTGAATCTGAATTACCTGTAATAATATCGTCTTCTCTTACTGAAAATGAGAAATCACAACTCATTTCTGTGTTGAAAGCTCATAAACCAGCCATTGCATGGAAGATTCATGATATTAAAGGAATAAGTCCTTCGTATTGCACACATAAAATCCTTATGAAAGAAGGTCATAAAACGTATGTGCAACGCCAACGAAGACTAAATCCTAATATGCAAGATGTAGTTAAGAAAGAGATTATTAAACTGCTAGATGCAGGTTTGATATATCCAATTTCTGATAGTCCATGGGTAAGCCCAGTTCAATGCGTGCCTAAGAAGGGTGGCATGACTGTCATTACAAATGAGAAAAATGAGCTTATTCCTACTAGGACTGTGACAGGATGGCGTGTATGTATTGATTATAGAAAATTAAATGACGCCACCAGAAAAGATCACTTTCCCTTACCTTTTATTGATCAAATGTTGGAAAGATTAGCCGGAAATAGTTACTATTGTTTTCTAGATGGATTTTCCGGATATTTTCAAATTCCAATAGCACCCGAGGACCAAGAGAAAACCACATTCACGTGCCCTTATGGTACTTTTGCTTACAAACGCATGCCATTTGGACTTTGCAACGCCCCTGCAACCTTTCAAAGGTGTATGATGGCGATTTTTCACGACATGATAGAAGAATGCATGGAAGTTTTCATGGATGACTTTTCAGTCTTCGGTGATACATTTAAATCATGTCTAGTTAATCTGGAACGAATGCTAATTAGATGCGAAAAATCAAATCTAGTACTTAATTGGGAGAAATGCCATTTCATGGTTAAAGAAGGCATCGTTCTTGGACATAAAATTTCAAAAGAAGGAATTGAAGTGGATAGAGCTAAAGTAGATGTAATTGCTAAACTTCCACATCCCACCAATGTTAGAGGAGTTAGGAGTTTTCTAGGGCATGCCGGTTTTTACCGACGTTTCATAAAAGATTTTTCTAAAATTGCCACTCCTATGAATAAACTCCTAGAAAAGGATGCGCCATTCATCTTTTCAGATGAGTGTATCAAATCTTTTAATATTCTTAAAGAGAAACTCACTAATGCACCGATCATGATAACACCAAATTGGAATCTACCATTTGAACTAATGTGCGATGCAAGTGATTTTGCAATGGGAGCCGTTTTAGGACAAAGGATTGAAAAACGATTTCAACCTATATATTATGCTAGTAAGACGTTACAAGGAGCACAAACAAACTATACAACTACTGAAAAAGAACTCCTTGCTATTGTCTTTGCTTTTGACAAATTTCGATCATATCTCGTTCTAGCAAAAACGGTGGTCTATACCGACCGTTCTGCTCTTAGATACCTATTTTCAAAACAAGATGCTAAACCAAGATTAATACGTTGGATCTTACTCTTACAAGAGTTTGATATTGAAATCCGAGATAAAAGAGGAGCAGAAAATCTCGCCGCTGATCATCTTTCTCGTCTTGAAAATCCCGAATTAGAAGTTCTAAATGAATCAGCCATACAAGACAACTTTCCTGATGAATATCTATTGAAGATAGATTATAAAGAAATCCCATGGTTTGCAGACTATGCAAACTACTTAGTTTGTGGATTCCTTGAAAAAGGATTATCGTACCAAAGACGAAAGAAATTCTTCAGTGATATAAAACACTATTTCTGGGAAGATCCACATTTGTTTAAAAGTTGTCCCGATGGAATAATACGCCGATGTGTATTTGGAGATGAAGCTAGTAAAATATTAAACCATTGTCACACAGGACCAACAGGAGGGCATTATGGGCCTCAACTAACAGCAAGAAAAGTTTATGAAGCTGGATTCTATTGGCCTACAATTTACAAAGACGCACACCTTCTTTGCAAATCCTGTGATGCATGTCAAAGGGCCGGAAAAATAAGTCAACGTGATGAAATGCCACAAAATGTCATCCAAGTATGTGAAGTATTTGACATTTGGGGTATTGACTTTATGGGTCCATTTCCAAAATCTAATAATAATCTATATATACTCGTAGCCATTGATTATGTATCTAAATGGGCGGAAGCACAAGCTCTCCCAACTAACGATGCACGAGTTGTAGTCAACTTTTTAAAACGTCATTTTGCAAGGTTTGGAACACCGAAAGCTTTAATAAGTGATCGGGGTACTCATTTCTGTAATAATCAACTTGAGAAAGTTCTTAAAAGATATGGAGTAACTCATAAAATCTCCACCGCATATCATCCACAAACAAGTGGACAAGTTGAAAATACCAACCGAGCTTTAAAACGTATTCTAGAGAAAACCGTAGGATCAAATCCGAAGGAATGGTCCATTAAATTGGAGGATGCACTCTGGGCTTTTAGAACAGCCTACAAAACTCCAATTGGAACCACACCTTTTAGACTTGTTTATGGAAAAGTATGTCATCTTCCAGTAGAAATTGAACACAAAGCATTTTGGGCTTTGAAGACATGTAATCTTGATTTACATGAAGTCGGACGTCTACGATTAAGTCAACTAAATGAATTAGAAGAATTAAGACATGAAGCATACGAAAATTCGTTAATCTATAAAGAAAGAACGAAGAAATGGCATGATAAAAGAATCAGAAGTTCAAAAGAATTTAAAGAAGGAGACAGAGTTCTTCTTTTCAATTCACGATTCAAGCTATTTCCTGGAAAATTGAAATCAAGATGGTCTGGACCATTCATAGTCAAAAGAGTTTTCCCATACGGAACGATAGAATTAATAAATTCAAATGGGATTGAATTTAAAGTTAATGGTCACAGAGTTAAACATTACATACATGGTCCGATGGAAGTCGACAACGAAGTTAATCACAATTTCGACACCACAACTAACTAAGTGTGGGGAGAATCAAGTCTTTAAAGGATAATATGTATTTCTGTTAGAGTTAGATTGTCTGTTTTCGTGTAGTTCTCGAAAATGGAACCCGGATGGTCTTTCCCTAGCAGACCCTAAAGAACTAGTCTTCTCCCCCCATTCTGAATTTTTATTTTTTTTAGGTTTTTACAAAATGAAGAATGCCTGTGAACTAAACCATGGTCTAATGCTACATGCTTTGATCACTAAAAGAAATAATGACATACTACCGAGTGAAATAGTATCAGTAATCAGAGAAAGAATGGACGGAGTTAGAAAAGAATCCAGATGCGAAGATAATAAGTTACAATTTGGTAAAGGAAAATCAAAATCCGCAGCGAAAAGAAGAGCACGACACCTAGAACGATGTCACAAATGCGGAAAATGGTCACATGGAGGTAAATGTTCAAATAATCAAACCTATTCAAATACCGAATTTGTTACTTTATGCAGAGACGGACCGTTCATATGTTTAGAAGAAAAGATACTGAATGCTCGAGGTTACGCCTATGTAGCCATGGAAAACCAATTAAACCGACTATCTTATGAATGGGATAGATCATATAACTAAGAAATCTATTTCACAGGTATGTCTGTACAGTTTTTATTTTTATTTTTATTTTTAACCTTTTGATAATAAACGCTAATTTGTTCGCTAAAAAGTATTAAATTGGTATTGAATAAAATTAGGTTTGGCGACCGAAATTATTGATATCATTCAAAAATTTATTACATCACTGCGAAATTTAACGTTTATTCTTAAGGTATAAATATCTTTAATCAATCAACCCAAAATATTTTAAAAATTCGTCATGAGTTAAATTAGGTCTTGGAACCGAAATTACTTTACCGAAAAGAGGGGCGCATATTTTTGATAATATTTAATTGATTAAAGTGGGATAAAAAGACAAAAAGATTTTTAATTTTATTTTTACCATGTTTTTAAAAATTAATATTTAAATCTTAAATTAATATTGTAAACTTTATAAAAACAATATATTTAAAATTGTAAATATTTGAAAAATTAATATAAGTTGGTATGAATTTATAATATGAATTTTTAAATTAAGTTTGGTGTGAATTTTTAATTTTTAAAATATAAATTTTTAATTTTATGCATTTTAAATTTTAAGTTTGGTGTGAATTTTTAATATAAATTTTGAATTTTATATTTAAGTTGTGTGAATTTAAAAACAAAAATTTACTCTATCTCATTAAGTTAAAAATATGATTTTTAAAATTTGTCGTAAGTTGAAGACTAGGTCTTTTAACCGAAATTGCTTTACCCAAGGAAGGGACGAGAACTTTTAATATTATTATTTTTAATCTTATTGAATTAAAGTATGCCAAAAAAATTGAAAAAACCCAAAAATCTTAGCTTTTAAAACAATCGCTACAAAAAGACAAATTTTAAAATTTTGTCAAGGGACGGACTAGGACATCGATCCGAAACGACCTCGTCCTAAATAACAAGGGAAACAAAATTTTAAAATTAAGTACTTAATTGTTTTAATAAGTTAATGATTATAAAAAAAAAAAAAAAATACCAAACTCCGCGAGTCGCGGAGTTTGGAGTGCATTTCACCGCGACTCGCGGAGGGGTCGGAAATCAGAAAAAAAATATAGAGCTGCGAGCTGATCAGTCCACAACCTCAAAACCAAAAAACACAGCGAAAAAAGACTCCGAAAAACCACCCAAAAACACCCCCAAAATCACAATTTTTAACCGTTAATCACCAAATTTTTTGCTAAAATCATGTTGAGAAGGATGCTATCTAAGAATTACTCAAGAAAAACGGTAAATTTCTACACCTAAACACCATTTAATTCGAAATTTGGTGTTCTTGAGCAATTTTTTCCCCAATTTGATTTTGATGCTTTTTAGTGTAATTATGCTTAAATTGTTTATGTATTATGCTTGTATAACCTAGATTGATGCTGTTTAACATGATTAGAAGCCTTAAACTTCAAATTTTGAATAATCTAGGGTTTGTGTTCTTGAGCAATTTGGGGCTTTTTGATATAAACAGGTTATGGCCGATTTTTGTCATGAATTGTTGCTAAATTGAGTAGTGTAACATGTCTAGGTAGTTAAATGATCCAAACTTTGAGCCTAAACATGATTTTGAGAATTAAAGTGGACTTTTTCAAGTCTAAAATTCATGAACTTGATTTTTGAAAGATAATGCCATTTGAGACTTGTTTAATTGCTAGTAATGATTATTTTGACATGTTATTTGAGTTGAATGTTTATGAACTTGGCGAACATTTTCGTATATGCTTATTTGAAAAAGTGTAGATTTGATAAAAATGTGAAAATGAGCTTAAGTTTGATATAAATTGATAATGTCATTGTAATTATTTTGATTGATGATTTTGCTGACACTAATGCATATTTGGATGCACAAAAATTGTGTTTGATGTGTTTTGCAGAATGAAAGGGGTGAATCTTCATCCCAAGCCCGCAATGCTCCTGCTGAGAATTTGGAACAACAGGAGGTGGATAACTACTACAAGCAGGATATACCTCATCCAGTCATGACCTTTGCCGATATGCACTTGGAAGAGTTGCACCCGAACCTGAGATTTGACAGACTTTGGATAGATTATCCAAAATATCAAAGGGGTTTGCATACTCTTCATTCTAAGGTTGTTGAGGTACCAAGGGTCATAGAATGGGGACCCTTAGAAGCTGTAGAATTGGCCGGGCCAATTAGGGAATTACTTGTACAGAGGTATGGTAATTCTTATTTTAATGACTGGGTACATTTATTCACCATACGTAGACCTGTATATAAAGTATGGTGTGAAGAATTGTTATGTAGTATAGAGTTGAATGATCGGGTAGATAGTTTAACCGATCGTTCTTTTATTAGATTTTTGTTAGGCGGTTCGATGCGCCACATGTCTTTACTGGACATGGCTCAGGCTTTACGTATATATACGCCTGAGGAATTAGCGTCTGCCGATTGTAGAGGATTGATACTAAACGGTAGAAAGATAGATGAAAATTTTGATACACACGGTGTGTGGAGTCAAATGACAAGCCATCACCGTTTCAAAGGGGGAAATTACTCTTATTTGGATATAGATAGAGCCGAATTAAGAGTGATACATAGGTTTTTAGCTAATTCGATTACACAAAGGGGTAAGAACAAGGAAAAAGTAAATGAACAGGATTTGTTTTACCATATGTGTATTCGAGACCCACAAAGCGCTGTAAGTATACCGTATTGTGTGGGTTATTATTTATCAGCTATGGTTCGGGGGATGCGACCACATAGCATAATAGGAGGTGGTATTTTTATTACTTTGATTGGTGAATATCTCGGTGTGGATATAAGTCGGGGGGGATTATTAGTAGAAGAACCAGAACCCCGCGATACTATAGGTTTAAATGTATACCATGGTGCAAAAGTTTTGAAGAGGCGAAATAACGCCGCAGTATGATACCATGGTAGACATCCACAGGTGGAGAGAAACCAGCAGCAAGGTAATGTAGGAGGGGGGAATGAGATGCAAGAAATGCAAAGGTTTATAGCTTCTCAGGAATACGAAAATGCTAGACAGAGAGCATTTGAAGATTGGCAAGTTCATCAGAACCAAATCATAGCTCATTGCCAACATATAGGTAGAAACTATATTCCTACACCGAAACCCATCTTCCCTCCTTGGTCTATAGAGATGCAGCCACCATATCCTACGTATGACCCTGCCGAAGCATTCTATAGCACCTATGGTTATGCCTGGAACCCCTATTGGTACCAATATCATCCTTAGTTTACTTATTATTTTTTTTATTTTGTAATTTGTAATTATTGATACGTTTAATACTTTTGTTAATATTGTAATCATTTTTATAATTATCTAACTTTTATTCTTAGATTTTAATAATTTTTGAATGTGGGGTAATATACCAAACTTCAAAAATATGTATATATGTTTGCAGTTTATCTTATGTACACAACAGGGTAAAACAACGCATTTTCAAAGACTGGCATTAAGTTCAGCAAAAGCAACTAATTTTGACGACAAGATGCAAAATATATGTGAAATAACAACAAGACGGAATGAACAAATGATGTGCACCATTTATCATTCAGCAAACAAACGCCAATATATTTGGAAACTTTGGTAAAATTTAATCATTTTCACACAAATCACCCTCAATAATTTAAATTGTTACTGATTTCTTGCAAATGAGGGCATTGCAAGATCTTAAGTGTGGGAAGGGGTTAAATTCTTTCGGATTTTAAAATTTTTATTTTATACACTTGGTTACCATTAAAAATACTAGTAAAGCAGTAGTTGTATTAGAATCTAGTGCTCTCTGATAATAAAGAACAGCCCTGGTCTTATATACTGACTACCCAATTCTAGTAAAATTTTTCAAAATTTTCAATTAAATGAATTCAAAATCATGTTTATACATATTTATGAACGATAAAACTAGGTTTTAACACCGAAATTATTGTTACCTCGGAAAGGACATAAATTGAGAAACAAACTAAAATGTTAAAATTCATTTAAAATGGAATAGAGGACGATAAAAAGGAAAATAAAAGCCAAGTGTGGGAAAATTTACCAAGTTATCTTAAACATATGTCACATATATCTGTAACAAATAACTGAAAATACTTTTGCTTTGGACTAAACTAAACTGTTTTACCCGATGAAAGAAAAGAAGAGATGGATCTACACGATGAATCAATTCCATCATTAAAAGGAAGTAAAGTCTTCCGAAAAAGACACGCGCTTCTTGATTTAGGTCATGAAGTTGTCGTCCAGACCAGCTGTAGGTTGACGAAAAATCTAGAAAAGTCATCACTAAAATCAGCAGGAAATCCACGGACCTCAGCATTAAACAGGGTGACCATGTGGTCAGATTTATCCTAACCATGAGAAGGATTTATCTTGTACAATGGGGGGCACCATGCAAATTAGCTGGATAAGACTAATGAATCAGATCCCCAGAAAGGATAATCTCCTTAAAGATTAAAAATCAGCTTTTAAGACTGATATTACTCAATCCTAGAGATTGACCTTAAAGATTGAGAATTCAAACTCATGGGATTCAATGATATCTAAACTCGAGCTTGAACAAGAAAATATTTTGATCAAAATTACAAACCGATTTGTTTTCTGAAAACCCTATTTTCAATGCGTTCATTACCATTGAACGTAAAATCCTAGGAATTCACCTGGAATTCATTAGGTCACCTGAACTAAATCGGGTGTCAACCGTAAGAACGGTGGTTGCATAGCATGGTCAAAGACAGGACCTTGTGCCAGACCGAAAAATTATAAGGGTGAGCTATACTATTGCTCCTACCAAGGATAGTAATTGCGTCCGACACGTTATAGACCATAATTAAAAGCATGTCAGGGGACATTGCCTTAACAGTTGCTTGTTCAACGCTTTCCTTTACAACCGGACGGTAGTTTACCGAAAGGTAATATACGGGACAAGTAAACTGGACGTGTTGCTTTCCAAATACAAGGTTAGCAAGTGGGTGACACAAAACCGCAAGTTTTGAGCTAAAATTTTCAAATCTGAAACCCACCAAACCCACAAAAATATTTTGCAAACACCGGTAAAGGGTTATCCCGGAAAACTTATCTAGGGTAAAAACTAGATTTAATTTTCAAAAGATCAAATGTTTTCATAAAGATCCAATTTCCTTAATGGATCTAAATTTTTATAGTCATGTGGGACTGTAAACCATATCGTTACTACCATTGTTTATACCGCCGTATAGAAATCACTGATGTACAAAGTGTGAAGAATAAAGAAGTGATTCTGGTATTTCAAGACGATATTGCTTGAGGACAAGCAACGCTCAAGTGTGGGAATATTTGATAATGCTGAAAACGAACATATATTTCATAGCATTATTCCTCAAGAAAGACAAGCTTTTAGTTGCAATTGTTCTATTTACAAGTGATATTCGTTTAAATAATAAAAGGTGAAGACAAAAGACAGATTCGACGAATTGAAGACGCAAACGACCAAAAAGCTCAAAAGAACAAAAGACAATCAAAGAGGTTCCAATTATTGATAAGAAACGTCTCGAAATCACAAGAGTACAAGATTCAAAACGCAAAGTACAAAATATAAAATTGTACGCAAGGACGTTCGAAAATCCGGAACCGGGACCAGAGTCAACTCTTAACGCTCGACGCAACGGACTAAAAATTACAAGTTAACTATGTATATAAATATAATATAATATATAATTAATTATATTAATTATATATATATTATATTTATAAATAAAAAACCGTCGGCAGAGAAAGACTCCAAGGACTGAGCTGTAAATTCATTCTCCGCGACTCGCGGAGTTTGAAGAGGATTTCACCGCGAGTCGCGGAGCCCCAAATTGAAAAACTGCCTATAAAGCAAACCGAATTCTGATCATTTTTCAATATCTTTTTCTCTCTTCTCTCATATATACGTAAACGATATATATATATATATATATATATATAATTTATATTTTAATTTTAATTTTAATTCTAATAATAAGGGTATGTTAGCGAATGTTGTAAGGGTGTAAGTCGAAATTCTGTCCGTGTAACGCTACGCTATTTTTAATCATTGTAAGTTATGTTCAACCTTTTTACATTAATGTCTCGTAGCTAAGTTATTATTATGCTTATTTAAAACGAAGTAATCATGATGTTGGGCTAATTACTAAAATTGGGTAATTGGGCTTTGTACCATAATTGGGGTTTGGACAAAAGAACGACACTTGTGGAAATTAGACTATGGGCTATTAATGGGCTTTATATTTGTTTAACTAAATGAAAGTTTGTTAATGTTAATATAAAGATTTACAATTGGGCGTCCCTATAAATTACCATATACACTCGATCGGACACGATGGGCGGGGTATTTATATGTACGAATAATCGTTCATTTAACCGGACACGGGAATGGATTAATAGCCACTAGAATAATTAAAACAGGGGTGAAATTACATTCAAGGGTAATTGGTGTAATTGTTAACAAAGTAGTAAAACCTTGGTTTACACGCAGTCGATAACCTGGTGTATTCATTAAACAAAGTATTAAAACCTTGTTACAATTCGAATCCCCAATTAGTTGGAATATTTAACTTCGGGTATAAGAATAATTTGACGAGGACACTCGCACTTTATATTTATGACTGATGGACTGTTATGGACAAAAACCAGACGGACATATTAAATAATCCAGGACAAAGGACAATTAACCCATGGGCATAAAACTAAAATCAACACGTCAAACATCATGATTACGGAAGTTTAAATAAGCATAATTCTTTTATTTCATATTTAATTTCCTTTATTTTATATTTAATGGCACTTCTAATTATCGCACTTTTATTTATTGTTGTTTAATCGCACTTTTAATTATCGTACTTTTTAATTATCGCAATTTTATTTTATCGCACTTTTATTATTCGCAATTTCATTATCGTTATTTATTTTACGCTTTAAATTAAGTCTTTTATTTATTAGGTTTAACTGCGACTAAAGTTTTAAAATCGACAAACCAGTCATTAAACGGTAAAAACCCCCCTTTATAATAATAATATTACTTATATATATGTTTGTATTTTTATATAGCGTTGAGCTTTGTTTAAAGATTTCCCTGTGGAACGAACCGGACTTACTAAAAACTACACTACTGTACGATTAGGTACACTGCCTATAAGTGTTGTAGCAAGGTTTAAGTATATCCATTCTATAAATAAATAAATATCTTGTGTAAAATTGTATCGTATTTAATAGTTTTTCCTAGTAAAATATAAGCTATTTTATATACACCTCGCATAACATCAGGTTCATCCAAGACTTTTCCAGAATAGCAAAACCCTTGACTACATTAACGCATAAAGGGAAGAAATTTGAATGGAATGATGAACAAGAGAAAGCGTTTCAGTTATTGAAGAAAAAGCTAACTACGGCACCTATATTGTCATTGCCTGAAGGGAATGATGATTTTGTGATTTATTGTGACGCATCAAAGCAAGGTCTCGGTTGTGTATTAATGCAACGAACGAAGGTGATTGCTTATGCGTCTAGACAATTGAAGATTCACGAACAAAATTATACGACGCATGATTTGGAATTAGGTGCGGTTGTTTTTGCATTAAAGACTTGGAGGCACTACTTATATGGGGTCAAAAGTATTATATATACCGACCACAAAAGTCTTCAACACATATTTAATCAGAAACAACTGAATATGAGGCAGCGTGGGTGGATTGAATTGTTGAATGATTACGACTTTGAGATTCGTTACCACCCGGGGAAGGCAAATGTGGTAGCCGATGCCTTGAGCAGGAAGGATAGAGAACCCATTCGAGTAAAATCTATGAATATAATAATTCATAATAACCTTACTACTCAAATAAAGGAGGCGCAACAAGGAGTTTTAAAAGAGGGAAATTTAAAGGATGAAATACCCAAGGGATCGGAGAAGCATCTTAATATTCGGGAAGACGGAACCCGGTATAGGGCTGAAAGGATTTGGGTACCAAAATTTGGAGATATGAGAGAAATGGTACTTAGATAAGCTCATAAAACCAGATACTCAATACATCCTGGAACGGAGAAGATGTACAAGGATCTCAAGAAACATTTTTGGTGGCCGGGTATGAAAGCCGATGTTGCTAAATATGTAGGAGAATGTTTGACGTGTTCTAAGGTCAAAGCTGAGCATCAGAAACCATCAGGTCTACTTCAACAACCCGAAATCCCGGAATGGAAATGGGAAAACATTACCATGGATTTCATCACTAAATTGCCAAGGACTGCAAGTGGTTTTGATACTATTTGGGTAATAGTTGATCGTCTCACCAAATCAGCACACTTCCTGCCAATAAGAGAAGATGACAAGATGGAGAAGTTAGCACGACTGTTTTTGAAGGAAGTCATCTCCAGACATTGAATACCAATCTCTATTATCTCTGATAGGGATGGTAGATTTATTTCAAGATTTTGGCAGACATTACAGCAAGCATTAGGAACTCGTCTAGACATGAGTACTGCCTATCATCCACAAACTGATGGGCAGAGCGAAAGGACGATACAAACGCTTGAAGACATGCTACGAGCATGTGTTATTGATTTCGGAAACAGTTGGGATCGACATCTACCGTTAGCAGAATTTTCCTACAACAACAGCTACCATTCAAGCATTGAGATGGCGCCGTTTGAAGCACTTTATGGTAGAAAGTGCAGGTCTCCGATTTTTTGGAGTGAAGTGGGGGATAGACAGATTACAGGTCCGGAGATTATACAAGAAACTACCGAGAAGATCATCCAAATTCAACAACGGTTGAAAACCGCCCAAAGTTGACAAAAGAGCTACGCTGACATTAAAAGAAAAGATATAGAATTTGAAATTGGAGAGATGGTCATGCTTAAAGTTGCACCTTGGAAAGGCGTTGTTCGATTTGGTAAACGAGGGAAATTAAATCCAAGGTATATTGGACCATTCAAGATTATTGATCGTGTCGGACCAGTAGCTTACCGACTTGAGTTACCTCAACAACTCGCGGCTATACATAACACTTTCCACGTCTCGAATTTGAAGAAATGTTTTGCTAAAGAAGATCTCACTATTCCGTTAGATGAAATCCAAATCAACGAAAAACTTCAATTCATCGAAGAACCCGTCGAAATAATGGATCGTGAGGTTAAAAGACTTAAGCAAAACAAGATACCAATTGTTAAGGTTCGATGGAATGCTCGTAGAGGACCCGAGTTCACATGGGAGCGTGAAGATCAGATGAAGAAGAAATACCCGCATCTATTTCTAGAAGATTCGTCAACACCTTCAACTATTTAAAATTTCGGGACGAAATTTATTTAACGGGTAGGTACTGTAGTGACCCGAAATTTTCCATGTTTATATATATTAATTGAGATTGATATTTACATGATTAAATGTTTCCAACATGTTAAGCAATCAAACTTGTTAAGACTTGATTAATTGAAATATGTTTCATATAGACAATTGACCACCCAAGTTGACCGGTGATTCACGAACGTTAAAACTTGTAAAAACTATATGATGACATATATATGGATATATATATAGTTAACATGATACTATGATAAGTAAACATATCATTAAGTATATTAACAATGAACTACATATGTAAAAATAAGACTACTAACTTAATGATTTTTAAACGAGACATATATGTAACGATTATCGTTGTAAAGACATTTAATGTATATATATCATATTAAGAGATATTCATACATGATAATATCATGATAATATAATAATTTAAAATCTCATTTGATATTATAAACATTGGGTTAACAACATTTAACAAGATCGTTAACCTAAAGGTTTCAAAACAACACTTACATGTAACGACTAACAATGACTTAACGACTCAGTTAAAATGTATATACATGTAGTGTTTTAATATGTATTTATACACTTTTGAAAGACTTCAATACACTTATCAAAATACTTCTACTTAACAAAAATGCTTACAATTACATCCTCGTTCAGTTTCATCAACAATTCTACTCGTATGCACCCGTATTCGTACTCGTACAATACACAGCTTTTAGATGTATGTACTATTGGTATATACACTCCAATGATCAGCTCTTAGCAGCCCATGTGAGTCACCTAACACATGTGGGAACCATCATTTGGCAACTAGCATGAAATATCTCATAAAATTACAAAAATATGAGTAATCATTCATGACTTATTTACATGAAAACAAAATTACATATCCTTTATATCTAATCCATACACCAATGACCAAAAACATCTACAAACACTTTCATTCTTCAATTTTCTTCATCTAATTGATCTCTCTCAAGTTCTATCTTCAAGTTCTAAGTGTTCTTCATATATTCTACAAGTTCTAGTTACATAAAATCAAGAATACTTTCAAGTTTGCTAGCTCACTTCCAATCTTGTAAGGTGATCATCCAACCTCAAGAAATCTTTGTTTCTTACAGTAGGTTATCATTCTAATACAAGGTAATAATCATATTCAAACTTTGGTTCAATTTCTATAACTATAACAATCTTATTTCAAGTGATGATCTTACTTGAACTTGTTTTCGTGTCATGATTCTGCTTCAAGAACTTCGAGCCATCCAAGGATCCGTTGAAGCTAGATCCATTTTTCACTTTTCCAGTAGGTTTATCCAAGGAACTTAAGGTAGTAATGATGTTCATAACATCATTCAATTCATACATATAAAGCTATCTTATTCGAAGGTTTAAACTTGTAATCACTAGAACATAGTTTAGTTAATTCTAAACTTGTTCGCAAACAAAAGTTAATCCTTCTAACTTGACTTTTAAAATCAACTAAACGCATGTTCTATATCTATATGATATGCTAACTTAATGATTTAAAACCTGGAGACACGAAAAACACCGTAAAACCGGATTTACGCCGTCGTAGTAACACCGCGGGCTGTTTTGGGTTAGTTAATTAAAAACTATGATAAACTTTGATTTAAAAGTTGTTATTCTGAGAAAATGATTTTTATTATGAACATGAAACTATATCCAAAAAATTATGGTTAAACTCAAAGTGAAAGTATGTTTTCTAAAATGGTCATCTAGACGTCGTTCTTTCGACTGAAATGACTACCTTTACAAAAATGACTGAAATGTTTAGATTCATAAAATAGAGTTCAATATGAAACCATAGCAATTTGATTCACTCAAAACGGATTTAAAATGAAGAAGTTATGGGTAAAACAAGATTGGATAATTTTTCTCATTTTAGCTACGTGAAAATTTGTAACAAATCTATTCCAACCATAACTTAATCAACTTGTATTGTATATTATGTAATCTTGAGATACCATAGACACGTATACAATGTTTCGACCTATCATGTCGACACATCTATATATATTTCGGAACAACCATAGACACTCTATATGTGAATGTTGGAGTTAGCTATACAGGGTTGAGGTTGATTCCAAAATATATATAGTTTGAGTTGTGATCAATACTGAGATACGTATACACTGGGTCGTGGATTGATTCAAGATAATATTTATCGATTTATTTCTGTACATCTAACTGTGGACAACTAGTTGTAGGTTACTAACGAGGACAGCTGACTTAATAAACTTAAAACATCAAAATATATTAAAAGTGTTGTAAATATATTTTGAACATACTTTGATATATATGTATATATTGTTATAGGTTCGTGAATCAACCAGTGGCCAAGTCTTACTTCCCGACGAAGTAAAAATCTGTGAAAGTGAGTTATAGTCCCACTTTTAAAATCTAATATTTTTGGGATGAGAATACATGCAGGTTTTATAAATGATTTACAAAATAGACACAAGTACATGAAACTACATTCTATGGTTGAATTATCGAAATCGAATATGCCCCTTTTTATTAAGTCTGGTAATCTAAGAATTAGGCAACAGACACCCTAATTGACGCGAATCCTAAAGATAGATCTATTGGGCCTAACAAACCCCATCCAAAGTACCGGATGCTTTAGTACTTCGAAATTTATATCATATCCGAAGGGTGTCCCGGAATGATGGGGATATTCTTATATATGCATCTTGTTAATGTCGGTTACCAGGTGTTCACCATATGAATGATTTTTATCTCTATGTATGGGGTGTGTATTGAAATATGAAATCTTGTGGTCTATTATTATGATTTGATATATATAGGTTAAACCTATAACTCACCAACTTTTTTGTTGACATTTTAAGCATGTTTATTCTCAGGTGATTATTAAGAGCTTCCGCTGTCGCATACTTAAATAAGGACGAGATTTGGAGTCCATGCTTGTATGATATTGTGTAAAAACTGCATTCAAGAAACTTATTTTGTTGTAACATATTTGTATTGTAAACCATTATGTAATGGTCGTGTGTAAACAGGATATTTTAGATTATCATTATTTGATAATCTACATAAAGCTTTTTAAACCTTTATTGATGAAATAAAGGTTATGATTTGTTTTAAAATGAATGCAGTCTTTGAAAAACGTCTCATATAGAGGTCAAAACCTCGCAACGAAATCAATTAATATGGAACGTTTTTAATCAATAAGAACGGGACATTTCAGTAGGTGCGTGCATATTCCAGCTGTAGGCTGCAAATAAAAAAAAAATAATAATAACATATATAAAAGAAATCGATCTCTGTTTATATATGCCGTATTCCCATTATGAACTTGGGCCGACGATTTGATTGAGTCGTGGCCTATTATATTTTTCTAGTTGTGCTTACAGAAATTGATGTTGGGCCGTTTGTGTTTCTGTATTCGGGCCAAGAGTTATTAACGAGGACATACGTGATAAAACAGATTGAAGCTGAAACAATAACAGCTAAATTCGGATAGATGAATGGTTACGGGTGTTTTCGTTAAGCGGGAGGTTGAGGGTTCGAGTCCTGTTCTAGGCATTTATTTTTACAAGCTAGTTTTAAAGGTAGTTTCTTTCTCATTATTATTAATATTAGTATTATTATTATTATTATTATTATTATTATTATTATTATTATTATTATTATTATTATTATTGTTGTTGTTGTTGTTGTTATTATTATTATTACTATTATTATTATCATTATTAAGTATTATTATTGAAATTATTATTTTCATTATCATTATTAAAAAGTTTATCATTTTTTTATTAAAGGTATCATTTTTATTTATTTATTAAAATTATCATTTTATCATTATCATTAAAGATATTATTTTTATTTAAAATTATTAATATCATTTTTACCACTAGTAATATTATTATTAGAATAAAAGTTAGTTATATAAAAATATACTTAATAAAACTATATTATAATAATTATCTATTTAATATATATAAAAATAAATATAGTTTATTTAGTTATTAATAAAACATACAAGTTAATTAAATAACAATTAATAATAATATTTAAATTTGTTCGACTACTACTATATGTGTTAATATACATATAAATGATATAGGTTCGTGAATCCGAGGCCAACCTTATACGTGTTCAATGATGTTATATGTATTTTTACTACAAAATACAATATGGTGAGTATATAGTCCCTTTTAAACTCTAAATATTTTTGGGCTGAGAATACATGCGCTGTTTTTATAAATGATTTACGTTATGGACACAAGTGATCAAAAATAAATTCTACGTTGAGTTGTACCATGGCATATTTCTTTATACTTGGTAGCTAATATTTACGTGAGGAGCGTAAACGCGAATCCTGTTGATAGATCTATCGGGCCTGACAACCCCAACCGGACTGGACGACCAGTTTTAAACGGTTGCACAGTACTTCGTTTCGTTACTACACTTGGTACGGTGTAGGGTTTATTTAAGAATATGCTGCTGTGATTTAAATGTTAAGTATGGTTACCAAGTGCTCAACGACTTTTCCATACACGAGTAGTGTATTATGTATGTATATGAAATCTTGTGGTCCATAGTTATAACGCTGCTAGCATCAAACCTATATATCTCACCAACTTTATGTTGACATTTTAAAGCATGTTACTCTCAGGTACGAATTAAGTCTTCCGCTGTGCATTAGCTCATACTAAGGACATTACTTGGAGTCGATCATCGCAATGCGACCATTTGTTGAAGATTTCGTCCGGATGGATAAGGACGGGTCCTCACAGGTGGTATCAGAGCGGTGGTCTTAGCGAACCAGGCCTTGCATTAGTGTGTCTGACTAGTAGTTATTAGGATACATTAGTGAGTCTGGACTTCGACCGTGTCTGCCGGTCAAAAAGTTTTGCTTATCATTCTAGTCGAAAACCATCTGCTTATCATCCTTAGGGAATTTCCTGCTTATCATTCATAAGTCTAAACACGTCTTACTGCATTTACTGCATTGACAGTGTATAGACAAAATTCATATTTTAGCATATCTGTTACTATAGAACTGCCTGACACATGTCGTAAATTCCTCCGTAGTCTACGGAATCTTTTGATATTCTACGAAGTTAGAATATCATCCTATATTCGAAATCATTTCACGACGAAGATCCCTTCCACCCACCAAATTGCTCTCTTGACGATGAACCTGAAGCGCTTACCGGCGAACCTGTTCGAGAAACCATTTTCTCTCCCTTTTTCCGAGTACCTCGTCACGATTACATACTATCCCATATTTCATCCGCTCGCTCCAACCGCCAATCATCCCGATGTACTAGCAAAAGCTAACGAACTTTGCGCTCGCGTGACGGCTTTGGAGAACATTGTGTGAAGGTTAAAAACACCAGCAACATAATCCGTATCATCACCATCAACGCCGACAATACCCTTATCACCCCCAAACCACAACCGCGTCGTAAACCTCAACATCACAATCTGTACTTCGGATATCAATATCACACGCCACAATATCACCATCTATACTTCGAGTATGATCTTTGTTCTATATATCGTTCTACATCGATTATATTCACTTTACGTATCGTTCTACCTCATTTATCTTCGTTCGACATGACGATTATGTAATCTCTAATGTTTTAGAGATCATGTAATCTAGTATTAACGATAAACCAAATGAGTTTAATATCTTATTGACTCATTAAATCTATGATTACATCTGAAGAAAATGTATATGCAAGTATATTTTCATAAGGATTGTAATTAAAAAAAAAATTTTGGTACAAACTGTTAATGGTGAAAAATATTTTAACGGGTAGGTAGTACCCGGGGAATATTTAGATTTCACATTAATAAGTTACACTGTACATTCTTCGAATCTGATTCAACGGTCATCTATTATCCTACTTACAACCACCGATATTCGTATCTGCTCACCCAAGAATAACCATTTTCATTCAAATTTCATATTCGGATTTTGACCTATCAGAATCCAACAAGTGGCATAAAGAAGAAAACATTGGACAAAATAAAATTTGTTAGAAACAGACGAATTAACTAATTGAAATATTGTTAGGAATCCACGCTAACTGTTCCTAGCTAACTGTTCCCGGCTAACATTTAATTTATCGCAATTTACATTCTCGCAATTTTATTTATTGTTATTTAATTTCTGCACTTTACATACCGTCGGGACACATGTACAACAATACGTCGGATTAATTCTGAGACAACACGTTGTATAATGGGTCATGATATATATTTATTTATTTTACGCACTTTAAATAACGGGACATGTATACAAGGTTTCGACTTATCATATTGACCCATCTATATATATATTTCAGAACAACCATAGACACTCTATATGTGAAGGTGGGAGTTGGCTATACAGGGTCGGAGTTGATTCCAAAATATATATATACTTTGAGTTGTGATCGACACTGAGACTGGTATACGGGTAACGATACGTATTAATTAATTCGAATATTATATATTTAATTTATATATGAAATTATTGGACCATTGGACAATCGGACTATTGGACTGCTAACTTTGGACAATTAAAATGAATTAAAATGTTGATTATAACATATGAAACTAAACAATTCTTCAAGTTTGCCACTTGATTTTATCCTAAACCTCATTTGTACCTCGACAATTACCATCCGCGTTCAAATCTTTCATGATTCTTGAAAACACCTCGATCGAGAAGTTGAACCAGCCGCACCTCGTCTATGGAATAAAGATTCATGCATACAGTTATGCACCTGAAAAATTTTTGAAACCGAAGTTATAGTTAAAATGTATCCGCGTTGAATTCCTTATCATTCATTAGCAAAAACAACCTTACAATTCTTTTTCAAGAAGCTAATTTTGTCACAGCTCCACTTCGACTCTCCAGAAAGACTACTCTTATTATAATCTCGATATTTATACCTTGTCCTTTCGCCGTCGTTACCGGAGAACCTTTTATATTTCACAACATCATCAGCAGATGCACCAGCAACTCGTTATCCCTTTGGCGAAATCCGCAATCAGTATTTTGAAAATCTCGTAGAAATTCTCCCAGTTATACCGAAAACGTCTATCCCTAAGAATTACATATTCGAATGTGAAGTTTCTGAAAAACACCCTGGACTATGAAGTAGTTCGTGAAATGCTGATGAAGCAGCAAAAACCGTAAACGACCTTAACAGTCAAGAGTTTACGATGAAGTACAGTATGTTGGAAAAGCTCAGAAAAAGAAAAGGGTTGAAACTGGAAAACGGATTGAGCAAAATATGAAGGAGACCGTGGACAAATCATGAAAACTAAACCCGACTTCAAAGGATTCAAATGATTCAGTGCCTGCTGATATCGTTAGTAGGAACCCTACTCTTTATTCTAAACCTTTTCCGGATGATATTCTTCATCATCATCTTATCTTAGATATTATAAGATATCTTCATATTTTCCGTTATACACATTCTCCATATTTCTGGAGATATTTTCACAACTATTCCTATCTGGGATCATCTATCTCTCCGTAACATCTGCGAAACTGTGTTAGTTTCTAAATTCTGAAATCTTCGAATTTAAAATAGGAATGTTCTGAAGCGGTGTTGGGAACTAATGCATGAATTAGTATAATATAATGAAACTTGATCAACTTCATTATATTACAGTAAGTCATGTTGAGTTTCTAATTGAATGTGATAATTCACAGTACCATCATCATATGCCATGTTACACGGCTCTTACATTCTATCTAATCTCTAAACATATCAAGAAAATATTTTCTTGAAGATTCGGTCTTTCCTAGGATATTCTGGTAATTTGACAAGTCAAAATCGTGCCATTACCATTTCTTTCTAAGAGCATTAGCTATGTTCATTTCAAATTTCATACATATGAATTCCGGACCATTACAAGAGATGCTTAAGTTGAAAAGGAGGAAAAGAAAAAGAATGAAGCTCCGGAATAAAATTTTTTAATCGCAGCAAATAGGAAAGAGCATTAAATGTGGGTGACAATGATTATAGAAAACAAAAGCAAGGACATCGAAGTATAAGGGAAGATAAAAAACCCAACAACCACATAGAAACTACAAACCGTGTATATCAATACGTATTGCAACGTAAAGATACGGGAGAATTAGAAACATTATAATTCCAAGGGAATCATAAAAGTGAATAGATTCTTCTAGCGACAGATGAAAGAGAAGAATAAAAGATATGAAAGTTAGAAGTATAATAAGAATCAAGATTAGATGGAGCATATTAAGGAATGAGTAGATGAAAAAAAAAAGTGTGGAGAATAAGGAAATGAAGGGTGAATTTATAGTGAAATATCCGACAGAGAAATCGAAACAGATTGCCGCATTAAATCAAAGAAGATCCTGATTTTCTAAATCATCGAAGAACCAAATCTTATTACGTAGAATTTTCCTTAAATCCCATAAATTCCGAAAATCAATCCTAATCACGTTATCGGTTAAAACGATTTCATATTTACTCATTTCACTCTTTTGTGATAGCTTCACTTGTGCGCTTCATTTGATCGAATCGTTTTATCTACATCTCCCAATAATGATAAAACTCCAATATCACCTCATATATGTCATGAAAACATTCTTATCTTTATCTATGACAACCTCTACCAAATTTCGGGGACGAAATTTTTTTAACGGGTAGGTACTGTAATGACCCGAAAATTTCCAACCAAATTTAAACCTTAACCTTTATATGTTTCCGACACAATAAGCAAAATCTGTAATGTTGAGTCTAGAAAGTTTGAAATTTATATTCGGATAATCAGTTACCCTTTGTCTATGCCCGATGATTCACGAACAATTGTGTATAAATAAATATGTAAATATATAAATCTAAATATAAATATAGATATAAAAGCATATGAAATTTGTTATGTGAAATTGTTATATTATCATTATTACTTTTATTATTAGTATTAATATTAATAATATCATTATACGGTTATTTTAATCTTATATATATAAAATTTATATATATACTTAATTTGTTATATCATTTTAAATAGTAGAAAAATTATAATTTTAGTGTTATTATGATTATTCTTAATATTGTTACTAAAATTATTAGTTGAAGTTATTAATTATTAAAATCAATTATATAGGATCATATATATAGATTTGCAAATCGGAATTTGATAACAATCCTTTTCTACTTTTGATTTTTATTTATTCTATGATCAATAATTCGATTGACATCATTTTCATTCTTTTTATTATTTTTCTGTGTTTATCGACCCATGTGCATTATATGATTTCTGTTTTTGTTTCTACTCATCTTTAAATATCTCTTTCTCTCTATATGTCTATATATTTAAGCATATGGAAGGGAGGAATCAACAAAATGATTCCATCGATCTCCTTAGTCTAATTGCTTCAATTATCAAGAGCCATCATCTTCAACCTCCGGCTCACCACCGTAGAACCTCCGTGAACAACCGCCATCTCCGGTCACTATTCTTCAACTCTCTCTATACCTCGATTGTCTTCTCTCTCTCTCCTAAACCCTTGTAAACCTTGATCACCTTCCTCTTTCCCTTGTTTCAAATCATCAACTAGTTCCTATCTACTGTTTCTGTTTTTGGAACCAATCGAACAAACTCATCAAGACCCAACCCTTAACCCACATCTTCCTCTTTCTCATCATCTCTCTCTCACCATCTCTTTCTCATCTTCACTTCTTCTCACGTGTTGCTCTCCGTTTCTAGTCGATGAACAAAATAACCACTTCAATCCACCACAAACCGAACCCACTTTAACTTGGTATCCAATTTTCCTGCTGCTATACCTGTTACTCGTTGTGTTTCCAGGCCAGACACCACAAATAATCACCATCAAATTACCGTTGACTGCTGTTATTCTACTACAACTTTCTTCCTGTTTCTGTCCAACAACTACCACGAATTAAAATAATTACAATTGTTATTATTGATCAATCGCCAAGAATACCATGACTCACCCTCAAGTATTCACTGCTCCTATATATATATATATATATATATATATATATATATATATATATATATATATATATATATATATATATATATATATATATATATATATATATTATATATATATATATATATATATATATATATATATATATATATATATATATATATATATTTTCCGGTTGTATCCATGTTAAACCTTCTAAACCATCACCACTCTCATCATCACAAAAACCGCCATCACCATCGATATTTTTCTGTATTGTATCATCAAAGAACCACCACTCTACCACAAACCCCCCCACAAAACACCATTACCGGAGCTCCATCTCCCATCTTCAAACCACCATTAAAGTACCTGCAAATATAACGAGAAGGAATGAGTGAAGATTCACGATTCGCGTGCTATAACACTAGCGATGAAGATGATGATTAGTATTTATGATTTTATGTGAATCCGTCTCTAAATCGCCACTTTTGTTCTTGTTCCAACCTATTGTGAAAAACGATTTAGAAGAAGAACAAAGAAGACGACATGAAGCAGGATAATGATTATTAGAGATGTTTATGTTTATTTTATTTTATTTTTTTCTCTTGCTGCTCCTGTCGGTTTTCACATAAAGAAAAAGAGAAAACAGCTGTAGGTGCGTGCATATTCCAGCTGTAGGCTGCAAATAAAAAATAATAATAATAACATATATAAAAGAAATCAATCTCTGTTTATATATGCCGTATTCCCATTATGAACTTGGGCCGACGATTTGATTGAGCCGTGGCCTATTATATTTTTCTAGTTGTGCTTACAGAAATTGATGTTGGGCCGTTTGTGTTTCTGTATTCGGGCCAAGAGTTAATAACGAGGACGTACGTGATAAAACAGATTGAAGTCGAAACAATAACAGCTAAATTCGGACAGATGAATGGTTAGGGGTGTTTTCGTTAAGCGGGAGGTTGAGGGTTCGAGTCCTGTTCTAGGCATTTATTTTTACAAGCTAGTTTTAAAGGTAGTTTCTTTCTCATTATTATTAATATTAGTATTATTATTATTATTATTATTATTATTATTATTATTATTATTATTATTATTATTATTATTATTATTATTATTATTATTGTTGTTGTTGTTGTTGTTATTATTATTATTACTATTATTATTATCATTATTAAGTATTATTATTGAAATTATTATTTTCATTATCATTATTAAAAAGTTTATCATTTTTTTATTAAAGGTATCATTTTTATTTATTTATTAAAATTATCATTTTATCATTATCATTAAAGATATTATTTTTATTTAAAATTATTAATATCATTTTTACCACTAGTAATATTATTATTAGAATAAAAGTTAGTTATATAAAAATATACTTAATAAAACTATATTATAATAATTATCTATTTAATATATATAAAAATAAATATAGTTTATTTAGTTATTAATAAAACATACAAGTTAATTAAATAACAATTAATAATAATATTTAAATTTGTTCGACTACTACTATATGTGTTAATATACATATAAATGATATAGGTTCGTGAATCCGAGGCCAACCTTATACGTGTTCAATGATGTTATATGTATTTTTACTACAAAATACAATATGGTGAGTATATAGTCCCTTTTAAACTCTAAATATTTTTGGGCTGAGAATACGTGCGCTGTTTTTATAAATGATTTACGTTATGGACACAAGTGATCAAAAATAAATTCTACGTTGAGTTGTACCATGGCATATTTCTTTATACTTGGTAGCTAATATTTACGTGAGGAGCGTAAACGCGAATCCTGTTGATAGATCTATCGGGCCTGACAACCCCAACCGGACTGGACGACCAGTTTTAAACGGTTGCACAGTACTTCGTTTCGTTACTACACTTGGTACGGTGTAGGGTTTATTTAAGAATATGCTGCTGTGATTTAAATGTTAAGTATGGTTACCAAGTGCTCAACGGCTTTTCCATACACGAGTAGTGTATTATGTATGTATATGAAATCTTGTGATCCATAGTTATAACGCTGCTAGCATCAAACCTATATATCTCACCAACTTTATGTTGACGTTTTAAAGCATGTTACTCTCAGGTACGAATTAAGTCTTCCGCTGTGCATTAGCTCATTCTAAGGACATTACTTGGAGTCGATCATCGCAATGGGACCATTTGTTGAAGATTTCGTCCGGATGGATAAGGACGGGTCCTCACAACACATTTAATGCTTCAAATTTTATAGGTGCACATTTATGATTTGGGCATTTGATGAATATATACAACACGCCGTTTTGTAGGTAATCGGGCATACAATACAACTAACTACTTACCAACAACAATTTATGGCATTCAATGCATCAAATATTCATTTTAAGCTTATCAAACCCTAACTCAAACTCACCAAATTCACTAATCAAGTTTATGGAGCTTTCTCAAGCAACCTACACATCAAATTGAAGCTAGTGATACTAAGAACACATTTAATACATGCATTTATAACATTTAACAACATTCAAGCAACCAAATCACCAAATAAAACACACCAAAGTTCATATTCAAGCTAGTTACTTCAAATAACGAAATCGAGCATATAAATCATATAATCGTGTTAGACTTGAGCCATAGACACTAATTAACAACTTTATAACTTAAAAACATCAAGAACACAAAATCTAGTGATTTTAGAAAGTTACCCAAATGCAATGAAATCGGTATGGAATCGAAGAGGAAGTTGCAAGGATCCCAAATATGTAATTTGTTTTAATTGAAGCTTGCTTGAACGAATTTAGATGATGATTCTTGAAGATGAAGATTGAGAGAAAAGTTGAAAGTATTAAATGAAAAGTGAAAATGAAAATGGAAAATAATGGGTGGAAGAGATGGAGTGTTGACCATTTGACCTAGTCAAATGTTTGGTACTCAGGCAAGTTTGGTTCCTCTAGTTTCATTCGGGTGAGTGAATTACCTAAACGAGATAATTTAAAACACGTATTAACGGGAGATGTTATAAGCATATAACGGAGTTTAAAATAGTATAACGGAAAAAGGCGGGATGTTACACACAAGTAATTGAAACTACATTATATGGGTGAATGATCGAAGCCGAATATGCCCCTTTTACTTGGTAACCTAAGAATTAGTAAACCAGTCTACTAATTGACGCGAATCCTAAAGATAGATCTATTGGGCCTAATGAACTCCATCCAAAGTACCGGATGCTTTAGTACTTCGAATTCATTTTTATCATGTCCGAAGGAATTATCGGAATGATAGGGGATATTCTTATATGCATCTTGTTAATTTCGGTTACCAGGTGTTCACCATATGAATGAATTTTATCTCTATGTATGGGATGTATATTGAAATATGAAATCTTGTGGTCTATTATTATGATTTGATAATATATTGGTTAAACCTATAACTCACCAACATTTTTGTTGACGTTTTAAGCATGTTTATTCTCAGGTGATTATTAAGAGCTTCCGCTGTCGCATACTTAAATAAGGACAAGATTTGGAGTCCATGCTTGTATGATATTGTGTAAAAACTGCATTCAATAAACTTATTTCGTTGTAACATATTTGTATTGTAAACCATTATGTAATGGTCTTGTGTAAACAAGATATTTTAGATTATCATTATTTGATAATCTACGTAAAGCTTTTTAAACCTTTATTGATGAAATAAAGGTTATGGTTTGTTTTAAAATGAATGCAGTCTTTGAAAAACGTCTCATATAGAGGTCAAAACCTCGCAACGAAATCAATTAATATGGAACGTTTTTAATCAATAAGAACGGGACATTTCACAATTGAGTCGGAAGATCCAAACGGTAAGCAACGGGTCCAACACGCTCCAAGACTTCAAAAGGACCAATATATCGCGGATTCAACTTCCCACGCTTTTCGAAACGGATTACACCTTTCCAAGGTGCGACTTTCAACATAACGCGGTCGCCGATTTGAAATTCGCGATCTCCACGTTTAATGTCGGCATAACTCTTCTGACGATCACGGGCCGTCTTGAGCCTCACTTGAATTTGGACAATCTTCTCGGTGGTTTCATGGACAAGTATGGATCCGGTGAGTTGCTTTTCACCTACTTCGGCCCAACAAATAGGAGAACAACACTTGCGGCCATACAACGCTTCGAAAGGTGCGGCATTAATGCTTGCATGATAGCTATTGTTATAAGAGAATTCGGCTAGCGGTAAATGCTTCTCCCAGGTTTTTCCAAAATCTATAACACAAGCACGCAGCATGTCCTCTAATGTCTGAATCGTGCATTCACTCTGTCCGTCGGTCTGTGGGTGATATGCGGTACTCATGTCGAGACGTGTTCTCAAGGCTTCTTGTAAAGAAAGTCAAAATCTAGAAGCAAAACGGGCATCTCGGTCTGAAATAATATATAAGGGTACACCGTGTCGAGATAAAACTTCCTTTACATATAATTGCACCAGTTTCTCCATCGTATCAGTTTCCTTCATGGCTAGGAAGTGAGCAGATTTGGTAAGACGGTCAACGATAACCCAGATGGTATCATAACTTCCTACCGGCTTCGGTAGCTTCGTGATGAAATCCATTGTTATTCCTTCCCACTTTCATTGAGGGATTTCGGGTTGTTGGAGTAATCCAGACGGCTTCTGATGTTAGGCTTTGATCTTGGAACAAGTCAAACACTTTCCAACATAAGCTGCAACATCCCTTTTTAGGTTCGGCCAACAATATTGAACCTTGAGGTCGTGGTACATCTTACCAGCTCCTGGATGAATTTAATACCTTGACTTATGAGTTTCGTCTAGAATAAGGCTCCGTAGATCTCCATAACTAGGTGTCTAAATTCTTTCGACAAAGTATCAGAGTCCAGTCTCCTTAACCTCAAATCGAGAAACGAGAATGTTCAAGTGCTCTTGAGAAATATTCTCCTTCTTGAGAGCCTCTTCTTGAGCTACGCGGATCTGATTATTGAGATTCATCTGAATGGTAATGTTCAAGGCACGGACACGAAGTGGTACCGTTCTCTCCTTTCAGCTCAAGGCATCAGCTACAACATTTGCCTTGCCAGGGTGGTAACGAAGTTCACAATCATAGTCGTTCAATGTCTCAATCCATCAACGCTGTCTCATATTCAGCTGCTTCTGGTCGAATATGTGTTGGAGGCTTTTGTGATCGGTGAAGATAGTACTCTTGGTTCCATAAAGATAGTGTCTACACGGTTTGAGTGCGAAGACAACAGCTCCAAGTTTAAGATCGTGAGTAGTGTAGTTTCGCTCGTGAATCTTCAGTTGTCAGGAGGCGTAAGCAATAACCTTCTTCCGTTGCATCAATACATAACCAAATCCATGTTTCGAGGCGTCGCAGTACACAACGAAGTCGTCACTGCCTTCGAGAAGTGATAAGATATGTGTGGAGGTCAACTTCTGCTTCAGGGTTTGAAATGTCGACTCTTGCTCGGGTTCCCAAACGAACTTCTTCCCCTTATGAGTTAACGCAGTCAAAGAACGCGCAATTAGAGAGAAAACTTCAATGAATCTTCGGTAATAACCGGCGAGGCATAAGAATTGGTGGATATGAGTCGGAGTAGTGGGGTTTCCCACTTGCTGATAGCTTCGATCTTTACGGGGTCGACTTTGATACAATGGTCGCTCTCGATATGACCGAGAAATTGAACTTCCTTCAACCAAAATTCGCACTTGGAGAATTTGGCATAAAGTTGCTCTTATCTCAAGAGTTCTAGCATGAGTCCAAGATGTTGCTCATGTTCTTTTTCGCTTTTGGAATAGATGAGGATGTCATATATGAAGACGATAACGAACTTGTCCGGATATGGCTTGCATAAACGATTCATGAGATCCATAAACACGGCAGGTGCGTTAGTTAAACTGAATGGTATCATACCATGTCCTAATCTATCCGGACGAAGTCACCAACATTTAGTCCCATTGCGATGATCGACTCCAAATAATGTCTTTAAAATGAGCTAATGCACAAAGGAAGATTTCTTTAATACCTGAGAATAAACATGCTTTAAAGTGTCAACCAAAAGGTTTGTGATTTCATTAGTTTATCATAAACATTCATTTCCATCATTTTAATAGACCACAAGATTTTCATTTCCATTTCTCATAAATATACCTCCCATGCATAAAGACAAAAATCATTCATATGGATTGAACACCTGGTAACCGACATTAACAAGATGCATATAAGAATATCCCCTATTATTCCGGGACATCCATCAGACATGATAAAACAACATCAAAGTACTAAAGCATCCGCTACAACGGATGGGGTTTGTTAGGCCCAATAGATCTATCTTTAGGATTCGCATCAATTAGTAGATCGGTTTACTAATTCTTAGCTTACCAAGCAAAAGGGGCATATTCGGCTTCGATCATTCAACCATATAATGTAGTTTAGATTACTTGTGTCTATTGCGTAAAACATTTATAAAAACAGCGCATGTATTCTCAGTCCCAAAAATATATATTGCAAAAGCATTTAAAAATGGAACAAACGAAACTCACCATACTGTATTTTGTAGTAAAAATACATATGACAATATTGAATAATGCAGGGTTGGCCTCGGATTCACGAACATATATCATTTATGTATATATTAAAACGTATAATCATAATCGAACAAATATATATATATATATATATATATATATATATATATATATATATATATATATATATATATATATATATATATATATATATATATATATATATATATATATATATATATATATATATATATATATATATATATATATTAGTGATAAAATTTTATATTGATAACTTATTTATTTCATTAAATATATTCATTTTATATATAAATATATTTATATAGTTAAGTTATGTGTATTAAATATATTTTTATATAATATCATTTGTTTGTGAAGTTAATGATAATACTAAAATAATGGTAATATTATTATTACTTAAATTTAATAATGATGTTGAAAATAATTATTTTGATAATATCATTAGTCACTTTAATAGTAGTAATATTGATAATGATAATAGTAATATTAATAATAATAATAATAATAATAATAATAATAATAATAATAATAATAATGAAAATGTTAATTTTAATAAAATGCATATTTTAAGGTTGATAGATCTTTAATAAAACTGGAAATGATAATTTCTAATAAAATGATACTTTTAATAACAATACAACTTATTAATGAAAATTTTGATAATAACAGTAATCTTAATAACAATGATAATAATACTAAAATATTGATTTAACCATAATGGTACTAAATTTTAACCTTAATGATACTACTAATAATAATACTATTAATAATAATACTAATAATAATACTACTGATAATAATAATAATTAAAATAATAATTTTACTGCTAGTGTTAGTTTTGATATTAATATTGGTGATGACAATAATAGTAATAATAATCATAATTGTAATTATAATCATGATAATAATAATTGATAACTAATACTTTTTGTAGTAAAAATAATAATAATTATAATACTTATATAAATGATAATAATGTAAACTATGATAATAATATCAAGATACTCATAATAATAATAATCAACATAATAACAATAATTAATAATAATAATAATAATAATAATAATAATAATAATAATAATAATAATAATAATAATAATAATAATAATAATAATAATAATAATAATAATAATAATAATAATAATAATAATATTAATGATAAAAATAATAATAATGATAATAATGATATTACTAATAATACTACCTTTAATAACATCAAGTGGGCTTAGTCCAACATCTCAAATTAATAAGCCCAAATCTTCAAACCCATTTAATTGATATGGATCCTATAAGCCGACACTGTTTAAAATCGATCAGGGGTGTATTTAGGATTCGATTAGATACATTTCATCCAGATTCATCATCATCGTCTTCATCGCGAGTTTTCTCACCGTCATCATCTATTCTTCACTTCCGTATCTTAATCATCATTAATCAAACACCCAATTTCTATCGGTACAGTTACAACTTCGATTTTCAATTACAATTTCCCCTGAATCCGTATAATTTTGTGTAACCCTAACTGTAATTTATTATAAATCTGTTTGTAGTTAGGGTTTTTAAGTGGATTCTATTGAATGACGGGTGCATCGAAGCTATTTCATGGCGGAAGAATTTGTTTTGGTGTTCAACGATTCCGACAGTACACAATTGGATTCACCTCCAGTTGACGCCAATTCACACCTCCACAATCACAGACCGTTGGCATCATCACCGTAATAATCAACCGGATTACAATGGCTGTAACCCTCTCCTTAGGCGTAGTCATCGCCATCGCGTATTGGTATTGTCAAACTCTAACTAATTATTTAATAACTTATTTCTATGTTTGTAATTTCTGTTTTATGTTCAATCTTAGTTATCAATCAATTATTTATGATTCGAAAAAAATAATGTTGTAAGTGCAGTAGCTGTAGTTTTAATTGAAACAGAAGTATTGTAGCAGCTTAACCGGTTTGCAGGTGGTTGTTTTGGTGCTGAACCGTAACGGGTTGCAGCAATCGTCCAGCAGTAGCCCAAACAATAATGTGATGGTTGCTTGGAATAGTTCAAAGTGAAAACACAATAGCAGAAGTAAGAGTACAGCAGTATCGTGATGAAAATAATAGATGGTTTGAACTGATTTCACTAAACGAAGCAGCTATAGCAACAGTTAAGTAGTTTTTGGATATTGGTTTTATTGGAATAGAAAGGTCAAGCAGTGGTAGCGGTGGTTGATGGTTTAATGGGTTTGTCTCATCGAGTAAGAACACTAAGAGGAAGTGGGTTTGTGATGGTTTTATCAATGTGGTGATGTTTTGCAAAGATGGAGTAATATATGTATATGTAAGGTGTATATGTAGGCATGAGTGTGTTTATCGAGCTGGACCAGAAATAGGAATAGCAATAGGAAGAGATCGATAGCTAGGTTGTGGTTCTTGGGTCCAAAACAAGAAAAATAATTGATGGTGTGAGTGGTTAACAATCAACAAAATATAATGGAATAGAATTTGTCAGGAAGTAAAACGGATGGTGATGTTTAACAGTTAAAAGTGTTGGTTTTATATGCAATTTCTTCATATGTAACTATATACAAACTGCAGCTCCTATTGTCTAATATATCGTTAAATGATTGTTGTAGGACATGATTTGATTAATTAAGAATGACTGGTAACAATAACAGAAATCAATTATTTATCATATATATTTATACTTTTTAATAATAATTAAATGTAAATATAGTAATAATAATATTACAGATGATAATAATAGGAACACAAAAAAAATATTAATAATAATAAAATAATAATAGTAGTAGTAGAATAAATAATAATATTTATATTAATAACATCAAATAATACTAATAATAATAATAATAATAAGAATAATGTTAAAAGTAATTATAAAAATGATAATAATAATATTATTAATGATAACAATAATAAATTATATCATTTTCATAATAATAATAATATTGATAACTATAATAAAAATGTTGATTTTTAATGATAATAGTCATAATAATTATAAAGATAATAATAATAATAATAATGTAACAATTTACATGTATCAAACTTTATATCTATATATTATAATTTTAGTGGTATTAATAATACTGATATTATTATTTATTTTAATGAAAGTAATAATAATATTAATATAACAACTACATTTTAGATTGTAAGTAAGTTTAATATATTAATATTACATATTATTAATTATGTAATACTCGATGATTATATATTATATATATAATAACTTATTTTTTAATATATATTACAATATACATATAATAATCAATTATGTATAGAAATCATATTTATAAGTATATAGATTCCTTTTAATAACAACTTAATTATTTTGTATTTTATTTTACATATTTTAATTCCAATGTTTAGATTATATTTTATTAATTCAAATCATATATATATATATATATATATATATATATATATATATATATATATATATATATATATATATATATATATATATATATATATACACTCATATTTATTAACAACAATTGTTCGTGACTCGTTGGAAATAGTCAAAAGTCAAATGAATATATGAAACAGTTCAAAATTTTCGAGACTCAACATTACAGACTTTGCTTATCGTGTCGAATTCATATAAGGATTAAGTTAAAATTTGGTCGGAAATTTCCGGATCGTCACAGTACCAACCCGTTAAAGAAATTTCGTCCCGAAATTTGAGTGAGGTCGTCATGGTTAACAATAAAAATGTTTTTATGATGAATATAAGTTGATAAATAGAGTTTTATCACCATTGAGTAATAAGTATAAAACGATTTGATTACTCGAGGCGTACAAGTGAAGAAATCACAAAAGAGTGAAATAAGTAAATGCATGTTTGTCTTAATCGGTGACGTAGTCACGATTGATTTCCGGAAATCAAGGAATTTAAAGAAAATCTTCGAAATCTAAAAGATTTGATTCTTCAAAAATTAAGGAAATTAGGATCTTCTTTGATTAAATGCGATGATCTGTCCCGAATGCTGTGTCGGATATTTCACTATGAATCCATTCCCTTCTTTTCCTTATTTCCACAACTCACACTTTCTATTCTTTCTCCCTCAATTCATACTTTTGTTTCCTCTTCCCGGTTTTAAGTCAAGCGAATAATGGTCCAGAATTTGTAGATATGAAGTTTCGAATGAACATGACTAATGTTCTAAGAAAGAAATGGTATTAGCACAATTTGTCTTGTCAGATTATCAGAATTCAAGGAAAAAGATAGGACTATCAAGAATATATGTTCTTGATATGTTTATAGATTAGATAGAATGTAAGAGTCGTGTAACATGGCACACGATGATGTTATAGTCTGTGAATCATCACGTTCCATTAGAAACTCAGCATGACTTACTGTAATATAATCACGTTGATCAAGTGTCATTATATTATACTAACTCATGCTTCAATTCCCAACACTACTTAAAAAACACTCAAATTTTAAATTTGAATTTTCAAGATTTAGAAACTAAATCAGTTTCTTTTATAATGTAACACTAATATTGCGAGGAGATAAATGATTTCAGATAAGAATAGTTTTGAAAATATTTTCAGAAATATCGAGGATATTTATAATGAAAGATACGATGATATCTTAGAATTTCTAATATCGATGGATGATGAACAAGATTTGTACGTAAGGGTTTAGAGTTAGGAGTAACGTATTCGTTAACAACTTCAGAAGACACTGAATCATTTGGATTCTTTGAAGGCAGATTTAATCTTTGTAATTTGTCCACATCCTCCTTCATGGTTTGCTCAATCCGTCTTCCAGTACAAATTTTCCATTGAGTGTTTCCAACACTTCATTCTTTATCATCAAACTTTTGGCCATTTAGACCATCTACAATTTTTCTGTTTCCTCTGCATTTAATGCTACCATACCTGAATCATCGGTTATCAATCCGAGGTGGTTTCAATAGAATTGTGTTTTTAGATGATTAAACGATGATGGTAATATGGTGGAATATAAAAGGTTCCCCGATAACAATAAAAGAGCACACGTATATATCAAGGTGTTAATAAGGTTGTTTCGAACGAAAAGTCGAAGTTAACTTGCTGGAGCTATGACAAAATTTGCTACTTTGAAAGGAATTACTAATTTATTTTGGGTAATAATAACACTAAAGGAATTAGCACAGATATGTGTTAAACGTTTACTCAAGTTTCGAGTGTTTTCAGGTGCATAACTATATGCATCAATCTCTTCTTCTGTAGATGAAGTGCGGTTGGTTCCTCCTCTAGATTGAGGTGTTTTCAAGAATCAAGAAAAGTTTGAACGCAGATTGTAATCGTCAAGATACAAACGTGGTTTAAGATGAAATCAAGTGGCAAACTTGAAGAAATATTTAGTTTCATATGTTATAATCAATATTTTAATTTATTTTAATTGTCCAATGTTATTAGTCCACAATTGATAGTCCACAGTTAACAGTCCAATAATTCATATATAATATTCGAATTAATTAATATGTACCGTGACCCATGTACATGTCTCAGACTCGATCACAACTCAAAGTATATATATTATTTAAGAATCAACCTCAACCCTGTATAGCAAACTCGAACATTACAGTATATAGAGTGTCTATGGTTATTCCAAATAATATATATAGATGCGTCGATATGATATATCAAAACATTGTATACGTGTCCCGACATTTAAAGTGCGTAAAATAAATAACAGAAATTAAATGACGATAAATAAAATTGCGAGAATTTAAATTGCGATAAATAAATTGCGATAATTAAATTGCGATAAATAAAATGTAATACAGAATTAACAGTTAGCTAGGAACAGTTAGCTAAGAATAGTTAGCGTGGATTCTTAACAAAATTTCTCATAATTAATTTGTTTGTTTCTAACAAATTTTATTTTGTCCAATGTTTTCTTCATTATGCTACTTGTTACATTTTGATAGGTCAAAATCTAAATATAAAATTGAATGAAAATGATTATTCTGTGGTGAACGGATTCGTATATCTGTGGATGTAAGTACGATAGTAAATGACTGTTGAATCAAATTGGAAGAATGTACAGTGCAACTTATTAATGTGAAATCTAAATATTTCTCGGGTATTACCTACCCGTTAAAATATCTTCACCATTAACAGTTTGTACAAAAGAATTTTTAATTACAATCTTTATGACAACATATATACATATATATTTTCTTCAGATGTAATCATGGATTTAATGAGTTAATATAGTATTAAACTCATTTAGTTTACCGTCAAAACTAGAATACATAATTTCTAAAACATTAGAGATTACTTAATCGCCATGAAGAACGAAGATAATTGATGTGGAACGATACGTAGAACGATGATTATACTCGAGGTACAGAATGAGATGTTGAGGCATGGTTTGTTGATGGTACTGGTGCTGTCGGTACCGATGTTGGTGATACTTTTAGTGCCGTTGATGTTGCTAAAGTTGGTAAATTTTGCACCATATTCTCCAAATTGATTACTCGAGCGCGAAGTTCGTTGACTTCTTATATTATTCCGGGATGATTGTCGATCAGAATGAGCGGATGAATAAGGTTTAGAATTTTAGATAGAATATAATCGTGGAAAGATATTCGGGAAATGAGGGTGAAAATGGTGTTTCGGATTGGTTCGTCGGTAAGTGCTTCAGGTTCATTGCCAAGAGGGCAATATGGTGGATGAAAGGGATCACCTTCTTCTTGTCTTCAATGACTGAGTAGGCTACGAACCCATCTCCAATTCATCCAGAATAGATGATGGTTAATCGGCCGGTTCATTCTGATCACACTATTTTCGGAGCTCGAGTGAAATTCTATATCGGAATCAGAGGGACTTGAACTAGTGGCGAATTCCATTTCGTACGATTGAATAAAGGAGTTTTCGATATGAAATTATTTTCGAATATTGGATTATATTCTAACTATATAGATTATCTATATATAGTACTAAAGATTTCGTAGACTACGGAGGAATTTACGACATATGTCAGGCAAATCTACAGTAACAATTGCGCTAAGATATGAATTATTAGATACGCTAAAATATGAATTTAGTCTATACACTATTTATGCAGTCAATGCAGTAAAACGTGTCTAGACTAAGAATGATAAGCAGGTAATTTCCTAAGGATGATAAGCAGGTAATTTTCGACATGAAATGATAAGCAAAACTTTTGACATGCAGACACGGTCGAAGTCCAGACCCACTAATGCATCTAAACAACTATCACTTAGACACACTAATGCAAGACCTGGTTCGCTAAGACCACTGCTCTGATACCACATGTCATACCCCGTCCTAATCCATCTGGACGAAGTCACCAACATCTGGTCCCATTGCGATGATCGACTCCAAATAATGTCTTTAAAATGAGCTAATGCACAGCGGAAGATTTCTTTAATACCTGAGAATAAACATGCTTTAAAGTGTCAACCAAAAGGTTGATGAGTTCATTAGTTTATCATAAACATTCATTTCCATCATTTTAAAAGACCACAAGATTTTCATTTCCATTTCTCAAAAATATACGTCCCATGCATAGAGACAAAAATCATTCATATGGATTGAACACCTGGTAACTGACATTAACAAGATGCATATAAGAATATCCCCTATCATTCCGGGACATCCATCGGACATGATAAAACAACACCGAAGTACTAAAGCATCTGCTACAACGAATGGGGTTTGTTAGGCCCAATAGATCTATCTTTAGGATTCGCGTCAATTAGTAGATCAGTTTACTAATTCTTAGGCTACCAAGCAAAAGGGGCATATTCGGCTTCGTTCATTCAACCATATAATGTAGTTTCGATTACTTGTGTCTATTGCGTAAAACATTTATAAAAACAGCGCATGTATTCTCAGTCCCAAAAATATATATTGCAAAAGCATTTAAAAAGGGAGTAAATGAAACTCACCATACTGTATTTTGTAGTAAAAATACATATGACAATATTGAATAATGCAGGGTTGGCCTCGGATTCACGAACCTATATCATTTATGTATATATTAAAACGTATAATCGTAATCAAACAAATATATATATATATATATATATATATATATATATATATATATATATATATATATATATATATATATATATATATATATTATTAGTGATAAAATTTTATATTGATAACTTATTTATTTCATTAAATATATTCATTTTATATATAAATATATTTATATAGTTAAGTTATGTGTATTAAATATATTTTTATATAATATCATTTGTTTATGAAGTTAATTTTAATACTAAAATAATGGTAATATTATTATTACTTAAATTTAATAATGATGTTGAAAATAATTATTTTGATAATATCATTAGTCACTTTATTAGTAGTAATATTGATAATGATAATAGTAATATTAATAATAATAATAATGAAAATGTTAATTTTAATAAAATTCATATTTTAAGGTTGATAGATCTTTAATAAAATTGGAAATGATAATTTCTAATAAAATGATACTTTTAATAACAATACAACTTATTAATGAAAATTTTGATAATAACAGTAATCTTAATAACAATGATAATAATACTAAAATATTGATTTAACCATAATGGTACTAAATTTTAACCTTAATGATACTACTAATAATAATTCTATTAATAATAATACTAATAATAATACTACGGATAATAATAATAATTAAAATAATACTTTTACTGCTGGTGGTAGTTTTGATATTAATATTGGTGATGACAATAATAGTAATAATAATCATAATTGTAATTATAATCATGATAATAATATTTGATAACTAATACTTTTTGTAATAAAAATAATAATTATTATAATACTTATATAAATGATAATAATGTAAACTATGATAATAAAATCATGATACTCATAATAATAATCAACATAATAACAATATTTAATAATAATAATAATAATAATAATAATAATAATAATAATAATAATAATAATAATAATAATAATAATAATAATAATAATAATAATAATAATAATAATAATAATAATAATAATAATAATGATATTACTAATAATACTACCTTTAATAACATCAAGTGGGCTTAGTCCAACATTTCAGATTAATAAGCCCAAATCTTCAAACCCATTTAATTGATGTGGATCCTATAAGCCGACACTGTTTATAATCGATCAGATGGGTGTATTTAGGATTCGATTAGATACATTTCATCCAGATTCATCATCATCGTGTTCATCGCGAACTTTCTCACCGTCATCTTCTATCCTTCACTTCCGTATCTTAATCATCATCAATCAAACACCCAATTTCTATCGGTACAGTTACAAGTTCAATTTTCAATTACAATTTCCCCTGAATCCATATAATTTTGTGTAACCCTAACCGTAATTTATTTTGAATCTGTTTGTAGTTGGGGTTTTTAAGTGGATTCTGTTGAATGACGGGTACATCGAAGCTATTTCATAGCGAAAGAATTCGTTTTGGTGTTCAACGACTCCGACAGTACAAAATTGGATTCACCTCCAGTTGACGCCAATTCACACCTCCGCAATCACAGACCGTTAGCCTCATCACCGTAATAATCAACCGGATTACAATGGCTGTAACCCTCACCTTATGCGTAGTCATCGCCATCGCGTATTGGTATTGTCAAAATCTAACTAATTATTTAATAACTTATTTCTATGTTTGTAGTTTCTGTTTTATGTTCAATCTTAGTTATCAATCAATTATTTATGATTCGAAAGAAAAAAAAATGTTGTAAGTGCAGTAGCTGTAGTTTTAATTGAAACAAAAGTATTGTAGCCGCTTAACCAGTTTGCAGGTGGTTGTTTTGGGGCTGAACAGAAATGGGTTGCAGCAACAGTCCAGCAGTAGCCCAAACAATAATGTGATGGTTACTTGGAATAGTTCAAAGTGAAAACACAATAGCAGAAGTAAGAGTACAGCAGTATCGTGACGAAAATAATAGATGGTTTGAACTGATTTCACTAAACGAAGCAGCTATAGCAGCAGTTAAGTAGTTTTTGGATATTGGTTTTATTGGAATAGAAAGTTCGAGCAGTGGTAGCGGTGGTTGATGGTTTAATGGGTTTGTCTCATCGAGTAAGAACACTAAGAGGAAGTGGGTTTGTGATGGGTTTATCAATGTGGTGATGTTTTGCACACATGGAGTAATATATGTATATGTAAGGTGTATATGTAGGCATGAGTGTGTTTATCGAGCTGGACCAGAAATAGGAATAGCAATAGGAAGAGATCGATAGCTAGGTTGTGGTTCTTGGCTCCAAAACAAGAAAAATAATTGATGATGTGAGTGGTTAACAATCAACAAAAAAAAAAATGGAATAGAATTTGTCAGGAAGTAAAACGGATGGTGATGTTTAACAGTTAAAAGTGTTGGCTTTATATGCAATTTCTTCATATGTAACTATATACAAACTGCAGCTCCTATTGTCTAATATATCATCGAATGATTGTTGTGGGACATGATTTGATTAATTGAGAATGACTGGTAACAATAACGGAAATCAATTATTTATCATATATATATATATATATATATATATATATATATATATATATATGTATATATATATATATGTATATATATATATATGTATATATATATATATATATATGTATATATATATATATGTATATATATATATATATGTATATATATATATGTATATATATATATATATGTATATATATATATATGTATATATATATTTATACATACTTTTTAATAATAATTAAATGTAAATATAGTAATAATAATATTACAGATGATAATAATAGGAACACAAAAAAAAATATTAATAATAATATAATAATAACAATAATAGTAGAAAAATAATAATATTTATAATAATAACATCAAATAATACTAATATTAATAATAATAATAATAATAATAAGAATAATGATAAAAGTAATTATAAAACTGATAATAATAATAATATTATTATTAATGATAACAATAATAATTTGTATCATTTTCATAATAATAATAATATTGATGACTATAATAAAAATGATGATTTTTAATGATAATAGTTATAATAATTATAAAAATAATAATAATAATAATAATGTAACAATTTACATGTATCAAACTTTATATCTATATATTATAATTTTAGTGGTATTAATAATACTGATATTATTATTTTTTTTAATGAAAGTAATAATAATTTTAATATAACAACTACATTTTAGATTGTAAGTAAGTTTAATAGATTAATATTTCATATTATTAATTATATAATATTCAATGATTATATATTATATATAATAACTTATTTTTTAATATATATTACAATATACATATAATAATCAATTATGTATAGAAATCATATTTATACGCATATAGATTCCTTTTAATAACAACTTAATTATTTTGTATTTTATTTTACATATTTTAATTCCAATGTTTAAATTATATTTTATTAATTCAAATCATTATATATTCTTATATATATATATATATATATATATATATATATATATATATATATATACACACACACACATTTTTTTATTAACAACAATTGTTCGTGAATCGTTGGAAATAGTCAAAAGTCAAATGAATATATGAAACAGTTCAAAATTTTTGAGACTCAACATTACAGACTTTGCTTATCGTGTCGAATTCATATAAGGATTAAGTTTAAATTTGGTCGAAAATTTCCGGGTCGTCACAAATGGCATCACAAGAAACTCATAATGGTCATAACGGGTTCTGAACGTCGTCTTCATCACATCGCTCTCATTCACCCTCAACTAGTGATAACCTGACCGTAGATCAATCTTGGAGTAAACACTAGATCCTTGCAGCTGATCGAAAAGATCGTCAATTCTAGGAAGAGGATACCGATTCTTGATCATCAAATTGTTCAGTTCACGATAATCGATACACATACGGAAAGATCTGTCCTTCTTCTTCACGAACAAAACAGGTGCGTCCCAAGGCGATGAAGTCGGTCGGATAAATCCACGGTCTAGTAGTTCCTGCAGTTGACTCTGCAACTATTGCAGTTCAGAAGGTGCTAGTCGGTAAGGTACGCGAGCTACAGGTGCAGCTCCTGGTACTAGATCGACCTGAAACTCCACTGATCTCGGCGGTGGTAATCCCGGTAATTCTTCTGGAAAGACATCGAGAAATTCGTTCACAATTCGGACATCATCCACGCTTTTCTCTTCAACTTCTAGCTTCTTCACATGCGCCAAAACAGCAAAATGTCCCTTCTTCATAACCTTTTGTACCTTCAAGCACGTCGCATTAACTTGCTAGTACAACGTCCATCTTGCTTGATGATTGCTAAACACAACACAAATCAATTAGCACGAGGTTAGTTCACATAACCAAAGCACTAACAATTCCCGATTATACCCAAAGTCCTACAAGTCCCGCATAAAAGCGCATACACAATAAAGTCTAAGTCTAAGCACCTATCTCAAGTCGCCTAAATCCCTTAGACCATGCTCTGATACCACTTGAAATAACCCAACCCGTATATCATACGATAAATTTTTTTTTAAAATAATACACATTTACGCGCCAAATAAATATGTAAACCATTCCACACGTTTCGTTAAAACATACAACAAGTTTAGTGTTTACAAAAGGCACAAAGGCCATTAACTAATGTGATACAAGTTTGACCAATACAAAAATGATAGTTTTAAACCAAACAACACATCGAGCATGGTTTGGGACAAAACTACCCAAAACGCTAGGCCAACTTCCAAAAGCTCCAACATAACATCATCAAGGGACACCTAGTGCCCAACAACCCCTTGCCCTTGTCCACACCTGCATCTAAAAAGATAAACAACGAGAGGGGTAAGCTAATGCTTAGTGAGTGCAACAATTATACGCTTACATATACAACATACTTACTTGCAATCACTTAAGCATTTACCGCATACATGCTAGCATTATAAGTAATCATACCATCACAAGTATAACACTAAACCTTCCACCATACGAGCTAGCATAACAATAGCATATAGTTTAAACAATATAATATGCTACAATCCACACACACACAACCATGGTTAACCAAACGAACGAGGGAACGGTGTTTAAAGACCGTCGGAGTTCATAACAACCATTAGTGCACTTAACACTTCGTACACTAACCCCACGGGTGGCATCTTAACACGTCGATACTTCACCCCGGGTGGTGCCTTAACACTTCGACACTTCACCCCGAGTGGTGTCTTAGCACATCGACACTTCACTCGTTACATCTCTCGGAGTGGCATCTTAACACATTGATACTTCACTCCCGAGTGGTGTCTTAACACATCGACACTTCACTCGCCACGTGAGGAGTGGTGTCTTAACACGTCGACACTTCACAACTCAACTACACAAATAAATACATCATATATGCACGCATATAATTATTCCACTCACCTTAACACTTCGGTGATGATTATGCACTTCCGAAACTTCAAGGCAACGTACCTAATACATAAGTACACATTTAATTGCACAACTAGTGGAACTTACTACACTACATATCACTTGAGCATTTAATGACCCATTTGCATTAAATAGCTCTCCTACCTCAAAACCGCCCATAAATGACCAAGACTCATATTAAATCACTAAAGCTAGTGATCTAAGTCTACTAACATTAATTAATCGCAACTTAGGGTAATTCATACCCATTTCACCCAAACTAGGTCAACATTACCCCTTTTGACCCATTTTAACACTCTTTCAACATTAAACAAGTGTTTTAAAGCTTAACAACACCATTAATACTTACAAATCTTAAATCATAAGGCCAAACCCTAGGTTATAGCTATTTAAGATTTCCTTTCACCCACATAACCCAAGATCACCCATTTTAACCCCAAATGGGTCATACAAGTCCCTAGTAACCAAAACCCTAGCCATTAACCAATTAAAACTCAAAACTTAGAGTTAGAACTTACCGAGACTATCAACGGGTAGCTAGAGACAAGAGGAACAACTTTAATTCTTGCTCCAAAGATCAACCCTCAATCCTTCACTCTCAAATCTCACTTTTAATTCAATTGGGTTTTAAGTTTTGGGAGAGAAAATAGAAAGAAAAGGGAAAAGGAATTGAATTAAATGAACAAGTGGATGAGATTTAATGCTCCCATCAGACTTACACGTCAAATTACCAATTTGCCCCTTAAATTCCCTTAAAATGAGCTAAGTCCAGATTCTGTCCAGCAGGACTGCCGCGGCGCGGTCCAATTCGTCGCGGCGTGATATTCAACATGAAAATCGACCCTTCTTAACCCTCATTCTGTTCCTGGTTTGCTTGTTATGCTGCGGCGCGGACCATTTTGTCGCGGCGCGGCCTAAGGCTGTCACTGAGCAGCTCGACCATCTTAAACAAATTTCAACATTAATTAATTTTGTACATTCCAAACCCGCTTCCTATTCTCACCTAACCTTCAACTATAGTCTCGCAAGACTTAACGCTATCAAAACGCACATATAGACTTGCTTAAGCATACATTATCAAGTATACATATATATATATATATATATATATATATATATATATATATATATATATATATATATATATATATATATATATATATATACATATATTCATACATTTACACGTAAGCTAACGAGTTATAAACGTACAAATGATTAAGTATGTACCTTTCGATACGTACGGGAAAAACGGGATGTTACAACTCTCCCCCACTTGAATCGGAGCGCGTCCTCGCGATCTAAGCCGCATGACAAGCCGGAAGATAGACCAAGACAAACTCTTCGGATTCCCATGTAAACTCGGAACCCTTTCGATGTCGCCATTGCACCTTGAAAATTCTAATTTCCTTGTTTCGCAACATCTTAACCTTCTCATCAAGGATTGCAACCGGTTCTTCCGCATACTTGAGCTTGTTATTCAACGTAATCTCATCTAAAGGCACCCAAGTCTAGTCATCCGCAAGACACTTACGAAGATTGGAAACATGAAATGTGTTATGAATTCCCGCAAGTTCTTCGGGTAACTCTAGTCGATAAGCGACCTCACCAATACGTACTAAAACCTTGAAAGGACTAATAAACCGAGGAGCTAACTTTCCTCGTTTCCGAAACCGGATAACACCCTTCCATGGAGAAACCTTAAGCATCACCATGTCACCTTCTTGAAACTCAATCGTTCTCCTACCTTTATCGGCATAAAACTTTTGTCGATCTTGTGCCGCTTTAAGTCGAGCCCGAATCATTTCAATCTTACTATTCATCTCCAAGACCAAATCGGAACTCCCGATCTCTCTTTGACCCACTTCTCCCCAACAAATGGGAGTTCGACACCTACGCCCATAAAGCATCTCATACGGTGGCATTCCAATACTAGTGTGGTAACTATTATTGTACGAGAATTCCACCAATGGCAAGTGCTCATCCCAACTTCCACCAAAATCAATAATACACGCCCTTAACATATCCTCCAACGTTTGGTTCGTACGCTCAGTTTGACCGTCCGTTTGAGGATGATACGCCGTGCTCATTTTTAATTGAGTACCCATATCTTCATGAAACTTGTTCCAAAACCGGGACGTAAAACGAGTATCTCGATCCGAAACAATAGATATAGGAACCCCATGTCTCGATATCACCTCCTTGATAAACAACTTGGATAAAGTCTCCGACGATATCGTTTCCCGAATGAGAAGAAATAAAGCACTTTTCGTCAATCGATCAACAATCACCCAAATTGTATCGTATTGGGTTCGCGCCGTCCTTGGTAATGAAGTCCATGGTAATGTGCTCCCATTTCCATTTCGGGACTTCCAAGGGTTGTAACTTACCGTACGGCTTTTGGTGTTAGGCTTTAACTTGCAAACACGTGACGCATTGTTCAACATACTTAACCACATCACGTTTCATACCGGGCCACCAATAATCTTTCTTCAAGTCATAGTACATCTTCGTTGCACCTGGATGAATGGAATACTTTGACTTATGTGCTTCATCTAGTAGCACTTGTCGGTTACCACCCATCTTAGGTACCCACACTCTTCCTTGAAACGACAACAAACCACGCGAGCCCATAGTAATGAACTCCGTTTGCCCCACAATCCGTCTTCATGCTTGTTGTGAACATACGCTTCTATTTGAATCTCACCAAGCTTTATAAGGAAATCGTTAGTAATAATCATGCGTAACGATCCTACTCGTATCACCGGATGTTGACTCTTTCAACTCAACGTATCCGCGACCACGTTCGCCTTTCCCGGATGGTAAAGTATCTCACAATCATAATCCTTTACCACATCCATCCACCTACGTTGACGATAATTCAAATCTCGTTGAGTAAAGAGATGTTTCAAACTCTTATGGTCCGAATAAATCGTTCACTTGACACCATACAAGTAGTGGTGCCAAATTTTCAACGCATGAACCACCACCGCCAATTCAAGATCGTGAGTTGGGTATCTCTTTTCATGTTCCTTTAATTGTCGAGAGGCCTAAGCGATGACTTTACCTCTTTGCATCAAAACACACTCGAGCCCATTTAAAGAAGCATCACAATAAACCGTCATGTCTTCTACCCCTTCCGGCAACACTAACACCGGAGCTTGACATAACTTCTCTTTCAATAATTAAAAAGCAATTTCTTGCTCGTTTTCCCAATTAAACCTTACATTCTTCCTCGTTAACTTCGTCAAAGGAGAAGCAATCTTAGAAAAGTCTTGGATAAACCGGCGATAATAACCGGCCAATCCGAGAAAACTTCGGATCTCCGTAGGCGTAGTCGGTTGTCCCCAACTCTTCACCGTTTCTATCTTCCCCGGATCTACTTGAATACCTTCTTGATTCACAATATGGCCAAGGAATTGGACTTCCCTTAGCCAAAATTCACATTTGGAGAATTTTGCATACAACTTCTCCTTCCACAATGTCTTCAACACTTCACGCAAATGGTGCTCATGTTCCTTCATACTCTTAGAATAAACAAGTATGTCGTCGATGAACACAATTACCGACTTGTCCAACATAGGTTGGCACACTCGGTTCATAAGATCCATGAATGCCGCCGGTGCATTCGTAAGACCAAAAGGCATAACTACAAACTTATAATGCCCATAATGCGTTCGAAAAGCCGTTTTCTCTATGACTTCCTCATGGACCCGCACTTGATGATAACTGAACAGTAAGTCAATCTTAGAAAAATACGTTGCACCTTGGAGTGGGTCAAACAAATCGTTAATCCGAGGTAATGGATAACGATTCTTGATCGTCACTTTATTCAACTCCCTATAATCGATGCACATCCGCATACTTCCATCTTTCTTTTTCACAAAAAAAACCGGAGCACCCCATGGCGAGGAGCTCGGTCGAATGAAACCCTTCTCAAGCAACTCTTGGGTTTGATTTAATAACTCTTGCATTTCCATTGGCGCTAAACGATAAGGAGTTTTAGCAATGGGAGTAGCTCCCGGAACCAACTCAATGCGAAATTCTACTTGTCTTTCCGCCAGAACACCCGGTAACTCGTCCGGAAAGACGTCTTCGAATTCACTAACCACCGAAATTTTACGAATGGGTGGTGGCTCATCACGAGTATCAACTACATGAGCAAGATAACATACACCACCACTCTTGAGAAAACATCGTGCCTGTGCATAAGTGCATAATGGTACGAGTCTTCTTCGTTTATCACCATGAATAATCAACTCTCCCCCACTTAGGGTTTTCACACGAATGAACTTATCATGGCATGCAATATCGGCTCTATAACGATCGAGCCAATCCATGCCAACAACAATATCAAACTCACCCAAAGTCATCGGAATGAGATCTATTTTAAATGTTTCGGTACCAAACACAACATTACAATCTTTACACACATCAACCCCTAGCACCGTCTTACCATCCGCTATTTCAACTTCTACCGGATGACTTAACTTAGCTAGTGGTTTGTTAAGCTTAGACACAAATCGAGGCGATACAAAAGACAAATTAGCACCGCTATCAAATAATATCTCTGCCGGATTAGAGTTAACCATGAAAGTACCTGAGGCAACTTCATTGGAATGCCTGGCCTCATCATTGGTCATCAAATAATTCCGCCCCTTAGCCGTGCCCGCCGCCTTCTCTAACCTCTTAACATGATCACCCCGCAAGTCGAGACACTCCGGCCTCTTATGCCCTTCTTTACCGCAATTAAAACAAGTGAGCTTGGTTGTAGTTGATTGTTTCGGGCACTCACGAGCCATGTGCCCCCTTTGCCCACAATTGTAGCAAGCATAAGTAAAATCACCGGAAGAACCCTTCTTAACACTACCAACACTCTCGGAGCCCTTCTTGTGCTTCTTGTTAGAAAAGTTCGAATGACTAGTAGCTTCAAACTTCTTTTTGCCGAAGGTAAAGCCACTCTTTCTCAAGATGAGCGACTCAAAACCTTTGGCCATATCAAACAACTCATCAAAACTCTTCACCACATTCACGCTTATCTTCTCTTGATAATTATCATTCAAGATTCGGTAAAAGTCTTCCTTCAACATTTTATCATTCCCGACATACTCCGGGCAAAATTGAGTTTTCGATAAGTAAATGGATTTAAGAGTATTCAAATCCATCGACCCTTGCCTCAAGGAACGTAACTCGTCCTTAAGCCTAGTAAGATCGGCCAAAGTTCGGTACTCATGGAAGAACTCCGTTTTGAACTCATCCCAAGTAAAATCCATGCATTGTTCTTCGCCATAAACTTGGATTTCTGCATCCCACCATAGCTTCGCATCACCTCTTAGCATGCTACAACCATACCTTGTCTTTTTATCAATCGGGCATTCACAAGTTCGAAAGGCCCCCTCCATATCGGAGATCCACCGGGCACTGTTTAACGGGTCTCTTTCGCCCTCAAAAATAGGTGGTTGAGCATTCTTAAAGTTCTTGTAGAAAAAGTCACGTCTTCCCACATTATCTTCATGTAGGACGGCCTTAACTTGTTCTTTGACTACATTGACCAATTGCTCGTCAATTGAGTCTAGGAACATCTTCTTGATCTCCACAAGGTACTCCGCCTTTTGACTTTTAGGAATGGCCTCAATCTTGGCCGTCAACTCGACGTCCTCACTAGTGCCCCCATTCTCGGTGTCGTGTCCGTTTCTCATCTTCATTCTATAAAACAGAAAAGATTAAACAACGAACGAATCAAAAGGACATAACACGTATGCATATACGTATCCCCCACACTACTCCATCTTACTCAATAATCGTCGTACATTACTTGTTTGACACGATTTACACCCGTAACAATGGTAGCTAATCATTGTTACGCGAGCACGTCGCATTAACTTGCTAGTACAATGTCCATTTCGCTTGATGATTGCTAAACACAACACAAATCAATTAGCACGAGGTTAGTTCACATAACCAAAGCACTAACAATTCCCGATTAGACCCAAAGTCCTACAAGTCCCGCATAAAAGCGCATACACAATAAAGTCTAAGTCTAAGCACCTATCTCAAGTCGCCTAAATCCCTTAGACCATGCTCTGATACCACTTGAAACAACCCAACCCGTATATCATACGATAAATTTTTTTTTCTCAAAATAATACACATTTACACGCCAATTAAATATGTAAACCATTCCACACGTTTCGTTAAAACATACAACAAGTTTAGTGTTTACAAAAGGCACAAAGGCCATTAACTAATGTGATACAAGTTTGACCAATACAAAAATGATAGTTTTAAACCAAACAACACATCGAGCATGGTTTGGGACTAAACTACTCAAAACGCTAGGCCAACTTCCAAAAGCTCCAACATAACATCATCAATGGACACCTAGTGCCCAACAACCCCTTGCCCTTGTCCACACCTGCATCTAAAAAGATAAACAATGAGAGGGGTAAGCTAATGCTTAGCGAGTGCAACAATTATACGTTTACATATACAACCTACTTACTTGCAATCACTTACGCATTTACCGCATACATGCTAGCATTATAAGTAATCATACCATCACAAGTATAACACTAAACCTTCCACCATACGAGCTAGCATAACAATAGCATATAGTTTAAACAATATAATATGCTACAATCTACACACACACAACCATGGTTAACCAAACGAACGAGGGAACGGTGTTTAAAGACCGTCGGAGTTCATAACAACCATTAGTGCACTTAACACTTCGTACACTAACCCCACAGGTGGCATCTTAACACGTCGATACTTCACCCCGGGTGATGCCTTAACACTTCGACACTTCACCCCGAGTGGTGTCTTAGCACATCGACACTTCACTCGTTACATCTCCCAGAGTGGCATCTTAACACATCGATACTTCACTCCCGAGTGGTGTCTTGACACATCGACACTTCACTTGCCACGTGAGGAGTGGTGTCTTAACACGTCGACACTTCACAACTCAACTACACAAATAAATACATCATATATGCACGCATATAATTATTCCACTCACCTTAACACTTCGGTGATGATTATGCACTTTCGAAACTTCAAGGCAACGTACCTAATACATAAGTACACATTTAATTACACAACTAGTGGAACTTACCACACTACATATCACTTGAGCATTTAATGACCCATTTGCATTAAATAGCTCACTTACCTCAAAACCGCCCATAAATGGCCAAGACTCATATTAAATCACTAAAGCTAGTGATCTAAGTCTACTAACATTAATTAATCGCAACTTAGGGTAATTCATACCCATTTCACCCAAACTAGGTCAACATTGCCCCTTTTGACCCATTTTAACACTCTTTCAACATTAAACAAGTGTTTTAAAGATTAACAACACCATTAATACTTACAAATCTTAAATCATAAGGCCAAACCCTAGGTTATAGCTATTTAAGATTTCCTTTCACCCACATAACCCAAGTTCACCTATTTTAACCCCAAATGGGTCATACAAGTCCCTAGTAACCAAAACCCTAGCCATTAACCAATTAAAACTCAAAACTTAGAGTTAGAACTTACCGAGACTATCAACGGGTAGCTAGAGACAAGAGGAACAACTTTAATTCTTGCTCCAAAGATCAACCCTCAATCCTTCCCTCTCAAATCTCACTTTTAATTCAATTGGGTTTTAAGTTTTGGGAGAGAAAATAGAAAGAAAAGGGAAAAGGAATTGAATTAAATGAACAAGTGGATGAGATTTAATGCTCCCATCAGACTTACACGTCAAATTACCAATTTGCCCCTTAAATTCCCTTAAAATGAGCTAAGTCCGAATTCTGTTCAGCAGGACTGCCGCGGCGCGGCCCAATTCGTCGCGGCGCGATATTCAACATGAAAATCGACCCTTCTTAACCCTCATTCTGTTCCTGGTTTGCTTGTTATGCCGCGGCGCGGACCATTTTATCGCGGCGCGGCCTAAGGCTGTCACTGAGCAGCTCGACCATCTTAAACAAATTTCAACATTAATTAATTTTGTACATTCCAAACTCGCTTCCTATTCTCACCTAACCTTCAACTATAGTCTCGCAAGACTTAACGCTATTAAAACCCACATATAGACTTGCTTAAGCACACATTATCAAGTACACACACACACACACACACACACATATATATATATATATATATATATATATATATATATATATATATATATATATATATATATATATATATATATATATATATATATATATATACATATACATATATTCATACATTTACGCGTAAGCTAACGAGTTATAAATGTACAAATGATTAAGTATGTACCTTTCGATACGTACGGGAAAAATGGGATGTTACATTCTGGCTCTTGGCAGGTAATTTGATTCATCAGGGTGTGCGCCATACGCATAGCTTCTGGGACATTCACTGGTTTCGATGAAGTGACATTTCCTTGAATGTCCTTGGGAAGTCCCCACAAATAACGTTCCATTCGCTTAAATTCAGGAGTAACCATCGTGGGGCACATCAAAGCTAACTTCAAGTACCTTCAGTTATAGCCATCAAGATCAGTCCATACAACTTTCAGTTCCCAAAACTCCGCTTCCATCTTCTGAATATCGGTTCGGGGGCAATACTCCTCGATCATAGCCCTCTTAAACTCTTCAAATGGTATAGCATAAGCTTCGTTAATTCCCTGAGCCTGGGCGAACGTATTCCACCAAGTCAAAGCGCCATCCGACAAAGTGCAAGATGCGAACTTAGTCTAATTCCCCTCGGAGCAGTTACTCACACAGAACACATATTCCAACTTCTCAAACTATCTCGTCAGCCCAACTGGCCCTTCTGTTCTGCTGAAATTGTGGGGCTTGCAGCTCTGGAACTCCTTGTAAGTACACCCGTTATGAACATCTGGGTGAGCCGGTGGAGCCGAAGCAGGGTTGGCATTCGCTATAGCCACGGCTACTCGAGTAGCTATCATCTCCTCAATCTGAGCTGCTGTGGGTAAGTCCCTTGGAACTCTTCCGTTTGCCATTGATCTTCTAAACAAAAATTTTGACTTAAGTCAAAATTTCGCATTCAATAATTCATAATGCTATAGCATAAGGTAATCAATTGGGAAACATCACAATACACGTTAACTAAGCATGGATAGCTAGTTACAGATAGCACGAAAACCATCAGGTAATAACTTAAATAGAACACCGTATAATTATTAATCAACATTAAGTTCCATTCATTAATAAGGAAGTTGCATACATCTTCATAAGGTTCGTACAATACTTGAGTAAAACATGAAACTACTAACGAGGTTACATAACAAAATCTAATACAATAACCCTATGGTGATGGAGGGTAAATGATGTCCATCAGGTGGGATATCTAATCCTCGAGCTCAGTTACCCGAGCACGGAGGGCATACACTTCCCTCGTCAGCTGGTGTGGCAGGTGGTGTGGGTGGTGCGGATGGTGCGGGTGGTGCAGGTGGTGCTGATGTAGACGGCACAGTGCGGGTGGTCTTATGCACGAATGGATCGGCGGGATACGGTACGACCCTCTTACGGGCTGTGACCCTAACCAACTGTCCATGTGTATCCACGAACGGTCTTCCTCCGTTAATCTCTGGAATAACAATACCATCGAAATGATACTGCTTCTTCTGCGGGGTAGAGGGCGGCTGCACGGGCTCCTCCTCAGGGTCCTCCTCAGAATCCTCCTCGGGATCCTCCTCGCTGGAGTCGTCAGATGATGAATCGTCTGAATCATCTGAGGGTGGATGTGCCTGGACGGTGGTCATAAGTCGATATCTGAAAGGTGGAATCGGCACAACACGTCCATCAGTGGTGCATCTAGCCCAATGTCCATGCTCGTTACGAAAATAACCGTCTCCGTTTCCCCCAGGAATCACAGCATCACCGGAATGGTGTTGTGGCTCCGGGAGTCTAGGGTTGGGTGGTGCTGGAATCATCTCGGGATCCTCGTCTGCGTTCGAGACATCCATTAGGTCAAGTACGAGTCCACTAGAAGGCGAATCGCCAGAGTCGTCGAAGGGTAGCGGTGAGTCAGAAGCAATAGTAGGCGAGGCAACAGTCGTCTCTGAGTCACTCTCAAAGTCAAAGGTCATGGGCAGCATGTCTGTTATCTGAACAAGGAAAAATAACTTTTTCCATGTCAGTAAGACATATAGCAAGCACGTAATCAGGCACTACAACATCTTAGCAGTACATGACATGGTAATGAAAGCAGTTCTAAACAGAAGTAACATGCAAAAGCAGGTAGTAGCATGCAGTAACAAGAATAAGTAGCAGTATGCAGTAAGTTCACATAGCAGTAAGAGTAAGCAGTAGCATGCAGTGGTAGTAACAGTGACATGTAGTAATACAACATAGTAGCATGCAGCAGTTTCACAGAAATAAGCAAGTTGTAGATTAGTCCTATTAGTGAATCCTACTCGGTCTGGTCTAGACTCACTAATGAAACCTAATTCCCTACAACCAATGCTCTGATACCAAATGTGACGCCCCGTACAAAACCATCGTGTACGATTCGTCAACAACAGGATCTTTACACGGTCAAACACTATATGCTGTTTGAAAACCAGTTTTGCATTCATAAAAAGATAGCGTTTACAAAAGATAACATGCTTACTAGAAGCGTTAACATAAGTATGTGACCCAAAGGTCATTACAAAGCCATTATTTGAAAATAACATAAGTTACGAATGCAAGATAAAAGTTTCATGGTTGAGACATCTCTAAGTAATGCAGCGGAAATCTAACACAGCGGGTCCATAACAGCAAGTCTATAACACCAAGACAGCAAGTCTAACAGCGGAAGCAACAACGTCTAAGCACCTGAGAAATACACGCTTTAAAAGTCAACACGAATGTTGGTGAGCTATACTTTGTTGGTTAACAGTAATGTAATGTAGACCATGAGTTATCGTATGAAAAACAGTATGAAAAGTATATGCTTATCCGTGGGCACCCGGTAACTAACTTAACATAATAGTAATACCCCCTAAAAGTACACTTGGCGAGTGCGTATGTCTTCGAAGTATCAAACACCCAGTAAATGCTAGCGCGACTAGCCCGAGTGGGGATGTCAAACCCCATGGATCCATATCTAATATTCGCGTTCACCGGTTCAAAACCAATGATTAAACGTTACCGTGCTAAGGGGAATCTTTATGCCGTTATATAACCCACACATATGTAAAGTTTAAGTACTCATGTCAAGTAAGTAAAACATAAAAAGCGCATGTATTCTCAGTCCCAAAAATAGTATAAGTAAAAACGAGAAGCTATAACTCACAGTGAAAGTGCGGTAAAAGTCGATACGAGATAAGTAAGCAAGTAAGTAGGTCCAAACGGTCGTCAACCTAAGTCAAAGGTCACTAGGTCGTATGTTGTCCCAAAAGGTTTAAAAGTGCACAAATTAAGTTTAAGTGTCATCATCAACATCATCATTATCATCATCATTCATCAACACTAAGGTAAGCTTAACAAGAATAGAGATCGAAACAAAAGGCTGAATTCGGACAGCTGTTACGACCTCTATAAAAATCGAAAAGATGCGTAGTCAGTGGCTATGGCTCCATAAGTGAGTCCTCTAACCGTTGACCAATTTTCAGAACCTAACTCATCTTTATTTGACCGTGGCAACTGTTTAAGTGCGAGTGGATCAGAAATTTCAGCACAACGTTACAAGGGCGTAGTGACTTTCGGAAGGCTATAAATCCTAAAACGTATATCGAATTAAGTCGAGGCCTAAACGAAAAGTAATCTACTCGAAACAAACTATCTGAAAATCAATTTTCTAGAAGCCCAGGAGTCTGATCAGACCCCAAAAAACAGCAAACAAGTGCTCTGGTAAGATTCTTGGTGCTTAATGCTCATCACGGTTCTCATCCTTGATGCTTGTAAGCTTCAAGTGTACAACACTTTGATGTTTTAGCATCACTTTGACCAATTTACAACCATCAACACACAACTAAGAGTAAAATCTATCATTCTACAAGTTTTTAAACATCAAGATTGCCTCTTTATTGCATAAATCCAATAAAGCTTCAACCTTTTTCCATTTTACACAAGTTTATGCATCTCCATCATATGTAATAATGAAGACTTGGTCTTTATCATCACAACAAATACAAAAAGGTTCCAAGTAAGTGAGATCTACAATAATAACTTAGATCTCAAGTAATAAGAAAACCCTAAGCTAGAAAGCTTGGATCTTTACAAGATTAATGAGACCATAAGCTAGAAAGCTAAGATCTTTAACAAAATAATGAAAGTAATGAGACCATAAGCTAGAAAGCTAAGATCTTTAATATAATAATGAAACCCTAAGCTAAAAAACTTGGATCTTTAGTGTTCTTGAAGATCTTGAAGCATAAAGCTTGGATCTTTAAGATACATAAAGATTACAAATACAAGTTTGAATCTTTATAACAAAATAACAAGATTAAAGCTAAAAAGATTTAGATCTACAAAATAAGTGAAGATTCAAAGCTAGAAAGCTTGAATCTTCCATGTTCTTGAAGGATTCAAACCCAAGTTTGAATCTATAAGATATAACAAGATCAAAAGCTAAAAGCTAGATCCATAAAATGATGATGATGATGTCGTGTAGATGAAGGGAAGAAGAAGAAGAAAAAATCAAAAACTTACACTTTTTAGAGTGGGAAAGACTAGAGAGAAGATAAGAGAGTAAGTGTGTGTAAATTGCAAATGAGATCAAGTGTAAAATGAGTGAAATAAGGCTTGTATTTATAGGTAGTGAGGAGGTGGGAGGGTGATGGTGGCCGTGGGCATGGAGGGGGGACAAGGGGGATAAACTTTTGCTTTTTGGTTAATGATTGTCTAAAGTAGGTGCTTATGTTAGGATCCCATGCAACATTAAGGATAATGCTTAACAAAAATGCTAGTATGTTCTCTCTAATAAATGGGCATTTGTCTTTCATTAAAATGGGTCACTAACTAATTTAAATTGGGCTAATTAAATAGTCCACTAGCTAGTGTAGGGTGGGCTAAAGTCCAACAAGGTAGAAAGTCCAACAAGACTAACTTGTGTGCTCTAGTAAATTACTAAGCGTAATTAAGCATCCAAAAATCCAAGTAATTGTTATTATTAAATAACAATTAGTATTTCGTAGTCGTAATATTCCGTTTACGACAAAAGTTAAACGTGTGCACAGTACGCAGTTCGTTCTAAACGTCAAGTGACACTAACGGTCATAAAGGCTTCCGGGGTTCAAGTTAAGTAACCTACGTACTTAAAGGAATGTTTTAATATATAAATGTAAGTAATCCATATGTAGAAAGTTTTCAGAGCATAATATAGTTCAGTACGCACAAATACGCAGTTTCGTGAAAGCACAAAGCACAAAAGCAAGTCGAAAAGGCCGGGTCGTTACAAAATTTACTATTAAACATAAATCATGATAAATGTAACACCCCGTTTTCCCCGTATATGATTTATAGGTATATTGTGTATGTACGATAGGCGTATGAAGGGTTCGGGACATGTTCGAGTGTTGAGGTCTTGTATGCAAGAAAATGACTCAAATCACGCTGTGTGTCGCGGCGCTACTAATGAGGCCGCGGCGCGGCAATTAACTGGAAATCAGATCAGAAGTCCAACAAAAAATGATCCCAGACCAAGGCAAATGTCGCGGCACGACATTTAAGGCCGGGCGCGGCAATGTGGGCGAACTGGTTCCTGTTTTCGCAATATTTAGGTAAAGGGAGGGGCATTTTGATCTTTTCGCGTTTGAACCAGATTGAGATCTTAAATATCATCCACTCCTTTCATTTCCTAATTTCTTTTCCCTTTTCATTTCATTTTCCTCTCAAAAAAAAACTCAAACACCCAATTGGATTCAAATGGATTTTTGGAAAAGAAGAAACGGGATTTGATCTTTGACGTAGTTGACAAGTTTGTTCTCCTCGTTCTTAGCTACACGGTGATACTAGTGGTAAGCTCTAACTCCGAATTTCATTTTCGTGTTCATCATTCAAATTTGAGGCTTTTGGCTTGTATGTTCATAGATGGAACCCATTTAGTTGTTAATTGAAGATTAACACCAAGATTCGGGTTTATAAGTGTTAAAGGTGGGTTTTGGGTTGGTTGATGATTTAACCATGTTTAAGACTTGAGAATGGTGTATAATCACTAGTGTTAGTGATTATTGATGATTTGGAGACCTTTAGGGTTCTTGTAGTTGACTAACTTTGACTAGAGTCGAAATTAGGGTTTGTTGAGGATTATAACCCGAATGTCGATTCATTGAGGTTTGTAAACTTAAAATGGATTAAGTTGAAGTATAAAACCGAGTTAAACATGTTTTGGTGTCAAAACTTGTAAATGATGAGATTTTGACCTTATGGGTCAAAATTAGGGTTTATGGGCGATTTTGAGAACGATAAGTGTTTAACACTTGTGTTCGGGTTTAATTGGCATATTAGGACCATTATCACTTGTGTTAGTGATTATTGGTTAGTTTGGGCGCGATTTATCCTTGGAAGTGCATTTGGGTCGAAATTGCACTAAGTGTCGAATTGGGTTGGTTTGTAGATCCAATCTAAGTGTGTTGTTGAATTTGTGATAATGGATTAGGTACTTTCCATTGACGAGTTGAGGATTACTTGGAAGCATTCATCAAGGCGACAAGGTGAGTGTTAATATCCTATGTACATATGTATGTGTAGGATGGGTGAGGGTCGGGTGAAGTGGTTCTCGGTTATAGAGCTCACTTCACATATAGGTGGATTTGATGGACTTGTGTACATGTCCAATTGGCACGGTTGTGCGTTTTGGTTGACCACCTTTGGCGAGGTGCACACTTCGTGTGTACATTATCACATGGGCTTGTGAGTGGAATAATTATATACGTATGTATATGAGTTATTTATTTGTGGGGTATGGGTTAAAGTTCGATGTTGACGATACCATACCCTAGAGTACTTAGTTGTGTTGATGAGGGTTTAAAGTTCGGTGTTGACGATACCTTATATGTATGGAGTTAAAGTTCGATGTTGACGATGCCATACCACTATTGTAGTGATTTGATGAGGGATTAAAGTTCGATGTTGACGATACCTCATATGTGGGTTTTAAGTTCGATGTTGATGATACCACATTAAATGGGGCGGATGGGGTTTAAGTTCGATGTTGACGATACCATTCGCGGTGCTAGCCTTGAGATCATCAATACCAATGGATGTTGTGAACACCGTTGTTTGTCGTATTGTTATATATATCTATATTAATTTATTGTTGTGGTGTAGCTAAACCTTCGGGTGTAGCTTATTGGCGTTGTTCATATCGTCGTTGGTGAACTTACTTTATTGTTGATGGTATTAGCTCGTTACTTAGTGATTTCGGTATGCTTAGACTAGCTTGCCTTTATGTTTGGATGATCCGGTATGCGGTATTTGATTATTTGTGTGGCGTATCCATTTTATGCATATATATATGTATGTAGTATATTTTCACTCACTAAGCGTTAGCTTACCCTCTCGTTGTTTACATTTTTATAGGTTTTCATTCTTGGTGGCTCGGGTAAGCTTGGGGATTAGAGATCTTGGCTAGGTTGCTTAGAAGATCTTGATTTTGTATTCGATTAGGATTTGGGTAGCGCAGTCCCAAATCACCATGCTCGGTTTTGGTTGGAAACTAAACTAGTCGGGTCGTGTATGTCCGTTTGGACAATTACTCAATGTATTAAATGTTTCAAGGTTTATTAAACCTTCTATTGTATTAAAGATGTTTATGGAAACACAATTGGGACCTAAAGTATTATTTAACGCGTATTAAAAGGAAAAAAATTTATGGGCCGGCTTTAATACGGGTTGGGTTGTTTCAAGTGGTATCAGAGCATGGTCTAAGGGATTTAGGTGACTTGAGATAGGTGCCTAGACTTAGACTTTTGCGTGTGCTTAATTTGTTGCGGGACTTGTAAGATTACTGGTCGGAATGGGTTATAGTTAGTACCTTGTTTGTAGGTGGACTAACGTTTATATTAGTAATGCGGATATTATTAATATACTATTATGATGTGATAATAATTCTCGCGTGTGTTTGTATCACATAGAATTTTGGTTGTGTTTGTTTATATCATCGAGCGAGGCGGTCGTTGTACTAACGAGTCGATGTGGCGTATGTGCGTAATAAGGACTTGCAAACCTTATTACGGGTGCAAATCGTGTCTAACAAGTGATGTACGACGAGTGTTTAGCAAGATGGGGCGGTGTTGTGTGTGTGGTTTATACGTTCGTGATCTAATCACTTTGCATTAGTTGGAATGGCGACGAGAAATGGGATCGAGACGAACGATTTGGGGTTTAATGCAAGAGTTGCGGCCGCCGTTGCGGAGCAAATGAGTGCATTTTGAGAAGAAATGGATAGGAAGTATTCCGAACTTCAAAGTAGTGGTGAAATGGAGCGTTGTCTTGAGAGCTTCATGAGGACTAAACCCCCGATGTATGACGAGAAACCGGATCCTTTGATAAGCACAACTTGGATCTCGGATGTTGAAGGGTGTTTTTGTACTATTGATTTCCCTCCCGAGAAAAAGACGAGACTCGCTACGAGTTTGTTGCGGGGTAGGGCGAGGGATTGGTTAGATGGTAAGATTGATCTTGCCGGTGGTGAAACGTTTATGGCATTATCGTGGGACGAGTTTAAGAAGGAATTCTTTGAGGAGTTCCGGACTTCAGCCGATTTGTCGGAAATGCGTAATGAGTTGCGAAATTTGCAACAGGGTTCTATGGATTTGAATACTCTCAAGACGACCTTTATGGCGAAGGCTCGTTTTGCCCGGAGTATTTGGGGAATGATAATTTGTTGATGCAAGATTTCTATCGAACCTTGAATGATGACTTGAAGAATAAGATTAGCCGGGGTCACGCGAAATCGTTTTCGGAATTATTTGCCGTGGCTAGAGGTTTAGAGTCGTATACGCGATCAAAGATTGGTGAACCTTCAAGTGAGAGAAGGGTTATTTCGTATGGTGCTCCGAGTAACAGGACTAAGGGTCCAAATGTGAGCACGGGTAGTACGCGGACGGGTATACCGGATTCTAGTGCATCTAGATGTTACAATTATGGCATGAGGGGTCACAAGTCTTGGGAATGTTTGGTACCAAAGGGTGATGGTATGGTGTGTTTTAATTGCCAAGAAGAAGGACATCGTAAGTCGAAATGTCCCAAGTTAGCGGGGACGGGTGCTGCAAGGAGACGTTAAGGTACGTTTCGTTTTAATAAATATGCCCTTTGATTATTTATTAGGCGTCGTTTGAGTTTGAGTTGATTAAATGCCTTGTGTTGTTCATATTGTTGTTATGGGTGACATTCCTAATGGAAGTACCCAATGGTGACGTTGATTGTCGGGCGAAGGGCGTAAGACTTGGTGCCACCAAGCATTCCTTAGTATCTGAGAAATGTTTCGACCAAGCCATGGAAATGGGTTTTGGTATCGGTTGTTAAGCGCGTGTTCGCTTTTGTGTTGAAATGGATGAACCGTGAGGTTCGTCGGGTGGTTGGAAAACCTTGAGATCGAGTGTTTTGAATCTCGATGTATGTTGGTAATGGAGTATATAAGACGCGACATTAGGTGACTCTTTTATACCTACTAGCGTGGTGTTCGACTCCGATTGTATTGTGGTTACATTGTACTTAGGGTACCGGAGTGAAACCCTTAGGTACGTGAGTGACTAGGGGGAAATTGACAAACTAGAGCAATTGGATGATTGCGAGGGTGTGGTTTATGTAATCGTGGTACATTTTTTGTTCGAATTGTGTAAGGACTGATTGAAATCCTTCGTGTGCTCAAGGATGGAGCAAGATATGGTGATGGGTTGTGTGATCCCAATCGTTTGTAAAGTCTACCTTTGGTAGCATTGTACGGTTGTACGAGTTGTGGATATGGGACGTAGTTCCAAGTGGGGGAGTTACACTCCCGCACGAGAAAGTTTTAGTGTGAGATTTCGGATGATGCTTTTGGTAGATCCGGAAAATGTTGTCGAGACCTGTTTTTGGTCGATTTATGGTTGATTACAATTTCGGATAAATTGTACTTATGGTTTGGATTTGAATTATCACCGAGGTGGTAATGTGGTAAATCTCGTTGAGAGATAATGGACGTGTTTTGTGAGCAAGGTGAAATCCTTCGGTTAAGGGAGGTGTGTGTCGGATTCTCTTCTAGAAAATTATTGTTTTGTGCCTATGTTTGATATAGGTGGTTCTTGCTTGAGTGTGTGAATGGTTAGTGGTATCCGTTAGGATTCACTATGGCGTAGCAGAGCGCGATGTTACGCTACTCGTCGTTCGAGGCCAAAAGGGCGTTGATTGATGAAGCATGACTTTCGGAGTCCGCTGACTTCATCATGGTATTGGTGATTGATGAAGCATGACCTTTAGGGTCCGCTGACTTCATCATGGGAGTATGTGATTTGTGGAGCATGACCTTCGGGGTCCGCTGACTTCATCATGAGCGAGGTGTTATATCGGTGAAGCATGACCGTTGACGGGGTCCGCTGACTTCATCCGGTGTTGATATTGGTGAAGCATGACCGTTGACGGGGTCCGCTGACTTCATCATGGTAGTGGATCGCGTGTGGTTTCGGATTCACGATGACGCGTGTGGTTTCGATCATCTATTTGTGGAAGTGAGTCGCGTGTAGTTCGGATTCACAAATGACTCGTGTAGTTCGGTCATTCTACTGGGATAGTGACTCTCGTGTAGTTCGGATTCACTAAGGCGCGTGTAGTTCGGCCAATCCCGATTGTTGTTGTGGTGAAGGTAGTGAGTCGCGTGTAGTTCGGATTCACTAAGGCGCGTGTGTTTTCGGCCAGCCTTCGGGTTGTATGATCTGTCGGTTGTTTTATACACCGATGGTGGGGTCGTAAGGACCATGTTGTGGGAACTATCGATTATTTTATACGCCGATGGTGGGGTCGTGAGGACCATGTTGTATGATTAGTGAGGCGATAGCCGTGTTTCGCTCACATGATGTTACGGGTGTGACGATAGTTGATTTTGTACACCTTGAGATTTGCGTTTCCATAGTCGTTTTGGGCGCTATCGATTTTAGCCGTTGGATTATGATGTTACGGTAGTTGCGTATTGGTCGTATTGCGCACTACAAGGTATGTATAGTGATTGGTGTTATCCGTAAGGATTCGTTTGGTTCGGTCTTCATCGCTTCGGGTTGTTGACCTTAAGTTGAGACTTGGTTGTTTTTAGCATCGTACTTGGTAAGGGTATGCTAAGGAATTGAAATCTCGATACGAGATTGGTTGAGTTTTCCCGGTGTGAGGGATTGAGTTAGTGCTAGTGCTCGGAATTATGAAATTTGATAAATCGCGGGTGACGATTTAGTTGTTAAGGGTAACTCTTTGAGAAGAATTGTCTAAGGGATCGTTATAGACTTCGGTTGTTGCGTGTATTGTACGTCTCGGGATGCGATCAAGTGAGTAATTTGTCATTGGATTAACCATCGGGTTAGTGAATTTGTGGTAGAAGTCGGTTTGAAATGCATGTTCGACGACCATTGAGTGTGGGTCCATTTGGGTTCGTGACTAGGATCACGAGGACGTGATCGAATCTAAGTGGGGGAGAGTTGTAACACCCCGTTTTCCCCGTATATGATTTATAGGTGTATTGTGTATGTACGATAGGCGTATGAAGGGTTCGGGAAATGTTCGGGTGTTGAGGTCTTGTATGCAAGAAAATGACTCAGATCACGCTGTGTGTCGCGGCGCGACAAATGAGGCCGCGGCGCGGTAATTAACTGGAAATCAGATCAGAAGTCCAACAAAAAATGATCCCAGACCTAGGCAAATGTCGCGGCGCGACATTTAAGGCCGCGGCGCGGCAATGTGGGCGAACTGGTTCCTGTTTTCGCAATATTTAGGTAAAGGGAGGGGCATTTTGGTCTTTTCGCATTTGAACCAGATTGAGATCTTAAATCTCATCCACTCCTTTCATTTCCTAATTTCTTTTCCCTTTTCATTTCATTGTCCTCTCAAAAAAAAACTCAAACACCCAATTGGATTCAAACGGATTTTTGGAAAAGAAGAAACGGGATTTGATCTTTGACGTAGTTAACAAGTTTGTTCTCCTCGTTCTTAGCAACACGGTGATACTAGTGGTAAGCTCTAACTCCGAATTTCATTTTCGTGTTCATCATTCAAATTTGAGGCTTTTGGCTTGTATGTTCATAGATGAAACCCATTTAGTTGTTAATTGAAGATTAACACCAAGATTCGGGTTTATAAGTGTTAAAGGCGGGTTTTTGGGTTGGTTGATGATTTAACCATGTTTAAGACTTGAGAATGGTGTATAATCACTAGTGTTAGTGATTATTGATGTTTTGGAGACCTTTAGGGTTCTTGTAGTTGACTAACTTTGACCAGAGTCGAAATTAGGGTTTGTTGAGGATTATAACCCGAATGTCGATTCATTGAGGTTTGTAAACTTAAAATGGATTAAGTTGAAGTATAAAACCGAGTTAAACATGTTTTGGTGTCAAAACTTGTTAATGATGAGATTTTGACCTTATGGGTCAAAATTAGGGTTTATGGGCGATTTTGATAACGATAAGTGTGTAACACTTGTTTTCGGGTTTAATTGGCATATTAGGACCATTATCACTTGTGTTAGTGATTATTGGTTAGTTTGGGCGCAGTTTGTCCTTGGAAGTGCATTTGGGTCGAAATTGCACTAAGTGTCGAATTGGGTTGGTTTGTAGATCCAATCTAAGTGTGTTGTTGAATTTGTGATAATGAATTAGGTACTTTCCATTGACGAGTTGCGGATTACTTGGAAGCATTCATCAAGGCGACAAGGTGAGTGTTAATATCCTATGTACATATGTATGTGTAGGATGGGTGCGGGTCGGGTGAAGTGGTTCTCGGTTATAGAGCTCACTTCACATATAGGTGGATTTGATGGACTTGTGTACATGTCCAATTGGTACGGTTGTGCATTTTGGTTGACCACCTTTGGCGAGGTGCACACTTCGTGTGTACATTATCACATGGGCTTGTGAGTGGAATAATTATATACGTATGTATATGAGTTATTTATTTGTGGGGTATGGGTTAAAGTTCGATGTTGACGATACCATACCCTAGAGTACTTAGTTGTGTCGATGAGGGTTTAAAGTTCGGTGCTGACGATACCTTATATGTATGGAGTTAAAGTTCGATGTTGACGATGCCATACCACTATTGTAGTGATTTGATGAGGGATTAACGTTCGATGTTGACGATACCTCATATGTAGGTTTTAAGTTCGATGTTGACGATACCACATTAAATGGGGCGGATGGGGTTTAAGTTCGATGTTGACGATACCATTCGCGATGTTAGCCTTGAGATCATGATTACCAATGGATGTTGTGAACACCAATGTTTGTCGTATTGTTGTATATATCTATATTAATGTATTGTTGTGGTGTAGCTAAACCTTCGGGTGTAGCTTATTGGCGTTGTTCATATCGTCGTTGGTGAACTTACTTTATTGTTGATGGTATTAGCTCGTTGCTTAGTGATTTCGGTACGCTTAGACTAGCTTGCCTTTATGTTTGGATGCTCCGGTATGCGGTATTTGATTATTTGTGTGGCGTATCCATTTTATGCATATATATGTATGTAGTATATTTTCACTCACTAAGCGTTAGCTTACCCTCTCGTTGTTTACATTTTTATATGTTTGCATGCATGGTGGCTCGGGTAAGCTTGGGGATTAGAGATCTTGGCTAGGTTACTTAGAAGATCTTGCTTTTGTATTCGATTAGGATTTGGGTAGCGTAGTCCCAAATCACCATGCTCGGTTTTGGTTGGAAACTAAACTAGTCGGGTCGTGTATGTCCGTTTGGACAATTAATCAATGTATTAAATGTTTTAAGGTTTATTAAACCTTCTATTGTATTAAAGATGTTTATGGAAACACAATTGGGACCTAAAGTATTATTTAACGCGTATTAAAAGGAAAAAAAAAATTATGGGTCGGCTTTAATACGGGTTGGGTTGTTTCAATAAATTAAATATGTAATATGTATGTTTATTTTGTTAGATATATGTATTTTATTGTAATATATCATAGTTTTTTCATTATAAGGTTGAGAACCAAAATGTAAATTTAACAGTAATTAATTTGCGATAGTAAATATGTAAGAACATATCTATATTTATGTATTTCGGGTGTAAATGGATATATCAATGGATGAAATTTTTCATTCATATCCATATTCGTATTTATTTAGATTCATCTCCGTATCCATATCCATTTATGTTCATTCATATCCATCACGAAATGCGTGGATCGGATGGATGTTCATCGAATCGGGTGACCATTGACATCGCTAGGAATGGATCGTATCATGTTAATGGATTTGATAATATGAGTGCTTATTATAATTTTAATTTAATAAATTTCAAACTAATATACTAAATATTAAGTTTATCTAAGCAAAAATTTATTGTAAATGCATAAATCCGATACTACAAAGTAATATTACAAACTACTAAGATATATTACCTATTAAGTTTATGCTAACGTATATTTGTGTATAAAAAATTGTATTAGTGATTCTTTTACCTATTAAATAAAAAAGCCTAACTTCACCATATGTTTGTATATAAATGAGAGTTTCAGTAGATTAGTAATATAGTCATGAATGATCTCTTATTTCTAATCTTGAAATTTACTCATAGTTTAATTGCATATGTATATCTTTACTATATTGCTGCTTAAAAATAAGGATGTCCCGTTAAAATTATGGGTCATGTTCAGCAAATATAAACAAGGCATTTTATATAATAAAATTTTTCATATGTATGAAAATAAAATTCAATTACACTAATAAATTAATAATATCATGAGTACTAGTATCTTCATATTTGTTTATTCACAATATATATGTTGGGTTATTCTTGGCTCCTTTAAATTATGGGCCTAATGTAACGGCGCACTTAGTGCATGCTCAAATCCGTTCCAGCTTAAAAATTCATATAAGAAGCGTATACAAAACTATAATTCAATACAAAATATATTAACATTGGGTATGAAACAATTCTATATGCATCTAACTTTTGTACAATAGATTTAGGTTAAATTTACGAGTAAATTCAAATAATATTTGATTTTAAAAGTTAAGCAATTCAAATAGATATGGAATTTTAATTAATATTGATAATATTATAATAATACTTTATTTGTTACTATTCCTCTTTTATTTTTCATGATGGAATTATAGATTTAATCAAGAGGGAAGCACTTTTTTGGGGGGAAATGAGGGGAAGTAATTTTTTTCGTTTTTTCGAATTTTTTTTTTCAGGCATCAAGATCACATGAAAATATGAACATTTAAAAAAGACACTTTGTGATGAATGTTTTTATTTTTGAAGGTAAAACGCTCGAAGAAAAAAAATGAAAACATTCAATGCATTGAATGTTTTGATACTGAGTTTTTTTTTAAGGGGTTAGAAATTAGGGTTTAGAAATTAGGGTTTAGAAACTAGGGGGTTAAAAATTAGGGTTTAGCTATTAGGGTTTAGAAATTAGGGATTTGGGTTTGGAAATTAGGGTTTAGATTGAATATTTTAACACGAACAGTATAGAGTTTAGGGTTTAGGGTTTTGGGTTTTGGGTTGAGGGTTTACGGAGTAAACCCGAAAACCCTAAACCCTAAACCCTAAACTCTAAATCGGACTAAATTCGAAAAAACACTTCACATAAGATGAAAACAAAACGATGCAAATAAACTCAGCAGCAAAAGATTCAATGCATTGAATGTTTTTAATTTTTTCTTCGAGCGTTTTCCCGTCAAAATAATGACATTCATCACAAAGTGTCTTTTTTAAATGTTCATATTTTCATCTAATCTATAATGTTCGTGAATAAAGTTTTTTAAAAAAACGAAAAAAAAAAATTTGCTTCCCCCCAAAAAAGTGCTTCCTTCTTGATTATGACCATATATATATATATATATATATATATATATATATATATATATATATATTAGTAATATATAGGGGCTGGTTCAAACGAGAACCACTAAAAGGGCGAGAACTGCGAGAACCTTTTGATTTCATAGTTTTTATGCATTTAAATTCAACAAATTACATAAAAATGTTAACTAATGTTCATATCATTAACAAACATATGTTCATTACCACAAATTACATGTTAAATTGTTAATTATACGAATGTATTCATATGTTCACAAACAGATATGCACATGTGAACGAGAAACTATATATTTGATTATATAGGTAAAATATGAGTTTTCTCAAACTATTTTTTGTTCATTCTTACTCTTCATCAACATATACAAGTGATTCAATCTACCCACATGTGAAAATCTTTGTAAATTAAAAGTTCTCGCAGTTCTCGTTTTTTTGTGGTTCTCGTTTGAAATTTTGACTATATATATATATATATATATATATATATATATATATATATATATATATATATATATATATATATATATATATATATATTGTAACATCCCAAATCTAGAATACTAGTTTAAATATTAACAGCTCAGGTGTGGACTGACGGTCCACTTTGGTCCGACGGTCCAAATTCAGCATAAAGTGGAGACAGGTGCAACCTGGACCGGCGGTCCAACATGGGATTCTTGAAATATGCAGGTCAAGAGTGGACCGGCGGTCCACGGCGGGTTTTTGTGCAGTTTTGTTATTTAGTAAAAGAATAAGAAGGGGTATTTTGGTCTTTTCACACGAGAGCTGGAGTTTTAGCCACAAAAATGATTCCACCTCATTCTTATCTTTATTTTATCCCATCTTTTCCACATAAACACTCTCTTCAAATCCTAGTGAGAGAAACAAGGGTATAGAGTGAGAAAGCTTCATTTGGGGAAGAAGAAGGTCGAATCGGGTGAAAGCTCAAGTGTTAAAGCGGCTCATCTCGTTCTTGGCTACGTTTTGGTAGTGGTGGTAAGTTCTAACTCCGAATTTTATTATTTGATTTGATATTCAAAGTTAGGGTTTGAACTTGAATTAATGATAAACCCATTGATGCTCACGAAGTGAGTTTGTTGTTGCTCATAAGTGGATTTTAGACTCATTATTGGTGGGTTTAGGGTTGGAAAACTAATTGGCCATGTTAGGGCTTGTAATTTGAAGTATAATCACTAGGATTAGTGATTATGAAAGTGTTAAAAACCCATTTGGGTGTGTTTGAATGACTAATTTTGAAATGGGTTAAAATTAGGATTTATGAGTCAAATTGGGTAAGACAAGTGTTTAACACTTATGTTTTTGTTTAATTGGCATTATAGGACCATTTTCACTAGTGTTAAGTGATTATTGGTTAGTTTGGGCTTTGGTTGTGCTCGAAAGTGCATTTGGGTCAAAATTGCACTAAGTGTCAATTTGAGTTGGTTTGTAATCCACCCTAATTGTGTTGTTTGTTATGTGATAATTGGAATAGGTACTTTTCATTAATGTGTAGCGGATTATTCGGTTGCATTCATCAAGGCGCTAAGGTGAGTGTAAACATATTATATGCGTATGTATGCATATGATGGGTGCGGGTGGGGTAGAGTGATCCTTGGGCGTTCAGGTTCACTTTACATATGTGTGGGAGATGGACTCTATGCGTTTGAGTTCATGTGGCATGTTTGTGCGTTTTGGGTTACCACCCTTGGGATAGTGAATCTCGGGCGATACGAATTCACATTGACAAGTAGGTCAACCCCGTTGTTGTTGTTGAGGTGATATGGGTAGTGCTTCGCGTGTAGTTTCGGCTTCACTAGTGAATCACATGTGGTTTCAGATTCACAGTGTCATGTGTGGTTTCGGACATTCCCATTGTTGTTAACTTGGAGTGGTGAATCACGTGTGGTTTCGGATTCACTAAGCGCGTGTGGTTTCGGCCAACTCTATCGTCGTTGAGTTAAAGGTGGTGAATCGCGCGTGGTTTCGAATCACTGAGCGCGTGTGGTTTCGGCCGGCCTTCATAGTTAATATTATGGGGAAGTAACCAATCGGGGGGAAGTGGGGGGAAGCAAAATTTTTTTTCGCTTTTTTTTTTATTTTTTTTTCCGGCATCAAGATTACACGAAAATATGAACATTTAGAAGAGACACTTTGTGATGAATGTTATTATTTAGGCGGAAAAACGATCGACAAAAATAACAATCAAGATAATATTGTTTGTGAAGAATATGAACGTTTTTTTTCTTCATGTTTTGTGAAGTAAAATTTAGCCCGATTTAGAGTTTAGGGTTTAGGGTTTAGGGTTTGGTGTTTTGAATTTATTCCATAAACCCAAAACACCAAACTCTAAACCCTAAACCCTAAACCCTAAACTCTAAACTCTAAACCGTTCGTGTTAAAAACTCAATCTAAATCCTAAATCTAAACGCTAAATCTAAACCCTAAACCCTAAATTTCTAAACCCTAATATCTAAACCCTATAAACCCTAATATTTAAACCCTAATATCTAAACCCCAATAGCTAAAACCTCAACATACGCTCGAAAAATACGATAATTGTTATATATTACTTCTTCGAGCATTTTCCCGCCAAAATAAAAACATTTATCACAAAGTGTCTCTACTACATGTTCATATTTTCATCCCATCTATATTGGTCATGAACAAAGTTTTTTCAAAAAACGAAAAAAAAAAGTTTTTACTTCCTCCGCTTCCCCCCGATTGGTTACTTCCCCATTCATCCTGCCCCTATATATATATATATATATATATATATATATATATATATATATATATATATATATATATATATATATATAATTAGAATTTTTACCCGTCCGATGGACGGTGACCACCCATTTTATACACAAATTTCAATAATTATATCACCCTAACTAGTGATTGTCGTTTAGGTGCTTATATGTGGTCCAAACCCCTCAAAATTGTCGTTACCTATTGTTCATTCCTTTTTGTCGATCCTTATAGTATATGTTTACACTGCTCATCTCTTACCAATTACCCAATCTCTCTTTCCTCAAAAGCAACAGGCCCCCAAATCCCTTTAACGATCGATTGTGTCTTTATCCCTCTGTATTAAACGACGCCACTAACACCAATAAATTCGTTAAGATTTCCCAAATAATCCGATACAAATTTTATGTGTTTTGGTTAGATTCATCGAATTCTCCGAAAACATCTCCGACAAATGGAATGGCGATGAAGATGGCGACATTAATTGCTTCTTCTCGACAACGACCGTAAGGTTAAATATGTGACATATTTCTTTACTTCTTTTAATAATTTGTGTGAAAGTAATTTTGTGTTATTAATCTAGAGTTTGTGTTTCACCTTTGTGACGATATAATTTACTAAATTTATATTACTTATTTTGTTGATGTCATTTGATATGGGTTTATGTTTTCGATTCCATGTATGTAATATGAAGAAATGAAACCATGTTTGTTGTTTTTAGAATTCTGAGTGATTCATAACATGTGGTTCGCGAGGTGCTCAACAACTATTTGATGAAATGCCTTAGTCAATAAGTTTTAGTTTTTTTCAATATAAAATGTCAGTTGAATCATTGGTTATTGTTGGAAATATGTTCTCAGGTTGACTATGGTTCGACCGTGGTTTGACCGTGGTACATATATTCCGAAGATATGCCCATGACATTAAATAATAAAAGTCCATTTATCCTATTCGGTCACACACAAAGGCCAATCGTAAATTGTTTGATATACCTTCTAATCGGAAATTAATTTATTAATCATTAGTTAATGTTTTAATAAATTAAGTTTTTTTTTATGTGTGTACATATACTTACAAATCTAAATATGTAGAGATTTGATTAGATTTTGCAAATCATATTTTATATAATATATAAAATTTGATATGATATAAATAAGATTTGATTTGATTTATAAATCTTATTTTATATAAAGATTTGTACTATAATCATATTTTATATAATATATAAGATTTGATTTGATATAAATAAGATTTGATTTGAGTTGTAAATCTTATTTTATATAAAGATTTGATTTTGCAAATCTTTCAAAATCTTTATATTTGTATTATATGTATTATTGTATCAATTTTAATTCTATATAATACCAAATCTTGGTATTGAAAAGATATAGAAACTTGAAATACAAAAACACACATACAAAATGATATTTCTCTTTCTCTTTTTCAAGTAACCAAAATACTTGAGATCTATAATTGGGTTCGTTTTGGTGGAAATAAGGAAAAAGAAAAGATCCGTTAAGTAGAAGGTATAGATTGAAACAAGGTTGGAACTTTGGGTGTCTACCGTTTAGAGGAACTCTTCTTTGGGTTTTTCAGATTCGATCTTCAAAAGGCTACAAAGGTTGTATTCTAATCTTCTCTTGTTTAATTTCGTTAATTTTGTTTTGTTTGCTAAAGTTTTGTACAATGATCCGTGGAAGAGTATGATTTTGTAAAGTTTTAAAAATGCTTCCGCTCGCTTTGAATTTGTATCATACTCCAACAGTGGTATCCGAGCCATCTTGTACAAGTTTTAACAAACTTTTCTTATGATATTTAGTTTTGATGGATGCGTTGTGCATGATTCTTGGAGATGATCATGCATAACAAACATGCAAAACAAGTATCATAATTTATGTTTTATGTTTCCTAAATACTAATTTGAATCTTGGATTTTGGAAAAATGTAAAATGGGTTAAATTCATTTTTTTCATTTAAGAAATTTTTTTCAGCCTGGACAGTCCGTATTTGATGGACTGTTTCGGGGCTTTAAACTCAATATTATTGTATGAGACCAATTGCATTTGAAAGCTAACTGAAAGAACTTAAATTTGAAAAAAAAAATCATCGAAAACGGATTAGAAATGAGTAAGATATGACCATTTAAAGTTACATGTATGAATCTGCCAAAATCCGAAAATTTTAATGGTAACTTGCATGTTGACTATTAAAGATTCAATGTTTAGGAAAATAAAGTACATGAATTCTTTTCATGTTTTACATGAAATGAGAAAATTAAAATTATTAATTTTAGACTTTATGCTTTGGTAAGGTGAATAAATCTCCAACATGTTTTGATTCACTTAATATGTTTATTTGGATGGTTTTGGCATGAAAACCATACTTACAAAATATGAAGTGGGTTTACATACATATGTTATGTAAACAAGGATTGAATATTATAAGTGCCATTAAGTGTTGTTTAAATCAATCCTTATCGAAACATGTTATATGAAAATGGACGGTTGGCACTCCATTTGTTATGTATGTGATTGTTGTATGAAATCGGTAGTATTTGCCTCAATAAGACCCTTGTGTGGATGTTTGGTTGTATGATTTAATTTATTATTTATTCGGGATGAATGTAATAATTTATTAAACGACTTGCATGTCGTCTTTCTATTTATATTGTATTTGTAATAGTATAGAAAATAGAATAGTTATTTTGTAAGATAATGCAACCAAGATTGAAATCAAGAAGACGATGTTCACAAGGCGGCCCATCCGAGCATATAATGGAGATGGCGATTTTAGTGGGAGCCAATTCTCACACAAGATTATGTCCCTAGTTGACCATGTTTTTCCGTGTGTTGGCTCACCGGAAAAACGCATAGGACTCGAGGCATACTACCGATAATTGCGTGTCATGATTATTATTGTTTTATTATTTGTCTATGCCATGCTAGCTAGAAAATGTTTTTAAAAAAAAAAACAAAAGGGACAATAATCATATAAAACGGTTTGGTTAAAATTAGTTTAACAAATGCAACACGCAATACATAATTAGCAAATGTTTTAAAATGGTGTAAACTACTTTTGCTAAAAGAAAACAAAAACCCGTTTTAAATGTAAACTTTACGCTATCCATGAGTAGTACACACATCCGAACCTTCTACCTGTTAGAGTTCGCGATACCCGAGAGTCTTGGGCTGGACTTTAATTGGGTGTTGGGAAGGGTGAGGTGAATTTCGCGATACCCGAGAGTCTTGGGCCGGATTTCACGTGTATCTATCACGGACGGTTTACAATCTGAAATCGTGGTTTGCGGCAAACCCGCCACGAGGAAGGATTAGCGTAGAAGGGATTAAACATGCCAAGTGAAATAATTGATTATCACTAAATCCCGCAGAACCTAAGAATTTCATAATGGATGAAATTGGTAATATAGTTACCTACCTAAATAGCTTATGGTTGGCGATCCGTGGCGAACCCGTCGTTAACATAAGTGAAATATGGATCTTAGCCTTGTTAATTATAATTGTTTGAATATTAAACACACTTGGGTAATTATCTTAACAAGGTTTAAACATATCAAACTAACTAATACAACTTACTTTAAAAATAAAAATATGACAGATGTCTGCAACAAACACAAATCCTACTCCGTCATCAATCACTAATTCCTGCCTTAAAGGGCTCCTCGAAAAGGACAAGCTTATGGGTTTGAACTACATGGACTGGCTTCACAACCTAAGAATTGCTCTTAGGATGGAAGGAAAGATCAGGGCTATTGAGGAACCCTTACCGGCAGAACCCGGATCGAGAGCTACTCAAGCGGCTAGGGACGAGTTTGAAAAACGGCGTTCCGAGTCTAATGAGGTAGCATGCTTGATGTTGGCGACCATGTCTCCAGAGCTCCAAAAGGGCATGGAGAGCTTAGGGTCATATGACATGCTTAACCAACTCAAGGACATGTTCCAACAACAAGCAAAGCAAGAAAGGTTTGACACCGTGAAAGCTCTCATATCTTGCAAAATGGCAACGGGAAGTAGTGTTAGTGTTCATGTACTATAAATGAAAGGGTACATAGACCGGTTGGAGCGCCTTGGTTTTTCCATAAGTCAGGAGCTTGCAACGGATTTTATCCTGAACTCGCTGACTAGTGCATATGAAGGATTCATTATGAACTATAATATGAACAATATGGATAAAACAATCATGGAGCTCCATGGCATGTTAAAAACCGCTGAGGCTAACATGGCCAAAGCTAAACCCGCAACTACCGTTCTAGCCATTTGGGAAGGTGGGATTAAGAAGAAGAAAAACAAAGCAAAGGGCAAGAACAAGGGTAAGGTTGGCACGTCCAACTTCAAACCTAAACCTAAGGGCATTACTAACTCTTCTACTTCAAAGATCCCGCAAACCAAGTCTCCTGAAGAAGCAATATGCTTTCATTGTGGGGATAAAGGACATTGGAGGCGCAATTGTACTAAGTACTTGAAGGAACTTAATGAACTACGGGCTAAGGGAGTCGCCGTACCTTCAGGTTTGTTCATGATTGAACTAAACAATACTATTATTTCTAATTCCTGGGTATTGGACACGGGATGTGGTACTCACATTTGTACAAATGTGCAGGGACTCACAAGAAGTAGGAAGCTGAAGACCGGGGAGCTTAATCTAATCATGGGGAATAAGAATGTTGCCTCTGTTGACATGATTGGAGAATACAAGCTTTCTTTTGATTCTGGTTTATGTATTGTTTTATCTAATGTTTGCTACAGTGCCGAAATGGCAAGAAACATTATATCTTTTGATGCTTTATTTAATGATGGTTTTAATTTTAGTTTTGATAATGGATCAATACTTGTTCACAAAAATGCGATGTTTTATTTCAAGGCTAGTCCTTGTAAAGGCATCTTAGAAACCACAGCAAAGCTAAATGATAGTTCAATCTACAATGTTGATTCATCCAAAGATGTTTTGGATAAAACGTATCTATGGCATTGTCGTTTAGGCCACATAAACAAGAAACGCATAGCCAAACTCCAGTCAGATGGAATTCTAGAATCATTTGATATAATATCGTATGATGAATGCGAATCTTGCTTATCAGGAAAAATGACAAAGGCACCTTTCACAGGAAGCTGTGAACGAGCAAAGGATCTGTTGGGGTTGGTACACACTGATGTGTGCGGTCCGTTCAGATCGCCTACTAGACACAAGGAACGATACTTCGTTACATTTACTGATGACTTCAGTAGATATGGCTATGTTTATTTAATTAAACAAAAGTCTGAAACTTTTGGAGTGTTCAAGGCATACCAAAACGAAGTAGAAAATCAACTGAACAAAAGAATTAAGATTCTCCGATCTGATAGAGGTGGTGAATATCTTAATGATGAATTTCGTGATCATCTACGGGGTTGTGGGATAATCTCACAATTAGCTCCTCCTAGAACACCACAACATAATGGTGTGGCTGAAAGGAGGAATCGAACATTACTTGATATGGTTCGATCCATGATGAGCCGCACAATGCTTCCAATCAGTTTTTGGGGTTACGCCCTACAAACTGCCGCAAGGATCCTTAACCTCATCCCAGCCAAGAAAGTTTCCAAAACACCTTATGAGATATGGCATGGTAAAACTGTGTCTCTCTCATATCTAAGAATCTGGGGTTGTGAGGCTTACGTTCATCGTGAAGCTCAAGATAAACTAGAACCCAGATCTGAAAAGTGTTTATTTCTTGGTTACCCGACTGATTCTTTTGGATATTTGTTTTACAACCCTACTGAGAACAAAGTCTTTGTGTCTAGAAGGGGAGTCTTCCTTGAAAAGGATCTCATATCGAAAGGAACCAGTGGGAGCAAAATTGACCTTGAAGAAATTCAAGAATCAACCGACATGGAAACCGATATTAGAACCGATTCTCCTCAAGAGGTCGACGAGCCTGCAATTGAAAGAGAAACTGACCTACAGCCACCACCCATACGTAGATCTGATAGAGTGCGTCGAACACCAAAGAAATATAGTTTACACATATTTGAGGGTGATGACGAAAATATAGATTCTGATGAACCTATTACCTATCAGGAAGCGATGACAGGCCCCGAGTCTGCCAAATGGAAGGAGGCTATGGACAACGAGATCCAATCCATGCATGATAATCAAGTCTGGATCTTGATTGATCATATACCAGGTATTAAAACTATTGGTTGTAAGTGGGTCTTCAAGAAGAAGACCGATATGGATGGAAATGTACACACATTCAAAGCCAGACTGGTGGCTAAGGGTTACACACAACAATATGGTGTAGACTATGATGAAACTTTTTCACCAGTAGCTATGTTGAAATCCATTGGAATACTTCTTGCCATAGCTGCATTTTATGACTATGAGATATGGCAAATGGATGTAAAAACAGCTTTCCTTAATGGTAAATTAACAGAGGATGTGTTTATGACACAACCTGATGGTTATGTACATCCTAAGTATCCTAATAGTGTGTGCAAGCTTCAAAGGTCCATTTATGGACTTAAACAAGCTTCTCGTACCTGGAATCTTTGCTTTAATGAGAAGATCAAAGAATTTGGTTTTATTAGAGGCGAAGATGAGCCATGTGTCTATGTTAGGTCTAGTGGGAGTGTTGTAGTCTTCCTTGTACTATATGTCGATGACATATTACTCATGGGAAATGATATCCCGGCACTGAAAGATGTCAAAGCTTGGCTAGGGAAATGTTTCTCCATGAAAGACATAGGAGATGCATCATATATTTTGGAAATAAAGATCTATCGAGATAGGTCAAGGAGATTAATTGGGCTAAACCAAAGTGCATATATAGATAAGATACTGAAGAAATTCGGTATGCATAACTCTAAGAAAGGGTGCGTTCCTATGAACCCTGGAATGATATTGAGCAAGTCTCAATGTCCTAATTCTGACTTGGAGTCAGCTACCATGAGTCGTACTCCATATGCTTCAGCTATAGGATCGATCATGTATGCGATGATATGCACTAGGCCTGACGTGTCGTATGCACTAAGCATGACTAGTCGTTATCAGGCCAATCCTGGTGAAGCTCATTGGATAGCAGTCAAGAACATTCTAAAGTATCTTAGGAGGACCAAAGAGATGTTCTTGGTCTATGGTGGGAATGACGAGCTGAGCGTCAAAGGATACTCAGACGCTAGTTTTCAATCAGAAAGAGATGATTGCTCTTCACAATCAGGATTTGTATTTATGTTGAACGGTGGAGCCGTCACATGGAGAAGTGGCAAGCAAAGTACTATTGCTGATTCTACGACAGAAGCCGAGTATATAGCGGTAAATGAAGCTGCTAAAGAGGCCATATGGATAAAGAAATTCATCGGGGATCTAGGAGTGGTTCCTACAATCCATGATCCTGTTGAGATTTTCTGCGACAATGTGAGTGCGGTTGTCTTGGCTCAAGAACCGAGGTCACAAAAGCGCACACGGCATATACTCAGAAAGTACCATTACACCCGTCAACTTGTAGCAGAAAATGACATATTATTAAGTAGAGTAGACACGACTAAGAACTTGGCTGATCCTTTCACCAAGCCTTTGCCACAGACTAAGCATGATGCTCATAGCATGTCTATTGGCATTCGTGTCATTGATGATAAAGTTTGATTGTATTTATTATGTTAAGTTTGAAACTTTAAACATTGGGCAATAATATATGTTGCAATTAATCTGATGATTAATATATTGAGATTATATTATACGCACGATGCGATCATTTCATTGTATATTGCCATGTTTCATTTTGCATGTTTTAACTTCCAATGAATACTATTTCATAAACTTCCACAGTCGGTCATTCTCTAAGGAAGAGAGAATTGAATTAAGGCTGCTATGAAGTGTAGTAATATAGGCTTATATGAAACTACATTCATGAGAAACTTGATAGTTGATTCAAGGTTCTGGAATGACCACACTTAGATGCTACTTCATGGTTTTAAGTCACAAGTAAGCTCTAAGATGGCAATATCATTTATCCTAGAGTGGATATGTATGAGGAATCCTGACACAAACTATATTCTACTTTGACCTGTATTTAACGCTGTGCGTAAATGCCAGTCATAAGGGTGCAGATCAGGTACAATATGGGATGTGGTGGATGTCTATACAGTTGAAGCAATTTGTTCCTTCTTCTCATAGCAAGTTGAAGCGATATCTCTGGGCCCCTCGTTGATTTGTGCTGCATTAAATGCATGGCCATGCTACGACTGAATTGATGCAATAGCAGTCTATTTGATCACCACAAATCTCTATCGAGAAATATAATCTTGAACGATGATGATTCACACTTAACCATGTCACACGTTCATAAAGATATCTAGAACAAAAGGATGATTGATATAAATAAAAATATAGGAGTGTAACGTAGCAGAATAGTTGTTACACATGGTGTGTCTTTAAGACTAGCCAATATTATTAATGTCAGTGCAAGTGGGAGTCTGTTGGAAATATGTTCTCAGGTTGGCTATGGTTCGACCGTGGTTTGACCGTGGTACATATATTCCGAAGATATGCTCATGACATTAAATAATAAAAGTTCATTTATCCTATTCGGTCACACACAAAGGCCAATCGTAAATTGTTTGATATACCTTCTAATCGGAAATTAATTTATTAATCATTAGTTAATGGTTTAATAAATTAAGTAAGTTTTTTTTTATGTGTGTACATATACTTACAAATCTAAATATGAAGAGATTTGATTAGATTTTGCAAATCATATTTTATATAATATATAAAATTTGATTTGATATAAATAAGATTTGATTTGATTTATAAATCTTATTTTATATAAAGATTTGTACTATAATCATATTTTATATAATATATAAGATTTGATATGATATGAATAAGATTTGATTTGAGTTGTAAATCTTATTTTATATAAAGATTTGATTTTGTAAATCTTTTAAAATCTTTCAAAATCTTTATATTTGTATTATATGTATTATTGTATCAATTTTAATTCTATATAATACCAAATCTTGGTATTGAAAAGATATAGAAACTTGTGATACAAAAACATACATACAAAATGATATTTCTCTTTCTCTTTTTCAAGTAACCAAAATACTTGAGATCTATAATTGGGTTCTGTTTTGGTGGAAATAAGGAAAAAGAAAAGATCCGTTAAGTAGAAGGTATAGATTGAAACAAGGTTGGAACTTTGGGTGTCTACCGTTTAGAGGAACTCTTCTTTGGGTTTTTCAGATTCGATCTTCAAAAGGCTACAAAGGTTGTATTCTAATCTTCTCTTGTTTAATTTCGTTAATTTTGTTTTATTTGCTAAAGTTTTGTACAATGATCCGTGGAAGAGTATGATTTTGTAAAGTTTTAAAAATGCTTCCGCTCGCTTTGAATTTGTATCATACTCCAACAATTATTAATTCCATTAATTATTTTTTTTGCTTGATATTAGTATTAGTACTTATATACTAAAAGGCCAAAAATAAAATAAAAAACACTTCGTTACTACTTACAGGTGTTTGTGTATGGTCGTTTTTAAAGGAAATATGATGGGTGGTCTCTATTGTTTAGAATAGGGATAAAATTAGGGCACACCCTTGTCGATTCATACTGACAAGTCTGACTTCCCTTTTCTAACTTATGAATTAAATTTATAGTAATATTAATTAATTACTTTTTTTTTGTTTTAATATGTTTTTTAGTTTTTACTACGTATCATTTTACTTATTTTAAGTTATTTACTTACTAGTTTTTTTTTCTTTTTGTATTTTAGTAAATTACAAATATTACTTTTTTCTTTTTTACTTTTCCACAAATAGATCGTTATGTTTGAAGAAACATTTTCTGGATTCTGCTGCTTCGGTGTCGCAAGAATTTCACTAGGCTTTACATTATTATTTGACAAATCTGAGGTTAAACGAAATTCATAATTAGTCAATCGCATTGCATATACATGACCTTCCATATACATAATTTTTTCATGATTATGTACTGGACTTTTCATTTTTATCGACCAAACACCATTTCTCTTTGAAAATTTTGCTACCATTTCAAATTTGCAATCAATTTTTTTACACGGTTTAGTTTTTTCCGGGGTTGATTTACTTCTAGATACACCGCCACGCTCACACATAAATGTAATTTTCGATAAGTAACCATTTTTGGTTTTCGTTCTTTTGATCACAACGACTTGACTATGAGAACGTGCCTCTTTTTTCACCCATTCAGTCAATTCTTCACGATTATTGAATACCTAAAATTGGGAATTTGTTTAGTTTAAATATGACAACATAATATGATAACAAAATATGATTTAAAGTGTCATTATATTAGATATGATACCTGGTCGGTGGAAAAATCTGACACATTTGACATATCTTTTCCTATGAATCAATATATGCTTTGAATGTTTTGAATGTAATGAAAACTATACTGTATAAGTTTTTCATTTATAGTGGCCATAGTTTGAGTTTTTTATCGAGTCATATCAAATAATTACAGCTTTTGCTTTAATCACGTCAAATTATTTTAGCTTTTACTTTAGTCACGTCAAATAATTACAACTATAAGGAGCCTAACACAAGCACACCCCTATGTTAAAAAAGCTTACTTCTTGTCATTTCAATCATACAACTTATTTATTTATTTTATTCTATTATTTTAATTAATCATATCCTCATCCATAAATTTATACCCAATCTTACTTTTTCGGGTACCATATCATCTACCATACCCATTATCCTTTCTTATCATATCTTTGCCCATATTTTTTTTCTTTTTTACGAAGTACTTATTTTAACATCAACCATTTCATACTTTTTGCATCTATTATTACTCCAAATAATTTAGAGAAGGTATGGGACATTACTATACACAAGTGGTGATCATATTTGCAAGCTGTATGTCATGTAAATTCTTTAGTAACATATATATTTAAATAAATAAAATTTGTAATTATTTGACGTGACTAAAGCAAAAGCTAAAATAATTTGACGTGATTAAAGCAAAAGCTGTAATTATTTGATATGCCTCGATAAAAAACTCAACCTATGGCCACTATAAATGAAAAACTTATACATTATAGTTTTCATTACATTCAAAACATTCAAAGCATATATTGATTCATAGGAAAAGATATGTCAAGTGTGTCAGATTTTTCCACCGACCAGGTATCATATCTAATATAATGACACTTTAAATCATATTTTGTTATCATATTATGTTGTCATATTTAAACTAAACAAATTCCCAATTTTAGGTATTCAATAATCGTGAAGAATTGACTGAATGGGTGAAAAAAGAGGCACGTTCTCATAGTCAAGTCGTTGTGATCAAAAGAACGAAAACCAAAAATGGTTACTTATCGAAAATTACATTTATGTGTGAGCGTGGCGGTGTATCTAGAAGTAAATCAACCCCGAAAAAAACTAAACCGTGTAAAAAAATTGATTGCAAATTTGAAGTGGTAGCAAAATTTTCAAAGAGAAATGGTGTTTGGTCGATAAAAATGAAAAGTCCAGTACATAATCATGAAAAAATTATGTATATGGAAGGTCATGCATATGCAATGCGATTGACTAATTATGAATTTCGTTTAACCTCAGATTTGTCAAATAATAATGTAAAGCCTAGTGAAATTCTTGCGACGCTGAAGCAGCAGAATCCGGAAAATGTTTCTTCAAACATAACGATCTATTTGTGGAAAAGTAAAAAAAAAAAAGTAATATTTGTAATTTACTAAAATACAAAAAGAAAAAAAACTAGTAAGTAAATAACTTAAAATAAGTAAAATGATACGGAGTAAAACCTAAAAACATATTAAAACAAAAAAAAAAGTAATTAATTAATATTACTATAAATTTAATTCATAAGTTAGAAAAGGGAAGTCAGACTTGTCAGTATGAATCGACAAGGGTATGCCCCAATTTTATCCCTATTCTAAACAATAGAGACCACCCATCATATTTCCTTTAAAAACGACCATACATAAACACCTGTAAGTACTAGCAAAGTGTTTTTTATTTTATTTTTTGCCTTTTAGTATATAAGTACTTTCCTTTAAAAACGACCATACATAAACACCTGTAAGTACTAGCAAAGTGTTTTTTATTTTATTTTTTGCCTTTTAGTATATAAGTACTAATACTAATATCAAGCAAAAAAAAAACTAATTAATGGAATTAATAACCAATGATTCAACTGACATTTTATATTGAAAAAAACTAAAACTTATTGACTAAGGCATTTCATCAAATAGTTGTTGAGCACCTCGCGAACCACGTGTTATGAATCACTCAGAATTCGAAAAACAACAAACATGGTTTCATTTATTCACATTACATACATGGAATCGAAAACATAAACCCATATCAAATGACATCAACAAAATAAGTAATATAAATTTAGTAAATTATATAGTCACAAAGGTGAAACACAAACTCTAGATTCATAACACAAAATTACTTTCACTCAAATTATTAAAAGAAGTAAAGAAATATGTCACATATTTAACCTTACGGTCGTTGTCGAGAAGAAGCAATTAATGTCGCCATCTTCATCGCCATTCCATTTGTCGGAGATGTTTTCGGAGAATTCGATGAATCTAACCAAAACATATAAAATTTGTATCGGATTATTTGGGAAATCTTAACGAATTTATTGGTGTTAGTTGTTGGGAAATTACGGTCTCACTAATTCCCACCACCCAGCCCAACAATAATAGTAAAGAAATAAGAACAATACACAACACAAGATTTAACGTGGAAACTCCAAAACAGGAGAAAAACCACCGGCCCCCAAAGAGAGAAAATACACTATATCACAAATTGTTACAATGATATAGACGACTCTCTTAAGCCAACTACACTCTCCAAAATATTTAACTAATACAACTCTCAAACAAGGTTAAGAAAGAAAGAAATAATCAAATACTTAAAGTGTATTGATTGGTGCAATTTGGAAGTAATCCCATGACCTCCTTTTATAGTCAAGGAGTTCACCTCCAACTTTCTCCTCCCACATATGTGGGATAACATCCTTCACAAAGTAACCATATCAATTTTTTCTATCAAAAAATAAAACCAACAAATCTCCACCTTTTTGATAGAAAAAGATAACCATACTTCAACATTGCAAGGATAACCGATGTAGACGCTTCCTCGACGACAACTTCAAGATCCTCATCTTCATGCCGTTGACATTATCTCCCAAGAGACAAAACTTGCATCTTCATCGAACATTGTCTAAACCGACAATCATTGTCATCACAGACAATCATAACTCTTAACAAGAATTATCATACTCCACCATAAAGAGTATAGCACTTAGAATATCGCATTCCAAGCATTTCACCTAGGCACATGTTGTTGAACAACCAGCTGAAACTTTATGGTGCAACTTCCCTGTTTGGCTTTCCCGAAAGTCCCATCAGCTACAACATCAGTTTCCACCACACAGCCTGCATCAACGCCAAACCAATGCCCATGTGTAATTGTGGAACCGCTAACGAACATCCCTTTCCACGGTGGCGCGGACACACCATGAGGATGACGTGACTTCAGAGGAATTCGTCACTCTCCGTAACAACGGAGACAATGTTAGCGTCTTTGGAGCCATTTGCCGGATTAGCTCCACCGGGACAATTAACCCTTACATGCCCAGTCTTCCCGCACCTCCAGCATACCAGATTCTTTCCAGAGTTTCTCTTTCGCCTATCCGAACACAACACTATCGTATCTCCTGATGACGAGACCCCGTTACCTTCCAGTCTTTTCTCCTCGGATAGGAGCTTGCTAGTAACGTCTTCAAACTTCAGAGTTTTCTTCCCATACATCAAAATAGGTTTCATGTGTTCATAAGACGATGATAAAGATAATATCAACCTCAAAGCTTTATCTTCATCATCCGTTTTAACTCCAATAGCCTCCAATTCTGAAACAATACCGTTAAGAATACTTAGATGATCTGAAATCTTTGAACCCCCATCCATACGCAGAGTATGAAATTGTTCTTTAAGACACAACCGATTTGAGATGCCCTTGCCCTGGTACAACTGCTCTAGTTTAACCCAAAGCTCCTTTGTCATTGATAACCCGTGCACATTTGCAAGCACGTTCTTTGCAAGACAAAAACGAATCGCACTTGCTGCCCTCAAATCCATATCATCCCATTCTTCTTCATCGAACTTACTGCTAGAATCACTGCCAGGAACAAGGGTGGGTTTACCCTTCAAAGCCTTGTGTAAACCGGACTGAATCAACACATCCTTGACTTGAACCTGCCATAAGCCAAAATTGATCATCCCATCAAATTTCTCTACATCAAACCTCATTGGACTGAACTTCGACATCGTATCCGTATCTATAAACAACACTTTCTCTGATTTTGCTCACGTTTCGAATAGCCAAAAGATGTAGCAGGTAGCCAGGACCCTTTAAATCGGAAATCCACAACTCGCCACTAACAAATCCAACTATTACTACGAATCAGAAAAAATATTGTCTAACCAGATACTCTATACGATCAATAGAACTCGTTTCTGATGTGGACGATCCACTCCCGTGGCAACCACAGAGCATACTCCGACTCCTATAACCGAGACCCCCGTCAAACCTGACGCTCTGATACCAGTTGTTGGGAAATTACGGTCTCACTAATTCCCACCACCCAGCCCAACAATAATAGTAAAGAAATAAGAACAATACACAACACAAGATTTAACGTGGAAACTCCAAAACAGGAGAAAAACCACCGGCCCCCAAAGAGAGAAAATACACTATATCACAAATTGTTACAATGATATAGACGACTCTCTTAAGCCAACTACACTCTCCAAAATATTTAACTAATACAACTCTCAAACAAGGGTAAGAAAGAAAGAAATAATCAAATACTTAAAGTGTATTGATTGGTGCAATTTGGAAGTAATCCCATGACCTCCTTTTATAGCCAAGGAGTTCACCTCCAACTTTCTCCTCCCACCTATGTGGGATAACATCCTTCACAAAGTAACCATATCAATTTTTTCTATCAAAAAATAAAACCAACAGTGTCGTCGTTTAATACAGAGGGATAAAGACACAATCGGTCGTGAAAGGGATTTGGGGGCCTGCTGCTTTTGAGGAAAGAGAGATTGGGTAATTGGTAAGAGATGAGCAGTGTAAACATATACTATAAGGATCGACAAAAAGGAATGAACAATAGGTAACGACAATTTTGAGGGGTTTGGACCACATATAAGCACCTAAACGACAATCACTAGTTAGGGTGATATAATTATTGAAATTTGTGTATAAAATGGGTGGTCACCGTCCATCGGACGGGTAAAAATTCTAGTTATATATATATATATATATATATATATATATATATATATATATATATATATATATATATATATATATATATATATATATATATATATATATATATATATATATATATGGGCAGGATGAATGGGGAAGTAACCAATCGGGGGAAGCAGAGGAAGCAAAAACTTTTTTTTTCGTTTTTTGAAAAAACTTTGTTCACGAACAATATAGATGGGATGAAAATATGAACATTTAGTAGAGACACTTTGTGATAAATGTTTTTATTTTGGCGGGAAAATGCTCGAAGAAGTAATATATAACAATTATCGTGTTTTTCGAGCGTATGTTGAGGTTTTAGCTATTGGGGTTTAGATATTAGGGTTTAGATATTAGGGTTTATAGGGTTTAGATATTAGGGTTTAGAAATTTAGGGTTTAGGGTTTAGATTTAGGGTTTAGATTTAGGATTTAGATTGAGTTTTTAACAGAACGGTTTAGAGTTTAGAGTTTAGGGTTTAGGATTTAGGGTTTGGTGTTTTGGGTTTATGGAATAAATTCAAACGAGAACTTTTAATTTACAAAGATTTTCACATGTGGGTAGATTAAATCACCTGTATATGTTGATGAAGAGTAAGAATGAACAAAAAATAGTTTGAGAAAACTCATATTTTACCTATATAATCAAATATATAGTTTCTCATTCACATGTGCATATCTGTTTGTGAACATATGAATACATTCGTATAATTAACAATTTAACATGTAATTTGTGGTAATGAACATATGTTTGTTAATGATATGAACATTAGTTAACATTTTTATGTAATTTGTTGAATTTAAATGCATAAAAACTATGAAATCAAAAGGTTCTCGAAGTTCTCGCCCTTTTAGTGGTTCTCGTTTTAACCAGCCTATATATATATATATATATATATATATATATATATATATATATATATATATATATATATATATATATATATATATGATCATAATCAAGAAGGAAGCACTTTTGTGGGGGGAAGCAAAATTTTTTTTTCGTTTTTTAAAAAAACTTTGTTCACGAACATTATAGATTAGATGAAAATATGAACATTTAAAAAAAAACACTTTGTGATGAATGTCATTATTTTGAAGGGAAAACGCTCGAAGAAAAAATTAAAAACATTCAATGCATTGAATGTTTTGCTGCTAAGTTTATTTGCATCGTTTTGTTTTCATCTTGTGTGAAGTGTTTTTTTTCGAATTTTGTTCGATTTAGAGTTTAGGGTTTAGGGTTTTCGGGTTTACTCAGTAAACCCTCAACCCAAAACCCTAAACCCTAAACCCTAAACTCTATACCGTTTGTGTTAAAATATTCAATCTAAATCCTAATTTCCAAACCCAAATCCCTAATTTCTAAACCCTAATAGCTAAACCCTAATTTTTAACCCCCTAGTTTCTAAACCCTAATTTCTAACCCCTTAAAAAAAACTCAGAATCAAAACATTCAATGCATTGAATGTTTTTATTTTTTTTTCTTCGAGCGTTTTACCTTCAAAAAATAATAACATTCATCACAAAGTGTCTTTTTTAAATGTTCATATTTTCATGTCATCTTGATGCCTGAAAAAAAAATTCGAGAAAAACGAAAAAAATTACTTCCCCTCATTTTCCCTCAAAAAAGTGCTTCCCTCTTAATTAAATCTATAATTCCATCATGAAACATAAAAGAGGAATAGTAACAAATAAAGTATTATTATAATATTATTAATATTAATTAAAATTCCATATCTATTTATATTGCTTAACTTTTAAAATCAAATATTATTTGAATTTACTCGTAAATTTAACCTAAATCTATTGTACAAAAGTTAGATGTATATAGAATTGTTTCATACCCAATGTTAATATATTTTGTATTGAATTATAGTTTTGTATACGCTTCTTATATGAATTTTTAAGCTGGAACGGATTTGAGCATGCACTAAGTGCGCCGTTACATTAGGCCCATAATTTAAAGGAGCCAAGAATAACCCAACATATATATTGTGAATAAACAAATATGAAGATACTAGTACTCATGATATTATTAATTTATTAGTGTAATTGAATTTTATTTTCATACATATGAAAAATTTTATTATATAAAATGCCTTGTTTATATTTGCTGAACATGACCCATAAATTTAACGGGACAGCCTTATTTTTAAGCAGCAATATAGTAAAGATATACATATGCAATTAAACTATGAGTAAATTTCAAGATTAGAAATAAGAGATCATTCATGACTATATTACTAATCTACCGAAACTCTCATTTATATACAAACATATGGTGAAGTTAGGCTTTTTTATTTAATAGCTAAAAGAATCACTTTTTATACACAAAAATACGTTAGCATAAACTTAATAGGTAATATATCTTAGTAGTTTGTAATATTACTTTGTAGTATCGGATTTATGCATTTACAATAAATTTTTGCTTAGATAAACTTAATATTTAGTATATTAGTTTGAAATTTATTAAATTAAAATTATAATAAGCACTCATATTATCAAATCCATTAACATGATACGATTCATTCCTAGCGATGTCAATGGTCACCCGATTCGATGAACATCCATCCGATCCACGCATTTCGTGATGGATATGAATGAACATAAATGGATATGGATACGGAGATGAATCTAAATAAATACGAATATGGATATGAATGAAAAATTTCATCCATTGATATATCCATTTACACCCGAAATACATAAATATAGATATGTTCTTACATATTTACTATCGCAAATTAATTACTGTTAAATTTACATTTTGGTTCTCAACCTTATAATGAAAAAACTATGATATATTACAATAAAATACATATATCTAACAAAATAAACTTGCATATTACATATTTAATTTATCATGATTTATGTTTAATAGTAAATTCTGTAATGACCCGACTTTTTCGACTAGCTTTTGTGCTTTGTGCTTTCACGAAACTGCATATTTGTGCGTATTGAACTATATTATGCTCTGAAAACTTTCTACATATGGATTACTTACGTTTATATATTAAAACGTTCCTTTAAGTACGTAGGTTACTTAACTTGAACCCCGAAAGCCTTTATGACCGTTAGTGTCACTTGACGTTTAGAACGAACTGCGTACTGTGCACACGTTTAACTTTTGTCGTAACCGGAATATTACGACTACGAAATACTAATTGTTATTTAATAGTAACAATTACTTGGATTTTTGGATGCTTAATTACGTTTAGTAATTTACTAGAGCACACTAGTTAGTCTTGTTGGATTTTCTACCTTGTTGGACTTTAGCCCACCCTACACTAGCTAGTGGACTATTTAATTAGCCCAATTTAAATAAGTTAGTGACCCATTTTAATGAAAGACAAATGCCCATTTATTAGAGGGAACATACTAGCATTTTTGTTAAGCATTATCCTTAATGTTGCATGGGATCCTAACATAAGCACCTACTTTAGACAATCATTAACCAAAAAGTAAAAGTTTGTCCCCCTTGTCCCCCTCCATGCCCACGACCACCATCACCCTCCCACCTCCTCACCACCTATAAATACAAGCCTTATTTCACTCATTTTACACTTGATCTCATTTGCAATTTACACACACTTACTCTCTTATCTTCTCTCTAGTCTTTCCCACTCTAAAAAGTGTAAATTTTTGATTTTTTCTTCTTCTACTTCCCTTCATCTACACGACATCATCATCATCATTTTATGGATCTAGCTTTTAGCTTTTGATCTTGTTATATCTTATAGATTCAAACTTGGATTTGAATCCTTCAAGAACATGGAAGATTCAAGCTTTCTAGCTTTGAATCTTCACTTATTTTGTAGATCTAAATCTTTTTAGCTTTAATCTTGTTATTTTGTTATAAAGATTCAAACTTGTGTTTGTAATCTTTATGTATCTTAAAGATCCAAACTTTATGCTTCAAGATCTTCAAGAACACTAAAGATCCAAGCTTTTTAGCTTAGGGTTTCATTATTATGTTAAAGATCTTAGCTTTCTAGCTTATGGTCTCATTACTTTCATTATTTTGTTAAAGCTTTTTATGTTTTGTGAAGTAAAATTCTACCACTATATATATTTATATATGTCAGCAAATTATATATTCACCTTGAGAATCAAGTCGGTTAAATGTGGAGAGCTCTTAATTAAGCAACATAAAAGCTTATCTTTCTCCTTAAAAGACACGCCGAAATAGAAAGCCTTGAGATGGACTAGTGAAATCTGGAGCCTCGAGGGCATATTATGTGTAGCATAGTACTTAATCGCAAATAATACCAGAAAAATTATCAGTATAAACATAAAATATAATCTTATGAGAGATATTACATCAATTTATTACCTCCGTGTAATACATTTCGATCTCGAAATTCTCAAGCGATGGTGAAGAGTTAAACAACTCAGCAAATGTTAACTTGTATGAAACACATATTCGTAGGGCAAAAGGAAAATGTTACCGAATATTTCTTATAGTAAATCAAATACACGCATTCATAACCTAATCGAAACAACACATTCATAAAGCAGTCCCAAAACGGGAACAATCCGGAATTAATTTCTAAATTAATTCCGAACGGGTGACCTACGGTTTATGACAGGGAATGATTAACATACCTAAACTAACATCATACAAAGTATACACAATACATAAATGATCAAACCAAAATCAACTAGGGTGGATAGATTTCGGGTTTGAGTAATTAATATGAGAAAAAGAGTAAGCCGATTGTTTTAACTCCAATAATCGTGCAAACCACGATTTGGAATCTGGATTCCAAGGGTGTAAAACAATCGATTGAATTAACCTTATTCAATCGGGATCGAATAAGTTAATATCTTAGTACGAATTGACTCCGATGGTGATCGGAGTACTGATCAGAATTAAACTAACGACTGGAGTAATGCTACCTTGATTTGGGCAGAGTAACATTAATGCATCCAGTGTTGTCTGAATGAAAGATCTTGTTTACATATTTATAGATGTTTAGGAGGGAATGATGACGTGGCACATGTAACTTTCATGGTTGTAACGAACTTTATTGATCCCGAGGGGTGACGTGACACATGTCCTTTTCATGGGAAATAACATATCCTAATGGACTTCCCTAGATTTGCGGGCTGACGTGGCATGCATCTTGCTTGCATGCTTGTTCCGTTATCAGGTGATCGTTCCGGGACGAAGCGTCTGCTCCGGGACAATGCACTTTCTCCGGGACTACGTGCTTGTCACCGGAGGGTATCTTTATGCCGGTTTGGAATACCGTGATGGTACTGACGGCAGGTCGATTCCGGTTAAGGCATCACGGTGCTCTCAGTCTAGCCGGGAAGGTTTCGCTCTCTACTTGTTCCAAGTGTTTCTTCACGGTTATAGTTATCATGACTGGCTGTACGATGCCGGTTATGTGCATGTCATCCGGGTTCGCAGTCTTGCCATCCGTCCGGCATGGTAAAGTTTTCGGGATGACGTCAGACGGATGTCGAGAAAGGGGCCCGTATTCCGGGACAAGGCCATGCTTCCGATTGGAAGTGCATTTAATGTTTGTCAGCGTGAAAAGACAGTTTCTGCAAATGCGCCCCCCTTTTTATGCTTTTTCCTTTTATCAATATCTTGAAACGTTTTCCATGTAGTGACCCGAAAATTTTCGACCAATTTTAAACCGAACTCTCGATACGATTTAATATTTTTAACACGATAAGCTAAGTCCGTTAGGTTGAATCTCAAAAATTTTGAACTGTTTCATATGTTCAATTGACCTTCGACCATTCCCGACGATTCACGAACAATTGTGTTTAAATAAATATGTAAATAAATATATATATATGAATTCTATATTTAATTGATGATTATGTGTATAGTATAACATATTAAAATGTATAATATTAAACATTCAATATATATATATATATATATATATATATATATATATATATATATATATATATATATATATATACTTATTAAATTTTACATAATTAATAATATAAAAAATTATTATATTAAAATTACTTACAAACTAAAATATAATTACTATATAAATATCATTAAAGTTACTTTCATTATTAATGTTAATATTAAATGTTAATATTATTATAAGTAAGTATTATTATTAGTATCATAAATAATAAATAATAATATCATTACCATTTTTATGGTTAATATCATTATTAATATCTAATATTATTATAATTAATATAATTATTATTAGTGTTATTATATTTATTAGAAAAACAATACATTTTATCATTAACATTAAAAATATGATTATTAACATTTTTACTATTATTACTATCAAGATTATTTATTATTAATATTAATAATACATTTATTAATTATCGGTAATTATAAACTATAAATTAAGAAGAACATACGAATCTGTTTCATGTAACTATCACACTGTATTCAATTTTCAAAATTCGTACAAATCACACTTCAATCAAAGGAACAATCCAAGAATCTGTTAGCTATCAAATTCACCTTCGCATCACCTTGATCAAACTGATAGATAATAAATTCAGATAAATACAAAATCTGTTTGTTTTTGTTATCTGCTTTACATTTCTTTTATTTCTTTCGTACTGGATTGATTCTAATTGTCTCCGGTTTGTTACAAGTCGAATTCACACATCAAATTATGAACGAATCTTGTGCTGTATATATCGTACGAATCAGATGCACTTCACTTTCTGATTTCTATATTTTTGTTTTCTTCTCCATGGATCGTATATCTCTGCCGGCACCGCACATCACTGAATGTGATATTTACTCTCGGGCCATCTATCTATATAGTTGAATATACACTTATAGATTCAAGGAGAACAACCCAAGAACTCAAGCACTTAACCCATCGTGAAACCTTCATCATTTTCGTTTCCCATTTTAATCAAAATAAACAAACAAACACAATCACATGCTCGATATATTTTTCTTCTTTCTTGATCCTTTTCATAAAACCCACCAAACCTATTCTTCTTCATCGAACCACCATCACCACCTTGTCTCTCTCTACCCACTTCTCTCCCTCACTTCTAATTCCTGTTATAACAGCTGCTACGCGAAAACATGTTGCTGTTTTCTGTTTCAATACCAAACACCCAACAAAAATTATAGTACTTCTGCAGCTGCAATTGTTCTCACATGCTGCTGTAAACCGAGAATTATACGATCACCAACCACTGCAACTTTATTAACCTGCTATTTCAGTTTCACCTTTTCTGTTTCAAATCGATTACACCCATATTCTTGATTTGGGTTTTGATAGGAATGAGATGAAAAATTGAACCAAGGAATGTTATATTTGTCTTTCCGTTTATTTCTTTGCTCGAACCCCACAACCACCGAAAGAAAACCAACTACCAATATTATAATTCCAATTGTTATCATGTGACCCTACTTGATCAATAATGTATTCGTTTTTAATGAGCAATTGATGGAATAAATGGGGCCAAGATGTAAATTGTACATCTAGCTGTAAAGGATAAAGTATGAATATGATCATGAATATGATAATGGTGATGGAGAACAAGTACGATGTATATATGTATGATGATGATGATTGTTAGAAATTAGGATAATTGATGATGATTTAGGGACGACCTGTTTCCCCTTTCTGTCGATCTCATAACCCCACCATTATTTTCTTGTTGTCTGATTCTTTCTTTCCTTGCTGATCGAACCCTACCACCACAATATATCAAGCAACTTAATTTACACATGTTGTTGGGCTGCAAATGTTGGGCTTAAACTATGAACCTATGATATTGCAGTTTTCTTTCTGTCTGTGCAGCCTCAAACACAACGAACCAACCCAAACTTACTTATCTCTTGGACACTATAGCTACAAACCTCTTGGTTCTACTTCGAAACCCAAACACAACCATATATCATCTGCGTCTTTTGTTCCTGTTGCAGCCATCAACACCCAGTTAAATTGCACCTTCAACTATCCTTTCGATGTCACTGTACAATCTATTTCCTGTCTCGTTTTCCTGTCTTGTTTGCTACTACTTGATTTCGATTTATAGAACACACACACACAATTGCAAAAATGATAAGGTTAACGGCTCGATATTGATCGTGGCATGTTATATTGATGGTGACAATGAAAAACACGATACTATTATTGTTGTGTTGCTGCTACGTTTCATGGAAAATCTAGAATAGAAATAGAAGTCGATTGATACAAATATGATAATAATGCTGATGGTTACGAGTTTTGGGGGATTAGATGAGGATTAAGTTTATAAAACAATGATAGTTGTATGTATTTGGAACCGGGGACAAACTCGATCTTCGATAACAAAGTAACGATGATCCGTGAAAGATGATGAGGATTAGGATATACGATGATGATGAATCTAGTTACGTGATACTTCAATGATGGTTTCATAATGATGATAACAGAATATGTTAACCGTGAATGGTGGTTATGATACACATAAATGATGATTTTAAGTAATGATAATGATAGATGATGAGAATTAGGATTTTGAAAAGATGATGAGGCGATTAGTGATAATACGCGAAGGCTGTTATGAGTATTTAGGGTTTGGGTCGAATTGGTTAAGGATTGGACCGAGATAAGAGTATTTCTAGTTGGGCTTGTTATCTTGGGCTTGTCTTCCATTACGGGTTATATATTATGGGATTTCATATAAATCAGATAAACAGATACAGCTTGATTGGTTTAGGTGCTGGGTGTTAATCTAAGAGTCGCGGGTTCGAGTCCCGGTACGGGCATGTTTTTTTTTAAAGCTTGTGTTATAAGGTTCGTGAATCTGAGGCCAACCATGCATTGTTAAGTTCTTTCGTATGAATATTTTTGCTACAAAATATCGTATAGTGAGTTCATTTAATTCCCTTTTACTCTTTACATTTTTGGGACTGAGAATACATGCGCTGTTTTTATAACTGTTTTATTAAATACTTTTGAAATCTATATTTTTGGACTAAGAATACATGAGATGCTTTTATAAATGTTTGACGAGATAGACACAAGCAAAACATTCCTCGAATGAATTATTATACAGATAGAAGTTCTGTGAATTATTATTGAATTAGTTGGACGTTATAATTGCCACCGTTGAATTATGTGGACATGATAATTGCCACCGTTGAATTATGTGGACTTGATAATTGCCACCATTGAATTATGTGGACATGATAATTGCCACCATTGAATTATGTGGACATGATAATTGCCACCAATGAATTATGTGGACATGATAATTGCCACCAATTGATATGAATGTTATGTATCGAGAGAATGATTTTATACACAGGTTATGTGTATGTTATTTTTGTACACGAGATATGTGTACGGTTACTAAGATTTATGAAAGATGATTTCGTACACGAGAAATGTGTACTGTATTTAAAAGATATCGCATGTACATTACAGGTGGGTATAGGATTCGGGCCCATTTGTACCATGCAGGATTTAAATTTTGTGGTCTATCAAAATGATGAATTTTATTGTTTTATGATAAACCTATGAACTCACCAACCTTTTGGTTGACACTTTAAAGCATGTTTATTCTCAGGTACGAAAGAAATCTTCCGCTGTGCATTTGCTCATTTTAAAGATATTACATGGAGTCTTTCATGGTATATAGAGGTCCGTTCATCGCAATGGTACCAGATGTTATTGTATTCGTTCAAGAGAATTTGGACGGGGTATGACATGTGGTATCAGAGCAGTGGTCTTAGCGAACCATGTCTTGCATTAGTGTGTCTAACTGATAGTTGTTTAAATGCATTAGTAAGTCTGGACTTCGACCTAGTAGTTGTTAGGATATATTACTATGTATGGACTTGAACCTGGTCTGCATGCCAAAAGTTTTGCATATCATTCCATGTAGAAAAATATCTACCTATCATTTTCAGTCTCGACGCGTCTTATTGCAATTATTGCATAGATGATGTACATACAAATTCATATCCCATCACATTAAACCTTGTCTGACACATCTCCTTAATTTCCTCCTCAATCTACGGAATCTTCTGTACTATGTATAAGTATTAGGTATTCTATGTAATTAGAATATCATCCGATACCCAAAAATCATTTCATTTCGAAAAATCCTATAATCAATCATACGAAATGGAACTCACAACTAGTTCAAGTCCCTCGAATTCCGATATAGAGTCCCACTCCAGCTCCGAAAGCAGCGTTACCATAATGAATCAATCAATCATCCATCCCCAATTCATCTGATGAGTTCGTAGCCTACTTAATCAATGGAGACAAGAAGAAGGTGATCTTTTCCATCAACCAAATTTCCCTCTTGGTAAAGACCCTGAAACACTTACAGGTGAACCTATTAGAAATACCATTTTCATACTCATTTCCCGAAAACCTCGCCACGATTAGATTCTATCTAAAATTTTAAACCTTATTCATTCGTTTGTTACGACCGATAATCATCCCGGAATAATATAAGAAGTCAACGAACTTCGCGCTCGAGTGATCAATGTGGAGAATATGGTGCAAAACTTATCAGCTTCAGCAACATCAACAGTACCACCATCACCAACAGCAACATCCGCATCCCACACCCCAACATCACAATCTGTTCCACGAACATCAACATCATACGCACCATAGATACCAAAGAGTACCAACAGCAATGAACGATGAAGTATTGATCCATAACTTCATTAATATTCTGCGAAGAATATGTGGATCCTAATAATTAACGATGAAGTATTGATCCATAAGTTCATTAATATTCTGCGAAGAATATGTGGATCCTAATATAACGATGAAGTATTGATCCATAACTTCATTAATATTTTGCGAAGAATATGTGGTTCCTAATAGTTTTAGAGATTACTTATTCTAGCTCAAATCAAAAATCAAATGAGTCTAATATTATATTGACTCATTAAATCCATAATTACATCCGAAGAAAATATATATGTATATATATTTTCATAACGATTGTGCTTAAAAATTCTTTCGTACAAACTGTTAATGGTGAAAATATTTTAACGGGTAGGTAATACCCGAGGAATATTTAGATTTCACATTAATAAGTTACACAGTACGTTCTTCAAATCTGATTCAACAGTCATTTACTATCCTACATACAACCACACATATATGTATCCATTCACCAAAGAACAATTATTTTCATTCAAATCTAATTTCATATTCGGATTTTGACCTATCAAAATCCAAGTTAAGATTTAATAGAAGACATCACTTTTAGATTCCTACATCTTTCGAAGCCATACTTTGAATTCAAAACTGTGCTAGATCCATTGACATGTTATTTCCGAAAATAACTCTACAATACCTTTCCAAAATTAGCCAATTTTGTCACAGCTCCAGCAAATCAACTTCAACTTTCATTCGAATTAGCCTTATTATAACTTTGATATAAGTTTGCCTTTCGTCATTGTTACCGGAGAACCCTTTATATCTCATCACATTAGCAGTAAACTTACCGGCAACTTCATTGATCTTTGACTTTTCGAAAAATCATTATATTTGTCGAAACCCCATCCTGTGCCCATCTGCATCTGTGACGATAGTTGTCATACCAAAAAGCTTCAATCATTATTTTCTTGCAACGTTTCCACATCAACGGTTATATGTATACGTATAACATGTATCTTTTAGAATTATGATCTTCCATTCTGAAACTCTGAATATGCACCCCAATTTACAAAATCAATTCTCGGAGTATTAAAAGAACTGATAAAGCAGCAAAAACTATGAATGACTATAACAGTTAAAAGTTTGATAATAAAAGAATGGTCCGTGGAAAAAGCTCGGAAAAACATCGAAATCTGCTTTCTACATTATAATATCTTCAATACTTCTATGATATCGTTATATCTTCCTTAGTCGTAAACATCCTCAATATTTCCGAGGGTATCCTTATATCGTTTTCGTTCGTAATTATTTTTACATTCGTTTTATCCATAGTACCTCATATCGGAAAACTGCTTTGACTTCTAAATTTTAGTGAAACCCTAGGAGTTTTAAATCCTTGGATATTCTTGAGTAATATTGGGATGAAAGCATGAATTAATGAAATATAATTGCACTTAATCAACGTGATTATATTACAGTAATTCATGCGAAAGTTCTACTGGAAAGAAATGATGGTAATGCTTAATCAACCTTATCATCACCACAAACCGTGTTACTCGACTTGTATTCATCCTAAACACTGTTACTTAATTCGAATTCATTATGAACCCGAACTCAACCCGAGAGGGGCATTCATAAAACTATCTGCGTATCTATCTCGAAGAAATCTTTTAATCATATCATTTTCCTTCGATGAAACATTCTTAGACGATTAAAATCTTTCTATTAAGATTCCGAGTTCAAATCTGGTGTTAAAACATTCTCGATTTCAATTCCAGCTGTCACCACTCAAATTTCGGGACGAAATTTCTTTAACGGGTAGGTACTGTAGTGACCCGAAAATTTTCGACTAATTTTAAACCGAACTCTCGATACGATTTAATATTTTTAACACGATAAGCTAAGTCCGTTAGGTTGAATCTCAAAAATTTTGAACTGTTTCATATGTTCAATTGACCTTCGACCATTCCCGACGATTCACGAACAATTGTGTTTAAATAAATATGTAAATAAATATATATATGAATTCTATATTTAATTGATGATTATGTGTATAGTATAACATATTAAAATGTATAATTTTAAACATTCAATATATATATATATATATATATATATATATATATATATATATACTTATTAAATTTTACATAATTAATAATATGAAAAATTATTATATAAAATTACTTACAAACTAAAATATAATTACTATATAAATATCATTAAAGTTACTTTCATTATTAATGTTAATATTAAATGTTAATATTATTATAAGTAAGTATTATTATTAGTATCATAAATAATAAATAATAATATCATTACCATTTTTATGGTTAATATCATTATTAATATCTAATATTATTATAATTAATATAATTATTATTAGTGTTATTATATTTATTAGAAAAACAATACATTTTATCATTAACATTAAAAATATGATTATTAACATTTTTACTATTATTACTATCAAGATTATTTATTATTAATATTAATAATACATTTATTAATTATCAGTAATTATAAACTATAAATCAAGAAGAACATACGAATCTGTTTCATGTAACTATCACACTGTATTCAATTTTCAAAATTCGTACAAATTACACTTCAATCAAAGGAACAATCCAAGAATCTGTTAGCTATCAAATTCACCTTCGCATCACCTTGATCAAACTGATAAATAATAAATTCAGATAAATACAAAATCGGTTTGTTTTTGTTATCTGCTTTACATTTCTTTTATTTCTTTCGTACTGGATTGATTCTAATTGTCTCCGATTTGTTACAAGTCGACCTCACACATCAAATTATGAACGAATCTTGTGCTGTATATATTATACGAATCGGATGCACTTCACTTTCTGATTTCTATATTTTTGTTTTCTTCTCCATGGATCGTATATCTATGCCGACACCGCACATCACTGAATGTGATATTTACTCTCTGACCATCTATCTATAAAGTTGAATATACACTTATAGATTCAAGGAGAACAACCCAAGAACTCAAGCACTTAACCCATCGTGAAACCTTCATCATTTTCGTTTCCTTTTTTAATCAAAATAAACAAACAAATACAATCACATGCTCGATATATTTTTCTTCTTTCTTGATCCGCTTCATAAAACCCACCAAACCTATTCTTCTTCATCGAACCACCATCACCACCTTGTCTCTCTCTACCCACTTCTCTCTCTCACTTCTAATTCCTGTTATAACTACTGCTATGCGAAAACATGTTGCTGTTTTCTGTTTCAATACCAAACACCCAACAAAAATTATAGTACTTCTGCAGCTGCAATTGTTCTCTCATGCTGCTGTAAACCGAGAATTATACGATCACCAACCACTGCAACTTTATTAACCTGCTGTTTCAGCTTCACCTTTTCTGTTTCAAATCAATTGCACCCATATTCTTGATTTGGGTTTTGATAGGAATGAGATGAAAAATTGAACCAAGGAATGTCGCTTATATATTTGTCTTTCCGTTTATTTCTTTGCTCGAACCCCACAACCACCGAAAGAAAACCAACTACCAATATTATAATTCCAATTGTTATCATGCAACCCTACTTGATCAATAATGTATTCGTTTTTAATGAGCAATTGATGGAATAAATGGGGCCAAGATGTAAATTGTACATCTAGCTGTAAAGGATAAAGTATGAATATGATCATGAATATGATAATGTCGATGGAGAACAAGTACGATGTATGTATGTATGATGATGATGATTGTTAGAAATTAGGATAATTGATGATGATTTTGGGACGACCTGTTTCCCCTTTCTGTCGATCTCATAACCCCACCAATATTTTCTTGTTGTCTGATTCTTTCTTTCCTTGCTGATCGAACCCCACCACCACAATATATCAAGCAACTTAATTTACACATGTTGTTGGGCTGCAAATGTTGGGCTTAAACTATGAACCTATGATATTGCAGTTTTCTTTCTATCTGTGCAGCCTCAAACATAACGAACCAACCCAAACTTACTTGACACTATAGCTACAAACCTCTTGGTTCTACTTTGAAACCCAAACACAACCATATATCATCTGCGTCTTTTGTTCCTGCTGCAGCCATCAACACCCAGTTAAATTGCACCTTCAACTATCCTTTAGATGTCACTGTACAATCTGTTTCCTGTCTCGTTTTCCTGTCTTGTTTGCTACTACTTGATTTTGGTTTATAGAACACGCACACAATTGCGAAAATGATAAGGTTAACGGCTCGATATTTATCGTGGCATGTTATATTGATGGTGACAATGAAAAACACGATACTATTGTTGTTGTGTTGCTTCTACGTTTCATGGAAAATCTAGAATAGAAATAGAAGACGATTGATACAAATATGATAATAATGCTGATTTTTACAAGTTTTTGGGGATTAGATGAGGATTAAGTTTATAAAACAATGATAGTTGTATGTATTTGGAACCGGGGACAAACTCGATCTCAGATAACAAAGTAACGATGATCCGTGAAAGATGATGAGGATTAGGATATACGATGATGATGAATCTGGTTACGTGATACTTCAATGATGGTTTCATAATGATGATAACAGAATATGTTAACCGTGAATGGTAGTTATGATACATATAAATGATGATTTTAAGTAATGATAATGATAGATGATGAGAATTAGGATTTTGAAAAGATGATGAGGCGATTAGTGATAATACGCGAAGGCTGTTATGAGTATTTAGGGTTTGGGTCGAATTGGTTAAGGATTGGACCGAGATAAGAGTATTTCTAGTTGGGCTTGTTATCTTGGGCTTGTCTTCCATTACGGGTTATATATTATGGGATTTCATATAAATCAGATAAATAGATACAGCTTGATTGGTTTAGGTGCTGGGTGTTAATCTAAGAGTCGCGGGTTCGAGTCCCGGTACGGGCATGTTTTTTTTAAAGCTTGCGTTATAAGGTTCGTGAATCTGAGGCCAACCATGCATTGTTCAGTTCTGTCGTATGCATATTTTTGCTACAAAATATCGTATAGTGAGTTCATTTAATTCCCTTTTACTCCTTACATTTTTGGGACTGAGAATACATGCACTGTTTTTATAACTGTTTTATTAAATACTTTTGAAATCTATATTTTTGGACTAAGAATACATGAGATGCTTTTATAAATGTTAGACGAGATAGACACAAGCAAAACATTCCACGAATGAATTATTATGCATACATAAGTTCTGTGAATTATTATTGAATTAGTTGGATGTTATAATTGCCACTGTTGAATTATGTGGACATGATAATTGCCACCGTTGAATTATGTGGACTTGATAATTGCCACCATTGAATTATTTGGACATGACAATTGCCACCAATGAATTATGTGGACATGATAATTGCCACCAATTGATATGAATGTTATGTATCGAGAGAATGATTTTATACACAGGTTATGTGTATGTTATTTTTGTACACGAGATATGTGTACGGTTACTAAGATTTATGAAAGATGATTTTGTACACGAGAAATGTGTACTGTATTTAAAAGATATCGCATGTACATTACAGGTGGGTATAGGATTCGGGCCCATTTGTACCATGCAGGATTTAAATTTTGTGGTCTATCAAAATGATGAATTTTATTGTTTTATGATAAACCTATGAACTCACCAACCTTTTGGTTGACACTTTAAAGCATGTTTATTCTCAGGTACGAAAGAAATCTTCCGCTGTGCTTTTGCTCATTTTAAAGATATTACATGGAGTCGTTCATGGCATATATAGGTCCGTTCATCGCAATGGTACCAGATGTTATTGTATTCGTTCAAGAGGATTTGGACAGGGTATGACATTCCAAGGGACAATTTTATGCCACTTTCATCATTGCTTCTTGTTTCCTTTGTGGCTATAAATAGCTTCATTTTTTACATGAGTTTTTCACTTTTTATTTCCAAATATTCTACATTTGTGTCTTTAACACTACCTCACTTTATAAATTCTCAGCCTTCAAAAGTTGCCTTTCGATGTTATGAATAACCTCTTTGCTTGGTTAATTATTGATGTTGTTGTTGATGCCCAAAGGATGGTGTTGCCGTTATTTGCTGAGGCATTTTACCCACAATATTGGTGAGTGTTTGTGTTTTTCCTTTTCTGTCTTCTTCTTCTTGTGCAGCCTTCTTATTGTTGTTTTTGTTTTGTTTCAGGCTTCGATTTGGATCTGAAGATTTGTTTTGAATCCTTGTGTTTTTCCGAACGTATTCTGCCTTCAACTGTAGATAGATTGGAAACTACCGAACGCCGATAGTCGTTCGAGGTATCTTACGTCATCCGACTGGTCACTGCGTTGTCGGATCTTCCGGGCTCGAGGAATATGATTCGTTTGCGCTCAGGTAACGATATGCTATGCACATCCCTTGCGAACGAAAGTTGTTTCTTGTACTTCCGGTTGATTTCGAAACTCGAATTATGACCCGTGGGGCCGTCGGACGTTCGCCTGTCTTGCGATCTTCCCAATACCAGTCGGGCCATGTTGGTGATTGCTCGTTGAGAGCTTTTAATTTCTTTCAACATATGTGCCCGTTTTTACTTCTTCTTGGGAGTGAGCTTTGACAGATCCTATGCAAGGGTTTCCTTTTGTGTGTATAAGAATTGATGATGTTTTTGTGCTGAAACCATAGGTTGTTAGGGTTTGCAGCTTTTATACATGTAGGTTTCGTGCTTAGTAATGAAACAAACTGCGCTTGTCTTTTGTCTTGAAATAAACTTCTATGTAGTATATTGGTGACGTATACGCTTGATGAACTGCTTTTATTTTTGTCATTGTCTTTGTACCGAAATATTTTGTTTTGAAAGAATTTTGGTAACTGCGGAGTTATCCGTGAACTCTTTTGACTTTCACGTTTGTGTTTTAAAACAAAAGCCCGCCGTGATATGCTCATACTTTCCATAGTGCCTGATGGCTCTTGCGAATTTGATCTTGAAGATTTATTCGAGGGCAAATTTGAATTTGCCGGGAGGGTTAATTTTTTCCGATCGTTCTCTGAGTTTGATGTCAACTATGATGTCCACGGAGATATCGTTTCTAAAGGGTTTTTCCCGGATATGTTGGGAGTTGTTTCCGCCTTATCTGTTGATAAAATGTGAGCTGTTCGGTTTGAGCTCTTGCGGCTTGTGCCCCTTTTTCTTGTCAACTTTAATCAGGGAAAGCAGCATGTCATGACCCGGGAGTCTATCGCTTGAGATTTGTAAGTGACGTTGAAGGCTGCTTTTGGAGAGTCTGACTGGTTGTGGTCCGAGCTTCCGTCTTTCCTGAAAAAGGTGCGTGGTCTCGTCGTCTGCGACGGGCCACTTTGTTCGTTCTTGTAGTGCCTTATCGCTGCCGGCGCGTCTGATACGTTTCAATTTGTACGAAGGCATTATCTCGGATTTGACTTTGTTCTTAATCCAGAGATGACCAGTAAGGTCAGGGTGGATGCCTTTCAGGAGGTTCGTATGGCACAGGCAGCGGTGAATACCTGGTTTAAATAACATAGGAACTTGTATGCCGAGGAGAGTACGATGGTCAACCAGTTTTTAGAATATAGGTTTGGCGTTCTGTCGGGCATTTACATTGCATCCGGGGTATGTATCTTGGATATCAGTTTTTGTAACAGTTGTCCCGTTGTAGTTGCACATTTTTGGAGAAACTTGTAATGAGTCATGTATAGCTAATGAAAATTTTAATTTTAAGTATTTTGTGTCGAATTTTCTTGAGTTGAACTAGTTCATATCTTCATATGTAGGCCTAGAATACATTTGTGTTAGTTTTGGCGTGTACACCGTGCAGTCACGTGTGTTTATCCCATCTATCATTGGCCGTTTATTAGTATAAACTTGTACCGACGAGGGCTAGGCAATCACATATTAAGGGGGTACAAAATAACATGCATGGGGCTTATGTGGATGCCAGAATCCGTCTGCCGTTAGCCGGTTATAATTATTTGAACATTGTTGTGAATAACATAATGACAAAGTTATTGTAAACGGTAAAAAGCTTTTATTAGTTCCTTGAAAAGGAAAATCATACATCAGTTCTTTATTACAAGAAAAAGACGAACATCAAGATAACCGTGAGTTGAGGTGATCAGTTTCAATCACGGTATCTATCTAAATCGCAGTTACTTCATTCAGCCACTTTCGTTTTCTTCAACCGCTATTTTGTCTCGGTTGGAGCTTTCACGACTTTCGGTCCTTGAACACGTGAGTGTCGAATTAAGGGGTTTTGCCTCTTTGCGCACACCATTAAATGATTTCTCCCACTCTGACCGGCGATGTCGGCCGGCAACTGCCTTTTCTGCCTTATGAAGCATGACCGAACTTTTTGTAACATCCCTTCTTTTTCCGTTTAATTATTCTAAAAGTCCGTTATGTAATTATAACATCTTCCGTTAATACATGTTTTAAAATATTTCATTTAGGTAATTCACGCACTCGCTTCAAACTTGAGGGACTAAACTTGCCAAGAGGCCAAACTTGTGACTAGGTCAAATGGTCAACACCATCTCCTCCATTCATTTCATCCTCTTTTTCTTTACTAGTTCCAACTTTTCTCTCAAATCTCCAAATTAAAGATTCATCATCTATTTTCAATCTAGCAATCAAACATCAAAACAAATTACATATTTGCAATCCTTGCATCTTCCTCTTTGAATCCATACCAACTTCATTGCATTTGGGTAACTTTCTAAAAACACTAGATTCTTTGTTCTTGATGTTTTTAACTTATAAAAGTGTTAATTAGTGTCTATGGCTCAAGTCTAACATGAATATATGATTTGTATACTTGTTCTTGTCATTTTGATGTAACTAGCTTAAACTTAAAATGGGTGTGTTTGATCTTGAGTTTTGGTTAATCATATGTTGTTAGATGTTAAAAGTGCATGTATTAAATGTGTTACTAGCATCACTAGCTACAATTTGGTATGTAAGTTGACTTGGAAAAGCCTCATTAACATGATTAAGGATTTTATGATTGTTAGTGTTGGGGTGTATTAGGATGAATATCGTATGAATGAGTGTGAAAGTAGGAAGATTGTAGAGAGAAAACTAGAATTCTATTCCACAACTTCCTTAAACACCTTTACAAATCTTTGGCTATGTGTGTGAAGTGCTTACTTCTAAGGTTGCCTTGTGGGATATATATATAGCCCTCGTCTATATCCCACCATTACAAGGCTTAGCACACAATCTATGCAATTCTCGGGGTTCTAACAATCTCCCCCTTTGCATTGATTGTGTGCAAAAATTTAGCAACCTTACAAATTACAAGCAAAAAAATCTAAAACTACAAGTCTAGTCTTCGATTCATGTATGTAGCCGTTGTTGACGATCTTGAATTTCTTGAATTCTTGGAGCTTCAACGGACTTCTTGAGAATCTTCTTTGAATTTGCGCGAATTGTTGAAAAACTCGTACTTTCCCTTATATCTCCCCCTCAAAATGTGATTAACCCTTAAGCATATTTTGATCTGAGAGGGAAAGGGTATCAGAGCCTACACAAAGATAATCGGCGTTGAATCTTCATGCATAGCTCCCCCTTGACTAATGCGGAAACTTAATCAAGGTATTAGAGCCAGGAATCGTGGTAAGCATGTGTTCACTCCCCCTAGAAAGAATAACCGGTGCTCCCCCTGGAAGTAAGAACACTTTCTCCCCCTTGACAAGTTACTTCGGTCAAGGTATGATGTTTAACATCTCTTTGAAGACCAGGTCCCATACAGAAGTATATGGAAACCGTAGTGAAGTCAAATCATCTTCGTTTGAAATACCACTAATAGGTATTATCAATGGCATCTATGGATTCTTCACTCCACTTTGTCGGGACACTTGATTTAGCTTTTGAGAATAGTTCCGGCGGCACAGAAGGAAATGAAGTTTTAGCCATGTTTACGGATCTTGGCTTAAAGTTGAATAACTCTTGAAAAGAGTATTTGGTTTTTGTTGTTGCAAAAACGGGTGTGATGCCAGCTTTGATTGACACTTTCTTCGGAAACTGAATCTTTGAAGTTTTAGAAACTAGGTCAACTTTGGTACGAGGGGTTTTTCTCGGACCTATGGATGACTTCTTGGTTTTGTGTGGAAACCAACCATATTGATCACGATAACCCGTAATCTCTCCATTCTCCCCATATGTGGTTTTCATGTAAGACCTGAATTCTGATTCTGCCCAGTCGCGCGCCGCGCAGGGTTATGGCACGCGCCATATGTCGCTGGCAGACCCCTTTTGTTATTTTAAGAGTTTTAAAAGGGCATTTTGGTCTTTTCACGTTTGAGCCAGATTTGAGGACTTAACCTCATCCACCCATTTTATTTATTCATTCTTTTTCCTTTTCTTTTCATTTTTCTCTCAAGAACTCAAACACCCATTTGATTCAAAGGGATTTTTGAAAAGGAAGAAGCGGGTTTTGATCTTTGGCGTAGTAGACAAGTTTGTTCTCCTTGTTCTTAGCTACACGGTGATACTAGTGGTAAGCTCTAACTCCGAATTTTGTTTTCGTGTACATCATTCAATTTTGGGGCTTTTGATTGTATGATTCATAGATGGAACCCATTTAGTTGTTAATTGAAGATTAACACCAAGATTCGGGTTTATAAGTGTTAAAGGCGGGTTTTGGGTTGGTTAATGATTTAACCATGTTTAAGACTTGTAAATGGTGTATAATCACTAGTATTAGTGATTATTGATGATTTGGAGACCTTTAGGGTTCTTGTGGTTGACTAATTTTGACTAGAGTCAAAGTTAGGGTTTGTTGATGTTTATGACCCGAATGTCGATTCGATGAGGTTTATAAACTTAAAATGGATTAAGTTGAAGTATAAAACCGAGTTAAATATGTTTTGGTGTCAAAACTTGTAATTGGTGAGATTTTGACCTTATGGGTCAAAATTAGGGTTTATGGGCGATTTTGAGAACGATAAGTGTTTAACACTTGTGTTCGGGTTTAATTGGCATATTAGGACCATTATCACTTGTGTTAGTGATTATTGGTTAGTTTAGGCACGGTTTGTGCTTGGAAGTGCAATTGGGTCGAAATTGCACTAAGTGTTGAATTGGGTTGGTTTGTAAATCCATCCTAATTGTGTTGTGGTATTTATGATAATGGAATAGGTACATTCCTTCGGCGAGTTGCGGATTATTTCGGAAGCGTTCATCAAGGCGACAAGGTGAGTGTTAATATCCTATGTGCATATGTATGTGTAGGATGGGTGCGGGTAGGGTGAAGTGGTTCTCGGTTATAGAGCTCACTTCACATATAGGTGGATTTGATGGACTTGTGTATAGGTCCAATTGGCACGGTTGTGCGTTTTGGTTGACCTCCTTTTGGCGATGTGTACACTTGTGTGTACGTTATCACATATATTGTGATGTGGTTTTGGATAACCCCGATGTGGTGGATTTTATAATCACGTGACCGTGGGTTTTGGTGTTGGAGAAGTGAATCGCGTGTAGTTCGGATTCATGATGACGCGTGTAGTTCGGTCATCTTATTGAGGTAGTAATCTCGTGTGGTTTCGGATTACTAAGGCTCGTATAGTTTGACCAACCTCGATGTCATGAAGATAGTAATCTCGTGTGGTTTCGGATTACTAAGGCTCGTGTAGTTCGGCCAATCTTCATTGTGGTACTTGGTTCTCGGTATTGGGTTAAAGGGTTAACCTTGGTCGTATATATATTGTTATCTATATTAATGTATTGTTGTGTTGTAGCTAACCCTCCGGGTGTAGCTTATTGGCGTTGTTCTCATCGTCGTTGGTGAACTTATATTTGTTGATATCTTTAGCTTGTTGCTTAGAGATCGTACGGTATGCTTAGTATAGTTGCCTTATACATGGATGCTCCGGTATGCAGTATTTAATTATTTGTGTGGCGTGTCCATTTTATACATATATATGTATGTAGTATATTTTCACTCACTAAGCGTTAGCTTACCGTCTCGTTGTTTACATTTTTATAGATTGCTTGGAGACGGTGGATCGGGTAAGCGGGGACTAGTGGGCTTGCGTAGTTACTTTAGAAGGCTCGCTTTTGGATTTATTAGGATTGGGTAGCATATCCCCAATCGCCATGCTCGGCTTTGTTTTGTATTAAAAGTCTTGTGGTCGAAAACTTGTATTTGTACTTAAAGGGGTAATTTGGGCATATGTGGGCCCGGTGTTGTAAAACCCTTTTTATAAATGGAACGTGTTAGTTTTACATATTTGAACATGTGGATAAAAGCGTTTTGTCTAATTAGGTCGGGAAGTGGCCAATCTTTTTCGCATTTCAAACTTTTTGGGACAGACAAGTTTGGCGCGCCGCGCCAGTTGCTGAACGAACATATTTTTTTTTTTGGTATTTTAAGTGGATTGTTCGTGGTTTGGTTTGGGTTGTTACAAGTGGTATCAGAGCATGGTCTAAGGGATTTAGGTGACTTGAGATAGGTGCCTAGACTTAGACTTTTGTGTGTGCTTAATTTGTTGCCGGACTTGTAGGATTACGGGTCGAAATGGGTTTAGTTAGTGCCTTGTTTATAGGTTGACTAACGTTTATATTAGTAATGCGGATATTATTAATATATGATTGTGTTGTGATTATAATTCTCGCGTGTGTTTATATCGCGTAGGATTTTATTTGTGTTTGTTTATATCATCGAGTGAGGCGGTCATTGTACTAACGAGTTGATACGGCGTGTATGCGTAATAAGGACTTGCAAACCTTATTACGGGTGAAAATTGGGTCTAGCAAGTGATGTACGATGAGTGTTTAGCAAGATGGGGGTGGTATTGTGTGTGTGCTTTATACGTTCGTAATCTAATTGCTTTGCATTCCTTAGAATGGCAACGGGAAATGGGATAGAGACGAACGATGTGGAGTTTAACGCTAGAGTTGCGGCCGTCGTTGAGGAGCAAATGAGTGCATTTCGAGAAGAAATGGATAGGAAGTATTCCGAACTTCAAGGTATTAGTGGAATGGAGCGTTGTCTTAAGAACTTCATGAGGACTAAACCCCCAATGTATGACGGGAAACCGGATCCTTTGATAAGTACAACTTGGATCTCAGATGTCGAAGGGTGTTTTCGTACTATTGAATGCCCTCCCGAGAAGAGGACAAGACTCACTACTAGTTTGTTGCGGGGTAGGGCGAAGGATTGGTTGGATGGTAAGATTGATCTTGTCGGTGGTGAACCGTTTATGGCGTTATCATGGGATGAGTTTAAGAAGGAATTCTTCGAGGAGTTCTGAACTTCAGCCGATTTGTCGAAAATGCGTAATGAGTTGCGAAAATTGCAACAGGGTTCTATGGATTTGAATACTCTCAAGACGACCTTTATGGCGAAGGCTCGTTTTTTCCCGGAGTATTTGGGGAATGATCGTTTGTTGATGGGGGATTTTTATCGGACCTTGAATGACGACTTGAAGAGTAAAATTAGCCGGGGTCAAGCGAAATCGTTTGCGGAATTATTTGACTTGGCTAGAGGTTTCGAGTCGTATTCACGATCGAAGAGGTGTGAACATTCAAGTGAGAGAAGGGTTATTTCGTATGGTGCTCCAAGTAAGAGGACTAAGGGTCCGAGCGTGAGCACGGGTGGTATGCGAACGAGTATATTGGATTCCAGTGTGCCTAGATGCTACAATTGTGGCGTGAGGGGTCACAAGTCTTGGGAATGTTCGGTACCAAGGAGTGATGGCATGGTGTGCTTCAATTGCCAAGAAGAAGGACATCGTAAGTCAGAATGTCCCAAGTTAGCGGGGACGGGTGCAGCAAGGAGATGTTAAGGTACGTTTTGTTTTAATAAATATGTCCTTTGATTATTTATTAAGTGCCGTTGAATTTGAGTTTGTAAAATGCCTTGTGTTGTGCATATTGTTGTTATGGGTGACGTTCCTAATGGAAGTACCCTATGGTGATGTTTTGATTAATGGGCGAAGGGCGTAAGACTTGGTGCAACCAAGCATTCCTTAGTATTTGGAAATGCTTCTACCAAGCCATGAAAATGGGTTTTGGTGTTCGATTGTTAAGCGCGTGTTCGCTATAGTGTGGAAGTTGATGAACCATGAGGTTCGTCGGGTGGTTGGAACCCTTGAGATCGAGTGTTTTGAATCTCGATGTATGTTGGTAATGGAGTTTATATGACGCGACATTAGGTGCCTCTTTTATACCTACTAGCGTGGTGTTCAACTCCGATTGTGTTGCGGTTACATTGTACTTAGGGTACCGAAGTGAAACCCTTAGGTACATGAGTGATCGGGTGAAATTTGGCAAACTAAAGCAATTGGATGATTGCGAGAGTAGAGTGGGGTAATTTGCGGTACACTTTCCGTTCGAAGTGTTTAAGGATTGGTTGAAATCCTTCGTATGCTCAAGGTTGGAGCAAGAGATGGTGATGGGTCGTGTGAACCCAATTGTTGGTAAAGTCTACCTTTGGTAGCATTGTTCGGTTGTACGAGGTGCGGATATGGAACGTAGTTCCAAGTGGGGGAGTTACACTTTCGCCCGAGGAAGTTTTAGTGTGAGATTTCGGATGATGCTTTTGGTAGATCCGAAAAATGTTGTCGAGACCTAGTTTTGGTCGATTTGGGGTAGAGTACAATTTTGGTTAAATTGTACTTATGATTTTGGATTTGTAAATTATCATCGAGGTGGTAAGATGGTAAATCTCGTTGAGAGATAATGGACGTGGTTGGTGAGCAAGGTGAAATCCCTCGGTTAAGGGATATGTGTGAGTCGGGTTCTCTTTTGGAGAATTATTGTTTGGTACCTATGTTTGATATAGGTGGTTCTTGCTCGATTGTGAGGATAGTTAGTGGTATCCGATAGGGTTCACTATAGTGTAGCAGAGCGCGATGTTACGCTACTCGTTGTTCGAGGCCAAAAGGGCGTTGATTGGTGAAGCATGACCTTTAGGGTCCGCTGACTTCATCATGGTTGTTGATTGGTGGAGCATGACCTTTAGGGTCCGCTGACTTCATCACGGGAGTACGTGATTGGTGAAGCATGACCTTTAGGGTCCGCTGACTTCATCATGGGAGTACGTGATTGGTGGAGCATGACTTTCGGAGTCCGCTGACTTCATCATGAGTGTGGTGCTATATCGGTGAAGCATGACTGTTGACGGGGTCCGCTGACTTCATCAGGTGTTGAGATTGGTGGAGCATGACCTTCGGGGTCCGCTGACTTCATCATGTTATTAGATCGCGTGTGGTTTCGGATTCACGATGACGCGTGTGGTTTCGGTCATCTTATTGTGGAAGTGAGTCGCGTGTAGTTCGGATTCACAAATGACTCGTGTGGTTTCGGTCATTGTATTGAGGAGTGAGTCTCGTGTAGTTCGGATTCACAAATGACTCGTGTAGTTCGGTCATTCCTCTGGGATAGTGACTCGCGTGTGGTTTCAGATTCACTAAGGCGCGTGTAGTTCGGCCAATCCCGATTGTTGTTGAGGTGAAGGTAGTGAGTCGCGTGTGGTTTCGGATTCACTAAGGCGCGTGTGTTTTCGGCCAGCCTCCTTGTTGTGTGATCTGTCGGTTGTTTTATACACCGATGGTGGGGTCGTAAGGACCATGATGTTTGATCTATTGGTTGTTTGATACACCAATGGTGGGGTCGTAAGGACCCTGTTGTGGGAACTATCGGTTGTTTTATACGCCGATGGTGGGGTCGCCAGGACCATGTTGTACGTTTAGTGATGCGATAGCCGTGTTTCGCTCACATGTTGTTACGGGTGTGACGATAGTCGATTTTGTACACCTTTGGATTAGCGTTGCCATAGTCATTTTGGGCGCTATCGGTTTTAGCCGTTTGATATGATATTACGGTAGTTGCGTATTGGTCGTGTTACGCACTACAAAGGATGTTAAGTGGCGAGTGTTATCTGTAAGGATACGCTTCTATTCGGTCTTCGTTGGTTTAGATGGTTGACTTTATTCTGATGTGCGGTTGTTATTAGCATTGTACTTGGTAATGGTACGATAGAGGGTTGATATCTCGGTCAGAGATTGGATGAGTTTTCCCGATGTTAGGGAATGAGCATGGTTTTAGTGCTTGGATGGTGATTTGATAAATCGCGGGTTACGATTTTAGTTGATAAAGGCGATTCATTGGGAAGAATTGCCTAGGAAAGTCGGTTTGGGACTTATGATTGAGGACCGTTGGGTGGGTCCAGATTAGTTAAGTGATGAAGATCACGAGGACGTGATCGATTTTAAGTGGGGGAGAGTTGTAAGACCTGGATTCTGATTCTGCCCAGTCGCGCGCCGCGCAGGGTTATGGCGCGCCACGCCATATGTCGCTGGCAGACCCCTTTTTTTATTTTAAGAGTTTTAAAAGGGCATTTTGGTCTTTTTGCGTTTGAGCCAGATTTGAGGACTTAACCACATCCACCCATTTTATTTATTCATTATTTTTCCTTTTCTTTTCATTTTTCTCTCAAGAACTCAAACACCCATTTGATTCAAAGGGATTTTTAGAAAGGAAGAAGCGGGTTTTGATCTTTGGCGTAGTAGACAAGTTTGTTCTCCACGTTCTTAGCTACACGGTGATACTAGTGGTAAGCTCTAACTCCGAATTTTGTTTTCATGTTCATCATTCAATTTTGGGGCTTTTGATTGTATGATTCATAGATGGAACCCATTTAGTTGTTAATTGAAGATTAACACCAAGATTCGGGTTTATAAGTGTTAAAGGCGGGTTTTGGGTTGGTTAATGATTTAACCATGTTTAAGACTTGTAAATGGTGTATAATCACTAGTATTAGTGATTATTGATGATTTGGAGACCTTTAGGGTTCTTGTGGTTGGCTAATTTTGACTAGAGTCAAAGTTAGGGTTTGTTGATGATTATGACTCGAATGTCGATTCGATGAGGTTTATAAACTTAAAATGGATTAAGTTGAAGTATAAAACCGAGTTAAATATGTTTTGGTGTCAAAACTTGTAATTGGTGAGATTTTGACCTTATGGGTCAAAATTAGGGTTTATGGGCGATTTTGAGAACGATAAGTGTTTAACACTTGTGTTCGGGTTTAATTGGCATATTAGGACCATTATCACTTGTGTTAGTGATTATTGGTTAGTTTGGGCACGGTTTGTGCTTGGAAGTGCAATTGGGTCGAAATTGGACTAAGTGTCGAATTGGGTTGGTTTGTAAATCCATCCTAATTGTGTTGTGGTATTTATGATAATGGAATAGGTACATTCCTTCGGCGAGTTGCGGATTATTTCGGAAGCGTTCATCAAGGCGACAAGGTGAGTGTTAATATCCTATGTGCATATGTATGTGTAGGATGGGTGCGGGTCGGGTGAAGTGGTTCTCGGTTATAGAGCTCACTTCACTTATAGGTGGATTTGATGGACTTGTGTATAGGTCCAATTGGCACGGTTGTGCGTTTTGGTTGACCTCCTTTTGGTGAGGTGTACACTTGTGTGTACGTTATCACATATAATGTGATGTGGTTTTGGATAACCCCGATGTGGTGGATTTTATAATCCCGTGACCGTGGGTTTTGGTGTTGGAGAAGTGAATCGCGTGTAGTTCGGATTCATGATGACGCGCGTAGTTCGGTCATCTTATTGAGGTAGTAATCTCGTGTGGTTTCGAATTACTAAGGCTCGTGTAGTTCGGCCAACCTCGATGTCGTGAAAATAGTAATCTCGTGTGGTTTCGGATTACTAAGGCTCGTGTAGTTCTGCCAATCTTCATTGTGGTACTTGGTTCTCGTTATTGGGTTAAAGGGTTAACCTTGGTCGTATATATATTGTTATATATATTAATGTATTGTTGTGTTATAGCTAACCCTCCGGGTGTAGCTTATTGGCGTTGTTCTCATCGTCGTTGGTGAACTTATATTTGTTGATATCTTTAGCTTGTTGCTTAGAGATCGTACGGTATGCTTAGTATAGTTACCTTATACATGGATGCTCCGGTATGCGGTATTTGATTATTTGTGTTGCGTGTCCATTTTATACATATATATGTATGTAGTATATTTTCACTCACTAAGCGTTAGCTTACCCTCTCGCTGTTTACATTTTTATAGATTACTTGGAGACGATGGCTCGGGTAAGCGGGGACTAGTGGACTTGCGTAGTTACTTTAGAAGGCTCGCTTTTGGATTGATTAGGATTGGGTAGCGTATCCCCAATCGCCATGCTCGGCTTTGTTTTGTATTAAAAGTCTTGTGGTCGAAAACTTGTATTTGTACTTAAAGGGGTAATTTGGGCATATGTGGGCCCGGTGTCGTAAAACCCTTTTTATAAATGGAACGTGTTAGTTTTACATATTTGAACATGTGGATAAAAGCGTTTTGTCTAATTAGGTCGGGAAGTGGCCAATCTTTTTCGCATTTCAAACTTTTTGGGACAGACCAGTTTGGCGCGCCGCGCCAGTTGCTGAACAAACATTTTTTTTTTATTTTGGTATTTTAAGTGGATTGTTCGTGGTTTGGTTTGGGTTGTTACATTTCAGAAACGGACGATTCACGTTGGTTTCGTAACCAGAATAAATCTTTATGCTTGAGGAAAATGTTGTCTTGGGTTTAGGAGCTGTTAGAGGAGTGGATTTCGTCTTAATGACCTTCTTCTCAACCGTTTGAGGAGAATCCGGAATTGTAGTCGTTGATGCATCCACTACTGATATCGGATCAGTATTAACTCCTAGTGACACCATTTTGGGTTTCGGAATTGGTGTTGATTTAACATCTAACTCCTTTTGTAAGTTAGACATGCGTTTCTCAAAGTCACACATTAATGTTCGATTTTGATTGCGAAGTTGAGTGATGACCTTTGAGTCAAGCTCACGTTCCTTAGAAAGTATTAGGTTTTCAACAACCTGTGAACTTTGAAGAGTAGTCACTTTCTTTTGAAGCTTTTCAGATTCCGATTTACTGTATGCAACGAGAGATTCCAGTTCTTTGATTTGAGCTTGCAACTTGGAAATCTCCGAAGATGTCGTTTGAACTTCTTGTTCTTTCATCTGTTGAAGTTCTGTTTGAAGTTGTTGATGAAGTTTGTGTTGTATAAAGATACAATTGGAAGGTTCACTTCTATTGTGGCACGAACAACTATATTCATAATGTGCAGTCTTTTCAACAGAGGATGGTTCTCGTGGAGTCATTAACAAAGCAATCGACTCAAGTTGTGTAGCTTTTGTATCTTCCACAAATCTGATAAAAGCACATTTTTCGGGAGTGTTGTAACAACAAGAACATCTCTTGTCTCGATGATTGAATCTCACAATGAAATCAGGTGTCATCATCATGAAACGTTGAATAATATCAAGAATTATCGCCTTTTCTCCCCCTCAAAATATGATTCCGATGAATCAAATTTTGTATTTGAACGTTTCGTTAACTTTCGTTAAGTCCTCGTTAGTTCAGATTCGGTAAGGACTAAGCTTGCAAAGAATCAGATTCTGTCAGGGAGCAAAAGTGTCAAATAAGTCCTCAGATTCAGTAAGGGACTTCTATTGCAAAATTTTGAAACTTTCAAGGACCAAAGATGCAAAAATGCCACTAAAGTTAGGTTGTTGGGCTTAGAAGATTCAGTAGCCCAATAACAATCTAAAAGATTTGGTAGTCCAATCAAGTAGCTTTGTGAAGCCCAATATCAATCAATGGAACAATACCGAATGAGATACCGAATTCACGTATACCGAATGATATACCGAGTTTGTAACCAACTCAGATTTACCGAATCATAGATGAATATTCCAAATCAGGATCAAATATCAACAATTGCAGGTACCGAATGTGTTCTTCAAGAGGATGAACACCAAAATTAACTTCAATGATTCTGATGAAATTGAAGCACGAAATCGATCAAAGTTACTTCCAATAGTAGCGATTGACACACTGGATGTCAAATATGAAGCCAAAACATCACTAAATTTCTAGAATCGAGCAGAATCAATCACGTTTTTGAAGATGAACTTTGAAACTGGATTTTTTGATTAAGATGTTTTTAGGCCTGAATCTCTACATCAAAGTTGCTCATAATCATCACATAAACACTCAAAATCACTTTTCAACATAAGAAAATCAATAGATTGCTTCAATTGATTCGTTGACCGAATGTGCTCGAAGTTTGACTTTATTAATTGATGATCTGAGATGACTCTAAACACGATTTAAAGGATCTCGTAGTTCAAATAGGCGATGAGAGACACAAATCGAGCCTCAATTCAATCTGTAGTTAACTGAAATGTTGAGCAATTATTAAATTTAGTCTCGTAATACACCTAGGTGAAGATGATATTGACGATCGATTATAATCAGATTAATATCTTGATAAGGATCGAAGGTGTGAGGTGATGATGATGATAATCGATGTTTGTTGAAGAAGAAGAAGATCGATGATGATGATCTTGATTTAGATCGATATACAGAATGTATGTCTATGTCGATGTATAGTACAGTAAAATTGAGAGGAGAGAGGTTGAAGATTTGGTACAGTATGTATATCTCAGATGTACAGTAGAGAGAGAGGAGGAATCACGTGTTTGATGAGAGAGATGATGTTGATGAAGACTCAGTTACTGTAGCGACAGATTTGGTATTTTTTTTTATATTGACTTGTACAGTAATTGTAGGGGATTAGGTACTTTAGCTGTATTGAGGAGACAGATCACTGTAGCAGTTTAGGAGAGATAAGGAGATTCGGTACTCCTTTTTTTAATTATTTTCACTAATGTACAGTAATTGTCACGTGGAAATAGGAGAGAGAATAAGATTCTGTATCTGTATATGTATGATTACAGTGCGTTTTTAGATGTGAGATGTACAATATTCGGTACTGTTTATGTCAGGAGAGAGAGAGACAGAAAACTAGACTCGGTATCCAAAAAAAATTTTAGGATTCGGTAAATTTTTTACTTTGAAGATTTGAAGATTCGGTATGAATATTCGAAGATGTGTATGAAGATTGGATGAAGATTTGAAGATTGGGTTGAAGATTGGATGAAGATATGACGATTTATATGAAGGTGGTTTGAAGATACACACGATATTTGGATCGACACTCGAATGAGCTTCCACTCTGATACCAAATGTGGGGGTGTATTAAGATGAATATCGTATGAATGAGTGTGAAAGTAGGAAGATTGTAGAGAGAAAACTAGAATTCTATTCCACAACTTCCTTAAACACCTTTACAAATCTTTGGCTATGTGTGTGAAGTGCTTACTTCTAAGGTTGCCTTGTGGGATATATATAGACCTCATCTATATCCCACCATTACAAGGCTTAGCACACAATCTATGCAATTCCCGGGGTTCTAACAGTTAGTTAGGGTTTGGTGGCCTTAAATGTGATCTTTAATGCATTAAAAGCCTTGCAATGTTGTTTGTAAGTGTTTAGTAGTATTGTATGCGTAATTACCTATGAAACGGCGTATTATATGTGTGTATTAAGTTCCCGAATCATTTTATGCATTTTGTGAACTTGAAACCCTGATGATGAACCTTTAGTGATCACTTGACGAGAATTCGGTTATTGTAAATGATATTTTTGTGTGATGAAAAGTGTTTAGTTGTATTCTTCGTTAAATTACCTTTCCAACGATATAAGATACGTGTTTTGAATATTTACGGTTAATTAGTTATTGTTGTTTGAAGTTGGATTCGTGCATTAAGTGTTCAAACTGCCCAGATTGCTGAACAGATACATGGAGCGGCGCACCAATACCTTGAGCGGCGCTCCAAACCTGGCTGTCCAAAAGTGCACATTTTCGTTTAATTCTAACTATGCTAAGCACCTCCGATTAACATGAAACTTGTTCTAACATGCTCATATATGATTATTCGACTTAGAAAAATAGTTCGGGACCCGACCCGAACGTGTTGAGTTTTTTGTTGACTTTGACTTGACCAAAATTGACTTTTGTTCAAACTTAACCAATACTTGTTTAAACCGTTCTAATCTTCTTGTATACTTGATTCTTGCATGAAACTTGACAACTTGATTCACATGCTATCTATTAATCGAGTCGTAACGAGCCATAGGACTAATTAAACACTTTGACCAACTTCATGCTTACCGATATTGATACAACCTATTGTTTAGGTCGATACTAGCATTCTTTCTTGCACACGTTTACTTTGTGAGGTACATTTACATTCGTGCACTCAAGGTGAGATCATAGTCCTACTTTTACTCTTTTAAACTTATACTTGGGATGACAAAACATAAACGATTTATACTTTTATACTTTGAACACAAATACGAAAGAAAAGATACATACGAGTTAGAACAAAAATCCTCAAGTCCAATTATCATTAGTTACACTTGTAGGGTATAAGCGAGAACTTATGTTGTGTAGACATACGGGTTTGACGAACCCTCATTCGGATGAATGAAACGTATTTTCAGGATATAGTGTAGGTTCTAACACTATTATGCAGAGGTAAGATTCAGTTAAGCTTTGGTAATTGGGTGCTCGTGATACAAATAACATCTTTTAGGATGTATACGCTTGATATTCACTTTATACTAAATCTTGTGGTTCAAAACATACTTTATACATACACCTATGATTTCACCAACGTTTTCGTTGACAGATTTTCTATGTTTTTCTCAGGTCCCTGAATACTAAGTGATACATGCTTCCGCACTATACTTTTTGATACTTGCTTGGATGTCGAGTATACATGCATACGTGGAGCGTCTTTTTACTTACTTTAAATTGTGTCGCATATGTTTCAATTGTGCTATAAACGTTATAACATGTTTAGTCATTGAACTACTTTGTAAACTTTGAAACATCTTTACATTTGAAATGAATGCGACATATTTTGGTCAAACATTGTTTTAAAGACTTATGACCACGTAACGGGACCGAAGTAGACGGCGCCGTCAATGACGATTTTGTCGGGTCACTACAGATGGTATCAGAGCGTTGGTTATAGGGATTTAGAGTTCATTGGTGTCAACCCCGAGTCATAGGGTACATTAGTGAGTCTAGACTACAACCGGCATATAGACTTGAAGTAGGAATTACTTAACTACTTGTGCATTTATACTCGAACTCTTCTATTCATATCTAACTCTTATTCCATCTTAATCTCACATTGTTTAATTTGATTGACACGCCACCTTGACTTTATGAGGTAATGTCGAATGCACAAATGAATTAGGGTAATATAATTTCCGGGATTATATTACGGTGACTCATATGGACGTTCCGACATTATAACGTAAAGAATTTAGGGCGAGTCATGAAAAATTTTCTATCTTTATTTCATACCACAATTAGTATTATTGAGAATACTAATCAACGATATTCTTGTGTCTTGAAGAAACAATGCCTCCTCGCCGAGTCCCACGCAATGAAACTCCCGAACAAGCTCTTCAACGAATGATAGCCACCGCCGTAGATGCGGCCATGGCCGGTCACTCTTCCAACAATAAGAATTGTAACATCCTCAGATCGGGCCTAGAAGTAAGATGACTATTGTGCCCTTAGGTATATTTGTGCGATTATTTATGCCTTTATTTTATTTATATGTGTAATATTATTTTATTATTTGGTTAAGACCAGTTTGTGACAAGGGTCACAGAACAGGTTCGTTTACTTAATTTGGACTCCGTTAGGGTAGTCAAATTAAGTACGAAAGTTATTAGATAACTGGTAAATACCCGTGTGTGATGGGGTATTGTATTTAACCCAGGTATATAAGCTAGTGACCAGCTCATTTCTCTATTTTCTTGAAGCTTCTAAATTCACCTCGTACCTAACCCTTCACTCTCTTGAAACCCTAATCTCTTAGATCTCGATTTTGTGTTAATTTGTGTTGTGTAATCAGTTGCTACTAATTTTGTGATCATAACAAGGTAAGAATCTTTCATTTTCATGTTATAATCTGAGTTTAAATGGGTTTTCAAGTTAGGTTTTGTCAAAGTTGGTTCTTGGTGCAAATTGGTTGATTTTGATGTTATTTGGGTGTAAGATTTGTGGGTTTAAGTCCCAAAAGGTTTTGTGCAAAAGGAGTAACAATTTTCAGGGTCAAAAAACGAGTCCAAAATCGAGACTTGGCGATTTGGGGGTGAAACCCGTAGGTTTTGCAGCAACAGCTGCTGAAGAACACACTCGGCCGATTGTCAAGTGACTCAGACGATCGACCGGTTGAGTGATACACTCGACCACGTGTGTGTGAGTTCTGATCAGAGGAATTACTTTACTCAGTCGGCTGAGTGAGAGTACTCACACGACCGTGTGTGTGGACACAGTCGACCGATTATGTGAGTCAGTCGGCCGAGTGTCTTTATGGGCAGAATATTTTACCAAGTGTTAATGTCTAGCCGTTATGCTGCCCGCGTGAATTCTGATATTCAGGATGTGAATTCTAAAAATGCATAAGTGTTAAGTAGACTTTTTAGTGGCGCTTTTTGTGACTGATTTCTGTACTGTGTTGTTTTGTGTTAACAGACATAAACTAACTTGATTTGCCTTATGTTCAGGTGATAAGGATAAGGAAGCCGCTCAGTAATAGATTATCTGAGCTAGTTGCTGGTATTCGGTGAGTGGGTCTATCTCCAGATAGAGTATTAAGTAGCTGACACGCTACTTGTTCAGACTCTTTACTCTTATGTTTATATCTTGTGTGAATACCATGTGTAGTTAGATATTGCCATGCTAGTTAGGACGATTGCAAGATTGTTTATCTGTGATCTTATGTGCGCACTGTTAGTTGGACACCAACCAAGGCGGCAAGGTTGGGAACCCACCGAGGCGGCAAGGTAGGGTTGATGTGAGGTCGACTGTGGTAGCCTGATCAGGTCATGATGTTACTGATTGTTCAGTATAGCATAGAAGGACGCATGTGTTGCGTCTGGACAGTTATGCGGTGGAATCAGTAAAGCGGACTATCGGTAGACTGTAGCTTGATCAACTAAGTCGTGTGCTCGTACAAGCTGCCGATCCTCATATTGTCAGTTGTTGTATGCTAGTTCAGGATGTTAGCATAGTTGTGACCCTTGCATGTTCAGTTGCTTATGCTTGATCTGTTAGATAGTATCCATTCACTTAGCTGTGTGCTAACTCCCCCACATTTTCCACCCATTGCAGGTTTAGGTACTGCAAATTAGGACGCGTGTTGCGGACGGGCTGAAGACATGTTTGACTATTAGCTGAACTCTGATGTTTTATGATTTTGAAATGTTTTATGTAACACCGTCGTTTTGAAATGTTGTATTAATGTTAACTAAGTTGATTTTATAACTATGGTTTGTAAATGTTATATAAGGGTATTTATGTAAATTCAGACTTCCGCTGTGATAATAAAAAAAATCAGGGTGTTACAAGTTGGTATCAGAGCGTGGTTTAGCAGCAAGTACGTGCGCGTATTTGTTCCTAAACCTTGAGTTAAGTCAAACACGTCCGTGGGATGGGGCTAAGTGAATGTAGGATTTGGTGCATGTTAGTGTTTAGTAAACTAGTAGTTATCCACTAAGCCTTTATGCGAGTGTTTTGTAGCACAGATGGCAGACAACAGGGATGCGAACGCTACAAACCCGATCCACCCCGGAACGTTCAGTGATCCAGATGAGGAGGATGAGGCTGTAGTTTATGAGGCTGATTATGTGCATGAGCTTGAAAGTAAGCTTAAGGAAGCTCAAGAAAAGATTACTGAGCTTGAATTAGCTAGATAGTCGGGTAATGAGGATACACCACCGGGTTTTGCTACTGCTCAATCTCACACCGTACCACAAATACACCAGAACCAGTACCAACACCCATTACAGAACCAATTTCCTCAGCATGTCATGCCACCACAGTTTAACTACCAATACCAAAATCCCATGATGATGAACCAAGTTCAACCATCTATATACCAACAACCATTCCCACAGCAGCAATTCCAACAACAATACCAGCCACCAAAAAGATGTGCATTTAAATAGTTCAGGGATTGTGGACCTTCTCCTTTCTCGGGAAGTACTGACCCAGCCGTGACTCTCAATTGGTTACAGGAAGTTGAAAAGGCATTTGATGCCTGTCAGTGTGAGCCATAATTAAAGGTAACTTATGCAAGCAGGTTACTGAAAGATAGAGCAATGGTGTGGTGGGATTCTATGATAGCTAGTGTTCCACCAGAGCAAGTTAGAATGATCACCTGGGAGCAGTTTTACGCGAAAGTATGTGAGCAGTATTGCAATGTGTTTGACATGAATAGAATTAAGATGGAGTTCCTTGAAATGCGGATGATGCCGCAGATGTCAATTGATGAAGTAATTGAGAAGTATATGGACAAGTTAAGGTTTGTGCAACAGTGGGTGCCGGATGAACAATCTCGAATTCAACATTTTATGAACATGATCTTGCCAGAGTACATGACCTTTGTGAGGTCAGCACTGACGTTGTCTCAAGCTTTTGTGATGGCAAAGATGGTGGAAAGTGATATAAGAGCAGCTAGAGGAATGAACTGGGGAAACATTGTACCACAGGGTAGTCAGGCTACCAGTCAATCCGGTTCTAAGTTAAATAAATCGTTTGGGTTTAGATAAAAGGGTAAGGGAAATCAAGGTGGTTCAGGTTCAGGTTCTGGAAAGAAAGAATGGTGTAAAGGTTGTAAGTCTTCACATAGTGGTCAGTGTTCAGAGGCAACAAGAAGATGTTTGATATGTGGAATGGTAGGTCATGAATCTCAGGGGTGTTCCTTCAGGGAAAATGTTTGTTGGAGTTGTCATGAGTCGGGTCATCGCTCAGCAGGTTGTCTGGCGTCTAAGGGCGCAAGTTCCGAGGCAGGGTCAGGGGTACATTCGGCATCTGTCGGGGGTTCCACAGCCTCAAGTGGACAGAAGAGAAAGAACCCGCCGACTGCGGAAGCCAGGGCCTTTCAGATGACATTTTAGGCTGCAACTAATAATGTTGACGTCATAACTGGTATGTTCATGATCAACTCATTACCTGCTAGAGTATTGTTTGATTCAGGTACAAATAGGACGTTTATGTCTATAGAATTCTGTACTAAGTTAGGGTTACCTGCTACTGTGCTACCTGAGCCTGTTAGAGTAGAGGTAGCTGATGGTAAGACGGCTCTTGTCACAACGTATGTGTCTGGAGCTAGTATAGAAATTGATGGTAGACCACTTGCTATGTCCTGTTTAGTGTTGCCTATCCCTAGTTTTGATGTAGTATTAGGGATGAACTGGATGAGCCTATATAAGGCCTACATTAAGTGTGATAAGAAGATTGTGACTTTCTGTTTGACTGATGGAACTCGTATTGTGGCCCGAGGGGAACGAAGTGGGTTCAGTTTTCTGTTGATTTCTATGATGAAGGCGAAGAAGTCACTTTCTAAAGGGTGCGAGTCTTTTATGACTTATGTTATTGATGCTAATATAGAGAAGAGATCTATTACTGATATTCCGGTGGTTTTAGAATTTCCTGAGGTGTTTCCTGATGAGTTACCGGGTTTGCCGCCAGTAAGAGAAGTAGAATATAAGATTGAGTTGGTTCCGGGAACAACTCCAGTGGCCAAGGCTCCTTATAGGTTAGCACCTTCTGAAATCAGAGAGATGATGTCTCAAATACAAGAACTGTTAGACAGAGGGTTTATAAGAGCAAGTTCTTTGCTGTGTGGTGTACTAGTGTTATTTGTAAAGAAGAAAGATGGTTCGCTGAGAATGTGTATAGATTATCGAGAATTGAATAAGAGTACGGTTAAGAACAAGTATCCTTTGCCTAGAATCGATGATCTGTTCGATCAGCTGCAGGGTGCATCGTATTTCTCGAAAATAGATCTTAGATCAGGGTATCATCAGGTTCAGGTTGCAAAATTAGATATATAGAAGACAGCGTTCAGAACTAGATATGGGCATTACGAGTTCTTGGTTATGCCATTTGGGTTAACAAATGCTCCGGCAGTCTTCATGGATCTGATGAACAGGGTTAGTAAACCGTATTTAGATCAGTTTGTTATTGTGTTTATCGATGATATATTAGTATATTTAAAGACAGAAGCTGATCATGCGACACATCTTCGATTAGTATTAGAATTGTTAAAGAAAGAGCAGTTATACGCTAAGTTCTCGAAGTGTGAGTTTTGGCTTCGAGAAGTGCAGTTTCTGGGTCATGTTATCTGTGAGGCAGGTATTAAAGTGGATCCGTCGAAAATAGAAGCGGTAATGGGTTGGAATTCACCGAAGACGCCGACAGAAGTTAAGAGTTTCTTTGGTCTTGTGGGTTATATCGCCGGTTTATAAAAGATTTTTCTAAAATAGCGGGTCTGATGACCAAATTGACCAGAAACGATGTAAGCTTTCGATGGAGTGACCAGCAGGAACAGGCCTTTCAGACTCTGAAACAGTTATTGTGTTAGGCTCCAGTGTTAGCATTGCCAGAGGGTTCAGATGACTTTGTGGTTTATTGTGATGCGTCATTTGCCGGGTTAGGGTGTGTACTGATGCAGAGAGATAAAGTTATCGCGTACGCTACTCGTTAGTTAAAGATACACGAACGTAACTATCCGGTTCATGATTTAGAAATGGCTGCAGTGGTATTTGCGTTGAAGCTATAGAGACATTACTTATACGGTACAAAGTGTGTAATATGTACAGATCATAAGAGCCTCCAGCATATTTTCACGCAGAAAGAACTGAATATGTGACAGAGACGGTGGATAGAACTTATTGAAGACTACAATTGTGAAATAAAGTATCATCCGGGCAAAGCGAATGTTGTTTCCGATGCTTTAAGTCGTAAGAAAACTGTGGAGACTGTGAATTTTATGAGGACCGAAATAGTTTCAGACCTTATTGGACAGATAAAACAGGTTCAAGCCCAAGCTTTATTGGAGGAGAATTTAAAGACTGAACTGATGACCAAAATAAAAGACAAATTGACGGATGATTCACGTGGACTTAAGGCATTTAAGAACCAAATTTGGGTGCCTATGCTTGGAGATTTAAGGAAATTGATCTTAAATGAAGCACACAAATCAAGGTTGACTGTCCATTCAGGTAGTACCAAGATGTATAATGACTTAAAACCGATGTATTGGTGGCCAATGATGAAGAAAGATATTGCTCAGTTGGTAGAAAGGTGTCATATTTGTGCACAGGTTAAGGCCAAACAACAGAAACCCTATGGTTCGTTACAGCAGTTGGAAATTCCAGAGTGGAAATGGGATCATATTACGATGGATTTTGTAACCAAATTACCTAGATCTCAGAGAGGTAATGATATGATATGGGTAATTGTTGATCGACTGACAAAGAGTGCACACTTCTTAGCAATAAAAGAGACTGCTTCATTGAGTACTTTGGCAGATTTGTACTTAAAAGAAATAGTTAGTCGACATGGGGTTCCGTTGTCTATTGTATCCGACAGGGATTCTAGATTTGTGTCTAATTTCTGGAACAGTTTACAGAAAATTTTGGGAACGAGGATAAATATGAGTACAGCATATCATCCACAAACCAACAATCAGACTGAGCGTACAATACAGACAATAGAGGATATGCTTAGATCCTGCGTGTTAGAGTACGGTGGTCCGTGGGATATAATCTACCTTTGACCGAGTTTGCTTACAACAATACTTACCATTCGAGTATTGGTATGCCACCTTATGAGATGCTATATGGTTGCAAATGTAGAATGCCGACTTGTTGGTTAGAAGCCGGAGAGAGATAGTTTGCAGGTCCAGAGCTAGTTCAGATAACAGCAGACAAGGTAGTGATAGCACGTGAAAAGTTGAAAGCGGCATGTGACAGACAGAAAATGTATGCCGATCCACGTAGACGCCCTGTAAACTTTGAGGTGGGTGATCGTGTTTACTTGAAAGTTTCCCCGTGGAAGGGTCTTATCAGGTTTGGTAAGCGGGGTAAGTTAGCTCCGAGATACATTGGACCGTTCAAGATTATCCAGAGGGTTAATGATCAGACAGTGGTGTTAGAACTTCCGGCAGAGTTAGCAGGAATACACAACACTTTCAATGTATGTTATCTTAGAAAGTGTAAGGTCGATGATGAGACGCAACTGGTTCCATTGAGTGATTTGAGGGTGGACCTGAATCAAAAGTTAGTTGAAGAACCTATTAGGATTGTCGATAGAAAGGTAACAAAGTTGAGAAAGAAGGAGATCCATATGGTGCTTGTTGAGTGGAAGCATAGTCTAGGATCGAACCTTACGTGGGAGACCGAAGGGCTGATGAAGGCTCGTTATCCACATATGTTTGACCTTGACCAGATTTCGAGGATGGAATCTCTTTAAGGGGGTGGATTTGTAACATCCTTAGATCGGACCTAGAAGTAAGATGACTATTGTGCCCTTAGGCATATTTGTGCGATTATTTATGCCTTTATTTTATTTATATGTGTAATATTATTTTATTATTTGGTTAAGACCAGTTTGTGACAAGGGTCATAGAACAGGTTCGTTTACTTAATTTGGACTCCGTTAGGGTAGTCAAATTAAGTACGAAAGTTATTAGATAACTTGTAAATACCCGTGTGTGATGGGGTATTGTATTTAACCCAGGTATATAAGCTAGAGACCAGCTCATTTCTCTATTTTATTGAAGCTTCTAAATTTACCTCGTACCTAACCCTTCACTCTCTTGAAACCCTAATCTCTTAGATCTCGATTTTGTGTTAAATTGTGTTGTGTAATTAGTTGCTACTGATTTTGTGGTCATAACAAGGTAAGAATCTTTCATTTTCATGTTATAATATGAGTTTAAATGGGTTTTCAAGTTAGGTTTTGTCAAATTTGGTTCTTGGTGCAAATTGGTTGATTTTGATGTTATTTGGGTGTAAGATTTGTGGATTTAAGTCTCAAAAGGTTTTATACAAAAGGTGTAACAATTTTCAGGGTCAAAAAACAAGTCCAAAATTGAGACTTGGCGATTTGGGGGTGAAACCCTTAGGTTTTACAGCAACAGCTGCTGAAGAACACACTCGGCCGATTGTCTTTGACAATCGACCGAGTGACTCAGACGATCGACTGGTTGAGTGACACACTCGACCGAGTGTGTGTGAGTTCTAATTAGAGGATTTACTTTACTCAATTGGTCGAGTGAGTGGACTCACACGACCGTGTGTGTGGACATAGTCGACCGACTGTGTGAGTCAGTCGGCCGAGTGTCTTTATGGGCAGAATATTTTACCAAGTGTTAATGTCTAGCCATTATGCTGCCCGCGTGAATTCTGATATTCAGGATGTGAATTCTGAAAATGCATAAGTGTTAAGTAGACTTTTTAGTGGCGCTTTTTGTGACTGATTTCTGTACTGTGTTGTTTTGTGTTAACAGACAGAAACTAACTTGATTTGCCTTATGTGATAAAGATAAGGAAGCCGCTCAGTAATAGATTATCTGAGCTAGTTGATGGTATTCGGTGAGTGGGTCTATCTCTGGATAGAGTATTAAGTAGCTGACACGCTACTTGTTCAGACTCTTTACTCTTATGTTTATATCTTGTGTGAATACCATGTGTAGTTAGATATTGCCATGCTAGTTAGGACGATTGCATGATTGTTTATCTGTGATCTTATGTGCGCACTGTTAGTTGGACACCAACCAAGGCGGCAAGGTTGGGAACCCACCAAGGTGGCAAGGTAGGGTTGATGTGAGGTCGACTGTGGTAGCCTGGTCGGGTCATGATGTTACTGATTGTTCAGTATAGCATAGAAGGACGCATGTGTTGCGTATGGACGGTTATGCGGTGGAATCCGTAAAGCAGATTATCGGTAGACTGTAGCTTGATCAACTAAGTCGTGTGCTCGTACAAGCCGCCGATCCTCATATTGTCAGTTATTGTATGCTAGTTCAGGATGTTAGCATAGTTGTGACCCTTGCATGTTCAGTTGCTTATGCTTGATCTGTTAGATAGTATCCATTCACTTAGCTGTGTGCTAACTCCCCCACATTTTCCACCCATTGCAGGTTTAGGTACTGCAGATTAGGACGCGTGTTGCGGACGGGCTGAAGACATGTTTGACTATTAGCTGAACTCTGATGTTTTATGATTTTGAAATGTTTTATGTAACACCGTCGTTTTGAAATGTTGTAATAATGTTAACTAAGTTGATTTTATAACTATGGTTTGTAAATGTTATCTAAGGGTATTTATGTAAATTCAGACTTCCACTGTGATAATAAAAAAAATTAGGGTGTTACAAGAACAATCACAACAACCACAACAACAACAACAACAACCACAATGGAGCCGGTAACTCAAACGAGGGATGCTCCTACAAAGCTTTCATGGGGTGCAAACCTCATACTTTCGATGGGACTAGAGGACCGGTTGCTCTCACTCGATGGTTTGAGCAAACAGAAGCCGCTTTAGCATAAGCAGTTGCCAGGACCAAGACATGGTCAAATACTCTAACTACACTTTTGCCAGTATCGCTCTCACGTGGTGGAACACGTATGTACAATCGGTGGGTACCGATGAAGCCCACGCTCTCTCTTGGTCCGATTTAAAAGAAAGGATGATCACCGAATACTTTCCACGCGAAGAGACCCGAAGGCTCGAAATCGAGCTAAGAGGTTCGAAAGCGGTTGGAAACGACCTCAACGCTTATAATCAACGGTTTGCTGAGCTAGCTCTAATGTGTCCAAACCTTGTAAATCCCGAGCCTCTACGAGTTGAACTTTACATGGATGGCCTTCCTAAGAGCATCAAACACGGGGTCATGTCATCCAAGACCGCTAACCTACAAGAAGCTTTAAAGATGGCCCTCTAATCGATTGAAACGGTGGGTGAAATCGTAGTACCGGCACCTAAGGCCGAGGATAAATCGGGTGGCAACAAAAGAAAATGGAAAGCCACTCCATCAAGCAACTACAATAACAACACCTTCACCAAAAAGCCTTTCACTTCCGACGGCAAGAAAGGTTATGCCGGAATTTTGCTGTATTGCAACAAGTGCCACAAACATCATTTGGGTGAATGTGGAAGGCCATTTTGCATCAAGTGCCAAAGAAATGGTCATTTGGCCCACGATTGTAGAAATACTGCCCCCGTTGCTCAAAAGGGGCCCAATGCACCAAAACCGGGTGTTTACTATGAATGTGGCCAACCGGGTCATTATAGGAATGCGTGCCCAAAGAAGAAAGCTAACCCCAATACACGCGGCCGAGCTTTCAACATCAATACCGAGGAAGCCCGAGAGGACAATGAACTAGTCACGGGTACGTTTCTTCTCAACAATTCTTATGTCTCTTGCTTATTCGATTCGGGTGCCGATAAGAGTTTTGTATCTAAGACTTTGACTCATTATTTTAGCACTCCACCACTCCCACTAGATACTACTTATACCATTGAAGTGGCCAACGGGAAACTATTGAGTGCCGACAAATTTTACCGGGGGTGTACGTTAAACTTAATGGGTAAAGAGTTTGAAATTGACTTGATACCTATAGAGCTAGGGAGCTTCGATGTAATAATTGATATGGATTGGTTAGCCAAAATGAAATCTCACATCCTTTGCGATCTTAAAGCGATTCAAATTCCTATCGAGAATGGTGAACCCTTGATTGTCTATGGCGATAAGAGTTGCACCGGACTCAACCTCGTCTCGTGCCTTAAAGTTGAAAAATACCTTCGTAAAGGTTGTTTCGCGATTCTAGCCCACGTTAAGAAAGTTGAGACTGACGAGAAGCATATCGATGATGTGCCAATTGTTAGTGACTTTTCTGATGTTTTTCCCGACGAATTGCCGGGTCTCCCACCTCATCGACCGGTAGAATTCCAAATCGATCTTATTTCGGGAGCCGCACCCGTAGCACGTACACCGTATAGACTTGCTCCATCCGAAATGCAAGAATTGCAAAGTCAAATCCAAGAACTACTTGATGGTGATTTTATCCAACCTAGCCATTCACCATGGGGTTCTCCGATTTTATTCGTTAAGAAGAAAGATGGATCCCTACAAATATGCATCGACTATCGTGAACTAAAAAAATTGATGGTTAAGAACCAATATCCTCTTCCATGCATCGATGACCTCTTCGATCAACTACAAGGATCTTGTGTATATTCAAAAATCGATCTCCGCTCGGGTTATCATCAACTAAGGGTTAAGGGGGAAGATGTCACCAAAATCGCTTTGCGGACTCGCTATGGTAGTTACGAATTCCTTGTCATGCCATTTGGTCTAACTAATGCACCGGCGGTGTTCATGGATCTTATGAACCGCGTGTGCAAACCGTATCTCGAAAAATTCGTTATTGTATTCATCAATGACATCTTGGTCTATTCTAAAAACGAAGAAGAGCATGAACAACACCTTTGACTTGTGCTCGAACTCTTGAGACAAGAACGACTCTATGCCAAGTTCTCCAAGTGTGAATTTTGGTTTAAGGAATTTCAATTTCTTGGTCATGTTGTAAGTGATCAAGGTATTATAGTCGATCCCTCAAAAATATAAGCCATTAGTAAATGGAAAACTCCTACTATTCCTACTCACATTCGTCAATTCTTGGGTCTCGTCGAATACTATCGTAGATTCATCAAAGATTTCTCCTTGGTTGCTCATCCTCTAACCGCGTTAACTCATAAGGGAAAGAAATTCATTTGGGCAACCGAACAAGATTTCGTTTTTCAAATCTTGAAGACAAAGCTAACCACCGCTCCTATCTTGTCACTTCCCGAAGACAATGATGATTTTTTTGTATATTGCGAAGCCTCGAAACATGGTTTTGGGTGTGTATTAATGCAACGAAAGAAAGTCATTGCTTATGCCTCTCGACAACTAAAATTTCACGAATGGAACTACATGACACATGATCTCGAACTCGGAGCCGTTGTCTTTGCACTCAAAATGTGGATTCAATATCTTTATGGGACCAAAAGTACTATCTTCACCGATCACAAAAGCCTTCAACACATCTTCGATCAAAAGAAACTAAACATGAGACAACGACGGTGGATTGAAACTTTGAACGATTACGATTGTGAGCTTCGTTACCATCCGGGAAAGGAAAATGTAGTAGCCGATGCCTTAAGTCGAAAAGAAAGAGCGGTGCCTCTTCGTGTCCGAGCTTTAAACATCACCATCCACACCAATCTCAATAACCAAATTCGGGTAGCCCAAGATGAAGCTCTTAAGGATGAAAACATTTCTATCGAACGCTTGAACGTCCTCGCCTCTCGATTCAAAATTAAGGAGACCGAATTCCGATATTTCGCCGGAAGAATTTGGGTGCCTATTTATGGGGACTTGCGAAACCCTATTCTAGACGAAGCCCATAAGTCAAGGTATTCGATTCACCCCAGTGCCAATAAGATGTACCACGACCTCAAAGAACAATATTGGTGGCCAAACATTAAAAGGGACGTCGCTACTTATGTTGGAAGGTGCCTAACTTGCTCCAAAGTCAAAGCCGAACATCAAAGACCATCCGAATTACTTCAACAACCTGAAATCCCGCAATAGAAGTGGGAAAGAATAACGCTGGATTTTATCACGAAACTACCAAGAACGGCAAGCGGTTATGATACTATTTGGGTTATTGTAGACCGTCTCACCAAATCCGCTCACTTCCTTACCATGAAGGAAACCGACAAAATGGAGAAACTTGAACAACTTTACATTAAAGAGATCGTAGCCCGTCACGGTGTACCATTATCGATCATTTCCGACCGAGATGGCCATTTCGTTTCTAGATTTTGGCGTACTTTACAAGAAGCGTTGGGAACATGATTAGACATGAGCACCGCATACCATCCGCAAACCAACGAACAAAGCGAACGCACAATTCAAACCTTGGAAGACATGTTACGAGCTTGAGTTATCGATTTCGAAAAAGCTTGGGACAAGCACTTGCCTCTCGCCGAGTTCTCTTACAACAATAGTTATCACGCGAGTATTAACGCCGCACCATTCGAAGCTTTATATGGTCGCAAATGTCATTCACTTCTTTGTTGGGCCGAAGTAGGCAACACACAAATCACTGGACCCGAACTCATTCATGAAACAACCGAGAAGATCGTTCAAATCCGAGATAGGCTTAGGACGGCCCGTAGTCGTCAAAGAGCTATACCGACATCAGACGCAACGACCTCGAATTCCAAGTTGGTGACCGCGTAATGTTAAAAGTCGCACCTTGGAAAGGTGTAATCCGTTTCGGAAAATGCTGGAAGTTAAATCCGCGGTATATTGGTCCTTTTGAAATCTTAGAGCGTGTTGGAATCATTTCTTATCGTTTAGATCTTCTGCCTCAACTGAGCTCCGTTCATCCTACTTTCCATGTATCAAATTTAAAGAAGTGTCTCACCGAACCCGAACTCGTCATCCCTCTCGAGGAGCTTACTATTGGTGACAAACTTCACTTTGTGGAAGAACCGGTTGAAATTGTGGATCACTCCGTCAAAACGCTAAAACAAAGCCGAATTCCGATTGTCAAAGTCCGTTGGAACGCTAAAAGGGGACCCGAGTTTACTTGGGAAAGACAAGATCAAATGCAAAGAAAGTATCCCCACTTATTCGTAGAGTCGGCAACGCACGATCCCGAGGAAGAAACAATGACCATTACATCTACTTAAATTTCGGGACGAAATTTCGTTTAAGGAGTAGGTAATGTAATATCCTGTCTTTTTCCGTTTACTTTCCGTTTAATTATTTTAAAAGTCCGTTATGTAATTATAACATCTTCCGTTAATACGTGTTTTAAAATATTTCGTTTAGGTAATTCACGCACTCGTTTCAAACTTGTGGGACTAAACTTGCCAAGAGGCCAAACTTGTGACTAGGTCAAATGGTCAACACCATCTCCTCCATTCATTTCATCCTCTTTTTCTTTAGTACTTCCAACTTTTCTCTCAAACCTCCAAATCAAAGATTCATCATCTATTTTCAATCTAGCTATCAAACATCAAAACAAATTACATATTCGGAATCCTTGCGTCTTCCTCTTTGAATCCATACCAACTTCATTCCATTTGGGTAACTTTTTAAAAACACTAGATTCTTTGTTCTTGATGTTTTTAACTTATAAAAGTGTTAATTAGTGTCTATGGCTCAAGTCTAACATGAATATATGATTTGTATGCTTGTTCTTGTCATTTTGATGTAACTAGCTTAAACTTAAAATGGGTGTGTTTGATCTTGAGTTTTGGTTGATCATATGTTGTTAGATGTTAAAATTGCATGTATTAAATGTGTTACTAGCATCACTAGCTTCAATTTGGTATGTAAGTTGACTTGAAAAAGCCTCATTAACATGATTAAGGATTTTATGATTGTTAGTTAGGGTTTGGTGGCCTTAAATGTGATCTTTGATGCATTAAAAGCCTTGCAATGTTGTTTGTAAGTATTTAGTTGTATTTTATGCGTAATTACCTACGAAACGGCGTATTATATGTGTGTATTAAGTTCCCGAATCATCTTATGCATTTTGTGAACTTGAAACCTTGATGATGAACCTTTAATGATCACTTGACGAGAATTTAGTTATTGTAAATGACATTTTTGTGTGATGAAAAGTATTTAGTTGTATTCCTCGTTAAATTACCTTTCCAACGATATAAGATACGTGTTTTGAATGTTTACGGTTCATTAGTTATGGTTGTTTGAAGTTGGATTCGTGCATTAAGTTTTCAAACTGCCCAGATTGCTGAACAGATACATGAAGCGGCGCTCCAATACCTTGAGCGGCGCTCCAAACCCGGCTGTCCAAAAGTGCACATTTTCGTTTAATTCTAACTATGCTACGCACCTTCGATTAACATGAAACTTGTTCTAACATGCTCATATATGATTATTAGACTTAGAAAAATAGTTCGGGACCCGACCCGAACGTGTTGACTTTGACTTGACCAAAGTTGACTTTTGTTCAAACTTAACCAATACTTGTTTAAACCGTTCTAATCTTCTTGTATACTTGATTCTTGCATGAAACTTGACAACTTGATTCACATGCTATCTATTAATCGAGTCGTAACGAGCCATAGGACTAATTGAACACTTTGACCAACTTCATGCTTACCGATATTGATACAACCTATTGTTTAGGTAGAGACTAGCATTCTTTCTTGCACACGTTTACTTTGTGAAGTACATTTACATTCGTGCACTCAAGGTGAGATCATAGTCCCACTTTTACTCTTTTAAACTTATACTTGGGATGAGAAAACATAAACGATTTATACTTTTATACTTTGAACACAAATACGAAAGCAAAGATACATACGAGTTAGAACAAAAATCCTCAAGTCCAATTATCATTAGCTACACTTGTAGGGTGTAAGCGAGAACTTATGTTGTGTGGCCATACGGGTTTGACGAACCCTCATTCGGATGAATGAAACGTATTTTCGGGATATAGTGTAGGTTCTAACACTATTATGTAGAGGTAAGATTCAGTTAAGCTTTGGTAATTGGGTGCTCATGATACAAATAACATATTTTGGGATGTATACGCTTGATATTCACTTTATACTAAATCTTGTGGTTCAAAACATACTTTATACATACAGCTATGATTTCACCAACGTTTTCGTTGACAGATTTTCTATGTTTTTCTCAGGTCCCTGAATGCTAAGTGATACATTCTTCCGCACTATACTTTTTGATACTTGCTTGGATGTCGAGTATATATGCATACGTGGAGCGTCTTTTGACTTACTTTAAATTGTGTCGCATATGTTTCAATTGTGCTTTAAACGTTGTAACATGTTTAGTCGTTGAACTACTTTGTAAACTTTGAAACATCTTTTACATTTTAAATGAGTGCGGCATATTTTGGTCAAACGTTGTTTTAAAGACTTATGACCACGTAACGGGACCGAAGTAGACGACGCCGTCAATGACGATTTTGTCGGGTCGCTACACTTTTGCTACCGGGGTATGCCGTCGGGGAGAAAAAGGTTAGCCTTCTGTGAACAGAAACGCGCTCTTCCACCATGACATGTGGTGTCCTCCATGATTCGGCTTATTGCCTATCTCAAATGCCTTCATTCCCGGGAAAAGGGTGTTGGGTGGATTGAACCGTGACCACGCCTTACCGAGTTGGGAGATTGAGTATGCCATGAGCGGCAGATGCTATCGCACCGAACTTCTTGATGAATTGTTTTCCTAATATCACGTTTGTGACTGTCACAGATTTAACGACATAAAAGTCGATGACTTCGCTACGGAGGTAAGGTCGAGTACCCACCGTGACCATTGCCTTGAGCCTACCAATTGTTTCTTCAGTGCAACCAGAGAATTCAGAGATGATGGCATTAGATTGTCTCATCTTCCATTCGACACACTTTGGGAGCCAGGAAAGGCAATGAGCATACAAGACTTTGACTTCATTTCCCGTGTCGGTGTACATTTCGCTCACCGGGAACCCATCTATTAGGCTGGTAACAACTATCGGTTCATCCAAAGAGTATCATGTCGGTATTCCTGGGAAAGTGGTGATAGCTTCTTTCCAGGAGTTCTGCGGGACAAACGTATCATTCTCTACATTGATCATGTTGATAACAACTTTATCCTTCGACTTCTCTCATTTCTTGCCGTCTTCCTTCTGCCAACTGAATGTTTTGTTGGGATCAGCCTTTTTGAACTTCCGTCCTGACAACAAGTGATTGAGTTCACCTGCTTTGTTTTTGGCGATGATTTCGCGTATCAGCGCCTTGCATTCACGGTGTCGTGGCCATTGTCTTCATGAAACTCACAATACTTGTCTGACTTTTTACCGTTCTGCTTTTCTAATGGTGCCGGAGGAGTAAACTTTGCCTTCACGGGTTCCGTTAACAGTATCTCCCTTGGAGTTTTGGAGAGGCTATCGATTAGGGACACTTTATCATACGGTTTCCAGCTACTCTTGTCATGCCTATGGCTATCATGACTTTTTCCGTGGCTGTTGTGGTTTTGCCATGGCTTTCGCTGCGCCTGCTACTGTCATGGCGGTGCCTGCTGTCGCTTCTCCTCTCTTCTTCTCTTTTCCTCTCTTCTCGATGATACCCAGCCTGTCTCTCCCTCCCCAAGTGTTGGTATTGACTGGCTACCATCATGGCATCTGTAAATGTACCCGAGATGTTCCATCGGAGTTCAGAAACATGCGACGAGTGTGCATCCTTGTCCAAGCATGTTATGAATCCGGAAATCTGCTGTGTTTCCGGGAGTCCAGGGATTTTCTGACATTCCAACATATACCTTGTGATGAAGCTTTCGATTCTCTCTCCCCGGTACATTGGGATTTCATGAGCATACAGGTGTGTATACGTGTGTCGTCGGAGATTCTGATATTGCATGAGGAACTTTTCTCGCAAGTCTGCGAAGTAAGTGATTCCGTTAGGTGGTAACTTTGCAAACAACTCTCTGGCAGCCGACTGCAGTACTGTCAGAAAGAGATGACATGTCACCTCATCACTCCAGTGCTGGGTTTTCATGGCACCCTCAAAGATTTGCAAGAAATCGTCCGAGTCAGTGGTGCCATTATACACCCCTAAAGTGACCGGTATGACGATGTTAGCAGGGAGTATGCTGGTAGCGATCTGTTTGCATAACTTCTGGCTAGTAGCTGACATCTCAGCTGGTCGCTTTCCTTTGTAACCGGTGATTAGGGCGAACAGATTTTCGAGTGCAGTCCCCTGGACGGCGGGTTACGACAGGGAGTGTTTATATGCCGGCGGTGCAGCCTGCACAAGGAGCTCGATCAGCCATGCGTTCGCGGCAGCTTTGGTGACACCCTCGCTTCCCACACCGATGTTTAACACTAGCTATTTTTCAGAAAGTCTAGAGTTTGCGATTGTTGCTTTTCTGCTAGGCTGTTATCGTTCAGCATGAACTTTAGCTTTTCGATCACTTGTTTCTCGACGTCGACTGAGATCATTTTGGTGATCATTTCGATGTCATTGTGAGACGATTCGATGCCCCTTGAACCACCAGTTTTAAGACCAAGAGTGCCGAGCTTCAACCTATCTCCACCGAGCGGTGATCCCTCATGTGTATCCTCATCGTCGTCGGAGACATTCATATCGTCTCCCGACGCGTCACCGGAGTGAATGTGAGTGATTGACTGCTTTTGAGGTTGAGGTAGCTCCACCGGTGGTGAGTTTCCTTTGTTCAAAGGTGGCTGAACGTCGTCGTTCGCATCTTTCTGGCTTGTTGTTTCGCTACTTGGTTTCACTGTGTTGTTCGCACCTTTAGGTGGCGCCATTTGATCAAACCAAAATCAACTAGGGTGGATAGATTTCGGGTTTGAGTGCTTAATTTGGAAAAAAGACTAAGTCGATTATTTTAACTCCAATAATTGTGCAAACCCCGATTTGGAATCTGGATTCCAAGGGCATAAAACAATCGATTGAATTAACCTTATTCAATCGGGATCGAATAAGTTAATATCTTAGTACGAATTGACTCCGATGGTGATCGGAGTACTGATCGGAATTAAACTAACGACTGGAGTAATGCTACCGTAATTGATTTGGGCAGAGTAACATTAATGCATCCAGTGTTGTCTGAATGAAAGATCTTGTTTACATATTTATAGATGTTTAGGAGGGAATGATGACGTGGCGCATGTCCCTTTCATGGTTGTAACGAACTTTATTGATCCCGAGGGGTGACGTGGCACCTGTCCTTTTCATGGAAAATAACAGATCCTAACGAACTTCCATAGATTTGCGGGCTGGCATGGCATGCATCTTGCTTGCATGCTTGTTCCGTTATCAGGTGATCGTTCCGGGACGAAGCGTCTGCTCCGGGACAATGCACTTTCTCCAGGACGACGTGCTTGTCACCGGAGGGTATCTTTATGCCGGTTTGGAATACCATGATGGTACTGACGGCATGTCGATTCCAGTTAAGGCATCACGGTGCTCTCAGTCTAGTCGGGAAGGTTTCGCTCTCTACTTATTCCAAGTGTTTCTTCACGGTTATAGTTATCATGACTGGCTGTACGATGCCGGTTATGTGCATGTCATCTGGGTTCTCAGTCTTGCCATCTGTCTGGCATGGTAAAGTTTCTGGGATGACGTTAGACGGATGTCGATAAAGGGGCCCGTATTTCGGGATATGCAGTGTCGGGTAAGATCCTTGCCGGGATGCTTGCTTATTTTGAGACGGATCATTATGCGTATCATTAATAAACAATTTATCATTCAACTTACAACTAAACTAATATAAACATAAACCTAAACATTAACTTACTAAACTAACATAAACATAAATATTAACTTACTAAACTAACATAAACATAAACATTAATTTACCAAAGTAACAAACTAACTAAATTAAGTTACTAAGTTACAACTTTCTAACTAAATTAAGTTACTAAATAACAAGTATTAACTAACTTATAAGTTTCTAACTAAATTAAGTTACTAACTTACAAGTTTCTAACTAAATTAAGTTACTAACTAACAAGTATTAACTAACTTATAAGTTTCTAATCAACAAGTTGTTAACCTAAATTACAAGTTACTAACTAATAATTAACTCACTAACATTAACTTAACTAACAAAAATTAAAATTAGCACTAACAAAGTAACAATCATCTAAGAAAACTATCAACAATAACAACTAATTGAGTACAAACTCCTAATTATCAACACTAACTAACAACCTTCTAACTAAAATTATGAACCCTAACAACATAAATCGAAAATGTAGTGTAATCTAACAAGAGGAACAAGTTTAAAGAAGCAATTGTAGCATATTTAACAACAAAATTGCATAAATCCGAAAATTGGAGAGAAATAAAGATTAAAACTTGCAAACGAGAAAATTCAAGAAAAGAGAGTAAATCACTAACATTGAAGAAGGATTCTTGAAGATATAAGGTGGAACTGACCGAAAATTGGTGTAAGAAAGCGAAAATCGCCGGAGGTTGGTGTAGGTTTGTGTTTGAGTGTAATGGTAAAGTGATGAAGCCGTCGGTCTTTTTGTTTTTCCCAGATGCCTTTTGCGGCGATGATCGCCGCTAATGCTAAAGAACCGCCGCAAGTGTTTTTGGCGGTTTTCTGAATTTTCTGAGAGGGAACTTTGACTTTTCGTGGAAAAGTTGTTGCTGCATCAATTGCGGCGATCATCGCCGCAAATAGTCATTTTTTTTGTTATATAACTTTATATAATTTATTATCAATATTTATTCATTAAATTAAATATTTTAATCTTAATATTTTATTTTGTTATATATATATATATATATATATATATATATTATTCTTAATATTTATTTATTAAATTAAATACTTTATTCTTTATTATCATCGTCATCGTCACATATCATCGTCATCATTATCATCATCGTCATCATCATCGTCATCATCGGCATCGTCATCATCGTCTTCATCATCGTCATCGTCATCATCGTCATCCTCATCATCGTCATCATCATTATCTTCATCGTCACATGCCATCGTAATCATTATCGTCATCATCATCATCGTCATCATCATCGTCATCATCGTCATCGTCATCATCGTCATCGTCATCATCATCGTCATCATCATCATCGTCATCATCACATATCATCATCATCATTATCATCGTCATCGTCGTCATCGTCATCGTCGTCATCATCATCAACATCATCATCGTCATCGTCATCATCGTCATCGTCATCATCGTCATCATCGTCACCGTCATCATCGTCATCGTCGTCATCGTCGTCATCGTCATCATCGCCATCGTCATCATCATTATCGTCATCATCGTCATCGTCATCCTCATCATCGTCATCGTCGTCATCATCATCATCGTCGTCGTCATCGGCATCGTCGTCATCATCATCATCATTAAATTGAGCCGTAATCATTTGGTGGGAAACATTTGGTGGGAAATTTTTGGCAGGAAACATTTGGTGGGAAATTTTTGGCGGGAAAACAGTTGATGGCTTTTTGTGCGGGAAAATTCTTCTATATAACTACCCCACTAATCACAACACTAGATGACTGCAAAAATATGGCTGATAATTACCATTATTGTCCAGTGGAAACTTTGCCTGTGAAATTTTGTCGATCTTGTGGTTCAAAGATGGTTCTCAAAACTTGCTTGACTGATGAGTACCAATGCGGTCGACGATATTATGGTTGTGGTGGTAGGTTCAGCACCTTGATGTCTGAACTTTGTAGAAAGCTACAAATTTCGATTAATCCGCTCTGGTCTGATAGGGCGCTTGAAGTGATACCAGAATTGTTAAGGTCCAAAAAGATCTAGAACGTTCACTCAAAAGCGTAAAACGTCAAGCAAAAATGTTGAAACTGATGTTAATTTGTACTTTTGTAGCATTTGTGTCGTATTTCATTTTCAACTAACCGATGTAATCCCCTTTGGAAGTATTATGTTATAGTTTGTAGTTTTAGAATTAATTTCAGTTTCAAGTATTTTGATAAGCAGAAAAACCTGTTAAAATAATTACCGAATTGAAACTCTCCATATAAAATAAAAAGTATTGCCGTAACCCTCATCATAACACAGGTGCCCAGTTCCACCTCATCATAACTAGATGTAGTGGTAAGTACTTAACATCCACTATTTCAATGCAATGTTTCCAATGGTATGCATCTTCATGGTTGATGCTGAAGTCAGCCTTCCATCATCTAATCCACCACCACCACTTCCACCACCGACACATAAAGTGAATTCATGACCAACTTTGAAATAATCTCGCTTAAAGTGATACCAGAATTGTTAAGGTCCAATAGTTTATAGTTAACAATTATGTATTATATTATACGCCAGAAACACTAAACTCTATTTAAATCCTATTAATTATACTCTATACCCTAAACCCTAATTAACCCCTAATTTAACCCTAATTCACATTCATCTACTACACTAACATCTGATAACGACGTTAATGATGTTAATGCACATATATTCTTTATTGATTAAAGCTGTGAAGCAGAGTTGCTTTATTTAAAGCTGTATTCCACATAGATTCTTTATTAATTAAAGTTGTGAAACATATATGCTTTATTTAAAGCTGTATTCCACGGAGATTCTTTATTGATTAAAGATGTGAAACAGAGATGCTTTATTTAAAGCTGTATTCCACAGAGATTCTTTATTAATTAAAGCTGTGAAACAGAGATGCTTTATTTAAAGCTGTATTCCATAGAGATTCTTTATTGATCAAAGCTGTGAAAGAGAGATGCTTTATTTAAAGCTGTATACAACAGAGATTCTTTAAGTAAAGCTGTTTTCAACACCTGTATTCTTCCTCTATAAATAAAACCCCTCAATTCTCAACAAATCACACCTCATACACATATTTCTTAATTTACTAAACTTTCCACATTCAAGTTCAAAATGAGTCAAATGTCTGTTATGCTACAAGTTAACTACGGTGGTGAATTCGATCGAGAGGTCAAGAATTACTCTGGTGGTGAGCAACGGGAGTATTGTTTAAACGTCCAAAATTATCAATTGTCCGATCTGCTAGCATTTCTCAAAGAAGACATACCCGTTGACCATAAACAAATATGGTTTTTCAAAGAGTCCGACAAGCCGGCCACTCTTCTTGCAGAGGAAAAAGACTGGAATGAGCTTGTTGGTCGAGCAGTGACCCGTAATGAAACAATTAAGGTGTACATCGAATTCCGGAATGACAGCGAATACGTTGTATATTCTGATGAATCGGACTATGTACCTTTCGGGCCACAATATGACACGGATGGCAAGTTCTATTTGGATGATTCGGATTACAAGTTCCCTTCGTATGATTCTGATGATTTCTAGATGTTTAAGTTGTATTCTCGTTGTGATTGTGTTAGTCATGTTTGTGTTTACCCATGTTTGTGTTTAGCCATGTTTGTGTTTAGCCATATTTGTGTTTAGTTTCAACAAAAATGTAACCGTGTTTGGTGTTTTATTAAAAGTGATGTTAAAAAATAATCTTTTATAATTAGTAATAATAATAATAATAATAATAATAATAATAATAATAATAATAATAATAATAATAATAATAATAATAATATTAATACTGTTACATAACACTGTTACATAACAACGTTACATTACATAACAACGTTACATAACACCGTTACGTACACCGACACATAAACACCGTTACGTACACCGACACATAAACACCGTTACATTAGGGCGGGAAATATTTGGGCGGGAAACATTTGTGCGGGAATTCTTGGTGGCAGTTTTTGTCTACTTAAAGAGTAGCCATACAAACTCTTTTCATCCATATCTACCCATTCAAGTCTCTATATCTCTATCTCTACAATCACACTATGAATCAACCAACAAATAATAGACCTATTAGTGAAGGTCGACAAGTCAGACTACAAGATTTTCCAGAGATCGACCGTGAATTCAGAAGATTGGGTTGGCTTCCTTTCCTTTTGCTTGATAAGTTCTTTTTTCCTGCACTCGTGCATCAATTCTATTCCAACTTTGAATTCATTAATGAACAATTAGTGAGGTTTCAAATCTATGACTGGTAACACGGGTATACTCTTGACAATTTGGTATGCTATTGGGCGTACCATTTGAAGGTAAAAATATCTATTTTCCGAGTGAAGACCTCGAAGCTCTTCCTCAGGATATTCCAAAATATGACATGGCCATACTTGTGTGTCGTACTGCGATTCCATTCAGAACCGTAGAACGTTCAGGAATCCTTGACGAATATCTTTGTCCGGGAAATATTGCTATAAGAAATGTAATTATTAAGAGTACCATGTACCACCGCGAGCCAAACGTCACTCGATTGTCAATGACTGAAGCATGTCCTCACTGGTGCATAACTCACAACATTCAAGTAAATATTGCTCATTTGGTCGCTTCCCAAATGAATCAACTTCGTTATGCAAAAACAAGACCTCATCTTCCGTACGGAGCATTTCTGAACCGTGTATTTACTAGTATTGGTGTGGTTGAGGTCTGGTGGGATGACGTCCGATAACCACGTTACCTATCGACCGGTCCTTCGTTTCTGAAACATCGGCAGCATCAAACTCAGGTTCTGAAAGTTCGTCCACTAAATTGGATGCTAGTAGTCATCCTCGTCATCGTTATTAGTGTGTTTCAATACCAGTAATGTATTTGTGTTTAGCTATGTTTGTGTTTAGCTATGTTTGTGTTTAGCCATGTTTGTGTTTAGTTTAAAAAAAATGTATTCGTGTTAGTTGTTTTAATAAAAGTGATGTTAAAAAAATAATCTTTTATAATTAGTAAAAATAATAATAATAATAATAATAATAATAATAATAATAATAATAATAATAATAATAATAATAATAATAATAATAAATTTAATAATCTATAACTAACTAACTAAATACTGACTCCAGGGTCAATAAATATGCATATTAAATTTCAGACTTAACCTCAAATTTTATATACGGTATATCTACACATCTACACATATCATTATAATTATAATTATAATAATTATAATTATAATTATAATAAATAATAATAATAATCTAACAATAATTATATACATAATTTAAAGCAATTGTTTTTACTTTTACTACTATATATATACATCGTACCTCCATCCCCACCGCTTCATTACTCAGATTCAATCTAAATTCCTATCGTCACTCAATTAACCCTAACCTCTCACATCCCTTGCTCTCAAACGGATGCGATTGAATTTAATTGAATCCCAAATTGGACGGTTTAATGGGTTATAATTACTCCAATTGAAGGTAACCGATTAATTTTGAATTGAATAGCTCAGCTGAAGAGGTGGTTTGCCATGGGTATAAATAGCAAGTGCGTCTTCTATTGTTATCAATACCAACGACAACATCAGATTCAATTGCAATGGCACAAATTAATCAAACATCCACATGTGGTCTTGACAAAAAAAGCTATGTGTTCCTTCACCAACTTGAATTGGGAAAGGAGGCGGCTGTGAAAGTGATGATATGTCGAAGTTGGGATACGCACACCGCTTACGGGAAGTATTTGAGCACCGATTTCATCTCCTCTGATGAGCAGGTATAAAACTCACCTTTTGTCCTACAATTACACTGCCTGGTTTTGTACAAAAGTTACGTATTTAACTGTAACATCGTATGGAATGCTCGAATGAAATAAGAATTGGTGATTCACTCAAAGATATCTTGAATCAAACTTTATTTTCTAATGTGAATTTTGCATTATTAATTTATCGGGTACAATAAATTGTAATAACACATGGAATGTTTGGATAAGATAGTTGTTGGTGATGGAAACCTCCACAAGTAATATATTTCCATGGGGTTAATAAATATGCATCATGGAAATTTTTCACCTTAATTGTATTTGTTTGACATTTTTTCAACAACACTGTATTTGTATTCATAATGTACGAATATGTATATTTTGCACTAATAATGTATGACTATGTAGTTGTGGAAATCACAGTTGTGGTGCTATCATTATCTTATGCTAATATTTAGTACATAACTTTTCTAATACACAACTTTTGTAAACAGCTAGACTGGTCTTATTGCAATTTTTCATACATAGTGTATGAATATCTATTTGTCAAATCACATTGTTTCTTTAACCGCATGATGCAAATAATTTATATCTACCTTTAGAGAATAGGTTAAACGTTAGAAACCTCCTATTTATTGCTACATTAGCATTGATTTCTCTGCCATCTAGAGTTCAATTAAACAAGGTCATTGCTACCTATAAATCTTGAATTGAAAGTATATGTTATGCGTGATACTTAATATAAATATTCTTCTTACATGTCTTTGTGTAATTCACAATCACTCTGTAGCTTTCTAAAGGTTACATTGAAAGGAAACTTTTAGACATTTTAATTGTTCACTTACGTGTATACTAATCCGTTGCGTTTAATCAGGGTAATGTCATTCAGTTGACTGCTAAAAGCAATGTATCTCACCATTTTATCCCAAGGTTGAATGCTGGATGTGTTTACTTGCTCAGCCACTTTGACGTGATACCAAATAGAGAAGAGTATCGTGTTTTAAAGGACAATAAGCTCATGATTCAGCTGCACGGTTCCACATTCCTGAGAAAGCAGCCAGCGGCCGAGGCAGCTTCGTTTATCCGCCATCCCTTCAGCTGCATTGAAATTGAACACCTTGAGGCGACTGACGGCAAATACTTAGTAGGTAAAACTTCCTGATCGTTGCCTTATTTTTTAAACCACTATATAATTACTATACCATCTTCAAAACATGTCACCTTATTTTTTGTAGATGTTGTTGGGTGTGTTATGAATGTTGGTACGCCCGAGCCAACGAGCAAAGGAGTAACAACCCTGGAATTTGAACTTGCTAATGAAAGGCACACATCACACCTAACTGTGTACCTAAAATGCACATGTATAATAATAATAATAGCAGCAGCAGCAGCTATTATTATTTACGATATATCAATAACTCATTATTTATACTTTTTATATTTATATGATTTATTTAAGATGTCATGTATATATTATTTACGATTACATATAATATTTAATTTAGTATGTTAAATAATTTATTTTGCTTACATATTTTTCTTCACATATTTTGTTTACCTTAATTTTCCCCCAGGGGGCGAACAATCCGAACGACACTATGGGGAAACTTGGGCCCGTCTTTTATAAAGAAGGTACCCGCAACATCTGCGTTGTATTGCATCATTCTAACGTCTGTCTCGGTCAAAAAAACCTCCACTGGTATGTGGTATCCTTCAAACATAACCAATCTCAGTTTACAACTATTTTTCCACCCGGTACTAACGCTGTCATGTTCCTCTTTATAGGCACGCTTTCCCTCTCAAGTACATCAGCAACCCTCGTTATCGATGACATCCAGATACCCACCCTTAACAAGTTCATAGAGAAAATGAGGTTTGGCCCCCACTAATACTAGCACATATTATTTATATAATGTGAACTACATTTTTATGCCAACACCGTGTTCATTTCAGTGGCGTCCAGTTACCTGTTGTCGTGGAAGACTCATCTCCAACGTGGCAACTTCTGCCTCCCAAGGAAGGTTCACTTTCAGAACTCCTTGCAATCTGTCGCAAGGGTAAAAACAACGTCGTAAGTAATGTTGCACCTTCTGACTCACCTTCTATTGTCAAATAACATAACCACGTGATTATATTTAATTTATTTTCCAATTTATTTTAGCCGGATGATGTCTACAAGTTTAAAGTGGAGGTCACAAACATCCGCCTGAAAAACAGTTGGTACTATAATACGTGCAGCGTTTGTAAGGCAAAAAAAGGCCTCTTGAGGAAGTTTAATCAGCATTGGTGCAGAGTCTTGTAATGATATTGTGCCGGAACCAATCACAAGGTATTTAGTCCACTAACAGTCTAATTCAACCATCTGAACTATATTTATAGGACTGCACATGTAAGGAGGCTTTCACTCTTGCAGGTTCCGTATTCATTGTGACGTAACGGATGGATCAGCAGAGACGGTTATTGCTCTTTTTGACGAGACTGCTGAAGAGCTAACCAAGACTACCGCAAAAAGCCTACTGCCAGAGCTGGACGCGGTAAGCATCTATTTTTGATATCCTCAGCTCATTACCTGCTGGTTTAGTTACTAATCTTATTCTGTTTAGGAGACTTGCAACACTGTGTTGCCAAATGCACTTGCTAACCTCCTGAACACGAAGCAAGTTGTTCTATTGAAAGCAACCTCCTACTACGTGCAAGGAACCTATGAGAGCTTTAATTGTATTAAAGTCTACCCCGAAGAAAGTGTTCAGGAGAACCCTCTCGCTGAAACTCTGGCACATCCACTCATACCCGGAATCTCCGCAATATTATCCAAACCGGACATCCCATCACCGTCAACAGCAAAAGTGGCAAAAAGAACCATGGAAGTCCCCACTCCTGCTAAGGAAACAGAGCGTGTAAACCGTCACAAGTAAGCTGCTAAATATATGTATATAAAAATATCCCACATATATATAATAACATATAAACACACCCACATGTAAAAATTCATCTAATATGTTGCTGTGTCTAAAACGCCATCATAGTTCTTACATACATTGTCATGCTACATTGTAGGTTCATTGTTACAAGCGACTCGGATGATGAGAAGGAGATTGTCGAAGATAAAATGGATGCCAAGGCCAGTGTGTCTACTCACCAATAAGTTCTCTTTATGCATAAATAAATGACTCAGACTATTGAGCTTTAAATTTGTCGTTCTCATTTTCTCAAACACAAATTTGTGTTTTCCATGTTTTGATCTGTTTTCTGCTGCAACTTTTAATAATAAAATGCATGATCTTGGAATTTGTGCTTGCACTTCGATAGTTTTCATTTCATCTTTCTGTTATGTTGCTTCATTTTTCAGTGCATCGTAATTTTGTGTTTCGTGATGTTTTTCTCCATATGGACACATACATGTGTATACATACAGAGAGAGAGAGAGAGAGAGAGAGAGAGAGAGAGAGAGAGAGAGAGAGAGAGAGAGAGAGAATTAGAAATAGATATAGATGTAGATATGGTTTTACCCACACTTTTGTTACAAGGATTCGTTTATAGTGGAAATGTTTGGTCCTGCAACTGTTATCGCATTATTTTTCATTTCCTGGTATATTGCCCATGTCAACTCCAGTGGGTCAGTTATTTAAAGTGTCAAAACAGGTGAGTTTTTCAGGGGTTAAATTGGGCTGCCTGTTTCTAATAATAAATCTGAAATAGGCCTTTTCGATTTCAACCTCATGGTTGTTATAAACATTGGTCCTTCGTTAGCATTGTTTATTCATGAAAATGTTATTGCACCATTTAATTTGGCCGCTTTATTAGCCATCACGAATTCAGCAGCTCACTCATTGAATACATCGTCAAACCAGTTCACCTTTTGAAAAGCTTAAATGAACTATCTGTTTCTGATTATAATTATGAAAACACAAATTACTCTCATTTCATCTTAAAACACCATCTGGTTACCCTGTTTTGGGCACACAAACCCCACTTCAATCAGAACCCACCACTCCTGCACCTGGAAAATTTGATCTTGATGATGTTTTTGAGGTTAAATTTGATGATATCATGATAGACCCTATGCAACACAGGTATGCTTCTCCAATAATGAAGATTATAAATAATAAAAAACAAAATAACATTTTGTGAAGTTATAAAAATTAAAAATATTGGTTAATGGAACAAAATATCAAATCAGATGGGTTTTTTATTTTTTATTTTATTTTATTTTCTTTTATTTTATTACTATTTTTTTTAATAATGAGCAGGAGTATTATATACGTCATGTTGATGGTTCCCCTGTTAATACTGATGGTGAGGAGGAAAGGGTCACTAAGTGTATTGAGGCTGCAACACTGCATGGAGTAAGCAAGGTAAGTAATAACGACATACTTAGTATTTTAGTTGGCAGCAACCTGTTTATAGAGGTGGCAATTTTGATCCTTTTGCTAATAGGCCGATTTGGGTTGTATTTAAATATAATGGGCCGTCAAAAGTTTTTGGAGGCTAAAAGGGGAACGGGTCTAAAGGATTGAAGACCTCCCGAAATCTATTTAGTGCACCCTATACCTTTTTTATTCAAGATGCAAATTATGTTAACGTGAGTGAGAGTGAGAGGCGAACTGGAAAATGATTCAAATATTGTTTTCTTACCTGTTGAAATGGGTTGTGTTCACCGCAAACAATGTCCCAAAATTCGCTAATCGAAGATTAATCGGCCAGAACCTTTTATTTTTTTATTTTCTTTAGAAAGGCTATATATATGTATGTATATATGTATATGTCTATGTATATATATATATATATATATATATATATATATATATATACTTAAATAAATTCTGTTATTTTTAACCTCCCTTTAAGAATGGTTCTTAGTGTCTTTATTAATGAATAATGATGACACCCTTTCATATTACCCTTTTGCAACTATGGTATGGAAACACGAAAAGTTCAAGGAATTTCAAGAGTCCAACATCATATTCACCGGAGGGTGTCTATAAGTATTGTTTGTACCTCATGACACTCCATCTCACAAGGGTTCAACTAGAATGTCTTCTACCTCTGCAAACATTTCCAAAGGTACGCCATCTGTTATCTTCACCTTGAAGCCTTTAATTCATATTAAATAGCTTCTTTGTTTGACCTCTTACTATTAGCAGGTAGTTGCAATTACATAAACCTCTCAGATTTCCTAAATGGTCCTGTATCAATTTACTCATCAACAATCACTAGACGTAATGGGAAAACACAGGCGTTTTGTGGTCTCATAATAAATGGTCCCTTCTGCACTGAACCAGGTAAACCATCAACCCTACACGAATATTATATAGCTCTTTGCCCCAGACCTGGAACTGAGCTATCATAAACCTAACTGCAGAATGTCAAAGCATTTCTCCGGCGACCGGGAGCAGTACCGGTCCACCAACAAGTAAGAAGAAAGATACATAATATTTGGGTTCGCCGTTTACCATAAAATGTTCACTTAATTTGGTATAATTGTTTCGTTTCAGGAACAAGCGCACCAAATGAAAGCCGTAAAAATCCCCTCTTCAAGAACGCATCCAAGGACTCAGGTAATTACCCCCTTTTACAATTAATGACGGTGTTTGTGGTTCCACCGTCAGCAGCCAGCAAGCTGTAACTGCAGCTGTTGGAGGCGGCCGTTGTCGCCGAAGCTATCATCTTCGGTTTCTGCAGGTACCTGCTGCTACATTTGTTTCTGTCACTGTCTGGCAGCTGCTGCTGCCCGTGTGCAACTGCAGATGTGTGGTGGTTTCCGCAGGTTGCCATTGGTTACCGGTTTGCAATGTCTATGTCGGTCTGCTCATTTGGAAATTGACCCATTTGAGCGACTTTTATGATTTTTAAAATGTACCTCTATGTCATTTGTGTACAGTGTTAGAATTAATTCCCCAGTATACTCACACACTATTCAAATTGGTTTGTGGGTTTCGTCTATGTATATATATGTGTGAATACATACATATATCTATATATATAAATATACATGCTCAAATATATGTATGAATAAATATATACGTATGGTTATGTATATACAAATATATATATATATATATATATATATATATATATATATATATATATATATATATTTATATATATACGGATATATATATTTGTGCATGTGGATATATGTATATATATAAATACATACGTATGTATATATATATATGTGTGTGTGTAGTATACATATGTATATATATTTCTGCGCGTTTATATATGTGTTATATAAATATATATAAATATCATTTTATACACATGTCGATCAGTCGTACTTATAGAATAAATTTTGCTAACACCAACACTTATGTTTAAAGGATTAATAAACTGATGAAACATTCCATTATTGACCCCTCTGATCTGCAGGTTGTTTCAAGCACCAGCAAATGTCAGATTTCTTCAAGGGTCCTATATCAATTTACAAATCAACAACAACTACACGTGACGGGAAAACAATTTCGTCCTGCGGCCTAAAAGTAAATGAACCACACCACATGGAATCAGGTGCAGCTTTTAACAAACACACGTCAGCAGTCTACACTAACACACCTGATACTCTTATCCGCCCAGGTACACCAATCAGTATGAATACAGTTACCTAATATCCCTCTTCTCAGAGTATGGTCCGCTGTATTCTCAATTTCGTTCCATGCTTTCAGGAACAGTGATTACACACCACGGAGGACGAAAAAAACCCTCATAAACACCGAACCCATGCCGTCAGGTAATTATCCCCCGTTACAATTGATAAAACTGTTCCAAAACCGTGTTGCACGGGTAATGTCATGTTTAAATGGATTAAAAATTTGATAATATATTATTTTCTATTGGAGAAACGGGCCAAATATTTCTAACACATTCTACTTTTATCCTACTGATTGCCATAAGGTTGCTATTACCTAAACTTCTCAAATTTATTGGCTGGTCCTATATCAATATATTCATCGACAACAACTACACGTAATGGGAAAACGCAGACATACTATTGTCTCAAATTAAGTGATCCCTGCGACACAAAAACAGGTCAAGCTGACAACACAGCAACTTCCCGGGCTCGAACTGTTTCTCCTGCCACTGGTAGTCACCCAGGTACACCGTCAACTCACCATCCAGTATCATACTATTCAGTATCACAGCTTAACATCCGCTGTTTACGCATTTTAATGTAATTCTTTTAGGCACGTTGACTGAACGGAACCAAGTTATTAACAAACGCGTTATACAAATCCCATCCAACTCAGCAGGTAATCATCCCCGGTTTAAATTTCTTATAGGCTTGAAAACCCATATTCAAAACATGAAAAATTAAGACTTATCCAGCTTCCTTTTATCATTTCATTTCATCTTGGTCTACAAGTATTTATGTTTTTATAATTAACCGTACATAGTGACGTTAGTGTCTATATCATATCTATTATTTTGATTTTTACAAGAAATTTATAAAACTTTGAGACACACGTTTAAAATCTAGAAAAATAATGCGTGTCGCGTTAATTTGCTAGGCACACAGGTCTCTTACCATTCTCATGGACCTCCTTCATATACGTGCCGCAACTGTTATGCAACAATGTGGTATGAAGAGCGGAACAACAAGCCAAAAACACTTCCACACCATCCTTCTCGATGTGTTGCCAAAATGGTAAAGTTTTACTGCCAAAACTGTTGGGGTCTCCTCCACTGTTGCAAACATTGCTTGATTACAGTGATCCTTCAACGGCCAAATTCCGAGAACAAATTCGCATTTATAACAACATGTTTTCTTTTACATCTTTTGGGGCAAAAATTGACCACTCTGTAAACCATGGACGAGGGCCGTATACATTTAGAATAAGTGGTCAAACCTATCATAAAATTGGTTCACTTATACCAGAAGAAGGAGGGACACCAAGATACGCACAACTTTACTTTTTTGATACACAAAATGAAGCTAGAAATCGCATTTCTGCTTTTCTAGGCCATGATTCAAGAGAGGTAGTTGATGAAAACCTAACCAAGAATCTCATTAGCATGCTCGGTGAATACAGCGCCGTTGCACAGGTGATGTTATGCGAGGTGTATATAAAATAGCTTTTAAATTTTAGAAGGAAATACTATTAAATACGATACAATTTTACACAAGATATTTATTTATTTATAGAATGGATATACTTAAACCTTGCTACAACACTTATAGGCAGTGTACCTAATCGTACAGTAGTGTAGTTTTTAGTAAGTCCGGTTCGTTCCACAGGGAAAATCTTTAAACAAAGCTTAACGCTATATTAGTTTACTTTTATAAAAATACAAATGTATATATAAGTAATATTATTATTATAAAGGGGGTTTTTTCCGTTTAATGACCGGTTTGTCGATTTTAATTCTTCAGTCGCAGTTAAAACCAAATGTAAAATATTAAATAAAAGACTTAATTTAAAGCGTAAAGTAAATAACGATAATGAAATTACGAATAATAAAAGTGCGATAAAATAAACTTGCGATAATTAAAAAGTACGATAATTAAAAGTGCAATTAAATACAATAACAATAAATAAAAGTGCTATAATTAGAAGTGCAATTAAATATGAAATAAAGGAAATTAAATATGAAATAAAAGAATTATGCTTATTTAAACTTCCGTAATCATGATGTTTGACGTGTTGATTTTAGTTTTATGCCCATGGGTTAATTGTCCTTTGTCCTGGATTATTTAATATGTCCGTCTGGTTTTTGTCGATAACAGTCCATCAGTCATAAATATAAAGTGCGAGCGTCCTCGTCAAATTATCCTTATACCCGAAGTTAAATATTTCAACTAATTGGGGACTTAAACTGTAACAAGGTTTTATTACTTTGTTAACAATTATGCCAAGTGTCCTTGTACATAATTTCACCCCTGTTTTAATAATTCTAGTGGCTATTAATCCATTCTCGTGTCCGGTTAAATGAACGATTATTTGTACATATAAATACCCCGCCCATCGTGTCCGATCGAGTGTAAATGGTTATTTATAGGGACGCCCAATTGTAAATCTTTATATTAACATTAACAAACTATCATTTAGTTAAAATAAATATAAAGCCCATTAATAGCCCATAGTCTAATTTCCACAAGTGTCGTTCTTTTGTCCAAACCTCAATTATGGTACAAAGCCCAATTACCCAATTTTAGTAATTAGCCCAACATCATGATTACTTCGGATTAAATAAGCATAATAATAACTTAGCTACGAGACATTAAATTAAAAAGGTTGAACATAACTTACAATGATTAAATATATCGTAGCGTTACACGGACAGAATTTCGACTTACACCCTTACAACATTCGCTAACACACCCTTATTATTAGAAATTAAAATTAAAATTAAAATTAAAATATATATATATACTTTACGTATGATGAAGAGAAGAAAGATGTGTTTATTTTGGCCAAAACGCGTTGAATTTATAGGACCTGGGCTGGATTTCAGAGCCATGCGATCGCATGGCTTTTGTGCCTCCAGGCCATGCGATCGCATGACCAGCTGGGAGAAGTCACATTTCTTTGTTTTCTTTCTTGCCGACGTTTATAAATAATAATATAATATATAAATAATTATAAGAATTATTTAAATATTATATTTTATTTATGTGCATAGTTAACTTGTAATTTTTAGTCCGTTGCGTCGAGCGTTGAGAGTTGACTCTGGTCCCGGTTCCGGATTTTCGAACGTCCTTGCGTACAATTTAATATCTTGTACTTTGCGTTTTGAATCTTGTACTCTTGTAATTTTGAGACGTTTCTTATCAATAATTGGAACCTCATTGATTGTATTTTGTACTTTTGAGCTTTTTGGTCGTTTGCGTCTTCAATTCGTCGAATCTGTCTTTTGTCTTCACCTTTTATTATTTAAAAGAATATCACTTGTAAATAGGACAATTGCAACTAAAAGCTTGTCTTTCTTGAGGAATAATGCTATGAAATATATGTTCGTTTTTAGTATTATCAAATATTCCCACACTTGAGCGTTGCTTGTCCTCAAGCAATATAGTCTTGAAATACAAGAATCACTTCTTTATTCTTCACATTTTGTACATCAGTGATTTCAATACGGCAGTATAAACAATGGTAGTAACGATGTGGTTTACAGTCCCACATGACTATAAAATTTAGATCCATTAAGGAAATTGGATCTTTATGAAAACATTTGATCTTTTGAAAATTAAATCTAGTTTTTACCCTAGATAAGTTTTCCGGAATAACCCTTCACCGGTGTTTGCAAAATATTTTTGTGGGCTTGGTGGGTTTCAGATTTGAAAATTTTAGCTCAAAACTTGCGGTTTTGTGTCACCCACTTGCTAACCTTGTATTAGGAAAGCAACACGTCCAGTTTACTTGTCCCGTATATTACCTTTCGGTAAACTACCGTCTGGTTGTAAAGGAAAGCGTTGAACAAGCAACTGTTAAGGCAATGTCCCCTGACATGCTTTTAATTATGGTCTATAACGTGTCGGACGCAATTACTATCCTTTGTAGGAGCAATAGTAAAGGTCACTCTTATAATTTGTCGGTCTGGCACAAGGTCTTGTCTTTAACCATGCTATGCAACCACCGTTCTTACGGTTGACACCCGATTTGGTTCAGATGACCTAATGAATTCCAGGTGAATTCCTAGGATTTTACGTTCAATGGTAATGAACGCATTGAAAATGGGTTTTCAGAAAACAAATCGGTTTATAATTTGATCAAAATATTTTCTCGTTCAAGCTCGAGTTTAGATATCATTGAATTCCATGAGTTTGAATTCTCAATCTTTAAGGTCAATCTCTAGGATTGAGTAATATCATGCTTAAAAGCTGATTTTTAATCTTTAAGGAGATTATCCTTTCTGGGGATCTGATTCATTAGTCTTATCCAGCTAATTTGCACGGTGCCCCCCCATTTTACGAGATAAATCCTTCTCATGGTTAGGATAAATCTGACCACTTGGCGACCCTGTTTAATGCTAAGGTCCGTGGATTTCCTGCTGATTTTAGAGATGACTTTTCTAGATTTTTCGTCAACCTACAGCTGGTCTGGACGACAACTTCTTGACCTAAATCAAGAAGCGCGTTTCTTTTTCGGAAGACTTTACTTCCTTTTAATGATGGAATTGATTCATCGTGTAGATCCATCTCTTCTTTTCTTTCATCGGGTAAAATAGTTTAGTTTAGTCCAAAGCAAAAGTATTTTCAGTTATTTGTTACAGAAATATGTGACATATGTTTAAGATAACTTGGTAATTTTTCCCACACTTGGCTTTTATTTTCCTTTTTATTGTCCTCTATTCCATTTTAAATGAATTTTAACATTTTGGTTTGTTTCTCAATTTATGTCCTTTCTGAGGTAATAATAATTTCGGTGTTAACACCTAGTTTTATCGTTCATAAATATGTATAAACATGATTTTGAGTTCATTTAATTGAAAATTTTAAAAATTTTTACTAGAATTGGGTAGTCAGTATATAAGACTAGGGCTGTTCTTTATCATCAGAGAGCACTAGATTCTAATACAACTACTACGTTACTAGTATTTTTAATGGTAACCAAGTGTTTAAGATAAAAATTTTAAAAAATTCGAAAGAATTTAACCCCTTCTCACACTTAAGATCTTGCAATGCCCTCATTTACAAGAAATCAGTAACAATTTAAATTATTGAGGGTGATTAGCGTAAAAATGATTAAATTTTACCAAAGTTTCCAAACATATTGGCGTTTGGTTGCTGAATGATAAATGGTGCATATCATTTGTTCATTTCGTCTGTTGTTACATCACATTTATTTGTCATCTTGTCGTCAAAATTAGTAGCTTTTGCTGAACTTAATGCCAGTCTTTGAAAATGCGCTGTTTTACCCTGTTTTGTACAATTTACAATATACATACATACAAATATAAACATGCATGGCAATTTGAAATGGGACTTAATATCCCACTTTCAAATCCTAAATGTGAAATATTAGTACACAATAATAATAAAAATGATAAAGATTACATAAGTATATTCAATAACATAAGTTTAAACATGAATAAGTAAAAAGATAAAAACATAAAAATCATATAAATAACCAAATGGAACTAAATCAGTCTGGATATGGGTTCCAGTTCATCTCGTCAGGTGGGTTCCATTGTTGGTTATAGGTGTTTTGATAGGCTTGGTTATAGTCATACCGGTTAAAGGGTGGTCGGATATCGGGGCTATGTGGCGGAAAATGAGCAGGTCGAGTAGGTACATAGTTATTTGGTACCTGATATGATAGCTGGCTCATGATTTGGTGCTGATGAACTAACGAGCTATCGTGTTGGCGTCGCCTATAATCCTCGTATACTCGCTCGGAGTTCCACTGCTCATACATACTATGTCTGGCCGCGTTCGTCATTGCTTCCTCATCTATACGAACGTGGACGTCAATAATAGCATCTCGAAAGACATCCCTAATGTCTTTCGCCTCCTCCATTTCCTCGTCTGAGCCTCTCTCTACCTGAGGATGAGATCCCTCATAGGGTACTGCCTGGTTACGTCTACTTTTCAATACCTTAGCACCCACATAAACTTTCAATCCTAAGGGCTCAACCTGTTCTCTACAAAGCTGTAATGGACCCCCTTGGTTCCTATCAACACCTAAATACTCTCCAATGAGAGTAACAAAAATACCTCCTCCTATTATACTCCCGTCCTGCATTCCCTCTACCATTTTAGATAAATAAAAAGCAACACAGTAAGGGATATTGACAAAGCTTCTAGGATCCCGAATACACTTTAGGTAGAATAAATCATGTAAGGTAATTTTTTCTTTATTATGACCTCTCTGTGTAATCGAGTTAGCCAAAAATCTATGAATAATACGAAGCTCGGCTCTGTTAATATGTGTATAGGAGTGTCCTCCTGCTCGTGTAAAAACATCAAAATGTGACATACGCCTCCAAATGGCGTCAGCGTCAAAGTTACTATCTACCCTTTCACCATAATGAATCAAATTTGTACAATCGGGTAATAGCAACTCACTAGGAGTATATATCTGTAAGGCCCTGGCCATGTCCAGCATGGACATTCTGTACATCCTACCGCCAAGGATAAACCTAAGAAATCTTCTATCATCTATTCTAACTATATTTGTATCAAGTGATACAGTACTCATCAACTCAACACACCATTCCTTATATACAGGTCTACGAATGGTGAAAAGACGTTCCCAATCTGTAAAAGAAGAACTGCCATACCTTTGAACTAAAAGCTGTCTAACACGGTCAGCTAGATGGACCGTTTCCAAAGGGGCCCAATCGATTACCCTTGGCACCTCTACATTTTTTGTTACCAATTTGAATTTGTTCCTTTGATATGTCTCGTAATCTCTCCATCTCCTATCAAATCTCAGATTAGGATGCAGAGTGTGCTCAGGAATCGTTGGGAATTCTACTGGCGGCCTCATTGGGAATATTATGAATTTATCAACAAACTGTACCGGATCATAATAAGGTATGTGCTGATCAGGCTGTTGTTGTTGTTCCTGTTGTGGTTCTTGTTCGTGTTGCATTTCTTGTTCTGGTTCTGGTGCTGGTGCTGGTCGTCTAGATGATGATGCTCCTGAACCTCCAGTATCGGCTTTCTGCAAAACACATTAAACACAAAATTTGTGCATCCAAATATACATTAGTGTTAGCAAAATAACAACTTAAAACAATCACTATAACATGTTAAATTAAAATTAAACTTATACACATTTTCACAATTTTTCACAATTCTACACTTTTCAAATAAGCACATATGAAAATGTATACAAAATTCATAAGCATTTAACTCAAATAACATGTCAAAATAGTCATTACTAATAATTAAACAAGTCTCAAATGGCAATTACATCAAATTAATCAAGTTCATGAATTTTGGACTTAAAAAGTCCACTTTAATCTCCAAAAATCATGTTTAGGATCATTGTTTGGATCATTTAACTATCTAAACATGTTACACTACTCACCACAACAACAACAACAATACCCAATCCAACGAAAGTGGGGTATGGGGAAGGTGAGTGTAGACAATCATTCCTCGTACCCTAGATTAGAAGGAAGTCACTACTCCACCCGCGGGTATAGAACCCGCGCCTAGATAAGGTCGTCCCTCCCTCTACTCTAGCGCAAAAGAGATTGCTTCCCAAAGGACCTCCGGCCCGAAGAGCTCATAAGAACGAAATAGAGAGGGCAAATGATACGTACCTGTACGAGTAATGAGCGCCTAGCAAGAAGCAACCATACACAGTAACCATAAAAGGGACACATATAGCAGTAATGCACAACAGTAGGGCAAAGAGCATGAATAAAATAGTGCACATAATCATTTAATTTTAGGTAGACATACAGACAAACAAGATATATACATATACATATACATATACATATACATATACATATACATATACATATACATATACATATACATATACATATACGCACCCACACAGACACACACATCGATATATATATACCACACGAAAACATGAAAAAAAAAAAAAAAAAACTCATGCTTAAACATAAATACATATAGATACATTCGTAGATATATATACCTAGGTACAGATACAAGACAGACAAACCTACATACACCAATACATGCACTTAGATACATAGATACATATATATATAGATACAAACATATACATCGGTACATATATATAGCCTAAAAACATATACATAGATACAAAGGCATATAAACCATGTAGAGGGGTATAAATAGTGTGGTTATTGAATATCTGGTTATAGTTATATATGTAGTTGTATAATAAAAGCAACTAACACAATGAAAAAAAAAAAAAAAAAAAAAAAAAACCTACTCAATAATTCTAATTCTACTCCTCCACAGGCTCCTATCAGAAGTCATGTCCTCCGTCAGTAGGAGCTCTTTCATGTCAAGCTTCAATCTATCCTCCATCCTACGTCTAGGTCTACCCTTTCTCCTTACGCCGCCAACGGCGAGGGTCTCGACTCTCCTAACTGGGGCTAAAAGTGGGCGCCTCCTAACATGCCCAAACCATCTAAGTCGTCCTTCCCTAAGTTTGTTGGTGATGTTTCCAACTTACAATTTCTCCCTAAAAACTCCATTTGGTATCATATCTAGCATGGTCTTACCACACGTCCATCTAAGCATCCTCATTTCTGCCACCTCCATCTTCCTCTCTTGGGCCTTCGTCATTGGCCAACACTCTGATCCGTACAACATGGCTGGTCTAATTGCCACCTTAAAGAATTTACCTTTCAGTTTAAGTGGGACCTTCTTGTCGCACAACACCCCTTTCGCAGCCCTCCACTTCAACCATCCTACTCGTATACGATGCGTCACATCCTCATCTATCCTTCCCGAAATGTGAAGCATCGAGCCTAAATATCTAAAGGACTCTTGCGGGGGTAGAATCTGATCCCCAATTCTGATATCCACTATATCGTCGTGTTCCTCTTCGCCCCCCTTGAAATCGCATCTAAGGTACTCCGATTTAAGTCTGCTAATCCGTAGGCCATTTGATTCTAAGGCGATCCTCCATTGCTCTAGCCTCCTGTTAAGCTCATCCTGAGAAACCGAAACTAATACAATATCGTCGGCGAAAATCAGGCACCATGGGATGTTGTCTTGTATCCTATGAGTCAACTCGTCTAGGATCAAAGCGAAAAGATAAGGGCTAAGGGCAGATCCCTGATGTAAACCAACCTCTACCGGGAAAAACTCTGTGATTCCTACCGTCGTACGTACACGAGTCTTCGCCCCCTCGTACATATCTCTAATAGATCTTATATATCTACTTGGGACTCCCCTAGCATTAAGAGTCTTCCAAATCAGCTCACGCGGGACACAGTCATAAGCTTTTTCCAAGTCTAAGAACGCCATGTGTAGGTTCTTTTGCTTTTCCCTATACTTCTCCATAAGGCTTCTAACTATGTGAATCGCTTCCATCGACGAGTGTCCTGGCATGAAGCCGAATTGGTTCTCTGAAACCTTTGTCTCGCGTCTGAGCCTCGTCTCGATCACTCTTTCCCAAAGCTTCATAGTATGACTGAGTAACTTTATGCCTCTATAGTTACTACATAATTGCGCATCTCCCTTGTTCTTGTAAATGGGAATAACCTCACTGAGTCTCCATTCCATAGGCATATTTGCGCTTCTAAACGACGTGTTGAAAAGGTTTGTCAACCATCTAACCCCGTCACCTCCAAGGCACTTCCACGCCTCAATCGGAATTTGGTCTGGTCCTACTGCTTTGTTCCTCCCCATCTTTCGTAGGGCCAATCTAACTTCCTCCTGATTAATCCTCGTGCAGAAATAGTTGTTTTGAAACTCCTGGACCTCGTGGGGTTCACCGTTCCGCTCCGGTCTTCCCCTACCGAAAAGGGAAGCAAAATATTCTTCCCATCTTTTCCTAATAAGGTCTTCTCTCACTATACTTTGCCCTGCTACATCCTTGATATATTTGATGTTACCTAAGTCCCTCCTTCCCCGCTCCCTAGCTTTGGCTATCCTATATATGTCATTAGCTCCCTCTTTAGAGTCTAGTTTTCTATATATGTTACACTACTCAATTTAGCAATAATTCATGACAAAAATCGGCCATAACCTGTTTATATCAAAAAGCCCCAAATTGCTCAAGAACACAAACCCTAGATTTCTAAAAAAATTTAAGTTTTTGGCTTCAAATCATGTTAAATAGCATCAATCTAGGTTATACATGCATAAAATACTAACAATTTAACACTAATTACACTAGAAATTAACAAAATTGCATTAGGTAAAAAATTGGTAATTATCACAAAAACTAGGAATTTATAGAGTTTAGGGGTGTAATTTTTACCAATTTGCTGAAGAATGAGAATCTAGACATGATTAGAGCAAGAAAAATGACGAATTACGGTGAAAAATGGCGAATTTTAGAGAGGATTTTGAGGTTGGTTCGTGGTTGAGTGTGTGTTTTGTAGATGAAGAGCAGAACTCGCTGTCTATTTGTTTCTGGCCTGCATTTGGTCCCCATGCGATCGCATGGGTTCCAAGTGCAAACCCCATGCGATCGTATGGGGTGCCGGCTACAGTAATTTCATTTTTTTTTTTTTATAAAACCTTATACTTTATAAAACTTATAATTAATTAAATTTTAAAAATTTTGTTTTCATTTAGGAGCGAGGGCGTTTCGGATCGTTGTCCTAGTCTGTCCCTCGACAAAATTTTAAAATTTGTCAAATCAAAGCGTGGTTTTTAAAAGTAAAGATTTTTGGGTTTTTTAATGTTTTTGGCATACTTTAATTCAATAAGATTAAAAATAATGATAATAAAAGTTCTCGTCCCTCCCTCGGGTAAAACAATTTCGGTTCAATGACCTAGTCTTCAACTTACGACGAATTTTAAAAATCATATTTTTAACTTAATGAGATAAAGTAAATTTTTTGTTTTTAAATTCACACCAAACTTAAAATAAAAATACATAAAATTCAAAATTAATATTAAAAATTCACACCAAACTTAAAATTTGAAATGCATAAAATTAAAAATTCTTATTTTAAAAATTAAAAATTCACACCAAACTTAATTTAAAAATTCATATTATAAAATCACACCAAACTTATATTATATTTTTTCAAATATTTACAATTTTAAATATATTGTTTTTTACAAAGTTTACAATATTAATTTAAGATTTATATATTAATTTTAAAAACATGGTAAAAATAAAATTAAAAATCTTTTTGGCTTTTTATCCCACTTTAATCAATCAAATATTATCAAAAATATGCGCCCCTCTTTTCGGTAAAGTAATTTCGGTTCCATGACCTAATTTAACTCATGACGAATTTTTGAAATATTTTGGGTTGATTGATTAAAGATATTTATACCTTAAGAATAAACGTTAAATTTCGCAGTGATGTAATAAATTTTTGTATGATATCAATAATTTCGGTCGCCAAACCTAATTTTATTTAATACCAATTTAATACTTTATAGCGAACAAATTAGCGTTTATTATCAAAAGGTTAAAAATAAAAAAAATAAAAACTGTACAGACATACCTGTGAGATAGTATTCTTAGTTATATGATTTATCCCATTCATAAGATAGTCGGTTTAATTGGTTTTCCATAGCTACATAGGCGTAACCTCGAGCATTCAGTGTTTTTTCTTCTAAACATATGAACGGTCCGTCTCTGCATAAAGTAACAAATTCGGTATTTGAATAGGTTTGATTATTTGAACATTTACCTCCATGTGACCATTTTCCGCATTTGTGACATCTTTCAAGGTGTCGTGCTCTTCTTTTCGCTGCGGATTTTGATTTCCCTTTACCAAATTGTAACTTATTATCTTCGCATCTGGATTCTTTTCTTACTCCGTCCAATCTTTCTCTGATTACTGATACTATTTCACTCGGTAGTGTGTCATTATTACGTTTAGTGATCAAAGCGTGTAGCATTAGACCATGGTTTAGTTCACAGGCAGTCTTCATTTCCTAAAAAAATAAAAATTCAGAATGGGGGGAGAAGACTAGTTCTTTAGGGTCTGCTAGGGAAAGACCATTCGGGTTCCTTTTTCGAGAACTACACGAAAACAGACAATCTAACTCTAACAGAAATACATATTATCCTTTAAAGACTTGATTCTCCCCACACTTAGTTAGCTGTGGTATCGAAATTGTGATTAACTTCATTGTCGAATTCCATTGGACTATCTATGTAGTGTTTAACTCTGTGACCATTAACTTTAAATTCAATCCCATTTGATTTTATTAATTCTATCGTTCCGTATGGGAAAACTCTTTTGACTATGAATGGTCCAGACCATCTTGATTTCAATTTTCCAGGAAATAGCTTGAATCGTGAATTGAAAAGAAGAACTCTGTCTCCTTCTTTAAATTCTTTTAAACTTCTGATTCTTTTATCATGCCATTTCTTCGTTCTTTCTTTATATATTAACGAATTTTCGTATGCTTCATGTCTTAATTCTTCTAATTCATTTAGTTGACTTAATCGTAGACGTCCAGCTTCATTTATATCAAGATTACATGTCTTCAAAGCCCAAAATGCTTTGTGTTCAATTTCTACTGGAAGATGACATGCTTTTCCATAAACAAGTCTAAAAGGTGTGGTTCCAATTGGAGTTTTGTAGGCTGTTCTAAAAGCCCAGAGTGCATCCTCCAATTTAATGGACCATTCCTTCAGATTTGATCCTACGGTTTTCTCTAGAATACGTTTTAAAGCTCGGTTGGTATTTTCAACTTGTCCACTTGTTTGTGGATGATATGCGACGGAGATTTTATGAGTTACTCCATATCTTTTAAGAACTTTCTCAAGTTGATTATTACAAAAATGAGTACCCCGATCACTTATTAAAGCTTTCGGTGTTCCAAACCTTGCAAAAAGACGTTTTAAAAAGTTGACTACAACTCGTGCATCGTTAGTTGGGAGAGCTTGTGCTTCCGCCCATTTAGATACATAATCAATGGCTACGAGAATATAGAGATTATTATGAGATTTTGGAAATGGACCCATAAAGTCAATACCCCAATTGTCAAATACTTCGCATACTTGAATGACATTTTGTGGCATTTCATCACGTTGACTTATTTTTCTGGCCCTTTGACAAGCATCACAGGATTTGCAAAGAAGGTGTGCGTCTTTGTAAATTGTGGGCCAATAGAATCCAGCTTCATAAACTTTTCTTGCTGTTAGTTGAGGCCCATAATGCCCTCATGTTGGTCCTGTGTGACAATGGTTTAAAATTTTACTAGCTTCATCTCCGAATACACATCGGCGTATTATTCCATCTGGACAACTTTTAAACAGATGTGGATCTTCCTAAAAATAGTGTTTTATATCACTGAAGAATTTCTTTCGTTTTTGGTACGATAATTCTTTTTCAAGGAATCCACATACTAAGTAGTTTGCATAGTCTGCAAACCATGGTATTTCATTATAATCTATCTTCAATAGATATTCATCAGGAAAGTTGTCTTGTATGGCCGATTCATTTAGAACTTCTAATTCGGGATTTTCAAGACGAGAAAGATGATCAGCGGCGAGATTTTCTGCTCCTCTTTTATGTCGGATTTCAATATCGAACTCTTGTAAGAGTAAGATCCAACGGATTAATCTTGGTTTAGCATCTTGTTTCGAAAATAGGTATCTAAGAGCAGAATGGTCGGTATAGACCACCGTTTTTGCTAGAACGAGATATGATCGAAATTTGTCAAAAGCAAAGACAATAGCAAGGAGTTCTTTTTCAGTAGTTGTATAGTTCGTTTGTGCTCCTTGTAACGTCTTACTAGCATAATATATAGGTTGAAATCGTTTTTCAATCCTTTGTCCTAAAACGGCTCCCATTGCAAAATCACTTGCATCGCACATTAGTTCAAATGGTAGATTCCAATTTGGTGTTATCATGATCGGCGCATTAGTTAGTTTCTCTTTAAGAATATTAAAAGATTTGATACACTCATCTGAAAAGATGAATGGAGCATCTTTTTCTAGGAGTTTATTCATAGGAGTGGCAATTTTAGAAAAATCTTTTATGAAACATCGGTAAAATCCGGCATGCCCTAGAAAACTCCTAACTCCTCTAACATTGGTGGGATGTGGAAGTTTAGCAATTACATCTACTTTAGCTCTATCCACTTCAATTCCTTCTTTTGAAATTTTATGTCCAAGAACGATGCCTTCTTTAACCATGAAATGGCATTTCTCCCAATTAAGTACTAGATTTGATTGTTCGCATCTAATAAGCATTCATTCCAGATTAACTAGACATGATTCAAATGTATCACCGAAGACTGAAAAGTCATCCATGAAAACTTCCATACATTCTTCTATCATGTCATGAAAAATTGCCATCATGCACCTTTGAAAGGTTGCAGGGGCATTGCAAAGTCCAAATGGCATGCGTTTGTAAGCAAAAGTACCATAAGGGCACGTGAACGTGGTTTTCTCTTGGTCCTCGGGTGCTATTGGAATTTGAAAATATCCGGAAAATCCATCAAGAAAGCAATAGTAACTATTTTCGGCTAATCTTTCCAACATTTGATCAATGAAAGGTAAGGGAAAGTGATCTTTTCTGGTGGCGTCATTTAATTTTCTATAATCAATACATACACGCCATCCTGTTACAGTCCTAGTAGGAATAAGCTCATTTTTTTCATTTGTAATGACAGTCATGCCACCCTTCTTAGGTACGCATTGAACTGGGCTTACCCATGGACTATCAGAAATTGGATATATCAAACCTGCATCTAGCAGTTTAATAATCTCTTTCTTAACTACATCTTGCATATTAGGATTTAGTCTTCGTTGGCGTTGCACATACGTTTTATGACCTTCTTCCATAAGGATTTTATGTGTGCAATACGAAGGACTTATTCCTTTAATATCATGAATCTTCCATGCAATGGCTGGTTTATGAGCTTTCAACACAGAAATGAGTTGTGTTTTCTCATTTTCAGTAAGAGTAGATGATATTATTACAGGTAATTCAGATTCACCATGTAAATAAGCGTATTCCAAATAGTTTGGAAGTGGCTTTAACTCTAATTTCGGAGGTTCTTCTATCGATGATTTATATCGATATCTGTCTTCTTCTTTTAGCTTTTGGATTTCTTCTGTTGTTGGTTCATATCCATTAGCTATTAGTGTAGCTAACATTTCAGCTTCATCAATTTGTTCTGTTCCTTCTCCTAAAGAACATTCTCCTGTTCCTTGTAATTCTGGAAATTCTTCTAATAATTCTGCATGTGCATCTATAGTTTGAATATAATAGCATGTATCATCTGCAGATTGAGGTTGTTGCATTGCTCTATCAACTGAAAAAGTAACACTCTCGTCCTCTATACTTAGGGTCAGTTTCTTACCGAACACGTCTATCATTGCTTTAGCCATGTTTAAGAATGGTCTTCCTAATATGAGAGGAACTTGAGAATCTTCTTCCATGTCCAGAACAACAAAATCTACTGGAAATACTAAAGTACCAACTTTAACTAGCATGTTCTCCATTATCCCTCTAGGATATTTTATTGATCGATCGGCTAGTTGTATGCTTATTCTTGTTGGTTTCAATTCTCCAAGGTCTAGTTTAGTGTATAGTGAAAACGGCATTAAATTTATACTAGCACCTAAGTCTGCCAATGCTTCTATTGAACTAAGACTACCCAGAAAACATGGAATTGTGAAACTTCCTGGATCAGATAGTTTTTCTGGTATCTTATTCAACAGCACTGCTGAACAATTAGCATTCATGGTAACAGCCGAGAGTTCTTCCATTTTCTTTCTATTTGAGATTAGATCTTTCAAGAATTTAGCATATCTAGGCATTCCTGAAATCACATCAATGAAAGGAAGATTTACATTTATCTGTTTAAACATATCCAAGAATTTGGATTGCTCGGCTTCAAGTTTCTCTTTTTTCATTTTACTCGGGTAAGGAAGTGGTGGTTGGTATGGTTTAACATAAGGTTTAGCCTTAACTGTGTTATCTTCATTAACCTTCTCAACTACCGGTTCTTTTTCCTTATCTTGATCAGGTTGTGGTTCTTGTGGAGTAGGAATAGCTTCATCAGAAGTTACAGGTATTTCAGGTGGTTTAAGTGTTGTACCACTTCTTGTGGTAATGGCTTTAGCTGTTTCATTCCGGGGGTTAGCATTTGTATCACTAGGTAGACTTCCCGGTTTTCTTTCACCTATTAATCTTGCTAGGTTACTTACTTCTTGTTCCAGATTTTGAATAGAAGCTTGTTGATTTCTAAATGCTTGAGCATTTTGTTCATTGGTTTGTTTTTGAGATGTGAAAAACTGCGTTTGAGTTTCAACTAGCTTCGTCATCATATCTTCTAAATTCGGCTTTTTATCATCGGTTTGTTGTGGTGGTTTGTTTTGAAAATTAGGTCTTTGCTGATTGTAAGTATTGTTGGATACTTGTTGATTGCTAGGACCTTGTTGGTTGTTGTATGGAATATTTCGGTTATAGTTCTGGTTTTGATTGTAAATCGGTCTTGGCGGTTGATAATTATTCTGATAATTATTTCCAGGCCTTTGGTTTATGTATGAAATATTCTCTCTTTGTTCCATTGTTAATTCAATACTGAGACAATCTTTTGTCAAATGTGGTCCTCCACACTGCTCACAACTAATTCGTATTGAGTGAATATCCTTAGTCATCTTTTCCATTCGTCTCTCGACAGCATCTATCTTTGCGGAAATGGAATCTAAGTCATGGCTAGAATCGGCTCTAGCTGCTTTAGATGATCTAACGATATCTTTTTCTTGGTGCCACTCATGTGAGTGGGAAGCAGTGTTATCAATAATTTTGTAAGCATCAGTTTCGGTTTTCTTCATAATAGAACCACCAGCTGCTATATCTATGTCTTTCCTTGTAGTGATGTCGCATCCTTGGTAGAATATTTGTACTATTTGACAGGTATCTAAACCATGTTGCGGACATCCTCTTAATAACTTTCCAAATCTAGTCCACGCCTCATATAGAGTTTCATTTGGCTTCTGTGTGAACGTAACAATTTCTCCTTGAAGTCTTACGGCTTTCGATGCAGGAAAAAATTGTTTAAGAAATTTTTCAACTAAAACGTCCCATGTATCAATCGCCCCTTCAGGTAACGATTCCAACCAATCTTTGGCTTCTCCCTTTAAAGTCCAGGGAAATAACATGAGATATATCTGTTCATCCTCAACTTCTCTTATTTTAAATAGAGTGCAGATCCTATTAAAGGTACGAAGATGTTCATTTGGATCTTCCTTCGGCGTACCACTAAATTGGCATTGATTAGTCACCATGTGTAGAATTTGTCTTTTGATTTCATAATCTGGCGCATTAATGTCTGGATGAGTAATTGCGTGACCTTGGCCAGTGCGTTTAGCTCTCATTCGGTCTTCCATACTTAAAGGTTCCAGATTCTCCATAATTGAATTTGTTGAATCGGAATCACTAGAGGATTCTGATTTAATGGTTCGTTCCTCAACAATCTCTGTTTGAATGATTGGTGGTTCCGGAGGAAAATTTAATGGTTCAGGATCTATGAATCGTCCCTGAATATTCTCCGGATTCTCAATTGTGAGGTCGGGTTCAAAAAATGGATTATCGGAAATTTGAACTGGAGTAATTGGTCGACTGGATGACGATTTTAAAGAAAAATCAACGGCAGTAATATTTGCTAAATGTCTTGATCTAGTTACAGGTGGTGAACGTACAAAAGGTGGTAAACGTCTTGCTCGGTGCATTCACTGAATATCCTATTAGTTTTTAAAAAGGAAAGAAAAATTATATAAGTTATCCAATCAATAGACTTTTCTGATTTTGCCCACGTTTCGAATAGCCAAAAGATGCAGCAGAGGGGCAGGATTCGTTTGGTCTCAATATAATTGAGGACTGTTTGGCTCCAATAACCCGGTCCACGTACAAATCCAACTATTACTACGAACCAGAAAATTTTGATGTCTATCAATTTAACCACTTAAAATAAATTTTCGTAATTTTAAGAAATTTAGATAAGAAGTAGAATAAAAATCTATGTCCTAAAAACTAGAATAGCAAGAAATAAGAAAGAAAAAGAGTGCGTCGAAAAAGGTCGGAAAAAAAATGGTTGAAAAATAAAAGGCGTCGGAAAATAAGAAATAAAAAGAAATGACTTATAGAACTTAAAAACACTCGACTAACCCAACCTTATTACTATCACTAACTTAAAATTATAATCGCAAATTGAGATTACTAATTGGAATGATAATTGATACATAGGTAAAAGGCGTCTAAAAATATTAAAGCTTACAAGTAAAACTTTATCCCAAATGGCAATAACTTAAAAAGAAACTAAAACTTAAAAAGGCGTCGCAAAATTCTAAAGTACCTAAATCTTAGTCTAAAGAAAAAGCACTTAAGGAATTTTACGGCAAAGCCTAAAATTCTAGATATAAAAATAACTATGGCAAAAACTATGAATTAAAACTAAATACGAGCGAAAAATACAAAAGTTACGCTAAAACTATTAAAAAGGGACAAAATATAAAAATATATAAAAAGTTGTAAAAATTACAATTTTTATAAAAATATTATTTTTAAATTATTTATTTTATAAAACTATTAATTTTACAATTTAATTAAACTAATTAAACTTTAAAATACAAAATAAATAATATAACTAAACTAATTATTATAATATATAACCCTAATTAGGGTTAAAGTATAATAATAAATAATATTACGTAATTAATGCAGTACTAGGGTAAAATGTGGCGTGTCAGACGATCTCATGCGATCGCATGAGATTTTGCCTTCGGGCTCATGCGATCGCATGAGCTGAGTTTTTGGGCCAGGTTAAGGGCTGTAACAGTACTAGGCCGAGTAGTTTTATTTTTATTTTTTTTTCGTTTTTAAATATTTATATAATTACAAAATATTTAAATAAAATTTATATTTTTACAAACTAAAATAAAAATAAAAAAAACTTTATAAAACTTATATATTTAACAAAATCTTAAATATATTTATATTTTTGTTTTCTTTTTATATTTTCGAATATTTAAAACGTATTTCTACAAAAGCGTACTGAAAATAAAAATCTTTTTTTTTTGTGTGTGGCGTTTCGCTTCGGCGTTCCCCGGCAGCGGCGCCAAAAATACTTGATGTTATGCGAGGTGTATATAAAATAGCTTTTAAATTTTAGAAAGAAATACTATTAAATACGATACAATTTTACACAAGATATTTATTTATTTATAGAATGGATATATACTTAAACCTTGCTACAACACTTATAGGCAGTGTACCTAATCGTACAGTAGTGTAGTTTTTAGTAAGTCCGGTTCGTTTCACAGGGAAAATCTTTAAACAAAGCTTAACGCTATATTAGTTTACTTTTATAAAAATACAAATGTATATATAAGTAATATTATTATTATAAAGGGGGGTTTTTACCGTTTAATGACCGGTTTGTCGATTTTAATTCTTCAGTCGCAGTTAAAACCAAATGTAAAATATTAAATAAAAGACTTAATTTAAAGCGTAAAGTAAATAACGATAATGAAATTACGAATAATAAAAGTGCGATAAAATAAACTTGCGATAATTAAAAAGTACGATAATTAAAAGTGCAATTAAATACAATAACAATAAATAAAAGTGCTATAATTAGAAGTGCAATTAAATATGAAATAAAGGAAATTAAATATGAAATAAAAGAATTATGCTTATTTAAACTTCCGTAATCATGATGTTTGACGTGTTGATTTTAGTTTTATGCCCATGGGTTAATTGTCCTTTGTCCTGGATTATTTAATATGTCCGTCTGGTTTTTGTCCATAACAGTCCATCAGTCATAAATATAAAGTGCGAGTGTCCTCGTCAAATTATCCTTATACCCGAAGTTAAATATTCCAACTAATTGGGGACTTAAACTGTAACAAGGTTTTATTACTTTGTTAACAATTATGCCAAGTGTCCTTGTACATAATTTCACCCCTGTTTTAATAATTCTAGTGGCTATTAATCCATTCCCGTGTCCGGTTAAATGAACGATTATTTGTACATATAAATACCCCGCGCATCGTGTCCGATCGAGTGTAAATGGTTATTTATAGGGACGCCCAATTGTAAATCTTTATATTAACATTAACAAACTATCATTTAGTTAAACAAATATAAAGCCCATTAATAGCCCATAGTCTAATTTTCACAAGTGTCGTTCTTTTGTCCAAACCCCAATTATGGTACAAAGCCCAATTACCCAATTTTAGTAATTAGCCCAACATCATGATTACTTCGGATTAAATAAGCATAATAATAACTTAGCTACGAGACATTAAATTAAAAAGGTTGAACATAACTTACAATGATTAAAAATAGCGTAGCGTTACACGGACAGAATTTCGACTTACACCTTTACAACATTCGCTAACACACCCTTATTATTAGAAATTAAAATTAATATATATATATATATATATATATATATATATATATATATATATATATATATATATATATATATATATATACTTTACGTATGATGAAGAGAAGAAAGATGTGTTTATTTTGGCCAAAACGCGTTGAATTTATAGGACATGGGCTGGATTTCAGAGCCATGCAATCGCATGGCTTTTGTGCCTCTAGGCCATGCGATCGCATGGCCAGCTGGGAGAAGTCACATTTCTTTGTTTTCTTTCTTGCCGACGTTTATAAATAATAATATAATATATAAATAATTATAAGAATTATTTAAATATTATATTTTATTTATGTGCATAGTTAACTTGTAATTTTTAGTCCGTTGCGTCGAGCGTTGAGAGTTGACTCTGGTCCCGGTTCCGGATTTTCGAACGTCCTTGCGTACAATTTAATATCTTGTACTTTGCGTTTTGAATCTTGTACTCTTGTAATTTTGAGACGTTTCTTATCAATAATTGGAACCTCATTGATTGTATTTTGTACTTTTGAGCTTTTTGGTCGTTTGCGTCTTCAATTCGTCGAATCTGTCTTTTGTCTTCACCTTTTATTATTTAAACGAATATCACTTGTAAATAGGACAATTGCAACTAAAAGCTTGTCTTTCTTGAGGAATAATGCTATGAAATATATGTTCGTTTTTAGCATTATCAACAAGCATTTCGTATGGCACGGGATTGGTCCACTAACAACACAACGTCAAACTGTGAGCTCCATTTAGTTGCTAAGATAACCAACTCACGACAATATAATTCACCTAATGTTGGTGAAGTAGCATCATTAGTAACTAGCGACTTTGGTCATTGTAATTCTTCGCGAGATATCATTGTGCAAAAAAAGAACTGTGCACCAAAAAGAATTTCTGAACTACACCAACTTTATATGGCATTGCAATACCCTTTATTTTTTCCATATGGGGAAACCGGATATCACGAAGTGATAGCATATCATAATAACAGTGGAAGAAGGCAAACTGCTCGAGGATATGTCACCATGCGAGAGTTCTATTGCTACAGAATTCAGCAACGGAAAAATGAGGGCACAACCCTCCTAAGAGGTGGACGATTATTCCAACAATACTTGGTAGACGCTTATACATCCGTAGAAGAACAAAGACTACAGTGGGTAAGGCATCACCAAAACGAGTTGCGAACCGACCTATACAATAATGTTTGTGATGCCGTTACAAGGGGCGACACATCAGCATCATCAATTGGAAAGAGAATAATTTTGCCATCTTCTCATACAGGCAGTCCACGATATATGGTCCAAAATTACCAAGATGCGATGGCTTTGTGTCGCGAATATGATAACCCTGATTTATTCATCACCTTCACTTCTAATCCCAAATGGCCCGAAATTGATGCTATGCTCTCCTATGTCGAGGGCCAGAAAGCGTCGGATCGCCCTGAAATTGTTGCAAGAGTATTCAAACTGAAACTAGATGCTCTCATGAATGACATAATGAAAGCACACATATTCGGAACATGTCAAGCAGGTACTATGACCACATCCTTACATATTTGTCAATAACTAAAATTACATTATCTCATAATAGCATTATTAACTGGAAATTTGAGACTCACCTCGGGAAACATATATGTTAACTTTCTATTTGTTTCCATATATCGTTTCAGGTCTATATATCATCGAATTCCAAAAACGAGGACTACCTCATGTTCATATGCTAATTTGGTTGACACGTGACTACAAATGCAAGACGCCGTATTACATCGATAATCTCATATCAACAGAAATACCCTCACAAATACACGATCCGGATGGGTTCAAAGCAGTTACCGAATACATGTTACATGGGCCTTGCGGTGGAAGACATATGGATGCTCCTTGCATTATTGATAAGAAATGTTCCAACATTTCCCCAAACCATATTATGCAGAAACCACTATTGATGAAGAAGGATACGCTAATTATAGGCGCAGAAACAACGGAGTCACAGTTAGTAAAAGTAACAGTACCCTTGACAATAGTTTTGTTGTCCCCTACAACAGATATTTGTTGCTAAAATACAACGCCCATATAAACGTGGAGTGGTGTAACAGATCACGCGCAATAAAGTACTTATTCAAATACTTAAACAAAGGTCCGGATCGAGCAACAATAGTCATACAAGAGAACATGATTCCCAACGATGACTCAACTGCAGCAAATGTTATTCATGTTGATGAAATAAAGAATTACTTAGATTTTCGATATTTATCACCATGTGAAGCTGTTTGGAGATTGTTTTCATTCGACATTCATTACTCAAAACCATCAGTCATAAAATTGTCGTACCATCTACCGAATCAACAATCGATAACGCTGCGCGATTCAGAACAACTTCCTGCCCTACTACATAGGGAGAGCATTAAAGAGACAATGTTCACACAGTGGTTTGAGCTTAACAAACGAGATGCACGTGCCCGCACCCTTACTTATGCTAAACTCCCTAAGGAGTACGTATGGAATCAAGATGCGAAAATGTGGACCCCCAAAAAACTAGGAACCTGCATCGGACGTATTGTGTACTCAAATCCTGCATCAGGTGAACGTTACTACCTACGGATGTTGCTAAACATTGTGAAGGGGCCCCGCACTTTTGAGGAAATCCGAACTGTAGATGGTACATTACACCCCACCTTTAAAGACGCTTGCTTTGCATATGGGCTGGTGAATGATGATAGAGAATGGACAGAAGCCATCTCTGAAGCAAGAATATGGGCAACAGGTTCACAACTACGAGACTTATTTGTCACCATGTTACTCTTTTGCAATGTAACTAAACCACTCAAGCTATGGGAACTAAATTGGGAAGCATTATCAGAGGACATCCTTCATAAAAAAAGGAAAATATTTAACTTCCCAGATTTGATCCTAACCGAGTCTCAACTAAAGAATTATTGATTAGTGGAAATACAAGGCATCTTAAATAAAAATGGCAAGTCATTAGCTGATTACCCAGATCTTCCGCAACCCGACTAATCTATGCTAACCCAAATGGACAATCGTCTGATCCGAGAGGAATTAAACTACAATATAAAAGAAATGGCTACCTTACATGATGCCCTTTTCAGCTCCCTCAACCCGGAACAACTAACAATTTATCAGCAGGTTGTTAACGCTATTAGCAAACACCAAGGAGGACTCTTTTTCTTATATGGGCCGGGAGGCACAGGGAAAACATTCCTATACAATGTCGTGCTTGCAAAAATAAGATCAGAAAGGATGATTGTTCTTGCAGTTGCATCTTCGGGTATGCCTAAATCTTTACATATCATTACTAACTAATATTACCATTATTATATTACCTACTACATGTTAAGATTCACAATAATATACAGATTTAAAAATATCTATCTGCTAATGGTTGAAAACTAAAATGTTTTGTCTTTCTGGTATTAGATATTAATATGTTACACATTAGTCTTTCATTTCTATTACACATACAAACACTAACATAGCCAAAATACAGGTATCGCTTCATTGCTTTTACCTAGAGGCCGGACAGCACACAGCTGCTTCGTAATTCCACTGGAGTTAATGGAAAATAGTACATGCGGTATAAAACAAAAAACCCATTTGGCATCTCTTATTCAAGAAGTCAGGTTAATAACTTGGGATGAAGCTCCAATGACTCAAAGGTTCGCTTTCGAAGCATTAGACAAAACTTTGAGAGACATTTTAGGCGCTAAGGATGACGCAAATCGATCCAAGCTATTTGGCGGTATTCCAGTGTTACTAGGAGGCGACTTTAGGCAAATACTACTAGTAATACCAAAAGGCAAAAGACAAGAGATAGTTCATGCATGTATCAATATATCAGATTTGTGGCAATTTTGTCAGCTTCACACACTCTCACGCATTATGAGGGTGAACGAATACACCGTTGATGGTCATCTTGATATGCGGAAACACGAATTCAATAAATGGGTCCTGGATATAGGAGAAGGTAAGGTTCCCGCAACCTCTAAAGATGGAGAGGATGAACCAACATGGATAAAGATTCCCAAAGAATTCATTGTGAATTCCGAAAAGTCACCCATTGAAACCATCGTTGATACTATATTCCCAGATTTCACCGTAAGACAGGAAGATGAAGAGTATTTGCGTGAAAGGGCTATTTTGACCCCCAAGGAATGACGATGCAGATGAGATAAACAAACATATTGATAAGGCTAAAAAGGAACATATATTTCATAGCAAAATCCCCCAAGAAAGACTAGATTTTAGTTGCAATTGTTCCATTTTCAAGTAATATTCGTTTATTTTAAATAAGTGCGAAGACAAAAGGCGAAAACGACGAATTGAAGACACAAAGGTCCAAAAAGCTCAAAAGTACAAGATACAATCAAAAAGGTTCAAATTATTGATGAGGAACGTCTAAAAATGACAAGAGTACAAGTTACAAAACGCAAAGTACAAAATATAAAATTGTACGCAAGGACGTTCGAAAATCCGGAACCGGGACCAGAGTCAACTCTCAACGCTCGACGCAACGGTGTAAAAATTACGAGTCAACTATGCACAAGAATAAAATATAATATTTAAATAATTCATAATAAGAATAATATTAAATAATAAAAAGTTGTTAATTGAGCATAGTTCAGGGGTCATAAGTGAAAATTCAATTTCTAAATTCGCCTATAAAAGGCTTTGTAATCGTAATGTAAAAACACACCTTTTTCTATCTTTTTCTTATTTATCAATATCAATTATCAATATCTATATTCTATATCTCTATCATAATGTTAACTTAATAAGATATAACAATAATCTTAATTTTAATTTTAAATTATGATAATAATAAGATTTATGATAGAGATCGTTTGAGTGTGTAAGTCGAAATTCTGTCCGTGTAACGCTACGCTATTTTTAATCATTGTAAGTTATGTTCAACCTTTTTACATTAATGTATCGTAACTAAGTTATTATTATGCTTATTTGAGCCGAAGTAATCGTGATGTTGGGCTAAAATATTAAGAAGGGGTTATTGAACTTTGGACCATAATTAAGGTTTGGGCAAAAGACCGACACTTGTGGAAATTGAACTATTGACTATTAATAGATGGGGGGTATTGTCTAATTGAGTGACAACTCATTGGAGTCTGTCGAACCTATCTTCAAATTAATTAACCTAATAATTAATAATGATTATGGTTGTCCTATTTAGTGATGTTCATATGGAATCTGTTATAATCATTTAATTAATCAATTGGGTTGGGTAATTGATTATTCATTCTGATCAAGTGGATGAATTAATATTCATAAACTAATTAAAACAGGGGTGGATTACATACAGTGATAACTGGTGTAATTGTTGACAGAAGTGATAACTGCGTCACAGTTTAAATCCTTAATCAGTTGGAATATTTGACTTCGGGTATAAGGGTAATTTGACGAGGATACTCGCACTTTATTTTTATGACCGATGGACTATTATGGACAAAAACCAGATAGACGTATCAAATAAACCAGGACAAAGGACAATTAACCCATGGTAATAAATTAAAATCAACACGTCAAACATCATGATTACGGAAGTTTAAATAAGCATAATTCTTTTATTATATTTCTCATCGTATCTTTATTTACTGTCATTTTATTACTCGCAATTTTATTTACTGTCATTTTATTTATTGTCATTATTTTACGCACTTTAATTATCGTCATTTATCTTTACGCTTAAAATATAGAATCGACAAACCGGTCATTAAACGGTAAAACCCCCCTTTTATAATAATATTACTACTTATATAATTATATATATTTTGTATAAATATAGTTAAAAATATAGTAAGTATCACCAGCTCCCTGTGGAACGAACCGGACTTACTAAAAACTACACTACTCTACGATTAGGTACACTGCCTATAGTGTTGTAGCAAGGTTTAGGTATATCCCATCCGTAAATTAATAAAACTTGTGTCATATTTTGTAGTATTTTGTATTAAAAATAATACTATTTCGTACCCTCGCGCTACATCATCACATATGTTCAAGAAACTACAGGGGAGAATAATGACATATAAAAGCTCTGATGAGATTTGCAAGGGGTCAACTTACAATATCGAACAACAATACTCATATCCGGTAGAATTCTTAAATAAACTAAACTTCCCAGGGGTTCCTCCTCACAAACTTAAGCTAAAAATAGGTCAGCCAATAATGTTGTTGCAAAATCTGTGTCCAAGTGCCGGCATGTGTAATGGAATACGACTCATCATAATAGACCTCCAAAAGTTTGTTCTACAAGCTCGAATTATTACTGGATCTCATATAGGAAAAACGGTAATCATACCACGAATTGTTCTCACTTCAACACAATCAAAATGGCCCTTTGTCATGCAACGGATACAATTCCCTGTCAAACCATGTTATGCAATGACAATAAACAAAAGCCAAGGTCAATCGCTAAAATTTGTCGGCCTCTACCTACCAAAACCTGTTTTTAGCCACGGTCAACTATACGTAGCACTTTCACGAGTCACCGACCCCGCTGGTCTAAAAATAGTCATGATCAATGACAGCGATGAGCGACTAAAGGATCACACAAGAAATGTAGTCTACAAGGAAACTTTCTTCAACTTGCACCACACTTTATAGAGGTATGCTTACTATTACTATCTTTTACATGCATTGGGAATAGGAAAATAAAACTAACTTTTTTATCCTTAAAATGGTTTTGTTCTAATAATATACTACTACCTCTTTTATAATGTTCCCATTTAAATCGACCCAAACCACGTTCAACTATCACTTACATTTTAAAGTCCACAACTATGCCATTATTATGAAATTACTATCTTTATATGCATTAGGAATAGGAAAATAAAACTAACTTTATTATCCTTAAAATGGTTTTGTTCTAATAATATACTACTACCTCTTTTATAATGTTCCCATTTAAATCGACCCAAACCACGTTCAACTATCACTTATATTTTAAAGTCCATAACTATGCCATTATTATGAAATTCAAATGACCATTAAAATTATATCGTTCGTAACTACTTTAGACGTTATTGTTGTAACTCGCAGCTTCTCCCACACTATTCCTCCCACCCACAATGTCATGTTGGATAACATTACTTTTGGGCCCACCAAATTCGTCTTTTAAGAGGTATGTTGTTAGCGCTATTCGTTTCATGTATCCTTTTTCATTATTGTTTATATATGCATAATCACATTTTTTGTTTCAACTTCATACAAGTTCGATGCTGTTTGCTGCCAAAGACACATTAGAGCTGTTAGAAAACATCAAGGAACCACTAAAGAAGGAGCTGCAAACACCTATCTAATAACTATGTCATCATTTTTATTCAAATTCTGTATACTTTGATGTTTCCTCATTTTTGTAACACACATGACAAAAATAAGACTACCACTTTAATTGCAGTTGGAGCTTAGTGCCCAAGTGTTTGATTATCTATAATGATTAGTATGAATGTAGGAAACTGCATCAACCATCATGTTTCTTTCATATATGGCTCATTATATATTGTATCTACATGGTACACATTTGTGTTGGATTTGCATACAAATCAATTAGCCCCTTCAAGCAACTCCTAACCCACAGTCCTGATACAAATCCTTCCACTATCTATCTCAATTAAAAATTCCATACACTAACTGTAAAATCCTCCGTGCAACGCACGGGCATTGAACCTAGTAACAATAATTATGGAGTCTTTATTCATTCGAGTCCTACCCATAATTATGGATTAAATTAAATTTTATTCAGTATTAATTGTGGATTAAATTGAACTGTAATTTAAATGACAATTGTTATTCAACATAACTAATAAAAACGATACAATTAATACCAAAATAAAAACGATACAATTAATACTATAATAAAAACGATACAAAGGATATTAAAATAAAAACCATACAATTAAAACTAAAATAAAAAAGATACAATTAACACTAAAATAAAAATGATACAATTAACACTAAAATAAAAACGATACGATTAACACTAAACTTAACAGTTTAGTTGACGGAAATTAAAACAACTTTACTCGTCTTCCAACACCAAATAAAGAGAAATGTGATTAGAACGCCAACTCAAGGTTTCTTTCATACCGTTCCACTGATCCTCTGTTCGGAGATATGTAGCAGACAATTCCAGAACACAATCATCTTCGTAATACAAGACGTCCGTGTGTTTGAACGGAACCATTTCTTTCAAAAGGAATAGAAGGTCCTCTAAACCTACGTCGCGAACATCAATTTCTTCGAACGTAGATTTCGAACTACTCGTATAATCGTAGTCTCTCATTTGATTACGGAATCTACTTCCGTAATACACGTCGAAAGAGACAATCATCGACGGAACGGTTACCATTTTCGTTGTATTTGATGTGTGTATGAGGGTAAAAATATATGTAATGTTAATTAGTTTTATAAATATATATATATATATATATATATATATATATATATATATATATATATATATATATATATATATATGCTCTTATTTATAGAATCTGTAACAGACCATTTGCGGCGCACCTTTTGCGGCGCACCCTTACTACGACGCACCAAAAACTAGCGGGAAGTAGTTTGGAGGGAAAAATTAAGCGCCAAAAACTATTACGTCGCACTATTAGCGGCGACGCATAGTCGCAAATGCATCCGGTCCCACACTTCAATCTTTGACCAGAATTAGCCAGCGGAGAAAAAAGGAAAAGAAAATATGGTAAATTTATTAGCGGCGACGTATCGCCGCAATTGCGTGTAGGCCCAACCCAGCTGGTCAAAAGTCTGAATTTTTTTGTCGTTTATCGGCTCTTTTGCGGCGAGATTGGTGCGCCACAAAAGGCCTTCGTCGCCTGTCCTCTTTTTTCTAGTAGTGATATATATATATATATATATATATATATATATATATATATATATATATATATATATATATATATATATATATATATATATTAATTTAGTTAATGTTTTTGCAATACTTTTTGCTATGTTAGTTGATCAAAATCAGGACACAAGCGTATTACCAAAATTTATATTGTTCATTAATAACGAAGATATATAGTTCGAGTCTTCGAGACAATGTGATCATAAACCATGTAGACTTCATTAATAGTAATCTGGATAATTCGCTATAGCCAAATAAAACGGTAAAAAATTATTCTTGTGAGCGTTCAACCATGAATTTTACGAAAGGTGATGCATGTGAAAATGTGTTTTTTGAAATGTCTAGTTCTTCATCAACTGGAAAACAATCGTTAAGCTCAATTCGTACTTCTCGTAGCAAGGGTGCTTGAGCCACTATCAGTTTCAAAAGATCCATCTCAATAGCCGAGTTACTAAAAATTTTCATCTTGAGCTTATCAAGGTGATCTAACTTGAAGTTCAAGCGTTTCTCAAGATCCAAAGAATCCATAGCAAGTGTTTGAGGATCATGAGGTTGTTCATTCTATAATACATAAGCGCTTGTCAAAACTTATAAAAAAATCAATTAAAAGTATATATATATATATATATATATATATATATATATATATATATATATATATATATATATATATATATATATATATATATATATATATATATATATATATGGGCAGAATCAATGGGGAAGTAACCAATCGGGGGAAGCAAATTTTTTTTTCTTTTCGTTTTTTGAAAAAACTTTGTTCACGAACATTATAGATTGGATGAAAATATGAACATTTAAAAGAGACACTTTGTGATGAATGTTATTATTTTAGGGGAAAAACGATCTACAAAAATAACATTCAAGATAATATTGTTCGTGAAGAATGTTAACGTTTTTTTTTTCATATTTTGTGAAGTAAAATTTAGCCCGATTTAGAATTTAGGGTTTAGGGTTTAGGGTTTGGTGTTTTGGGTTTATGGAGGGTTTAGGGTTTGGTGTTTTGGGTTTATGGAACCGTTCGTGTTAAAAACTCAATCAAATCCTAAATCTAAACCCTAAATCTAAACCCTAAATTTCTAAACCCTAATATCTAAACCCTATAAACCCTAATATCTAAACCCTATCTAAAACCTCAACATACGCTCGAAAAACACGATAATTATTATATATGACTTCTTCGAGCGTTTTCCCGCCAAAATAAAAACATTTATCACAAAGTGTCTTTATTAAATGTTCATATTTTCATTCAATCTATAATGTTCGTGAACAAAGTTTTTTCAAAAAACGAAAAAAAAAAATTTTACTTCCCCCCGCTTCTCCCCGATTAGTTACTTCCCCCTTGATCCTACCACTATATATATATATATATATATATATATATATATATATATATATATATATATATATATATATATATATATATATATATATATATATATATGGACAGAATCAATGGGGAAGTAACCAATTGAGAGGAAGCGGAGGAAACAATTTTTTTTTTCCTTTTTTTTTTTGAATTTTTTTTCAGGCATCAAGATCACACGAAAATATGAACATTTAAAAAATACACTTCGTGATAAATGTTATTATTTAGGCGGGAAAACGATCGATAAAAATAGTATATTCAAGATAATATTGTTATTATTTAGGCGGGAAAACGATCGATAAAAATAGTATATTCAAGATAATATTGATCGTGAAAAACGTTAACCTTTTTTTTTCATGTTTTGTGAAGTAAAATTCAACGATATATATATTTATATATGGTAGCAAATTATATATTCACCTTGAGAATCAAGTCGGTTAAATGTAGAGAGCTCTTAATTAAGCAAAAACAGGATAAAAGCTTATCTTTCTCCTTAAAAGACACGCCGAAATAGAGAGCCTTGAGATGGACCAGTAAAATCGGAAGCCTCGAGGGCATATTATGTGTAGCAAAGTACTTGATTGCAAATAATACCATAACAATTATCAGTATAAATATAAATATATAATCTTATGAGAGATATTACATCAATTTATTACCTCCGTGTAATACTTTTCGATCCCGAAATTCTCAAGCGATGGTGAAGAGTTAAACAACTCAACAAATGTTAACTTGTCTTCTTGAGCAATACCTGTATTTTCCGGATCTCCATTTTCTTTTTTTCCATACTGTATAACAGAAATAGATCAAGGTAAGTTTAGGTTTGTTAATTTGTATGATTAAACTTAATTTATAAGCAATTATAATGATTTATGAACCATACCAAATATAATTCCTCAAGTAGCGGACAATTGAGGAGGATACGTTTGAAAGACTTTGCTGTGATCCTTACTTCGTAAAAGTGTATATGCCTCAAGATAGTAAATCCATTAAATGTTACAGGCGGAGGCTTGATTAGGCATTCTCTAAGAACTAGATGTTGTAATCTTTTGAATGAAAAAAACGATTCAGGTAGGTTATATTGGTGTTCCGTACTCGATAGATCACTATGGACTAATGTTAGGCGGTGCAAAGTATGGTTTCTTGAAAGATAAAGAATTATCGGGTCCATCTCAAAAGGCCTTGTTAGGTAATAATGTAAATGAAACTCTATACACGGACTTGTGCGCAGTAGCAAAACGTGGAAGATAATATTACTTAATCTTGCCATCTTGATTCCATTTCTTAAGCAAGATATTGTATTGCAATCAAAATAAAGTTTAGGAATGGCTGTCCATTTATACCTCCATTTCCTTGACAAGATACATGTCTTTGATGCATCTCCAAGTGGCATAAGAGTTAGTATGTAGGTAATTATATCTTGAGGAAGGGTAGTAACTCTATCCAATATTGAACATTCAACTTCCATTGTATATTTCTCGATCTCTTATTAAGGCTGCAACGCAAAATGTAGTGCGATATATATAGCATATAATAATGTAAAATGGTTTTGTGTATTTATGGTTTCTTCGATAGTAGTAAAGACTTACTGTATTACTCACCAATGTAATAAACTATACCAAAATACCAAAAGTACATATATGTGAATAATAGATCTACCAATAGGCATAGAGTCAAGTGTCATTAGTTTTACAATAAGTTGTTTAATCAATCACAATTTCACAACTTAAAATTGATTACAAAGACTTAAAATGCAAACACTAACACGAATGTATTGTAACATGATCATGGTTATTATCACGATACGGTGAACTATAAACATAATATAAATACATAGAAATAATTTACCTCCAATTTTATATGCAAACTCAAACTTTCAGATTTGTTCTTCATTGTATTCTATGCGCATTAGGTTACTTCTCAAATAAAATTGGTTGATATTCTCTCTCTCTCTCTCTCTCTCTCTCTCTCTCTCTCTCTCTCTATCTATATATATATATATATATATATATATATATATATATATATATATATATATATATATCTGTGTGAGATAGAGTGGTAGATTAGTCGCAAATTTTGGCCGAAAGTTGTGATTTGCCAAACGATAATTTACAAAATTGCCTAAATAATCCCCCATTATCACTTTTTTGTTCAATGTATCCCTTTCAATTTATAAATGCAAAATTAGTCCTTCAATCATTATTCATTTTTAATTCCACCCTTAGTCCTAACGAAAATTCTAAGTTTGTTAACTCATGTGATATTAATTTGTTAAGTTGAACTCGAGTGATATTTATTTATTATGTTGAACTCAATGTGCACACCACGGTTAACAAAAATAACAAATCTTTAAACTTTTCATAGCAGAGTGTTAATGAACTTTATGTCACACCATTAATATCCTCCCGGAGCGGATCTACCTTGTGAACACCGGTAGCACATGTGCTACCAATGGGTTTTCAAGGTGAAACCCGAAAATATATTGCATTTTTATTACTCCGTATAAAACGTATATGTGACTCCCTTTGTCCTAAATTAATTAATAATATTGTTTTAATATTTTAAAGTCTTTATTCTTAACTTTTACTTTAAATAACCTTTTTTGTATTATATAATATTTTATGAAAATCATATCAAATGAAAATACATAAAAGACTAATTTATTAAGATAAATTTTATTAAAATAAATTCTTCACGAACAATATTATCTTGAATGTTATTTTTGTAGATCATTTTTCCCCCAAAATAATAACATTCATCACAAAGTGTCTCTTCTAAATGTTCATATTTTCATCCAATCTATAATGTTCGTTAACAAAGTTTTTTCAAAAAACGAAAAAAAAAAAAAAAAAATTGCTTCCCCCCGCTTCCCCCCGATTGGTTACTTCCCCATTGATCCCGCCCCTATATATATATATATATATATATATATATATATATATATATATATATATATATATATATATATATATATATATACACTTTTAATTGAATTTTTTATAAGTTTTGACACGCGCTTATGTATTATAGAATGAACAACCTCATGATCCTCAAACACTTGCTATGGATTCTTTGGATCTTGAGAAACGCTTGAACTTCAAGTTAGATCACCTTGATAAGCTCAATCTAAAAATTTTAGTAACTCGGCTATTGAGATGGATATTTTGAAACTGATAGTGGCTCAAGCACCCTTGCTACGAGAAGTACGAATTGAGCTTAACGAATGTTTTCCAGTTGATGAAGAACTAGACATTTCAAAAAACACATTTTCACATGCATCACCTTTCGTAAAATTCATGGTTGAACGCTCACAAGAATAATTTTTATCGTTTTATTTGGCTATAGCGAATTATCCAGATTACTATTAATGAAGTCTACATGGTTTATGATCACATTGTCTCGAAGACTCGAACTATATATCTTCGTTATTAATGAACAATATAAATTTTGGTAATACGCTGGTGTCCTGATTTTGATCAACTAACATAGCAAAAAGTATTGCAAAACATTACCTAAATTAATATATATATATATATATATATATATATATATATATATATATATATATATATATATATATATATATATATATATATATATATATATATATATATATATATATATATATATATATATATATATATATATATATATATATATATATATATAGGGGCAGGATCAATGGGGATGTAACCAATCGGGGGGAAGCGGGGGGAAGCAAAAAAAAAATTCGTTTTTTTTGGAATTTTTTTTTCCGGCATCAAGATCACACGAAAATATGAACATTTAGAAGAGACACTTCGTGATGAATGTCATTATTTAGGCGGAAAAACGATCGACAAAAATAACATTCAAGATAATATTGTTCGTGAAGAATATGAACGTCTTTTTTTCATGTTTTGTGAAGTAAAATTTAGCCCGATTTAGAGTTTAGGGTTTAGGGTTTGGTGTTTAACCCTAAACCCTAAACCCTAAACTCTAAACCGTTCGTGTTAAAAACTCAATCTAAATCCTAAATCTAAACCTTAAATCTAAACCCTAAACCCTAAATTTCTAAGCCCTAATATCTAAACCCTATAAACCCTAATATCTAAACCCCAATAGCTAAAACCTCAACATATGCTCGAAAAACAATAATTGTTATATATTACTTCTTCGAGCGTTTTCCCGCCAAAATAAAAACATTTATCACAAAGTGTCTCTACTAAATGTTCATATTTTCATCTCATCTATAATGTTCGTGAACAAAGTTATTTCAAAAAACGAAAGAAAAAAAAAAGTTTTTGCTTCCCCCCGCTTCCCCCCGAATGGTTACTTCCCTCTTGATCCTACCCCTATATATATATATATATATATATATATATATATATATATATATATATATATATATATATATATATATATATATATATCACTACTAGAAAAAAGAGGACAGGCGACGAAGGCCTTTTGCGGCGCACCAATCTCGCCGTAAAAGAGCCGCTAAACGACAAAAAATTCAGACTTTTGACCAGCTGGGTTGGGCCTACACGCAATTGCGGCGATACGTCGCCGCTAATAAATTTACCATATTTTCTTTTTCCTTTTTTCTTCGCTGGCTAATTCTGGTCAAAGATTGAAGTGTGGGACCAGATGCAATTGCGACGATGCGTCACCGCTAATAGTGCGACGTAATAGTTTTTGGCGCTTAATTTTTCCCTCCAAACTACTTCCCGCGTCTTCCCGCTAGTTTTTGGTGCGTCGTAGTAAGGGTGCGCCGCAAAAGGTGCGCCGCAAATGGTCTGTTACAGATTCTATAAATAAGAGCATATATATATAAATAATTAACATTACATATATATTTACCCTCATACACACATCAAATACAACGAAAATGGTAACCATTCCGTCGATGATTGTCTCTTTCGACGTGTATTACGGAAGTAGATTTCGTAATTAAATGAGAGACTACGATTATACGAGTAGTTCGAAATCTACGTTCGAAGAAATTGATGTTCGCGACGTAGGTTTAGAGGACCTTCTATACTTTTTGAAAGAAATGGTTCCATTCAAACACACGGACGTCTTGTATTACGAACATGATTGTGTTCTGGAATTGTCTGCTACATATCTCTGAACAGAGAATCAGTGGAACGGTATAAAAGAAACCTTGAGTTGGTGTTCTAATCACATTTCTCTTTATTTAGTGTTGGAAGATGAGTAAAGTTGTTTTAATTTCCGTCAACTAAACTGTTAAGTTTAGTGTTAATCGTATCGTTTTTATTTTAGTGTTAATTGTATCGTTTTTATTTTAGTGTTAATTGTATCGTTTTTATTTTAGTATTAAATGTATCGTTTTTATTTTAGTGTTAATTGTATCGTTTTTATTTTAGTGTTAATTGTATCTTTTTTATTTTAGTTTTAATTGTATCGTTTTTATTTTAATATCCTTTGTATCGTTTTTATTATAGTATTAATTGTATCGTTTTTATTTTGGTATTAATTATATCGTTTTTATTAGTTATGTTGAATAACAATTGTCATTTAAATTACAGTTCAATTTAATCCACAATTAATACTGAATAAAATTTATTTTAATCCATAATTATGGGTAGGACTCGAATGAATAAAGACTCCATACTTATTGTTATTATTAAATTTATTATTATTATTATTATTATTATTATTATTATTATTATTATTATTATTATTATTATTATTATTATTATTATTATTATTATTATTTTTATTATTTTTACTAATTATAAAAGATTATTTTTTTAACATCACTTTTATTAAAACACCAAACACGATTACATTTTTTTAAACTAAACACAAACATGGCTAAACACAAACATAGCTAAACACAAACATAGCTAAACACAAATACATTACTGGTATTGAAACACACTAATAACGACGACGAGGATGATTACGAGCATCCAATTTAGTGGACAAACTTTCAGAACCTAAGCTCGATGATGCCGATGTTTCAGAAACGAAGGATCGGTCGATAGATAACGTGGTTATCAGACGTCGTCCCACCAGACCTCAACCACACCAATACTAGTAAATACACGGTTCAGAAACGCTCCGTACGGAAGATGAGGTCTTGTTTCTGCATAACGAAGTTGGTTCATTTGGGAAGCGACCAAATGAGCAATATTTACTTGGATGTTTTGAGTTATGCACCAGTGAAGACATGCTTCAGTCATTGACAATCGAGTGACGTTTGGTTCGCGGTGGTACATGTTACTCTTAATAATTGCATTTCTTATAGCAATATTTTCCGGACGAAGATATTCGTCAAGGATTCCTGAACGTTCTACGGTTCTGAATGGAATCGCAGTACGACACAAAAATATGGTCATGTCATATTTTGGAATATCCTAAGGAAGAGCTTCGAGATCTTCACTCGGAAAATAGATATTTTACCTTCAAATGGTACGCCCAATATCATACCAAATTATTCAAGAGTATACTCGTGTTACCAGTCATAGATTTGAAACCTCAATAATTGTTCATTAGTGAATTCAAAGTTGGAATAGAATTGATGCAAGAGTGCAGGAAAAAAGAACTTATCAAGCAAAAGGAGAGGAAGCCAACCCATTCTTCTGAATTCACGGTCGATCTCTGGAAAATCTTGTAGTCTGACTTGTCGACCTTCACTAATAGGTCTATTATTTGTTGGTTGATAAATAGTGTGATTGTAGAGATAGAGATATAGAGACTTGAATGGGTAGATATGGATGAAAAGAGTTTGTATGGCTACTCTTTAAGTAGACAAAAACTGCCACCAAGAATTCCCGCACAAATGTTTCCCGCCCAAATATTTCCTGTGACGACTTGGGAATTTCTGACCAAATTTAAACTTAATCTTTATATGGTTCCGACACGATAAGCAAAGTCTGTAATATGGATTCTCAAAAAATTCTTGAATTGGTTACATGAATTCAGTTAACCATTTGACCTTTGACTATTCCCGACGATTCACGAACAATTATATGTTAATATATATAAAATCTATAGATAAGTAATGTTATATATATTGTAATTAATAGATATTAAAGATTCAATATATATTAGTTCATAAATAGGATATAATTAATAAAATGTAATATAGTAGTTATATTAAAAATTTTATCATTACTTTCATGATTATTATTGTTAATATTAATATAAATTATTTATAGTATTAAGTCTAATATAAAATATATTTATAAAATTTAATATGTATAATTTATTATATTATTAATATCATTAATAATATTAATATTAGTATTATAACTATTATTATTATTAATATCATTTATAAGACTATTATTATCATTTTTATTATCATTGTTATTATTAGTGATTAAATTTATTAAAAACTATCATTATGATTAATATTAATATTATCATAATATTAATTATTATTATCAATAATACTATCATTACTAATAAAATTATTACTGGTATTACTAATAATATTGATATAATTATACTAGTTAATTATAAAAATAAAGAATTTGATATTTAAATACAAATATATAAATAAGATTAATTATATACATAAATACAAATAATTCTTAAATACAGATAAATACAGATAAATATAGATATATACGAATATTAAAACTAATAATATAAATACAGATATTTACACGCATATTAATCTGATTCTTATTTTCCTCAATTTTCTGTTAAGTCTGTGATCGATTGTTGACATTCAACACTAGATAATAATTGAGTTTACTGCTTCAAATATTGAAATAAGATCCTAATTATTGTTTTATATTGATGGTAACTGCATTTGATAGAAACGAAAACAGAAATTAATAAAACCGAACCCGTTTCATTCTCCTGTTCTTGCTCCATTATTCCAAAAGCCTCAATTACGAACCAAATTCAAAATCTAGAAATGCAGTTCTGTTAGGAATGATCTAAACAAACTATCTGTAAGTTTTCTAACCTCAATTCTTTCTATTACTTTTGAATTATCGAGTTAAACTTTAAAATCAAAAAGTCAACCGTATAGTTCATTAAGAAATTTGAATGGGTTTTGATGTATTCAGTTCAATTGATAATTTAGAAAGCTTATAAGAACGATTTACTATCACTTTCATTTAGTAATGTCAATTTAAAACAGTCTTAAATTCAAAAATCGATTTAAAGTTTATGATGTTCTTGACTGTGATGAACAATAGATTGAATTCGAAAAAAATTTAAAAATTCATAAATGCAGTGTCGTTAGGAATCATGTATGTAAACTATCTGCAAAAATTGAAGTTCCAATTATTTCTATCGAGTTCCAATTTGAAGGTCAAAGTTTAATGTTAAAAAGTCATCTGAATTGTTCTTCAGGAAATTCGAGTTCTAGTTAATATTTTTGAATCAACTGATGATTCCAGTGCATTATAATGATGATTTAGAAGGTATTTCATTTAGACATCCAGGTCTCAAAAAGTCCTAATTTCGAAATCAAAGTATGGGTTTATATAATTTTTTTCTTGCGTTCGCAGCAACTGATGTTGTTCTCTTTTATTTATTTTGCTTTATTATTTGTTCTGTTAAATTAAAAAGACCTGTTTATTATTGTTTCCTTTTATTTAAAATCCATTTCATTGATTAGTTATTATGATTATGACCAGGATCGGCTGTTTATGAGATGATGAATACGAATTTTAAGATAAAAGAAATTAGAATTGTTATATAAACAGAAAACAGATACAGAGGAGTGGTGTGGGAGTTTTCGTGTTAGCGAGTGGTTGCGGGTTCGAGTCCCGGCTATGGCGGTTTAATTTTTTTTTAAGTCTTCAAAGGTAATTTTCATAAATATTATTATTATTATTATTATTATTATTATTATTATTATTATTATTATTATTATTATTATTATTATTATTATTATTATTATTATTATTATTATCATTATTAAGATTATTATTATTATTATTATTATTATTATTATTATTATTATTATTATTATTATGTTAACTATTAATATTAATACCATGAATATTATTATTATTATTAATATTATTATTATTAATATAGTATTAAGTAACATTTATTATTATTATGATTATGATTATGATTATGATTACGATTATAATTATTATTATTATTACTATTATGTATTAAGTATTAGTACCTCTACTATCATTATTATTATTGTAAGTATTATTATCAGTAATAACATTAGTATTATCATTATTAGCATTGTTATTTTTAAAAATTATTATTGCCACGATTATATTAATAGTATCGTCGGTTTTAATACTAGTACTGATGTGCTGGATCGAGACCTTTATTTTGAACGGATTTGAGTTGTTTTGTTACACGAATTGATTTATTGTATATGTGGTATTTTATAGATTTTAGGTTGATTTCACACATATATATAGGCAACTAGTCCTATTCGTGTAGTTTAGTTTGATGGTAAATCCGATTCGTTCCACAGGGAGATGGAGCGTTTAATGGTTTTCTTTTTAATAGTCTTTGATGTCAAACTTAATTAAAGAGGGTTTTGGATTAGGCAATTGTAACATAACAGTAAAAGATAATAACTTAACTAATTTGCTAAATAAAATTACAAGATTACAATAATTAACTTAAAAGGGAACTAAATGAAATTATGCTAATTTTTTATGCGATAATTATATTACAAAATGGTAAATAGTAAAATAGTAATTTTTAATAAAACTATATATTTAGATTTTTGTTTTAAGCAATAATTATATAAACTTAATTAAATTAACTAAATGACATTTTTAACTAAACTTAATACAAATAAAAAGGAAATTAATTAATTTACTGATTATAAACTAGTTACAATTTATAAACTTATAATTAATACTAATTTTAGGATTAAAACATTTATTTAAGCATTTTATACTAATTAAAACTAATTATATAATAAAAATAACTAATAACCTAATTATAAATAATTAATTAATCAAAACCCTAATTTTTGACCTAGATGATACTGTAGCCGCGTCAAGCCTTACACGATTCGTGTGAGGCTACACGATTCGTGTAAGTGAAAAATATGTGACAAATACTGTTACGAACATTAAATGTTTTATTTATAGATTTTTATATATTTTAAACTTATAATTCGTAAATAAAGATGATAATAATTTTATAAGAAATATAAATGAGGTAAATGGGAGTGTTTACTTAATTGTGTCACCCCTAGGTCCATGGATTGTTTTAAGTTTTACGCCCTATTAAAATGTTCTAGTATCAAACTTTACATTTTTCTCTCGAAAAAAATATAAAGTTACAACTTAACTAAATAAAATCTAATTTTCATTGGATTCTTTTTAGAAAGCTACTATTCCCTAAGCATTTAAATTGAGACCTAGCCTAGTTTTGACCTTCGCCAACACCCAAATTATAACGGTTTCCCTTTTTATAATTTCACCTTCATATAATTTATTGATATCACCCAAACCACCGAAGTTTATTTCTAAATTGGTGTCAATAACTTATCCATAAATTCATCTAGATCATTTTTAATGTTGAAGCTTAATTTAGGTAAATAAATATAACTTTCGTTATGTACATTTACTAAATTAAGTGGCAAGGGTTAAATATCTAATTACATAAAAATGGTTCTTTTAACTAGGCTCAATATTAAAAATACTAAAGTTACATTTTAACTTTTACTAATGGTAACAATCCATTTCACTAGGGGCTCTACATTTAAGCAAACACTAGGGAAATTTAGCTATCCATTACACTAAGGTAGACATAAAAATATAGATATGCAAACATAATAACAACGCTAATTTTAACAGAGTAAACTTACTAAAATATCTTCACTTGCATTAACTTCAAATGGTAGAAAAATTACAATAATAACACCCCTTTCACGCGTACAATAACACCCTTTATCACGAACAATACCCCCTTAATAACTGAAACTATTTTTACAGCGTAATAAAATTAACAATAATTTTAACTATAGTAATTGAAATATAAATTTGTGTTGTATTCTCCTTGTGTTGTTGATATCTTCTCTGTATTTAAACTGATCCAAGTAGTAGTAGTTGAGCTCAAAAATTCGTTGAAATCCTTGCTGTCTTCAATTTGAGAGAAAGTATTGTTTTTAAAATAATAAAGCAGCCGACCTTCTGGAATCTGTAATTGTGCTGTGGCCTAACATTACCCGAATCGGGTATATATACACGAATCGTGTATGACCAGAGATATTACACGATTCGTGTAATAGTACACGATTCGTGTAAGGCAAATTTCCAGTTTTCTTGATTTTTCTTCTTCATTTGTTCTTTGTTGATCTCGTGTTGACGTGTACTGTCTTGGTACTATACATTTGAACTCTTTTCTTCATCAATCTTGTACTTTCATTCGGATAAACGTTTCTTGATATAAATCTAGTCAAAACTATCGTTTTATCGTCGTTTCTTCTAACTTCACTCTTTTGTCGTTTTTCTCGTGAAATGCGCATTGAATGTCTTTGTAGATGATAAAAACCTATGAAATATAAGTGATATTGCGTTGAATAATATGTATGTTTAGAGCAATATCAAAATACCCCACACTAGAACGTTGCTTGTCCTCAAGCAATTACATCTTTTAACAGAGTTAGAACATTATATATCTTTCTTATCGAACATTTAGATCACACAACACACACTACACGAAATGAAACACACGCTATATGAAATATATTACACAACACAGTATTTATTGGATCACACGCACACCACACGAAATGAAATTCTGACAACAGAAACAAACATGAAACTCGTGATTAGGGTTTAAAAATTTGGATCCTTAGGGAAAATTGGACCTTGTGAAAACGTTTTATGATTTTATAAAATGTCATGCTAGTTTTTACACTAGACACGTTTTCCGGTTTTAACCTCAAATTCCGGTTGAGGGTAACTGAAAACCGAAGTCTCAGTCGGCGATTAGCAAGCTATTCGCCCCCATGATTGTAGTATCATGGAACTTGAAGCCAAATGTCCAAAAATAGTTTTACACAAATATAATTCATAAAATAGCATAAGTTTTAGAACAAAATTATATCGTGTCCAAATATCATCGGTGAACCATGAGTTTGCACACCTCAATTTGTTATGGCATATGTATGTTGACCGCGGTCAAACATAGATGCAGTTGATCTTTACGGAGATCATCCATCTGGGGATTAGATTCATTAGTCTTAAAAGCTAATTTGCAATGTGCCCCCCCATTGTACGAGACAGATCCATCTCATGGTTAGGATAAGTCTGACCACCAAAAACCCTGTTTGATGCTGAGGTTAGGTGGATTTCCAGCCGATTTTAGGGATGACTTTACAAGATTTTCGTCAACCTACAGCTGTTCTGGACTACATCTTCTAACATAAGTTAGCAAGTGTGTCAATTTGGAAGACTTTACTTCCTTACGGGATGGATTTGATTCATCCTCTATTACTCGTGATAATGGAATATTCAGGTTTATACATTCTGTAGCAATGATATCTGCAATAAACTTCAAAGAAACATGTGATAAATGGTTCTTAACATAAGGATTTATAAATTCTTGTTATAAATTTTTTTTTTCTTTTTCTAGGTTTTAAACAAATAAACTTATGTATTTTTAATGTATGGAGACAACAATTTCGGTTTTTACACCTGATCTTTAATTGCTCGTAGTTACCTTAAAAATTGATTAGATACATTTGTTTAAAAATTTTCAAATTTTCATAAAAACCAATAACTTATTAGTTCTCGAGAATTTATATATTCCCACCCCACACTTAATATTATGTAATGCCCTCATTACATAAAATCAGATAATAATGTATAAATTTGAGAGGACAAAAAGTGTAGAGTATTTGGAACTTCCTTTGTTAACCGATTTGGATTTTCAAATTGTTTTACCTATGATCATATCCAATGTTTTTATCACAATGTAATTTGATGTTTCGTTTCGTCTAATTGCATTTTCGTCTGTACCTGTCAAAACCATGTTAAAAACACACAAAATATGGGGTTTTAATTCAATCGTACAACACATTTTTTTACCCCACACTATATTTTCTTGCTAATATAAAAAATAAAAACATAATAAGTTTCAATACACACCAAAAAATTATGTTATTACAAACTAAAAAAATTTTTTTTTTTTTTATCTCTTTTCATTTTATATTTTTTTTATATAACTTATAATCAATTAAATTTAAAATATCTTTTATAAATTTATATTTGTAACGGAAATTCGGTTGTTATACCTGATCTTAATCCGTTTATAAATTTTTAAATTCAATTTATAAAATTCAATTCATTAAAAGTTAAAGTTTTAATATTTTTCGAAAACAAATTTAAAATAAAATAAAAACACTCTATTTTTGTGTTAAAAAGATTAACATTTTTAAATTTTAAAACAAGTATATGAGAAATACAAATAAAAAGGAATTTAAAATAAAAACGAGACACACGAATGGGACTATTTACAATTTGTGAAGTTTATTAGCGAGTCGTTCACGCGACTCCACCCTAATTTTAACTAACGTCGGGGTGATAAACATCACCCTTCTTTACTCCAATAGAACCATTACTGCAACCATTCTTACCACTAATTTTTGATAATAACCAAGAGTCCGAAAATCTTGACTCTTCAACCAGTTTTTTCAACTTATATTTCTCAAGTTTTGATAGGTTTGAAATCAATCTCTCTCTCAAATGTTTATCTTTTTTCGACATAGCATTTCTAATCCTACCATATAACTTCTTCATGGTTTTCTCAACAACACTATCATTGGGCGGTTTACTATCTAGTTTCTCCTCATCACCCTCCCCACACTTAGCTTGTTGACTAATGGGTTTGACATTGTCAACAATATTCACTGAAACTATCGGTGTGGGTGGTGGGTTCATACTAAACTCAGTTTGATAGGTTGCACTCTTGCCTCTATCCTTCAAAACTAGTTTTCCTGTTTTCCAATCTGTTAAAGCACTTGCAGTTGCTAAGAATGGTCTACCTAAAATAATAGGTACAAACTTATCTTCTTTCATGTCTACAACTACAAAGTCAGCTAGAAACTCAAGTTCACCTGTTTTTACTACTAAGTTTTCAGCAATCCCTATAGGTTTATTAACCGACTGATCAATGAATCTAATGCCTGAATTGGTGGGTTTAAGTTCACCTAAGTTCAAATGCGAGTAAATGGAATAAGGCATGAGATTTATACTTGCACCTGAGTCAGCTAATGATCTAAGAATTTCAGATTCATTAAGCTTACAAGGTACTATGAACGGTCCAGGATCACCTAACTTAGGTGGCAATTCATTCTTTTTCACAATAGCAGCACATTCTGCTTTAAGAAACGCAGATGATGCCTGCTCACACATTCCTTCTTTTGCCATCAAATCATTCAAGAATTTCCCATAGTTTGGCATACCTGCAACAACATCAACCAAAGGTATATTTACACAGATATTATCCGTATTTAAAGGCTTACGATGATTCTCCTTTGGTTTTTCGGATGCAAGTGCTTGTGGGTATGGAATGGGTTCTTTATAGTCTTCCACTTTAGGTGCTTGCTTCACCGTATCTTCCGCTTCTTCTTTGATCATCTTCAAATCATCATCAACCCTAAATTCGGAAGGCTCGGTGATTTCCATTTTCTTTACTTCCACATGATTTCCCGACATCAACCTCATCAAATAGTCACCATACTCGGGAGTTATTGCACCAACTCGGATCCCTTCATCTTCACATGTTATACTCTTCACACTTTCAACTCGAATACCATCAATCTCTTGATAAGGAGTGTAATCATCCATCTTGGATAAATCAGAAAATATAAACTCATCACACTCTTCATCATCATCTTCACACCCAAGAGTAAAAATAGGACTATGCTCCGGTGTTTTGAAACTTGCTTCATCCTCACAGAAACTATAAATAGCATTCACTTGTGAATATGCTGGAGCTTGAGGATCCTTCTTCTTTAGTATAACCGGAGGATTACTTGCACTTGGTGTTCTCTCTGCTAGTAACTGTGAGATCCTTCCAACATCTCTTTCTAAAATCTGAATCGTGGCTTGTTGATTTCGGATTTGCTGAGTTTGAATTTCCTCATTTTGCTCATGCTTAACCATAAAATCTCTCAAGAGATCTTCTAAACCAGATTTCCTCTCAGGTTGAGGTTGCATAATTGCTAATGGTTGCGGTTGCATGAGTGCTAGTGGTTGTGGGTGATTGGGTTGGAAATTATTTTGATAATTTCTTTGAGGTTGATTTCGGTTATTATAACCTGGTGGCGGATTTCTTTGATTTTGATTTGGGAAATTCCGGTTGTTTTGGTAACCTGGATTTCCTCCTTGATAGTTATTGTTATTTTGATAATTATTATTTGATCCTGAAGGTCCACCTACTTGATAGCTGTTTATAGGAGGATACTTTCGATTGTTTGCTTCTATAGCTGGAAAATCGCTAAAGTTCATTTCACCTTTTCGTAAGTAACCTAAGAAATTTGCTTGCTCTTCCATTGTACTTTGATCACAATCTCTAGTAAGATGGGGACCTTGGCATAGTTCACATCCTACTCTAATAGAATGCATTTCCTTGGTTACTTTCTCGATTTGCCTTGCTTGATTTGCTATTTGAACTTTTAAAGAAGCAATTTCATCATTGCTTTCAATACTAGCAACATTTGATGATCTAGAAAATTCTATTTCTTGATGCCAATTATGAGAATGGGAAGCTAAATCAGCAATGATTGTGTGAGCGTCTTCAGGTGTTTTCTTCATGATCGAACCTCCGGCTGCAACATCTATATCTTTTCTAGTTGCCACATTGACTCCTTTATAGAATATTTGGCCCTTTTGGAATGTATTCAACCCGTGTTGAGGACATATTCGAAGCATTTTATTGAATTGGGTCCAAGCTTCATAAAGAGTTTCATTAGGCTTTTGTTTAAAGTGATTTATGTCACTTTGTAATTTTGCTGCTTTTGAAGCAGGAAAGAATTCTGACAAAAATTTATCCATCATATCATTCCAGTTTTCAATATAGCCTTCTGGTAATGAGTCTAGCCAATCCCTTGCATCATCTTTTAATGACCATGGAAAGATTTTTAAACATGCAACTTCATCGGTGACATCTTTGATTTTGAATAGTTTGCAAATGCTTACAAACTTACGAAGATGCTCGTTAGCATCCTCGTTTGGGGCTCCACCGAATTGACATGTATTAGTTACCATGTGTAAAAATTGACCTTTTATTTCAAAGCCATCACTCATCGTGGGTTGGATGATTGCGTGGCCTTGACCTTTTCTTGTGGCCTTCATTAATGCTTCCATCGTTTGATTTGTATCAGCCATTTCTTCTTCTTCTTTAATAATCGGCTCTATGATTGGTTGAATTATTGGTTCAGAGTCGGATTCTAAGGAAAGTGACTCTAAATTTTTAGCGAGAGTATCTACGTCTTGAGCTCTTAAGCGTTCGTGGAGTTTTCTTTCGGGTTCAGGATGTGAAGGAGTTAATTCAGCGTTGGAGGAACGTAAGTTCATACATTAATTTCTATTATGAGATCACTTCACTAAAGGTTTATCTAGGGTTACCTATTTGTTTCTCTTTTTTAGTGTTTTTCGGTGTTTTAAAATTACTAGTACTTCCTATTTCTTTTTGTTGTTTTTGTCCTTTATTAATTCTTTGAGGTTCCGGATTAAGTTTAACGAGTTTAGGATTGAACGGATCATACAATTTGGGAAATTGTACAAAGAATTAAAGGATTTATTCAAAAACTTTGAACTTTCTTGGAAATGAATTTCCTCGAGAGGATCGAATAACATAAAAACAATGATAAAAACCTTTAAACAAACAGATTATCCTTCTGATTTTTGCCCACGTTTCGAATAGCCAAAAGATGCAGCAGAGGGGCAGGATCCTTCAAAGACCAATAAAATTGGTGATCCAACAACCCGGTCCACGTACAAATCCAACTACTACTACGAACCAGAAAAATTATCTATTTATTTAACTGCCAACTCCCCGGCAGCGGCGCCAAAAAGTTGATGTGCTGGATCGAGACCTTTATTTTGAACGGATTTGAGTTGTTTTGTTACACGAATTGATTTATTGTATATGTGGTATTTTATAGATTTTAGGTTGATTTCACACATATATATAGGCAACTAGTCCTATTCGTGTAGTTTAGTTTGATGGTAAATCCGATTCGTTCCACAGGGAGATGGAGCGTTTAATGGTTTTCTTTTTAATAGTCTTTGATGTCAAACTTAATTAAAGAGGGTTTTGGATTAGGCAATTGTAACATAACAGTAAAAGATAATAACTTAACTAATTTGCTAAATAAAATTACAAGATTACAATAATTAACTTAAAAGGGAACTAAATGAAATTATGCTAATTTTTTATGCGATAATTATATTACAAAATGGTAAATAGTAAAATAGTAATTTTTAATAAAACTATATATTTAGATTTTTGTTTTAAGCAATAATTATATAAACTTAATTAAATTAACTAAATGACATTTTTAACTAAACTTAATACAAATAAAAAGGAAATTAATTAATTTACTGATTATAAACTAGTTACAATTTATAAACTTATAATTAATACTAATTTTAGGATTAAAACATTTATTTAAGCATTTTATACTAATTAAAACTAATTATATAATAAAAATAACTAATAACCTAATTATAAATAATTAATTAATCAAAACCCTAATTTTTGACCTAGATGATACTGTAGCCGCGTCAAGCCTTACACGATTCGTGTGAGGCTACACGATTCGTGTAAGTGAAAAATATGTGACAAATACTGTTACGAACATTAAATGTTTTATTTATAGATTTTTATATATTTTAAACTTATAATTCGTAAATAAAGATGATAATAATTTTATAAGAAATATAAATGAGGTAAATGGGAGTGTTTACTTAATTGTGTCACCCCTAGGTCCATGGATTGTTTTAAGTTTTACGCCCTATTAAAATGTTCTAGTATCAAACTTTACATTTTTCTCTCGAAAAAAATATAAAGTTACAACTTAACTAAATAAAATCTAATTTTCATTGGATTCTTTTTAGAAAGCTACTATTCCCTAAGCATTTAAATTGAGACCTAGCCTAGTTTTGACCTTCGCCAACACCCAAATTATAACGGTTTCCCTTTTTATAATTTCACCTTCATATAATTTATTGATATCACCCAAACCACCGAAGTTTATTTCTAAATTGGTGTCAATAACTTATCCATAAATTCGTCTAGATCATTTTTAATGTTGAAGCTTAATTTAGGTAAATAAATATAACTTTCGTTATGTACATTTACTAAATTAAGTGGCAAGGGTTAAATATCTAATTACATAAAAATGGTTCTTTTAACTAGGCTCAATATTAAAAATACTAAAGTTACATTTTAACTTTTACTAATGGTAACAATCCATTTCACTAGGGGCTCTACATTTAAGCAAACACTAGGGAAATTTAGCTATCCATTACACTAAGGTAGACATAAAAATATAGATATGCAAACATAATAACAATGCTAATTTTAACAGAGTAAACTTACTAAAATATCTTCACTTGCATTAACTTCAAATGGTAGAAAAATTACAATAATAACACCCCTTTCACGCGTACAATAACACCCTTTATCACGAACAATACCCCCTTAATAACTGAAACTATTTTTACAGCGTAATAAAATTAACAATAATTTTAACTATAGTAATTGAAATATAAATTTGTGTTGTATTCTCCTTGTGTTGTTGATATCTTCTCTGTATTTAAACTGATCCAAGTAGTAGTAGTTGAGCTCAAAAATTCGTTGAAATCCTTGCTGTCTTCAATTTGAGAGAAAGTATTGTTTTTAAAATAATAAAGCAGCCGACCTTCTGGAATCTGTAATAGTGCTGTGGCCTAACATTACCCGAATCGGGTATATATACACGAATCGTGTATGACCAGAGATATTACACGATTCGTGTAATAGTACACGATTCGTGTAAGGCAAATTTCCAGTTTTCTTGATTTTTCTTCTTCATTTGTTCTTTGTTGATCTCGTGTTGACGTGTACTGTCTTGGTACTATACATTTGAACTCTTTTCTTCATCAATCTTGTACTTTCATTCGGATAAACGTTTCTTGATATAAATCTAGTCAAAACTATCGTTTTATCGTCGTTTCTTCTAACTTCACTCTTTTGTCGTTTTTCTCGTGAAATGCGCATTGAATGTCTTTGTAGATGATAAAAACCTATGAAATATAAGTGATATTGCGTTGAATAATATGTATGTTTAGAGCAATATCAAGTACCATTATAAGTGTTATTATTATTATTATTATTATTATTACTATTATTAAGATTATCATTATTATAATTATCATTAGTGTTATAATTATAACTATTATTACAAACATAGGTATTAGGATAAAAATTATCATTTATAATGTTAATAATAATTATTATTAGTATTATTATGAAAATAATAAAATTTATTATTATTTTCATTAATATTAGTATTAGTATCATTTTTATTAGTATTAATAACATATTTAAAATTTTAATATCATTACTATCATTATTAGTAATATTAAGTATTACCAAAAGTAATACTTTATTTTTTTACATGACAAAAATCATTTAAGTGTTATAATAATTACTAGTTTCACAAGCAAATAATATATATATAAAAACATATTTAATATACATAAACTAATTATACTAATATTTCTATATACAAAATGAATACATTTATTTAAATAATGAAATATATATATATAAGTTATAAATATAAAAATTATATCGCTAATAATATATATATATATATTTATTCGATTACGATTATATATATATTAATGAATATACAAATGATATAGGTTCGTGAATCCGAGGCCAACCCTACACTTGTTCAATGTCGTCATATGTATTTTTGCTACAAAATATAGTATTGTGAGTTTCATTTGCTCCCTTTTTAAATGCTTTTGCAATATATATTTTTGAGACTGAGAATACATGCGCTGCTTTTATAAATGTTTTACGAAATAGACACAAGTAATCAAAACTACATTCTATGGTTGGATTATCGAATCGAATATGCCCCTTTTTAGCTTGGAAGCTTAAGAATTAGGAAAATGGCCCCTAATTGACGCGAATCCTAAAGATAGATCTATGGACCTTGACACGTCCCATTCGGGTTACGAATGCTTTAGTACTTCGATTATCATGTCCGATGAAAGTCCCGGAATGATGGGGATATTCTATATGCATCCTGTTAGTTCGGTTATCAAGCGTTCACCATATGAATGATTTTTATCTCTATGCAGTTTGCGAAATGCCTGATATGAGATGATGTTTATGATAAATGAAATGAAAATCTTGTGGTCTATTAAATTAATGGAAATGATTGTTATGATAAACTAATGAACTCACCAACCTTTTGGTTGGCACTTGAAAGCATGTTTATTCTTAGGTATGAAAGAAATCTTCCGCTGTGCATTTGCTCATATTAGAGATATTACTTGGAGTCATTCATGGCATATTTCAAAAGACATTGCATTCGAGTCGTTGAGTTCATCAAGAATATTATTAAGTCATTTATAGTTGGATATGTTATGAAATGGTATGCATGCCGTCAACTTTCGTTGTAATGAAAGTTTGTCTTTTAAAAATGAATGCAATGTTTGTAAAATGTATCATATAGAGTTCAAGTACCTCGCGATGTAACCAAATGTAATGTATTCGTCCAGATGGATTAGGACGGGTCGTTATATTTCCCACCCTAATATAACGGTGTTTATGTGTCGGTGTACTTAACGGTGTTTATGTGGCGGTGTACGTAACGGTGTTATGTAACGTTGTTATGTAACGGTGTAATGTAACGTTGTTATGTAACAGTGTTATGTAACAATATTAGTATTATTATTATTATTATTATTATTATTATTACTAATTATAAAATATTATTTTTTTAACATCACTTTTATTAAAACACCAAACATGGTTACATTTTTGTTGAAACTAAACACAAATATGGCTAAACATAAACATGAGTAAACACAAACATGACTAACACAATCACAACGAGAATACAACTTAAACATCTAGAAATCATCAGAATCATACGAAGGGAACTTGTCATCCGAATCATCCAAATAGAACTTGCCATCCGTGTCATATTGTGGCCCGGAAGGTACATAGTCCGATTCATCAGAATACACAACGTAATCACTGTCGTTCCGGAATTCGATGTACACCTTGATTGTTTCATTACGGGTCACTGCCCGACCAACAAGCTCATTCCAGTCTTCTTTCTCTTCAAGAAGAGTGGCTGGCTTATCGGACTCTATGAAAAACCATGCTTGTTTGTGGTCAACAGGTCTGTCTTCTTTAAGAAATGCTAGCAGATCGGACAATTGATAATTTTGGACGTTTAAACAATACTCCCGTTACTCACCACCAGAGTAATTCTTGACCTCTCGGTCGAATTCACCACTGTAGTTAACTTGTAGCATAACAGATATTTGACTCATTTTGAACTTGAATGTGGAAAGTTTAGTAAATTAAGAAATAGGTGTATGAGGTGTGATTTGTTGAGAATTGAGGGGTTGTATTTATAGAGGAAGAATACAGGTGTTGAAAACAGCTTTACTTAAAGAATCTCTGTTGTACACAGCTTTAAATAAAGCATCTCTCTTTCACAGCTTTGATCAATAAAGAATCTCTGTGGAATACAGCTTTAAATAAAGCATCTCTGTTTCACAGCTTTAATCAATAAAGAATCTCTGTGGAATACAACTTTAAATAAAGCATCTTTGTTTCACATCTTTAATCAATAAAGAATCTCCGTGGAATACAGCTTTAAATAAAGCATATCTGTTTCACAGCTTTAATCAATAAAGAATCTATGTGGAATACAACTTTAAATAAAGCAACTCTGCTTCATAGCTTTAATCAATAAAGAATATATGTGCATTAACATCATTAACATCGTTATCAGATGTTAGTGTAGTAGATGAATGTGAATTTGGGTTAAATTAGGGGTTAATTAGGGTTTAGGGTATAGAGTATAATTAATAGGATTTAAATAGAGTTTAGTGTTTCTGGCGTATAATATAACACATAATTGTTAACTATAAACTATTGGACCTTAACAATTCTGGTATCACTTTAAGCGAGATTATTTCAAAGTTGGTCATGAATTCACTTTATGTGTTGGTGGTGGAAGTGGTGGTGGTGGATTAGATGATGGAAGGCTGACGTCAGCATCAACCATGAAGATGCATACTATTGGAAACGTTGCATTGAAATAGTGGATGTTAAGTACTTACCACTACATCTAGTTATGATGAGGTGGAACTGGGCACCTGTGTTATGATGAGGGTTACGACAATACTTTTTATTTTATATGGAGAGTTTCAATTCGGTAATTATTTTAACAGCTTTTTCTGCTCATCAAAATACTTGAAACTGAAATTAATTCTGAAACTACAAACTACAACACAATACTTCCAAAGGGGATTACATCGGTTAGTTGAAAATAAAATATGGCACAAATGCTACAAAAGTACAAATTAACATCAGTTTCAACATTTTTACTTGACGTTTTGCGGTTTTGAGTGAAAGTTCTAGATCTTTTTTGGACCTTAACAATTCTGATATCACTTCAAGCGCCCTATCAGACCAGAGCGGATCAATCCAAATTTGTAGCTTTCTATAAAGTTCGGACATCAAGGTGCTGAACCTACCACCACAACCATAATATCATCGACCGTATTGGTACTCATCAGTCAAGCAAGTTTTGAGAACCATCTTTGAACAACAAGATCGACAAAATTTCACAGGCAAAGTTTTCACTGGACCATAATGGTAATTATCAGCCATATTGTTGCAGTCATCTAGTGTTGTGATTAGTGGGGTAGTTATATAGAAGAATTTTCCCACACAAAAAGCCATCAACTGTTTTCCCGCCAAAAATTTCCCACCAAATGTTTCCCACCAAAAATTTCCCACCAAATGTTTCCCACCAAATGATTACGGCTCAATTTAATGATGATGATGATGATGATGACGATGCCGATGACGACGATGATGATGACGATGACGATGATGAGGATGATGATGATGACGACGACGATGATGATGATGATGATGATGGCGACGATGATGATGACGACGATGACGATGATGACGATGACGATGATGACGATGATGATGATGACTATGATGACATTGATGATGATGACGATGATGATGATGACGATGATGACGATGATAATGATTACGATGATATGTGACGATGACGATGATGATGACGATGATGATGATGACGATGATGATGACGATGATGATGATGATGACGATGATGACGATGACGATGATGACGATGATGACAATGATGATGATGACGATGATGATGACGATGATGACGATGATGATAATGATTACGATGACATGTGACGATGACGATGATGACGATGACGATGATGAGGATGACGATGACGATGATGACGATGATGATGATGAAGATGCCGATGATGAGGATGACGATGATGATGATGAGGATGACGATGATGAGGATGACGATGATGACGGTGACGATGATGACGATGACGATGATGACGATGATGATGACGAAGATGATAATGATGACGATGATATGTGACGATGTCGATGATGATAAAGAATAAAGTATTTAATTTAATAAATAAATATTAAGAATAATATATATATATATATATATATATATATATATATATTTATCTAACAAAATAAAATATTAAGATTAAAATATTTAATTTAATGAATAAATATTAATAATAAATTATATATAGTTATATAACAAAATAAAAAAAATAAAAAATAAAATGACTATTTGCGACGATGATCGCCGCAATTGATGCAGCAGCAACTTTTCCACGAAAAGTCAAAGTTCCCTCTCAGAAAATTCAAGAAACCGCCAAAAACACTTGCGGCGGTTCTTTAGCATTAGCGGCGATCATCGCCGCAAAAGGCATCTGGGAAAAACAAAAAGACCGACGGCTTCATCACTTTACCATTACACTCAAACACAAACCTACACCAACCTCCGGCGATTTTCGCTTTCTTACACCAATTTGCGGTCAGTTCCACCTTATATCTTCAAGAATCCTTCATCAATGTTAGTGATTTACTCTCTTTTCTTGAATTTTCTTGTTTGCAAGTTTTAATCTTTATTCTCTCTAATATTCGGATTTATGCAATTTTGTTGTTAAATATGCTACAATTGCTTCTTTAAACTTGTTCCTCTTGTTAGATTACACTACATTTTCGATTTATGTTGTTAGGGTTGATAATTTTAGTTAGAAGGTTGTTAGTTAGTGTTGATAATTAGGGGTTTGTACTCAATTAATTGTTATTGTTGATAATTTTCTTAGATGATTGTTACTTTGTTAGTATTAATTTTAATTTTTGTTAGTTAAGTTAATGTTAGTGAGTTAATTATTAGTTAGTAACTTGTAATTTAGGTTAACAACTTGTTGATTAGAAACTTATAAGTTAGTTAATACTTGTTAGTTAGTAACTTAATTTAGTTAGAAACTTGTAAGTTAGTAACTTAATTTAGTTAGAAAATTATAAATTAGTTAATACTTGTTATTTAGTAACTTAATTTAGTTAGAAAGTTGTAACTTAGTAACTTAATTTAGTTAGTTTGTTACTTTGGTAAGTTAATGTTTATGTTTATGTTAGTTTAGTAAGTTAATATTTATGTTTATGTTTATGTTAGTTTAGCAAGTTAATGTTTATGTTTATGTTTATATTAGTTTAGTTGTAAGTTGAATGATAAATTATTTATTAATGATACGCATAATGATCCGTCTCAAAATAAGCAAGCATCCCGGCAAGGATCTTATTCGGCACTGCATATCCCGGAATACGGGCCCCTTTATCGACATCCGTCTGACGTCATCCCGGAAAATTTACCATGCCGGACGGATGGCAAGACTGATAACCCGGATGACATGCACATAACCGGCACATACAGCCAGTCATGATAACTATAACCGTGAAGAAACACTTGGAACAAGTAGAGAGCGAAACCTTCCCGACTAGACTAAGAGCACCGTGATGCCTTAACCGGAATCGACATGCCGTCAGTACCATCACGGTTGTAACATCCCGCCTTTTTCTGGTTACTTTCCGTTTAACTATTTTAAAGTCCGTTATATATTTATAACATCTCCCGTTAATACGCGTTTTAAAATATTCCGTTTAGGTAATTTTCGCACCCGACTACAAACTCGAGGGACTAAAATTGACACGGGGCAAACTAGTTGACTAGGTCACCTAGTCCACCCCAATCACCACCATTCAACCATCTCAATCTCTCTCTCTTTCTCTCTAGCAAGAACACACACACAATTACCAAATTCATTCAATCATCATCTAAATTCGATCTAGGAGGCTTACAACAAAATAAATTACATATTCGTGATCCTCTCTTCATCCTCTTCATTTTGGTACCAACTTCATCTCGTTTGGGTAACATTTCTAAAACTCTAGATTTCTCTAAATTCGTGTTTTTGACTTGAAATGGTGTTAGTTAGTGTCTATGGCTCATTGTGATGTCGTGTATGTAATTTGTAGGCTTGATCTTGTTATTTGGTGTAACTAGCATGAACTTGAATTTTGGTGTGTTGTTCTTGAATTTTGGATGATCATATGTTGTTAGATGTTAAAAGTTCATGTTCTAATTGTGTTCCTAGTATCACTAGCTTCAATTTGATGTGTAGGTTGTTTTAGAAAAGTTCATGAACTCGATTTATGATTTTGGTGAATTTGGGTTAGGGTTTGATGAACTTGAAATGGACTTTTGATGCATTGAATGCCATGGATTATGGTTGGTAAGTGTTTAGTTAGATTGTATGCTTGATTACCTTCGAAACGGCATATCATTCATGTAAATTGGTTGCCCGAATCATTGAATTGCATTTATGAACTTGTATGCGATTAATGTTGAGCATTAGATGCGGTTTTGGTTGTTATAATAGGTAGATTGATTGATGAAATGTGTTTAGTTGTCTTCCTCGTCAAATTACCTTCCCAACGGTATAAAATACTTGACTTGATTGTTTGCGGATAATAAATTGTGTTTATTTGGTTTTTGGTTCGTGCACTTAGGAGTTCTGCATCAGACTTGAAATCCAACCTGGACGCCGTCCAGATACTTGGACGCCGTCCCAGTATTCAAAGCTGGACGCCGTCCAGAAAGTCTGGACGCCGTCCCAGCCTTCAAAACTGGACGCCGTCCAGAAAATCTGGACGCCGTCCAGATGCACTGGCAGGCTACTGTCCTCATTGGTCATTTTACGGAAAATGTTTGCTATGCTATGGACCTCCGATTCGCATGTAACTTGTTCTAACATGCTCATATATGATTAAAAACCTCAGAAAAATAGTTCGGGACCCGACCCGAATGTGTTGACTTTTTCGTTGACTTTGACCGACCAAAGTTTGACTTTTTGTCAAACTTAACCAAATGATTATGTAACATTCCTAACTTGTTTCTATACTTGTATCTTGCATGAAACTTGACAAATTGATTCACATGCTACGTAATCGAGTCGTAACGAGCCATAGGACTAATTGAACATCTTTGACCTTTTGTGTTTACCGTTGTTGATACGACCTATTTGTTTAGGTCAAGACTAGCATTGTTCCTTGCACACGTTTACTTGTTGAAGTACTTTACTACTCGTGCACTCAAGGTGAGATCATAGTCCCACTTTTACTCTTTTTGAACTTACATTTGGGATGAGAAAACATAAACATTTCTTTTACTAAGTGAACACAAGTACAGGAAAACAAACATTCTACATACGAGTTTAGAAAAAAATCCTCAATTCGATTATCATTAGTTACACTTGCCAGGTGTAAGCGAGAACTTATGTTGTATGGATCCATATGGGTTTGACAAACCCTCATTCAAACGGTTCGCTACCGTTTACGAATGAAATGTATTTTCGAGAAACAGTGTATGTTCTAACACTATTGTGATGGGGTTCTATGGAAGGAATGTTAAGCATTGATAATTGGGTGCTCGTGAAACAAACTTTTGGAATGTATTACTATTATCTCATTGTTGCAAATCTTGTGGTTCACTTGTACTTACTTACTCAAACCTATGATTTCACCAACGTTTTCGTTGACAGATTTCTATGTTTTTCTCAGGTCCTTGAACGATACATGATACATGCTTCCGCTCATTATTTTGATACCTGCATTGGATGTCGAGTATTTATGCATACATGGAACGTCTTTTGGCTACTTTTAAATTGTTTCGCATAAGTTTCATTTGTACTTATAACTTTGTAACGTAACTTGTGGTGGAACTATTCTTGTAAACTTTGAACAATCTTTACATTTGAAATGAATGCGACATATCTTTTGGTCAAACGTTGTTTTAAAGACTTATGACCACGTGACGGGACCTAAGTAGACGGCGCCGTCAATGACGATTTTGTCGGGTCGCTACAGATGGTATCAGAGCATTGGTTGTAGGGATTTAGAGTTCATTGGTGTCAACCTCGAGTCATAGGGTACATTGGTGAGTCTAGACTATAACCGGCATATAGACTTGAAGTAGGAATTACTTGACTACTTGTGCATTTATACTCGAACGCTTCTACTCATATCTACTCTTAGTTCATCTTAATCTCACGTTGTATAATTTGATTGACACGCCACCTTGACTATATGAAATGATGTCGAAAGCACATATGAATCAGGGTAATATAATTTCCGGGATTATATTACGGTGACTCATATGAACGTTCCGACATTGTGGCATAAAGAATTTAAGGCGAGTCAAGGAAAATTTTCTCTTTATCTTTATTCCATATCACGGTTAGTATTATTTAGAATACTAACCAACGGTATTCTTGTGTCTTGAAGGAACAATGGCTCGTCGACGCGCTCCTCCCGAAACTCCCGAACAAGCTCTCGAACGGATGATAGCCACCGCCGTGGATGCGGCCATGGCCGGTCACTCTTCCAACAACAATAATAATAACAACCACAACAACAACAACAATGGAGTCGGTAACTCAAACGAAGGGTGCTCCTATAAATCCTTCATGGGGTGCAAACCTCACACTTTTGATGGAACCGGGGGACCGGTCGTGCTCACCTGATGGTTTGAGCAAACGAAAGCCGTCTTTAGCATAAGCGGTTGTCAGGACCAAGACAAGGTCAAATACTCCACTCACACCTTTGCCGGTGTCGCTCTTACATGGTGGAATACTTATGTACAATCGGTGGGTACCGATGAAGCTCACGCCCTCTCTTGGGCCGACTTGAGGGAAAAGATGATTGTCGAATATTTCCCTCGTGAAGAAACCCGAAGGCTCGAACAAGAGCTAAGAACTTTAAAGGCGATCGGAAATGATCTCAAGGCTTATAATCAACGATTTTCTGAACTAGCCTTGATGTGCCCAAATCTTGTGAACCCCGAAGCTTTAAGGGTTGAACTTTACACGGATGGTCTTCCAAAGAGTATCAAGCACGGAGTAATGTCATCCAAACCTACTAATCATCAAGAAGCTTTGAACATGGCCTGCAAATTGATAGAAACGGTTGACGAAATCGTAGTTCCGGCACCTAAAGCCGAGGACAAGTCGGGTAACAACATAAGAAAATGGGAAGCTCCCCAATCAAGCAACAACAACTTTGCCAAGAAATCTTTCACCTCCGACGGCAAGAAGGGTTATGCCGGAAATCTACCTCTTTGCAACAAATGCAACAAACATCACTTTGGCGAATGTAGTAAGCTAATTTGCCATCGGTGCCAAGGAATTGGTCATAAGGCCAACGATTGTAAAAGTGCCACTCCCGTCGCTCGAAAATGGCCCAATGCACCAAAGACGGGCACTTGTTACGAATGTGGCCAAACGGGTCATTGTAGGAATGCATGCCCAAAGAAGAAAGATAACCCCAACACGCGCGGCCGAGCTTTCAACATCAACACCGAGGAAGCCCGAAATGACACTGAACTAGCCACGGGTACGTTTCTTCTCAACAATTCTTATGTCTCTTGCTTATTCGATTCGGGTGTCGATAAATGCTTTGTATCCAAGACTTTGACTCATTCTTTTAGCACTCCACCTCTTCCATTAGATACCACTTATACCATTGAAGTGGCTAACGGGAAACTATTAAGTGCCGACACATATTACCGGGGGTGTACGTTAAACATTTTGGGTAAGGAATTTGAAATTGACTTGATACCCATGGAACTAGGAAGCTTTGATGTAATAATCGGTATGAATTGGTTAGTCAAAACGAAATCTCACATCCTCTGTGATCTTAACGCAATCCGAATTCCTACCGAGAATGGTGAACCTTTGATTGTTTATGGCGATAAGAGTTGCACCAGACTCAACCTCGTTTCGTGCCTTAAAGTTAGAAAACTACTCCGTAAGGGTTGTTTTGCGATCCTTACCCACGTTAAGAAAGTCGAGTCCGATGAGAAGCATATCGATGATGTGCCAATTATTAGTGACTATTCCGATGTATTTCCCGACGAATTACCGGGTCTTCCACCTCATCGACCGGTAGAATTCCAAATCGATCTTATTCCGGGAGCCGCACCCATAGCACGTGCACCGTATAGACTTGCTCCATCTGAAATGCAAGAATTGCAAAGTCAAATTCAAGAACTACTTGATCGTGGTTTTATCCAACCTAGCCATTCACCTTGGGGCGCTCCGATTTTGTTTGTTAAAAAGAAAGACGGATCCCTACGAATGTGCATTGATTATCGTGAACTAAATAAATTGACGGTTAAGAACCGATATCCTCTTCCTCGCATCGATGACCTCTTTGATCAACTACAAGGGTCTTGTGTATATTCGAAAATCGATCTCCGCTCGGGTTATCATCAATTAAGGGTTAAGGGGGAAGATGTCTCCAAAACCGCTTTCTGGACTCGTTATGGTAGTTATGAATTCCTTGTCATGCCATTTGGTCTCACTAACGCACCGGCGGTGTTCATGGATCTTATGAACCGCGTGTGCAAACTGTATCTCGACAAATTCGTTATTGTGTTCATCGATGACATATTGATCTATTCTAAAAATGAAGAAGAGCACGAACAACATCTCCGACTTGTGCTTGAACTCTTGAGACAAGAACGACTTTATGCCAAATTCTCCAAGCGTGAATTTTGGTTAAAGGAAGTTCAATTTCTTGGTCATGTTGTAAGTGATCAAGGTATTAAAGTCGATCCCACGAAAATCGAAGCCATTAGTAAATGGGAGACTCCTACTACTCCTACTCACATTCGTCAATTCTTGGGTCTCGCCGGGTACTATCGTAGATTCATCGAAAACTTCTCTTTGGTTGCACGTCCTCTAACCGCATTAACTCACAAGGGAAAGAAATTCGGAGACCGAACAAGAATCCGCATTTCAAATCTTGAAAACAAAGCTAACCACCGCTCCTATCTTGTCACTTCCCGAAGGCAATGATGACTTTGTTGTATATTGCGATGCCTCGAAACATGGTTTTGGGTGTGTATTGATGCAACGAACGAAAGTCATTGCTTATGCTTCTCGACAACTCAAAATTCATGAACGAAACTACACGACGCATGATCTCGAACTCGGAGCCGTTGTCTTTGCACTTAAAATGTGGAGACACTATCTTTATGGAACCAAAAGTACTATCTTTACCGACCACAAAAGTCTCCAACACATTTTCGATCAAAAGCAACTAAACATGAGACAACGAAGGTGGATTGAAACCTTAAACGATTACGATTGCGAGCTTCGTTACCATTCCGGGAAGGCAAATGTAGTAGCCGATGCCTTAAGTCGAAAAGAAAGAGCGGTGCCTCTTCGTGTCCGAGCCTTAAACATCACCATCCACATAAACCTTAATAGCCAAATTCGGGTAGCCCAAGATGAGGCTCTCAAGGATGAAAACCTTTCACACGAGTTCTTGAACATTCTCGTCTCTCGATTCGAAATTAGGGAGACCGGACTCCGATATTACGCCGGAAGGATTTGGGTGCCTAGTTATGGGGACCTACGAAGCCTTATTTTTTATGAAGCCCATAAGTCACGATACTCGATTCACCCCGGTGCCAATAAGATGTACCACGACCTTAAACAACTATATTGGTGGCCGAACATCAAAAGGGACGTAGCTACTTATGTTTCCAAGTGTCTGACATGTTCTAAAGTCAAAGCCGAACACCAAAGACCGTCCGGACTACTTCAACAACCCGAGATCCCGCAATGGAAGTGGGAAAGGATAACGATGGACTTTATCAACAAGCTACCAAAAACGACGGGCGGTTATGATACCATTTGGGTTATTGTTGACCGTCTCACCAAATCCGCACACTTCCTTGCCATGAAAGAAACGGACAAAATGGAGAAACTTGCACAACTTTACATTAAGGAGATCGTAGCCCGACACGGTGTACCTTTATCGATTATCTCTGACCGAGATGGTCGTTTCGTTTCTAGATTTTGGCGTACATTGCAAGAAGCGTTGGGAACGCGTTTAGACATGGGCACCGCATATCATCCTCAAACCGATGGACAAAGCGAACGTACAATTCAAACCTTAGAGGACATGTTACGAGCTTGCGTGGTTGATTTCGGAAAAGGTTGGGACAAGGACTTACCTCTCGCCGAGTTCTCTTACAACAATAGTTATCACGCGAGTATTAAAGCCGCACCTTTTGAAGCGCTATATGGTCGAAAATGTCGTTCACCTCTTTGTTGGGCCGAGGTAGGCGACGTGCAAATCACCGGACCCGAACTCATTCACGAAACCACCGAGAAAATCGTTCAAATCCGAGATAGGCTTAGGACGGCCCGAAGTCGTCAAAAGAGCTATACTGACAAAAGACGCAACGACCTTGAATTTCAAGTCGGTGACCACGTCATGTTAAAAGTCGCACCTTGGAAGGGTGTAATCCGCTTTGGGAAACGCGGGAAGCTAAATCCGCGGTATATTGGTCCTTTCGAAATCTTGGAGCGTATTGGAACCGTTGCTTATCGTTTAGATCTTCCGCCTCAATTGAGCTCCGTTCATCCTACCTTCCATGTATCTAACTTGAAAAAGTGTCTTGCCGAACCCGATATCGTCATCCCTCTCGAGGAACTTACTATTGATGACAAACTTCATTTTGTGGAGGAACCGGTTGAAATTGTGGACACCTCCATCAAGACATTGAAACAAAGCCGAATCCTGATTGTTAAAGTCCGTTGGAACGCCAAAAGGGGACCCGAGTTTACTTGGGAAAGACAAGATCAAATGCAAAGAAAGTATCCTCATCTATTCGTGAATTCGGAAACGCAAGATCTCGAGGAAGAAACAACGACTACTACGCCTACTTAAATTTCGGGACGAAATTTCTTTTAAGGAGTAGGTAATGTAACATCCCGCCTTTTTCTGGTTACTTTCCGTTTAACTATTTTAAAGTCCGTTATATATTTATAACATCTCCCGTTAATACGCGTTTTAAAATATTCCGTTTAGGTAATTTTCGCACCCGACTACAAACTCGAGGGACTAAAATTGACACGGGGCAAACTAGTTGACTAGGTCACCTAGTCCACCCCAATCACCACCATTCAACCATCTCAATCTCTCTCTCTTTCTCTCTAGCAAGAACACACACACAATTACCAAATTCATTCAATCATCATCTAAATTCGATCTAGGAGGCTTACAACAAAATAAATTACATATTCGTGATCCTCTCTTCATCCTCTTCATTTTGGTACCAACTTCATCTCGTTTGGGTAACATTTCTAAAACTCTAGATTTCTCTAAATTCGTGTTTTTGACTTGAAATGGTGTTAGTTAGTGTCTATGGCTCATTGTGATGTCGTGTATGTAATTTGTAGGCTCGATCTTGTTATTTGGTGTAACTAGCATGAACTTGAATTTTGGTGTGTTGTTCTTGAATTTTGGATGATCATATGTTGTTAGATGTTAAAAGTTCATGTTCTAATTGTGTTCCTAGTATCACTAGCTTCAATTTGATGTGTAGGTTGTTTTAGAAAAGTTCATGAACTCGATTTATGATTTTGGTGAATTTGGGTAAGGGTTTGATGAACTTGAAATGGACTTTTGATGCATTGAATGCCATGGATTATGGTTGGTAAGTGTTTAGTTAGATTGTATGCTTGATTACCTTCGAAACAGCATATCATTCATGTAAATTGGTTGCCCGAATCATTGAATTGCATTTATGAACTTGTATGCGATTAATGTTGAGCATTAGATGCGGTTTTGGTTGTTATAATAGGTAGATTGATTGATGAAATGTGTTTAGTTGTCTTCCTCGTCAAATTACCTTCCCAACGGTATAAAATACTTGACTTGATTGTTTGCGGATCATAAATTGTGTTTATTTGGTTTTTGGTTCGTGCACTTAGGAGTTCTGCATCAGACTTGAAATCCAACCTGGACGCCGTCCAGATACTTGGACGTCGTCCCAGTATTCAAAGCTGGACGCCGTCCAGAAAGTCTGGACGCCATCCCAGCCTTCAAAACTGGACGCCGTCCAGAAAATCTGGACGCCGTCCAGATGCACTGGCAGGCTACTGTCCTCATTGGTCATTTTACGGAAAATGTTTGCTATGCTATGGACCTCCGATTCGCATGTAACTTGTTCTAACATGCTCATATACGATTAAAAACCTCAGAAAAATAGTTCGGGACCCGACCCGAACGTGTTGACTTTTTCGTTGACTTTGACCGACCAAAGTTTGACTTTTTGTCAAACTTAACCAAATGATTATGCAACATTCCTAACTTGTTTCTATACTTGTATCTTGCATGAAACTTGACAAATTGATTCACATGCTACGTAATCGAGTCGTAACGAGCCATAGGACTAATTGAACATCTTTGACCTTTTGTGTTTACCGTTGTTGATACGACCTATTTGTTTAGGTCAAGACTAGCATTGTTCCTTGCACACGTTTACTTGTTGAAGTACTTTACTACTCGTGCACTCAAGGTGAGATCATAGTCCCACTTTTACTCTTTTTGAACTTACATTTGGGATGAGAAAACATAAACATTTCTTTTACTAAGTGAACATAAGTACAGGAAAACAAACATTCTACATACGAGTTTAGAACAAAATCCTCAATTCGATTATCATTAGTTACACTTGCCGGGTGTAAGCGAGAACTTATGTTGTATAGATCCATATGGGTTTGACAAACCCTCATTCAAACGGTTCGCTACCGTTTACGAATGAAATGTATTTTCGAGAAACAGTGTATGTTCTAACACTATTGTGATGGGGTTCTATGGAAGGAATGTTAAGCATTGATAATTGGGTGCTCGTGAAACAAACTTTTGGAATGTATTACTATTATCTCATTGTTGCAAATCTTGTGGTTCACTTGTACTTACTTACTCAAACCTATGATTTCACCAACGTTTTCGTTGACAGATTTCTATGTTTTTCTCAGGTCCTTGAACGATACATGATACATGCTTCCGCTCATTATTTTGATACCTGCATTGGATGTCGAGTATTTATGCATACATGGAGCGTCTTTTGGCTACTTTTAAATTGTGTCGCATAAGTTTCATTTGTACTTATAACTTTGTAACGTAACTTGTGGTGGAACTATTCTTGTAAACTTTGAACAATCTTTACATTTGAAATGAATGCGACATATCTTTTGGTCAAACGTTGTTTTAAAGACTTATGACCACGTGACGGGACCTAAGTAGACGGCGCCGTCAATGACGATTTTGTCGGGTCGCTACAACGGTATTCCAAACCGGCATAAAGATACCCTCCGGTGACAAGCACGTCTTCTCGGAAAAAGTGCATTGTCCTGGAGCAGACACTTCGTCCCGGAACGATCACCTGATAACGGAACAAGCATGCAAGCAAGATGCATGCCACGTCAGCCCGCAAATCTAGGGAAGTTCGTTAGGATCTGTTATTTCCCATGAAAAGGACAGGTGCCACGTCACCCCTTGGGATCAATAAAGTTCTTTACAACCTTGAAAGGGACATGCGCCACGTCATCATTCCCTCCTAAACATCTATAAATATGTAAACAAGATCTTTCATTCAGACAACACTGGATGCATTAATGTTACTCTGCCCAAATCAATTACGGTAGCATTACTCCAGTCGTTAGTTTAATTCCGATCAGTACTCTGATCACCATCGGAGTCAATTCGTACTAAGATATTAACTTATTCGATCCCGATTGAATAAGGTTAATTCAATCGATTGTTTTACGCCCTTGGAATCCAGATTCCAAATCGGGGTTTGCACAATTATTGGAGTTAAAACAATCGACTTACTCTTTTTCCCAAATTAAGCACTCAAAGCCGAAATCTATCCACCCTAGTTGATTTTGGTTTGATCAAATGGCGCCACCTAAAGGTACGAACAACACAGTGAAACTAAGTAGTGAAACGACAAGCAAGAAAGGAGCGAACGATGATGTTCAGCCACCTTTGAACAAAGGAAACTCACTACCGGTGGAACCACCTCAACCTCAAAAGCAGTCAGTCGCTCACATTCACTCCGGTGATGCGTCGGGAGATGAAATGAATGTCTCCGACGACGATGAGGATACACATAAGAGATCACCGCTCGGTGGAGATAGGTTGAAGCTCGGCACTCTTGGTCTTAAAACTGGTGGTTCAAGCGGCATCAGATCATCTCACAATGACACTGACATGATCACGAAAATGATCTCAGCTGACGTCGAGAAACAAGTGATCGAAAAGCTAAAGTTCATGCTGAACGATAACAGTCTAGCAGAAAAGCAACAATCGCAAACTCTAGACGTTCTGAAAAATAGCCTAGTGTTAAACATCGGTGCGGGAAGCGACGGTGTCACCAAAGCTGCCGCGAACGCATGGCTGACCGAGCTCCTTGTGCAGGCTGCGCCGCCGGCATATAAACACTACCTGTCACAACCCGCCGTCCAGGGGACTGCACTCAAAAATCTGTTCGCCCTAATCACCGGTAACAAAAAAAAGCGACCGGTTAAGATGTCAGCTACTAGCCAGAAGTTGTGCGAATGGATCACTACCTGCATACTCCCTGCTAACATCGTCATACCACTGACCCGGACGATTTCTTGCAAATCTTTGAGGGTGCCATGAAAACCCAGCACTGGAGTGATGAGGTGGCGTGTCATCTCTTTCCGATAGTACTACAGTCGGCTGCCAGAGAGTGGTTTCCAAAGTTACCACCTAACGGAATCACTTGTTTCGCAGACTTGTGAGAAAAGTTCCTCATGCAATATCAGAACCTCCGACGACACACGTATACACACATGTATGCTCATAAAATCCCAATGTACCAGGGAGAGAAAATCGAAAGCTTCATCACAAGGTATATGTTGGAATGTCAGAAAATCCATGGACTCCCGGAAACACAACAGATTTCCGGATTCATAACATGCTTGGACAAGGATGCACACCCGTCGCTTGTCTCTGAACTCCGATGGAACATCCCGGGTACATTTGCAGATGCCGTGACGGTAGCCAGGAAATACCAACAATCGGGGAGGGAGAGACATGCTGGGTATCATCGAGAAGAGAGGAAAAGAGAAGAAGAGAGGAGAAGCAACAGCAGGCACTGCCATGACAGTAGCAGGCGCAGCGAAAGCCATGGCAAAAATCACAACAGCCACGGCAAAATCCATGATAGCCATAGGCATGACAAGAGCATCCAGAAACCGTATGATAAAGGGTCCCTAATCGATAGCCTCTCCAAAACTCCAAGGGAGATACTGTTAATGGAACCCGTGAAGGCAAAGTTTACTCTTCTGGAACCATTGGAAAAGCGGGACGGTCAAAAGTCAGACAAGTATTGTGAGTTTCATGAAGACAATGGCCACGACACCGATGAATGCAAGGCGCTGATACGCGAAATCATCGCCAAAATCAAAGCAGGTGAACTCAATCACTTGTTGTCAGGACAAAAGTTCAAAAAGGCTGATCCCAACAATACATTCAGTTGGCAGAAGGAAGACGACAAGAAACGAGAGAAGGCGAAGGATAAAGTTGTTATCAACCTGATCAATGCCGAGAATGATACGTTTGTCCCGCATAACTCCTGGAAAGACGCTATCTTCACTTTCCCGGGAATACCGACACGATACTCTTTGGATGAACCGGTAGTCATTACCGGCCTGATAGATGGGTTCCCGGTGAGCGAAATGTACACCAACACGGGAATCGAAGTCGAAGTCTTGTATGTTCATTGCCTTTCCCGGCTCCCAAAGTGTGTCAGATGGAAGATGAGACAATCTAATGCCATCATCTCTGGATTCTCTGGTTCCACTGAAGAAACATTTGGTAGGCTCAAGGCAACGGTCACGGTGGGTACTCGACCTTACCTCCGTAGCGAAGTCATCGACTTTTATGTCGTTAAATCCGTGACCGCCACAAACGTGATATTAGGAAGACAATTCTTTAAGAAGTTCGGTGCAATAGCATCTACCGCTCATGGCATACTCAAGCTCCCAACCCGGCAAGGCGTGGTCACGGTTCAATCCACCCGACACCTATTAGTGCTCCAAATGAACATATATTTAGGCACAATATCCTTCCAATATGTAAAGTTTTCAGTTGCAATTGTTCTATTTTCATGTAATAATCATTTATATTAAATAAGTGCGAAGACAAAAGAAGAAAACGTCGATTAGAAGATGCAAATGACCAAAAAGCTAAAACGTACAAGTTACAATTCAAGTGGTTCAATTTAATGATGAGAAACGTCTAAAAATTACAAGAGTACAAGTCACGAAACGCAAAGTACAAGATATCTAAGCGTACGAAAGGACGTTCGAAAATCCAGAACTGAGACATGAATCAAGCATCAATGCGCGAGTCAACGGAGCTAAAAGTACAAGTCAACTATGCATAAGAATATAATATAATATATATATAATTATATAAATTATATATATATATATTATATATATATATATATTAAAAAATTCAGCAGGTCGCGGAGCTGTGAGGCATAAAACCTCCGCACTCGCGGAGCAGTCAGTTTCAATATCTGCCTATAAAAGACCACGAATTCTGCCTAGTTTTACGCACCATCCCATATCAATCTCTCTGCTCTCTATATAATATATATAATAATTATATAATATATATTAGTTTAGTTTTATATTAGTTAGTTTGGGTAATGTAAAAGTTATTTTACGGGTTTTGAAGTCGAAACTCTGGCCCTGTAACACTACGCGATTAATAATCACTGTAAGCTAAATTCTCCCTTTTCAATTATGTATCGTACTTAAATTATTATTATGCTTATTTGAGCCGAAGTAATCGTGATGTTAGGCTAAATATTAAGACGAGGGTATTAGGCTTTGGTCCATAATTGGGGTTTGGACAAAAGACCGACACTTGTGGAAATTGGACTATGGGCTATTAATGGGCTTTATATTTAATTAACTAAATGATATCTTGTTAATTTAATATAAAGATTACAACTTGACATATTTATATATAATCACATACGCTTGACTGGGTACGGTAGGCGGGATATTTATAAATACTAATAATTGTTCATTTGACCGGACACGGGGATGGATTAATAGTCAATGGACTCGTTAAAACAGGGGTGGATTACATTCAAGGGTAATTGGTGTAATTGTTAATAAAGTATTAAGACCTTGGATTACACGCAGTCGATAACCTGGTGTAATCATTAAACAAAGTATTAAGACCTTATTACGGTGTAAATCCCCAATTAGTTGGAATATTTGACTTCGGGTATAAGATTAATTTGGCGAAGACTCTCGCACTTTATAATTATGACCGATGGACTATTATGGACAAAACCAGATGGACTTATCAAATAATCCAGGACAAAGGACAATTAACTCAGGGTAATAAATTAAAATCAAAACGTCAAACATCATGAGTACGGAAGTTTAAATAAGCGTAATATATTTTATTTTATATTTTCTCGTACTTTTATTTACTGTCATTTTATTTATTGTCATTTAAATATCGTTATTTATTTTACGCACTTTAATTATCGTCATTTAGCTTTACGCTTAAAATATAAAATCGACAAACAGTCATTAAACGGTAAAACCCCCTTTTATAATAATAATAATTGTAATATATATATTTATATTTTGTATAAATATAGTTATATAAAAATATAGTGTAAAATAAGTCGTCTCTCTGTGGAACGAACCGGACTTACTAAAAACTATACTATTCTACGATTAGGTACACTGCCTATAGTGTTGTAGCAGAGTTTAGGTATATCCCATTTGTAAATAAATAATTAAAACTTGTATAAATTACGTCGTATTTCGTAGTAAACAATAATAATATTTCGTATACACCGCTGCACACATCAAGTTTTTGGCGCCGCTGCCGGGGAATCGGAAAAACGCTATATTGTTAATCTATATTTATAAAAATATAATTATATATAAGTTTGAAAAAAAATATATAAAAATATATAAAAAAATATATAAAAAAATATATATATATAAAAAATATATTTTTAAGAACTTTGTTTATAAAATTAAAAAGTATTTTTATTTAGACTTTTAAAATATAAGTTTATTTTTATTTTTATAAATTTTCCATATATTATTTTATAAAACTTAAAAAATCAAATATATAAAAAATTGAACTGGGCCAGTTCATTTTCGAAACCCAAAACAAATTTTAAATTAAAAACTGAACTGGGCCGAACTGTTTAAACCCAATCAACGAACCCATTACTATTCCACTCCGCAGTCGCGGAGCTCTTCTGGCACGTGGCACCGCACTCGCGGAGCCGCCTTACACACCAAACCTGGTACGCCATTTAATGCTGGATTAGGGTTATAATTTAATTATTATTAATTATAATTAGGGTTTAATTAAATATTAATTAGTTTATCTTATTTTTAATTTTAGTTTTAATTCATATTATTAAGTATAATAATTATTATTAAAAATATAGAATAATATTTTTATAAAAATAATATTTTTTATAAAAATTATATTTTTATGACTTTAGTTTTATTTTTAACTTTCGTATCTTTAGTCGTTTAATCGTAATTTATGCATTTATCGTTCGTAATTAGTTTTAAACTTAGTTTTTGCCGTAGTTATATTATATTTCTAGATTTTTAGGCTTTGCCGTAAAATCCCTTAAGTGCTTTTTCTTTAGATTAAGATTTAGGCGCTTTAAAATTTTACGACGTCACTTATCGCTTTAGTATTTAATAAATTTTAGTACCTTTTTAAGTTATTGTCGTTTTGGATTTAGAATTCCTTTTAAGCTTTAATACCTTTAGGCGCAACTTTTTAGATTTAGTTTTTAGGCTTTTAAGTTTCGACGATCTACTTTATTATTTTTATTTTTTTGACTTTTTCCACGCTTATTTTTCGACTTCTTATTTTTCAACGCGCTTTTTCTTTTTCATTTCTACGCTCTAGTTTTTTAGGACATAGAATTTTCTATTTCTTCTCTAAAATTTGAAACAAAAAATTATTTTAAGCGGTTAAATTAATAGATATCCAAAATTTTCTGGTTCGTAGTAATAGTTGGATTTGTTAGTGGCGAGTTGTGGGCTTCCGATTTAAAGGGTCCTGGCTACCTGCTCCATCTATTGGCTATTCGAAACGTGGACAAAATCAGAAAAGTCTATTAATTTGATAACTTATATAATTTTTATTTTATAACTAATAGGATAATTAGTAAATGCACTACATTGTAGCTAAAATTTAGTAATAAGCGTATTATGGAAAATCTCGAAAATATTTTGGAAACTCTTTCTGACATGCAAAATCAATTAAATCAATATTCTCGAACGAGTGTTGATGAAAATTCGTTCGGTCAAACTTGGATCACGAATGACGAAACAATAATTGGTTGTGAAATCTGTGGAGATTATCACTCAACATGGGAATGTTATTATTATGTTCCTATGGAAAATTATGCACCCATGGAACCAGAATGAAACAATTATGAAGATTCAAATTGGGATTATTCTCAAGAATATATCAAAACTCAACAACCAGAGGATGAGGAAAATTATGTATCTGAAAATTTATTAGATTATATGAAAATCAAACTCGAAGAATTTGACGCTCAAAATGAACAAATGAGAGAGTTTTCAAATTGGCAAGCTGAAACTCTATCAGACTACACACCTGTTGATGTGAGGAGTCGTGTGCAAGAAAATCTCATATCATCGAATTTTGATGAATTCGAGAGCTCCGAAATCACCAATTATCCCGATGATACTTTTTATTCAGTTTTACCAATTTCACAACATATCGACACATTAACCTCTACGGACAAAATCACCTATCCATCAATGGATGAAGAAGAAGTAAGGGTAACAAATTGGTACTCTTGGAAAAACGATAACGTTGAAAATTTTACCCCCGAGAACAAAGTAGTGGGACCGATAAGGACCGTTAAAGAAGAAGAATTTGCTTCTATCCCGAAATTCACCATTGCACAACCTTCCAATCCAATATTCTCAATAGACGAGTCATCTACCGAAGATGAACTACGAGCTGTAATAGATAATGACACCTAGAATTTCACCCAATTGGGTAATAGAGGTGAAAACTTTGATCCCGAGAATGAAAGGAAGGAAATGTTAGGAATTGTCCACCCTATAGAAATATGTATGTCGGTGTATATCGATCCACTTGACCAAGAACCAGAAAAGAGACATATCCATTTACTAAAAGCTACACTTAAAAAAGAATTAAGTAGTGACAATCGGGTGGGTCTAAACTTTAAACCCATTGATATATTATACATCAGCCGAAATGTAAATAACTGGCTCACTATTCTAATTTGTGGAACTTATTCTACCGACTTCACATGTCGTCAGCTAAGTGTGGGGAAGTCTAACCCCACTTAACGTTAAATTCGGGGTTCGGGTAAGTGCATAACTTGTTAATGAACATGCACGATGTGTAAGGGTAAAAAACGCATTTTTAAATATTAGCAAACAGTTCAGAAAAGCAACCATTTTTGAAGAAAAACATGTGTGATAAAATAACAAAAGTAATGAACGATGAGGTGCGCCATCTATCATTCGAAGAGCTTTGTAATTACAAACTGGGTATTTTTAATCACTTTTCTACACTAATCACCCTCATGAATTAATAATTATAGTCTGATTTCATGCAAATGAGGGCATTGCATGATCTTAAGTGTGGGGAAGGGTTATAAATTCTCTCGGGTTTACACTTGGTTTATTTGCCAAATTTTGTGAAAATTTGAAAAAATTTCAACTAAACGAATTCAAAATCATGTTTATACATATTTATGAACGATGAAAACTAGGTGTTAATACCAAAATTATCGTTACCTCGGAAAGGACATAAATTGAGAAATACCCTAAAACGCTTGAATTCATTTAAAATGGGATAAAGGAGAATAAAAAGACAAAGAAAGAAACTAAGTGTGGGGAGAATGTACCTAGTTATTCAATAAAACTATCTATCACATGTTTCTGTAAATTTTATTGCAGGTGCTTTTGTTTTGGACTAAATTAACTGTTTTACCCGGTTTATTGTAATACATTTGAAAGAAAAGATGGATCTACAAGATGAATCAATTCCATCATTAAAAGGAAATAAAGTCTTCCGAAAAAGACACGCGCTTCTTGATTTAGGTCAGGAAGTTGTCGTCCAGACCAGCTGTAGGTTGACGAAAAATCTAGAAAAGTCTTCTCTAAAATCAGCAGGAAATCCACGGACCTCAGCATCAAACAGGGTCGCCAAGTGGTCAGACTTATCATATCCATGAGAGGATCTGTCTCGTAAAATGGGGAGGGCGCCGTGCAAATTAGCTTGATAAGACTAATGAATCATACCCCCAGAAAGGATAATCTCCTTAAAGATTAAAAATCAGCATTTAAGCCTGATATTACTCGATCCTTGAGATTGACCTTAAAGATTGAGAATTATAAACTCATAGAATTCAATGATATCTAAACTCGAGCTTGAACGAGAAAATATTTTGATCAAATTAAAACCGATTTGTTTCTGAAAACCTATTTTCAATGCGTTCATTACCATTGAACGTAAAATCCTAGGAATTCACCTGGAATTCATTAGGTCACCTGAACCAAATCGGGTGTCAACCGTAAGAACGGTGGTTGCATAGCATGGTCGAAGACAGGACCTTGTGCCAGACCGAAAAATTATAGGGTAATCTTTACTATTTCTCCTACAAAGGATAGTAATTGCATCCGACACGTTGTGGACCATGAACATCTGCATGTCATTAGACATTGTCTTAACAGTTGTTTGTTCATCGCTTTCCTTTACAACCAGAAGGTAGTTTACCGAAAGGTAATAACGTGTTGCTTTCCTAATACAAGGTTAGCAAGTGGGTGACACAAAACCGCAAGTTTTGAGCTAAAATTTTAAATATGAAACGCACGTAACCCACAAAAATATTTTGCAAACACCGGTGAAGGGTTATTCCAGAAAACTTATCTAGGGTAAAAGCTAGAATGAATTTTCAAAAGATCAAATGTTTTCATAAAGATCCAATTTCCTTAAAGGATCTAAATTTTCATAGTCATGTGGGACTGTAAACCACATTGTTACTATCATTGTTTATACCGCCGTATCAAAATCACTGATGTATAAAGTGTAAGAATAAAAAAAGTGATTCGAGTGAAGTGTGATTTAATTTCAAGTTCTGTATTGCTTGAGGACAAGCAACGCTTAAGTGTGGGGATATTTGATAGTGCTCCAAATGAACACATATTTAGGCACAATATCCTTCCAATATGTAAAGTTTTCAGTTGCAATTGTTCTATTTTCATGTAATAAGCGTTTATATTAAATAAGTGCGAAGACAAAAGAAGAAAACGACGATTAGAAGATGCAAATGACTAAAAAGCTAAAACGTACAAGTTACAATTCAAGTGGTTCAATTTATTGATGAGAAACGTCTAAAAATTACAAGAGTACAAGTCACGAAATGCAAAGTACAAGATATCTAAGCGTACGAAAGGACGTTCGAAAATCCGGAACTGAGACATGAACCGAGCATCAACGCGCGAGTCAACGGAGCTAAAAGTACAAGTCAACTATGCACAAGAATATAATATAATATATATATAATTATATAAATTATATATTATATATATATATATATATATATATATATATATATATATATATATATATATATATATATATATATATATATATATATATATATATATATATTAAAAAATTCAGCAGCCCACGTTTTAAATCAATCTATGAGATGGATTCTAAAGCTCCGCACTAGCAGAGCTGTGAGGCATAAAACCTCCGCACTCGCGGAGCAGTCAATTTCAAAATCTGCCTATAAAAGACCACGAATTCTGCCGAGTTTTACGCACCATCCCATATCAATCTCTCTGCTCTCTATATAATATATATAATATTTATATAATATATATTAGTTTAGTTTTATATTAGTTAGTTTGGGTAATGTAAAAGTTATTTTACGGGTTTTGAAGTCGAAACTCTGTCCCTGTAACACTACGCAATTAATAATCACTGTAAGCTAAATTCTCCCTTTTCAATAATGTATCGTACTTGAATTATTATTATGCTTATTTGAGCTGAAGTAATCGTGATGTTAGGCTAAATATTAAGACGAGGTTATTGGGCTTTGGACCATAATTGGGGTTTGGACAAAAGACCGACACTTGTGGAAATTGGACTATGGGCTATTAATGGGCTTTATATTTGATTAACTAAATGATATCTTGTTAATTTAATATAAAGATTACAACTTGACGTATTTATATATAACCACATACGCTTGACTGGGTACGGTAGGTGGGATATTTATAAATACTAATAATTGTTCATTTGACCGGACACGGGGATGGATTAATAGTCAATGGACTCGTTAAAACAGGGGTGGATTACATTCAAGGGTAATTGGTGTAATTGTTAATAAAGTATTAAGACATTGGATTACACGCAGTCGATAACCTGGTGTAATCATTAAACAAAGTATTAAGACCTTATTACGGTGTAAATCCCCAATTAGTTGGAATATTTGACTTCGGGTATAAGATTAATTTGGCGAAGACTCTCTCACTTTATAATTATGACCGATGGACTATTATGGACAAAACCAGATGGACTTATCAAATAATTCAGGACAAAGGACAATTAACCCAGGGTAATAAATTAAAATCAAAACGTCAAACATCATGAGTACGGAAGTTTAAATAAGCGTAATATATTTTATTTTATATTTCCTCGTACTTTTATTTACTGCCATTTTATTTATTGTCATTTAAATATCATTATTTATTTTACGCACTTTAATTATCGTCATTTATCTTTACGCTTAAAATATAAAATCGACAAACCAGTCATTAAACGGTAAAACCCCCTTTTATAATAATAATAATAATAATTGTAATATATATATTTATATTTTGTATAAATATAGTTATATAAAAATATAGTGTAAAATAAGTCGTCTTCCTGTGGAACGAACCGGACTTACTAAAAACTATACTATTCTACGATTAGGTACACTGCCTATAGTGTTGTAGCAGAGTTTAGGTATATTCCATTTGTAAATCAATAATTAAAACTTGTGTAAATTATGTCGTATTTCGTAGTAAACAATAATAGTATTTCGTATACACCGCTGCACACATCAACACCCTTTTCCCGGGAATGAAGGAATTCGAGATAGGCAATACGCCGAATCATGGAGGACACCACATGTCATGGAGGAAGAGCACATTTCTGTTCTCAAAAGACTAACCTTTTTCTCCCCGATGACACACCCCGATAGCAAAAGTTCGGTCATGCTTCATAAGGCAGAAAAGGCAGTTACCGGCTGACATCGCCGGTCAGAGTGGGAGAAATCATTTAATGGTGTGCGCGAAGAGGCAAAACCCCTTAATCCGACACTCAGGTGTTCAAGGACCGAAAGTCGTGAAAGCTCCACCCGAGACAAGATAGCGGTTGAAGAAAACGAAAGTGGCTGAATGAAGTAACTGAGATTTAGATGGATACCGTGATTGAAACTGATCACCTCAACTCACGGTTATCTTGATGTTCGTCTTTTTCTTGTAATAAAGAACTGATGTATGTTTTTCCTTTTCAAGGAACTAATAAAAGCTTTTTACCGTTTACAATAACTTTGTCATTATGTTATTCACAACGATGTTCAAATAATTATAACCGGCTAACGGCAGACGGATTCCGGCATCCACATAAGCCCCATGCACGTTATTTTGTACCCCCTTAAGAGGTGATTGCCTAGCCCTCTTCGGTACAAGTTTATACTGATAAACGGCCAATGAGTAGATGGGATAAACACCCGTGACTGCACGGTGTACACGCCAAAACTAACACAAATGTATTCTAGGCATACATATGAAGATATGAACTAGTTCAACTCAAGAAAATTCGACACAAAATACTTGAAATTAAAATTTTCATTAGCTATACATGACTCATTACAAGTTTCTCCAAAAATGAGCAACTACAACGGGACAACTGTTACAAAAACTGATATCCAAGATACATGCCCCGGATGCAATGTAAATGCCCGACAGAACGCCGAACCTGTATTCTAAAAACTGGCTGACCATCGTACTCTCCTCGCATACAAGTTCCTATGTTATTTAAACCAGGTATTCACCGATGCCTTTGCCATACGAACCTCCTGAAAGGCATCTACCCTGACCTTACTGGTCATCTCTGGATTAAGAACAAAGTCGAATCCAAGATAATTCCTTCGTACAAATTGAAACGTATCAGACGCGCCAGCAGCGACAAGACACTACAAGAACGAACCAAGTGGCCCCGTCGCAGACGACGAGACCACGCACCTTTTTCAGGAAAGACGGAAGCTCGGACCACAACCGGTCAGACTCTCCGAAAGCAGCCTTCAACGTCACTTACAAATCTCGAGCGATAGACTCCAGGGTTATGACATGCTGCTTTCCCTGATTAAAGTTGATAAGAAAAAGGGGCACAAGCCGCAAGAGCTCAGACTCGTACATCTCACATTTTATCAACAGATAGGGCGGAAACAACTCCCAACATATCCGGGGAAAACCCTTTAGAAACGATATCTCCGTGGACATCATAGTTGACATCAAACTCGGAGAACGATCGGACAAACTCACCCCTCCCGGCAAATTCAAATTTGCCCTTGAATAAATCTTCAAGATCAACTTCGCAAGAGCCATCAGGCACTATGGAAATTATGAGCATATCACGGCGGGCTTTTGTTTTAAAACACAAACGTGAAAGTCAAAAGAGTTCACGAATAACTCCGCAGTTACAAAAATTCTTTCAAAACAGAATATTTCGGTACAAAGACAATGACAAAAATAAAAGCAGTTCATCAAGCGTATATGTCACCAATATACTGCATAGAAGTTTATTTCAAGACAAAAGGCAAGTGCAGTTTGTTTCGTTACTAAGCACGAAACCTACATGTATAAAAGCTGCAAACCCTAACAACCTATGGTTTCAGCACAAAAACATCATCAAATCTTATACAAACAAAAGGAAACCCTTGCATACGATCTGTCAAAGCTCACTCCCAAGAAGAAGTAAAAGCGGGCACATATGTTGAAAGAAATTAAAAGCTCTCAACGAGCAATCACCAGCATGGCCCGACTGGTATTGGGAAGATCGCAAGACAGGCGAATTTCCGACGGCCCCACGGGTTATAATTCGAGTTTCGAAATCAACCGGAAGCACAAGAAACAACTTTCGTTCGCAAGGGATGTGCATAGCACATTGTTACCCGAGCGCAAACGAATCGTATTCCTCGAGCCCGGAAGATCCGACAACGCAGTGACCAGTCGGATGACGTAAGATACCTTGAATGACCATCGGCGTTCAATAGTTTCCAATCTATCTGTAGTTGAAGGAAAATACGTTCGAAAAAACTTAAGGATTCGAAACAAATCTTCAACTCCAAATCGAAGCCTGAAACAAAACAAAACAACAATAAGAATGCTGCACAAGAAGAAGAAGACAGAAAAGGAAAAACACAAACACTCACCAATATTGTGGGTAAAATGCCTCAGCAAATAACGGCAACACCGTCCTTTGGGCATCAACAACAACAACAACATCAATAATTAACCAAGCAAAGAGGTTATTCATAACATCGAAAGGCAACTTTTGAAGGCTGAGAATTTATAAAGTGAGGTAGTGTTGAAGACACAAATGTAGAATAGTTGGAAGTAAAAAGTGAAAAACTCATGTAAAAAACGAAGCTATTTATAGCCACAAAGGAAACAAGAAGCAATAATGAAAGTGGCATAAAATTGGCCCTTGGAAGACGTTTCAAGACATTGATAAAAGGAAAAAGCATAAAAAGGGAGCGCATTTGCAGAAACTGTCTTTTCACGCTGACAAACATTAAATGCACGTCCAATCGGAAGCATGGCCTTGTCTCGGAAGTTTGACGACGGTAACCGTTCCGGCTACCACCATCAAACTGGGGGGACTTAATGATACGCATAATGATCCATCTCAAAATAAGCAAGCATCCCGGCAAGGATCTTACCCGGCACTGCATATCCCGAAATACGGGCCCCTTTCTCGACATCCGTCTGACGTCATCCTGGAAACTTTACCATGCCGGACGGATGGCAAGACTGAGAACCCAGATGACATGCACATAACCGGCATCGTACAGCCAGTCATGATAACTATAACCGTGAAGAAACATTGGAACAAGTAGAGAGCGAAACCTTCCCGGCTAGACTGAGAGCACCGTGATACCTTAACCGGAATCGACCTGCCGTCAGTACCATCACGGTATTCCAAACTGGCATAAAGATACCCTCCGGTGACAAGCACATCGTCCCAGAGAAAGTGCATTGTCCCGGAGCAGACGCTTCATCCAGGAACGATAACCTGATAACGGAACAAGCATGCAAGCAAGATGCATGCCACGTCAGCCCGCAAATCTAGAGAAGTTCGTTAGGATCTGTTATTTCCCATGAAAAGGACAGGTGCCACGTCACCCCTTGGGATCAATAAAGTTCGTTACAACCATGAAAGGGACATGTGCCACGTCATCATTCCCTCCTAAACATCTATAAATATGTAAACAAAATCTTTCATTCAGACAACACTGGATGCATTAATGTTACTCTGCCCAAATCAATTACGGTAGCATTACTCCATTCATTAGTTTAATTCTGATCAGTACTCCGATCACCATCGGAGTCAATTCGTACTAAGATATTAACTTATTCGATCCCGATTGAATAAGGTTAATTCAATCGATTGTTTTATGCCCTTGAAATCCAGATTTCAAATCGTGGTTTGCACAATTATTGGAGTTAAAACAATCGACTTACTCTTTTTCCCAAGTTAAGCACTCAAACCCGAAATCTATCCAACCTAGTTGATTTTGGTTTGATCATTTATGTATTGTGTATACTTTGTATGATGTTAATTTAGGTATGTTAATCATTCCCCGTCATAAACCGTAGGTCACCCGTTCGGAATTAATTTAGAAATTAATTCCGGATTGTTCCCGTTTTGGGACTGCTTTATGAATGTATTGTCTCAGTTAGGTTATGAATGCATGTATTTGATTTACTATAAGAGATATTCGATAACATTTTCCTTTTGCCCTACGAATATGTGTTTCATACAAGTTAACATTTGTTGAGTTGTTTAACTCATCACCATCGTTTGAGAATTTCGGGATCGAAAAGTATTACACGGAGGTAATAAATTGATGTAATATCTCTCATAAGATTATATATTTATGTTTATACTGATAATTGTTATGGTATTATTTGCAATTAAGAACTTTGCTACACATAATATGCCGGCGAGGCTCCCGATTTCACTAGTCCATCTCAAGGCTCTCTATTTCGGCGTGTCTTTTAAGGAGAAAGATAAGCTTTTATGCTGTTTTTGCTTAATTAAGAGCTCTCCACATTTAATCGACTTGATTCTCAAGGTGAATATATAATTTGCTGACATATATAAATATATATTGGTAGAATTTTACTTCCCAAAACATGAAAAAAAAAAAAAGATTAACGTTCTTCACGATCAATATTATCTTGAATGTACTATTTTTGTCAATCGTTTTCTCGTTTAAATAATAACATTCATCACAAAGTGTCTTTTTTAAATGTTCATATTTTGGTGTGATCTTATTGCCTGAAAAAAAAATTTAAAAACGAATTTTTTTTTTTTGCTTCCCACCGATTGGTTACTTCCCCATTGATCCTGCCTATATATATATATATATATATATATATATATATATATATATATATATATATATATATATATATATATATATACACACACATATGTGCATGATCAATGGGGAAGTAACCAATCGGGGGGAAGTAACCTCCCCCTGCTTTCTCCCGATTGGTTACTTCCCCATTGATCCTGCCCATACATATATATATATATATATATATATATATATATATATATATATATATATATATATATATATACACATATGTGCATGATCAATGGGGAAGTAACTAATCGGGGGAAACAATTTTTTTTTCTTTTTTTGAAAAAACTTTGTTCACGAACATTATAGATTGGATAAAAATATGAACATTTAGAAAAGACAGTTCGTGATGAATGTTATTATTTAGACGGGAAAACGATCGACAAAAATAACATTCAAGATAACATTGTTCGTGAAGAATGTTAACTTTTTTTTCTTCTTCATGTTTTGTGAAGTAAAATTTAGCCTGATTTAGAGTTTAGGGTTTAGGGTTTGGTGTTTTAGGTTTATTCCATAAACCCAAAACACCAAACCCTAAACTCTAAACCGTTCGTGTTAAAAACTCAATCTAAATCCTAAATCTAAACCCTAATATCTAAACCCTATAAACCCTAATATCTAAACCCTAATATCTAAAACCTCAACATACGCTCGAAAAACACGATAATTGTTATATATTACTTTTTCTAGCGTTTTCCCGCCAAAATAAAAACATTTATCACAAAGTGTCTCTACTAAATGTTCATATTTTCATCCAATCTATAATGTTCGTGAATAAGCTCACTACTAGAAAAAGAGCTTTTCCAGACGACACCTTTCCGGACGACATTTATCGTCCACAAAGATCCGCTAAATGACAAAAAAAACAGCTTTTCAGTCTCGCTTTTTGATCAGACTTTTTCGGACGACTCCTAGTCGTTCGGAAAGGTGCCCGACAGAATTTTTGGCTCCAAAAAATTTGGCTCCAAAAAATTGGCTCAAAAAAAAAAAAAATGGCGGGAATACCTTTCCGGACGATTTATCGTCCAGGAAGCTTTCCGCGCGATTTTTAGTTCTGATTGTTTTTGCGTATTTATACACCTACACAAAATCATCAAAATATATATATAATATTTATTGAAATTATGTATTCATATAAAAAAACATATATATTTATATTTATGTTAATTAATAAAATTTATAACTATTTAATTAATAATAAGATATTTATTAGGGATTAATAATATATGAAAAAAGTAAATATAATAATTATATAAGTAAATATAAGTTTAAATTAATAATAAAAAGAAAATTAAGAAATTTTTAACTTTTCACGAAAAAGTGGCGGGCTTATCCAAAAAATTTTCCTCCGTCACAATTCCGGACGATCTGTCGTCTGCAAAGGGCTCGTCCGCAAAAAAAAAAATGCTGAAAACAGCCGCTGGTTGCTTTTCTTTTATCACTTTTACAAAAAAAAAAAAAAAACACATCTAAAGTATAATTTTTAAAAATAAATAATACTACTCTCCACTAGATAAAATGAACTTCCTAGAACATACAACATTCTTATTTATTTAATATTTAATATTAATATTAATAATAATAATAAAATAAATAATACTCTCCACTAACATAGATTCATAGTAATACGTAAGTAACAACTTAAAGAAAAACACATTACACGGATTGCAATTAAAGCTAATATCAACCGTCCGATTATATTCCATCCAACGGATGTCACATGTTAAAATAAACACACCTACTTTAATACTCATATTTCTCAATCTCACATCTTTATATTTCTATCTGAATCTGAAACCCATAATTTATATTTCTAAATCTCACCTATTTATAACACCTAATATATTTATCAATGCTCACAAAAAACAAAACCCTGGTATTTAAATCCAAAATGTAATCTCTCAAGTATGTCGGTACGCGGTAAGGGAGGCAAAGATTAGTAAAAGGATGAGCAAAATGACAGTAATTTTCTATGTACGTGATAACCTTCAAGGAATCACAAAGCTTGCAATTCAAATGTTAGCTCGTAGAGATGGTGTGAAGCGTATCAGTGGTTTGACTTACGAAGAGACATCTGGTGTTCTGAAGATCTTTCTAGAGAATGTGATTAGAGTTGTTAATTATTTTCAAATACTATTACGGTTACAATACTAAATGTTTGTGAATTTCATACTTTGAAAATTCCAAATTTGCTGTTTTCATTTTTGTTTGTGACCGCTACATTGTTTTAGAATTAGGATGGTACTTCATTTTTGAACAATGAATTTGGATTGTGTATGGATATTTAAGATTTTAAATATAAATTGGGGCTTTTAAGAATTTTAGTTTTGATTTGTCGATAATAAAAATAAATTGAATAGCTGGGAAAAAGCATGGAAATTCACAGTATTTTGCAGGGAAAAATAGCGGCGGATTCAAGACGGGAAATTCCGTTGCCGAATGATACCGTCGCAAAGCACTCGCAGATTTTCGGACATTTGTTTTAATCAAAAAAGAAAATGAATATTTTATTATTATACCGGACGACAAACGGTCGTCCGGAAAGACCGTCCAGAAACACATTTGAAAAAGTCAATGTGGGCCCCATTATCGTCCGGAAAAGTCGGGTCAAGTCGTCCGGAAAACCTTTAGGCACGAAGCTTTCCGGACGATTTATTGCGGACGACCAGTCGTCTGGGTTGACCTTTGGGGACGACTAGTCGTCCGGAAAAGTCGTTTTTCTAGTAGTGAAGTTTTTTCAAAAAATGAAAAAAATAAAAAAAATTTGCTTCCCCCTGCTTTCTCCCGATTGGTTACTTCTCCATTGGTAGGATCAAGAGGGAAGTAACCATTCGGGGGAAGCAAAAACTTTTTTTTTTGTTTTTTGAAAAAATTTTGTTCACAAACATTATAGATGAGATGAAAATATGAACATTTAGTAGAGACATTTTGTGATAAATGTTTTTATTTTGGCGGGAAAACGCTCGAAGAAGTAATATATAACAATTATCGTAATTTTTGAGCGTATTTTGAAGTTTTAGCTATTGGAGTTTACATATTAGGGTTTTGATGTGGTAGCATGGGGGTACGTGATAGTACTATATTTTACTACGAAATACGTTACAAATTACACAAGTTTTAATTATTTATTTACAAATGAATATACCTAAACCTTGCTACAACACTATAGGCAGTGTACCTAATCGTAGAGTAGTGTAGTTTTTAGTAAGTCCGGTTCGTCCACAGGGAATCTTTTAATCAAAGCTTAACGCTATATTAGTTTTATTTTATAAAAATACAAATATATATATAAGTAATATTATTATTATAAAGGGGGGTTTTTTACCGTTTAATGACCGGTTTTTCGATTTTAAAACTTTAGTCATAGTTAAAACCTAATGTAAAATATTAAAAATAAATACAAGACTTAATTTAAAGCGTAAAGTAAATAACGATAAAGAAATTGCGATAAATAAAAGTGCGATAAAATAAAATTGCGATAATTAAAAAGTACGATAATTAAAAGTGCAATTAAATACAATAACAATAAATAAAAGTGCGATAATTAGAAGTGCAATTAAATATAAAATAAAAGAAATTAAATATGAAATAAAAGAATTATGCTTATTTAAACTTCCGTAATCATGGTGTTTGACGTGTTGATTTTAATTTTATGCCCATGGGTTAATTGTCCTTTGTCCTGGATTATTTAATATGTCCGTCTGGTTTTTATCCATAACAGTCCATCAGTTATAAATATAAAGTGCGAGTGTCCTCGTCAAATTATCCTTATACCCAAAGTTAAATATTCCAACTAATTGGGGACTTAAACTGTAACAAGGTTTTATTACTTTGTTTAATAATTACACCAGGATATCGACTGCGTGTAACCCAATGTTTTAATACTTTGATACCAATTATGCCAAGTGTCCTTGTACATAATTTCACCCCTGTTTTAATAATTCTAGTTACTATTAATCCATTCCCGTGTCCGATTAAATGAACGATTATTCGTACATATAAATATCCCGCCCATCGTGTCCGATTGAGTATATATGGTTATTTAAAGGGACGTCCAATTGTAAATCTTTATATTAAAATTAACAAACTATCATTTAGTTAAACAAATATAAAGTCCATTAATAGCCCATAGTCTAATTTTCACAAGTCGTTCTTTTGTCCAAACCTCAATTATGGTACAAAGCCCAATTACCCAATTTTAGTAATTAGCCCAACATCATGATTACTTCGGTATTAAATAAGCATAATAATAACTTAAGTACGAGACATTAATTTAAAAAGGAGAACATAACTTACATTGAGTATTTATAGCGTAGTGTTACACGGACAGAGCTCCGACCTTAAAACCCGTAAAAATAACTTTTACATAACCCAAACTAATCTAATATAACACTAATCTATACTATATATATATATATATATATATATATATATATATATATATATATATATATATATATTATACTACGGAGTATTATTATTATGTTATTTTATTCGGCCAAATGCTCGAGCCTTTTATAGGCATTTCTGAAATCTTGTGCTCCGCGAGTCGCGATATAAAAAGGCTGGGATCTCCGCGAGATCGTGAATACAGCTCATCCAAGTTTGGAACTTTGCTTTGCCGACATATTATTTATATAATTATAATATTTAAATAATTAATATAATTATTTAAATATTATATTATATTCTCGTGCATAGTTGACTCGTAATTTTTAGTCCGTTGCATCGAGCGTTGAGAGTTGACTCATGTCCTGATTCCGGATTTTCAAACGTCCTTTCGTACTATTTTATATCGTGCACTTTACGTTTCGCGATTTGTAATTTGCACAAAAATTGTTCTCCTTAAATTTCAAAATCCGTGCGAGTCTTTTACTCACTTTTTAGTGGCACTTTTAAGTGTACTATGGCTTTAGTGGCACTTTTTCTTCAATTCTTTAATCTTCGTGCTTCGTCTTCACATTTATTTATTTAAACAATTACAATGAAAATATAATACAATTACATATAAAAATCTATAATTTAGGAGGGATATTGCTATGAAATATATGTTCCTTTTTAGCCTTATCAAATATCTCCACACTTGAGCGTTGCTTGTCCTCAAGCAATACAGAACTTGAAATAAAAACATACATGAATCACTTTTTTATTCATCACACTTTGTACATTAGTGATTTTGATATGGTGGTATAAACAATGATAGTAACGATAGAACCATGGTTAAAGGTGGGTGTGTCATCCACAGTTGCCTCGGGTTTAGGTCAACGACACTTGCAATCAAATAGCCGATTTACTTTCGGTTTCCAAAGCAAAGTGCACATTTGAAAGGCGGTTTACAGTCCCACATGACTATGAAAATTTAGATCCGTAAGAAAATTGGATCTTTATGAAAACATTTGATCTTTTGAAAATTCAATCTAGTTTTTACCCTAGATAAGTTTTCCGGAATAACCCTTCACCGGTGTTTGCAAATTATTTTTGTGGGTTGTGTGGGTTTCAGATTTGAAAATTTTAGCTCAACACTTGTGGTTTTGTGTTAACCACTTGCTAACCTTGTATTGGGAAAGCAACACGTCCAGTATACTTGCTCCGTATATTACCTTTCGGTAAACTACCGTCCGGTTGTAAAGGAAAGCGATGAACAAGAAACTGTTAAGGCAATGTCCCGTGACTTGCTTTTGATTATGGTCTATAAACGTGTCGGATGCTATTACTATCCTTTGTAGGAGCAATAGTAAAGATCATCCTATGATTTTTCGGTCTGGCACAAGGTCCTGTCTCCGACCATACTATGCAACCACCGTTCTTACGGTTGACACCCGATTTGGTTCAGGTGTCCTAATGAATTCCAGGTGAATTCCTAGGATTTTATGTTCAAAGGTTATGAACGCATTGAAAATGGGTTTTCAGAAAACAAATCGGTTTTATTTTTGATCAAAATATTTTCTCGTTCAAGCTCGAGTTTAGATATCATTGAATTCCATGAGTTTGTAATTCTCAATCTTTAAGGTCAATCTCAAGGATTGAGTAATATCAGGCTTAAAAGCTGATTTTTGATCTTTAAGGAGATTATCCTTTCTGGGGATCTGATTCATTAGTCTTATCAAGCTAATTTGCACGGTGCCCCCCCATTGTACGAGATAAATCCTTCTCATGGTTAGGATAAATCTGACCACTCGGCGACTCTGTTTGATGCTGAGGTCCGCGGATTTCCTGCTGATTTTAGAGATGACTTTTCTAGATTTTTCGTCAACCTACAGCTAGTCTGGACGACAACTTCATGACCTAAATCAAGAAGCGCGTGTCTTTTTCGGAAGACTTTACTTCCTTTTAATGATTGAATTGATTTATCGTGTAGATCCATCTTTTCTTTCAAATATATTACAGTAAATCGGGTAAAACAGTTAATTTAGTCCAAAACAAAAGTACCTGCAATAACTTTACAGAAACATGTGATATATAGTTTTTAATTGAATAACTTGGTATATTCTCCCCACACTTAGTTTCTTTCTTTGCCTTTTTATTCTCCTTTATTCCATTTTAAATGAATTCAATCGTTTTAGGGTGTTTCTCAATTTATGTCATTTCCGAGGTAACGATAATTTCGGTATTAACACCTAGTTTTCACCGTTCATAAATATATATAAACATGATTTTAAATTCATTTAGTTGAAATTTTTTTTAAAATTTTCACAAAATTTGGCAAATAAAACCCAGTGTAAACCCGAGAGAATTTATAACCCTTCCCCACACTTAAGATCATGCAATGCCCTCATTTGCATGAAATCAGACTATAATTATAAATTCATGAGGGTGATTAGTGTAGAAAGTAGTTAAAGATACCATAAAATTGCAGGATGATAGATGGTGCACCTCATCGTTCATTCCTTCTTGTTTTATCACATATGTTTTTCTTCAAAAACGGTTGCTTTTCTGAACTGTTATCTAAGTTTTGAAAATACGTCTTTTACCCTAACTCATCATGCATTTTTATTAACGATTTATGCACTAACCCGAACCCCTAATTTAACGTTAAGTGGGGTTAGACTTCCCTACACTTAGCTGACGACATGTGAAGTCGGTAGAATAAGTTCCACGAATTAAAATAGTGAGCCAGTTATTTGCATCTTGGGTGGTATAAAATATATCAATGGGTTTAAAGTTTAGACCCACCCGAATATCACTACTTAATTCTTTTTTAAGTGTAGCTTTTAGTAAATGGATATGTCTCTTTTCTGGTTCTTGGTCAAATGGATCGATATACACCGACATACATATTTCTATAGGGTGGACAATTCCTAACACTTCCTTTCGTTCATTCTCGGAATCAAAGTTTTCACCTCTATTACCCAATTGGGTGAAATTCGAGGTGTCAATATCTATTACAGCTTGTAGTTCATCTTTGGTAGATGACTCGTCTATTGAGAATATTGGGTTGGAAGGTTGTGGCTGGATTGAAGCAAATTCTTCTTCATTAACGGTACTTATCGGTCCCACCATTTTGGTCTCGGGGGTAAAATTTTCAATGTTATCGTTTTCCCAAGAGTACCAATTTGTCATCCTTACTTCTTCTTCATCCATAGATGGATCGATGATTTCGTCGGTTGAGGCTAATGTGTCGATATGTTGTGAAATTGCTAAAGCTGAATAAAAAGTATCATCGGGATAATTGGTGATTTCGGAGCTCTCGAATTCATCAAAATTCGATGATATGAGATTTTCTTGCACACGACTCCTCAGAACAATAGGTGTGTAATCTGATAGAGTTTCAGCTTGCCTATTTATAAACTCTCTCATTTGTTCATTTTAAGCATCAAGTTCTTCGAGTTTGATTTTCATATTGGCTAATAAATTTTCAGACACATAATTTTCCTCGTCTACCGGTTGTTGAGTTTGGATATATTCTTGGGAATAATCCCATTTAGAATTGTATTCCTCATAATCATTCCATTCAGGTTCCATGGGTGCGTAATTTTTCATAGGAACGTAATAATAACATTCCCATGTTGAGTGATAATCTCCACAGATTTCACAACCAGTTATTGCTTCGTCATTCGTGATCCAAGATTGACCGAACGAATTGTCATCAACACCCGTTTGAGAGTATTGATTTAATTGATTTTGGATATAAAAAAGAGTTTCCATAGCCTTGTTTTCAAAATTTTCCATTTTATTGCGATGGCCAAATTTTAGCTACAATGTTGTGCATTTACTAATTATACTATTAGTTATAAAAATAGAAAAACTTATATAAGTTGTCCAATTAATAGACTTTTCTGCTTTTGCCCACGTTTCGAATAGCCAAAAGATGCAGCAGGGAGCCAGAACCCTTTAAATCGGAAGCTCACAACTCAGCCACTGACAAATCCAACTATTACTACGAAGCAGAAAATTGTCAACGTCCATTAATTTAACCACTCAAATAATTTTTCTTTACGTTTGAGATATTAGATAAGAAATAGAGAAAATTTCTAAGTCCTAAAAACTAAAGCGTCGAGAAATAAGAAAGAAAAAGAATGCGCGTAAAAAAAAACGTCAAAAAATAAAAATAAGAAAATAGCGCGTCGTGACTTAAAAGGCACTAAAATTTTAAAATCGTCGCAAAATTCTAAAGCACCTAAATCTTAGTCTAAAGAAATAGCACTTAAGGGATTTTACGGCAAAGCCTAAAAATCTAGAAGTAAAAATAACTATGGCAAAAACTATGGATTAAAACTAAATACGAGCAAAAAACATACAAATATTACGCTAAAAACAAATAAAAAGGGACAAAATATAAAAATATACTAAAATCCGTAAAAAGTACAATTTTTATAAAAATATTATTTTTATATTATTTATTTAATAAAACTATTAATTTTATAATTTAATAAAACTAATTAAACTAAATAAACAAAATAATAATAAAACTAAAACTAATTAATAAATTAATTAACTAATTTAGGGTTTATTAATAATAATAAATAATAATATACCGTAATAAATGCTAGTTTAGGGTTTCAGGCGCGTCAGAAAGGGCGGCTCCGCGAGTCGCGGTTCCACTTGCCTTACAACTCCGCAAGTCGTGGAGGATGTAAAACGTTTTTTTTTTTTAAATTTTATATTGTTTTTCTAAAAATATATTTATACAAATATATATTAAAAATATAGCGTTTCGCCGATTCCCCGGCAGCGGCGCCAAAAACTTGATGTTAAAGCTAAGGGGTACGAAATAGTTTATATTTTTACTAGAAAATACTATTAAATATGCTACAATTTTACACAAGTTTTAATTATTTATTTACAAATGGGATATACCTAAACCTTGCTACAACACTATAGGCAGTGTACCTAATCGTAGAGTAGTGTAGTTTTTAGGAAGTCCGGTTCGTTCCACAGGGAGTGGGCTTATTGCACACTATATTTTTAAAAAACTATATTTGTACAAAATATATATAATTATATATAATAATATATAAAAGGGGGTTTACCGTTTAATGACCGGTTTGTCGATTTATATTTTAAGCGAAGCGTATAGTAAATGACGATATTTAAATAACAATATAAAATAAATAACAATAATTAAAATGAAAATAAATAAAAGTATGAGGAAATATGAAATAAAATATATTATGCTTATTTAAACTTCCGTAACCATGATGTTTGACGTTTTGATTTTAATTTATTGTCCTGGGTTAATTGTCCTTTGTCCTGGATGTATTTGAAACCTATCTGGTTTTTGTCCATAATAGTTCATCGGTCATAATTATAAACTGCTCGGCAAATTTCACCTTATACCCGAAGTCAAATATTCCAACTAACTAGGGATTCGAACTGTAACAAGGTCTTAATACTTTGCTTAATGAACACACCAGGTTATCGACTGTGTGTAAACCAAGGTTTTAATACTTTGTTAACAATTACACCAATTACCCTTGAATGTAATCCACCCCTGTTTTAATGAGTCCATTGACTATTAATCCATCCCCGTGTCCGGTCAAATGAACAATAATTCGTACTTATAAATATCCCGCCCATCGTGTCCGATTAAGCGTATGTGGTTATATATAAATATGTCAAATCATAACCTTTATATTAAATTAATGAGGTATCGTTAATTTAATATAAAGCCCATTAATAGCCCATAGTCTAATTTCCACAAGTGTCGTTCTTTTGTCCAAACCCCAATTATGGTACAAAGCCCAATTACCCCATCTTTAATATTTAGTCCAACATCATGATTACTTTGGCTCAAATAAGCATAATAATAACTTAAGTACGAGACATTAATTTAAAAAGGAGAACATAACTTACATTGAGTATTTATCGCGTAGTGTTACTCGGACAGAATTTCGACTTTAAAAACCCGTAAAAATAACTTTTACATAACCCAAACTAATCTAATATAACACTAATCTATAATATATATATATATATATATATATATATATATATATATATATATATATATATATATATATATATATATATATTTATTTATTTATATTATACTACGGAGTATTATTATTATTATGTTATTTTACTCGGCCAAATGCTCGAGCCTTTTATAGGCATTTCTGAAATCTTGTGCTCCGTGAGTCGCGATATAAAAAGGCTGGGATCTCCGCGAGTCGCGGAGATCATGAATACAGCTCATCCAAGTTTGGAACTTTGCTTTGCCGACATATTATTTATATAATTATAATATTTAAATAATTAATATAATTATTTAAATATTATATTATATTCTCGTGCATAGTTGACTCGTAATTTTTAGTCCGTTGCGTCGAGCGTTGAGAGTTGAATCATGTCCTGGTTCCGGATTTTCAAACGTCCTTTCGTACTATTTTATATCGTGCACTTTACGTTTCGCGATTTGTAATTTGCACAAAAATTGTTCTCCTTAAATTTCAAAATCCGTGCGAGTCTTTTACTCACTTTTTAGTGGCACTTTTAAGTGTACTATGGCTTTAGTGGCACTTTTTCTTCAATTCTTTAATCTTCGTGCTTCGTCTTCACATTTATTTATTTAAACAATTACAATGAAAATATAATACAATTACATATAAAAATCTATTATTTAGGAGGGATATTGCTATGAAATATATGTTCCTTTTTAGCCTTATCAAATAATTTTTTTTTTAATTTTATTTTTTAATTATCACTTTAATACCATAATTATGATGTCCTCTGTAAATTGCAGGTGCTTAGGGTTATAAATTCTCTCATTTGTTCATTTTGAGCATCAAGTTCTTCGAGTTTGATTTTCATATTGGCTAATAAATTTTCAGACACATAATTTTCCTCGTCTACTGGTTGTTGAGTTTGGATATATTCTTGGGAATAATCCCAATTAGAATTGTATTCCTCATAATCATTCCATTCAGGTTCCATGGATGCTTAATTTTTCATAGGAACGTAATAATAACATTCCCATGTTGAGTGATAATCTCCACAGATTTCACAACCAGTTATTGCTTCGTCATTCGTGATCCAAGATTGACCGAACGAATTGTCATCAACACCCGTTTGAGAGTATTGATTTAATTGATTTTGGATATAAAAAAGAGTTTCCATAGCCTTGTTTTCAAAATTTTCCATTTTATTGCGATGGCCAAATTTTAGCTACAATGTGGTGCATTTACTAATTATCCTATTAGTTATAAAAATAGAAAAACTTATATAAGTTGTCCAATTAATAGACTTTTCTGCTTTTGCCCACGTTTCGAATAGCCAAAAGATGCAGCAGGGAGCCAGAACCCTTTAAATCGGAAGCTCACAACTCAGCCACTGACAAATCCAACTATTACTACGAAGCAGAAAATTGTCAACGTCCATTAATTTAACCACTCAAATAATTTTTCTTTCCGTTTGAGATATTAGATAAGAAATAGAGAAAATTTCTAAGTCCTAAAAACTAAAGCGTCGAGAAATAAGAAAGAAAAAGAATGCGCGTCATAAAAAAAACGTCGAAAAATAAAAATAAGAAAATAGCGCGTCGTGACTTAAAAGGCACTAAAATTTTAAAATCGTCGCAAAATTCTAAAGCACCTAAATCTTAGTATAAAGAAATAGCACTTAAGGGATTTTACGGCAAAGCCTAAAAATCTAGAAGTAAAAATAACTATGGCAAAAACTATGGATTAAAACTAAATACGAGCGAAAAACATACAAATATTACGCTAAAAACAAATAAAAAGGGACAAAATATAAAAATATACTAAAATCCGTAAAAAGTACAATTTTTATAAAAATATTATTTTTATATTATTTATTTAATAAAACTATTAATTTTATAATTTAATAAAACTAATTAAACTAAATAAACAAAATAATAATAAAACTAAAACTAATTAATAAATTAATTAACTAATTTAGGGTTTATTAATAATAATAAATAATAATATACCGTAATAAATGCTGGTTTAGGGTTTCAGGCGCGTCAGACAGGGCGGCTCCGCGAGTCGCGGTTCCACTTGCCTTACAACTCCGCAAGTCGCGGAGGATGTAAAACGTTTTTTTTTAAATTTTATATTATTTTTCTAAAAATATATTTATACAAATATATATTAAAAATATAGCGTTTCGCCGATTCCCCGGCAGCGGCGCCAAAAACTTGATGTGGTAGCATGGGGGTACGTGATAGTACTATATTTTACTACGAAATACGTTACAAATTACACAAGTTTTAATTATTTATTTACAAAATGGATATACCTAAACCTTGCTACAACACTATAGGCAGTGTACCTAATCGTAGAGTAGTGTAGTTTTTAGTAAGTCCGGTTCATCCACAGGGAATCTTTTAATCAAAGCTTAACGCTATATTAGTTTTATTTTATAAAAATACAAATATATATATAAGTAATATTATTATTATAAAGGGGGGTTTTTTACCGTTTAATGACCGGTTTTTCGATTTTAAAACTTTAGTCACAGTTAAAACCTAATGTAAAATATTAAAAATAAATACAAGACTTAATTTAAAGCGTAAAGTAAATAACGATAAAGAAATTGCGATAAATAAAAGTGCGATAAAATAAAATTGCGATAATTAAAAAGTACGATAATTAAAAGTGCAATTAAATACAATAACAATAAATAAAAGTGCGATAATTAGAAGTGCAATTAAATATAAAATAAAGGAAATTAAATATGAAATAAAAGAATTATGCTTATTTAAACTTCCGTAATCATGGTGTTTGACGTGTTGATTTTAATTTTATGCCCATGGGTTAATTGTCCTTTGTCCTGGATTATTTAATATGTCCGTCTGGTTTTTATCCATAACAGTCCATCAGTCATAAATATAAAGTGCGAGTGTCCTCGTCAAATTATTCTTATACCCAAAGTTAAATATTCCAACTAATTGGGGACTTAAACTGTAACAAGGTTTTATTACTTTGTTTAATAATTACACCAGGATATCGACTGCGTGTAACCCAAGGTTTTAATACTTTGTTACCAATTATGCCAAGTGTCCTTGTACATAATTTCACCCCTGTTTTAATAATTCTAGTGGCTATTAATCCATTCCCGTGTCCGGTTAAATGAACGATTATTCGTACATATAAATATCCCGCCCATCGTGTCCGATTGAGTATATATGGTTATTTATAGGGACGTCCAATTGTAAATCTTTATATTAAAATTAATAAACTATCATTTAGTTAAACAAATATAAAGCCCATTAATAGCCCATAGTCTAATTTTCACAAGTGTCGTTCTTTTGTCCAAACCCCAATTATGGTACAAAGCCCAATTACCCAATTTTAGTAATTAGCCCAACATCATGATTACTTCGGTATTAAATAAGCATAATAATAACTTAAGTACGAGACATTAATTTAAAAAGGAGAACATAACTTACATTGAGTATTTATCGCGTAGTGTTACACGGGCAGAGCTCTGACCTTAAAACCCGTAAAAATAACTTTTACATAACCCAAACTAATCTAATATAACACTAATATATATATATATATATATATATATATATATATATATATATATATATATATATATATATATATATATATATATATATATATATATATATATATATTATACTACGGAGTATTATTATTATTATGTTATTTTACTCGGCCAAATGCTCGAGCCTTTTATAGGCATTTCTGAAATCTTGTGCTCCGCGAGTCGCGATATAAAAAGGCTGGGATCTCCGCGAGTTGCGGAGATCGTGAATACAGCTCATCTAAGTTTGGAACTTTGCTTTGCCGACATATTATTTATATAATTATAATATTTAAATAATTAATATAATTATTTAAATATTATATTATATTCTCGTGCATAGTTGACTCGTAATTTTTAGTCCGTTGCGTCGAGCGTTGAGAGTTGACTCATGTCCTGGTTCCGGATTTTCAAACGTCCTTTCGTACTATTTTATATCGTGCACTTTACGTTTCGCGATTTGTAATTTGCACAAAAATTGTTCTCCTTAAATTTCAAAATCCGTGCGAGTCTTTTACTCACTTTTTAGTGGCACTTTTAAGTGTACTATGGCTTTAGTGGCACTTTTTCTTCAATTCTTTAATCTTCGTGCTTCGTCTTCACATTTATTTATTTAAACAATTACAATGAAAATATAATACAATTACATATAAAAATCTATTATTTAGGAGGGATATTGCTATGAAATATATGTTCCTTTTTAGCCTTATCAAATAATTTTTTTTTTAATTTTATTTTTTAATTATCACTTTAATACCATAATTATGATGTCCTCTGTAAATTGCAGGTGCTTAGGGTTATAAATTCTCTCATTTGTTCATTTTGAGCATCAAGTTCTTCGAGTTTGATTTTCATATTGGCTAATAAATTTTCAGACACATAATTTTCCTCGTCTACTGGTTGTTGAGTTTGGATATATTCTTGGGAATAATCCCAATTAGAATTGTATTCCTCATAATCATTCCATTCAGGTTCCATGGATGCTTAATTTTTCATAGGAACGTAATAATAACATTCCCATGTTGAGTGATAATCTCCACAGATTTCACAACCAGTTATTGCTTCGTCATTCGTGATCCAAGATTGACCGAACGAATTGTCATCAACACCCGTTTGAGAGTATTGATTTAATTGATTTTGGATATAAAAAAGAGTTTCCATAGCCTTGTTTTCAAAATTTTCCATTTTATTGCGATGGCCAAATTTTAGCTACAATGTGGTGCATTTACTAATTATCCTATTAGTTATAAAAATAGAAAAACTTATATAAGTTGTCCAATTAATAGACTTTTCTGCTTTTGCCCACGTTTCGAATAGCCAAAAGATGCAGCAGGGAGCCAGAACCCTTTAAATCGGAAGCTCACAACTCAGCCACTGACAAATCCAACTATTACTACGAAGCAGAAAATTGTCAACGTCCATTAATTTAACCACTCAAATAATTTTTCTTTCCGTTTGAGATATTAGATAAGAAATAGAGAAAATTTCTAAGTCCTAAAAACTAAAGCGTCGAGAAATAAGAAAGAAAAAGAATGCGCGTCATAAAAAAAACGTCGAAAAATAAAAATAAGAAAATAGCGCGTCGTGACTTAAAAGGCACTAAAATTTTAAAATCGTCGCAAAATTCTAAAGCACCTAAATCTTAGTATAAAGAAATAGCACTTAAGGGATTTTACGGCAAAGCCTAAAAATCTAGAAGTAAAAATAACTATGGCAAAAACTATGGATTAAAACTAAATACGAGCGAAAAACATACAAATATTACGCTAAAAACAAATAAAAAGGGACAAAATATAAAAATATACTAAAATCCGTAAAAAGTACAATTTTTATAAAAATATTATTTTTATATTATTTATTTAATAAAACTATTAATTTTATAATTTAATAAAACTAATTAAACTTAATAAACAAAATAATAATAAAACTAAAACTAATTAATAAATTAATTAACTAATTTAGGGTTTATTAATAATAATAAATAATAATATACCGTAATAAATGCTGGTTTAGGGTTTCAGGCGCGTCAGACAGGGCGGCTCCGCGAGTCGCGGTTCCACTTGCCTTACAACTCCGCAAGTCGCGGAGGATGTAAAACGTTTTTTTTTAAATTTTATATTATTTTTCTAAAAATATATTTATACAAATATATATTAAAAATATAGCGTTTCGCCGATTCCCCGGCAGCGGCGCCAAAAACTTGATGTGGTAGCATGGGGGTACGTGATAGTACTATATTTTACTACGAAATACGTTACAAATTACACAAGTTTTAATTATTTATTTACAAAATGGATATACCTAAACCTTGCTACAACACTATAGGCAGTGTACCTAATCGTAGAGTAGTGTAGTTTTTAGTAAGTCCGGTTCATCCACAGGGAATCTTTTAATCAAAGCTTAACGCTATATTAGTTTTATTTTATAAAAATACAAATATATATATAAGTAATATTATTATTATAAAGGGGGGTTTTTTACCGTTTAATGACCGGTTTTTCGATTTTAAAACTTTAGTCACAGTTAAAACCTAATGTAAAATATTAAAAATAAATACAAGACTTAATTTAAAGCGTAAAGTAAATAACGATAAAGAAATTGCGATAAATAAAAGTGCGATAAAATAAAATTGCGATAATTAAAAAGTACGATAATTAAAAGTGCAATTAAATACAATAACAATAAATAAAAGTGCGATAATTAGAAGTGCAATTAAATATAAAATAAAGGAAATTAAATATGAAATAAAAGAATTATGCTTATTTAAACTTCCGTAATCATGGTGTTTGACGTGTTGATTTTAATTTTATGCCCATGGGTTAATTGTCCTTTGTCCTGGATTATTTAATATGTCCGTCTGGTTTTTATCCATAACAGTCCATCAGTCATAAATATAAAGTGCGAGTGTCCTCGTCAAATTATTCTTATACCCAAAGTTAAATATTCCAACTAATTGGGGACTTAAACTGTAACAAGGTTTTATTACTTTGTTTAATAATTACACCAGGATATCGACTGCGTGTAACCCAAGGTTTTAATACTTTGTTACCAATTATGCCAAGTGTCCTTGTACATAATTTCACCCCTGTTTTAATAATTCTAGTGGCTATTAATCCATTCCCGTGTCCGGTTAAATGAACGATTATTCGTACATATAAATATCCCGCCCATCGTGTCCGATTGAGTATATATGGTTATTTATAGGGACGTCCAATTGTAAATCTTTATATTAAAATTAATAAACTATCATTTAGTTAAACAAATATAAAGCCCATTAATAGCCCATAGTCTAATTTTCACAAGTGTCGTTCTTTTGTCCAAACCCCAATTATGGTACAAAGCCCAATTACCCAATTTTAGTAATTAGCCCAACATCATGATTACTTCGGTATTAAATAAGCATAATAATAACTTAAGTACGAGACATTAATTTAAAAAGGAGAACATAACTTACATTGAGTATTTATCGCGTAGTGTTACACGGGCAGAGCTCTGACCTTAAAACCCGTAAAAATAACTTTTACATAACCCAAACTAATCTAATATAACACTAATATATATATATATATATATATATATATATATATATATATATATATATATTATACTACGGAGTATTATTATTATTATGTTATTTTACTCGGCCAAATGCTCGAGCCTTTTATAGGCATTTCTGAAATCTTGTGCTCCGCGAGTCGCGATATAAAAAGGCTGGGATCTCCGCGAGTTGCGGAGATCGTGAATACAGCTCATCTAAGTTTGGAACTTTGCTTTGCCGACATATTATTTATATAATTATAATATTTAAATAATTAATATAATTATTTAAATATTATATTATATTCTCGTGCATAGTTGACTCGTAATTTTTAGTCCGTTGCGTTGAGCGTTGAGAGTTGACTCATGTCCTGGTTCCGGATTTTCAAACGTCCTTTCGTACTATTTTATATCGTGCACTTTACGTTTCGCGATTTGTAATTTGCACAAAAATTGTTCTCCTTAAATTTCAAAATCCGTGCGAGTCTTTTACTCACTTTTTAGTGGCACTTTTAAGTGTACTATGGCTTTAGTGGCACTTTTTCTTCAATTCTTTAATCTTCGTGCTTCGTCTTCACATTTATTTATTTAAACAATTACAATGAAAATATAATACAATTACATATAAAAATCTATTATTTAGGAGGGATATTGCTATGAAATATATGTTCCTTTTTAGCCTTATCAGGTTTAGATATTAGGGTTTAGAAATTTAGGGTTTAGATTTAGGGTTTAGATTGAGTTTTTAACATGAACGGTTTAAAGTTTAGGGTTTAGGGTTTGGTGTTTTGGGTTTATTCCAAATCGGGCTAAATTTTACTTCACAAAGCATGAAAAAAAAACGTTCATATTCTTCACGAACAATATTATCTTGAATGTTATTTTTGTCGATCGTTTTCCCGCTAAATAATAACATTCATCACGAGGTGTCTTATAAATGTTCATATTTTCGTGTGATTTTGATGCCGAAAAAAAAATTTCAAAAAAAAAAAACGAAAAAAAAAAAAATTTGCTTCCCCCGCTTCCCCCCGATTGGTTACTTCTTTATTGATCATGCCCATATATATATATATATATATATATATATATATATATATATATATATATATATATATATATATATATATATATATATGTATGTATATATATATATATATATACTGGTAATTGATTTTTTTATAAGTTTTGACACGCGCTTATGTATTATAGAATGAACAACCTCATGATCCTCAAACACTTGCTATGGATTCTTTGGATCTTGAGAAACGCTTGAACTTCAAGTTAGATCACCTTGATAAGCTCAAGATGAAAATTTTTAGTAACTCGGCTATTGAGATGGATCTTTTGAAGCTGATAGTGGCTTAAGCACCCTTGCTACGAAAAGTACGAATTGAGCTTAACGAATGTTTTCCAGTTGATGAAGAACTAGACATTTCAAAAAACACATTTTCACATGCATCACCTTTCGTAAAATTCATGGTTGAACGCTCACAAGAATAATTTTTTATCGTTTTATTTGGTTATAGCGAATTATCCAGATTACTATTAATGAAGTCTACATGGTTTATGATCACATTGTCTCAAAGACTCGAACTATATATCTTCGTTATTAATGAACAATACAAATTTTGGTAATACGCTGGTGTCCTGATTTTGATCAACTAACATAGCAAAAGTATTGCAAAACATTATATATATATATATATATATATATATATATATATATATATATATATATATATATATATATATATATATATATATATATATATATATATATATATATATATATATATAGGGCCAGGATCAATGGGGAAGTAACCAATCGGGGGGAAGCAAATTTTTTTTTTTTGTTTTTTTTTGAATTTTTTTTCCGGCATCAAGATCACACGAAAATATGAACATTTAGAAGAGACACTTCGGGATGAATGTTATTATTTAGGCGGGAAAACGATCGACAAAAATAACATTCAAGATAATATTGTTCGTGAAGAATATGAACGTTTTTTTTCTTCCATGTTTTGTGAAGTAAAATTTAGCCCGATTTAGAGTTTAGGGTTTGGTGTTTTGGGTTTATTCCATAAACTCAAAACACCAAACCCTAAAGCCTAAACCCTAAACCCTAAACTCTAAACCGTTCGTGTTAAAAACTCAATCTAAATCCTAAATCTAAACCCTAAATCTAAACCCTAAACCCTAAATTTCTAAACCCTAATATCTAAACCCTATAAACCCTAATATCTAAACCCCAATAACTAAAACCTCAAAATATGCTCGAAAAACACGATAATTGTTATATACTACTTCTTTGAGCGTTTTTCCGCCAAAATAAAAACATTTATCACAAAGTGTCTTTACTAAATGTTCATATTTTCATCTCATCTATAATGTTCGTGAACAAAGTTTTTTCAAAAAAATGAAAAAAAAAAAAGTTTTTGTTTCCCCCCGCTTCCCCCCGAATAGTTACTTCCCTCTTGATCCTACCACTATATATATATATATATATATATATATATATATATATATATATGGGTAGGATCAAGAGGGAAGTAACCAATCGGGGGAAGCGGGGGAAGCAAAAACTTTTTTTTTTCTTTTCATTTTTTGAAAAAACTTTGTTCACGAACATTATAGATGAGATGAAAATATGAACATTTAGTAGAGACACTTTGTGATAAATGTTTTTATTTTGGCGGGAAAACGCTCGAAGAAGTAATATATAACAATTATCGTGTTTTTCGAGCGTATGTTGAGGTTTTAGCTATTGGGGTTTAGATATTAGGGTTTAGATATTAGGGTTTATAGGGTTTAGATATTAGGGTTTAGAAATTTAGGGTTTAGGGTTTAGATTTAGGATTTAGATTGAGTTTTTAACACGAACGGTTTAGGGTTTTGGGTTTTGGGTTTATGGAATAAACCCAAAACACCAAACTCTAAACCCTAAACCCTAATCCCTAAACCCTAAACTCTAAATCGGGCTAAATTTTACTTCACAAAACATGAAGAAAAAAAACGTTCATATTCTTCACGAACAATATTATCTTGAATGTTATTTTTGTCGATTGTTTTCCAGCCTAAATAATAACATTCATCACGAAGTGTCTCTTCTACATGTTCATATTTTCGTGTGATCTTGATGCCGGAAAAAAAAATTCCAAAAAAACGAAAAAAAAAGAATTTGTTTCCCCCCGATTGGTTACTTCCCCATTGATCCTGCCCTTATATATATATATATATATATATATATATATATATATATATATATATATATATATATATATATATATAGGGAGAGGATCCAGTGAGAACTTTTTTAGTGTGAGAACTCTAGGAACTCCAAAATACACTGAAATTCGAGCAAAAAATGGGGAATTTGAGCAAAATAACACACGGGCGAAAAAAAATGGAGCTGGTCGAACAAAAATAAAAACGCGGCCGAAAAATTATTTCATTGTCGAGCAATTTTTTGATGTAGCGAACAAAATCAAATTAAAACCTCAATTGTTTACAATCTGATTTCGGTTTCATGTTTCTAAACTAAATCCGAAGCTTCTTCATCTTCTAGATCAGATTAACATAAACTAATCTGTCACATAATTGGATTTTTTCATTCGTGAAGCAAAAACTCAACATCTCTAGGTCTCTTGAACGATTCAAGCATGTAGAAATCAAATTGTTTACAGAATCATCTTTCTAATCATCTATTCGCACTTTTCGAGGCTTGAAATTGAATTAAAACATTAAATATTTGATGAATTTTTGGATCTAAAGTTTATGATCGAAAAATGAGTTATAAAATTGAAACGATTGAGTTGGATTCAAGGCTACAAACTGATTGTCGAGTGTTAGGATAGATGTTTGGAATATATTTCGTGAAAAAAAAGATGCTAAAAATCATTCAATCACAACTTCAAATTTTGGTGTTCATATGCACTGTAAAGAAAAATGATACTAAAAAGATGCTGTAATAAGAAATTTTTTTAATTTATGGATTTGAGAGAGAGTAATGCTTTGTATTCTTGTAAAACGTGGTTTGATTTGGCAAAAGTGAAGGTGTTTGTTGGAATGAGTGGTTGTAGTAACAGAAGGAAGAAGATGAAGTTCAGATAATTTGAAGATGCAAGCTCATGCATCTTTTTTTGTAGAACTTTAATTGTAGAACAACAAATGTAGAATAAGTTCAAATTTAATTAAAATTGTTCGACCTTCAATTTTTTTTCTTTTCGAATTATGAAATGTAGAACGAAGAATTGTTCGAACAGGCCCAAAATTGTTCGAATTACCCTTTTTTTGTTCGAATTCAAAATCTAGAACCAAAAATGTAGAACCAAAGCCATTCTTGCATCTAAACAAAATGGTTCGAATATTTTAAAAATTGTTCGAATAAGTCATTTTTGTTTGAACCTACTTGGAAAAGAGATTTGGGTACACTAAGAACTCTTTTTAATCATTTGATCCATTTACGTAATTTCCATTTACTTGAATCTTTGAGAAACTTCCACACATATTCCAAAGTGAAATGTGTACCTACTTCTCTCTTGTGATTTTGACGTCCACTAATATTGATATCATCATCTTAACAACCATTTTTTCATTTGCTCATCACTATTGTAATGATTTCAATGAACTTAGCTATCTTTATATTCACGTTCTTCCATTTAGTATTTATTTGGTCTTCACGAACAAGATGCAGTTTGACTCTGTTTACTTTTCAATAGGGTACGAAGGCTTTAAATAATAATTGGATATGAAGTTGTTAATTTTAAGTTTGGATAATGATGATTGAGATTGAGATGGTAGGATTAGAGTTTGAAAGATGAATAACCAAAATTAATTTGCAATTGAATTAATTTAGGTATTCCTAAATTTTATTTTGTATCTGGAAAGAGAGATAATTAGGGATTTGATAGAATTGGGGATAGAATAAGCTGTCCGTAATGTTTTAGCTGCCTTTTTATTTTAATTGTTCGAACAACCCAGATTTTTGCTCGCCCTTCTCCTTTTTTGCTCGCCCTTCTGAATTCTCAGAGTTCTCACTCTAAAAAAGTTCTCATTTGATCTCTGTAATATATATATATATATATATATATATATATATATATATATATATATATATATATATATATATATATATATATATATATATATATATATATATATATATATATATATATATAGGGGAGGGATCCACTGAGAACTCTTGTACTGTGAGAACTCTGAGAACTGACGGACGAACAAAAACATAAAAATTCGAACAAAAATTTTGGTGGCCGAACAAAAAAAATTGGGTCGAACAAAAATTAAGATGCATTTAATCACATATTCTACATTTTTTGTTGGGTTCTACAAAAATGTAGAACGCAAATTCGTTTCGAATTTGGGAAAATTTGTTCGCCCGCCTGAATTTTTGTTCGGTTCTACAAAATTTTGGTTCGGTTCTACAAAATTGTGAAACGAAAATTGGTTCGAATTTCTTTTTTTTTGTTCGAATTTCAACTTTTTTTTCAAAATTCAAATTTTTTTATTTAGCCCGATTTAGAGTTTAGGGTTTAGGGTTTTCGGGTTTACTCCGTAAACCCTCAACCCTAAACCCTAAACCCTAAACTTTAAACCGTTCGTGTAAAAAACTCATTCTAAACCCTAAACCCTAAAATCTAAACCCTAAATCTAAACTCTAACTTAATTTTATGAAAATTGAGGTAAAACAAGTGTAGAACAGCATGTTCTACATGCTGCTCTACATCATGTTCTACATAAAAATGTAGAACCAAGAAACAATGCATCTAATAACTAAAAATTAAAAATTGTTTGACTATCAATTTTTTTTTCCGGCCGCGTCTCAATTTTTGCTCGAATTTGTGAGTTCTCAGAGTTCTCAATGCAAAATTGGTTCTCATTTGATCCCTCTACTATATATATTTATAATATATATATATATATATATATATATATATATATATATATATATATATATATATATATATATATATATATATATATATATATATATATATATATATATATATATATATATATATATATGTGACACCGCTGATTTTTTTTTTTTTTTTATACGTGGCGGAAGCATAATATTAATTTAATACGATATCCACATTAACTATTGTTAATACAACCTGTGTCACGTGTCATTACAAAATACTTGTTTATACAGAGAAAGACATATTTACAAAAAGATTATTGTTTTCATAAAGCACGACAACATCAGAGTTGGCTCCTGTCAAACATAACATCATCATGCCCGTCTTCTCCCAAAAGCACTATCTACAAAAGCTAACAACCTGCAGGGAGGAGATGGAGGGGAATTAGCACGAAGCTAAGTGAGTACGACTAACTACAGGCCATAGCATACATAAGTGTTATACTAATCATGTCACATAGTCTAACACACAAACATCACCCAAGTGCCGTCTACAGAGACTCTGGCGGCTCGGCCAAACCATTAACCACCAGCTGATCGGACTGGGGCTTACCAGAAGTTCCTCCACCACCGTATGTATATACATAATCCACACGCGACGGACGCGTCATTCACATATATATACACCACGGCTGTCTAGGCCACCACATGAGGAACCCAACCCGCAGGGTGATCTCTCCTACCGAGGCCACCACACAATAGGGACGCACTGGGCTCCAGCAGACAAGCATCAACTAACCTGCAGTCATCACAATGTACCAACTATCCACAATACTAAGTATATCTAACAAGCATGGCAGTCATAATATAACATGCTACAATATACTATATTCTCCAGTTAGTCCCACTCACCGATTACCAGCAAACGAGAAGGTGTTCAGCTATCTAATCACTGAACCTTCTCTTTCTCCTTTTCTCCTGAGAAATACATATACACGAGTTAGTTTATGTCCATAAACACCAAATAACACAAATATAGAAATTTTGTCAGAAAATCTGTCCGCTAAAATTTTTCTGTTTAAATGCACTTTTGAAATTTTCATCAAAATCTCAAAATACAAACGGGCAGCATAACGGCTAGAAATCAACACTTAGTAGAAATTTCACTGTCTAAGACCATCGGTCGATCGTCAGAGACTATCGGCCGATCGTCACTACTCCATCGGCCGGTGGACTACACCATCGGTCGATCGTTAAATTTTCAACCGTTCGTCGAAGGACTTCCACCATCGGTCGATCGTCTAATCCGTCGACCGATCGTCTCACTCCATCGGTCGAGGGTCAGAGACCATCGACCGAGGGTAGTTCATCTGCAGTAGCAGCTACCAAAGTGACGGGTTTCAACCAAATTCATCCAATTCTTGCTCTAGAGCTCAATTTTTACCTCAAAACTGACCAAATCTAAGACACTATACATCAAGAAACATAAACCCACAAGATTTGGACTCAAACAACATCAAATTCAACTCTTTTGACCCAAATTACCCACTTTGTAAAAACTATCACAAAAACCCAATTTTCTTGAAGATTAAAGCATGAAAAGCTATGAATCTTACCTTGTTAGAATCAGTAAATCACAAGGAACACGAAAATGTAAACGATTCGAGCTCTAGATCAAAGATTAGAATTAGGGTTTGATTGTAGGTGAAAGGGAGGGTACGGGAGTGTTTGGGATTTTTCTAGAAATGGGAAGAAGAACACAGCCCACTAGTCACTTAATTGGGTTTAATTCCCACACTGTGTGACACACGGGTATTTATCAGTTATCTGATATCTTTCGTACATCATTTGGCAACCCAAATGAAGTCCAAATTAGATAAACAAACCTGTTCTGTGACCCTTGTCACAAACTGGTCCTAACCACATCATTATTTAATAATAAATATTAAATAAAAATAAAAGCACATAGTAACTCAATACTAACTTAAGGGTACTTTAGTAATCTTACATCTAGGCCCAATTGAGGATGTTACAAATCTACCCCCCTTAAGAAGATTCCGTCCTCGGAATCTGGTCTATCAAAACAAATAAAGTCACAGGTTCTAATCACATCCACTGTTCTCTAATCTAAGTGCTAGTCAAACGTACGATACACAAGTACTCCAACACACATAGTCGGTTAAATCACCACCAGGGTCTTTCTCATCAACAAAATCAACAAATTTACTTACCAAAATCAATAACCAAATCAAAACTCTTATCATTTAAAACCAACCACCGTTTCTAACAAGATGTAAAGGATAACTAACTTTCATGACAAACACCGTCAATAATAATTATGGTTACCACAAAGTTCGTAGTTCTAACAATCAGCATTCTCAATTTCCATGGTCCTTTCATGGATCAAGGTCCATATCAAATCACTATGTCATCTGTTATCAACAAATTACTCATTTTGTCATAGCATCTATCTCTTTTATGCAGTTATCTTTCTTAAAAATTTCTAAGTACATGCAACAGATATTCCTCTAATTCACTAAATTCCAATCATACAGCACAATAGTCAGACAATTTGCTACACAATTGACCATAGTATCACACTCTTCTCTTGGCAACATAAGTAAGTACCATCGGTCAATCATATTTCAAAAACTGCCCAAGTCATTTTCTATCCGAGTTCTAAGATAAAAGGATAACAACTCATCAGTTCAATACCATCTACCGTTAAACTCCTTTTAAACAGGAAACAACACATAGACAATACATCGATCCGTCATCGATTCTAATAAATTTTCACACTTTTTCCCCAGTCATAGGTAATTGTTCACCATTTAACCCATCAATTATCACTAACATTTTGGTTTCCGTCAATTCTTCATAGAAAGTTCTACATTAGAACGACAATTGCACATCACACATCATAAAGACGAATGGAAATCCACTTTTAATTCATCATATGTAAACCATATCATCAGGTTACGAGATTACCCATTAGATAACTCCATCTAATTTTCCAATTCAATTCATCTAAACCATAAATTCGTCGTCATCACATTACTTGAAAACACTTGTTCAATCAATTCCCGCAATTTCTGAACCACAGTGTCAACACTGGTTCACTAAACTTACCCAAATTTGTAGTTACATACCCATTACTAACCCGGTATTTAAGAATTTAACCACAATTCTCGCAAGAATATTATTATATATACTCAATAATCCGTCAACTAGAATATATCTCTGATCATCTCTTCAACAATAAGAATTATTACAAACACGATTCTCAAACCACTTTCAATCATACCAGCAATGATTTATACTAACGGATATCCACGTATACTGTTATGACACGGTTATTAACAAGTTATATCCATCAAATAATCTCAGCATACAAATCGGACACCACACACTACCTCAGTAAGGTTATCACTTGGTTAAATCTCCATTAAGATTCGCAATTTAACAATGTTTAACCAATAATAAACCAATATCTAATTCCAGTCCAACGATCAATACCAAATCTGAAAGTCAACTTCTGATCAAAATCCTCTGAAAAATCGCAATAAACTGACATTAAAGGAAATTCCACTAATAAATATCAATCATTATCCATCAAGTTTCTTTCTTTAAGAAGATTTCATATATACATAATCAAACTATAGTTTACAATCCATCGAAACCATATATATACCAAACATCAATTATCATCTTATTCGTCACTTGCTACGTCTCCTCCGACTCCCGAAACTACTGCATGATTTACCATGATGTATTTTTGTTGGCCAGACGTAATACATCATCCTAAATCATATTTTCATTTCGAGTATTTCGGAGCAAGTCCCTAATCAAGTCTGTCAATCTATCACAGTATGTTCCTCTGGTCACTGATAGTTACAATCCACTAATACAAATTTATTCTAACGTAAAGTTTCTAACTGGATCACCTGATTGCAACTATCTCGGTATACTAACGCACCTGTCACAATCACACTGTTCGAATTTACCCAACTGATCCACTTTTGCAAACACACTGGTAAATCCTGACATTTCTACCCAAATCCTCTACAGTTACAACTGTTAAATGAAGAAGTTATAGTTCCCTCAGAACATGATATCATCAACCAATAACTAACCCCATCATTACCATTCATATCCCTGGAGATTATAATCGTCAAGTACAAATGTCACACAACTCTCAAAGTATAGGAATATATTAAATCATACCATGCAATTCCAACGATGTTCCAATCACAATTCTAAGTCAAAAGTCACATATTCTCTAAAGAGTTCACACGGTTCACCGCCCACATTCCCGCCGTATATAGTCACAACTGTCAACTAACGAGATCTCACTACCGTTGGAAATAATCATGGTCAAACCATACCAATTTACTCTAAGAAAATACTAGCCACGATATTCCCAAAACATCGTCCGACACTTCCACTGATCTTGAAGTCAGTAGTACAATTATTATCTAATCTAAGGTCAAGTCAAAGTCTGTCTCTATCTCCTCAAGAGGCCAAATAAGGAAAGCCTCCCCCAATAAATTTCTAAGGACCATACACAAGGTGATGTTAAACCAAAGTAGGAAGATAGTTCTACTTGACAACCCTACAGGTTCCACACAACAAGTCCCAGCATATAATATCACTACTAGGCCAGTCACCTACTGTTTCAGTCACAGTCTGTAAACCTACAGACTACATATCATACGGCCACAAACTAAGGTACAAGTCTCGGGTCAAGAAATAAGGGAACTACTACCTAAACAGTCCCCACTGGTCACTACGTGTGTCCAACCAGTCAACGGTCTATGGTAAAGAGAAAGACTTCTTACAAGTCTTAATTTAATACAACCAAAGTACGCATAACAATATCAGATCAACTCCGGACTAACAGGCCGACCAAAATCAGTCATACTAACTAATACCTAAAGCATGGTACTTAACAAATCTAACATGTTGCATACAATAAAAGTAGCAAATCCAAACTAGCATGTAAACACGCTACAGTAACTAAGCCACTATGTACTAGCTAAAAAGGAAAATTTTCTAAGGCCATTTAACCGTTTCCACTACCACATCAAACAACATATATGAAGCATACATATCCACAAATGACGACTTACAATATGCACTAACAAATTACAAAATGTAATAAAACACGTACCGGCATTTAAGTCATCTTATGTATCACAAGCCTCCGTCAACATCTAACATGCTCCAACTATATCATCTGTGGGGTTTCTCCTCTCCTGTCCAACAACAAGAGCAGAAGATCACCCGACTGATAAAGTCTGTGCCCCGGACCCCACCCCAGAACTCAATCTCTGATTTGCCAAACACTGTAACGCTTTGTATCCCATAAGTTGATAAATCCTCTATATATATATATATATTATCTCTGTCACTCCTCATCTTTTACAAAGAACCCATATCGTTTCATCTTTATCCTTCTACTTGATTAAATCCAATAAACCTCCTAATTCACTGATCAATTTAACCTGGAATACCTAATAGGTCGAGTACACCAACTCCGTCCAACAGAATCTTTTTCTTTATTATTATCATTATTTTATTACTTTTACTACTGGCGACGAATGCTTCTGTATCAGATAATAGTACGGTTGTCGAACTGTTTTCGAGGTTGTATCATCGGTGACTAAAATATTATCCATCGCAGTTACATCTAAGCAGAAACTGAACATCCACCTGACACTGACTAGACCGTCTGATCTGAAGTATAATATCTAAGTCCACTTGTACTTACTGCTCTAACGTATATTACCTGCCCTGAATCTTCAATAACTGTCCTTACAACCTTGACATCTGTCTCCGAGGTTCTTCACCTGATATAAATCTGTACTCGGCAGCTCTAACTGTTCTAGGGGCGTTGGGGTCACAGCGTTACCGTCACTATCAATCATACCTGTACTGCACATCATCTTACACCAAAGCTTAGTATAAACTCGGTTAGTACTAACAACTAACACACAACCGGTCCTCATACTCACTTAACCCATCCCCAGCATGTTATGTTTGACATGACTCTACTAAGTTTGGGAACATGACATTTAGACCACAATGTACATGCAGCCAAACTAAGCTCTGATACCAACTTGTGACACCGCTGATTTTTTTTTTTTTTTTTTTTATACGTGGCGGAAGCATAATATTAATTTAATACGATATCCACATTAACTATTGTTAATACAACCTGTGTCACGTGTCATTACAAAATACTTGTTTATACAGAGAAAGACATATTTACAAAAAGATTATTGTTTTCATAAAGCACGACAACATCAGAGTTGGCTCCTGTCAAACATAACATCATCATGCCCGTCTTCTCCCAAAAGCACTATCTACAAAAGCTAACAACCTGCAGGGAGGAGATGGAGGGGAATTAGCACGAAGCTAAGTGAGTACGACTAACTACAGGCCATAGCATACATAAGTGTTATACTAATCATGTCACATAGTCTAACACACAAACATCACCCAAGTGCCGTCTACAGAGACTCTGGCGGCTCGGCCAAACCATTAACCACCAGCTGATCGGACTGGGGCTTACCAGAAGTTCCTCCACCACCGTATGTATATACATAATCCACACGCGACGGACGCGTCATTCACATATATATACACCACGGCTGTCTAGGCCACCACATGAGGAACCCAACCCGCAGGGTGATCTCTCCTACCGAGGCCACCACACAATAGGGACGCACTGGGCTCCAGCAGACAAGCATCAACCAACCTGCAGTCATCACAATGTACCAACTATCCACAATACTAAGTATATCTAACAAGCATGGCAGTCATAATATAACATGCTACAATATACTATATTCTCCAGTTAGTCCCACTCACCGATTACCAGCAAACGAGAAGGTGTTCAGCTATCTAATCACTGAACCTTCTCTTTCTCCTTTTCTCCTGAGAAATACATATAAACGAGTTAGTTTATGTCCATAAACACCAAATAACACAAATATAGAAATTTTGTCAGAAAATCTGTCCGCTAAAATTTTTCTGTTTAAATGCACTTTTGAAATTTTCATCAAAATCTCAAAATACAAACGGGCAGCATAACGGCTAGAAATCAACACTTAGTAGAAATTTCACTGTCTAAGACCATCGGTCGATCGTCAGAGACTATCGGCCGATCGTCACTACTCCATCGGCCGGTGGACTACACCATCGGTCGATCGTTAAATTTTCAACCGTTCGTCGAAGGACTTCCACCATCGGTCGATCGTCTAATCCGTCGACCGATCGTCTCACTCCATCGGTCGAGGGTCAGAGACCATCGACCGAGGGTAGTTCATCTGCAGTAGCAGCTACCAAAGTGACGGGTTTCAACCAAATTCATCCAATTCTTGCTCTAGAGCTCAATTTTTACCTCAAAACTGACCAAATCTAAGACACTATACATCAAGAAACATAAACCCACAAGATTTGGACTCAAACAACATCAAATTCAACTCTTTTGACCCAAATTACCCACTTTGTAAAAACTATCACAAAAACCCAATTTTCTTGAAGATTAAAGCATGAAAAGCTATGAATCTTACCTTGTTAGAATCAGTAAATCACAAGGAACACGAAAATGTAAACGATTCGAGCTCTAGATCAAAGATTAGAATTAGGGTTTGATTGTAGGTGAAAGGGAGGGTACGGGAGTGTTTGGGATTTTTCTAGAAATGGGAAGAAGAACACAGCCCACTAGTCACTTAATTGGGTTTAATTCCCACACTGTGTGACACACGGGTATTTATCAGTTATCTGATATCTTTCGTACATCATTTGGCAACCCAAATGAAGTCCAAATTAGATAAACAAACCTGTTCTGTGACCCTTGTCACAAACTGGTCCTAACCACATCATTATTTAATAATAAATATTAAATAAAAATAAAAGCACATAGTAACTCAATACTAACTTAAGGGTACTTTAGTAATCTTACATCTAGGCCCAATTGAGGATGTTACAATATATATATATATATATATATATATATATATATATATATATATATATATATATATATATATATATATATATATATATATATATATATATATATATATATATATATATATAGTCAAAAGTTAAAACGAGAACCAGAAAAAGAGCGAGAACTGTGAGGACTTTTAGTTTACAAAGTTTTTCATATATGAGTAAATTCAATCACCCATAAAGGTTGATATAAAGTAAGAATGAACATAAACTAGTTAGAAAAAAAACTTGTATTATACCTATAGAGGAATATTCAAATGAAATCAAATTTTAAGTTGAGATCCAAGGAACCAATCAGAGTGCGACATGTGGCGCGATAATCACATGTGATTGGAAAAAAAATTCAAAATTTTTTTTTTTAAAAAAAATAAATTTTTTTCGAAATATTTTTTTAGAATTTTTTTTTTAAAATGTTTTTTCAATCACATTTGATTAGATTTGACACGCAGTAAATTACATGTGATTCTACATGCCAATCTCATGTGATTGTGAAACCCAATCACATGTGATTCTGCATTTCTAATCCAATCACATGTGATTGAAATTTTTTTTTTTAGTAAAATGACGAATTTCAGTAAGTTTGTGCAAAAACTTTTAAACACCAAGTTTTTGATCAAAACTTGATCAAATCACCGAATTAAAGTATGAAATTTTAAAGATATTATCACGAAATGCTAACAAACTTGATCAAATCACCGTATTAAAGTCTGTTTTCGGTTGAAATTTTTTTTTTGGGAAAAAAAATTTGGATTTTTTTTCAATCACATGTGATTGGATTTGACACACAGAATCACATGTGATTGTGTTTTACAATCACATGTGATTGAGTTTTACAATCACATGTGATTGGATTTGAAATGCTAAATTTAAGAAAAATGTAAAAAAAATTTCAGAAAAAAATTAAAATTGTTTTTTATTTTTTTTCAATCGCATGTGATTGTCGCGCCACATGTCGCGCTCTGATTGGTTCGTTGAATTTCAAGCAAATTATTGGATTCAAGGGATTAGAACTCTATACCTATATAATCAAATATATAGTTTCTCGTTCACATGTTCATAGATTTTTGTGAACATATGGAAAATACATATAATTAACAATTTAACATCTAATTTGTGATATGAATATATATTTGTTTATGATATGAACATTAATTAATATTTTCATGTAATTTGTTACATTTAAATGCATAAAAACCATGATATTAAAAAATTATCGCAGTTTTAGTTACCAGCTAATTTTGCCAAACATAACCCGACTCATTTGCTCGTATATAAATGAGAGTTTCAGTAGAATAGTAATATATTCATAAATAATCTAGTATTTCTAATTTTAAAATTTACTCATAGTTTAATTGCATATGTCTATCTTTACTATATTGTTGAAATTTATAGATGAACAATTAAAAGATTTTAATATATTATTATTTGTTAAGTAAAATTTGAAAAAATACTCAGTAAAAAAGTGTATTAGTAATAAAGATAATTCTCTTTGTTAGCTTAGCATTCATCTTAAAAATTCACATGAGAAGCTTATACAAAATTATAATTTATTACAAAATATATTAACATCGGGTATGAAATAATTCTATATACATTTAACTTTAGTACAATTGATTTAGGTTGAATTTACGAATAAATTCAAGTAATATATGATTGTAAAAGTTAAGCAATTCAACAAGACATGAAGAAGTTTTAATAAATATTATTATAATAATACTTTATTCGTTACTATTCCTATGTTATTTTTTTCATGATGGATTATAAAACTTTTCATATTTTACAATGAACAACTTATACATATATTTTTTTTTTAAATATTAACTATGAATATAAATATAAATTAATAACTAATTTTTTTTACTTAACTTTCATTTAATTTTTTTGTATACATTTTCATCGATATATATATATATATATAACACTATTAATTAATTAAGTTAAATCTTTTCTTACATCAAATTTATTTAAGTATTATAAACATAAACTGCATAGAATATTATAACACTAACACACTAATTTAATAATGTCGTCGTTATACGTGTTTATATATGTAGGGTTGTTCGGCTTATATGCTTATTATATGTGTTTATATATATGTCCGTGTATATATTGTTGTCATCACTAACGACTTTCTAAAGTCACGACTTATTTAGATATAATTCGTTATATCTTAAAAAATATTTTTGCATATAGCTTACGTTGATTTAATTTCCGAATTAAACTCGACCGTTAGCGCCACTAGCTGGAAAGACTTGAATATTAAGGATACTAACATTTGTCTATAATAATAATTGAGATTTTATTATTTTAATTAATATTAATAATCTTTAATTTATTATTACTTGAGTGAATTTATTAAATTAAATTAAATTAATTATTTGTATGCATTATTTCACAAGTATTGGACTTGATAGATTTACTTGACTAGAATCACCAACTAGTTATTGGGCTAAATTAAATAATAATACAAGGACTTAATAATAGGTAATAGACAACCTACTAATTTGAACTTTAAAGCATAAAGCAAGCCCACCAACCATAAAGTAAAAGTAACCACTACTTGTGTACTAATTCTCCAACATGCTTGATCATTTACCAACATCCTAGATGTTTTAGCAACACCAAAAATTCTCCTTTTCCTCTCAAAAATTTAGGCGATATCCATCTACACCATCATCTCCACCATTTTCAAACTTTGAACACTTCATTTTGCAAGATCTAGTCTCTAATGTGAAGCCTTTTCATTTGCTTGCAACATTTGTGAGTTTTCTTACTTTCCTTTGCTTCTATTTCCTTTATTCAAGATTTTTAATCATTTACTCATAATCTATATCTAAGCTTTCTAGCTTAAGGTCTCATAACAACTTGAGGATCTAAGCTTTTGATCATGCATATTTTTACCATAGGGTTTAACATGCTTGTTCAATGCGTTAATGGGGTTTAAGGATCTTAGAAAAAGGTCTCCGGTCCGCCTACCGTGAATAACCCTGGCCGACATGATGATGTCGGCAGGGTGGCCAAGTGATTAAGTCCACCTTCGATAGCGGTCGCTGATCAGAAGGCCCCAAATAAGGTTGTAGGTGCTAGCTTAATGAAGAACTAACCTGTTAACCTTGAAGAGACGGAGAATGATGCTTAATTACGTAAGACGTGTGACAGATGGTAGTTACGTAATGTGATGATCCCTAGAATGATAGTTAGGGTTTGTATATATAGGTAAACCCTAATTCTAGAACCATCCGAGATCTTGGCAATCCTTTTCATAACAAACTCCCCGAATCACGGATGTAATTATGGAAAAGATATTTACTTGTTAGCCAAGCAATCGCTGAACCGAGAACAAAGGCATCAGATACAAATCCGCATACCGCATAGCGCACACAAGCACACGCATACGCACACTATTAAGCACCCGCATACATATGAGGTGCGCATGCGGGTTACGGTATCATTATGTCCCCCAGTTTGATGTTATATGACGAAAGCCACATGACATCAAACTATTAAGCGAAAAAAACAAGAAAACAGCTAGCATTCAATGTTCCGCGTGCGTTTCGAGGTCATTTAATGCCTGTCACTGTCACAGAAGACCATTCGGCTAACAAGACATAAAGTGGCAGTTGGCAGGCGCGTGTCAGCCACGCGCTCATAGGTAACCATACCCATCTGACATCCACACGCGCACTCAAAATGCTACCCGTTGATCGCTGAACACGTGTACAGCCACGATAAACCCATTCCAACCCATGGCTCCAAATCGTCACTATAAATAGCCCCAATTCACACACATTTCCATTTTTCTGCTCCAAGCTTCCCCAATACGCTGCTACATTCAATTCCGATCAAATTCTAAACACTCCGGCCACCGTCTAAAGGTTAGTGATTCTCCAACCACTCTATAGAAAATGACTAAGGCTAACGAAACCTATGTAGATAGTGTCAGATCTATTATAGAGCAGAAACACATTGACCACTTAGTTAAACAATACCCGCCGTTAGCAAAGTACAATCCGGTGCCACCCTTGCCCAATCAGCGTGCTCACGAGCCACCGGAGAAGAAGGTGGCCATCTACGAACATGCGTTCAAGCATGGCAACTTTAGGGTTCCCCCATCCGACTTCTTCTTAGGCGTATTAGATCACTTCAGAGTGGGATTAGGGCAACTACACCCTTATGCCATAGGCAAAATAGTTCTGTTTGAAATGTGGTGCGCCGCACTCGATAGGGTTCCGTTGGTTAAAGTTTTCTGTCATCTATACCGCTTAGCCAATCACCACAAATCCTGGTTCACCTTCTTTTCCCGACAAAATTTCACCAAAACCCCAAAGTCGAATGCGGGTAACTGGAAAGAAACTTTCTTTTTCATTGACCAAACTATAGTTGGTACCAGTTTTCCGCAAACGCTTATATGGTGAGAGAAGGTGGAAAAGGATGTGAACAAAACCCCGGTCCTTGATGACGAGGAAACAAAGCTGTTAGCGGAGTGCGCTAACGCACAGCTGGTGCACCGGTCATACGGGAACGTGATGTTGCGACTAGGGAAGATATCCGCACACTGGCCATGGGAGGATGTGCGTCCAGCCATAGTCGGACCGGATGGAAAGGGTAGGAATAGTATAATCATGTACTAACAACAGTTTGCTATTTATGTGTTCTAATGCATGCGTGCATGTTTGCAGAGATGAAGATGAAGAAAGTACTGACTGCGGAGGAGATTGCGGGCATCGCCTTCCGCAAGCAGAATGTGAACCAGCAGTTAGAGTAGGAGAAGACTGGCGAGAATGCACCTGCCACCTCCGGAAATAAGCGCAAGGCCGCCGAAGCCTCCCAATCCCAACAGAAGAAGAAGAAACTCATTCCCAAATAGAGGGAGGAAAAGCGGAACGACAACTTCGTTCCCATCGAACCCCGTTCTGCGGATCTACCTCCCCCATCTTCTGGTAAGAGTTCTGCTTCCGCGCATACCGTACATTTAAGTTTGCATTTATAACCATTTATGAATACGCAGGGCATGCTGAAGAGACTCATCACACCCCACCGCGGGTCAATCCGGACCTCGAAGCTACCGCCGAGTCAAAGGACAAGACGATACACCTGGACTCCGAGTCTACACCAATCCCGCCACACGATAGCTTTCGATTGGCGAACCTGGCGCAGCTCACCCAGTCATCTGCGGAAAATGCCGCAGAGCAATCCGCCTTCCTTCAACAAATCTTCCCTGCTGAGTTTCGCAACCAACTAGCCGCACTGCCTTTTAATCAGGCACTCAACGCCTTCATCCAAAACGGCCTCGTCTTTTTTGGCATGGTTGCGGATCAAGCCCGCCTTTCCACTAACTTGTATCAAGTGGCCGTGCGGAAAGAAATGGAACTAGGGCTGCTGCAAGTGGGGGTTGATCAGGTGAAGAAAGACAGGGACACCGCAGAAGAAGCGCGCAAGGCGGTAGAGTCAACTGCGGCGGAAACCAAAACTGCACTGATTGAAGAGAGAAAGAAAAACCGCGAGCTGGTTGGGGTGGTTGACCAGTCCAAGGGGGAGGCAGAGCGCCTGCGGATGGAGCTGGAAAGGGTAATGAGGGAAAAGGATGACGCGGTTACAGGTCGCGAGCTAGCGGAGGCGGACTTGACAAAACTCCGCACCGCTCTTCCTACCATTGCGCAGAAGGTAATGGATTCCGGGCCTGTGTCCGACAAGTTCAACGCCTATGTTGACGCGGTTAAAGACCACGAAATCAACAAGGTAGTGCTAGAGGTGATCCAAGCCTGCGGGCTCACACCGCCGTACCCCGACGTCGTGCAGAAAAAATTGAAGGAGGGTACGGCTGCGGTGCTCATGGAAGCGGAAGAAGCCATCACTGCCATCCCGATCCCCCTAATTAATGCATTTTCCGCGGACCCTAATATGTCGATTGATGGGTTCCTCAAGGAGGAGGTTTAGTTTGTTGTAATAGTTTGCGCCGTAAGTCCTATGCTTAGGCAGGCAATTGTAAATACAATTTTGAGCCATAAGTCCCGTGATGGGCGGGCGTTTAAAATAATTACCATTTGTAATAACTTTATATATATGTTATCGTGTTATACATGCGTAGTGTATTAATTTGTTTATATATCGCGAATCAAAACAAAGAAGTAACCGCATGCCCATGCGCATAGTTAACCAAAACTTACGCGTATACGCAGGTACTACGTAAAATAAACCAATACTTTAGCAATTTACCTTGAACAACTTAGACTCAAAAGCTACTGCGTTATTGCTTTGTCATGTACTAGGGGTGTACTTTAGTTGTATGGTAAGCAACGCAACTAAAAACAAACCAATGCTTTTATGCTTAAGAGTTCCTTACGCAAACCAATGCGAGAGTAATTACATACAAGCAAACCAATGCTTGTATTTTTAAGTCGACTTGGCAGCCATCTAGTCTGCGTGGCGCTTGGCTAGGGGAAAACCAATTCCCTTCGCCTGTCGTTAATGTCTAGCCTTGTAACCAAACATGCTTCTGCCGCACGGGGGCTAGAGGATACCCCTTAAGTAGGCAGGAACCGCATACAAAAAGAAATAAACAATAAAAGTATGCTCGAGTAATTATTCAATTGGCATTAATCATGATTACAACCGCGACGCATCCAAACGGACGGAAAATACATAGAAAAAATAATGCGCTAAAATAAATTGGAGTGATCAAGTCCATCCAGCTACATGTAACATTTTTTCAATAATGTCGCGTGCCAAGTGCATTTCACCGGTTTTCCATCTAATGTCTCAAGATGGTATGCCCCGGTGTTGCTTGCTTTTGCTACCCTATACGGACCTTCCCAGCGGGGGCCCAATTTCCCAGTATCCTCCGCATGACTTGCGTCATTCTGATGCCAAACTAAGTCCCCGCACTTATAAGAGCGCGAACGCACACGCTGATTGTAGTACTTTGCAATTTTCTGCTTGTTATTGGCTTCGTTTACCGCCGCAGAGAGTCTGCGTTCTTCAAGCAGATTAAGATTTTCCCGCAAAGCTTCTGAGTTATTTTGTTCGTCAAAATTCTGTATGCGGAATGTTGGTACCCCAATCTCTGCAGGCACAACAGCTTCTAACCCGTAAACCAAACTGAACGGAGTTTCGCCAGTGCTTGCTTTCGGCGTTGTTCTATGCGCCCACAAAACTTTTGGTAGTTCATCCACCCACCCAACTCTGCCATGGCCCAATCTAGCTTTGATTCCGGCCACTATATCCCGGTTGGTGACTTCGCACTGGCCATTCGCCTGCGGATGCGCAACGGAAGTAAAAGTTTGCTTAATATTAAGCTCTGCGCACCAACTACAAAAAGGATCCCCCGCAAACTGTGTACCGTTATCACTAACGATTTCGTTTGGTATGCCGAATCGACAAACAATGTCTTCCCATACAAAGTTTCGCACCCTTTTTCCCGAAATTGTTGCCAGCAGTCGCGCTTCAACCCACTTCGTGAAATAATCGATTGAAACAATCAAGAATTTGATGTTTCTTGCGTGTACAGAGTATGCGTAAGATACTGACGTAAATAGCATATGGTATAAAATAAATGATAAAATTACCTCGGCCTTTTGGAAATGGTCCGACTATGTCAATTGCCCATTTGCAGAATGGCCATGGTGAGGAGACTGGTATCATTGGATGCGCAGGTGCCCTGCTGATAGGTGCATGTATTTGGCAGGATTCGCATTGCTTAACTATTCACGCAGTATCTGCGTACATTGTGGGCCAATAATAACCTAGCCGCATAATTTTTGACACAATAGACCTGTGCCCCGAATGAAGAGCACATGCACCCTCATGCACTTTGCGTATAACCTCCTCTGCCTCTTTCAGACCAATACATCTTAAGTGCAGCCCTAAATAATTTTTTCGATATAGGACATCACCCTCAAGGGCATACAGTGGTGCCTTGATGCGGACCTTCTTCGCATCAATGGAATCCGCAGGTGATGTGCCGTCTCGTAGGAAAGCGATAATAGGTGTCATCCATGTTGAGCTGGATTCCTCAACCGGTGCTACCAAAGGCATCATAACAATGGATTTCACATGCAATTCTTCTATAAGAACTTTCTTCCCCAGATGATCAAAGGCCAAAGCAGCCAATTTGCTAAGCGTATCCGCTTTCTTATTTTGCCCCTGCATTACGTGGGAGATTTGAAAAGCTTCGAATTGGTCAGCGAAGTTATGAACAAGCGATAAATATTGCTGTATGGCAATGTCGTGCGCTTCAAAATCCCCGCTGACTTGACTACATACCAGCTTTGAATCCACATAAGCGTGCAGGATTTTAACATTCAAATTATGCGCAATGGGCATACCCGCTAACAGAGCTTCATATTCTTCTTCGTTATTCGTAACGGCGAAATTAAACCTTAGCGCATATGTATTCTCTTCGCCTTCCGGACCAGTTAAAATTACACCCGCACCCGCGCCAGCTGCGCTGCAAGCACCATCGGTATATAACTCCCATGGTGACAAAGTTGGTGCAGGCGTATCTTGATGTTCTGCTGATGCCTCGACATCCGCAGGTAACTCTGCAAGGTAATCCGCAAGTATTTGACCCTTAACCGCGCTTCGCGAAGAAAAATTTATTTCATGCTCTCCTAACTCGACTGCCCATTTAGCCATTCGGCCAGAAATCTCATGCTTGTACAACACCTGAAAGAAAAATGATTGCGTTAATCAATGCGGTAACCCCAGACATTGCCGCAAATTAGGCATGTACTAACCTATTTGATTGGTTGATCAGTTAGAACCACAATTGGATGTGCTTAAAAATATCGGCGCAAACGCCGCACCGTGTGGACTAGCACATACACTAGCTTTTCTATTGGTGCATAGTTTACTTTGCTTGCTGTCAGCGTCTTGCTTACAAAGTAGACCGGCATTTGCGTTTGACAAAACCTCAGCATTAATTGTATACGAAATAAACATTTCACTAGTAAAAGGGAATGGATTACCTTCCCGCAATCTGCGATAAGAACCGAGCTGATTGCTTCTTTTGATGCCGCAAGGTACAACATAAGCGTTTCTCCTGTTACTGGCGCGGTGAGTGTTGGTAATTCAGCGAGCACCTTCTTCATCTCCTGAAAGGCTGATTCCGCCTCCTGAGTCCATACAAAGTCTTTTTTCTTTAAGCAATTCTTCAAAGTATTGAAGAATGGCAATTGTCGCTCTGCGGCCTTTGACAAAAACCGCGTGATCGCCGTAAGCTTCCCAGTTAGACTCTGCACGTCTTTCTTTATTTTCGGAGATGGCAAACTATCAATGGCTTCAATCTTTTTGGGATTTGCCTTGATTCCCCGCGCTGTCACCACATGACCTAGAAACTTGCCTTCCTCTTCCCCAAAACTACACTTAAGCGGGTTGAGCTTCATGTTTATTCTGCGTAGAGACGCAAACGTTTCTAGGATGTCCGCGAGCATTTCTTCTTCAGTGTTGCTCTTAATTACCAAGTCGTCAACGTACGCTTCAAGATTCCTGCCAATTTGGTGTTTGAATGCCGCATCAATTACGCGCTGATAGGTTGCGCCTGCGTTTTTTAACCCGAAGGGCATCTTCTTATAACAGTAGATACCTTGCGGCGTATGAAAAGCAGTTTTGTCCTCATCTTCCGCAGCCATTAAGATTTGGTGATAACCCTTGTATGCATCTAGAAAACACTTGTACCGGAAACCTGACAGTGATTCCACCTTCCAATCTATCTCCGGGAGAGGATAGTTGTCCTTGGGACATGCTTTATTAATATCCTTAAAATCAACACACATCCGCCAGTTACTGTCAGCCTTTTTCACCAACACAGGATTAGCAACCCATGTCTGATAGCGCACTTCCCGCAGAATGTTTGCTTTGACTAGGTTATCTACTTCTGCGCACAACCAATCACTGCGTTCAAGAGCCATATGCCGCTTCTTTTGCCTAACGGGCGTGAGTGATGGATTAACATTCAATTTATGTTCCGCAATATCTCGCAGAACCCCAGTCATGTCTGATTCGTGCCATGCGAAAACATCTGCGTTTGCGGATAATATTCCATGTAGCTTAGCCTTGGTTTCAGCTGACAAACCTGCGCCGATTTTAATTCGCTTATCCGGATGTAAACGATTCGCTATGACCGCACAGTTTGCGAGTTGTTCCCCCACGCTAGCAGTGCTTATAGGCACAACTGAGCCACACAACTCAGTTGTTTGATGTGACGCAATCGTGGCAACGCCTCCCACTGTAGGAAACTTAATCAAGCCATGCACCACTGATGATATAATGTTAAAATGCCGTATGAAGTTTCTTCCTAGTAGCGCGTTATACCGCGAAGTCGATCGGACCACATAAAAATCAACCAACTCATGTCTGACCATCTGTGGATTCCTATCATCCGCAAGCTCTACCATCAGCTCTATCCGCCCTATCGGCCATGAGCTTTCTCCGGAGAACCCAGATAGCGTAACATCAGACTGGCGTAGCTGCGTCCTAACTTCTGCAGGAAGGAAACGATAGCAATGTTCGTACATAATGTCGAGGCCACTCCCGGTGTCAACATGCATGCGTTTAATTTGTACCCCGCAAGTAGGGATACGACACTTGATGATAATGGGCTCGTTAACTGTGTCGATTGACATTACAGGAGAAAACGTGATTGGGAGAAGTTCCCAGTCATGATGATCATTGTACTTTCTCCGCTGGCAAACTTTCTCTGCGTCAATCATATTGATGGTTAAGTCAGCGTTTTTTGTTTTTTCAACTTTTTGCCATGCGAAAGTTTTAGCCTTCGAATCTTCCTCTGCGGATTTTCCCTTGTCCTTCTTAGGTGGTTTTAAGTGATCCAATTTACCTGCGCGTAGTACCTCGAGCACTCGTTCCATCAAGTTTTTGCATCGATTAGTGTCATGCCCGTAATCGTCAGGGAATTCACAATACTTAGTTTTATCCCGCTTACCTAATTCTGTAAGCGGAGTTGGAACCGCAAAGGTTGCGCATACCGGTTCGGTTGCCAAAATTTCTTTTGGTGTTTTAGACAAACTTTTAAGCAGCGCATAGTTCTGATTATTGATGCCGCGCTGATTATTGTTTCGATAATTTCCACTTGATTTCCCTTTATCATTCCTGATAGGACCACCGCTAGGATACCTTCCGCGAGAGTTGTTACCACGACTTTGATCGCGCGAACGATCATCGTCGTCCTTCCTCTCGTTGGGTGAGCTAGCTGTTGGGATGTCATTATCTTCGCCACTCTGCATATAGTCGTGGCATTCATTAAGTGCTTCAGCATAAGTTATTGGGACCGTATGGCGCAGACGCCTTACCAGCGTTGGATGACGTTCTGAGTTTATACCATGTATGAGTCCGAAAATCTGTTGCTCTGGTTTGAGATCTGGTATGCGCAGACACTCATTAGTATATCTTGTGAGAAATTCACCCAAAGATTCCTTGGATTTCTGCACAATATCATGACATTCAATATGAGTGCATTTGCGTGGCCTCTGATTCTGATATTGCAGCAAGAATTTCGTCCGCAGGTCCATAAACCCGGCTTTACTACCCGCCGGCAGCTTATTAAACCATTCACTAACAACACCCCTGCAGTGTCATTGGAAATATTTGACACGCAACCGAATCCACCCAACCTTGAGTGCGCATTGCGCCTTTAAAACGCTGTAAGAAGTCATCTGGATCAGTTAAGCCATTGTAAGTACCCAACGTATGAGGTATCTTTGGTGCAGTTGGAAACGGATATGCAGTTATATGCAGAGGAAACTTATCGAAAGTAGTTGGTAGCTCAAAAGGTGGTTTAACAGGGTCACCTTTGAGCCCTGCGAAGAAATGCCTCATCATATCCTGAACAAAATCAGGTTGTGCCGCCTGCATAAATTGGCTTGCGAGGTTTGCCTGCCCCTGAATATTTTGCCAGGGCTGCCCTGGCATCTGCGGATACAACCAAGGCTGATTTGGAAAAGAAGGCAGGCTTGCCGACGCAGAGTATACGGGTACCCGAAAAGGTGCCGAAACCTGTGGCGCGGATGCCTGCGAGACCTGAGGATATGCTGCTATAAGCCCAACCGTATGCGCAGTGCTTTGTTGTTCTGCGGTTATCGGCGTCCAATGAGAATTGGCATCCGGAATGACACCGAACCACCAACTATTAAGTAATGCCTGCGCATCCACTGGAGTCAAAAACTGCGAAATTGGACGCGGTGGTTGCCAAGGTTGCAACGGTGTAAACGATGAATTCTGCTGAACACTCTGCGTCTGCAGAGGGATTGAAACCGTGGTACTATAAATAGGTACCTAGCCGCAGCATACTATGTGCGGGCCTACTGTTTCACCGCTAGTGCCTACCAAGATGACACTTGGATCCACTGCGGAAAAATCCAACCGCGTGGTGGTAACTGGCGAGTTTACCCTTGGCGGTGTAATTCCATCTGGATATATCGGCTTATACCTCTGAAAAGGCTCGCCGGATACAGGTGGAAGATATGGCGAGTATCCCGCCCCTGTAGTCATAGCCTGCGTATGTTGACTGCCAGATGGTGTGTTTTGATTATCCGTTTGAGTACGTTCCAACGAGTCTCCGGAAGTCATGATACTGTTAAAAGAAAAAATTTAAAAAATTTCGTGAACAATAAGCCTTATAATTCAAAACCTTTTAAAAGAGAAAGCAATTAAACAGTCTTGAACTAGTTCAGCTCTCAATGAAAGCACCACTTGATCATGCATATTTTACCATAGGGTTTAACATGTTTGTTCAATGCGTTAATGGGGTTTAAGGATCTTAGAACAAGGCTCTCCGGTCCGGCTACCGTGAATAACCCTGGCCGACATGATGATGTCGGCGGGGTGGCCAAGTGATTAAGTCCACCTTCGATAGCGGTTGCTGATCAGAAGGCCCCAAATAAGGTTGTAGGTGCTAGCTTAATGAAGAACTAACCTGTTAACCTTGAAGAGACGGAGAATGATGCTTAATTATGTAAGACGTGTGACAGATGGTAGTTACGTAATGTGATGATCCCTAGAATGATAGTTAGGGTTTGTATATATAGGCAAACCCTAATTCTAGAACCATCCGAGATCTTGGCAATCCTTTTATTAACAAACTCCCCGAATCACGGATGTAATTATGGAAAAGATATTTACTTGTTAGCCAAGCAATCGCTGAACCGAGATCAATGGCATCAGATACAAATCCGCTTACCGCATAGCGCACACAAGCACACGCATACGCACACTATTAAGCGCCCGCATACATATAAGGTGCGCATGCGGGTTGCGGTATCATTAGCTTTCTAACTTAAGATCTTATAAAAACTTGAAAATCTAAGCTTTCTAGCTTAAGATCCCATACATACTTGTTCTTGCTTCGTTAAATGGAAGGAAGATGCAACCTTTAGCACCTTGGTTGCAAAGGTTGTAACTTTCATCTACATGCACCCTTTATATGATTTTTATGGTGATCAAAATCAAGCCTTTATCACCTTCATGTCATAAAGATGCATAAAAATGTTATATCAAGTTAAAGATTGATCTTTATCACTTAAATGTGATAAGGGAGCAAACTTGAAAATAAAGCTTGAGTCTTTATCACCTAAATGTGATAAAGGAGCAAACTTGAATTACAAACTTTATATTTTAAGAGGTTGATGATGATGATGATGTAAACATGACACGAATGAATTAGAAACTCATTAGATAAGGTTAATAATTAAGTGACTATGACTTAGGTTGAGGACATGTTGGACCATCCACCTTACTTACTTGTTGTTACTTGTTGTCATAGTTGTGCACTCAAGGTGAGATATTTCACCCATTTTAGACTTTCTATACTATTTAGGGCAGATATTGCTCATCCACGCTATGTATCTCACATAATATCTGCCTCGTTTTACTCGGTTTTCATTTCCAAAGTACTCGAAAAGGCATGATCTTGGGTTTAATTGCGTTCTGAGTGCTATTGCAGTTCTAAGTGTAAATTTGGTGTAAAATTGACCAATGAAGTATACCATCAGTGGTAACTTTGCTTTCTGGTTGTGTGCAAATGTATCAAGAAAAATGCAAAGTGCTCAACCTGGCAACAAGAAAGACGTTCCATTATCTAGGAACGTTGTTCCATCTTCAAGAACACAGTTCCAAAGCCAAGAACAACGTTCGACCAGGGGAATTTACAAAGGAAATGAAAACAGAAAAAGATGGCATTTGGAGTACGATCCAGGAACGACGTTCCTAGTTAAAAACTGCGTTCCTCATTTAAGAGCCCAAGAACGACGTTCCTAAAAGAGGAACGATGTTCCTCTGTATTTTCTGGGCAGTTTTTGAAGAGTATAAATAGAAAGAGATGAAGGGTTTTTCATATCATCACTCAATAGAATAGTGTCGTTCGTGGCGGCTGATAAAAAATAGGGTTTCATTGCTATTTTATTAAGGTTTACATCAAGTTTTCATCCATTCTTCCATTCTACATCAAGGATTGAGAGATTGAAGCAAGATTCAGGGCTTGCTCTTCATCATCTTCATTTTCTTCATCTAGTCATTTTTGTAATTTATTAAGTTTGTTACAATCTACTCTTGTTTATTGCTTAATCATGTTTAGATTTACTTTATTTGCTTGTATTGATCTTATTCTAGCCACGATTGGCTAGTTTTTATTATGTACACTTGTTTATGAAGCTTGGTAGCTAAGGATTTTTCATATTGATATTGATGTTGATGATTGTGTTTAGATGAATCTATTAGCTTAATGATTTGTTATTAGAAATAGCCAAAAGATCCTTTGTTATGCTTGTTTTGGACTTTACTTTGATTATATGAGTTGTGTAGTTTTCAAAGGGATTTGATTAGTGAAGCAATTTGTACTTCAACACTTAAGTGATCTAGACAATCAAATTTGGGCTTTCAAGGGATTAGGGTCTTGATTTCAATTGGTTTTTATTTGGTCCTTAGTCAACATAGTGAAGTTTGATTTTCTTAAGGTATTTTGATTACCAATTAGGGTACTTTAACCTAGGCTAAGTACTTGTGAAAATTGCATGATTCAACTAAGATAAATTGGTATAAGCTTATGGGAATTTGCAAGTATTAATTTGATCACAATAACATCTAGTAGGGATACTAGTTCAAAGTTTGAACACAATTAGACCTTTAGTGAACAAAAGAACAACCCGAATGCTTCAAGTGGATTAAGCAAGTGTGCATGTCTTTAATTTTGATAATTACTTAATCATTCTTAGCTCTAAGTTTAAATTGAAATAGTTTTCTTAATATCTTAACTTCAAAACCACCCTAATCAAACACAACTTAGGATGATTATGAGTTTTTATCGATTCAACTAGCAACTACCGCTCTCTTGGGACGAACCTTAATGAAAAAACCCCAATCCGTTTAACCAAAAACGGAGTACATTTTTTTTTTATTAGTTAGGTCCCATTAATACAATACATTTTCAACTCTATTTTAATCGAAACATAACATCGTAATGATATGTTTAACAATCTATCATGACCCTTGGCACACAAATTACACTTTACAAAATCATTTGTAATAATGACCCGATCACGAGAAATACGGGTTAAGACTCAATAACCCAACCCAATACCAAGAGCATAATCCTGGGGACTACCAAATCCCCCATCCGCGTCCAAATATCCAAAAGCTACCCCATCAAACCTAAGCGCACCTAAGCATCTAGTCTACAACTAGCTAGCTTCATAATCACAATACCTGTAAAAAGGTAAACAACGAGAGGGGTAAGCATAAAGCTTAGTGAATGCAATAATTATACGTATACATATATAATCTACTTACTTGCAATCACTTACACAATACCGCATACAAGCTAGCAATACAATTAGCATACCATCACAAGTACAAAGCTAATATTCTCCAACAAACCGCTACTAGAATAATCAATAACATATAATCAACATAATATAATATGCTACAAAACAAAATACACAACCATGGTCAACCATTCTCGCATCATGGTGCTACCGGCTCTTTGGTTCACACCATACGCATTTGTCATGATGCTACTGGCTCTTTGGTTCACATCACAACTCGAGTCATACTCACGCTAGAGTGCTACTGGCTCTTTGGTTCACACTCTAACAACGCTAAGGTGATACCGGCTCTTTGGTTCACACCCTAATAAATCGTGCTATAGCGCTACCGGCTCTTTAGTTCACACTATAACACACGTACTATGACGCTACCGGCTCTTTGGTTCACATCACAGCACGATTGCACATACTATGGCACTACCGGCTCTTTGGTTCATACCATAGCATACAAATAAATACATTACATACATATGCATATAATCATTCCACTCACCTCGAGATGCATGCACAAGTCATGTATGTAAAGTCGCCACTAAACGCAATCGAGCAAGCTTTTACCTATAATATACATATAGGTTTTCACACAATCAACACACATTCCCTTCAAAAGAATTTGACGCAAACGTCCTTAACCAAGGGTTTATACCTACCTCCACAATCCGCCCATTTAGACAACTAAAGTGCAAGGTACACCTTTTATACATTTAATGACACCCGAAGGTCCAAACTAACGAGACTAGTTCCCGCGTTTCCGAAATACCAAAATACAACAACTTTAGCCTTTAAACACATGCTATCTCGTATATTACACAAAAACCCGTTTCATGGTTGACCAAGTTTGACTTTATGGTTAAAATACCAATTTTAACCCGAAATAATTTCTCACGTTTACTTTCATTCAAAAATGCCATTTAACACTTAACAAAAGTGTTTAACATCCATTTAATCCAATTTAGTGTCATTACCAAATTCGACCCAATCAAAGTCGACCCATTTTGACCTAAGTCTCAAAAACGCCCAAAATCACTAACGACTAGTGATTATATTACCAAAACACCAAATAACACCTAAAACGAGTATTTACATACTTAATTCACCAAAACTTGACTCAAAATCCATTTTGACACATAAACCCTAATTTTGACCCATTTCAAAATTAGTCAACTCAAATATACCCAAAAGGGTTCCAACGCTTCCAAAATCACTAAACTAAGTGATTACACCCAAAATCAAAGCCTAATCATGGCCAAAACGTCTATCAACCCAAAACCCACCATGTATCAAAAAGAACTAGCTTCCATAAACCCACTTCATCATCTAAATGGGTTTTACAACTAAAAAGCTAAAAACCCTAACTTGAATATCAAATCATAAAGATGAATTTCGGAGTTAGAACTTACCATCACTATCACAACGTAGCCGTGAACGAGGAGAAAAACTTTAACTCTTGAGACCCGACCCGAATCACTCTTCTTCATACCCGATTCGAGCTTTCTCTCTCTAAACCCTTTACTCTCTCTCTAGGGTTTGGGGTGTGAGTGGGAGGGAAGAAATGAGAAGGAAATGAGGTTTGGATAAGATTAGGATCAGTTTTATGGCCAAAGACCCGTCCATATGTAAAATACCAACTTTGCCCCTCATTTAACTCATTAAAAGGCTGAAAAGTACCAGATCGAGACTATTGTCGCGCCGCGGAGCAAATTTGTCGCGCCGTGGCCCAAAGGGTGATTTTAGATCACTTTTTTTAGCTTTCTGACCCTCAAAATAGGCATTTGTCGCACCGTGGCCATTCTGGTCGCGCCGTGACAATTGCCTGTTTCATCCGAACTTCAGCAAACTTGTTTTGGCCATAACTTTTTGACCGTAACTCCGTCTTCGATGAATCAAATATCGTTGGAAACGTAATAAGATTTCCTATCTAATGGTAAGGTTTTGAAATATCAACTCAAACTTTATTTGGGATTGAAAAGGTACGTACACACCTTGTAACTCAAACAACGTCCAGTTTTCTTCGACATTCGAACACGAAACACGTACACGCTTGGTACAATTCATGCACTGATCGTACAATCATCTTTATACTATTATACAACCCAGTATGAACATTCTAAAGTTCATCACGTACCTTAGACATGTTATGATGAAAAACGGGATGTTACAACTCTCCCCCACTTAAATTCAATCACGTCCTCGTGATCCTCATCACTAACTAATCCGGACCTACACCCAACGGTCCTTCGACACCCTCTAAACTCGATGTCCAAAACAAATCCCAATAACAATTTCCATTAATCCGAAGTTTTCACCACACGCTAATAATCACTAGCGTGCATTACCGCAACAAGCGATATTTCCCGCGCTCAACGTTCAAACTGCCCCCATTAAAACTCTGTACTTTAACAGTCCATAACGCACCACTCAACCGGTCAATCAAGTATGTTCTCTATTTCAAGAACGAACCTCCCTCATTTCCGCAACCGGATTATTCCTTCAACGAAGAAATTTTGGTATCACCAAAATAATCACTCTAGGGAACACAAACTTTCCCATCGATCGATTCGCACACGACCACCAGTCTCTGGATTAATCCAGGACGACAATAATGCACCACGAACTAGGCAAAACATCAACACTCGACACAGGGTTTCTCCCTTTAAACCCTACAACACATCATACACTACGGCTTCCTAGTAATAGCATGGAAACTATTCGTGTACTAGAATCTCGTAAACAGTGAATTATCATCATAACAACTCGTGATTTGCCACACTACCCACAAATATATTCACCTATGCAGGGTGAATATTCCTTCCTAAACCGTCCGTTAAGGATGGCCTCGACATTTAAATAAAACTAACGGGTCACATCAGTAGGGTACACACCCTTGCAACCAACAACATCCGTGTGTCTCGACGTGAGACAATCAGAACCGGCGCTCCCCACCTTACAATCATCCACAAAGTGGAATAATTCACTAAAGATCCTCACGATCACGTTTCCCGACAGGGAAAATACAGCGAATACCACACTACTAACATGTATCTACTCAATAGTACCATCAGGGTTTCATAGCAACCCAGATTTTCATTATGAGAGCACCCGCAACGACAACTTCATTCCCTCACTCCGAGACCTCAAGCTTTACATTTGGTCTCATACCGCATTCTGGTACTACACGACCACCTTGCTTAAAAAGAATTACACTTCATTCTATCCCATCATAACTCTACACATAACATTCCGAAATTGTAACTAACAATCGTAACGCACGATCTCGAGTCAACATCAATAACCCGTCACTCTTCCTCGTCAGGGTCTATGAATCCCTATTGAGGTCTAGCACGGTACACTCGGAGACTTCAGTATACAATACACCACCGGATCTTCCTCGGGCGGCAGTAAAAACTCCCCCACTTAGGATTCATCTTCACATTCTCACCGCCATGATGATAACACCCCGCGGAATTACCATTTTGCAACACACGTGATCATTCTCATAATTGATCTTAAACACCGAATCACTGCAAATTCACTTTAGGCTCTCAGAGCCGTCATACAAAATTACCAGAGATGTCGTACCCACGACGACTTCGCACCTTCATACCATAAATCACAATCGACTGCCTTAACCGTTCGCAAAGCGAACTCCACCAAAGTCCCACATACATCTCTATGCCTAAGCATACGTCACTCCGATAAATCATTCATGCATCTCAGTCGAGATCACCCGACCTTCCACTCAACGAACCAGTATCCGCAATTGCTCACTCTCATGGAGAAGAGTGACCAATCCGATACAATAATTTCGTTGACCACAATATCAACACTTCATCATAACCTTAGGCCTATCCGACCATTAAGTCTGTCACCGGCTCACCGGTCATCTTACCCATCTATCACTTAAGAGTAACCAGATTCGCTCATCCGCCACTTCATAAGAAGTATTTACCGCCATTCTCTTAAACTTCAACTTTCGCAACCGTCGATTTACTTTCACCCATCGATCACTTTCGTAATCTCCGCTTCTTCCAAGGGTATCTAACGAGAACCCTAAGCACAAAGTGATCACACCACTACCGGAGTTGAACATTACACCAGCAGGTATAAAAAGGCACCTGTCGCAGTGTCATGCAAACTCCCATCGTAACCTATCGAGATTTAGAAACTCGATCTTTAGGTTTCATACACCCGATGTCACCAACTTCTCCACGATAATGACCCGAAGCCATACCTACCCGACAAACCTTAGGGTTTATTGTCTTCTCAAAAGTTCCTAGCGATTACACGTCACCCGCAATTCCACAAGGCCAAACGATATAGCTTAAAGAGGCCCTTCACCTAATACTAAGGAGATGCTCGGGAACACCAAGTCTTACACCCTTCTACATCTCGATAACACCACTACTACAAGGGATATTCCGTTAGGAATGTTACCCTATAATCCATAACACACTAACGCACTAACGCAATCACCATCATACGGGTCCCACTCCCATGAGTTTAATGACCCAAAGACTCCACGATTCGCCAATTCCAAGGCGACTCACAACAAGAATCCCAACACGATTCTCTAACCACACACTCTACCGAGTGTAACTCAAAACTACAATCATTAGACTTGTCACATTCCATTACGGAATTTAAGTCCTCGACGCACACACGCGCATACAATAAATCGATCATCCTAGTTACGATGGGTAATAAAACCAATAACAATCTCAATAGTGCACCCACTACTTAGGGTGACTAAGAACGCACCAAACTCGTGAGTTGGCTTACTCACTTAACTAACCGAATCCACCATAATACTTCCCGATTCACAGAGAACTCGATGTGACAACAAGTACATCATTCGAGACTACTATATCCTAAGAACCAATAAAAGATTCCTAACTCGTCCCGATTCTACCCCAACCATGCCACGTTTCCTCCGCTCGGTACTCGTCATGTCATGCTTGGTGTCAAGATACAGGTTTGTAATAATGGTGATCGGTCACTATTATAAATGCGTACCTTACCATTTTAACATGGTCACACAAGGTACTTTACCCGGACTGACGCAACATTCACACAAAATAAGACGCGATAATTCCTACTACCTGAATGACCAAAGTCCTTACCGCGAACTTGATCACTCAAACCGCCAAACGTTTGAATCTCTCCAATAGATTTGTCTATAGGACACCGCACCAATAGATACCTGTATATATACACCTATATACAATATAATAATAAATATACACAAGTACACCGCAATAACAAGTCAACCTACAACCTAGGTGACTATCACTAAAACAACGTCCAAGTTTGCCTACTTACATTAGGCACTAGCAATCTAAGGCACTAATTTACACACAAAATAAGGCCCCACATAATCATGCTTTGGACAATCACAAGTCCTAGTTAGTCACCTACTCTAAGGCACTAACAAATCGCAAACTGACCCGTATTCCTACAAGTCCCGCAAATAATGCACAACCGTCAATAAGTCTAAGACTAGGCACCTATTCCAAGGTCACCTAATTCCCTTAGACTATGCTCTGATATCACTTGAAACAACCCCAATCCGTTTAACCAAAAACGGAGTACATTTTTTTTATTAGTTAGGTCCCATTAATACAATACATTTTCAACTCTATTTTAATCGAAACATAACATCGTAATGATACGTTTAACAATCTATCATGACCCTTGGCACACAAATTACACTTTACAAAATCATTTGTAATAATGACCCGATCACGAGAAATACGGGTTAAGACTCAATAACCCAACCCAATACCAAGAGCATAATCCCGGGGACTACCAAATCCCCCATCCGCGTCCAAATATCCAAAAGCTACCCCATCGAGCTCAAGCGCACCTAAGCATCTAGTCTACAACTAGCTAGCTTTATAATCACAATACCTGTAAAAAGGTAAACAACGAGAGGGGTAAGCATAAAGCTTAGTGAATGCAATAATTATACGTATACATATATAATCTACTTACTTGCAATCACTTACACAATACCGCATACAAGCTAGCAATACAATTAGCATACCATCACAAGTACAAAGCTAATATTCTCCAACAAACCGCTACTAGCATAATCAATAACATATAATCGACATAATATAATATGCTACAAAACAAAATACACAACCATGGTCAACCATTCTCACGTCATGGTGCTACCGGCTCTTTGGTTCACACCATACGCATTTGTCATGATGCTACCGGCTCTTTGGTTCACATCACAACTCAAGTAATACTCACGCTAGAGTGGTACCGACTCTTTGGTTCACACTCTAACAACACTAAGGTGCTACCGGCTCTTTGGTTCACACCCTAACAAATCGTGCTATAGCGCTACCGGCTCTTTGGTTCACACTATAACACACGTACTATGACGTTACCAGCTCTTTGGTTCATACCATAGCATACAAATAAATACATTACATACATATGCATATAATCATTCCACTCACCTCGAGATGCATGCACAAGTCATGTATGTAAAGTCGCCACTAAACGCAATCGAGCAAGCTTTTACCTATAATATACATATAGGTTTTCACACAATCAACACACATTCCCTTCAAAAGAATTTGACGCAAACGTCCTTAACCAAGGGTTTATACCTACCTCCACAATCCGCCCATTTAGACAACTAAAGTGCAAGGTACACCTTTTATACATTTAATGACACCCGAAGGTCCAAACTAACGAGACTAGTTCCCGCGTTTCCGAAATACCAAAATACAACAACTTTAGCCTTTAAACACATGCTATCTCGTATATTACACAAAAACCCGTTTCATGGTTGACCAAGTTTGACTTTATGGTTAAAATACCAATTTTAACCTGAAATCATTTCTCACGTTTACTTTCATTCAAAAATGCCATTTAACACTTAACAAAAGTGTTTAACATCCATTTAATCCAATTTAGTGTCATTACCAAATTCGACCCAATCAAAGTCGACCAATTTTGACCTAAGTCTCAAAAACGCCCAAAATCACTAACGACTAGTGATTATATTACCAAAACACCAAATAACACCTAAAACGAGTATTTACATACTTAATTCACCCAAACTTGACTCAAAACCCATTTTGACACATAAACACTAATTTTGACTCATTTCAAAATTAGTCAACTCAAATACACCCAAAAGGGTTCCAACGCTTCCAAAATCACTAAACTAAGTGATTACACCCAAAACCAAAGCCTAATCATGGCCAAAACGTCTATCAACCCAAAACCCGCCATGTATCAAAAAGAACTAGCTTCCATAAACCCACTTCATCATCTAAATGGGTTTTACAACTAAAAAGCTAAAAACCCTAACTTGAATATCAAATCATAAAGATGAATTTCGGAGTTAGAACTTACCATCACTATCACAACGTAGCCGTGAACGAGGAGAACAACTTTAACTCTTGAGACCCGACCCGAATCACTCTTCTTCATCCCCGATTCGAGCTTTCTCTCTCTAAACCCTTTACTCTCTCTCTAGGGTTTGGGGTGTGAGTGGGAGGGAAGAAATGAGAAGGAAATGAGGTTTGGATAAGATTGGGATCTGTTTTATGGCCAAAGACCCGTCCATATGTGAAATACCAACTTTGCCCCTCATTTAACTCATCAAAAGGCTGAAAAAGTACCAGATCGTGCCTATTGTCGCGCCGTGGCCCAAAGGGTGATTTTAGATCACTTTTTTTAAGCTTTCTGACCCTCAAAATAGGCATTTGTCGCGCCGTGGCCATTCTGGTCGCGCCGTGACAATTGCCTGTTTCATCCGAACTTCAGCAAACTTGTTTTGGCCATAACTTTTTGACCGTAACTCCGTTTTCGATGAATCAAATATCGTTGGAAACGTAATAAGATTTCCTTTCTAATGGTAAGGTTTTGAAATATCAACTAAAACTTTATTTGGGATCGAAAAGGTACGTACACACCTTGTAACTCAAACAACGTCCAGTTTTTTTCGACATTCGAACACGAAACACGTACACGCTTGGTATACTTCATGCACTCATCGTACAATCATATTTATACTATTATACAACCCAGTATGAACATTCTAAAGTTCATCACGTACCTTGGACATGTTATGATGAAAAATGGGATGTGACACTTAAACAGAAAACTTAGTATTTGCAACTACCGAGTAACTGTTTCTCGTATGCTGGTCACATAGTTGAGTCCATGTTTGAGAATAAATATAAATGAGTTAAAGTATGATTTTGAAACGAGCATCAAACTTTCTGGTGTCGCTGCCGGGGAGCGGTTAGCTAGTTATATCTTTGTTTTTAGCTTTTAATTGTTCGATCCTTTTGTAAGGATTTATCCTTACAAAAGTTACTTTTCTTGTTTTTATATATTATTGTGTTTGGAAAACCGTTTGTGTTTGTATTGTGATTGAAGGTTAGATACTTTGGTGTATGAAAAGGAGATCCCAAACAGATCAAGAGTTTGAACATCCATTTTTCGATCTGGAGAAACACGTTCATGGGGTTTACAAGCGTAGAGAAGAAAGGGTTTTAAGGAAAAATTTTGAGGTTTGTGTTTTGTTTAGTAGATATGGAAGGAGAGAATCCACCTCCCGAGGGTAATCCAATTGGTCATGGTCTACTGGTTAATGAAGAGCAACAAGTTTATCCATATACCACGCCAATGTGGAGTGCTAGGTTGGTTGCACCTACGGTGGTGCCACCCGCCATTACTAAACCGCCCATCGGGGACGATAATTGGAAAGTCGAGGGAAATTTCTTTACAATGATCAAAGATGTACAATTTCATGGTTTGACGGATGAGAATACTTTCGAGCACCTTCAACTATTCAACGATATTTGTGATTTGTACAAGCACAAAGATGTCACCGAAGATGCTTATAAACTTAGGGCATTCCCAATTTCTTTACAAAGAGATGCAAAAGCATGGTTGAGAAATTTGCCCTCTGACTCAATTCGAACCTTCCAAGACTTAAGTGACACTTTTATCAATCACTTCTTTCCACCATCGAAGGCGGAAAGGCTTAGGATGGAAATTAATGCATTTGCACAACGAAATGATGAGTCTTTATACGATGCATGGATCCGTTTTAAGAAGATGTTAAGAGCTTGTCCACCACATGGATTGACTAAGAAAGTGTACATCAACACGTTCTACCGGGGTACTAATTCTTTGACAATAAAAACTTTAGATTCATCCTCGGGAGGAGTGTTTATGTATAAATCACCTAATGCGGCTGAAACCATGTTAGAAGATATGTCGGTTCATACTTATGAATGGAACCCTTCACCACGAGATTTGCCAAAGAAAGTATAGCCCAAGTGGAGAGTGACAACGGTCAAATCACCCTTGCAAGATTAAATAACCAATTTCAAATGTATGGGAAGGAGTTGAAGAATCTACAACAATCAATAGTCGCAATGCAAGTAGGTTGTCAAAGGTGTGATGGACCACATCTCACCATGAATTGTCCCCAATCAACCAATGCAACCATATTGATTTGGATGACATTCCCATGAATTCGGATGCTCATGTCAACTATGTGAGTAATCAAAACTATCAAAGGGGTGGGACATCAGACCAAGGAAATAATTCTTAACAATCCAACCAAGGCTACTACAACCCTAACCAAAGGCAAGTCTCATTCAACAATCATACCAATACACCACTCGGAAAACCGAAACCAAGGTTATAACTCCAATTATAACCAAAACTAAAAGAACTTATTTCAATCCCAAAACCAACAACCTTATAACAACCAACCCAACTCAAATTACCAAGGCAATCAAGGTTATCAAAACAACCAAGGTTATAGTCAACCACAAAATAACCAAGGTTACAATCAACAAAACCAACAAAATAAACAATCATCCCAACCTTCAAAAAGTTTAGAGGAAATCATGCAAAACTACATAAAGAAGGAGCAAACCACCGAAGCATTTTTGTTAAAGGAGAATGAGTTCTTGAAGAACAATTAAAGCACCAATAAGCCTCATTGATATGCTTTAGACACACCTAATCTTATTGTAATATGATTACGAATTCGTTCACAGGGAACAACGTTTAAGATTTTAAGACCGATAATTATTCTGAATATTTATGTTGTAAAATGGGAGTTTGAATAAACTAATAACACGAATATAAAAAAAATGAATAACCAGATGGGCGAAGCAGTGTTAACTCAGATGATTCACTAGTGACGTAGATTGTTCTTTCAATTAAAACCGATTAAATGTATGATAAGTTATAACTCAATTATTCAAACTTGACTAACTCACATTAATCTCATTCGAAACAATCAAATCATACATGATAAAAACTATTGTGATTCAATCTAGGTTAAACTCACATAAAACCTTAATTACACTGATCACTCAGAGCAACTACACGACTGTGCTATCAAATTACCAATTAATTACCATTCACACTCACATGTAAATGTCTAAATCTCCTAAGAGTTGAAGCATAATCCTTTTATCACTAATAAACTCACATAAACTAGGTAACAATTTATGTAATTAAAGTAAACTAACCAATTTGCACAATAATGGATCTTTTGGTCGAACACAATAATCATTAATCAATTAGATTCAGCTATTAAGATTTGATCCGGATTAAAATCACTTAAAATCCTAACTACAAAGATCACTCAATGTAATTATCATGATTATGATGCAAACCTACCATTCATATATCGATTAGTTCCTTAATTCAATCACTTGAAATCAAAGCCCTAATCATCTAGATCACTAAATGTGTTGACGTACACGTTATCTACCATCAATTATCTCACAATAACTAATTAATAACATATATAATTAAATTAAAGTAGAAAGCATGCATAATAATGGGTCTTTGACCAAACTTGAATAAATTAAATCAGTCAAACATTAAATCTATGAAATAAAGAACAATCCAACAATCAAAAGCTATTACATTTGAACAAACACTAAGGATTTTAGCCAAACATGATCATAAAATCAAACAAACAATGGAAACAATAAGAATTCATAGTTTTATCGCTAAAAGAGATGAAATATAGAGTACCAACAATGTTGTAATGATACAATCTTCAATCCTAGATGAAAGCCCTTTAGATTTGGTGAAGAATGGCTTTAAAACCTCTAAAAACGACCCTTCTAGCCTCTGGATTCGTAAATAATTCAATACCCCAAATTTGGGGTTAAATGGGTATTTATAAGGCTGAAATGGACTCCTGACCGACCTCGAATCGCGGCCGCAATAGGTCAATCGCGATCGAGATTCGTTGCTGCTCGAAAAACTCCAGAATTCTGTCACCGGATCGCGGCCGCAATCCCCCATCGCGACCTCGATGTGTACAACACCAAAAGTAGATTTGATTCTTGATTATTGTAGAGCTCTGAGTTACGGAAGTCTGGGCTTTTGATTCACCTTTTTTCGAGTCCATATGCTCAAGTTATGGCTAAAACGATGGAGATGCGCAAACCAGAATTTGAACCTTCTTCAACAATCATCTTTTTAGCTCAAAAGCTCTCGTAACCCACCAAGAATACTTCCAAAACATCACTTGACCTAAAATGCTATAAACTTCATAAAAACCTCATTATAACTTCAAAATATCACAAAAAATGAATACGAACCGAACCCGATATCACAACATAAAATATGTATAATTTGAGCGATATCAAATCCCCCACAGTTGAACCTTGCTTGTCCTCAAGCAAGTCTATCTTCAAATAATGTTAACTTATGTAGAAACAAACACACTTGGACAAGTCTTCAAAAATTTTAGAATCAAGACATACCGATAAAATTTTCAAAAGCAATAATTCAATATCGTGTAGTGTTCAACATAACAAGCACAAGGTTCAAGCCTTCAATCAAATACAATCTCCAAAATTGAACATGTGATTACCAAACAGCTTCATACCCAGAATCAAGAGCACCACTTACGGAACCAAGAAAAAATTTGGCCTAACGGAAAACAAGACCTTAAGAAAATCATTTTTAAATTTTAAGAACTGGAAAACTAGCTAAGTTTTTACAAGAAACCATTTTTCTGGAAATTTTGGGTTTTAAAATTATGTGCTTTCAAATCCATCTCGGTTTTGAGACAGCTGCACAGACAATTGTTAAACCGGTATATTATCTAGGATAAACTACTTCCCAGTTCGAAAGTGATGAGATAACAATTGTCTTAGGCTCAAAAGGTGGTGTGCATACAAGCCTTCCCGGTTGTGGGACAGCCGCACGGGTAGTTACCAACCCGGTATATCACCGAAGTGAACTAACTTCCGGTTCAAAGGCGATGAGAAATCAACTACCTTGGGGTAAATTTTTCGGGGGGTCTATTGCACGAAACCTGAAAGACTTTACTTTCAAGCAATGGTCTTTTGACACTCAAGTTAACTTGTAAGACTTTATTTAAAAGTTTCGGAAGACTTTACTTCCTAAAAACAGCATGGGAGGACTAGATTCTCCCAGAAGTGTTTAAACACTTGTAAATTTTATTTAAGGTCCTTGGACCCCACTTTCCAAGCATCTAGCTTTTATGCTAGTTTTAAGAAAATGTAGGAAGCAAATACTACATTCCCGTATTTTAAAGGGTACCATGGCTTTTGACCATGGCGTGTGTTGTCTAGCAACACTAGCACGAAGCCATTGCTCTTACATAAAAAGACAGCATGGTTGAAGCTCAAGGCTCCTCTTCCCATAGTACGATATATCGGTGTAATACATCGTGAAATGAAGTATTAACCAATGTCAGTATGAAATGATGTAGATTAGGAAGTCTCCTACACCAAGTAAGACGGGCATTCGGAAGACTTGACTTCCTTTATGGATGCACTTGAATCATCCTACAACTTGGATTTTTAAAATCCCGGAAGACTTCGCTTTCTTATTTTGATGAAAGAATTTGCTTCCTTATTTTTAACAAAAACTTGTTCAAAAAGTTCATAAAATTTTCAAATCGGCGACAAATGTCCGTGAGAATTTATCTCCCTCCATACTCAAGATCATGTAATGCCCTCATTTACATGAAATCTTACAGTTAAAGATAAATTCGAGAGGACAATAGTGAAAAGGGAAAAAGAAAGAGAAACCCGGATATTTAGATCCAGAGATCATGGAGAGACGGTGCACGATGGCGCTGAACTTACTGCCAGCATAAGAACATCGACATCCACTCGAACATCAATCACACAATAATCATCAAATGCAATAAAGTGTTGAACTTAATGCCAGTCTTTGAAAATTAACAGCATGCGAATCATCATAACCTGCAAATCAAAATAAAAACCATGCATGCAAATGATAGGGTGGTACCACTATGGTACCGAAACGCCCCATCATATTATCCAAGTACACAGTTTTACGAATATCAAATACAGTTATCCAAAATATAAAACAAAGAAATAAAAATAGTCTCAAAAAAACAATAAATAAAAGGAAAAATGCATTTTGTTCTGGAGTTGAATCGTGGTCGCGATACCCTGTGTCCCGGCCGCGATCCAGTCCCCAGCTTTTTTTCTTTTTTTTGGGTCTTATGGTTTTAAAATGAATGCAACATAAATGAAAAGAATCGCTTACAAACTTTACAAGGTTGTGCGATGTTTATTCCGGAGTTGCGCACTCAACTCCTCTTCCGTCTCAACTGATGCCCGGATGGTATGCGGTTCCATCCTTCAACCCACCGGAACCGTTAATCAAATTTCTATACCCAATCGCACTTAATAACCAAACATCCACCATCTTTGAATCCTTGGTCAACTCCTTAAGCTTTTCCTTTTCCTTTCTAGAAAGATTTGACACCAATCTGTTCCTAACATGCTCATCTTTCTCAGACATTGAATTCCTAACCTGATTATACAAATTCCTCATTGATTTATCAATAACACTATCCTCGGGTAGTTTATCAACAAACTTTTTCTCTACCTTTCCCCCACACTTATTCAGTTTACTAGCTTCAGTTTCAACACTAGTAATTACAGGTATGGGTGGTGGTTTAACACTAAACTTAGTCTGAAAGCTTAAGGTTTTACCTCTATCCCTCAAAATCAATTTACAAGTCCTCAGTCAGTTAATGCACATGCAGTTGCTAAAAATGGTCTACCTAAAAGAATGAGTACAACCTTATCCTCTGGAATATCAACAACTACAAAGTTAGCTGGAAACTCTAACTCACCTACCTTAACCACCAAATTTTCAGCAATCCCTATGGGTTTACTAATCGAATGGTTAACCAACCTAACTCCAGTATTAGTCAACTTAACTTCATTTAAACCCAAATGTGAATAAACATATAACGACATAAGATTGATACTCGCACCTGAATCAGTTAAACACTTAAAAATTTCAGAGTCATCAATCCTATAGGTTACTATGAATGACCCGGGATCACGTAACTTCGGTGGCATATCACTCTTTTTCAAAATAGAAGCACATTCCGCTTCAAGAAACGCGGAGGATGCCTGCTCATGCTCACCCTTCTTTGCCATTAAATCTTTAGAAAATTTCCCATAATTAGGCATACCTGCAAGAACATCAGCCAAAGGTACATGTACACAAATATTATCATTAGTATGAATAGACTTACAAACAGTGTCCTTTGGTTTCTCGGATGGAATAGCTCTCGGATATGGAATGGGTGGCTTGTAAACTTTCAACTTAGGTGAAGGTTTCACCTCTTCTTCCACTTCAATCTTCTCAACATGTTTTACCCTAAACTCGGGAGACTCGGTATTCTCCACACTCTTCACTTCTGGCTCTTGATTACCCGAACTAGAAGAATTCCCCGTCATTAAACTAATCAAATAATTACCATACGCGGGGGTTATATCACTAAATCGAATCCAACCGTCTAAACCATTATGAGTATAAGTCGGAATAACCTCATCGGAACCACAAACCTCAATACCAGAAATAGCATTACTTTGCGAATAATTAGAAACTTGAGGCTCTTTATTCTTCACATCATTTCGGTGGTTATTAGTCAAGATTGTTCGGGGTGGCTCATTGACATTCAGATTAGCTTGCGTATTAGAAGGGAGAGCACTCGGTGGTCTCTCCGTTAGCGATTGAGCTATACGCCCCACATCCCGTTCCAAATTCTGTATCGAGGCCTGCTGACTTCTCACTTGCTGTTTTGTCGAATCACTATCTTGCCTCAAAGTCGATATACTTTCATCAGTCTTAATTATAAAACCCCGTAACAACTCCTCTAATGAAGGACCCTTATCAACATACGACTAATTTTGATTTCAATTAACGAACCCTGGTGGTCAGTTCCTTTGATAACTCGAACTACTTCCTTGGTTCTGATTATTATAATGATTACCCAAGTAGGTCACCTGCTCTTCCATAGTTGCCTGATTACAATCCTTTGTAAGATGTGGCCCCTGACATAATTCACGACCAATCTTTATAGCATGCATCTCCTTAGTCCTTAATTCCATTTGTCTTTTAACAGTTGCTAGTTGTGCTCTAACTGAAGCGAGTTCATCACTAGTTTCTGTACTAGCGACATGAGATGATCGAGAAACATCCATCTCTTAGTGCCAATCATATGAGTGCGTAGCTGTTTCAGAGATGATGTTGTAAGCTTCATCCGGAGTCTTTTTCATCAAAGAACCACCTGCAACAATATAGATTTCTTTCCTTGTCGACACATTAACACCCTTATAAAATATTTGGACCTTATTAAAGTTGTTCAACCCGTGTTGAAGATAATTCCGAAGAATTTTACCGAAACGGGTCCAAGCATCATAGAGTGTATCATTTGACTTTTGAACAAAGTGATTATTGTCACTTTGTAATTTAGCAGCCTTAGAAGCTGGAAAGAAACGCTGCAAGAATCTATCTTCCATAACCTTCCAACTGTCAATCTCACCTTTGGGCAATGATTATAACTAGTCCTTGGCATCGTCTTTCAAGGACCAAGGGAAAACCCTCAAATAGATAACCGTATCTGCAACTTGGGAAATTTTGAACAAATTACAGATGCTTTTGAAGTTCCGAAGATGCTCGAATGCATCCTCTTTCGGTGTACCCCTGAACTGACACTGGTGAGTAATCATAATCAAAATCTGCCCTTTAACCTCAAAATCTTTATCGACTACCAGTTGGGTAATGGCATGTCCATTACCAGCCTTCGTGGCTTTCATCATAGCTTCCATGGATTGACCTCTCGCTGGTTCACCCATGATAACTTCTTCCTTAATATACTCAAAATCCAAAATATAAAAAGGCAATTCTGAGAAACCTTCGATGATTTCTTTCTCAACTTTAGCTTTGCTGCGTGTATGATAAACTCTAGAAGGTTCAGAGTTATTAGTACCTAACGGTTCCACCGAAGCATTTTTGTTAAAGGAGAATGAGTTCTTGAAGCAACAATTAAAGCACCAACAAGCCTCATTGATATGCTTTAGACACACCTAATCTTATTGTAATATGATTACGAATTCGTTCACTGGGAGCAGCGTTTAAGATTTTAAGACTGATAATTTTTCTGAAGATTTATGTTGTAAAATGAGAGTTTGAATAAACTAATAACGCGAATATAAATAAAACGAATAACCAGATGTACGAAGCAGTGTTCACTCAGGTAATTCACTAGTGACGTGGATTATTCTTTCAATTAAAACCGATTAAATGTATGATAAGTTATAATTCAATTATTCAAACTTGAATAACTTACATTAATCTCATTCGAAACGATCAAATCATACATGATAAAAACTATTGTGATTCAATCTAGGTTAAACTCACATAAAACCTTAATTACACTGATCACTCGGAGCAACTACATGACTGTGCTATCAAATTACCAATTAATTACCATTCACACTCACATGTAAATGTCTAAATCTCCTAAGAGTTGAAGCATAATCCGTTTATCACTAATAAACTCACATAAACTAGGTAGCAAATTATGTAATTAAAGTAAAGTAACCAATTTGCTCAATAATGGATCTTTTGGTTGAACACAATAATCATTAATCAATTAGATTTAGCTATTAAGATTTGATCCGGATTAAAATCACTTAAAATCCTAACTATAAATGTCACTCAATGTAATTATCACGGTTATGATGCAAACCTACCATTCAATTACTGATTAGTTCCTTAATACAATCACTTAAAATCAAATCCCTAATCGTCTAGATCACTAAATGTGTTGAAGTACACGTTATCTACCATCAGTTATCTCACAATAACTAATTGATAACATATATAATTAAATTAATGTAGAAAGCATGCATAATAATGAGTCTTTGACCAAACTTGAATAAACTAAATCAGTCAAACATTAAATCCATGAAATAAAGAACAATCCAACAATCAAAAGCTATTACATCTGAGCAAACACTAAGGGTTTTAGCCAAACATGATTATAAAATCAAACAAATAATGGAAACAATAAGAATTCATAGCTTTATCACTAAAAGAGATGAAATCTAGAGTACCAATGATGTTGTATTGATCAATCTTCAATCCTAGATGAAAGCCCTTTAGATTTGGTGAAGAATGGCTTTAAAACCTCTAAAAATGACCCTTTTAGCCTCTGGATTCGTAAATAATTCGATCCCCTAAATTTGGGGTTAAATGGGGTATTTATAAGGCTGAAACAGACCCCTAACCAACCCCGAATCGTGGCCGCAATAGGTCAATCGTGACCGGGATTCGTTGCTGCTCGAAAAACTCCAGAATTCTGTCTCCGGATCGCGGCCGCAATCCCCCCATTGCGACCGCGATGTGAACAGAACCAAAAGTAGATTTGATTCTTGATTATCGTAGAGCTCTGAGTTACGGACGTCTGGGCTTTGGATTCACCTTTTTTTAGTCCGTATGCTCAAGTTATGGCCAAAACAATGGAGGCGCGCAAACCAGAATTTGAACCTTCTTCAACAATCATCATTTTAGCTCAAAAGCGCTCGTATTCTACCAAGAATACTTCCAAAACATCACTTGAACCAAAATTCTATAAACTTCATAAAAACCTCATTATAACTTCAAAATATCACAAAAAATGAATACGAACCGAACCCGTTATCGCAACATAAAATATGTATAATTTGAGCGATATCACCCATTCTAAAACCTTGAGAGCACCGTTAAGAGACTTTCAAACCAAGTTACCAAAAGACCTCAAGGAACTTTACCTTCAAACACTCACGTCAACCAAAAAAACAACTACAATAGCAATCGGAGCAACCAATAATCCCAACAACACCAACAAAACCAAAATCACAACAACACGAGAGTTCCTCCTATCGAGAGCAACACTACCAATCAAAACAACAACCAAACAAGTTCATCAAATGCTACACCTAATCACAACTATCTTATGTGAACTCATTTGCTTCAATCGAAGAGGAAGATCAAACCGAATGTCCTCATGTATTTATATTCGATGATGAAGAGGAAGAACTAGATTTGGATGAAGCATTGGAATCGATACAATGGAGCTTGGGGTATTTAAATTTTCGAATGACTCGGAAGTAGCCGAGTTTATTCCCTATCAAGTGAAAAGTGTGATGTCCATGGAGGCTACCGAGTCAACATGCGAGAAACTAGAGAGTGATTTTGAGAAAATCAAATTGGGAAAGGTGGAGAAAAAGTCAAAGGTAGAAACTTTCTTGAATGAAAAGAAGCAAAGGAATGAGGTCGAGGTTTTCGCTACATCAATCAAGGAGAAATATGAGGCACCAGCCCCATATCCTCAGTCATTGCCTCTCACGCATCTAAAAGATGTGGATTGTAAGTCAACCCTAACCGAAAATGAAAATATTTATGTTAAACTCCCCTTGGCGGAGGTGCTCGAAAGTATGCCCAACTATGGGAAATTTTTGAAGTCACTCATGGCCAAGAAGGGAGAGGCTGAACAAGCATCCACCAATTTCTTGAAAAAGGAGTGTGATGGGATTTTAAAGAAATGTAATCTACCACCAAAAATGGGTGATCCCAGGCCTTTCCTCATCCCATGCAATGTGAACCGGTCGAAGATGTATACATCATTAGCCAACTCGGGGGCTAGTATCAACTTTAGCCCTACTTTATTCATCAAATGTTAAGTCATACTTAGACATGTTACACAATGTGTTACTTAGACAAGACCAAATAAATTATTGATCATTATTCTTTTGTGAACCATTTTAAACTTAATTCATTGAAGTAAAGTAGTTACTTGAATCCTAGTATTCTAACACATAGCAAGCGTGTTAATCAAGTTGGCAAATTAATGAGTATTAAACATATTAGCAAGTAGCAAGTAATACTCACACATAGAAAGAGATAGTTATTCTAAAATCAATCATATGAATATTTGCACAACACTATGATTTAAGGTTTAGCAAGGTTACTTACAATATAACATATTGCATAATTAATGTGTAGGCACGCATTAATGTCCAACACATGCACGAGGGAAGAGCAATCTCTAGTTGGGACTTGGTGAGCATCCTAAATGTATCTAAGTGTATTTTAGGATTACAAGTCTTACTAGTTACACTTAAAAATAGTGTTCTTCATTTAGCCTTAATTAGTCACTAAGTGATCTTTAATTGTAATTAGTGTTCTAATGACATTAGCTTATGTGTGTTGGTACTTGGTGATCATCCTAAGAATGTCTAGACAAGTTTTAAGATCACAAATTATTGATTAACACTTATGTGTTATGCCTAGTCATGGTTAATTTGTCATTAAGATGTAATTAAGCGTAATTAACCAAGATTAGTGTTTTTATGACCAAAACTCAATTGAGTATGGAGGGGGCATCTATTCTAAGCGTGTTGAGAAAGGTTTCATGAATTATAGATATCGAGAAGTGGTCAAACTAAATTTGATCAAAAATGGTGAGAGAGAAATCTGCGGTCGAACTACGGTTGACCGTGGTGGCGACCGTGCAACTTGTTTTCAGAAAACTGCATTGCAGATTTAGCCTGGGCTTCTAGGGCTAAGTATACGGTTGACCATACTTTGACTGTGTACTTCAATGATCTTTATTTTCATTTTATAAGTTTTATTTGACTTGGTCATTTGCAGGATCAAGTATGGATTAGTGAACTTGCATGTTTTATGTTAAGATGTCGATCATCACTTATGAATATGTATGTGTCATCATCAAAACATATTCTTTGGTTAAGCATCATACTTAACTTTATCGGTTAGTCCATTAACCAACATTCAACCAACATTCTCCCCCTTTTTGATGATGACAGACGTACAAGTGATGAGGGACATTTTACTATAAATATGCAAGTGTTAACATCACTTATATCCATATTTCTCCCCCTTTTATCGAAGTAAAAAGGTTAGCTCCCCCTCGAACTATGCTCGCCCTTAGAGGAAAGCTTCCCCTTAAATTTTGCATGATGGAAGATAATTATTAAAACCATAACAAGCACACATTTTATTCATAGCAATAACTAACCATAGATAATTCATGTAGTACATTTCTCAAGTGAGATTTTTACATGAATGTCAAATAAGTTCAGTCATCATGATGAAAGGAGTGACCCCTGTCCTTGTCTTTAAGGCAGGATAATCTTCGACCAATTTTTAGGATGTTTCCATGAATCACACTATTTTTTCCCTGTGTGGAGAGGGAACAAAAGTTGGGTGGGTTTTCAAGAGAAGGTTCATGGACCTATTTGGTCGATGCTTTGCATATTGGGTATAAGGATACTTGAGTGGAATGGTGAAAAGGAGATGTCATCCCAACATATGCTAAAAGTTTGGTTAGGTGGAGACCATACAAAAGAGACATATGAGAGTTTTAACATGCATGATGCATTCAAGATGCCATGAAGTATGCAACATTTACTTTCGATGAGTGCAAGAGACACCATAGAAGCGTAACCTCATTCGCATCAAGTCATTCAAGTAGTTCACCCTTTAGATAAACATTTGCAGAGATGATCTGTTGCCAAAGATCATACGTTGAAGCAAGACGATGGCGAAGAAATCCATCTTTGTTGATGAACTTGGGTTGAAGTGTTCCATTGCACAATATGTCAAGAACACTATCTCTCTTTACCCATTCAGGGAATTCATCAAATGAATTTGGGTTTAGAAAGAATGTTCGCCCTTAATTTGGAACATCAATTATATTTTCAAACTCTTCAAGAGTCAAAGAATAATTCTTTCCATAAAGAGAAAATAAAATTTTCTCATCATTTTGTGAAAATTGAAGGTTTTTGTAGAATTCTTTGATATGAAGAGGATAAAGCGGTCCTCTTAGATTGAGAAAGGCATCCAATTTGATGTTTGAGAGATTTTCAAGAGAATAGATAGATAGATGATGTGTGAGTACCTCTCTCTCTTCAACAATGGATCTCATATTGGGATTAAACTTTGTTTGAAGAGGACTTTTGGATAAGTAGTGAGAGTTATGAGTTTGGTTGATTGTGTTTGTCTTTTATAGGGATTCAATGATTACTATAGCCTTTTATTAAACACCAGCAGGTTTAGCAAGGTAGGTAGAATAATTAATTCTAGTGAGTTTGTTAGACACTATGTGGTCGATCCATGGTCGACCGTGATGACAGGCGTACAGGAGCTGAGTCATTCTTTTCATGTGTTCTTGACTTATGCATGCAAGAATAATCATTTGTGAGCACATAGTAAACATACATTATTGAGTTATTGAATTATTCTACAAATGCATCATTGTTTTAAACCAACATTCAAGCACAAACAATTCAAACATAAGCATTCAACCAAGTTATATTACACCATCCTAAACACACAAATTATATCCTTCTGCATGAGATTGTCTTCACAAAGTCCTTCAATGCCTTCTTGAACTTGTAGTGATTCTCACTAATTTCCTCTTCTCGCTTAAGAATTCTGTCAACTTTGGTATCAAAGTTTCAGTTCACGAATTCTTAATACTCCTGCAAGTTTGCTGCCTCATCTTTCATTTCTTCTTCATCCGCTTCCTCATTTGGTTGATAATTTTCAATTTCATCTAGGTTTTCTTGAAGACTTGATCTTCTTCCATGGGAGGTTTCTGGTAGATGGCCACTTCGAATGATGGTCAATTTGTCGATTGGTTCAAATGAAGGTTGTTGAACGAAAGAGTGAGAGAGTTCGAGATGGGTGAACAATTATTCAGATGCATGCCATAAGGAAGAGACCTAGTTGATTCAGTCATTAAGTTGCTCATTCGAGATGCCATTAGAAAAGTCACATTTATTTCTTCATTGAGTTCAATTGCCCACATAACATAGATTTGAGTAACGTGAATGTGAGAGTGATTTCCTAGCCTACAGTAGATGTTATGATCTTGTTTAGGATATCAAGATCTGAACGAAGATCCTTTCCTGTTAATCCCTTGGAAAGAATTTCAGAGTGATTGGCTTTCGGTTTGCAGAGTCGAGTTAATACATCAGTGGCTTGAATGAATTCAGGTGGGTGTTCTATCTTGTGTCTTCTGCTATAGAACTCCCTTCCCCCGGTAGGTACACCTAGAATTTCACCAAAGGCTTCGAGAGGGTATTCCCACCATTTTTTATTGAGATGGAACTTCACAACCTTTGTCTCTGAGTTGAAGCTGAACTTAGCATAGAACTCTCTCATTAGTTCAGGATACACGGGTCCGTTGATTAGCATGAATGATGATAAATATCTTTGAAATAGCTTGTCAACTATTTCAGGAAATGCTTCAATGTTCACAACTCTTCCTTCTGCAATTGTTCTAGTTTTGAGCCACTTCTTGTTGTAAATTATGCGTTTTCTTGCATCAGCAGGTGGATTATATCTTTCTTCACCACCTCTTGATTGAGAATCCTTAGTTCTTGCCATTTTCTACACAATGATACTTCAAATTAATTCAAAGTATATGTATAATTCAATTGTAGGTAACAAGTTTTGCCAACTTTGATTATCATCAATACTTAGATGTTTTGATGTTAATGTTCTTCACATTTTCACTCTTCATTAGTGTCAATGAGTTTGCAACTAGATTATGATTCTCACACAGTTCATATGTGTTTCAGATTTTTAAGCTCATCATTACCACGTGTTTTGACATCTAACATTGTCAGACTCAATTTGCAACAATGTAGTTTATATCATATGAACAATGGTTCTATGAAAATATAACCAAGATGTATAATGAACCCTAGAATTGTCCAAAGTTAAATTAGTGCATAGATATGCATTACTACAATCGTTTCTAAGTTGTTCTCAAGAACAATTTTTATTGTTTGCATCAATTTTGGTTTTGGTACATTCTAGTTAGGGTTTCTTCACACGATTAGTGAAGAGTTCATTATACAAACACAATTGAATGCTAGAAAATCAAGGATTAATCATACTGAAAGTAGGAATTGAGATGGAAGGAATGCGTATTCTTCAATGTGCGATCGATCTCCTCAGCCGTGCAGAGAGTATTTGTTTGAATTGAGTTTGAGTGAAGTGAAAGTGAGGGCTTTATTCAATTTAAAACAGTGTCGGGCCGCGTAAGGTTAAAGTACGGTCGACCGTGGCATTAGCCCTGGAGGAAAAACTTTTAGACGGTTGGAACTTGTATCTACGGTTGTGTCTGTGGTCAGCCGTGCTTTAGCCGTGGATCTCCTGATGAGGCATTTCTTCACTTCTTCTTCTTTTGAGCGCGTTTTGATTATTCTTAGGTTCTATAAAATACTTGAGGACAAGTTTACTTTTCCTAACATTGAATGATCACATCCTCCCGATGTTTCATCATCAATGACACGTAATATACTATATATATATATATATATATATATATATATATATATATATATATATATATATATATATATATTCAATTATACATATAGTATACACAAAATGCATCAACTTGTATTTAACATGCAATTCATAGTTTCATTCAAACACACAATCCTAATACAAGTAGACTTCCTTCAACATTCCTTTTGAAATCATTTTCAAAAAAATCTTGCATTTGTATTAAAAACCTTTCATTAATTCAAAGTCTTTTGAGAAGGTTATTCTTATTAGCATTTTGATCATTGGTTTTGATTGATTTTAAGGTTACCCAATCCTTGACTTATCCCTTCCATTGAATTGCTAGTTTGGCCCATTTTTCCCATGTTCTCAATTCTCCTAATAATAGACAATGGACTTTGATTATATGATTTGTATTTGATAGAGTCATGACTCAAATTCATTTCAAGTTTATCTTTTGATGAATCATAAATAGTCGTCTTTTCAAGTTTTCTTTTCAAAGAGTTGTTTTCATTAATTAGAACTTTGTTAAGTTGCTTAACTTTGTGTAATTCTTTTTCTAAAAGTTTTACTTTGTCACGACTACTATCATATACAAATTTAATAGTTTTGTAATCATCTAGAAATTCTTCATAATTAGATGGATATAATACATGTATCTCAATGCAATCCATGCTTGAGACATCATCTTCTTTGTAGGGAGATTCAACATCTTCTTCACTTTGACCATCTTGATCTAAATGATTCCAAGAACCCATGAGATAAACCTCTTCTCTCCATCCAAACCCTTTTCTTGAGCATCTTCCCGATCTCGATTAAGATTCCAAGCTTCTTCAATTTCTCTCTTATCTTTTTACCCTTTAAACTCCTAGAGTTTTCTTCTTCTTGAGAGCATAGTGAATCCCAACATTCCTTTACATTTTCACATGAAGTTATCTTCATTCTTTCTTCATTAGGAAGAACTTAATGAATTAGTGAAATAGCATCAAATTGTTTCAAAACTTCATTGTTTTGAAATGTTGACTTCACTAGTCTTGAACTTGCTTGTGGAACAAAGTCTCCTACTTTGATTATCCTTCACAAGTAGTAATCCTTATATTTGAGATAAACTTTAAATCTTAATTTCCACACATCAATATCATCTTTATCAAAGATTGGTGCTTCTTTCACCAATTCTTCTAAGTATCCCATAGTTTGAGCTGATCCGAGAATCGTTGACTCAAGTTTTTGAACAAAACGAATTTTGGTACTTCTAAAAATGTTTATAGAGCAATGATTTGAGCAACCGTTCTGATACCAATTGTAAGTAACTAGAGGGGGTGAATAGTTACTTAATACATTTTTATCACTTTTTCGATTGATCACCAAATTTGATTAACTATGATCAACCAATTCAACTCAAACTTGATGTGTGTGGTGTATATATTGAAAATGATAAGCAAAGTAATGTAAAGAACATAAACACAAGGATTTATAGTGGTCCGGGTGGATGTTAACTAATCCACCTTAATCCACTCCCCAATTACACTAATCGGAATTTCTTGCTTCACTAAGCGTTTTTCTCCAAACCCGGTGGAGATCCGGTTTACAAGTCTTCAAATTCTTTGGTAGATAACAAACCTAATATTTCTATCACTTTGAAAGACCAACTCCAACCTAGCTCAACTTTTCTTCAACTTGGACAAGTATTAATCTTCAAATAAGATTAATCAACTTCCTAAGTCCCTTTAAGGAAGCAGATCACTAAGCTGGCCTATGCTTCTACTAATTGAAGTTACAAGACTCATACAATTCGCAATGATGATCCTAAGACAATACTAGGACATACATCACACTAAGTAAACTCACAAGATAAACAATTTTGATTAGTAAGTTTACAACAACCAAATTCTATATCTATAAGATCATAGAATCTTTTCTTGCTTGATCACATTTGAGTAGTAATTAAAGCCCTTGTCATCTCTGGAAATAAGCCTTTGAAATATGCAAGAGGGTCAGCTTCAAATGCTCTTCAATGCTTGCTATTTATAGTGAGATTTAAAAACTAGTCGTTGTCACACGGTCACAGGCACGGTCGACCGTGGTTCGACCGTGCGTACTCCAGTCCAAAATATGTATCCGTTGTATAGGCGTTTGACTAAGATTTGAACACCACATTTTGGAATCTTTACTTCATCTAACACCTGTAAAAGAAACCCAATATCCTATACAAGTACTATATGCATTAAGTGTGTAAGATTTGGTCTTATTGAGTGAAAATGACACAACACTCCAAATGTGGTAAACCCAAGAGGAGAAGTGTCTTGATTGACATTTTGGGTAATCTCAGTTTGGTCATGACTTAGTTAGGTTCATTAATGCATTTGGTTCAATCTTAAGACTAGTCAACATGTCATTACCTTCCTAGTTTTAATTAATGACAAGTCATATTCATTTTAAGACTAAGTAGAGATTAATTGGATGATGTCTTTCTAAATCAAACATTGAGTGTGTAAAGACATCAATGTTAATTCATACTTGGACAGGTTACTTAATGTGTTATTTAGACAAGGCCAAACAAATTATTGACCATTATTCTTTTGTGAACTATTTTACACTTAATTCAATGAAGTATACTAGTTACTTGAATCCTAGTATTCTAACACATAATAAGCATGTTAATCAAGTTGGAAAATTAATGAGTATTAAACATATTAGCATGTAGCAAGTAATACTCACACATAGCAAGATATAGTTATTCTAAAATCAATCATATGGATATCTGCACAACACTATGGTTTAAACTTTAGCAAACTTACTTACAATATAACATATTGCATGATTAATGTGTAGGCACACATTAATGTCCAACACATGCACAAGGGAAGAGCAATCTCTATTTGGGACTTGGTGACCATCCTGAATGTATCTAAGTATATTTTAGGATTACAAGTCTTTACTAGTTACACTTAAAAATATTGTTCTTCATTTATCTTTAATTGTAATTAGTGTTCTAATGACATTAGCTTATGTGTGTTGGTACTTGGTGATCATCCTAAGAATGTCTAGACAAGTTTTAAGATCACAAGTTATTGATTAACACTTATGTGTTATGCCTAATCATGGTTAATTTGTCATTAAGATGTAATTACGCGTAATTAACCAAGATTAATGTTTTTATGACCAAAACTCAATTGAGTATGGAGGGGGCATCTATTCTAACCTTGTTGAGAAAGGTTTCATGAATTATAGATGTCGGGAAGTGGTCAAACTAAATTTGATCAAAAATGGTGACAGAGAAATCTGTGGTCGAACTACGGTTGACTGTGGTGGTGACCGTGCAACTTGTTTTCACAAAACTACGTTGTAGATTCAGTCTGGGTTTCTACGGCTAAGTATACGGTCGACCATACTTTGACCGTGTACTTCAATGATCTTTATTTTCATTTTATAAGTTTTTTTTTTAACTTGGTCATTTGTAGGATTAAGTATGGTTTAGTGAACTTGCGTGTTTTATGTTAAGATATCGATAATCACTTATGCATATGTATGTGTCATTATCAAAACATATTCTTTGGTTAAGCATCATACTTAACTTTATCGGTTAGTCCATTAACCAACATTCAACCAACACAATATACAAGTGGGACCAGCACTATGCGCAAGCTGTGCGAAAAACCGCTTCTTTTTTCTGGTTCTGAAACAACTTGGGCGAAATAGGGTTCTACCGGGAAAACATGGATTTTTTAGTTTTCGCAATTAGTTACTGGTTGAGCCATTGGAATGGAATGAGATAAGAATCTCGAAAAGATCTTTTGTCCATTTACTCGTAACAGGCTTTCCCTCTGTAGAAGTCTTTTTTTGAATGGCATAATTGGGAGATTTCTTCCTCAATCTTCAAAGAAAACTGACTCCTCCTACTGCTTCTTCTCCTTTAGGATAGGATTGTCATTGTCCCTTCTTTCACTAATGATCTAATGATCTCACCATTTTCTAGTAGTTCTCGCTAATGCGCGAGGGACTATCATTTCTATCGCTTGCCCCTTTTTTCGCTCTCAAGACAAGGCTCTCTCTCTCTCTCTCTCTCTCTGTCTCTCTGTTTGGGCATAGTTTCCCTCTTATTTTTGTTTCCATTGCCCTTAGCCTGGAGCTCAGCCCGAGCGCCCATGAAGTGTGGTATGCTTTAAGAAGGATAAAAATAGGCGGTCTACCCACTTTCCTTTCGGTCAGCTGCCCCTCAACCGCGTTAGAGGTCTTCTCAAAGTGGAGGAGCCACCAAGCTTCACCGTGTGCTATCCTTTTTAGGAGTAATGACTTCGTGCTAGTGTTGCTAGACAACACACGCCATAGCCAAAAGCTATGGCACACTTGTGCTATCAATTAACAGAGGCGTAGTTTCTACATCCTACCCTTTCTCAATATAAGCATAGAAGCTTGTTATGTGTGAAGTAGCCGAGTGAATAAAAGCCTTATGCTTTGATACTCCCTGGAGAGTCGAGTCCTCCCAATATTTCATTTTGGAAGTCAAGTCTTCCAAACTTGGAAGTAAAGTCTTCCAAGTTATGTTGTTTCCAAACTTGGAAGTAAAGTCTTCCAAGTCAAGTTTGCACCAAATAGACATAAGCTTGGAAGTAAAGTCTTCCAAGTATCATGCAATAGACCCACCGCCAATATTACACCCAAGATAGCTACTTTCTCATCGCCTTTGACACTGGTGGGTAGTTCACTTCAGTGATATACCGTGAAAGTAGCCACCCGTGCAGTCGTCCTAGCACCGGGATGGCTTGTATGCACATCGCCTTTATGAGCCCAAGATAGTTATTGTCTCATCGCCTTAAACACAAGAAGGTAGTTCACTTCGGTGATATACTGGGGCAATAGATATCCGTGCGATTGTTCCAAAACCGGGATGGCTTTGGAATGCACAAAGCTTTCAAACCATAAATTTTGGAAAACATGTCTTGTTTCACAACTTGACTCGTTTTTCCCTTTTCAAAAACAAAAATGGTTTTCTCAAAGCCTTGTCTTCCTTAAGGCTAAAATGTTTTCTTGGATGACTCATGTGACTTGGTACTCCATTGTACTTAAAAGAAGCTTGCGGGCAATCCTTGACTAGGTGGTGGTGAAATTGGGGTGAAACGGTGAAGTCTTTGCTTGTGATGGTCTATGAAATGCTCCTAGAAAGGTTTTCACAAAAAAGCTCGAATCTTGATATGTTTGTTCTTAATTGCAAATCTTGTGGATATTTGAGCCTTTCTAGGGAGCACGTTGTTTGATCGTTTGTTTCAAGATTTTTGATGATGTTAAGATGATTAGCCTAAGCTTGTATTGATGATTTTAGAGGATGTTGAAGATTTGGAACTTGATTTAGAGAGTGGTGTATCTTTGGGAACCGATTAGAAGATTTAGTCAAGGATTGCCACCCACCATCGCTTCACTTGATGAAATGATGAATTAAAGAGGTTTGAAGCATTGATGTTTGAGTTTTTGCTAGGGTTTAAAAGAAGAAGAAGAAGAAGAGAAGATGAGGTTATGCTTGGTCCTAAGCAAATGCAAGTATTTGGAGATCGCTCTAGCCATCAAAGTTCACATTCATGAAGGTATCAATTGTTGCCCAAACTTTTATACTTTGGCTTTGATCATTTATTGCTATTTCTCTCCAAGTCTTATTTATTATTATGCTTCCTTAAGGACAAGAAAGGTTTAAATGAAGGGGGTTTGATATTGCTCATCCACACTATGTTTCTCACGAAATATTTACCTTGTTTTACTCAATTTTCATTTCCAAAGTGCTCGAAAAGGCAAGATCTTGGGTTTAATTGCGTTCTGAGTGCTATTACAGTTCTAAGTGTAAATTTGGTGTAAAATTGACCAAAGTGTGCAAATGTATCAAGAAAACTGCAAAGTGCTTAACCTGACAACAAAAACGACGTTCCATTATCTAGGAACGCCGTTCCATCTTCAAGAACGCTTCCAAAGCCAAGAAAGACGTTCTACCTGGGGAATTTACAAAGGAAATGGAAACAGAAAAAATGTCATTTGGAGCACGATTCAGGAACAATGTTCCTTGTTAAGAACGGCGTTCCTCATTTAAGAGCTCAAGAACAACATTCCTAAAAGAGGAACGACATTCCTCTGTATTTTCTGGCAGTTTTTGAAGAGTATAAATAGAAAGAGATGAAGGGTTTTTCATATCATCACTCAATAGAATAGTGTAGTTCGTGTTGGCTGATCAAAATTAAGGTTTCATTGCTATTTTATTAAGGTTTACATCAAGTTTTCATTCATTCTTCCATTCTACATCAAGGATTGAGAGATTGAAGCAAAATCTAGGGCTTGTTCTTTATCGTCTTCACTTTCTTCATCTATTCATTTTTGTAATTTCTTAAGTTTGGTACAATCTACTCTTATTTATGGTTTCATCATGTTTAGATTTACTCTATTTCCTTGTATTGATCTTATCCTAGCCATGATTGGCTAGATTTTATTATATACAATTGTTTATGAAGCTTTATAGCTAAGGGTTGTTCATATTGATGTTGATGATTGTGTTTAGATGAATCTATTAGCTTGATGATTGTGATTTGTCATTATCATTAGCCAAAAGATCCTTTGATATGCTTGTTTTGGACTTTACTTTGATTATATGAGTTGTGTAGCTCTCAAAGGGATTTGATCAGTGAAGCAATTTTTACTTCAACACTTAGGTGATCTAGACAATCAAATTTGGGCATTCAAGGGATTGGGGTCTTGATTTGGATTGGTTTTCAATTGGTCCTTAGTCAATATAGTGAAGTTTGGTTTTCTTAAGGGATTTTGATTACCAAAGGGTTTTAGGAGACTTTAATCCTAAGTACTTGTGATGATTGAATGATTCAACTAAGATCAATTGGTATAAGCTTATGGAAATTTGCAAGTATTAATTTGATCACAATAAAATCTAGTAGGGATATTAGTCCAAAGTTTGAACACAATTAGACCTTAAGTGAACAAAAGAACAACCTGAATGCTTCAAGTGGATTAAGCAAGTGTGCATGTCTTTAATATTGATAATTACTTAATCATTCTTATCTCTTAGTTTAAATTGAAATATTTTTTTTAATATCTTAACTTCAAAACCCCCAATCAAATACAACTTAGGATGATTATGAGTTTGCATCAATTCATCTAGCAACTACCGCTCTCTTGGGACGAACCTTAAACGAAAAACTTACTAATTGCAACTACCGATTAATTGTTTCTCGTATGCTTATCACATAGTTGAGTCTACATTTGAGAATAAATATAAATGAGTTAGAGTATGATTGTGAACGAGCATCAATGACTGAGAATACATGTGTTGCTTTATGTTTTACATACTAGACACGAATACTTAAAACATTGTATGTGTAGGTTACATAACGTAGAAAATCCTTTTAGCTTGGTAACACTTAATTATTGGTTTCCAAACCGATAAGCGCGAATCTTAGATATGGATCCATAGGGTATGACAACCCCACTCAGGCTAGTCGTACTAGTCGTGCACGGGTGTTTAATACTATGTAACATTTCATACCCTGACAAGGTGCATATACATGGGGTACTATTAGTCGTTAAGTTTGGTTACCAGGTACCCATTATACATATACTTTTATACAGGTTTTTGAACACTGAAATCTCGTGGTCTACAATACTATATTGTTCAGAATAAAACTATATCTCACCAACATTCGTGTTGTGTTAGAGGTCTGCATGTTTGGAGTCACAGATTTTAAACTATCTACTTGCATTCAATAATTTAAAACTGAACTTCTGTACTTTTTTATGGATTGACGTTTGGGTCAACGTACTGTTTATGTTGCTTCCTATCTTCAGAAGCTTACTACTTATGTCAACTTTCTTTTTTGAGAAACTTTTATATAATGAATGCAAATTTGGTTAAAACGTCTCATTTAGAGTGCGTTGACCGCGTTATGGACCTGCTATTAATGTCTTGGGACATGATGGTTTTGAACGGGACATGACATTTGATAATAACTATTCCTGTCATTGACATATATTTATGTTATATCTAGTCCAAACCAATGTTCTAAGTAAAAATATTTAAAAAATAAAGTAAAAATGACAAATACACACATCCATTAAGCGAATAATACAATAATAAAACACTATAAAATTTAGTTTTGTCTTGATTTTTTTCAATATAAACTAATTTAGTATATTTCATATTATAGTATATATCTATTATCTATACTATCTAATAAAACAGAATCAAACTGATGTCATAAATAAATAATTTCGTATAAAAGAAAATAAATATAAAAATTGAAAAAATTTAAGCAGATGTTGATGATGTCATTAACATAAAATTTATATAATTAAATATTTAAATAATAATTTATATAATTACTCCGTATAAACGCACATCCTTTTTTCCAAATCAAAATAAACCCTAAAAAAAACCACAAACAATCAAGAATCCTTTCCATACCCATCTTCCTAATAAAAAACCCAAACACTTTCATCTTCGTTTATTCATCCCACTGCCAACGTTCACTTCCAACCATCACCACCGTTCATTACGATCAATGAGGTGTATTTTAAATAGATGTGGTTGCTGATGTTGATTTGATGCGGATTTTAAATAACATATCTTCAAAAACTGTGATGGACTCATTAGTTTTAGCACACTATGCCGTTTTCCTATTGTATCTTCAAAAACTTTGATGCAGGTTCGTTTCATTTTAAATACTTCACTTCGTTTCCTTTCAATTTCCGTTGATATTTTTTTTTGTTATACTTAAAAAAAGTTCTTTCATTGCATTTTATCACACCCCCAGTTAGGGCCTGGGCGAGATGTGACTTAATACCAAACAAACCAACATATTATAATAAACGAAAACAATACTAAATGATAAAATTATCTTCATTGAGAGTACGCAGCGGAAAATGAAATGTCGTTACAATGATGGAAGTAACAATAATGTAAATGTTCAAATGCAAAAGTAAATAATGCGATATCTCTTGATCCTATGTCCAAGTAGCATCACATAAGCAGTAAAAAAGAAAGTTTGAATCAAACAGCACCTGAGACAAAACATGCTAAAGTGCCAACCAAAAAGGTTGAGTGAAATCATAGGTTTAACAAATAAATTTGACCGTTGTTTTAGACCACAAGATTTAGTTTATAAAGTTGATCTCGCAGATCAAAAATTTATGCCAGTGCGTGATATTTAGACTAAACGTTCAAGTTTTCCCCAAGACAAGTTGTAGTTTATACTTGTCGGTTTAATTTCATTATTAAGTAATACAAAGACTTAGTCAAATGTATCGGGGACGTTACTCCTGATAGGCCTACCCCCAATAATTAAGCATGCATTCAATGAGCAATTAAAAATATCACTGTAGGGACTTAGTCGGACATAGCCGGGTATAGCATAGTTTAACAGTTTGGTACTTGTGTCTAAATTGTAAAATGTAAAAACAGTATGTGTCTCACCCCTAGTAAAAGTAAATAAGTTGTGCACAATAAAAAGTGGGGCTATGAAGTTCACCTTAGTAAGTAGAGAGAGAGAGAGTTATTCCTCGGAATAGAAAGTTGGATGAGTGAGCAGAAAAGTCAACCTATTGACATTTAAGAGTAGTAAGTGTTTTTGCCCAAGTTTAAGTAGATGTTTATGATAGTGTTGTAAGTTTTACTAAGTTTTCTTTCGTAGTAAGTTTCTATTTTTAGAAAGTTTCCACTTTTAGTAGGGTTCTTATTTTAGTAAGTTTCTATAGAAAGTTTCTACTTTAAGAATGTTTTCCATTTTAGGATACTTGCCGTATTAGATAAGCTTCCAATCACCCCTTTCCCTTTGAATGGCCATTTCAGGTCTAGGGGCTTGAGCTATAGGATCCTTTAAATTGAAAAATCCAAACCCTTCCGCCTAGAGTTTCGTAGAAACTATTCGTCAAGAAAGTTTGAAGATCTATACATCTCTAATACATATCCAAAAATATTTTTATGTGTTACAATATAAGTAGTAGGTTATAGGTGTTAGTAATAGTAATAGTGTATACATGTTAATTAATAGTATAAGTAGTATTAGGGTTTCATTATTTAATTAGGGTTAATTAATTAAAGTAGTATTTTAATAAATGTCCTAGGGCTTAATAAATGTCTAGGGTTTAGTAATTAAATTAGGGTTTTAATAAATTAGGGTTAGGTTTAGGGTTTTAATTAAAGTAGTATAGTTTAGGAGTAATTAGGGTTTAAGGTTTTAGTATGTATATGTATATATTTTCGTGTATATATGTATATATATAAAATATATTTTTTACATGTATATATATGTATATGTCGATATGTATATATGTATATATATAGTTATTTTGTTTCCTTAATTAAACACAAACAAATCTCCTAATTGTATCTAGGGTTTTGAAGATCAAAGTTTCCTTTACCTTTTTTTTTCTTAGTCGACACATATACATACAAATATATATATATATATATATATATATGTATATATATATATATATTTTTTTTTTCTTTCATGTATATATAGATCTAGGTATTTTTATGTATATACTTATGAATAAATAAGTGTTTATTATGAATATGAATTAACAAAGATCAAAGTTTATGTAAATAGTTTAGGGTTTATGTTATACCTTTGAAGATTCGAAGATGACTAACAATAAAAGAAGAAACTCTTTGATGATTGAAGATCAAAGCCTTGAAGATTCAAAGAACACCTCAAAGATTCTTGAAGAACACGAAGAACGCGAAGAACACTTGAAGATCACCTTGAAGATTGATGATGATTTCGATGGGTGGTGGTGGTGTTTCGGTTTTGGGAGCCGAAAATGGGAGAGAGGGGAGAGAGATTTTGAAAGAGAATTTGTGTTTTTATTTGGTACATCTTTAGCTCTAGCCTAGGCCTCTATTTATAGTAGAGATTGGAGGATTCTAGAATTAGGGTTTGATTAGGTTTTACTTAGGGAACAAGTTGGCTTGGAAAACGGGTAAAGAGGGGATGCTTGGGCCGCAATTAGGAGGGGTACTTTAGGCAATTCATATATATATATATATATATATATATATATATATATATATATATATATATATATATATATATATATATATATATATATATATATATATATATATATAATTTTTGGCTAGGGCTTTTTAGGGTTAGGGTTTGGGATTTTTCACTTTAGTCCTTGTACTTTAGTCTAGCTTAACAAATCCTTAATTATCCAAGTTTATTTATTTTAAGTACACAAGTCTTAAAGTTATTTATTTGTTCACAAAAGTTAATTAACTTATTATTTTTATTAACTTGTCAATTAATGTACAAAGTTAATTAGTATATTTTTTAATTCTTAACGCTTAATCATTATCGATTAAAGTTTAACTATTAAGTTTAATTATATTACTGGGCATTTAATAAGGAAAAGTATAGAATGGAAAACTGAGGGTCGTTATAGTACCTCCCCGTTATTGAAAACTTCGTCCTGAAGTTTTTAGGTAGATTCCTAGTTTGCATCAGGAGTTGAGAAAAGATGGGGATATTTTCGTATCATATGGTCTTTGCGTTCCCAGGTATATTCGGGGCCTCTACGCGAATTCCAACGGACTTTAACGATAGGTATATTGCTTTTACGCGTTTGTTTGACCTCTCCTTACATGATTTCTATAGGTTCTTCAACGAAGTGCATTTGCTCATCAATGCGGACATCATCCAGAGGAATAACGAGTGTGTCATCAGCAAGACACCTTTTAAGATTTGAGACATGAAACACATCATGTACTTTACTGAGTTCGGTTGGTAGTTCTAGTCGATATGCCACGGGACCGACTCTTTCAGTGATTGTGAATGGTCAAACATATCGTGGACTGAGTTTACTTCGCTTACCGAAGCTGACAACACCTTTCCAAGGGGATACTTTCAACATCACTTTATCTCCAACTTGGTATTCGATGTCTTTTCGTTTCTTATCTGCATAGCTCTTTTGTTAGCTACGGGCAGTTTCTAAACGTTGCTTAATCTAAATGATCTTTTCGGTAGTTTCGTGAATGATTTCAGGACCAGTTAAATGTTTGTCCTGAAGTTCATCCCAACACAAAGGGGATCTATACTTCCGTCCATATAAAGCTTCAAAAGGTGCAGCTTTAATGCTGGAGTGATAACTTTTATTGTAAGAAAATTCAACCAAAGGTAGATGTCTATCCCATCCTTTGCCGAAATCGATTGCACAAGCACGTAGCATATCTTCCATGGTTTAAATAGTTCGTTCACTCTGACCATCATTTTGCGGATGATAGGCTGTACTCATGTCGAGTTGAGTTCCAAGAGCAGATTGTAGAGTTTTCCAGAATCTAGAAACAAATCGACTGTCGCGATCAGAAATAATCGAGATAGGAATACCATGACGTGAGATGATTTCTTTAATATAAAGCTGTGATAATTTCTCCATCTTGTCGATTTCCTTGATCGGTATAAAATGTGCAGATTTAGTAAGACGATCAACTATGACCCAAATAGTATCGTTACCGTTCAAAGTCTTAGTTAACTTAGTAACGAAGTCCATAGTTATGCCCTCCCACTTCCACTGCGGAATATCGGGTTGTGTCAATAGACCAGAAGGCTTTTGATGTTCGGCCTTGACTTTCAAACAAGTAAGACACTTACTAACATAAGTAGCAATATCGGCTTTCATGTTAGGCCACCAGTAGAATTCCTTCACATCATGATACATTTTACTGGAACCGGGATGAATAGAATATCTAGTCTTATGTGCTTCATCCAAGACTAGTTCACGGAGATTACCGAAACGACGAACCCAAATTCTGTCGCCAAAGTACCGTGTACCATCAGCTTTCACTTGAAGTTGGTTCTCAAAATCTATAGGTCCTTCACCTTCGATAAGTGTCGGTTTAATAGCTTCCAATTGAGCTTCACAGATTCGTCATATAAGATTCGATTTGATTTTTAGATTTAGAGCACGAACACGTTTAACATCGTCTTTCCGACTAAGGGCATCGGTAACTACATTCGCCTTACCATGATGATATTTCAGCTCACAATGATAATAGTTCAATGTCTCGAGCCATCGACTTTGCCTCATATTCAACTGTTTCTGATCAAGGATGTGTCGAAGACTCTTATGGTCAGTATACACCGTAAAGTGAGTACCATACATATAATGTCTCCATATCTTTAATGCAAATACCACGGCACCTAACTCAAGGTCATGTGTGGTATAGTTCTCCTCATGTTTCTTCAACTGCCTAGATGCGTAGGCAATAACGTTTTCACGTTGCATTAAAACACAACCAAAGCCTTGCTTTGAAGCATCGCAGTAAACAACAAAGTCATCAGTACCTTCAGGTAAAGATAGAATCGGGGCTGTGATCAATTTCTCCTTCAGAATCTTGAAAGCAGATTCCTGTTCTTCGGACCACGCAAATTTCTTCCCTTTTTGAGTTAGCTTCGTAAGGGGTTTAGAAATGAGAGAAAAATCTTTTATAAATCTCCGATAGTAACCGGAAAGTCCCAAAAATTGACGAATATGCTTCGCAGGCTTTGGTATCTCCCAGTTTTGAATAGCTGTAATCTTTGCTAGATCGACATGTATTCCGTCTCTATCAACAACATGTCCAAGGAATTGTACGGTTTTGAGCCAAAATTCACACTTAGAAAATTTAGCATAAAGTTGTTCCTTTCGTAAAAGTTCAAGAATCATGCGCAGATGTTGCTCATGTTCTTCCTCACTCTTGGAATAGATCAGGATGTCATCAATGAAAACAATGAAGAATTTATCGAGATAGGGTTTGCAAACACGGTTCATAAGATCCATGAATACTGCAGGGGCGTTGGTTAAACCAAAAGGCATAACACAAAATTCATAGTGTCCATAACGAGTGCGAAAAGCAGTCTTAGGAATATCGGATTCCTTGACTTGGAGTTGGTGATAACCAGATCTTAAATCAATCTTTGAATAAATGCTTGACCCTTGAAGTTGATCAAATAGATCATCAATACGTGGCAACGGATAACGATTCTTGACAGTAAGCTTGTTAAGTTCGTGATAATCAATACACATCATTAACGTACCATCCTTCTTCTTAACAAACAGAATAGGAGCTCCCTATGGGGACGAGCTTGGACGAATGAAACCTTTATCCAATAGTTCTTGGAGTTGGTTGGATAATTCCTTCATCTCGGTGGGTGCTAAGCGATATGGAGCTTTAGCAATAGGAGCAGCACCAGGAGTTAAATCAATTTGAATTTCAACTTGTGAGGAGGTGGAAGACCAGGAAGATCTTCGGGAAACACATCGGGAAAGTCTTTAACCACTGGTACATCTTCAATATGCTTCTCTTTCGATTCAATCATCTTAAAGTGGGCTAGTATAGCTGGATAACCTTTCATAAGGTATTTGTGAGTTTTAATACAGGAGATGATGTTGAGATTGGAACCACTCTTTTCACCTTGGATGATGAGAGTCTCTCCATTTCCCAATGGAATATGAACAGTTTTATCGTAACACATGATAGCAACATGTAATGGACCTAACCAATCCATTCCAACTACGACGTCAAAACTTCCGAGCTCGACCGGTAAATGGTCTATCTTAAATTCTTTATTAGCTAATATTAGGTTGCAGTTTTTATAGATTTTATCAACTTGCATAATCTTTCCATTGGCTACTTCTACTAATCGTTTAGTTTCTAAGGGTTGAGGCTTTTCAGTAAACAGGGTACAAAAATCACTAGACACGTAACTTCTGTCGGCACCAGTATCGAATAAAATAGTTGCATAACAATTATTGACAAGATACGTACCCGTGATGACCTCATCTTCATCTCGTGCTTCAGCATCAGTGATAACAAACGCACGACCCTTCGCAGTAGTAGTATTTGCTCCAGTAGCAGGATTATCCTTCTTCTTAGGACAATTTAGACTAATGTATCCCTTTTCTCCACAATTATAGCAAGTAGGAGGAGCTTTGGTAGGAACAATCACTTTATCCTTTGAAGGAGTCTTACACGTGTTAGCAACGTGTCCCACTTTCTTACACAATGAACAAACAGCAGTACACTGCCCCGGGTGATGCCTCTCACAACGAGTACAAAAAGGATAGGAACCCTTGTAATTCTTCTTTGTACCATCCGCAGGCTTCTTACCAATGTTCTGAGTCGAACCTTGAGATGGCTCAAACTTCCTCTTACCATCATTACCCTTGGTCTCAACCTGCTTATTAGCTGACGCTCTTCTTCTCTTGGCCAACATTAGATTTTGTGCCATGAGAATTACAGCATCGAGAGTAACCTTCTCGACAGCAATAACATTCCCTTGAACATCCTCGGGAAGACCTTCGATATACCTTTCAATTATCCTAGCCTCGGTAGGAAACATTTCAGGACATAGAGTAGAAATCTCAAGATATCGGTTGGTGTAGCTTTCAATATCAGTACCCTTCACCTTGAGTTCCCAGAACTCAGCTTCAAGTTTCTGAACTTGACTCCTTGGGCAGAATTTGTTAACCATCATGCTTTTGAGTTCGTCTCATGGAATTGCATTAGCATTGTCAATTCCTACGGACTTGGCATGAGCAGACCACCAAGTTAAAGCATTGCCACCCAATGAGCTAGTGGCATACTTTACTCGATCATTATCACCACAGTTGCAAATACGGAAAATGGACTCCATCTTCTCGAACCAACGAACTAGTTCGACGGTTTCTTCAGTTCCCTTAAATGCGGGAGGATGACAGTTTGAAAAATCCTTATAGGAACAAGGTTTCGGTTGAGGATTAGCATTATTAGCTTGAGCATTGCCTTGTGCGCAGTGAGTAGTTGTTGGAATTGCTCTGTAGTCAATACGATATTGTTAACAGTAGGTGCAGCTGGTCGAACCATGATGTTGCTACATAAGTGAACATAAGTCAGATAAGTTAACAAGTTATAGGGTTGAGCAATTACAAGTAGGAGTAGGATAAAGTATCGATATCACATGATATAAATAAAAAACTTTATATTATTAAGGAATGAGGCGTTAAAATAAGCCTTTTAATATACGATTTGGAAATAGAAATAGGTTAAGGCATAGCCTTTACATAGATGGAAAAATAGGAAAATAAACTAGGAAATGTCAAGATTGAAGTAGTCTTCATATCTCTTCTTCTCATCCTCAAACTGCTTCATCACTTTCTCCATGTTATCCTTCACAAGTTTCTCTAGCCTTTCGGTTTAAGAATCGAAGGACTCTTTCATAAACTTCTTATATCGCTCGTTCTTTTCTTTTTGCTTTTCGTAGAGGTACTCGGGGTTGTCGTAAAGGTTGGTAACACGACTGTTGATGGTATTGGTGTCGTATTCTCTTAAAGCAAGCTGTTTGTCGATTCTACTTCTCTTCATTCTCATTCGGAAGTCAACATCCTCCTTGAGACAAGCAAGGGATTGCTTCCTCCAACGGGTGTTACGTTCTTCCTCATACTTTAGCAGCCTTAATTCTTTTCTTAGTTCAACATTTTCCTCCACCAACTTCTTAATTTCGCGATCTTTCTCATCCATACGGACTTCCACTCTTACCACGTGGCGAAGCAAACCCTCTAAGTTTCTCTCGATATCCTTTCATAGGTTCGAGATCTCAAACATAGCACCATCATTATAAGAAGGAGTTCGGGCTCTCTTCCTTGATGGACCGGCTTCTTCATGACGTTTTCCTTTATCTTCGATTCTCGGAGTTGGGTAGTATTGAGGAGACCTTTGTGAATCTCGAATAGTATTTGGGCTATAGTTTGGTGATGGTGAGGCAGGACTGTAGGAAGTACTTCGAACAGGTCTCGAAGTTGCAGAGTGTCCAACACCTACTTCGGTGGTAGGGTTGAGAGTGGCTTTGTTAGGCTTGTTAACGATTGAGCTTGACATCCTAACATTAGGAAAGAGACTTTGATTAGAATCTTAAAGTCAAGTGTAGTAAAGCATAAGTATTAAGATTATAGGGCAATCCTAAGTGCTTTAAAGTCTAAGGCAGGAAAGGTTATAGTTTCCTAGATTGCTAAGGCACCCTAGCTAGCAAGTAAGGCACACATAAAAATGCAATCCTGGTTCTCTATAACAGCATGGTTTGCTCTGATACCAATCTATCACACCCACAGTTAGGGCCTGGGCAAAATGTGACTTAATACCAAACAAACCAACATATTATAATAAACGAGAACAATACTAAATGATAAAATTATCTTTATTGAGAGTACGCAGCGGAAAATGAAATGTCGTTACAATGATGGAAGTAACAATAATGTAAATGTTCAAATGCAAAAGTAAATAATGCGATATCTCTTGATCCTATGTCCAAGTAGCATCACATAAGCAGTAAGAAAGAAAGCTTGAATCAAACAGCACCTGAGACAAAACATGCTAAAGTGTCAACCAAAAAGGTTTAGTGAAATCATAGGTTTAACAAATAAGTTTGACTGTTGTTTTAGACCACAAGATTTAGTTTATAAAGTTGATCTTGCAGATTAAAAAGTTATGCCAGTGCGTGATATTTAGACTAAACGTTCAAGTTTGCCCCAAGAAAAGTTGTAGTTTATACTTGTCGGTTTAATTTCATTATTAAGTAATACAAAGACTTAGTCAAATGTATCGGGGACGTTACTCCCGATAGGCCTACCCCTAATAATTAAGCATGCATTTAACGAGCAATTAAAAATATCACTGTAGGGACTTAGTCGGACATAGCCGGGTATAGCATAGTTTAACAGTTTGGTACTTGTGTCTATATTGTAAAATGTAAAAACAGCATGTGTCTCACCCCAAGTAAAAGTAAATAAGTTGTACACAATAGAAAGTGGGGCTATGGAGTTCACCTTAGTAAGTAGAGAGAGAGAGAGGGAGAGAGTTATTCCTCGGAATAGAAAGTTGGATGAGTGAGCAGAAAAGTCAACCTATTGACATTTAAGAGTAGTAAGTGTTTTTGCCCAATTTTAAGTAGATGTTTATGATAGTGTTGTAAGTTTTACTAAGTTTTCTTTCCTAGTAAGTTTCTATTTTTAGAAAGTTTCCACTTTTAGTAGGGTTCTTATTTTAGTAAGTTTCTATAGAAAGTTTCTACTTTAAGAATGTTTTCCATTTTAGGATACTTGCCGTATTAGATAAGCTTCCAATCACCCCTTTCCCTTTGAATGGCCATTTCAGGTCTAGGGGCTTGAGCTATAGGATCCTTTAAATCGAAAAATCCAAACCCTTCCGCCCAGAGTTTCGTAGAAACCATTCGTCAAGAAAGTTCGAAGATCTATACATCTCTAATAGATATCCCAAAATGTTTTTATGTGTTATAATATAAGTAGTAGGTTATATGTGTTAGTAATAGTAATAGTGTATACATGTTAATTAATAGTATAAGTAGTATTAGGGTTTCATTATTTAATTAGGGTTAATTAATTAAAGCAGTAGTTTAATAAATGTCCTAGGGCTTAATAAATGTCTAGGGTTTAGTAATTAAATTAGGGTTTTAATAAATTAGGGTTAGGTTTAGGGTTTTAATTAAAGTAGTATAGTTTAGGTGTAATTAGGGTTTTAGTATGTATATGTATATATTTTTGTGTGTATATATATATATATATATATATATATATATATATATACATATATATATATATAAAATATATTTTTTACATGTATATATATGTATATGTCGATATGTATATATGTATATATATAGTTATTTTGTTTCCTTAATTAAACACAAACAAATCTCCTAATTGTATCTAGGGTTTTGAAGATCAAAGTTTCCTTTCCCTTTTTTTCTTAGTCGATACATATACATACAAATATATATATATATATATATATATATATATATATATATATATATATATATATATATATATATATATATATATATATATATATATATATATATTTTTTCTTTCTTGTACATATAGATCTAGGTGTGTTTATGTATATACTTATGAATAAACAAGTGTTTATTATGAATATGAATGAACAAAGATCAAAGTTTATGTAAATAGTTTAGGGTTTATGTTATACCTTTGAAGATTCAAAGATGACTAACAAGAAAAGAAGAAACTCTTTGATGATTGAAGATCAAAGCCTTGATGATTCGAAGAACACCTCGAAGATTCTTGAAGAACACAAAGAACGCGAAGAACACTTGAAGATCACCAAGAAGATTGATGATGATTTCGATGGGTGGTGGTGGTGTTTCGATTTTGGGAGCCGAAAATGGGAGAGAGGGGAGAGAGATTTTGAGAGAGAATTTGTGTTTTGATTTGGTACATCTTTAGCTCTAGCCTAGGCCTCTATTTATAGTAGAGATTGGAGGATTCTAGAATTAGGGTTTGATTAGGTTTTTCTTTAGGAACAAGTTGGCTTGGAAAAGGGGTAAAGAGGGGATGCTTGCGCCGAAATTAAGAGGGGTATTTTAGGCAATTCATATATATATATATATATATATATATATATATATATATATATATATATATATATATATATATATATATATATATATATATATATATATATATTTAGCTAGGGCTTTTTAGGGTTAGGGTTTGGGATTTTTCACTTTAGTCCTTGTACTTTAGTCTAGCTTAACAAATCCTTAATTATCCAAGTTTATTTATTTTAAGTACACAAGTCTTAAAGTTATTTATTTGTTCACAAAAGTTAATTAACTTATTATTTTTATTAACTTTTCAATTAATGTACAAAGTTAATTAGTATATTTTATAATTCTTAACGCTTAATCATTATCGATTAAAGTTTAACTATTAAGTTTAATTATATTATTGGGCATTTAATAAGGAAAAGTATAGAATGAAAAAATGAGGGTCGTTATACATTTGTTTTTGGATTTTAAAAGAAACGTGTTTGGTATTTATGGTTTTGATTTTATGAGTTTTTTATGTATAATCTGAGTTTAATTCAACCGAAATTATACAATCAAAAGTAACCTGGATGCTTGTGAACAAGAATAGCAATGAAGTTGACTTTTATTATAATTGAGAATTCATTATAGAAATTCGGAGAGAATCAGTTACAATTGACAATCAAAAACTACTTCTAACAGAATGAATTACAGTATTTATACTAGTATCGATAGTTTTTTGAGCTTCTAACAACCTAACGACTAAGAAGGTATAGCGAAGACGATGACACGTGAGTTACACGTGATTCTGTAACTTGAACGAGTCACATGCCCATCACATGCTCACTTAACAACTACTAATGGTACTCTAACAACGTTAGTGTATTCAATGGCCATTTAATAGTAAATCCATAACAATGCCCTCTTCTTGAAACATTCTTGTCCTCAAGAATTAGCTATTGAATCAAAATCAGGAAATTTAAGCATAAGTTCTTCTGCAAACTCCCACGTGGCATCTTCAATCGAACTTCTAGACCATTGAATTAACCAATACACCCATGCAGCATTACCCCTTTTTTCCAATTTTCGATCCAAAATCTGAAGGGGTACGACAGCCAACATTGAGGTGTGATCCATTTGCGGCATCACTCCCATAGACAATGGATTCGCTCCTTTGTGCAATTTAAGCTAAGAAACATGAAACACTGGATGAACTTGTGATGTAGGTGGTAATTCCAACTTGTAGGTCACTCTGCCAATTCTTGCTATAATTTCAAACATGAATAGGACTGACCCATATGGTGAATCAGATTTGGGATAGATCAGACCGGTGTCTAGAAGTTTGATTACTTCTTTCATAACGACTTATTGAATCATAGGGTTGACCCTTCTTTTCCTCTGAACTGATGGTTTGAAATCATCTTCCATGAAGATCTTGTGGGTGCAATAGTTGGGGCTGATTCCTTTTATGTCGGAGATCTTCCAAGCAATTGCCTTCTTATGTGATTTCAAAACTTGAATTAATTTCGCCTTCTCTTGTGGCGTGAGGTTTTCGAGATGATTACGTGGAATTGCGACTATCCTTCTAAGAATGCATACTCCAGATTGTTGGGTAACTTACTTAATTCCAATTCGGAGGTTCCTCGATAGACGGCTTCATTCTAGCTATCTCTTTTCGGTCTAACGAGTCATATCTCTCCTGGAATTTTCCTTTAGTAGCAGTCACTGATGCTATCTGTTCTTTATTTTTGGAAATTTTCCTTCTTAATGCTTCCTCTTCAGAAACATCTTCCGTATTTTCGAAGGTTGGTTCATGAATTTCCATACAGTCCTCTTTTGACTGAGGTTCCTGAAATACCGGAATGAAATCTGTTTCTTCATTCGGTCTTCTCCTTAACAGAGGTAGGGGAATGCCTTGTCCTAGTGGTGCTATTCGGATAGTTTTGCCAAGAAAATTACTTTCAGAGAGGGGAGATTTGTGTTGAATAAGGTTTTTGGCTGAATGGATGTCGAGATTTTCTTTAGGAGGTGTAAATAACAGATCCTTAGAAATTTGATCTTGAGTACAAATAGCCATGGTTTCTTCTAGGTATTCGTTGACGAGTTCTTGAAAAGAATCAGAGAGATTCACATCTTCTTCGCGAGGATGGTTCATGAGACGGTCAACATTGAATGTGATTTCTTCTCCTCCAATTCTTAATTTTAGTGATTTCTCGTGCACATCAATTATGGCCTTGGCAGTATTTAGGAATGGTCTGCCAAGAATGAGTAGGACCTTCGTGTCTTCCTCAATATCCATAATGACGAAATCAACGGGAAATGCGAACTTATCCACTCTGACTAGGACATCTTCAGCTATTCCTCGAGGAATCTTAACTGATCTGTCCGCGAGTTGGATAGTCATTTTGGTAGGCCTTAAGTCATTTAATCATAGCTTTTTGAATAATGAATAGGGCATTAGGTTTACACTGGCTCCTAAGTCTGCTAATGCATTGCCAATTTGGACATCTTGCAGGTAGCAAGGTACCGTGAATCTTCATGTATCTCCTAACTTAGGGGGAATACCATGTGGTAACACTAATGAGCATTCTTCACTTAAGGGCAGGCTAATTATCTCTCTTAATCTCTCTTTGTTTGAAAGTAGTTCTTTGAAAAATTTGGCGCAATTTGGCATTTCTACTAAAGCATCTACTAGTCGTACATAACAAATGCTAAATCTCGATAATATCCCAATACTTAGCGAAATGTGCTTCTTGTTTTTCCTTCCTAAGCCTACTTGGGAAAGGTATGCGGGCACGCAGAATAATTTTCGAGGCCTTAGGAGAGATAGGTTCTGGTGGATTGACAACTGGGTCAATTGACACAGGTTCCTTATCTGGAAAATCTCGTATGGGCATATTAACAGTTGTTTCTTTCCCACCTCTAGTAATTAGTAGGGCATCAAACTCACTACACTCTATATCAACTTTAGTGGTTAAATGTTTAAGCGTAAGCTAAAAATTGGTTATTAATTCTTCAAAATTCTTTATCAAAGTGTTGAACTTATTTTGACATTCTATGACTTGAAGGTTTATCATGTATTGCTTTTTCATAAATTCAACTAAAATTTCCTTGGAGTGGATAGTCGGTTTGTGTAATCGGAAGATTATATTATGATCCGAGCTAGTTTGCTGTTTATGTGCCCATCTAGGGTAAGGATACCATAGATTGGTTCTAGTAGCATCGGAGTTTTTAGGAGTTGGCAAACTTTGAAGAGTGAGGGTGAGATCTTGTAACCTGGTTTCCAACATTTTTACTTTATGAGCGAAGACATCATACTTCGTAGCAGCTTCATTGCTCCAATCTTCCTGTTGTGCAGCTATTGTATCCAAGAGATTCCATGCTTCGTCTACTGTTCGGGACATGAAATTGCCTTGCGAGGCCAGGTCTAGGAGATACTTGTCATCCTTGGTCAAACTATTGTAAAGCGTACAGATTATGTCTGCCTGACTTAACGAATGATTCGGACATCTTTTAAGCATCATCTTTATTCTATTCCATGCTAGACACAATGACTCATTTTCTTTTTGAGTAAAGTTTGTGATGTCATTTGTTTAGGAATTTAGTGGCTAGTTCCTCCCATGAATGTATTGAATTCGGGTTAAGTTCGTCAAACCATGCCAAAGCGTGTGTAAAATGCGAATATTGAAAAAGATGAAGTTTCAAACAGTTTTTCTTATTTTCTTCCTTCTTAAAAAAGTCAACCAGACTAATAAATTTGTTCAAGTGAAAGTTTTGATCGTCAATCGGTAATCCTTGAAATATACAGATCATACTGACTAGTTTAATCATTTGTGAACTGATTTCAGGAATTCCTTCAGTTCCTAAGGTGATTGGTCCTCCTCTTCCCTCCACGAATGACTTATGCATAGAAGCAAGGGTATTTTGTTGTTCCATTTTTTTTCTAGATTTTCTGTTTAAAAAGAGTTAAAAGTAACTTTTAGAAAATATTAATTGACTAAAAGGATCGATAATTTAACAAAAAAAATTATTCTTGAAATTCGGTCGTTAACCTTATCGGATATCACAACTGATAGGATTTCTTACAGATTACTTGTATCTAGGTGGCCAGGCCGACTACGGAGAGGCAGGATCCTTTTGGTTCCAATATAATTAGAGACTGTTCGGAAAATCCAACAACTAAGTCCGTGTAAAATTTTCTTTCTCAGACACCACCAAACAGTACTTTTGTCTGTTTAAAACCTTTCTCAATCAAAATATTCGATTCCCGGCAGCGGCGCCAGAAAACTTGTTACTACTATGATATGGCCAAAACGGATGGTTTTATTCGTGCGGTGTTGTTAGGCCGTAGGACGTCAGATTCAGTTGATCAAGGTAGCACACAGTGGTTTAGTTTATTTATATTATGCGGGGCCTAAATTTACTTTTACTTTCTAAGGTGTGGAAGGTGTAAGTTAACCTAGTGTCGTATTTTTGAATAGATTAACGAATTGAAAATCAAGTGGATAATTGTCTTTATTTTAATTACCTAGATAAAGGATAGTAGTTGGTTTAAGCTAAAAGTCCTAAGTGCAGAAAGTAAATAAGTGGAAGGATACCCGGAGTATGCAGATCAGGGAAATGTTGACCAAAGTATTAGTATTGGGTTAGGGAAAGGTAATTATGCTTATGTTAAGACTATGCTTGGAATGATGTAGATCTGATTGGATGAGCCAATTACACAGACCTACTTATCTCTGAACTCTCGGAGTTCTCTTTGAGCAGTGAGAAGTATGTCACTTAGTTGTATAATTGAAAGGTAACTATACCTTGGAGGTTATCCTTAGTAAAGTACTAGGTTTATTAGTGAGTTGAGCTCCAATCCTAACCCTCATTATCAGTTTGATTAACTGAATAACAACGTGCCGTGTTGATTGAGCACTGTTCACAAACGGAAGGAGTCCGTCGGTTTAAGTTGGCAAAACATTAAATGAAAACTAACAATCATTTCATTAATGAGATCATATCAGTTCAAGCATTATACAACACTACAGTTGATATACTGAAAGTAAAGCAGATAGAAACCTAATAAGGACCTAAACAGTTGACATGACTTAATCCCAAGGCAACAATCAAATAAGAACATGCAATAGGTTTGGGTCACACAATGAAGGCACTAACTAGATCTTAACAGCTCCTAAGAGGTTTCTTCGGAACAGTCAATAGGCATACTAGGTCATTCATGTCTCAATTCCTAAGTTCCGTGTCCTAAAAGAGCATTAAATGCCTCTCGGGAACTCCGGCCATACCGAGTTCATAAAAATCTTCAGATACATTATAACCAGGGGTCTTATTCCTATGAAGTAGCTAAGTTCATATAGGTAGACAAGTCCTGATCGCAACCTCGGTTGGTCAATCCTTAAGATGTTATCATACAAATCTATCAGACTTACTAGTTCAGTATTACGACTGTAATCGTACTAAATTAAGATAATTACGCTAACCCAAATTTCTATCATGGCAACATATAGATTAATTAAGCTATCATGGTAATATAGGAATGCATTATTAAACATAAAAAGTAAGAACACATGTTTAATACAAAAGACAAGCGTTTCGGATAAAAACCTGAAAAGGCTGAAGAAATCTGCCCGAAATCGCAGGGACTCACCGGGATATCCTCCCGAAAATAAAAGCTAAGCTAACTACTACTAAAAACTAACTAAAAGTTTGAAAATATAAAGTGAATTACAAATTGAGTGTGTGTTGAAATGGATGGAGAGAGCCCTTTAAATAGACTTGAATTTTGCCTGTAAGCGGCTGGCAGGCCGTTTGCAGGGGCCGTTTGCCAGATCAAGCCATTTGTAGGGGCCGTTTAACTTGCGCATGTGGCAGGTCGTTTATGAGCCAGGCAGGCCATTTGGCAGGCCGTTTGGCTGTCTGGTCAGCTGAAATTCACTGGATCGTAACTTGATTTCTTGTCTTTCACCGTTTTTGCTCTAGAATCTTAGTTTTAGCTCCGTTTTACTTTTTTTTGCATCGCCTTCGTAATTACTTAATCTACAAAATCAACCAAAAAAGCAATAATTTTGTCGACAAAGTTTGAATCTTTATTGTTTTAGGGCTTAATATTGGGGGTAAAAATGTGACTTTTTAGCCGATATCAGTGCAGCTTATTCAAAACAGTTGTCAATTTTATGAATTACCGAACGATGATCCTAACTCTCACCTAGACAAGTTCATCTCTCTTTCGAACTCCTACAAACATCAATAAGTGGGTCAAGATATAGTTAGGCTATACTTGTTCCCCTACTCTCTCACTAATCATGCGCAGACATGGTTTGAAGGACTAGAGAATGATTCCATCACCTCATGGAAGGAAATGGCTACTAAATTCCTAACCAAATATTTCCCTCCATCAAAGCAAACAAAGCTTAAAAATTACATCTTTAATTTTCATCAAAATTATGATGAATCTCTGTACACCGTATTGGAGCGATTCAAAAACTTACTGAAGAAATGCCCGAACCATCAATTGGAGAAGTCAGCCCAAATTTGTACTTTCTACATTGGTCTTACGTAAATCATAGGACGACGATTGATGCAGCAGCTCAAGGGAATCTGATGAATCAAATAGCAGAAGAAGCATGAGAATTGCTCAAAAATATGACAATGCATGATCATGACCGGAACAGTGGTGAATGCCTTTCATCATCTGCACTTCTCTCCACACTTAATGATCAAACAGAAGTCATTAAATCCCTCACGGATAAGATGGAATCTCTAGCCAAACAACTCGGAGAATTGAAGATGCAACCGTAGAAGGTTAATCAGGCTCAGTCCTGTACAAACTGTACTAACCCGCAACCTATTGAAGACTACCAAGTTGAGTACAATAACCCTGACGGATCAGTCTATTATGTCCAATACCCTGCCCGACCACAAAATTCTGGATATAACCAAACCTGAAATAACCAGTTTCAAAGGAACAACCAACCATTCCAACCTCGTTTCCGACAACCACCCTACCATCAACAGCAATTAACATACGATCAACCATTACCTCTCACTGGACCATCACCCAAAGAAAACCTTCCTACTAACCAGATTACGAAAGCAACTAGCTTGAGTACTGAAGATCAGTTAAACCAGTTCATTCAAGGACAGCACCAGCTAAATCAGAGAACTTCATCTAAATAAGATCAAACGAAAGCACTCATGAAGAATCAATTCGTGCTACTATAAAGCCTAGATTTGCAGCTCGGACAGTTATCACAACAACTTGAGATTCGACCACAAGGAAAATTGCCTAGTAATACCATCCAAAACCCCCACACAGAGGAAGCTAAACAAATGGATTCTATCCTACCGAAGGAAGCACCTGCACCTCGAAGGTCGTCGGTAAGGCTAAACACTCAGCAGCTGCCTAAGCCGAATCCAGTTCGTGTACCAAATCCTAGAAGACTAAAGGATAAGCCTGAAAAGCTTGGCACATTCAAGCTTGACGAAAAATTCTTGGACTCTATGTCCATAGTTCCTAACTAGAATAGATACATCCGAAGACTTTTCTCTACAAAGGAGCGGATGCCGGATTCCAACAAAATTCCACTAAGTGAAGAATGCGCAGCATTACTCAGAGATTCTCTACCCATGAAACTAGGAGATACAGGGAGATTCACATTCCCGTGTTCTATCTACCAGTCTGGAACCATTCACGCTTTTGCTGATTTAGGAGCAAGCATTAATCTTATGCCTTACTCTCTTTTTAAAAGATTAGAGCTAGGAGACTTGTTACCAACCAAAGTGACGATCCAACTTGCTGATCATATAATTCGTTATCCCAAAGGCATAGTTGAGAACGTCTTGGTAAAAGTCGACTGATTCTTGTATCCTACGGATTTAGTAGTAAAGGACATTAAGGAAGACCTTAATACCCCTATCGTCTTAGGACGATCGTTCATGAATACTGCTAGGACCATCATCGACGTTTACAATTAAACATTGGTCTTACGATCACATGGGGAGTGCGTTATGTTAAAAATTGACCAACCTACCTATTTATTTGAACAGGAAGAGATGTTTACTATTTCGAGCAGCCGGATCACTTCCGATGACGAATCTCCACCGTCAGCCACTAACACAGAGATGAGCATTATGCCACCCAAGCCACAGTCCGATGAAGATCCCAATATGGAAGAAAATGATCCCAAAGAAGAAATAGAGAAAGAGGAAGAATTCGAGGAGGATATGGAAGTTGAAGAAATTGAGGAGGAGATGGAAAAAACAGTGGAAGAAACTGATATAGCCCCGCTTAGCTCAGCAGCTATTCAAGAGAACCATGAAGAGATTATGCAACTTGAGACGAAAGATCTTAGCAAAGTATTGGTGATTCGTTTCCGTAAAACAAATGAAGAGCCAACCAATGTTAAAGATATAAAGATTGATCCTATCAGCAGAGAAGCAAGACACTAGAACACAGACACACCTCATTCAGTAGCCACTTTAGTTGAGTTCCCATCCTACAACTCAATTTCAAATGATGAGGATGATCAGCCATGCCTAGATATTCTGGTCAACACTCGCTCTCTCCAATAGTTTCAACACAAGAGGAGCCGGACTCTTCTTCGGAGCATTCCAAAATTCCAATCATATCAACCCATGCAGATATGATTTCATTCATCAATGATAACAACAAATTCTTTGAAGATATTCTCGAAGCTATCCGACACTCGACCATTGAATTGAAGACTTAGTTAATAGAGTGGATTGAAGCTATCAAAGATGAGTATACCCGGTACGAGCAGAGAAACGATAATGATACGGCATTATTGGAAGCGAGACTTCAGAACTTTATCGTTGCACTCCACGATCATATTCACCGAGAGGAACGGGAAAAGGAGCATAACTCAGTAGTTCATACCATGCACGAGACAAGGTTTTACCGAGAACAGAAGGTCATGTACACCAAAGTGTACAACGATTTGGCAGGATCAACACTCCCTTATTCAACTACTCAGAGATCACTACTGTCCCTTATCCGTCAAAACATGGAGCTTTCGACTGGACGCCCGACTTCCCACTCCGATTCACAAATGGTCGAAGACATCAGAAGCCTCTTCATTCTCTTAGCTCGAGAAGATTTCGAGAGCACACCAGAAAGACTTGTGATCTATATTACTATCGAACACCATGCCGATATGATAATTAAAGAGTTAAAAGCCACAGTTATGGAATAAGAGCATCACAAAAATCCTTTCTCTAATTTGTATCCAGACAGAGTTAACCTCGCCACATTAGTGACATCCGAGCTCAGATGTATCTTCAATGAGTCAACGAATCTGAGCTTCACATTCAAATATAGATGTCGGGAGATCTACCAGAAATAATCCGAATTTTTTCTAGACTCAGGATTGCTATTTACCTCCTTCCAGCTTTGACTAATAACTAATCTATACCGAGCTATCAACAGTTTTTGCGGAGATCCCCATTCTGAAGATTTTGAGATTATGAAGATACAGGTCCTGGCATTACTTGAAGACCTCAGACATGAGCATCCGAGACAAGAAACTATCACCACCAGTACTGCATCTATGATTGACGTACATGGGACCGTCAGCAGGGTTGTGGAGTACATCCTCGCCGGACTTCAAGATTTATCTAGAGCTATGACTGCCCACTACCTCTCCTTTAGAAGATTGACACGAGATATTCCGGATCTTCTCCACTTTTTGGTCTATCATTTTCTCAGGATCTACCCGCCGAGATATGTTCACCCTCAGCTTAACAAAGACATCATCAGGAGGGATTTGTCTACTTTACCGTGGTAGACAGAGTATTGGTCGACCCAAAGACGTTAAACAAAAGCGCTTCTTGGGAGGCAACCCATGAATAAAGTAGAGTAGAAGAAAATAAAGAAATGAAGATGAAAAAGAGCCTATCAGAGACCAAAAGCTGAGATTGCCGAAGCCTTCTGCCTCTTCAAAGTCAGCCAGCTTCTTAATCCGGTTTTTCAGCAGCCGACAAAGGGTAATTTTTTCTTGTTCTTACAGCATTAGCTCTATTTTCTAGACAAATAAATTGCATCCTTGTTTAACATTAAGTGTGGGATTCCATTCCAAATAACCACTAAGAAAAATGTTTCCCCTGAATCTTTATTAAAAATGTTGGTCACTTGATTAACAACAGGAGTATTGTAGGGGGTGAATACAATTCTCTTTGTTTATCTTAACAGTTAAAGCAGATTAGTATTCAAGTAAGTAATTTAAATAAGATTCAAATGTAAATTTCAACGGTTATTCTTTATTGATATGAATCACAAAGAATTACAACTATCCTTGGTGAAATGATAGTTGGTTGATACAGATTATACCTAAGTTATAGCTATGAGGATGTTCTAAGCAATTACAGATTTCGAACTCTTAATAATTAAAACCCACACCACTAAATGTTACAATAGTGAATACTTCTATTCATAGTAGTCTTATTATCCAGGTAATTGATCCATTGTGCATTGGTACATAGGATGTCTGTACTTGTGGGGACAATTACATCAGAGAGCGTGCTCTCTTCTTTCCTCTTTGGTAGCTATTTGTCGAAACACCCCAATTCAGTTTGACACTACTATTTGATTAAACAAATAGAATGTTGTATTCCCTAAGTGTTGACAAAGTATAACCTATGTCTGCACATGCGTTAAACTTCTGCATTCCATCATGATCTTGTAAGGTCACATGTCAGCCGCTGACATATGTCCTTTTCTGTTCAACTTTGTCTTCGACTTCTGTTGAATAGTACAATTAATGTAAACCACTCAGGAAACCACTATGCTTGTAATGGAGCATAGATGTCTTCATGTAGTATGCTGCTTACCAGCTATACTGGCTCTTCTATGTTGAATCACTTGATCTTCATGATTTGCTGGGCACTCATCCTGTGCTAAAATGAAGAATATTGTCTACCTTGTACTGGTAGACTAGGCAGCATACTAAACACTCAACATATCAACATTTGATGTCTATACATAACCAAACCTATGTTGCCTGCACATCACATTTTAGTGTACATAAATTTCTATTTTGTCATAATTAAATCCTTAATTATTTTGGGGACTCAACAATCTCACCCTATTTGATGATGACAAAACCTATGACGTATAGAGAAAACATTAAAGCCAGCATTGGGAGACCTAACAAAAAATAGGCAGTAAATTTATCACTTTTAGGTTTGTTTTGGGATCTTTTACTGAGTTATCTATATCATATAAATTGATATGATTTTGAAAATAAACTCATTTCATATTCATTATAACAGAGTATATATAATAATTACAAAGAAGTATAATGAACTATGAAATAACAAAAGATACAATTTTCTAAATTTAGAAGGCTATCTGTTTTTATCTTTCTCTTTATCTTGATCTTCCTTAGATAGCTCTTCTTCTTTAACTTCCAAGGCTGCCCAGGCTTCAGGGAATAATACAGGCAAGTCTGTAGGATCAAATATAGGTATTTGAGGGGGTAACATTATTGGATCTCTTCTGTGTGGTTGAGAACCAATAGACTTCTTTCTTTTAGGCTTTTGAGCCAGTACTGCTTCTACATTCACTACTGGTGCATTCCCATACTTTACTGCTTTATCAAATAGGTCTTGTAATTCTAGTTTCAGTCTATCTCTGAGAATACTCTGACCTTTACCAATGAAGTACTGCAGTATTTCCATCCATTCACTAAATCCAATAGTTCTTAGATTTGTGTAATTTACCTTCTCATACACATGATTGCCCCCGTTGATACCGAAGGTCCTTTTAGTTCCTCTATGGCACTTGATGATTTTACTAGAATTGGATCTTCTGGTCATTACATCAGCATATTTGCTCCTAAAGAAAGGACCAGATAGCTCCCTTGTTCTTTCAGTTTCTATAGGAGCTTCAGCAGGTACCTTCTCAGCAGCTTCAAGTTTATCAAAAACTTTGTCCTGAGCTTTAACTATGGCTTTTGCTAACTTGAGTGATTTAGCCTCTTCTTTTCTGTCAGCAGCCAGTTTAGCTTCCTCTTCCCTAAGCCTGAGCCTCTCAGCATACTCAACATCAACCCTTGTTTGTTTTTCTAGTTGAATACTTGTAATGTAATCATTGACTGTTATGTTCAGGGATTTTGCTGCTGCTATCAATTGCTTGCCCTCATCAGTAACTAGGGCATTGCAATATTGTTGTAGATCCATATTCAGTTGCAAGGCCTCATAAAAGAGTGCCTTGTCCTCATCATTATGGAGTCTTTGACCACTGTTTGATAAGTACATACCAATATCAATGTTGAAATCCATAACATCAATGTAGAATTATTGGTCAAGAGGATGATACAACAGTCTGATTGGCGTATTATTTTTGGTCTTCCTGGTGCTCTTAGATTCAGCAACTCAGGAACAGTGATCTCAAGCCTATAGGCCTCTCTTTCTTCTGGATTCATCTTTCTAATGTCAGGATTTCCTCGTGCAACTGAATCATCTTCCCAAATGGTATATTTGTCATTTTTCTTGAGGGAAGATGGAGGATATACATATGGTGATTCTGCTATGCCAGAAGGATCTACTGGTTCATAGAAGTGAAAGTCACCCAGTGTCCTATCAAAATAAGAAAGTGATTCTGCTGGTAGTGGTGATTGGACAAAAGTTAAGTTGCCACTACCCAAGACATTGAAATTGGCATCAACAGAATCAGTATCAGCATTATCTCCCAGCTCATCCACCTTTGCTGGGTCTTCTGCTCTTCTTTCACCCAGCAGCACACTTCTGGATGGGTCTTCTGTCACAACACTCCTTGCCGTGTCTTCGGTACCAGCTGACTGACTAGTATCAGCTGGTACAACTGCCATAGTACCTTCACCAGCTGCCTTGAATAAGGGCTCTTTCCTTAGGGGCTGGTTGTCCCTAGGGGCATATTTTACCCTTTGTTTATCAATTGGCTTGGGTTCAGCTGGTGGTTCTTGTGTTGATACTAGTTCTTATGGAAGCAGTAGGGGAGTTATTTGCAAGATACTCCCCCTCAGCAGTAAATATATTTGTCTCTGCTGGCTTCTCAACATCATCGTCAAGATTAACAACTTTTAATGCCTTTGTTTGTGTAGCTAGCTTAGCAGGAGATGCTGGTTGTGAGGATTGGCTGGATTTCATCATACCAGCCAGCCATTTAAGAAATACATCAACTCTTTCTCCCCCTGACCTGTTAGAATCCAAGTACTTTTGCATCCCTTCAGGTATCATGTTTCTGATTCTTTCAGCTCGCTTAACATACAACTTTGCCTTCTTCTTGTCATATTTCACCGTGAACTTTGCATTTCTTTTTCTTGCATCTTTCTTATATATATTGATTTATGCTGAGTAGTTCATTGTGAATTTCAAGTTGATCACGAGAGAGGCCTCTCCTATGCTCAATTCTGTGCTTTTTCCTTGCAGCATAGTCCTCAAACCTGGTATTCAAGGCATCACTTAAGTCATGCTATTTCTTCTGGTGTCTCTTCATTTTTCTTTTTAACTTCTTTTCAATGGATTGAAAGGAAACTAAAGATTCAGCCAAAGCCAGTTCAGACACATTATCACTGGGCTTACTGCCAGAACCAATATCATCCAAATATGTGGCAGACATGCTATGTTGAGATTCACCAACATCCTTAACACTTGCTTCAGTATGAGCGTTACTAGGCTTAGGACCAGTTCTTCCTTAATCGCCACCATTACCATCACCATCACCATCTCTCCTCTGCTGCTTAGGAGCTTTCTGATGTTCATGCTCCCCCACAGATTGTTTTCTCTTCTTATGTCTTTTAGATTTCTTCTCCCCCTTTTTGTCATCAGCAGGGGCAGAAGTAGAGCCTGTGGGAACACTTACATCAGGATCACTATCAGAATCAAGCATTAAAAATTCAAATTTATTGTATTCAACATCAGCAGGAGATAGGTGAGCACCAGGGTCCACACCATGTTGTTGAAGACAAAGGTTGAACGTTCTAACTTCATTTCTAGCTACACCCATGGAAATCTGATTAACACCAGCTCGAACATCAGCTTGTAGATCAGCTATTCTGTGCATTGTCTCAACCAAAGTAACCTAAGGAGAAGCAGGAGTCATGGTATCCATATGTTGTTCTTATGACTCTAATCTCTCTTCCAACACCCTATTCTCATCATTCAAAAATCTATTCCTTTATTTTTTAGCATCCAGTTCTGCTTGAAGTCAGGTGATATGATTAGTATAATCATTGTGAGAGATGATTCTCTGCTTCAGCTAGTCTTCTTCTTTATAATGGCGTCTGATGGCATCAACTACTAGATCACCATGATCAGTAGCAGAATCACCATGATCAGTAGCAGAATCACCATAATCAGTAGCAGAATCATTAACTGCTAGATCACCAGGAAGTATCAGCTGTACTTGTTGATGGTTGTTTAGTAGCAACAAGAATAGGAGTACCTCCGTGGGGTGGTGGAGGTGGAAGGTCAGAATCTGACTCATCACCATGATCACCATCATTTTTACCTTCACTCGAAGGCTTAGAACCACTTATATCCTTTACAGCATCATTAGTATCATCATCAGTAAGATCCACTGGTTTGTCCTAGGAGCCAGCAACATTGTCAGGAATTACTGGCTCTTCCTTACCAGTACCTTTATCAGCATCACCATTAGATGAAGAAGGTGATGAGGAAGAAGCTAATGAATCAGAAGGTACTAGCGAATTAGGAATATTTTGCATGATAATATTACCAGTAGAAGGATCTTGGATGAACTTGAGAGGTCTCCAAGTGCCAGACCATGGAGAATCAGCTGGAGCTATACCAAAGAAATGATAGTATGGCTGTTTATTGATGTTTTCCAGGGTAGCCAGCCTCTCAAATACTTTTTCACATGCTGGCTGATCCAGCTGGGAGAGTAGTTCAGTCAGCTCCTCATCAGGTAGCTTGCTGGCTGAAACCAATGCACTCTGTGGATCAATAGTAAGTTGATCCACCAGCAGTGCAATTTTGGAGGTGATAGAGACTCCCATGTAGACAAAGTTGGGCACCACTTCTTCTGGATCTGGTACCTGATAAACATACTGAGGCTTTACAGCAGAAACAGAATCCTTAGTAGTCTCAGTTGTGGCAGTAGACTTGGTACCAGCATCCAGTTTAACCTCCTAGGAACCAGTATCCGAACCAGGGGGAACAATAACAGTTGCTGCTTCTGGAGTGATGGATTGCAAGTCCATATCAGATGAATCAGGATGAGCAGCAGTAATATCATCAAGTAAAACATTACCACCCTTGGTTGCAGTAATAAGATCATCAATAATAGGAGACGTGTGCACGACATCATCAATAACTACTTATGGAATAGTAGTTGTAGCAGTAATACAGGGAATGGGAGGAGGAATAATAGAATCAGCAGCATCAATAACCATCTCCTCAGAACTAGTAGGAATAGTTGAACCAAGATCAACTTGATTCCCAGTATCACCAGCAGTAGTAGAGGCAACATCACTGATATCAGCACCACTAGTAGAAGACTCAGTAGCACCAATACCAGTAGCAGAAACAGAGGGCATATCAGTACCAGCTTCAAGACCAGTAAATACTATAGGATTTCTTTCATGCTCCCCTTCTGCATGTTCATCTGCCCTGCTAAGAACTGAAACAATAGAAAATTTTATGTTAGCAAGTGTAGAACCAAATAAATTTGACTCAACAATTGCATCTGGTGTTGGTCTCTGGGGATAGACTGGTGGTTTAGTCAGCCCTTTGATTGAGACAGAGTATGGTGTTTGTAAGTGCAGCTGTGACTCTGCTGACTCATTGTCAACACATGTTGACCTAGATCATGTAAGAGTTTTGGCTGATTTATATGTAGGAGTATGACTCTTATCATGATCCAAGTAACAACTGGGCTGTGCAGTAGCCTGAACTGGTTCAACACGATGGGGACCCAGCTCAAGTCTCATTTGGGGTTCAGTTAAGTTCTCTGCTGGTTGTACTATCAGCAGAGGATATTGAAATGACCCGTCCTAATCTACCAGGACGAAGTCATCAACATTTGGTCCCATTACGATGATCGACTCCAAGTAATGTCCTTAAATTGAGAAAATGCACAGCGGAAGACTTAATTCGTACCTGAGAATAAACATGCTTAAAAGTGTCAACCAAAAGGTTGGTGAGTTCATAGGTTTATCATAACAATCTTTTCAATATATTAATAGACCACAAGATTTCATAATCATAAACATAATACACTCGCAAGTGTATGTAAAGCATTCTAAGTGGTTGAGCACTTGGTAACCATACTTAACATTTAATCAACGTGGCATATTCCCTTTATTATGAAATCTCCCTACACTGTACCAAGTGTAGTAACAAAATGAAGTACTGTGTAACCGTTGAATACTGGTCATCCAGTCCGGTTGGGGTTGTCAGGCCCGATAGATCTATCAACAGGATTCGCGTTTACAATACCCATGTAAATAATAGTTACCAATCTACAGGGAAATATGCCAGTGGTACAACTCAACGTAGAATATATTTTTAAGTACTTGTGTCTATTTCGTAAACATTTATAAAAATAGCGCATGTATTCTCAGCCCAAAAATATATTGCAAAAGCAATTAAAAAGGGAGCAAATGAAACTCACATAATGTATTTTGTAGTAAAAATACATATAACATCATTGAACACGTATAAGGTTGGCCTCGGATTTAAGGTTGGCCTCGGATTCACGAACCTATATCATTTATATATATATTAACACATATAATGGTAATCGAACAAATTTAAATATTGTTATTAGTAATATAATTGTTTTATGCTTCATTAATTCATTTATTAATATTAAAAATAATTTCTTATTAAGGTAGTTTAATAATTTATTTATAAAAATAAGAACTTTACGTTAAGGTCTTTATGATACAAATATATAGTTTCATTAATAATATTTTATTGATAGAATATAGCAATATGAAATATTAATATAATTGTTATGTATTTTTATATCTATTTGAAATAATACTAATAAGAATAATAATAATAATAATGATAGTGATAATAATAATATAAATGTTAAATAAAAATAATAATTTTAATAAAGATAATAACTTTACTAAAAATGTTAGGTTCTAATAAAAATTATAATTTTAATAAAAATGATAACTTTGATAATTGTAGTTATAATGACACTTTAAATAGAAATGATAGTAATAATAATAATTCTAGTAATAATGATAAAAATGATAATTTTTGTAAAAGTGATAATAATTCTTAATAATAACAACACTTATTAAAGATAATCATATTAATAATAATAATGGTATTATCGATAATAATACTTATGTTAGTCATAATAATAATGATAATAATATTTATAAAAATGATACTAAATCCTAATTTTAAATGATAATAATAATAATGTTATTAATATTAGGGATAATAATAATAAAATAACAATAACAATAATAATAATAATAATCATTAAATTAGGAAACTACCTCAATAAGCCATTAAAAAAAATAAACTGCCCCGAGTCGGGCTCGAACCCGTGACCTCCCATAAACACAAACCAACACCTTGCCACTCATCTGTTTCGTTACTTCTGTCTCATAATCGTACTTAAATTAACTTAACCCATGATTTTTCCTGACTTTATCTTCTTCCTTCTTGTTCTAAATCCAATCGACATTACCTCTTTTTCTTATAACTTAACAGAATTTATGGTTTGATTTAGAAGGTTGTATAACGTTTGAAACGACTAATATTTAGGATTAATTGAATTAACAAAACAAACAAACAACACAAAGAAAAAAAAATCCGTCGCTGTTTCAAATGAAAAAAAAAATTTAACTTTTGCAATAGGTTACGATTCAGGCAACTGTTATAACACGACTTAGTTTTTAAATTTCTTATATAAACTAATGGAATCATAAATTTTGCCTTAACCATAACATATAACATTAATTTGAGTGAAGAACATTGTTTGACTTTTGTAAAAAAAAGTTTGACTTCAGAAATTAGGTTTTAATTGAACGAATTGGAACCTGGAATTTTTCAGATAGTTTGGGTGAAGGATTTAGAACAACACTGAATTTAAGGTTTTTGAAGTAGGATTCAAATTCGAATTATGAGCACAAGGTATTATGTACAGAGGTTATCGAAAATAATAAAAAAAACTTGTTATATATCAGATAGAGGATAGATGTTTGCAGATATGGAGGACATTAAGAATGGTAAAATTGAAGGATTGAAGTAGAAGTCACAAGATATCGATGGGATTCTTGTAGGGTTGCTGGTTCGACATGAAGTCACGGACACACAGAAAACAGAAGAAAAAAATAAGCGTACCAATCTGTTATATATTTGCGTTTGTATATATCTGTATATTTATTAAATACAATATCTATATATCTTTCTATATAACTATTTTCATAACCGTATTTTTTTATATGTATATTGTGAAAACTGTTTATATACATCTGTTATATTAAATTTAGTATTATTTAACTAATAATATAAATCTACTGATAAATCTATGAATGTTATTATTATTATTATATATATATATATTTTTTATAAGAATACTGACAACAACAATAATAATAATAATATTAATGATACTAATAAATAAATATATAATATTAAAACTATTAATAGTAATCTTCTCAAAAATGATACTAATACTATTAACAAAGATAACCCTAGCAGTGTTGATACAACAGATTATACTTATCAAATTCCATATTTTATATATTAAATGAATATTATTAATACTACTAATCAGGTTTCATATATATTAAGAATAATAATAATCATAAGTAGCAATGATAATGATAAAATTGATAATAATACTAATTGTAATATTATTAATATTATTAATGTTAATAATAATAATAATATTAGTAATGATAATACTAAAATATATAACAATTTTGTAACTATAGATTATATATACACATATCTATATTCACATAAATGTTCGTGAACCGTCGAGCATGGTCAAAGGGTAACTGATTATCCGAATATTGATTTCAAACTTTCTAGACTCAACATTACAGATTTTACTTATCGTGTCGGATGTATATAAAGATTAAGGTTTAAATTTGGTCGAAAATTTCCGGGTCATTATAGTACCTACCCGTTAAAGAAATTTCGTCCCCGAAATTTGATTGAGGTTGTCATGGTTAGCAATAAGAATGTTTTCATGACGTATATGAGGTGAATATGGAGTTTTACCATCATTGAATAATGTAGGTAAAATGATTCGATCATGTGAAGCGTACAAGTGAAGCTATCATAAATGAATGAAGTGAGTAAATAAATATATTCGTTTCAATCGATGACGTAGTTACTATTGATTTCCGGAATCCCCGGGATTTAAAGAAAATCTTCGAAATCTAAGAGATTTGATTATTCGGCGATTTAGGATATCAGAATCTTCTTTGATTAAATGAAATAATCTGTTTCGATTGCTCTGTCGGATATTTCACTATAAATCTACCCCCTTCGTTTCCTTATTTTCATATCTCACATCCTATTCTTTCTCCTCAGTTCATACTTTAAAGCGTTCATTAATATGCTCCATCCAGTACTGATTCGTGATATACTCTTTAACTTCTATATCTATCATTCTTTTTTTTTCATCCACCACCAGAAGAATCTATTTACTTCTACTATACTCTTGTGGTTGTAGTGTTTCTAGTTCTCTCGTGTCTGTATATTGCTATCTGCATCGATATACACGGTTTGAAATTTCGAGGTTATTATCGAGCTTTATATTCTTCATTATTTTTCGGAGCTTCATGCTTTCGTTTTCCCTTCCCGACTTTGAGTCAAGCGAGTAATGGTCCGGAATCCGTAGGTATGAAATTCGGAATGAACATTGTTAATGTTCTAAGGAAGGAATGGTAATGGCATGATTTTGATTTGTCAAATTACCAGAATATCTAGAAAGATAGAATTATCACGATGATATGTTCTTAATATGTTTGGAGATTGGTTAGAATGTAAGAGTCGTGTAACATGGCAGATAATGATGGTACTGTGAATCATCACATTCCATTAGAAACTCAACATGACTTACTGTAATATAATGACGTTGATCAAGTGTCATTATATTATACTAATTCATGCATCAGTTCCCAACACTACTTCAAAACATTCATATTTTAAACTAGAAGGTTTCAGAATTTAGAAACTAACACAGTTTCTTTTATGTTGTAATGCAGATATTACAGCGAGATAGATGATCTCAGATAAGAATAGTTGTGAAAGTATCTCCAGAAATATTGAGAATATTTATAATGAAAGATACAATAATATCTTGGAATTTCTAATATCAAAGGATGATGATGAAGATTTACCCGTAAGGGTTTAGATTCAGACGCAAGGTGTTCGCTACAAAATCGTCATGATTCTTTATGTACAAGTTTAGTCCTTGTAATTTGTTCAGAGTCTCCTTAACGGTTTGCTCAATCCGGTTTTCAGTACCAAATTTTCTATCGAGCGTTCCTAACACTTCCTTCTTTTATCATCAACTTTTGGTCATTAAGACCACTTACTACATGCTGCTTCGTCAGCATTTTCAAAGTTAACAGATCTGGATCATCAAATCGAGGTGTTTTTAGAAGAATTGCGTTTTGAGATGATTAAACACTGATAGTAGTATAGTGGAATATAAAAGGTTCTCCGGTAACGATGAGAAAAGCTAATCGTATATATCAAAGTTATAATAAGGTTGATTCGAGCGATAAATTGAAGTTGGCTTGCTGGAGCTGTGACAAAATTGGCTACTTTGGAAAAAAATTGTAAGGTTGTTTTTGCTAATAAATGCTAAAGAATTCGTCACGGTACGTGCTAAACTATGACTTTGGGTCCGAGAGTTTTTTAGGAGCATAAATCTTTTCTTCCGTAGATGAAGTGCGGCGGTTTCATCTTCTCGATTGAGGTATTTTCAAGAATCCTGATAGGTTTGTACGCGGTTTGTAATTGTCGAGATACAAATGTGGTTTAGGATGAAATCAAGTGGCAAGCTTGAAGAATTGTTTAGTTTCATATGTTATAATCAATATTTTAATTCATTTTAATTGTCCAAAGTTAGCAGTCCAATTGTCCAATAGTCCAATAATCCCATGATTCATATACAGTTATATATATAATATTCGAATTAATTAATATGTATCGTGACCCGTGTACCGGTCTCAGTATTGATCACAACTCAAACCATATATATATTTTGGAATCAACTCCAACCCTATATAGCCAACTCCCACTTTCACATATAGAGTGTCTATGGTTGTTCCGATATATATATATATATATATATATATATATATATATATATATATATATATATATATATATAGATGGGTCGATATGATAGGTCGAAACCTTGTATACATATCCTGTTTTTTAAAGTGCGTAAAATAAATAAATATATATCATGACCCGTGTACAACTCATTGTCTCAGAGTTAATCCGACGTATTGTGTACATGTGTCCCGATTTTTAAAGTGCGTAAAATAAATAACAGAAATTAAATGACGATAAATAAAATTGCAAGAATATAAATTGTGATAATTAAATTGCGGTAAATAAAATGTAACCAGTTAGCTAGGAACAGTTAGCGTGGATTCTTAACAAAATTTCAATTAGTTAATTCGTTTGTTTCTTACAAATTTTATTTTGTCTAATGTTTTCTTCATTATGCCACTTGTTGGATTCTGATAGGTCAAAATCCAAATATGAAAATGGTTATTTTGTGGTGAACGGATTCGTATCTTTGTGGATATAAGTAGGATAGTAAATGACTGTTGAATCGGATTTGAAGAATGTACAGTGTAACTTATTAATGCGAAATCTTAAATATTCCTAGGGTATTACCTACCCGTTAAAATATTTTCATCATTAACAGTTTGTACAAAAGAATTTTTAATTACAATCTTTATGAAAATATACATACATATATTTTTTCTTCAGATGTAATCATGAACCTAATGAGTTAATATGATATTAATCTCATTCACTTTATCGCTAGAATTAGAGTACATAATCTCTAAAACATTAGAGATTACATAATCGCCATGAAGAACGAAGATAATTGATGTATATCGATACGTAGAACGAAGATAAAGTAGATAGAGTGATACGTAGAACGATGATTATGCTCGAGGTACAGAATGAGAAGTTGAGGCATGTGATGTTGAAACTTGGGTTGTTGGTGGTACTGGTGTTGATGTTGCAGAAGCTGGTAAGTTTTGCACCATATTCTCTACATTGATTACTCGAGCGCGAAGTTCGTTGACTTCTTCTATTATTCCGAGATGATTGTCGGTCGGAACGAGCGAATGAATAAGGTTTAGAATTTTAGATAGAATATAATCATGACGATATATTCAGGAAATGAGGGTGAAAATGATGTTTCGGACTGGTTCGCCGGTAAGTACTTCAGGTTCTTCGCCAAGAGGTGAATTCGGTTGGTGGAAAGGATCACCTTCTTCTTGCCTCCAATGATTCAGTCGACTATGAACCCATCAGATGAATTGGTTAGTCCATTCCAGTCGTACTGCTTTCAGAGCTTGAGTGGGACTCCATATCGGAATCTGAGAGGTTTGAACTAATGGTGAGTTCCATTTTGCTCGGTTAGATAAAGAGTTTTTGGTATGAAATGTATTTCAGATATCGGATGATATTCTAATTACATAGAATATCTATGTATAGTACAGAAGATCTCGTAGATTACGGAGAAAATTTTGGAAACGTGTCAGATAAGACTTAATGTGATAGGATGTGAATTTGTCTGTACACCGTCTATGCAATAATTGCAATAAGACGTGCCGAGACTGAAAGTAGATATTTTTTGACAAATGGTGGTAAGCAAAAACTTTTAACATGCAGACCAGGTTCAAGTCTAGACTCATTAATATAACCTAACAACTACTAGGTCGAAGTCCAGACTCATTAATGCATCCTAACAACTATTAGTTAGACACACTAATGCAAGACCTGGTTCGCTACGACCACCGCTCTGATACCAACTGAAAGTTGGGGACGCATCCCACTCAGTGCCTTCTCAGCTAACCGCCTGTGACCACTGAGCGTACCACAGACACTGATTTTACGGCCCGCCTCTCGGCAATACAGCCAACCCTAATAGGCACCGCGAGGAGTAAGAGCCAATGCTTCGTCACAGGTAACACTATGAGAACCCCCTCTACGATTAACCCGCTAATAAACGGCATTAAACCAGCTCTGATACCAACTGAAATGACCCGTCTTAATCCACCAGGACGAAGTCATCAACATTTGGTCCCATTACGATGATCGACTCCAAGTAATGTTCTTAAATTGAGCAAATGCACAGCGGAAGACTTAATTCGTACCTGAGAATAAACATGCTTAAAAGTGTCAACCAAAAGGTTGGTGAGTTCATAGGTTTATCATAACAATCTTTTCAATATATTAATAGACCACAAGATTTCATAATCATAAACATAATACACTCGCAAGTGTATGTAAAGCATTCTAAGTGGTTGAGCACTTGGTAACCATACTTAACATTTAATCAACGTCGCATATTCCCTTTATTATGAAATCTCCCTACCCTGTACCAAGTGTAGTAACAAAACGAAGTACTGTGCAACCGTTGAATACTGGTCGTCCAGTCCGGTTGGGGTTGTCAGGCCCGATAGATCTATCAATAGGATTCGCGTTTACAATACCCATGTAAATAATAGTTACCAAGCTACAGGGAAATATGCCAGTGGTACAACTCAACGTAGAATATATTTTTAAGTACTTGTGTCTATTTCATAAACATTTATAAAAGCAGCGCATGTATTCTCAGCCCAAAAATATATATTGCAAAAGCAATTAAAAAGGGAGCAAATGAAACTCACATAATGTATTTTGTAGTAAAAATACATATAACATCATTGAACACGTATAAGGTTGGCCTCGGATTCACGAACCTATATCATTTATATATATATTAACACATATAATGGTAATCGAACAAATTTAAATATTGTTATTAGTAATATAATTGTTTTATGCTTCATTAATTCATTTATTAATATTAAAAATAATTTCTTATTAAGGTAGTTTAATAATTTATTTATAAAAATAAGAACTTTACGTTAAGGTCTTTATGATACAAATATATAGTTTCATTAATAATATTTTATTGATAGAATATAGCAATATGAAATATTAATATAATTGTTATGTATTTTTATATCTATTTGAAATAATACTAATAAGAATAATAATAATAATAATGATAGTAATAATAGTGATAATAATAATATAAATGTTAAATAAAAATAATAATTTTAATAAAGATAATAACTTTACTAAAAATGTTAGGTTCTAATAAAAATTATAATTTTAATAAAAATGATAACTTTGATAATTGTAGTTATAATGACACTTTAAATAGAAATGATAGTAATAATAATAATTCTAGTAATAATGATAAAAGTGATAATTTTTGTAAAAGTGATAATAATGATAATAATTCTTAATAATAACAACACTTATTAATGATAATCATATTAATAATAATAATGGTATTATCGATAATAATACTTATGTTAGTCATAATAATAATGATAATAATATTTATAAAAATGATACTAAATCCTAATTTTAAATGATAATAATAATAATGTTATTAATATTAGGGATAATAATAATAAAATAACAATAACAATAATAATAATAATAATAATCATTAAATTAGGAAACTACCTCAATAAGCCATTAAAAAAAATAAACTGCCCCGAGTCGTGCTCGAACCCGTGACCCCCCATAAACACAAACCAACACCTTGCCACTCATCTGTTTCGTTACTTCTGTCTCATAATCGTACTTAAATTAACTTAACCCATGATTTTTCCTGACTTTATCTTCTTCCTTCTTGTTCTAAATCCAATCGACATTACCTCTTTTTCTTATAACTTAACAGAATTTATGGTTTGATTTAAAAGGTTGTATAACGTTTGAAACAACTAATATTTAGGATTAATTGAATTAACAAAACAAACAAACAACACAAAGAAAAAAAAATCCGTCGCTGTTTCAAATGAAAAAAAAAAAAATTTAACTTTTGCAATAGGTTACGATTCAGGTAACTGTTATAACACGACTTAGTTTTTAAATTGCTTATATAAACTAATGGAATCATAAATTTTGCCTTAACTATAACATATAACATTAATTTGAGTGAAGAACATTGTTTGACTTTTGTAAATAAAAGTTTGACTTCAGAAATTAGGATTTAATCGAACGAATTAGAACCTGGAATTTTTCAGATAGTTTGGGTGAAGGATTTAGAACAACACTGAATTTAAGGTTTTTGAAGTAGGATTCAAATTCGAATTATGAGCACAAGGTATTATGTACCGAGGTTATCGAAAAAAAAAAAACTTGTTATATATCAGATAGAGGATAGATGTTTGCAGATATGGAGGATATTGAGAATGGTAAAATTGAAGTAGAAGTCGCAAGATATCGATGGGATTCTTGTAGGGTTGCTGGTTCGACATGAAGTCACGGACACACAGAAAATAGAAGAAAAAAAATAAGCGTACCAATCTGTTATATATTTGTTTTTGTATATATCTGTATATTTATTAAATACAATATCTATATATCTTTCTATATAACTATTTTCATAACCGTATTTTTTTATATGTATATTGTGAAAACTGTTTATATACATCTGTTATATTAAATTTAGTATTATTTAACTAATAATATAAATCTACTGATAAATCTATGAATGTTATTATTATTATATATATATATATATATATTTTTTATAAGAATACTGACAACAACAATAATAATAATAATATTAATGATACTAATAAATAAATATATAATATAAAAACTATTAATAGTAATCTTCTCAAAAATGATACTAATACTATTAACAAAGATAACCCTAGCAGTGTTGATACAACAGATTATACTTATCAAATTCCATATTTTATATATTAAATGAATATTATTAATATTACTAATCAGGTTTCATATATATTAAGAATAATAATAATAATCATAAGTAGCAATGATAATGATAAAATTGATAATAATACTAATTGTAATATTATTAATATTATTAATGTTAATAATAATATTAGTAATGATAATACTAAAATATATAACAATTTCGTAACTATAGATTATATATACACATATCTATATTCACATAAATGTTCGTGAATCGTCGAGCATGGTCAAAGGGTAACTGATTATCCGAATATTGCTTTCAAACTTTCTAGACTCAACATTACAGATTTTACTTATCGTGTCGGAAGTATATAAAGATTAAGGTTTAAATTTGGTTGGAAATTTCCGGGTCATTACAGATATTTCTTGAAGTATAATTTTAAAAAATGTGGAAGTGCCTGGTTAGAAGAGTATGGGTTGCTACTCTTCTTAACACTAGTTTTAAAACCAGTCAGCTTGAGAGAAAAGCTTATACCTTCAACTCTACTCTCATTTTTCAGGTCAGCAGTGAAAAGATTTGCAATTAAGTTAGTAATTTCTGCTGTTTGGTCTAGAGACGTACCAGGTTCCATAGCAGCATCCTTTTCAAGAGCAACAGTTGAGACTAGTGCAACCTCCCTTGTGGCATGGTTTGAGCCAGCTTTAGCACGTTTAGATTTGCTTGTTACCAAGAAATAGATGAGCAATGGATTAAAATACTAGAAATGGGTAGTCAATATATAAGACTAGGGCTGTTCTTTATGATCAGAGAGCACTAGATTCTAATATAACTACTGCTTTACAAGTATCTGCGATAGTGGCTGTTCTAGTTGTGGTAGCTGACTTTTTCCTTCGTACAGCTGGCTTGCGCTGAGTTTCCTCCCCCTCAGCTGGTGCACTACCATAGGCAGTCAATTGGGTAGCTCCACCCTGAGCAGCAAGATACTCGAGCATTCCTGGCGTCAGAACAGTATGTGGAGCAGTTGGTGCTGCTTTTGTCATACCCCCTAGTTTCAATGGTTAGTCGATAGATTGATCATTAATTTGATGGTAAACATCACCCAGCTCATTTTCAAACACCAAGCTTACAAACCTTGGAAAGGGAATCAAATTGCTCCTCTTTGGTGCAAGCACCATTTCCCTTAACCTTAAATATATCTCAGTAGCATAATCAATGTTGCGACTATATAACAACCCATGACCAATTTTAGCTCAAAGTCAGAGCACTGGTCAAAACTTCTAGATTTTTGGCTGATGCATTGTGTCAGTAGACCAAAAAAGTAATACCACAAGGGTGCAATATTCTTCCTTAAAGGACTATGGGCCACTGGACCAGTATATCCAATAACCTCCAACACTTCTCTCCTCAAATCATCACTTGTTGGTGAATCAACAAATGGTCCACCTGGTAGTTGAAGAGCTCGTCGAATAACATCAACGGTGATAGTGCAGGTTAGGGTTTCAGTAACCATGCCATGAATACATGGAGTACCCCATTGAGTGTTGGTCATCGTTGTCGTATACTAGAATCTGCCTAAACAGGCTGGATAGAATCGTGAAGGAATCTGGCCAGTGGAGATTGCATCACATAGTCAATCATGGTTTTATAACCCATGTTAGCCTTTGCTTTAGGAATCGAGAGAGAATGGGTAGCATTGCCTCTAAATAGGCGAATTTGATCATGAGCAAGAGCAGGATTACCTTTATCAAATTTGGATGAAGAGAAAACAATGATTCAGGTTCGTTGTGTTCCTCAGGTTGGGGTTGTGCTTGTTGTTTAGGTTGTTGCTGCTGAGGTTGTTCTGATTACTGTGGTTGTTGTTCCTCTGGTTGGTTCACATTAGGTTGTGGTTGTTGTTATGCCATTGTTGAATATAGAAGATGAAAGTTTGAAGATTTGAAGATTTGAGGATTTTAAAAGAAATAGGTGAATTTGGAAAGTTAATAATCGAAGGTTATTATGAGAAATGGATCACCCTATTTAACCTTTTGGATTAGTTAAAAAAGTACAGGAGAGAGAAAATGGCAACTGTCATCTGCATGCATGTGGGCAGATTTGAAAGACTGGCATGTTTTCGAGGACATTAGACTGTTGACATGACGTTTAATCAGCTTGGACACTCATCACTCCCATTAGGCATTAAATGCAGTAGGTTTTAATTTAAAAATTTGAAGTTAAAGACCACAAAATAAAGTTTGTATTAAATATAAAAATTCCTTCGTTACATTTAATATGTCTTGTATTTAATTTAAATCATTGAAATTTAATGAGGTCCATTTTAAGGTATCAAATTTAATGTTGTGAGCTATTTATTACTTCATTTTATTCAAGGTATAATATTATTATGCTGAGTGTTTGACACACAGGCAGTAGACCATAAAGACTGTCATACTGGTTTGTCCAGTATGTTGTTGAGCCAGCACACCAACAAAGTTGTCTTTTACTTTAAATTTCAAGCATAGCCATCTCAGAGATGAGATAGTTAAAGCATTTCTAATCTAAGGGCTTTGTGAAAAGATCTGCTAACTGCTGGTCTGTTGAAAAGAAATATAGTTCCACATCTCCTTTTTGAACATGATCCCTTATGAAATGATATCTAACATCAATGTGCTTAGTCCTTGAGTGCATCACAGGATTGTTGGTGATGGCAATTGCACTAGTGTTGTCACAATAGTTTGGAGTTTTTGTAACATGAACACCGTAGTCTTTTAGCTGGTTTTGCATCCACAGTAATTGAGCAGTACATGTAGTGACCCGAACTTTTCCATGTTTATATATATTAATTGAGATTGATATTTACATGATTAAATGTTTCCAACATGTTAAGCAATCAAACTTGTTAAGACTTGATTAATTGAAATAGGTTTCATATAGACAATTGACCACCCAAGTTGACCGGTGATTCACGAACGTTAAAACTTGTAAAAAAAAAAACTATATGATGACATATATATGGTTATATATATAGTTAACATGATATTATGATAAGTAAACATATCATTAATTATATTAACAATGAACTACATATGTAAAAACAAGACTACTAACTTAATGATTTTGAAACGAGACATATATGTAACGTTTATCGTTGTAATGACATTTAATGTATATATATCATATTAAGAGATATTCGTACATCATAATATCATGATAATATAATAATTTAAAATCTCTTTTGATATTATAAACATTGGGTTAACAACATTTAACAAGATCGTTAACCTAAAGGTTTCAAAACAACACTTACATGTAACGACTAACGATGACTTAACGACTCAGTTAAAATGTATATACATGTAGTGTTTTAATATGTATTTATACACTTTTGAAAGACTTCAATACACTTATCAAAATACTTCTACTTAACAAAAATGCTTACAATTACATTCTCGTTCAGTTTCATCAACAATTCTACTCGTATGCACCCGTATTCGTACTCGTACAATACACAGCTTTTAGATGTATGTACTATTGGTATATACACTCTAATGATCAGCTCTTAGCAGCCCATGTGAGTCACCTAACACATGTGGGAACCATCATTTGGCAACTAGCATGAAATATCTCATAAGATTACAAAAATATGAGTAATCATTCATGACTTATTTACATGAAAACAAAATTACATATCCTTTATATCTAATCCATACACCAACGACCAAAAACACCTACAAACACTTTCATTCTTCAATTTTATTCATCTAATTGAACTCTCTCAAGTTCTATCTTCAAGTTCTAAGTGTTCTTCATAAATTCCAAAAGTTCTAGTTTCATAAAATCAAGAATACTTTCAAGTTTGCTAGCTCACTTCCAATCTTGTAAGGTGATCATCCAACCTCAAGAAATCTTTGTTTATTACAGTAGGTTATCATTCTAATACAAGGTAATAATCATATTTAAACTTTGGTTCAATTTCTATAACTATAACAATCTTATTTCAAGTGATGATCTTACTTGAACTTGTTTTCGTGTCATGATTTTGCTTCAAGAACTTTGAGCCATCCAAGGATCCATTGAAGCTAGATCCATTTTTCTCTTTTCCAGTAGGTTCATCCAAGGAACTTAAGGTAGTAATGATGTTCATAACATCATTCGATTCATACATATAAAGCTATCTTATTCGAAGGTTTAAACTTGTAATCACTAGAACATAGTTTAGTTAATTCTAAACTTGTTCGCAAACAAAAGTTAATCCTTCTAACTTGACTTTTAAAATCAACTAAACACATGTTCTATATCTATATGATATGCTAACTTAATGATTTAAAACCTGGAAACACGAAAAACACCGTAAAACCGGATTTACGCCGTCGTAGTAACACCGCGGGCTGTTTTGGGTTAGTTAATTAAAAACTATGATAAACTTTGATTTAAAAGTTGTTATTCTGAGAAAATGATTTTTATTATGAACATGAAACTATATCCAAAATTTATGGTTAAACTCAAAGTGGAAGTATGTTTTCTAAAATGGTCATCTAGACGTCGTTCTTTCGACTGAAATGACTACCTTTACAAAAACGACTTGTAACTTATTTTTCCGACTAGAAACCTATACTTTTTTTGTTTAGATTCATAAAATAGAGTTCAATATGAAACCATAGCAATTTAATTCACTCAAAACGGATTTAAAATGAAGAAGTTATGGGTAAAACAAGATTGGATAATTTTTCTCATTTTAGCTACGTGAAAATTGGTAACAAATCTATTCCAACCATAACTTAATCAACTTGTATTATATATTATGTAATCTTGAGATACCATAGACACGTATACAATGTTTCGACCTATCATGTCGACACATCTATATATATTTCGGAACAACCATAGACACTCTATATGTGAATGTTGGAGTTAGCTATACAGGGTTGAGGTTGATTCCAAAATATATATAGTTTGAGTTGTGATCAATACTGAGATACGTATACACTGGGTCGTGGATTGATTCAAGATAATATTTATCGATTTATTTATGTACATCTAACTGTGGACAACTAGTTGTAGGTTACTAACGAGGACAGCTGACTTAATAAACTTAAAACATCAAAATATATTAAAAGTGTTGTAAATATATTTTGAACATACTTTGATATATATGTATATATTGTTATAGGTTCGTGAATCAACCAGTGGCCAAGTCTTACTTCCCGACGAAGTAAAAATCTGTGAAAGTGAGTTATAGTCCCATTTTTAAAATCTAATATTTTTGGGATGAGAATACATGCAGGTTTTATAAATGATTTACAAAATAGACACAAGTACGTGAAACTACATTCTATGGTTGAATTATCGAAATCGAATATGCCCCTTTTTATTAAGTCTGGTAATCTAAGAATTAGGGAACAGACACCCTAATTGACGCGAATCCTAAAGATAGATCTATTGGGCCTAACAAACCCCATCCAAAGTACCGGATGCTTTAGTACTTCGAAATTTATATCATATCCGAAGGGTGTCCCGGAATGATGGGGATATTCTTATATATGCATCTTGTTATTGTCGGTTACCAGGTGTTCACCATATGAATGATTTTTATCTCTATGTATGGGATGTGTATTGAAATATGAAATCTTGTGGTCTATTGTTACGATTTGATATATATAGGTTAAACCTATAACTCACCAACATTTTTGTTGACGTTTTAAGCATGTTTATTCTCAGGTGATTATTAAGAGCTTCCGCTGTCGCATACTTAAATAAGGACAAGATTTGGAGTCCATGCTTGTATGATATTGTGTAAAAACTGCATTCAAGAAACTTATTTTGTTGTAACATATTTGTATTGTAAACCATTATGTAATGGCCGTGTGTAAACAGGATATTTTAGATTATCATTATTTGATAATCTACGTAAAGCTTTTTAAACCTTTATTGATGAAATAAAGGTTATGGTTTGTTTAAAAATGAATGCAGTCTTTGAAAAACGTCTCATATAGAGGTCAAAACCTCGCAACGAAATCAATTAATATGGAACGTTTTTAATCAATAAGAACGGGACATTTCAGTTGGTATCCGAGCGTTGGTCTTAGAGAACAGAAAATTTGCATTAGTGTGTCTTATCGAGTTTGTTAGGATGCATTAGTGAGTCTGGACTTCGACCGTGTTTTCTTTAAAAATGATTGCTTAACATTTTTGTTGGAAACTATATATTTTTAACATATGAATATTATGTGATATATTAATCTCTTAACGTGTTTGATATTATGTGATAGATGTCTACCTCTAGAACAAGTCCCATTGACTCACCTAATAATAATGAAGAGTCAAATGTAAATTGGAATGATTTGTGGACTGATTCACAAGTTCCCGAAGAGGAACCGGAAGAAGAGTCGGAACCGGAAGAAGAATCGGAACCGGAAGAAGAATCGGAACCGGATGAAGAAATAGAACCGGTGGGGGAAATAATAAAACGGTTAAGTAAAAGAAAATCCTCAACCAACCGACCAAAGTTAATTATGGTCAATGGTGTTTCCGCCAAGGAAGCAAAATATTGGGAGGATTACCAATTCTCCGATGAATCGGATTCCGACGAGAATTCCGATGATGTTATAGAAATTACCCCAACTGAATTTAAAAAGGCAAAAGAAAATAATAAGGGAAAGGGCATAAAAATAGAGAAATCTAATTCCAACCCCGATGAACTTTATATGTATCGTCAACCCCCGAAGTCCTTAAGTTGTAACAATGACCCGGGAACCTCTAAACCACCAGGTTTTTCTAAACCAATGTGGACAACGACGGCTCGTATTAGGGGAACATCATATATCCCTAGAAACTTGGCAAAACGAACCAAAACCGAAGAAGAAGAAACGAGCGAGTCGGAATAAGATAGTTGTATTCGTGTGGTGTAATATATGGAATATAGTGTTCTTATGCTTTATGATATATGTAAAAATTGCTTGTATTAATAAGTATTTTTTTTATGAATCTAACTCTTGTCTATTTTACAGTTTAAAAACACAAAATGGATAGACAACCCAATATTTTAAGAGACCTACCCGGAGACATGATTGATGAAATCTTGTCTAGAGTCGGCCAGAATTCTTCGGCACAACTATTTAAGGCGAGATCAGTTTGTAAGACATTTGAAGAACGTTCCAAGAATGTCTTGGTTTATAAGAGACTTTCGTTTGAAAGATGGGGGATATCACATTGGGAAACCCATAAGTTACGATGTGTTTACTTTGACGCATATATTGCGGGGAACCCAAATGCTATTTTACGCAACGGGTTAAGAAATTATTTTGACTCAATATATCCGAATATTGGACTTCGTGATTTAGAAAAAGCGGCTAACATGCAACATAAAGAAGCATGTTATGCTTACGGATTAGTAATGTTCGCTTCTCACCAAAGTGAGAACAAGAACATCGGGCTACAACTATTAAACAAAACGTTTCCACAAGTGACGGAGTCGGTAATTGGGGTAAGAAATGAGGTTTTTAGATTATTACGGGACTGTTGGACATTACGTAACCCTCGTCCCTTTGATGACGTTACAACACGCTGTCTTATCAACGGCCATAACGGTTATGTTGCACAAGACCAAGGATGGGAAGTAGTCCTAGTAAAACCAGAATGCATGACTTGTTTCTGGACGTATGAATTACGTGTCTTTATTGCCTTTGCTGAACGACTGTGTACTAGCTAGAATTGTCTTCACAACAATCTTGTATCAAAGTTATTGTGTGCTATATTTCGTGCTTTATGTAAAATAAGCGGTATTGTAAGTTTGTAAAATATTGTATAAAAGTTTGAACGCGAAATATTATTATAATCAGTTTTTCATATAGAATTGTAGTAGTTGAATTGTATATTAGCTACTAAGTATGAACTTAACGGGTAGGTACTACCCGAATTTAAACTTATAAAACGCTAATATGAAGAAAAAGCTTTTATAAATGAGTTCATATTATGCTACGAAATACTATTAACTACTCTTAATATTCTGTATGATTAACTTGTTCCATTTAACTATTTTGAAGGAAATGGCACCGACTACTCGACACACCGTGAATATGAATGAAGAGGAATTCCGTACTTTTCTAGCTTCAAACATAGCCGCAGTACAGGCTGCGCTACATACGAACAATAACCTTGGATCTAGCAGTACAGGAAATCGTGTAGGATGCACCTACAAAGAATTCACTGCCTGCAAACCTTTAGAATTTGATGGAACCGAAGGACCGATCGGATTGAAACGGTGGACCGAGAAGGTTGAATCGGTGTTTGCCATAAGTAAGTGTACTGAAGAGGACAAAGTGAAGTACGCTACGCATACCTTCACAGGTTCTGCGTTAACATGGTGGAATACCTATCTAGAGCAAGTGGGACAAGATGATGCGTACGCACTACCGTGGTCAGCATTCAAGCACTTGATGAACGAGAAGTACCGTCCCAGAACCGAGGTCAATAAGCTCAAGACAGAACTTAGAGGGTTACGAACCCAAGGATTTGATATTACCACGTACGAAAGACGATTCACAGAATTGTGCCTATTGTGTCCGGGAGCATTCGAAGATGAGGAAGAGAAGATCGACGCGTTTGTGAAAGGATTACCGGAAAGAATCCAAGAAGATATAAGTTCACACGAGCCCGCCTCCATACAACAGGCATGTAGAATGGCTCACAAACTAGTGAACCAGATTGAAGAAAGAATTAAAGAACAGACTGCTGAAGAGGCCAATGTGAAGCAAGTCAAAAGAAAGTGGGAGGAAAACGGTGATAAGAATCACCAATACAACAACAACAGCAATTACAACAATAATTGCAACAATTATCCCAACAATCGCAACATCAATCGCAACTACAACAAACGGCCCAACAACAACAACAACAACAACAACCACAGCAACTACAACAATCATCCCAACAACAATAATAACCGCAACAACAACAACAATCAGAAGCAACTATGCCAAAGGTGTGAAAAGAATCACTCGGGGTTCTGCACCAAATTTTGCAACAAGTGTAAAAGAAATGGTCATAGCGCGGCGAAGTGTGAGGTCTACGGACCAGGGGTTAATAGAACGAAAGGAACAAATGGTGTCGGAATGAGTAATGGCGGAGCAAGTAGTGTCGGAGCAAGTTATGCCAATGTAGTTTGTTATAAATGTGGAAAACCAGGCCACATTATTAGAAATTGCCCGAACCAGGAGAACACGAATGGACAAGGCCGTGGAAGAGTTTTCAATATTAATGCGGTAGAGGCACAGGAAGACCCGGAGCTTGTTACGGGTACGTTTCTTATTGACAATAAATCTGCTTACGTTTTATTTGATTCGGGTGCGGATAGAAGCTATATGAGTAGAGATTTTTGTGCTAAATTAAGTTGTCCATTGACGCCTTTGGATAGTAAATTTTTACTCGAATTAGCAAATGGTAAATTAATTTCAGCAGATAATATATGTCGGAATCGAGAAATTAAACTGGTTAGCGAAACATTTAAGATTGATTTGATACCAGTAGAGTTAGGGAGTTTTGATGTGATAATCGGTATGGACTGGTTGAAAGAAGTGAAAGCGGAGATCGTTTGTTACAAAAATGCAATTCGCATTATACGAGAAAAAGGAAAACCCTTAATGGTGTACGGAGAAAAGGGCAACACGAAGCTACATCTTATTAGTAATTTGAAGGCACAAAAACTAATAAGAAAAGGTTGCTATGCTGTTCTAGCACACGTCGAGAAAGTACAAACTGAAGAAAAGAGCATCAATGATGTTCCCATTGCAAAAGAATTTCCCGATGTATTTCCGAAAGAATTACCGGGATTACCCCCACATCGATCCGTTGAATTTCAAATAGATCTTGTACCAGGAGCTGCACCAATAGCTCGTGCTCCTTACAGACTCGCACCCAGCGAGATGAAAGAACTGCAAAGCCAATTACAAGAACTTTTAGAGCGTGGTTTCATTCGACCAAGCACATCACCGTGGGGAGCTCCTGTTTTGTTTGTCAAGAAGAAAGATGGTACATTCAGGTTGTGTATCGACTACCGAGAGTTGAACAAACTTACCATCAAGAACCGCTACCCACTACCGAGAATCGACGACTTATTTGATCAACTACAAGGCTCGTCTGTTTATTCAAAGATTGACTTACGTTCCGGGTATCATCAAATGCGGGTGAAAGAAGATGATATTCCAAAGACTGCTTTCAGAACACGTTACGGTCATTACGAGTTTATGGTCATGCCGTTTGGTTTAACTAATGCACCAGCTGTGTTCATGGACCTTATGAACCGAGTGTGTGGACCATACCTTGACAAGTTTGTCATTGTTTTCATTAATGACATACTTATTTACTCAAAGAATGACCAAGAACACGGTGAACATTTGAGAAAGGTGTTAGAAGTATTGAGGAAGGAAGAATTGTACGCTAAGTTTTCAAAGTGTGCATTTTGGTTGGAAGAAGTTCAATTCCTCGGTCACATAGTGAACAAAGAAGGTATTAAGGTGGATCCGGCAAAGATAGAAACTGTTGAAAAGTGGGAAACCCCGAAAACTCCGAAACACATACGCCAGTTTTTAGGACTAGCTGGTTACTACAGAAGGTTCATCTAAGACTTTTCCAGAATAGCAAAACCCTTAACTGCATTAACGCATAAAGGGAAGAAATTTGAATGGAATGATGAACAAGAGAAAGCGTTTCAGTTATTGAAGAAAAAGCTAACTACGGCACCTATATTGTCATTGCCTGAAGGGAATGATGATTTTGTGATTTATTGTGACGCATCAAAGCAAGGTCTCGGTTGTGTATTAATGCAACGAACGAAGGTGATTGCTTATGCGTCTAGACAATTGAAGATTCACGAACAAAATTATACGACGCATGATTTGGAATTAGGCGCGGTTGTTTTTGCATTAAAGACTTGGAGGCACTACTTATATGGGGTCAAAAGTATTATATATACCGACCACAAAAGTCTTCAACACATATTTAATCAGAAACAACTGAATATGAGGCAGCGTAGGTGGATTGAATTATTGAATGATTACGATTTTGAGATTCGTTACCACCCGGGGAAGGCAAATGTGGTAGCCGATGCCTTGAGCAGGAAGGATAGAGAACCCATTCGAGTAAAATCTATGAATATAATGATTCATAATAACATTACTACTCAAATAAAGGAGGCGCAACAAGGAGTTTTAAAAGAGGGAAATTTAAAGGATGAAATACCCAAAGGATCGGAGAAGCATCTTAATATTCGGGAAGACGGAACCCGGTATAGGGCTGAAAGGATTTGGGTACCAAAATTTGGAGATATGAGAGAAATGGTACTTAGAGAAGCTCATAAAACCAGATACTCAATACATCCTGGAACGGGGAAGATGTACAAGGATCTCAAGAAACATTTTTGGTGGCCGGGTATGAAAGCCGATGTTGCTAAATACGTAGGAGAATGTTTGACGTGTTCTAAGGTCAAAGCTGAGCATCAGAAACCATCAGGTCTACTTCAACAACCCGAAATCCCGGAATGGAAATGGGAAAACATTACCATGGATTTCATCACTAAATTGCCAAGGACTGCAAGTGGTTTTGATACTATTTGGGTAATAGTTGATCGTCTCACCAAATCAGCACACTTCCTACCAATAAGAGAAGATGACAAGATGGAGAAGTTAGCACGACTGTATTTGAAGGAAGTCGTCTCCAGACATGGAATACCAATCTCTATTATCTCTGATAGGGATGGCAGATTTATTTCAAGATTCTGGCAGACATTACAGCAAGCATTAGGAACTCGTCTAGACATGAGTACTGCCTATCATCCACAAACTGATGGGCAGAGCGAAAGGACGATACAAACGCTTGAAGACATGCTACGAGCATGTGTTATTGATTTCGGAAACAGTTGGGATCGACATCTACCGTTAGCAGAATTTTCCTACAACAACAGCTACCATTCAAGCATTGAGATGGCGCCGTTTGAAGCACTTTATGGTAGAAAGTGCAGGTCTCCGATTTGTTGGAGTGAGGTGGGGGATAGACAGATTACGGGTCCGGAGATTATACAAGAAACTACCGAGAAGATCATCCAAATTCAACAACGGTTGAAAACCGCCCAAAGTCGACAAAAGAGCTACGCTGACATTAAAAGAAAAGATATAGAATTTGAAATTGGAGAGATGGTCATGCTTAAAGTTGCACCTTGGAAAGGCGTTGTTCGATTTGGTAAACGAGGGAAATTAAATCCAAGGTATATCGGACCATTCAAGATTATTGATCGTGTCGGACCAGTAGCTTACCGACTTGAGTTACCTCAACAACTCGCGGCTGTACATAACACTTTCCACGTCTCGAATTTGAAGAAATGTTTCGCTAAAGAAGATCTCACTATTCCGTTAGATGAAATCCAAATCAACGAAAAACTTCAATTCATCGAAGAACCCGTCGAAATAATGGATCGTGAGGTTAAAAGACTTAAGCTAAACAAGATACCAATTGTTAAGGTTCGATGGAATGCTCGTAGAGGACCCGAGTTCACCTGGGAGCGTGAAGATCAGATGAAGAAGAAATACCCGCATCTATTTCCAGAAGATTCGTCAACACCTTCAACAGCTTAAAATTTCGGGACGAAATTTATTTAACGGGTAGGTACTGTAGTGATCCGAACTTTTCCATGTTTATATATATTAATTAAGATTGATATTTACATGATTAAATGTTTCCAACATGTTAAGCAATCAAACTTGTTAAGACTTGATTAATTGAAATAGGTTTCATATAGACAATTGACCACCCAAGTTGACCGGTGATTCACGAACGTTAAAACTTGTAAAAAAAAAAACTATATGATGACATATATATGGTTATATATATAGTTAACATGATATTATGATAAGTAAACATATCATTAATTATATTAACAATGAACTACATATGTAAAAACAAGACTACTAACTTAATGATTTTGAAACGAGACATATATGTAACGTTTATCGTTGTAACGACATTTAATGTATATATATCATATTAAGAGATATTCGTACATCATAATATCATGATAATATAATAATTTAAAATCTCTTTTGATATTATAAACATTGGGTTAACAACATTTAACAAGATCGTTAACCTAAAGGTTTCAAAACAACACTTACATGTAACGACTAACGATGACTTAACGACTCAGTTAAAATGTATATACATGTAGTGTTTTAATATGTATTTATACACTTTTGAAAGACTTCAATACACTTATCAAAATACTTCTACTTAACAAAAATGCTTACAATTACATTCTCGTTCAGTTTCATCAACAATTCTACTCGTATGCACCCGTATTCGTACTCGTACAATACACAGCTTTTAGATGTATGTACTATTGGTATATACACTCCAATGATCAGCTCTTAGCAGCCCATGTGAGTCACCTAACACATGTGGGAACCATCATTTGGCAACTAGCATGAAATATCTCATAAGATTACAAAAATATGAGTAATCATTCATGACTTATTTACATGAAAACAAAATTACATATCCTTTATATCTAATCCATACACCAACGACCAAAAACACCTACAAACACTTTCATTCTTCAATTTTCTTCATCTAATTGAACTCTCTCAAGTTCTATCTTCAAGTTCTAAGTGTTCTTCATAAATTCCAAAAGTTCTAGTTTCATAAAATCAAGAATACTTTCAAGTTTGCTAGCTCACTTCCAATCTTGTAAGGTGATCATCCAACCTCAAGAAATCTTTGTTTCTTACAGTAGGTTATCATTCTAATACAAGGTAATAATCATATTTAAACTTTGGTTCAATTTCTATAACTATAACAATCTTATTTCAAGTGATGATCTTACTTGAACTTGTTTTCGTGTCATGATTTTGCTTCAAGAACTTTGAGCCATCCAAGGATCCATTGAAGCTAGATCCATTTTTCTATTTTCCAGTAGGTTCATCCAAGGAACTTAAGGTAGTAATGATGTTCATAACATCATTCGATTCATACATATAAAGCTATCTTATTCGAAGGTTTAAACTTGTAATCACTAGAACATAGTTTAGTTAATTCTAAACTTGTTCGCAAACAAAAGTTAATCCTTCTAACTTGACTTTTAAAATCAACTAAACACATGTTCTATATCTATATGATATGCTAACTTAATGATTTAAAACCTGGAAACACGAAAAACACCGTAAAACCGGATTTACGCCGTCGTAGTAACACCGCGGGCTGTTTTGGGTTAGTTAATTAAAAACTATGATAAACTTTGATTTAAAAGTTGTTATTCTGAGAAAATGATTTTTATTATGAACATGAAACTATATCCAAAATTTATGGTTAAACTCAAAGTGGAAGTATGTTTTCTAAAATGGTCATCTAGACGTCGTTCTTTCGACTGAAATGACTACCTTTACAAAAACGACTTGTAACTTATTTTTCCGACTAGAAACCTATACTTTTTTTGTTTAGATTCATAAAATAGAGTTCAATATGAAACCATAGCAATTTGATTCACTCAAAACGGATTTAAAATGAAGAAGTTATGGGTAAAACAAGATTGGATAATTTTTCTCATTTTAGCTACGTGAAAATTGGTAACAAATCTATTCCAACCATAACTTAATCAACTTGTATTATATATTATGTAATCTTGAGATACCATAGACACGTATACAATGTTTCGACCTATCATGTCGACACATCTATATATATTTCGGAACAACCATAGACACTCTATATGTGAATGTTGGAGTTAGCTATACAGGGTTGAGGTTGATTCCAAAATATATATAGTTTGAGTTGTGATCAATACTGAGATACGTATACACTGGGTCGTGGATTGATTCAAGATAATATTTATCGATTTATTTATGTACATCTAACTGTGGACAACTAGTTGTAGGTTACTAACGAGGACAGCTGACTTAATAAACTTAAAACATCAAAATATATTAAAAGTGTTGTAAATATATTTTGAACATACTTTGATATATATGTATATATTGTTATAGGTTCGTGAATCAACCAGTGGCCAAGTCTTACTTCCCGACGAAGTAAAAATCTGTGAAAGTGAGTTATAGTCCCATTTTTAAAATCTAATATTTTTGGGATGAGAATACATGCAGGTTTTATAAATGATTTACAAAATAGACACAAGTACGTGAAACTACATTCTATGGTTGAATTATCGAAATCGAATATGCCCCTTTTTATTAAGTCTGGTAATCTAAGAATTAGGGAACAGACACCCTAATTGACGCGAATCCTAAAGATAGATCTATTGGGCCTAACAAACCCCATCCAAAGTACCGGATGCTTTAGTACTTCGAAATTTATATCATATCCGAAGGGTGTCCCGGAATGATGGGGATATTCTTATATATGCATCTTGTTATTGTCGGTTACCAGGTGTTCACCATATGAATGATTTTTATCTCTATGTATGGGATGTGTATTGAAATATGAAATCTTGTGGTCTATTGTTACGATTTGATATATATAGGTTAAACCTATAACTCACCAACATTTTTGTTGACGTTTTAAGCATGTTTATTCTCAGGTGATTATTAAGAGCTTCCGCTGTCGCATACTTAAATAAGGACAAGATTTGGAGTCCATGCTTGTATGATATTGTGTAAAAACTGCATTCAAGAAACTTATTTTGTTGTAACATATTTGTATTGTAAACCATTATGTAATGGTCGTGTGTAAACAGGATATTTTAGATTATCATTATTTGATAATCTACGTAAAGCTTTTTAAACCTTTATTGATGAAATAAAGGTTATGGTTTGTTTAAAAATGAATGCAGTCTTTGAAAAACGTCTCATATAGAGGTCAAAACCTCGCAACGAAATCAATTAATATGGAACGTTTTTAATCAATAAGAACGGGACATTTCAGTACAGCTACCTTTAGAGACATATTCTGCGTCAGCAGTAGATGTGGATACAGTATTTTACTTTTTGCTTGTCCAGCTGACTAGCCTACCACCCAGTAACTGGCAACCACCAGTAGTACTTTTCCTGTCTATTTTACACCTTGCAAAGTCAGCATCTGAATACCAGTTAGTTCAAAATCCTGGTCTTTGGGATACCAAAGACCACGTTTAGCAGTACCTTTTAGATACCTAAATATCCTTTTTACTGCCAGCAAATGTGTCTCTTTAGAATCAGCTTGATATCTGGCACAGAGACGTGGCAAACATAATATCTGGTCTGTTGGCTGTGAGATAAAGTAGGGACCCAATCATACCTCTATATTCAGTGATATTGACTAGTTCACCATTTAGATCAACATTTATTTTTATGGACGCTGCCATTGGAGTCCCTATATCTTTTAAACAGGTCAAACCAAATTTCTTTAACATATCTTTGATATATTTATCTTGACTTATAAAAATTCCATCATCAAGTTGTTTAATCTGCAATCCCAGAAAGTAATGCAGATCTCTTTGTAAACACATTTCATATGTCTTTGACATAAGTTTTCAAAATTCTTGACAATGTGTTTCATTATTTGAACAATAAATAATATCATTCACATATATCTGTACCAACAAGAGATCACCATCTATTACTTATGAGAATAGAGTGGTATCAATTGTTCCAACTTTAAAGCCTAAACCAGTGAGATACACATGAAGTATCTCATACCATGCTCTTGGTGCCTGTTTGAGGCCATAAATAGCTTTGTCTAACTAGTAGACATGATCTGGATATTTACCACTTACAAAACTAGGTGGCTTCTAACAAAGACTTCTTCTTGCAGCTTCCCATTTAGAAATGAAGATTTCACATCCGTGTGGAATACCCTAAAGTTCATCTTAGCAGCTATGCCAAGAATAGTCTGATAGCTTCCATCCTAGCCACTGGTGCATAAGTTTCTCTATAATCCAACCCTTCTTCCTATCTAAAACCTTGAGCCACCAATCTGGCTTTGTTTCTGATCACAATCTCATCTTCATCCATCTTATTCTTGAACACCCACTTGGTACCAATGATTTTCTTTGTTTCATCATCATGTTTAGGTACCAATTTCCATACTTTGTTCCTATCAAACTCAGTAAGTTCATCTTGCATTGCTAATACCCAGCTGGGATCCATTAATGCTTCTTCAGGAGAGGTAGGTTCAATGGTAGACACAAAATTCACATGCATGCAAAAGTTGCTGGTTGCATGTCTTTTTATTTTAACACCACTAGCTAAATTACTAATAACTTGCTCAATTAGATGTTCCCTTGTCTATCTAGTGTTATGAACGGCTGAGCTTGTTGTGGAACACACATCATCTTGATCATCAGTTAGTTCAGCAGTATGAGTAGCAATATGAGACAGCTGTTCATTATCAGTGAAACCAGTACCAACTTGTGATCTTTCAGAACCAGTAGACCTCTGCTCAAGTTGTAGTACTTCAGTAGAGCCAGCAGGTCCACTAGGTTTAAACACGGATGGAATAGAATATTCCATCTCATCATCAGAGAACCCATCAACATGGATTGGAGAGGGAGTTATTGTTGGTTATACTTCATCATCAAGAGCTTGCTGAGTAGGCTCTTTAAATATTAACTACTCATCTTCTTGACCAGAAGATGAGGTGGGGGCAGCTTCATCAAATGTGACATTAACGGAGTCTTCAAAATAGCCCCTTCTTTTGTTGTAGACCCTATATGTCTTTGACATATTGGAATATCCAAGAAATATTCCTTCATCAGCTTTAGCATCAAATTTACCAAGCTGGTCCCCGTTGTTTAGAATGTAGCAGGGGGTGCAAAATACATGAAGAAATGAAATTGAGGGACTTTTGCCTTTGAGAACTTCATAAGCAGTTTTTTGATGACTTTTCACAATTAAGATCTATTCTGGATAAAACAGGCAGTATTCATAGCATCTGCCCAGTATGAATTTTTTTAATCCAGACTCAGCTAACATAGATCTTGCTGCTTCAATGAGAGTTCCGTTTCTTCTTTCTGCAACACCATTTTGTTTAGGTGTCCTCATAGCAGAAAAGTTCCGTGAAATACCTTTGTCAGCACAAAATTCTTCCAATGTGGCATTTCTGAATTCTGTACCATGATCACTTCTTAGCTGCTTCACTAGTTTCCCATTCAATAATTCTATTCTTTTGAAAAAATTAATAATTTTATCAGCAGCTTCACTCTTTTGCTTCAAGAAGAATACTCCAGTGTATCTGGAGAATTCATCAACAATAACCAGTGTATATTTCTTTCCACTACAACTGGCTACATTAACAGGACCAAAACAATTCATATGAAGTAGGTGAAATGGTTTTTCAACAGATGAAATCTGCTTTGACTTAAATGAGGCATGGTGATGCTTTCTCTTTTCACATCCAGGACACAATATGTCCTTCACATAAGACATGGTGGGTAGCCCAGACTTTTACTAGATAATTTGTGAATATCCTTGAAGTTGAGATGTTTGAGTCTCTTGTGCCATAACCACTTGTTGTCTGTTTCCTTTGAATAAAAACATGTATAAGTTGTTGTGACTGCTGTGTTCATGTCAATTTGATACATGTTCTCATGTTTTTTTTCTGTCAGCAGTGGCTTCCCTGTCTTATCAAAAATAGTGTCAATATTTCTTCTGAATTAGACTATCTTACTTTTATTTATCAGTTGCTTATGTTGAGTAAATTGTGTTTAAGCCCAACGACATATGCTACATTTGAAAATGTAACATTCTCATTTGTTAAAGTACCAAAACCCTTTGTGTAACCCAACAAATTATCTCCATATGAAAAATTCCTGATAGTCCATCAGCAGGGACTTACATTAGGTCATATGTCTCGAAAAACCACTATCGAGATACCAGATTTCCTTGTTTTGAATGCCCTGCACAGTAGCTAAGAGATTAGTTCTTTATGGGAACCCATCCAAGGATGGGTTCTGGAAGAGTCATTTTTGTTGCTTTCTTCCTTGCTGCTTGATTGGTTTGAGGGGTAGCAGCATTGGGGTTCATATTTTGGGTACACTGATTGGACAAGTCAGCTTCGCTATCACATTTGTAGCATTTTCTCACTTTTAGTCTCGATACCTGGTTGGCGGTAGATGTACTGGGTGACTGGTTTTGCTGCTGGCTTTGAGTAACAGTGAAACAACCCAACCCGTATTAAAACCGACCCATAAAATTTTTTCCTTTTAATACGCTTTAAATAACACTTTAGGTCCCAATTGTGTTTCCATAAACATCTTTAATACAATAGAAGGTTTAATAAACCTTAAAACATTTAATACATTGATTAATTGTCCAAACGGACATACACGACCCGACTAGTTTAGTTTCCAACAAAAACCGAGCATGGTGATTTGGGACTACGCTACCCAAATCCTAATCGAATACAAAAGCAAGATCTTCTAAGCAACCTAGCCAAAATCTCTAATCCCCAAGCTTACCCAAGCCGCCAAGCATGCGAACCTATAAAAATATCAACAACGAGAGGGTAAGCTAACGCTTAGTGAGTGATAATATACTACATACATATATATATGTATAAAATGGACACGCCACACAAAAGTCAAATACCACTTACCGAAGCATCCAAGTATAAGGCAACTACACTAAGCATACCGTACAGTCTCTAAGCACAAGCTAAAGATATCAACAAAGTATAAGTTAGTTCACCAACGACGAGGTGAACAACGCCAATGAGCTACTCCCGGAGGGTTAGCTACATCACAACAATACAACAATATACGTATACAATATTTAACATGCTAAACAATATCCAACAACATAATATGGTTAACCATAATGCTATGGTGCTACCGGCACGTGGTTCACACCATACGCATTTGAGTCTCACTCTTTTATAGTGCTACCGGCACGTGGTTCACACTTCGACGCTACCGGCACGTGGTTCACGCTCATTTTATGGTGCTACTGGCACGTGGTTCACACTCGATGCTACCGGCACGTGGTTCACATCATTATATTTATAGTGCTACTGGCACGTGGTTCACACGCGATGCTACCGGCACGTGGTTCACATCATTATATTTATAGTGCTACCGGCACGTGGTTCACACTCGATGCTACCGGCACGTGGTTCACATCTTATCGCACACATGTTATGGCACTACCGGCTCGATGGTTTATGCCATAACACCAACAAATATATACGCCATATACACGTACGTATAAATACTCCACTCACAATATTAACCCTTCGCCATTGGGGTTATATAATCCACATCACACGCCCATGTGATAACGTACACACAAAGTGTGCACCTCGCCAAAGGTGGTCAACCAAAACGCACAACCGTGCCAATTGGACCTATACACAAGTCCATCAATCCACCTATATGTGAAGTGAGCTCTATGACCGAGAACCACTTCACCCTACCCGCACCCATCCTACACATACATATGCACATAGGATATTAACACTCACCTTAAGCCTTGATGAATGCAACCAAGTAATCCACAACACCCCAATGGAAAGTACCTATTCCATTAACACAAATACAACAACACAATTAGGGTGGATTTACAAATCGACCCAAATTGTCAAATAGTGCAATTTCGACCCAAATGCACTTCCAAGCTCAAACCGCGCCAAAACTAGCCAATGATTACTAACACAAGTGACAATGGTCCTAATATACCAATTAAACTCAAGCATAGGCGTTAAATACCAATCTTGCCCAATATGACACCTTAACCCTAATTTGACCCATTTCAAAATTAGTTAACCAAAATACACCCAAAGTGGTTCCAACACTTCTATAATCACTAATACTAGTGATTACAAGCTACATACAAGCCTTAAACATGGTTAAATCATTAACCAACCCAAAACCCACCAACATCAACAATAACTAGTTACAATTACCCATTTCACCTCCTAAATGGGTTTTACAACTAACTAGCTCAAAACCCTAAACTTGAATATCAAATCACAAGAAAAAAATTCGGAGTTGAGACTTACCAATACCGCCAAAATGATGCCGTTGACGAGTGGAACAACTTTAACACTTGAGGTTTGACCTGAAACCCTCTTCTTCTTCTCCAAAAGAAGCTTTATCTCTCTAAAACTCAATCTCTCTCTAGGGTTTGGAGTTGAGAGTGTTTACGAGTGAAGATGAGGATAATATGAGCCTTGAATCAGTCTTATGGCTCTAGAACCGGCCATAAGTGAATTTACCAAAACACCCTCAAAAGATTCCATTAAAATGGGTTAATAATGTCATTACAGCGACATTTGTCGCGTTTCGCGACACCTTGTCGCGTTTCGCGACACCAATACACGACACACAACACTCAAACGCGACAAAGTGGGCAGAAATCACCATCAGAAGTTGTCTCGTTTCAAGCATGTTTGTCACGGAACGCGATGCACCAGAACGCGACAAACTGCACTCAAACTCGACAGCTTACCTGATGTACTCCAATTTCACTTTTAAAACATCCCAAAGTCAATCGTGGTCAATGCATTACATCCAAACTATTAAATAATCATTCTTGGACTTTAAATGACACCCCGAGCGTCATGTTTAGAAAAACGGGGTGTTACAACTCTCCCCCACTTAGATTCGATCACATCCTCATGATCCTAATCACTTAAGCAATCCAAACCGACACACTACGGTTCTCAACAAACATTTCAATCTGACTTTCATCACACTACTTATTAACCCAAGGACTAATCCATTAACTAAGACACACACTTGCACGCATTCTGAGCCGTGCAATACACGCAACAATCGAAGGTTACAACAATTACTTAGAATACGCGAAATCGCCACGTATTCTTCCAATTCCGTCGAGCAATTCTTCTCAAAGAGTTACCCTTAGCAACTAAATCGTCACCCGCGATTTATCAAATCACAATCCGAGCACTAAAACCTTACTCATTCCCTCGCATCGGGAAAACTCAACCAATCTCGAACCGAGACATCAATCCCTTAGCGTACCCTTACCGAGTACAATGCTAAAAGCAACCAAGTCTCAACCTAAGGTCAACAACCCGAAACGATGAAGACTGAACCAAACGAATCCTTACGGATAACACTTACCACTTAACATCCCTTGTAGTGCGCAATACAACCAATACGCCACTATCCTAACATCATAAGCAACGGCTAAAACCAAAATCGCCCAAAACGACTATGACAACGCTAATCCTAAGGTGTACAAAATCGACTATTGTCACACCCGTAACAACATGTGTGCGAAACACGGCTATCGCATCACTAATCACACAACATGGTCCTCACGATCCCACCATCGGTGTATAAAACAACCGATAGATCACACCACACGGTCCTTACGACCCCATCATTGGTGTATAAAACAACCGATAGATCACTCAACACCGGATGAAGTCAGCGGACCCCGTCAACGGTCATGCTTCACCGATATAACACCTCGCTCATGATGAAGTCAGCGGACCCCGAAGGTCATGCTCCACCAATCGCATACTCCCATGATGAAGTCAGCGGACCCTAAAGGTCATGCTTCATCAATCACCAATACCATGATGAAGTCAGCGGACTCCGAAAGTCATGCTTCATCAATCAACGCCCTTTTGGCCTCGAACGACGAGTAGCGTAACATCGTGCTCTGCAACACCATAGTGAATCCTGACGGATACCACTAACCATTCACACACTCGAGTAAGAAACACCTATATCAAACATAGGCACAAAACAATAATTCTCTAGAAGAGAATCCGACACACACCTCCCTTAACCGAAGGATTTCACCTTGCTCACCAAACACGTCCATTATCTCTCAACGAGATTTACCACATTACCACCTCGGTGATAATTCAAATCCAAACCATAAGTACAATTTATCCGAAATTGTAATCTACCACAAATCGACCAAAACTAGGTCTCGACAACATTTTCCGGATCTACCAAAAGCATCATCCGAAATCTCACACTAAAACTTCCTCGTGCGGGAGTGTAACTCCCCCACTTGGAACTATGTTCCATATCCACAACTCGTACAACCGTACAATGCTACCAAAGGTAGACTTTACCAACAATTGGGGTCACACGACCCATCACCATAACTTGCTCTAACCTTGAGCATACGAAGGATTTTAACCTATCCTTAAACACGTCAAACGAAAAGTGTACCACGATTACACAAACTATACCCTCGCAATCATCCAATTGCTATAGTTTGTCAACTTTCACCCGATCACTCATGTACCTAAGGGTTTCACTTCGGTACCCTAAGTACAATGTAACCGCAACACAATCGGAGTTGAACAACACGCTAGTGGGTATAAAAGAGGCACCTAATGTCACGTCATATAAACTCCTTCACCCACATACATCGAGATCTAAAACACTCGATTTCAAGGGTTTCAATCCACCCGACGAACCTCATGGTTCATCAACTTTAACATGAGAGCGAACACGCTCTAACATCCGAACACCAAAGCCCACACACATGGCTTGGTAGAAACATTTCTCAATACTAAGGAATCCTTGGTTGCACCAAGTCTTACGCCCTTCGCCCATCAATCAAAACGTCACCTTAGGGTACTTCCAATAGGAACGTCACCCATATCAATAACACTCACAACACAATGCATTTAACCAAATCAAACTCAACGGCACATAATAAATAATCAAGGACATATTTATTAAAATGAAACGTACCTTAACGTCTCCTTGCCGCACCCGTCCCCGCTAACTTGGGACATTCCGACTTACGATGTCCTTCTTCTTGGCAATTGAAGCATACCATGCCATCACCTCTTGGCACCGAACATTCCCAAGACTTGTGACCCCTCACGCCACAATTGTAACATCGAGATGTACTAGAATCCGGTATACCCGTCCGCGTACCACCCGTGCTCACACTCGGACCCTTAGTCCTCTTACTCAGAGTACCATACGAAACAACCATTCTCTCACTTGAAGGTTCACACCTCTTCGATCGTGAATACGACTCGAAACCTCTACCCAAGTCAAATAAATTCACAAATGATTTCGATTGACCCCGGCTAATTTTAATCTTCAATTCATCATTCAAGGTCCGATAGAAATCTTGCATCAACAAATGATCATCCCCCAAATACTCCGGGCAAAAACGAGCCTTCGCCATAAAGGTCGTCTTCAGAGTGTTCAAATCCATAGAACCCTGTTGCAAATTTCGCAACTCATTACGCATTTTCGACAAATCGGCTGAAGTTCGGAACTCCTCGAAGAATTCCTTCTTAAACTCGTCCCACAATAACACCATAAACGTTTCACCACCGACAAGGTCAATCTTACCATCCAACCAATCCTTCGCCCTACCCCGCAACAAGCTAGTAGCGAGTCTCGTCTTCTTCTCGGGAAGGCATTCAATAGTGCGAAAACACCCTTCGACATCCGAGATCCAAGTTCTGCTCACTAAAGAATCCGGTTTCCTGTCATACATCAGGGGTTTAGTCCTCATGAAGCTCTTAAGACAACGCTCCATTTCACCACTACTCCGAGATTCAGAATACTTCCTATCTATTTCTTCCCGAAACGCACTCATTTGCTCCGCAATGGCGGCCGCAACTCTAGTGTTAAACTCAGCGTCGTTCGTCTCGATCACTTTTCCCGTCGCCATTCTAAGGAATGCAAAGCGATTAGATCACAAACGTATAATGTTATGCACACAACACCGCCCCATCTTGCTAAACACTCGTCGTACATCACTTGTTAGACACGATTTGCACCCGTAATAAGGTTTGCAATTCCTTATTACGCACACACGTCGTCTCAACTCGTTAGTACAACGACCGCCTTGCTCGATGATATAACCAACACAACGACGATTCCACGCGATATAAACACACGCAAGGGAATAGCATCACAACACAAGCCAAAAGTCCTAGTTAGTCCACCTACAAACAAGGCACTAACTATAACCCGTTCCGACCCGTTCACCTACAAGTCCCGCAACAAATAAGCACACACAAAAGTCTAAGTCTAGGCACCTATCTCAAGTCGCCTAAATCCCTTAGACCATGCCCTGATACCACTTGAAACAACCCAACCCGTATTAAAACCGGCCCATAAAATTTTTTCCTTTTAATACGCTTTAAATAACACTTTAGGTCCCAATTGTGTTTCCATAAACATCTTTAATATAATAGAAGGTTTAATAAACCTTAAAACATTTAATACATTGATTAATTGTCCAAACGGACATACACGACCCTACTATTTTAGTTTCCAACCAAAACCGAGCATGGTGATTTGGGACTACGCTACCCAAATCCTAATCGAATACAAAAGCAAGATCTTCTAAGCAACCTAGCCAAAATCTCTAATCCCCAAGCTTACCCGAGCCGCCAAGCATGCGAACCTATAAAAATATCAACAACGAGAGGGTAAGCTAACGCTTAGTGAGTGATAATATACTACATACATGTATATGTATAAAATGGACACGCCACACAAAAGTCAAATACCGCATACCGAAGCATCCAAGTATAAGGCAACTACACTAAGCATACCGTACGATCTCTAAGCACAAGCTGAAGATATCAACAAAGTATAAGTTAGTTCACCAACGATGAGGTGAACAACGCTAATGAGCTACACCCAGAGGGTTAGATACATCACAACAATACAACAACATACGTATACAATATTTAACATGCTAAACAATATCCAACAACATAATATGGTTAACCATAACGCTATGGTGCTACCGGCACGTGGTTCACACTATACGCATTTAAGTCTCACTCTTTTATAGTGCTACCGGCACGTGGTTCACACTTCGACGCTACCGGCACGTGGTTCACGCTCATTTTATGGTGCTACCGGCACGTGGTTCACACTCGATGCTACCGGCACGTGGTTCACATCATTATATTTATAGTGCTACTGGCACGTGGTTCACACTCGATGCTACCGGCACGTGGTTCACATCATTATATTTATAGTGCTACTGGCACGTGGTTCACACTCGATGCTACCGACACGTGGTTCACATCTTATCGCACACATGTTATGGCACTACCGGCTCGATGGTTCATGCCATAACACCCACAAATAGATACGCCATATACACGTACGTATAAATACTCCACTCACAATAATAACCCTTTGCCATTGGGGTTATATAATCCACATCACACGCCCATGTGATAACGTACACACAAAGTGTGCACCTCACCAAAGGTGGTCAACCAAAATGCACAACTATGCCAATTGGACCTATACACAAGTCCATTAATCCACCTATATGTGAAGTGAGCTCTATGACCGAGAACCACTTCACCCGACCCGCACCCATCCTACACATACATATGCACATAGGATATTAACACTCACCTTAAGCCTTGATGAATGCAACCAAGTAATCCACAACACGCCAATGGAAGGTACCTATTCCATTAATACAAATACAACAACACAATTAGGGTGGATTTACAAATTGATCCAAATTGTCAAATAGTGCAATTTCGACCCAAATGCACTTCCAAGCTCAAACCGCGCCAAAACTAGCCAATGATCACTAACACAAGTGAAAATGGTCCTAATATACCAATTAAACTCAAGCATAGGCGTTAAATACCAATCTTGCCCAATATGACACCTTAACCCTAATTTGACCCATTTCAAAATTAGTTAACCAAAATACACCCAAAGTGGTTCCAACACTTCTATAATCACTAATACTAGTGATTACAAGCTACATACAAGCCTTAAACATGGTTAAATCATTAACCAACCCAAAACCCACCAACATCAACAATAACTAGTTACAATTACCCATTTCACCTCCTAAATAGGTTTTACAACTAACTAGCTCAAAACCCTAAACTTGAATATCAAATCACAAGAAAAAAATTTGGAGTTGAGACTTACCAATACCGCCAAAATGATGCCGTTGACGAGTGGAACAACTTTAACACTTGAGGTTTGACCTGAAACCCTCTTCTTCTTCTCCAAAAGAAGATTTATCTCTCTAAAACTCAATCTCTCTCTAGGGTTTGGAGTTGAGAGTGTTTTTGAGTGAAGATGAGAATAATATGAGCCTTGAATCAGTCTTATGGCTCTAGAACCGGCCATAAGTGAATTTACCAAAACACCCTCAAAATATTCCATTAAAATGGGTTAATAATGTCATTACAGCGACATTTGTCGCGTTTCGCGACACCAATACGCGACACACAACACTCAAACGTGACAAAGTGGACAGAAATCACCATCAGAAGTTGTCTCGTTTCAAGCATGTTTGTCACGGAACGCGATGCACCAGAACGCGACAAACTGCACTCAAACTCGACAGTTTACCTGATGTACTCCAATTTCACTTTTAAAACATCCCAAAGTCAATTGTGGTCAATGCATTACATCCAAACTATTAAATAATCATTCTTGGACTTTAAATGATGCCCCGAGCGTCATGTTTAGAAAAACGGGGTGTTACAAACAGCCAGTAGCAGCTGGTCGAGCTCCATAGTCAGTATCTCAGCGATAGACACCTCAGTATTTGATTCTACTACTTTAGCTTTTCCCTTATAGGCAGCTTTTGGTTTGGAACCATCACCTTTAATGTGGTTTACTGCTTTGCCTTTGGGTTTTGACTTAACAGTGTGGGAAGTTACTGGTATGTCTGCTGCTACTGGTTGACCAGCAGGAGTCACTTTGGACTTACCAGTATCGCAATTTAGTGGTTCGTCTGTAGTTACTGGTTGACCAGCAGGAAATGCAGCGATAGGCTTAGCATATAGACAACTAGAAGAATTAATTGATTTTAGATTTCTTCTATTATTTTCAGTTATTTCTTTCTTGATTTGTCTTTCTTTTGGAGTCATGTAGTAAATGCTTGAGGGATCAGTAGTCTCATCATTTGAAATACTGATATCCTTAGCTTTGATTTCACTCTCTAGAATATCTTTAATGGACTGTGGTGGGGTGCGAGGTGTATACGAAATAGTTATATTTTTGTTACGAAATACTATTAAATACGATACAATTTTACACAAGTTATTTATTTATTTATAGAGTGGATATACCTAAACCTTGCTACAACACTATAGGTAGTGTACCTAATCGTACAGTAGTGTAGTTTTTAGTAAGTCCGGTTCATTCCGCAGGGAGCTAACCAAGTTTAACGCTATATTTTTTAAACTCTATTTGTATATATATATATATATATATATATAAGTATTATTATTATTATTATTATTATTATAAAAAGGGGTTTTTTTTTTACCGTTTAGTGACCGGTTTGTCGATTTTATGTCTTAAGTCACAATTAAAACCTAATGTAAAATATTAAAAATAAATATAACTTAATTTAAAGCGTAAATTAAATGACGATAATTAAAGTGCGATAAATAAAATGACAGTAAATAAAATTGCGATAATTAAAAGTACGATAATTAAAAATGCGATAAGATATAAAATAAAGGAATTATGTTTATTTAAACTTCCGTAATCATGATGTTTGACGTGTTGATTTTAATTTATTATCATGAGTTAATTGTCCTTTGTCCTGGATTATTCAATATGTCCATACGGTTTTTGTCTATAACAGTCCATCAGTCATAAATATAAAGTGCGAATGTCCTCTTCAAATTATCCTTATACCCGAAGTCAAATATTCCAACTAATTGGGGACTTAAACTGTAACAAGGTCTTAATACTTTGTTTAATAATTACACCAGGATATCGACTGTGTGCAATCCAAGGTTTTAATATTTTATTAACAATTACCCCAAGTATCCTTGTATGTAATCCACCCCTGTTTTAATGAGTCCATTGACTATTAATCCATCCCCGTGTCCGGTTAAACGAACGATTATTAATATTTATAACTATCCCGCCCATCGTGTCCGATCGAGTGTATATGGTTATTTATAGATACGTCAAATTGTAAATCTCTATATTAAATTAACGAACTATCATTCAGTTAAACAAATATAAAGCCCATTAATAGTCCATAGTCCAATTTCTACAAGTGTCGGTCTTTTGTCCAAACCCCAATTATGGTACAAAGCCCAATAACCCCGTCTTTAAATTTAGCCCAACATCATGATTACTTCAATTTAAATAAGCATAATAATAATTTAGCTACGAGACATTAATTTAAAAAGGTTGAACATAACTTACAATGAGTATTAATCGCGTAGTGTTACACGGACAGAATTTCGACTTACAAACTTACAACATTCGTTACCATAACCTTATTATTATTAATCTTAAATTAAAATTAAAATTATATATATATATATATATATATATATATATATATATATATATATATATATATATATATATATATATATATATATATATATATTTGAGAGATAGAGAGTAGATTGAATTATATTGTGTACATAACTCGTCCGAAAAACTGACTTTTTATAGAACCTGGCCAGCTACAGTAACTCATGCGACCGCATGACTTTTGTGCCTTCTGGCCATGCGATCGCATGGCCAGCTGTTCCAGCCCACATTGAGTTTTAAACGTGGGCTGCGCGTATTTATTTAATATATAATATAATATATATAATTTTATATAATTAATTATATATTATATTATATTCTTGTGCATTGTTGACTTGTAATTTTAGCTCCGTTACGTCGCGCGTTGATAGTTGGTTCATGTCCCGGTTCTGAATTTTCGAACGTCCTTGCGTACAGTTTAATATCTTGTACTTTGCGTTTTGCGGCTCGTACTCTTGTAACTTTTAGACGTTTCTCATCAATAAATTGAACCACTTGGATTGTATTTTGTACTTTTGAGCTTTTTGGTCGTTTGCGTCTTCAATTCGTCGAATCTGTCTTTTGTCTTCACCTTTTATTATTTAAAAGAATATCACTTGTAAATAGAACAATTGCAACTAAAAGCTTGTCTTTCTTGAGGGATAATGCTATGAAATATATGTTCGTTTTTAGCATTATCAAATATTTCCACACTTGAGCGTTGCTTGTCCTCAAGCAATATAGAACTTGAAATAAAAACACACTTGAATCACTTCTTTATTCTTCACACTTTGTACATCAGTGATTTCTATACGATGGTATGAACAATGATAGTAACGTTGTGGTTTACAGTCCCACATGACTATGAAAATTTAGATCCTTTAGGAAATTGGATCTTTATGAAAACATTTGATCTTTTGAAAATTCAATCTAGATTTTACCCTAGATAAGTTTTCCGAAATAACCCTTCACTGGTGTTTGCAAATTGTTTTTGTGGGTTTTGTGGGTTTTAGATTTGAAAATTTTAGCTCAAAACTTATGGTTTTGTGTCACCCACTTGCTAACCTTGTATTGGGAAAGCAACACGTCTAGTATACTTGCTCCGTATATTACCTTTCCGTAAACTATCGTCCGGTTATAAAGGAAAGCGTTGAACAAGCAACTGTTAAGGCAATGTCCCATGACATGCTTTTGATTATGGTCTATATCGTGTCGGATGTAATTAATATCCTTTGTAGGAGCAATAGTAAAGACCACCCTATAGTTTTTCGGTCTGGCACAAGGTCCTGTCTTCGACCATGCTATGCAACCACTGTTCTTACGGTTGATACCCGATTTGGTTCAGGTGACCTAATGAATTTCGGTGAATTCTTAGGATTCTACGTTCAATGGTAATGAACGCATTGAAAATAGAGTTTTCAGAAAACAAATCGGTTTGTAATGTAATCAAAATATTTTCTTGTTCAAGCTCGAGTTTAGATATCATTGAATTCCATGAGTTTTTAATTCTCAATCTTTAAGGTCAATCTCAAGGATTGAGTAATATCAGTTTTAATTATTTGTACAAAAATATGTGATATATGTTCTAAATAACTTGGTAAATTTTCCCATACTTGGCTTTTATTTTCCTTTCTTTGCCTTTTTATTCTCCTCTATTCTATTTTAAATGAATTCAAGCATTTTGGGTTGTTTCTCAATTTATGTCCTTTCCGAGGTAACAATAATTTCGGTGTTAACACCTAGTTTTATCGTTCATAAATATGTATAAACATGATTTTGAATTCATTTATTCGAAAAAATTTTAAAATTTTTACTAGAAGTGGGTAGTCAGTATATAAGACTAGGGCTGTTCTTTATTATCAGAGAGTACTAGATTCTAATACAACTACTGCGTCACTAGTATTTTTAATGGTAACCAAGTGTTTAAATTAAATTTTTTTTTTAAATCCGAACTAATTTAACCCTTCCCACACTTAAGATCTTGCAATGTCCTCATTTGCAAGAAATCAGTAGCAATTTAAATTATTGAGGGTGATTAGCGTAGAAAAATGATTAAATTTTACCAAAGTTTCCAAACATATTGTAGTTTGTGTTGAATAATAAATGGTGCACATCATTTGTTCATTCCGTCCGTTGTTACAACACACTTGTTTTTCGTTTTGTCATCAAAATTAATAGCTTTTGCTGAACTTAATGCCAGTCCTTGAAAATGCGCTGTTTTACCCTGTTGTGTACATGAAATAAAATACATACAATACAAATATAAACATGCATGGTAATTTGAAATGGGACTTAATATCCCACTTTCAAATTATAAAAATGAAATATTAGTACAAAATAATAAAAATATTAAACATTACATTAAAGTATCAAAATGTTAAATGTTTAGCATAAATAGATAAAAATAATAAAAGAGAAGACATCACCAATGGAACACTATTGATTTGGATAGGGGTTCCAGTTCACATCATCGTTTGGGTTCCATGGTTGGTGATAGGTGTTCTGGTATGCTTGATTGGGGTCGTACAAGTCATAGGGTGGTCGCATGTCGGGCTGATGCGGTGGATAGTAAGCAGGCCGAGTCGGGATGTAGTTATTTGGTACCTGATATGATAGCTAGCTCATGATTTGGTGTTGATGAACTTGCCAGCTATCATGTTGGCGTCGCCTGGAAGTCTCATACTCATTCGCGGCTTTCCACTGCTCATACCGATGATGCCTATCTTCATTAGTCATTTCTACCTCATCTATACGCTGGAAAACGTCAGTAGCACTATCCTTAATGACATCCCTAATGTCATCCGCTTCCTCCATTTCCTCATCCAAACCCCTCTCTACCTGTGGATGGCGGCCCTGATATTGTACTGCCTGATTGCGTCTCCTAGTCAATACCTTTGCACCTTGATAGACTTGCAAATCTAAAGTCTCGTCCTGTTCCCTACATACCATCATTGGACCCCCTTGATCCCTATCTACACCTAAATACTCTCCAATGAGAGTAACAAAAATACCTCCTCCTATTATTCCCCCTTCCTGTATACCTTCCAGCATTTTAGACAGATAAAAACCAACACAGTAGGGGATATTAACAAAGCTTCTAGTGTTTCGAATGCACTTAAGGTAAAATAAATCGTGTAGGGTCATTTTCTCCTTGTTGTTACCTCTTTGTGTAATCGAGTTTGCTAAGAATCTATGTATTATACGAAGCTCGGCATTATTAATATCTAAATAGGAGTGTCTTCCTCCCCGCGTAAACACATTAAAATTTGACATACGCCTCCAGATGGCGTTAGCGTCAAAATTTCTATCTACCCTCTCACCATGATAAATCAAATTTGTACAATCGGGTGATAGTAATTCAGCGGGAGTGTAAATCTGTAAAGCCCTAGCCATGTCCAGCATGGACATCCTGTACATCCTACGGCCAAGTAAAAATCTAAGAAAACTCTTATCGTCTAACCTATCTACATCTTTATTAAAAGCTATAGTACTCATTAGCTCAACACACCACTCTTTATATACAGGCCTACGAGTGGTAAATAAACGTTCCCAATCGGAAAAAAAAGAGCTGCCATACCTTTGGATTAGATGCTGCCTAATTGGGTTAGCTAGGTGGACCCTTTCCAAAGGCTCCCAATCTATTACCCTTGGAACTTCTACATTTTTGGTCCAAAGCTTAAATTTGTTACTTTGGTACGTCGGGTAATCTCTCCAACTTCTATCAATCCTTAAATTGGGATGCAACTATTCTTCATGAATTGTTGGGTGTTCTATTATATGGTGAATGGGAAATACTACGTAGGCAATAAAAAATTGTGGTTCTGGTTCATAGTATGGTACGTGTTGATCATAATGTTGTTGTTGTTCAGGTTGTTGTTCCGGTTCGTGATATTGCATATCTGATTGTGGTTCCGGATCAGGTTGCATAGACGATGATGCACCGTCCGTATCTGTATTTCTCACCAAAACACATTAAACACAAAATTTGTGCATTCAAATATGCATTAGTGTTAGCAAAATAACAAATTAAAACAATTACAATAACATGTTTAATTCATATTAAACTTATACTCATTTTCATATTTTTATCAATTCTACACTTTTTCAAATAAGCATATATGAAAATGTTTACAAAGTTCATAAGTATTCAACTCAAATAACATGTTAAAATAACCATTACTAGCAATTAAATAAATTTCAAATGGCATTTATATCAAATTAATCAAGTTCATGAATTTTAGACTTAAAAAGTCCATTTTAATTCTCAAAAATCATGTTTAGGATCAAAGTTTGGATCATTTAGCAACCTAAACATGTTACACTACTTAATTTAGTAATAATTCATGACAAAAATCGGCCATAACCTGTTTATATCAAAAAGCCCCAAATTGCTCAAGAACACAAACCCTAGATTTCTAAAAATTTTGAAGTTTTTTTGCTTCAAATCATGTTAAATAGCATCAATCTAGGTTATACATGCATAATATACTAACAATTTAACTCTAATTACACTAGAAATTATCAAAATCAAATTAGGATAAACATTTGTAATTATCACAAAAATTAGGAAATTTATGAGTTTAGGGGTGAAATTTTTACCTTCCTGCTTCCCCATCTGAGAAAAGACATGATTATAGTGGATTATAGCAAGAAATTTGGTGAATTTTGGTGAAAAATTGGTGATTTTAGAGTTCGTATGGTTGTGTGTTCGTATGGTTGTGTGTGTGATTGTGGAGAGAAAGAGACCAGCTCGCTGGCCTTTTTGATCCTGACCAGATTTTAAGGGCCATGCGATCGCATGGGGTCTGATATATATATATATATATATATATATATATATATATATATATATATATATATATATATATATATATATATATATATATATATATATATATATAATAAAACCTTTAACTTATAAAACGATTAATTAATTTAATTTCAAAATTTTGTTTCTTTTTAGAATGAGGGCGTTTCGGTACGTTGACCTAGTTCGTCCCTCGACAAAATTTTAAAAATTTGTCTTTTTAAAGCGTTGTTTTAAAAGCTAAGATTTTTGGATTTTTTAATGTTTTTGGCATACTTTAGATTAATAAGATTAAAAATAATGGTAACAAAATTTCTCGTCCCGCCTTCGGGTAAAGCAATTTCGGTTCAACGACCTAGTCTTCAACTCACGACGAATTTTAAAAATCATATTTTTAACTTAATGAAATAAAGTACATTTTTGTTTTTAAATTCACACCAAACTTAAATTGAAAATACATAAAATTTAAAATTCATATAAATATCATTAATATTTTTATACATTAATTTTACAAACTTATATTGAAAATATTAATTTTTTTTAAATATTTAAAAACTTAAATATATTGGTTTTAAAAATTTACAATAATAATTTAATATTAATTTAAAAACAAGGTAAAAATTAAAATTAAAAATCTTTTTGGTCTTTTATCCCACTTTAATCAATCAAATATTATCAAAAATATACGCCCCTCTTTTAGGTAAAGTAATTTCGGCTATTTTACCTAATTTTACTCCTGACGAATTTCTGAAATATTTTGGGTTGATTGATTAAAGATATTTATACCTTATGAATAAACGGTAAATTTCGCAGTGATGTAATAAATTTTTGTATGATATCAATAATTTCAGTTTCGCATACCTAATTTTATTGAATATCAATTTAATACTTTATAGCAAACGATTCAGCGTTTAAAATCAAAAGGTTAAAAGCAGTAAAATAAAAATTAAAACTGTACATACTTACCTGTGAAATAGAATTCTCAGACACCTGCTTTAGCCGACTCATAGGAGAGTCGTGTGATTTGGTTTTCCATAGCTACGTAAGCGTAACCTCGATTCTTCAATAACTTTTCTTCTAAACATATGAACGGTCCTTCTCTGCATAGAGTAACAAATTCGGTATTTGAATATGTTTGATTGTTCGAACATTTACCTTCGTGTGACCATTTTTCGCATTTATGACATCTTTCAAGGTGTCGTGCTCTTCTTTTTGTTGCGGATTTTGATTTTCCTTTACCAAAATGTATCTTATGACGATTCTTCCTGAGTTCTTTCCTCACTTCGTCCATTTTGCCTCTTACGAATGATACCAGTTCACTCGGGAAGATGTTATCATTACGTTTAGTAATCATAGCGTGTACTAGTAGACCATGGTTCAGATCAAAGGAATTCTTCATCTCGTAAAACCTAAAAAAAATAAAAATTCAGAATGGAGGGAGAAGACTAGTTCTTTAGGGTCTGCTAGGGAAAGACCATTCGGATTTCATTTTCGAGAACTACACGAAAACAGAAAATCTAACTCTATCAGAAATACATATTACCCTTAAAAGATTCGAATCTTCCCACACTTAGTTAGCTGTGGTGTCAAAATTGTGATTAACTTCATCTTCAACTTCCATTGGATTATCTATGTAATGTTTAACTCTGTGACCATTAACTTTAAATTCAACTACATTTGAATTTATTAATTCTACTGTTCCATACGAGAAAACTCTTTTAACTATGAATGGTCCAGACCATCTTGATTTCAATTTTCCAGGAAATAGCTTGAATCGTGAATTGAAAAGAAGTACTCTGTCTCATTCCTTAAATTCTTTTGAACTTCTGATTCTTTTATCATGCCATTTCTTCGTTCTTTCCTTATAGATTAACGAATTTTCGTATGCTTCATGTCTCAATTCTTCTAATTCGTTTAATTGACTTAATCATAGACGTCCGGCTTCATGCAAATCAAGATTACATGTCTTCAAAGCCCAAAATGCTTTATGCTCAATTTCTACTGGAAGGTAACATGCTTATCCGTAAACAAGTTTAAAAGGTGTGGTTCCAATTGGAGTTTTGTAGGCTGTTCTAAAAGCCCAGAGTGCATCCTCCAATTTCATGGACCATTCTTTTGGATTTAATCTTACGATTTTTTCTAGAATACGTTTTAAAGCTCGGTTGGTATTTTCAACTTGTCCACTTGTTTGTGGATGATAAGCGGTTGAGATTTTATGAGTTACTCCATATCTTTTGAGAACTTTCTCAAGTTGATTATTACAAAAATGAGTACCTCGATCACTTATTAAAGCTTTCGGTGTTCCAAACCTTGCAAAAAGACGTTTTAAGAAGTTGACTACAACTCGTGCATCGTTAGTTGGGAGAGCTTGTGCTTTCGCCCATTTAGACACATAATCAATGGCAACGAGAATGTAGCGATTATTATGAGATTTTGGAAATGGACCCATAAAGTCAATACCCCAAATGTCAAATACTTCACATACTTGAATGATATTTTGTGGCATTTCATCACGTTGACTTATTTTTCGGCCCTTTGATAAGCATCACAAGATTTACAGAGAATGTGTGCGTCTTTGAAAATTGTAGGCCAATAGAATCCAGCGTCGTAAACTTTTCTTGCTGTAAGTTGAGGCTCATAATGCCCTCCTGTTGGTCCTGTGTAACAATGGTTTAAGATTTTACTAGCTTCATCTCCGAATACACATCGGCCTATTATTCCATCGGGACAACTTTTAAGCAAATGTGGATCTTCCCAGAAATAGTGTTTTATATCACTAAAGAATTTCTTTTGTTTTTGGTACGACAACCCTTTTTCAAGGAATCCACATACTAAATAGTTTGCATAGTCTGCAAACCATGGAATTTCATTATAATCAATTTTCAATAGACATTCATCAGGAAAGTTATCTTGTATGGCCGATTCATTTAGAACTTCTAATTCGGGATTTTCAAGACGAGAAAGATGATCAGCGGCGAGATTTTCTGCTCCCTTTTTGTCTCGGATTTCAATATCGAACTTTTGTAAGAGTAAGATCCAATGGATTAATCGTGGTTTGGCATCTTGTTTTAAAAATAGGTATCTAAGAGCAGAATGGTCGGTATAGACCACCGTTTTAGCTAGAACGAGATATGAATGAAATTTATCAAAAGCAAAGACAATAGCAAGGAGTTCTTTTTCAGTAGTTGTGTAATTTGTTTGTGCTCCTTGTAACATCTTACTGGCGTAATAAATAGGTTGAAATCGTTTTTCAATCCTTTGTCCTAAAACGGCTCCCATTGCAAAATCACTTGCATCGCACATATGTTCAAGTGGTAAATTCCAATTTGGAGTTATCATGATCGGCGCATTAGTGAGTTTTTCTTTAAGAATATTAAAAGATTTGATGCATTCATCCAAAAAGATGAATGGAGTATCATTTTCTAGGAGTTTATTCATAGGAGTGGCAATTTTAGAAAAGTCTTTTATGAAACGTCGGTAAAACCCGGCATGCCCTAGAAAACTCCTAAATTCTCTAACATTGGTTGGATGTGGAAGTTTAGTAATTACATCTACTTTAGCTCTATCCACTTCAATTCCTTCCTTTAAAATTTTATGACCAAGAACGATGCCTTCTTTAACCATGAAATGGAATTTCTCCCAATTAAGAACTAGATTTGATTGCTCGCATCTAATAAGCATTCGTTCAAGATTAACTAGACATGTTTCAAAAGTATCCCCGAAGACTGAAAAGTCATCCATGAAAACTTCCATGCATTCTTCTATCATGTCGTGAAAAATCACCATCATACACCTTTGAAAGGTTGCAGGGGCGTTGCAAAGTCCAAATGGCATACGTTTGTAAGCAAAAGTACCATAAGGGCACGTGAAGGTGGTTTTCTCTTGGTCCTCGGGTGCGATTGGAATTTGAAAGTATCTGGAAAAACCGTTAAGAAAACAATACTACCTATTTCCGGCTAACCTTTCCAACATTTGATCAATGAAAGGTAAGGGAAAGTGATCTTTTCTGGTGGCGTCATTTAATTTTCTATAATCTATACAAACACGCCATCCTGTTATAGTCCTAATAGGAATAAGCTCATTTTTTTCATTTGTGATGACAGTCATGCCACCCTTCTTAGGTACGCATTGAACTGGGCTTACCCATGGACTATCAGAGATTGGATAAATTAAACCTACATCTAGCAGTTTAATAATTTCTTTCTTAACAACATCTTGCATATTAGAATTTAGTCTTCGTTGGCGTTGCACATACGTTTTATGACCTTCTTCCATAAGGATTTTATGTGTGCAATACGAAGGACTTATGCCTTTAATGTCATGAATTTTCCATGCAATAGCTGGTTTATGAGTTTTTAGCACAGAAATGAGTTGAGATTTTTCATTTTTCGTAAGAGAATATGATATTATTACAGGTAATTCAGATTCACCATGTAAATAAGCGTATTCCAAATGGTTTGGAAGTGGCTTTAACTCTAATGTCAGTGGTTCTTCTATCGATGATTTGTATCGGTATCTGTCTTCTTCTTTTAGCATTTGAAGTTCTTCTGTTGTTGGTTCATATTCATTAGCCATAAGTGTAGCTAACATTTCAGCTTCATCAATTGGTTCGGTTCCTTCTCCTAAAGAACATTCTCCTGTTCCTTATAATTCTGGAAATTCTTCTAACAATTCTGCATGTGAGTCTATAGTTTGAATATAATAACATGTATCATCTGCAGATTGAGGTTGTTGCATGGCTCTATCAACAGAAAAGGAAACACTCTCGTCCTCTATACTTAGGGTCAGTTTTTTACCAAACACGTCTATTATTGCTTTAGCCGTGTTTAAGAATGGTCTTCCTAATATGAGAGGAACTCGAGAATCTTCTTCCATGTCCAGAATAACAAAATCTACTGGAAATACTAAAGTACCAACGTTAACTAGCATGTTTTCCATTATCCCTCTAGGATATTTTACTGATCGATCGGCTAGTTGTATTCTTAGTCGTGTTGGTTTTAATTCTCCAAGGTCTAGTTTAGCGTATAATGAATATGGCATTAAATTTATACTAGCACATAAGTCTGCCAATGCTTCTATTGAACTAAGACTACCCAGAAAACATGGAATTGTGAAACTTCCTGCATCTGCTAATTTTTCTGGTATCTTATTCAACAGTACTGCAGAATAATTAGCATTCATTGTAACAGCCGAGAGATCTTCCATTTTCTTTCTATTTGTGATTAGATCTTTCAGAAATTTAGCATATCTAGGCATTCCTGAAATCACATCAATGAAAGGAAGATTTATATTTATTTGTTTAAACATATCTAAGAATTTGGATTGCTCGGCTTCAAGTATTTCTTTTCTCATTTTACTTGGGTAAGGAAGCGGTGGTTGGTATGGTTTAACATAAGGCTTAGCCTTAACTATGTTATCTTCATTAACCTTTTCAACTACCGGTTCTGTTTCCTTATCTTGTTCAGATTGTGGTTTTTGTGTAGTAGGAATAGAGTCATCAGAAATTACAGGTATTTCAGGTGGTTTAAGTGTAATACCACTTCTCGTGGTAATGGCTTTAGCTGTTTCATTCCGGGGGTTAACATTTGTATCGCTGGGTAGACTCCGCGGTTTTCTTTCACCTATCAACCTTGCTAGGTTGCTTACTTCTTGTTTCAGATTTTGGATTGAAGCTTGTTGATTTCTAAATGCTTGAGCATTTTGTTCATTAGTTTGTTTCTGAGATGTGAAAAACTTCGTTTGAGATTCAACTAGCTTCGACATCATATCTTCTAAATTTAGCTTTTTATCATCGGTTTGTGGTGGTTTATTTGGAAAAATAGGTCTTTGCTGATTGTAAGTTGAAACAACCCAACCCGTATTCCATACGATAATTTTTTTTTTATATGTTACACATTTATGCACCAATAAAATATGTAAACCATTCCACAAGTTCCATTTAAAACGTACCACGATTTAAATGTTTACAAGGCACGAAGGCCATTAATTAAGTTTAATACAAGTTCGACCCACTACAAATGATAGTTTATAATCCAAACGACACTTCGAGCATGGTTTGGGACTAAACTACCCAAAACGTTAGGCCAACTTCCAAAAGCTCCGACAAAACTTCATCAAAGGACACCTAGTGCCCAACAACCCCTTTTCCCTATACGCACCTGCATCTAAAAAGATAAACAACGAGAGGGTAAGCAAAGCTTAGTGAATGCAATAATTATACCCATATATATATATATATATATATATATATATATATATATATATATATATATATATATATATATATATATATATATATATATATATATATATAATATATTTACTTGCAATCACTTACACCTATACCGCATACACGCTAGCATTACAATTAGCATACCATCACAAGTACAAAGCTAATAATCTCCAACAAACTGCTACTTGCATAATCAATAACATAAAATCGACATAATATAATATGATACAAAACAATATACAACCATGGTTAACCATTCCCGCGTCATGGTGCTACCGGCTCTTTGGTTCACACCATACGCATTTGTCATGATGCTACCGGCTCTTTGGTTCACATCACAACTCGAGTCATACTCATGCTAGAGTGCTACTGGCTCTTTGGTTCACACTCTAACAACGCTAAGGTGCTACCGGCTCTTTGGTTCACACCCTAACAATCGTGCTATAGCACTACCGGCTCTTTGGTTCACGCTATAACACACGTACTATGACGCTACCGGCTCTTTGGTTCACATCTTAGCACGCTCACACATACTATGGCACTACCGGCTCTTTGGTTCATACCATAGCATACAAATAAATACATTACATACATATGCATATAATCATTCCACTCACCTTAACGATTTGGTGATGATTTAAACCTCCACAAGCTTCAAAGTGAAGTACCTAATACAATAAGTACTTCAATCAACACAATATCTAGTTGGACTAAATACCAACAATTCACTTATGTGCATTTAATGACTTAATGCATTAAATGTCCCATTTTCACCAAAACCGCCCTTAAGGGTCAAGACTCAACTTCAATCACTAAAGCTAGTGAATTAAAGTCTACTAACACAAACTTGGGTATTTCATACCCACTTCACTCAATTAGGTCAACTAGTACTCATTTGACCCATTTTAAATACTTAGACTCACAATCGAGTCAAACTTACCCATTAACACTTCTTTCATAAATTTAAAATTGTATTAATGATTAATAACACCATTTAACACTTACAACCCCAAATCATAAGACCAAATCCTAGATTATGGCTATTTAAGGTTTCCTTTTTATCACCTAACCAAAATCCACCCATATTACCCCCAAATGGGTCTTACAAGTTCCAAATGAACCAAACCCTAGCATAAACTAATTAAAACTCAAAACATGGAGTTAGGACTTACCAACACTATCCTCTTGTAGCTATGAACAAGGAGAACAACTTTAATTCTTGCTCCAAGGTTTGATTCAAAAATCTCCACTCTCAAATCTCACTTGAAATCAAATAGGTTTTTAAGTTTTGAGTGTAAATGGAGAAGGAAATGGGAAATGAAAATGAATAAAATGGATGAGTGGTGGATAATTAGTGCTCCAATCAGATCTAGATGTAAAATGTTGATTTTGCCCGTGAACCACTTATTTTAAAAACAAAATCCGGGACCAGTTCACCAGTGGGTCGCGGCGCGGCCCCAATTGTCGCGGCGCGGCGTTTAACGTATTTTACGAGCTTTCTTAAATCATTCCTGACTCAGACTCTAGTTATTTGTCGCGGCGCGACCCTCTTCTCCGCGTCACAACATATAAAGGGAAACTCGAGCCTTCTTAACATGCCTCCTGACTCTGGTTTGAGTTCAATGTCGCGGCGCAACAAAGGCTTCCGCGGCGCGGTAATGGATTCAACTGAGCCATTCGACAGCTTTACACAACTTAACGATTTATCCAACTTGTACACTTCGTTCACGCTTCCTATACACGTCTAAATCTCATCTTTAGTCTCACAAGCCTTAACATGAACAAAGACTCATGCATATAACTATACATGCATATATTCTAAACACATATATATATACATACATATTCGTATATATATATATATATATATATATATATATACACACACAATTTCTAACACTTAGGTCTTTTAATCATATAAATGCACAAGTTATAAGCGTAGTAAAAATTAAGTTTGTACCTTTAAATGTGTACGGGAAAAACGGGATGTTACAACTCTCCCCCACTTGAATCGGAGCGCCTCCTCGCGATCCAAGCCACATGACAAGAGGGAAGATAAACCAACATGAATTCTTCGGGCTCCCAAGTAAACTCGGAACCTTTACTACGACGCCATTGAACTTTAAAAGTCCTCACTTCTTTATTTCTCAACCTTTTGACCTTCTCATCGAGTATGGCAATCGGCTCCTCAATATATTCTAACTTATTGTTTAGCTCAATCTCGTCTAACGGCACCCATGATGAATCATCCGTGAGACACTTACGGAGATGGGAAACATGAAATGTATTATGGATCCCTGCAAGCTCTTCGGGTAATTCCAAACGATACGCGACTTCACCAACACGAGCTAAAATTTTAAAAGGACCAATAAACCGAGGAGCTAACTTTCCACGTTTTTGAAACCGAATAACACCTTTCCATGGCGAAATCTTAAGCATCACCATGTCACCTCCTTGAAATTCGATCATTTGTCTATGCTTGTCGACATACGACTTTTGTCTATCTTGCGCCTTTTTCAAATGATCCCGAATCATACCAATCTTGCTATTCGTCTCCAAAACCAAATCGGTACTCCCGATTTCTTTTTGACCAACTTCACCCCAACAAATCGGAGTTCGACACCTCCGCCCATAAAGCATCTCGTAAGGTGGCATCCTGATACTAGTATGATAACTATTATTGTACGAGAATTCCACCAAATGTAAGTGCTCATCCCAACTACCACCGAAATCCATAATACACGCCCGTAACATATCCTCCAAAGTTTGATTCTTACGTTCAGTTTGACCATCCATTTGAGGATGATACGCCGTGCTCAACTTCAATTGTGTGCCCATATCTTCATGAAACCTTTCCCAAAATCGAGATGTGAAACGGGTATCTCGATCCGCAATAATAGATATAGGAACCCCATGTCGAGCAACTACTTCCTTGATAAACAATTTAGCCAAGGCCTCCGACGATATCGCTTCCCGAATGGGAAGAAACAAAGCACTCTTCGTTAATCGATCAACTATCACCCAAATCATATCATATTGGGTTCTCGCCGTCTTTGGTAACTTTGTGATAAAATCCATGGTAATGTGCTCCCATTTCCACTTCGAGATTTCTAACGGTTGTAACTTACCATACGGCCTTTGGTGTTCGGTTTTAACTTGCAAACATGTTACACTTGCTCAACATACTTAACAACATCACGTTTCATGCCCTGCCACCAATAATCCTTTCTCAAATCGAGATACATTTTTGTAGCGCCCAGATGAACGGAATACTTTGACTTATGTGCTTCATCAAGTAGCACTCGTCGATAATCCCCCATCTTAGGCACCCACACTCTTTCTTGAAAAGACAACAAACCACGCGAACCCATGGTAATGAATTCCGCTTGCCCTATAATTCGTTCCGCATGCTTGTTGTGAACGTAAGCTTCAATTTGAATCACACCAAGTTTTTGAAGAAAATCGTTAGTAATAATCATACGTAACGATCCTACTCGTATCGCCGGATGTTGACTCTTTCGACTTAATGCATCCGCGACCACATTCGCCTTGCCCGGATGATAAAGTATTTCACAATCATAATCTTTTACTACATCCATCCACCTACGTTGATGATAATTCAAATCTCTTTGATCGAAAAGATGTTTCAAACTCTTGTGATCTGAATAAATCGTACACTTGACACCATACAAGTAATGGCACCAAATTTTCAACGCATGAACAACCGCCACCAACTCATGATCATGAGTCGGATATCTCATTTCGTGTTCCTTTAATTGTCGAGGGGCGTAAGCGATGACTTTACCTCTTTGCATTAGAACACACCCGAGCCTATTTAGAGAGGCATCACAATACACCGTCATGTCTTCCACCCCTTCCGGCAACACTAACTACAGAGCTTGACACAATTTCTCTTTTAGCAATTGAAAAGCAATTTCTTGCTCGTTCTCCCACATAAATCTCGCGTTCTTCCTCGTCAATTTCGTCAAAGAAGAAGCGATCTTAGAAAAGTCTTGGATAAACCGATGATAATAATAGACCAATCCGAGAAAACTTCGGATTTCCGTAGGCATAGTCGGTCGTCCCCAACTCTTTACCGTCTCAATCTTCCCCGGATCTACTTGAATACCATTTTCGTTCACAATATGGCCAAGGAATTGAACTTTCCTTAGCCAAAATTCACATTTGGAGAATTTAGCATACAACTTCTCCTTCCGCAACGTCTTCAACACACATCGCAAATGATGTTCATGTTCCTTCATGCTCTTCGAATAAACAAGTATGTCGTCAATGAACACAATTACCGACTTGTCCAACATGGGTTGGCACACTCGGTTCATAAGGTCCATGAATGTAGCCAGTGCATTCGTAAGACCAAAAGGCATAACTACGAATTCAAAATGCCCATAACAAGTTCGGAAAGCCGTTTTCTCGATATCTTCCTCACGGACCCGCATTTGGTGATAGCCGGACCGTAGGTCGAATTTAGAGAAATACGTTGCACCTTGGAGTTGGTCAAACAAATCATCAATCCTAGGTAATGGATAACGATTCTTGATCGTCACTTTGTTCAACTCCCGATAATCGATGCACATCCTCATACTACCATCCTTTTTCTTCACGAATAAAATCGGAGCGCCCCATGGCGAAGCACTCGGTCGAATAAAACCCTTCTCAAGAAACTCTTGGGTTTGATTTAACAACTCTTGCATTTCCATCGGCGCTAAACGATAAGGAGTTCTAGCAATGGGAGTAGCTCCCGGAAGCAACTCAATGCGAAATTCAACTTGTCTTTCCGCCAGAACACCCGGTAACTCATCCGGAAAAATGTCTTCAAATTCGTTCACCACTGGAATTTCACGAATGGATGGTGGCTCATCTCGAGTATCAACAACATGGGCAAGAAAAGCCATGCCACCACCAATAAGAAAACAACGTGCCCGTGCAAAAGTACATATCGGCACAAGTCTTCTTCGTTTATCGCCATGAATAATTAACTCTCCCCCACTAGGGGTCTTCACTCGAATAGATTTTTCATGGCATGCAATATCGGCTCTATTATGATCGAGCCAATCCATATCAACGACGATATCAAAATCACCCAAAGTCATCGGGATGAGATCGATTTTAAAGTTTTCGGCACCAAACACAACATTATAATTTTTACACACATCAACCACTAGCACCGTCTTGCCGTCCGCTATTTCAACTTCTATCTGACGACTTAACTTAGCTAATGGTTTATTAAGTTTAGGCACAAATTTTGGTGGCATAAACGACAAGTTTGCACCACTATCAAAGAGTATCCTTACCGGATTAGAATTAACCATGAAAATACCTGAGACAAATTCGTTAGATTGCTTGGCTTCCTCATTGGTCATCAAATAATTGTGACCCCTAGCCGTACCCGCCGCCTTCTCTAGTCGCTTAACATTATCGTTGTGCAATTCGGGACACTCCGGCCTCTTGTGCCCCTCTTTGTTACAATTAAAACAAACGATTTTGTTGGAAGATGAGTTCGTACAATCACGAGCCAAGTGCCCTTGTCGACCACAATTATAGCACGTGGGCCCAAAACTCTTAGAAGCCCTCTTTTTCATACTACCGACGCTCTCGGTCGCACTCTTGCTCTTCTTGTTCGAGTGGCTAGTAGCTTCAAATTTTCGTTTGCCAAAGGTGAAGTCACTCTTTCTTGGAGCGAGCAATATCAAATAGCTCATCAAAAGTCTTCTCTGAATTCCTACTAATCCTTTCTTGATAGTTATCATTCAAGGTTCGGTAGAAATCTTCTTTCAACATATGATCGTTCCCGTCATACTCCGGGCAAAATTGGGTCTTTGATAAGAAAGTGGACTTGAGAGTGTTCAAATCCATTGACCCTTGCCTTAGAGTACGTAACTCGTCCTTAAGCTTTGAAAGATCGGCCGAAGTTCGGTACTCCTTGAAAAATTCTTCTTTAAACTCGTCCCACGTCAAACTCATACTTTGTTCTTCGCCATAAAGTCGGATTTTCGCGTCCCACCATAACTTGGCATCACCCCTCATCATGCAACTACCAAACCTCATCTTTTTATCGAGAGGTCACTCAATAGTACGGAAAGCCCCCTCCATATCGTAGATCCATCGAGTACTCTTGAGTGGGTCTCGTTCACCTTCAAAGGTGGGAGGTTGAGCATCTTTGAAGTTTTTAAAGTGGAAGTCTTGCCTTCCCGCGTTATCCTCCTTAAGAACAATCTTAATTTGTTCCTTGACTTGATTGACTACTTGTTCGTCAATCGACTCCAAAAACATCTAACATCCTCTAAGAAGGCCTCATGACGCCTTTGCATAATGGCCTCAACCTTGGTCGTAAACTCAACATCCTCGCTCGAACCCCTTCATTGTTCTCGGGTCCGTTTCTCGTCTTCATACTATAAAACGGAAAAGGTTAAGCAACGAACGAGAAAACTTAACACATATGTATATACATATACACCACACTACCCCATCTTGCTCAACAATCGTCGTACATCGCTTGTTTGACACGATTTGAACCCGTAACAATGGTAGCTAATCATTGTTACGCGAGCACGTCGCATTAACTTGCTAGTACAACGTCTATCTCGCTTGATGATTGCTAACAAAACACAAAACAATTAGCGCAAGGTTAGTTCACATAAACCTAAGCACTAATCAACACCCGGTCCGACCCGTCTCCTACAAGTCCCGCATAAAGCGCATACACAAATAAATCTAAGTCTAGGCACCTATCTCAAGTCGCATAAATCCCTTAGATCATGCTCTGATACCACTAGAAACAACCCAACCAGTATTCCATACGATAATTTTTTTTTTTAAATGTTACACATTTATGTGCCAATAAAATATGTAAACCATTCCACAAGTTCCATTTAAAACGTACCACAATTTAAATGTTTACAAGGCACGAAGGCCATTAATTAAGTTTAATACAAGTTCGACCCACTACAAATGAAAGTTTATAATCCAAATGACACTTCGAGCATGGTTTGGGACTAAACTACCCAAAACGTTAGGCCAACTTCCAAAAGCTCCGACAAAATTTCATCAAAGGACACCTAGTGCCCAACAACCCCTTTTCCCCTATCCGCACCTGCATCTAAAAAGATAAACAATGAGAGGGTAAGCAAAGCTTAGTGAATGCAATAATTATACCCATATATATATATATATATATATATATATATATATATATATATATATATATATATATATATATATATATATATATATATATATAATATACTTACTTGCAATCACTTACACCTATACCGCATACACGCTAGCATTACAATTAGCATACCATCACAAGTACAAAGATAATAATCTCCAACAAACCGCTACTAGCGTAATCAATAACATATAATCGACATAATATAATATGATACAAAATAATATACAATCATGGTTAACCATTCCCGCGTCATGGTGCTACCGGCTATTTGGTTCACACCATACGCATTTGTCATGATGCTACCGGCTCTTTGGTTCACATCACAACTCGAGTCATACTCACGTTAGAGTACTACCGGCTCTTTAGTTCACACTGTAACAACGCTAAGGTGCTACCGGCTCTTTGGTTCACACCCTAACAATCGTGCTATAGCGCTACCGGCTCTTTGGTTCACACTATAAAACACATACTATGACGCTACTGGCTCTTTAGTTCACATCATAGCAAGCTCGCACATACTATGGCACTACCGGCTCTTTGGTTCATACCATAGCATACAAATAAATACATTACATACATATGCATATAATCATTCCACTCACCTTAACGATTTGGTGATGATTTAAACCTCCACAAGCTTCAAAGTGAAGTACCTAATACAATAAGTACTTCAATCAACACAATATCTAGTTAAACTAAATACCAACAATTCACTTATGTGCATTTAATGACTTAATGTATTAAATGTCCCATTTTCACCAAAACCGCCCTTAAGGGTCAAGACTCAACTTCAATCACTAAAGCTAGTGAATTAAAGTCTACTAACACAAACTTGGGTATTTCATACCCACTTCACCCAATTAGGTCAACTAGTACTCATTTGACCCATTTTAAATACTTAGACTCACAATCGAGTCAAACTTACCCATTAACACTTCTTTCATAAATTTAAAGGTGTATTAATGATTAACAACACCATTTAACACTTACAACCCCAAATCATAAGACCAAACCCTAGATTATGGCTATTTAAGGTTTCCTTTTTATCACCTAACCTAAATCCACCCATATTACCCCCAAATGGGTCTTACTAGTTCCAAATGAACCAAACCCTAGCATAAACTAATTAAAACTCAAAACATGGAGTTAGGACTTACCAACACTATCCTCTTGTAGCTATGAACAAGGAGAACTACTTTAATTATTGCTCCAAGGTTTGATTCAAAAATCTCCACTCTCAAATCTCACATGAAATCAAATGGGTTTTTAAGTTTTGAGAGTAAATGGAGAAGGAAAAGGGAAATAAAAATGAATAAAATGGATGAGTGGTGGATAATTAGTGCTCTAATCAGATGTAGACATAAAATGACAATTTTGCCCTTGAACCACTTATTTTAAAAATAAAATTCGGGACCAGTTCACCCAGTGGGTCGCGGCGCGGCCTCAATTGTCACAGCACGGAGTTTAACGTATTTTACAAGCTTTCTTAAATCATTCCTGACTCAGACTCTAGTTATTTGTCGCGACGCGACCCTCTTCTCCGCAGTTCAACATATAGAGGGAAACTCGACCCTTCTTAACATGCCTCCTGACTCTGGTTTGAGTTCAATGTCGCGGCGCGACAAAGGCTTCTGCGGCGCGGCAATGGCCTTCAACTGAGCCATTCGATAGCTTTACACAACTTAACGATTTATCCAACTTGTACACTTCGTTCACGCTTCCTATACACGTCTAAACCTCATCTTTAGTCTCACAAGCCTTAACATGAACAAAGACTCATGCATATTAACTATACATGCATATATTCTAAACACACACACACACACACACACACACACATATATATATATATATATACATATATATATATATATATATATATATATATATATATATATATATATATATATATATATATATATATATATATATATATATATATATTTACACAATTTCTAACACTTAGGTCTTTTAATCATATAAATGCACAAGTTATAAGCGTACTAAAAATTAAGTTTGTACCTTTAAATGTGTACGGGAAAAATGGGATGTTACAAAGTATTATTAGATACTTGTTGATTGCTAGGACCTTGTTGGTTGTTGTGTGGAACATTTCGGTTATAATTCTGATTTTGATTGTAGTTTGGTCTTGGCGGTTGTTAATTATTCTGATAATTATTTCCAGGCCTTTGGTTCATGTATGAAACATTCTCTCTTTGTTCCATTGTTTGTTCAATACTGAGACAATCTTTTGTCAAATGTGGTCCTCCACACTGCTCGCAACTAATTCGTATTGAGTGAATATCTTTAGTCATCTTTTCCATTCGTCTCTCGAAAGCATCTATCTTTGCAGAAATGGAATCAAAGTCATGGCTAGAATCGGCTCTAGCTGCTTTAGATGATCTAACGATGTCTTTTTCTTGATGCCACTCATGTGAGTGGGAAGCAGTGTTATCAAAAATTTTGTAAGCTTCAGTTGCGGTTTTCTTCATAATGGAACCACCAGCTGCTATGTCGATGTCTTTTCGTATAGTAATATCGCATCCTTGGTAGAATATTTGTACTATTTGATAAGTGTCTAAACCATGCTGCGGACATCCTCTTAACAACTTTCCAAATCTTGTCCATGCCTCATATAGAGTTTCATTTGGCTTTTACGTGAACGTAACAATTTCTCCTTGAAGTCTCACGGCTTTAGATGCCGGAAAGAATTGCTTAAGAAAATTTTCAACTAAAACATCCCATGTATCAATCGCCCCTTCAGGTAACGATTCTAACCAATCTTTGGCTTCTCCCTTTAAAGTCCAGGGAAATAACATGAGATAGATCTGTTCATCCTCCACTTCTCTCATTTTGAATAGAGTACAAATCATATTAAAGGTACGAAGATGTTCGTTTGGATCTTCCTTCGGCGCACCACTAAATTGGCATTGATTAGTTACCATGTGTAGGATTTGTCCTTTGATTTCATAATCTGGTGCATTAATGTCTGGTTGAGTAATTACGTGACCTTAGCCAGTGCGTTTAGCCCTCATTCGGTCTTCCATACTTAGAGGTTCCAGATTTTTCATGATTGAAATTGTTGAATCTGAATCACTAGAGGATTCTGATTTAATGGTTTCTTCCTCGACAATTTCTGGATGAGTGATTTGTGGTTCAGGAGGAATGATTAGTGGTTCAGGATCTCTGAATTGTCCCTGAATATCCTCCGGATTCTCAATTGTGAGGTCGGGTTCAAAAAATGGATTATCAGAAATTTGAATTGGAGTACTTGGTCGACTAGATGACGATTCTAAAGAAAAATATACGGCGACAATATTGGCTAGATGTCTTGATCGAGTTACAGGTGGTGAACGTATGAAAGGTGGTGAACGTTTTGCTCGGTGCATTCACTGAATATCCTATAAGTTATAAAATTAAAAATTATATAAGTTATCAAATTAATAGATTTTTCTGATTTTGCCCACGTTTCGAATAGCCAATAGATGCAGCAGGTAGCCAGGACCCTTTAAATCGGAAGCCCACAACTCACCACTAACAAATCCAACTATTACTACGAACCAGAAAATTTTAGATGTCTATCAATTTAACCACTCAAAATAATTTTTCGTCGAAGTTTAAAGAAGATAAAGAAAATTCTATGTCCTAAAAACTAGAGCGTCGAGAAATAAGAAAGAAAAAGAGTGCGTCGAAAAACGTCAAAAAATAAGCGTAGAAAAACGTCGAAAAATAAAAGGTTGAAAAATAAAAATAAGAAAGAAAAGCGTCGAAACTCAAAAGTAAAAAAAAAACTAAATATTAAAAGTTGTGTCTAAAGTTATTAAAGCTTAAAAGGAATTCTATATCCAAAACAGCAATAACTTAAAAAGTACTAAAATCTTAAAACGGCGTCGCAAAATTCTAAAGCACCTAAATCTTAGTCTAAAGAAAAAGCACTTAAGGGATTTTACGGCAAAGCCTAAAAATTTAGAAATAAAAATAACTACGGCAAAAACTATATCTTAAAACTAGTTACAAATGATGAAAATACAAATTACGAATAAAAAGATACAAAATATAAAAATAAAACTTAAAGTTTTAAAAATACAATTTTTATAAATATATTATTTTTATATTACTTATTTTATAAAAGTATCAATTTTATATTTAATAAACTAATTAAAACTAAAATTACAAACTAAAATAAATTATTATTAAATATAAAACATTAATCTATATTTAATTAATTATAATTATTATTATAACTTAACCCTAATCGACAGTCAAAGGTTTCAGGCCTGTCAAGTCACCTCATGCGACCGCATGAGGGTTCTTTGGTATTTCCATGCGATAGCATGGACTCTGGATCTAGGCCATTTCTTGGGCTGCTACAGTATTATGAAATGCCCCGTTCATATACAATATAAACGATTCACAATAGTTGATTACATCGCGAGTTAATTGACCTCTATATGATACATTTTACAAACATTCCATTCATTTTTAAAAGATAAACTTCTTTACATCGAAAGTTGACGGCAAGCATACTACTTCATAATACCTCCAACTATAATTGACTTAATAATAATCTTGATGAATTCGACGACTCGAATGCAACGTCTTTTGAAATATGTCATGAATGACTCCAAGTAATATCTCTAATATGAGCAAATGCACAGCGGAAGATTTCTTTCATACCTGAGAATAATCATGCTTTCAAGTGTCAACCAAAAGGTTGGTGATTTCATAGGTTTATCATAAAACAATAAAATTCATCATTTTGATAGACCACAAGATTTAAATCCTGCATGGTACAAATGGGCCCGAATCCTATACCCACCTGTAATGTACATGCGATATCTTTTAAATACAGTACACCTTTCTCGTGTACGAAATCATCTTTCATAAATCTTAGTAACCATACACATACCTTGTGCACAAAAATAACATACACATAACCTGTGTATAAAATCATTCTCTCAATACATAACATTCACTTTTCATTGCTTTCATAGCTTGGCTTGGTAACCGACCTTAACATATAATGCGCATAAATAATATCCCTAAAATAGAACATCTCGTCTGTATAATATATAAACCTCGAAGTACTAAACACCACGCCCACTAGCCCTTTCGTCTAGTGAACATTCTGGTTGGGGGTGTTAAACCCGGTAGCAACCTTTAGGATTCACGTCAATTAGGCGTGCACTAATTCTCAAAATTAGTGATGTTCCCTAATTCTTAGGTTACCAAGCAATAATAATCAGGGGAAAAATATTCATATCAATTGTGGCAATTATCACGTCCACATAATTAAATGGTGGCAATTATCACGTCCACATAATTCATTCGAGGAATGTTTTGCTTGTGTCTATCTCGTCAAACATTTATAAAAGCATTTCATGTATTCGTAGTTCAAAATGTATTTCAAAAGCATTTAATAAAGAAGTTGTAAAAGTAGCGCATGTATTCTCAGTCCCAAAAATGTAAAGAGTAAAAGGGAGTAAATGAACTCACTATACTGTATTTTGTAGTAAAAATACATATGACGAAACTGAACAATGCAGGGTTGACCTTGGATTCACGAACCTATATTATTTGTATATTCATTAATACATATAATCGCAATCGAATAAATATTTATATTATTATTAGTGATAATTTTTATATTACTAAATTATATATTTTATTATATATTTATTTTATATATTTTAAATAAAGTATTTATATATTTAAGTTATGGTTATTATATTTATTTTTATATACATAATCTTTTGTTTACAAAATATTAGTTATAGTAATACTAGAGTAATATTAATAATAAAAATGATAATAATTATAATACTTAATACTATTAATTAAGATAATAATGGTTATGATTTCATTAGTGATAAAAATAATGATATTAATACTAATAATATACTTATATTAATAGTAATGGTTCTAATATTTATAAAGTGATAATAATACTAATATTTATGAGGGTAATAATAATTTGTATTATTTTCACAATATTAATAATAATTATTATTATAATCATAATAATGATAATAATACTAAAATGATAAAATTAATAATAATAGTAATGATATTAATAATACTTATGAAAATTTCTAATATTAATAATGTTTCTATTACTTATAAATATAATTATGAAATTAGTAATAATAATAACTATAATACTAACAAAGATAATAATTAAAATAATAATAATACTACTTAGAATGATAAATTAATAATAAAGATAACACTTGTAATATTTATAATAATAATAATAATAATAATAATAATAATAATAATAATAATAATAATAGTTATAATACTTATAACTATGATAATAATAATAAGTATTATAATTCTAATAGTAATAATGATAATAATAATCATAACATTAATAATTATAGTCATAATAATAACATTAATAATTAATAGTAATAATCATAACAACAACAACAATAATAATAATAATAATAATAATAATAATAATAATAATAATAATAATAATAATAATAATAATAATAATAATAATAATAATAATAATAATTATACTAATAATAGATAAATAATAAAAAAATGGTTGTACCCTTTAATAAGCTTCCTAAAAAGAATTTGCCCCAGACGGGGCTCGAACCCGAGACCTCTCGCTCGCCCACCAACACCCTCACCATCCAGTCCAATTCATTTTTCCTGATTTTAATTGCTACCCAAAGTATATAACCTTCATGTGTGTTTCTCACTTCCTGAACTTCTAATTAATCAGCTGGATACCTTTAATAATAAGCCTTCCAATAAAAAAAAAATATGCCACAGCAAGGGTTCGACCCTGCGACCTCTCATTCACCCAAAGTCTTCCATAAACATCCGTCCAATATTGTTTTTCTATTTTATTTCACAACAAAAATGTATAAAACCCGTTTTTTCCTGTTTTCCTTTTTCTTCTTCTTCTTCACAAATTACACCCAAACTATTCATCTTCATCGTAATGGAATTAGAAACAGTAGTGTATATTTGCAGAATAATTTCATCTTGTTATCATCATCCTAAACATAATAATCATTCATCATCCGAATATCATTGCTATTGTAACATCACTCTAATAGTCACTTCGTTTATTCTCACCATTCTTCACTATTATCTTCTTTTATTATCACAGTTCCTCATCATCATCTTCATGTAGTCGTCTTCATCGTGTGTTGATCACCATTAGTGAAACGTCATTAAGTTATGGTTCATTATCACTTTCGTGATTTAGTTTGAACAGAAAAAAATCACATAGCGGTAGCAGTGCTAAACAGAAACGGTCACATCAGTTACAGCAGCAAGTAGGAACAGAAGCTGTAGCATTCTATGGTTGATGATGTTTGAAAGTGGTTTATGGTTTCGTGATTCCAACAGGAGAAAGAAGAGAAAAAAAATGTGTGGTTCTTCATGGTGGTTATCCGGTGGTTTTGAAGCTGGAAACAGGAACAGTAGTGTACAACAATATGACATAAATCATAAGTAGTAGAGAACAATGGTGACGGTTTTGATAGTGGTTTAAATAAAGAGAAGAAAAAATATATATAAGAGAGAGAGAGAGATGAGAGAGAAAGCGTGGCGGTGAGGATGGTGAAGTGGTGGTTGTAAGGTGTGGTGGCGGTTCCAAGGTTTAGCCGGGAGTGGTGGTTCTTACGGCTAAATAGAAGAAGAAAGTAGTGATGGGTTTGTAGTTGTGGTTGCAGTCGGGTTCCTTAACCAGAGAGGGAGAGAGAAGTTAGTAGCGTAAATGGGTTCAATATAATTATGTGTTGCATCAATATATATATATATATATATATATATATATATATATATATATATATATATATATATATATATATATATATATATATATATATATATATAAAATATATAATCTAATATGTGTAACTTGATGATAGTAACTGAATTCGGTGGATGAAGTGAATCAAAAAGCAAATAGTAAACAAACAGTAAAGCAGCCTTAACCTTTTAATAATTCTACCGACACTTTCACCCGGATATTAAATCGTAGTTCGTTGCTAAACACTTAAAATATAAAGGTGTTCCTAAAAATCTCAAATTTTTAGATTAAATATAATTAATTATTTCACTCATTAACTGTTTGAAATCTGATCAAAAAGGTTCAATAATTATTTATTTTCTGTTCTAATTTATATGTACGGAGTACTAATGTTTAAACTTAGAAATGTAAAAATATTTTTTAACAAATCTAAAATCTTCGTAATCGATTTACAGTTCAACTTTTATTTTAGTCCTTCATGAACATGTAATGTATCTATATTAAAACTAACGAAACGTCAACCGAGTGTTACTGATGTTTACTAATTAGGCTCGAAATCATTCATATTCAATATACACATTATATATATATATATATATATATATATATATATATATATATATATATATATATATCAAATCTTAATTAACAAGTTTAAGTAAATAAATATATTAATTATATTCTTTTAAACAACTAAATATAATATTATATATTTACAAGTAATATTTATATATATATTTTTATATATATATATATTATATATATATATACAATATATATATATATATATATATATATATATATATATATATATATATATATATATATATATATATATATATATATATATATATATATATATATATATATATATATATATATATGTAACTATTTACAAATAGTTGTTCGTGAATCGTCGGGAATGATCGAAGGTCAATTGAATATATGAAACAGTTCATAATTTTTGAGATCCAACCTAACAGACTTTGCTTATCGTGTTGAAAATACAGTATCGTATTGAGAGTTTGATTTAAAATTAGTCGAAATTTTCCCGGTCACTACAGTACCTACCCATTAAAGAAAGTTCGTCCCGAAATTTGAGTGAGGTAGTCATGGCTAACAATAAAAATGTTTTCATGAAGAATATGAGTTAGAGTTTTATCATTATTGATTAATATAGATAAAACGATTCGATCATGTGAAGCGTACGAGTGAAGCTGTAACAAAAGATTGAGATGAGTAAATGCAGATTTGTCTTAACCGGTGACGTAGTCATGGTTGATTTCCGGAATTAAAGGGATTTAAAGGAAATTTTCGGAATCTAAAAGATTTAATCCTTCGGCGAATAAGGAAATTAAGATCTCTGTAATTAAATACGGTGATCTACCTCGATTGCTCTGTCTGATATTTCCACTATAAATTAAACTTTTTCCGTTCCATTATTTTTCACCACTTCTATACTCAATTCTCAAATTCAAAAGACTGTGAAAATGCTTAATCCAATTCTGATCCTTGTCCTTATCCTTACTATCGCAACAATCATTCTCCTTTTCCTACTTCCACCGGAGGAATCTGTTTTCTTCTTCTTCACCCTTGGGGTTATAGTGTTTTTAATTCTCATGTATCTTTATGTTGCGATAAACACTGACATACACAGTTTGTAATTTATGTGTTGTTATCGGTTTTTTTATCATCCTTTATATTTTGGAGCTCCATGCTTTTGTTCTCTCTTTCCGACTTTAAATCAAGCGAATAATAGTCCATAATTCGTAAGTATGAACCTGACCAATGTTCTTAAGAGAGAAATTGTAATAGTACGATCTTGATTGGTTAAATTACCAGAATTCAAGAGAAAAGATAGAACTATCAGGAAGATATGTTCTCGATAGGCTTGGAGATTAGTTAGAATGTAAGAGTCGTGTAATATGGCACATGATGACGTTATGGTCTGTTAATCATCACATTTCATTAGGAGCTCAGCATCACTTACTGTAATATAATCACGTTGGCCAAGCGCCATTATATTATACTAACTCATGCTTCAATTCCCTACACTTCTCCAGAATTCATTCATAATTTATACTTAGATTTTTTAGAAGTTTCCAATATAATGGAATACAGAAAACACGAAGAGGTAGATAATTTCGGACAAGAATATTTATGAAAATATCCTCAGAAATATCGAAGATATTTTGGTGATATTTTGGAATTTCTAAGTTCGAAAGTTGATGAAGAAAAATTTTCCGCACGATTTTAACATGACTTCGGAGCAAGATATTCTCTAAAGATTTCATCGGATACAGAATTACCTGGATTCTGTGAATATAAGGTTTGGTCCTTGTATTTTTCCTTGGTCTTCTTCATGGTTAGCTCAATATGTTGTTCAGTACCAAATTTTCTATCGAGCGTTTCCAACACTCCATTCTTTATCATCAACCTCTTGGCCATTTAGGCCATCTCCAATTTTACTGTTGTGTCTGCATTTAATGCAGCCATATCTGAATCGTCGGTTATCAATCCGAGGTGTTTTCAGGAGAATTGTGTTTTTAGATGATTAAACGCTGATGGTAGTATGGTGGAATATAAAAGGTTTTCTAGTAACAATAAATGAACACGCATATATATCAAAGTTATAATAAGGTTATTTTGAATGAAAAGTCGAAGTTGATTTGCTGGAGCCATGACAAAATTGACTAATTTGGAGAGGGATTGTAAAATTATTTTCGGTAATAACAATGCCAAAGGAGCTATCACAGATACTTGTTAACGTTTACTCTGGTTCCGAGTATTTTTAGGTGCATAATTATACGCATAAATCTTTCCTTCCGTAGATGAAGTGCGGTTGGTTCATCCTTTAGATTGAGGTGTTTTCAAGAATCATGAAAGGTTGAACGCAGATTGGAATCATCAAGATACAAATGAGGTTTAAGATGAAATCAAGTGGCAAACTTGAAGAATTGTTTAGTTTCATATGTTATAATCAATATTTTAATTCATTTTTAATTATCCAATGTCATTAGTCCACAGTCGATAGTCCACAGTTAACAGTCCAATAATTCATATATAATTTAATATATAATATTCGAATTAATTAATACGTATCGTGACCCGTGTACATGTCTCAGACTCGATCACAACTCAAACTATATATATTATTGTAGAATCAACCTCAAACCTGTATAGCTAACTCCAGTATTACTGCATATAGAGTGTCTATGGTTATTCCAAATAATATATATAGATGCATCGATATGATATGTCAAAACCTTGTATACGTGTCCCGATATTTAAAGGGCGTAAAATAAATAACAGAAATTAAATGACGATAACTAAAATTGTGAGAATTAAAATTGCGATAAATAAAATGTAATATGTAATTAATCAGTTAGCTAGGAATAATTAGCTAGGAACAGTTAGCGTGGATTCTTATCAAAATTCTTCTCATAATTAAATTGTTTGTTTCTAACAAGTTTTATTTTTGTCCAATGTTTTCTTCATTATGCCACTTGTTGGATTTTGATAGGTCAAAATCCAAATATGAAATTGAATGAAAATGGTTATTCTGCGGTGAACGGATACGTATATCGGTGGTTGTAAATAGGATAGTAAATGACTGTTAAATTAGATTTGAAAGAATGTACAGTGTAATTATTAATGTGAAATCTAAATATTCCTCGGGTATTACATACCCGTTAAAATATTTTCATCATTAACAGTTTGTACGAAGGAATTTTCAATTACAACCTTTATGAAAATATATATACATATATATTTTCTTCAGAGGTAATTATGGATTTATGAGTTAATATGATATTAAACTCATTTGATTTACCGTTAGAACAAGAATATATAATCTCTAAAACATTAGAGATTACATAATCTCCATGTCAAACGAAGATAAATGATGTAGAACGATTCGCAGATTGATGATTATGCTCAAGGTACATAATGAGATGTTGAGGTGTGAGATGTTGAACTTGGGTTGTTGGTGGTACTGGTATTGATGTTGATGGTACTGTTGGTGCCGTTGATGTTGCTGAAGCTGGTACGTTTTGCACCATATTTTTCAAGGCTACAACTCGAGCGCGTAGTTCATTGACTTATTACTCCGGGATGATTGTCTGTAAGAACGGGCGAATGAATAAGGTTTAGAATCTGAGTTATGATATAGTCGTGGAGAGATATTCTGGAAATGAGGGTGAAAATGGTGTTACGAACAAGTTCGCCGGTAAGTGCTTCAGGTTCTTCGTCAAGTGGACAATATGTTGGGTGGAAAGGATAACCTTCTTCTTGCCTCCAATGATTAAGTTAACTACGAATCCATCAAATGAATTGGGGATGGCTGATTGGTTGATTCATTTTGGTGACGCTGCTTTCGGAGCTTAGGTAAATATCCATGTCGGAATAGTTGTCGAAATAATTATCGGAATAGCTATCGAAATCTAAGGGACTCGAACTGGTTAAGGGATTCATCTCGTATGATCAGATGAAGGATTTTCGATAAGAATTAGATTATAGGATGTAGATTAGTACCTTGCAATACATAATTTACATATGCATATATAATACTAAAATCCCATAAGTTACGGAGGAATCTACGGAAGCTGTCAGGCAAGGTAACAATAACAGATACGCTAAGATATGAATTTTGTCTATACACTATTCATGCAATCAATGCAGTAAAATGTGTCTAGACTAGGAATGATAAGCATGTAATTTCCTAAGGATACTAAGTAGATGATTTTCGACACGAATGATAAGCAAAGCTTTTGACATGCAGACACGGTCGAAGTCCAGACTCACAAATGCATCCTAACGACTTACCAGTTAGACACACTAATGCAGACCTGGTTCGCTAAGACCACCGCTCTGATACCAATTGAAATGCCCCGTTCATATACAATATAAACGATTCACAATAGTTGATTACATCGCGAGGTAATTGACCTCTATATGATACATTTTACAAAAATTGCATTCGTTTTTAAAAGAAAAACTTTCTTTACATCGAAAGTTGACGGCAAGCATACTATTTCATAATACCTCCAACTATAATTGACTTAATAATAATCTTGATGAACTCGACGACTCGAATGCAACGTCTTTTGAAATATGTCATGAATGACTCCGAGTAATATCTCTAATATGAGCAAATGCACAGCGGAAGATTTCTTTCATAACTGAGAATAAACATGCTTTCAAGTGTCAACCAAAAAGTTGGTGAGTTCATAGGTTTATCATAAAACAATAAAATTCATCATTTTGATAGACCACAAGATTTAAATCCTGCATGGTACAAATGGGCCCGAATCCTATACCCACATGTAATGTACATGCGATATCTTTTAAATACAGTACACCTTTCTCGTGTACGAAATCATCTTTCATAAATCTTAGTAACCATACACATATCTTGTGCACAAAAATAACATACACATAACCTGTGTATAAAATCATTCTCTCGATACATAACATTCACTTTTCATTTCTTTCATAGCTTGGCTTGGTAACCGACCTTAACATATAATGCGCATAAATAATATCCCCAAAACAGAACATCTCGTCTGTATAATATATAAACCTCGAAGTACTAACCACTACGACCACTAGCCCTTCCGTCTAGTGAACATTCTGGGTGGGGGTGTTAAACCTGGTAGCTACCTTTAGGATTCGCGTCAATTAGGCGTGCACTAATTCTCAAAATTAGTGATGTTCCCTAATTCTTAGGTTATCAAGCAATAATAATCAGGGGGAAAATATTCATATCAATTGTGGCAATTATCACGTCCACATAATTCAATGGTGGCAATTATCACGTCCACATAATTCATTCGAGGAATGTTTTGCTTGTGTCTATCTCGTCAAACATTTATAAAAGCATTTCATGTATTCGTAGTTCAAAATGTATTTCAAAAGCATTTAATAAAGCAGTTGTAAAAGTAGCGCATGTATTCTCAGTCCCAAAAATGTAAAGAGTAAAAGGGAGCAAATGAACTCACTATACTGTGTTTTGTAGTAAAAATACATATGACGAAACTAAACAATGCAGGGTTGGCCTTGGATTCACGAACCTATATTATTTGTATATTCATTAATACATATAATTGCAATCGAATAAATATTTATATTATTATTAGTGATAATTTTTATATTACTAAATTATATATTTTATTATATATTTATTTTGTATATTTTAAATAAAGTATTTATATATTTAAGTTATGGTTATTATATTTATTTTTATATACATATTCTTTTGTTTACAAAATATTAGTTATAGTAATACTAGAGTAATATTAATAATAAAAATGATAATAATTATAATACTTAATACTATTAATTAAGATAATAATGGTTATGATTTCATTAGTGATAAAAATAAAGATATTAATACTAATAATATACTTATATTAATAGTAATGGTTCTAATATTTATAAAGTGATAATAATACTAATATTTATAAAGGTAATAATAATTTTTATTATTTTCACAATATTAATAATAATTATTATTATAATAATAATAATAATAATGATAATAATACTAAAATGATAAAATTAATAATAATAGTAATGATATTAATAATAATTATGAAAATTTCTAATATTAATAATGTTTCTATTACTTATAAATATAATTATGATATTAGTAATAATAATAACTATAATACTAACAAAGATAATATTTAAAATAATAATAATACTACTTAGAATGATAAATTAATAATAAAGATTACACTTGTAATATTTATAATAATAATAATAATAATAATAATAATAATAATAATAATAATAATAATAATAATAATAATAATAATAATAATAATAATAATAATAATAGTTATAATACTTATAACAATGATAATAATAATAATAAGTATTATAATTCTAATAGTAATAATGATAATAATAATCATAACATTAATAATTATAATCATAATAATAACATTAATAATTAATAATAATAATCATAACAACAACAACAACAACAACAATAATAATAATAATAATAATAATAATAATAATAATAATAATAATAATAATAATAATAATAATAGATAAATAATAAAAAAAATGGTTATACCCTTTAATAAGCTTCCTAAAAAGAATTTGCCCCAGACGGGGCTCGAACCCGAGACCTCTCGCTCGCTCACCAACACCCTCACCATCCAGTCCAATTCGTTTTTCCTGATTTTAATTGCTACCCAAAGTATATAACCTTCCTGTCTGTTTCTCACTTCCTGAACTCCTAATTAATCAGCTAGATACCTTTAATAATAAGCCTTCCAATAAATAAAAAAAAATATGCCACAGCAAGGGTTCGACCCTGCGACCTCTCATTCACCCAAAGTCTCCCATAAACATCCGTCCAATATTGTTTTTCTATTTTATTTCACAACAAAAATGTATAAGACCCGTATTTTCCTGTCTTCCTTTTTCTTCTTCTTCTTCTTCTTCACAAATTACACCCAAACTATTCATCTTCATCGTAATGGAATTAGAAACAGTAGCGTATATTTGCAGAATAATTTCATCTTGTTATCATCATCATAAACATAATAATCATTCATCATCCGAATATCATTGATATTGTAACATCACTCTCATCGTCACTTCGTTTATTCTCACCATTCTTCACTATTATCTTCTTTTATTATCACAGTCCCTCATCATCATCTTCATGTATTCGTCTTCTTCATGTGTTGATCACCATTACTGAAACATCATTAAGTTACTGTTCATTATCACTTTCGTGATTTAGTTTGAACAGAAAAAAAATCACATAGCGGTAGGAGTGCTAAACAGAAACAAGCACATCAGTTACTGCAGCGAGTAGGAATAGAAGCTGTAGCATTCTATGGTTGATGATGTTTAAAAGTGGTTTATGGTTTCGTGATTCCAACAGGAGAAAGAAGAGAAGAAAAAAAATGCGTGGTTCTTCATGGTGGTTATCCGGTGGTTTTGAAGCTGGAAACAGGAACAGTAGCGTACAATAATATGACATAAATCATAAGTAGTAGAGAACAATGGTGACGGTTGTGATAGTGGTTTACGAAAAGAGAAGAAAAAAAATATAAGAGAGAGAGATGAGAGAGAAAGAGTGGCGGTGAGGATGGTGAAGTGGTGGTTGTAGGGTGTGGTGGCGGTTTCAAGGTTTAGCCGGGAGTGGTGGTTCTTACAACTAAATAGAAGAAGAAAGTAGTGATGGGTTTGTAGTTGTGGTTGCAGTCGGGTTCCTTAACCAGAGAGGGAGAGAGAAGTTAGTAGTGTAAATGGGTTCAATATAATTTTGTGTTGTATCAATATATATATATATATATATATATATATATATATATATATATATATATATATATATATATAATCTAATATGTGTAACTTGATGATAGTAACTGAATTCGGTGGATGAAGTGAATTAAAAAGCGAATAGTAAACAAACAGTAAAGCAGCCTTAACCTTTTAATAATTCTACCGACACTTTCACCCGGATATTAAATCGTAGTTCATTGCTAAACAGTTAAAATATAAAGGTGTTCCTAAAAATCTCAAATTTTTAGATTAAATATAATTAATTATTTCACTCATTAACTGTTTGAAATCTAATCAAAAAGGTTCAATAATTATTTATTTTCTGTTCCAATTTATATGTACGGAGTACTAATGTTTAAACTTAGAAATGTAAAAATATTTTTTAACAAATCTAAAATCTTCGTAATCGATTTACAGTTCAACTTTTATTTTAGTCCTTCATGAACATGTAATGTATCTATATTAAAACTAACGAAACGTCAACCGAGTGTTACTGACGTTTACTAATTAGGCTCGAAATCATTCATTTTCAATATACACATTCAATATATATATATATATATATATATATATATATATATATATCAAATCTTAATTAACAAGTTTAAGTAAATAAATATATTAATTATATTCTTTTAAACAACTAAATATAATATTATATATTTACAAGTAATATTTATTTATATATATATATATATATTTAAATATATATGTAACTATTTACAAATAGTTGTTCGTGAATTGTCGGGAATGGTCGAAGGTCAATTGAATATATGAAACAGTTCATAATTTTTGAGATCCAACCTAACAGACTTTGCTTATCGTGTTGAAAATACAGTATCGTATCGAGAGTTTGATTTAAAATTAGTCGAAATTTTCTGTGTCACTACATATTGTGGCCCGATTGCAATTATATTTTTTTTAGGTTACTGATTTTTAATAAAATAAAAATAAAATAACTTAAATAAAACTTAAAAATTAAAAAAAAATTTACTTATTAGTTTTGATAACTTTTAACAATAAAAATATAAACTTTTTAATTTAAATACTTAAAAATATAGAAATATATTTTTCTTTTTATGTTTTTAAATTTTTATTTTTAAAACTTTTTATATTTTTACAAAAATAGTTTAAAAACTTAATAAAATATTTTTATAGCGTTTCGCTTTCGGCGTTAATGAATTCCCCGGCAGCCGCGCCAAAATTACTTGATGTTGCGAGGTGTATATGAAATAGTTATATTTTTGTTACGAAATACTATTAAATACGATACAATTTTACACAAGTTATTTATTTATTTATAGAGTGGATATACCGAAACCTTGCTACAACACTATAGGCAGTGTACCTAATCGTCCAGTAGTGTAGTTTTTAGTAAGTCCGGTTCGTTCCGCAGGGAGCTAACCAAGTTTTACGCTATATTTTTTAAACTATATTTGTATTAATATATATATATATATATATATATATATATATATATATATATATATATATATATATATATATATATATATATATATATATATATATATATATATATATATAATTATAAAAAGGGGTTTTTTTACCGTTTAGTTACCGGTTTGTCGATTTTATGTCTTAAGTCACAATAAAAACCTAATGTAAAATATTAAAAATAAATATAACTTAATTTAAAGTGTAAAGTAAATGACGATAATTAAAGTGCGATAAATTAAAGTGCGATAAATAAAATGACGGTAAATAAAATTGTGATAATTAAAAGTACGATAATTAAGAATGCGATAAGATATAAAATAAAGGAATTATGCTTATTTAAACTGCCGTAATCATGATGTTTGACGTGTTGATTTTAATTTATTATCATGGGTTAATTGTTCTTTGTCCTGGATTATTCAATATGTCCATACGGTTTTTGTCCATAACAGTCCATCGGTCATAAATATAAAGTGCGAGTGTCCTCGTCAAATTATCCTTATTCCCGAAGTCAAATATTCCAACTAATTGGGGACTTAAACTGTAACAAGGTCTTAATACTTTGTTTAATAATTACACCAGGATATCGACTGCGTGCAATCCAAGGTTTTAATACTTTATTAACAATTACACCAAGTGTCCTTGTATGTAATCTACCCCTATTTTAATGAGTCCATTGACTATTAATCCATCCCCGTGTCAGGTTAAATGAACGATTATTAATATTTATAAATATCCCGCCCATCGTGTACGATCGAGTGTATATGGTTATTTATAGATACGTCAAATTGTAAATCTCTATATTAAATTAACGAACTATCATTCAGTTAAATAAATATAAAGCCCATTAATAGTCCATAGTCCAATTTCTACAAGTGTCGGTCTTTTATCCAAACCCCAATTATGGTACAAAGCCCAATAACCCCGTCTTTAAATTTAGACCAACATCACGATTACTTCAATTTAAATAAGCATAATAATAATTTAGCTACGAGACATTAATTTAAAAAGGTTGAACATAACTTACAATGAGTATTAATCGCGTAGTGTTACACGGACAAAATTCTGACTTACAAACTTACAACATTCGTTATCATAACCTTATTATTATTAATCTTAAATTAAAATTAAAATTATAAATATAAATATAAATATAAATATATATATATATATATATATATATATATATATATATATATATATATATATATATATATATATATATATATATATATATATATATATATATATATATATTGAGAGACAGAGAGTAGATTGAATTATATTGTGTACATAACTCGTCCGAAAAACTGACTTTTTATAGAACCTGGCCAGCTACAGTAACTCATGCGACCGCATGACTTTTGTGCCTTCTGGCCATGCGATCGCATGGCCAGCTGTTCCAGCTCACAATGAGTTTTAAACGTGGGCTGCGCGTATTTATTTAATATATAATATAATATATATAATTTTATATAATTAATTATATATTATATTATATTCTTGTGCATTATTGACTTGTAATTTTAGCTCCTTAGCGTCGCGCGTTGATAGCTGGTTTATGTCCCAGTTTCGGATTTTCGAACGTCCTTGCGTACAATTTAATATCTTGTACTTTGCGTTTTGCGGGTCGTACTCTTGTAACTTTTAGACGTTTCTCATCAATAATTTGAACCACTTGGATTGTATTTTGTACTTTTGAGCTTTTTGGTCGTTTGCGTCTTCAATTCGTCGAATCTGTCTTTTGCCTTCACCTTTTATTATTTAAACGAATATCACTTGTAAATAGAACAATTGCAATTAAAATCTTGTCTTTCTTGAGGGATAATGCTATGAAATATATGTTCGTTTTTAGCATTATCATGGGGTCACTGTAGGTCTAACAAACTTATTTGTGAAGACCTTTTTACCCTTAACTATCTTGGCAAAGGTGTTTTGCAAGATAGCTTCGGGATCAGTTTCAAGAGTAGGGTCCATAAAAGCAACTTCTGCAAGAGCATCAGCAGCAGTAGCATAGTCACCAATAAAGAAAGCTTTAACTTGGGCAGGCACCTGCTCATTAACACACTTAGCTGTGCGTTGAGCAGATGTATACCATGAAGCAACAATCTTTTTAATATTACTTAGCTGGTCTTTGACTTCTGCTGCCTCAACGTGAAGAGACTTTAGAGCAAAATTTTGCTTTTCAAACTTGGAAATTTTATCCTTTAAGATTGTAATTTCATCAGTTTTGCCTTTAAATTTTTCATTTAAAGATTTAATATCAGTTTTAAGAATTTCTTCACGTTTACTGCCTCTGCATAAATCAATTCTTAGGTAATCAAACATTTCAGCTTTTTCATCGTCAGTATAAGTTCGAAAATTATCAACCTTATACAGCAGTTCGGATTTCCATTGAGGTGAATCTCTTTTCAAGTCATCTTCCCTCATGTCAGCCACTAATGTACTACCATTATCATCCTCATCAAACTCCTCAACCTCCTTGGTCATCAAACACAGCTATTTACCAGAAGCATAACCAGCACATTCATCAATAGTTTCACTGTCAGAAGATGAAGATGAACTGGTTTCATCCCAATCATGATGCTCAGCAACTACTACCTTTACTGGTTTCTTTTCCTTTTTACCAGCTTTTGAACTTTCCTTCATCTGAGCCTTCATTGCTTTGTACTTGTTCTTGTACTTTTCAGCTTTTGAGAAGGAGTTAGCGTGTGAAGAAGGTTTCCTGGACATGCATTCAGCAGCAAAATGTCCAACCTTCCCACAATTGTAACTCTCAGATTTTGGGCCTTTGACAGATTTGCTACCATACCTAACACTTGGTTTCTTACTCACTTTGTATGGCTTGATGTTCCTATTTCGATTGAACCTTTTGAACTACCTAGCCAGCAATGCCATACCTTTCGCAAACCCTTCAACATCCTCATCATTGATATCGGCCAAAAAGTCACATTTTTATCCCCAATATTAAGCCCTAGAATGATAAAGATTCAAACTTTGTCAGCAAAATTATCGCTTTTTGGTTGATTTTGTAGATTAAGTAATTACGAAGGCGATGCAAAAGGAATCAAGTAAAACAGAGCTAAAACGAAGATTCTAGAGCGAAAACGGTGAAAGACTAGAAATCAAGTTACGATCCAGTGAAAATCAGCTGACCAGGCAGACCAAACGGCTTGCCAAATGGCCTTCCTGGCTCACAAACGGCCTGTCAAATGGCCAGGATAAACAGCATATGTAAACGGCTTGACTTGCCAAACGGCCTGCCAAACAGCTTGCCAAACGGTCTGCCAGCCATTTGCAATCAAATTTCAAGTCTATTTAAAGGGCTTTCTCCATCCATTTCAACACACACTCAATTTGTAATTCACTTTATATCTTCAAGCTTTTAGTTAGTAGTTAGCTTAGCTTTTATTTTTCGGAGGATGTCCCGGCAAGTCCCTGCGATCTCTGGCAGATTTCTTCGGCCTTTTCAAGTTTTTATCCGAAACACTTGTCTTTTGTATTAAATATGTGTTCTTACTTTTTATGTTTAATAATGCGTTCCGATATTACCATGATAGCCTAATTAATCTGTATGTTGCCATGATAGAAGTTTGGGTTAGCGTAATTATGTTAATTTAGTACGATTATTGTCGTAATACTGAACTAGGAAGTCTGATAGATTTGTATGCTAGCATCTTAAGGATTGACCAACCTAGATTGTAATCAGGAATTGTCCACCAATATGAAACTAGCTACTTCATAGGATTAAGACCCCGGTTATACTGTATCTGAAGATTCTATGAACTCGGTATGTTCGGAGTTCTCGAGAGGCATTTAATGCGCTTTTAGGACACAGAACTTAGGAATTGAGACATGAATGACCTAGTGAAATGTCCCGTTCTTATTGATTAAAAACGTTCCATATTAATTGATTTCGTTGCGAGGTTTTGACCTCTATATGAGACATTTTTCAAAGACTGCATTCATTTTAAAACAAACCATAACCTTTATTTCATCAATAAAGGTTTAAAAAGCTTTACGTAGATTATCAAATAATGATAATCTAAAATATCCTCTTTACACACGACCATTACATAATGGTTTACAATACAAATATGTTACAACAAAATAAGTTTCTTGAATGCAGTTTTTACACAATATCATACAAGCATGGACTCCAAATCTCGTCCTTATTTAAGTATGCGACAGCGGAAGCTCTTAATAATCACCTGAGAATAAACATGCTTAAAACGTCAACAAAAATGTTGGTGAGTTATAGGTTTAACCTATATATATCAAATCATAATAATAGACCACAAGATTTCATATTTCAATACACATCCCATACATAGAGATAAAAGTCATTCATATGGTGAACACCTGGTAACCGACATTAACAAGATGCATATATAAGAATATCCCCATCATTCCGGGACACCCTTCGGATATGATATAAATTTCGAAGTACTAAAGCATCCGGTACTTTGGATGGGGTTTGTTAGGCCCAATAGATATATCTTTAGGATTCGCGTCAATTAGGGTGTCTGTTCCCTAATTCTTAGATTACCAGACTTAATAAAAAGGGGCATATTCGATTTCGATAATTCAACCATAGAATGTAGTTTCACATACTTGTGTCTATTTTGTAAATCATTTATAAAACCTGCATGTATTCTCATCCCAAAAATATTAGATTTTAAAAGTGGGACTATAACTCACTTTCACAGATTTTTACTTCGTCGGGAAGTAAGACTTGGCCACTGGTTGATTCACGAACCTATAACAATATATACATATATATCAAAGTATGTTCAAAATATATTTACAACACTTTTAATATATTTTGATGTTTTAAGTTTATTAAGTCAGCTGTCCTCGTTAGTAACCTACAACTAGTTGTCCACAGTTAGATGTACAGAAATAAATCGATAAATATTATCTTGAATCAATCCACGACCCAGTGTATACGTATCTCAGTATTGATCACAACTCAAACTATATATATTTTGGAATCAACCTCAACCATGTATATCTAACTCCAACATTCACATATAGAGTGTCTATGGTTGTTCCGAAATATATATAGATGTGTCGACATGATAGGTCGAAACATTGTATACGTGTCTATGGTATCTCAAGATTACATAATATACAATACAAGTTGATTAAGTTATGGTTGGAATAGATTTGTTACCAATTTTCACGTAGCTAAAATGAGAAAAATTATCCAATCTTGTTTTACCCATAACTTCTTCATTTTAAATCCGTTTTGAGTGAATCAAATTGCTATGGTTTCATATTGAACTATATTTTATGAATCTAAACAGAAAATGTATAGGTTTATAGTCGGAAAAATAAGTTACAAGTCGTTTTTGTAAAGGTAGTCATTTCAGTCGAAAGAACGACGTCTAGATGACCATTTTATAAAACATACTTCTACTTTGAGTTTAACCATAATTTTTGGATATAGTTTCATGTTCATAATAAAAATTATTTTCTCAGAATAACAACTTTTAAATCAAAGTTTATCATAGTTTTTAATTAACTAACCCAAAACAGCCCGCGGTGTTACTACGACGGCGTAAATCCGGTTTTACGGTGTTTTTCGTGTTTCCAGGTTTTAAATCATTAAGTTAGCATATCATATAGATATAGAACATGTGTTTAGTTGATTTTAAAAGTCAAGTTAGAAGGATTAACTTTTATTTGCGAACAAGTTTAGAATTAACTAAACTATGTTCTAGTGATTACAAGTTTAAACCTTCGAATAAGATAGCTTTATATGTATGAATCGAATGATGTTATGAACATCATTACTACCTTAAGTTCCTTGGATAAACCTATTGGAAAATAGAAAAATGGATCTAGCTTCAACGGATCCTTGGATGGCTCGAAGTTCTTGAAGCAGAATCATGACACGAAAACAAGTTCAAGTAAGATCATCACTTGAAATAAGATTGTTATAGTTATAGAAATTGAAACAAAGTTTGAATATGATTATTACCTTGTATTAGAATGATAACCTACTGTAAGAAACAAAGATTTCTTGAGGTTGGATGATCACCTTACAAGATTGGAAGTGAGCTAGCAAACTTGAAAGTATTCTTGATTTTATGTAACTAGAACTTGTAGAATTTATGAAGAACACTTAGAACTTGAAGATAGAACTTGAGAGAGATCAATTAGATGAATAAAATTGAAGAATGAAAGTGTTTGTAGGTGTTTTTGGTCGTTGGTGTATGGATTAGATATAAAGGATATGTAATTTTGTTTTCATGTAAATAAGTCATGAATGATTACTCATATTTTTGTAATTTTATGAGATATTTCATGCTAGTTGCCAAATGATGGTTCCCACATGTGTTAGGTGACTCACATGGGCTGATAAGAGCTGATCATTGGAGTGTATATACCAATAGTACATACATCTAAGAGCTGTGTATTGTACGAGTACGAATACGGGTGCATACGAGTAGAATTGTTGATGAAACTGAACGAGGATGTAATTGTAAGCATTTTTGTTAAGTAGAAGTATTTTGATAAGTGTATTGAAGTCTTTCAAAAGTGTATAAATACATATTAAAACACTACATGTATATACATTTTAACTGAGTCGTTAAGTCATCGTTAGTCGTTACATGTAAGTGTTGTTTTGAAACCTTTAGGTTAACGATCTTGTTAAATGTTGTTAACCCAATGTTTATAATATCAAATGATATTTTAAATTATTATATTATCATGATATTATCATGTATGAATATCTCTTAATATGATATATATATACATTAAATGTCTTTACAACGATAATCGTTACATATATGTCTCGTTTAAAAATCATTAAGTTAGTAGTCTTGTTTTTACATATGTAGTTCATTGTTAATATACTTAATGATATGTTTACTTATCATAGTATCATGTTAACTATATATATATCCATATATATGTCATCATATAGTTTTTACAAGTTTTAACGTTCGTGAATCACCGGTCAATTTGGGTGGTCAATTGTCTATATGAAACATATTTCAATTAATCAAGTCTTAACAAGTTTGATTGGTTAACATGTTGGAAACATTTAATCATGTAAATATCAATCTCAATTAATATATATAAACATGGAAAAGTTCGGGTCACTACAGTACCTACCCGTTAAATAAATTTCGTCCCGAAATTTTAAGCTGTTGAAGGTGTTGACGAATCTTCTGAAAATAGATGCGGGTATTTCTTCTTCATCTGATCTTCACGCTCCCAGGTGAACTCGGGTCCTCTACGAGCATTCCATCGAACCTTAACAATTGGTATCTTGTTTTGCTTAAGTCTTTTAACCTCACGATCCATTATTTCGACGGGTTCTTCGATGAATTGAAGTTTTTCGTTGATTTGGATTTCATCTAACGGAATAGTGAGATCTTCTTTAGCAAAACATTTCTTCAAATTCGAGACGTGGAAAGTGTTATGTACAGCTGCGAGTTGTTGAGGTAACTCAAGTCGCTAAGCTACTGGTCCGACACGATCAATAATCTTGAATGGTCCAATATACCTTGGATTTAATTTCCCTTGTTTACCAAATCGAACAACGCCTTTCCAAGGTGCAACTTTAAGCATAACCATCTCTCCAATTTCAAATTCTATATCTTTTCTTTTAATGTCAGCGTAGCTCTTTTGTCGACTTTGGGCGGTTTTCAACCGTTGTTGAATTTGGATGATCTTCTCGGTAGTTTCTTGTATAATCTCCGGACCCGTAATCTGTCTATCCCCCACTTCACTCCAACAAATCGGAGACCTGCACTTTCTACCATAAAGTGCTTCAAACGGCGCCATCTCAATGCTTGAATGGTAGCTGTTGTTGTAGGAAAATTCTGCTAACGGTAGATGTCGATCCCAACTGTTTCCGAAATCAATAACACATGCTCGTAGCATGTCATCAAGCGTTTGTATTGTCCTTTCGCTCTGCCCATCAGTTTGTGGATGATAGGCAGTACTCATGTCTAGACGAGTTCCTAATGCTTGCTGTAATGTCTGCCAGAATCTTGAAATAAATCTGCCATCCCTATCAGAGATAATAGAGATTGGTATTCCATGTCTGGAGACGACTTCCTTCAAATACAGTCGTGCTAACTTCTCCATCTTGTCATCTTCTCTTATTGGCAGGAAGTGTGCTGATTTGGTAAGACGATCAACTATTACCCAAATAGTATCAAAACCACTTGCAGTCCTTGGCAATTTAGTGATGAAATCCATGGTAATGTTTTCCCATTTCCATTCCGGGATTTCGGGTTGATGAAGTAGACCTGATGGTTTCTGATTCTCAGCTTTGACCTTAGAACACGTCAAACATTCTCCTACGTATTTAGCAACATCGGCTTTCATACCCGGCCACCAAAAATGTTTCTTGAGATCCTTGTACATCTTCCCCGTTCCATGATGTATTGAGTATCTGGTTTTATGAGCTTCTCTAAGTACCATTTCTCTCATATCTCCAAATTTTGGTACCCAAATCCTTTCAGCCCTATACCGGGTTCCGTCTTCCCGAATATTAAGATGCTTCTCCGATCCTTTGGGTATTTCATCCTTTAAATTTCCCTCTTTTAAAACTCCTTGTTGCGCCTCCTTTATTTGAGTAGTAAGGTTATTATGAATCATTATATTCATAGATTTTACTCAAATGGGTTCTCTGTCCTTCCTGCTCAAGGCATCGGCTACCACATTTGCCTTCCCTGGGTGGTAACGAATCTCAAAGTCGTAATCATTCAATAATTCAATCCACCTACGCTGCCTCATATTCAGTTGTTTCTGATTAAATATGTGTTGAAGACTTTTGTGGTCAGTATATATAATACTTTTGACCCCATATAAGTAGTGCCTCCAAGTCTTTAATGCAAAAACAACCGCTCCTAATTCTAAATCATGCGTCGTATAATTTTGTTCGTGAATCTTCAATTGTCTAGACGCATAAGCAATCACCTTCGTTCGTTGCATTAATACACAACCGAGACCTTGCTTTGATGCGTCACAATAAATCATAAAATCATCATTCCCTTCAGGCAATGACAATATAGGTGCCGTAGTTAGCTTTTTCTTCAATAACTGAAATGCTTTCTCTTATTCATCATTCCATTCAAATTTCTTCCCTTTATGCGTTAATGCAGTCAAGGGTTTTGCTATTCTGGAAAAGTCTTGGATGAACCTTCTGTAGTAACCAGCTAGTCCTAAAAACTGGCGTATGTGTTTCGGAGTTTTCGGGGTTTCCCACTTTTCAACAGTTTCTATCTTTGCTGGATCCACCTTAATACCTTCTTTGTTCACTATGTGACCGAGGAATTGAACTTCTTCCAACAAAAATGCACACTTTGAAAACTTAGCGTACAATTCTTCCTTCCTTAATACTTCTAACACCTTTCTCAAATGTTCACCGTGTTCTTGGTTATTCTTTGAGTAAATAAGTATGTCATCAGTGAAAACAATGACAAACTTGTCAAGGTATGGTCCACACACTCGGTTCATAAGGTCCATGAACACAGCTGGTGCATTAGTTAAACCAAACAGCATGACCATAAACTCGTAATGACCGTAACGTGTTCTGAAAGCAGTCTTTGGAATATCATCTTCTTTCACCCGCATTTGATGATACCCGGAACGTAAGTCAATCTTTGAATAAACAGACGAGCCTTGTAGTTGATCAAATAAGTCGTCGATTCTCGGTAGTGGGTAGCGGTTCTTGATGGTAAGTTTGTTCAACTCTCGGTAGTCGATACACAACCTGAATGTACCATCTTTCTTCTTGACAAACAAAACAGGAGCTCCCCACGGTGATGTGCTTGGTCGAATGAAACCACGCTCTAAAAGTTCTTGTAATTGGCTTTGCAGTTCTTTCATCTCACTGGGTGCGAGTCTATAAGGAGCACGAGCTATTGGTGCAGCTCCTGGTACAAGATCTATTTGAAATTCAACGGATCGATGTGGGGGTAATCCCGGTAATTCTTTCGGAAATACATCGGGAAATTCTTTTGCAATGGGAACATCATTGATGCTCTTTTCTTCAGTTTGTACTTTCTCGACGTGTGCTAGAACAGCATAGCAACCTTTTCTTATTAGTTTTTGTGCCTTCAAATTACTAATAAGATGTAGCTTCGTGTTGCCCTTTTCTCCGTACACCATTAAGGGTTTTCCTTTTTCTCGTATAATGCGAATTGCATTTTTGTAACAAACGATCTCTGCTTTCACTTCTTTCAACCAGTCCATACCGATTATCACATCAAAACTCCCTAACTCTACTGGTATCAAATCAATCTTAAATGTTTCGCTAACCAGTTTAATTTCTCGATTCCGACATATATTATCTGCTAAAATTAATTTACCATTTGCTAATTCGAGTAAAAATTTACTATATAAAGGCGTCAATGGACAACTTAATTTAGCACAAAAATCTCTACTCATATAGCTTCTATCCGTACCCGAATCAAATAAAACGTAAGCAGATTTATTGTCAATAAGAAACGTACCCGTAACAAGCTCCGGGTCTTCCTGTGCCTCTGCCGCATTAATATTGAAAACTCTTCCGCGGCCTTGTCCATTCGTGTTCTCCTGGTTCGGGCAATTTCTAATAATGTGGCCCGGTTTTCCACATTTATAACAAACTACATTGGCATAACTTGCTCCGACACTACTTGCTCTGCCATTACTCGTTCCGACACCATTTGTTCCTTTCGTTCTATTAACCCCTGGTCCGTAGACCTCACACTTCGCCGCGCTATGACCATTTCTTTTACACTTGTTGCAAAATTTGGTGCAGAACCCCGAGTGATACTTTTCACACCTTTGGCATAGCTGCTTCTGATTGTTGTTGTTGTTGCGGTTATTATTGTTGTTGGGGTGATTGTTGTAGTTGCTGTTGTTGTTGTTGTTGTTGTTGTTGTTGTTGGGCCGTTTGTTGTAGTTGCGATTGATGTTGCGATTGTTGGGATAATTGTTGTGATTATTGCTGTAATTGCTGTTGTTGTTGTTGTATTGGTGATTCTTATCACCGTTTTCCTCCTACTTTCTTTTGACTTGCTTCACATTGGCCTCTTCAGCAGTCTGTTCTTTAATTCTTTCTTCAATCTGGTTCACTAGTTTGTGAGCCATTCTACATGCCTGTTGTATGGAGGCGGGCTCGTGTGAACTTATATCTTCTTGGATTCTTTCCGGTAATCCTTTCACAAACGCGTCAATCTTCTCTTCCTCATCTTCGAATGCTCCCAGACACAATAGGCACAATTCTGTGAATCGTCTTTCGTACGTGGTAATATCAAATCCTTGGGTTCGTAACCCTCTAAGTTCTGTCTTGAGCTTATTGACCTCGGTTCTGGGATGGTACTTCTCGTTCATCAAGTGCTTGAATGCTGACCACGGTAGTGCGTACGCATCGTCTTGTCCCACTTGCTCTAGATAGGTATTCCACCATGTTAACGCAGAACCTGTGAAGGTATGCGTAGCGTACTTCACTTTGTCCTCTTCAGTACACTTACTTATGGAAAACACCGATTCGACCTTCTCGGTCCACCGTTTCAATCCGATCGATCCTTCGGTTCCATCAAATTCCAAAGGTTTGCAGGCAGTGAATTCTTTGTAGGTGCATCCTACACGATTTCCTGTACTGCTAGATCCAAGGTTATTGTTGGTATGTAGCGCAGCCTGTACTGCGGCTATGTTTGAAGCTAGAAAAATACGGAATTCCTCTTCATTCATATTCACGGTGTGTCGAGTAGTCGGTGCCATTTTATTCAAAATAGTCAAATGGAACAAGTTAATCATACAGAATATTAAGAGTAGTTAATAGTATTTCGTAGCATAATATGAACTCATTTATAAAAGCTTTTTTTTCATATTAGCGTTTTATAAGTTTAAATTCGGGTAGTACCTACCCGTTAAGTTCATACTTAGTAGCTAATATACAATTCAACTACTACAATTCTATATGAAAAACTGATTATAATAATATTTCGCGTTCAAACTTTTACACAATATTTTACAAACTTACAATACCGCTTATTTTACATATAGCATGAAATATAGCACACAATAAATTTGATACAAGATGGTTGTGAAGATAATTCTAGCTAGTACACAATTCGTTCAGCAAAGGCAATAAAGACACGTAATTCATACGTCCAGAAACAAGTCATGCATTCTGGTTTTACTAGGATTACTTCCCATCCTTGGTCTTGTGGAACATAACTGTTATGGCCGTTGATAAGACAGCGTGTTGTAACGTCATCAAAGGGACGAGGGTGACGTAATGTCCAACAGTCCCGTAACAATCTAAAAACCTCATTTCTTACCCCAATTACCGACTCCGTCACTTGTGGAAACGTTTTGTTTAATAGTTGTAGCCCGATGTTCTTGTTCTCACTTTGGTGAGAAGCGAACATTACTAATCCGTAAGCATAACATGCTTCTTTATGTTGCATGTTAGCCGCTTTTTCTAAATCACGAAGTCCAATATTCGGATATATTGAGTCAAAATAATTTCTTAACCCATTTGCGTAAAATAGCATTTGGGTTCCCCGCAATATATGCGTCAAAGTAAACACATCGTAACTTATCGATTTCCCAATGTGATATCCCCCATCTTTCGAACGAAAGCCTTTTATAAACCAAGGCATTCTTGGAACGTTCTTCGAATGTCTTACAAACTGATCTCGCCTTAAATAGTTGTGCCGAAGAATTCTGACCGACTCTAGACAAGATTTCATCAATCATGTCTCCGGGTAGGTCTCTTAAAATATTGGGTTGTCTATCCATTTTGTGTTTTTATACTGTAAAATAGACAAGAGTTAGATTCATAAAAAAAAATACTTATTAATACAAGCAATTTTTACATATATCATAAAGCATAAGCACACTATATTACATATATTACACCACACGAATACAACTATCTTATTCCGACTCGCTCATTTCTTCTTCTTAGGTTTTGGTTCGTTTTGCCAAGTTTCTAGGGATATATGATGTTCCCCTAATACTAGCCGTCGTTTTCCACATTGGTTTAGAAAAACCTGGTGGTTTAGAGGTTCCCGGGTCATTGTTACAACTTAAGGACTTCGGGGGTTGACGATACATATAAAGTTCATCGGGGTTGGAATTAGATTTCTCTATTTTTATGCCCTTTCCCTTATTATTTTCTTTTGCCTTTTTAAATTCAGTTGGGGTAATTTCTATAACATCATCGGAATTCTCGTCGGAATCCGATTCATCGGAGAATTGGTAATCCTCCCAATATTTTGCTTCCTTGGCGGAAACACCATTGACCATAATTAACCTTGGTCGGTTGGTTGAGGATTTTCTTTTACTTAACCGTTTTATTATTTCCCCCACCGGTTATATTTCTTCATCTGGTTCCGATTCTTCTTCCGGTTCCGATTCTTCTTCCAGTTCCGACTCTTCTTCCGGTTCCTCTTCGGGAACTTGTGAATCAGTCCACGAATCATTCCAATTTACATTTGACTCTTCATTATTATTAGGTGAGTCAATGGGACTTGTTCTAGAGGTAGACATCTATCACATAATATCAAACGCGTTAAGAGATTAATATATCACATAATATTCACATGTTAAAAATATATAGTTTCCAACAAAATTTGTTAAGCAATCATTTTTCAAGTAAACACGGTCGAAGTTCAGACTCACTAATGCATCCTAACAAACTCGATAAGACACACTAATGGAAAATTCTGGTTCTCTAAGACCAACGCTCGGATACCAACTGAAATGTCCCGTTCTTATTGATTAAAAACGTTCCATATTAATTGATTTCGTTGCGAGGTTGTGACCTCTATATGAGACGTTTTTCAAAGACTGCATTCATTTTAAAACAAACCATAACCTTTATTTCATCAATAAAGGTTTAAAAAGCTTTACGTAGATTATCAAATAATGATAATCTAAAATATCCTGTTTACACACGACCATTACATAATGGTTTACAATACAAATATGTTACAACAAAATAAGTTTCTTGAATGCAGTTTTTACACAATATCATACAAGCATGGACTCCAAATCTCGTCCTTATTTAAGTATGCGACAGCGGAAGCTCTTAATAATCACCTGAGAATAAACATGCTTAAAACGTCAACAAAAATGTTGGTGAGTTATAGGTTTAACCTATATATATCAAATCATAATAATAGACCACAAGATTTCATATTTCAATACACATCCCATACATAGAGATAAAAGTCATTCATATGGTGAACACCTGGTAACCGACATTAACAAGATGCATATATAAGAATATCCCCATCATTCCGGGACACCCTTCGGATATGATATAAATTTCGAAGTACTAAAGCATCCGGTACTTTGGATGGGGTTTGTTAGGCCCAATAGATCTATCTTTAGGATTCGCGTCAATTAGGGTGTATGTTCCTTAATTCTTAGATTACCAGACTTAATAAAAAGGGGCATATTCGATTTCGATAATTCAACCATAGAATGTAGTTTCACATACTTGTGTCTATTTTGTAAATCATTTATAAAACCTGCATGTATTCTCATCCCAAAAATATTAGATTTTAAAAGTGGGACTATAACTCACTTTCACAAATTTTTACTTCGTCGGGAAGTAAGACTTGGCCACTGGTTGATTCACGAACCTATAACAATATATACATATATATCAAAGTATGTTCAAAATATATTTACAACACTTTTAATATATTTTGATGTTTTAAGTTTATTAAGTCAGCTGTCCTCGTTAGTAACCTACAACTAGTTGTCCACAGTTAGATGTACAGAAATAAATTGATAAATATTATCTTGAATCAATCCACGACCCAGTGTATACGTATCTCAGTATTGATCACAACTCAAACTATATATATTTTGGAATCAACCTCAACCCTGTATAGCTAACTCCAACATTCACATATAGAGTGTCTATGGTTGTTCTGAAATATATATAGATGTGTCGACATGATAGGTCGAAACATTGTATACGTGTCTATGGAATCTCAAGATTACATAATATACAATACAAGTTGATTAAGTTATGGTTGGAATAGATTTGTTACCAATTTTCACGTAGCTAAAATGAGAAAAATTATCTAATCTTGTTTTACCCATAACTTCTTCATTTTAAATCCGTTTTGAGTGAATCAAATTGCTATGGTTTATATTGAACTCTATTTTATGAATCTAAACAGAAAAAGTATAGGTTTATAGTTGGAAAAATAAGTTACAAGTTGTTTTTGTAAAGGTAGTCATTTCAGTCGAAAGAACGACGTCTAGATGACCATTTTTTAAAACATACTTCTACTTTGAGTTTAACCATAATTTTTGGATACCCTTGCTTCTATGCATATGTCATGCTTAGAGCAAAGAGGAGGACCAATCACCTTTAGAACCGAAGGAATTCTTGAAATCAGTGCACACATGATTAAACTAGTCAGTCTGATCTGTAAATTTCAAGGATTACTGACTGACGATCCAAACTTTCACTTAAACAAGTTTATCAGTCTGGTTGACTCTTTTGAGAAGGAAGGAAACGAGATAAACATTTTAAAACTTCATCTTTTCCAATATTCACTTTCTGCACACGCTTTAGCATGGTTTGACGAACTTAACCCGAATTCAATACATTCATGGGAGGATCTAGCTGTAGTGACCCGAACTTTTCCATGTTTATATATATTAACTGAGATTGATATTTACATGATTAAATGTTTCCAACATGTTAAGCAATCAAACTTGTTAAGACTTGATTAATTGAAATATGTTTCATATAGACAATTGACCACCCAAGTTGACCGGCGATTCACGAACGTTAAAACTTGTAAAAATGACATGACGATATATATATGGATATACATATGGTTAACATGAGATTATGATAAGTAAGTATCTCCATAAGTGTATTAACAATGAGTTATATACATATAAACAAGACTACTAACTTAAGGATTTCGAAACGAGACATATATGTAACGATTATCGTTGTAACGACATTTAAATGTATATATATATCATATTAAGATATATTAATATATCATAATATCATGATAATATAATAATTTAACATCTCATTAGATATAATAAACAATGGGTTAACAACATTATTTGAGATCGTTAACTTAAAGGTTTCAAAACAACACTTACATGTAACGACTAACGATGACTTAACGACTCAGTTAAAATGTATATACATGTAGTGTATTTAGATGTATTAAAATAATTTTGGAAGACTTCAAGACATATATCAAAACACTCATACTTAACGAAAATGGTTACAGTTACTTTTCCATTCTTTTCTTTCATCAAGAATTCTAGTCGTATTCTTACCCGTATTATACACAGCTTCAAAACGTACTTACTATGAGTATATACCAATAGGAACTAGCATGGGATTCCACTCTTGATTATGTCATGTATGACTAATCAATTTTAACTTCTACCATGAGCTAGTCAACTAACTAGAACTCCTTTTAACCCCACTCACCACTCACCAATTACCACTCATCATTCACTCCATTTCACTTCCAATTCTCTTTTTAATTCTCTCTCAACACACACACACTATTATGAACGTATTTTTCCAGTAGTTAATCATCATCTTCATCAAAAATCACTTCAAGAATCAAGCTATAATCATCATAGGAAAAACACTTCAAGAACACTTCAAAAATCCCTTCAAGTTTACTAATTTACTTCCAAGCTTTCTAATTCATTCCAAGTAATCATCTAAGATCAAGAAACCTTTGTTATATACAGTAGGTTATCTTTCTTATTCAAGGTAATATTCATATTCAAACTTTGATTCAATTTCTATAACTATAAACTATCTTAATTCGAGTAAAAATCTTACTTGAACTTGTTTTTGTGTCATGATCATACTTCAAGAACTTTCAAGCCATCCAAGATCCTTTGAAGCTAGATCATTTCTTGTCACTTCCAGTAGGTTTACCTACTAAACTTGAGGTAGTAATGATGTTCATAACATCATTCGATTCATATATATAAAACTATCTTATTCGAAGGTTTAAACTCGTAATCACTAGAACATAGTTTAGTTAATTCTAAACTTGTTCGCAAACAAAAGTTAATCCTTCTAACTTGACTTTTAAAATTAACTACACACATGTTCTATATCTATATGATATGCTAACTTAATGATTTAAAACCTAGAAACACGAAAAACACCGTAAAACCGGATTTACGCCGTCGTAGTAACACCGCGGGCTGTTTTGGGTTAGTTAATTAAAAACTATGATAAACTTTGATTTAAAAGTTGTTATTCTAAGAAAATGATTTTTATTATGAACATGAAACTATATCCAAAAATTATGGTTAAACTCAAAGTGGAAGTATGTTTTCTAAAATGGTCATCTAGACGTCGTTCTTTCGACGGAAATGACTACCTTTACAAAAACGACTTGTAACTTATTTTTCCGACTATAAACCTATACTTTTCTGTTTAGATTCATAAAATAGAGTTCAATATGAAACCATAGCAATTTGATACACTCAAAACGGATTTAAAATGAAGAAGTTATGGGTAAAACAAGATTGGATAATTTTTCTCATTTTAGCTACGTGAAAATTGGTAACAAATCTATTCCAACCATAACTTAATCAACTTGTATTGTATATTATGTAATCTTGAGATACCATAGACACGTATACAATGTTTCGACCTATCATGTCGACACATCTATATATATTTCGGAACAACCATAGACACTCTATATGTGAATGTTGGAGTTAGCTATACAGGGTTGAGGTTGATTCCAAAATATATATAGTTTGAGTTGTGATCAATACTGAGATACGTATACACTGGGTCGTGGATTGATTCAAGATAATATTTATCGATTTATTTCTGTACATCTAACTGTGGACAACTAGTTGTAGGTTACTAACGAGGACAGCTGACTTAATAAACTTAAAACATCAAAATATATTAAAAGTGTTGTAAATATATTTTAAACATACTTTGATATATATGTATATATTGTTATAGGTTCGTGAATCAACCAGTGACCAAGTCTTACTTCCCGACGAAGTAAAAATCTGTGAAAGTGAGTTATAGTCCCACTTTTAAAATCTAATATTTTTGGGATGAGAATACATGCAGGTTTTATAAATGATTTACAAAATAGACACAAGTACGTGAAACTACATTCTATGGTTGAATTATCGAAATCGAATATGCCCCTTTTTATTAAGTCTGGTAATCTAAGAATTAGGGAACAGACACCCTAATTGACGTGAATCCTAAAGATAGATCTATTGGGCCTAACAAACCCCATCCAAAGTACCGAATGCTTTAGTACTTCGAAATTTATATCATATCCGAAGGGTGTCCCGGAATGATGGGGATATTCATATATATATGCATCTTGTTAATGTCGGTTACCAGGTGTTCACCATATGAATGATTTTTATCTCTATGTATGGGATGTGTATTGAAATATGAAATCTTGTGGTCTATTGTTACGATTTGATATATATAGGTTAAACCTATAACTCACCAACATTTTTGTTGACGTTTAAAGCATGTTTATTCTCAGGTGAATACTAAGAGCTTCCGCTGTTGCATACTAAAATAAGGACAAGATTTGGAGTCCATGTTTGTATGATATTGTGTAAAAACTGCATTCAAGAAACTGATTTCGATGTAACATATTTGTATTGTAAACCATTATGTAATGGTCGTGTGTAAACAGGATATTTTAGATTATCATTATTTGATAATCTACTTAAAGCTTTTTAAACCTTTATTTATGAAATAAAGGTTATGGTTTGTTTTAAAAATGAATGCAGTCTTTGAAAAACGTCTCATGTAGAGGTCAAAACCTCGCAACGAAATCAATTAATATGGAACGTTTTTAATCAATAAGAACGGGACATTTCAGTTGGTATCAGAGCGTTGGTCTTAGAGAACCAGAAAATTTGCATTAATGTGTCTTATCGAGTTTGTTACGATGCATTAGTGAGTCTGGACTTCGACCGTATTTTTTTTAAAAATGATTGCTTAACATTTTTGTTGGAAACTATATATTTTTAACATATGGATATTATGTGATATATTAATCTCTTAACGTGTTTGATATTATGTGATAGATGTCTACCTCTAGAACAAGTTCCATTGACTCACCTAATAATAATGAAGAGTCAAATGTAAATTGGAATGATTCGTGGACTGATTCACAAGTTCCCGAAGAGGAACCGGAAGAAGAGTCGAAACCGGAAGAAGAATCGGAACCGGAAGAAGAAATAGAACCGGTGGGGGAAATAATAAAATGGTTAAGTAAAAGAGAATCCTCAACCAACCGACCAAGGTTAATTATGGTCAATGGTGTTTCCGCCAAGGAAGCAAAATATTGGGAGGATTACCAATTCTCCGATGAATCGGATTCCGACGAGAATTCCGATGATGTTATAGAAATTACCCCACCTGAATTTAAAAAGGCAAAAGAAAATAATAAGGGAAAGGGCATAAAAATAGAGAAATCTAATTCCAACCCCGATGAACTTTATATGTATCGTCAACCCCCGAAGTCCTTAAGTTGTAACAATGACCCGGGAACCTCTAAACCACCAGGTTTTTCTAAACCAACGTGGACAACGACGGCTCGTATTAGGGGAACATCATATATCCCTAGAAACTTGGCAAAACGAACCAAAACCGAACAAGAAGAAACGAGCGAGTCGGAATAAGATAGTTGTATTCGTGTGGTGTAATATATGTAATATAGTGTGCTTATGCTTTATGATATATGTAAAAAAATTGCTTGTATTAATAAGTATTTTTTTTATGAATCTAACTCTTGTCTATTTTACAGTATAAAAACACAAAATGAATAGACAACCCAATATTTTAAGAGACCTACCCGGAGACATGATTGATGAAATCTTGTCTAGAGTCGGTCAGAATTCCTCGGCACAACTATTTAAGGCGAGATCAGTTTGTAAGACATTCGAAGAACGTTCCAAGAATGCCTTGGTTTATAAAAGGCTTTCGTTCGAAAGATGGGGGATATCACATTGGGAAATCCATAAGTTACGATGTGTTTACTTTGACGCATATATTGCGGGAACCCAAATGCTATTTTACGCAACGGGTTAAGAAATTATTTTGACTCAGTATATCCGAATATAGGACTTCGTGATTTAGAAAAAGCGGCTAACATGCAACATAAAGAAGCATGTTATGCTTATGGGTTAGTAATGTTCGCTTCTCACCAAAGTGAGAACAAGAACATCGGGCTACAACTATTAAACAAAACGTTCCCACAAGTGACAGAGTCGGTAATTGGGGTAAGAAATGAGGTTTTTAGGTTATTACGAGACTGTTGGTCATTACGTAACCCTCGTCCCTTTGACGACGTTACAACACGCTGTGTTATCAACGGCCATAACGGTTATGTTCCACAAGACCAAGGATGGGAAGTAGTCCTAGTAAAACCAGAATGCATGACTTGTTTCTGGACGTATGAATTACGTGTCTTTATTGCCTTTGCTGAACGACTTGTGTACTAGCTAGAATTATCTTCGCAACTATCTTGTATCAAAGTTATTGTGTGCTATATTTCATGCTTTATGTAAAATAAGCGGTATTGTAAGTTTGTAAAATATTGTATAAAAGTTTGAACGCGAAATATTATTACAATCAGTTTTTCATATAGAATTGTAGTAGTTGAATTGTATATTAGCTACTAAGTATGAACTTAACGGGTAGGTACTACCCGAATTTAAACTTATAAAACACTAATATGAAGAAAAAGCTTTTATAAATGAGTTCATATTATGCTACGAAATACTATTAACTACTCTTAATATTCTGTATGATTAACTTGTTCCATTTGACTATTTTGAAGGAAATGGCACCGACTACTCGACACACCGTGAATATGAATGAAGAGGAATTCCGTACTTTTCTAGCTTCAAACATACCCGCAGTACAGGCTGCGCTACATACCAACAATAACCTTGGATCTGGCAGTACAGGAAATCGTGTAGGATGCACCTACAAAGAATTCACTGCCTGCAAACCTTTGGAATTTGATGGAACCGAAGGACCGATCGGATTGAAATGGTGGACCGAGAAGGTCGAATCGGTGTTTGCCATAAGTAAGTGTACTGAAGAGGACAAAGTGAAGTACACTACGCATACCTTCACAGGTTCTGCGTTAACATGGTGGAATACCTATCTAGAGCAAGTGGGACAAGATGATGCGTACGCACTACCGTGGTCAGCATTCAAGCACTTGATGAACGAGAAGTACCGTCCCAGAACCGAGGTCAATAAGCTCAAGACAGAACTTAGAGGGTTATGAACCCAAGGATTTGATATTACCACGTACGAAAGACGATTCACAGAATTGTGCCTATTGTGTCCGGGAGCATTCGAAGATGAGGAAGAGAAGATCAACGCGTTTGTGAAAGGATTATCGGAAAGAATCCAAGAAGATATAAGTTCACACGAGCCCGCCTCCATACAACAGGCATGTAGAATGGCTCACAAACTAGTGAACCAGATTGAAGAAATAATTAAAGAACAGACTGCTGAAGAGGCCGATGTGAAGCAAGTCAAAAGAAAGTGGGAGGAAAACGGTGATAAGAATCACCAATACAATAACAACAGCAGTTACAACAATAATCGCAACAATTATCCCAACAATCGCAACATCAATCGCAACTACAACAAACGGCCCAACAACAACAACAACAACAACAACAGCAATAGCAACTACAACAATCATTCCAACAACAATAATAACCGCAACAACAACAACAATCAGAAGCAGCTATGCCAAAGGTGTGAAAAGTATCACTCGGGGTTCTGCACCAAATTTTGCAACAAGTGTAAAAGAAATGGTCATAGCGCGGCGAAGTGTGAGGTCTACGGACCAGGGGTTAATAGAACGAAAGGAACAAATGGTGTCGGAACGAGTAATGGCGGAGCAAGTAGTGTCGGAGCAAGTTATACCAATGTAGTTTGTTATAAATGTGGAAAACCGGGCCACATTATTAGAAATTGCCTGAACCAGGAGAACACGAATGGGCCAGGATGCGGAAGAGTTTTCAATATTAATGCGGCAGAGGCACAGGAAGACCCGGAGCTTGTTACGGGTACGTTTCTTATTGACAATAAATCTGCTTACGTTTTATTTGATTTGGGTGTGGATAGAAGCTATATGAGTAGAGATTTGAGTGCTAAATTAAGTTGTCCATTGACGCCTTTGGATAGTAAATTTTTACTCGAATTAGCAAATGGTAAATTAATTTCAGCAGATAATATATGTCGGAATCGAGAAATTAAACTGGTTAGCGAAACATTTAAGATTGATTTGATACCAGTAGAGTTAGGGAGTTTTGATGTGATAATCGGTATGGACTGGTTGAAAGAAGTGAAAGCAGAGATCGTTTGTTACAAAAATGCAATTCGCATTATACGAGAAAAAGGAAAACCCTTAATGGTGTACGGAGAAAAGGGCAACACGAAGCTACATATTATTAGTAATTTGAAGGCACAAAAACTAATAAGAAAAGGTTGCTATGCTGTTCTAGCACACGTCGAGAAAGTACAACTGAAGAAAAGAGCATCAATGATGTTCCCATTGCAAAAGAATTTCCCGATGTATTTCCGAAAGAATTACCGGGATTACCCCCACAGCGATCCGTTGAATTTCAAATAGATCTTGTACCAGGAGCTGCACCAATAGCTCGTGCTCCTTACAGACTCGCACCCATCGAGATGAAAGAACTGCAAAGCCAATTACAAGAACTTTTAGAGCGTGGTTTCATTCGACCAAGTACATCACCGTGGGGAGCTCCTGTTTTGTTTGTCAAGAAGAAAGATGGTACATTCAGGTTGTGTATCGACTACCGAGAGTTGAACAAACTTACCATCAAGAACCGCTACCCACTACCGAGAATCGACGACTTATTTGATCAACTACAAGGCTCGTCTGTTTATTCAAAGATTGACTTACGTTCCGGGTATCGTCAAATGCGGGTGAAACAAGATGATATTCCAAAGACTGCTTTCAGAACACGTTACGGTCATTACGAGTTTATGGTCATGCCGTTTGGTTTAACTAATGCACCAGCTGTGTTCATGGACCTTATGAACCGAGTGTGTAGACCATACCTTGACAAGTTTGTCATTGTTTTCATTGATGACATACTTATTTACTCAAAGAATGACCAAGAACACGGTGAACATTTGAGAAAGGTGTTAGAAGTATTGAGGAAGGAAGAATTGTACGCTAAGTTTTCAAAGTATGCATTTTGGTTGGAAGAAGTTCAATTCCTCGGTCACATAGTGAACAAAGAAGGTATTAAGGTGGATCCGGCAAAGATAAAAACTGTTGAAAAGTGGGAAACCCCGAAAACTCCGAAACACATACGCCAGTTTTTAGGACTAGCTGGTTACTACAGAAGGTTCATCCAAGACTTTTCCAGAATAGCAAAACCCTTGACTGCATTAACGCATAAAGGGAAGAAATTTGAATGGAATGATGAACAAGAGAAAGCGTTTCAGTTATTGAAGAAAAAGCTAACTACGGCACCTATATTGTCATTGCCTGAAGGGAATGATGATTTTGTGATTTATTGTGACGCATCAAAGCAAGGTCTCGGTTGTGTATTAATGCAACGAACGAAGGTGATTGCTTATGCGTCTAGACAATTAAAGATTCACGAACAAAATTATACGACGCATGATTTGGAATTAGGCGCGGTTGTTTTTGCATTAAAGACTTGGAGGCACTACTTATATGGGGTCAAAAGTATTATGTATACCGACCACAAAAGTCTTCAACACATATTTAATCAGAAACAACTGAATATGAGGCAGCGTAGGTGGATTGAATTATTGAATGATTATGACTTTGAGATTCGTTACCACCCGGGGAAGGCAAATGTGGTAGCCGATGCCTTGAGCAGGAAGGACAGAGAACCCATTCGAGTAAAATCTATGAATATAATGATTCATAATAACCTTACTACTCAAATAAAGGAGGCGCAACAAGGAGTTTTAAAAGAGGGAAATTTAAAGGATGAAATACCCAAAGGATCGGAGAAACATCTTAATATTCGGGAAGACGGAACCCGGTATAGGGCTGAAAGGATTTGGGTACCAAAATTTGGAGATATGAGAGAAATGGTACTTAGAGAAGCTCATAAAACCAGATACTCAATACATCCTGGAATGGGGAAGATGTACAAGGATCTCAGGAAATATTTTTGGTGGCCGGGTATGAAAGCCGATGTTGCTAAATACGTAGGAGAATGTTTGACGTGTTCTAAGGTCAAAGCTGAGCATCAGAAACCATCAGGTCTACTTCAACAACCCGAAATCCCGAAATGGAAATGGGAAAACATTACCATGGATTTCATCACTAAATTGCCAAGGACTGCAAGTGGTTTTGATACTATTTAGGTAATAGTTGATCGTCTCACCAAATCAGCATATTTCCTGCCAATAAGAGAAGATGACAAGATGGAGAAGTTAGCACGACTGTATTTGAAGGAAGTCGTCTCCAGACATGGAATACCAATCTCTATTATCTCTGATAGGGATGGCAGATTTATTTCAAGATTCTGGCAGACATTACAGCAAGCATTAGGAACTCGTCTAGACATGAGTACTGCCTATCATCCACAAACTGATGGGCAGAGCGAAAGGACGATACAAACACTTGAAGACATGCTACGAGCATGTGTTATTGATTTCGAAAACAGTTGGGATCGACATCTACCATTAGCAGAATTTTCCTACAACAACAGCTACCATTCAAGCATTGAGATGGCGCCGTTTGAAGCACTTTATGGTAGAAAGTGCAGGTCTCCGATTTGTTGGAGTGAAGTGGGGGATAGACAGATTACGGGTCTGGAGATTATACAAGAAACTACCGAGAAGATCATCCAAATTCAACAACGGTTGAAAACTGCCCAAAGTCGACAAAAGAGCTACGCTGACATTAAAAGAAAAGATATAGAATTTGAAATTAGGGAGATGGTCATGCTTAAAGTTGCACCTTGGAAAGGCGTTGTTCGATTTGGTAAATGAGGGAAATTAAATCCAAGGTATATTGGACCATTCAAGATTATTGATCGTGTCGGACCAGTAGCTTACCGACTTGAGTTACCTCAACAACTCGCGACTGTACATAACACTTTCCACGTCTCGAATTTGAAGAAATTTTTTACTAAATAAGATCTCACTATTCCGTTAGATGAAATCCAAATCAACGAAAAACTCCAATTCATCGAAGAACCCGTCGAAATAATGGATCGTGAGGTTAAAAGACTTAAGCAAAACAAGATACCAATTGTTAAGGTTTGATGGAATGCTCGTAGAGGACCTGAGTTCACCTGGGAGTGTGAAGATCAGATGAAGAAGAAATACCCGCATCTATTTCCAGAAGATTCGTCAACACCTTCAACAGCTTAAAATTTCGGGACGAAATTTATTTAACGGGTAGGTACTGTAGTGACCCGAACTTTTCCATGTTTATATATATTAATTGAGATTGATATTTACATGATTAAATGTTTCCAACATGTTAAGCAATCAAACTTGTTAAGACTTGATTAATTGAAATATGTTTCATATAGACAATTGACCACCCAAGTTGACCGGCGATTCACGAACATTAAAACTTGTAAAAACGACAAGACGATATATATATGGATATACATATGGTTAACATGAGATTATGATAAGTAAGTATCTCCATAAGTATATTAACAATGAGTTATATACATATAAACAAGACTACTAACTTAAGGATTTCGAAACGAGACATATATGTAACGATTATCGTTGTAACGACATTTAAATGTATATATATCATATTAAGATATATTAATATATCATAATATCATGATAATATAATAATTTAACATCTCATTAGATATAATAAACAATGGGTTAACAACATTAATTGAGATCGTTAACTTAAAGGTTTCAAAACAACACTTACATGTAACGACTAACGATGACTTAACGACTCAGTTAAAATGTATATACATGTAGTGTATTTAGATGTATTAAAATACTTTTGGAAGACTTCAAGACATATATCAAAACACTCATACTTAACGAAAATGGTTACAGTTACTTTTCCATTCTTTTCTTTCATCAAGAATTCTAGTCGTATTCTTACCCGTATTATACACAGCTTCAAAACGTACTTACTATGAGTATATACCAATAGGAACTAGCATGGGATTCCACTCTTGATTATGTCATTTATGACTAATCAATTTTAACTTCTACCATGAGCTAGTCAACTAACTAGAACTCCTTTTAACCCCACTCACCACTCACCAATTACCACTCATCATTCACTCCATTTCACTTCCAATTCTCTTTCTAATTCTCTCTCAACACACACACACTATTATGAACGTATTTTTCCAGTAGTTAATCATCATCTTCATCAAAAATCACTTCAAGAATCAAGCTATAATCATCATAGGAAAAACACTTCAAGAATACTTCAAAAATCCCTTCAAGTTTACTAATTTACTTCCAAGCTTTCTAATCCATTCCAAGTAATCATCTAAGATCAAGAAACCTTTGTTATATACAGTAGGTTATCTTTCTTATTCAAGGTAATATTCATATTCAAACTTTGATTCAATTTCTATAACTATAAACTATCTTAATTCGAGTAAAAATCTTACTTGAACTTGTTTTTGTGTCATGATCCTACTTCAAGAACTTTCAAGCCATCCAAGATCCTTTTAAGCTAGATCATTTCTTGTCACTTCCAGTAGGTTTACCTACTAAACTTGAGGTAGTAATGATGTTCATAACATCATTCGATTCATATATATAAAACTATCTTATTCGAAGGTTTAAACTCGTAATCACTAGAACATAGTTTAGTTAATTCTAAACTTGTTCGCAAACAAAAGTTAATCCTTCTAACTTGACTTTTAAAATTAACTACATACATGTTCTATATCTATATGATATGCTAACTTAAAGATTTAAAACCTGGAAACACGAAAAACACCGTAAAACCGGATTTACGCCGTCGTAGTAACACCGCGGGCTGTTTTGGGTTAGTTAATTAAAAAATATGATAAACTTTGATTTAAAAGTTGTTATTCTGAGAAAATGATTTTTATTATGAACATGAAACTATATCCAAAAATTATGGTTAAACTCAAAGTGGAAGTATGTTTTCTAAAATGTGTATCTAGACGTCGTTCTTTCAACTGAAATGACTACCTTTACAAAAACGACTTGTAACTTATTTTTCCGACTATAAACCTATACTTTTCTGTTTAGATTCATAAAATAGAGTTCAATATGAAACCATAGCAATTTGATTCACTCAAAACGGATTTAAAATAAAGAAGTTATTGGTAAAACAAGATTGGATAATTTTTCTCATTTTAGCTACGTGAAAATTGGTAACAAATCTATTCCAACCATAACTTAATAAACTTGTATTGTATATTATGTAATCTTGAGATACCATAGACACGTATACAATGTTTCAACCTATCATGTCGACACATCTATATATATTTCGGAACAACCATAGACACTCTATATGTGAATGTTGGAGTTAGCTATACAGGGTTGAGGTTGATTCCAAAATATATATAGTTTGAGTTGTGATCAATACTGAGATACATATACACTGGGTCGTGGATTGATTCAAGATAATATTTATCGATTTATTTCTGTACATCTAACTGTGGACAACTAGTTGTAGGTTACTAACGAGGACAACTGACTTAATAAATTTAAAACATCAAAATATATTAAAAGTGTTGTAAATATATTTTAAACATACTTTGATATATATGTATATATTGTTATAGGTTCGTGAATCAACCAGTGGCTAAGTCTTACTTCCCGACGAAGTAAAAATCTGTGAAAGTGAGTTATAGTCCCACTTTTAAAATCTAATATTTTTGGGATGAGAATACATGCAGGTTTTATAAATGATTTACAAAATAGACACAAGTACGTGAAACTACATTCTATGGTTGAATTATCGAAATTGAATATGCCCCTTTTTATTAAGTCTGGTAATCTAAGAATTAGGGAACAGACACCCTAATTGACGCGAATCCTAAAGATAGATCTATTGGGCCGAACAAACCCCATCCAAAGTACCGGATGCTTTAGTACTTCGAAATTTCTATCATATCCGAAGGGTGTCCCGGAATGATGGGGATATTCATATATATATGCATCTTGTTAATGCCGGTTACCAGGTGTTCACCATATAAATGATTTTTATCTCTATGTATGGGATGTGTATTGAAATATGAAATCTTGTGGTCTATTGTTACGATTTGATATATATAGGTTAAACCTATAACTCACCAACATTTTTGTTGACTTTTAAAGCATGTTTATTCTCAGGTGAATACTAAGAGCTTCCGCTGTTGCATACTAAAATAAGGACAAGATTTGGAGTCCATGTTTGTATGATATTGTGTAAAAACTGCATTCAAGAAACTGATTTCGATGTAACATATTTGTATTGTAAACCATTATGTAATGGTCGTGTGTAAACAGGATATTTTAGATTATCATTATTTGATAATCTACGTAAAGCTTTTTAAACCTTTATTTATGAAATAAAGGTTATGGTTTGTTTTAAAAATGAATGCAGTCTTTGAAAAATGTCTCATGTAGAGTTCAAAACCTCGCAACGAAATCAATTAATATGGAACGTTTTTAATCAATAAGAACGGGACATTTCACTAGCCACCAAATTTCTAAACTAATTTTATCCACCCTCCCTACAAACCTGTTTGAGAAATAACATCACAAACTTTTCTCAAAAAGAAAACGAGTCATTGTGTCTAGCATGGAATAGAATAAAGATGATGCTTAAAAGATATTCAAATCATTCGTTAAGTCGGGCAGACATAATCTGTACGCTTTACAATGGTTTGACCAAGGATGATAAGTCTCTCCTAGACATGGCCTCGCAAGGCAATTTCATGTCCCGAACAGTAGACGAAGCATGGAATCTCTTGGATACAATAGCTGCACAACAGGAAGATTGGAGCAATGAAGCTGCTGCGAAGGATGATGTCTTCGCTCATACGGTAAAAATGTTGGAAACCATGTTACAAGATCTCACCCTCACTCTTCAAAGTTTGCCAACTCCTAAAAACTCCGATGTGACTAGAACCAATCTAAGGTATCCTTACCCTAGATGTAAGGACCCGTCCTAATCCATCCGGACTAAGTCCATATCGATTATAAACGATTCACAACAGTTGATTACATCGCGAGGTACTTGACCTCTATATGATACATTTTACAAACATTGCATTCATTTTTGAAAAGACAATCTTTCATTACATCGAAAGTTGACGGCATGCATACCACTTCAATATATCTAACTATAGTTGACTTAATGATAATCTTGATGAACTCAATGACTCGAATGCAACGTCTTTTGAAATATGTCATGAATGACTCCAAGTAATATCTCTAATATGAGCACATGCACAACGGAAGATTTCTTTTGTACCTGAGAATAAACATGCTTTCAAGTGTCAACCAAAAGGTTGGTGAGTTCATTAGTTTATCATAAATAATCATTTCATAATTTTAATAGACCACAAGATTTCATATTTCCATTTCTCATAAAAAAAACGTCCCATGCATAGAGATAAAATATTATTCATATGGATTGAACACCTGGTAACCGACATTCACAATATGTATATAAGAATATCCCCATCATTCCGCGATCCTCCTTCGGACATGATATAAATTTCGAAGTACTAAAGCATCCGGTACTTTGGATGGGGCTTGTTGGGCCCGATAGATCTATCTTTAGGATTCGCGTCAATTAGGGTGTCTGTTCCCTAATTCTTAGATTACCAGACTTAATAAAAAGGGCATATTCGATTCGATAATCCAACCATAGAATGTAATTTTCGAGTACTTGTGTCTATTTCGTAAAACAGTTATAAAAACAGCGCATGTATTCTAAGTCCCAAAAATATATATTGCAAAAGCATTTAAAAGGGGAATAATGAAACTCACCTGATGTATTTTGTAGTAAAAATACATATAACATCATTGAACAAGTACAAGGTTGGCCTCGAATTCACGAACCTAAATTAATTATATATATATTTATGTTGGTCAATATTTGTCTAATAATTTAAGTCAAGTCATAGTGTACCACAATCCTAATGCTCGAGACTACTATGCAAAAGTCAACAAAAGTCAATTTGACTCAAAATGGTTTCCAAAAATTTATGCATGATTACTATATATTTTAAATATCGTCGTTTTATATTTTTAAATATTTTTAAAAGATTTATTAGAGTAAATAACATAATTCATTTATTAATAAATAAAATTATTAAAATTTATATAATAAATTATACTCTTATGTATATTAGGTAATAAAATTTATAAGGTTTATAAAGACAATATGATAAGTATTTTTAACGTAATTATATTATACGTAGTAAAATATCTTTGTATTACACATTTATTTGATAAAATAACATTGATAATAATAATAAGTAAAAATCGTATTATTTTGTAATAATAATCATTATTATTTTATTAAATAAAATCAATGTCTATTTTTACTAAAATGATATTATGACAAAATGATAATTCAAATTATGATAATAGTAATGATATTTTATAATAACATTGACATTTCTATTAAATGATACTTTTTGTTAAAATAAATTTTTAATACCAAAGATACTTTTAATAATAAAAAAAAACAAGAACGATAATTTTATCTAAATCAATATCTTACTATATTTTAATTTCATCATGATACTCATACTCATTATTTCCTAATCAATTTGTTAATAGTTTTTAAATCGTATTTTATATCGCGTTCATTCTAATGATAATAATAGTAATTATAATAATTAAGTGTTACTAGTAATAATGAATATTATGATAGGGGTAATTACTAATAACTAGTTAAATGATATAAATAATAAGAATAATAATAATACTAATTGTAATTTTTAATGATAATAACGATAGTAATAATAATTATTAATGGTAATACCTTTTATTAATAATAATAATAATAATAATTAGATAAAATTTAGAACGACGATAATAATGACGATAATAATAATCATTTTTAATAATAATACAAAAATTCATTTGACGATAACTTCTATTCCATCCGTCAAAACCCTTCGGTATCTAAAGGAAAAGTTCTTAATTTTTCGTTAGCTTTCCAAGGACATGCATATCTTATACCTTATCTTAACCGCAGGTGTAACTAACTTCAAGATTTAGCCTATCCTATCTAAAGGCAATATCAAAAGTACAAGCATGCATAATCCTATTTTCTCGAGCACTAGTCAGGGATACACTATTAATGTGTAAAAATTAATTTGCAAGTACTCACGTATCAATATTGAGGTTCAATATTGCAGGAAAGGTACGTAGACGCAACGAAGATGATAAACACTAGATTGACCTCACGAGCATACCCATGATCCATACCCATAACCTCCATAGCTATAACCCATAATTTCATTAGCCCTATCCTACTCCATAACTAGTTTTGAAAACATTTGGGCAGAACCTCGTCGTATTATTTTAGGTATAATAATAATAATATCACTCTTAATAATACTAATACTAATAATAATCTTAATATTAATAATAACAATAATTTAATTAATGTAAAGGATAATACGCCGTAAGAAGAAAGAATAAGAAATGAATCACAAAATGAGTCGAATTCGGTTTTAAAGACATGTTAGCCACCAACCCCCTCATTTGATTAATCTATCTTGTCGACACCATTTTCTCTACATGTAACACATATAACACGTTTTATTTATTAATTAATATATAATATATTAAATCTTTAGAATTAATTAAATATTAAATTATATTTACGTGTGTAGTAAAAATGTAATTTTTATAAAAATGACACGGGCGTGGTCTCTCGACTCATGTACCACTTTCGGTTTTTCGAGCGCTCTTTCGTACGTTTAGATAACTAGCCTTTTACGTTATGCGACGTGTACCTTTAATAATAATTTGACTTATTTATCAAAAATTTTCTTTATGAAAATGTATCTTATAAAATTTGAGTGTCGTAGTCATTTGCTTCTATAAATCAGTGGCTCGTTGTTTACGAAATTATGTAATTTTAAATTGGGACATTTTTTTTATGACTAAGTTATTTATTTTGAAAAATAAATTTGACAATATATAATATATAGTTTTTCAAAACTAATAATATTCAAATTTATATATCTTGAAATTGCCTAAATAATAAGAAATATTATTTCGTAACATTTGTATTTTTAAAGTTTAAAATTGATATACTTTATTTATATAAAAACATTTACAATGATATTTTAATATTCCAATTACTTTATATTCCCAAAACATTATATTTCAAAGGTTATATTAGTAGAAGTTGTTATGTCATAAGACGTTCTTAAAAAGTCTATTATATCAAAAAGACGTTTTCGTTAATGAACGTAAAATCACCTATGAATTATATCAGGTTTCAAGGTTTTAACTTCTAGTTTAAAAATGACTCGTAGGATTTAGTCTAAAGGAAAAATCAAACGTAAGGAATCATCTTAATGTAAAATGTCGATTTATTTAACTTGTCAATATCTATTTTCTAATTTACCTATATTCTCTAATTTTACTTTCACAATACCTAATATGAAGGTTAATTAATTTATCTTATCAAAAGTTACGAGGCAATTATTGTAAGGCATATATTGAAATTTAACAGGACTTTCTACCAATCTGACTAGCTCTCGCTACTTGACACTTTATCCTTACACTAAGATCACTTTACCATTTATTCCGAATATCGTTAAAAAGAAAATAGATTTCTTAAATCAAAGTGGACCTCTCAACAGAGACTCATAATCATAATTCAATGTATCTGATAATTCAATCATTTGATCTTATCTTCTAAGTCCATCGATAAATATTTTGAAACAGATGTAATCATGTAATCTAATATTTTGTTTACGTTTCAACTTATAATATATATATATATACACATATTCATATATAATCATATTCGTTTAATGGTTCGTGAATCGTTGGAACTTAGTCGAGGTTGAATGAATGTATGAACATAGTTTAAAATTCCTGGGATTTAACTTAACAAACATTGCTTATCGTGTCGGAAATATATGAAGATCAAAGTTTAAATTTGGTCGGAAATTTCCGGGTCGTCACACTAGATGGGCACATAAACAGCAAAATAGCTCGGATCATAATATAATCTTCCCATTACACAAACCTACTCTCCACTCTAAGGAAATTTTAGTTGAATTTATGAAAAAACAATACATGATAAACCTTCAAGTCATAGAATGTCAAAATAAGTTCGACACTTTGATAAAGAATTTTGAAGAATTAATAACCAATTTTCATCTTACGCTTAAACGTTTAACCACTAAAGTTGATAAAGAGTGTAGTGAGTTTGATGTCCTAGTAATCACTAGAGGTGGGAAAGAAACAACTATTAATATGCCCATACGAGATTTTCCAGATAAGGAACCTGTGCCAATTGACCCAGTTGTCAATCCACCAGAACCTATCTCTCCTAAAGCCCCAAAAATTATTCTGCGTGCCCGCATACCTTTCCCAGGTAGGCTTAAGAAGGAAAAACAAGAAGCGCAATTCGCTAAGTATTGGGATATTATCAAGAATTTGCATTTGAATGTACGACTAGTAGATGCTTTAGTAGAAATGCCAAACTGCGCTAAATTTTTCAAAGAACTACTTTCAAACAAAGAGAGATTAAGAGAGATAATTAGCCTGCCCTTAAGTGAAGAATGCTCATTAGTGTTACTACATGAAATTCCCCCTAAGTTAGGAGATACATGAAGATTTACGGTACCTTGCTACCTGCAAGTTGTCCAAATTAGCAATGCATTAGCAGACTTAGGAGCCAGTTTAAACCTAATGCCCTATTCGTTATTCAAAAAGCTAGGACTAAATGACTTAAGGCCCACCAGAATGACTATCCAACTCGCGGACAGATCAGTTAAGATTCCTCGAGGAATAGCTGAAGATGTTCTAGTTAGAGTTGATAAGTTCGCATTTCCCGTTAATTTTGTCATTATGGACATTGAGGAAGACACGAAGGTCTCACTCATTCTTGGTAGATTATTCCTGAATACGGCCAAGGCCGTAATTGATGTGCACAAGAAATCATTGAAACTAAGGGTTGGAGGAGAATAAATCACATTCAATGTTGACCGTCTCATGAACCATCCTCACGAAGAAGATGTGAATCTCTCTGATTCTTTTCAAGAACTCATCAATGAATACCTGGAAGAAACCATGGCTATATGTAGTCAAGATCAAATTTCTAAGGATCTGTTCTTTACACCTCCTGAAGGAAATCTCGACCCCATTCAGCCATAAACTTTAGTCAACACAAATATCCTCTCTCTGAAAGTAATTTTCTTGGCAAAACTATCTGAATAGCACCACTAGGACAAGGCATTACCCTACCTATGTTAAGGAGAAGACCGAATGAAGAAACAAATTTCATTTCGGAATACCAGGAACCCCAGTCAAAAGAGGACAGTGTGGAAATTCCTGAACCTACTTTCGAAACTAAGGAAGACGTTTCTGAAGAGGAAGCACTAAGAAGGACAATTTCCAAAAATGAAGAACGGATAGCATCAGTGACCGCTACTAAAGAATCAGAATTCCAGGAGAAGTATGACTCGTTAGACCGAACAGAGATGGCTAGGATGAAGCCATCTATCAAGGAACCTCCGGAATTGGAATTAAAGAAGTTACCTAACAATCTGGAATATGCATTTTTAGAAGGAGAATCGCAACTCCCTTTAATCATCTCGAAAGACCTCACGCCACAAGAGAAGGAGAAATTGATTCAAGTTTTGAAATCACATAAGAAGGCAATTGCTTAGAAGATCTCCGACATAAAAGGAATCAGCCCTAACTATTGCACCCACAAGATCTTCATGAAAGATGATTTCAAACCTTCAGTTCAGAGGCAAAGAAGGGTCAACCCTATGATTCAAGAAGTCATCAAGAAAGAAGTAATCAAACTTCTGGACGTCGGTCTGATCTATCCTATTTCTGATTCACTATGGGTTAGTCCTGTTCAAGTGGTACCCAAAAAGGGAGGGACAACCGTAATTCAAAATGAGAATAATGAGCTTATTCTAACACGGGAAGTCACCGGTTGGAGGGTCTGCATAGATTATCGTAAACTAAACGATGCAACCCAAAAAGATCATTTTCCATTACCTTTCATCGATCAAATGTTGGAATGTCTATCAGGAAACGAATACTATTGTTTCCTTGACGGTTTTTCCGGCTACTTTCAAACTCCTCTCGATCCAAAGGACCAATAAAAGAAAACCTTTACCTGTCCTTATGGAACATTTGACTATCGACGCATGCCCTTTGGGTTATGCAATGCACCAGCTACATTCTGGCGATGCATGGTAGCAATATTTTAAGACATGATTGAACGTTCTATAGAAGTCTTCATGGACGACTTCTCAGTCTTTGGTAGTACATTTAATTCATGCCTTTCTAACCTTGACAAGATGCTCACCCGATGTGAAGATTCCAATTTAGTTCTGAATTGGAATAAATGTCACTTCATGGTTAAAGAAGGGATAGTTTTAGGACATAAGATTTCGAAAGCAGGAATAAAAGTTCATAAGGCTAAGATTGAGACCATTACTAAACTTCCAGAACCTACCACAGTAAAAGCGGTAAGGAGTTTCCTTGGACACGCCTGTTTTTTACCGACGCTTCATTAAAGATTTCTCAAAGGTCACACGACCTCTCACTCATCTCCTAGGAAAGGAAGTTCCATTTGTCTTCGATGAAGAATGTATTAAAACATTCAACTATCTGGAGGAACAGCTAGCACATGCACCCATCATGATAGCTCCTAATTGGAGTTTACCATTCGAAATCATGGGTGATGCGAGTGACTTCGCAGTTGGATCTGTACTAGGACAACGGACAGATAAGCACTTTCATCCAATCTATTATGCCAGCAAAACCTTAACCGAAGCTCAAGAGAATTACACTGCTACAGAAAAGGAGCTGCTAGCTGTAGTATTCGCCTTCGACAAATTCCGCTCCTATCTCATCCTGTCCAAAACTACGGTTTATACAAATTTTCAGCCCTTAAATATCTATTCAATAAGCAAGACACTAAACCAAGACTCCTGCGATGGATCTTACTCCTTCAGGAATTCGATATTGAAGTTAAAGATAAGAATGGAGCAGAGAATGTCGCAGCAGACCATCTTAGTCGTTTGGAGAACCCAGCGATGGAAAAACTTGCTAAACAAGATATAAGAGATAAAATTCTGGAAGAACGGCTTATGAGTTTAAGACAAACTCACATAGGATCACAATTCACTGATACTCCTTGGTATGCCCACATGGCCAACTACCTAGTTGCCGGAGTAGTATAGAAGGGAAATAGCACCTCCCAAAGAAGGAAGTTCTTTAGGGATGCCAAGTACTACTACTTGGAAGACCCTTACCTGTTTAGAATTTGCCCTGATCAAATAATCAGGAGGTGCGTAGACGAAAAACAAGCAGCATAGATTCTTCACCAATGTCACCACGGACCAACTGGAGGTCATCATGGAGCAAACTTAACCGCAAGAAAAGTCTACGAATCAGGATTTTATTGGCCGTCTATATTTCGAGATGCCCAAGAGCTTGTAAAGCATTGTGATGCATGCCATAGGCAAGGTATTATCTCTATGAAGAATGAGATGCCTCGGACTAATATCCAAGCTTGCGAGATCTTCGATATATGGAGATTAGACTTCATAGGGCCATTCCCAAAGTCTAATGGGAAAGAATATGTCCTCGTAGCAGTAGATTACGTCTCCAGATGGGTCGAAGCCCAATCATTTCCAACTAATTATGCCAAGGTCGTCACCAACATCCTGAAGAGACACTTCTGCCAATTTGGAGCTCCCCGCGCTATAATAAGTGATAGAGGCACACACTTCTGCAATACTCAATTTATGAAGGTGATGCAACAATACGCAGTTACCCACAAATGTATACTTTCTATCATCCACAGACTAACAAAAAAGCAGAGGTCACCAACAAAGCACTCAAGAGAATCCTAGAACGCACCGTCAGCCATCATGGAAATAAATGGGCCGAGAAACTAGATGATGTTATGTGGGCATTCCGGACTGCTTACAAGAATCCTCTAGGGACTACACCCTACCGCATGATCTATGGGAAAGCCTGTCACCTCCCGCTGGAACTAAAATAGAAATCTCTCTGGGCACTGAAGACCTGCGACCTCGATCCCTCAGTTACCGCTAAGCATCGGAAGATGCAGATGAATAAACTCGCTGAATTAAGAGACCAAGCATACAAAATATCATACATCTACAAGGAATGAACGAAGCTGACACGTGATGCAAAATTGATCCCTACAAATTTTGCTCCTGGAGATAAAGTCCTGCTCTTTAATTCTCGGTTCAAGATGTTTGCTGGAAAATTTAGATCAAGATGGAGTGGGCCATACAAAGTTATACATGCTTTTCCACACGGAACCATGGAATTAGAAGGACCTACTAGCAACTTCAAAGCCAACAGCAATTGGCTAAAAGCTTATCTAGAAGACCACGATAAGGAGGAGCACCTCTTCTCCTTTGATCCATTTTGAAGATCTGGCAAAGAAAAGTCGAGTTGTAATGACTTGATAAACAAAGCGCTCTTGGGAAGCACCCCTTGCTTATTCTTTTTACTTTTATTTATTTTGATTTCAATTATTTTCAGTCTAAAAATATTATCTCTGTGTACTAACAACTAAGCGCCATACTCGCGCTTAGTACTTATAAGTTTGTTGAATGTGTTCATTCAAAAATGCCAAGTTCAGGAGCTTCAATTTACATCCCAGTTCGTAGGAGAAGGACTCCTAGAGTTTACTCATCGGGAAGCAGTGCTGATCAGAACATGCCATCAACAGGGCAATTAGGCCCAAGGCGATTGATATTGGAGAGTGTTGAGGAGGATATTGGTATAACACCGCCAGCTCCTCATGTTCGACGATCTAGACATTTAGCTAGGAGACCTACTGAGCACACACAGCCACTAGAGACACATGAGCCACAGACGGTGATATACTATGAAGCTACCTTGAATGACCCAGATGTTACAAGGGCATTACTCAGAGACCAGGAGAAGCTTTATCGAGCTCTTAGAGCATACCTTCAGCGCAAGGGGATGTCACGCAGTACTCTGGGCCCGTCGTCATTTAGGCTAGTGGGCCGTATTCAGCCGACACGACAAGATACCCCCAGGCGTTCCACACCGGCCTCAGTTCACTCCGTCACTTTAGCTGCCATCCCAGCACATGCTACTCCTATTCCCATCACGCTACCTATTTTAGCCATTTCACCTTCTCCAATCACCGAGGTAGTCCCAGTTGCTGAGCTACCTGAGGGTTGTCACCTAGTCATGATTCCCATATTAGTTGAGCCACCCATGGCCCAGGCATTTGAGATTACCGGGAACATCCTTGATGAGGTGCCTTTCCCGAGCCTATCACACCTAGAGTTACCGACAGACCTTTGTCTGGATTCACTACTAGGCCCTAAGTTAGATATAGAGCAACCACTTGAGTATTTGCCGACACTAGAGGATGATGATGATGATCTCTTTGGATACTTCGCAGCGCCAACTCAGCACATTGACCATGATAGTATTCCATAGACTACTTTACTTTATTTTACTTTTAGTTTTATCTTTTTGAAGCATTGTCCTAAAAAGTTATATATAGTGGAAATGTTGCCTTTCTCTTTTAGTTCTTCATGCAGAAATTTTATCAAAAGAGACTGGTCCTTTCCAACAATTAGGAGACCTACCGTAGGAAGGCCCAGCACTAGGAAAGTAACACGACCATAGTGAAGTAATCCTTCCTCAAACCTATCTCAATTATTACGCACTAAAATCTCTAAGTGTGGGGTCACCCCGAAACTAACTTGGAAATTTTAGAAAACAATGTCCTTAATTTATAAAGTATTAAAATATTCTTTTCAAGAGAACATTAGGGACAATGTTCTTCTAAGTGTGGGGTATTGGGTAAAGGTATAAAGGACGAGTAACCGTAAAATGCCAAGTTTTGAAAAATTTCTTTGTCTAAAAAGTAATTAAGCAATGGATATTGGGTGATTTCGAAAATGTTTTACCTTGTTTTGCCCAAAAGATCCAATAAAATTGATAGAAATCAGTTTTCAGAACATACATTAGAACGGAACGATTAAGCTGAAACTGATGTTTTGTGTCAAAAGATTTCTTTTAAGAAAATATGTGAAAGGCTACGTATGATCAAGCACGACCCCTAATCCCAAAAGGTTAGGAATCTTGGACCCAAAGTATCTGTATGACCCATCAAATCTACAGTACTCTGTCATTTCAATTGATGAGCGTGCCGGTGTATGGTTCAAGTTAGAACTTGGTTCGAACATACGTTTCAAGACCAATGGTTAGTAAGCGCTATACGTGGTGCAGGTGCGATACTCCTTCCGAAATCATTCTGAATAGAGAAGACAAAAAGCCATCCGTTTCCGTTTCGACTCCACGCAATTTATACCGACGAACTCACATAAAGAGTTGATGAATCAGAAATATTCACCCCAAATTCACTCCCAAAAATACACTACCCATTAACCTTCATTCCCCTTTCCATTTATCAAAAGATCCAGAGAATAATGAAGAGATGGATCGATCAAATTTGTTTTAAAAGCACTTGTTGAAAGATTCTGAACCCCTGATTATTTTTGATAGGTCAAAGACCTATGTTTAGTGGATTATCACTTCCTCTCTGGGCACCAGGAACAAAAGATAAAAGTTATGAAGAAAGGGTATGCCCAAAAAAAAATGTATGAAAGAGCAAAGTCTCTATGAATAAAGGCAAAGAAAAACCCGAGAAGTTACCCCAAGAAGGATACCGGAGGAGCCAAAGAAAATTCTAGACAAAGTCTTAGCAAAATCCGCCTCTTCCAAAAAAACTTTTTACGGATTCTAAGCCGTTCTCTATCCAAAAATGTATACTCTGAAGAATCAAAGTCTATCAATTCTCTCAAAAATCAAAAGATCTGGATACCAATCACAAATCCATTAAAATTTCCCAACCAAACCCTACAACCCGTCTTCCTCTTGAAAGAATGCCTATGAAGAAGATTAGTGTCGAGCTTACTTAACCAGTGGAGATATCGATGCTTTACCAAGCCTATGATGAGAACTGTTACACGACTGGCTTCTGAGCGACAATAGAATTAGAATAGGACACCCAAAACACTTGAGTGATATGAGTGATCCGCTAGTGAGGAGCCTAATCATGTATACTCTACATCTGAGAGTTGGAAAGTACGCCTTTTTCACTATGGACGCAATTGAAATCTAGCGACCAAATCATCCAAGCTCGAAACTTTTTCTAATACTTTCGAAAGATGTGACGACTTCTAATGAAGGCAAAATAAAAAGATCCACGGGTGGGGCAAGGGAGAGGATATTAGAAAGAACCTTATATTCTCGTTTTGGCTTGAGGACAAGCAAAGCTAAGTGTGGGGTATTTGATATCGGCCAAAAAGTCACATTTTTATCCCCAATATTAAGCCCTAGAATAATAAAGATTCAAACTTTGTCGGCAAAATTATCGCTTTTAGGTTGATTTTGTAGATTAAGTAATTACGAAGGTGATGCAAAAAGAATCAAGTAAAACGGAGCTAAAACAAAGATTCTAGAGCGAAAACGGTGAAAGACAAGAAATCAAGTTACGATCCAGTGAAAATCAGTTGACCAGGCAGACCAAACGGCTTGCCAAACGGCCTGCCAAACGACCTGCCTGGCTCACAAATGGCCTGCCAAACGTCCAGGATAAACGGCCCCTGTAAACGTCTTGACTTGCCAAATGGCCCCTGCAAACGGCCTGCCAAACGGCTTGCCAAATGGCCTGCCAGCCGTTTGCAGGCAAATTTCAAGTCTATTTAAAGGGCATTCTCCATCCATTTCAACATACACTCAATTTTTAATTCACTTTATATTTTGAAGCTTTTAGTTAGCTCTTAGTTAGTAGTTAGCTTAGCTTTTATTTTCCGAAGGATATCCCAACGAGTCCCTGCGATCTCGGGCAGATTTCTTCGGCCTTTTTAGGTTTTTATCCGAAACGCTTGTCTTTTGTATTAAACATGTGATCTTACTTTTTATGTTTAATAATGCGTTCCGATATTACCATGATAGATTAATTAATCAGTATGTTGCCATGATAGAAGTTTGGGTTAGCGTAATTATGTTAATTTAGTATGATTACTGTCGTAATACTGAACTAGGAAGGCTGATAGATTTGTATGCTAGCATCTTAAGGATTGACCAACCTAGGTTGTGATCAGGACGTGTCCACCTATATGAAGTTAGCTAATTCATAGGATTAAGACCCCTGGTTATATTGTATCTAAAGATTCTATGAATTTGGTATGGTCGGAGTTCCCGAGAGGCATTTAATGCGCTTTTAGGACACGAAACTTAGGAATTGAGACATGAATGACCTAGTATGCCTATTGACTATTCCGAAGAGACTTCTTAGGAGCTGTTAAGATCTAGTTAGTACCTTCACTACGTGACCCAAGCCTATTGCATGTTCTTGTTTGATTGTTGCCTTAGGACTTAGTCATATCACCTGTTTAGGTATTTATTAGGTTTCTACTTGCTTTACTATTAATATATCAATTGTAATGCTGTATAATGCTTGAATTGATATGATCTCATTAGTATGATGGAATGGTTGTTAGTTTTCACTTAAGGTTTTTCCAACTTAAACTGACGAACTCCTTCCGTTTGTGATTAGTGTTCAATCAACACGGCACATTGTTATTCAGTTAACTAAATTGATAACGAGGGTTAGGATTAGAGCTCAACTCACTAATAAACCTAGTACTTTACTGAGGATAACCTCTAAGGTATAGCTACCTTTCAATTATACAACCAAGTGACATACTTCTCACTACTCAAAGAGAACTCCGAGAGTTCAGAGACAAGTAGGTCTGTGTAATTGGCTCATCCAACTAGATCTACATCGTTCCAATCATAGTCTTAACATAAGCATAATTACCTTTCCCTAACCCAACACTGATATCTTGGTTAACATTTCCCTGATCTGCATACTCCGGATATCCTTCCACTTATTTACTTTTCCGCATTTAGGACTTTTAGCTTAAACCAACTAATATCCTTTATCTAGGTAATTTAACTAAAAGACAATTATTCACTTGTTCTTCAATTCGTTAATCCATTAAAAACACGACACTAGGTTAACTTACACCTTCTACACCTTAGAAAGTAAAAGTAAATTTAGACCCCCGCATAATATAAATAAACAAAACCACTATTTTCCACCTTGATTAACTGAATCGGACATCCTGCGGCCTAACGACACCATACGTATAAAACCGTCCGTATTGGTCATATCAATCATCGTCACTGCTTTCCTCAGACCAAGTACCACTACCCTCATCATCTTCATCCGCCTCTTCTTCTGCCATCAACTTTTGAACCAGTAAAGCTTTTTGAGCTTTCTTTTTGGTAGCATCAACAAGAGCAGTATCATTTGATTTTACAGACTTTGAAGTGGTGGGGGCAGACTTAAAGTTTTCTTTCAAGTTAAGTTCAAGTTTGGCATGTGCCTTCTCATGGTTCCAAAGTGTACCATATAGAGAAGACATATTGAAATTCTTTAAAGTCTGGGTGGTTCTTAATGGGTCAGTAAAAGGTTTCCATTTAGCAGCCAGTGAGTCAATGAATTTGTTGACTTGTTCAAAATCAATATAGGTTATTTTCAGGGTAAGCAAGTCAGCAACTAAGGAGTTAAACCTAATGAAGGTTTGCTTAAGGGTCTCACTTTTGTAGGCAAAGAATATTTCATATTCTCTTTTTAGGGCAATGATCTTATTTTGCCTAACCTCATCCATACCTTCATATGTAACATCAAGATAGTCTAACATAGCGTTAGCATTCAGTTTAGCCTTGGTCAGTTTAAACAAGTGGTTAGGTAAAGTTATAGCTAACAATGTTCTAATCTTAGGGTCAAATCCAACACGACATTTGTCCTTAGGATCTCAGTTAGCTGGGGTGAGAACAACTTCTTTGCTAGGAATGACAGGAGTGTCAGCTGTTGCAGGTACACTATCAATTGTCTCAGTAGGGATGAACGGAACATCAGTAGCAATGCCAGGTGGGTCAATACTCTCAAGATAGAGCATGAACCTAGCTTTCTAGGTTTCATACTCATCTTCATCAAATTTGGGTGGCCTATTGGATGACCCATTTTGAAGGTAAGCTGTATTGGAGTATGCAGTCATTAGAGAATTCAGATCTAAGATATGAGATTATCAAGACTGAAGCTCTGATACCAGTTATTGGTCCCTTGATTAACAACAGGAGTATTGTAGGGGGTGAATACAATTATATTTGTTTATCTTAACAGTTAAAGTAGATTGGTATTCAAGTAAGTAATTTAAATAAGAGTCAAAGGTAATTTTCAACGGTTATTATTTATTGATATGAATTACAAAGAATTATAACTATCGTTAGTGGAATGATAGTTGGTTGATACAGATTATACATATGTTATAGCTATGAGGATGTTCTAAGCTATTACATATTTCAGAATTTTAATAAATAAAACCCACATCACTAAATATTACAATAGTGAATGCTTCTATTTATAGTAGTCCTATTATCCAGGTAATTGATCCATTGTCCATTGGTACATAGGATGTCTGTACTTGTGGGGACAATAGTTTGCTCTCTTCTTTCCTCTTTGGTAGCTATTTGAAGGAACACCCCAATTTAGTTTGGCATCACTATTTGATTAAACAAATAGAATGTTGTGTTTCTTAGGCGTTGACAAAGTATAACCCATGTCTGCACATGCATTAAACTTCTGCATTCCATCGTGATCTTGTAAGGTCACTTGTCAACCGTCGACACGTGTCCTTTTCTGTCCAACTTTGTCTTCGACTTCTATTGAATAGTACAATTGATGTAGACCACTCAAGAAACCACTATGCTTGTAATAGAGCATAGATGTCTTCATTTAGTATGTTGCTCGCGAGGTATAGTGGCTCTTCTATGCTGAATCACTTGATCTTCATGATTTGCTGGGCACTCATCCTGTGATAAAATGAAGAATATTGTCTACCTTGTGCTGGTAGACTAGACAGCATACTAACCACTCGATGCAGCAACATTTGCTGTCTATACATAACCAAACCTATGCTGGCTGCACATCACATTTTAGTGTACAAAAATTTATGTTTTGTCATAATTAAATCCTTAATTATTTTGGGCACTCAACAAAAAACCCTAAGTGTGGGATTCCACAGTAGGAACATTAGGGACAATGTTCGTCTAAGTGTAGGTTAGCGATGTAATGTTTATCGTATTAAGTTTGTTATCAAGATTCTGTGTTATTAACCCAAATTTCAAAAATTTTAACCAAAAAGAAAGCCTTTACGAAAAAGTACTTTTGAAAAAAAAAACTAAAACGTTTGTAAATACAAGTAGGGGTTATCTAAAATAAGAATCTTATTAGGACGAACCGATTCTCTAAAAGAGCATTGCATGACTTGGCGTATTCGACCTAAATCTATTATGGTGAGGCACCCAAATAAGACCATGAAAAGCATTCATCTCTAATGCTTCGCTATTTTTCGTTGAGTGTGCCGATGTTTGTTCTGGGAATCAGAACTTGCTCCTGATCTACATTTCCGAGCAGTGAAGTGTGATATAGGCATATACCAAAAGATCTAGACGTTTGTCAAAGAAACCACTTGCACCCCTTCATTCGTTTCCCTTCATCATCCACTTTCACCGCCTACTCTACCTAGAGGATGAAAATCACCTCGTACGAAATTCTGAAAATAGTCAGTAAAAGATTATGGCAAAAATCTTGAAAAACCTACTATCTGAAGCTCCTCGAGATGGTATATAAAAAAATAAAAAAAATAGTTATGATACAGCTCGATTCAAAATTCTGTAGAAAGGAGCAGAATTTATAAAACTCAAAATGAAAGCCGCTGGAGTTTCAAGAGCCCAATTCAAAGGAGAAACTCCTAGAAAGAAGTTCAAAAGAACTCAAGTGCTTCACAAAATTAGTCGCATTCATATCTATCCTTCTTCAATCATATCAATAAGTCTTTAAAAAGACTATTCTACCCTTTTTACCTTTTCCACCACCAAAACTCAAAACTCCACTCCAAACACCTTCATTAACCCTTTTTGACAAATGAGCTAGAAGATATGGATATCACCGCCGTCATAGCTAACACGTAAAAGATTTTAGTCTCAACCAAGCCTATGACAAAAGGTACAAATCTGACTGGCTATGATCGAGCAAAAATCTAGATCTATAGCGAACCCCATACACTTGAGTGAATAAATGACCCGTGAGAGATAGCCAAAAGTCATGTAACCTCCCCTCATGCTTGCAGAGATAGCTTCAAACCCTAACAAAATGATTATTTTAAGATATGCTCTTATGATAAAAAAAACCGCTTAGTTGATTAATAAGGAAACTTTGGAAGATTTCTTGAAGTTAAAAACGAAAAATTTGCTTGAGGGCAAAACCTAAGTGTGGGATATTTTGATATCGTCTAAAAAGTCATGTTTTTACCCCCGATATCAAGCCCATATTTAATAAATAATCTACTTTATTACCAAAATACGCGTCTATTTGCTTAAATTGGTACATTTGGTAATTACGAAGGCAATGCAAAAAGAATCCAAGAAAATGAACTCAAAACGAAAAATCTAGAGCGAAAACGGCAAAATATCAGAAGTCATAGAAAAACGGCCTGCTAAAGATCAAGAAAAACGGCCTGCCAATGTATGTGGATGGCCTGCCATGATTGCAAATGGCCAGCCAAGAAAACGGGCTAATTAAACAGCCTGCCAGCCCATTGCACGGCCCAACATCAAATTAGACGGGCCAAATAAACGGTGTAAGTAACTAGAGAGGGGTGAATAGTTACTTAATGGTTTCTTAAAACTTTTTCGAAATCTTTAGCTATTAAAAGATAAGTTTTAAGTGCGAAAGTGTTCGTGTTTGTTAATGCAAGTATGTAAAGAATGTAAGTGCACAAACACGAGGATTTATATTGGTTCGGGAGGATGTTAACTAATCCTCCTTAATCCACTCCACAGTTCTAAGAATTGAGACTTTTCTTCACTATGATACCCCAAACCCGGTGGTGGAGTGTCCGGATACAAAACTAGCACATCGATAAGCCGCTACTTATGAACCCTTACGTCCCTTTGAAGAATTCACAAACACCAAATGCTCTTACCAAAACATTGTTCATAAACAATATCAACGCTACTACCATTATCAACATGAACTTTCATGACTGTGATTCCAGTTTCCGCGATTTTGCACGATACTACTATCGGCATTTCAGAGAAATCATCGCTCTGCATTTTTGGGAAACTAACTGCAACCTGCCAATTTTGATACATTCTTGCCGAGTTTCGCTTTCTTACTCGTTTTTGGGTATTTGCTTTTACGGTGACAGCAATGCCACTATCAATTCCGATATTGCTCATTATTTCAATTAATCAAGCAATTTACCGCCAATTAAAAACGTATTCGCCTATGAATCATCAAAATAACACACGATTAGAATTAAACAAGCCAATTAACCATTTGATAGCACAAAAAAAAATCAAGCTTAATTCTTAAAATGTGTCCCACGGATGGCGCCAATTGATCAATCCCTAATTAATGAGTTACTTAATTACGGATTGAGTGCAATGAGATTAAGATGGAGGATGGGATGTTTGATGATTTTTTTGGGCCCCGATGATCGTCTTTCAATTTAACTATCAAGTGATCAACCACCCTGACCCGGTCTTGATTGTTAATTATCATGATTCACCTTAACTCAATGTAAAAGTTCCTTGGGCAAAGTCACAAGTGAAAATTACAAAGGCTCAGGAAAATGGCAGAGAATCAATAACCTATAAATGAGAGGCCAAGCTCCCTATTTATAGTATTCGAAATATCCGCGGTCTGCGGTTTGCTTAACTACCCACGAAAACTTTGCGGAATAAACCGCAGTCTTTTATTAATGCGAAACCTAATCCGCTATCCTTATTCTCAGCGAATATTCCAAGCCTATTGAATATAGTTCGCGCACCTTCTATTTTTAGCCTTAAATGAATAAAATATACATATACAATGCTATGTTTATGATCACTAGCCTAGTGAATTACAACTACCTTCTAGATCTCATTAAGAAGATAGCTCATAAGTAAACTTATAGCTAAGCTTACAATCACTCATAGTTCTTCAATAGGTCACACCAACTTAATTCCCAATAGAATTGATCAACTTCCTAGACCCCTTTAAGGAAGTTGAATCATTAAGCAAGATGGTGTTTCTTATCATAAGAACTATCTAACTTCCTTGACCCACTAAGGAAGTGTCTTACAAATTAAACTTAAAGATACAAATGATAAGTACAAAGTTTACATTCTTATTCTAGTTAGTGTAAGTAGAATCTCTCTTTCTCTCTTATAATCTCTCCATACATATGTGCTTGAGGCTTGGGATATCAGTAGATATGACTTTGAAAGAATGTTGGAAAGAGGTGGTCTTCTAGTTTGGCAAAGTGGTGTATTTATATTCCAAAAAAATATTGACAGACAAAACTGCGGTCGATCCAAGGTCGACCTTGCGCTCAGCCTTATAACTTCTGTCAGCATTTCAACATATCCATTGGAGCTCCTTTTTCTTTGAATTTTTGGCTTCTTTACCCAATATAGAGCCTTTAAAATATGCTTAATACACCTAGAAGTTAACTCCATTACCCCTTTGATCTTGGACATATGCATGGAAGTTGACATGTGCTAGCTAAAAAGGAAAGTCCAATGTCCTTGACCATTGTCATTGATTTCTTAATAAGGTAAATGCAAATTTTTGTCCCTTGACAAACCACTAGCATCCAAACTTCCTTACCCAAATCTTTACACTCTTGTCTTCATCTTTGATGGAAGTATCTTGCATAATTGGTGCTTGTTACAAGTCAATTGGATTTGTTTGAATCTAGTTAGGAAAGCTTTGACTAGTTGCACTAATCATAAAGAGATAAACCACTATATTCCAAACCTCATACACATGTCTTCACCAACTTGTCTTTTTGTTAAATAGAAGTATCTTGCTCTTTGGAACATTGTTACATCTCAAATGAACTAGTTTGAATCTAGTTGGAACTTACTTGGAAATTTTTTCAACAATTTACCAACACATACATAAAAATGATACATAAGAGTCATGGGAGAGCACCTCTTTTGTTGGGACTTTTAATGACCATCATTAGTATGTATTTGAATGACATTTTGTAATAAGATAAAATTAAAACATTTTTGTGTTTAATCTTATTTGAGCTTAAGATGTCATTAGGTGTGATTAGTAAAACTTAACATCTTTTGGTTCAAAACGCTTTTGTAATCAAAGAAGGCAACTATTATAAGTATGTTTAAAAATGTTTTGTAAATTATGGATGCCTCAAAGTGGTCTATCTTAAAGTGGATGAATTTAGTAACAGAGAAAACTGCGGTCGACCCACGGTCTGCCGGGAGGTTGACCGCAGATTGACAGTTTTGAAAAATGGTGCAGCCGTTGGTACAGGGCACCCACTGTCAGATTCACGGTCGACCGTGGTGCAGCTGTAATACCCCGTCAAAATGTGGCATTGACGTGCTGTATTACCAGAGGTCAAAGTCTGATCGATGCAAGCTATATGCAACATTTTAAAAACAATAGTGGCATTTTATTCAAAAACCATACATTTTTACAATACTTAAAGAAAACCATCAAACTACTAATCAAAACCAAATGTATTTAAAATGTAAAGACATAATGCCACTATCAAAATTTAAACAAATCTTCATTTCCAAATGCATGACCTCTACTGCCTTACTAGCTAGAGCGGAAGCATTCCCTAATTACCTGAGAATAAACATGTAAAATCGTCAACACAAAGGTTGAGTGAATCATAGGTTTAAGTAGTATAAAGTATAGAGTATAGACCACAAGATTTCGTTTGCATGCTTTGCCAGCATCTTTAAAAATATAAAAAGATTCTATAAGTTTGAGCACCCAGTAACTAAGCCTTAACGTTTGTTTAGTACCCCTGTTGTTATGTACACCTAACCAAAATGTACCACCTCAAATAGTATACGCCCGTTAAGTTTATGTTAGTTTCTAACCCAGACGGACGGGGATGTCAAGCCCTATGGATCCATATACACCTATTCGCGCCCACCAGTTCTTAAACTGGTAGTTACTAGTTACCAAAGCTAAGGGATTTTCGGTTATAACTCAGCATAGAATGTAAGTTTAGTACTTGTGTCTACTTGTAAAACAGAAAAAAGACATGTATTCTCACCCCGAAAACAGTTTATAAAACAATTAAAAAGATGGGGCTATGACTCACCTTATGAGCACAGTAAACAGTATGATAGTAAATAGCAGCAGTAGTCCAAAGTTGTCAACCTATCATCATTAGGTTCAAGTTAGTTAGATCATCATGGTCATCATCATCGTTATCATTATAGTTATGTGTTTGATATATATGTTAATATTTATTACCGATGTTTCTTTTTAAAGTTTTCAATGTTAACTACTCCCACAGTTTAGATGTTGCATAACTCAAACGATCCTTGTTGCTATCAAGTAAGTCAATGGACAGCCAGATGTAACCGGGGGCCAGGACTCTTGATCCGACTTTAAGTCATGACATTCGAGATCCACAACCTTATCCCAAACTGGCAACCTAGACTCCATCAATGACCGTAAGTAGCGGTGAGTCTCGTGAAAGTCATACGTTATTTGTTTGTGATTTTTAATTCCACGTATGTTCTAGTGAGTATAGGAATACATCACTTGTTTATTTCCGTTTTCGATATATTATATTACCCTTTAATAATATTTAAGTCACATTATAATTTCTTTATATTATTTCTTTTCATATATATATATATATATATATATATATATATATATATATATATATATATATATATATATATATATATATATATATATATATATATATATTACACACATACACATATACTTCTAATTATATAGTACATATATATGTATCTACATCTATACATGCGTGCACTCATGTATACATGTATATCTACATATACGCATAAACATAATCTTCCATATATATCTATATGTTTCACATATACAATATCATATTCATGTTAGGGTTTTATGAATAAAATATATACATACATTTAATATTTTATACTTTTCACATAACATACAACTCATAGTCTTATATTTAAATAAGTTTTATCGTAAAATATAAGTTGTACCACACTTTGTTATCTTAATTCAAAAAACATTATATATAAAATTTTAGCTATATACTTTATATAATAATATATAGTTCAGGGGTTAAATAGTAAATATATAATTCTTTTAAATTATTTTGTAACTATTAATAAAGATCAGGGACCAAAGTGTAAAAATCAAAATTTTAATCACCATGTTCTTCTTTTTCTCTTCCTAATCGAGCAGCAGGTTCTTCTTTTTTTTTTTTAATTCAAAATAATCTATATTATAATCTCTTAATTTTTATATCAATATTAGTGTTTCATATTCATAACCATAATAGTATAAGTATATAAATTTAAACAGTTAAGGTTATGATTCCATACCGAACAAGAACGAGAGAGATGATGTTTGAAGGTGGTGGCGTGAACAACAGAAGATGAGCAGCAGAGGCAGCCCAAAACCTTCGGTTTTGGTGCTTTTTCACGAACAGAAACACAACAGCAGCAGCTGCAAACTGTGGTGGGTTTGGATGGTGATAAGTGGCGATAGTGTGGTGATGTTTGGCGGCCGGAAATAGCAACAAAAAGGCTGCTGCAGGTGTTGGTTTATAGCAGCAAATAGGTGGTGGTGGTGGCAGTTTGTAGCTGCAAAAGACAGCAGCAAGTGGCGGTGATGGTGGTTGTTTTTGGTGGTCGGCGGTGGTGGATTGAGGGAGGTGATGGTTGCCGAGTTTAAGAGGAAGAGTAGGAGAATTTTGGGAGCTTTTTGATAGGTGAATTGTGAATGAGGAATGAGTGAGTCTAGGGGTGTTTATATAGGGTAGCAATTAGAGGTGAGTTAGGATTAGTATGTGATTAGGATTAGGCTTTAGAAGTTTTAAGAAGGTTATGACTCTTTGGTTTAGGATAAAGCTTCAAGTATTTGAGTAGGATTAGGACTTCATTAGATTATTCTAGATTTAGAATTAGATAATTACATTTAATTAATTTGTTCCATTTATTTATTTATTTATTTATTTTACTGAAAATATATATATTTATATATATATTTTCTTTTTTATATTATATATATATATATATATATATATATATATATATATATTAAATTTTACAAATGTACATCCGAGTCCTTGTACATTTTATTCGCGTTAGTCCTTCGTTAAATTTTTATTGATGATGACGAGCCATGATCATTAGTTTAGGTAACCACGTTACCCATTTCATTACTTTCATTAGTTTCGGTTTTCTAACCGAACATGTTTGAGTTGAACTACCTAAGTTTCAAGTTCGTAAAAATAATCGAAAAAGTTGGGGTGTTATAGTACCGACCCGTTATTAGAAATTTCGTCCCGAAATTTGGTCGTCGTCGTCAGCTGGCGTTTCGTTTGAAAATAAGTGAGGATATTTTTCTCTCATGTGATCTTTACGTTCCCACGTGGTCTCGGGTCCTCGAAGCGCGTTCCATCGAACATTGACGATTGGTATTCTACTTTGACGAAGTCCTTTGACGTTTCAATCAACGATTTCCGCGGGTTTTTCAATAAAGTTCAGTTTGTCGTCAACTTGGATTTCTTCAAGTGGGATGATAAGGTCCTCCTTTGCTAAGCACTTTTCAAATTCGACACATGAAACGTATCGTGTATTCGAGTGAGTTGTTGAGGTAATTCTAGTCGATAGGCCACTGGCCCAATACGTTCGATGATCTTGAAAGGCCTCACATATCTTGGGCTCAGCTTTCCTCGTTTACCTAAGCGTATCACACCTTTCCACGATGACACATTTAGCAGGACCATGTCATTTTCTTAGAATTCTAACGGTTTTCTTCTGACGTCAGCATAACTCTTTTGACGACTTTGGGCTGTCTCTAGCCTTTGCTTAATCTTTACGATGTGTTCGGTCATCTCGTGGATGATCTCGGGACCAGTCAATTTTCGGTCACCTACTTCGTTCCAACAGATTGGCGATCTACACTTTCGCCCATTGAGTGCCTCAAACGGTGCGGCTTGGATACTTGAATGGTAGCTGTTATTATAAGAAAACTCAGCTAATGGCAGGAATCGGTCCCATCCTTTTCCAAAATCAATAACACATGCTCGTAACATATCTTTGAGCATTTGAATCGTTCTCTCACTTTGCCCATCTGTTTGAGGATGGTAAGCAGTACTCATGTCTAACTGCGTTCCCAAAGCTTCATGTAACGACTTCCAGAATCTAGAAGTAAAACGGCTATCTCGATCCGAAATAATAGAAACAGGCACACCATGCCTTGAAACAACTTCCTTCAAATACAAATGAGCAAGCTTTTCCATCTTGTCAGTTTCCTTCATCGGTAAAAAGTGAGCTGATTTAGTGGTCAACAATCACCCAAATCGTATCATAGCCATTCATAGTTTTTGGCAACTTCGTAATGAAATCTATGGTAATTTGTTCCCACTTCCACTCGGGAATCTCAGGCTGTTGCAGTAGCCCAGAAGGTTTCTAGTGTTCAGCTTTAACTTTAAAGCAAGTCAAGCACATGCTCACATAGGGAGCAATGTCCGCTTTCATTCCAGGCCACCAATATAACATTTTTAAATCATGATACATCTTGTCAGCGCCTGGGTGAATCGAATACCTCATCTTATGTGCCTCATCAAGCACTTTCTTTCTTACTTCGCCAATTCTTGGGACCCAAATTCTTCTGGAAAAATAACGAGTTCCATCTCCTTTAATTTTGAACTGCTTGTCTAAACCTCTAAGAGATTCTTCCTTCTTATTTTCTTCTTTAAGCGCCTCAAGTTGGCCATCTCGAATTTGTGTAGTCAGATTGGTATGGACAATCAAATTTAAGGCTCTAACTCTTAAAGTTTTAACCCTTTTTTTCGGCTTAGGGCGTCAGCCACTACATTTGCTTTACCAGGGTGATATCGGATGTCGCAATCGTAATCATTTAATAACTCAACCCAGCGTCGTTGCCTCATGTTGAGTTGTTTTTGGTTCAGAATATGCTACAAACATTTATGATCAGTAAAGATGGTACACTTGGTTCCATAAAGATAGTGTCTCCACATTTTGAGTGCGAAGACCACAACACCAAGTTCTAAATCATGTGTGGTGTAGTTTTGTTCGTGAATCTTTAGTTGACGGGAGGCGTAAGCAATGACCTTTTACCGTTGCATCAAGACACAGCCAAAACCTTGGCGGGATGCGTCACAATATACAACAAAGTCATCGTTTCCTTCGGGTAGGGACATGATAGGAGCAGATGTTAACTTCTGTTTCAGAAGTTGGAAAGCAGCTTCATTCACATCAGACCACTCATATTTCTTGCCCTTATGAGTCAAGGCAGTCAATGGTCGTGCAATTTTTAAGAACCCTTCAATGAATCTCCTGTAATAGCCAGCAAGACCTAAGAATTGTCGCACTTGGGTTGGCGTCTTACGTGCTTCCCAGTTTCTAATAGATTCAATCTTCGTTGGATCCACTTGTATCCCTTGGCTACTAACCACGTAACCAAGGAATTGTACCTTCGATAGCCAAAACTCGCACTTTGAAAACTTTGCGTATAATTGTTCCTTCTCGAGTAGTTCCAATAGTAATCTCAGATGTTGCTCATGTTCCGCTTTACTCTTCGAGTATACCAAGATGTCATCGATGAACACGATTACAAAGTTTTCTAGATAGGGCTTGCATACACGATTCATAAGGTCCATGAACACTGCAGGTGCATTTGTTAACCCGAATGGCATCACTAGGAATTCGTAATGGCCATAGCGAGTTCTAAACGCTATCTTGGAGATATCTTCATTCTTCACCCTCAATTGGTGATAACCAGATCTCAAATCGATCTTAGAGTATACGGATGACCCTTGTAGTTGGTCGAATAGATCGTCGATTCTCGGTAGTGGATACCTATTCTTGATAGTTAACTTATTCAGCTCGCGATAGTCGATACACATTCGCAGGGATCCATCCTTCTTCTTGACAAAGAGAATGGGGGCTCCCCACGGAGATGAGCTTGGTCGGATGAAACCTCTATCCAACTGATGTCGAAGCTAAGGGGTATAAAATACTATTAAAGTTTACAAGGAAAAACTATTAAATACGATACATTTTTACACAAGTTTTAATTATTTGTTTACAAAATGGATATACCTAAACCTTGCTACAACACTATAGGCAGTGTACCTAATCGTAGAGTAGTATAGTTTTTAGTAAGTCCGGTTCGTTCCACAGGGAATCTTTTTAACCAAAGCTTAACGCTATATTAGTTTACTTTTATAAAAATACAAATATATATATAAGTAATATTATTATTATAAAGGGGGGTTTTTACCGTTTAAAGACCGGTTTGTCGATTTTAAAACTTTAGTCGCAGTTAAAACCAAATGTAAAATATTAAAAATAAATACAAGACTTAAATTAAAGCGTAAAGTAAATAACGATAATGAAATTGCGAATAATAAAAGTGCGATAAAATAAACTTGCGATAATTAAAAAGTACGATAATTAAAAGTGCAATTAAATATAATAACAATAAATAAAAGTGCTATAATTAGAAGTGCAATTAAATATAAAATAAAGGAGATTAAATATGAAATAAAAGAATTATGCTTATTTAAACTTCCGTAATCATGATGTTTGACGTGTTGATTTTAGTTTTATGCCCATGGGTTAATTGTCCTTTGTCCTGGATTATTTAATATATCCGTCTGGCTTTTGTCCATAATAGTCCATCAGTCATAAATATAAAGTGCGAGTGTCCTCGTTAAATTATCCTTATACCCGAAGTTAAATATTCCAACTAATTGGGGACTTAAACTGTAACAAGATTTTAATACTTTGTTTAATAATTACACCAGGATGTCGACTGAGTGTAACCCAAGGTTTTAATATTTTGTTATCAATTATACCAAGTGTCCTTGTACATAATTTCACCCCTATTTTAATTATTCTAGTGGCTATTAATCCATTCCCGTGTCCGGTTAAATGAACGATTATTCGTACATATAAATACCCCGCCCATCGTGTACGATCGAGTGTATATGGTAATTTATAGGGACGCCCAATTGTAAATCTTTATATTAACATTAACAAACTATCATTTAGTTAAACAAATATAAAGCTCATTAATAGCCCATAGTCTAATTTCCACAAGTGTTGTTCTTTTGTCCAAACCCCAATTATGGTGCAAAGCTCAATTACCCAATTTTAGTAATTAGCCCAACATCATGATTACTTCGGATTAAATAAGCATAATAATAACTTAGCTACGAGATATTAATATAAAAAGGTTGAACATAACTTACAATGATTAAAAATAGCGTAGCGTTACACGGACAGAATTTCGACTTACACCCTTACAACATTCGCTAACATACCCTTATTATTAGGATTAAAATTAAAATTAAAATTAAAATTAAAATATAAATATAAATATATACGTTATAGATAGAGAGAATGATATATGATAGTTAAAAATGCTCAGAATTCGGTTGCTTTTATAGGGAGTTTCAAAACTTGGGGCTCCGCGACTCGCGGCACATTTTGCCTTCAAACTCCGCGAGTCGCGGAGATTAAAAATACAGCTCAGTCCCTTTTGGAGTCTTTCTTGCCGATGATTTATTTATAAATATAATATATATATAATTAATATAATTAATTATATATTATATTATATTTATATACATAGTTAACTTGTAATTTTTAGTCCGTTGCGTCGAGCGTTGAGAGTTGACTCATGTCCCGGTTCTGGATTTTCGAACGTCCTTGCGTACAATTTAATATCTTGTACTTTGCGTTTTGAATCTTGTACTCTTGTAATTTCGAGACGTTTCTTATCAATAATTGGAACCTCTTTGATTGTCTTTTGTACTTTTGAGCTTTTTGGTCGTTTGCGTCTTCAATTCGTCGAATCTGTCTTTTGTCTTCACCTTTTATTATTTAAACGAATATCACTTGTAAATAGAACAATTGCAACTAAAACTTGTCTTTCTTGAGGAATAATGCTATGAAATATATGTTCGTTTTTAGCATTATCAAATATTCCCACACTTGAGCGTTGCTTGTCCTCAAGCAATATCGTCTTGAAATACTAGAATCACTTCTTTATTCTTCACACTTTGTACATCAGTGATTTCTATACGGCGGTATAAACAATGGTAGTAATGATATGGTTTACAGTTCCACATGACTATAAAAATTTAGATCCATTAAGGAAATTGGATCTTTATGAAAACATTTGATCTTTTGAAAATTAAATCTAGTTTTTACCCTAGATAAGTTTCCGGAATAACCCTTCACCGGTGTTTGCAAAATATTTTTGTGGGTTTGGTGGGTTTCAGATTTGAAAATTTTAGCTCAAAACTTGAGGTTTTGTGTCACCCACTTGCTAACCTTGTATTTGGAAAGCAACACGTCCAGTTTACTTGTCCCGTATATTACCTTTCGGTAAACTACCGTCCGGTTGTAAAGGAAAGTGTTGAACAAGCAACTGTTAAGGCAATGTCCCCTGACATGCTTTTAATTATGGTCTATAACGTGTCGGACGCAATTACTATCCTTGGTAGGAGCAATAGTAAAGCTCACCCTTATAATTTTTCGGTTTGGCACAAGGTCCTATCTTTGACCATGCTATGCAACCACCGTTCTTACGGTTGACACCCAATTTAGTTCAGGTGACCTAATGAATTCCAGGTGAATTCCTAGGATTTTACGTTCAATGGTAATGAACGCATTGAAAATAGGGTTTTCATAAAACAAATCGGTTTATAATTTTGATCAAAATATTTTCTCGTTCAAGCTCGAGTTTAGATATCATTGAATTCCATGAGTTTGTAATTCTCAACCTTTAAGGTCAATCTCTAGGATTGAGTAATATCAGTCTTAAAAGCTGATTTTTGATCTTTTAAGGAGATTATCCTTTCTGGGGATCTGATTCATTAGTCTTATTCAGCTAATTTGCATGGTGCCCCCCATTGTACGAGATATATCCTTCTCATGGTTAGGATAAATCTGACCACTTGACGACCCTGTTTAATGCTGAGGTCCGTGGATTTCATGCTGATTTTAGTGATGACTTTTCTAGATTTTTCGTCAACCTACAGCTGGTCTGGACGACAACTTCATGACCTAAATCAAGAAGCGCGTGTCTTTTTCGGAAGACTTTACTTCCTTTTAATGATGGAATTGATTCATCGTGTAGATCCATCTTTCTTACAGTAAATCCGGTAAAAACTTTTTAGTTTACTCCAAAGCAAAAGTATTTTCAGTTATTTGTACAAAAATATGTGATATATGTTTTGAATAACTTGGTAAATTTTCCCACACTTGGCTTTTATTTTCCTTTTTATCGTCCTCTATTCCATTTTAAATGAATTTTAACAGTTTGGTTTGTTTTTCAATTTATGTCCTTTCCGAGGTTACAATAATTTCGGTGTTAAAACCTAGTTTTATCGTTCATAAATATGTATAAACATGATTTTGAGTTCATTTAATTGAAAATTTTAAAATTTTTACTAGAATTGGGTAGTCAGTATATAAGACTAGGGCTGTTCTTTATTATCAGAGAGCACTAGATTCTAATACAACTACTGCTTTACTAGTATTTTTAATGGTAACCAAGTGTTTAAAGTAAAAATTTTAAAATCCGAAAGAATTTAACCTCTTCCCACACTTAAGATCTTGCAATGCCCTCATTTGCAAGAAATCAGTAACAATTTAAATTATTGAGGGTGATTTGTGTGAAAATGATTAAATTTTTACCAAAGTTTCCAAATATATTGGCGTTTGTTTGCTGAATGATAAATGGTGCACATCATTTGTTCATTCCATCTTGTTGTTATTTCACATATATTTTGCATCTTGTCATCAAAATTAGTTGCTTTTGCTGAACTTAATGCCAGTCTTTGAAAATGCGTTGTTTTACCCTGTTGTGTACATAAGATAAACTGCAAACATATATACATATTTTTGAAGTTTGGTATATTACCCCACATTCAAAAATTATTAAAATCTAAGAATAAAAGTTAGACAATTATAAAAACTATTACAATATTAACATAAGTATTAATCGTATCAACATTACAAATTACAAAATAAATAAAAAACTAAGTAGACTAGGGATGATATTGATACCAATAGGGGTTCCAAGCATAACCATAGGTGCTATAGAATGCTTCGGCAGGGTTATATGTAGGATATGGTGGTTGCATCTCTATAGACCAAGGAGGGAATATGGGTTTCGGTGTAGGAATATAGTTTCTACCTATATGTTGGCAATGAGCTATGATTTGGTTCTGATGAACTTGCCAATCTTCAAATGCTCTCTGTCTAGCATTTTCGTACTCCTGTGAAGCTATAAACCTTTGCATTTCTTGCATCTCATTTCCCCTCCTACATTACCTTGCTGTTGGTTTCTCTCAACCTGTGGGTGTCTACCATGGTATGGTACTGCGGCGTTATTTCGCCTCTTCAAAACTTTCGCACCATGGTATACATTTAAACCTATTGTATCGCGGGGTTCCGGTTCTTCCACTAATAATCCCCCCCGACTTATATCCACACCGAGATATTCAGCAATCAAAGTAATAAAAATACCACCTCCTATTATGCTATGCGGTCTCATCCTCCTAACCATAGCTGATAAATAATAACCCACACAATACGGTATACTTACAGCGCTTTGTGGGTCTCGAATACACATATGGTAAAACAAATCCTGTTCATTTACCTTTTCCTTGTTCTTACCCCTTTGTGTAATCGAATTAGCTAAAAACCTATGAATTACTCTTAATTCAGCTCTATCTATATCCAAATAAGAGTAATTTCCCCCTTTGAAACGGTGATGGCTTGTCATTTGACTCCACACACCGTGTGTATCAAAATGTTCATCTATCTTTCTACCGTTTAGTATCAACCCTCTACAATCGGCAGATGCTAACTCCTCAGGCGTATATATACGTAAAGCCTGAGCCATGTCTAGTAAAGACATGTGGCGCATCGAACCTCCTAACAAAAATCTAATAAATGATCGGTCGGTTAAACTAGCTACCCGATCATTTAATTCTATACTACATAACAATTCTTCACACCATACTTTATATACAGGTCTACGCATGGTGAATAAACGTACCCAGTCATTAAAAGTAGAATTACCATACCTCTGTACAAGTAATTCCCTAATTGGCCCGGCCAATTCTACAGCTTCTAAGGGTCCCCATTCTATGACCCTAGGTACCTCAACAACCTTGGAATGAAGAGTATGCAAACCCCTTTGGTATTTTGGATAATCTATCCAAAGTCTGTCAAATCTCAGGTTCGGGTGCAATTCTTCCAAGTGCATATCAGAAAATGTCATGACTGGGTGAGGTATATCTTGCTTGTAGTAGTTATCCACCTCTTGTTGTTCCGCATTCTCAGCAGGAGCATTGCGGGCTTGGGATGAAGATTCACCCCTTTCAGTCTGCAAAACACATCAAACACAATTTTTGTGCATCCAAATATGCATTAGTGTCAGCAAAATCATCAATCAAAATAATTACAATGACATGATCAATTTATATCAAACTTAAACTCATTTTCATATTTTCATCAAATCTACACTTTTTCAAAATAGCATATACGAAAATGTTCGCCGAGTTCATAAGCATTCAACTCAAATAACATGTCAAAATAATTATTACTAGCAATTAAACAAGTTTCAAATGGCATTATCTCTCAAAAATCAAGTTCATGAATTTTAGACTTGAAAAAGTCCACTTTAATTCTCAAAATCATGTTTAGGCTCAAAGTTTGGATCATTTAACTACCTAGACATGTTACATTACTTAATTTAGCAACAATTCATGACAAAAATTGGCCATAACCTGTTTATATCAAAAAGCCCCAAATTTGCTCAAGAACACAAACCCTAGATTACTCAAAATTTGAAGTTTAAGGCTTCTAATCATGTTAAACAGCATCAATCTAGGTTATACAAGCATAATACATAAACAATTTAAGCTTAATTACACTAAAAAGCATCAAAATCAAATTGGGGAAAAAATTGCTCAAGAACACTAATTTCGGATTAAATGGTGTTTAGGTGTAGAAATTTACCTTTTTCTTGAGTAATTCCTAGATAGCATCCTTCTCAACATGATTTTAGTAAAAGATTTGATGATTAACGGTTAAAAATTGTGATTTTGGGGTGTATTTTTCTGGTTTTTCGGGTTTTTGTTCGCAGTGTTTTGTGTTGTGGGATGTGTGGACTGAGCTGTTTCAGCTCTTATTTTTTTTCTGTAATCCGATCCTCCCGCGACTCGCGGTGTTTAAAGCTTCAAACTCCGCGAGTCGCTGAGTTTGCTTTTTTTTTTTTTATAACATCTTATACTAATTAAAACAATTAATTAATTAATTTAAAATTTTGTTTCCTTTGTTATTTAGGACGAGGTCGTTTCGGATCGATGTCCTAGTCCGTCCTTCGACAAAATTTTAAAATTTGTCTTTTTGTAGCGATTGTTTTAAAAGCTAAGATTTTTGGGTTTTTTAATGTTTTTGGCATACATTAATTCAATAAGATTAAAAATAATGATAATAAAAATTCTCGTCCCTCCCTTGGGTAAAGTAATTTCGGTTCAAAGACCTAGTCTTCAACTTACGACGAATTTTAAAAATCATATTTTTAACTTAATGAGATAAAGTAAATTTTTGTTTTTAAATTCACACAATTTAAATATAAAATTCAAAATTAATATTAAAAATTCACACCAAACTTACAATTTAAAATGCATAAAATTAAAAATTCATATTTTAAAAATTCACACCAAACTTAATTTAAAAATTCATATTATAAATTCACACCAAACTTAATTTAAAAATTCAAATATTTACAATTTTAAAAATATTGTTTTTACAAAGTTTACAATATTAATTTAAGATTTAAATATTAATTTTAAAAACATGGTAAAAATAAAATTAAAAATCTTTTTGGCTTTTTATCCCACTTTAATCAATCAAATATTATCAAAAATATGCGCCCCTCTTTTCGGTAAAGTAATTTCGGTTCCAAAACCTAATTTAACTCATGACGAATTTTTGAAATATTTTGGGTTGATTGATTAAAGATATTTATACCTTAAGAATAAACGTTAAATTTCGCAGTGATGTAATAAATTTTTGTATGATATCAATAATTTCGGTCGCCAAACCTAATTTTATTCAATACCAATTTAATACTTTTTAGCGAACAAATTAGCGTTTATTATCAAAAGGTTAAAAATAAAAAAAAATAAAATAAAAACTGTACAGACTTACCTGTGAAATAGATTTCTTAGTTATATGATCTATCCCATTCATAAGATAGTCGGTTTAATTGGTTTTCCATGGCTACATAGGCGTAACCTCGAGCATTCAGTGTCTTTTCTTCTAAACATATGAACGGCCCGTCTCTGCATAAAGTAACAAATTCGGTATTTGAATAGGTTTGATTATTTGAACATTTACCTCCATGTGACCATTTTCCACATTTGTGACATCTTTCTTGGTGTCGTGCTCTTCTTTTCGCTGCGGATTTTGATTTTCCTTTACCAAATTGTAACTTATTATCTTCGCATCTGGATTCTTTTCTAATCCGTCCATTCTTTCTCTGATTACTGATACTAGTTCACTCGGTAGTGTGTCATTATTACGTTTAGTGATCAAAGCGTGTAGCATTAGACCATGGTTTAGTTCACAGGCAGTCTTCATTTCCTAAAAAAAATAAAAATTCAGAATGGGGGGAGAAGACTAGTTCTTTAGGGTCTGCTAGGGAAAGACCATTCGGGTTCCATTTTCGAGAACTACACGAAAACAGACAATCTAACTCTAACAGAAATACATATTATCCTTTAAAGACTTGATTCTCCCCACACTTAGTTAGCTGTGGTGTCGAAATTATGATTAACTTCGTTGTCGACTTCCATCGGACCATGTATGTAATGTTTAACTCTGTGACCATTAACTTTAAATTCAATCCCATTTGAATTTATTAATTCTATCGTTCCGTATGGGAAAACTCTTTTGACTATGAATGGTCCAGACCATCTTGATTTCAATTTTCCAGGAAATAGCTTTAATCGTGAATTGAAAAGAAGAACTCTGTCTCCTTCTTTAAATTCTTTTGAACTTCTGATTCTTTTATCATGCCATTTCTTCGTTCTTTCTTTATAGATTAACGAATTTTCGTATGCTTCATGTCTTAATTCTTCTAATTCGTTTAGTTGACTTAATCGTAGACGTCCGGCTTCATGTAAATCAAGATTACATGTCTTCAAAGCCCAAAATGCTTTGTGTTCAATTTCTACTGGAAGATGACATGCTTTTCCATAAACAAGTCTAAAAGGTGTGGTTCCAATTGGAGTTTTGTAGGCTGTTCTAAAAGCCCATAGTGCATCCTCCAATTTAATGGACCATTCCTTCGGATTTGATCCTACGGTTTTCTCTAGAATACGTTTTAAAGCTCGGTTGGTATTTTCAACTTGTCTGCTTGTTTGTGGATGATATGCGGTGGAGATTTTATGCGTTACTCCATATCTTTTAAGAACTTTCTCAAGTTGATTATTACAGAAATGAGTACCCCGATTACTTATTAAAGCTTTCGGTGTTCCAAACCTTGCAAAAAGACGTTTTAAAAAGTTGACTACAACTCGTGCATCGTTAGTTGGGAGAGCTTGTGCTTCCGCCCATTTAGATACATAATCAATGGCTACGAGTATATATAGATTATTATGAGATTTTGGAAATGGACCCATAAAGTCAATACCCCCAATGTCAAATACTTCACATACTTGGATGACATTTTGTGGCATTTCATCACGTTGACTTATTTTTCCGGCCCTTTGACAAGCATCAAAGGATTTGCAAAGAAGGTGTGCGTCTTTGTAAATTGTAGGCCAATAGAATCCAGCATCATAAACTTTTCTTGATGTTAGTTGAGGCCCATAATGCCCTCCTGTTGGTCCTGTGTGACAATGGTTTAATATTTTACTAGCTTCATCTCCAAATACACATCGGCGTATTATTCCATCGGGACAACTTTTAAACAGATGTGGATCTTCCCAAAAATAGTGTTTTATATCACTGAAGAATTTCTTTCGTCTTTGGTATGATAATCCTTTTTCAAGGAATCCACATACTAAGTAGTTTGCATAGTCTGCAAACCATTGAATTTCTTTATAATCTATCTTCAATAGATATTCATCAGGAAAGTTGTTTTGTATGGCCGATTCATTTAGAACTTCTAATTCGGGATTTTCAAGACGAGAAAGGTGATCAGCGGCGAGATTTTCTGCTCCTCTTTTATCTCGGATTTCAATATCAAACTCTTGTAAGAGTAAGATCCAACGGATTAATCTTGGTTTAGCATCTTGTTTCGAAAATAGGTATCTAAGAGCAGAATGGTCGGTATAGACCACCGTTTTTGCTAGAACGAGATATGATCGAAATTTATCAAAAGCAAAGACAATAGCAAAGAGTTCTTTTTCAGTAGTTGTATAGTTCGTTTGTGCTCCTTGTAACGTCTTACTAGCATAATATATAGGTTGAAATCGTTTTTCAATCCTTTATCCTAAAACGGCTCCCAATGCAAAATCACTTGCATCGCACATGATAATGCTAAAAACGAACATATATTTCATAGCATTATTCCTCAAGAAAGACAAGCTTTTAGTTGCAATTGTTCTATTTACAAGTGATATTCGTTTAAATAATAAAAAGTGAAGACAAAAGACAGATTCGACGAATTGAAGACGCAAACGACCAAAAAGCTCAAAAGTACAAAAGACAATCAAAAAGGTTCCAATTATTGATAAGAAACGTCTCGAAATTACAAGAGTACAAGATTCAAAACGCAAAGTACAAAATATAAAATTGTACGCAAGGACGTTCGAAAATCCAGAACCGGGACCAGAGTCAACTCTTAACGCTCGACGCAACGGACTAAAAATTACAAGTTAACTATGTATATAAATATAATATAATATATAATTAATTATATATATATTATATATATAATAAAAACCGTCGGCAGAGAAAGACTCCAAGATGTGAGCTGGAATTTCAAACTCCGCGACTCGCGGAGTTTGAAGGCAAAATTCACCGCGAGTCGCGGAGCCCCAAAAATCAAAAATCCCTATAAAGCAAACCGAATTTTGATCAAAATTTCATATTCTATTTTCTCTCTTCTCTCATATATACGATATATATATATATATAATTTATATTTTAATTTTAATTTTAATTATAATTCTAATAATAAGGGTATGTTAGCGAATGTTGTAAGGGTGTAAGTCGAAATTCTGTCCGTGTAACGCTACACTATTTTTAATCATTGTAAGTTATGTTCAACCTTTTTATATTAATGTCTCGTAGCTAAGTTATTATTATACTTATTTAAAACGAAGTAATCATGATGTTGGGCTAATTACTAAAATTGGGTAATTGGGCTTTGTACCATAATTGGGGTTTGGACAAAAGAACGACACTTGTGGAAATTAGACTATGGGCTATTAATGGGCTTTATATTTGTTTAACTAAATGATAGTTTGTTAATGTTAATATAAAGATTTACAATTGGGCGTCCCTATAAATTACCATATACACTCGATCGGACACGATGGGCAGGGTATTTATATGTACGAATAATCGTTCATTTAACCGGACACGGGAATGGATTAATAGCCACTAGAATAATTAAAACAGGGGTGAAATTACATTCAAGGGTAATTGGTGTAATTGTTAACAAAGTAGTAAAACCTTGGTTTACACGCAGTCGATAACCTGGTGTATTCATTAAACAAAGTATTAAAACCTTGTTACAATTCGAATCCCCAATTAGTTGGAATATTTAACTTCGGGTATAATAATAATTTGACGAGGACACTCGCACTTTATATTTATGACTGATGGACTGTTATGGACAAAAACCAGACGGACATATTAAATAATCCAGGACAAAGGACAATTAACCCATGGGCATAAAACTAAAATCAACACGTCGAACATCATGATTACGGAAGTTTAAATAAGCATAATTCTTTTATTTCATATTTAATTTCCTTTATTTTATATTTAATTGCACTTCTAATTATCGCACTTTTATTTATTGTTATTTAATCGCACTTTTAATTATCGTACTTTTTAATTATCGCAATTTTATTTTATCGCACTTTTATTATTCGCAATTTCATTATCGTTATTTACTTTACGCTTTAATTTAAGTCTTGTATTTATTTTATATTTTACATTAGGTTTTAACTGCGACTAAAGTCTTAAAATCGACAAACCGGTCATTAAACGGTAAAAACCCCCTTTATAATAATAATATTACTTATATATATATTTGTATTTTTATAAAAGTAAACTAATATAGCGTTGAGCTTTGTTTAAAGATTTCCCAGTGGAACGAACCGGACTTACTAAAAACTACACTACTGTACGATTAGGTACACTGCCTATAAGTGTTGTAGCAAGGTTTAAGTATATCCATTCTATAAAAAAATAAATATCTTGTGTAAAATTGTATCGTATTTAATAGTTTTTCCTAGTAAAATATAAACTATTTTATATACACCTCGCATAACATCAAGTATTTTTGGCGCCGCTGCCGGGGACACTCTTAAACGCCGGAAGTGCAACGCTAATATAAAAAAAAAAAAGATTTTTAGCTTACTTTTATTAAAAGTCGCTTTTGTAAAAATACGTTTTAATTATTCAAAAATATAAAAATAAAAACAAAAATATAAGTATTTTTTTTAGTATTTTTTTTTTAATATTTAAGTTTTATAAGTTTCTTTATCTTTATTTTAGTTTATAATAATATAAATTTTATTAAATATCTTTTATTTATAGAAAAAAAATAGAAAACAGAAAATAAAAAATAAAAAAAAAAAAAAAACGCGTAAAAATTTCAAACTGCTCCAGATCTGAAATTTGAAACCCCGCGACTCGCGGGGTTTGATGTTTTAAATACCGCAACTCGCGGAGCTTCTCTGACACGCGAACAGGAAGCCCTAATTCAGCATTAATTACGGTTTATTATTAATTATAATTATTATTTAAACCTAATTATTATTATTATTATTATTAGTTTTATTTTTATTTTTACTTTTTATTTAATTTATGTATTTAGTATTAATTAGTTTTATTAAATTGTAAAATTAGTAGTTTTATTAAATAAATAATATAAAAATAATATTTTTATAAAAATTGTACTTTTTACAACTTTTTGTATATTTTTATATTTTGTCCCTTTTTAATCGTTGTAGCATAACTTTTGTATTTTTAGCTCATATTTAATTTTAAACTTAGTTTTTGCTATAGTTATTTTTACTCCTAGATTTTTAGGCTTTGCCGTAGAATTCCTTAAGTGCTTTTTCTTTAGACTAAGATTTAGGTGCTTTAGAATTTTGCGACGCCTTTTTAAGTTTTAGTTTCTTTTTAAGTTATTTCCATTTGGGATTTAGTTTTTCCTTGTAAGCTTTAATATTTTTAGACCTTTTACTATGTATCAATTATCATTCCAATTAGTAATCTCAATTTGCGATTATAATTTTAAGTTAGTTGTAGTAATAAGGTTAGGTTAGTTAAGTATTTTTAAGTTTTTATAAGTTTCTTTTATTTTTCCGTCACCTTTTATTTTTCAACCATTTTTTCTTTTTCGACCTTTTTCGACGAACTCTTTTTCTTTCTTATTTCTCGCTATTCTAGTTTTAGGACATAGATTTTTATTCTACTTCTTATCTAAATTTCTTAAAATTACGAAAATTTATTTTGAGTGATTAAATTGATAGACATCAAAATTTTCTGGTTCGTAGTAATAGTTGGATTTGTACGTGGACCGGGTTATTGGAGCCAAACAGTACTCAATTATATTGAGACCAAACGAATCCTGCCCCTCTGCTGCATCTTTTGACTATTCGAAACGTGGGCAAAATCAGAAAAGTCTATTGATTGGATAACTTATTATAATTTTTCTTTCCTTTTAAAAACTAATAGGATATTCAGTGAATGCACCGAGCAAGACGTTCACCACCTTTTGTACGTTCACCACCTGTAACTAGATCAAGACATTTAGCAAATATTGTCGCCGTTGATTTTTCTTTAGAATCGTCATCTAGTCGAACAAGAACTCCAACTCAAATTTCCGATAATCCATCTTTTGAACCCGACTTCACAATTAAGAACCCGGAGCATATTCAAGGACAATTCCAAGATCTTGAACCACTAATTATTCCTCCTGAGCCACAAACCATTAAATCAGAATCCTCTAGTGATTCGTATTCAACAAATTCAATTATGGAAGTAACGGAACCTCTAAGTATGGAAGATCGAATGAGAGCCACACGCACGGGCCAAGGTCACGCCATTATTAAGCGAGAAGTTAATGCACCAGATTATGAAATCAAAGGACAAATTCTACACATGGTAACTAACCAATGCCAATTCAGTGGTGCACCGAATGAAGATCCTAACGAACACCTTCGTACGTTTAAAAGAATTTGTACACTATTCAAAATCCGAGAAGTGGAAGATGAGCAGATCTATCTCATGTTGTTTCCTTGGACTTTAAAAGGAGAAGCCAAAGATTGGTTAGAATCGTTACCTGAAGGGGCGATTGACACATGGGATGTCTTAGTTGAAAAATTTCTTCAAAGATTCTTTCCGGCATCTAAAGCCGTGAGACTTCAAGGAGAAATTGTTACGTTCACACAAAAGCCAAATGAAACATTATATGAGGCGTGGACAAGATTCGGAAGGATGTTGAGAGGATGTCCTCAACACGGTTTAGACACTTATCAAATAGTACAAATATTCTACCAAGGTGTCAACGTTGCTACACGAAAAGACATCGACATAACAGCTGGTGGTTCCATTATGAAGAAAACCGCAACTGAAGCTTACAAAATTATTGATAACACAGCCTCCCACTCGCATGAGTGGCACCAAGAAAAAGATATTTTTCGTTCATCTAAAGTGGCTAGAGCCGATTCTAGCCATGACTTTGATTCCGTTTCAGCAAAAATAGATGCTTTCGAAAGACGAATGGAAAAGATGAATAGAGATATTCACGCAATACGAATCAGTTGTGAGCTATGCGGTGGACCACACTTATTGAAAGATTGTCACATTGAACCAACATTGGAACAACGAGAGAATGTTTCCTATATGAACCAAAGGCCTGGAAATAATTATCAAAATAATTATCAACCGCCAAAGCTAAACTTCAATCGAAATCAAAACATTCTTTACAATCCAAAAGGACCCGAAAATAACTGGTATAACCAACAAGGTCCGAATAACCAACCAACTCAAAACAACACTTTCAATCAACAAAGACCTGGCTTATATAAACCACAACAACAAACCGAAGAGAAAAAGTCAAATATGGAAGACGTGGTATTCAAGCTAGTTGAATCTCAAACACAATTTATTGAAACTCAAACCCAAACGAACGAGAGATTTGATTAGTCATTAAGAACTCAACAAGCTTCCATTTTGAATCTAGAAAAACACGTAGGTACTCTTACTAGCATGATGAGTGAGAGGGAACAAGGAAAGCTACCGAGTAATACTGAAGTAAATCCTCGGAATGAGAATGTTAATATGGTTTCAACGAATTCTGAAAAACCAGCACCAGAAGATGGGAAGGTTTTAGATGAGAGTAACAATGAAGAAGTTACACCACCACCACCCGAGTATGTAAAGCCAGTGGTGGCACCATACAAACCACCCATCCCGTTTCCAAGAAAAGGAGTTGAGTATGAGCAAGTAATAAGTAATAAAGATTGTGATACTTCTGGAAAGAAGAAGAAGAAAAAGAATAAGAAAGTACAAGAAACAAAAGCCGTAGAAGTAAACCCGGTGAAGACAGTTCCACCAAAACCTCCACCTAGGGTAGGTGATCCGGGTGAATTTATTGTTCCCTGTCTACTTAGTGATTGTGTCATGTATGATGCACTAGCAGATTTAGGTGCAAGTGTAAGTGTTATGCCTCTTTCATTATATAAGAGATTAGGAGTAGGTAAGTTAAGTCCAACGGATATGAGTGTTCGACTCTTTGCTCAAACCATTAAGCACCCAGTTGGAATTGCTGACAACCTACCCGTTCAAGTAGGCAATTTAACCTTTCTAGTCGAATTTATTGTCATTGACATAGAAGAGGACCCAAACATTCCTCTAATTTTAGGTCGGCCATTCTTAGCGTCCACCAAGGCATTATTTGATGTAGGAAATGGAAGAATGACACTTAAAAGTGGTGACAAATCGATCACCTTTATGATTCGAAAGTCTAAATCTCCACCAGCCAAAACCGTTGAACCAGTAAAAACAATTGGTAAGAACCATGTGTTTTTACCAACTCCAGCGGTAATACTTAGCAATAATGAAACGCCTAAGTGTGGGGAAAATGAAGTAACACCTAATGATGACATGATAACAAAGAACCCCGTTGTTGATACGAAATTTAATGATCCCGTTATTAATAGTTCAATGAAGAAACTTATTAAACGGATTCGCGATGCTAGAACCAAGGGGAACTTTAAGTTATGTAACCGGTTAGTATCCAATCTATCACCTAAAGAAAAGGAGAAACTAGTTGAAATTGTGGAAATTACACAGGAATCCGACCAATGGCTTAAAGAAAAAGTCACGGATATGCAAGTTGATTATGGACCAAGAGAAATTAACGATGAAGTTAATCACAATTTTGACACCATGGCTACCTAAGTGTGGGGAGATTCAAATGTTCTAAAAAGAAAATGCTATCTAGAGTTAGTTGTTCTGTTCTCGTGTAGTTCTGAGAATGGAACCCGATTGGTCTTTCCCTAGCAGACCCTAAAGAACTAGTCTTCTCCCCCCATTCTGAATTTTTATTTTTTTTTAGGTTTTTACAAAATGAAGACTGCCTGTGAACTAAACCATGGTCTAATGCTACACGCTTTGATCACTAAACGTAATAATGACATATTACCGAGTGAAATAGTATCAGTAATTAGAGAAAGAATGGACGGAGTTAGAAAAGAATCCAGATGCGAAGATAATAAGTTACAATTTGGTAAAGGAAAATCAAAATCCGCAGCGAAAAGAAGAGCACGACACCTAGAAAGATGTCACAAATGCGGAAAATGGTCACATGGAGGTAAATGTTCAAATAATCAAACCTATTCAAATACCGAATTTGTTACTTTATGCAGAGACGGACCGTTCATATGTTTAGAAGAAAAGATATTGAATGCTCGAGGTTACGCCTATGTAGCCATGGAAAACCAATTAAACCGACTATCTTATGAATGGGATAGATCATATAACTAAGAAATCTATTTCACAGGTATGTCTGTACAGTTTTTATTTTTATTTTTATTTTTATTTTTAACCTTTTGATAATAAACGCTAATTTGTTCGCTAAAAAGTATTAAATTGGTATTGAATAAAATTAGGTTTGGCGACCGAAATTATTGATATCATTCAAAAATTTATTACATCACTGCGAAATTTAACGTTTATTCTTAAGGTATAAATATCTTTAAACAATCAACCCAAAATATTTCAAAAATTCGTCATGAGTTAAATTAGGTTTTGGAACCGAAATTACTTTACCGAAAAGAGGGGCGCATATTTTTGATAATATTTGATTGATTAAAGTGGGATAAAAAGACAAAAAGATTTTTAATTTTAATTTTACCATGTTTTTAAAATTAATATTTAAATCTTAAATTAATATTGTAAAATTTGTAAAAACAATATTTTTAAAATTATAAATATTTGAAAAATTAATATAAGTTTGGTATGAATTTATAAATTTTTAAATTAAGTTTGGTGTGAATTTTTAATTTTTAAAATATAAATTTTTAATTTTATGCATTTTAAATTTTAAGTTTGGTGTGAATTTTTAATATTAATTTTGAATTTTATATTTAAGTTGTGTGAATTTAAAAACAAAAATTTACTTTATCTCATTAAGTTAAGAATATGATTTTTAAAATTCATCGTAAGTTGAAGACTAGGTCTTTGAACCGAAATTGCTTTACCCGAGGGAGGGACGAGAACTTTTATTATCATTATTTTTAATCTTATTGAATTAAACTTTTGCTTTGGACTAAACTAAACTGTTTTACCCGATGAAAGAAAAGAAGAGATGGATCTACATGATGAATCAATTCCATCATTAAAAGGAAGTAAAGTCTTCCGAAAAAGAAACGCGCTTCTTGATTTAGGTCATGAAGTTGTCGTCCAGACCAGCTGTAGGTTGACGAAAAATCTAGAAAAGTCATCACTAAAATCAGCAGGAAATCCACGGACCTCAGCATTAAACAGGGTCGCCAAGTGGTCAGATTTATCCTAACCATGAGAAGGATTCATCTCGTACAATGGGGGGGCACCATGCAAATTAGCTTGATAAGACTAATGAATCAGATCCCCAGAAAGGATAATCTCCTTAAAGATCAAATATCAGCTTTTAAGACTGATATTACTCAATCCTAGAGATTGACCTTAAAAATTGAGAATTACAAACTCATGAAATTCAATGATATCTAAACTCGAGCTTGAACGAGAAAATATTTTGATCAAAATTATAAACCGATTTGTATTCTGAAAACCCTATTTTCAATGCGTTCATTACCATTGAACGTAAAATCCTAGGAATTCACCTGGAATTCATTAGGTCACCTGAACTAAATCGGGTGTCAACCGTAAGAACGGTGGTTGCATAATGGTCAAAGACATGACCTTGTGCCATACCGAAAAATTATAAGGGTGAGCTTTACTATTGCTCCTACCAAGGATAGTAATTGCGTCCGACACGTTATAGACCATAATCAAAAGCATGTCACGGGACATTGCCTTAACAGTTGCTTGTTCAACGCTTTCCTTTACAACCGGACGGTAGTTTGCCGAAAGGTAATATACGGAACAAGTAAACTGGACGTGTTGCTTTCCAAATACAAGTTTAGCAAGTGGGTGACACAAAACAGCAAGTTTTGAGCTAAAATTTTCAATTCTGAACCCCACCAAACCCACAAAAATATTTTGCAAACACCGGTAAAGGGTTATCCCGGAAAACTTATCTAGGGTAAAAACTAGATTTAATTTTCAAAAGATCAAATGTTTTCATAAAGATCCAATTTCCTTAATGGATCTAAATTTTTATAGTCATGTGGGACTGTAAACCATATCGTTACTACCATTGTTTATACCGCCGTATAGAAATCACTGATGTACAAAGAGTGAAGAATAAAGAAGTGATTCTAGTATTTCAAGACAATATTGCTTGAGGACAAGCAACGCTCAAGTGTGGGAATATTTGATAATGCTAAAAACGAACATATATTTCATAGCATTATTCCTCAAGAAAGACAAGCTTTTAGTTGCAATTGTTCTATTTACAAGTGATATTCGTTTAAATAATAAAAAGTGAAGACAAAAGACAGATTCGACGAATTGAAGACGCAAACGACCAAAAAGCTCAAAAGTACAAAAGACAATCAAAAAGGTTCCAATTATTGATAAGAAACGTCTCGAAATTACAAGAGTACAAGATTCAAAACGCAAAGTACAAAATATAAAATTGTACGCAAGGACGTTCGAAAATCCGGAACCGGGACCAGAGTCAACTCTTAACGCTCGACGCAACGGACTAAAAATTACAAGTTAACTATGTATATAAATATAATATAATATATAATTAATTATATTAATTATATATATATTATATATATAATAAAAACCGTTAGCAGAGAAAGACTCCAAGATGTGAGCTGGAATTTCAAACTCCGCGACTCGCGGAGTTTGAAGGCAAAATTCACCGCGAGTCGCGGAGCCCCAAAAATCAAAAATCCCTATAAAGCAAACCGAATTCTGATCAAAATTTCATATTCTATTTTCTCTCTTCTCTCATATATACGATATATATATATATATATATATATATATAATTTATATTTTAATTTTAATTTTAATTATAATTCTAATAATAAGGGTATGTTAGCGAATGTTGTAAGGGTGTAAGTCGAAATTCTGTCCGTGTAACGCTACGCTATTTTTAATCATTGTAAGTTATGTTCAACCTTTTTATATTAATGTCTCGTAGCTAAGTTATTATTATGCTTATTTAAAACGAAGTAATCATGATGTTGGGCTAATTACTAAAATTGGGTAATTGGGCTTTGTACCATAATTGGGGTTTGGACAAAAGAACGACACTTGTGGAAATTAGACTATGGGCTATTAATGGGCTTTATATTTGTTTAACTAAATGATAGTTTGTTAATGTTAATATAAAGATTTACAATTGGGCGTCCCTATAAATTACCATATACACTCGATCGGACACGATGGGCAGGGTATTTATATGTACGAATAATCGTTCATTTAACCGGACACGGGAATGGATTAATAGCCACTAGAATAATTAAAACAGGGGTGAAATTACATTCAAGGGTAATTGGTGTAATTGTTAACAAAGTAGTAAAACCTTGGTTTACACGCAGTCGATAACCTGGTGTATTCATTAAACAAAGTATTAAAACCTTGTTACAATTCGAATCCCCAATTAGTTGGAATATTTAACTTCGGGTATAATAATAATTTGACGAGGACACTCGCACTTTATATTTATGACTGATGGACTGTTATGGACAAAAACCAGACGGACATATTAAATAATCCAGGACAAAGGACAATTAACCCATAGGCATAAAACTAAAATCAACACGTCGAACATCATGATTACGGAAGTTTAAATAAGCATAATTCTTTTATTTCATATTTAATTTCCTTTATTTTATATTTAATTGCACTTCTAATTATCGCACTTTTATTTATTGTTATTTAATCGCACTTTTAATTATCGTACTTTTTAATTATCGCAATTTTATTTTATCGCACTTTTATTATTCGCAATTTCATTATCGTTATTTACTTTACGCTTTAATTTAAGTCTTGTATTTATTTTATATTTTACATTAGGTTTTAACTGCGACTAAAGTCTTAAAATCGACAAACCGGTCATTAAACGGTAAAAACCCCCTTTATAATAATAATATTACTTATATATATATTTGTATTTTTATAAAAGTAAACTAATATAGCGTTGAGCTTTGTTTAAAGATTTCCCTGTGGAACGAACCGGACTTACTAAAAACTACACTACTGTACGATTAGGTACACTGCCTATAAGTGTTGTAGCAAGGTTTAAGTATATCCATTCTATAAATAAATAAATATCTTGTGTAAAATTGTATCGTATTTAATAGTTTTTCCTAGTAAAATATAAACTATTTTATATACACCTCGCATAACATCAGCACATTAGATCAAATGGTAGATTCCAATTTGGTGTTATCATGATCGGCGCATTAGTGAGTTTCTCTTTAAGAATATTAAAAGACTTGATACACTCATCTGAAAAGATGAATGGAGCATCCTTTTCTAGGAGTTTATTCATAGGAGTGGCAATTTTAGAAAAATCTTTTATGAAACGTCGGTAAAAACCGGCATGCCCTAGAAAACTCCTAACTCCTCTAACATTGGTGGGATGTGGAAGTTTAGCAATTACATCTACTTTAGCTCTATCCACTTCAATTCCTTCTTTTGAAATTTTATGTCCAAGAACGATGCCTTCTTTAACCATGAAATGGCATTTCTCCCAATTAAGTACTAGATTTGATTGTTCGCATCTAATTAGCATTCGTTCCAGATTAACTAGACATGATTCAAATGTATCACCGAAGACTGAAAAGTCATCCATGAAAACTTCCATGCATTCTTCTATCATGTCATGAAAAATCGCCATCATACACCTTTGAAAGGTTGCTGGGGCGTTGCAAAGTCCAAATGGCATGCGTTTGTAAGCAAAAGTACCATAAGGGCACGTGAATGTGGTTTTCTCTTGATCTTCGGGTGCTATTGGAATTTGAAGATATCCGGAAAATCCATCTAGAAAACAATAGTAACTATTTCCGGCTAATCTTTCCAACATTTGATCTATGAAAGGTAAGGGAAAGTGATATTTTCTGGTGGCGTCATTTAATTTTCTATAATCAATACACACACGCCATCCTGTTATAGTCCTAGTAGGAATAAGCTCATTTTTCTCATTTGTAATGACAGTCATGCCACCCTTCTTAGGAACGCATTGAACTGGGCTTACCTATGGACTATCAGAGATTGGATAAATTAAACCTGCATCTAGCAGTTTAATATTCTCTTTCTTAACTACATCTTGCATATTAGGATTTAGTCTTCGTTGGCGTTGCACATACGTTTTATGACCTTCTTCCATAAGGATTTTATGTGTGCAATACGAAGGACTTATTCCTTTAATATCATGAATCTTCCATGCAATGGCTGGTTTATGAGCTTTCAACACAGAAATGAGTTGTGATTTCTCATTTTCAGTAAGAGAAGACGATATTATTACAGGTAATTCAGATTCACCATGTAAATAAGCGTATTCCAAATGGTTTGGAAGTGGCTTTAACTCTAATTTCGGAGGTTCGTCTATCTATGATTTGTATCGATATCTGTCTTCTTCTTTTAGCATTTGAATTTCTTCTGTTGTTGGTTCATATCCATTAGCTATAAGTGTAGCTAACATTTTAGCTTCATCAATTTGTTCATTACCTTCTCCTAAAGAACATTCTCCTGTTCCTTGTAATTCTGGAAATTCTTCTAACAATTCTGCATGTGCATCTATAGTTTGAATATAATAACATGTATCATCTGCAGATTGTGGTTGTTGCATTGCTCTATCAACTGAAAAGGTAACACTCTCATCCTCTATACTTAGGGTCAATTTCTTACCGAACACGTCTATCATTGCTTTAGCCGTGTTTAAGAATGGTCTTCCTAATATGAGAGGAACTTGAGAATCTTCTTCCATGTCCAGAACAACAAAATCTACTGGAAATACTAAAGTACCAACTTTAACTAGCATGTTCTCCATTATCCCTCTAGGATATTTTATTGATCTATCGGCTAGTTGTATGCTTATTCTTGTTGGTTTCAATTCTCCAAGGTCTAGTTTAGTGTATAGTGAATACGGCATTAGATTTATACTAGCACCTAAATCTGCTAATGCTTCTATTGAACTAAGACTACCCAGAAAACATGGAATTGTGAAACTTCCTGGATCAGATAGTTTTTCTGGTATCTTATTCAACAGCACTGCTGAACAATTAGCATTCATAGTAACAGCCGAGAGTTCTTCCATTTTCTTTCTATTTGAGATTAGATCTTTCAAGAATTTAGCATATCTAGGCATTCCTGAAATCACATCAATGAAAGGAAGATTTACATTTATCTATTTAAACATATCCAAGAATTTAGATTGCTCGGCTTCAAGTTTCTCTTTCTTCATTTTACTCGGGTAAGGAAGTGGTGGTTGGTATGGTTTAACATAAGGTTTATCCTTAGCTGTGTTATCTTCATTAACCTTTTCAACTACCGGTTCTTTTTCCTTATCTTGATCAGGTTGTGGTTCTTGTGGAGTAGGAATAGCTTCATCAGAAGTTACAGGTATTTCAGGTGGTTTAAGTGTTGTACCACTTCTTGTGGTAATGGCTTTAGCTGTTTCATTCCGGGGATTAGCATTTGTATCACTAGGTAGACTTCCCGGTTTTCTTTCACCTATTAACCTTGCTAGGTTACTTACTTCTTGTTCCAGATTTTGAATAGAAGCTTGTTGATTTCTAAATGCTTGAGCATTTTGTTCATTAGTTTGTTTCTGAGATGTGAAAAACTGCGTTTGAGTTTCAACTAGCTTCGTCATCATATCTTCTAAATTCGGCTTTTTATCATCGGTTTGTTGTGGTGGTTTGTTTTGAAAATTAGGTCTTTTCTGATTGTAAGTATTATTGAATACTTGTGGATTGCTAGGACCTTGTTGGTTGTTGTATGGAATATTTCTGTTATAATTTTGGTTTTGATTGTAAATTGGTCTTGGCGGTTGATAATTATTCTGATAATTATTTCCAGGCCTTTGGTTTATGTATGAAATATTCTCTCTTTGTTCCATTATTAATTCAATACTGAGACAATCTTTTGTCAAATGTGGTCCTCCACACTGCTCACAACTAATTCGTATCGAGTGAATATCTTTAGTCATCTTTTCCATTCGTCTCTCCACAGCATCTATCTTTGCGGAAATGGAATCTAAGTCATGGCTAGAATCGGCTCTAGCAGCTTTAGATGATCTAACGATATCTTTTTCTTGGTGCCACTCATGTGAGTGGGAAGCAGTGTTATCAATAATTTTGTAAGCATCAGTTTCGGTTTTCTTCATAATAGAACCACCAGCTGCTATATCTATGTCTTTTCTTGTAGTGATGTCGCATCCTTGGTAGAATATTTGTACTATTTGACAGGTGTCTAAACCATGTTGCGGACATCCTCTTAATAACTTTCCATATCTTGTCCACGCCTTATATAGAGTTTCATTCGGCTTCTGTGTGAACGTAACAATTTCTGCTTGAAGTCTTACGGCTTTAGATGTAGGAAAGAATTGTTTAAGAAATTTTTCAACTAAAACATCCCATGTATCAATCGCCCCTTCAGGTAATGATTCCAACCAATCTTTGGCTTCTCCCTTTAAAGTCCAGGGAAATAACATGAGATATATCTGTTCATCCTCCACATCTCGGATTTTAAATAGTGTGCAGATCCTATTAAAGGTACGTAGATGTTCATTTGGATCTTCCTTCGGCGCACCACTAAATTGGCATTGATCAGTCACCATGTGTAGAATTTGTCCTTTGATTTCATAATCTGGCGCATTAATGTCTGGATGAGTAATTGCGTGACCTTGGCCAGTGCGTTTAGCTCTCATTCGGTCTTCCATACTTAAAGGTTCCAGATTCTCCATAATTGAATTTGTTGAATCGGAATCACTAGAGGATTCTGATTTAATGGTTCGTTCCTCAACAATCTCTGTTTGAATGATTGGTGGTTCCGGAGGAAAGTTTAGTGGTTCAGGATCTACGAATCGTTCCTGAATATTCTCCGGATTCTCAATTGTGAGGTCGGGTTCAAAAAATGGATTATCGGAAATTTGAACTGAAGTACTTGGTCGACTGGATGACGATTCTAAAGAAAAATCAACGGCGGTAATATTTGCTAAATGTCTTGATCTAGTTACAGGTGGTGAACGTACAAAAGGTGGTGAACGACTTGCTCGGTGCATTCACTGAATATCCTATTAGTTTTTAAAAAGAAAGAAAAATTATAATAAGTTATCCAATCAATAGACTTTTCTGATTTTGCCCAGGTTTCGAATAGCCAAAAGATGCAGCAGAGGGGCAGGATTCGTTTGGTCTCAATATAATTGAGGATTGTTTGGCTCCAATAACCCGGTCCACGTACAAATCCAACTATTACTACGAACCAGAAAATTTTGATGTCTATCAATTTAACCACTTAAAATAAATTTTCGTAATTTTAAGAAATTTAGATAAGAAGTAGAATAAAAATCTATGTCCTAAAACTAGAATAGCGAGAAATAAGAAAGAAAAAGAGCGTGTCGGAAAAAGGTCGAAAAAGAAAAATGGTTGAAAAATAAAAGGTGACGGAAAACTAAAAGAAACTTATAAAACTTAAAAATACTTGACTAACCTAACCTTATTACTACAACTAACTTAAAATTATAATCGCAAATTGAGATTACTAATTGGAATGATAATTGATACATAGGTAAAAGTCGTCTAAAAATATTAAAGCTTACGGGAAAAACTAAATCCCAAATGGAAATAACTTAAAAAGAAACTAAAACTTAAAAAGGCGTCGCAAAATTCTAAAGCACCTAAATCTTAGTCTAAAGAAAAAGCACTTAAGGAATTCTACGGCAAAGACTAAAAATCTAGAAGTAAAAATAACTATAGCAAAAACTAAGTTTAAAACTAAATATGAGCTAAAAATACAATTATTACGCTAAAACGATTGAAAAGGGACAAAATATAAAAATATACAAAAAGTTGTAAAAAGTACAATTTTTTTATAAAAATATTATTTTTATATTATTTATTTATTAAAACTATTAATTTTACAATTTAATTAAACTTAATAAACTAAATAAAACAAATTAAATAAAAAGTAAAACTTAAAATAAAACTAATTATAATAATAATAATAATAATTAGGGTTAAATAATAATAATAATTAATAAATACCCGTAATTAATGCAGAATTAGGGTTCTGTCGCGCGTCAGATCCCCTCCGCGAGTTGCGGTATTCGATGCAGCAAACCCCGCGAGTCGCGGGGTTCAAAATTCAACTCGGGTGCAGTTCAAAATTTGACGTTTTTATTTTATTTTTATTTTTTTATGTTTTCTAATTTTCTGTTTTTATATAAATAAAAGATATTTAAATAAAACTTATATTTTTATAACTAAAATAAAAATAAAGAAACTTATAAAACTTTTAACAAACTCTTAAAAATATATAAATTTTTGTTTTTCTTTTTATATTTTCGAATATTTAAAACGTACTTTTATAAAAATGAATTTTAATAAAAGTAAAATAAAAATCTTTTTTTTTTTTTTATATTAGCGTTGCGCTTCCGGCTTTTAAGAGTTCCCCGACAGCGGCGCCAAAAACTTGATGTCGAAGCTAAGGGGTATAAAATACTATTAAAGTTTACAAGGAAAAACTATTAAATACGATACATTTTTACACAAGTTTTAATTATTTGTTTACAAAATGGATATACCTAAACCTTGCTACAACACTATAGGCAGTGTACCTAATCGTAGAGTAGTATAGTTTTTAGTAAGTCCGGTTCGTTCCACAGGGAATCTTTTTAACCAAAGCTTAACGCTATATTAGTTTACTTTTATAAAAATACAAATATATATATATAAGTAATATTATTATTATAAAGGGGGGTTTTTACCGTTTAATGACCGGTTTGTCGATTTTAAAACTTTAGTCACAGTTAAAACCAAATGTAAAATATTAAAAATAAATACAAGACTTAAATTAAAGCGTAAAGTAAATAACGATAATGAAATTGCGAATAATAAAAGTGCGATAAAATAAACTTGCGATAATTAAAAAGTACGATAATTAAAAGTGCAATTAAATATAATAACAATAAATAAAAGTGCTATAATTAGAAGTGCAATTAAATATAAAATAAAGGAGATTAAATATGAAATAAAAGAATTATGCTTATTTAAACTTTCGTAATCATGATGTTTGACGTGTTGATTTTAGTTTTATGCCCATGGGTTAATTGTCCTTTGTCCTGGATTATTTAATATGTCCATCTGGTTTTTGTCCATAACAGTTCATCAGTCATAAATATAAAGTGCGAGTGTCCTCGTCAAATTATCCTTATACCCGAAGTTAAATATTCCAACTAATTGGGGACTTAAACTGTAACAAGATTTTAATACTTTGTTTAATAATTACACCAGGATGTCGACTGAGTGTAACCCAAGGTTTTAATATTTTGTTATCAATTATACCAAGTGTCCTTGTACATAATTTCACCCCTATTTTAATTATTCTAGTGGCTATTAATCCATTCCCGTATCCGGTTAAATGAACGATTATTCGTACATATAAATACCCCGCCCATCGTGTCCGATCGAGTGTATATGGTAATTTATAGGGACGCCAAATTGTAAATCTTTATATTAACATTAACAAACTATCATTTAGTTAAACAAATATAAAGCCCATTAATAGCCCATAGTCTAATTTTCACAAGTGTCGTTCTTTTGTCCAAACCTCAATTATGGTACAAAGCCCAATTACCCAATTTTAGTAATTAGCCCAACATCATGATTACTTCGGATTAAATAAGCATAATAATAACTTAGCTACGAGACATTAATATAAAAAGGTTGAACATAACTTACAATGATTAAAAATAGCGTAGCGTTACACGGACAGAATTTCGACTTACACCCTTACAACATTCGCTAACATACCCTTATTATTAGGATTAAAATTAAAATTAAAATTAAAATTAAAATATAAATATAAATATATACGTTATAGATAGAGAGAATGATATATGATAGTTAAAAATGCTCAGAATTCGGTTGCTTTTATAGGGAGTTTCAAAACTTGGGGCTCCGCGACTCGCGGCACATTTTGCCTTCAAACTCCGCGAGTCGCGGAGATTAAAAATACAGCTCAGTCCCTTTTGGAGTCTTTCATGCCGACGATTTATTTATAAATATAATATATATATAATTAATATAATTAATTATATATTATATTATATTTATATACATAGTTAACTTGTAATTTTTAGTCCGTTGCGTCGAGCGTTGAGAGTTGACTCATGTCCCGGTTCCGGATTTTTGAACGTCCTTGCGTACAATTTAATATCTTGTACTTTGCGTTTTGAATCTTGTACTCTTGTAATTTCGAGACGTTTCTTATCAATAATTGGAACCTCTTTGATTGTCTTTTGTACTTTTGAGCTTTTTGGTCGTTTGCGTCTTCAATTCATCGAATCTGTCTTTTGTCTTCACCTTTTATTATTTAAACGAATATCACTTGTAAATAGAACAATTGCAACTAAAACTTGTCTTTCTTGAGGAATAATGCTATGAAATATATGTTCGTTTTTAGCATTATCAAATATTCCCACACTTGAGCGTTGCTTGTCCTCAAGCAATATCGTCTTGAAATACTAGAATCACTTCTTTATTCTTCACATTTTGTACATCAGTGATTTCTATACGGCGGTATAAATAATGGTAGTAACGATATGGTTTACAGTCCCACATGATTATAAAAATTTAGATCCATTAAGGAAATTGGATCTTTATGAAAACATTTGATCTTTTGAAAATTAAATCTAGTTTTTACCCTAGATAAGTTTTCCGGAATAACCCTTCACCAGTTCAATACAGTACTTAGTGTCTATAGGTTCATGGGTTTTATCAAGCATGCAACTAGATTCTATGGATTCGAAACTTCTATTGGCACCACAATCAAACAGTACGGAAACAATGTGATTGTTTAGAAGAAACGTACCAGTAACCAAGTCGGGGTCCTCACGAGCCTCGTGAGCATTGATATTGAAGGCTCTTCCTCTTCCTTTCTCTGGTCCTTTCTTGTTTGGACATTCATTTCTAAAATGCCCCTTTTGACCGCACTCATAACACGTCTTCACGGCACCATCATTAGTAGCAGGAAGATTTGCAGTACCAGTAGTCTTTGACCAGCAGTTCTTGGTCAGGTGCCCTATTTTCTTGTACTTTCCACAAGTCACAGTGCATCTTCCTTCATGGTGTCTCTCACACCTTGAACAGTAAGGAGCCTTTCCTTGATACCCCTTTCCAGAAACTTCCTGCTTTTTGGATGACTGGGAGTTAGAATTTCCAGTCCACTTCCTCTTATTATCCCCAGACTTCACCTCAGCTGCAGTCCGTTGAGTAATTTTATCCATGAGATCATTTGCCATATTAATGGTCTCTTACAAAGTTTGGGGTTTAGAAGCATGAACACTAGCTTGAATGTTTTCAGAGAGACCCTTAACATAACGGTCGATTTTCTTCCTTTCAGTTGGGACCATTCCCGGACACAGCAGAATCAATTCCAAATACCGGTTGGTGTAAGTAGCAAGATCTGTCCCAATAACCTTTAGATCCCATAACTCAGCCTCCATCTTCTTAACTTCATTATCGGGACAATACTCAGCAGTCATACGGGTTTTGATGTCTTCCCAATGGATGGCATGAGCAGCCTCGAGGCCCATAGGTCGAGCAACAGAATTCCACCAGGTCAAGGCCTTACCTTCCAGTGTGGAAGTAGCAAACTTTACCCAGTTAGCTTGTGCACAGTTACTAATACTAAACACTGACTCCATCTTCTCAATCCAATGGGTTAGATCCACTGGTCCTTCAGTGCCTTTGAATGGTAGTGGCTTACAAGCCATAAACTCCTTATAAGTGCAGTTTTGTCTCGTGTTCGAGCCTCCAGGCATATTAGCCAATGCAGCGGAGACACCTTCATTGATAAGTGCTTGGAGTTCTTTAGGACTGTAGGTTCGTCTTCCAGACATTGTCCTTCAAACAATAAATACAGAGTTAGCATCCTTAGATATGTATGCATATTGTCAAATAGTTGGTGTACTTTCTCCATTCGGAGGAGGTCGTAGTAGCTCGGTGAATGGTTAGGAATTTCGTCCTCGAAGTTGGAGAGGATGATGGGGTTAGCTTTTTAACTAAAAGAAAACGAGTAAATCTAGAGTAACAAGTAAGTAAGGCAACTTATAATCATCTAGTTATAGATTAGGCTTATTAACGTATCATATAGGCAAACACACTAATGCATCCTAATTTCCTATAACCAGAGCTCTGATACCAACTGTAATACCCCGTCAAAATGTGGCATTGACGTGTTGTATTACCAGAGGTCAAAGTCTGATCGATGCAAGCTATATGCAACGTTTTAAAAACACTAGTGGCATTTTATTCAAAAACCATACGTTTTACAATACTTAAAGAAAACTATCAAAGTACTAATCAAAACCAAATGTATTTAAAATGTAAAGACATAATACCACTATCAAAATTTAAACAAATCTTCATTTCCAAATGCATGACCTCTACTGCCTTACTAGCTAGAGCGGAAGCATTCCCTAATTACCTGAGAATAAACATGTAAAAACGTCAACACAAAGGTTGAGTGAATCATAGGTTTAAGTAGTATAAAGTATAGAGTATAGACCACAAGATTTCGTTTGCATGCTTTGCTGGCATCTTTAAAAATATAAAAAGATTCTATAAGTTTGAGCACCTAGTAACTAAGCCTTAACGTTTGTTTAGTACCCCTGTTGTTATGTACACCTAACCAAAATGTACCACCTCAAATAGTATACGCCCGTTAAGTTTAGGTTAGTTTCTAACCCGGACGGACGGGGATGTCAAGCCCTATGGATCCATATACACCTATTCGCGCCCACCAGTTCTTAAACTGGTAGTTACTAGTTACCAAAGCTAAGGGATTTTCGGTTATAACTCAGCATAGAATGTAAGTTTAGTACTTGTGTCTACTTGTAAAACAGAAAAAAGACATGTATTCTCACCCCGAAAACAGTTTATAAAACAATTAAAAAGTTGGGGCTATGACTCACCTTATGAGCGCAGTAAACAGTATGATAGTAAATAGCAGCGGTAGTCCAAAGTTGTCAACCTATCATCATTAGGTTTAAGTTAGTTGGATCATCATGGTCATCATCATCATCGTTATCATTATAGTTATGTGTTTGATATATATGTTCATATTTATTACTGATGTTTCTTTTTAAAGTTTTCAATGTTAACTACTTCCACAGTTTAGATGTTGCATAACTCAAACGATCCTTGTTGCTATCAAGTAAGTCAATGGACAGCCAGATGTAACCGGGGGCCAGGACTCTTGATCCGACTTTAAGTCATGACATTCGAGATCCACACCTTATCCCAAACTGGCAACCTAGACACCATCCATGACCGTAAGTAGCGGTGAGTCTCGTGAAATTCATACGTTATTTGTTTGTGATTTTTAATTTCACGTATGTTCTAGTGAGTATAGGAATACATGACTTGTTTATTTCCGTTTTCAATATATTATATTACCCTTTAATAATATTTAAGTCACATTATAATTTCTTTATATTATTTATTTTCATATATATATATATATATATATATATATATATATATATATATATATATATATATATATATATATATATATATATTACACACATACACATATACTTCTAATTATGTAATACGTATCTATGTATCTACATCTATACATGCGTGCACTCATGTATACATGTATATCTACATATACGTATAAACATAATCTTCCATATATATCTATATGTTTCACATATACAATATCATATTCATGTTAGGGTTTTACGAATAAAATATATACATACATTTAATATTTTATACTTTTCACATAACACACAACTCATAGTCTTATATTTAAATAAGTTTTATCGTAAAATATAAGTATTTATATACCACACTTTGTTATCTTAAATCATAAAACATTACATATAAAATTTTAGCTATATACTTTATATAATAATATATAGTTCAGGGGTTAAATAGTAAATATATAATTCTTTTAAATTATTTTGTAACTATTAATAAAGATCAGGGACTAAAGTGTAAAAATCAAAATTTTAATCACCATGTTCTTCTTTTTCTCTTCCTAATCGAGCAGCAGGTTCTTCTTCTTTCTATTTTTTTTTTAATTCAAAATAATCTATATTATAATCTCTTAATTTTTATATCAATATTAGTGTTTCATATTCATAACCATAATAGTATAAGTATATAAATTTAAACAGTTAAGGTTATGATTCCATACCGAACAAGAACGAGAGAGATGATGTTTGAAGGTGGTGGCGTGAACAACAGAAGATGAGCAGCAGAGGCAGCCCAAAACCTTCAGTTTTGGTGCTTTTTCACGAACAAAAACATAGCAGCAGCAGCTGCAAACTGTGGTGGGTTTGGATGGTGATAAGTGGCGATAGTGTGGTGATGTTTGGCGGCCGGAAATAGCAACAAAAAGGCTGATGCAGGTGGCGGTTTACAGCAGTAAATAGGTGGTGGTGGTGGTGGCAGTTTGTGGCTGCAAAAGACAGCAGCAAGTGGCGGTGATGGTGGTTGTTTTTGTTGGTCGGCGGTGGTGGATTGAGGGAGGTGATGGTTGCCGAGTTTAAGAGGAAGAGGAGGAGAATTTTGGGAGCTTTTTGAGAGGTGAATTGTGAATGAGGAATGGGTGAGTCTAGGGGTGTTTATAAAGGGTAGTAATTAGAGGTGAGTTAGGATTAGTATGAGATTAGGATTAGGCTTTAGAAGTTTTAAGAAGGTTATGACTCTTTGGTTTAGGATAAAGCTTCAAGTATTTGAGTAGGATTAGGACTTCATTAGATTATTCTAGATTTAGAATTAGATAATTACATTTAATTAATTTATTCCATTTATTTATTTATTTATTTATTTTGCCGAAAATATATATATATATATATATATATATATATATATATATATATATATATATATATATATATATATATATATATATATATATATATATATATATATATATATATATATATATATATATATATATATATATATTTTTATTATATATATATATATATATTTTAATTTTACAAATGTACATCCGAGTCCTTGTACATTTTATTTGCGTTAGTCCTTCATTAAATTTTTATTGATGATGACGATCCATGATCGTTAGTTTAGGTAACCTCGTTACCCATTTCATTACTTTCATTAGTTTCGGTTTTCTAACCGAACATGTTTAAGTTGGACTACCTAAGTTTCAAGTTCGTAAAAATAATCGAAAAAGTTGGGGTGTTATAGCAGCCGCATAGCAATTTTACCAAGTTAATTATTTATGTATTGGTTCTTTTGCTAGAGATAGTGTAGGCTTATGAACTCATGTCGTCTTACATATGATTAAGCACTTGTCTCTTTTGTGTCATCATCAAAACAAAGTGATTAACTTTTGAATATTATAATTGGATTCTAAACCAACATTCTCACCCTTTTTGATGATGAAAAACATATGGGTAAGTGTTTAGTTATGTAAGCCAACATAAGTGTTAACATCACTTACCATACACTTTCTCCCCCTTTTGTCGAAGCAAAAAGGTTAGCTCCCCCTGGAACTGTGCCGACCCAGAAGTTTTGACCAAATTTAAACTTGATCTTTAATTGATTTCAACACGATAAGCAAAGCCTGTAACGTTGAGTCTCGAAAATTGTGGAACTATGTTCATATAATCAATTACCTTTTGATTGTGCTCGACGATTCACGGAAAATTAATTGTAAATAGATATGTTTGTATGTATATATAAATAATAATTCGAAATATAATTTGAAGTATTATATGTTGTTGTTAGTAAAAATAAAAAAAATAAAAAATAGGATATTATAATAATTATTATTTAAAATATATCTCTATATATAAATAAAGTATATTAAAAATAAATATTTAATGTTTGTAATACTCGTTTGATGTTCCGATTGATATTAAGTAAGTTAAATTCAAACTTATATGATTTTAAAATAAATGGTAATTCGAAACTGAGTTCTATAAATTTTAGGCTTACTAAAAATGTATTTAGGATCTAGTCATTAAATTTTAACACTTTTTATATTTCACCCATAAATGAGAGGGACAGTTGATGTAATTTTTATTTAATAAATTAATGATCGAATTTTATACCATAATGATCAAAATAAATAAATATAGTCAATTTAAAAATATGGGATTTTTCTTAACACTTTTATCCGCCACTGATTTCAAATAGTGGACGATACACAGTCCATGAAAACTGTCGGTAGAAAGAAAATGAGAATTCATGATTGGTGACTGTATATATATATATATATCCCATCCATCACCACCAATCGGCCTCCACTCAAGATCACCTTCTCCGGTCACTTCACCATTAACAACCACTTAAACCCGCCACCATTACCATCATAAACAACCATAGTTACCATCATTGTTTACGTTTTCTTATTTCTACATATTCGATCAAACCACCATGAACACACCATATAACCCATTTCATGTTTCTGTGTTTTTATCTGAGGAAAACTACTGCTTCTATAGCTCGAAAATAACAAACTAAAAACCAAATTGTTGCTGCTCTTTGATTCTGTTACAACGACAACCATGGTGATGAACAGTCGTCCGAAATTATGATACGCTGCCTTATATTCTTCTCGAAACAACCCACCTTCAAAATTTCTATTCAATTTCATTCTACCTTCAAACCATTGTTGTTTTGTTATCTGTTCACTATTTCGAAAATTGAAGATGGATCGATAATATTGATAATTTTTTTTTGACACGATGAGCATAATGTAAAACAAAGAAGACGATGAACAGTGTGTCGATAAATTTTACTGTTTGATACTGCTAACTGCCTCCATTACTTCTGTTTTCTATTCGACCCACAAACACTGTGATGATCCGGAAATTTCCGATCAAATTTAAACTTTAATCTTTATATGTTCCTGACACGATAAGCAAAAATATGTAATGTTGAGTTTCGAAAGTTTTGAAATCTATATTCATGTAATCAATTACCCTTTAACTAGGTTCGACGATTCACGAACATTATGTGTATATAGATATGTGTATATAATATATACTTATTAAGTGAAAACCTTAACAAAGTATTAGATGCATAATACTTTACATGAACGTATTTTGTTTCAATATAAAGTTATTATAGTTATCGACGGAATTAAAAGATGATATCATACGATTGAATTATCAGATACATTGAATTATGATTACGAGTCTCTGTTATGAGGTCCACTTTGATTTAGAAAACCTTTCCTTTTTAACAGCATTCGGAACATTTGGTAAAAGTGATTTACAAAAATGTCATTAACGAGAGTTAGTCAAAAGTTAGTAATCATTTATGTATAAATTTCAAAAAGTGTACCTTACTTTGATTAACTAGTGTCCTTTGATAATCAACTAGTTAGTTTTCATATTAAAAACGCTACTTGGTAAAATAACTACTATTATTTAAAAACGAGATAATTTATATAAAACGAACTTTGAAATGTAATTGACTTTGGAGGACTAAATATTATATCATTAGATAAATATTTCAAACATATATATATTGTATAAATTAAGAATTCTAAATAAGAATATATTTATATTTTTAACTTAGTCATAAAACGTCCTAATTTAAAGTAACATATTTTGACCGACAACGAGCCCCTGATTTATAGAAGCAAATGACCACAACACTCAAATTTTATAAGTTACATTTTTATAAGGTAACTTATTGTTAAATAAGTCAAATTATTATTAAGGGTACACGTCGCGTAGCGTAAAAGACTAGTTTTCTAAATGTACGAAAGTGCGTTCGAAAAACCGAAAGTGGTACATGAGTCGAGTGACAGCATACGTGTCATTTTAGTAAAAATTAAATTTTTTACCATGAACGTAAATATAATATAATATATAATTAATTATATAAATTAAATAAATATATATTAAATATATAACACGAGTGTCAGCAAGAAAAAGAGTGGATACCAGCTGGAATCGAGCTCCATGCGATCGCATTGGCTCTCCCCACTACAACCATGCGATCGCATGGCTTGTAAAGTGAGGCCACATATATGTAAAGCAAACGAACTCGTTCACTCCTTTGTGCACACTCTTAAATTTCTTTATCTCTCTCTATATTACCAATATACTCCGTATGTAATTATTCATATTATTTATTATTAATATTAATAAAGATTATTATTATTAATCTAAAATATTATTATTAGTAGTATTTAAAATATTATTAGTAGTATATTACATAAAATACTACGACAAGGTTCTGCCCGCGTGATTTCAAAATGAGTTTTTCGAGTGGGATAGGGCTAAGGAAAATTATGGGTTATACTATGGAGATGATGGGTATGGTTCATGGGTATGCTCGTGAGGTCAATTTAGTGGTTAGCATCTCCGTTGCATCTACGTACCTTTCCTGCAATATTGAATCTCAATATTGATACGTGAGCACTCATAACTTAACTTTTATATATTAATAGTGTATCCCTGACTAGTACTCGAGTAAATAGGATTATGCATGCTTGTACTTTTGATTATTGCCCTTAGATAGGTTATGTTGAATCTTGAATTAGTTATCTATGCAGTTGAGAAAAGGTATAAGATATGCATGTCGTTGGAAAGCTAGCGAAAAATTAAGAACTTTTCATTTAGATATCGAATGGTTTCGATGAACAGATTAGAAGTTATAGCCAATTGAATCTTTGTATTATTATTAAAAATGATTATTATTATTTTCGTTATTATCGTCGTTATAATTTTTATCTAATTATTATTATTATTATTACTAATATCATTATTATTATGATCATTATTATTATCATTATCCATAAAAAGTATTATCATTAAAAATTGTTATTTCATTATTATTACTATCGTTATTATTGTTAAAGTTATAATTAGTATTATTATTATTATTATCTAATTATTATTATTATTATTATTATTATTATTATTATTATTATTATTATTATTATTACTATTATTATTATTATTATTATCATTATTAATATATATATATATATATATATATATATATATATATATATATATATCATTATTTAAAAATGGTGATTGTTATTGTTATTACTATTATTATTATATTACCATTAAAATAATTATTAGTATTATCGTTAATAATGTCATAGTAATTATCATTATTAGTATTATTGTAATTAAAAACTAATATTAGTAACACCTAATTATTTTGATTACTATTATTTTCATTAAAATGAACACGATATAAAAGACGATTAAAAGCTATTAACAAATTGATTAGGAAATAATGAGTATGGGTATCATGATGAAATTTAAAATATGGTAAGATATTGATTTAGATAAAATTATCATTTTTCATTATTTTTATCACGATTATTATTAAAAGTAATATTAATATTAAAAATATCATTTTTACAAAAATTATTATAGGAATATCACTGTTAATATAAAATTTCATTATTATTATTAATAAGAATTATCATTTTATCATAATACCATTTTTCGTAAATATAAATATTGTTATTATTATTAGTAGAATAATAATAATTATTAATATAAAATAATATAACTTTTACTTACTATTATTATTATCAATATTATTTTATCAAATAAATATGTAATACAAAGATATTTTTCTACGTGTAATATAATTACATTAATACTACCTATCATATTATTTTATGATATTAAATGAACTTTATAAATTTATTACTTAAGATATATGAAGGTATATTTCTATATAAAATTTTATTTATTAACAAATGAATTATATTATTTACTCTAATAAAATCTTTTAAAAATATTTACAAAAATATAAAACGATGATATTTAAACTATATAATAATCATGTATAAATTTTGAAAATCATTTTTGAGTCAAATTAACTTTTGTTGACTTTTGCATGTTAGTCTCGAGCATTAGGATTGTGGTACACTATGACCTGACTTAAATTGTTAGACCAATATTGACTAACATATAAATATATATACTTAATTTAGGTTCGTGAATCCGGGGCCAACCTTGCACTTGTTCAATGACGTTATATGTATTTTTACTACGAAATACAGTATCGTGAGTTTCATTTGCTCTTTTTACCCTTTACATTTTTGGGCTGAGAATACATGCGCAACTTTTATAAATGTTTGACGAAATAGACACAAGTAATTGAAACTACATTCTATGGCTGGATTTGAAGTAGTGTTGGGAACTGATGCATGAGTTAGTATAATATAATGACACTTGATCAACGTGATTATATTACAGTAAGTCATGCTGAGTTTCTAATGAAACATGATGATTCACAGACCATACCGTCATCATGTGCCATGTTACACAACTCTTGTATTCTGCTTAATCTGTAAAAATATCAAGAAAATATTTTCTTGACAATTCGATCATTTCCGAGGTATTCTGATAATTTGACAAGTCAAGATCGTGCCATTACAATTTCCTTCCTAGAACATTAACAATGTTCATTCCGAAATTCATATCTGCGAATTCTGGACCATTACAAGCGGTGCTTAATCGCAAGAAGAAGAAACGAGAGGATAAAATTCCGAAATAGAAATTAGGGTATAAATCGCAGCAAATAAAAGAGATCATTAACCGGGGATGACAATGATTATGGAAGACAGAAGTAGAGACATCGAAATATAAGAGAAGATATAAAATCCAACAACTACCCAGAAATTATAAACCGTATATATCGATGCAAATAGCAATATAAAGACACGGGAGAACTAAAAACACTATAAACCCAAGGGTATAGCAAAAGTAAATAGATTCTTCCGGCGGCAGATGAAAAAGAAGAATGACAGATATGAAGGTAAGGAGTATATCAAGAATCAGAACTGGATGGAGCATATTAACGAATGCTTTAAAATATGAATTGAGGAGAAAGAATAGAAGGTGTGAGTTGTGGAAAATAAGATAATGAAGGAGGGTGGATTTATAGTGAAATATCCGACAGAGCAATCGAAATAAATTATTGCATTTAATCAAAAGAAGATACTAATTTCCTTAATCGCCGAAGAACAAAATCTTATTACGAAGATTTTCTTTAAATCCCATGAATCCCGGAAATCAATCATAACTACGTCATCGGTTAAAGCAAATATACATTTACTCATTTCACACTCTTGCGATAGCTTCACTTATACTCCTCGCGTAATCAAATTGTTTTATCTATATTACTCAATGATGATAAAACTCTAGTTACCAACTCATATTCGTCATGAAAATATTTTTATAGTTAGCCATGACGACCTCGATCAAATTTCGGGACGAAATTTCTTTAACGGGTAGGTATTGTGATGACCCGGAAATTTTCGATCAAATTTAAACTTTAATCTTTATATGTTCCCAACACGATAAGTAAAAATCTGTAATGTTGAGTTTCGAAAGTTTTGAAATCTATATTCATGTATTCAATTACCCTTTGACTAGGTTCGATGATTCACGAACATTATGTGTATATAAATATGTGTATATAATATATACTTATTAAGTGAAGACCTTAACAAAGTATTAGATGCAAATACTTTACATGAACGTATTTTGTTTCAATATAAAGTTATAATAGTTATCGACGGAATTAAAAGATGATATCATACGATTGAATTATCAGATACATTGAATTATGATTACAACTCTCTGTTATGAGGTCCACTTTGATTTAGAAAACCTATCCTTTTAACAGCATTTGGAATATTTGGTAAAAGTGATTTACAAAAATGTCATTAACGAGAGTTAGTCAAAAGTTAGTAATCATTTCTGTATAAATTTCAAAAAGTGTACCTTACTTTGATTAACTAGTGTCCTTTGATAATCAACTAGTTAGTTTTCATATTAAAAACGCTACTTGGTAAAATAACTACTATTATTTAAAAACGAGATAATTTATATAAAACGAACTTTGAAATGTAATTGACTTTGGAGGACTAAATATTATATCATTAGATAAATATTTCAAACACATATATATTGTATAAATTTACAATTCTAAATAAGAATATATTTATATTTTTAACTTAGTCATAAAACGTCCAGATTTAAAGTAACATATTTTGACCGACAACGAGCCCCTGATTTATAGAAGCAAATGACCACAACACTCAAATTTTATAAGTTACATTTTTATTAGGTAACTTATTGTTAAATAAGTTAAATTATTATTAAGGGTACACGTCGCGTAGCGTAAAAGACTAGTTTTCTAAACGTACGAAAGTGCGTTCGAAAAACCGAAAGTGGTACATGAGTCGAGTGAAAACATACGTGTCATTTATTAAAAATTACATTTTTTACCATGAACGTAAATATAATATAATATATAATTAATTATATAAATTAAATAAATATATATTAAATATATAACACGAGTGTCGGCAAGAAAAAAAGTGGATACCAACTGGAATCGAGCTCCATGCGATCGCATGGGCTCTCCCCACTACAACCATGTGATCGCATGGCTTGTAAAGTGAGGCCACATATATGTAAAGCAAACGAACTCGTTCACTCCTTTGTGCACACTCTTAAATTTCTTTATCTCTCTCTATATTACCAATATACTCCGTATGTAATTATTTATATTATTTATTATTATTATTAATAAAGATTATTATTATTAATCTAAAATATTATTATTAGTAGTATTAAAAATATTATTAGTAGTATATTACATAAAATACTACGACGAGGTTCTGCCCGCGTGATTTCAAAATGAGTTTTTCGAGTGGGATAGGGCTAAGGAAAATTATGGGTTATAGCTATGGAGATGATGGGTATGGTTCATGGGTATGCTCGTGAGGTCAATTTAGTGGTTAGCATCTCCGTTGCGCCTACGTACCTTTCCTGCAATATTGAATCTCAATATTGATACGTGAGCACTCATAACTTAACTTTTATATATTAATAGTGTATCCCTGACTAGTGCTCGAGTAAATAGGATTATGCATGCTTGTACTTTTGATTATTGCCCTTAGATAGGTTATGTTGAATCTTGAATTAGTTATCTATGCGGTTGAGATAAGGTATAAGATATGCATGTCGTTGGAAAGCTAGCGAAAAATTAAGAACTTTTCATTTAGATATCGAATGGTTTCGATGAACAGATTAGAAGTTATAGCCAATTGAATCTTTGTATTATTATTAAAAATGATTATTATTATCGTCGTTATTATCGTCGTTATAATTTTTATCTAATTATTATTATTATTATTATTACTAATATCATTATTATTATGATCATTATTATTATCATTATCCATAAAAAGTATTATATCTAAAAATTGTTATTTCATTATTATTACTATCGTTATTATTGTTAAAGTTATAATTAGTATTATTATTATTATTATCTAATTATTATTATTATTATTATTATTATTATTATTATTATTATTACTATTATTATTATTATTATTATTATCATTATTAATATATATATATATATATATATATATATATATATATATATATATATATATATCATTATTTAAAAATGGTGATTGTTATTGTTATTATTATTATTATATTACCATTAAAATAATTATTAGTATTATCGTTAATAATGTCATAGTAATTATCATTATTAGTATTATTGTAATTAAAAACTAATATTAGTAACACCTAATTATTTTGATTACTATTATTTTCATTAAAATGAACACGATATAAAAGACGATTAAAAGTTATTAACAAATTGATTAGAAAATAATGAGTATGGGTATCATGATGAAATTTAAAATATGGTAAGATATCGATTTAGATAAAATTATCGTTTTTCATTATTTTTATCACGATTATTATTAAAAGTATTATTAATATTAAAAATATCATTTTTACAAAAATTATTATAGGAATATCACTGTTAATATAAAATTTCATTATTATTATTAATAAGAATTATCATTTTATCATAATACCATTTTTCGTAAATATAAATATTGTTATTATTATTAGTAGAATAATAATAATTATTAATACAAAATAATACAACTTTTACTTACTATTATTATTATCAATATTATTTTATGAAATAAATATGTAATACAAAGATATTTTTCTACGTGTAATATAATTACATTAATACTACATATCATATTATTTTATGATATTAAATGAACTTTATAAATTTATTACTTAAGATATATGAAGGTATATTTCTATATAAAATTTTATTTATTAACAAATGAATTATATTATTTACTCTAATAAAATCTTTTAAAAATATTTAAAAAAATATAAAACGACGATATTTAAACTATATAATAATCATGTATAAATTTTGGAAATCATTTTTGAGTCAAATTGACTTTTGTTGACTTTTGCATGTTAGTCTCGAGCATTAGGATTGTGGTACACTATGACCTGACTTAAATTGTTAGACCATTATTGACCAACATATAAATATATATACTTAATTTAGGTTCGTGAATCCGAGGCCAACCTTGCACTTGTTCAATGACGTTATATGTATTTTTACTACGAAATACAGTATGGTGAGTTTCATTTGCTCTTTTTACCCTTTACATTTTTGGGCTGAGAATACATGCGCAACTTTTATAAATGTTTGACGAACTAGACACAAGTAATTGAACTCACCAACCTTTTGGTTGACACTTTAAAGCATGTTTATTAAAATGATGGAAATGAATGATTATGATAAACTTATGAACTCACCAACCTTTTGGTTGACACTTTAAAGCATGTTTATTCTCAGGTGTTAAATAAATCTTCCGCTATGCATTTTGCTCATTTTAAAGATATTACTTGGAGTCATTCATGGCATATTTAAAAAGACGTTGCATTCAAGTCGTTGAGTTCAATAGAGATTATTATTAAGTAAATGACAGATTAGGTAATTTATAGTGGATATTATGAAATGGTATGCATGCCTGTCAATTTTTGATGTAAAGAGAGTTTATCTTTTAAAAACGAATGCAATGTCTGAATAATTTACCATATAGAGGTCAAATACCTCGCGATGTAATCAACTATTGAGAATCGTTTATAATGTATATGAACGGGTCCTTTCAAATACAACCAAAGCAAGAGTGTTGCTACTCATTTCTTATGTTTCTATTTTTGCTTCTAATCGAACCACCAACACATCATCACGACCAAACCAAAAACCAACAAACCCTCACCATTAAATCATCCCACAGCTGCATTTTTTTTTCGTATATGTTATAATATTCAAATCACCATATCATCACAAACCACCGATCATTAATCAAATTAAAACCCATTAATGTTGGTACAGTACCCAAAACTACCACCACTACCCTTCATTAGAGCTAATTGCTGCTGCCGTTAGGTTTCTGTGATCAAAGACCTAATACGAACTTATCATAAACGCTACTGTCTTAACAACAATACAATGATCATGATGATGATGATTATTGTAAGATGACGATGATGATTGTTATAGTTGAAAGTGAATTATGATATAGTATGATGATGAAATGAGATGATGATAGATTGATGATGATATTAAAAACGATAACGATTATGGTAGTGATGATGATAAAAATGATGATGATGATGTATGATAATCAGAGATGTTGCTACTATTATGATCCTTTGATGATGAAGGAGATAATTAAAAGATAAAGACGTTCACTGTTGTTATTAATAAACGAAGGGGATGATGAGCGATGATGAAGATGAAGGATCACGATTGGTATGATGATGACAGCATGGTGGGGAGATGACAAGGTTATCGTGTTCTGTTTCAATCTGATATCCAGAAAAAGAAAATGATCCAATTTAATAGTTGGGCTTCCCTTTTAAATATTAGTGGAGTATTTTAGTTGTGCTGCCATTTCCTGTTTTACTAATAGGGTCGTTTACCTCTTAGTGTTATTGGGCTGAAATCTAAGTATTGTTCAGTTTGGCCGAGTGTTAGAGGAAGAAAATGAAATAGAGACGATTACGGGTTATATGTTTTAACTGTCGATTTTAACCAGAAAAGCTGAAACAGTGTAGCAGTTAAGGGTGTTGTTGGGTGAGCGAGAGGTCGCGAGTTCGAACCCGGGGGCGAGCAGTTATTTTTTATTAAAATCCTTTTAAGGTAGCACTTCTATTATTATTATTATTATTATTATTATTATTATTATTATTATTATTATTATTATTATTATTATTATTATTATTATTATTATTATTATTACTATTATTATTATTGTTGTTATTGTTATTGTTATTATTATTGGTATCATAACTATTATTATTATTACTAATACAAGTATTAAGTACCATTTATTATTATTATTATTATTAGGGTTACAATTATGATTATTATTATTATTATTATTATTATTATTATTATTATTATTATTATTATTATTATTATTATTATTATTATTATTATTAGTATTAAGTATTAAGTATTATTACGTTTATTATTAGTATAAGCATTATTATTATTAATAACATTATTATTTACAATATTAGTATTAGTATTGTTATTATTAAAACTATATTATTTTTATTTTTACTACTAGTATCATTATCATTATTATTACAACTATATAATTACTAAAAGAATCATTTTTAGAAAAACCATCATTTTTATTTTATCATTATTAGTAAAACTATCATTTTATCATTATTATTAAAAACATCATTTTCAGTAAAATTATCATTATTATTAGAGTTATTGCCTTTATTAAAATTATCATTTTAAAAATTAACATATTTATTATTATCACTATCATTATTATTACTATCCTTAATCTAGTATTACTACAATTATCAATTTAACAAATAAATGATCTTTATATAAAAAAATATATATTTAATACACATAACTTAATTATATTACTATCTTTAATTATTTAAAATATATAAATGAATATAATTAATTAAATAATAAAACCTATAAATTATTAATATAAAAACATTATTACTAATAAATATATATAAATTTGTTCAATTACAATGTGTTAATATATATAATTGATATAAGTTCGTGAATCTGAGGCCAACCTTGCACTTGTTCAATGTTGTCATATGTATTCTTACTACGAAATACAGTATTGTGAGTTTCATTACTCCCTTTTTATATTTATTTTTGGGACTGAGAATACATGCGCTATTTTTATGAATGTTTTACGATATAGACACAAGTGATCGAAACTACATTCTATGGTTGGATTATCGAAATTGAATATCACCCCTTTTTAGCTTGGTAACTTAATAATTAGGAAACGGGTATGGCCCCTAATTGACGCGAATCCTAAAGATAGATCTATGGACCTCGACAAGTCCCATCCGGGGTACGGATACTTTAGTACTTCGAGATTATTATTATTATACAGACGAGAGGTTCTGTTTGGGGATATTCTATGCATTAAAGTTAAGTCGGTTATCAAGCGTTCATCATAAGAATGATTTTTAATTCGCAGGTTATGCGTACTATATTGTGCTCGGGTTACGTGTACAAATAAATATCCAAAATCTTGTGGTCTATTAAAATGATGAAATTGAATGTTTATTATAAACTAATGAACTCACCAACCTTCTGGTTGACACTTGAAAGCATGTTTATTCTCAGGTTTGAAAGAAATCTTCCGCTGTGCATTTGCTCATTTTAGAGATATTATTGGGAGTCATTCATGGCAAATTTCAAAAGACGTTGTATTCGAGTAGTTGAAATCAACAAGATTATTATTAAGTCATTTATAGTTTGGATATATTATGGAATGGTATGCATGCCTGTCAACTTTCGAGGATATGAAAGTTTGTCTTTTAAAAACGAATGCAATGTTTGTAAAATGTATCATTTAGAGGTCAAATACCTCGCAATGTAATCATATGTTATTGTATTCATCCTTATGGATTAGGACGGGTTGTTTCAGGAACTAAGCGCGCCCTAGAGTAATGCTCCCCCTTAAATCATACATAGTGGTAGATGATATAGCTCCCCCTTGAAATGTACAATATAAGACTCATAGAAAAGAGGATTAGTCCACACATAAGTCATAATATCAATTAAGGAGTGAAATGAACTCAACGAGCTGGATAAACCTTTAATCAAGGGTTAGTGCACACACATAATAATATATAGCAAGCATAAAAATTATTGTGTGTCATACATAACTAAGATAGTGGAGCGAGAACTTTGACCAATATATGTGATCGTTAGAGAGCATATAAGATCAAAAGTGCGTATAAACCACCACATATCAGAGTTAATGAATAGTATGAGCATGAATGTGCGATATAACATGTAGTGAGCAAAAGACTTAGTATATCATGAAACACTATCATAAAGTACCAACATTACTCTACTAGTTCTACTGATCATGCATGTATAGAAGCAAGTAGGTTTAAACAAACATGTAGAACCATATAGCATAGCATGGTATACATATTGCACACATATTGCACATAGCACAATGTGGAAACATAAGTGAGAGTAGCATGCAAAAGCTAATATACATGAGATAAATTGTCAAGCAAATAATCATGCATAACAATCATATTTATAAGCTTAGATGCTAGAGCATGTATGAAAAAGGTAGGTTCAAACAAGCATGTTGAAACAGAAAAATAACATATCATGGCAAACAAGTAAGAGTAGCACACGTAATCATATCATGCAACACTATAGATACTATCATAGTAGTTTCAAACAAGCATGTAAGGACACAAGCATGGCATACATATGGCACATATCATAAGCATAGCATGTTAAGCATATTGCATATAATATAAGCATGGCATGTTGAATACATATTGTAAGAATACAAGTAAGAGTGGCATGCTGAAACTAATATATGTAATCATGCATAACGATCTAATTTATATATAAGCTTAAAATATGCATGCGGAACATCTATTCAACATTATGAGCATACTAGTAGAAGCATGTCAAGTAATAGTGATGAATAACACAAATATGAAAAGTTGAAATGTTATCCACATGAAAAGTTATTATTGAGAAATCATTCACTAAGTTTCAGGTTATTCAACTAAGAGCATATCTCTTTGTAAACTTAGTGATGAACATATGTATAACCTAAACATATAGAGAATGTTAATATTTCACTTGTAATGATCAAAGCTAAATGGTGTTTAAATAATCACTTATTATATTGACTAGTCTAATTTTAGCACGAGAATGCATAAACCAACTAATGCACATACACCACTCTTCTAAACAGTAGCGATCCACCATCATCCGAATCTCCATGTCACATGATATCCATGATTCATAGAGCCCTTTAGATTTCTCGAAAGATCCTTTTAACTGCTCGAAAGTGGGACATATTTAGACTTTTCCTTTGCTTGGGTGATGATCATAAGGGTGCGTTTGAAGTCTCACAAGCATTGTTAGAAATATATGCATACATAGAACTCAAGAATAATTATAGTAAGCATATATCACATCAAAACAAGCAATCATGCATAATAAGCTCAATTAGAATTCACACTATATGTAACAATCATTCATAGCAAGTAAGTAATCATGATAATCAAATAAAGGTATGTTTCATAGCATAAATTTTGATGAGCATATTCATAACCTAAATAACTAGATCGAGTAGGCATTTAACTCGCAATTCATATCAAAATACGATATACGTTAAATCAGTACTTATTTAGTTATCTTTTCAAATATAGCCCCATAGTGTACTTAAATGATATAACACAACAAGCAATCACAGAATTCATGGCAAGCAAGCTAATTACTTATCAGATACTCAATAATTATGATCTAAGACAATTATCATCATGTCAACTTGGCTATGAATAATGCTAACTAGTTAACCTTTTTCATGTATCATAGTTAACGATTTGGAGTGTTATATTGGATCATGAGCATAAAAACATCTAGGCACCAAAAAAAAAATTTAACATGTTCATAAATCTTAAGCATGTACGCACATAAGCATGATGAAAAACATAATTCATGTTAGATGTAGCAAATATTAAGCACAATGCCCTCACAAATAAGATTCAATTAGCAAGTTAATGATCCTTAAGTGTGTAGGGTAACAATTAACAAGTTGATTTCAACCAACATGAGTTACAATGAGAGAACTCAAGTTGTCATGCATGAAAATCATATAAGCATAGAATGACAGGTATACTTTACACATACAAACATATAATCATGTAGTTATGACAAGTAGATGTTGCACACATAATAATACAAGCAATGAAAGCATATATGGTACATATGAGAGACAAAACAAAAATTATGTAGTTTACACCTAGTGTATAATGAGCGAAATCTTAGAGTTAAGCCTAGAGTGTAAAGCATACAATAAAGCATTCAAGTTTCTCTATCAAGTATATTTCAAACTTATCATCCGTGAGTTCAAAGAACTTTTCACAAGGAAAATTGTTAATTGGATCAATAACTAAGTCATGAACTTTCATTTGCATGATTAAGATTTCATTCTAATACTTCTTAGCAAATAATGTATTGTAAACCTTTACCATTTCACACACATGATCAAGCAAGTATGTCCTAAGTTTATCAAGACTTTCAAGATGCAATGATATAGCCTTTTCATGTATGTTCGATTATTCCTTAAGGCTACTCGGACGTCTATTTAGACTTAGGTAGGTTTTGCTTTCTAAAGAGTATCCTAGAGACGTACCTACCTTTAGAGTCACACCTACAGCTTTGAGTGATATCTAGTATTAATTTCCATAGGTGTGTCTAATTACTTAGCACTTATCTAAACGGTTAGTGAAACTTTTCATTTTACTTGTTTGTTCTAGGTGTTCGTTTGACGCAAACCTAATCTTAGTTTAGAAATATAAAGAATTGATTATTCTTAAAGTTTTATAACCTCAAAGATTAACAAACATCCACCCTAATGTGTCTAAGTGTGTTTTAGACATTTGACAACTCAACAAACGCTTATGCGTTTAACTAACAATTTCTATCAATGACGACTTTTAGTGATATTCTAATTCTTATAGCAAATCATGTTAGAGCATCACAAATTATCGATGTAAACTTAATAGTATATCCAAAGGATGCAATATAAGTCATTGAGCTTACTAAATTCTAGTCGAACATTAAACTTTAAAAGTTAGTTTTGGACATAAGGTTGTTTGAGATTCCTAGGCATTTTCTTTAAGAAATTTACGTTTTTTTATTTTGATTTTTATGACTAATTAAGTAAACTTCTAATGACTACTACTCTAGAAAATTATACAAGAATACTATATTTTAAGTTTTAGCCTAGAATGAGTTCTATCATCACAAATGTATCTCATCAAGCATAGATGATATAAAACATACACAACCCATTTATTAAGACTACAAAATAAATCTATACTAAAACAGAGAACTTAGACTACACATTTAAAATCTAATTTGACTCCTATTGATGTCTCCTAAGATTTGTTTAACATGATTTTCTTTGCTATCATTGTTTATCAAATATTTACTTTGTTGAAGCAAACTAATGAGAATGATCTTTTTAACACTTTAGCTCACTTAGTGATCATCATATATTACTCTTAGGTAGATCTCTAATGATTAGTTTCATGGTTGTGTGATCTAATCTTATATGTCATCAAATTAAAAAAAATATGTATTGATGCAACGCACATATTAACATGTTCTTATCTTTTCACCAATTTCACTTGCAAGTATATAAGACATTCTACCTAATTGTAAGCATAACATGTTTCTACTTTCAAATAAGTTGTGATCTAACTAGCATGTTAAGATATATGCACATAGCAAGCTAGAACTCAAGTAGCACATTTACTTTCAAGAAATGTTACCTCTACCGAAAATGGTACTTCAAATATATCCATCACGTCATCATGTTCTTTGTGCTCGGGGTGACATATTTATCATGGACATGTGTTTCGAGTACTTGTGATTATATTGTCTTTCACCACACTTGTTAACAAACCTGCAACTTGTTATAAACACAAAATGTGGTACCCAATGTTTGTTGGGTTCGGGGTTGTTAGCATTAAATATTCTCGCCCTAATCCATTTTAGTAGCTTTCTCAAACACTAGAGTTTATCCTTTTAGACATGTTTATATTATAAGATTTGATAAACCAAGTTCATGTCTTGAGTGAGAATAATTTATCGTGTACACTTATAGTTGTTTGAGAATCACTATCACTTATATAAACAAGTGTCATTTGATGACAATAAATAGATTTACAATTAGCAAATGTTTAAATCTTTCCAATAAATAATATAAAACTAATGTTATAACTAATTTACAAATAATCAACATCTAAAAGTATCAAGCCACGGCCGATCTTAAAATTACAAAAGCACATTTTGATCAGAGCCTATGCGGCCGATCCATGGTTGACCGTAGGTTCGACCACCGACTAGTTTGGCACTATGTTGAGTTTTATAAAGTGTGTTTTCGAAAAGCATGTGATAGGTTTACTCAAGGTGTTTTTTTTATAGCCAAGTATTGGTTTATCATTTGGAATCTTTGACTTTAAAAATCACTTTTACTATATCACCACTTTTTATCATTTTCGAAGAAAGATAATTCTTTTTCTTTTTCAAAATAGTCACAAACTAGTGATTTTTGGTTTCAAGTTGTAATTACCCCTAAGTAAGTTTTTGTTCGAGAACACTTATTTAGATGCTTAGAGTCTAATCTTAGATATATTATATCTATCACTTAAGGCTCTAAGATGTGCGACAACCTACGTATTTTGTCATGTAAGATCAATTTATCAAGCACACATTAAGCAATAACTCATGTCATTTTTTATGCAAGGATTCAAGGCACAAGTAATTTAAATTATCACATACATTGCATAGACCTAAGTTTCATGGCAAGTTTCAAGGTACTTCTATTGTGTACACTATAGTTGTGCTTTTAACCCAACCCCACATTTTTCTTTACATACTTTAATTTTCAAAAATTAACTTTGTTTATTAAAAAAATGTTTCTTTGTTCAAGATTTTCTTTTCAATCATAGTTTTGTTAATTATCACAACATTTAGAGTACACAAATATTAAAAAGACTAAAAACGAGCAATATTACCTCATCATGTGAATGGTGGTATTTTTCCTCAAAGTTTGAGCATTAGGGTTAGATCCTTGACTCCACATCAGATAAGTGTCTTGAAGTTGTTTCTCATATGAAAAATTTCATCACGATTCAAGACTAACTCATCTAAAATTTCTTTTGCGTTCTATAAACAAGTAGAGCTTGGTTCCAAGATCTTTGACTCGGGTTTTTGTACAAAATAGTTTTTTGACCTGACAAAAACTTTTTTGAGCAAAGATTAGAGCAACCGCTCTGATACCAATTGTAAGTAACTAGAGGGGGGTGAATAGTTACTTAATGGTTTCTTAAAAAAAATTCGAAATCTTTAGCTTTACAAAGATAAGTTTTAAGTGCGAAAGTGTTCGTGTTTGTTAATGAAAGTATGTAAAGAATGTAAGTTCACAAACACGAGGATTTATAGTGGTTCGGGAGGATGTTAATTAATCCTCCTTAATCCACTCCCAAAATCTAAGAATTGAGACTTTTCTTCACTATAATACCCCAAACCCGGTGGAGTGTCAGGATACAACACTAGTGTAAGATCCTGTTTTCTAGTTAGGTTGGACGCCGATGAAAAGGGTGGGACGCCATCCCAGTATGAAGGACTGGATGTCGTCCAGTATTCTGGACGCTGTCCAGATGACCTGACGAGCCAGCTTTTGTGTTTTTGATATTTAAAAGGGGTAACTTGGTAATTTCACATTGTGGGCGACTTTAACGCCCTAGATTAGTTTGTGGAGCCTCAGTTACTCCATTTACAACCACCAAACCTCTTCCACTTAAATTTTAGAGAGAGAGAGAGTGATTCAAGTGTGAGAAAGCTCAAATCGAAGTGGAAGAAGCTTGTTTCGGGTTAGAGCTCGAGCATTAAAGTTGTTCATCTCCTCACTAGCTACATTATGATTGTAGTGGTAAGTCTTAACCTTGATTTCCTTACTATTAATTGTTAAGGTTTAGGGTTTGGGTTAGTGATGTGTATAAAACCCAATTGTTAGTGATTTGGGGATTTTTGGGTGAGTTTGGGTCATGAAGACTCAAAGGATGACTAACCTAGGGTTTTGAAATGCTAAATGTCTTTATGAGTCTTAAATTGGTTAGTTAACTACTAGCACACCTAAATGTTATGTAAGTGGGTGTTATTTGGGTATGTGGTGACCCGAATGGATGTGGAAACCTCGAATGGGTAAAACGGGTCTTTGATGACCTAAATTGTCTTGTTAGGGTGAAAATGCGATAACATTGTGATTATATGTGTATTAAGACCATAAATGGCTAGAGTTAGGGTTTTTGGCAAAGTTGACCCAATATTAGGGTAAGGTGTGCATATGGGTCGGAATTGCACCATGGGTCAAAATGACTCTAGGATGTTGAGTGAGTTGGTTGACTAACTTGATTGTGTGATTAATTAATTGTATACATAATGTAATAGGTGCGTTACGTTGAAGGTTGCGAGCTTGGTTTAACATTCACCGACGGCGTTAAGGTGAGTGGAGTAATTATGCATGTATGTATATAGTGTATTTATTTGTATGTTATGGTATGAACCACGGAGCCGGTAGTACCATAGTATGTGTGAGTGTATTATGATGTGAACCACGGAGCTGGTAGCATCATGGTACGTGTCTTGTAGTGTGAACCACGAAGCCGGTTGCACTATAGCACGAGTCGTAAAGTGTGAACCACGGAGCCGGTAGCACTATAAAATGAGATGTGAACCACGGAGCCGATAGCATCATGGTACGTGTGTTGTATTGTGAACTACGAAGCCGGTAGCACTATAGCACGAGTCGTAAAGTGTGAACCACGGAGCCGGTAGCACTATAAAATGAGATGTGAACCATGGAGCCGGTAGCATCGAAGTGTGAACCACGGAGCCGGTAGCACTATAAAATTAGGGGCGAACCACGGAGCCGGTAGCACCAAAGTGTGAACCACGGAGCCGGTAGCACTATAAAAGAGTATGACTCAAATGTGTAGTGATGTGAACTACAGAGCCGGTAGCGTCATAGCATTGTGTATGGTGTGAACCATGAAGCCGGTAGCACCATGACTCGAAAACGATTAACCATATAGTTATTGTAAAAAAGTTTTCGTTTAATAGTGCCGGGAAGCGGGATTTCCGCTCACGTAAGTGAGCACGGGGATCAGTCCCCGACAGTGAAATAGGACGCCATCCCAAAAGGTTGGACGCCATCCAGGCTTTCAGTACTGGACGCCGTCCAAGAACCTGGACGCTGTCCAGATGTACAGGTCCAGAAAAAAAAATTTATGGCGTATTTTTGGTATAACGAAGTCGGGTTGTTACAAATGGTATCAGAGCATGGTCTAAGGGATTTAGGCGGCTTGAGATAGGTGCCTAGACTTAGATTTATTTGTGTATGCGCTTTATGCGGGACTTGTAGGAGACGGGTCGGATCGGAAATTGTTAGTGCTTAGGTTTATGTGATCTAACCTTGAGCTAATTGTTTTGTGTTGTGTTAACAATCATCAAGCGAGATGGACGTTGTACTATCAAGTTAATGCGACGTGCTCATGTAACAATGATTAGCTACCATTGTTACGGGTTCAAATCGTGTCAAACAAGCAATGTACGACTATTGTTGAGCGAGATGGGGTAGTGTGGTATATATATATATATATATATATATATATATATATATATATATATATATATATATATACACACACATATGTATTAAGTCCTTTCGTTTTGTTTTTTAACCTTTTCCATTTTATAGAATGAAGATGAGAAATGGACACGACACCAATGACAGAAGTACGAGTGAGGAAGTTGAGTTCACGGCCAAAGTTAAGGCCATCTTTAAACGTCAAAAGGCGGAGTTCCTCGAGGATGTTAAGAAAATATTTCTAGATACGATTGACGAGCAACTAGTCAATGTAGTAAAGGAGCAAGTTAAGGCCGTTCTTCATGAAGATAATGTGGGAAGACGGGACTTTTTCTATAAGAATTTCAAGGATTCTCAACCTCCCACCTTTGAAGGTGAAAGAGACCCTCTTAAGAGTGCCCGATGGATCTCCGATATGGAGGGGGCTTTCTGTACTTGTGAATGTCCTCTCAATAAGAAGACAAGGTACGGGAGTAGTATGTTGAGGGGCGATGCTAAATTGTGGTGGGATGCGAAGATCCAACTTTATGGCAAAGAACAATGCATGGAATTCACTTGGGATGTGAAATACCCCGTTCATATACAATATAAATGATTCACAATAGTTGATTTCATCGCGAGGTATTTGACCTCTATATGATACATTTTACAAACATTGCATTCGTTTTTAAAAGACAAACTTTCATTTACATCGAAAGTTGATGGCATGCATACCATTTCATAAAATATCCAACTATAATTGACTAAATAATAATCTTGATGAACTCAACGACTCAAATGCAACTCCTTTTGAAATATGTCATGAATGACTCCAAGTAGTATCTTTAAAATGAGTAAATGCACAGCGGAAGATTTCTTTCATACCTGAGAATAAACATGCTTTAAAGTGTCAACCAAAAGGTTGGTGAGTTCATAAGTTTATCATAAACAATAAAAATTCATCATTTTGATAGACCACAAGATTTAAATGTTGCATGGTACAAATGGGCCCGAATCTTATACCCACCTGTAATGTAAATGCGATATCTTTTAAATACAGTACACCTTTCTTGTGTACGAAATCATTTTTTCATAAATCTTAGTAACCGTACACATATCTCGTGTACAAATATATCATACACATAACATGTGTATAAAATCATTCTCTCGATACATAACATTCGCTTTTCATTCATTGCTTGGCTTGGTAATCGACCTTAACATATAATGCGCATAATAATATCCCCAAAACAGAACATCTCGTCTGTATAATAATCATATAAACTTCAAAGTACTAAACACCACGCCCACTAGCCCTTCTGTCTACTGAACATTCTGGGTGGGGGTGTTAAACCCGGTAGCTACCTTTAGGATTCGCGTTAATTAGTCGTGCACTAATTCTCAAAATTAGTGATGTTCCCTAATTCTTAGGTTACCAAGCAATAATAATCAGGGAAAAAATATTCATATCAATTGTGGTAATTATTACGTCCACAAATTCAATGGTGGCAATTATCACGTCCACATAATTCATTCGAGGAATGTTTTGCTTGTGTCTATCTCGTCAAACATTTATAAAAGTATTTCATGTATTCGCATTTCAAAATATATTTCAAAAGCATTTAATAAAGCAGTTGTAAAAGTAGCGCATGTATTCTCAGTCCCAAAAATGTAAAGAGTAAAAGGGAGCAAATGAAACTCACACATATAAATATTGTAAAACAGTTAATAAAGTATTTTCCTGTATTCTCAGCCCAAAAATGTAAAGAGTAAAAGGGAGCAAATGAACTCACTTAATGTATTTTGTAGTAAAAATATATATGACGATATTGAACAATGCAGGGTTGGCCTCGGATTCACGAACCTATATTATTTAAATATATATTAACACATATAATTGTAATCGAATAATTTATGTATTATAAGTGAGAATAATGATGTTTTAATGGTTTTTATGTTAAATATTTTTATTTTATATACTTTACATAATAAACAATATTATCATCAAAATATTGATATAGTGTTGTTAAATATATTTTTGTATAACTAATTTTTATTGTAATAATAATAATAGTATTCATAGTAATATTGATGATAATAATAATATAGTTCTTATAATATTAATGATACTAGTAGTAAATAATAATAATAATATCAAATTTAATGATATTGTAAATAAAAATGAAAATACTTATAGTACTAATAATAATGATAATACTAATAAGTAAAATGTTATATGTTAATACTTATAATAATACTAATAATAATAATAATAATAATAATAATAATAATAATAATAATAATAATAATAATAATAATAAAATAATAATAATAATAATAATAATAATAATAATAATACTAATAATAATACTAATAGTCATAATATTAATGATAATGATAAATAAGTAAACTACCTCAAAGGAGTAGCCCTTAAAAAAAATGCCCAAGTCCGGGTTTGAACCCGCGATGTCCCGCTAACCCTATAATATACTCAAACCGTTCCTCAACCCGATACTTTCAGTTCTAACTCGTAGTCTATATCTATCTAACCCGTATCTCCTTGTTGTCTTCTCAACACCACAAATATCACGTATACTTCATAATTATAATCCTTATTCGTTAACTGTGACAACCCAGAAATTTCCAATCAAATTTAAACTTTATCTTTATATTATTCCGACACTATAAGCAAAGTTTGTTAAGTTAAATCTCAAGAATTTTAAACTGTGTTCATACATTTATTATAACCTCGACCAAATTCTGACGATTCATGAACAGTTATATATAAATAGATATGTATATATATGTATATATATATATATATATATATATATATTATAACTTGAGAATATTAATAAAGTATTAAACGTATATTACTTTACACGAACGTATTTTTTTCAATATGTTTATCGATGGAATTAGAAGATAATATCAAATGATTGATTTATCAGATACATTGTGATATGATTACGGGTCTATGTTATGAGGTCCACTGTGATTTAAGAAATCTATTCTTTTTGACAACATTTGGAAAATGGTAAAGTGATTTATAAGTAAGAACGTGGAGTGTAAATAACTTAGATGTTGGATATCGACAAGTTAAGTAACTCGACATTTTTCATACGTTTATTTAACCTTTGGACTTTATCCCATGCTTCACCAACAGACCGTAATTTAAAAACTTGAAACCTATTATGAATATATATGATTCTACTTTTCTAAAATGTTTTATGATATAACGATTTCCATTATTTTAACCTTTTAACAAAATGATTCTTAAATATATTTAGTTTTGGAAAACAAAATTATCATATTTATTTGATTTATTTTCAAACGTACAAAAACGTTTTTAGTTTAAAAAGAACTTTATTATTAAAACGTATATAACTTTTATAAATATCTAGAACCACTTTTGACAACTCATTACTTAACCAGTATGATAAAGATAACGATATTTATATTTTATTTTATTAAATATAAATAATGATTTAAATTAATTTTATATATATTTATACGCGTATTATACGTACATAGTTTTATACTTTTACTATACTTTAACTTTACCTTTACTTTACTTTTACTTTACTTTAACTTTAATAATTTACTTTAATAATTCATACTTTAATAATTCACTTTAATAATTCACTTTAATAATTCATACTTTAATAATTCACTTTAATAATTCATACTTTAATAATTCACTTTAATAATTCATACTTTAATAATTCACTTTAATAATTCAAAAATCTATTATAAATAGAATTCAATAGGTTTCATTATTTCATAGAAACTTGAAATATATTTCTCTAAACTCTCTCAATCGACTTACATATATATATATATATATATACTCAGTATTATTTCAAGATATTATTAGTATACATAAAATACTACGACGAGGTCATGAGCGTATTATTTCAAAATGGATTTTTCGAGCTGGATAGAGCTAAGGAAAACATGGGTTATAGCTATGAAGGTGATGGGTATGGTTCATGGGTATGCTCGTGAGGTCAATATAGTGTTTATCATTTCCGTTGCGTCTACGTACCTTTCCTGCAATATTGAATCTCAATATTGATACGTGAGTACTCATAATTTAACTTTTACATACTAATAGTGTATCCCTGACTAGTGCTCGAGTATTTAGGATTATGCATGCTTGTACTTTTGATATTGCCCTTAGACAGGTTAGGTTGAATCTTGAATTAGTTACACTTGCGGTTGAGATAAGGTATAAGATATGCATGTCCTTGGAAAGCTAGCAAAAAATTAAGAACTTTTCCTTTAGATATCGAATGGTTTCGATGAACGGATTAGAAGTTATAATTAATTGAATTTTCGATATTTTTATTAAAAATGATTATTATTATCGGCGTTTTTATCGTCGTTCTAGTTTTATCTTATTATTATCATTATTATTATCTTTATCAATAAAAGGGATTTATCATTAAATTGTTATTTTTTTATTTATTACTATCGTTATTATCGTTAAAGTTATAATTAGTATTATTATTATTATCCAATTATTATTATTATTATTATTATTATTATTAGTATTATTATTATTATTATTATTATTATCATTATTAATATATATATCAATATTTAAAAATGGTTATTGTTATTGTTATTATTATTATTACTATATTATCATTAGGATAATTATTAGTATTATCGTTAGTAATGTTATAGTAACTATCATTATTAATATTAGTGTAATTAAAACAAATATTTGTAACACCTAATTATTTTGATTACTATTATTATCATTATTATGAACACGATATAAAAGACGATTAAAAGCTATTAAACGAAACGATTAGGAATAAATGAGTAAGAGTATCATGATGAAATTAAAATATTATAAGATATTGATTTAGATAAAATTATCGTTCTTATTATTTTTTATCATTACTATTATTATTAAAAGTATCGTTAGTATTAAAACTATCATTTTAACAAAAATTATCATTTTAATAGAAATATCATTGTTACTATAAAATATCATTATTGTTATTATTTTAAATAGAATTATTATTTTTAAAGATAATATTAAAAATTATCGTAAATATTAAAGTTATCATAATTAGAATTATCGTTTTATCATAATGTCATCTTAGTAATTATAAATATTGATATTTTTATAATAAGAATTATTATTACAAAATAATACAACTTTTACTTACTATCATTATAGATATTATTTTATCAAATAAATATGTGATACAAACATATTTTACTACGTGTAATAACTTACTTTAATAATATCTATCATATTATCTTTATGATATTAAATGAACCCTATAAATTTTATTACTTAATATATATAAAAGTATATTTTATTATATAAATTTAATATAAAATTTTATTTATTAATAAATAAATTATATTATTTACTCTAATAAAATTTTTAAAAATATTTAAAAATATAAAACGACGATATTTAAACTATATATTAATCATGAATAGATTTTTGGAAATTATTTTGAGACAAATTTACTTTTGTTGACTTTTGCATATTAGTCTCGAGCATTAGGATTGTGGTACACTATGACTTGACCTAATTTGTTAGACAAATATTGACCAACACATAAATATATATAATTAATTTAGGTTCGTGAATCCGAGGCCAACCATGCACTTGTTCAATGACGTTATATGTATTTTTACTATGAAATACAGTATGGTGAGTTTCATTTGCCTTTTTACCCTTTATATTTTTGGGCTGAGAATACATGCAATTTTTATAAATGATTTACAAAATAGACACAAGTACGTGAAACTACATTCTATGGTTGAATTATCGAAATCGAATATGCCCCTTTTTATTAAGTCTGGTAATCTAAGAATTAGGGAACAGACACCCTAATTGACGCGAATCCTAAAGATAGATCTATTGGGCCTAACAAACCCCATCCAAAGTACCGGATGCTTTAGTACTTCGAAATTTATATCATGTCCGAAGGAGGATCCCGGAATGATGGGGATATTCTTATATGTATCTAGTTAATGTCGGTTACCAGGTGTTCACCATATGAATGATTATTTTTGTCTCTATGCATGGGACGTATATTTATGAGAACTGGAAATGAAATTCTTGTGGTCTATTAAAATGATGGAAATAAATGATTATAATAAACTAATGAACTCACCAACCTTTTGGTTGACACTTTAAAGCATGTTTATTCTCAGGTGTTAAAGAAATCTTCCGCTGTGCATTTGCTCATTTTAAAGATATTACTTGGAGTCTTTCATAGCATATTTCGAAGAACGTTGAATTCGAGTCATTGAGTTCATCAAAGATTATTATTAAATCAATTTATAGTTGGATAGTGGATATTATGAAATGGTATGCATGCCTGTCAATTTTCAATGTAAAAAAAGTTTGTCTTTTAAAAACGAATGCAATGTTTGTAAAATGTATCATATAGAGGTCAAATACCTCGCAATGTAATCAACTATTGTGAATCGTTTATAATGTATATGAACGGGTCCTTTCATTAACAGTTAAATTGTCAACAATCTCCTCAACTTAATCGAACTTGGGCTTCGGTCCCAAAAATTAATTTGTGGCTATCTGATTGTATCTCACTCAACCGAATTAAATAATACCCCTTTCCTTCTTCGTGTACCATAAAATATCCCCACCATTTAAAAAGAATGGCCGTCCATGAATCCAACAATTAACGTGTAAATCAACAAAAAAAATATAAAAATGCGTTGTGTAAAAAAAATTCGATTTCTCATCTCATCATTTAACAACCGAATGGCTCTTTTAACAAAAAATATAAGGAGCACGTCAATTAAGGTATCCTGGTCGGCTATGACACCTACTTTGCCCTACTTGCTTTTAAACACCATTCATATAATGCATAGCAAAGTTGGAACGTAAAAAAAAGAAAAAAATCATTCCATGACTCCACCAAAAATTTCGGTTACATCATGTAGGGTTTTTCTTTTCTTTAATTAAATGGGACATGATACAGCTGTACCTCAACTCATATTGACATCTTCCACTTGGATTACCTTTTATCATGCGTATATAAGTCCATATATATATTTATGTTGACCAATTCCTAAACTGAACTTATACTACCCATAACATCGTGAAAACAGTTTAGTCGCAGCAAGTATAGCAGTAGTTTTGTTGTAGTGATCGTAAACAGAAGTTATAAATGAGCGAGAGAATGAAGGAGTAAAGGTGGTGGTGTAAGGTGATGGAGCCGATGGAAAATGGTGATTCAAATGGTGGCGGGTTGTGGTTTGGGTGATTCGAAAAGAAAACAAGATTAAAAGAGAGAAGCAAGATAATGATACTGATGGAGTGTTCGAGTTTGTATCCGAACAGAAGTAGCAGCAAGTTCTTCTTGATTATTGATGGCAAGGGAATGAAGGATGATGTCATCATCGAAGATAAAGGAACAAGAAAAGAAAATAATAGAGGTGTCGTGCAGTTTTATTAGAATTTATTTTGATTTCTTTGATGTGCTCAATCGAATTGCACTTTTAGAGTGATATAGAGGCTGATAGACAATATTACTGTTAACGTGACTCATTAAGCATTTGTTTTCTAGTTTGATTTTGCTCGACAAGAAGTACACTGATATAATCAATCAGATATTGAAATACATAAAGAAATAAAAAGCTGACACAGATTACCAACTGGTTTGGTTGTTACTAAAACATATAGAATCAAATCGTTCTGGATTGGAAATATAAATCAAACACTAACTCAGCTTGATATCGATTGATAACAAATTAGGTTTGGCGGTGTGTACGTATACGGAGTATTTATATATGATTAACTGTATTTACACGTACAATATAGAGATGTATCAGTATTTGTATAAATATTTATTTTGTATATTTATCTATATATATGTATAATTATATTTCATGTATGTATTTATGTATATATCGGTATTTGTATTTATAATTGTATATCTCTTACTTTTATATATTTTTATTCATAACTTATAACAAATCTTGTAAAAAAATAAATAATACGAATACAATGGTAATAATAGTAATATCTGATAATAACACAATTCATAATTAAGACATAACGAGTTATATGTATCAGATTTTATATCTATATTTTTATATTACTATAATAATATTAATAATATAGATATTAGTAATAAGTTATTATATCAATAAAATATTTATCTTAACTTGTAATTAAATATATTAATATTATATTTTATTAATTATGTAATGTTTAATAATTATATAACACACACACACACACACATATATATATATATATATATATATATATATATATATATATATATATATATATATATATATATATATATATATATATATACAATAACATACATTTAATATTTATTTACAAATAATTGTTCGTGAATCGTCGGGCACAGTCAAAGGTCAAATGAATATATGAACATCGTTTCAAAATTTTATAGACTCAACATTACATACTTTGCTTATTGTATTGAAATCATATAAAGATTAAGTTTAAATTTAGTCAGAAATTCTCGGGTTGTCACAGTACCTACCCGTTAAAGAAATTCCGTCCCGAAATTTGAGTGAGGTGGTCATGGTTAACAATAAAAATATTTTCATGACGAATATGAGTCGATAAATAGAGTTTTATTACCATTGAGTAATATGAATAAGACATTTCGATTACTTGAAGAGTACGAGTGAAGCTATCACTAAATAGTAAAATGAGGAAAAATATGTTTGGTCATAACTTTTGACGTAGTCGTGGTGGAATTTCGGAATTCAATGGATTCAAAAGAAAATCTTGAAAATCTATAAGATCTGATTCTTCGAGACTTAAGAAAATTAGGATCTCTTTAATTAAATGCGATGATTTGTCCCGATTACTACGTCTGATATTTCCATTATAAATTTACCTTTTCCGTTCCATTAGTTTTTACCATTTCTATACTCAATTTCCAATTTCAAAAGATTGTGAAAATGCTTAATCCCGTTCTAATTCTTGTCCTTATCCTTACTATCGCAGCAATCATTCTCCTTTTCTAACTACCACCGGAGGAATCTGTTTTCTTCTACTTCGCCCTTGGGGTTATAATGTTTTTAATTCTCCCGTGTCTTTATGTTGCGATAAACATTGACATACACGATTTGTAATTTATGTGTTGTTATCGGGATTTATATTCTCCCTTATATTTTGGAGCTCTTTGCCTTTTTATTCTCTTCTCAACTCTAAGTACAACAAGTAATGGTCCAGAATTCGTAGGTATGGTGTTTCGAATGAACGTGGCTAATGTTCTAAGAGAGAAATTGTGATAGCACGATCTTGATTGATTAAATTACCAGAATTCAAGAGAAAAGATAGAACTATATGGAATTTATGTTCTTGATATTTTTAGAGATTAGGTAGGATGTAAAAGTCGTGTAACATGGCACATGATGACGTTATAGTCTGTGAATCATCATGTTTCATTAGAAACTCAGCATGACTTACTGTAATATAATCACGTTGATCAAGTGTCATTATATTATACTAACTCATGCATCAGTTCCCAACACTACTTCAAAACATTCATACTTTAAATTCAAATTTTTCAGAATTTAGAAACTAAAATAGTTTCCTTTTATGATATATCACAGATAGCGCGGAGAGATAATTAATTTTGGATGAGAGCATTTATGAAAATATCCTCAAAAATATCGAAGATATTTATGATGATATTTTGGAAGTTCTAAGATCGAAGGTTGATGAAGAAAGATTTTTCCATAAGATTTAACATGAGTACGGAGCAAGATATTTTCTAAAGATTTCATCGGATACTGAATCATCTGGATTCTTTGAAGGAAGGTTTAGTCTTTGTGATTTGTTCACAGCCTCCTTCATAGTTTCGCATAATTCACTTTCCGGCACTAAATTTCCTATTGAGAGTTTCTACCACTTCATTCTTTATCATCATACTTTCGATGATCAAAGTCGTTTAAGGTTGTCTACAGTTTCTACTGCTTCGTTCAACTTTTTCAAAAGTTGGGATATCGATTTGTAAACTGTGTGCTTTTCAAAATTTCAGAATGGAACATCATAATTCTAAGAGATAAGGATTATATGTATACTTATAACTGTTGATGTAGAAACGCTGCGAGATTCAAAATACTGATTACTGATTTCCCGGTACTTAGTATGGAAATTCTCGTTACAAGATGCGGGTGAGTATATGATAGGGTTTTAATGAACAAATATAATGGTTTTTCGGAGAGACTTAAGCTGATGAGTAATGTAGTTGCTGGTAAGTTTGCTGCTAATGTGGTGGAATATAAACGGTTCTCCGGTAACGATGATGAAAGGTAAACTTATATATCAAGGTTATAATAAAGTTAATCCGAATGAAAAGTCGAAGTTGACTTGCTGAAGCTGTGACAAAATTGGCTAATTTTGGAAAGGGATTGCAAAGTGATTTTCGGCAATAACAACGCCAAAGGAGCTAGCATAGATACGTGATAAACCTTTACTCAGGTTCCGAGAGTTTTTCAGGTGCATAACTATACGCATTATACTTCCTCTCGTTGATAACGTGTGATTGGATCATCCTCTTGATTGAGGTATTCTCAAGAATCATGGAAGGTTTGAACACAGATTGTAATCATCAAGATACAAACGAGGTTTAAGATGAAATCAAGTGGCAAACTTGAAGAAATGTTTAGTTTCATATGTTATAATCAATATTTTAATTCATTTTAATTGTTCAATGTTATTAGTCCACAGTTAACAGTCCAATAATTCATATATTGTTTAATATATAATATTCGAATTAATTAATACGTATCGTAACCCGTGTACATGTCTCAGACTCGATCACAACTCAAAGTATATATATTATTTGAGAATCAACCTCAACCCTGTATAGAGAACTCGATCATTACTGCATATAGAGTGTCTATGGTGATTCCAAATAATATATATAGATGTGTCGATATGATATGTCAAAACCTTGTATACGTGTCCCGATATTTAAAGTGCGTAAAATAATTACAGAAATTAAATGACGATAAATAAAATTGCGATAAATAAAATGCGATAAATAAATTGCGATAAATAAAAGGTAATACGGAATTAACAGTTAGCTAGGAACAGTTAGCGTAGATTCTTAACAAAATTTCTTATAGTTAATTTGTTTGTTTCTAACAAATTTTATTTTGTCCAATGTTTTCTTCATTATGCCACTTGTTGAATTTTAATAAGTCAAAATCCAAATATGAAATTGAATGAAAATGGTTATTCTGCGATGAACGGATTCGTTTCTCTGTAGATGTAAGTAGGATAGTAAATGAATATTTAATCAGATTTGAAGAATGTACAGTGTAACTTATTAATGTGAAATCTAAATATTTCTCGGGTATTACCTACCCATTAAAATGTTTTCACCATTAACAGTTTGTATGAAAGAATTTTCAATTACAGTCTTTATGAAAATATATATACATATATATTTTCTTCAGATGTAATTATGGATTTAATGAGTCAATTTGATATTAAACTCATTTGATTTTTCGGTTTGAGCTAGAATTAATAATCTCTAAAACTTTTAGAAACCACATATTCTTCGCAGAATATTTCTTTATTGAAGTTATGAATTAATACTTCATCGTTCATTGTTGTTGGCACTCCTTGGTATCTATGGTGCATATGACGTTGATGTTCGTGTGACATATTGTGAAGCTGAGGTTTGCGATGTGATTGTTGTTGGTGGTACTGGTGTTATCGGTGCTGTTACTGAAGCTGGAAGGTTTTGTACCACGTTTTTCAGATTGATTATTTGAGCGCGAAGTTGGTTGACTTCTTCCATTATTTCGGGATGATTGTCGGTTGGAACGAACGAATTAAAAAGGTTTAGAATCTGAGATATTATGTAATCATGACGAGATATTCGAGAAATGAGGGTGAAAATGATATTTCGGACTGGTTCACCGGTAAGTACTTCAGGTTCTTTGCCAAGAGGTGGATTTGGTAGATGGAAAGGATCACCTTCTTTTTGTCTCCAATAATTAAGTAGGCTACGAACCCATCAGAAGAATTGGTTTATTCATTCTGGTGACACTGCTTTCGGAGCTTAGGTGAAACTCCATATCGGAATAGCTGTCGGAATCCGAGGAATTCGAACTGGTTGAGGGATTCATCTCGTACGATCAGATGAAAGATTTTTCTATAAGAAATAGATTATATGATGTAGATTAGTACCCTGCAATACATAATTTACATATGCATATGTAATACTAAAATCCCATAAGTTACGGAGAAATCTACGGAAGCTGTCAGGCAAAGGTAACAATAACGAATACGCTAAGATATGAATTTATCTATACACAGTCTATGCAATAGAGGCAGTAAGACGTGTCTAGACTAAGAATGATAAGCAAGTGATTCCCTAAGAATGATAAGCAGGTAATTTTCGACACGAAATGATAAGCAAAACTTTTGACATGCATACACGGTCGAAGTCCAGACCCACTAATGCATCTAAACAACTATCAGTTAGACACACTAATGCATGACCTGGTTCGCTAAGACCACCACTCTGATACCAACTGAAATGCCCCATTCATATACAATATAAACGATTCACAGTAGTTGATTTCATCACGAGGTATTTGACCTCTATATGATACATTTTACAAACATTGCATTCGTTTTTAAAAGACAAACTTTCATTTACATCGAAAGTTGACGGCATGCATACCATTTCATAATATATCCAACTATAATTGACTAAATAATAATCTTCATGAACTCAACAACTCGAATGCAACTCCTTTTGAAATATGTCATGAATGACTCCAAGTAATATCTTTAAAATGAGCAAATGCACAGCGAAAGATTTCTTTCATACCTGAGAATAAATATGCTTTAAAGTGTCAACCAAAAGGTTGGTGAGTTCATAAGTTTATCATAAACAATAAAAATTCATCATTTTGATAGACCACAAGATTTAAATGCTGCATGGTATAAATGGACCCGAATCCTATACCCACCTGTAATGTACATGCGATATCTTTTAAATACAGTACACCTTTCTTGTGTACGAAACCATTTTTCATAAATCTTAGTAACCGTACACATATCTCGTGTACAAAAATATCATACACATAACCTGTGTATAAAATCATTCTCTCGATACATGACATTCACTTTTCATTCATTGCTTGGCTTGGTAACCGACCTTAACATATAATGCGCATAATAATATCCCCAAAACAGAACATCTCGTCTGTATAATAATCATATAAACTTCGAAGTACTAAACACCACGCCCACTAGCCCTTCCGTCTACTGAACATTCTGGGTGGGGGTGTTAAACCCGGTAGCTACCTTTAGGATTCGCGTCAATTAGCCGTGCACTAATTCTCAAAATTAGTGATGTTCCCTAATTCTTAGGTTACCAAGCAATAATAATCAGGGGAAAATATTCATATCAATTGTGGCAATTATCACGTCCACATAATTCAATGGTGGCAATTATCACGTCCACATAATTCATTCGAGGAATGTTTTGCTTGTGTCAATCTCGTCAAACATTTATAAAAGCATTTCATGTATTCGCAGTTCAAAATATATTTCAAAAGCATTTAATAAAGCAGTTGTAAAAGTAGCGCATGTATTCTCAGTCCCAAAAATGTAAAGAGTAAAAGGGAGCAAATGAAACTCACACATATAAATATTGTAAAACAGTTAATAAAGCATTTGCATGTATTCTCAGCCCAAAAACGTAAAGAGTAAAAGGGAGCAAATGAACTCACTTAATGTATTTTGTAGTAAAAATACATATGACGATATTGAACAATGCAGGGTTGGCCTCGGATTCACGAACCTATATTATTCATATATATATTAACACATATAATTGTAATCGAATAATTTATGTATTATAAGTGAGAATAATGATGTTTTAATGGTTTTTATGTTAAATATTTTTATTTTATATACTTTACATAATAAACAATATTATCATCAAAATATTGATATAGTGTTGTTAAATATATTTTTGTATGACTAATTTTTATTGTAATAATAATAATAGTATTCATAGTAATATTGATGATAATAATAATATAGTTCTTATAATATTAATGATACTAGTAGTAAATAATAATAATAATAATATCAGAAATAATGATATTGTAAATAAAAATGAAAATACTTATAGTACTAATAATAATGATAATACTAATAAGTAAAATGTTATATGTTAATACTTATAATACTAATAATAATAATAATAATAATAATAATAATAATAATAATAATAATAATAATAATAATAATAATAATAATAATAATAATAATAATAATACTAATACTAATAGTCATAATATTAATGATAATGATAAATAAGTAAACTACCTTAAAGGAGTAGCCCTTAAAAAAAATACCCAATAACGTATACTTCATAATTATAATCCTTATTCGCTAACAGTTAAATTGTCAACAATCTCCTCAACTTGATCGAACTTGGGCTTCGGTCCCAAAAATTAATTCGTGGCTATCTGTTTGTATCTCACTCAACCGAATTAAATAATACCCCTTTCCTTCTTCGTGTACCATAAAATATCCCCACCATTTAAAAAGAATGGTCGTCCATGAATCCAACAATTGACGTGTAAATCATCAAAAAATATAAAAATGCGTTGTATAAAAAAAATTCGATTTCTCATCTCATCCTTTAACAACCGAATGGTTCTTTTAAAAAAATATATAAGGAGCACGTCAATTAAGGTATCCTGGTCGGCCATGACACATACTTTGCCCCACTTGCTTTTAAACACCATTCATATAATGCATAGTAAAGTTGGAACGTAAAAAAAAAATCATTCCATGACTCCACCAAAAATTTCGGTTACATCATGTAGGGTTTTCCTTTTCTTTAATTAAATGGGACATGATACAGTTGCATCTTAACTCATATTGACATCTTCCACTTGGATTACCTTTTATCATGCGTATATAAGTCCATATATATATATATATATATATATATATATATATATATATATATATATATATATATATATATATATATATATATATATATATATATATATATATATATATATATATATATATATATATATATATGTTGACCAATTCCTAAAGTGAACTTATACTACCTATAACATTGTGAAAACAGTTTAGTCACAGCAAGTATAGCAGTAGTTTTGTTGTAGTGATCGTAAACAGAAGTTATAAATGAGCGAGATAATGAAGGAGTAAAGGTGGTGGTGTAAAGTGATGGAGCCGATGGCAAATGGTGATTCAAATGGTGGCGGGTTGTGGTTTGGGTGATTTGAAAAGAAAATAGGATTAAGAGAGAGAAGGAAGATAATGATACTGATGGAGTGTTCGAGTTTGTATCCGAACAGAAGTAGCAGCAAGTTCTTCTTGATTATTGATGGCAAGGGAATGAAGGATGATGTGATCATCTAAGATAAAGGAACAAGAAAAGAAAATAATAGAGGTGTCGTGCAGTTTTATTAGAATTTATTTTGATTTCTTTGCTGTGCTCAATCGAATTGCACTTTCAGAGTGATATAGAGGCTGATAGACAATATTACTGTTAACGTGACTCATTTAGCATTTGTTTTCTAGTTTGATTTTGCTCGACAAGAAGTACACTGATATATTCAATCAGATATTGAAATACATAAAGAAATAAAAAGCTGACACAGATTACCAACTGGTTTGGTTGTTACTGAAACAAATAGAATCGAATCGTACTGGATTGGAAATATAAATCAAACACTACCTCAGCTTGATATCGATTGATAACAAATTAGGTTTGGTGATGCGTACGTATACGGAGTATTTATATATGATTAACTGTATTTACACGTACAATATAGAGATGTATCAGTATTTGTATAAATATTTATTCTGTATATTTATCTATATATATGTATAATTATATTTCATGTATGTATTTATGTATATATCGGTATTTATATTTATAATTGTATATCTCTTACTTTTATATATTTTTATTCATAACTTAACAAATCTTGTAAAAAAATAAATAATACGAATACAATGGTAATAATAATAATATCTGATAATAACACAATTCATAATTAAGACATAACGAGTTATATGTATCAGATTTTATATCTATATTTTTATATTACAATAATAATATTAATAATACAGATATTAGTAATAAGTTATAATATCAATAAAATATTTATCTTAACTTGTAATTAAATATATTATAATTATATTTTATTAATTATGTAATATTTAATAATTATACAACATATATATATATATATATATATATATATATATATATATATATATATATATATATATATATATATATATACAATAACATACATTTAATATTTATTTACAAACAATTGTTCGTGAATCGTCGGGCACAGTCAAAGATCAAATGAATATATGAACATCGTTTCAAAATTTTCTAGACTCAACATTACATACTTTGCTTATCGTATTGAAATCATATAAAGATTAAGTTTAAATTTAGACAGAAATTCTCGGGTCGTCACAGTACCTACCCGTTAAAGAAATTTCGTCCCGAAATTTGAGTGAGGTGGTCATGGCTAACAATAAAAATATTTTCATGACGAATATGAGTCGTTAAATAGAGTTTTATTACCATTGAGTAATATGAATAAGACATTTCGATTACTTGAAGAGTACGAGTGAAGCTATCACTAAATAGTGAAATGAGGAAAAATATGTTTGGTCATATCTTTTGACGTAGTCGTGGTGGAATTTTGGAATTCAATGGATTCAAAAGAAAATCTTGAAAATCTATAAGATCTGATTCTTCACGACTTAAGTAAATTAGGATCTCTTTAATTAAATGCGATGATTTGTCCCGATTACTACGTCTGATATTTCCATTATAAATTTACCTTTTCCGTTCCATTAGTTTTTACCACTTCTATACTCAATTACCAATTTCAAAAGATTGTGAAAATGTTTAATCCCGTTCTAATTCTTGTCCTTATCCTTACTATCACAACGATCATTCTCCTTTTCTAACTACCACCGGAGGAATCTGTTTTCTTCTACTTCACCCTTGGGGTTATAATGTTTTTAATTCTCCCGTGTCTTTATGTTGCGATAAACATTGATATACACGGTTTGCAATTTATGTGTTGTTATCGGGCTTTATATTCTCCCTTATATTTCGGAGCTCTTTGCCTTTTTATTCTCTTCTCAACTCTAAGTACAACAAGTAATGGTCCAGAATTCGTAGGTATGGTGTTTTGAATGAACGTGGCTAATGTTATAAGAGAGAAATTGTGATAGCACGATCTTGATTGGTTAAATTACCAGAATTCAAGAGAAAAGATAGAACTATATGGAATTTATGTTCTTGATATGTTTAGAGATTAGGTAGGATGTAAAAGTCGTGTAATATGGCACATGATGATGTTATAGTCTGTGAATCATCATGTTTCATTAGAAACTCAGCATGACTTACTGTAATATATTCACGTTGATCAAGTGTCATTATATTATATTAACTCATGCATCAGTTCCCAACACTACTTCAAAACATTCATACTTTAAATTCGAATTTTTCAGAATTTAGAAACTAAAATAGTTTCCTTTTATGATATATCACAGATAGCGCGGAGAGATAATTAATTTCGGACGAGAACATTTATGAAAATATCCTCAGAAATATCGAAGAAATTTATTATGATATTTTGGAATTTCTAAGATCGAAGGTTGATGAAGAAAGATTTTTCCATAAGATTTAACATGAGTACGGAGCAAGATATTTTCTAAAGATTTCATCGGATACTGAATCATCTGGATTCTTTGAAGGCAGGTTTAGTCTTTGTGATTTGTTCACAGCCTCCTTCATAGTTTCGCATAATTCACTTTTCGGCACTAAATTTCCTATTGAGCATTTCCACCACTTCATTCTTTATCATCATACTTTCAACGATCAAAGTCATTTAAGGTTGTCTACAGTTTCTACTGCTTCATTCAGCTTTTTCAAAAGTTGGGGTATCGATTTGTAAACTATGTGCTTTTCAAAATTTCAAAATGGAAGATCATAATTCTAAGAGATAAGGATTATAAGTATACTTATAACTGTTGATGTAGAAATGCTGCGAGATTCAAAATACTGATTACTGATTTCCCGGTACTTGGTATGGAAATTCTCGTTACAAGATGCGGGTGAGTATATGATAGGGTTTTAATGAACAAATATAATGGTTTTTCGAAGAGACTTAAGCTGATGAGTAATGAAGTTGCTGGTAAGTTTGCTGCTAATGTGATGGAATATAAATGGTTCTTCGGTAACGATGACGAAAGGTAAACTTATATATCAAGGTTATAATAAAGTTAATCCGAATGAAAAGTCGAAGTTGACTTGCTGAAGCTGTGACAAAATTGGCAAATTTTGGAAAGGGATTACAAAGTGATTTTCGGTAATAAAAATGCCAAAGGAGCTAGCACAGATACGTGTTAAACGTTTACTCAGGTTCCGAGAGTTTTTCAGGTGCATAACTATATGCATTATACTTCCTCTCGTTGATAACGTGTGATTTGATCATCCTCTTGATTGAGGTATTCTCAAGAATCATGGAAGGTTTGAACGAAGATTATAATCATCAAGATACAAACAAGGTTTAAGATGAAATCAAGTGGCAAACTTGAAGAAATATTTAGTTTCATATGTTATAATCAATATTTTAATTCATTTTAATTGTTCAATGTTATTAGTCCACAGTTAACAGTCCAATAATTCATATATAGTTTAATATATAATATTCGAATTAATTAATATGTATCGTGACCCGTGTACATGTCTCAGACTCGATCAGAACTCAAAGTATATATATTATTTGAGAATCAACCTCAACCCTGTATAGAGAACTCGATCATTACTGTATATAGAGTGTCTATGGTGATTCCAAATAATATATATAGATGTGTCGATATGATATGTCAAAACCTTGTATACGTGTCCCGATATTTAAAGTGCGTAAAATAATTACAGAACTTAAATGACGATAAATAAAATTGCGATAAATAAAATGCGATAAATAAATTGCGATAAATAAAAGGTAATACGGAATTAACAGTTAGCTAGGAACAGTTAGCATGGATTCTTAACAAAATTTCTCTTAGTTAATTTGTTTGTTTCTAACAAATTTTATTTTGTCTAATGTTTTCTTCATTATGCCACTTGTTGAATTCGAATAAGTCAAAATCCAAATATGAAATTGAATGAAAATAGTTATTCTGCGGTGAACGGATTCGTATCTCTGTAGATGTAATTAGGATATTAAATGAATATTTAATCAGATTTGAAGAATGTACAGTGTAACTTATTAATGTGAAATCTAAATATTTCTCGGGTATTACCTACCCGTTAAAATGTTTTCACCATTAACAGTTTGTACGAAAGAATTTTCAATTACAGTCTTTATTAAAATATATATACATATATATTTTCTTCAGATGTAATTATGGGTTTAATGAGTCAATTTGATATTAAACTCATTTGATTTTTCGGTTTGAGCTAGAATAAATAAACTCTAAAACTTTTAGAAACCACATATTTTTCGCAGAATATTTCTTTATTGAAGTTATGAATTAATACTTCATCGTTCATTGTTGTTGGTACTCCTTGGTATCTATTGTGCGTATGACGTTGATGTTCGTGTGACAGATTGTGAAGTTGAGGTTTACGATGCGGTTATTGTTGGTGGTACTGGTGTTATCGGTGCTGTTGCTGAAGCTGGTAGGTTTTGTACCACGTTTTTCAGATTGATTATTTGAGCGCGAAGTTGGTTGACTTGTTCCATTATTTCGGGATGATTGTTGGTTAGAACGAATGAATAAATAAGGTTTAGAATATGAGATATTATGTAATCATGACGAGATATTCGAGAAATGAGGGTGAAAATGATATTTCGGACTGGTTCACCGGTAAGTACTTCAGGTTCTTTGCCAAGAGGTGGATTTAGTTGATGGAAAAGATCACCTTCTTTTTGTCTCCAATGATTAAGTTGGCTACGAACTCATCAGATGAATTGGTTGATTCATTCTGGTGACACTGCTTTCGGAGCTTAGGTGAAACTCCATATCAGAATAGATGTCGGAATCCGAGGAATTCGAATTGGTTGAGGGATTCATCTCGTACGATCAGATGAAGGATTTTTAGATAAGAAATAGATTATAGATGTAGATTAGTACCCTGCAATACATAATTTACATATGCATATATAATACTAAAATCCCATAAGTTACGGAGAAATCTACGGAAGCTGTCAGGCAAAGGTAACAATAACAGATACGCTAAGATATGAATTTATCTATACACAGTCTATGCAATAGAGGTAGTAAGACGTGTCTAGACTAAGAATGATAAGCAAGTGATTCCCTAAGAATGATAAGCATGTAATTTTCGACACGAAATGATAAGCAAAACTTTTGAAATGCAGACACGGTCGAAGTCCAGACCCACTAATGCATCTAAATAACTATCAGTTAGACACACTAATGCATGACCTGGTTCGCTAAGACCACCGCTCGGATACCAACTGAAATGTCCCGTTCATATACAATATAAACGATTCACAATAGTTGATTTCATCGCGAGGTATTTGACCTCTATATGATACATTTTACAAACATTGCATTCGTTTTTAAAAGACAAACTTTCATTTACATCGAAAGTTGACGGCATGCATACCATTTCATAATATATCCAACTATAATTGACTAAATAATAATCTTCATGAACTCAACAACTCGAATGCAACTCCTTTTGAAATATGTCATGAATGACTCCAAGTAATATCTTTAAAATGAGCAAATGCACAGCGAAAGATTTCTTTCATACCTGAGAATAAATATGCTTTAAAGTGTCAACCAAAAGGTTGGTGAGTTCATAAGTTTATCATAAACAATAAAAATTCATCATTTTGATAGACCACAAGATTTAAATGCTGCATGGTATAAATGGACCCGAATCCTATACCCACCTGTAATGTACATGCGATATCTTTTAAATACAGTACACCTTTCTTGTGTACGAAACCATTTTTCATAAATCTTAGTAACCGTACACATATCTCGTGTACAAAAATATCATACACATAACCTGTGTATAAAATCATTCTCTCGATACATGACATTCACTTTTCATTCATTGCTTGGCTTGGTAACCGACCTTAACATATAATGCGCATAATAATATCCCCAAAACAGAACATCTCGTCTGTATAATAATCATATAAACTTCGAAGTACTAAACACCACGCCCACTAGCCCTTCCGTCTACTGAACATTCTGGGTGGGGGTGTTAAACCCGGTAGCTACCTTTAGGATTCGCGTCAATTAGCCGTGCACTAATTCTCAAAATTAGTGATGTTCCCTAATTCTTAGGTTACCAAGCAATAATAATCAGGGGAAAATATTCATATCAATTGTGGCAATTATCACGTCCACATAATTCAATGGTGGCAATTATCACGTCCACATAATTCATTCGAGGAATGTTTTGCTTGTGTCAATCTCGTCAAACATTTATAAAAGCATTTCATGTATTCGCAGTTCAAAATATATTTCAAAAGCATTTAATAAAGCAGTTGTAAAAGTAGCGCATGTATTCTCAGTCCCAAAAATGCAAAGATTAAAAGGGAGCAAATGAAACTCACACATATAAATATTGTAAAACACTTAATAAAGCATTTTCATGTATTCTCAGCCTAAAAACGTAAAGAGTAAAAGGGAGCAAATGAACTCACTTAATGTATTTTGTAGTAAAAATACATATGACGATATTGAACAATGCAGGGTTGGCCTCGGATTCACGAACCTATATTATTCATATATATATATATTAACACATATAATTGTAATCGAATAATTTATGTATTATAAGTGAGAATAAAGATGTTTTAATGGTTTTTATGTTAAATATTTTTATTTTATATACTTTACATAATAAACAATATTATCATGAAAATATTGATATGGTGTTGTTAAATATATTTTTGTATAACTAATTTTTATTGTAATAATAATAATAGTATTCATAGTAATATTGATGATAATAATAATATAGTTCTTATGATATTAATGATACTAGTAGTAAATAATAATAATAATATCAAAAATAATGATATTGTAAATAAAATTGAAAATACTTATAGTACTAATAATAATGATAATACTAATAAGTAAAATGTTATATGTTAATACATATAATAATAATAATAATAATAATAATAATAATAATAATAATAATAATAATAATAATAATAATAATAATAATAATAATAATAATAATAATAATAATAATAATGATAATGATAAATAAGTAAACTACCTCATAGGAGTAGCCCTTAAAATAATGCCCAAGTCCGGGTTTGAACCCGCGACGTCCCGCTAATCCTATAATATACTCAAACCGTTCCTCAACCCGATACTTTCAGTTATAACTCGTAGTCTTTATCTATCTAACCCGTATCTCCTTGTTGTCTTCTCAACACCACAAATATCACGTATACTTCATAATTATAATCCTTATTCGTTAACAGTTAAATTGTCAACAATCTCCTCAACTTGATCGAACTTGGGCTTCGGTCCCAAAAATTAATTTGTGGCTATCTGTTTGTATCTCACTCAACCAAATTAAATAATACCCCTTTCCTTCTTCGTGTACCATAAAATATCCCCACCATTTAAAAAGAATGTGAAATGTCCCGTTCATATTGATTATAAACGTTCCATATTAATTGATTTCGTCGAGAGGTTTTGACCTCTATATGAGATGTTTTTCAAAGACTGCATTCATTTTTAAAACAACCATAACCTTTATTTTATCGATAAAGGTTTAAAAAGCATTACGTAGATTATCAAATAATGATAATCTAAAATATACCATTTACACACGACCATTACATAATGGTTTACAATAAGAATATATTACATCAAAAATAAGTTTCTTGAATGCAGTTTTTACATAATATCGTACAAGCATGGACTCCAAAGCTTGTCCTTATTTTAGTATGCAACAGCGGAAGCTCATAATAATCACCTGAGAATAAACATGCTTAAAACGTCAACAAAAATATTGGTGAGTTATAGGTTTAACCTATATATTATCAAATCATAATAATAGACCACAAGATTTCATATTTCAATATACATCCCATACATAGAGATAAAAATCATTCATATGGTGAACACCTGGTAACCGACATTAACAAGATGCATATAAGAATATCCCCTATCATTCCGGAAAATCCTTCGGACATGATATAAACGAATTCGAAGTACTAAAGCATCCGGTACTTTGGATGGGGTTCGTTAGGCCCAATAGATCTATCTTTAGGATTCGCGTCAAATAGTAGATCAGTTTACTAATTCTTAGGTTACCAAAGGGGGCATATTCGGCTTCAATCATTCAACCATATAATGTAGTTTCAATTACTTGTGTCTATTTCGTAAAACATTTATAAAACTGCATGTATTCTCATCCCAAAATATTAGATTTTAAAAGTGGGACTATAACTCACTTTCACAGATTTTTACTTCGTCGGGAAGTAAGACTTGGTCACTGGTCGATTCACGAACCTATAACAAATATGTACATATATATCAAAGTATGTTCAAAATATATTTACAACATTTTTAATAAGTTTTTTTGATGTTTTAAGTTTATTAAGTCAGCTGTCCTCGTTAGTAACCTACAACTAGTTGTCCATAGTTAGATGTACAGAAAATAAATCGATATATATTATCTTGACCCAATCCACGACCCAGTGTATACACGTCTCAGGCTAGATCACAACTCAAAGTATATATATTTTTGGAATCAACCTCAACCCTGTATAGCTAACTCCAACATTACTGCATATAGAGTATCTATGGTTGTTCCAAATAATATTTATACATGGGTCGATATGATATGTCAAAACATTTTCATACGTGTCTATGGTATCCCAAGATTACATAATATATTAGAATACATGTATAATACAATATAAGTTAGCTAGGATATGATTTGTATAGAATTGTTACAATATTTCTCGTAGCTACAACAATCAAAAAATATCCAATCTTGTTTTGCCCATAACTTCTTCGTTTTAAATCCGTTTTAAGTGAATCAAATTGATATGGTTTCATATTGAACTCTATTTTATGAATCTAAATAGAAAAAGTATAGGTTTATAGTCAGAAATATAAGTTACAAGTCGTTTTTGTAAGAGGTAGTCATTTCAGTCGAAAGAACGACGTCTTGATGACCATTTTGAAAAACATACTTCCACTTTGAGTTTAACCATGATTTTTGGATATAGTTTCATGTTCATAAGAAAAATTATTTTCCCAGAAGAACAACTTTTAAATCAAAGTTTATCATAGTTTTTAATTATCAAACACAAAACAGCCCGCGGTGTTACTACGACGGCGTATATCCGGTTTTACGGTGTTTTTCGTGTTTTTTGGTTTTAAATCATTAAGTTAGCATATCATATAGATATAGAACATGTGTTTAGTTGATTTTAAAAGTTAAGTTAGAAGGATTAACTTTTATTTGCGAACAAGTTTAGAATTAACTAAACTATGTTCTAGTGATTACATGTTCAAATCTTCGAATAAGATAGTTTTATATGTATGAATCGAATGATGTTATGAATATCATTATTACCTCAAGTTTAGTAGGTAAACCTACTGGAAGTGACAAGAAATGATCTAGCTTCAAAGGATCTTGGATGGCTTGAAAGTTCTTGAAATAGAATCATGACACGAAAACAAGTTCAAGTAAGATTATCACTCGAATTAAGATAGTTATAGTTATAGGAATTGAATAAAAGTTTGTATATGAGTATTACCTTGATTTAGAATGATATATTACTGTAAACAACAAGGATTTCTTGAGGTTGGATGATCACTTTACAAGATTGGAAGTGAGCTAGTAAACTTGGAAGTATTCTTGATTTTATGAAACTAGAACTTGTAGAATTTATGAAGAACACTTAGAACTTGAAGATGGAACTTGAGAGAGATCAATTAGATGAATAAAATTGAAGAATGAAAGTTTTTGTAGGTGTTTTTGGTCGTTGGTATATGGATTAGATATAAAGGATATGTAATTTTGTTTTCATGTAAATAAGTCATGAATGATTACTAATATTTTTGTAATTTTATGAGATATTTCATGCTAGTTGCAAAATGATGGTTCCCATATGTGTTAGGTGACTCACATGGGCTGATAAGAGCTGATCATTGGAGTGTATATACCAATAGTACATACATCTAAAAGCTGTGTATTGTACGAGTACGAATACGGGTGCATACGAGTAGAATTGTTGATGAAACTGAACGAGGATGTAATTGTAAGAATTTTTGTTAAGTAGAAGTATTTTGATAAGTGTCTTGAAGTCTTTCAAAAGTGTATGAATACAAATTAAAACACTACATGTATATACATTTTAACTGAGTCGTTAAGTCATCGTTAGTCGTTACATGTAAATGTTGTTTTGAAACCTTTAGGTTAACGATCTTGTTAAATGTTGTTAACCCATTGTTTATTATATCTAAAGAGATGTTAAATTATTACATTATCATGATATTATGATATATTAATATATCTTAGTATGATATATGTACAGTTAAATGTTCTTACAATGATAATCGTTACATATATGTCTCGTTTCGAAATTCTTAAGTTAGTAGTCATGTTTTACATATGTAGTTCATTGTTAATATACATAATGACATGTTTACTTATCATTTATCATGATTAAACATAGTGTAACAATATCTTAATATGATTCATATGTAATTAGTAAGACGTTGTTATAACGATAATCGTTATATATATCGTTTCGAGTTTCTTAATTCAATAAACACAATTTTATGTATATAACTCATTGTTAAAATACCTAATGAGATACTTACTTATCATAATATCATGTTAACTATATATATAATCATATATATGTCATCATATAGTTTTTACAAGTTTTAACTTTCGTGAATCACCGGTCAACTTGGGTGGTCAATTGTCTATATGAAACCTATTTCAATTAATCAAGTCTTAACAAGTTTGATTGCTTAACATGTTGGAAACACTTAATCATGTAAATATCAATTTCATTTAATATATATAAACATGAAAAAGTTCGGGTCACTACAGTACCTACCCGTTAAATAAATTTCGCCCCGAAATTTTAAGCAGTTGGAGGTGTTGACGTATCTTCTGGAAATAAGTGCGGATATTTCTTCTTCATCTAATCTTCTCATTCCCAGGTGAACTCAAGTCCTCTACGAGCATTTCATCGAACTTTAACAATTGGTATCTTGTTTTGTTTAAGTCTTTTAACCTCACGATCCATTATTTTGACGGGTTCTTCGACGAATTGAAGTTTTTCGTTGATTTGGATTTCGTGTAACGGAATAGTGAGATCTTCTTTAGCAAAACATTTCTTCAAATTTGAGACGTGGAAAGTGTTATGTACAGCCGCGAGTTGTTGTGGTAATTCAAGTCGGTAAGCTACTGGTCCGACACGATCAATAATCTTGAATGGTCCTATATACCTTGGATTTAATTTCCCTCGTTTACCAAATAGAACAACGCATTTACAAGGTGCAACCTTAAGCATGACCATCTCTCCAATTTCAAATTCTATATCTTTTCTTTTAATGTCTTTTGGGTTGTTGAAGTAGACCTGATGGTTTCTGATGCTCCGCTTTGACCTTAGAACACGTCAAACATTCCTCTACGTATTTAGTAACATCGGCTTTCATATCTGGCCACCAAAAATGTTTCTTGGGATCCTTGTACATCTTTCCCGTTCCAGGATGTATTGAGTATCTGGTTTTATGAGCTTCTCTAAGTACCATTTCTCTCATATCTCCAAATTTTGGTACCCAAATTCTTTCAGCCCTATACCGGGTTCCGTCTTCCCGAATATTAAGATGCTTCTCTAATCTTTTGGGTATTTCATCCTTTAAGTTTCCCTCTTTTAAAACTCCTTGTTGTGCCTCCTTTATTTGAGTAGTAAGGTTAGTGTGAATCATTATATTCATAGATTTTACTCGAATGGGTTCTCTATCCTTTCTGCTCAAGGCATCGGCTACCACATTTACCTTCCCCGGGTGGTAACGAATCTCAAAGTTGTAATCATTCAACAATTCAATCCACCTATGCTGCCTCATATTCAGTTGTTTCTGATTAAATATGTGTTGAAGACTTTTGTGGTCGGTATATATAATACTTTTAACCCCATATAAGTAGTGCCTCCAAGTATTTAATGCAAAATCAACAGCGCCTAATTCCAAATCATGCGTCGTATAATTCTGTTCGTGAATCTTCAATTGTCTAGACGCATAAGCAATTACCTTCGTTCGTTGCATTAATACACAACCGAGACCTTGCTTTGAGGCGTCACAATATATCACAAAATCATCATTCCCTTCAGGTAATGACAATATAGGTGCCGTAGTTAACTTTTTCTTTAACAATTGAAACGCTTTCTCTTGTTCATCTTTCCATTCAAATTTCTTCCCTTTATGCGTTAATGCAGTCAAGGGTTTTGCTATTCTGGAAAAGTCTTGGATGAACCTTCTGTAGTAACCAGCTAGTCCTAAAAACTGGCGTTTGTGTTTCGGAGTTTTCGGGGTTTCCCACTTTTCAACGGTTTCAATCTTTGCTGGAACCACCTGAATACCTTCTTTGTTCACTATGTGACCGAGGAATTGAACTTCTTCCAACCTAAATGCACACTTTGAAAACTTAGCGTACAGTTTTTCTTTTCTCAGCAACTCTAACACTTTTCTCAAATGTTCTTCGTGCTCTTGATCATTCTTCGAGTAAATAAGTATGTCATCGATAAAAACAATGACAAACTTGTCAAGATATGGCCCACACACTCGGTTCATGAGGTCCATGAACACAGCTGGTGCGTTAGTCAATCCAAACGGCATAACCATAAACTCGTAATGACCGTAACGCGTCCTAAAAGCTGTCTTTGGAATATCATCATCCTTCACCCGCATTTGATGATATCCAGAACGTAAATCGATCTTCGAATAAACAGACGAGCCTTGTAGTTGATCAAATAAGTCGTCGATTCTCGGTAGTGGGTAGCGGTTCTTGATGGTAAGTTTGTTCAACTCTCGATAGTCGATACACAACCTGAATGTACCATCTTTCTTCTTGACAAACAAAACAGGAGCTCCCCATGGTGATATGCTTGGTCGAATGAAACCACGCTCTAAAAGTTCCTGTAACTGACTTTGTAATTCTTTCATTTCACTGGGTGCGAGTCTGTATGGAGCACGAGCTATTGGTGCAGCTCTTGGTACAAGGTCTATTTGAAATTCAACGGATCGGTGTGGGGGTAATCCCGGTAATTCTTTCGGAAATACATCAGAAAATTCTTTTGCGACGGGAACATCACTGACGTTCTTTTCATCAGGTTTAACTTCCTTGATGTGTGCTAGAATGACGTAACAACATTTTCTTATTAGTTTTTGCGCCTTCAAACTACTAATAAAATTTAATTTCGCGTTGTTCTTTTCTCCTTACACCATTAAGGGTTTTCCTTTTTCTCGTATAATGCGAATTGCATTTTTGTAACAAACGATCTCTGCTTTCACTTCTTTCAACCAGTCCATACCGATTATTATATCAAAACTCCCTAACTCGACTGGTATTAAATCAATCTTAAACGTTTCATCACCCAGTTTAATTTCTCTATCCCGCCATATATTATCTGCTGAAATTAATTTACCATTTGCTAATTCGAGTAAAAATTTATTATCCAAAGGCGTCAATGGGTAACTTAATTTAGCACAAAATTCTCTACTCATATAGCTTCTATCCGCACCCGAATCAAATAAATCATAAGAAGATTTATCGTCAATAAGAAACGTACCCGTAACAAGCTTCGGGTCTTCCTGTGCTTCTGCCGCATTAATATTGAAAACTCTTCCAAGGCCCTGCCTATTAGTATTCCCCTGATTCGGGAAATTTCTAATAATGTGGCCCGGTTTTCCACATTTATAACAAACAGCGTTGGTATTACTTGCTCCAACACTATTCTTTTCGGCATTACTTGTTCCGACATTATTTGTTCCTTTAGTTCTGTTAAACTTTGGTCCGTAGACCTCACACTTTGTTGCGCTATGACCATTTCTTTTACACCTGTTGCAAAATGTCGTGCAAAACCCCTGATGATTTTCTTCACACCTATGACATGGCTGTTTTTCATTTTTGTTGCCGTTGTTGTTATTGAGGTTGGTGTTGGGATTGTTATTGTTGTTGAAACGGTTGTTATAGTTGTTGTTGTTGTTGGGATGTTTGTTATAGTTATTGTTAGGATTGCGGTTATTGTTACGATTGTTGTTGCGGTTATTGGGATAGTTGTTGCGATTGTGGTTGTAATTATTGTTGTTGTTGTACTGGTGACTCTTGTCACTATTTTCCTCCCACTTCCTCTTGAGTTGTTTCGTGTTGGCTTCTTTGGCCGCCTGCTCTTTAATTTTTCCCTCAATCTGATTTATGAGTTTATGAGCCATTCGACTTGTCTTCTATATAGAAGCGGGCTCGTGTGAACTCACATCTTCTTGAATCCTTACTGGTAACCCTTTTATAAATGCGTCGATCTTCTCTTCTTCATCTTCGAATACTCCAGGACACAATAGGCATAACTCTATGAATCGTTGTTCGTATGTGGTAACGTCGAATCCTTGTGTTCATAACTCTCTAAGTTCTGCCTTGAGTTTATTGACTTCGTTTCTATGACGGTACTGCTCGTTCATCAACTGTTTGAATGCCGACCACGGTAGTGCGTAAGCAGCATTTTGTCCTACCTGTTCAAGATAGGTGTTCCACCACGTTAACGCAGTACCTGTGAAGGTATGCGTAGCGTACTTAACTTTGTCCTCTTCAGTACACTTACTTATGGTAAACACTGATTCGACTTTCTCGGTCCACCGTTTCAATCCAATTGGTCCTTCGGTTCCATCAAATTCCAAAGGTTTGCAGGCAGTGAATTCTTTGTAGGAGCATCCTACACGATTTCTTGCGCCATTAGCTGCATTGCTAGATTCAGAGTTATTGTTGGTATGTAGCGCAACCTGTACTGCGTCTATGTTTGCAGCAAGAAAGGTACGAAATTCCTCTTCGCTCATATTCATGGTGTGTCGAGTAGTCGGTGCCATTTCCTTTAAAATAGCCAACTGAATCGAGTTAATCATACAGAATATTAAGAGTAGTCAATAGTATTTCATAGCATAATATGAACTCATTTATAAAAGCTTTTTCTTCATATTAGCGTTTTATAAGTTTAAATTCGGGTACTACCAACCCGTTAAGTTCATACTTAGTAGCTAATATACAATTCAACTACTACAATTCCATATGAAAAAATGATTATAATAATATATCACATACAAATATTCTTCAAACTTACAACTTCGCTATATTACATATAATATGAAATATAGTACACTTTGATACAGGATAGTTTTTGAAGATAAACCTAGTTAATACGCAAGTTGTTCAGCAAAGGAAATAAAGACACGTAGTTCATAAGTCCAGAAACAAGTCATGCATTCTGGTTTTACTAAGACGACTTCCCATCCTTGGTCTTGTGGAAAATAACCTTTATGACCATTGGCTAGGCAGCATGTTGTAATGTCGTCAAAAGGACGAGGGTTTCGTAATGTCCAACAGCCCCGTAATAATCTAAAAACCTTGTTTCTCACCCCAACTACTGAATTCGTCACTTGTGGGAAGGTTTTATTTAAAAGTTGCAATCCAATGTTCTTTTTCTCACTTTGTTAAGAAGCGAACATCACTAACCCGTAAGCATAACATGCTTCTTTATGTTGCATGTTAGAAGCTCTTTCTAATTCACGAAATCCTATGTTGGGATATGTTGAGTCAAAATAGGTTCTTAACCCGTAGCGTAAAATTGCATTTGGCTTCTTCGCATTTAATGCTTTAAAGAAAACACGGCGTAACTTACGGTCTCTCCAATGTGATATACCCCACCTATCAAAGGAAAGCCTTTTATAAACTAAGGCATTTCTGGAAAGTCTTTCAAATGTTTGACAAGTTAATTTCGCCATAACTAAATATGCTGATGAATTCTGACTGACTCTAGACAAGATTTCCTCAATCATATCCTCTAGTAGGTCTTTTAAAATATTCGGTTGTCTACCCTTAACGTCCATTTTGTTTTTATACTGTAAAATAGACAAGGATTAGATTTGTAATAACAAACAATACAAGCAATTTTTACATAGAACATAAAAGTACAAGCACACTACAATATATATAATACACAACATGATTACAACCCTCTAATCTGAATCACTGGTTTCTTCTTCTTCGAACTTGGTTCGTTTTCCTAATTTTCTAGGAATATATGGTGTTCCTCTAATACGAGCCGTCGTTTTCCATAATGGTTTAGAAAAACCTGGTGGTTTAGAGGTTCTCGGGTCATTGTTACATTTTAGGAAATACGGATGTTGCCGATACATATAAAGTTCATCGGGGTTGAAATCGGGTTTCTCTATTTTTATACCTTTTCCCTTATTATTTTCTTTCGCTTTATTAAATTGGGTTGAGGTAATTTCTATAACATCATCGGAATCCTCATCGGGATCCGATTCATCAGAAAATTGGTAATCTTCCCAATATTTTGCTTCCTTGGCAGAAACACCATTGATCATTATTAACTTTGGTCCGCTGGTTGAGGATTTTCTTTTATTTAATTGATTTACTATAGGTATCAATATTTCTTCCTCCAGAACCTCTTCTTCTTCTGGTTCCTCCTCTTTCGATTCCTCCTCTTCCGGTTCCTCTTCTTCCGGTTCCTCCTCTTCCGGTACCTCCTCTTTCGGTTCCTCTTCGGGAATTTGTGAATCTTCCCAAAATATATTCGACTCTTCATTATTATTAGATGAATCAATGGGATTTGTACTAGAGGTAGACATCTATCACACAATATCAAACACATTTAGAGGTTAATATATCACATAATATTTACAAGTTAATAATATATAGTTTCTAACAAAAGTGTTAAGCAATCGTTTTTAAAGAAAACACGGTCGAAGTCCAGACTCACTAATGTATCCTAACAAACTCGATAAGACACACTAATGCAAATTTCTGGTTCTCTAAGACTAACGCTCTGATACCAACTGAAATGTCCCGTTCATATTGATTATAAACATTCCATATTAATTGATTTCATCGCGAGGTTTTAACCACTATATGAGACGTTTTTCAAAGACTGCATTCATTTTTAAAACAACCATAACCTTTATTTTATCGATAAAGGTTTAAAAAGCATTACGTAGATTATCAAATAATGATAATCTAAAATATTCCGTTTACACACGACCATTACATAATGGTTTACAATAAGAATATATTACATCAAAAATAAGTTTCTTGAATGCAGTTTTTACATAATATCATACAAGCATGGACTCCAAATCTTGTCCTTATTTTAGTATGCAACAGCGGAAGCTCTTAATAATCACCTGAGAATAAACATGCTTAAAACGTCAACAAAAATGTTGGTGAGTTATAGGTTTAACCTATATATTATCAAATCATAATAATAGACCACAAGATTTCATATTTCAATATACATCCCATACATAGAGATAAAAATCATTCATATGGTGAACACCTGGCAACCGACATTAAAAAGATGCATATAAGAATATCCCCTATCATTCCGGGAAATCCTTCGGACATGATATAAACGAATTCGAAGTACTAAAGCATCCGGTACTTTGGATGGGGTTCGTTAGGCCCAATAGATCTATCTTTAGGATTCGCGTCAAATAGTAGATCGGTTTACTAATTCTTATGTTACCAAGCAAAAGGGGCATATTCGGCTTCGATCATTCAACCATATAATGTAGTTTCAATTACTTGTGTCTATTTCGTAAAACATTTATAAAACTGCATGTATTCTCATCCCAAAATATTAGATTTTAAAAGTGGGACTATAACTCACTTTCACATATTTTTACTTCGTCGGGAAGTAAGACTTGGCCACTGGTCGATTCACGAACCTATAATAAATATGTACATATATATCTAAGTATGTTCAAAATATATTTACAATATTTTTAATACATTTTTTTGATGTTTTAAGTTTATTAAGTCAGCTGTCCTCGTTAGTAACCTACAACTAGTTGTCCATAGTTAGATGTACAGAAAATAAATTGATATATATTATTTTGACCCAATCCACGACCCAGTGTATACACGTCTCAGGCTAGATCACAACTCAAAGTATATATATTTTTGGAATCAACCTCAACCCTGTATAGCTAACTCCAACATTACTGCATATAGAGTGTCTATGGTTGTTCCAAATAATATATATACATGGGTCGATATGATATGTCAAAACATTTGCATACGTGTCTATGGTATTCCAAGATTACATAATATATTAGAATACATGTATAATACAATATAAGTTAGCTAGGATATGATTTGTATAGAATTGTTACACTATTTCCCGTAGCTACAACAATCAAAAAATATCCAATCTTGTTTTACCCATAACTTCTTCGTTTTAAATCCGTTTTGAGTGAATCAAATTGCAATGGTTTCATATTGAACTCTATTTTATGAATCTAAACAGAAAAAGTACAGGTTTATAGTCAGAAATATATGTTACAAGTCATTTTTGTAAGAGGTAGTCATTTCAGTCGAAAGAACGACGTCTTGATGACCATTTTGAAAAACATACTTTCACTTTGAGTTTAACCATGATTTTTGGATATAGTTTCATGTTCATAAGAAAAATCATTTTCCAAGAAGAAAAACTTTTAAATCAAAGTTTATCATAGTTTTTAATTATCAAACCCAAAACAGCCCGCGGTGTTACTACGACGGCGTATATCCGGTTTTACGGTGTTTTTAGTGTTTTCCGGTTTTAAATCATTAAGTTAGCATATCATATAGATATAGAACATGTGTTTAGTTGATTTTAAAATTCAAGTTAGAAGGATTAACTTTTATTTGCGAATAAGTTTAGAATTAACTAAACTATGTTCTAGTGATTACATGTTCAAATCTTCGAATAATATAGTTTTATATGTATGAATCGAATGATATTATGAACATCATTACTACCTCAAGTTTAGTAGGTAAACCTACTGGAAGTGACAAGAAATGATCTAGCTTCAAAGGATCTTGGATGGCTTGAAAGTTCTTGAAATAGAATCATGACACGAAAACAAGTTCAAGTAAGATTATCACTCGAATTAAGATAGTTATAGTTATAGGAATTGAATCAAAGTTTGTATATGAGTATTACCTTAATTTAGAATGATATCTTACTGTAAACAACAAGGATTTCTTGAGGTTGGATGATCACTTTACAAGATTGGAAGTGAGCTAGTAAACTTGGAAGTATTCTTGATTTTATGAAACTAGAACTTGTAGAATTTATGAAGAACACTTAGAACTTGAAGATAGAACTTGAGAGAGATCAATTACATGAAGAAAATTGAAGAATGAAAGTGTTTTTAGGTGTTTTTGGTCGTTGGTATATGGATTAGATATAAAGGATATATAATTTTGTTTTCATGTAAATAAGTCATGAATGATTACTAATATTTTTGTAATTTTATGAGATATTTCATGCTAGTTACCAAATGATGGTTCCCACATGTGTTAGGTGACTCACATGGGCTGCTAAGAGCTGATCATTGGAGTGTATATACCAATAGTACATACATCTAAAAGCTGTGTATTGTACGAGTACGAATACGGGTGCATACGAGTAGAATTGTTGATGAAACCGAACGAGGATGTAATTGTAAGCATTTTTGTTAAATAGAAGTATTTTGATAAGTGTCTTGAAGTCTTTCAAAAGTATATGAATACATATTAAAACACTACATGTATATACATTTTAACTGAGTCGTTAAGTCATCGTTAGTCGTTACATGTAAATGTTGTTTTGAAACCTTTAGGTTAATGATCTTGTTAAATGTTGTTAACCCATTGTTTATTATATCTAAAGAGATGTTAAATTATTACATTATCATGATATTATAATAAATTAATATATCTTTGTATGATATATCTACAGTTAAATGTTCTTACAACGATAATCGTTACATATATGTCTCGTTTCGAAATTCTTAAGTTAGTAGTCTTGTTTTACATATGTAGTTCATTGTTAATATACATAATGACATGTTTACTTATCATTTATCATGATTAAACATAGTGTAACAATATCTTAATATAATTTATATGTAATTAGTAAGACGTTGTTATAACGATAATCATTATATATATCGTTTCGAGTTTCTTAATTCAATAAACACAATTTTATGTATATAACTCATTGTTAAAATACCTAATGAGATACTTACTTATCATAATATCATGTTAACTATATATATAATCATATATATGTCATCATATAGTTTTTACAAGTTTTAACGTTCGTGAATCACCGGCCAACTTGGGTGGTCAATTGTCTATATGAAACCTATTTCAATTAATCAAGTCTTAACAAGTTTGATTGCTTAACATGTTGGAAACACTTAATCATGTAAATATCAACTTCATTTAATATATATAAACATGAAAAAGTTCAGGTCACTACAGAATGGTCGTCCATGAATCCAACAATTAACGTGTAAATCAACAAAAAAATATAAAAATGCGTTGTATAAAAAAAATTCGATTTCTCATCTCATCCTTTAACAACCGAATGGTTCTTTAAAAAAAATATAAGGAGCACGTCAATTAAGGTATCCTTGTCGGCCATGACACCTACTTTGCCCCACTTGCTTTTAAACACCATTCATATAATGCATAGCAAAGTTGGAACGTAAAAAAAAAAAATCATTCCATGACTCCACCAAAAATTTCGGTTACATCATGTAGGGTTTGCCTTTTCATTAATTAAATGGGATATGATACAGCTGTACCTCAACTCATATTGACATCTTCCACTTGGATTATCTTTTATCATGCGTATATAAGCCCATATATATATACATATATATATATATATATATATATATATATATATATATATATATATATATATATATATATATATATATATATATATATATATATATATATATATATATATATATATATATATATATATATATATATATATATATTTATGTTGACCAATTCCTAAACTGAACTTATACTACCCATAACATCGTGAAAACAGTTTAGTCGCAGCAGGTACAGCGGTAGTTTTGTTGTAGTGATCGTAAACAGAAGTTATAAATGAGCGAGAGAATGAAGGAGTAAAGGTGGTGGTGTAAGGTGATGGAGCCGATGGCAAATGGTGATTCAAATGGTGGCGGGTTGTGGTTTGCGTGATTCGAAAAAAACAGGATTAAGAGAGAGAAGGAAGATAATGATACTGATGGAGTGTTCGAGTTTGTATCCGAACAGAAGTAGCAGCAAGTTCTTCTTGATTATTGATGGCAAGGGAATGAAGGATGATGTGATCATCGAAGAGAAAGGAACAAGAAAAGAAAATAATAGAGGTGTCGTGCAGTTTAATAGAATTTATTTTGATTTCTTTGATGTGCTCAATCGAATTGCACTTTCAGAGTGATATAGAGGCTGATAGACAATATTACTGTTAACGTGACTCATTTAGCATCTGTTTTCTAATTTGATTTTACTCGACAAGAAGTACACTGATATATTCAATCAGATATTGAAATACATAAAGAAATAAAAAGCTGACATAGATTACCAACTGGTTTGGTTGTTACTGAAACATATAGAATCGAATCATACTGGATTGGAAATATAAATCAAACACTACCTCAGCTTGATATCGATTGATAACAAATTAGGTTTGGTGCTGTGTACGTATACGGAGTATTTATATATGATTAACTGTATTTACACGTACAATATAGAGATGTATCAGTATTTGTATAAATATTTATTATGTATATTTATCTATATATATGTATAATTATATTTCATGTATGTATTTATGTATATATCGGTATTTATATTTATAATTGTATATCTCTTACTTTTATATATTTTTATTCATAACTTATAACAAATCTTGTAAAAAAATAAATAATACGAATACAATGGTAATAATAATAATATCTGATAATAACACAATTCATAATTAAGACATAACGAGTTATATGTATCAAATTTTATATCTATATTTTTATATTACAATAATAATATTAATAATACAGATATTAGTAATAAGTTATAATATTAATAAAATATTTATCTTAACTTGTAATTAAATATATTAATATTTTATTTTATTAATTATGTAATGTTTAATAATTATATAACATATATATATACAATAACATACATTTAATATTTATTTACAAACAATTGTTCATGAATCGTCGGGCACAGTCAAAGGTTAAATGAATATATGAACATTGTTTCAAAATTTTCTAGACTCAACATTACATACTTTGCTTATCGTATTGAAATCATATAAAGATTAAGTTTAAATTTAGTCGAAAATTCTCGGGTCGTCACAGGATGAATTCAAGAAGGAGTTTTTCGATGAATACCGAACTTCGGCCGATCTTACTAGGCTTAAGAACGATTTACGTTCCTTGAGGCAAGGGTCGATGGATTTGAACACTCTCAAATCCGTGTTTTTGTCCAAGACCCAATTTTGCCCGGAGTATGTCGGGAATGATAAAATGTTGAAAGAAGATTTCTATCGGATCTTGAATGATAGTTATCAAGAGAAGATTAGTGTGAACGTGGTGAAAAGCTTCGATGAGTTGTTTAATATGGACAAAGGTTTTGGGCGCTAGTGTTGAGAAAGAGTGGCTTCACTTTCGGCAAAAGGAAGTTTGAAGCTACTAATCAATCTAACAAAAAGAGAAGTTATGTCAAGCTCCGGTGTTAGTGTTGCCGGAAGGGATAGAAGACATGACGGTTTATTGTGACGCGTCTTTAAATGGGCTCGGGTGTGTTCTAATGCAAAGAGGTAAAGTCATCGTGTATGCCTCCTGACAATTAAAGGAACACAAAACGAGATATTCGACTCATGATCTTGAGTTGGCGTCGGTTGTTCATGCGTTGAAAATTTGGCGCCATTACTTGTATGGTGTCAAGTGTATGATTTATTCGGATCACAAAAGTTTGAAACACTTTTTTATCAAAGAGATTTGAATTATAGTCAACGTAGATGGATGGATGTGGTAAAAGATTATGATTGTGAAATACTTTATCATCCGGGTAAGGCGAATGTGGTCGCGGATGCGTTGAGTCGGAAGATTCAACATCCGGCGATACGAGTAGGATCGTTACGCATGATTATTACTAACGATTTTCTTGTAAAGCTTGGCGAGACTCAAATTTAAGCTTTTGTTAACAATAAGCATGAGGAACGAATTGTGGGACAAACGGAGTTTATTACCCTAGGTTCGCATGGTTTGTTATCTTTTCAAGGAAGAGTATGGGTGCCTAAAATGGGCGATCATCGACGAGTGCTACTTGATGAAGCACATAAGTAAAAGTATTCCATTCATCTGGGCACAACGAAGATGTATCTTAATTTGAGGAAGGATTATTGGTGGTCGGGCATGAAACGTGATGTTGTAAAGTATGTTGAACAATGTGTTACATGTTTGCAAGTTAAGGCCGAGCACCAAAAGCCGTATGGTAAGTTGCAACCGTTAGAAATCCCGAAATGGAAATGGGAGCATATTACCATGGATTTCATTGCGAAGTTACCTAAGACGGCGAGAACCCAATTTGATACGATTTGGGTGATAGTTGACCGATTGACGAAAAGTGCTTTGTTTCTTCCCATTCGGGAAGCGATATCGTCGGAGACCTTGGCTAAGTTGTTTATCAAGGAAGTGATAGCGAGACACGGGGTTCCTATATCTATTATTTCGGATCGAGATACTCGTTTCACATCTCGGTTTCGGGAAAAGTTTCATGAAGATATGGGCACACAATTGAAATTGAGCACGGCGTATCATCCTCAAATGGACGATCAAACCGAATGTACAAATCAAACTTTAGAGAATATGTTACGGGCATGTATTATTGATTTCGGCGATAGTTGGGATGAGCACTTACCTTTGGTGGAATTCTCGTACAATAATAGTTATAATACTAGTATCGGGATGCCACCTTACGAGATGCTTTATGGGCGGAGGTGCCGAACTCCGATTTGTTGGGGTGAAATTGGTCAAAGAGAAATTGGGAGTACCGATTTAGTTTTAGAGATGAATAGCAAGATTGATATGATTCGGGCTCATTTGAAAAAGGCGCAAGATAGACAAAAGTCATATGCCGAAAAACGTAGGCGAATGATCGAATTCTAAGAAGGTGACATGGTGATGCTTAAGGTTTCGCCATGGAAAGGTATTATTCGATTTCGAAAACGGGGAAGTTAGCTCCTCGGTTTATTGGCCCATTTAAAGTTTTAGCTCGTGTTGGCGAAGTTGCATATCGTTTGGAATTACCCGAAGAACTTGTGGGGATCCATAATACATTTCATGTTTCCCATCTCTGTAAGTGTCTTGCGGATGATTCTTCGTGGGTGTCATTAGACGAAATTGAGCTAAACAATAAGTTAGAGTATATTGAGGAGCCGGTTGCTATACTTGATGAAAAAGTGAAAAGATTGAGAAATAAAAAGGTGAGAACTTTTAAAGTTCAATGGCGTCGCAGTATAGGTTCCGAGTTTACTTGGGAGCCCGAAGAGTTTGTTCTTATGTATCTTCCTGCTTATCATGCAGCATGGATTGCGAGGTCGCAACCCGGTTCAAGTGGGGGAGAGTTGTAAGATCCTGTTTTCCAGTTAGGTTGGACGCCGTCCAAAAGGGTGGGACTCCGTCCCAGTATGAAGGACTGGACGCCGTTCAGTATTCTGGACGTCGTCCAGATGACCTGACGAGCCAGCTTTTGTGTTTTTGATATTTAAAAGGGGTAACTTGGTAATTTCACATGGTGGATGACTTTAAGGCCCTAGATTAGTTTGTGGAGCCTCATTTGCTCCATTTACAACCACCAAACCTCTTCCACTTAAATTCTAGAGAGAGAGTGTGTGATTCAAGTGTGAGAAAGCTCAAATTAAAGTGGAAGAAGCTTGTTTCGGGTTAGAGCTCGAGCATTAAAGTTGTTCATCTCCTCACTAGCTACATTTTGACTGTAGTGGTAAGTCTTAACCTTGATTTCCTTACTATTAATTGTTAAGGGTTAGGGTTTGGGTTAGTGATGTGTATAAAACCCATTTGTTAGTGATTTGGGGATTTTTGGGTGAGTTTGGGTCATGAAGACTCAAAGGATGACTAACCTAGGGTTTTAAAATGCTAAATGTGTTTATGAGTCTTAAATTGGTTAGTTAACTACTAGCACACCTAAATGTTATGTAAGTGGGTGTTATTTGGGTATGTGGTGACCCGAATGGGTGTGGAAACCTCGAATGGGTAAAACGGGTCTTTGATGACCTAAGTTGTCTTGTTAGGGTGAAAATGCGATAACATTGTGATTATATGTGTATTAAGACCATAAATGGCTAGAGTTAGGGTTTTTGGCGAAGTTGACCCAATATTAGGGTTAAGTGTGCAAATGGGTCGGAATTGCACCATGGGTCAAAATGACTCTAGGATGTTGAGTGAGTTGGTTGACCAACTTGATTGTGTGATTAATTAATTGTATACATAATGTAATAGGTGCGTTACGTTGAAGGTTGCGAGCTTGGTTTAACATTCACCAACGGTGTTAAGGTGAGTGGAGTAATTATGCATGTATGTATATAGTGTATTTATTTGTATGCTATGGTATGAACCACAGCGCCGGTAGTACCATAGTATGTGTGAGTGTATTATGATGTGAACCACGGAGCCGTTAGCATCATGGTATGTATGTTGTAGTGTGAACCATGGAGCCGGTAGCACTATAGCACGAGTCGTAAAGTGTGAACCACGGAGCCGGTAGCACTATAAAATGAGATGTGAACCACGGAGCCAGTAGCATCATGGTACGTGTGTTGTAGTGTGAACCACAGATCCGGTAGCACTATAAAATGAGATGTGAACCACGGAGCCGGTAGCATCGAAGTGTGAACCACGGAGCCGGTAGAACTATAAAATTAGGTGTGAACCACGGAGCCAGTAGCACCAAAGTGTGAACCACGGAGCCGGTAGCACTATAAAAGAGTATGAATCAAATGCGTAGTGACGTGAACCATGGAGCCGGTAGCATCATAGCATTGCGTATGGTGTAAACCACGGAGCCGATAGCACCATGACGCGAAAATGATTAACCATATAGTTGTGGTAAAAAGGTTTTCGTTTAATAGTGCCGGGAAGCGGGATTTTTGCTCACGTAAGTAAGCACGGGGATCAGTCCCCGATAGTGTAATGGGACGCTGTCCCAAAAGGCTAGACGCCATCCAGGCCTTCAGTACTGGACGCCGTCCAAGAACCTGGACGCCGTCCAGATGTACAGGTCCAAAAAAAAAAAATTATGGCGTATTTTTGGTATAACGAAGTCGGGTTGTTACAACTAGCTTGATGTGGTGAAACTATACCTTTATTTATGAACGGATTTGAGTTATTTTATTACACGAATTATTTTATTGTATATGTTGTATTTTAATAAATTCAGGTTGATTTCACACATATATAGGCAACTAGTCCTATCCGCGTAGTTTAGTTTTATAGGTAAATCCGATTCGTTCCACAGGGAGATGGAGTGTTTAATGGTTTTTAATAGTCTTTGAAGTTAAACTTATTTAAAGGGGGTTTTGGATTAGGAATTTATATTTAGCATAATAATAATAAAATATAACTAAATCTTAATTTAATTGAACTACTTATTAATTAAAATTACAAGATTACATGATTTATAATTATTAACTTAAAAGTGAACTAATTGAAACTATATTATTTGTGATAGAAATATTTTATTAAATGGTAATAAGTATAACAATAATTTTTTATAAAACTAAATGATTAAGAATTTATTTTAAACAATAAAATAAGATACAAATTAACTTAAATTAACTAAATAATAAGTTTTAATTAAATTAAAGGTGGATTAAAGATAATTATAATAATTAAACTAATTGTAAATTAATTACTTTCAAATAATAATAAAAGATTTAATTTAAACTTTGGAATTTAATTAAAATTCGTAACAGTACTAGTATAATACGTACGCGTTTCGCGTATTGATATACGCGTTCCGCGTATATTTTTAAAGCTAGGCGTTTCGTGTGACAGTCTACATGGTCTGCATATGGTATATTCAATGTGACAAAACAGTAACTAGTAAACTGGTGTAAATTGGTTATATTTTAATTTCATCTGTATAATAATACGTAAATAAATAATAATAATAATAATAAATTGCAGTATATAAATGGGAGTGTTCACTTAAATGTTTCACCTCTAGATCCATGGATTGTTTTAAAATTAAGCTCTATTAAAATGTTTTAGTATAAAATTTGATATTTTTCTTTCGAATATATAAAGTTTCAACTAGCTAAATTAAATCTAATTTTCATTTGATCTTATTTAGATAGTTACTATTCCCAAGTATTTAAATTGAGACCTATCCCAGTTTTGACTTTCGCCAAAACTCAAATTATAACGGTTTCCCTTTTTACAATTTCACTATTATATACCTAATGATATTACCCAAACCACCGAACTTTATTTCTAATTTAGTGTTAATAAATTGTTCATAAGTTCGTCTAAATCATTATTAATGTTGAAGCTTAATTTATATAAATAAAATAACTTTCGTTATTTGAATCTAATAAATAAAGTGACAAGGGTTAAATATCTAAATACATAATAATGGTTCTTCTAGCTAGGCTCAATGTTAAAAATACTAAAGTTACATTTTAATTTTTACAAATGATAACAATCTATTTCACTAGGGGCTCTACATCTAAGCAAACACTATGGAAATTTAGCTACTCATTATAATAGGGTAAACAGAAAAATATACAAACATAATAATAATGATAAAAATTGATAACGATAATTTTAATAGGATAAACTTACGAAAATCTTCACTTTCATTAACTTCAAAAGGTAGAAAAATTACAATAACAACACCCTTGCACTCGTACAATAATACTCTTAATCACGAACAATACACCCTTAATATTGAAACTATCCTAAATATTGAGCTTGAGAATTAATTGGAATTGTACTAAATTATACGGAGTACTTGAGATACTAGTAAAAATAAAATGATAATTCTCTCTGCTCTTTTTTTTTCTTTCTGTATTTCTCTGTATGTGTGCCTTCAACTAATAATAGTACTCGTATTTAACATATGTCTTGAAGTAGTAGGTGAACTTGAGTGTATTCCTCTTTTAATTCTGTAAAGCTGAAAAGGAGTGTAAAGTTGTAATATTAAACCCAAAAGCAACCATCCCATGTGAACTTGAATTTGGATCTGGTCTCGAAATTACGCGTTTCGCGTAAGGAGGTACACGTTTCGCGTAGGAGTAATAATATTACGCGTTCCGCGTGGAGATGTACACGTTCCGCGTAAGAGCAACTTTGAATCTGCATTTATAACATAACTTACGCATTTCGCGTGGATAATTACGCGATCCGAGTATGAGTAACCAACAATTTTTTTATTTTTAATTTTATGTTTGTTCTTTGTTCACCCCGTGTTGACGTATATTGACTTGGAACTTTCATTTGAAATCTTTTTCTTCGACCATCTTGGACTTTCATTCGGATAAACGTTATCTCGATATATATTTGGTTAAAGCCCGTCGTTTATTATCATTTCTTCAAACTTCAAGCTCGCGTTTACTTTTGCCGTTTTTTCTCGTGAATTATGCATTTGAATGTCTTCGTTTCGGTAAAAGCCGATGAAATATAAATGATATTGCGTCGAAATATATGTATGTTTAAAGCAATATCAAAATACCCCACACTTGAACGTTGCTTGTCCTCAAGCAATTACATCTTTTAAATAGAATCGGAACATCACATATTTTTCCATGTTGAACATTAAATCACACAACACACACCACACGAAATGAAAACACACGCTATATGGAATAAGTTGGAAACACTACACAATATTAATTGGATCACACTCACACCACATGAAATGAAATTCTGACAACAGAAACAAAGTTGAAACTCGTGATTAAGGTTTTAAAATTTTGGATCCTTAGGGAAAATTGAACCTTGTGAAAACGTTTTATGATTTTATAAAATGGCATGCTAGTTTTTACACTAGACACGTTTTCCGGTTTTAACCTCAAATTACGGTCGAGGGTAACTGAAAATCGTAGTCTCAGTCGGCGATTAGCAAGCTATCCGCCCCCATGATTGAAGTATCATTGAACTTGAAACCGAATGTCCTAAAAATGGTTTTACACAATATAATTTGTAAAATAGCATAAGTTTTAGAATAAAATTATATCGTGTCCAAATATCATCGGTGAACCATGAGTTTGCACACCTCAATTTGTTATGGCATATGTATGTTGACCGCGGTCAAACATAGATGCGGTTGATCTTTACGGAGATCATCCATCTGGGATTAGATTCATTAGTCTTAAAAGCTAATTTGCAATGTGCCCCCCCCCCATTGTATGAGACAGATCCATCTCATGATTAGGATAACTCTGACCACCAAAAATCCTGTTTGATGCTGAGGTGAGGTGGATTTCCAGCTGATGATAGAGATAACTTTTCAAGATTTTTCGTCAACCTACAGCTGTTCTGGACTACATCTTCTAACATAAGTTAGCAAGTGTGTCATTTTGGAAGACTTTACTTCCTTAAAGGATGGACTTGATTCATCCTTTATTACTCGCATTAATGGGATATTCAAGTTTATACATTCCAAAGCAATGATATCTGCAATAAACTTCATAGAAACATGTGATAAATGGTTCCAAAAATATGGGTTTATAAATTTTGTTATACTTGGTTTTCTTTTATAGGTTTTAATCAAATAAACTTATGTATTTTTAATGTATGGAGACAATAATTTTGGTTTTTGACACCTAATTTTTAATTGCTCGTAATTACCTTAAAAATTGATTAGATATATTTGTTTAAAAATTTTCAAAATTTTTCATAAAAACCACTAAGTTATAAGTTCTCGAGAATTTATATATTCCCACCCCACACTTAAGATTATGTAATGCCCTCATTACATAAAATCGGATTAAATGTATAAATTCGAGAGGACAAAAAGTGTAAAGTATTTGGAACTTCCTTTGTTAAGTAATTGGACATTTGTAAAATGATTATCGTATGAACATATCCAATCCTCATAATTTTTTTTCGTTATGTCGAATGCATCATCATCATAAGTACCTGTCAACAAACATGTTAATCACACAAAAGATGGGGTTGTACTTTAGTAGTACAAAAATTTTACCCCACACTTAAAAATTTTTGTAAATATAAAATAAAAGTAAAAGTAAATACTTAAAACACATCATAAAAATCATTTTTTACAAACAAGATAAAAAAAATAAAAAATAAAAAACTAAAAACTAGAAAAATGGCCATACAGGGCCTCCTTGATCTTCCTGTTCCTGTTGTTGTTGCTGCCGCTGTTCATTTTGGCGTTGTTCCTCGTAAAAATGCCGATAGGCATCCTGACTTGCAGCTAGAGCAGCGTTGGGATCATAAGGTGGAGGTAGAGGATCACCAGGTGCTTGCCATGGGGTGTATGAAGGAAAGACTGAGGGTGCGTAATATCGTGGGTTAGCTACGTATAAATATGCTTGATGATGTGCCCACTCAAGTTGTGCTCCCTGGCCCCTTTGATCATATCGGATATTTTCTAAAATATTACCCTGAGCCAGTTGGGTACCCCTAATGTCCCCTAATTGCCGAGACAAACTAGTGTACTGGTTTTCTGATCTCTGTCCCCAAGTTTCATATGAGTTCCTTACATCTAAACTCAATGAATTAAACAAATTTTGTAGCATATCGAAATCAGAAGTGCCTACATTAGACGAACTAGCTTGATCTGGCTATCTCCGTCTTCTCCTAGTATCTCGCTCAGGTTCGTCATCTTCCTCCATAGGATCGGGAGCAACAACTTCTTGTCATCTTAAACTAATTACCCCACCCCTCACTTGTATAGCTTTTGCAGTTTTATATACATCCAATCCTAAAGTTCAAATAGCTTGATCTACCGGTATGATTGGAGGTTCTGATTCACTCGGGTCGAGTCCGAACCAATTTCCTAAACAAGTGATATAGTGACCCCCCGACATGTCACTTGACCCTCTAGCACCTTTACCTACATGAGCCAAGAAGTAGGAAACTCCATAGGGTATACTAACAAAGGTATCCGTATCTCTGATCACATCTAAATACCAAAGGTCAATATAATTAATTTTATCTGTATTACCAAATGACCTTTGGTTTATTGTGTTCGCTATAAATTTATGAATTATTCTAAATCGAACATCAGTGATCTTTAGGTATGATTCTTGGCCGGCCTCATATCTATTTCTACGAGTAAAAGATTGCCAAACTCTCCCAGAATCATAATTACCTGTATACCTAGCCCCAGTAAAAATATACTCCCTAAAACCGGGAGTCAACATCTCCTTGACGATGTAAATCCCCAACGCGTTAGTTACGTTGCTTAGGGACATTCTTCTATCTACCCCACCCAGCCTAAATTGTAGAAAATTAGTATCATCGATAGTTTCTGGGTGTATGCTCATTCTAACAGTAGAATAGAATTCTAAGCACCATTCTCTATATATAGGACTATTTAAACTAAACAACCTCTCAAAATCATTAAAAACCAAATTCACCCCAAATTCGTTTGTGAAACTTTGGTTTAAAATTTCCCTTATTTGTGTATCTAAGTTGACTGGGTGTCATAAGGGAGCCCAGTCCACAACATATACCGGAGAGGTGTTTCTATGGATCAGAGAAAGTAAGTCCTTAACCTTTTGCACCCGTTGAGGTAAATCATTAGGGAATCTCAGGTTCGGGTGTAAGGTTTGGAGTTGTTGTTCCATTTGTGGTGTTACTTGTTCCTCTTCTTGCTGTTGGTTTACAGCTCTCATTCTAAATAATCCCTGCATAACATTTTAAAACAAGAAAATCGTCCCAATTGGGTATGTTAATATTAGCAAAGAATCCATATTCAGCATACAAGCTTGTTTTCAACACCACAGGAACTAATATATCAACAATAGTTAAAGTATTACTTCTAAAAATTAAAACAAACAAAAATAAACCAAAAACTTCATAATCATAAATCAAGTTTCATAAACAGAGTTTAATTCACAGGTGGAAACATTCAATGAACTAAGCATGTATAATTCAATTCAATCACATTGCGTGCATTCCAACCTCCAAATAATCCTTAGCATCATTAAAATTTATACTTGATTCATGTCAATAACAAAAATTATCAAATTTAGACTAAAAATAAAAATTACAGAATCAAAAAAAATCAAACTCATGTTCAAAGGTTCTAACTACTATCAAAACAGTTAAAAATAGCTAATTATAATCAAAATAACACACTTCAATAGCAATTCCTCAATTTTCCCCAATATGTATAAACCCTAACTTTAAAATAATCAATTAAACATCAAATTCTCATGCTAATCGGGTTTAATATCATACTAACAACATAGATATAGCAATAATCAAGCATAATTCAACAATAATATGCATTAATTCGGATTAAAGCTATAAAAATAAATAATGAACAATTTTAAGAACAAGTGGTAAAAATGGGTTTAGGACCCTTACCAATCTAGGCATGTTGAAAGATGAAAGAATTGGAGGAGATTGATAGTGTTAATTTGATTTTTGGGTGTGATTTTGGTGGTTTTTGGGTTTCTCCTTCGTTCACAGCAAAACAGAAAGAAAAAAAATAAAGTGTGGAGGAGAAAGAGCAGCTCGACAGATATGTGTTCTGGTTTTAAACATTACGCGGTCCGCGTAGGTCTACGCGTTTCGCGTAGGTTTCGATTTTACGCGTTTCGCGTGGATTACCACACGTTTCGCGTAAGTGTTAGGCCCTTTTTTTTTTTTAACTTTATAAGTAATCAAATTTTTTTGAAATATCTTTTTATAAATTTATATTTGTTGTAACGGAAATTTCGGTTGATAAACCTAGTCTTTATTCGTTTATAAATTTTCAAATTCAATTTAAAAAATTTAATTCTTTAAAAGTTAAAGTTTTAATATTTTTCGAAAACAACTTAGAATTAAAAAAAAAACACTCTATTTTTCTTTTTAAATTTTTAAAATTAAAAGAAAATTAATATTTTAAAATTTCAAAACAAGTACATGAAAAATAAAAATTAAATGAATTTAAAATACACTCTATTTTATATATATATATATATATATATATATATATATATATATACTTTCAAACCAACTAATTTTCAAACTTAAAACTTTGTTTCCTATCAACTAGGTAGAGATAATCTCGGTTGTTACATCTATCATTACCCACGACAAAGTTTACAAGTTATATATTTTTACGGTTATTGATAAAAAAGTATATTTTTAGTAGAAATAATTTTTCTTTTATTTTTGTGGTTTACTATTTAAAAGATATCTTATGAATCCAACAAGAAATTTTGTGCAATTTAAAGAACGACAATTCAGTTGTTACACTTAACATTATCATTTTCATTGAAAACAGGTTAAACTCAAGGTTTATCAATTTTAAATGGTAGACCTTTTTTAATAAAACACACATCAAACTAAAACAAACTAAAACACACCAAAACATAAACACACAAAAATGCACAAACACACAATTGGCGAGAAAAAGATTTAGATGGTAAAACCGCGTTAACTCGCCTCATAGTAGAGTCGTACCATTTCGCCCCCCATGGCTTCGTAGGCGTAACCTCGTTGGTTTAAGAGGTTTTCCCTTGAACATTTAAAAGGCCCTTAATGTGTGCAGAGGTGTATATGAAATAGCTTATATTTTACAACGAAATATTATTAAATACGATACAATTTTACACAAGATATTTAATTATTTATAGAATGGATATACTTAAACCTTGCTACAACACTTATAGGCAGTGTACCTAATCGTACAGTAGTGTAGTTTTTAGTAAGTACGGTTCGTTCCACAGGGAAAATCTTTAAACAAAGCTTAACGCTATATTAGTTTAATTTATAAAAATACAAATATATATATAAGTAATATTATTATTTTAAAGGGGGGTTTTTACCGTTTAATGACCGGTTTGTCGATTTTAAAACTTAGTCGCAGTTAAAACCTAATGTAAAATATTAAAAATAAATACAACTTAATTTAAAGCGTAAAGTAAATAACGATAATGAAATTGCGATAAATAAAAGTGCGATAAAATAAACTTGCGATAATTAAAAAGTACGATAATTAAAAGTGCAATTAAATACAATAACAATAAATAAAAGTGCGATAATTAGAAGTGTAATTAAATATAAAATAAAGGAAATTAAATATGAAATAAAAGAATTATGCTTATTTAAACATCCGTAATCATGATGTTTGACGTGTTGATTTTAGTTTTATGCCCATGGGTTAATTGTCCTTTGTCCTAGATTATTCAATATGTCCATCTGGTTTTTGTCCATAATAGTCCATCAGTCATAAATATAAAGTGCGAGTGTCCTCGTCAAATTATCCTTATACCCGAAGTTAAATATTCCAATTAATTGGGGACTTAAACTGTAACAAGGTTTTATTACTCTGTTTAATAATTACACCAGGTTATCGACTGTGTGTAACCCAATGTTTTAATACTTTGTTATCAATTATGCCAAGTGTCCTTGTACATAATTTCACCCCTGTTTTAATAATTCCATAGACTATTAATCCATTCCCGTGTCCGGTTAAATGAACGATTATTCGTACATATAAATACCCCGCCCATCGTGTCCGATCGAGTGTATATAGTTATTTATGGGTACGTCCAATTGTAAATCTTTATATTAAAATTAACAAACTATCATTTAGTTAAACAAATATAAAGCCCATTAATAGCCCATAGTCTAATTTCCACAAGTGTCGTTCTTTTGTCCAAACCCCAATTATGGTACAAAGCCCAATTACCCAATTTTAGTAATTAGCCCAACATCATGATTACTTCGTTTTAAATAAGCATAATAATAACTTAGCTACGAGACATTAAATTAAAAAGGTTGAACATAACTTACAATGATTAAAAATAGCGTAGCGTTACACGGACAGAATTTCGACTTACACCCTTACAACATTCGCTAACATACCCTTATTATTGGAAATTAAAATTAAAATTAAAATTATAATATATATATATATATATATATATATATATATATATATATATATATATATATATATATATATATATATATATATATATATACGTTGATGATAGAGAGATTGATATATGATATATAAAATGATCAAAATGCGTTAGCTTTTATAGGCATTTTTGTCCAGGGTATCTCCGCGAGTCGCGGTATTTTTGCACTACAAACTCCGCGAGTCACGGAGTTCGTAAATCCAGCTCACACAAGTTTGGATCCTAGTCTGCCAACGGTTTTAATATATAAATATAATATATATATATAATTTATATAATTAATTATATATTATATTATATTTATATACATAGTTAACTTGTAATTTTTAGTCCGTTGCGTCGCGCGTTGAGAGTTGACTCATGTCCCGGTTCTGGATTTTCGAACGTCCTTGCGTACAATTTAATATCTTGTACTTTGCGTTTTGAATCTTGTACTCTTGTAATTTTGAGACGTTTCTTATCAATAATTGGAACCTCTTTGATTGTATTTTATACTTTTGAGCTTTTTGGTCGTTTGCGTCTTCAATTCGTCGAATCTATCTTTTGTCTTCACCTTTTATTATTTAAACGAATATCACTTGTAAATAGAACAATTGCAACTAAAAGCTTGTCTTTCTTGAGGGATAATGCTATGAAATATATGTTCATTTTTAGCATTATCAAATATTCCCACACTTGAGCGTTGCTTGTCCTCAAGCAATATAGTCTTGAAATACTAGAATCACTTCTTTATTCTTCACACTTTGTACATCAGTGATTTCTTTACGGCGGTATAAACAGTGGTAGTAACGATGTGGCTTACAGTCTCACATGACTTATGAAAATTTAGATCCATTAAGGAAATTGGATCTTTATGAAAACATTTGATCTTTTGAAAATTAAATCTAGCTTTTACCCTAGATAAGTTTTCCGGAATAACCCTTCACCGGTGTTTGCAAATTCTTTTTGTGGGTTTGGTGGGTTTCATATTTGAAATTTTTAGCTCAAAACTTGTGGTTTTGTGTCACCCACATGCTAACCTTGTATTGGGAAAGCAACACATCCAGTTTACTTGTTCCGTATATTACCTTTCGGTAAACTACCGTCCGGTTGTAAAGGAAAACGATGAACAAGAAACTGTTAAGGCAATGTCCCCTGACATGCTTTTAATTATGGTCTATAACGTGTCGGACGCAATTACTATCCTTGGTAGGAGTAATAGTAAAGCTCACCCTTATAATTTTCCGGTCTGGCACAAGGTCCTATCTTTGACCATGCTATGCAACCACCGTTCTTACGGTTGACACCCGATTTGGTTCAAGTGACCTATTGAATTCCAGGTGAATTCCTAGGATTTTACGTTGGTAATGAACGCATTGAAAATAGGTTTTCAGAAAACAAATCGGTTTTAATTTTGATCAAAATATTTTCTCGTTCAAGCTCGAGTTTAGATATCATTGAATTCCATGAGTTTGAATTCTCAATCTTTAAGGTCAATCTCAAGGATTGAGTAATATCAGTCTTAAAAGCTGATTTTTGATCTTTTAAGGAGATTATCCTTTCTAGGGATCTGATTCATTAGTCTTATCAAGCTAATTTGCACGGTGCCCCCCATTGTACGAGATAAATTCTTCTCATGGTTAGGATAAATCTGACCACTTGGCGACCCTGTTTGATGCTGAGGTCCGTGAATTTCCTGCTGATTTTAGAGATGACTTTTCTAGATTTTTCGTCAACCTACAGCTGGTCTGGATGACAGCTTCTTGACCTAAATCAAGAAGCGCGTTTCTTTTTCAGAAGACTTTACTTCCTTTTAATGATGGAATTGATTCATCGTGTAGATCCATCTCTTCTTTTCTTTCATCGGGTAAAACAGTTAATTATCGTCCAAAACAAAAGTATTTTCAATTATTTGTACAAAAATATGTGATATATATTTTGAATAACTTGGTAAAAATTTCCCACACTTGGCTTTTATTTTCCTTTCTTTGCCTTTTTATTTTCCTCTATTCCATTCTTAAATGAATTCTAACATTTTTGGCTTGTTTCTCAATTTATGTCCTTTCCGAGGTAACGACAATTTCGGTATTAACACCTAGTTTTATCGTTCATAAATATGTATAAACATGATTTTGAGTTCATTTAATTGAAAATTTTAAAAAAAATTACTAGAAGTGGGTAGTCAGTATATAAGACTAGGGCGGTTCTTTGTTATCAGAGAGCACTAGATTCTAATACAACTATTGTGTTACTAGTATTTTTAATGGTAACCAAGTGTTTAAGTTAAAAAATTTTAAAAATTCGAAAGAATTTAACCCCTTCCCACACTTAAGATCTTGCAATGCCCTCATTTGCAAGAAATCAGTAACAATTTAAATTATTGAGGGTGTTTAGCGTAGAAAAATGATTAAATTTTACCAAAGTTTCCAAACATATTGGCGTTTGTTTGTTGAATGATAAATGGTGCATATCATTTGTTCATTCCGTCTTGTTGTTATTTCACATATATTTTGCATATTGTCGTCAAAATTAGTTGCTTTTGCTGAACTTAATGCCAGTCTTTGAAAATGCGTTGTTTTACCCTGTTGTGTACATAAGATAAACTGCAAACATATATACATATTTTTGAAGTTTGGTATATTACCCCACATTCAAAAATTATTAAAATCTAATAATAAAAGTTAGAAAATTATAAAAACTATTACAATATCAACATAAGTGTTAAATGTAGTAACATTACAAAAATAAAATAAATAAAACTAAATAAACTAGGGTTGATACTGATACTGTCACACCCCCCAAAATGGACCAGGGGTAATTGTGACCAATCATATCATAACACAGTTGTATAAACGAGAACGACTCTATATGAGACTTTTTGAATAAAACCTTTGTTAATAAAATAGCGGAAGCAGTAATACATGTTTACATTATTATTAAAACGTAAAATAAATGTTTATGAACTAAAATATAATATGCGATGTGGACTCCATGCAAGCATCAAATCTATCATCACAAAGTTGCAAACAGCTAGCTCAATCATCACCTGAGACAAAACATGCTTAAAGTGTCAACCAAAAAGGTTGAGTGAAATTCACAGGTTTATAAATAATATCCAAAGTTTTAGACCACAAGATTTAGTTTAAAGTTGATTGATATAGAAATATCAATCTAAAAGTGTTGCTGCATTTTGTAATATCGCTACTAAACAAGTTTACCCTATGACACCTTGTACTGTCAGTGTCGTGGAATCATTATTATGTAACCAAAGACCAACGGTCGAATGGTTAGAGACGTTACTCTCAATAGGCCTACTCACAATAATTAAGTTTGCATTTAAACGTAGCAATTGACGATATTACAGTAGGGATTTAGCATGAATCAAAGCATGACAGCATAGTTAACAATTTAGTACTTGTGTCTAAGTGTAAAGCAGTTATAAAGCAAGCATGTGTCTCACCCCAAAAGTTATAAATAGTTAAGTAAACAGTAAAAGTGGGGCTATGAAAATCACCTTAGTAGCACAAAAGAGTATTCCACGAAAGAATTGAACGGAAGGACGTGACCGAGATCTCAACCTAGAGATAAAACGTATGATCAGATATTGCCTAACAGACAATAGTATATAGTACTATATTGATAGTAATGGTTCACTAAAGAATATCCATTTTCGGAAGGTTACTATTTATGGAAAGTTTCCACTTATAGTAATTTTCAAATTTTAGAAAGTTCGGGTTAATCTTTAGCAAGACGTTGTATAACTTTACTCAAACTTCGTTGCTATCAAATAATTCAGGAATAACCAAATGTAACCGGGGGCCCAGGACTCTTGACCAGAATCTAAGTCATGGCATTCGAGATCCACAAGCTTACCCATAAATGGCAACCTAGACATCATTCACTTACGACCGTGAGTAGCGATGAAGTTCACATGAATTGTACATTATCTTTGATTAACCTTCACTTTAGGTTTATATGTTATTATATATGTTATATTATATTTATTAATGTATTAACAATTTGATTATCTTATATTATATACTATAAGTTATTATTATTAAATTAGTATAGTTATAAAATAAGTGTTTATTAATAATATATTGTTATTAACTTACATTATTAGTATTATACTTAATTATATAGTATACTTAGTTATTAACCGTAAGTTATAATAATAATATTAATTTAGTATATGTAATATACTTATGTTAATCGAAAATCATATTAATATATGTTAATTCGAATATTAATTCATTAAATATTATATTTATAATTTTTATAAACTTAGTTAATTATACAATTCAGTAGGATATTTTATAAAAATAATTTTATCAAGTTTTTGTATTTATTTCCCACTTTTCTTTATATATACTCAGTTTATATTAATCAAATTTAATTAGGTAATAAATATTAAATCGAGCTAAATAAATAATTTTATATTTTTTACAGGTTCTATATTATGTTAAAATGTTATAAAAATTATTAAATCAAATTTTATATCAAAATATTATTTATTTAATGTTTTCTAATTATTTAACCATTGTAATCGGCTTATAATTAAATAAATAGGAAGAATAATTTAAAATTAATTTTTTTATTTTTTTTAAAGTATCTAGTGATGCTACTAATCATATAAAAATTTTATAAAAATATCTAATACATGTTTGTATTTATTTTGTATTTTCTTTATTATTTCTCTCGGTTTAGAATAATGCAAAAGTAAATTCGTTTTAAATATTAATCGTCCCATTTATTTAAGTTTTATAATTTTTACTTGTTTATAAAAGTATAATAATCTCAAAAAAAAAATTATAATTATTTTTATTACTGTTTAATATTTTATTACGAATTTTATATTGTTTTTATGTTTAAATACTACATAATTCGTATTTAATTATAAATAATATTCCATAAATTATCAAAATTATTTTTATACATCATAATACTTATAATTCTAATTATAACATGTAAAAATAATTTATATATATTAAATTCTAATTTTTAAAGAATATACAAAAAAATAAAAGTAATTCGATAAAAAAATAGAAAATACTTCAAGTACTTTCCCAAGTTTGTAAGAGAGTTTTTCCAAAGATTTGATACAACTTTTTATGAAATGGAAGTGGGTATTTATAGGAAAAAAAATGGTTAGTGAAAAGAAAAAATATAAATAAAATAAAGGTGCCAATTTTGACAAAAAATAAAAACATGTTAAAAATATTTTTAATAAGTTTTTGTTTTTGAAAATATTTAGTCAAAATTCATGGGCTCATTATTTAATTTATAAAAAAATCTCTTTTTTTTATAAGCTAAAAATATGTATATAATGATTAAAATAACTTATCATTTAATTAATAATTATGTTTCATATAATTTTAAATATAGTACGCATTAATATTAATATTAACTAAAGTTATTTTATATAATTAGTGCAAACTTTAGTTAACAAAAAGTGTCGGCTAAAAATAAATATTTGATCAATGTCAAATTTAATTATATATTACGTATGGATAACAACCCTATAGTCAAATTAGTCAATTCAGGTATGGAAATATGAGGGTTGTTATAGTACCTACCCATTAAAAGAAATTTCGTCCCGAAATTTAGTTGTTGCCATTAATCGGTGTTGTTCGTACATAGACGAGGATATTTACGTTTTATTTGGTTTTCACGTTCCCAGGTATGCTCGGGGCCTTGCGTGAATTCCAACGGATAGAATATTGTTCTATTTCAAGAATTAAAATCATACAAACCATAATTTCTATAAGTTCTTCTACGAAGTGCATTTTATTATTAATGCGGAGATCATTCAAAGTGATGATGTTTTACAAGTCATTTCAGTAAATTAGATACATGAAATATGTTATGAATAATATTGTGCTCATTTAAAACCTTGAGCGTTTATGCTACAATATTGGGGCAGATAAGACAGAGAGGAGTTCGTGAAATCATATTCATGAAATTTGATAGAGATCATCATTGTTTACAACAAGAATATCTTAATGATGAATATGAGTTGAAAAATAAAGTTTTATCACTATTTAATAATATGGATAAAATGATTCGATTATAGGAAGCGTATAAACGAAGCTATCGTAAAAGAGTGAATGAGAAAATTAAATGTTCGCCTTAACTTTTGACGTAGTCACGATTGATTTCCGGAATTCAAGGGATTAAAGGAAATCTTCGTAATCTATAAGATTTGATTCTCCGGTATTCACGGAATTTTGAGATTTCTTTGATTAAATGCGGTGAATTGCCTTGATTGACGTGTTTGGAAATTTTGCTATAAATTAGCTTCTTCCGTCTCATTATCTTCACCACTTCTATACTTTCTTCCTAAATTCATACTTCCAAAAGATTTGTTAATATGTTCAATCCTGTATTGATACTTGTTATTATATTGACCATATATGCAGTCATTCTTCTTTTTCTTTTACCACCAGAGGAATCTGTTTACTTCTACTATGCTCTTGGGGTTATAGTGTTTTTAATTCTCCCGTGTCTTTATATTGCTATACGCATTGATATACACGGTTTGTAGTTTCGGAGTCGTTATCGGGCTTTATATTTTCCCTTATATGTCAGAGCTTTATACTTTTGTTTCTTCTTCCTGACTTCAAGTCAAGCGAATAATGGTCCAGAACTCGTAGGTATGAAGTTTCGAATGATCATAATTTATAAAGTAGAAAGGAAAGGTAATAGCACGATTTGATTTGTCAAATTACCAGAATATTCGGAAAAGACCGAATCATCAAGAAAAATATTTTCTTGATATGTTTAGACGTTAAATAGAATGTAAGAGTCGTGTAACATGGCGAATGATGATTTATACAGTCTATGAATCATCATCTTCCATTAAAAATTTAGCATGACTTACTGTAATATAATCACGTTGGCCTGACGTCATTATATTATACTAACTCATGCTTCAATTCCCAACACTTCTTCAAATCATTCATAATTTAAACTTGAATTTTACAGAATATAGAAACTAATATAGTTTCCTTTATGATGTGATAAAGATATCTCAAAGAGATAATTAATTGCGGACAAGAATCGTTATGATGATATCATCAGAAATATAGAGGATATTTATGATGATATTTTGGAATTTCTAAGTTCGAAAGTTGATGAAGAAAAATTTTCCGCAAGCTTTTAACATGACTTCGGAGCAAGATATTCTCTAAAGAATTCATCGGATCCAGAATTACCTGGATTCTTTGAATATAGGGTTTGGTCCTTGTATTTGTCCTTGGTCTCCTCTATGGTTAGCTCAATCCGTTTTTCAGTTCCAAATTTTCTTTTGAGCTTTTCCAACGTACCATTCTTTATTATAAAACTTTTGGCCATTGAGACCATCTACAATTTTGCTGTTTTCTCTGCATTTAATGCAGCCATATTTGAATCATTGGTTATCAATCCGAGATGGTTTCAAGAAATTTAGTTTTTAGATGATTAAACGCTGATTGTAATCTTCAACGGATCTAATGGTTGATGAATAGGCGTTGTTGATTTCAAAAGAAATGAACGATAATTTCGGTGGTTTGATGTGATAATTCATCATAGAATACGAATGAATATATATATATATATATGAATTTAGTAATCTTTAGGAAGATAACACCTGCTAAAGCTTTACTTGGATTCTGATATGTCAAAATTAGAATATGTAATTGAATTTTGTAAGACCCGAATATTTATTTTGTATACTTGTTTATAAAAGACATATGAGATCGGGCTTCGTTTAATATTTATATGGAATTAATATGCAAAGGAATCTGGTTCAGCTGTGTTGCGCGCCGCGCAGGGTTGGGGCGCGCCGCGCCGTTTGCTGCTGACAGAATCCCTTGTTTTTTTAATTGGCTTAAATGAAGGGCAAATGGGTAATTTCACTTGAGGCCGGATTTGTGAGGCTTATGAGCTAGTTTGGATCAGTTTTGGATCCCATTCACATCCACTCATCATCTTCATCCATTTTTAGAGAGAGAGTAAGAGTTTAGAGAGAGATTGGAGGTTTTGGTGAGGAAGAAGCTCGAATCGTGCAAAGTCTCGGGTTTTAAAGTTGTTCCTTTCGTTCTCGGCTACACGGTGATAGTATTGGTAAGCTCAAACTCCAAATTTCAATTATCTAATTTGATATTCAAGTTAGGGTTTTGAGTTAATTAGTTGTAAAACCCTTTTATGTGATGAAATGGGTTTAGTGAAGCTAGTAATCGGGTTGTTGTTAATTGTTGGTGGATTTTGGGTTTGGTGAACTAATTGGCCATGTTTAGAACTTTAATTTGAGTTTAATCACTTAAGTTAGTGATTGTGGAAGTATTGAAACCTATTTAGGGTTATTTGGTTGACTAACTTTGACTTTGGGTCAAATTAGGGTTTCGTGGTGATTATGACCCAATTGGCGATTTAATGAAGTTTATAAACTTAAAATGGATTAAGTTGAAGTATTAAACCGAGTTAAATGTGTTTTGGTGTCAAAACTTGCAAAGGATGAGATTTTGACCTTTATGGGTCAAAATTAGGGTTTAAGTGTCAAAATGGGTATGACACGTGTTTAACACTTGAGTTCGAGTTTAATTGGCGTATTAGGACCATTCTCACTTGTGTTAGTGATTATTGGTTAGTTTTGGGCACGGTTTGTGCTTGGAAGTGCATTTGGGTCGAAATTGCACTAAGTGACGAATTGGGTTGATTTGTAAACCCACTCTAAGTGTATTGTTGTAATTGTGATAATGGAATAGGTACTTTCCATTGGCGAGTTGCGGATTACTTGGAAGCACTCTTCAAGACTTCAAGGTGAGTGATATTATCCTATGTACATATGTATGTGTAGGATGGGTGCGGGTCGGGTGAAGTGAATCTCGGCTATAGAGCTCACTTCACGTGTAGGTGGACTTGATGGACTTTTGTATAAGTCCAATTGGCACGGTTGTGCGTTTTGGTTGACCATCTTTGGCGAAGTACACGTTCGTGTGTACATTATCACACGTGATTGTGATTTGGATGTTGTGGCCCCGATGTGGTGGATTATATAATCCCGTGACCGTGGGTTTGAGTTGGAGAAGTGAATCGCGTGTGGTTTCGGATTCACGATGACGCGTGTAGTTTCGGTCATCTTATCGAATGAATCTCGTGTAGTTCGGATTCATGGTGACTCGTGTAGTTCGGTCATCTTATTGAGGTAGTAATCTCGTGTGGTTTCGGATTACTAAGGCTCGTGTAGTTCGGCCAACCTCGATGTTGTGAAGATAGTAATCTCGTGTGGTTTCGGATTACTAAGGCTCGTGTAGTTCGGCCAATCTTCATTGTGGTATTTGGTTCTCGGTATTGGGTTAAGGTGTTAACCTTGTTCGTTTATATTATTATATATTAATGTATTGTTGTGTTGTAGCTAACCCTCCGGGTGTAGCTATTTGGCGTTGTTCACATCGTCGTTGGTGAACTTATATTGTTATTGTATCTTTAGCTCGTTGCTTAGAGATCGTACGGTATGCTTAGTGTAGTGCCTTATATGGATGCCTCGGTATGCGGTATTTGTTATTTTGTGGCGTGTCCATTTTATACATATATATGTATGTAGTATATTATCATTCACTAAGCATTAGCTTACCCTCTCGTTGTTGACTCTTTTTATAGATTGCATGCGGATGGTGGCTCGGGTAAGCGCGAGGATTAGAGGACTTGCATAGTTTGCGTAGAAGGCTTGCTTTTGGATTTATTAGGATTGGGTAGCGTGTCCCCAATCGCCATGCTCGGCTTTGTTTTGTATTAAAAGTCTTATGGTCGAAAATTGTATTTTGGTACTTAAGGGGTAATTTGGGTCAATGTGGGCCCCGCTTCGTAAACTCAATTTTATTAATTAAACGTGCTAGTTTTTCATATATGAAGTCATGGTTAAAAGCGTTTTAGCTAAATGTGTCGGGAACTAGTCAAACATTTTCATTAAATTGACTTCCGGGGACAGCGGGCTGTCCAGGTGGTTTGGCGCGCCGCGCGGCCATCTGGCGCGCCGCGCAGATGGCCTGCACCAGAAATTTTTTTTTTGTTTGAAATTTCGTCGTGTTTGGTCGGTTACGGTTTGGGTTGTTACAAGTGGTATCAGAGCATGGTCTAAGGGATTTAGGTGACTTGAGATAGGTGCCTAGACTTAGACTTTTGTGTGTGCTTAATTTGTTGCGGGACTTGTAGGATTACGGGTCGGAATGGGTTTAGTTAGTGCCTTGTTTATAGGTTGACTAACGTTTATATTAGTAATGCGGATATTATTAATATGCTCTTGTGTTGTGATAGTAATTCTCGCGTGTGTTTGTACCGCGTAGAATTTTGGTTGTGTTTGTTTATATCATCGAGCGAGGCGGTCGTTGTACTAACAAGTCGATGCGGCGTGTGTGCGTAATAAGAACTTGCAGACCTTATTACGGGTGCAAATCGTGTCTAACGAGTGATGTACGACGAGTGCTTAGCAAGATGGGTCGGGGTTGTGCGTGTTTACTTATACGTTCGTGATCTAATCGTTTTGCATTCCTTAGAATGGCGACGGGAAGTGGGATCGATACGAACGACGCGGAGTTTAACGCTAGAGTTGCGGCCGCCGTTGCGGAGCAAATGCGTGGGTTAGAAGAAAGAATGGAAAGGAGGTATTCCGAACTTCAAAGTAGTGGTGAAATGGAGCGTTATCTTAAGAGCTTCATGAGGACTAAACCCCCGATGTATGACGGGAAACCGGATCCTTTGATAAGCACAACTTGGATTTCGGACGTCGAAGGGTGTTTTCGTACTATTGATTGCCCTCCCGAGAGGAAGACGAGACTCGCTACGAGTTTGTTGCGGGGTAGGGCAAGGGATTGGTTGGATGGTAAGATTGATCTTGTCGGTGGTGAGACGTTTATGGCCTTATCATGGGACGAGTTTAAGGAAGAATTCTTTGAGGAGTTCCGGACTTCGGCCGATTTGTGGGAATTGCGTAATGAGTTGCGAAATTTGCGACAAGGATCTATGGATTTGAGTACTCTTAAGACGACCTTTATGGCGAAGGCTCGTTTTTGTCCGGAGTATTTGGGGAATGATCGTTTGTTAATGGGGGATTTCTATCGGACCTTGAATGATGACTTGAAGGGTAAGATTAGTCGGGGTCAAGCGAAATCGTTTTCGGAATTATTCGACTTGGCTAGAGGTTTCGAGTCGTATTCACGATCGAAGAGGGGTGAATCTTCAAGTGAGAGAAGAGTTGTTTCTTATGGTGCTCCGAGTAAGAGGACTAAGGGTCCGAGTGTGAGCACGGGTGGTACGCGAACGGGTATATCGGATTCTAGTACGGCTAGATGTTACAATTGTGGCGTAAGGGGTCACAAGTCTTGGGAATGTTCGGTACCAAAGGGTGGTAGTATGGTGTGCTTCAATTGCCAAAAGGAAGGACATCGTAAGTCGGAATGTCCCAAGTTAGCGGGGACGGGTGCGGCCAGGAGACGTTAAGGTACGTTTAATTTTGATAAATATGTCTTTTGATTATTTATTAAATGCCGTTTGAGTTTGAGCTGCGTGCCTTTGTTGTGCATGTTATGCTACGGGTGACGTTCCTAATGGAAGTACCCTGTGGTGACGTTTGATTGTCGGGCGAAGGGCGTAAGACTTGGTGCAACCAAGCATTCCTTGATATTTGAGAAATGTTTCTACCAAGCCACAGAAATGGTTTTGGTGTTCGATTGTTAAGCGCGTGTTCGCTTTTATGTTGAAGTGATGAACCATGAGGTTCGTCGGGTGGTTGGAACCCTTGAGATCGAGTGTTTTTTTTTTTAATCTCGATGTGTGTTGGTAATGGAGTCTACATGATGCAACATTAGGTGCCTCTTTTATACCTACTAGCGTGGTGTTCGACTCCGATTGTGTTGCGGTACGCTTTCGTTCAAAGTGTATAAGGATTGGTTAAAATCCTTCGTGAACTCGAGGTTAGAGCGAGATGTAGTGATGGGTCGTGTGTACCCAATCGTTGGTAAAGTCTACATTTGGTAGCACTGTACGGTAGTACGAGTTATGGATATGGAACGTAATTCCAAGTGGGGGAGTTACACTCCCGCACGAGGAAGTTTTAGGGTGAGATTTCGGATAGTGCTTATGGTAGATCCGAAACTTGTGTTGGGACCTAGTTTTTGGTCGATTTGTGATAGAGTACAATTTCGGATAAATTGTACTTATGGTTTGGATTTGAATCATCACCGAGGTGGTAACGTGGTAAATCTCATTGAGAGATAATGGACGTGTTTGACGAGCAAGGTGAAATCCTCCGGTTAAGGGAGGTGTGTGTCGGGTTCTCTTGTGGAGAATTATTGTTTGGTACCTATGTTTGGTATAGGTGGTTCTTGCTTGATTATGGTATGGTTGTTTGATGAAGCATGATCTTTAGGGTCCGCTGACTTCATCATAGGAATACGTGATTGATGGAGCATGACCTTCGGGGTCCGCTGACTTCGTCATGAGCGTGGTGTTATATCGGTGAAGCATGATCTTCGGGTCCGCTGACTTCATCCGGTGTTGTGATCGGTGAAGCATGATCTTCGGGTCCGCTGACTTCATCCGGTGTTGTGATTGGTGGAGCATGACCTTCGGGGTCCGCTGACTTCATCAAGGGAGTAGTGTTATGTCGGTATGGTGTAACACTATCGGGAAATGCGAGTACCGGTGGGAAATGCGAGTACCATTCCTGTGTTGAGATTGTGGATCGCGTGTGTTTTCGGATTCACGATGACGCGTGTAGTTCGGTCATCTTATTGGAATGAATCTCGTGTAGTTCGGATTCATGGTGACTCGTGTAGTTCGGTCATCTTATTGAGGTAGTAATCTCGTGTGGTTTCGGATTACTAAGGCTCGTGTAGTTCGGCCAACCTCGATGTTGTGGAAGTGAATCTCGTGTAGTTCGGATTCACAAATGACTCGTGTGGTTTCGGTCATTGTATTGAGGAGTGAGTCTCGTGTAGTTCGGATTCACAAATGACTCGTGTAGTTCGGTCATTCCTCCGGGATAGTGACTCTCGTGTAGTTCGGATTCACTATGGCACGTGTAGTTCGGCCATTCCCGATTGTTGTTGTGGTGAAGGTAGTGAGTCGCGTGTAGTTCGGATTCACTAGGGCGCGTGTGTTTTCGGCCAGCCTTCGTGTCGTGTGATCTATTGGTTGTTTGATACACCAATGGTAGGGTCGTAAGGACCATGTTGCAGGAACTATCGGTCGTTTTATACGTCGATGGTGGGGTCGTGAGGACCATGTTGTGGGATTAGTGAGGCGATAGCCGTGTTTCGCTCACATGTTTGTTACGGGTGTGACGATGGTTGATTTCGTACACCTTGGGTTTTGCGTTTTCATAGTCGTTTTGGGCGCTATCGGTTCTAGCCGTTGGATTATGATGTTACGGTAGTTGCGTATTGGTCGTATTGCGCACTACAAGGGATGTCTATTGAGTGGTGTTATCCGTAAGGATTCGTTTGGATCGGTCTTCATCGGTTCGGGTTGTTGACCTTAGGTTGGGACTTGGGTGCTTTTAGCGTTGTACTCGGTAATAGTACACTAAGGAATTAATATCTCGGTATGAGATTGGTTGGGTTTTCCCAGTGTTAGGGAATGAGCATGGTGTTAGTGCTCGGATTATGGATTTGATAAATCGCGGGTGACGATTTACTTGTGGAAGGCGATTCATTGGGAAAAATTGCTTAGGAAAGTCGGATTGGACTTATGTTGAGGACCGTAGAGTGGAGTCCGTTTGGTCAAGTGATGAGGATCACGAGGACGTGATCGAGTTTAAGTGGGGGAGAGTTGTAAGACCCGAATATTTATTTTGTATACTTGTTTATAAAAGACATATGAGATCGGGCTTCGTTTAATATTTATATGGAATTAATATGCAAAGGAATCTGGTTCAGCTGTGTTGCGCGCCGCGCAGGGTTGGGGCGCGCCGCGCCGTTTGCTGCTGACAGAATCCCTTGTTTTTTTAATTGGCTTAAATGAAGGGCAAATGGGTAATTTCACTTGAGGCCGGATTTGTGAGGCTTATGAGCTAGTTTGGATCAGTTTTGGATCCCATTCACATCCACTCATCATCTTCATCCATTTTTAGAGAGAGAGTAAGAGTTTAGAGAGAGATTGGAGGTTTTGGTGAGGAAGAAGCTCGAATCGTGCAAAGTCTCGGGTTTTAAAGTTGTTCCTTTCGTTCTCGGATACACGGTGATAGTATTGGTAAGCTCAAACTCCAAATTTCAATTATCTAATTTGATATTCAAGTTAGGGTTTTGAGTTAATTAGTTGTAAAACCCTTTTATGTGATGAAATGGGTTTAGTGAAGCTAGTAATCGGGTTGTTGTTAATTGTTGGTGGATTTTGGGTTTGGTGAACTAATTGGCCATGTTTAGAACTTTAATTTGAGTTTAATCACTTAAGTTAGTGATTGTGGAAGTATTGAAACCTATTTAGGGTTATTTGGTTGACTAACTTTGACTTTGGGTCAAATTAGGGTTTCGTGGTGATTATGACCCAATTGGCGATTTAATGAAGTTTATAAACTTAAAATGGATTAAGTTGAAGTATTAAACCGAGTTAAATGTGTTTTGGTGTCAAAACTTGCAAAGGATGAGATTTTGACCTTTATGGGTCAAAATTAGGGTTTAAGTGTCAAAATGGGTATGACACGTGTTTAACACTTGAGTTCGAGTTTAATTGGCGTATTAGGACCATTCTCACTTGTGTTAGTGATTATTGGTTAGTTTTGGGCACGGTTTGTGCTTGGAAGTGCATTTGGGTCGAAATTGCACTAAGTGACGAATTGGGTTGATTTGTAAACCCACTCTAAGTGTATTGTTGTAATTGTGATAATGGAATAGGTACTTTCCATTGGCGAGTTGCGGATTACTTGGAAGCACTCTTCAAGACGTCAAGGTGAGTGATATTATCCTATGTACATATGTATGTGTAGGATGGGTGCGGGTCGGGTGAAGTGAATCTCGGCTATAGAGCTCACTTCACGTGTAGGTGGACTTGATGGACTTTTGTATAAGTCCAATTGGCACGGTTGTGCGTTTTGGTTGACCATCTTTGGCGAAGTACACGTTCGTGTGTACATTATCACACGTGATTGTGATTTGGATGTTGTGGCCCCGATGTGGTGGATTATATAATCCCGTGACCGTGGGTTTGAGTTGGAGAAGTGAATCGCGTGTGGTTTCGGATTCACGATGACGCGTGTAGTTTCGGTCATCTTATCGAATGAATCTCGTGTAGTTCGGATTCATGGTGACTCGTGTAGTTCGGTCATCTTATTGAGGTAGTAATCTCGTGTGGTTTCGGATTACTAAGGCTCGTGTAGTTCGGCCAACCTCGATGTTGTGAAGATAGTAATCTCGTGTGGTTTCGGATTACTAAGGCTCGTGTAGTTCGGCCAATCTTCATTGTGGTATTTGGTTCTCGGTATTGGGTTAAGGTGTTAACCTTGTTCGTTTATATTATTATATATTAATGTATTGTTGTGTTGTAGCTAACCCTCCGGGTGTAGCTATTTGGCGTTGTTCACATCGTCGTTGGTGAACTTATATTGTTATTGTATCTTTAGCTCGTTGCTTAGAGATCGTACGGTATGCTTAGTGTAGTGCCTTATATGGATGCCTCGGTATGCGGTATTTGTTATTTTGTGGCGTGTCCATTTTATACATATATATGTATGTAGTATATTATCATTCACTAAGCATTAGCTTACCCTCTCGTTGTTGACTCTTTTTATAGATTGCATGCGGATGGTGGCTCGGGTAAGCGCGAGGATTAGAGGACTTGCATAGTTTGCGTAGAAGGCTTGCTTTTGGATTTATTAGGATTGGGTAGCGTGTCCCCAATCGCCATGCTCGGCTTTGTTTTGTATTAAAAGTCTTATGGTCGAAAATTGTATTTTGGTACTTAAGGGGTAATTTGGGTCAATGTGGGCCCCGCTTCGTAAACTCAATTTTATTAATTAAACGTGCTAGTTTTTCATATATGAAGTCATGGTTAAAAGCGTTTTAGCTAAATGTGTCGGGAACTAGTCAAACATTTTCATTAAATTGACTTCCGGGGACAGCGGGCTGTCCAGGTGGTTTGGCGCGCCGCGCGGCCATCTGGCGCGCCGCGCAGATGGCCTGCACCAGAAATTTTTTTTTTGTTTGAAATTTCGTCGTGTTTGGTCGGTTACGGTTTGGGTTGTTACAAATTTGTACGAAAATGGTTGTTCTTTAGTGAACGGATACATATATCTTGTGAACGTAAGTAGTATAGTTACTGATTATTGAATCAGAATTGAAGAATGTATCGGGTATTACCTACCCGTTAAAATATTTTCACAATTAACAGTTTGTACAAAAGAACTTTAATTACAATCTTTATGGAGATATACGTTCATATATGTATTCTTCAAATATAATATAGATTTAATGAGTTAATATAATATTAAAATCATTTGATTTGCGGTTGGAACAAGAATAAATAATCTTCAAAACTTGAGAGATTACATAATCGTCGCAGAATATTTCTTTAATGGAGTTATGAATCAATACTTCATCGTTCATTGTTATTGATATACCTCGGTATATGATGTTGGTGCTCGTGGAATTCTTGTGAAATTCACAAGACACGAATAATGTTTTCTAAAAAGTTTCGAGTACATCGAAAATGAAAGTGTAAAATCAGACATGTATTTGAATAATACACTTGATTTATTATGAAATGGAGTTTATTGTGCTGAAACGGTGATTAACGATCATTAAGTCATTAACGAAGGATGTACATTACAGCATATTAGTGATATGAATTAACCAAGTAGTACATACTAGTTAAGATTTACACGTAATAGCTTAGTACGAAAAGATTTATTATTGTTTCAAACCATATATATATAAAGTATACATAGATAATTCTTTAGGAAGAATGAGTCAATACATCTTAACTCATTATTACAAATATTTCTTGGTATCTATGGGGCGTATGATGTTGATATCCGAGGTACTGAGTGTGATGTTGAGGCGTGAAATGCAGATGTTGTTGTTGGTGATGCTGATGCTGTTGGTGGTGATGCGGATGGTACTGGTTATGCTGCTGGTGCTGCCGCTGGTGTTCGTAGGTTTCGCACCATATTCTCCAGAGCCACCACTCGAGCGCGAAGCTCGTTGACTTCTTCTATTATTCCAGGATGATTGGCAGTTCAGACAAGTGGATGAATAAGATCTAGAATTTTAGATATTATATATTCGTGACTGGATATCCTGGAAATGAGGGTGAAAATAGTGTTCTGAACGGGTTCGCCGGTAAGTGCTTCAGGTTCTTCACCAAGAGGTGAATTCGGTTGGTGGAAGGGATTACCTTCTTCTTGTCTCCATTGATTAAGTTTACTACAAACCCATCCCCAATTCATCCAAAATAGATTATGGCTGATTGGTTCGTTTGTTCCAGTTACGCTGCCATTGGAGCTCGAGGAATCGGTTGAGAAATCCATATTATGTGATTTGATTTAGGGTTTGATATGAGATTAGTGTTGAATACTGGATGATATATTCATCTCCTTGAATATGTATATGTAGCAAAAAGATTTCCGTAATTTACGGAGGAAATTTAGGAAAAGTGTTAGACAAAGATTATTGGGATAGATACGATAAGATATAATAAGATATGATGTGTCTATACTCTAATAATGGTAGTATGACGTGTGTAGATGATAAGTATGTAATCTGATAATCTTTTGATTAAAGATTTTCAATTTGTAATGTCCTATTCAGGTCTAGGGGCTTGAGCTATAGGGTCCTTTAAATCAGTAATCCAAACGCTTTCTATTCTATAGTTTCGTAGACGTCATCCGTCAGGAAAATTCAATGATCAAAACAACAAGAAAGCAAAGAAAGTAATGAATATGAATAGTGATGACATTATAATGTCTTTGAGATTCTCGATAACTCAATAACATTTTCTGGTTCGCAAACCGATGCATAAAGGCATAAGGCATATAGGTACGTGATATAACAGGGAGTTATATACGTTTAAATATGAATAGTAACAAATATAGGAGTTTCAAAATTCATGGATAATATTTCATGTAATACATATGTAATACACAAACCATGATAGATGACTTAGGAATGTCAAGAATTTCAGAAATCGTAGTGTCGCATTTAAATGCGGTGGTGTAATTGGATAGTACTTAGAAAAGTGAACAGAGTTCTTAGATTGACTTGGCATTCTAAGATAAGTAAAGTTTCTAAAGTATAGTGTAGCATTTAACAATTAAAGGCAACAATTAAAGGCACTATAGTCAAGGAAAGTTGTAGTCCTACATTGCTAAGGTACCTAATTGTATAAAGCACACTTAAAATGCAATCCTGATTCTCTACAACAGCACTGCTCTGATACCAATCTGTCACACCCCCCAAAATGGACCAGGGGTAATTGTGACCAATCATATCATAACACAGTTGTATAAACGAGAACGACTCTATATGAGACTTTTTGAATAAAACCTTTGTTAATAAAACAGCGAAAGCAGTAATACATGTTTACATTATTATTAAAACGTAAAATAAATGTTTATGAACTAAAATATAATATGCGATGTGGACTCCATGCAAGCATCAAATCTATCATCACAAAGTTGCAAACAGCTAGCTCAATCATCACCTGAGATAAAACATGCTTAAAGTGTCAACCAAAAAGGTTGAGTGAAATTCATAGGTTTATAAATAATATCCAAAGTTTTAGACCACAAGATTTAGTTTAAAGTTGATTGATATAGAAATATCAATCTAAAAGTGTTGCTGCATTTTGTAATATTGCTACTAAACAAGTTTACCCTATGACACCTTGTACTGTCAGTGTCGTGGAATCATTATTATGTAATCAAAGACCAACGGTCGAATGGTTAGAGACGTTACTCTCAATAGGCCTACTCACAATAATTAAGTTTGCATTTAAACGTAGCAATTGACGATATTACGGTAGGGATTTAGCATGAATCAAAGCATGACAGCATAGTTAACAATTTAGTACTTGTGTCTAAGTGTAAAACAGTTATAAAACAAGCATGTGTCTCACCCCAAAAGTTATAAATAGTTAAGTAAACAGTAAAAGTGGGGCTATGAAAATCACCTTAGTAGCACAAAAGAGTATTCCACGAAAGAATTGAACGGAAGGACTTGACCGAGATCTCAACCTAGAGATAAAACGTATGATCAGACATTGCCTAACAGACAATAGTATATAGTACTATATTGATAGTAATGGTTCACTAAAGAATTTCCATTTTCGGAAGGTTACTATTTATGGAAAGTTTCCACTTATAGTAATTTTCAAATTTTAGAAAGTTCGGGTTAATCTTTAGCAAGACGTTGTATAACTTTACTCAAACTTCGTTGCTATCAAATAATTCAGGAATGACCAGATGTAATCGGGGGCCCAGGACTCTTGACCAGAATCTAAGTCATGGCATTCGAGATCCAGAAGCTTACCCATAAATGGCAACCTAGACATCATTCACTTACGACCGTGAGTAGCGATGAAGTTCACATGAATTGTAAATTATCTTTGATTAACCTTCACTTTAGGTTTATATGTTATTATATATGTTATATTATATTTATTAATGTATTAACAATTTGATTATCTTATATTATATACTATAAGTTATTATTATTAAATTAGTATAGTTATAAAATAAGTGTTTATTAATAATGTATTGTTATTAACTTACATTATCAGCATTATACTTTATTATATAGTATACTTAGTTATTAACCGTAAGTTATAATAATAATATTAATTTAGTATATGTAATATACTTATGTTAATCGAAAATCATACTAATATATGTTAATTCGAATATTAATTCATTAAATATTATATTTATAATTTTTTTAAACTTAGTTAATTATACAATTCAGTAGGATATTTTATAAAAATAATTTTATCAAGTTTTTGTATTTATTTCCCACTTTTCTTTATATATATACTCAGTTTATATTAATCAAATTTAATTAGGTAATAAATATTAAATCGAGCTAAATAAATAATTTTATATTTTTTACAGGTTCTATATTATGTAAAAATGTTATAAAAATTATTAAATCAAATTTAATATCAAAATATTATTTATTTAATGTTTTCTAATTATTTAACCATTGTAATCGGCTTATAATTAAATAAATAGGATGAATAATTTAAAATTAATTTTTATATTTTTTTTAAAGTATCTAGTGATGCTACTAATCATATAAAAATATTTAATACATGTTTGTATTTATTTTGTATTTTCTTTATTATTTCTCTCGGTTTAGAATAATGCAAAAGTAAATTCTTTTTAAATATTAATCGTCCCATTTATTTAAGTTTTATAATTTTTGCTTGTTTATAAAAGTATAATAATCTCAAAAAAAAATTATAATTATTTTTATTACTAATTAATATTTTATTACGAATTTTATATTGTTTTTATGTTTAAATACTACATAATTCATATTTAATTATAAATAATATTCCATAAATTATCAAAATTATTTTTATACATCATAATACTTATAATACTAATTATAACATGTAAAAATAATTTATATATATTAAATTCTAATTTTTAAAGAATATACAAAAAAATAAAAGTAATTCGATAAAAAAATAGAAAATACCTCAAGTACTTTCCCAAGTTTGTAAGAGAGTTTTTCCAAAGATTTGATACAAGTTTTTATGAAATGGAAGTGGGTATTTATAGGAAAAAAATGGTTGGTGAAAAGAAAAAATATAAATAAAATAAAGGTGCCAATTTTGACAAAAAAATAAAAACATGTTAAAATATTTTTAATAAGTTTTTGTTTTTGAAAATATTTAGTCAAAATTCATGGGCTCATTATTTAATTTATAAAAAAATCTCTTTTTTTTATAAGCAAAAAATATATATATAATGATTAAAATAACTTATCATTTAATTAATAATTATGTTTCATATAATTTTAAATATAGTACGCATTAATATTAATATTAACTAAAGTTATTTTATATAATTAGTGTAAACTTTAGTTAACAAAAAGTGTCGACTAAAAATAAATATTTGATCAATGTCAAATTTAATTATATATTACGTATGGATAACAACCCTATAGTCAAATTAGTCAATTCAGGTATGGAAATATGAGGGTTGTTATAGATACCAGTAGGGGTTCCATGCATAACCGTATGTGTTATAGAATGCTTCAGCTGGGTTATAAGTAGGATACGGTGGTTGGATCTCTATAGACCAGGGAGGAAATACGGGCTTTGGAGTAGGAATATAGTTTCTACCTACATGTTGGCAATGAGCTATGATGTGGTTTTGATGAACTTGCCAATCTTCAAATGCTCGATGTCTAGCATTTTCATACTCTTGTGAAGCTATAAACCTTTGCATTTCTGTCATTTCATTTCCCCCTCCCACATTACCTTGCTGTTGATTTCTTTCAACCTGTGGATGTCTTCCATTATATTGTACTGCGGCGTTATTTCGCCTCTTCAAAACCTTAGCACCATGATATACATTTAAACCAATTGTATCGTGGAGTTCTGGTTCTTCGATTAATAATCCCCCCCGACTTATATCCATATTGAGATACTCAGCAATTAATGTAATAAATATACCACCTCCTATTATACTGTGCGGTCTCATCCCCCTAACCATAGCCGATAAATAATAACCCACACAATAAAGTATACTTACAGCGCTTTGTGGGTCTCGAATACACATGTGGTAAAATAAATCTTGCTCATTTACCTTTTCCTTATTTTTACCTCGCAGTGTAATCGAGTTCACTAGAAACCTATGGATTATTCTTAATTCAGCTCTATCAATATCAAGATAAGAGTAATTTCCCAGTTTAAATCGGTGATGGCTAGTCATTTGACTCCATACACCATGCGTATCAAAATTTTCGTCTATCCTCCTACCATTTAATATCAACCCTTGACAATCGGCAGATGCTAGCTCCTCAGGCGTATATATACGTAAGGCCTGAGCCATGTCTAGTAGAGACATGTGGCGCATCGAACCTCCTAACAAAAATCTAATAAAAGTTCGATCGGTTAAACTAGCTACCCGATCATTTATTTCTATACTACACAATAATTCTTCACACCATACTTTATATACAGGTCTACGCATGTTGAATAATCGTACCCAATCGTTAAAAGTAGAATTACTATACCTCTGTGTAAGTAATTCTCTAATCCGTTCGCCCAATCCTACGGCTTCTAACGGTTCCCATTCTATTACCCTAGATACTTCAACAGCTTTAGAATGAAGAGTGTGCAAGCTCCTTTGGTATTTTGGATAATCTATTCAACGTATGTCTAATCTCAAGTTCGGGTGCAAATCTTCCACGTGCATATCTGAAAATGTCATAACTCGATGAGGTATATCTTGTTTGTAATAGTTATCAACATCCTGTTGTTCTGCATTCTCAGGAGGAGCAATGCGAGCTTGGGATGAAGATTCACCCCTTTCGGTCTGCAAAACACATCAAACACAATTTTTGTGCATCCAAATATGCATTAGTGTCAGCAAAATCATCAATCAAAATAATTACAATGACATGTTCAATTTATATCAAACTTATGCTCATTTTCATATTTTTATCAAATCTACACTTTTTCAAATAAGCATATACGAAAATGTTCGCCAAGTTCATAAGCATTCAACTCAAATAACATGTCAAAATAATCATTATTATCAATTAAACAAGTTTCAAATGGCACTATCTCTCAAAAATCAAGTTCATGAATTTTAGACTTGAAAAAGTCCATTTTAATTCTCAAAAATCATGTTTAGGCTCAAAGTTTGGATCATTTCACTACCTAAACATGTTACACTACGTAATTTAGCAATAATTCATGATAAAAATCGGCCATAACCTGTTTATATCAAAAAGCCCCAAATTGCTCAAGAACACAAACCCTAGATTACTCAAAATTTGAAGTTTAAGGCTTCTAATCATGTTAAATAGCATCAATCTAGGTTATACAAGCATAATACATAAGCAATTTAAGCATAATTACACTAAAAAGCATCAAAATCGAATTGGGTATAAATTTGTTCAAGAACACTAATTTTCGGATTAAATGGTATTTAGGTGTAGAAATTTACCGTTTTCCTTGAGTAATTCCTTGATAGCATCCTTCTCAACATGATTTTGTGAAAGATTTGATGAAAAATGGTGAAAAAATTCGATTTTGTGTGTGTTTTTCGTGTTTATTTTCGCAGTTTTGTGGGGTGTTTGTGTGGATACTGATCTGTTCGACCGTTTTTAGTTTTTTCTGGATTTTTCAAACTCCGCGAGTCGCGGTGTTTACCCATTACAAACTCCGCGAGTCGCGGTGTTTGTATTTTTTTTTTTATAAAAACCTTAACTTATAAAACAATTAATTAATTAATTCTAAAATTTTGTTTCCCTTGTTATTTAGGGCGAGGTCGTTTAAGAACGATGTCCTAGTCCGTCCCTCGACAAAATTTTAAAATTTGTCAATTTAAAGCGCGGTTTTAAAAAGCAAAGATTTATGGGTTTTTTAATGTTTTTGGCATACTTTAATTCAATAAGATTAAAAATAATGATAATAAAAGTTCTCGTCCCTCCCTCAGGTAAAGCAATTTCGGTTCAAAGACCTAGTCTTCAACTCACGACGAATTTTAAAAATCATATTTTTAACTTAGCGAAATAAAGTAAATTTTTTTTTTTTAAATTCACACCAAACTTAAATTTAAAATGCATAAAATTAAAAATTCATATTTTAAAAATTCACACCAAACTTAAATTATATTTTTGTTTTTATACATACAAACTTATATTAAAAATATTAATTTTTCAAATATTTACAATTTTAAATATATTAATTTTAAAAATTGCACAATATTAATTTATTATTAATTTTAAAAATATGGTAAAAATAAAATTAAAAATCTTTTTGGCTTTTTTTATCCCACTTTAATCAATCAAATATTATCAAAAATATATGCCCCTCTTTTCGATAAAGTAATTTCGATTCCATGACCTAATTTAACTCATGACGAATTTTTGAAATATTTTGAGTTGATTGATTAAAGATATTTATACCTTAAGAATAAACGTTAAATTTCGCAGTGATGTAATAAATTTTTGTATGATATCAATAATTTCGGTCGCAAGACCTAATTTTATCGAATACCAATTTAATACTTTATAGCGAACAAATTAGCGTTTATTATCAAAAGGTTAAAATAAAAAAAAAATAAAAATAAAAACTGTACAAACTTACCTGTGAAATAGATTTCTTAGTGATATGCTCTAGCCCACTCATAAGATAGTCGAACTAATTGATTTTCCATGGCTACATAGGCGTAACCTCAAGCATTCAGTGTTTTTTCTTCTAAACATATGAACGGTCCATCTCTGCATAAAGTAACAAATTCGGTGTTTGAATAGGTTTGATTATTTGAACATTTACCTTCGTGTGACCATTTTCCGCATTTGTGACATCTTTCAAGGTGTCGTGCTCTTCTTTTCGCTGCGGATTTTAATTTTCCTTTACCAAATTGTAACTTATTATCTTCGCATCTGGATTCTTTTCTTACTCCGTCCAATTTACCTCTGATTAATGATACTATTTCACTTGGAAGTGTGTCATTATTACGTTTAGTAATCAAAGCGTGTAGCATTAGACCATGGTTTAGTTCACAGGAAGTCTTCATTTCGTAAAACCTAAAAAAAATAAAAATTCAGAATGGGGGGAGAAGATAGTTCTTTAGGGTCTGCTAGGGAAAGACCATTCGGGTTCCATTTTCGAGAACTACACGAAAACAGAAAATCTAACTCTAACAGAAATACATATTATCCTTTAAAGACTTGATTCTCCCCACACTTAGTTAGCTGTGGTATCGAAATTTTGATTAACTTCGTTGTTGACTTCCATCGGACTATCTGTGTAGTGTTTAACTCTGTGACCATTAACTTTAAATTCGATCCCATTTGAATTTATTAATTCTATCGTTCCGTATGGGAAAACTCTTTTGACTATGAATGTTCCAGACCATCTTGATTTCAATTTTCCAGGAAATAGCTTGAATCGTGAATTGTAAAGAAGAACTCTATCTCCTTCTTTAAATTCTTTTGAACTTCTAATTCTTTTATCATGCCATTTCTTCGTTCTTTCTTTATAGATTAACGAATTTTCATATGCTTCATGTCTTAATTCTTCTAATTCGTTTAATTGACTTAATCGTAGACGTCCAGCTTCATGTAAATCAAGATTACATGTCTTCAAAGCCCAAAATGCTTTGTGTTCAATTTCTACTGGAAGATGACATGCTTTTCCGTAAACGAGTCTGAAAGGTGTGGTACCAATTGGAGTTTTGTAGGCTGTTCTAAAAGCCCAGAGTGCATCCTCCAATTTTATGGACCATTCCTTCGGATTTGTTCCTACGGTTTTCTCTAGAATACGTTTTAAAGCTCTGTTGGTATTTTCAACTTGTCCACTTGTTTGTGGATGATATGCGGTGGAGATTTTATGAGTTACTCCATATCTTTTGAGAACTTTCTCAAGTTGATTATTACAGAAATGAGTTCCCCGATCACTTATTAAAGCTTTCGGTGTTCCAAACTGTAGTGACCCGAACTTTTCCATGTTTATATATATTAATTAAGATTGATATTTACATGATTAAATGTTTCCAACATGTTAAGCAATCAAACTTGTTAAGACTTGATTAATTGAAATATGTTTCATATAGACAATTGACCACCCAAGTTGACCGGCGATTCACGAACGTTAAAACTTGTAAAAACGACATGACGATATATATATGGATATACATATGGTTAACATGAGATTATGATAAGTAAGTATCTCCATAAGTATATTAACAATGAGTTATATACATATAAACAAGACTACTAACTTAAGGATTTTGAAACGAGACATATATGTAACGATTATCGTTGTAACGACATTTAAATGTATATATATAATATTAAGATATATTAATATATCATAATATCATGATAATATAATAATTTAACATCTCATTAGATATAATAAACAATGGGTTAACAACATTAATTGAGATCGTTAACTTAAAGGTTTCAAAACAACACTTACATGTAACGACTAACGATGACTTAACGACTCAGTTAAAATGTATATACATGTAGTGTATTTAGATGTATTAAAATACTTTTGGAAGACTTCAAGACATATATCAAAACACTCATAGTTAACGAAAATGGTTACAGTTACTTTTCCATTCTTTTCTTTCATCAAGAATTCTAGTCGTATTCTTACCCGTATTATACACAGCTTCAAAACATACTTACTATGAGTATATACCAATAGGAACTAGCATGGGATTCCACTCTTGATTATGTCATGTATGACTAATCAATTTTAACTTCTACCAGGAGCTAGTCAACTAACTAGAACTCCTTTTAACCCCACTCACCACTCACCAATTACCACTCATCATTCACTCCATTTCACTTCCAATTCTCTTTCTAATTCTCTCTCAACACACACACACACTATTATGAATGTATTTTTCCAGTAGTTAATCATCATCTTCATCAAAAATCACTTCAAGAATCAAGCTATAATCATCATAGGAAGAACACTTCAAGAACACTTCAAAAATCCCTTCAAGTTTACTAATTTACTTCCAAGCTTTCTAATCCATTCCAAGTAATCATCTAAGGTCAAGAAACCTTTGTTATATACAGTAGGTTATCTTTCTTATTCAAGGTAATATTCATATTCAAACTTTTATTCAATTTCTATAACTATAAACTATCTTAATTCGAGTAAAAATTTTACTTGAACTTGTTTTTGTGTCATGATCCTACTTCAAGAACTTTCAAGCCATCCAAGATCCTTTGAAGCTAGATCATTTCTTGTCACTTCCAGTAGGTTTACCTACTAAACTTGAGGTAGTAATGATGTTCATAACATCATTCGATTCATATATATAAAACTATCTTATTCGAAGGTTTAAACTCGTAATCACTAGAACATAGTTTAGTTAATTCTAAACTTGTTCGCAAACAAAAGTTAATCCTTCTAACTTGACTTTTAAAATTAACTACACACATGTTCTATATCTATATGATATGCTAACTTAATGATTTAAAACCTGGAAACACGAAAAACACCGTAAAACCGGATTTACGCCGTCGTAGTAACACCGCGGGCTGTTTTGGGTTAGTTAATTAAAAACTATGATAAACTTTGATTTAAAAGTTGTTATTCTGAGAAAATGATTTTTATTATGAACATGAAACTATATCCAAAAATTATGGTTAAACTCAAAGTGGAAGTATGTTTTCTAAAATGGTCATCTAGACGTCGTTCTTTCGACTGAAATGACTACCTTTACAAAAACGACTTGTAACTTATTTTTCCGACTATAAACTTATACTTTTTCTATTTAGATTCATAAAATAGAGTTCAATATGAAACCATAGCAATTTGATTCACTCAAAACGGATTTAAAATGAAGAAGTTATGGGTAAAACAAGATTGGATAATTTTTCTCATTTTAGCTACGTGAAAATTGGTAACAAATCTATTCCAACCATAACTTAATCAACTTGTATTGTATATTATGTAATCTTGAGATACCATAGACACGTATACAATGTTTCGACCTATCATGTCGACACATCTATATATATTTCGGAACAACCATAGACACTCTATATGTGAATGTTGGAGTTAGCTATACAGGGTTGAGGTTGATTCCAAAATATATATAGTTTGAGTTGTGATCAATACTGAGATACGTATACACTGGGTCGTGGATTGATTCAAGATAATATTTATCGATTTATTTCTGTACATCTAACTGTGGACAACTAGTTGTAGGTTACTAACGAGGACAGCTGACTTAATAAACTTAAAACATCAAAATATATTAAAAGTGTTGTAAATATATTTTAAACATACTTTGATATATATGTATATATTGTTATAGGTTCGTGAATCAACCAGTGGCCAAGTCTTACTTTCCGACAAAGTAAAAATCTGTGAAAGTGAGTTATAGTCCCACCTTTAAAATCTAATATTTTTGGGATGAGAATACATGCAGGTTTATAAATGATTTACAAAATAGACACAAGTACGTGAAACTACATTCTATGGTTGAATTATCGAAATCGAATATGCCCCTTTTTATTAAGTCTGGTAATCTAAGAATTAGGGAACAGACACCCTAATTGATGCGAATCCTAAAGATAGATCTATTGGGCCTAACAAACCCCATCCAAAGTACCGGATGCTTTAGTACTTCGAAATTTATATCATATCCGAAGGGTGTCCCGGAATGATGGGGATATTCTTATATATATGCATCTTGTTAATGTCGGTTACCAGGTGTTCACCATATGAATGATTTTTGTCTCTATGTATGGGATGTGTATTGAAATATGAAATCTTGTGGTCTATTGTTACGATTTGATACATATAGGTTAAACCTATAACTCACCAACATTTTTGTTGACGTTTAAAGCATGTTTATTCTCAGGTGAATACTAAGAGCTTCCGCTGTTGCATACTAAAATAAGGACAAGATTTGGAGTCCATGTTTGTATGATATTGTGTAAAAACTGCATTCAAGAAACTGATTTCGATGTAACATATTTGTATTGTAAACCATTATGTAATGGTCGTGTGTAAACAGGATATTTTAGATTATCATTATTTGATAATCTACGTAAAGCTTTTAAACCTTTATTTATGAAATAAAGGTTATGGTTTGTTTTAAAAATGAATGCAGTCTTTGAAAAACGTCTCATATAGAGGTCAAAACCTCGCAACGAAATCAATTAATATGGAACGTTTTTAATCAATAAGAACGGGACATTTCACAAACCTTGCAAAAAGACGTTTTAAAAAGTTGACTACAACTCGTGCATCGTTAGTTGGAAGAGCTTGTGCTTCCGCCCATTTAGATACATAATCTATGGCTACGAGAATATAGAGATTATTATGAGATTTTGGAAATGGACCCATAAAGTCAATACCCCAAATGTCAAATACTTCACATACTTAAATGACATTTTGTGGCATTTCATCACGTTGGCTTATTTTTCCGGCCCTTTGACAAGCATCACAGGATTTGCAAAGAAGGTGTGCGTCTTTGTAAATTGTAGGCCAATAGAATCCAGCATCATAAACTTTTCTTGCTATTAGTTGAGGCCTATAATGCCCTCCTGTTGGTTCTGTGTGATAATGGTTTAAGATTTTACTAGCTTCATCTCCGAATACACATCGGCGTATTATTCCATTGGGACAATTTTTAAACAAATGTGGATCTTCCCAGAAATAGTGTTTTATATCACTGAAGAATTTCTTTCGTTTTTGGTACGATAATCCTTTTTCAAGAAATCCACAAACTAAGTAGTTTGCATAGTCTGCAAACCATGGAATTTCATTATAATCTATCTTCAATAGATATTCATCAGGAAAGTTATCTTGTATGGCCGATTCATTTAGAACTTCTAATTCGGGATTTTCAAGACGAGAAAGTTGATCAGCGGCGAGATTTTCTGCTCCTCTTTTATCTCGGATTTCAATATCGAACTCTTGTAAGAGTAAGATCCAACGGATTAATCTTGGTTTAGCATCTTATTTCTAAAATAGTTATCTAAGAGCAGAATGGTCGGTATAGACCACCGTTTTAGCTAGAACGAGATATGAACGAAATTTGTCAAAAGCAAAGACAATAGCAAGGAGTTCTTTTTCAGTAGTTGTGTAATTCATTTGTGCTCCTTGTAACGTCTTACGAGCATAATATATAGGTTGAAATTGTTTTTCAATCCTTTGACCTAAAACGGCTCCCATTGCAAAATCACTTGCATCGCACATAAGTTCAAACGGTAAATTCCAATTTGGTGTTATCATGATCGGCGCATTAGTGAGTTTCTCTTTAAGAATATTAAAAGATTTGATACATTCCTCTGAAAAGATGAATGGAGCATCCTTTTCTAGGAGTTTATTCATAGGAGTGGCAATTTTAGAAAAATCTTTTATGAAACGTCGGTAAAAACTGGCATGCCCTAGAAAACTCCTAACTCCTCTAACATTGGTGGGATGTGAAAGTTTAGCAATTACATCTACTTTAGCTCTATCCACTTCAATTCCTTCCTTTGAAATTTTATGACCAAGAACGATGCCTTCTTTAACCATGAAATGGCATTTCTCCCAATTAAGAACTAGATTTGATTGTTCGCATCTAATCAGCATTCGTTCAAGATTAACTAAACATGATTCAAATGTATCACCGAAGACTGAAAAGTCATCCATGAAAACTTCCATGCATTCTTCTATCATGTCGTGAAAAATCGCCATCATGCACCTTTGAAAGGTTGCAGGGGCGTTGCAAAGTCCAAATGGCATGCATTTGTAAGCAAAAGTACCATAAGGGCATGTGAACGTGGTTTTCTCTTGGTCTTCGGGTGCTATTGGATTTTGAAAATATCCGAAAAATCCATCAAGAAAATAATAGTAACTATTTCCGGCTAATCTTTCCAACATTTGATCAATGAAAGGTAAGGGAAAGTGATCTTTTCCGGTGGCGTCATTTAATTTTCTATAATCAATACATACACGCCATCCTGTTACAGTCCTAGTAGGAATAAGCTCATTTTTCTCATTTGTGATGACAGTCATGCCACCCTTCTTAGGCACGCATTGAACTGGGCTTACCCATGGACTATCAGAAATTGGATAAATTAAACCTGCATCTAGCAGTTTAATAATTTCTTTCTTAACAACATCTTGCATATTAAGATTTAGTCTTCGTTGGCTTTGCACATACGTTTTATGACCTTCTTCCATAAGGATTTTATGTGTGCAATACGAAGAACTTATTCCTTTAATATCATGAATTTTCCATGCAATGGCTGGTTTATGAGCTTTCAACACAGAAATGAGTTGTGATTTCTCATTTTCAGTAAGAGAAGACGATATTATTACAGGTAATTCAGATTTACCATGTAAATAAGCGTATTCCAAATGGTTTGGAAGTGGCTTTAACTCTAATGTCGGTGGTTCTTCTATCGATGATTTATATCGATATCTGTCTTCTTCTTTTAGCATTTGAATTTCTTCTGTTATTGGTTCATATCCATTAGCTATTAGTGTAGTTAACATTTCAGTTTCATCAATTGGTTCAGTTCCTTCTCCTAAAGAACATTCTCATGTTCCTTGTAATTCTGGAAATTCTTCTAATAATTCTGCATGTGAATCTATAGTTTGAATATAATAACATGTATCATCTGCAGATTGCGGTTGTTGCATTGCTTTATCAACTGAAAAGGTAACACTCTCACCCTCTATACTTAGGGTTAGTTTCTTACCAAACACGTCTATCATTGCTTTAGCCGTATTTAAGAATGGTCTTCCTAATATGAGAGGAACTTGAGAATCTTCTTCCATATCCAGAACAACAAAATCTACTGGAAATACTAAAGTACCAACTTTAACTAGCATGTTCTCCATTATCCCTCTAGGATATTTTATTGAACGATCGGCTAGTTGTATGCTTATTCTTGTTGGTTTCAATTCTCCAAGGTCTAGTTTAGTGTATAGTGAATACGGCATTAAATTTATACTAGCACCTAAATCTGCCAATGCTTCTATTGAACTAAGACTACCCAGAAAACATGGAATTGTGAAACTTCCTGGATCAGATAGTTTTTCTGGTATCTTATTCAACAGCACTGTTGAACAATTAGCATTCATAGTAACAGCCGAGAGTTCTTCCATTTTCTTTCTATTCGAGATTAGATCTTTCAGAAATTTAGCATATCTAGGCATTCCTGAAATCACATCAATGAAAGGAAGATTTACATTTATCTGTTTAAACATATCCAAGAATTTGGATTGCTCGGCTTCAAGTTTCTCTTTTTTCATTTTACTCGGGTAAGGAAGTGGTGGTTGGTATGGTTTAACATAAGGTTTAGCTTTAACTGTGTTATCTTCATTAACCTTTTCAACTACCGGTTCTTTTTCCTTATCTTGTTCAGGTTGTGGTTCTTGTAGAGTAGGAATAGCTTCATCAGAAATTACAGGTATTTCAGGTGGTTTAAGTGTAATACCACTTCTTGTGGTAATAGTTTTAGCTGTTTCATTCCGGGGGTTAGCACTTGTATCACTAGGTAAACTTCCCGTTTTTCTTTCACCTATTAACCTTGCTAGGTTACTCACTTCTTGTTCCAAATTTTGAATAGAAGCTTGTTGATTTCTAAATGCTTGAGCATTTTGTTCATTAGTTTATTTCTGAGATGTGAAAAACTGTGTTTGAGATTCAACTAGCTTCGTCATCATATCTTCTAAATTTGGCTTTTTATCATCGGTTTGTGGTGGTTTGTTTTGAAAATTAGGTCTTTGCTGGTTGTAAGTATTGTTGGATACTTGTTGATTACTAGGACCTTGTTGGTTGTTGTATGGAATATTTCGGTTATAATTCTGGTTTTGATTGTAAATTGGTCTTGGCGGTTGATAATTATTCTGATAATTATTTCCAGGCCTTTGGTTTAGATATGAAACATTCTCTCTTTGTTCCATTGTTAGCTCAATACTGAGACAATCTTTTGTCAAATGTGGTCCTCCACACTGCTCACAACTAATTCGTATTGAGTGTATATCCTTAGTCATCTTTTCCATTCATCTCTCGACAGCATCTATCTTTGCTGAAATGGAATCTAAGTCATGGCTAGAATCGGCTCTAGCTGCTTTAGATGATCTAACGATATCTTTTTCTTGGTGCTACTCATGTGAGTGGGAAGCAGTGTTATTAATAATTTTATAAGCATCAGTTTCGGTTTTTTTCATAATAGAACCACCAGCTGCTATATCGATGTCTTTTCTTGTAGTGATGTCGCATCCTTGGTAGAATATTTGTACTATTTGACAAGTGTCTAAACCATGTTGCGGACATCCTCTTAATAACTTTCCAAATCTTGTCCACGCCTCATATAGAGTTTCATTCGGTTTCTGTGTGAACGTAACAATTTCTCCTTGAAGTCTTACGGCTTTAGATGCCGGAAAGAATTGTTTAAGAAATTTTTCAACTAAAACGTCCCATGTATCAATCGCCCCTTCAGGTAATGATTCCAACCAATCTTTGGCTTCTCCCTTTAAAGTCCAGGGAAATAACATGAGATATATCTGTTCATCCTCAACTTCTCTTATTTTAAATAAAGTGTAGATCCTATTAAAGGTACGAAGATGTTCATTTGGATCTTCCTTCGGCGCACCACTAAATTGGCATTGATTAGTCACCATATGTAGAATTTGTCCTTTGATTTCATAATCTGGCGCATTAATGTCAGGATGAGTAATTGCGTGACCTTGGCCAGTGCATTTAGCTCGCATTCGGTCTTCCATACTTAAAGGTTCCAGATTCTCCATAATTGAATTTGTTGAATCTGAATCACTAGAGGATTCTGATTTAATGGTTCGTTCCTCAACAATCTCTGTTTGAATGATTGGTGGTTCCGGAGAAAAATTAATGGTTCAGGATCTATGAATTGTCCCTGAATATTCTCCGGATTCTCAATTGTGAGATCGGGTTCAAAAAATGAATTATCGGAAATTTGAATTGGAGTACTTGGTCGACTGGATGACGATTCTAAAGAAAAATCAACGGCGGTAATATTAGCTAGATGTCTTGATCGAGTTACAGGTGGTGAACGTACAGAAGGTGGTGAACGTCTTGCTCGATGCATTCACTGAATATCCTATTAGTTTTTAAAAGGAAAGAAAAATTATATAAGTTATCCAATTAATGGACTTTTCTGATTTTGCCCACGTTTCGAATAGCCAAAAGATGCAGCAGAGGGGCAGGATTCGTTTGGTCTCAATATAATTGAGTACTGTTTGGCTCCAATAACCCGGTCCACGTACAAATCCAACTATTACTACGAACCAGAAAATTTTAATGTCTATCAATTTAACCACTTAAAATAAATTTTCGTAATTTTAACAAATTTAGAGAAGAAATAGTATAAAACTCTATGTCCTAAAACTAGAATGTCGAGAAATAAGAAAGAAAAAGAGCGCGTCGAAAAAGAAAAGGGTTGAAAAATAAAAGGCGTCGAAAAATAAGAAAGAAAAAGAGTGACTATAAAACTTTAAAACACTCGACTAACCCAACCTTATTACTATCATTAACTTAAAATTAAAATTGCAAATTGAGATTACTAATTGGAGTGATAATTGATACATAGGTAAAAGGCGTCGAAAAATTCTAAAGCACCTAAATCTTAGTCTAAAGAAAAAGCACTTAAGAGATTTTACGGCAAAACCTAAAAATCTATAAATAAAAATAACTATGGCAAAAACTATATTTAAAACTAAATACGAGCGAAAAATACAAAAAATTACGTTAAAAAAATTAAAAGGGGACAAAATATAAAAATATACTAAAAGTTGTAAAAATTATAATTTTTTTAAATATATTATTTTTATATTATTTATTTTATAAAACTATTAATTTTAAAATTTAATTAAACTAATTAAACTAAATATATAAAATAATTAAAACTAAACTAAATTAACTAATTAAAATTTAAAAACCTAATTAGGGTTTTAATTTAATTATAATAAATTATACCCCGTAATTAATGCTGATTAGGGTTGCTGGACACGCGTGTCAGGGTGGCTCCGCGAGTCGCGGTGCCACGTACCAGAAAACTCCGCGAGTCGCGGTGATTGAATTTTCAAATGAGGTGCAGGCCAAAATCGTTCGGTTTTTAATATTTTTTTTTATTTATATTTTTTATTTTTCTGTTTTAATATTTATATAAAATATTTATATTAATTAAATAAAAACTTATGTTTTAAAAACTAAAATAAAAATAGAAATACTTTATAATTTTATAAAAATCTTAAAAATAGATTTATATATATATATATATATTTTTTCGGTGTTTTTTTTATGTTTTAAATAAAAACAAAATATTTAAATAAAACTTATATTTTTATAAAATAAAAATAAAGAAACTTTATAAAACTTAAATATTTAACAAACTCTTAAAAATATATAAATTTTTTGTTTTTCTTTTTATATTTTTGAATTTTTAAAACGTATTTTTACAAAAGCATTTTTTTTTATAAAAGTAAACTAAAAATAATTTTTTTTTTTATATTTAGCGTTGCGCTTCCGGCTTTTAAGCTAGATTTTGGTCCCCGGCAGCGGCGCCAAAAATACTTGATGTGCGCAGAGGTGTATATGAAATAGCTTATATTTTACAACGAAATATTATTAAATACGATACAATTTTACACAAGATATTTAATTATTTATAGAATGGATATACTTAAACCTTGCTACAACACTTATAGGCAGTGTACCTAATCGTAAAGTAGTGTAGTTTTTAGTAAGTCCGGTTCGTTCCACAGAGAAAATCTTTAAACAAAGCTTAACGCTATATTAGTTTAATTTATAAAAATACAAATATATATATATATATATATAAGTAATATTATTATTTTAAAGGGGGGTTTTTACCATTTAATGACCGGTTTGTCGATTTTAAAACTTAGTCGCAGTTAAAACCTAATGTAAAATATTAAAAATAAATACAACTTAATTTAAAGCGTAAAGTAAATAACAATAATGAAATTGCGATAAATAAAAGTGCGATAAAATAAACTTGCGATAATTAAAAAGTACGATAATTAAAAGTGCAATTAAATACAATAACAATAAATAAAAATGCGATAATTAGAAGTGCAATTAAATATGAAATAAAGGAAATTAAATATGAAATAAAAGAATTATGCTTATTTAAACTTCCGTAATCATGATGTTTGACGTGTTGATTTTAGTTTTATGCCCATGGGTTAATTATCCTTTGTCCTGGATTATTCAATATGTCCGTCTGGTTTTTGTCCATAACAGTCCATCAGTCATAAATATAAAGTGCGAGTGTCCTCGTCAAATTATCCTTATACCCGAAGTAAAATATTCTAACTAATTGGGGACTTAAACTGTAACAAGGTTTTATTACTCTGTTTAATAATTACACCAGGATATCGACTGCGTGTAACCCAATGTTTTAATACTTTGTTATCAATTATGCCAAGTGTCCTTGTGCATAATTTCACCCCTGTTTTAATAATTCCATAGACTATTAATCCATTCCTGTGTCCGGTTAAATGAACGATTATTCGTACATATAAATACCCCGCCCATCGTGTCCGATCGAGTGTATATAGTTATTTATGGGTACGTCCAATTGTAAATCTTTATATTAAAATTAACAAACTATCATTTAGTTAAACAAATATAAAGCCCATTAATAGCCCGTAGTCTAATTTCCACAAGTGTCGTTCTTTTGTCCAAACCCCAATTATGGTACAAAGCCCAATTACCCAATTTTAGTAATTAGCCCAACATCATGATTACTTCGTTTTAAATAAGCATAATAATAACTTAGCTACGAGACATTAAATTAAAAAGGTTGAACATAACTTACAATGATTAAAAATAGCGTAGCGTTACACGGACAGAATTTCGACTTACACCCTTACAACATTCGCTAACATACCCTTATTATTGGAAATTAAAATTAAAATTATAATATATATATATATATATATATATATATATATATATATATATATATATATATATATATATATATATATATATATATACGTTGAATGGAGGGAGAAGACTAGTTCTTTAGTGTCTGCTAGGGAAAGACCGAACAAACCCCACTCTTAAAGATAAAACTAAAGATCGAGAATGGAGTTGAAAACCTTAAAGTTACCCCAAATTTACTTGTCCTTAGGGTAGAATGTGATTTCGTCTCTTTCCGTAGTGTTGATTTCGTCAAAGTATAACTTGATTCGATGACCGTTCACCTTGAAAGTACCACCGTCTTTGCTATATAACTCTGCATATCCAGATGGAAAAACCTGTTTTATTATATATGGCCCAGTCCACCGGGATCTAAGTTTCCCAGGTGAAAACTTAAAACGTGATTGGAAAACTAATACTTTATCCCCTTGTTCGAATTCTTTTCTTTCTTTTAATCGTGCATCGTGCCATCTCTTAGTTTTCTCTTTGTATGTTTTAGAGTTTTCATAATCTTGTAGCCTTAACTCGTCTAATTCATTAAGTTGTAAGAATCGGTTCTCTCCGGCTTCCACAAGGTCAGTGTTACATTCTCTTAGAGCCCAATATGCTTTGTGTTCAACTTCGACAGGTAGATGACACGCCTTACCATAAATTAATCGAAAAGGTGTAGTACCAATGGGCGTTTTGAATGCAGTTCTAAATGCTCAAAGCGCATCATCTAACTTTCGATGCCAGATTTTAGGATTATTTTTAACCGTTCTTTTGAAAATCCGTTTAAGACCTCGATTTGTGTTTTCAACTTGGCCACTCGTTTGAGGGTGGTAAGAAGTTGAGAAACGATGATTAACTCCGTACTTTTTAAGTACTTTCTCGAGTAATTGATTTGTGAAATGAGTTCCATGATCACTGATTAATGCTTTTGGAATCCCAAAACGTGATAATAGGTTTTTTAGAAAGTTCACAACAACACAGGCATCATTTGTGGGTAAAGCTTTTGCTTCGGCCCATTTAGAAACGTAGTCAACTGCCACAAGGATGTATTTGCATTTATTCGATGCGAGAAATGGACCCATGAAGTCAATACCCCAAATGTCAAATACTTCACATATAAGAATGCCTTTTTGTGGCATTTCGTCCCTTTTTGAGATGTTACCGGATCTTTGACATGCATCACATGTTTTAACCATGTGGTGTGCATCTTTAAAAATGGTTGGCCAATAAAAACCTGAGTCAAAGACCTTCTTAGCTGTATAGCTAGGTCTGAAATGACCACCCGCTGAGCCTTGATGACAGTGCTCCAATATTTGTTGAGCTTCTTTACCATATACGCATCGGTGGATAACTTGATCCGCTCCTATTCGAAAAAGATTAGGGTTTTTCCAGAAGTAAAACTTTAAGTCAGCAAAGAATTTCTTCTTTTGCTGGTACGTTTGGTTTTTAATTAATACTCCTGCAGCGAGATAGTTTGCAAAATCTACAAACCATGGAATTTCAAATTCGGTTTCTATTCTCATTAGAAACTCATCGGGAAAAGTGTCATGAATAACTGACTCATCTAGTTTTTCTAGGTCGGGATTCTCAAGACGAGACAAGTGATCAGCAGCAAGATTTTCAGCACCCTTTTTATCCTTGATTTCTATATCAAATTCTTGTAAGAGAAGAATCCAACGTATCAATCTAGGTTTTGCATCTTGTTTCTTGAACAAGTACTTTAGAGCTGAATGATCGGTAAAAACAATCGTTTTGGATAACACAAGATATGATCTAAAATTATCAAAAGCAAAAACAATTGCAAGGAGTTCTTTTGCTGTAGTCGTATAGTTGAATTGTGCTCCTGTTAGTGTTTTGCTTGCATAATATATTGGTTGAAATTTGTTATCTTGGCATTGTCCTAAAACGGCTCCTAGTGCGAAATCACTAGCATCACACATTAGTTCAAATGGTTTGGACCAATCGGGAGATACTATGATAGGTGCATTCGTAAGTTTATCTTTTAGAATGGAGAAAGCTTGTAAGCATTCGTCATTGAAGTCGAATGTAATGTCTTTCTCAAGAAGTTTAGTCATGGGTCGAGCGATTTTGGAAAAATCCTTTATGAATCATCGATAGAATCCCGCATGACCTAAAAAACTACGAATTCCTTTAACGTTAGTTGGAGGAGGAAGCTTTGAGATTACATCGATCTTAGCTTTGTCTACTTCCATTCCATCTCGAGAAATCTTGTGTCCTAAAACAATGCCTTCCTTCACCATGAAGTGGCATTTTTTTCAATTTAAAACAAGATTTGATTCCTCACAACGAATTAACATTCGCTCGAGGTTATAAAGGCATGAATCGAAGGAGTCTCCAAAAACAGAGAAATCGTCCATAAAGACTTCCATACTTCCTTCTATCATGTCATGAAAGATTGCCATCATACACCTTTGAAAGGTGCCTGACGCGTTGCATAATCCGAACGGCATTCGTCGGTATGCGAAGGTACCAAATGGACAAGTAAAAGTTGTCTTGTCTTGGTCTTTTGGATCAATGGGAATTTGAAAATAACCGGAGAATCCATCAAGGAAACAATAGTACTCTTTTCCCGCTAAACGTTCTAGCATTTGATCAATATAAGGAAGTGGGAAATGATCTTTCCTTGTGGCATCGTTTAAACGACGGTAGTCTATACAGACTCTCCAACCAGTGACTGTTCTTGTAATAACAAGTTCATTCTTATCATTAAGGACGACAGTTGTACCCCCTTTCTTGGGTACTACTTGAACCGGACTAACCCATGGGCTATCGGATATAGGGTATATTAACCCGGCATCAAGTAACTTGATAACCTCCTTTTTGACAACTTCTTTCATGTTAGAGTTTAACCTTCATTGTCTTTGTACCACGGGTTTAAAATCTTCTTCCATTAGAATCTTATGAGTACAATAAGCGGGGTTAATCCCTGGAATATCGGTTGTTTTCCAAGCAATTGCTTTCTTGTGAGTTTTTAGAACGGACATTAACCTACTCTTTTCGTTATCGGAGAGTTTTGATGAAATTATAACAGGTAATTGTGATGTACCTTGGAGATAAGCATACTCCAAATGTTCCGGGAGTTCTTTAAGTTCCAAGGTGGGTGGTTCTTCCAAGGAAGATTTTATCCGGAACCTATTACCATCGGTAATTTCTTCAAAGGGTTCATCTTCCTTGGGAATTTCTTCCTCACTGCAATCTTCATCGATGACTACTTTTAACAATTCGTCAAGTTCAAGTTCTACATCAAATTCATTACCTTCACTCATTGGGTTGAAGTTCGAAGTGTCTACATTTAGTAATTCTTGCAATTCTTTTTCGACACAACAATCAACAATGTCCACCTTACAACATTCGTCATCGGAAGAGATAGGTTGTTTCATAGCTTTATCTACGTTTAAGGTAACTCTATCTTCCCCTACACCTAGACTAAGTTTTTTATCTTTAACACGCACAATCGCGTCGGTGGTATTTAGAAAAGGTCGCCCTAGAATTAGGGGAACCTTAATATCTTCTTCCATTTCAAGGATAACAAAATCGGCAGGAAAGATTAAATGATTAACTTTAACCGGTAGGTTTTCGGGAATACCAATAGGATAGTTAAAAGTTCTATCGGCTAGGCGTATACACATCCTAGTTGGTTTTAGATCACCTAGGTTTAGTTTTAAGTACAAGGAGTATGGTATAAGATTGATACTTGCGCCTAAGTCAGCTAATGCATCGTACATTACTGAATCTCCTATCAGATACAGAATAATGAAAGTACCAGGATCTTCAAGTTTCGGTGGCATCTTTTGCTTTTGAAAAATTGCTGAGCATTCCTCATTGAGGAATGTGGTTGAAACTTCTTCATATTTACCTTTATCGTCTATGAGATCCTTGATAAACCTTCCATAATTTGGCATACCCCTAAGAACTTCCGCGAGTGGCATGTTAATGCTAATATGCTTGATCATATCTGCAAATTTCTGATATTGGCTCGCGAGTTTGTCTTTCTTTAATGCCTTTGGGTATGGAATAGGTGTCTTGTGCACCTTCACTGGTGGTTCTTCACTTTTCTTTGATTTAATCTCCGGTGGATCATCTTTCTCTTGTTCTTTCTCAACATGCTCATCTATATCAACGGGTACTTGTAAAATAGAAGGAGATAAAGGAACTTCTGAGGACTTACTAGTTTCCAGGTTAATAGTTAAACCACTTCTAATAGTTATAGCATTTACATGCTCATTCCTTGTTTGATTATTGTTGGGATTCACTTGAGTATTTGAGGGGAGAGCGCCTGGTGGTCTCTCTGATAGTAACTATGAGATCCTTCCAACATTTCTTTCTAAATTCTGTATCGTAGCTTGTTGATTTCGAATTTGCTGAGTTTGAAGTTCCGTAGTTTGCTCGTGCTTAACCATAAAATCTCTCAAAAGATCTTCTAAACCGGATTTCTTCTCGAGTTGTGGTTGTATAGGTGCTTGTGGTTGTGGTTGATTGTGTTGGAAATTATTTTGGTAATTTCGTTGAGGTTGATTTCGGTTGTTTAGGTGATTGTAACCCGGTGGTTCACTTCTTTGATTTTGATTTGAGAAATTCCGATTATTTTGGTAAACCGGATTTCCTCCTTGGTAATTATTGTTTAAACTTGAAGGTCCTCCTATTTGGTAGTTGTTAATTGGAGGATATTTTCGGTTCATTACTTCAACCGCCGGAAAATCATTGAAATTCATTTCTCCTTTTCGCAAGTAACCTAAGAAATTTGCTTGCTCTTCCATCGTTGTTTGATCACAATCTCTAGTAAGGTGAGGACCTTGACACAATTCACACCCTACCCTAATAGCATGCATTTCCTTGGTTACCTTCTCAATTTGCCTTGCTTGATTTGCCATTTGAACTTTTAAAGCAGCGATTTCATTGTTGCCTTCAATACTAGCAACGGTTGATGATCTAGAAAATTCCATTTCTTGATGCCAATTATGAGAATGTGATGCTATATCGGCAATGATTGTGTGTGCTTCTTCAGGTGTTTTCTTCATGATTGATCCTCCTGCTGCAACATATATATCTTTTCGAGTAGCCACATTGACTCCTTTATAGAATATTTGGACTTTTTGGAATGTATTCAACCCGTGTTAAGGACATACCCTAAGCATTTTATTGAATCAGGTCCAAGCTTCATAAAGAGTCTCATTAGGCTTTTACTTGAAGTGATTTATATCACTTTGCAATTTTGCTGCTTTTGAAGCCGGGAAGAATTCTGACAAAAACTTGTCCATCATGTCATTCCAATCTTCAATATAACCTTCCAGTAATGAGTCTAGCCAATCTCTTGCATCATCCTTTAGGGACCATGGAAAGATTTTCAAACATGCAACTTCATCGAAGACATCTTTGATTTTGAATAGCTTACAAATGCTTACAAACTTACGAAGATGCTCGTTAGCATCCTCATTTGGAGCTCCACCGAATTGGCATGTATTAGTCATCATGTGGAGGAATTGACCCTTTATTTCAAAGCCGTCAGTCATCGTAGGTTGAATAATTGCGTGACCCTGACCTGTTCTTGTTGCCTTCATTAATGCATCCATCGTTTGATTTGTAGCAGCCATCTCTTCTTCTTCTTTAATAACTGGCTCTATGATTGGTTGAATAACTGGTTCAGAGTTAGAATCCAATGAAAGTGATTCTAAATCCTCAACGAGAGACTCTACTTCTTGAGCTCTTAAACGTTCGTGAAATTCCCGTTCGAGTTCAGGATATGAACGAGTTAATTCAGTGTTGGAAGAACGTAAATTCATGCATTAATTTCTATTATGAAATCACAACACCAAAAGCTTTTCTAAGAATTGAATTCTTTAAAAAAGATCGACTAACATAAAAACAATGATAAAAACCTTTAAACAAACAGATTTTCCTTCTGATTTTGCTCACGTTTCGAATAGCCAAAAGATGCAGTAGAGGGGCAGGATTCGTTTGGTCCTAATATAATTGAGTACTGTTTGGCTCCAATAACCCAGTCCACGTACAAATCCAACTACTACTACGAATCAGAAAAATTATCTATTTATTTAACTGCCAACTCCCCGGCAGCGGCGCCAAAAATTTGATGTGGTGAAACTATACCTTTATTTATGAACGGATTTGAGTTATTTTATTACACGAATTGTTTTATTGTATATGTGGTATTTTAATGAATTCAGGTTGATTTCACACATATATAGGCAACTAGTCCTATCCGCGTAGTTTAGTTTTATAGGTAAATCCGATTCGTTCCACAGGGAGATGTAGTGTTTAATGGTTTTTAATAGTCTTTGAAGTTAAACTTATTTAAAGGGGGTTTTGGATTAGGAATTTATATTTAGCATAATAATAATAAAATATAACTAAATCTTAATTTAATTGAACTATTTATTAATTAAAATTACAGGATTACATGATTTATAATTATTAACTTAAAAGTGAACTAATTGAAACTATATTATTTGTGATAGAAATATTTTATTAAATGGTAATAAGCATAACAATATTTTTTTATAAAACTAAATGATTAAGAATTTATTTTAAACAATAAAATAAAATACAAATTAACTTAAATTAACTAAATAATAAGTTTTAATTAAATTAAAGGTGGATTAAAGATAATTATAATAATTAAACTAATTGTAAATTAATTACTTTAAAATAATAATAAAATATTTAATTTAAACTTTGGAATTTAATTAAAATTCGTAACAGTACTAGTATAATATGTACGCGTTTCGCGTATTGATATACGCGTTTCGCGTATATTTTTAAAGCTACGCGTTTCGTGTGACAGTCTACACGGTCCGCGTATGGTATATTCAATGTGACAAAACAGTAACTAGTAAATTGGTGTAAATTGGTTATATTTTAATTTCATCTGTATAATAATACGTAAATAATAATAATAATAATAATAATAATAATAATAATAATAATAATAATAATAATAATAATAATAATAATAATAATAATAATAATAATAATAATAATAATAATAATAAATTGCAGTATATAAATGGGAGTGTTCACTTAAATGTTTCACCTCTAGATCCATGGATTGTTTTAAAATTAAGCTCTATTAAAATGTTTTAGTATAAAACTTGATATTTTTCTTTCGAATATATAAAGTTTCAACTAGCTAAATTAAATCTAATTTTCATTTGATCTTATTTAGATAGTTACTATTCCCAAGTATTTAAATTGAGACCTATCCCAGTTTTGACTTTCGCCAAAACTCAAATCATAACGGTTTCCCTTTTTACAATTTCACTATTATATACCTAATGATATTACCCAAACCACCAAACTTTATTTCTAATTTAGTGTTAATAAATTGTTCATAAGTTCGTCTAAATCATTATTAATGTTGAAGCTTAATTTATATAAATAAAATAACTTTCGTTATTTGAATCTAATAAATAAGTGACAAGGGTTAAATATCTAAATACATAATAACGGTTCTTCTAGCTAGGCTCAATGTTAAAAATACTAAAGTTACATTTTAATTTTTACAAATGATAACAATTCATTTCACTAGGGGCTCTACATCTAAGCAAACAATATGAAAATTTAGCTACTCGTTATAATAGGGTAATCATAAAAATGAAAGTATACAAACATAATAATAACGATAAAAATTGATAACGATAATTTTAATAGGATAAACTTACGAAAATCTTCACTTTCATTAACTTCAAAAGGTAGAAAAATTACAATAACAACACCCTTGCACTCGTACAATAATACCCTTAATCACGAACAATACACCCTTAATATTGAAACTATCCTAAATATTAAGCTTGAGAATTAATTGGAACTGTACTAAATTATACGGAGTACTTGAGATACTAGTAAAAATAAAATGATAATTCTCTCTACTCTCTTTTTTTCTCTTTCTGTATTTCTCTGTATGTGTGCCTTCAACTAATAATAGTACTCGTATTTAACATATGTCTTGAAGTAGTAGGTGAACTTGAGTGTATTCCTCTTTTATTTCTGTAAAGCTGAAAAGGAGTGTAAAGTTGTAATATTAAACCCAAAAGCAACCGTCCCATGTGAACTTGAATTTGGATCTGGTCTCGAAATTACGCGTTTCGCGTAAGGAGGTACACGTTTCGCGTAGGAGTAATAATATTACGCGTTCCGCATGGAGATGTACACGTTCCGCGTAAGAGCAACTTTGAATCTGCATTTATAACATAACTTACGCGTTTCGCGTGGATAATTACGCGATCCGCGTATGAGTAACCAGCAATTTTTTTATTTTTAATTTTATGTTTGTTCTTTGTTCACCCCGTGTTGACGTATATTGACTTGGAACTTTCATTTGAAATCTTTTTCTTCGATCATCTTGGACTTTCATTCGGATAAACGTTATCTCGATATATATTTGGTTAAATCCCGTCGTTTATTATCATTTCTTCAAACTTTAAGCTCGCGTTTACTTTTGCCGTTTTTTCTTGTGAATTATGCATTTAAATGTCTTCGTTTCGGTAAAAGCCGATGAAATATAAATGATATTGCGTCGAAATATATGTATGTTTAAAGCAATATCATAGCTCCTCGATAAGCCGCTACTTATGAACGCTTACGTCCCTTTGAAGAATTCACAAACACTAAATTCTCTTACCACAAGATCCTAATGCTCTAGCCTAGTGAAATCACAACTACCTTCTAGATTCCTTTAAGAAGATAGCTCACAAGTAAACTTATAGCTAGGCTTACAATCACTCATAGTTCTTCAATAGGTCACACCAACTTAATTCCCAATAGAATTGATCAACTTCCTAAATCCCTTTAAGGAAGTTGAATCATTAAGCAAGATGGTGTTTCCTATCATAAGAACTATCTAACTTCCTTGACCCCCCCCCCCCTAAGGAAGTGTGTTACAAAGTAAACTTAAAGATATAAATGATTAGTACAAAGTTTACATTTTAATTCTATTTAGTGTAAGTAGAATCTCTCTTTCTCTCTTATAAGCTCTCCATAGATATGTGCTTGAGGCTTGGGAGATCAGTAGATATGACTTTGAAAGAATGTTGGAAAGAGGTGGTCTTCTAGTTTGGAAAAGTGGTGTATTTATATTCCAAGAAAATATGGACAGACAAAACTGCGGTCGATCCACGGTCGACCTTGCGCTCAGCCTTACAACTTCTGTCAGCATTTCAACATATCCGTTGGAGCTCCTTTTTCTTTGAATTTTTGGCTTCTTTACCCCAATATAGAGCCTTCAAAATATGCTTAATACACCTAGAATTTAACTCCATTACCCCTTTGATCTTAGACATATGCATGGAGGTTGACATGTGCTAGCTAAAGAGGAAAGTCCAATGTCCTTGACCATTGTCATTGATTTCCTAATAAGGTAAATGCATATTTTTGTCCCTTGACAAACCACTAGCATCCAAAATTCATTACCCAAATAACTCTTGTCTTCATCTTTGATGGAAGTATCTTGCATAATTGGTGCTTGTTACAAGTCAATTGGATTTGTTTGAATCTAGTTGGGAAAGCTTTGACTAGTTTTACTAATCATAAAGAGATAAACCACTATATTCCAAACCTTATACCCATGTCTTCACTAACTTGTCTTTTTGTTAAATGGAAGTATCTTGCTCTTTGGAACATTCTTACATTTCAAATGAACTAGTTTGAATCTAGTCGGAACTTACTTGGAAATTTTTTCAACAATTTACTAGTTCATAATTATTAACACATACATAAAAATGATACATAAGAGTCATGGGAGAGCACCTCTTCTGTTGGGACTTTTAATGACAATCATTAGTATGTATTTGAATGACATTTTATAATAATATAAAAGTAAAATATTTTTGTGTTTAATCTTATTTGAGCTTAAAATGTCATTAAGATGTCATTAGGTGTGATTAGTAAAAATTAACATCTTTTGGTTCAAAACTCTTTTGGAATCAAAAAAGGTAACTATTATAAGTATGTTTAAAAAGGTTTTGTAACTTATTGATGCCTCAAAGTGGTCTATCTTAAAGTGGATGAATTTAGTTACAGAGAAAACTGCGGTCAATCCACGGTCTGCCGTGAGGTTGACCGCAGATTGACAGTTTTGAAAAATATTGGTACAGGGCATCCACGGTCAGACTCACAGTCGAACGTGGTGCAGCCAAATAGCAATTTTACCAAATTAATTATTTATGTATTGGTGTAACAACCCAAACCAAATCGCAGTCGAAATATGCAAAATAAAAAAAAAAAATTGTTCAGCATAGTGGCGCGGCGCGCCAAAACGGTATGTCCAACTTTTCCTTTTTTGTGAAAAAGATCGCCCACTTCCCGACACATTTAGACGAAACACTTTTAACAACATATTCAAAAATGTAAAACTAACACGATTCAAACATAAAATGAGTTTTACAAAGTTGGGCCCACATTGGCCGTTTTACGAGTTTTATACAAAAGTTTGAGTTTCGACCACATTAGTTTAATTTCCAAACGACACTACGAGCATGGTGTTTGGGGTTAAACTACCCAAGTCTCGGTCGAACTCCAAAAGCTAACTCATCCAAATATGGTCCCCCAACAACAAAGCGGGATCTCTAACCCAAGATAATGCCCTTACCCTTGTCCACAATCGAACCTATAAAAAGGTAAACAACGAGAGGGTAAGCAAAGCTTAGTGAATGCTATAATTATACATATGCATATATAATCTATCTACTTGCATTCACTTACACAATACCGGATAACAAGCTAGCAATTTCACAAATATGCAACCATCATGCACAAACCAATATCCGCAAATACATAATAAGCTAGCGACCACAATAGCATATAGTTCACAATTGAATATGCAAATACACAACTTACACAACCATGGTTAACCAATCGTAAGAGGAATGGTACTCAAATTTCCCACCGGCGTTCATAACAACCATTAGTGCACAACACATATATCACTAACCCCTGGACAACACATATCCATTCATCAAAATCATTAGTGTACAACACATATAGCACTAAATTGGACAACACATATCTATACATAAAACCGTTAGTGTACAACGCATATATCACTAATCTTGGACAACACATATCCATTCATACAAATAAACACATCATATACGTACATGTATACTTATTCCACTCACCTCAAGGTCTTCGGTGAATCAATAAACCAAGCTTGAAACTTCAAGGTAACGTACCTATTACAATGTACATATAATCAAACATTCATTCAAGTTGGTCAAACTCACAACACTTACCATTACTAGGTCATTTTGACCCATTTGGACACTTAACCCTAAAATCGGGTCAACTCACACCAAAACCCTAACATTAAACAAGATAGGTTTAAAACACATTTAAACACAACGTTTATGCATTAATCACAAACATTAACTAACTTAGGTCCATTTTGACCCATTTGACCAATTTAAAGTCTACACACCCATTTCGGGTCATCCACTAACCCACACAACGCCCACTTACATATATATATATATATATATATATATATATATATATATATATATATATATATATATATATATATATATATATATATATATATATATATGTGTGTGTGTGTGTGCTAGCAATTTACTAACTAATTTAAGTTCATAAACATCAATCCAACACTTTGAAAACCCTAGTTAGTCATTTTTGAGTCTACATGACCCAATTTCACCCAAAACACCCAATTCACCCACAAATGGGTTTTAAGTTCATCATTTACCCCAAACCCTAACCCTTAATCAAATTAACAAGGAAATTAAGATTAAAGCATACGACTACACTCAAAATGTAGCTAGGAAGTAGATGAACAACTTTATAACTTGAGCTTAAGCAAGATTCCTTCTTCTTCTTCTCCAAAATGAGTTTTCTCACACTAGGATCATACTCTCTCTCTAGATATTAAATGGAGGTGATAAGGGTTGTTGAAGATGGAGTAAATAAAGCTCCAAGACTGATATAGGGCCTTTAATTCGGGCCCCCATGTGTAATTACCAAAAAGCCCTCAAAATATCTAATTTAAAAAGAGAAGGGTGAGCTGTCACAGCAGATGGCGCGGCGCGCAGATAGCCTGGGAAGAACTCTTTTCTCTTTTTTTTTAAAAAAATATACAAAGAAACCCCACAATTCATTCAACCTAATTACACATATGAACAAGGAAAATATTCGGGTCTTACAACTCTCCCCCACTTGAATCGGAACGCGTCCTCGCGATCCAAGCTGCATGACAAGAAGGAAGATAAACCAACACGAATTCTTCGGGCTCCCAAGTAAACTCGTAACCCTTACTCCGTCGCCATTGAACTTTAAAAGTCCTAACCTCTTTATGTCTCAACCTTTTGACCTTCTCATCGAGTATAGCAATCGGCTCCTCAATATACTCTAACTTATTGTTTAGCTCAATCTCGTCTAATGGCACCCAAGATGAATCATCCGCAAGACACTTACGGATATGGGAAACATGAAATGTATTATGAATCCCCGCAAGCTCTTCGGGTAATTCCAAACGATACGCGACTTCACCAACACGAGCTAAAACCTAAAATGGCCCAATAAACCGAGGAGCTAACTTTCCCCGTTTTCGAAATCGAATGATACCTTTCCATGGCGAAACCTTAAGCATCACCATGTCACCTTCTTGAAATTCAATCGTTCGTCTACGTTTATCAGCATACGACTTTTGTCTATCTTGAGCCTTCTTCAAATGATCCCGGATAATATCAATCTTGTTATTCGTCTCCAAAACCAAATCGGTACTCCCGATTTCTCTTTGACCCACTTCACCCCAACAAATTGGAGTTCGACACCTACGCCCATAAAGCATCTCATAAGGTGGCATCCCGATACTAGTATGATAACTATTATTGTACGAGAATTCCACCAAAGGTAAGTGTTCGTCCCAACTACCACCGAAATCAATAATGCACGCCCGTAACATATCCTCCAAAGTTTGATTCGTACGTTCGGTTTGACCGTCCGTTTGAGGATGATACGCCGTGCTTAATTTTAATTGTGTACCCATATCTTCATGAAACTTTTCCCAAAACCGAGATGTAAAACGTGTATCTCGATCCGAAATAATAGATATAGGAACCCCGTGTCTCGATACTACTTCCTTGATAAACAACTTAGCCAAGGCCTCCGATGATATTGCTTCTTTAATGGGAAGAAACAAAGCACTTTTCGTCAACCTATCCACTATCACCCAAATCGAATCAAATTGGGTTCTCGCTGTTTTAGGCAACTTTGTAATAAAATCCATGGTAATGTGCTCCCACTTCCATTTCGGGATTTCCAACAGTTGTAACTTACCATACGGCTTTTGGTGCTCAGCCTTAACTTGAAAACACGTGACGTATTGCTCAACATACTTTACAACATCACGTTTCATGACCGGCCACCAATAATCTTTCGTTAAGTCAAGATACATTTTCGTCGTGCCCGGATGAATGGAATACTTTGACTTATGTGCTTCATCAAGTAGCACTTGTCGATAATCACCCATCTTAGGCACCCACACTCTTCCTTGAAAAGACAACAAACCACGCGAACCCATAGTAATGAATTCTAATTGCTTCACTATTCGTTCCGCATGCTTGTTGTGAACGTAAGCCTCTATTTGAATCACACCAAATTTTTCAAGAAAATCGTTAGTAATAATCATACGTAACAATCCTAATCGTAACGCCGGGTGATGACTCTTTCAACTTAACGCATCCGCGACCACATTCGCCTTACCCGGATGATAAAGTATTTCACAATCATAATCTTTCACCACATCCATCCACCTACGTTGGCAATAATTCAAATCTCGTTGATTGAAGAGATGTTTCAAACTCTTATGATCCGAATAAATCGTACTCTTAATACCATACAAGTAATGGCGCCAAATTTTCAATGCATGCACAACCGCCGCCAATTCAAGATCATGAGTCAGATATCTCGTTTCGTGTTCCTTTAGTTGTCGTGAGGTGTAAGCAATGACTTTACCTCTTTGCATTAGAACACACCCGAGCCCATTTAATGAAGCATCACAATAAACCGTCATGTCTTCCACTCCTTCCGGCAATACTAACAGCGGAGCTTGACACAATTTCTCTTTTAGAAATTGAAAAGCAATTTCTTGCTCGTTCTCCCAATTAAATCTCGCATCATTCCTCGTCAATTTTGTCAATGATGAAGCGATCTTAGAAAAGTCTTGGATAAACCGACGATAATAACCGGCCAATCCGAGAAAGCTTCGGACCTCCGTAGGCGTAGTCGGCTGCCTCCAACTCTTCACCATCTCTATCTTCCCCGGATCTACTTGAATACCGTCTTCATTCACAATGTGGCCAAGGAATTGAACCTCCCTTAGCCAAAATTCACACTTGGAGAACTTAGCATACAACTTCTCCTTTCGTAACGTCTTCAATACTTCACGCAAATGACGTTCATGTTCGTTCATACTTTTCGAGTAGACTAGTATGTCGTCAATGAACACAATCACCAACTTGTCCAACATAGGTTGGCACACTCGGTTCATAAGATCCATGAATACCGCCAGTGCATTCGTAAGACCAAAAGGCATAATTACAAATTCAAAATGCCCATAACGCGTTCGAAAAGCCGTTTTCTCGATATCTTCCTCACGGACCCGCATTTGGTGATAGCCGGACCGTAGGTCGATTTTAGAGAAATACGTTGCACCTTGGAGTTGGTCAAACAAATCGTCAATCCTAGGCAACGGATAACGATTCTTGATCATCACTTTATTCAACTCTCGATAATCGATGCACATCTGCATACTACCATCCTTCTTTTTCACAAATAAAACTGGAGCACCCCATGGCGAAGCACTCAGTCGGATAAAACCCTTTTCAAGTAACTCTTGGGTTTGATTTAACAACTCTTGCATTTCCGTTGGTGCTAAACGATAAGGAGTTTTAGCAATGGGAGTAGCCCCCGGAACCAACTCAATGCGAAATTCAACTTGTCTTTCCGCCGGAACACCCGGTAACTCGTCCGAAAAAATGTCTTCGAATTCACTAACCACTGGAATTTCACGAATGGGTGGTGGCTCATCATGAGTGTCAACAACATGGGCAAGAAAAGCCATGCCACCACTAACAAGTAAACGACGTGTCCGTGCAAAAGTACATATCGGCACAAGTCTTCTTCGCTTATCGCCATGAATAATTAACTCTCCCCCACTTGGGGTCTTCACACGAATAAACTTTTCATGGCATGCTATATTGGCTCTATTTCGATCGAGCCAATCTATACCAACAACAACCTCAAAATCAAACAAAGTCATAGGGATGAGATCAATTTCAAAGCTTTTAGCACCAAACACAACATCACAATTTTTACATACATCAACCACTAGCACCGTCTTGCCCTCCGCTATTTCAACTTCTACCGGATGACTTAACTTAGCTAATGGTTTATTAAGTTTAGGCACAAATTTTGGTGACACGAACGACAAGTTAGCACCACTATCAAAAAGTATCCTTGCCGGATTAGAATTAACCATGAAAGTACCTGAGACAACTTCGTTTGATTGCTTGGCTTCATCATTGGTCATCAAATAATTTCGACCCCTTGCCGTACCTGCCACCTTCTCTAACTTCTTAACATTATCATTACGGAAGTCGAGACATTTCGGCCTTTTGTGCCCCTCTTTACCACAATTAAAACAAGTGACCTTGATTGTAGAAGATGAGTTTGGGCAATCACGAGAGATGTGACCTTTTTGCCCACAAGTATAGCAAGTGGGTACATGACCACCGAAGCCCCCTTTCTTCACACTATTAACACTTTCGGAGCCCTTCTTGTTCTTTTAATTGGAAAAGCTCGATTGACTCGAATTATCGAACTTCCTCTTACCAAAAGTAAAACCACTCTTTCTTAACACGAGCGACTCAAAACCTTTCGCCATATTGAACAACTCGTCAAAGCTTTTCACCACGTTCACACTAATTTTCTCTTAATAGTTATCATTCAAAACTCGATAGAAATCTTCTTTCAACATTTTATCATTCCCGACATACTCCGGGCAAAATTGGGTCTTGGACAAAAACACGGATTTGAGAGTGTTCAAATCCATTGACCCTTGCCTCAAGGAACATAGCTCGTCGTTAAGCCTAGTAAGATAGGCCGAAGTCCGGTACTCATCGAAAAATTCCGTCTTTAATTCATCCCAAGTGAAATCCATGCATTGTTTTTCACCATACACTTGAATTTTTGCGTCCCACCATAACTTAGCATCGCCCCTCAACATACTACACTCGTACCTTATCTTCTTATCGAGAGGACATTCACAAGTACAGAAAGCCTCTCCATATCGGAGATCCATCGGGCACTTTTAAGAGGGTCTCTTTCGCCATCGAAAGTGGGAGGTTGAGCATCCTTAAAATTCTTAAAGAAAAAGTCCCGTCTTTCTACATTGTCATCGTGAAGAACGGCCTTAACTTGTTCCTTTACTACACCGAATAGTTGCTCGTCGATTGAATCTAAAAACATCTTCTTGATTTCCACAAGGTACTCCGCCTTTTGACGTTAAAAGATGGCCTCTATCTTGGCCGTCAACTCGGCGTCCTCACTCGTACCTCCGTTATCATGTTCGGTTTCGTGTCCGTTTCTCATCTTCATTCTATAAAACGGAGAAGATTAAACAACGAAACAAAAGACATGACACATATATATTCGTATACACCACAACGCCCCATCTCGCTCAACAATCATCGTACGTCGCTTGTTTGACACGATTTGAACCCGTAACAATGGTAGCTAATCATTGTTACGCGATCACGTCGCATTAATTCGCTAGTACAATGTCTATCTCGCTTGATGATTGCTAAAACAACACAAAACAGTTAGTGCAAGGTTAATTCACATAAACACTAGCACTAGCAATTCCCGTTCTGACCCAAAGTCCTACAAGTCCCGCATAACGCGCGCACACAAGAAAGTCTAAGTCTAGGCACCTATCTCAAGTCGCCTAAATCCCTTAGACCATGCTCTGATACCACTTGTAACAACCCAAACCAAATCGCAGTCGAAATATGCAAAATAAAAAAAAAATTGTTCAGCATAGTGGCGCGGCGCGCCAAAACGGTATGTCCAACTTTTCCTTTTTTGTGAAAAAGATCGCCCACTTCCCGACACATTTAGACGAAACTCTTTTAACAACATATTCAAACATGTAAAACTAACACGATTCAAACATAAAATGAGTTTTACAAAGCGGGGCCCACATCAGCCGTTTTACGAGTTTCATACAAAAGTTTGAGTTTCGACCACATTAGTTTAATTTCCAAACGACACTACGAGCATGGTGTTTGGGGTTAAACTACCCAAGTCTCGATCGAACTCCAAAAGCTAACTCATCCAAATAGCGTCCCCCAACAACAAAGCGGGATCTCTAACCCAAGATAATGCCCTTACCCTTGTCCACAATCGAACCTATAAAAAGGTAAACAACGATAGGGTAAGCAAAGCTTAGTGAATGCAATAATTATACATATGCATATATAATCTATCTACTTGCATTCACTTACACAATACCGGATAACAAGCTAGCAATTTCACAAATATGCAACCATCATACACAAACCAATATCCGCAAATACATAATAAGCTAGCGACCACAATAGCATATAGTTCACAATTGAATATGCTAATACACAACTCACACAACCATGGTTAACCAATCGTAAGAGGAATGGTACTCAAATTTCCCGCCGGCGTTCATAACAACCATTAGTGCACAACACATATATCACTAACCCCTGGACAACACATATCCATTCATTAAAATCATTAGTGTACAACACATATAGCACTAAATTGGACAACACATATCCATACATAAAACCGTTAGTGTACAATGTATATATCACTAATCTTGGACAACACATATCCATTCATACAAATAAACACATCATATACGTACATGTATACTTATTCCACTCACCTCAAGGTCTTCGGTGAATCAATAAACCAAGCTTGAAACTTCAAGGTAATGCACCTATTACAATGTACATATAATCAAACATTCATTCAAGTTGGTCAAACTCACAACACTCACCATTACTAGGTCATTTTGACCCATTTGGACACTTAACCCTAAAATCGGGTCAACTCACACCAAAACCCTAACATTAACCAAGATAGGTTTAAAACACATTTCAACACAATGTTTATGCATTAATCACAAACATTAACTAACTTAGGTCCATTTTGACCCATTTGACCAATTTAAAGTCAACACACCCATTTCGTGTCATCCACTAACCCACACAACGCCCACTTACATATATATAGGTGTGCTAGCAATTTACTAACTAATTTAAGTTCATAAACATCAATCTAACACTTTGAAAACCCTAGTTAGTCATCTTTGAGTCTACATGACCCAATTTCACCCAAAACACCCAATTCACCTACAAATGGGTTTTAAGTTCATCATTTACCCCAAACCCTAACCCTTAATCAAATTAACAAGGAAATTAAGATTAAAGCATACCACTACACTCAAAATGTAGCTAGAAAGTAGATGAACAACTTTATAACTTGAGCTTAAGCAAGATTCCTTCTTCTTCTTCTCCAAAATGAGTTTTCTCACACTAGGATCTTACTCTCTCTAGATATTAAATGGAGGTGATAAGGGTTGTTGAATATAGAGTAAATGAAGCTCCAAGACTGATCTAGGGCCTTTAATTCGGGCCCCCATGTTTAATTACCAAAAGCCCTCAAAATATCTAATTTAAAAAGAGAAGGGTGAGCTGTCACAGCAGATGGCGCGGCGCGCCATAATCCTGCGCGGCACGCAGATAGCCTGGGCAGAACTCTTTTCTCTTTTTTTTCTTAAATATACAAAGAAACCCCACAATTCATTCAACCTAATTACACATATGAACAAGGAAAATATTCGGGTCTTACAATTGGTCTTTTGCTAGATATAGTGTAGGCTTATGAACTCATGTCGTCTTACATATGATTAAGCACTTGTCTCTTTTGTGTCATCATCAAAACAAAGTGATTAAATTTTGATTATTATAATTGGATTCTCAACCAACAAACGGCCTGCCATGATTTTAAACGGCTGGCCAGGATTCTGGACGGCCTGCCTGAACGGCCTGCCAGGCCAGATTTTAGTATAAATAGGCTCATTTGTATCCATTTCAACACACTCTCAACTCTCCACTCTTCAATTCACTCTCAAAATTAGTTAGTTTTCTAGTTTAGTTCGAGAATAGTCTTTAGAGGCCTTCTCACCTCCGAGTGGGAAATTAAGTACCCGGAGGCGAACGTCGAAGATTGTACAAAGAAGCTGTTTAGAGTCGGAGTTGTCACTTTTGTACTTTCGGAACTCGATTAATATACTGGTACTTTTATCTTAACTCTATCTTTTATAATGTATTTCATTACGTTGATAGATGATATTATTGTTATGATTAGCGAGTAGTTATATTTTGTGCATGCTGTGATGTAGTTGTTACGCTGTCTGAATACATAAATTGTGTAATGAGATATTGTTAAGATGCTTTCGGATTATGATTAAACTCAATCGCTTTTCCGACTAATAGAACGTGGTTATTGGCTCTGTGATTGGGAAGTCGCGAACCCCGATTCATAGTACACTATATGTGTCACCCCTTGGTAAGACACTTCTGCCAGATACATAGGGCGTTTATCAGAGGTATAACGGTAGTAATAAGGCAACCTACCCTACGGATTCCGACAGAGGTTCTTTCATAATGAAAACCCTAATTGATACTAGGAGTACAAGGCCTGCCTCAGGCTATGCTAGAGTAGTTACTATGCATGTAAACATAGTATGTATATCAAGGAGGCATAACGGTTGTAGTACTCTATACCTCTGCTATGTATGGCCATAGAAATGACCTCACTGTTGAAGAGTACATTGCACCATAACGCGGTCTCAGACATTGCACTCCGTCTGAGGGATTCTTTAGTAATAGGAACGGTTTGTTTAAACCCATAAAGGATTGGAACCGTTAGGATAACCGAACATTTACATGGAGACTACTGTCTGGCCATGATGTTCCTTTATGGTTAATTTCTTTTAAATAAGAACCTAACTGATCTTTATAAGCCAATCGTTAACGAAAGCATCAGAAATATAGCATGTCTCTCATATCAGGGATACCCTCTACTTTAGCTTATGTTTAAGAAAGTTTGGGCCAAGTGAATAGATTAATACACTACCTTATTGGGTCGCTCATAATAAAAGAGTCGTCTAGTGTTAACAAGTAGCTGTCTTACTCTAGCGTCGAGGGAAAAGGCGTTGATGACCATTTAGAATCTTCAAGCCTATCACATACATTATGCCCAGTGACATGTCAGTCCTCTGACAGGGGCAGTAGGACCAATATAACGGGTAAAAGGTTATCAACTATCCATGAGCCATCATTGCACAACTCAGCAATGTAACCAACGAAATCATAGCATGTACATTTTTAACCTTATCTGAAATACAAATTTACCTATCTGTATTTATTTTATCCTTTAGAAAATTAGAAAACCTAAAATAGAAACACAAACACTCCTTGTTAGTTATTTTTGTCAGGTTTTAGGTTCGATTCTGTAGAGTTCCTAAAAAACGGCACTAGGTCATACTTCCCTTACTCACTCTAAGGAGTAGTAGATTTAAGCCCCGACCTTATAAATTTAAAACACGGGTATATCCCTGTTGGGAGACCTCGACCGACAGCGTGTGGCCTAATGACACCGCACACTAAAACAAAACCATTCATTTTGGCCATATCAGTATGCATAGGATGGGTGCGGGTGGGGTATGTGACGACCCGGAAATTTCTGACAAAATTTAAACTTAATCTTTATATTATTTTTGACACGATAAGCAAAATCTGTAATGTTGAGTCTCAAAATTTTTGAACTGTTTTAATATATTCATTTAACCATTGACGACTCTCAACGATTCACGAACTATTGTCTGTATATATATAAATATAAATATAAGAGTATATATAATACTTTGCATAAATAAAATACACTTTAATTAATTAAGAATGTAAAACAGAATAACTAAGTACAATTAAAATGAATAAATATAAACATGCACATGATATTATTATGAATCTATATGTATATATATGATTTCTATTAATCATTATTATTATATTGTAATATATATATATATATATATATATATATATATATATATATATATTTAATATCTAATAAATGTTTTTATAAGATATATAATAAAAATATTAAATGTTACATAGTTAATAAGATATAATTTCTATATATTAAATTTACATACAAGTTAAAGTATTATTGATATATTTGTATTACTACATTAAAAATAAATGTTAATATCTAATAATCAGTATTAATAATATTATTATATAAACAATGAAATTTGATATATATAAACTATTATACTATTATCATTATTAATATTATATTCAATAGTAATTAACTAGCATTATTATTTGTATCATTAATTTGATTATTATAATCATTATTATTAATTAAATTTATTAAAATTAGCATTATTGTTAGAATTAATATTATCAATCATCATTACTAGATCCTTTATCAATAATTTTATTATTATTAGTAATATTAATATTGTAATATTAATAATATTAATATATTTATACTTGTAATTAACAAAATTTACAAATTATACACATATAATCAAATATATAAGTATAGATTTATATAAATACATATACATAAGCGAAATACTGTTACATATATATATAAATACATATACAGTATTCAGATATATAAAATATTGATATATAAATTTAAATACAGATAATTACTAATATATATATATATATATATATATATATATATATATATATATATATATATATATATATATATATATATATATATATATATATATATATATATATATATATATAAATACTGATATATAATGGTATGTATTCTGTTGCAACTCGCTTTCAATCTGTAGGTAATTAGTTTTTATGTCTCACACTTAGTACAAATCACAAACTTAATTATCAGATGAATCCAAATCTGTTAGCTTTCGATATCAGAACTTTATTTTATTTATATTTTTTTGTTGTACGATAGATTCCTGCTATCAAATTCAATTTGGTTATATAATTCCAATCCAGTTGTTAATTGACATCATACAACCTCACATTATCATTTATCAATCACAGAAAAACCTTTAACAACTCTTAATCAATCGAATTAAAACGGAAAGGGGTGAAGAACACCCAAACGAGCTCTGTTCTTACTTCTATAATTAAAAGGCTCGATTTCGTATTGATTTTTTAAATCTATTAATGCAGTCTCATTAGAAATCATCCAAACAAACTTTCTGTAAAGTTTCATCTTCCAATTTTTCGAATTGAGTTTGAATTTTTGAGTCAAACTTTTAAATTCAAAAAGTCAAATTATGTGTTCATCCCAAAATTTGTATTTGTTTTGGTATTTCCAGTTAAATTAATGTTATGGAAAGTTTCTAGGAACGATTTAGGATCTTTTTCATTTAGTAATCCCTACCTAAAACGATCAAAATTTTGAAATTGATTCAAGGTTCCTCGTGTTCTTTAAAAAAAAGGCTGTACAGCTTTTATTTTGATTTTTTTTTTCTGTTTTAACTAATTTCTAACACAAACAAATGATTTCCATTTTGGTTTTGTATTTCAAAAACATCACTTAATCTGTTTATGTCTGGCTTTGACCTTTGATCTAATTGAAACTGGTTGATGAGGAAGAAGAAAATAAATATAAAATAAATACGGGTTATACATAAATTGAATGGGTATCAATCAGAAAAATGGAAACAGAAGAGTGGTCTGGGTGTTTGACGGGTGAGCGAGAGGTCGAGGGTTCGATCCCGGTTCGGTGCAAGTCTTTTTATAAAAGTCTTAGAAGGTAGTTCTTTATATAAAATTTTATTTATTATTAGTATTGTTACTATTATTAATTTTATTATTATTATTATTGTTAGGATTAGTATTATAACTACTATTATTATTATTATCATACTTACAATATAAGTATTATAATTATTGTTATCATTAGTATTAATATAAGTATCATGAATATTAATATCATTTTAGTATTATCTTTAAGTATTATTATCATTGTTATTATCATTATATTATTATTATAAGTATTAATAATATTATTATTATTATCTTTGTATTATTATCATTATTATGTTTACAATTATTATTATTAATGATAAGAGTGTAATTATTAATAATATCATCTCTAGTATTAATATAATTATTATTATTGTTATTATTAATCTTATTATCATTAGTAATAAAATGGATATTTTTATAATTATTATTATTATCAGTATTAATATTGTTACCGTTAATACTAAAAATATCATTACTTTTAAAATCTATCATGTTATTAAAAATTGGTACTATCATCGAAATTAACATTTTTAATAAAATTATTAATTTGATATCATTATTAAAAGTTAACATCATCATCATCATCATCATCATTATTATTATTATTATTATTATTATTATTATTATTATTATTATTATTATTATTATTATTATTACTATCATTATCCTAAACTTCGTATTATTACAGATATCAATTTTTAAAAACAGAAGTTATTTTTATAAAAATATAATTATTATAAGTTATACTAATATTACATAATATTATGTTCTAACTAATATAATATTATAACGATAATTAAATTATATATATCAAATAAGTATCATAATAAAATATATAAATTTGCTCAATTACGAATATATGTTTTAATATATATATACAAATGATATAGGTTCGTGAATCCAAGGCCAACCCTGCATTGTTCAGTTTCATCATATGTATTTTTACTACAAAATACAGTATGGTGAGTTTCATTTGCTCCCTTTTACTCTTTACATTGTTGGGACTAAGAATACATGCGCTGTTTTTATAACTGCTTTATTAAATGCTTTTGAAATATATTTTTGAACTGCGAATACATGAAATACTTTTATAACTGTTTTACGAAATAGACACAAGTAATCGAAACTACATTCTATGGTTGAATTATCGAAATCGAATATGCCCTTTTTATCATGTCCGAAGTTGTCCCAGAATGATGGCGAATTTATCATGTCCGAAGTTGTCCCGGAATGATGGCGAATTCATCATGTCCAAAGTTGTCCCGGAATGATGGCGAATTTATCATGTCCGAAGTTGTCTCGGAATGATGGTGAATTTATCATGTCAGAAGTTGTCCTGGAATGATGAGAATATTCTATATGCAACTTGTTAAGGCCGATTACCAGGTGTTCAATCCATATGAATGAATTTTATGCATGATGTTTATGGGAAATGGGAATATTGAATCTTGTGGTCTATCAAAATGAAGAATTTTATTGTTTACGATAAACCTACAAACTCACCAACCTTTTGGTTGACACTTTAAAGCATGTTTATTCTCAGGTATTAAAGAAATCTTCCGTTGTACATTAGCTCATTTTAAGGATATTACTTGGAGTCATTCATGGTATATTTTGAAAGACGTTGCATTCGAGTCGTTGAGTTCATCAAGATTATTATTAAGTCAATTATAGTTGGAAGTATTATGAAATGGTATGCATGCCGTCAACTTTCTATGTAAAGAAAGTTTGTCTTTTAAAAATGAATGCTATGTTTGTAAAATGTATCACATAGAGGTCAAACACCTCACGATGTAATCAACTATTGCGAATCGTTTATAATGTATATGAACGGGTCCTTTCAGGGTAGAGTGATCCTTGTGAGTTCGGGTTCACTTTACATGTGCGTGGGATGATGGACTCTATGCGTTTTGAGTCCATGTGGCACGTTTGTGCATTATGGGTTACCACCCTTGGGGTAGTGAATCTCGTGAGATTGGGATTCACATTGACAAGTAGGTACACCCCATTGATGTTGATGAGGTGATGTGGATAGTAATTCTCGTGTAGTCCGGATTCACTAGTGAATCTCATGTAGTTCGGATTCACAATGTCGCATGTAGTTCGGACGTTCCCATTGTTGTTATGGCGGCCTAGGGTAGTGATTCTCGCGTAGTTCGGCTTCACTAGTGGATCTCGTGTAGTTCGGATTCACAATGTCTCGTGTAGTTCGGACATCCCTATTGTCGTTGAGATGGAGGTAGAGAATCGTGTGTGGTTTCGGATTCACTTGTTGTGTTGTGGCTAATCTTTCGGATTTGGCATGGTGGTACGTAGTGTATAGCTTGCTAGTTATACTTAAATGTGGTATGTGTTTATTATTTGTTTTGGTGATACGTATTCGTTTTATGCATATGTATGTATATAGTATGTTTATCCTCACTAAGCTATATAGCTTACCCTCTCGTTGTTTACATTTTTATATATACGCGTGGAAGTGGTGGCAAGGGTAAGCGCGAGGATTAGTGGACTAAGGCGGGTTGCTTAGAAGACTTTGCTTTTGGATTTGACTTAGGATTGGGTAGTGCAATCCCAATCGTCATGCTCGGTCTTTTGTTGTGTTTAAATGAAACGGGTCGCAAAATTGTCACGTTCATGTAATTATGGGTCGTAGGAGTCTCAAGGGTCGTATTACGCTTTTGTCAATCAAAACCCGGTCATTTAATATTTGAAAAGCGTTGGTTTTGGTTTGGGGTTAATGCATCACGGTTTGGGCGAAAATGAATTGTCATGTATTAAAATGGGCTGAACTAGTTTTGCAGTTATAGCGCGCGTCGCTCAAATGGCCATTTGTTGGTGGTCAGGTCAGTTGCTAACTTCTGAATTTGTTTTACGTTATAGCGCGCGCCGCGCATATGGTCTGGCAGGAAATTGTTGTGTTTAAAAAAAGTACGTGTTTTCTCGTAAGAGTTTTTGGGTCGTTACATTTACATTTACGTATGTGTAGATTATACCTTATATCTAAAAGGCATAGCAAAAATGAATAGCAACCTCAAAAAATTTCACAATCCACCCCCCACTCTTTTACTTACTTACATTTTAGCCCCAAAAAAATATATAATAGTTAACTTTATGGTTTTTACAAACTTATCACAAACTTTTAACATTTTATACTTTAACCATTAAACTTCTCATTCATTATAAATCGACTACATACTTTATATACTACCTAATAGACAAAAAAGATTAATAGTCACCAGGGGTGCTTTCGTTCTTTCACTTTTCCCCCCCCCCTTTTCCACCTTTTTTTTTTAAAAAAAAAGCCCCCATAGTTTGTTCAAATATTAAAATCGACCCCTCAAACAGGGGGTAAAGTGTCAAATACTCATTTTCATAAAAAAAATTTAAAAAAACTACACCCAAATATTCAACGGGCCATATCTTCTCGCCCGCACCGAGTTAAATTTTTCTGACAGCATCGTTAAACTCGAAACAGTTTTAGGAGCACAGTGTCACTAACTATACGCAAATCAGACGCTTTTTAAAAAACGCTAAATATTTGAGGTACTTTTCATACACGTCGATTTTGCGTTAAATTTTTAAAAGTCGACAATTCCATAGTGAAACGCGGAGATGTACATATATTGTTAATTTAAAATAACATTTAAATCTTTCACGGATTATACCTTTTAGTTCGACTCGAGTTGCGCTTCAACGATATCATCGTTAGCCACGAAATAATTTTACAAACTAAACGCAATATAATACATTGAAAACCGAACCCGGCGCGAAGCGAGGGTTCGAACACTAGTTCTAACTAAAATACAATCTTATGATGTTTTTTATATTCTTGCTTCAATATGTGGCAGATTGTGTGGTGGACTGAGGACGCCTATATGTGTACAATGTATTTTACTTAAACCATGTTTGTTATGTTAAGTCACTAATGTTAATTTTAACTTATGTGTTTTTTCAATGGTTTTATATTTGGGATACCTTTGCAATTTGATTGTCTACGGCATAATGAGTCCTATAAGTTGGAGCAAAAAACATTATTACAATAATAGATTTTGAAAAGCTTGGCTTTTGGAATTTATGTAAAGGTTGGTAATGATTTTCTAATGTAATTACTTTACTAAATAATTGAATAAGTTGAACTATTTTGTTGTGGCTGTTTACAGATTTATGGAGTTATATCTTTCTTTGTTTGATTACCGATGCTCATGGCCAAAACGAACCATCGCTTACATAATTGATGTCTACTCTAATTCAGGTTTTTAATAACATTATGTTCTATCTTCTTATTTTGTTCTCATTGTGTAAATTTTCATATTATCAAAGAATAAGTAGCCTAATTCATACTCTTTACAGTGTATTGTTATACGGAGAGTTGGTATATTTGTGTTTTGACTTCTTGGTTATTTGTATTACTGAAAAGTACATTTGTAGCAGCCGTGATCATCATAACAAAGTCCAAATTGAGAACAAAATATCCAACACATTCAAGGTATTGTGCTTGATTCTGACTGGTCTTTTACTTCAATATACTTTCGATTTATTTTGATAAAAATAAATATTTTAAAATGTTACAGCTTTAAGAATTTTAATATGTGGGTTTTTACAGCTATTAGTTTAGATAATTTGAAATGATTTTGAAATACTACTAATTGATAAGTTGATATGTTTTTAAAAACTAGGGTTAAGGCTACTCAAGGGCCATATATTTTTTTTTGTCCCGATGTAGTCCATATACTCAAAAAAAAATACTATTATAGGCCATAAACTTTGAAAAAGTGTATCGATGTAAACAAAAGGTAACCTGTTACCGGCTAAACAGGTCACCTTTTGTTTACATCGATACACTTTTTGAAAATATTTGACCTACATCGATACACTTTTTGAAAGTATGTGAACTACATTAGTACTTTTTTGAAAATATGTGACCTACATCGATACACTTTTTGAAAGTATGTGAACTACATTAGTACTTTTTTTTTGTATAAAGCTTACATTGTAACAAAAAAAAAATTATACTTTTTTGAAGATCAACCTACAAAATCGATCAACCTTATTTATCAGGTCAGCGGTTTACATTAACACATTTTTATAAAGTTTATGGCCTATAATAGTATTTTTTTTTTTTTGGTATATAGACTACATCGAGACAAAATAAAAAGTATATGGCCCTTGAGTAGCCTTAATCCGAAAAAACTATTAGGAATAATTGATAATTTCAAGTTCAAATCTTTTCTAAAAAGGTTTAACAGATGTACATAAATGATTTGCTTGAAATCCAACGGACCAATTAGAGCGCGGCATGTGGCGCGACAATCACATGTGATTGAAAAAAAAAATTCAAAAAAGAAATTTTTTTTAATTTTTTTTTTAAATTTAGCATTTCAAATCCAATCAAATGTGATTGTAAAACTGAATCACATATGATTGTAAAACATAATCACATGTGATTTTGCATGTCAAATCCAATCAGATGTGATTGAAAAGAAAATTCAAATTTTTTTTAAAAAAAAATTCAAATTTTTTTTTTAAAATTTCAAATTTTTTTTAAAAAAAATCAAATTTTTAAAAAAAAAATCAACCAGAAACAAACTTTAATTCGGTGATTTTATCAAGTTTGTTAGCGTTTCGTGATTATCTTCAAAATTTTAGATTTTAATTCGGTGATTTGATCAAGTTTTGATCAAAAACTTTTTGATCAAAAACTTAGGGTTTAAAAGTTTTAACACAAACTTACTGAAATTCGTCATTTTACTAAAAAAACAAATTTCAATCACATGTGATTGGATTTGACATTCAAAATCGCATGTGATTGGGTTTTACAATCACATTTAATTGGCATGCAGAATCATATGTGATTTACTACATGTCAAATCCAATCACATGTGATTGAAAAAAATTAAAAAAAAAAAATTCTGAAAAAAAAATTACGGAAAAAAAAATTTAATAATTTTTTTTTCTAATCACATGTGATTATCTCGCCACGTGTCGCACTCTGATTGGTCCCTTGGATCTCAACTTAAAAGTTGGTTTCATTTAAATATTCCTCTCAATAGATAATCTTTTTTTCAAATCTTTTTTAAAATTACAATTTTATTAAAAACAAATCTGTTCCTAAAAAAGGTTTTCTGTTGTAATTTAGTTGTTTATAACAACTTTTAGTATACTAATCTAGATACTAATCTAGATACAAACTTCTTATAATATAAGAGTAGAAATTATATGAGAGAAAGAAGTATAATACTTGTATAAGTATATTAGAAATAGTACACCTGATTTACATTCATCGATGCATATTTAAAGCACTTAATTTACTGTACAATCAAGAGATATGCATTACAAATCAATCTCAATATTGGACTTCGTGGAGTGTGATAAATTATCAGCCACCCACTTTTGACTTTAGTATCATAGCACTCCCCCTTGGATGATAATTTATTTTTATTAGAGATCAACTAGTACTGCCTCGTTAAAAACATTGCTAAAGAAAATCCAGTGAGAAAAAATTTTAGCTAAGGAGAAAAAAGTGCAGCATAGAGTTGACACCCTCTCAAGTAGACATCATTGAGATTTAACATCTTTTGAACTTGTTTCATGTCAATATTGTGAACGTGTGTTCTGAAAATAGCAGTTGACAGTGCTTTGGTATAAAGATCAGCAGAGTTGTTGATTGAACGTATCTCATTTCAATCTGGTTGTCCTTTATGAGATCTTGAGTATATGAGAAGAATCTGAGGTTTTCATCTGAAACTGTATCATCTAAATCTTTATGTACAAGTTTAGCCCGTGTGATTTATCTACAGTCTCCTTTATGGGTTGCTCAACGTTGTTTCAATTCATATTCCCTTTCAGTATTTTTCTAAGCTTTACCTACATACCATTCTTTCTAATCAAACTTATGACTGTTAAGACCGTCTATGGCTTTAGCCGCCTCCTCAGCATTTATGTTTTGTTCTGTCACTTTTGATATACTCTTCTTTCATTTGTGCTATGCAAGATACATTATCTTCATAGATAGTTGTTGGACTTTTATAGCGTTATAGTCCACAAGAATCAATAATGAGTTGTGTCATTGATCTTGACAAAACACATTATTGGGTAGCTTCATGTAATACAATGACTTTGGCATGATTTGAGGATGTAGCAATAAGCATTTGTTTCTGGAACCGCCATGGAATTATTGTACCTCCATTTAGGAATACATATCCAGTTTAAGATTTTGATTTATATGAATCTGTTAAATAACCTGCATCTATATAACCAAACAAATCTTGTTTTGAATTGTTAGAATAAAATAATTTTAAATCAGCAGTTCCTCAAGGGTATCGAAATATGTATTTGATCCTATTCCAGTGTCTTTTTGTATGAGCTGAGTTAAACCTTGCCAACAAAGTAACTGCAAAATAAATGTCAGTTCTTGTACAATTTTTAAGATACATAAGAGTTAAACCTTACTTAGATTTCGAGAGTTTTCTTGGTGCATAACTGTGGATAACGTGTGGTTGCATCCTCATCTCGATTGTTTCTTAATTGAGGTGTTTTCAAGAATTTTGAAGGGTTTGAACGCAGGTTGTCATTGTCAATATTCGTAAAATGCAATCATTGTGAATCTTGAATGATTCGAATATCCTTCTGGGTCTTATGAATAAATGTGATGTTCTAGCACAGTTTTGAATTCAAAGTATAGCTTTGAAAGATGTAAGAATCTAAGAGTGATGTCTTCTGCTAAATCTTGACTTGGATTCTGATTTGTCAAGATCAGAATATGTAATCAAATTCGGGTGTGAATGGTTGTTTTGATTTCTATGAAAGCATGTATATCGTTGTAAAAGTAGTGCGTATAGTTGATGATTTGTTGAATCAGAATCGAAGAATGTAACATATTAATTGTGAATTTATATATCTCTCGGGTATTACCTACCCGTTAAAAGTTTCACAAGTAATATTTTGTACAAAAGAATTTTATTACAATCTTTATGAAAATATATATGTATGTATATTTTCTTCAGATTTAATATAGATTTAATGAGTTAATATTAATTAAACTCATTTGATTTACAGTTAAGGCTAAAATAGATAATCTCTAAACTTTAGAAATTACATAATCGCCGTAGAATGTTTCTCCGATGAAGTTATGAATTAATACTTCATCGTTTGTTGTTGTTGGTATTCCTTGATATCTACTGGACGTATGTCGTTGATGCTCAGGGGACAAATTGTGAAGTTGATGTTCAAGATGCGGTTGTTGTTGGTGGTGGTAATGGTACTGTTGGTGTTGTTGTCGGTGGTACTGCTGATGCTGATGTTGATGGTGCCTGTAATGCCTGTAAGTTGTGCATCATATTCTCCAAAGTCACTACTCGAGCGCGAAGCTCGTTGACTTCTGCTAGTACACTGGGATGATTGGCGGTTGGAACGAGCGAATGAACAAGATCTAGAAGTTTAGATAATATATAATCGTGGTGGGATACTCGGGAAATGAGGGTGTAAATGGTGTTTAGGACTGGTTCGCCGGTAAGTGCTTCAGGTTCTTCGACGAGAGGGTAATTCGGTGGGTGGAAGGGATCGCCTTCTTCTTGCCTCCATTGACTAAGTCGGCTACGAACCCATCCCCAATCCATCCAGAATAGATGATGGCGAATAGGTTGATCCATTCTGGTTACACTGCTTTCGGAGCACAGAAGGATTTCCATATCGGAATAGCTGTCGGAATCTGATGAACTCGAACTAGTTGAGGGGTTCATCTCGTACGATTTAGGGAACTGAATTTTGAAATGAATTAGATTATAGGACCTAGTTTGGAAATCTTCAATACATATTTCACATATGTATATATAATACCAAGATCTATAAGTTTCGGAGAAATTTTTGAAAGATGTCAGACATAATTTACTGTAATAGATATACAAAGATATGAAATTGTCTATGCACTATCTATGCAATGAATGCAGTAAGACGCATGTAGACTTAAGATGATAAGCATAGTTTCCGACAAGAAGTGATAAGCAAAAATTTTGACATGCAGCTAAGGTCGAAGTCCAGACTTACTAATGCATCCTAACAACTATCAGTTAGACACACAAATGCATGACCTGGTTCGCTAAGACCACCGCTCTGATACCAACTTTAACAACCCGTTCATATCGATTATAAACGAATAACAATAGTTGATTTCATTGTGAGGTATTTGACCTCTAAATGATACATTTTACAAATATTGCATTCGTTTTTAAAAGACAAACTTTCATTACAACGAAAGTTGACAGGCATGCATACTATCTCATAATATATCCAAACTATGAATGACTTATTATTAATCTTGATGAACTCTACGACTCGAATGCAACGTCTTTTGAAATATGCAATGAATGACTCCAAGTAATATCATTAAAATGAGCAAATGCACAGCGGAAGATTTCCTTAATACCTGAGAATAAACATGCTTTAAAGTGTCAACCAAAAGGTTGGTGAGTTCATTAGTTTAACATAATCAATCATTTCCAATTATATAATAGACCACAAGATACTCATATTTTGAAAACAATCTGTGCAGGTCTGCTCACTGCTGTAAAATCATTCATATGAAGAACACCGGAATCTTACCAACGGTAGCTAATACATCGTGCAATGCAAAAATTTCTCACCGAGGGTAGCTAAAACGGTAGCTAATGCATCGTGCAATGTAAAAATTTCTCACCGATAGTAGCTAATAAATCAAATCATTTCGGTAGCTAATGCATCGTGCAATGCAAAAATTTCTCACCGATAGTAACTAAATGGTAGCTAATGCATCGTGCAATGCAAAAATTTCTCACCGACAGTATCTAATAAATCGAACCATTTCGGTAGCTAATGCATCGTGCAATGCAAAAATTTCTCACCGATAGTAGCTAATGCTACACAATCTTATCAACGATAGCTAATGCATCGTGCAATGCAAAAATTTCTCACCGAGGGTAGCTAAAACGGTAGCTAATACATCGTGCAATGCAAAAATTTCTCACCGATATTAACTACTAAATCGAACCATTTCGGTAGCTAATGCATCGTGCAATGCAAAAATTTCTCACCGATGGTCGATAATACAATCTTTATAGAAATCGAACCCCTGAATCCAAATAATTCTATCATAGAATGTAGTTTTGAATACTTGTGTCTATTTCGTCAAACATTTATAAAAGCAGTTCATGTATTCTCAGTTCAAAAATATATCTCAAAAGCATTTAATAAAACAGTTATAAAAACAGCGCATGTATTCTCAGTCCCAAAAATGTAAAGAGTAAAAGGGAATCAAATGAACTCATAATACTGTATTTCGTAGTAAATATGCATATGACGGCACTGAACAAGTGCAAGGTTGGCTTCGGATTCACGAACCTATATTAAGTATATATATTTATATGTTGGTCAATATCTGTCTAACAATTTAGGTCAAGTCGTAGTGTATCACAATCCTAATGCTCGAGACTGATATGCAAAAGTCAACAAAAGTCAATTTGACCCTAAAATGTCTTCCAAAAATTATACATGTTTATTATATAACTTAAATATAGTCATTTATATATATATATATATATATATATATATATATATATATATATATATATATATATATATATATATATATATATATATATATATATATATATATATATATATATATATATATATATATATATATATATATATATATATATATATATCAGATTTTATTATAGTAAATAATACAAACCATTTACTAATAAATAAAACATTATATTAAAGTTTATATATGATAAAAATATATTTTTATATATCTCAAGTAATAAAATTTATACAGTTTACTCAATATCATAAATATATAGTGGTATGTACTATTAATGTAATTATATTACGTATGGTAGAAATATCTTTGTATCACATATTTATTTGATAAAATAATATTGATAATAAGTAAAGTTGTATTATTTCATAATATTAATTATTTTTAATAATAATAATAATATTTATATTTACTAATGATAATAATAATCTTGATAATAAATAATAATCTTTGGTAGTAATACAAATGTTATAATGATAAAAATATTTCTGATAAAAATATTATATTCATGTTAATGATAATAACAATAATAATAATAATATTATTGTTATTAATAATATTAATAAAAATGATAATTTTAATGAAAATATAGTGTTTATGATTTATAATGATATTTTCAAACAAACATGATAATTTTTAATAATAACGATAAATAATAATATTTCTTATGAAAATAATAATTCTATTCGAAATGATAATTTTTAATAATAATATTAAAATGATAATAATAATGACATTTTATAATAACAATGATATTTCTATTAAAATGATAATTTTAATAAAAATGATAGTTTTAATATTAACGATACATTAATAATAATGATACTAATAATTTTCAATAATATATTTTATCTTAATAATACTTACTATATAATTATTATAATAAGAATAGTAATAATAATATTATATAAAATAATCTTATCAAAAATGATAATTTTTAATAATAACCCTAATATGATAATGATAATAAAAATGATATTTTTATTAGAAGTGATAATTTTAATAAACGTGATAATTTTAATATTAATGATACTTTTAATAATAATAATAATGATAAAAATACTAAAATAATAGTTTTTATAAAAAATGTTAACTTTTAATAATAACTATAGTAATAACAATAACAATAACAATTTTAATGATAATACCTATATTGATAATGATAATGATAATAATAATAATAATAATAATAATAATAATAATAATAATAATAATAATAATAATAATAATAATAATAATAATAATCAGATAATAATAACGACGATAATAACGATGATGTAATAATAATAATCATTTTTAATAATAATACTAAGATTAATGATAATTCAGTTGATTACATCTTTAAATCCGCTCATCGAAATCACATGACTTCTAAATGAAAAGTTGTTAATTTTTCGACAGCTTTCCAACGACATGCATATCATATACCTTATATCAGTAATATACGTATTAAATTCGTGATTCAACATATACTATATAACGATGAAATTAAATATACAAGCATGCATAATCAAATATACTCGAGCACTAGTTAGAGGTACACTATTAATATATAGAAGATAAGATATGAGTGCTCACGTATCAATATTGAGATTCAATATTGCAGGAAAGTACGTAGACGCAACAGAGATGATAAACACTAGATTAACCTCACGAGCATACCCTCGAACATTACCCATAACCTCCATAGCTATAACCCATAATTTCCTTAGCTCTATCCCTCTCAAAAACTCATTTTGAAAACGTACGAGCAGAACCTCGTCGTAGTATTTTATGTATAAATAATAATATTAATACTAACACTAATACTACTAATAATAATATTAAGATTAATAATAAAATTATTTTTAATAATAATAATAATAATAATAATAATAATAATAATAATAATAATAATATAATATATATATATATATATATATATATATATATATATATATATATATATATATATATATGTGTGTGTGTGTGTGTGTGTGTGTGTGTAAAGAGATCGATAGATAGTTAAACTGGAACCAAAAATCGAGCCTTTATAGAACCTGACTTGAAACAGTACCCCATGGGATCGCATGGGGCTTGAACTATATGGCCATGCGATCGCATGGCCTTGGATTCCAGCTCAGGATCGAATTATTGATGGCTGCCGACAGTTTTATTAATATTTAATATATAATTATTTAATTTATATATGTATATATATATATATATAATATTATATTTACGATCATATGTGACTTGTAACATTAGTTCCGAAAACTTTTACACTAACGCTCGACTTATGTCTCGGTTCCGGTTTAACGAACGTCGTTTTGTACGTTAAGAAAACTTGTATTTTACGTTACGCGGCGTGTACCTATTATCAATAATTAAACTTAATTATCTATAGACTATATTACTCAAAATATAACTTTTACATTTGAGTGTTGGGGTCATTTGCTTCTATAAATCAATGTCTCGTTGTTTATCAAAATATATTTAATAATATTATTTTAAATCAAAACGTTTTATGAGTAAGTTGATATTCTTTGTAAAATACAAATATATTTTTATTTAGAAATGTAATTTATCCATATTAGAAATATTTATTTAGTAATATATTATTTAGTCTTTCAAAAGGTATTTATATTTCAAAATATAATTTAAAATCATTTGCATAATAGAAAATATTGTACCATATAACGTTTACATTCTAAAACTTAAATAGATATAGTTCATTTGTATACTAGCGTTTACTTTATCTTCTTGATGTACTATTTGACATGTCCAAATATCAATCGAATTCATAAGCGAGTGTTACTATCGTTTACTTAATCATATATTTCTAATATACATAAACACGTTTTAATATACGTTGCAAGTTATTCATATATCTAACAACTAGTATTCCAACTCACGTTGTTTAAACAAAGACATTAATAATCTAGTTCTATTATATCGAAAAACATTTTCGTACATTTGAAATTAAATCAATTGATTATTAAGTAATTTAGTCTTCCACTAACATTTGTCTAATTCTCGTTATCTGATACTTTGTTTTCATATGTAGATCACTTTACCAATTATTCTGAATACCGTTAAAAAGAAACGATTTCTCAAATCAATGTGGACCTCATAACAGAGACTCGTAATCATATCACAATGTATCAGATAATTCAATCATTTGATATTATTTTTTAATTCCGTTGATACATATATTGAAAAAAATATGTTCAAGTAAAGTATTATACATTTAATACTTTGTTAACGTTTTCAAGTTATAATATATATATATATATATATATATATGTATATATATATGTATATATATATATATGTATATATATATATATGTATATATATATATATATATATATATATATTGGTTCGTGAATCGTCGGAATTTGGTCAAGGTTAAATGAATGTATGAACATGGTTTAAAATCCTTAAGATTTAACTTAACAAACTTTGCTTATCGTGTCGGAACAATATAAAGATAAAGTTTAAATTTGATCGAAAATTTCCGGGTTGTCACACATAGGTGTCCACCATTTAATTTACATTGTATTTCAGCAAGATTCATACTAAAACTTTAAATAAGATGAGTAAATATTTCAGTAAGATAATCAAATTATATTACCTGCAAATAAGTTACAATCCGCAGTTCATAAAAGACAATCTTCTAATAAATATAGATATGTTATAGTTCAAAACTATTTATTTTGGAGTAACACATAATAAGGTAGAAGATGATATAGATCACTTGAGTCTTAACTTAGCCCAGTGTCTTCTTAATCAAGATCATTCACAAGATTCATGATCGTTCCTTTTCTTTTGTAAATTCTTTGTAGAACTAAACAAGATGTTAATGTATTCAAGAAATGCTAAACCAATGATCAATGTTATCATATCATTAATAAGAATCTCTAGGATTCTTAAAAGAGTATATACTAATATCTTCAATTTTATTCTTTCATATCACCGTTATTTCTTGCTAATTAATATCATATCTATCTTTTGAGATATTTCCATAAAACACTAGGATCTTCGATCATACAATATGTAGATTCTAAGGACTCGTCAATATGTTTGCTAAGAAAAATACTTGCTATTGCTTTATATTGTTTAGAATAATTGTTATTCTTCATTCAGGGTTTCTAAAATACCCATTGATTCAAGATGTTTCTCTACATTAACAATCCATGGCAAGTAGTTATTCCACTTGATTCTAAAAGAGCAAATGCAATCTTTTGCAAATTCTATATATTCTATTATCAGAAAGATGAACAACATAAATCATAATCATAATCATAATCAATTCTATTCATAGACAAATAACAACATAAAATTAAAATTAATTTAAATTCATAAGTAGCAAACAACAGAATAATGGCAGAATTACAAATGATAAAATCACAAGTGAAGGATATAATATAGGTTCATCCGGTGGTATACTAGCAACAAGTATGACACTTAGTATGACCAATACAGTAGGGAAAATCCTCATCGGCAGAATCATCTTTTAAAAACTTTTGAGAGTACTAATTTGAGAAAATGAAGATTGATTTGTGAAAATGTGAAAACGAGGATGTTTAATTTATATTTGACGTCGTTAGTTGACGTTAACAACCGTTATGTATATACGACCGTTGTAACATCGTTAGTTGACGTTAACGACTGTTATGTTGTAATTGTATTTTAAATAATTTTAATAAATTATGATTTGTATAAATATATTTAGTATATACACGTTTAGTATAAATACATTTAGTATATCAAATACGAAGATTAACATAAGAATAATAATACACATAACGATAAATGTTAATATGTATAAAAAATGAATTTAAGAATAACCATTAGTATGAAATAAATAATGATTAGTTGCATAATTTTAATGTAAGCAATCATAATTAAATATTAGATAACAGAAATATGATGTTAGTATACATAAATAATACTTAGGAGACAATGTCGATCATATTCATTCAGGCGGTATAACCGACCATATATCACTTAGGTGGCATAGCCAACCATATAATAAGAACAAGACAAGTGTACTAAAAACTTAATAAAAGTTAGTAGTTCAAAATGTTAGTAGTCCAAATTTGATATGTTCGAGTCGAACAATATTAGCAGTCTAAGTAGTCAAATAGTATTAATAATCCAATTTATATATTTTTAGTAGTTAAATTCATTATTAGAAGTTTAATATGTTGGTAGTCACTTATTATTTTTTAAGTGTATGTGATGATAGTTTTTAGTATTGTCTATGATGATAATAATATTTAGCTTACTAATAAGTATTTCGAGACGTCGTTAAAGAATTTCATACCTTGATTAGTGACTCGTGATCGTTTGAATTAACCTTGATTACGCTATCCTGCTGATAACGTGTTGTAATTTAGTTGTTTATAACAACTTTTAGTATACTAATCTAGATACAAACTTCTTATAATATAAGAGTAGAAATTATATGAGAGAAAGAAGTATAATACTTGTATAAGTATATTAGAAATGGTACACCTGATTTACATTCATCGGTGCATATTTATAGCACTTAATTAACTGTACAATCACGAGATATGCATTACAAATCAATCTCAATATTGGACTTTTGTGGAGTGTGATATAAATTATCAGCCACCCACTTTTGACTTTAGTATCATAACATTTTCCAAATAACCCATTTCCTTTTTCTTTTTTAATCATCATATTAAATAGCTGAAATCAAATTTTTTTTTTCTACCACAAATCTCCCACGATTCAAAATTGATGATCACCTACAAATCATTCGTGATGCACCTTCAATTAAGTGAATGGGCGCGACAAGATGGGTTTATGTTCATCCTTTTCAATGATCTGATCTCATGTCCATTAAAAGGAGTTACTCTGCAGGTTATAATTTCATACTAACTTATGATTACAATAATTTATACCATTAACTTAATTTTTTTTCTTTGTTGTTATACTATTTGTATTATCATATACTATACTTTCATGGTACTAATACTAAACATTTATGTTTCATTATTGGGTTGTTATTGATAGTGATGTCATAGTTGGTTGTACCTTGTGGGCTAAATTCTGAATGGACTTCTTTGTCTACATCCTGAAAATCAGTGTGTGATTTTGGTTATACAATTCGGGAAGACCAAGAATTCTGGTCGTAAGTGTTGGAGTATGATACAAATTCAAAGCGAGCGGAAGCATTTTTAAAACTTTACAAAATCATACTCTTCCACGGATCATTGTACAAAACTTTAGTAAACAAAACAAATTAACGAAACTGAACAAGAGAAGATTAGAATACAACCTTTGTAGCCCTTTTGAAGATCGAATTTGAAAACCCAAAGAAGAGTTCCTCTAAACGGTAGACACCCAAAGTTCCAACCTTGCTTCGATCTATACCTTCTACTTAAAGGATCTTTTCTTTTCCTTATTTCCAACAAAACCCGAACCCAATTATAAAGTATTTTGGTTACTTGAAAATGAGAAAGAGAAATAGCATTTTGTATGTGTGTTTTTGTATCTCAAGTTACATATATATTTTCAATACCAAGACTTGGTATTATATAGAATAAAATTGATACATATAATACAAATATAAAGATTTGGAAAGATTTTAAAAGATTTGCAAAATCAAATCTTTATATAAAATAAGATTTACAAATCAAATCAAATCTTATTTATATCAAATCAAATCTTATATATTATATAAAATATGATTATAGTACAAATCATTATATAAAATAAGATTTACAAATCAAATCAAATCTTATTTATATCAAATCAAATCTTATATATTATATAAAATATAATTATAGTACAAATCTTTATATAAAATAAGATTTACAAATCAAATCAAATCTTATTTATATCAAATCAAATCTTATATATTTAGATTTGTAAGTATATGTACACACATAAAAAAAAACTTACTTAATTTATTAAACCATTAACTAATGATTAATAAAGTAATTTCCGATTAGAAGGTATATCAAACAATTTACGATTGGCCTTTGTGTGTGACCGAATAGGATAAATGGACTTTTATTATTTAATGTCATGGGCATATCTTCGGAATATATGTACCACGGTCAAACCACGATCGAACCGTAGCCAACCCGAGAACATATTTCTAACAGACTCCCACTTGTACTGACATTAATAATATTGGCCTGTCTTAAAAGACACACCGTGTGTAACAACTAGTCTGCTACGTTACACTCCTATATTTTGATTTATATCAGTCATCCTTTTGTTCAAGATATCTATATGAACGTGTGACATGGTTAAGTGTCAATCATCATCATTCAAGATTATGTTTCCCGATAGAGATTTGTGGTGATCAAATAGACTGCTATTGCATCAATTCAGTCGTAGCATGGCCATGCATTTAATGCAGCACAAATCAACGAGGGGCCCAGAGATATCGCTTCAACTTGCTATGAGAAGAAAGAACAAATTGCTTCAACTGTATAGACATCCACCACATCCCATATTGTACCTAATCTGCACCCTTATGACTGGCATTTACGCACAGCGTTAAATACAGGTCAAAGTAGAATATAGTTTGTGTCAGGATTCCTCATACATATCCACTCTAGGATAAATGATATTGCCATCTTAGAGCTTACTTGTGACTTAAAACCATGAAGTAATGTCTAAGTGTGGTCATTCCAGAACCTTGAATCAACTATCAAGTTCCTCATGAATGTAGTTTCATATAAGCCTATATTACTACACTTCATAGCAGCCTTAATTCAATTCTCTCTTCCTTAGAGAATGATCGACTGTGGAAGTTTATGAAATAATATTCATTGGAAGTTAAAACATGCAAAATAAAACATGGCAATATACAATGAAATGATCGCATCGTGCGTATAATATAATCTCAATATATTAATCATCAGATCAATTGCAACATATATTATTGAACAATGTTTAAAGTTTCAAACTTAACATAATAAATACAATCAAACTTTATCATCGATGACACGAATGCCAATAGACATGCTATGAGCATCATGCTTAGTCTGTGGCAAAGGCTTGGTGAAAGGATCAGCCAAGTTCTTAGTCGTGTCTACTCTACTTAATAATATGTCATTTTCTGCTACAAGTTGACGGATGTAATGGTACTTTCTGAGTATGTGCCGTGTGCGCTTTTGTGACCTCGGTTCTTGAGCCAAGACAACCGCACTCACATTGTCGCAGAAAATCTCAACAGGATCATGGATTGTAGGAACCACTCCTAGATCCCCGATGAATTTCTTTATCTACATGGCCTCTTTAGCAGCTTCATTTACCGCTATATACTCGGCTTCTGTCGTAGAATCAGCAATAGTACTTTGCTTGCCACTTCTCCATGTGACAGCTCCACCGTTCAACATAAATACAAATCCTGATTGTGAAGAGCAATCATCTCTATCTGATTGGAAACTAGCGTCTGAGTATCCTTTGACGCACAGCTCGTCATTCCCACCATATACCAAGAACATCTCTTTAGTCCTCCTAAGATACTTTAGAATGTTCTTGACTGCTATCCAATGAGCTTCACCAGGATTGGCCTGATAACGACTAGTCATGCTTAGTGCATATGACACGTCAGGCCTAGTGCATATCATCGCATACATGATCGATCCTATAGCTGAAGCATATGAAGTTCGACTTATGGTAGCTGACTCCAAGTCAGAATTAGGACATTGAGACTTGCTCAATATCATTCCAGGGTTCATAGGAATGCACCCTTTCTTAGAGTTATGCATACCGAATTTCTTCAGTGTCTTATCTATATATGCACTTTGGTTTAGCCCAATTAATCTCCTTGACCTATCTCGATAGATCTTTATTCCCAAAATATATGATGCATCTCCTATGTCTTTCATGGAGAAACATTTCCCTAGCCAAGCTTTGACATCTTTTAGTGTCGGGATATCGTTTCCCATGAGTAATATGTCATCGACATATAGTGCAAGGAAGACTACAACACTCCCACTCGACCTAACATAGACACATGGCTCATCTTCGCCTCTAATAAAACCAAATTCTTTGATCTTCTCATTAAAGCAAAGATTCCAGGTACGAGAAGCTTGTTTAAGTCCATAAATGGACCTTTGAAGCTTGCATACACTATTAGGATACTTAGGATGTACATAACCCTCAGGTTGTGTCATAAACACATCCTCTGTTAGTTTACCATTAAGGAAAGCGGTTTTTACATCCATTTGCCATATCTCATAGTCATAAAATGCAGCTATGGCAAGAAGTATTCTAATGGATTTCAACATAGCTACTGGTGAAAAAGTTTCATCATAGTCTACACCATATTGTTGCGTGTAACCCTTAGCCACCAGTCTGGCTTTGAATGTGTGTACATTTCCATCCATATCGGTCTTCTTCTTGAAGACCCACTTACACCCAATGGTTTTAATACCTGGTATATGATCAATCAAGGTCCAGACTTGATTATCATGCATGGATTGGATCTCGTTGTCCATAGCCTCCTTCCATTTGGCAGACTCAGGGCCTGTTATCGCTTCCTGATAGGTAATAGTGTAATGACCCAGAAATTTCCGACCAAATTTAAACTTTAGACTTCATATGTTTCCGACACGATAAGCAAAATCGGTAATGTTGAGTCTAGAAAGTTTGAAATCTATATTTAAGTAATCAATTAACCTTTGACTAGTTTCGACGATTCACGAACAACTATTTGTAAATAAATACATATATAATTATATGTATATATAAATAATAATTTAGAATATTATTTGAAATATTATATGATTTAATAATAGATGTGTTATAATCAACAATAATACATTAATCTTAATTATAAGTTTGATTATAATTGTTATATTAATATTATTATCATTATTACTTCTATTATTATTAATATTAGATTCATTATTATAAATAAAATTAATATGAAATACTAATATTTATATAATGAATATTATTTTGCTTCTTTATATAATTAATACACAATTAAATATATATATACATATATAATGTTATATAAAGGTACAAATTTGATATATATAAATTATTATAGCATTATTACTAATATTATTATTATTGATATTATAAAACAACTTAGTAATATTTTTATTAATATTATTATTATGATAGCATTAATATTATTATTATTATTAATATCATAAATAGCATTATTATTAATAATTATTACAATAATGTTATTATTATTATTTATTAATAATAAAAGTATTATTAATAATACATTTATATTTATTAATTAAATATAATTATAAAAGATAAAGAGTTTAAAAAAAATTGCATAGGATAAATATATATACGTCCCTATCTGTATTTTATCTGTTTCTGTTTTCTCTATTACCCTCGTGATCTCTTGTCCTCCAATTCTTTTCAACTACAGAGATGTTTGCACAATATAAATCTCATTCAATTGGTTATAAGTCAAGAATGAAAAGCAGAATCGAAAAGGGAAAACAGAACAGATATATATATATATATATATATATATATATATATATATATATATATATATATATATATATATATATATATATATATATATATATATATATTTTTAGTTCGAAACCTCTGTATTAATTTCTTTTAATCAAGTGTCAAAATTTGAATCGATTATTAAAAACTAAAATTATAGTTTTGTTAGGAATGTGTTAGCGAATCTTTATGTAAAATTTCAAATCCTAACTTATACAATCAAAGGAGAATTTTGCAGTCAAAGTTTTAAAAAGAAAAAGTCAAAGATTATTCTATGAACGAATTTGATGTCTCTGTTGCAGTTAAGAAGCAATTGATGATGAAGAAAGTTTTCAATGATGATTTTAAACATCTTTTATGTTGTAAACATAGTCTAAAACTGCACAGAATCCTTAAATTGATTTGGAGTTGGGTCGTGAGTTTTAGAAACTGTTACAGCATCGTTTTCTTTCATTTTTTTTTATTTTGAGTCTGTTTTAAATAATTCAAACGGTTTCCAAATGATTATTTATCACGTACAAGTCCTAACTGAAACAATAAATTCGATCTATTTGTGTTGGGATTTTTTTTCTGGTCGACGTATTAAGGAAGAAGGAGAAAAGAGGAATAATATACGAGTTATATAGCTTTAAATACGGTATAAAAACGGATAACAGGCAACAGCCTGAATGGTTAAGGACTTAGCGGGTATTCAGGAGGTCGTGGGTTCGAGTCCCGTTTGCTGCAACTCTTTTTAGGGAAATTTCTAAAGGGTATATATTTTATCTTTAGTTCTATTATTATTATTATTATTATTATTATTATTATTATTATTATTATTATTATTATTATTATTATTATTATTATTATTATTATTATTATTATTATTATTATTACTAAGTATGGTAATTATTACTATTATCATTATAATTAAAAATATTAACCATTATTATTATGATTAATATTATTATCATTATTATTATTCTTATAAGTGTTATTAATATATTTATTATTGTTAAAGTTTATCAATTAAGTATTATATTTATTATTATTAATATATGTATTATTATTAAGATTATCATTTATGTATGTATCATTAACAGTATTATTATTATTAAAATTTATATAATTATTACTAAAAGTATCATTATTTTAATTTATTATAGTTTTCATAAAAACTATTATTAATACTATTATTATTATTATTATTAGTATTAACATTACTTTTATTATTAGTTTTAACAGTAAAATTATTATTTTTAACATTTTTACCACTAAAATCATTATTACTATTATTAAAACTATATTATTATTATTATCAAAGTTATTATCATTATTATTACAATAAAAGTTAGTTATACACACATATATTTAATAAAAACTATTTTTATAAATTATTTATTTAGGGTACGTAAAATAGATATATTTAAATTATTATGAAACATATAATGTACTAAGATAACAATTATAATAAATAAATTTATTCGATTACAATGTGTTAATACATATATACAAATGATATAGGATCGTGAATCGAAGGCCAACTTTATACGTGTTCAATGATGTTATATGTATTTTTACTACAAAATACATTAGGTGAGTATGTAGTCCCTTTTAAACTCTAAATATTTTGGGATGAGAATACATGCATTTTATGATTTACGTTATGGACACAAGTGATCAAAAATAAATTCTATGTTGAGTTGTACCATGGCATATTTCTTTATTCTTGGTAGCTAATATTTACATGAGGAATGTAAACGCGAATCCTGTTGATAGATCTATCGGGCCTGACAACCCCAACCGGGCTGGACGACCAGTTTTAAACGGTTGCACAGTACTTCGTTTCTGTATGCTACACTTGGTACGGTGTAGTGGTTATTTAAGAATATGCTGCGATGATTTAAAAGTTAAGTATGGTTACCAAGTGCTCAACTACTTTTTCATACACTTGCGAGTGTATTATGTTTAAATATATGAAATCTTGTGGTCCATAGTTATAACGCTGCTAGCAATAAAACCTATATCTCACCAACTTTATGTTGACGTTTTAAAGCATGTTTATTCTCAGGTACGAATTAAGTCTTCCGCTGTGCATTAGCTCATACTAAAGACATTACTTGGAGTCGATCATCACAATGGAACCAAATGTTGAAGACTTTGTCCAGGTGGATAAGGACGGGTCTTTACAGTTGGTATCAGAGCGGTGGTCTTAGCGAACCAGGTCTTGCATTAGTGTGTCTAACTAATAGTTGTTTAGATGCATTAGTGAGTCTGGACTTCGACCAAGTCTGCATGTCAAAAGTTTTGCTTATCATTTCGTGTCGAAAATTACCTGCTTATCAGTCTTAGGGAATCACTTGCTTATCATCCTTAGTCTAGGCACATCTTATTGCAATAATTGTATGAATAGTGTATAGATAAAATTCATATCTTAGCGTATCTGTTACTATAGACTTTGCCTGGCAGCTTCCGTAGATTCATCCGTAACCTATGGGATTTTAGTATTATATATGCATATGTAAATTATATATTGCAGGGTACTAATCTACATCCTATAATCTGTTTTTTTATTGAAAATCTTTCATCTGATCGTACGAGATGGAGTCCTCTACCAGTTCGCATTCCTCGGATTCCGACAGATATTCCGACATGGATGTTCACCTAAGCTCCAAAAGCAGCGTCACCAGAATGAATCAACCAATCATCCATCCCCAATTCATCTGATGAGTTCGTAGTCGACTTAATCAATGGAGACGCGAAGAAGGCGATCCTTTCCACCAACCAAAATACCCTCTTGACGATGAACCTGAAGCACTTACCGGCGAACCTGTTCGAGACACCATTTTCTCTCTCATTTCCAGAGTATCTCGTCACAATTATATTCTATCCACAATTCTAAACCTTTTTCACTCGTTTGCTCAAACCGCCAATCATCCCGAAATAATAAAAGAAGTCAACGAACTTCACGCTCGAGTAATCAATTTGGAGAATATGGTGCAAAACTTACCAGCTCCAGCAACATCACCGGCACCAACAGTACCATCAGTAACAGTACCAGTACCATCAATAATCCATGCCTCAACATCTCATTCTGTACCTCGAGTATAATCATCGTTCTACGTATCGTTCTACGTATCGTTCTACATCAAATATCTTCGTTCTTCATGGCGATTATGTAATCTCTAATGTTTTAGAGATTATGTACTCTAGTTCTAGCCGTAAATCAAATGAGTTTAGTATCATATTAACTCATTAAATCCACGATTACATCTGAAGAAAATATATATGTATATATGTTTTCATAAAGATTGTAATTAAAAATTCTTTTGTACAAATTGTTGACGGTGAAAATATTTTAACGGGTAGGTAATACCCGAAAAATATTTATATCTCACATTAATAAGTTACACTGTACATTCTTCGAAACTGAATTCAACAGTCATTTACTATCCTACTCACATCCACAGCTATACGAATCCGTTCACCACAGAGTAACCATTTTCATTCAATTTCATAAATGGATCTTGACTTATCAGAATCCAACAAGTGGCATAATAAAGAAAACATTGGACAAAATAAAATTTGTTAGAAACAAACAATTTAACTATGAGAAGAATTTTGTTAAGAATCCACGCTAACTGTTCCTAGCTAACTGTTCCTAGCTAACTGGTTACATTTTATTTATTGCAATTTACATTCTCGCAATTTACATTCTCGCAATTTTATTTATCGTCATTTAATTTCTGCACTTTACATACCGTCGGGACACATGTATACAATACGTCAGATTAATTCTGAGACAATACGTTGTACACGGGTCATGATATATATTTATTTATTTTACGCACTTTAAATAACGGGACACGTATACAAGGTTTTGACCTATCATATCGACCCATATATATATATATATATATATATATATATATATATATATATATATATATATATATATATATATATATATATATATATATATATATATATATATTTCAGAACAACCATAGACACTCTATATGTGAATTTTGGAGTTGGCTATACAGGGTTGGAGTTGATTCCAAAATATATATATGGTTTGAATTGTGATCAATACTGAGACCGGTACACGGGTCACGATACTTATTAATTAATTCGAATATTATATATTTAATTTATATATGAATTTATTGGACCATTGGACAATCGGACTACTGGACTGCTAACTTTGGACAATTAAAATGAATTAAAATATTGATTATAACATATGAAACTAAATAATTCTTCAAGTTTGCCACTTGATTTCATCTTAAACCTCATTTGTATCTCGACAATTACAATCCGCGTTCAAACCTTTCATGATTCTTGAAAATACCTCAACCGAGAAGTTGAACCAACCGCACCTCGTCTATGGAGGAAAAGATCTTTGCATATATTTATGCACCTAAAAAACTCTCGAACCCAAAGTCATAGTTTAACACGTACTCACGTCGAATTCTTTGGCATTTATTAGCAAAAACAACCTTATGACTCCTTTTCAAAGTAGCAAATTTTGTCACAGCTCCAGCAAGCCAACTTCGACTCTTCATTCGAATCAACCTTATTATAACTTTGATATATACGATTAGCTTTCCTCATTGTTACCGGAGAATCTTTTATATTCCACCATAGTACCATCAGCGTTTAATCATTTAAAAACACAATTCTCCCGAAACCACCTTGGTTTGATAACCGATGACCCGGATCCGTTAACTTTAAAAATGCTAATGAAGCAGCATGTTGTAGATGGTCTTAATGGTCAAAAGTTGATAATAAAGAAGGAAGTGTTAGGAACGCTCGATAGAAAATTCGGTACTGAAAATCGAATTGAGCACACCATGAAGGAAACAAAGAACAAATACAAGGATCAAACCCTATATTCAAAGAATCCAGATGATTCTGTATCTGATGAAATCTTTAGTGAACACCTTGCTTCTGAATCTAAACCCTGACGGGTAAATCTTCATCATCATCCTTCGATATTAGAAATTTCAAGATATTATCGTATCTTCCATTGAAAATATCTTCAGTACTTCTGAAGATATCTTCAAAATACTCTCGTCTGATATTATCTCTCCGCTCAATCTGTACTACATCATAAAAGAAACTATTTTAGTTCTAAATTCTGAAACCTTCAAGTTTAAAATATGAATGTTTTGAAGTAGTGTTGGGAACTGATGCATGAATTAGTATAATATAATGACACTTGATCAACGTCATTATATTACAGTAAGTCATGTTGAGTTTCTAATGAAGCGTGATGATTCCCAGTACCGTCATCATGTGCCATGTTACACGGCTCTTACATTCTATTCAATCTCCAAACATATTAGGAACATATCATCTTGATAGTTCTATCTTTTCCAGGATATTCTGGTAATTTGACAAATCAAAAATTGTTCCATTACCATTTATATCTTAGAGCATTAACTATGTTCATTCCAAATTTCATACCTACGAATTTCGGACCATTACTCGCTTGACTCGAAGTCGGGAAGAGAAAACGAAAGCATAAGGCTCTGAAAAATAATGAAGAATACAAAGGCCGATAACAACCCCGAAATTACAAACCATGTACATCAATGCATATAGCAATATAAAGACACGGGAGAACTAGAAACACTATGAACACAAGAGTATAGTAGAAGTAAATAGATTCTTCTGGTGGTAGATGAAAGAGAAGGATGACAGATGTGAAAATTAAGAGTATATCAAGGATCAGAATGGGATGGAGCATATCGACGAATGTCTTAAATTAGGAATTAAGGAGAAAGAATAGAAGATGCGAGATATGGAAATAAGGAAATAAAGGGGGTGGATTTATAGTGAAATATCCGACAGAGAAATCGAAACAGATTGCCGCATTAAAACAAAGAAGATCCTGATCGCCGAAGAACCAAATCTTATTACGCAAGATTTTCTTCAAATTCCTTAAATCCCTGAGGTCAATAGTAACTACGTCATCGGTTGAAACGAATATATTTATTTACTCATTTCACTCTTTTGTGATAGCTTCACTCGTGCGCTTCACATGATCGAATCGTTTTATCTATATCTCTCAATAATGATAAAACTCCATTATTACCTCATATTCGTCATGAAAACATTCTTATTGTTAACCATGACGACCTCTATCAAATTTCGGGGACGAAATTTCTTTAACGGGTAGGTACTGTAATGACCCGGAAATTTCTGACCAAATTTAAACTTTAGACTTCATATGTTTCCGACACGATAAGCAAAATCGGTAATGTTGAGTCTAGAAAGTTTGAAATCTATATTTAAGTAATCAATTAACCTTTGACTAGTTTCGACGATTCACGAACAACTATTTGTAAATAAATACATATATAATTAAATGTATATATAAATAATAATTTAGAATATTATTTGAAATATTATATGATTTAATAATAGATGTGTTATAATCAACAATAATACATTAATCTTAATTATAAGTTTGATTATAATTGTTATATTAATATTATTATCATTATTACTTCTATTATTATTACTATTAGATTCATTATTATAAATAAAATTAATATGAAATACTAATATTTATATAATGAATATTATTTTGCTTCTTTATATAATTAATACACAATTAAATATATATATATACATATATAATGTTATATAAAGGTACAAATTTGATATATATAAATTATTATAGCATTATTACTAATATTATTATTGATATTATAAAACAACTTAGTAATATTTTTATTAATATTATTATTACGATAGCATTATTATTATTATTATTATTAATAATATCATAAATAGCATTATTATTAATAATTATTACCATAATGTTATTATTATTATTTATTAATAATAACGGTATTATTAATAATACATTTATATTTATTAATTAAATATAATTATAAAAGATAAAGAGTTTAAAAAAAATTGCATAGGATAAATATATATACGTCCCTATCTGTATTTTATCTGTTTCTGTTTTCTCTATTACCCTCGTGATCTCTTGTCCTCCAATTCTTTTCAACTACAGAGATGTTTGCACAATATAAATCTCATTCAATTTCTTTATAAGTCAAGAATGAAAAGCAGAATCGAAAAGGGGAAACAGAACAGATATATATATATATATATTTTTTTTAGTTCGAAACCTCTGTATTAATTTCTTTTAATCAAGTGTCAAAATTTGAATAGATTATTAAAAACTAAAATTACAGTTTTGTTAGGAATGTGTTAGTGAATCTTTATGTAAAATTTCAAATCCTAACTTATACAATCAAAGGAGAATTTTGCAGTCAAAGTTTTAAAAAGAAAAAGTCAAAGATTATTCTATGAACGAATTTGATGTCTCTGTTGCAGTTAAGAAGCAATTGATGATGAAGAAAGTTTTCAATGATGATTTTAAACATCTTTTATGTTGTAAACATAGTCTAAAACTGCACAGAATCCTTAAATTGATTTGGAGTTGGGTCGTGAGTTTTAGAAACTGTTACAACATCGTTTTCTTTCATTTTTTTTATTTTGAGTCTGTTTTAAATAAGTTAAACGATTTCCAAATGATTATTTATCACGTACAAGTCCTAACTGAAACAATAAATTCGATATATTTATGTTGGGATTTTTTTCTGGTCGACGTATTAAGGAAAAAGGAGAAAAGAGGAATAATATACGAGTTATATAGCTTTAAATACGGTATAAAAATGGATAACAGGCAACAGCCTGAATGGTTAAGCACTTAGCGGGTATTCAGGAGGTCGTGGGTTCGAGTCCCGTTTGCTGCAACTCTTTTTAGGGAAATTTCTAAAGGGTATATATTTTATCTTTAGTTCTATTATTATTATTATTATTATTATTATTATTATTATTATTATTATTATTATTATTATTATTATTATTATTATTATTATTATTATTATTATTATTATTATTATTATTACTAAGTATGGTAATTATTACTATTATCATTATAATTAAAAATATTAACCATTATTATTATGATTAATATTATTATCATTATTATTATTCTTATAAGTGTTATTAATATATTTATTATTGTTAAAGTTTATCAATTAAGTATTATATTTATTATTATTAATATATGTATTATTATTAAGATTATCATTTATGTATGTATCATTAACAGTATTGTTATTATTAAAATTTATATAATTATTACTAAAAGTATCACTATTTTAATTTATTATAGTTTTCATAAAAACTATTATTAATACTATTATTATTATTATTATTAGTATTAGTATTAACATTACTTTTATTATTAGTTTTAACAGTAAAATTATTATTTTTAACATTTTTACCACTAAAATCATTATTACTATTATTAAAACTATATTATTATTATTATCAAAGTTATTATCATTATTATTACAATAAAAGTTAGTTGTACAAACATATATTTAATAAAAACTATTTTTATAAATTATTTATTTAGGGTACGTAAAATAGATATATTTAAATTATTATGAAACATATAATGTACTAAGATAACAATTATAATAAATAAATTTATTCGATTACAATGTGTTAATACATATATACAAATGATATAGGATCGTGAATCGAAGTCCAACTTTATACGTGTTCAATGATGTTATATGTATTTTTACTACAAAATACATTAGGTGAGTATGTAGTCCCTTTTAAACTCTAAATATTTTGGGATGAGAATACATGCATTTTATGATTTACGTTATGGACACAAGTGATCAAAAATAAATTCTATGTTGAGTTGTACCATGGCATATTTCTTTATACTTGGTAGCTAATATTTACATGAGGAATGTAAACGCGAATCCTGTTGATAGATCTATCAGGCCTGACAACCCCAACCGGGCTGGACGACCTGTTTTAAACGGTTGCACAGTACTTCGTTTCTGTATGCTACACTTGGTACGGTGTAGTGGTTATTTAAGAATATGATGCGATGATTTAAAAGTTAAGTATGGTTACCAAGTGCTCAACTACTTTTTCATACACTTGCAAGTGTATTATGTTTAAATATATGAAATCTTGTGGTCCATAGTTATAACGCTGCTAGCAATAAAACCTATATCTCACCAACTTTATGTTGACGTTTTAAAGCATGTTTATTCTCAGGTACGAATTAAGTCTTCCGCTGTGCATTAGCTCATACTAAAGACATTACTTGGAGTCGATCATCGCAATAGAACCAAATGTTGAAGACTTTGTCCAGGTGGATAAGGACGGGTCTTTACAAATAGGTTCATCAGAATCTATATTTTCATCATCACCCTCAAATATGTATAAACTATATTTCTTTGGTGTTTGACGAACTCTATCAGATCTACGTATGGGTGGTGGCTGTAGGTTAGTTTCTCTCTCAACAGCAGGTTCGTCGACCTCTTGAGGAGAATCGGTTCCAATATCGGTTTACATGTCGGTTGATTCTTGAATTTCTTCAAGGTCTATTTTGCTCCCACTGGTTTCTTTTGATATGAAATTCTTTTCAAAGAAGACTCCCTTTCGAGACACAAAGACTTTGTTCTCAGTAGGGTTGTAAAACAAATATCCAAAAGAATCAGTCGGGTAACCAACAAATAAACACTTTTCAGATCTCGGTTCAAGTTTATCTTGAGCTTCACGACGAACGTAAGCCTCACAACCCCAGATTCTTAGATATGAGAGAGACACAGTTTTACCATGCCATATCTCATAAGGTATTTTGGAAACTTTCTTGGTTGGGATGAGGTTAAGGATCCTTGCGGCAGTTTGTAGGGCGTAACCCTAAAAACTGATTGGAAGTATTGTGCGGCTCATCATGGATCGAACCATATCAAGTAATGTTCGATTCCTCCTTTCAGCCACACCATTATGTTGTGGTGTTCTAGGAGGAGCTAATTGTGAGATTATCCCACAACCCCGTAGATGATCACGAAATTCATTGTTAAGATATTCACCACCTCTATCAGATCGGAGAATCTTAATTCTTTTTTTCAGTTGATTTTCTACTTCGTTTTGGTATGCCTTGAACACTCCAAAAGTTTCAGACTTTTGTTTAATTAAATAAACATAGCCATATCTACTGAAGTCATCAGTAAATGTAACGAAGTATCGTTCCTGGTGTCTAGTAGGCGATCTGAATGGACCGCACACATCAGTGTGTACCAACCCCAACAGATCCTTTGCCCGTTCACAGTTTCCTGTGAAAGGTGCCTTTGTCATTTTTCCTGATAAGCAAGATTCGCATTCATCATACGATATTATATCAAATGATTCTAGAATTCCATCTGACTGGAGTTTGGCTATGCGTTTCTTGTTTATGTGGCCTAAACAACAATGCCATAGATACGTTTTATCCAAAACATCTTCGGATGAATCAACATTGTAGATTGAACTATCATTTAGCTTTGCTGTGGTTTCTAAGATGCCTTTACAAGGACTGGCCTTGAAATAAAACATCTCATTTTTGTGAACAAGTATTGATCCATTATCAAAACTAAAATTAAAACCATCATTAAATAAAGCATCAAAAGATATAATGTTTCTTGCCATTTTGGCACTATAGCAAACATTAGATAAAACAATACATAAACCAGAATCAAAAGAAAGCTTGTATTCTCCAATCATGTCAACAGAGGCAACATTCTTATTCCCCATGATTAGATTAAGCTCCCCGGTCTTCAGCTTCCTACTTCTTGTGAGTCCCTGCACATTTGTACAAATGTGAGTACCACATCCTGTGTCCAATACCCAGGAATTAGAAATAGTAGTATTGTTTAGTTCAATCATGAACAAACCTGGAGGTACGGAGACTCCCTTAGCCCGTAGTTCATTAAGTTCCTTCAAGTACTTAGTACAATTGCGCCTCCAATGTCCTTTATCCCCACAATGAAAGTATATTGCTTCTTCAGGAGACTTGGTTTGCGGGATCTTTGAAGTAGAAGAGTTAGTAATGCCCTTAGGTTTAGGTTTGAAGTTGGACGTGCCAACCTTACCCTTGCCCTTGTTTTTGCCCTTTGTTTTGTTTTTCTTCTTCTTGATCCCACCTTCACGAATGGCTAGGACGGTAGTTGCAGGTTTAGCTTTAGCCATGTTAGCCTCAGCGGTTTTCAACATGCCATGGAGCTCCATGATTGTTTTCTCCATATTGTTCATATTATAGTTCATAATGAATCCTTCATATGCACTAGTCAGCGAGTTCAGGATAAAATCCGTTGCAAGCTCCTGACTTATGGAAAAACCAAGGCGCTCCAACCGGTCTATGTACCCTTTCATTTGTAGTACATGGACACTAACGCTACTTCCTGTTGCCATTTTGCAAGATACGAGAGCTTTCACGGTGTCAAACCTTTCTTGCTTTGCTTATTGTTGGAACATGTCTTTGAGTTGGTTAAGCATGTCATACGACCCTAAGCTCTCCATGCCCTTTTGGAGCTCCGGAGACATAGTCGCCAACATCAAGCATGCGACCTCATTAGACCCGGAACGACGTTTTTCAAACTCGTCCCTAGCCGCTTGAGTAGCTCTCGATCCGGGTTCTGCCGGTAAGGGTTCCTCAATTGCCCTGATCTTTCCTTCCATCCTAAGAGCAATTCTTAGGTTGCGAAGCCAGTCCATGTAGTTCAAGCCCGTAAGCTTGTCCTTTTCGAGGAGCCCTTTAAGGCAGAAATTAGTTATTGATGATGGAGTAGGATTTGTGTTTGTTGCAGACATCTATCATATTTTTAAAGTAAGTTGTATTAGTTAGTTTGATATGTTTAAACCTTGTTAAGATAATTATCCAAGTGTGTTTAATATTCAAACAATTATAATTAACAAGGCTAAGATCCATATTTCACTTATGTTAACGACGGGTTCGCCGCGGATCGCCAACCATAAGCTATTTAGGTAGGTAACTATATTACCAATTTCATCCATTATGAAATTCTTAGGTTCTTCGGATTTAGTGATAATCAATTATTTCACTTTGCATGTTTAATCCCTTCTACGCTAATCCTTCCTCGTGGCGGGTTTGCCGCAAACCATGATTTCAGATTGTAAACCGTCCGTGATAGATACACGTGAAATCCGGCCCAAGACTCTCGGGTATCGCGAAATTCACCTCACCCTTCCCAACACCCAATTAAAGTCCGGCCCAAGACTCTTGGGTATCGCGAACTCTAACAGGTAGAAGGTTCGGATGTGTGTACTACTCATGGATAGCGTAAAGTTTACATTTAAAACGGGTTTTTGTTTTCTTTTAGCAAAAGTAGTTTACACCATTTTAAAACATTTGCTAATTATGTATTGCGTGTTGCGTTTGTTAAACTAATTTTAACCAAACCGTTTTATATGATTATTGTCCCTTTTATTTTTTTTAAAACATTTTCTAGCTAGCATGGCATAGACAAATAATAAAACAATAATAATCATGACACGCAATTATCGGTAGTATGCCTCGAGTCCTATGCATTTTTCCGGTGAGCCAACACACGGAAAAACTTGGTCAACTAGGGACATAACCTTGTGTGAAAATTAGCTCCCACTAAAACCGCCATCTCCATTATATGCTCGGATGGGCCGCCTTGTGAACATCGTCTTCTTGATTTCAATCTTGGTTGCATTATCTTACATAATAATTATTCTATTTTCTATACTATTACAAATACAATATAAATAGAAAGACGACATGCAAGTCGTTTAATAAATTATTACATTCATCCCGAATAAATAATAAATAGAATCATACAACCAAACATCCACACAAGGGTCTTATAGAGGCAATTACTACCAAATGCAACAACAATTACATACATAACAAATGGAGTGCCAAACATCCATTTTCATGAAACATGTTTCGATAAGGATTGATTTAAACAACACTTAATGGCACATAACAAATATCAATCCTTGTTTACATAACTTATGTATGTAAACCCACTTCATATTTTGTAAGTATGGTTTTCATGCCAAAACCATCCAAACAAACATATTAAGTGAATTAAAATATGTTGGAGATTTATCTACTTTAACAAAGCATAAAGTCTAAAATTAACAATTTTAATTTTCTCATTTCATGTAAAACATGAATATAATTTATGTACTTTATTTTCCTAAACTTTGAATCACTTTTAGTCAACATGCAAGTTACCTTATCAAATTTTCGGATTTTGGCAGATTCATGCATGCAACTTCAGATGGTCATATCTTACTCATTTCTAGTCCGTTTTCGATAAAAAAAATTTTCAAATTTAAGTTCTTTCAGTTAGCTTTCAAATGCAATTGGTCTCATACAATAATATTGAGTTTAAAGCTCCGTAACAGTCCATCAAAGACGGACTGTCCAAGCTGGAAAAATTTCTTAAATGAAAAAAAATGAGTTTAACCAATTTTACATTTTGCCAAAATCCAAGATTCAAATTAGTATTTAGGAAACATAAAACATAAATCATGATACGTGTTTTGCATGTTTGTTATGCATGATCATCTCCAAGAATCATGCACAACGCATCCATCAAAACTAAATATCATAAGAAAAGTTTGCTAAAACTTGTACAAGATGACTTGGATACCACTGTTGGAGTATGATACAAATTCAAAGCGAGCGGAAGCATTTTTAAAACTTTACAAAATCATACTCTTCCACGGATCATTGTACAAAACTTTAGTAAACAAAACAAATTAACGAAACTGAACAAGAGAAGATTAGAATACAACCTTTGTAGCCCTTTTGAAGATCGAATTTGAAAACCCAAAGAAGAGTTCCTCTAAACGGTAGACACCCAAAGTTCCAACCTTACTTCGATCTATACCTTCTACTTAACGGATCTTTTCTTTTCCTTATTTCCACCAAAACCCGAACCCAATTATAAAGTATTTTGGTTACTTGAAAATGAGAAAGAGAAATAGCATTTTATATGTGTGTTTTTGTATCTCAAGTTACATATATATTTTCAATACCAAGACTTGATATTATATAGAATAAAATTGATACATATAATACAAATATAAAGATTTGGAAAGATTTGGAAAGATTTTAAAAGATTTGCAAAATCAAATCTTTATATAAAATAAGATTTACAAATCAAATCAAATCTTATTTATATCAAATCAAATCTTATATATTATATAAAATATGATTATAGTACAAATCATTATATAAAATAAGATTTACAAATCAAATCAAATCTTATATATTATATAAAATATGATTATAGTACAAATCTTTATATAAAATAAGATTTACAAATCAAATCAAATCTTATATATTTATATTTGTAAGTATATGTACACACATAAAAAAAAAACTTACTTAATTTATTAAACCATTAACTAATGATTAATAAATTAATTTCCGATTAGAAGGTATATCAAACAATTTATGATTGGCTTTTGTGTGTGACCGAATAGGATAAATGGACTTTTATTATTTAATGTCATGAGCATATCTTCGGAATATATGTACCACGGTCAAACCACGATCGAACCGTAGCCAACCCGAGAACATATTTCTAACAGTAAGATATTTAAACTTACTCTTAAATAGCATCATCTTCTCATCTCAGTTTTAAATAATGTAACAACTCAATAAATCTTTATGCTTGAATGAAAATTGCAGAGCAACTTACCGTCAGTTCTGATTGGAACTTCGCAAAGGTACTATGGGACGTGTTGTGCAAGCCATCTCTGATTTCCCAACTCGGTATATATTTAATGATATTATGTTTCTCAATATATGTAACAAAATACTCAAACTGTTATTATGAAAAGCATAAAGTATATAAAAAATTAGAAACAAAATTAAGCATAATACTAATATAAGACTTTTTTGTGTCGTTGGTCCCTCCATTATACACCAAATAGTGAACAGAGTCCCTTTCATTTTTTTCTGCTTACAGCATCCCTCCATTATCTCATTTAAGCATATTGAGTCCCTCCGTCAACCATCCGTTAGAATTGTCTGTTAGGTCATGACATGTGCATTGCATGCGAGGGTAAAATCGTCGTTTTCACCTTCTTCTTCATCTGAAATTGAAGCTTCCTCTTCCCCAAATTACAAACCCTAATTTTCATAGCTTTTCTCAAAATCAATAACACCTTAAAATCAAGTCTTATCAACAAGACGACTTCATATCAATACCAAGTTAATAAGGAATAAGGAACTCAAATTATATGTACAAAACTAATTCATTACGTACCCTATTATCTTGGAGGTAATCCTAAATAATTACTCCGTATTTTATTATTTTCAAGAGTTTAACAACCTGGAACAATACAAACCTTCTTCAGCAACAATTCAATTGATACGTTATATTCAAAATAGGCACGTGCCCCTCACGTGTGCATTTAAATTGGGGAAAACGTGCCTCTCACGTGACCAGCTGAGTTCATCTTCTTCAATTGCAATACTGATGGTTGAATAAAATGAACTAGTTTGTTAATTCTGTTAGGAAGTGGTTAGATAAACATAGTAGTTAAATGTTCGATTAATGTAGTGATTGAGTTAGTTTTTCGATTGTAACCAATTTTTCTCCCTGTAAATCAGTTTGTTCAATTTCAATAAAAGCTTCATTTGAACTCCATTGCTTTTTCTTAGCTAAAGCTTCCAGGTTCTTATCAACGATAACTCCAATTCAATTAAAGAATTCAGGTTATCGTATCAATTGGTATTCGAGCATCGATCTTGCAGCAATCTAATTCGATTCAACATTGGTGAATACTCGATCAAGTGGTGACATCATGCCAGAAACAGTGCAATCTACAATTACACATTTGACTCAAAACAATTCAAGACATGGCTGCAAATTTAACACTCGAATGGATGCAATGTCTGGTTCAATCAATCACAAAGTAGATGATGTGATACTACAGCAACAATACTTGATAACGGAGGTGAACAAACTCAAAAATGGTGAAGATATTAATCACATAGGTGCGGGCCAACAATTGACTCGGTTGACTAAGCTTGACTTTCCAAAGTTTGATGGTGAAGATGTCAAAGGTGGTTGTATAGATGTAACCAGTACTTTGCAGTAGATCAAGCTGAAGATGATGATAAAATACGTATAGTTTCTATACATCTGTACAACAAAGCATTGGTGTGGACCGTGTGGCAACAGCAGTTTGTCAGGAAACATGGGCCATATATTGGATGGGATGAGTATCAAAAGGCAGTGTTAAAAAGATTTAACACCAGTATTGAAGATCATTTGGCTGAAATCAAGAACTTGAGGCATACAGATTCTTTATAGTCCTATAATGATGAATTTGAGGTGCTCTTAAACAAGGTAGATGTCAATGAAAAGTAGTCCATAAGTTGGTATTTGGCAGGGTTGCAAAAAGAGAAAGAGATGCCTGTTAGGATGTTTAATCCTAAGTCATTGGAAGATGCCATGAGTTTGGCCAGAATGCAGAATGAAGCTATCAATGTCATCAAGAAAAGGCATGCACCCATTCTTGCTAACCCCAGGAGCTATAGTTGGGTATGGATCCAAACCCTACTTTAGCAATAACAATTTTGTTAAGAGCACCAATCCACTTGTTAACAACAACAACAATGCACCATTAGCTGTTGCAAATATACCACACAATAGTACTAAGGGTACAGGCTCAATGAATGGAAGGAGGCAGTTGACACTTGACACAGAAGGAGATAGCAGATAAAAGGGCCAAGAATTTATGTTTCTATTGTGATCAAAAGTATGCTCCGGGCCATAAGTGTAGTGGACAATTGTTTGCACTAGAATTACTAGCTGATGAAGGTGAATGTGATGGTGAAGCAGATATTCAAGAGTTCTATGATGCAGATGAAGTTTCAAATGTTAGTCCACCAGAAGTAAATGAAGATGCACCCTTCATTTCATTAAATGCATTAATTGGGACTAGTGATTATCAAACCATGAGAGTCACTAGGCAAATAAACAAGAGATGAGTACAGATTTTGATTGACTCATGAAGCACACACAACTTTTTGGATGTCAATATAGCTAAGAGGTTAGACTGCAACATCAAGTGTGCTGATGCTATACAAGTAAACATACCAGGGGGTGACAAGATGTTAAGTACTGGATTATGTGAATCGTTACAATGGCAGATAAGTGGTGAGATTTTTACTAGTGATGTGTTAGTCCTACCTATTGGAGGTTATGAAATGGTGTTAGGGATTCAATGGCTAAAATTATTGGGAGATATAGTATGGAACTTTGATCATTTGAAGATGACATTTAATTACAAGGGTCATAGGGTGGAACTTAGAGGCAAAAGGACTAGTATTCATTGGGTAAATGGTAGAAAACAGAGAAAAATGTTTAAGGACAACAAGTACAATTGAATGCAATGACTGTTTGTCTATACCCTCCAACCTTGTAGAGTATGACAAGTGATATGTCACAAGAACCTTCAGGTATCACTCAATTACTTGAAGAATATAATGATGTTTTTGCTGAACCCAAAACACTACCACGGAATAGGTCATGTGATCATAGAATCCCTTTGATTGAGGGTAGCCAACCAGTTAATATCCGGCCATATAGACACCCACCTTCTCAGAAGGATGCAATAGAAACAATGGTGTCAGAATTGATGTCAACTGGAATTATAAGACATGGTCAAAGCCCTTTTGCATCACCCATAGTTATGGTTAAGAAAAAGGATGGATCATGGAGGATGTGTGTGGACTATAGAGAGCTTAATGCCAAAACCATTAAGGACGGATTTCCAGTACCTATAATAAAGGAACTCATTGATGAGTTAAGTGGATCCAAGGTATACTCTAAACTTGATCTTAGGTCAGGGTATCACCAAATAAGAATGAATGAGGCTGACATAGAGAAAACTGCTTTTAGAACCCATGAAGGGCACTATGAATTTCTAGTGATGCCATTTGAGTTGACTAATGCACCTTCTAAATTCCAGGCTTTAATAAATGATGTCTTTAAACCATTTTTGAGGAGATTTGCATTAGTATTTTTTGATGACATTTTGGTATATAGTGCTACAATGGAAGAGCACTTGAAACACTTAGCCATGGTGTTAGATGTTATAAGGCAACACACTTTATTTGCAAAGAAGTCAAAGTGTGTATTTGCAACTTCCAAAATGGAATACTTAGGGCATGTATTCTCGGCACAAGGGGTAGCTAAAGACCCTACCAAAATTGAGGTTATGGCTAGTTGGCTTGTCCCAAAGAATTTGAAACAATTAAGAGGGTTTCTAGGGTTAACTGGCTATTATAGAAGGTTTATAAAGGACTATGCTATGATTAGTAGACCTTTGACTCAACTACTTAAAAAGAACTCCTTTATTTGATCTGATGTGGCAACACAAGCTTTTCAAGAACTCAAAACAATAATGCATGAGGCACCAGTTTTGGCATTATCAGACTTCACAAAACAATGTGTCATTGAAACAGATGCTTCAGGTTCAGGTATTGGGGCTGTCTTGAAGCAAAATGGTCACCCAATTGCGTCTATGAGTAGGGAATTATCACAAAGACACCAAGCATTATCCACATATGATGGAGAGTTTTTGGCTATAGTACAAGCTATTGAGAAATGGAGGGGTTATCTATTGGACCAACATTTCTTAATCAAAACTGATCATATTAGTTTGAGGCATTTATTGGATCAAAGGTTATCAACTCCTACACAAATCAAATGGCTGCCAAAATTGATTGGTTATGACTATGAAATCATTTACAAGAAGGGGTGTGATAATAAGGCTGCAGATGCACTTTCAAGGATACAAGGAGCTACACTCTAGAACATACAAGTGTCTAATATATCAAGTGATTTATTAGATATAATTCACCAGAGTGTGCAGGCAGATGTGACTTTACAAGATTTACTTACAAAGATGGCAGCTAATTCTGAAGCCACAAGACATTACACTTCGAGTAATAATGAATTAAAGAGAAAAAATAAGCTGGTGGTGGGCTCTGATGATGATCTTAGAAGGGAAATTATTACATATTTCCATGATACTCCAGATGGTGGGCATTCAGGGGTAATTACAACTATTCAAAAGATATTTGCTTGCTTTTATTGGAAGAAGCTGAGGAAATATGTCATACAATGCATTAGAGAATGCACCACTTGTCAAAAGTGCAAGCCTGATCTTAGCAGACACCCTGGTCTGCAACAGCCGCTTCCAATCCCAACACTCATTTGGTCAGACATTTCTATGGATTTCATTGAGGGTCTACCTTCTTCGCAAGGGAAAACAATGATTTTTGTAGTGGTCGACAGGTTAAGCAAGTATGCTCACTTTATGCCATTGACCCACCCATTTACTGTAGTGACCCGAACTTTTCCATGTTTATATATATTAATTGAGATTGATATTTACATGATTAAATGTTTCCAACATGTTAAGCAATCAAACTTGTTAAGACTTGATTAATTGAAATATGTTTCATATAGACAATTGACCACCCAAGTTGATCGGTGATTCACGAACGTTAAAACTTGTAAAAACTATATGATGACATATATATGGATATATATATATATATATATATATATAGTTAAAATGATACTATGATAAGAAAACATATCATAAAGTATATTAACAATGAACTACATATGTAAAAACAAGACTACTAACTTAATGATTTTTAAACGAGACATATATGTAACGATTATCGTTGTAAAGACATTTAATGTATATATATCATATTAAGAGATATTCATACATGATAATATCATGATAATATAATAATTTAAAATCTCATTTGATATTATAAACATTGGGTTAACAACATTTAACAAGATCGTTAACCTAAAGGTTTCAAAACAACACTTACATGTAACGACTAACGATGACTTAACGACTCAGTTAAAATGTATATACATGTAGTGTTTTAATATGTATTTATACACTTTTGAAAGACTTCAATACACTTATCAAAATACTTCTACTTAACAAAAATGCTTACAATTACATCCTCGTTCAGTTTCATCAACAATTCTACTCGTATGCACCCGTATTCGTACTCGTACAATACACAGCTTTTAGATGTATGTACTATTGGTATATACACTCCAATGATCAGCTCTTAGCAGCCCATGTGAGTCACCTAACACATGTGGGAACCATCATTTGGCAACTAGCATGAAATATCTCATAAAATTACAAAAATATGAGTAATCATTCATGACTTATTTACATGAAAACAAAATTATATATCCTTTATATCTAATCCATACACCAACGACCAAAAACACCTACAAACACTTTCATTCTTCAATTTTATTCATCTAATTGATCTCTCTCAAGTTCTATCTTCAAGTTCTAAGTGTTCTTCATAAATTCCAAAAGTTCTAGTTTCATAAAATCAAGAATACTTTCAAGTTTGCTAGCTCACTTCCAATCTTGTAAGGTGATCATCCAACCTCAAGAAATCTTTGTTTCTTACAGTAGGTTATCATTCTAATACAAGGTAATAATCATATTCAAACTTTGGTTCAATTTCTATAACTATAACAATCTTATTTCAAGTGATGATCTTACTTGAACTTGTTTTCGTGTCATGATTCTGCTTCAAGAACTTCGAGCCATCCAAGGATCCATTGAAGCTAGATCCATTTTTCTCTTTTCCAGTAGGTTTATCCAAGGAAATTAAGGTAGTAATGATGTTCATAACATCATTCAATTCATACATATAAAGCTATCTTATTCGAAGGTTTAAACTTGTAATCACTAGAACATAGTTTAGTTAATTCTAAACTTGTTCGCAAACAAAAGTTAATCCTTCTAACTTGACTTTTAAAATCAACTAAACACATGTTCTATATCTATATGATATGCTAACTTAATGATTTAAAACCTGGAAACACGAAAAACACCGTAAAACCGGATTTACGCCGTCGTAGTAACACCGCGGGCTGTTTTGGGTTAGTTAATTAAAAACTATGATAAACTTTGATTTAAAAGTTGTTATTCTGAGAAAATGATTTTTATTATGAACATGAAACTATATCCAAAAATTATGGTTAAACTCAAAGTGGAAGTATGTTTTCTAAAATGGTCATCTAGACGTCGTTCTTTCGACTGAAATGACTACCTTTACAAAAACGACTTGTAACTTATTTTTCCGACTATAAACCTATACTTTTTCTGTTTAGATTCATAAAATATAGTTCAATATGAAACCATAGCAATTTGATTCACTCAAAACGGATTTAAAATGAAGAAGTTATGGGTAAAACAAGATTGGATAATTTTTCTCATTTTAGCTACGTGAAAATTGGTAACAAATCTATTCCAACCATAACTTAATCAACTTGTATTGTATATTATGTAATCTTGAGATACCATAGACACGTATACAACGTTTCGACCTATCATGTCGACACATCTATATATATTTCGGAACAACCATAGACACTCTATATGTGAATGTTGGAGTTAGCTATACAGGGTGGAGGTTGATTCCAAAATATATATAGTTTGAGTTGTGATCAATACTGAGATACGTATACACTGGGTCGTGGATTGATTCAAGATAATATTTATCGATTTATTTCTGTACATCTAACTGTGGACAACTAGTTGTAGGTTACTAACGAGGACAGCTGACTTAATAAACTTAAAACATCAAAATATATTAAAAGTGTTGTAAATATATTTTGAACATACTTTGATATATATGTATATATTGTTATAGGTTCGTGAATCAACCAGTGGCCAAGTCTTACTTCCCGACGAAGTAAAAATCTGTGAAAGTGAGTTATAGTCCCACTTTTAAAATCTAATATTTTTGGGATGAGAATACATGCAGGTTTTATAAATGATTTACAAAATAGACACAAGTACGTGAAACTACATTCTATGGTTGAATTATCGAAATCGAATATGCCCCTTTTTATTAAGTCTGGTAATCTAAGAATTAGGGAACAGACACCCTAATTGACGTGAATCCTAAAGATAGATCTATTGGGCCTAACAAACCCCATCCAAAGTACCGGATGCTTTAGTACTTCGAAATTTATATCATATCCGAAGGGTGTCCCGGAATGATGGGGATATTCTTATATATGCATCTTGTTATTGTCGGTTACCAGGTGTTCACCATATGAATGATTTTTATCTCTATGTATGGGATGTGTATTGAAATATGAAATCTTGTGGTCTATTGTTACGATTTGATATATATAGGTTAAACCTATAACTCACCAACATTTTTGTTGACGTTTAAAGCATGTTTATTCTCAGGTGAATATTAAGAGCTTCCGCTGTTGCATACTAAAATAAGGACAAGATTTGGAGTCCATGTTTGTATGATATTGTGTAAAAACTGCATTCAAGAAACTGATTTCGATGTAACATATTTGTATTGTAAACCATTATGTAATGGTCGTGTGTAAACAGGATATTTTAGATTATCATTATTTGATAATCTACGTAAAGCTTTTTAAACCTTTATTTATGAAATAAAGGTTATGGTTTGTTTTAAAAATGAATGCAGTCTTTGAAAAACGTCTCATATAGAGGTCAAAACCTCGCAACGAAATCAATTAATATGGAACGTTTTTAATCAATAAGAACGGGACATTTCAGTTGGTATCCGAGCGTTGGTCTTAGAGAACCAGAAAATTTGCATTAGTGTGTCTTATCGAGTTTGTTAGGATGCATTAGTGAGTCTGGACTTCGACCGTGTTTTCTTTAAAAATGATTGCTTAACATTTTTGTTGGAAACTATATATTTTTAACATATGAATATTATGTGATATATTAATCTCTTAACGTGTTTGATATTATGTGATAGATGTCTACCTCTAGAACAAGTCCCATTGACTCACCTAATAATAATGAAGAGTCAAATGTAAATTGGAATGATTTGTGGACTGATTCACAAGTTCCCGAAGAGGAACCGGAAGAAGAGTCGGAACCGGAAGAAGAATCGGAACCGGAAGAAGAATCGGAACCGGAAGAAGAATCGGAACCGGATGAAGAAATAGAACCGGTGGGGGAAATAATAAAACGGTTAAGTAAAAGAAAATCCTCAACCAACCGACCAAAGTTAATTATGGTCAATGGTGTTTCCGCCAAGGAAGCAAAATATTGGGAGGATTACCAATTCTCCGATGAATCGGATTCCGACGAGAATTCCGATGATGTTATAGAAATTACCCCAACTGAATTTAAAAAGGCAAAAGAAAATAATAAGGGAAAGGGCATAAAAATAGAGAAATCTAATTCCAACCCCGATGAACTTTATATGTATCGTCAACCCCCGAAGTCCTTAAGTTGTAACAATGACCCGGGAACCTCTAAACCACCAGGTTTTTCTAAACCAATGTGGACAACGACGGCTCGTATTAGGGGAACATCATATATCCCTAGAAACTTGGCAAAACGAACCAAAACCGAAGAAGAAGAAACGAGCGAGTCGGAATAAGATAGTTGTATTCGTGTGGTGTAATATATGTAATATAGTGTTCTTATGCTTTATGATATATGTAAAAATTGCTTGTATTAATAAGTATTTTTTTATGAATCTAACTCTTGTCTATTTTACAGTTTAAAAACACAAAATGGATAGACAACCCAATATTTTAAGAGACCTACCCGGAGACATGATTGATGAAATCTTGTCTAGAGTCGGCCAGAATTCTTCGGCACAACTATTTAAGGCGAGATCAGTTTGTAAGACATTCGAAGAACGTTCCAAGAATGTCTTGGTTTATAAGAGACTTTCGTTTGAAAGATGGGGGATATCACATTGGGAAACCCATAAGTTACGATGTGTTTACTTTGACGCATATATTGCGGGGAACCCAAATGCTATTTTACGCAACGGGTTAAGAAATTATTTTGACTCAATATATCCGAATATTGGACTTCGTGATTTAGAAAAAGCGGCTAACATGCAACATAAAGAAGCATGTTATGCTTACGGATTAGTAATGTTCGCTTCTCACCAAAGTGAGAACAAGAACATCGGGCTACAACTATTAAACAAAACGTTTCCACAAGTGACAGAGTCGGTAATTGGGGTAAGAAATGAGGTTTTTAGATTATTACGGGACTGTTGGACATTACGTAACCCTCGTCCCTTTGATGACGTTACAACACGCTGTCTTATCAACGGCCATAACGGTTATGTTGCACAAGACCAAGGATGGGAAGTAGTCCTAGTAAAACCAGAATGCATGACTTGTTTCTGGACGTATGAATTACGTGTCTTTATTGCCTTTGCTGAACGACTTGTGTACTAGCTAGAATTGTCTTCACAACTATCTTGTATCAAAGTTATTGTGTGCTATATTTCATGCTTTATGTAAAATAAGCGGTATTGTAAGTTTGTAAAATATTGTATAAAAGTTTGAACGCGAAATATTATTATAATCAGTTTTTCATATAGAATTGTAGTAGTTGAATTGTATATTAGCTACTAAGTATGAACTTAACGGGTAGGTACTACCCGAATTTAAACTTATAAAACGCTAATATGAAGAAAAAGCTTTTATAAATGAGTTCATATTATGCTACGAAATACTATTAACTACTCTTAATATTCTGTATGATTAACTTGTTCCATTTAACTATTTTGAAGGAAATGGCACCGACTACTCGACACACCGTGAATATGAATGAAGAGGAATTCCGTACTTTTCTAGCTTCAAACATAGCCGCAGTACAGGCTGCGCTACATACCAACAATAACCTTGGATCTAGCAGTACAGGAAATCGTGTAGGATGCACCTACAAAGAATTCACTGCCTGCAAACCTTTGGAATTTGATGGAACCGAAGGACCGATCGGATTGAAACGGTGGACCGAGAAGGTTGAATCGGTGTTTGCCATAAGTAAGTGTACTGAAGAGGACAAAGTGAAGTACGCTACGCATACCTTCACAGGTTCTGCGTTAACATGGTGGAATACCTATCTAGAGCAAGTGGGACAAGATGATGCGTACGCACTACCGTGGTCAGCATTCAAGCACTTGATGAACGAGAAGTACCGTCCCAGAACCGAGGTCAATAAGCTCAAGACAGAACTTAGAGGGTTACGAACCCAAGGATTTGATATTACCACGTACGAAAGACGATTCACAGAATTGTGCCTATTGTGTCCGGGAGCATTCGAAGATGAGGAAGAGAAGATCGACGCGTTTGTGAAAGGATTACCGGAAAGAATCCAAGAAGATATAAGTTCACACGAGCCCGCCTCCATACAACAGGCATGTAGAATGGCTCACAAACTAGTGAACCAGATTGAAGAAAGAATTAAAGAACAGACTGCTGAAGAGGCCAATGTGAAGCAAGTCAAAAGAAAGTGGGAGGAAAACGGTGATAAGAATCACCAATACAACAACAACAGCAATTACAACAATAATCGCAACAATTATCCCAACAATCGCAACATCAATCGCAACTACAACAAACGGCCCAACAACAATAACAACAACAACAACAACAGCAACTACAACAATCATCCCAACAACAATAATAACCGCAACAACAATAACAATCAGAAGCAGCTATGCCAAAGGTGTGAAAAGAATCACTCGGGGTTCTGCACCAAATTTTGCAACAAGTGTAAAAGAAATGGTCATAGCGCGGCGAAGTGTGAGGTCTACGGACCAGGGGTTAATAGAACGAAAGGAACAAATGGTGTCGGAACGAGTAATGGCGGAGCAAGTAGTGTCGGAGCAAGTTATGCCAATGTAGTTTGTTATAAATGTGGAAAACCAGGCCACATTATTAGAAATTGCCCGAACCAGGAGAACACGAATGGACAAGGCCGTGGAAGAGTTTTCAATATTAATGCGGTAGAGGCACAGGAAGACCCGGAGCTTGTTACGGGTACGTTTCTTATTGACAATAAATCTGCTTACGTTTTATTTGATTCGGGTGCGGATAGAAGCTATATGAGTAGAGATTTTTGTGCTAAATTAAGTTGTCGATTGACGCCTTTAGATAGTAAATTTTTACTCGAATTAGCAAATGGTAAATTAATTTCAGCAGATAATATATGTCGGAATCGAGAAATTAAACTGGTTAGCGAAACATTTAAGATTGATTTGATACCAGTAGAGTTAGGGAGTTTTGATGTGATAATCGGTATGGACTGGTTGAAAGAAGTGAAAGCGGAGATCGTTTGTTACAAAAATGCAATTCGCATTATACGAGAAAAAGGAAAACCCTTAATGGTGTACGGAGAAAAGGGCAACACGAAGCTACATCTTATTAGTAATTTGAAGGCACAAAAACTAATAAGAAAAGGTTGCTATGCTGTTCTAGCACACGTCGAGAAAGTACAAACTGAAGAAAAGAGCATCAATGATGTTCCCATTGCAAAAGAATTTCCCGATGTATTTCCAAAAGAATTACCGGGATTACCCCCACATCGATCCGTTGAATTTCAAATAGATCTTGTACCAGGAGCTGCACCAATAGCTCGTGCTCCTTACAGACTCGCACCCAGCGAGATGAAAGAACTGCAAAGCCAATTACAAGAACTTTTAGAGCGTGGTTTCATTCGACCAAGCACATCACCGTGGGGAGCTCCTGTTTTGTTTGTCAAGAAGAAAGATGGTACATTCAGGTTGTGTATCGACTACCGAGAGTTGAACAAACTTACCATCAAGAACCGCTACCCACTACCGAGAATCGACGACTTATTTGATCAACTACAAGGCTCGTCTGTTTATTCAAAGATTGACTTACGTTCCGGGTATCATCAAATGCGGGTGAAAGAAGATGATATTCCAAAGACTGCTTTCAGAACACGTTACGGTCATTACAAGTTTATGGTCATGCCGTTTGGTTTAACTAATGCACCAGCTGTGTTCATGGACCTTATGAACCGAGTGTGTGGACCATACCTTGACAAGTTTGTCATTGTTTTCATTGATGACATACTTATTTACTCAAAGAATGACCAAGAACACGGTGAACATTTGAGAAAGGTGTTAGAAGTATTGAGGAAGGAAGAATTGTACGCTAAGTTTTCAAAGTGTGCATTTTGGTTGGAAGAAGTTCAATTCCTCGGTCACATAGTGAACAAAGAAGGTATTAAGGTGGATCCGGCAAAGATAGAAACTGTTGAAAAGTGGGAAACCCCGAAAACTCCGAAACACATACGCCAGTTTTTAGGACTAGCTGGTTACTACAGAAGGTTCATCCAAGACTTTTCCAGAATAGCAAAACCCTTGACTGCATTAACGCATAAAGGGAAGAAATTTGAATGGAATGATGAACAAGAGAAAGCGTTTCAGTTATTGAAGAAAAAGCTAACTACGGCACCTATATTGTCATTGCCTGAAGGGAATGATGATTTTGTGATTTATTGTGATGCATCAAAGCAAGGTCTCGGTTGTGTATTAATGCAACGAATGAAGGTGATTGCTTATGCATCTAGACAATTGAAGATTCATGAACAAAATTATACGACGCATGATTTGGAATTAGGCGCGGTTGTTTTTGCATTAAAGACTTGGAGGCACTACTTATATGGGGTCAAAAGTATTATATATACCGACCACAAAAGTCTTCAACACATATTTAATCAGAAACAACTGAATATGAGGCAGCGTAGGTGGATTGAATTATTGAATGATTACGACTTTGAGATTCGTTACCATCCGGGGAAGGCAAATGTGGTAGCCGATGCCTTGAGCAGGAAGGACAGAGAACCCATTCGAGTAAAATCTATGAATATAATGATTCATAATAACATTACTACTCAAATAAAGGAGGCGCAACAAGGAGTTTTAAAAGAGGGAAATTTAAAGGATGAAATACCCAAAGGATCGGAGAAGCATCTTAATATTCGGGAAGACGGAACCCGGTATAGGGCTGAAAGGATTTGGGTACCAAAATTTGGAGATATGAGAGAAATGGTACTTAGAGAAGCTCATAAAACCAGATACTCAATACATCCTGGAACGGGGAAGATGTACAAGGATCTCAAGAAACATTTTTGGTGGCCGGGTATGAAAGCCGATGTTGCTAAATACGTAGGAGAATGTTTGACGTGTTCTAAGGTCAAAGCTGAGCATCAGAAACCATCAGGTCTACTTCAACAACCCGAAATCCCGGAATGGAAATGGGAAAATATTACCATGGATTTCATCACTAAATTGCCAAGGACTGCAAGTGGTTTTGATACTATTTGGGTAATAGTTGATCGTCTCACCAAATCAGCACACTTCCTACCAATAAGAGAAGATGACAAGATGGAGAAGTTAGCACGACTGTATTTGAAGGAAGTCGTCTCCAGACATGGAATACCAATCTCTATTATCTCTGATAGGGATGGCAGATTTATTTCAAGATTCTGGCAGACATTACAGCAAGCATTAGGAACTCGTCTAGACATGAGTACTGCCTATCATCCACAAACTGATGGGCAGAGCGAAAGGACGATACAAACGCTTGAAGACATGCTACGAGCATGTGTTATTGATTTCGGAAATAGTTGGGATCGACATCTACCGTTAGCAGAATTTTCCTACAACAACAGCTACCATTCAAGCATTGAGATGGCGCCGTTTGAAGCACTTTATGGTAGAAAGTGCAGGTCTCCGATTTGTTGGAGTGAAGTGGGGGATAGACAGATTACGGGTCCGGAGATTATACAAGAAACTACCGAGAAGATCATCCAAATTCAACAACGGTTGAAAACTGCCCAAAGTCGACAAAAGAGCTACGCTGACATTAAAAGAAAAGATATAGAATTTGAAATTGGAGAGATGGTCATGCTTAAAGTTGCACCTTGGAAAGGCGTTGTTCGATTTGGTAAACGAGGGAAATTAAATCCAAGGTATATTGGACCATTCAAGATTATTGATCGTGTCGGACTAGTAGCTTACCGACTAGAGTTACCTCAACAACTCGCGGCTGTACATAACACTTTCCACGTCTCGAATTTGAAGAAATGTTTTGCTAAAGAAGATCTCACTATTCCGTTAGATGAAATCCAAATCAACGAAAAACTTCAATTCATCGAAGAACCCGTCGAAATAATGGATCGTGAGGTTAAAAGACTTAAGCAAAACAAGATACCAATTGTTAAGGTTCGATGGAATGCTCGTAGAGGACCCGAGTTCACCTGGGAGCGTGAAGATCAGATGAAGAAGAAATACCCGCATCTATTTCCAGAAGATTCGTCAACACCTTCAACAGCTTAAAATTTCGGGACGAAATTTATTTAACGGGTAGGTACTGTAGTGACCCGAACTTTTCCATGTTTATATATATTAATTGAGATTGATATTTACATGATTAAATGTTTCCAACATGTTAAGCAATCAAACTTGTTAAGACTTGATTAATTGAAATATGTTTCATATAGACAATTGACCACCCAAGTTGATCGGTGATTCACGAACGTTAAAACTTGTAAAAACTATATGATGACATATATATGGATATATATATATATATATATATATATATATATATATATATATATATATATATATATATATATATATATATATATATATATATATATATATATATATATATATATATATATAGTTAAAATGATACTATGATAAGAAAACATATCATAAAGTATATTAACAATGAACTACATATGTAAAAACAAGACTACTAACTTAATGATTTTTAAACGAGACATATATGTAACGATTATCGTTGTAAAGACATTTAATGTATATATATCATATTAAGAGATATTCATACATGATAATATCATGATAATATAATAATTTAAAATCTCATTTGATATTATAAACATTGGGTTAACAACATTTAACAAGATCGTTAACCTAAAGGTTTCAAAACAACACTTACATGTAACGACTAACGATGACTTAACGACTCAGTTAAAATGTATATACATGTAGTGTTTTAATATGTATTTATACACTTTTGAAAGACTTCAATACACTTATCAAAATACTTCTACTTAACAAAAATGCTTACAATTACATCCTCGTTCAGTTTCATCAACAATTCTACTCGTATGCACCCGTATTCGTACTCGTACAATACACAGCTTTTAGATGTATGTACTATTGGTATATACACTCCAATGATCAGCTCTTAGCAGCCCATGTGAGTCACCTAACACATGTGGGAACCATCATTTGGCAACTAGCATGAAATATCTCATAAAATTACAAAAATATGAGTAATCATTCATGACTTATTTACATGAAAACAAAATTATATATCCTTTATATCTAATCCATACACCAACGACCAAAAACACCTACAAACACTTTCATTCTTCAATTTTATTCATCTAATTGATCTCTCTCAAGTTCTATCTTCAAGTTCTAAGTGTTCTTCATAAATTCCAAAAGTTCTAGTTTCATAAAATCAAGAATACTTTCAAGTTTGCTAGCTCACTTCCAATCTTGTAAGGTGATCATCCAACCTCAAGAAATCTTTGTTTCTTACAGTAGGTTATCATTCTAATACAAGGTAATAATCATATTCAAACTTTGGTTCAATTTCTATAACTATAACAATCTTATTTCAAGTGATGATCTTACTTGAACTTGTTTTCGTGTCATGATTCTGCTTCAAGAACTTCGAGCCATCCAAGGATCCATTGAAGCTAGATCCATTTTTCTCTTTTCCAGTAGGTTTATCCAAGGAAATTAAGGTAGTAATGATGTTCATAACATCATTCGATTCATACATATAAAGCTATCTTATTCGAAGGTTTAAACTTGTAATCACTAGAACATAGTTTAGTTTTCTAAACTTGTTCACAAACAAAAGTTAATCCTTCTAACTTGACTTTTAAAATCAACTAAACACATGTTCTATATCTATATGATATGCTAACTTAATGATTTAAAACCTGGAAACACGAAAAACACCGTAAAACCGGATTTACGCCGTCGTAGTAACACCGCGGGCTGTTTTGGGTTAGTTAATTAAAAACTATGATAAACTTTGATTTAAAAGTTGTTATTCTGAGAAAATGATTTTTATTATGAACATGAAACTATATCCAAAAATTATGGTTAAACTCAAAGTGGAAGTATGTTTTCTAAAATGGTCATCTAGACGTCGTTCTTTCGACTGAAATGACTACCTTTACAAAAACGACTTGTAACTTATTTTTCCGACTATAAACCTATACTTTTTCTGTTTAGATTCATAAAATATAGTTCAATATGAAACCATAGCAATTTGATTCACTCAAAACGGATTTAAAATGAAGAAGTTATGGGTAAAACAAGATTGGATAATTTTTCTCATTTTAGCTACGTGAAAATTGGTAACAAATCTATTCCAACCATAACTTAATCAACTTGTATTGTATATTATGTAATCTTGAGATACCATAGACACGTATACAACGTTTCGACCTATCATGTCGACACATCTATATATATTTCGGAACAACCATAGACACTCTATATGTGAATGTTGGAGTTAGCTATACAGGGTTGAGGTTGATTCCAAAATATATATAGTTTGAGTTGTGATCAATACTGAGATACGTATACACTGGGTCGTGGATTGATTCAAGATAATATTTATCGATTTATTTCTGTACATCTAACTGTGGACAACTAGTTGTAGGTTACTAACGAGGACAGCTGACTTAATAAACTTAAAACATCAAAATATATTAAAAGTGTTGTAAATATATTTTGAACATACTTTGATATATATGTATATATTGTTATAGGTTCGTGAATCAACCAGTGGCCAAGTCTTACTTCCCGACGAAGTAAAAATCTGTGAAAGTGAGTTATAGTCCCACTTTTAAAATCTAATATTTTTGGGATGAGAATACATGCAGGTTTTATAAATGATTTACAAAATAGACACAAGTACGTGAAACTACATTCTATGGTTGAATTATCGAAATCGAATATGCCCCTTTTTATTAAGTCTGGTAATCTAAGAATTAGGGAACAGACACCCTAATTGACGTGAATCCTAAAGATAGATCTATTGGGCCTAACAAACCCCATCCAAAGTACCGGATGCTTTAGTACTTCGAAATTTATATCATATCCGAAGGGTGTCCCGGAATGATGGGGATATTCTTATATATGCATCTTGTTATTGTCGGTTACCAGGTGTTCACCATATGAATGATTTTTATCTCTATGTATGGGATGTGTATTGAAATATGAAATCTTGTGGTCTATTGTTACGATTTGATATATATAGGTTAAACCTATAACTCACCAACATTTTTGTTGACGTTTAAAGCATGTTTATTCTCAGGTGAATATTAAGAGCTTCCGCTGTTGCATACTAAAATAAGGACAAGATTTGGAGTCCATGTTTGTATGATATTGTGTAAAAACTGCATTCAAGAAACTGATTTCGATGTAACATATTTGTATTGTAAACCATTATGTAATGGTCGTGTGTAAACAGGATATTTTAGATTATCATTATTTGATAATCTACGTAAAGCTTTTTAAACCTTTATTTATGAAATAAAGGTTATGGTTTGTTTTAAAAATGAATGCAGTCTTTGAAAAACGTCTCATATAGAGGTCAAAACCTCGCAACGAAATCAATTAATATGGAACGTTTTTAATCAATAAGAACGGGACATTTCATTTACAGCTGGTAAAGTTACCCAAGTCTTCTTTGACAATGTGTATAAACTTCATGGGTCACCAAAAGTCATAGTAAGTGATAGGACAAGATCTTTTTGTGTACCTTTTGAAAGGAACTATTCAAACACACGAAGGTGGCCTTACATTACTCAACAGCCTACCATCCTCAAACAGATGGTCAAACGGAGGTGGTTAATAGGTGTCTAGAGTGTTACTTGAGGTGTATGACTTGTAATCGACCAAAGGAGTGGTTACAGTGGTTGTATTTAGCTGAATTTTGGTATAATACTAATTTTCATTCTTCAATTCAAACCACAACTTATGAAGCAATTTATGGTCAACCACCACCCATTCCAATTGTGTATACAGCTAAGGATAGTAGGGTTGAGGCAGTAGATCGTTCTTTAACTGCAAGCGAAAATGCCATTGCTGTCTTAAAATTCCATCTCAAGAGAGCTCAGGACAGAATGAAAAGTTTAGCTGACAAGAGCAGGACAGATCATTTGAAGTGCATTCTTGGGTCTATGTGAAATTGCAGCCACATAGGCAGGTGACACTCAGGTCTAGTAAGTATAGAAAGTTGTGCCTAAAGTATTATGGACCATTTCATATCATTGCTAAGATAGGAGCAATGGCCTACAAGCTTTAATTACCAATTTCAGCTCAAATTCATCCCGTATTTCACGTTTCTCAGCTTAAGAGGCGTTAAGGACCCATACCTGCAACTTCTGGTACAATTCCTCAACTTAATGACCAAGGGTTACTCACTAATGTGCCACTCAAGATTTTGGACAGGAGAATTCAAAAGCAGGGTAATAGGGCTGTCGTTTTTGGGTTAATTCAATGGCGTGATGGTTCAATTGATGATTCGACTTGGGAATCATTGGAAGAATTGAAGGCTCGATTTCCAAATTTTGAAGTGTTTGCAACAGATTCTTGAGGGCAAGAATCTTTTGAAGAAGGGGGTATTGATACGTTATATTCAAAATAGGCACGTGCCCCTCACGTGTGCGTTTAAATTGGGGAAAACGTGCCTCTCACGTGACCAGCTGAGTTCATCTTCTTCAATTACAATACCGACTGTTGAATAGAATGAACCAGTTTGTTAAATCTGTTAAGAAGTGGTTAGCTGAACATTGTAGTTAAATAGTCGATTGATGTAGTGATTGAGTTAGTTTTTCGGTTGTAACCAATTCTTCTCCCTGTAAATCAGTTTGTTTAATTTCAATAAAAGTTTCATTAAAACTCCGTTGCTTTTTCTTAGCTAAAGCTTTCAGGTTCTTATGAATGATAACTCCAATTCAATTAAAGAATTTAGGTTATCGTATCATCAATGAGATAATTAATTACTACGTACACCTGCTTTGATCGCAAACTAATAGATTAATGAGACAATACAAACCTGCTTTGATGGAGAGGCAATATAATTCAACCAAATTTTCACCCAACAACCCTTTCATAATTTTGTTGCGTCCCTGCAATCGTCCTTGACCCCTGTCCAATGAAATCGATTTTCAAGTTGCTTGGAGTTGAAATTGATGAACCAGAAAGCTTCGCGATGATGTTAGGAACCTATCTACATGGTTACTTTATCAATAACATGTTTGAATCAGTCCTAACAATCAAATCTGACTTCGAATTTTCGCAAATGAAAACATGTGATTTTAGATGTTCTAGTGGTATTTGATGCTTGATAATGATGAACGAGGCTTGTATGGATGTTTTGAAGCATTAATAGTAACCAATTTGTGTTTATGACCTCGAAATTGTATGATCCAAACCATGAAGATGAAGGTTATGCAAAAAGAATTCTAATCTAAGATCTGTGAAGTTTTTGTGGTGTAAAGATGATTTTATGGTCAAAGTGTTGTGGGTTTATAGTGGATATAATTTCTTATAGATTTGTTTTGTAATTTAGTTTTTGCTTTAGTCTTTTTAAAAAATTAGGGTTTGTAATATTTTAGGGAAGAACAAGTTGAGGAAATGCTAAGGATTCAGATTAAGAATAAGCATAAAAAGATGATTTGACCCTCACATGCAAGTCACATGTTATGTGTTTACGGACAATTTCAACAGAGGGACACTGAAACACAAATTTGTAATATAGAGGGATGTTGTAAGCAGAAAAAAAATGAAAGAGACGCTGTTCACTATTTATGTATAATGGAGGGACCAACGGCACAAAAAAAGTCCTAATATAATAAACATGTTTCTAAATTCTAATGATAGTGCTTTCTACTTTTGTGACATTTACAGATTACTAGAAATTCACACAGAAGACGACTCAGTTGGTTCATTGGCACCTACCCAGACTGACTCCCAAAAATCCTCTTGGTGAGTGGTTTAAAGATGTACTTGGGCTTCATGAGTTGACAGTTAACATGGTAACGATTTTTCCCATGGTCTAAATTATGTTTTTTCAGTAACATTTCAATAAATCAGCTGGTCTCCTTTATTGTGCATTGTTTAACCAGATGAACTATGATGAACTATGGTCTTACATTGCCTGCAAGAAGTGGTACTGTAAATGACTTTGAATAATTGATTGTTTCATTGTAAATTTATTGATTACTAATATTAATATTAATGTTTTCGCTACTATTCTTTTCAATACAATTGCCTTTGATACGTATATTATCAATAATTAAGTGTTCTTTTAAATTGACATTGTATGATACAGCAAATCAGTATCAATACGAATGGGATCGAAAACTATTTTATGAAGCTACCGTACAACGTACGGGCTCTTAAAGTGTTTCGTCATTAAAATGCTATCAACAAAAAATAATGTTGTACAAATAGTAACGCTTACAAAAAAATAGTTTTAAGAGCTACCGTGCAACACACGGACTCTCAAAAGCTAGTATATAACTATGATTATAATTGAAATTGTTTAATACTCATTGAACCTCCATAATTTTCGACCGTGAGTATGCATTTCAAGATGTATTTGTATTTGTTCCAGGATGATGAATCTATGCATAATTGGTCTCTCAAAGTAACTATTATCGGTTCATTTAGTTCTATATATGTACAAGCGTATTAAGCGTCGGAAAAGGTTAAAAAAAATAAAAAAAATAAAAAAAATAAAAATAAAGTGTTAATGGAGACAATGATTGTTTGTGTCCTTAGATGCATGATGTGTTATTTAATAATGGGGAAGAAGAAAATTATAAGAATTGAAGACTTTGTTATGATATTAACATTGACAGATCTAGAATTCAGAGGTTTGATAGCACTTGTAAATGTAAATGTGAATTAAAAAAATTTCATGAAAATAGAAAAAACATATATATGGAACTAGCAACAAAAAAAAAAAAAAAAAAAAAAAAAAAAACTCTAGATCAAATTTCCATTATCTTTATCTTCCTCATTGATACCCTTGTTTTGCTGATAACTTTAATCTAACTATAAACTAACAATATTTACTTCAACACATAGACACACTCTATACGAGCTAATCTAATCCAAAACTTAAACAAAAAACCCAGAATCACTAGTATCTTGTACATACTACCTCCTTTCTAATTTAATACTCTTGTTTTAATTTTTCAAAAGTCTTTAATTTAAACTTTGACTTTAAATATTTTTTTTTTGTATATAATATTTAATGAAATTTATAAAAATAAATTAAATTTTTTATGTGTTTTAATTTTATAGAATTTTCATTTAATATTATATAACACAAAAAAGTTATTTAAAGTAAAAGTTAAAAATAAAGACTTTGAAAAATTAAAACAGAATTATTAATTTGTGACAAAGAGGGTAATAGATAAGTTTCACAATAAAAATGCAATATATTATCAGGCTTCACCTTCAAAACCCACTGATAGCAATGTCAAGTTGTCAACAGGGTAGATCGGCCCCGGGATATTAATGGTGTGACATGAAGTGATTATTAACACTTTCCATTCTCTGTGTTGAACGTAACTGTTATGAAAAGTTTAAAATTTTGTTGTTTTTGTTAACCGTGGTGTGCACGTTGAGTTCAATTTAATAGATTCACATGATTTTGACTTAACAAACTTAGAATTTTTGTTAGGACTAATGGTGAAGTTAAAAATGAACAATGATCTGAAGGACTAATTTTGTAGTTATAAATTGAAAGAGATGAAATGAACAGAAAAAAGTGATAACAGGGGACTATTTAAGCACTTTTGTATATTATCGTTTGGCAAACCACAACTTTCGGCCAAATTTTGCGACTAATCTCTCTATCTCACATATATATAGAGAGAGAATATCAAACAATTTTATTTGAGAAATAACCTAAAGCGCATAGAATACAACGAAGAACAAATCTGAAAGTTTGAGTTTACATCCAAATTTTTGGAGGTAAATCGTTTCTATGTATTTATATTATTTTTATAATTCACCGTATCGTAATAATAACCATGATCATTTTAGAATACATTCATATTAGTGTTTGTATTTCAAGTCTTTGTACTCAATTTAAGGAAATGAAAGAAAGGGTATGGTGAGTTTACTATAATGTTCTTTTAATATTTTTCCTTTCAAATTGGAAAAATTCAATTCCTTTCCTTTCAAGCTTTTTCAATTCTATTATTTTCTCTAATATCATAACCATAAAAATTGAATCGTGTTTTGGGGATTTCTTCGGGTAATTAGAGGAAACTATTATTGAGTCTTTCTACAAAGAAAAAAAAAGGAAAGAGATTCTTAGGAATTAAAAGAAAAGAATCAAATCATTTCTATTTGAAAGAAACAGGCATTGTAATCCTTCAACTTCTTTCCGTTTCTGTCCTTACAAAAAAACACCAAAACTTTTGTTTTTTTCCAAAATTTTCATTTCTTTCCAAACAAAACTGTGTAGGTAACGAATTCATGTGTGATCAACATATATACTTTAATATATATATATATATATATATATATATATATATATATATATATATATATATATATATATATATATATATATATATATATAGGGGCAGGATCAATGGGGAAAGTAACGAATCGGGGGGAAGCGGGGGAAGCAAAAATTTTTTATTTTTTTCGTTTTTTTTGAAATTTTTTTTTTTCCGGCATCAAGATCACACGAAAATATGAACATTTAGAAGAGACACTTCGTCATGAATGTTATTATTTAGGCGGGAAAACGATCGACAAAAATAACATTTAAGATAATATTGTTCGTGAAGAATATGAACGTTTTTTTTTTTCATGTTTTGTGAAGTAAAATTTAGCCCGATTTAGAGTTTAGGGTTTAGGGTTTGGTGTTTTGGGTTTATTCCTTAAACCCAAAACACCAAACCCTAAACCCTAAACTCTAAACCGTTCGTGTTAAAAACTCAATCTAAATCCTAAATC